>NC_070613.1:12342500-15236250 GCF_027172205.1 Podarcis raffonei
GCATTAAAACCAAAGGAGTCAGCATAATAATAATAAAAAATGTCTAAAAAGTAAAACACAGGAAGACAAGGCATTTGGTGGACTTCTTTACAGAGGGAATTCCACAACAGTGCCACCACTAAGAAAGTCCTGCTCTTGGAATCCCACAATCAAACATTTTCTAAAGGTATATGCATGATGGCTGAGCCGCATTGGTCTCAAAGCTTGAATAGGTTCATGTAGGCAGTCTTTGAGAAAAACATGTTACTAGACTGTTGAGGGCTTTAGAGGTTAACACAAGCACTTGAAATTGAACCAGGAATGCATTTGTAACCAATGAGTTTTTGTAGGATAGTTGTAATGTGATTAGGGATGTACAAATCTGCCAATTATAGTTTCTCTCAGTTTCTCATTTTCCCAGTCTTAAGTTCTATTTGCCATATTTCTGCATCACTTTGTGAAATTCATCAGCATGTTAGTGTGCATTATACATATTTTTATTCTCATGTTTAAAGCATTTCCCCCTAAATAATGCAATTTGTATGTGATTTTCAGTAATATATGCATTTGTATGTACACTTTCCACTAGTATACACCTTATTGTACACATTGGTTGGTTGGGAATTCAATCAGAGAATTTGGATATGTGCGAATTCTCAAGGATAGCTGTGTTTAAGTTTGATTACTGTTTCCAGAAGTGTGAATTAAACCATTCCCCACCCCCTCATCATTAAATATTGTAAGCTCAACATGCTCCTACCATCATCCTGATGACAGTATTATTTACCACATACAGTTTCTGACCTGCTTATAAAGGTTCATTTCAATAGCCCAGTCTGGATACAATTAGTGCATAAATAACTGAGGCCAGATTCTTCTTTTCTAGGTTAGGTCACAGTTAGCAAACCAGCTGAGGCTAGTAAGGTGATCTGTCCACTTCTGCATTCAGGGATAATATTGGGACCAGGAACACACTGAGAATGGAATGCATATCTGCACCCAAAGCAAATACTGAAAAATAGGTCCATTTATTATAGATCACTTTTTGTATTTGTCCTTTCTGGCCATTTAAAAAACATATTTGGTATTTTGCACAAAAATATGATTTAAATGTTTTTACATATCTGTGAAATTCAGTTTATTATTCAAAATGATTTAATAGGCTCTTGTAAAACAATGGCAAGGTAATTGGACTGGTGTTTTAATTTTATATGTATTCTCTTTTGTTAAGTAATTAGATGTCATGAAGAAACAGCTGATTATTAACAAAAGCTTTCAAAATAACGCTACCCTTTTTGTGATAATTGTATTTCCTCTTTAAAAATATGAATTAATCAAACTTCATATCATGCCACTCCAACATAGTCTTCTCCACAGCCCAGTTTGTTTAAATATCTTTAGTCCCATTGAAGTCAATGGTGGAATAAATTGGTTTAAATCCTTGCATATCAGCTTACCTGACGTGGATTAGGCTAACATTATCCTAATTTACAGCTGAGTACATTAGAGTATAAAAAGGAATTTGGCTCATCACTCTATTGCTGTTGTGAGAACTTGGCTTAGCGACTTGTACAATATCATACTGTGTGACAAAACTGGAAAAGAGAATCCCCCACCTGAAACTGTACATTAATTCAAATTAGAGCTAATGTTATCTCGCCATATTAGAAAAAAAGACAACAATGAACAGGAAGTCAACATTAGTGTGAGAAGGCATTTAGTTACTTCTTAGTGATATATTATTTTTATCCAATATTAACTTGTTTGAATTTTTAAAACATTACAAATCAAATTGGTCAAACAAACTGTACAACCATAATTTTATACTAGTTCTTTTTGGGGCTACACTTCAGAAGATTTATGCTCGTATATTATTACATATTAAGTTAAATACATGATACAGCGAATCTATGATAGTAAATCCTATTAAGGAAAACTTTAAAGGATGTTATACACTAAATTTGATATATAGATCTGAATTTGCAATTAGAATAATCAACTGAAGTCAGTTTTACAGCTTAATGATGTTGTCAAAGTAAACTTTTTTCCTTTAAAAATGAAAAATATTAGTTTTGTATTTTAAGGTCCATTTTTGCAGCTTTGTTTCTTCAGTTTTCTTTTTCATATCTCTCTCCCTCCAAACTACCATCTATTTATCAATGTACAGCTTCTGAATATAGATGGGTTGTTGTTAAACTTGGACATTTAAATTTAAATTATTTCACTTTTTAAAAATGCTTGAATCATGTAGGATAAAAATGCAGTGCTTCTAATTAGATGAAAGAACATCAAACATGGACTTCCAAATAATAAATGTCAGGATTAGGTAACAAAACTCAAGAAAATAGTTCACCCTTCTAATTCAGAGGATGGGAGCTACCCACAGGTTTGCCCTACTATGCCAAGAAGACATGAACTACAAAATGCTCCTTCTTCAGAAACCTATTAGTTTCTCCCAGACACTAGAGAGACCAGAAGCATCTTGCAGATAAACCCAGTTAGTTTCTCACAGATAAGCCCAGTTAGTCAAGCCCTCTTGGAGACGTTGAGCTAGCTGAGATGTCAGGCAGCTCAGACACACCAGAGGACATACTGCGGCAGCTCATGGGAAGAGCCTAGGCCCTGCCATACTTCTAACCACAAGCTTATCTGCCCCCCCCATATTTTATTCAAGTTGGCACCCTTGCTTACATGCATGATCCTTCAAATGCAGTGATCTGCAGCTCCACCCCCAGTTATCCAGAGTGCCATTTTAAAAATGTTTCACTGTGTGTAATCTTGCTCTTTGGGAAATGTGGTATGGACCTTTTTTGTACACCTTACCCCACTAAGTTGACTGAAAGGCTGGACAAGCTGTGGTCACCACAGTGGACACCCTTGGACCAGGGTTGGACTTTGGTCTTTCAAATTTCAGTGGTACCCTGTGTGAAGCCAAAATTTGGCACCTCCTGCCTCTCGTCTTCCATTCTGATAAATTCACTACACCATAGTTCTGACAACCTGCAGCACTCACTAGGCATGGCACTCAATGTGGTAGAACTGGCTGCACCATCTGAAACCTGCTTCTGCTTGGAGGACTCCATGGACCCAAATAAACACTCTTGTTGTTAAGTACCCACTACTAGAGGCTGCAACTGGAGGAAGAAGCCCACCAGCCATACATAAGGCAAGACCAGGCCTACCCCAACTTTGTGGGCATTATCAAACCTGCATCTCTAGACCATAGTTGTCAACGTTTCCCTTTTTTAAAGGGAAATTCCCTTATTCCGAACAGGATTCCTTGCAAGAAAAGGGAAAAGTTGACAGCTATGCTCTAGACCTGTCACTCCTCCACTCTGGAAGACTTGTGTACCATGCTGCATACTAGTAATTAACTGCAACCCAGCTGCATTTCCCAGTAATGATGTAAACTGCTTCACTGTTTATATCTTAGCTTATAACTTCAGAAATTTTTCTGTTATATTGTAGCCACAATAATCTTCTCATGCAAGCCAAATATCCCTACTCATGTAGAAACCTGTAGAAATGTGCCTCTTATCCTACCTGTTTTACATGGGAGGGTCCTCTATAGATAAACAGATCAACCCTCTTCCAAATAGCCATGCTAACTAGATACAAGATCAAAAAGCTGAGAGGAAGATTATATCTGTAGTTTAATTAGGAACTATCAAAGTATTCAAATGTCCATAAGCAATTACATATTCATAGAGCAAACAAACCAGAAAAATCCATGTTAGTTAGATACATTTTTCTAGTCATCTTTCATAATAATGCAATGTATTAAAAAAGTTACAGAGCTTGTTACTATAATTTTTTTAATTACCATATATTTTACACACTTATATTGGAGCTTTAATTATTGTACAAAATAAATTTATTATTTGTTTGTAAAGATGAAGATTTTGAGTTGCATCAGTTTTTTTTCATTGAGAATGTCAAATGTATATTATTATAAGGAATTAATCAAGTTCAAGGACAAAGATGTGTATGTATAGAAACATTTTATGATTATATTACTGTTAATAGGTACGTTATTAAACTAATTGTAATATTTAGTAATAGATTTTTCTGCAATGTTTCTAAGGTACTACCATCTGACTTTTCACTTAAAGTCCTCATATGCACAGATAGACAAATTAGAATTAATCCTATACTGCATAAAACAACAGAACATATTTCATAAGGATATGGAGAAGATCTTCACAATTCACTTATAATTGTTGTTGAAATAAAGGATGAGATAGTAATTAAGCAAATGGAACAACAAGCTATCCTTAAGGTACAACAAGATAGCAAAGAAATTGCAAAAACCGAAGCCAAGATTAAGGGCATTGACACACTTAAGTGGTGGGCTACCCTGCTTGGATGGAGTGAAAATACATCTGTAGTTCTTACTACAATAGCACTGCCTAAAATGATCTTGGCATAGCCACAAGTAGCAATAGAAATAGTATATATCTAATTAGCTGAATGAAATCAAGCAATGTGATCCTAAATACCACATGACCTAAGCACCATACATACAAGATTAAAACAACATTTCTTGATGAACATATCTGAGGTAAGAGTTTCACAACCAGGGTGCCAGCATAGAAAAGGTCTATCTCTAGTAGTAATCCATTTCACTACTGAAGGTGGAACCACCTGGAGTGGAGCATGCTATGAAGACCTTAACAATTGAGCAGGTTCATACTGAAGCAGGTACTCTTTAAGATATCCCATTTTAATTGTATCCATAAAAACACTGGCAGCACTTGTGAGAAGTAAATTGTTCTATCCACCCAGTTAATAGTTTAGCTGCTGTACTTGGCAGCACTTGAAATTTCTGATCAATCTTCATCAGCAGCTGTTATATAATGCATTGCAATACTTTAACCTTGATGTTATCAAAACATGGATAATTATGATATGATCATGTTTTTCCAGAAGGGACTGCAGCTGGCTCATCAGTTCATGCTGGTAGAAGGCACTTTTTGACCAGATCATGCCACTTAGCTTGGGCATCCGTCTGCAATGCATTCCCCAAGCTGCAGACTTCCATTAGTGGGGATGCACCCACATTAACAAGCAGAAAGTTTCTACTAGAAACCCAGTAACCTGAGCAACTGAACTGTCTTTCAACATTTTGTTTCAACTGGGCTTAAGTTTATTAGGCCAGTTCATTACTTACTTGTGGTTCTGGACTTAGATAAACTGTTTCAGTTTCCCAAAGACAAATCCAATTTTCTGATACAGTGGTACCTCATGTTATGAACTTAATTCGTTCCGGAGGTCTGTTCTTAACCTGAAATCGTTCTAAACCCAAGGTGCGCCTTTGCTAATGGGGACTCCCGCTGCTGCCATGCCGCTGGCATTTGATTTCCATTCTCATCCTGGGGCAAAGTTCTCAACCCGAGGTACTACTTCCAGGTTAGCGGAGTTTGTAACCCAAAGTGTTTGTAACCCGAAGCGTTTGTAACACGAGGTACCACTGTATTTGTTCCTTGTAAATCAGTATCCATACTTTTTACTTTTTTGGAATCTCCAGGTAGAACTGGGAAAGATTCTGGTCTGAAACGCCGGAGAATCACTGCAGTCACTATATACAGTACTGAACTAGAGGGACTAAGGCAGGGGTCAGCAAACTTTCCACTGTCCCTCAGACCTTGTGGTGGGCCAGACTATATTTTGACGGGAAAAAATGAACGAAATCCTATGCCCCACAAATAACCCAGAGATGCATTTTAAATAAAAGCACACATTCTACTCATGTAAAAACACCAGGCAGGCCCCACAAATAACCCAGAGATGCATTTTAAATAAAAGGACACATTCTACTCATGTAAAAACATGCTGATTCCCGGACTGTCCACGGGCCGGATTGAGAAGGCGATTGGGCTGGATCTGGTCCCCGGGCCTTAGTTTGCCTACCCATGGACTAAGGTGTGACTTGGTATAAGGCAGTTTCTTGAGTTCCATCCCAAGACTATGTACACTTGCAGATACTCCCAGGCATGCATGCATAAAACTCCCATTGAATACACTGGGACACACAACTGAGCAGAAATGCATTGGGTTGGACTGAGGTTGGACTGAATGGACATTTTTGATTGGCTACTGACACCAGTCTCTCCACTGTGAGACTGAAGTTTGTACTAACCATTCTACAGTGCAATTATTTTGTTTGATTTTACTTTTATTTGGGGTCTATAGGGTGTAATGGGAGGGGTAGTATCGCTAGTGGGGGACATAACATGCTCCTTCTGAGATAGTTTGTCCACCTTTGGTCCCCCCCCCTACACTCAGTCCTCACCTGCAGCTCCCAGAAGCTATCAGCATGCGACAGTGTGGCCAAACCCTGGGAAACAGCTTTGACAGGCTGGCTAAACCAGGGGAGGGTAGCTGATGGGTCTCAAACTCCCAGTGAGTTAGGGTCTTTCCCTGCATACAAAGACAGGCTCCAGCAAATTGAGCAGGCAAGACCAATGGTCCAATGGTCAAGAAGGAGGTTTATGTGTTGTAGAGGGAAGTGAGGGGCATATGGGGCTCATCAACCTGGGAAGGTAGCTCATCTGGAAAAGGAAAATTCTGATCTTAAACCTCCGCTGCTTTGCAGGATATATTCAGAAGAAGAGAAGACTAAGAAGTGAACCCTACACCAATCTGGAGTAGAGTCCCTAAGACAGTTGGGTGACGCCATGTAAGTCTTATTCTAGGAACTCCTGCAGCCAAGTTGGTGCCAAATGTATTGCTCTGATTTCCTTTGGATCATATCAGCAAGGCCAAGAAGGGGGTCTTGTCATCTGGGCATCGCAGCACCTCCATACACACTGCCCAGGCTTGCTCCCTGAGGAAGTCACTTTGGTGCTGCTAATGCAGCAGCATGACTTCACCCCCAGAAGCGCACTCCATTGTCTCTCAAGACAGATGGATGCCAACAACAACTTTTATTTACAGATTTATATACAGCTTCACAAACAAAAACTACAAGGAGCAGCATACAAGAAGATAAAATACCAAATATTACAGGCCAAGGAAACCAAAAGCAATAAAAGCATTTTTGCAACTATACAGTTAATATTCCAAAAAATGACCATACCACGCCTCAGGGAAAGCCTTCTTAAACAAAAGATGTTCTCAATAGCCACCTAAATATCCATACACTTTTTAAAAGAGGAAACAGTGGTGGTGAGAGAGAGAACAAGAGAGTGGATGAAAACTGGGGTATCTCTAGTATACAAGAGTGTCCCTGATTTCAACTTTGAAATATTGAGTTTGTCCAGGTGTTAGTTAGTGATGCTTTCCTTATCAATCTAGAATGGCGACCACTCCCCTTAGCCCACTTTCTCTTCCCCAGTCCCATTTTCTCTCCCACAAAGATAGGAAAAAAGGGAACCACGGAAAGCAGAACAATTGAATTTCAATTCAATAATTAATCAAACTTACTTTGCCTTCACGCCATCGTTTTCCTGAATCCGCTCATTCTGGTGCCAGGGTCAGCCATGGGTCCATTTCTTGCCTCACAACACAGCGCCCTCAGAGTCCTCTGTGTAAAATCCTGTCACATAATCGCTTCTTCTATCTCTCCTCAGCATTGTTGTCCTCCTCACACGTATGGCCTCTCCCGCTCTCTCTTATGCTTTCTCTGTTTCTCCCTGCCCTTCCCTCACGCTCCTTCCATTTTCCCTACATTCGTGCAAACAGCTACTTCATAGACGAAGAGGAAGTCTGAGGTAAAATGAGAAACAAACGGAAAAGTGGTCTTCACTGTCATTCCCCCCCCCCATACATGCGTTGTGTATAAATAGTACAGCTGATGGCTTTTGACAGTTGAGGTGTGTATGTTTTTAGGAATCACTTTTTCTTACGATTGTAGGCTGTTTAAAATTGTTTTTAATATGGTGTTTTAATGCTGCAACACCGCCCTGGAACCTTAGGGCAAAGGGCAGCTAACAAATGAACCAATGAACGAACAAAATATCTATATCTATATCTAATCTATATCTATATCTATATCTATATCTATATATCTGAGGGGGACATTTATCAGTAACACCCATATAAGGCCCTTCTAATGTGAACATACACAGCTTTTTCTATGCAGCTGTAGGAGTCTAGAATGTTCAGCCCAGGCAACCTGGGGAAATTGCCATGGCAACCAACTGGCACAGGTGGTTGGCAGTTAGGTAGCATTAAGGCCCAGGGAACCTACTGGGTTGCAGGCCTTTCTAGAGAGCCAAGGAAGTCAAATGGACAGTTCTCTCTCTCTCTCTCTCTCTCTCTCTCTCTCTCTCTCTCTCTCTCTCTCTCACACACACACACACACACACCCCTGCTCTATCTCCCTGCTGACCAAAGAGGAGAATTCCTGCCACATATTTTCTTTTTCCTCATTGTCCAGTGTAGCCTTCCAAATTCTGTATGGGACAAGGCTTTGTAGCGGGGTTTCAACCCTTATCAGTGAGATTAAATAACTGCAAAACCATGTATAAAAAGGCGACCCCATTTGATCCAGCTTTTTTCTTTTTAAGTGTACATGCACTTTGTAAAAAAAATTCTGCACTTGAAGTATGCTACTGCTGCTGCTTTTTTACAAGGAAATACTGCTGTAGTCATTAGGTGTATGTTTTATAGTTGCACCTGTGATTAATAGATAATAATGTTATTTCACTTGCGTATGGTACTTGCAGGAGTTGAGCTGTAGAGTTTATTGCTGGGATGACATTGTGAATAACTGGACACGCCTATTATGTTATTGCTTATTATTATGAATTGAATTCACACAACTGTTTTTCTTGCTGATGTTGATCTTCATGTGCATTGTGTTGTTTATTATGTTACTATGTTGTAAGCTGCATTGTGTCCTTTTGACAAATGGTGGTATATGCAATTTTTAAAGAAATAAAATTAATAAAAATCAATACACAAAAAATCTCTTGATGGCCTTAGAAGAGGTTTATAACGTTGCTCTACCTGCTAGTAACTCCCCACTTCTTCCTGGCGTTGACAAGCTGATTTCTTTCTTGTACCTTTTCTCTGTATTTCTTTTCCTTGTTCCTCTTATTCTTTTCTGTTCTCAGTCTGAGAGGAGGAGATATGAGTTGAGTTCATTTTTGAAAAATAAAATAATACCCTGCCCTTTAGTCAAAAGGCTCTGACAGTGGCTTATAAACATAAGTTCTAGGACAGTCACATCTTGTAATCTAAAAAACACACAACACACAAGGAAAATGGGATGGGAGGGAGGAGGAAAAAGCAAGCTGGAACACAGCTGGTAACAACTCCCAGGCCAGGAAAACAGAGCAGATCCTGCCCGACAACTCTTCTGTCAGACATATGATATGAGTCATTTTGGGATACATTATTCATCTGAAAAGCATAATAATAACAAAACTATTGGAACTATTGTTTTTATTTAGATAGACGTGTGATCAATTAACAAATTGTGTCTCCGGGGCAGCTTCTCCTGTTAATCAGAACACATCTGTTCTGCGTTGACCGTTTCCCTATTTTATCATGACTCACTCCTTTTACGTCACTTTATGATAACATATTTCAAAAAGTCAGCTCTAAATGCTGTCTAAAAACCTTTGATGTAGCTAGGTGCCAGAACTGGAAAGGCCCCACTGCATAGAGATAAGTACTGGACTTCAATTTGGGAAAATATGAAATGGCGCCTCAGATTTCTGAATGAAGTGTTCAGGGACCACCAGAGGGGGAAATAAAGCACTTGGCAGAAGCTTATTAGGATAACGAATTGTGCTTCAGCCTGTTTGATTTTATTATAATTTTGTTGTTGACAATCTTTGAATTGTATTTTGATTTATTATACTGTGATACTGATGTTTGGGTTCTTTGAAAGACAGAAAAGAAGGATATCATCATCATCTTTTCAGCTGTTAAAGGCCTTCTCCTCCATCTTAATCTTTTCCTGCTCCCACTGTGTCTTTGGTAAGTGCCTTGACAGCAAAGGTCCCTTGTCAGAAACAAGCCAATTGAAGAGCGAACAGAGCCACCTTCAGAAAGCAGACTTGTGCATCTCAAAGCCTGCTACTTTTCCTTTCTTGGCCTCCAGCAATTGTAAAAACCCTGTAAATTAGGAGAGTTTGTGCCTGTTGGCCAAGGGTAGCCTCCTGGCTTGTTTTCCTTTGTAAACAAACAAACTGGCTTGACCTTTTGCATACCCTGAAAAGTTTTTAAAGTTTAATTAGCTCCACACTAGATATTTAGATATTTTAAATGGGCATAAATTTGCATGCATTAACAAATGAGCAACAACTGTATGAATGAATAAAATGACTGAATGAATTTTCAGTGTCAGACAAAATGTATTCAAAGGATTCAATTCAGCTGAATGGGCTGGATAGAGTCTACTGGCGGGCAGTCTGAAATTCTGATGTAGCCTGTATAGTTGTAATGAGGAAGCATGAACTTTGCCTCTTCACTAAAATAATGAGTATACTCTTGGTGGTGGAGGGTGGGGCACAATTGCATATTGTGAACCCAAGACAGGGTTCTGTCTTGGGCCCGGTCTTATTCAACATCTTTATCAACGACTTGGATGATGGACTCAAGGGCATCCTGATCAAATTTGCAGATGACACCAAACTGGGAGGGGTGGCTAACACCCCAGAGGACAGGATCACACTTCAAAATGACCTTGACAGATTAGAGAACTGGGCCAAAACAAACAAGATGAATTTTAACAGGGAGAAATGTAAAGTATTGCACTTGGGCAAAAAAAACGAGAGGCACAAATACAAGTTGGGTGACACCTGGCTTGAGAGCAGTACATGTGAAAAGGATCTAGGAGTCTTGGTTGACCACAAACGTGACATGAGCCAACAGTGTGACGCGGCAGCTAAGAAAGCCAATACAATTCTGGGCTGCATCAATAGGAGTATAGCATCTAGATCAAGGGAAGTAATAGTGCCACTGTATTCTGCTCTGGTCAGACCTCACCTGGAGTACTGTGTCCAGTTCTGGGCACCACAGTTCAGGAAGGACACTGACAAACTGGAATGTGTCCAGAGGAGGGCAACCAAAATGGTCAAAGGCCTGGAAACGATGCCTTATGAGGAACGGCTAAGGGAGCTGGGCATGTTTAGCCTGGAGAAGAGGAGGTTAAGGGGTGATATGATAGCCATGTTCAAATATATAAAAGGATGTCACATAGAGAAGGGAGAAAGGTTGTTTTCTGCTGCTCCAGAGAAGCGGACACGGAGCAATGGTTCCAAACTACAAGAAAGAAGATTCCACCTAAACATTAGGAAGAACTTCCTGACAGTAAGAGCTGTTTGACAGTGGAATTTGCTGCCAAGGAGTGTGGTGGAGTCTCCTTCTTTGGAGGTCTTTAAGCAGAGGCTTGACAACCATATGTCAGGAGTGCTCTGATGGTGTTTCCTGCTTGGCAGGGGGTTGGACTCGATGGCCCTTGTGGTCTCTTCCAACTCTAGGATTCCATGATTCTATGATTCTATATGCACTTAAGAGCCATGACATTGCTAGATAGGGCAGAGCCAAGGCTGGTTGGCAGAGATTATACCAGTAGTTGCATCATATCGGCACCAATAGAATCACTATAAATCATATCATTCAAAAACAAGCAAGGCAAAAGGAACTTTGACCAAAGTTTGGAAATTTCAGCTTCTGTTGAGAGATTAGCAAGAGAGTACAGTGGACCTTGGGTTACAGACACTTCAGGTTACAGACTCCACTAACCCAGAAATAGTACCTTAGGTTAAGAACTTTGCTTCAGGATGAGAACAGAAATCGTGCTCTGGTGGCGAGGCAGCAGCGGGAGGCCCGCTTAGCTAAAGTGGTACCTCAGGTTAAGAATAGTTTCAGGTTAAGAACGGACCTCCAGAACGAATTAAGTTCTTAACCCGAGGTACCACAGTATACAGTTAGCAGCTAGCTATCTGGATGTGGAAAAGTCTGCTTCCGTTCCCATTTGACCATGAAACTAACCACATCACGGAACTGCTTTGAGAATAAGAAACAAGAACAGCAAAGTGTTTTGCACACTGTGAAATATGCTAGGTACAGAGCAAAGAATAATAATCTAAGTGCACCAAAATTTCAGAAATAAGGAAAACAAGAAGCATGCAACATTTCTTGTTTTAAAAATTGAGCCATATTTATTTATAAACTTCATTTGAGCCTGTGAGACTTAGGATGACAGTACTGCACCCTGATGACTTTAAATACATATCCATACAGGGGGTGAGTCTGTGTGTGTGTTTTTTTTTAATCAGTTCTGGTAGGTGCTGACTTCCCATGACCCACATGGAAGTCTGTCTCTCAGGTAATAGTAATATTTTAGGTTTGAGCCTTCCATACAGATGTGCACAGTGCTCCTTTATGTATGATGGGAGGGGTAAGAAGGGAGGTCATTGGCTGGAAACTCCCATTCACAGAACAGCACACACACACACACATACATACACACAGCATGCAAGAGAGAGAGAGAGAGAGAGAGAGAGCTCTTTTGTGATAGTCTCCATCACCTTTTTTGTGCTGGCACCTTTTATCAATATATGACTCCTCATTTTTTACTATAAAAAATTATCAATCTTCAAAAAGTTCCAATCACTTCACATTTATTATGCAGGGACACTGTCTTTTTCCCCTGGATTCTGGGGTCCTAAGCTGTAATCAGATGCATAATAGACTGAAAGACTGAAGGTTGGGAAAACCTTTCCTAGTCTGAAGTGCCTTTAGCTGTTCATATGCTTCTGGTCAGACAGCAAAAGTGCTCTGTTTGAAGGTGACAACCCTATCCAAAGGATGAGAGCATCACACTGTATCATACATGCTACAGGAGCATGTCAGGGGCAGGCCATAGCCAGAAATGTGCTGAAGACCAACAAGTGGTGCGGGGCAAATCAATGCAGAGCATCCAAAAGAACCCGAATACAGGTAGATCTATTTGTTCACATTTGATTTATTAATTATTAATAAAAATTAACTTTCATTTTGTATATATATTTTTATAAAATATAAAAATAAGAGCCTAGTTCCTATCAGTTATCCTAGTGCTCTGCAAGATGTTGTCAGAACACTGGAAGGCAGGAAGCAAGCAGACTAGGGAACAAGCAATTGGGTCAAATACTATTCCAAGCTTTTATCTATCTATCTATCTATCTATCTATCTATCTATCTATCTATCTATCTAGATAATTTGCAGAAGCCACAGGACAGTTTCTAACAGGCACATTGTTTTTTAAAAAACTCACAAAATAACCCAATCCTTAAAAACACATAAACAAATCACTAAACATAGTTATTAATGGCAGTGGTGGCAGCAATAAGGTGTCTTCTCCCCCTACACCTGCTGGAAAATATTACCGTAATCTTAACTAGCTGACTAAAGCTATAAAGAGACAAGGCCAAATGCATCAAAATTCCACATGTTCCATTTATATTATGTCCTTCTTTCAAGGAGCTCAGGGC
Organism: Podarcis raffonei; assembly: GCF_027172205.1. Lineage (NCBI taxonomy): Eukaryota > Metazoa > Chordata > Lepidosauria > Squamata > Lacertidae > Podarcis > Podarcis raffonei. Next base: position 12,355,914 of record NC_070613.1, read on the forward strand.
AACACACATAGTTCTTCCTTTACCCCTCATTTTATCCTCTAACAGCTCTGGCTCAGCCCAGCCCAGTAAACTTGGTTGATGAATTAGATCAGGAGTCAGCAACCTTTTTCAGCCGGTCCACCGTCCCTCAGACCATGTGGTGGGCCAGAGTATATTTTGAAAAAAACAAAAACAAATTCCTATGCCCCACAAATAACCCAGAGATGCATTTTAAATAAAAGGGCATATTCTACTCATGTAAAAATATGCTGATTCCTGGGTTGTCCGCGGGCCAGATTGAGAAGGCGACTGGGCCGCATCCGGCCCCCGGGCCTTAGGTTGCCTACCCGTGAATTAAATTGAACCCAAGTCGCACTTGGCCAGTGTTTTAACCCATGCATTATTGCCCTTCAGGTTTTATGGGAGTTCCATTAGCTCCAGCCAGCATGGCCAATGGCTAGGGATTGTAATCCAACAGCCTAGTTTAGAGGGATGCAAGTTGGCATTTCCGTTCTAACCAATATACCATACTGGCTCTTTTAGCTTTCCCTTATATCTCTTTTACTTGTGGAGTTAGAAACTTACTTTTTATGTTTAACGGAAGATGGAACATTCAGGAATATTTCCTCCTCCTTCCCCGAGGCTACAGCCTTGTTCAAATGATCAGTTATAATTCATAGTAAAAACGCTTTCTCACTTGGAAGCTACTGCCAGATGACAAGGATGAGGATCATCTGAAACCCCTCCCAACTGAAGTGTGTGTAAATATAATGCAGGATTGGGTCTATACTGGCACTTTCCCAACCCACGGCTTTGATCTATCTCTGCCTATAATTCATTCGCACCAGTTTCTACATTTATAAAAAAAAAGTTCTTGGCAATAATATTTCATCTGTCGATTTCATAAAGGTACAGTAGTAGCCATAATTAAATGCAGTCCTGTAGCTGCTGTCTCATCAGAGCCACACTCAGCGGAACTTACTATTTCCGTGCTCTGCACTGTGATGTTGGTAGCCTAAAATCAAATTAATTTCTTTTCCTCCCCTGCTCACATTTCAAGGCAAACTCATGTCTAAGGTAGCCTTCACTATCATCCCTAGATCTTTACCAGCAGTACTGCATCTCCATGTTTATTATTAGCATTATCACAGATTGAAAATGTGGTTTTAGATTATTATTTTCATGTTATCCCCCCACTCCCCCTAACCAGAATCTAATTCCCCCCCCATCTCTTCATATTCTCAGTCTCTTTGAAGTATATTAACATTTCCCCCCTCTAGTATCAGTGATGCCTGGAATTTTTCCCCATTTGGTATTGTCTGTTTCTTTAACAGTAATTATTTACTTCCTCCTTGGCTGAATAAACAGGAATAAGCAAGAAGAGAGGTCCAGGTCTCATGTGCAACACTGCCTAGTGTGGTACCCTGGTCAAAGAAAATGGGGCAGAGACATCTGCTGCCAGCTTAGAGATGGTTTACACGTTTTTGAAGAGGTTCCTCCTTTGAACAGGGAACCTGAACTGCGTGGAATTTGTCTCTTTCCCAAAACTATGATTCTGTGATTCTCTCTTACAATCACTATAAAACAATTTATTGATATCATATATAGGCTGCCTTTTTGGGTATAGCCCACCCAAGAAGGTATATAATGTCTCTCTCTCTACACACACACACACACACACACACACACACACACACACAAAATGGCAGCAGCATTCACAATAATTTAAAACAGAAGTCAGTTAAAACAATTATTTTTATTTTTTAAAAAGCAGACACGAATATAAATCACAGCACAGCTAACTTCCTAACAGAATAGCTCAGTTAGCGGGGGGGGGGGAGAACCTCAATTAGTTAAGTATTTTTATTGATGTACTTGATCTAGGAGGGGCGGGGCAGCCATGGCCTAAGGCCCCGTTTAGGAGAAAATGAGTCTGAAAAAGGTGGGGTTTTAGGCCCAATAAAAAACCCTTTGGATGTTATGGACTACAATTTCCATCAACCCTGGCCTGTGGGCAGGAGCTGTTGGTAGTTGTAGCCCAAAACATCTGAAGGGCACCTCTGTGAGGAGTGAGTTCCACAATCTGGGATTTCCACATAAAAGGCCCTGTCTCCTGGGGCCACCAGCTGTATTTACCTAATCACTGGGCATGCATGTGGGCTTTTGAGGCAGACCTTAATACCCAACTCAGGCTCCTATGCATGTAGGCAGTCCTTCAAACAGCACTTTAAATGCCCTGTGCTCTCTTCAGATGGCTCACAGTGGCTGTGGAAATGAGAAGTACATATTGCGTCCCTTTCCAAACACTGCCGGACCCTCACTTGCTGTTGCTGTACACCTCCGTGGCTGGAAGTCTTTCCCTTGTTCCCCTTGGCTCAAACAGAAGAACCTTCTTCCAGAAGAGAGCCTTGAGGCTTTGTGTTTCCCCAGTCCATGAAAGTGACGAGCGATTTCACTCTACAACGACCAAACTGTCTATTCCTTATCTGTGCCTCCTGCCCACTTCTGCCTGGCTACTGTCCCTATCCAGAATACCTGGGTTGGCCACCTCCACCCTTCTCCTTGGCTCCTTGGGTCATTTTAACAGTGCTGCACTCCTTCTTGTAAGTGGATAATGTATCCGTTCCCCAACTTCATCCTTACTGATATTAGGAGGATCAGACCTTGCTCCCAGGTCAGGCCCTTCCCCCTGTTCATCCATGGGATGCTATTTTCAGGCAGCAATGGCTAGAAAATGCCCCTCAGCTACAAAAGTAGTTTATCTGGAAGTAGGGAGTGTGGCATTTGCCCATTCGTTTGAAAATGTCTGTACAGGGGAGAGAGAAAGGGTTAAAATGTAGACCAATAGGAAAGCTGGAGGCGGAGCCTACCTGTTTATAAAAGGCTTTAGCCCGAGGTTTGGGTGTGGGTAGTTGGTTGGTTTTAGTGGGCTGGTTGTTTGGGAAAGGCAGTTGGAAAAGCAGTTGGCAGGCAGTTGGAAATAGAGAGACAGGACAGTGGGTTCTTGTGTGAGGGGAGGTAGAAGAGTTAGAGACAGGATAAAAACAAGACTAAGAAGGTAAAGAGTAACAACTTTTGGAATGCAGTTAAAGTTTGTTTGTGTCTGAAGTAAACTACACTCTTCTTTGTTAACTTGAGAACCTGGCTGAGACTAAGTGATTTACCAGGGAGGACCTGGTTGGTGGCAGCGGATTACGGTGGTGTACGGGTCAATAGTCCGTGAGACGACCAGGGGCTCCGTACGAACGCCACAGAGAGAAATGGGTTCATCAAATCATTGAGTTGGAAGGGACCCCAAGAGCCATCTAGTCCAACTTCCTGCAATGCAGGAATCTCAGCTAAACCATACATGAAAGATGGCCATCCAACCTTTGCTTAAAAACCTCCATGGAAGGAGAGTCGACCACTTCCTGAGGGAGTCCATTTCACTTTCAAACAGCTTGCACTGTCAGAAAGTTTTTCCTGATGTTTAGTCGGAATCTCCATTCTTGTAAGCTCCCTTGAGCCGACCGAGTTTTGTCATTCTGCAGCTCTCCAGGCCATAATGGCAATGCCTTGCATAATACAATAATCCACAATCAGTTATATAGTGGCAAGAATATGAGCAACTGTAAAATAAGGAATTTTGTGTAGAAATCCATATATCTATATCTATCTGTGCATCTGGATGTTGTTATCAATAGATATTACATACTGTAGTAATATTTTTCTGGGATAGTCATACATTTGACAGGAATATGAACTTTGCAAACATGGCCTGCTTCTATCCAGTCAGCAGCAACATCACTGGGGCTTGCACAGAAGCGGTGCTCACTGGACTGTCTTCACCCAAAGCAAGCTTTGCGTTCAGTAAATTCAAAGCATTTTCCTTGGCGGCTGCTTTCTTACTCTTACATCCATCCAAGCAGGTGACAAAAAATAGGCAATTTGACCTAGCTGTTCAGTGACAACCATTGAGCACAGCCTGCTTTTTGAATAATAAACTCTGCTCAACAACAGATACATAGTTTAACTATTATTCACAGGAATTAACTGGAAAGTAATTTTGAATAAAGAATATATGAGAGATAGTTTCCCTTGCAATTGCCACGCATATGATCTGAAAATGTGAAATGGGATGAATACACAAACTGAATATTCCTGTTAAACCAAACACACAAATCATCATTATCATCAATTGTCTTGATTTCTTCCAGTTCCAACTGCAATACTTGATTTTTACAGCTAAAGCCCAAAGTTCCCTAGTTAGGCCTTTTCAGGATTAATTAAAGAAAATCAAAATTCTCAGATCTTTAAACAGTCCCTTATGAAATTGGGCTGGCCAGCTCCATTTTTAAAAAGAACTGCCGCTTAATTATATTTGTTTAAAAAATCCTTTCTGCCACTCACATATTAGACAGCAACCCTCATACTCAATCATTTAATTTCAGCAAGTACTCATACATACATGGTAAGGATGTATGTTTAGAACTACCTCTTGTATTTTTGACAATACTTGTCAAAACTTGATTGTTTTATACCTAAACATTAAAGACAGCAATTCTCATATACAATAAGTTCATTTCATCTATCTAGATATCTAGAAATACACATCCACAAAATATAAGAATCCATATTTAGAATTACGTCTTGTTCTTTGGACAATGCCTTTTGATAACTTACTTTTAATAAACTTGAACATTAAGGCAAGTAGTATTACTGTTGTCTACAGATTTCTCATTTGACTGAAATATGCTTCTTCTACCCTTTTTTTGTTGAACTACATCTGACTTTTATCATCAGCATCCACCAAAGGGATTTTTTTTAAAATGTTATTCTCAACTTTGATGGTTTAATCCCTTACTTTTAGAAATCACTGTGATTTAAAACATTATACTGTTTTAATAGACACTCTTTTTTTTAAATGTATTTTTATTAAAGATTTTCTTAATTTACAGAAGTATGTGCAATGTCTCTCTCTCGTATTTTTTCCATGTAACATTTTTACAAATCAGTTTCATTTGTTGAGACATTAGGAAGAAAAGGGGTAAAGGGGTGGAGGGGGGAAAGATGGGTGGGGTCGGGTGGCGATGTTTCTATTTTACTTAATATATGTAAGGCTTGGTGTCAGTGTTGCTTGTGCAGGTTCTCTGCTGTTCACTTATGTTCGTTTGGTGGTGAGAGAGGTTGGGGTTGGCCTAGGGTGTGGTTGTTCATTTGTGGTTGGCTGTGGTGGTTTTATACACACTCTTATGGGTTGTTACAGTTCCATGGATAATATGGAAAATGCTTCCACCATGAGCGTGATCAACACCATTCTCTCACCCACAGAATCTCTATGCTGATTTTTATCAGTACAGAATTTGGCTTGGAGTTGCAAATCTCATTCCTATAGATTTTATATATTTCTGTCTTTGCTTCCCCCCCCCCACCCCACCATCAGCCTGGCACTGCAAAACACAATGAAGTAGACTTCACTGATTTTAATAGAACTTGCCTCCATAGATGCAGGCTTAGGATCACAACCTTGCAACACAGTCAATGACACTTACTTTAATTGTTTAGGACCAGTGGCGTAGCGTGGGGGGTGCAGGGGGGGGCCGGCTGCACCAGGCGCAACATCTGGGGGTTAGGGTTAGGGGGCGCAAATCCACGGGTTAGGAGGCGCAAATTACTTGCCTTGCTCCGGGTGCTGACAACCCACGCTACGCCACTGTTTAGGACTGGAGTGCCCTCCTTGCAGATCCAGCAACAAGAGGAGATCCCCTAATGTACAAAACAGCTAAAGCCTTTGATGCCCGTAGACAAGATTTATCCAGTTCATGGTCCCCAACATGTTTTGAACTCTGAGTTCATCAGAAGAAAAATTTATCACGAAAATAAACTGTATAATTGCTAGAAAGTTTAGCAACTTTGTGCTGCAGTTCTTGACTGAATAAGTCTTCTGTATATCCATCTACGTCTTTTGCTCTTTTGGCCACTCTTATCAGGCCATAATTTCTTAATGCATTAAAAAAAAGGAAAAGGGAAATGAAATGCCAGGTTGTTATAGAACCAATTTAATAGTTAATATTTAGATTTCCATTTACAAACCACGACTGACGCATTTACTGATTTTGGAAATTGTGTTATTAGTCAATCAGGGAGCTGCGAATGGCACTCTCCAATGACTGCCATTCAAGTGCCAGTCTCAGCCTTTTGCTTCCTTATTGCGGTGACCGTCTGTTGCACCTTCCTTCCCGCTGCTCAGGCTCAAAAATTAGATTGGACACAATGGTTTTCTAAAGGTAGCCATTGCACTGAACTAACTCTGGTCCTTCTCGAAAATTTGACTCTTTGTGGACTCCCTGCATATCTTGCTGATATTATTCATGCTCATTTTAGACCCATTTAGCCATGTCACAAGTTGTTTGATGTGCTTTGAAACTGATGGCCAAGAAGAGCTTCGGCTGCCTGAGATCGCTTTGGCTCCAACGACCTGAATGGAGTTCTGCTATTTTACACTAGAGCTGGCCAAGTAAGCCCAGTCGAGTCCTCACTATAGTTCTGCTTTGTCATCTCACCAGCCTAGTGTTCCTGGCGCTTTTCATCTGAAAGGGCTTTGCTTTGCCCTGCACTCCCCCCACCTCCCCGTCACTGGCCTGCTTTTATGCCACTACAGTTTGCCGGAACATTTGTTCATACTCAATAGCCAAACATTAGGAATGCTGAGATTCTTTCCTTCTTGTCAGGACAATTGTTTAGACTGTTTGCCACTTAACGCTCTGATGATCTCTCTCCTCTCTGTGCTGCCTATAATTCCTCCTTTCCCCTCTTAGCCCTTCAACTCTTCCTCATTGGCTGAGTCACCCACCAACTCCCTCTTTTGACTTACTCTTTGGTGAGACTATCCTCTGCATTTCCATCAGTTTTCTTGCCGTTTGGTGTGTGTGTGTGTGTTTCCCCCTTGTCGTTTTTCTGCTTGGTGGTGTCTGGAGCATTGCCGTCGAGAGCTGGTGTCGTACTATGGGTTACCTCATTATTGACTTCCAGTCCTCCTGGACTTCTATTTTATTTCATCTCAGCATTGGCACCATATGGCAGCTATGGCAACTGAATATATCACTGTATTCACTTTCTGGTTCTGGTCTGAATTGCTGAAGGGCTCCGCTCCCTGGCCTGGAAAAAATGTAGCTGTAGCTTATGTAAGTGGAGCCAAGCCAGAACTATGGAGAGACTACGTAAATTCACACTTGCATTTTATTTCTCAAACACATAATACGGAAACCCAAGAAACAAATCTATTTCCCAAGAATTCTGAGAGCACATACCAAGAAATGGAGGCCTGGTAATGAAATAAAAAAGGAAGCCCACTATGCCTGCATGTCTATCTGTTGATCTATCATCTATATCATCTATCTATCTATCATCTATCTATATCTATCTATCTATCATCTATCTATCATCTATCTATCTATCTATCTATCTATCTATCTATCTATCTATCATCTATCTATCTATCATCTATCTATCTACCTATCTATCATCTATCATAATCTATCATACTATCATACTATCAATCTACTGACTTTGAACTCAACATTTGTTGTTGGAAAAGCTGTGTTCTATAAATCTCATGGTCTACCTAAGTCAACTCACATTCTTATAATAAATAGAATCCCTTATTCTACATCTCTACTATCATAACAGATAAGGCATTTTGCTAACACAGGGGAGCTGTAAAGTGCCAATGTGGATGTGAGGTGGATTAATTTCAGAGTGTTTGTCCTTACTTATACAGAGTCAGAGATGCCCAAGTTGTTTCTACCTTATGGAAGATCACACACACCACCTCTTGTATTTGATCAAAGGTCATAGTATCACACTTAACAGAAATTAAAATGTTGTACACACCAGATACCAGACTCATGGTGATCAGGTTTTCGAACTGTTACAAGTTCTGATGGCCTGTGGAGTATGTGCCTTGTGGCAAAATGGTGCATTTGGAACCAGTTTTCTTTCAAGCCTTGCAGTCATGCAGAAAGATGTCATCAGCTATTTTCAAATAAATCTCTTAGGCTGCAGTCATATTGCAGACTTATTGAAGAGTAAGTCCCCACTGCTTATATGGGAATAGACATTGGTTTTTTACATGAGGGAATATGAAGCCTCATCACTCTCAGGGGATCATACTATTCATCAGCTGGATGCCCTATCTTTTGAAATTTTAAAGATTTTTTTTAAAGAAGAAAAGAGCATGAAACCCTTGGACTGCTTCATAAATACTTTTTATGATTTAAGAAATGTGTGTTTCTATGTTTTTAAATGATTTTCCATTAAAAAAATCCACCCAGAAATGGGAAAAGACATTTGTATTCCCATCCCCCATGGAACTGGAATGGACTGGACTTTGAAGGATCCATCCATACTTAGCCTGGGTCCTTACTCACCCTTTCCCCACCTCTACAATATCCTTTTTGACGTATGGCACCCAGAACGGCCTGCTGTATTCCAAGTGCAGTTGCAGCATATACAGTATTTGTGTCATGACATGATATTGGCAGTTTTATTTTCATTCCCCTTCCCAGTGATCCCCAACATGGGGTTCAGTATTCCTCCCCCCAGAATTGCACTCCTGCTCCAGAGTCAACATTTTCATATATATTGTGACCCCAAGATCTATTTCCTGGTCAGTCCACACAAAGCAAATAATTATTATTGTGTGGTGTAGTGGTTAAGAGCGGTGGCCTCGTAATCTGGTGAACCGGGTTCGCTTCCCTGCTCCTCCACATTCAGTTGCTGGGTGACCTTGGGCCAGTCACACTTTTCTGAAGTCTCTCAGCCTCATTCACCTCACAGAGTGCTTGTTGTGGGGAAGGAAGGGAAAGGAGATTGTTAGCCGCTTTGAGACTCCTTAGGGTAGTGATAAAGCGGGATATCAAATCGAAACTTTTCTACTCTTCTTATTTTTGCACCAATGCTTATGTTGACTTACATTTGCTGTTTTAATGCCCCTTCACTTAGTTTTGAGAGATACCTTTAGAATTATTCAGCACTCCTTCTTGTTTTTAACCACCTTGAACAATTTGGTGTCATCAGCCACCCTCAGCTCCTCAGAGGAAGGACAAAATGCAAATAATGTTCATTTCAACAAGTGCAGCCTGCCAAGACCTTGTTATCTTCACAGCTCTAGACATTACAGAAGCACTGCGGCTGAAAGATGTGCTCTCTAATTTCACTGTCTATGGAGCTACACTATCCATGGAACTCCACTGACGGTGGACTTCTTCGGCATCAGTGAAGGGCTGGGCCAATGATCGTCTACAACAAAATTTGTCTAGAGATCCAGATAGCCTATATCTATGTAGCGCCATTTATTGTAAATAAATGGGGAAATGGACATTGAAGTTGCATATTGCTCACTTCAAACTAATACCCTGTTTGTCATTATGGCAATAAAGTTTCATTTAGGACAAAAAGCAAATCGAAGCTTAGAAGCTGTGAAATGCACAAGGCCTGGGAAGCTGCTTATTTAATTTTCATCCAAGTGTTATGGCACCACCAGGCAATTCTGGCTGTAGCAAACTTTAGGTCCAATTTTCCCCTAAGGCAGAACATATCAGTGAATACAGAGCTGAAGGCTGAAGTCCAACTGAATGCAGAGTTCTTGTGGCTTATTCTCCATCTCAGAGTTCAGTGGCAGATGTTGCAAGAAGTCTAAACGGCCTATCACGTGAACCCTGCCCTCAAATGCTCTCTGTCCTGCAGGGACAGGTGTGTGTATATCTTGACATCTAATATGGGCCACTGCAACTTCAAGGCATTCCATGAAGGGCAAGCATGGATCTATAGAGTATTCAATTATAGGAAAAGACTTTCTCCAGGCTGTGAGCCCAAATGAATCTTGTGGTTTAGTTTGTATGAGGAGCTGCTAGGGGCAAAACTGGAAAACCGCACCTCTGTGGGTAGCTGCTCAGAGCTACTGTTTAGAGCAGAAGGCTCATCAACATGGTGCCCTCTGGATGTTGTTGGACTACACCTGTCACCAGTGGCCTCCAACCATGGCTAATGGTTAGGGATGTTGGAGTTTAGCAACATTTGAAGGGCTACAGACAGATGCGTACCTAGAGTCCCTTACACCCTTGGCAAGAAGCTATATTGGTGCCGTCCCGAAAAACATCACTTTACCAAAGTGAGAGAAGGACAGCAAGCTTCTCCCACATTTGATCTTGCCATAACATCAACAGCACATCACCACACACATATACATTCCATAGTCTGAAAAGTAATTTTTTTTTGGGGGGGGGGAGCCTCCTCCCCCAGTGGAGGTCAATTTTGCCAACCCCTAGCTACACCTCTGGCAACAGGTTTCCCCTTCCTAGATTATATATTCTTGTTCGAGTTGATGTGGCCACCTATTGGCAGCCATGTGAACTGCAACATGATAACATACAATATTAATGTATATAGGAAGATAGATGTTTCACCTACCTTTCTGGTTATATCACAATTTATAATATCTGGTGAAGCTGTTGCTTAGCCATTTCATTTCAGAGCCATGCAATTTAAAGTTTTCTACAACTCCTTAGTCGTTACATGTTGATATAACAGGTCATCTCATTTCAAGATGGGCGTCAAAGATTTCTGTTTTGTTTTGATGCTTTTTTATTGTTACAGTGAGGGGTTTGTTTGTTTGTTTGTTTTGATCCAGCTTTTGTTTTTCAATCTTCTTCGACAGCCAAGCCAAGATACTCAAAAACATATTGTTAGTTCTATTCATAGCCATCCTGCTACCAGAGACTGGGCTCTGTCGAGATCCTAGCCATGCTCAGTGCTAAGGTTTATTTGCATTTGTGCTTTTTTCAGTCAAAAGGACATGGGAAGAAAGACAAGTCTGACCTGTAGCAGATATGTACCTCTTCTGGCACAGTTCTCTGCAAAAACTGAGAATTTTCCTGCCCCCATACACACATACACATACATTCACACCTTATAAACACTCCAGGGAAGCAGGAGAAAGGAAAAAAAAATATGAAGAAACCTCATTGTGTTTGGCAGGATGTTATAGACATTCAGATTGCCAGATTACAACCATTTCACAATAGCTATAAAAGATCACTGTTAGAATGATTCCAAAATCCATACTATGGCATTATCTTTATTAGATCAATCAAGATATCACAAAATAATGAGCAAGCTTTCCACAATCTTCAGAACCCTCCAGCAGACTGGGTGTCAAACAAAATAGAGAGTTAGAAGAGAGAGACAAAACAAAGTCTACCATGAGGTCAGTTGTAAAATGGAGTGTGTAAAAAGGCAGCAGACATAATAGATTATGCCAGCGGTAGTCAAGGTGGTGCCTTCCAGATGTTGATGGACTATAAATCCCATCATCCCTGACCATTGGCCATGCTGGCTATGGCTGATGGGAGTTGCAGTAGAACCACATCCAAGTTGTAGTAGGACCACATCCAGAGGTTACACCATTGACCAGCTCTAGATTAGGTTATACCTTGAGATACTGGGATAAAGAAACACACAGTGGCTGGTTCTCCAGGTCTCTAGATCTTTCTCCAGCCTTAACTGAAACAGGTTCCTTGCAGTAAAGGTGCTTTGTATAGCTTGTTTTCTTTGAATTATTACATTACAAGCGGGACCTTACTCTGCATCTAGAACATATTCAAAACATTAGCCACGAGCTACATCTATCTACATCTGTCCTGTAGTTATTTGAGACATGCTACATGTTGGTGCATAACCCTGCCAACCGGCTTCAAGGTGATTTGAAAACTAAGGCATATATATATATTTTTTATAATTTTTTATTGGTTTTTCAACATATAATATAAGACAATACAAACAACAAACACTAACAAACAAACATATAAACATGTATAATTTCATAAATTTTTTCATATACCCAATTTCAACGACTTCCCCATGCCTCCCTTTTCTGCATCCTTGTTTTAAATTTTTTCAGCAACCCCTGGTCTGAATTACTTATTAATTCCTTTCTTTGACCCTTTTCTTTCCTCTTGTCCAATCATTTATCGCTGCAAATCTGCTATGCTTTACCCATGGCATTTTAACACTCAATAATTTTACAAGAGTTTTTAAGATAAAGTTTAAATTTCTTCCAGTCTTCCTCCACCGTCTCTTTCCCTTGGTCACGGATTCTGCTCGTCATCTCTGCTAGTCCCATGTAGTCGATCACCTTCGTCTGCCACTCTTCCAGTGTGGGTAGTTCTTGTGTCTTCCAATACTTTGCTAGTAGCACTCTTGCTGCTGTTGTAGCATACATAAAGAACGTCCTATCTTTCTTTGACACCAATTGGCCTACTATGCCCAGGAGAAAAGCCTCTGGTTTTTTGTGAAAGGTACACTTAAGCACCTTCTTAATTTCATTATATATCATTTCCCAGAAGGCCTTAATCCTTGGGCACGTCCACCAAAGGTGATAGAAAGTACCTTCAGTTTCATTACATTTCCAGCATTTGTTATTGGGCAAGTGATAAATTTTTGCAAGCTTGACTGGGGTCATGTACCACCTATAAATCATTTTCATAATATTCTCTCTTAAGGCATTACATGCCGTAAATTTTATACCGGTGGTCCATAACTGTTCCCAGTCAGCAAACATAATGTCATGACCAATGTCCTGTGCCCATTTAATCATAGCTGATTTAACCGTTTCGTCCTGTGTATTCCATTTCAGCAGCAAATTGTACATTCTAGACAGATTCTTAGTATTGGGTTCTAACAATTCTGTTTCTAACTTTGATTTCTCCACCTGGAAACCGATTTTCCTGTCCTGTTTGAAAACTTCAGAAAACTAAGGCATATTAAGACATCCATGCTCACTCTTTACATGCTAAATTGTACCACAGGAATGGCTGGAATTCCTCTTTGTAGTCGTGCACAGCTTTACTTGGGAGTAAACTCAACTGAACACAGTGAGATGTATTTACAAGGGTTCATGTGTAGGATCAGTTGCAGGACCAAAATACCAATGATATCGTATGTATACAATAGGGGCTTGTCTGTTCATTCATTTATTTCCATGAATGGCACAAGAGCGACAGGCCGCTCTGTAGCCATGATCTGGCTGCTCTATTCGGAAACGTGCTAGCAAAAGAACTCCCATTTAAATCATGTTGGTAGAAAAGCATCCGAACGAGGTTTGCTCTGCATCGCACCTCTCAACCCCTGAACTCTAAAAATGAAGGGCAAATCTTCTGAATGACGGACAATCACAGACAAAACACCATGAAATGAGGGACACAATGAGAGACATCAAAGTTTCTCCAAACAATGAAAGAAAGCAAAACTTTGTGATGAGCTAGATGGCGATCCTTAGAGTAGGAGAGAGCTCCACTGATGGTTTATGGAGCAAGGAATGTCTGCTTTATGGGAGAACACAGATATGAGGGCTGAAGCCTTTCATAGATTTGTTAGATTAATTGGCTACAATTTTAACTGGTAAATTGCTGAGGCTGAAGGGCATACAGTGGTACCTCGGGTTACATATGCTTCAGGTTACAGACTCCGCTAACCCAGAAATATTGCTTCAGGTTAAGAACTTTGCTTCAGGATGAGAACAGAAATTGTGCTCCGGCGGCGTGGCAGCAGCAGGAGGCCCCATTAGCTAAAGTGGTGCTTCAGGTTAAGAACAGTTTCAGGTTAAGTACGGACCTCCAGAACGAATTAAGTACTTAACCCGAGTACATGTATTTGTTTTTGAAGTTTTTTGAGCCTGGGTATTACTATCATGAGGCATTAGAAGTGAATCTGGCTTCGGCTGGGGAGAGCGGGATATAAATAAAATTTATTATTATTATTATTATTATTATTATTATTATTATTATTAATCCTAAGCTCACTATGCCCCTTTGAATTCTGTGGGGCCTACTTCTGAGTACTTAAGAGTGTGCATGCCATGCACAGGAGCTATCTCATACGTTCACACCACTCTAAAGTACCAAGTGAATTTGCCTTATGTTTTCTAGTCAGGCTGAAGCTGGTTTGAGAAAAAACTGCATCAAACGCCAGAAGTTGTAAAGGAACTACAGGATCGTTATGCTTTGCATCAGACGTCGTGTGAATGTGGCTGCGAAAACTACCAGGGGGACTGCACTAGATGTGGAGCAATGTGAACATACTCTAGGTCATCTACTGACCAGACAAAAGGCCTGCCAGAATGTATTTTTTTAAAAAAATATTCAGCAAGCAGTGAAATGCCATTAGGAAGGAGGGGGTGCTGATGGATCTCTTTGTTCAATCAATCAATGAACTGATTCACGAGTTGATAACTGGACAGTAAACAAACTGAATTAATTAACCAGTTAATCAGTTAAAAAAACGAGGCAGTTAATCAACAGGGGTGGGGGGCTTAAATCTGTTGGCATTGCAAACAGCAACCCACCATTAGGACAGGAAAGAAATATTAAATGAAAACACACACACACCAGAGTATTTGCATATTTCTCTCCAGGGAAGTCACTATTTGTACCACTGTGGAGAGACAGAGGGATTGGTGGAGGCAGGTTAAATCCAGGAGCGTAAGAGAAGGCAGATTTTTGCCCATGCAAGGCTCCAAGGCCTTTTCTTCTGGCGCATTTATAACCTATGAATTTGACAGTAAGGTAGTGAAATGTGTAGCTTACCGTATTTAAGCTTTAATATTAAACACAGCTAGCTTCAGGCACATAGGACTTGGGGGCTAACACAGGGCTTCCTGCTGGTCTCCTTCCATGCATCAATTTAAACGTAAAAAGAAAAAAAATCTCTCAAGCTCAGTTCCTTTTGTTACGCGATGCTTTGTCTGAGGCTAACAGGATAACTGTGATGTTGTTCCTCAGGGATCCTTATTGACTGAGCCAAACGCAGGACAGCACTGCTCAAGGGCATTGCAACATTCAGGTTGGAAACCACATCCCACATACCAAGGACAAATCTACACACACACACACACACACACACACACACCAGGTTGTTGTTGTTGTTTAGTCGTTTAGTCGTGTCCGACTCTTCGTGACCCCATGGACCAGAGCACGCCAGGCACCTCTGTCCTCCACTACCTCCCGCAGTTTGGTCAGACTCATGTTTGTGGCTTCGAGAACACTATCCAACCATCACACACACCAGACCCTCCCCCAAATGTCAACCAAGCCTTGTCTTGCCATTGTCTGAGTTTTTCTTCTTTCTAGGTCGCAGTCCCGTGCAGAGTTTGGCGGCTTGAAGCCCACAGAAGTAAAATGGGATCTAAGAAGCCTTAGAGGAAGCAGGATCACAACCGCAGTCTTCTAAGAAAATGGTAACAGCAACCACATGTCACAATGCCAGCTTGTGAAACATCCTGGACAGTGCACAAAGAGTGGCTCATCTAGCAAAGGGTTGGAGCAGCTTCTTTTAGGTTAAGCTCCCCTTGGACATACCCTTAGTATGACTGCCTTATTCTCTTATGCTCTGGAGCAGTGTTTCCCAATTAGCTAAGTACTGTGGACCCCCTATATTTCAAAAGCCAAGCCATGGACCCCCTACTTTTGAAATTTTTGATAGCTCTATGGTAGTTTTTGTTATGTGAATGGTGCCATGGACCCCCTGGGTGGGTTACACAGACTCCCCGGGGTCTGTGGGCCACCAATTGGGAACCACTGCTCCAGAGTCTAAGTGGTGAGATGATGTGCAAGACTGAGATCTATGTTCTTCCTTCCTTCCTTCCTTCCTTCCTTCCTTCCTTCCTCTTTCTTTCTTTCTTTTCTTGAATTTATATTCTCCCTTTCACTATGAACAGCCTCAGCAACAAAACTAATGAGAGAGAATTTTACACAGCCACAAAGACAACAGAAGTAGCAGATCAAAGTTAAAAAACAACCATCCAAAGTATCTCAGGCTCCTGTAAAAACCTGGGAAGGAAGAAAATACCTTGCCTGGTGCCTGGAAGAGATGCTTCCAGGTAGACATATCTGGGATGTTTCCTCATTTGGGGGTCAGCACAGAAAACACTCTGTTCCCAGTAGCTGCCTATTGGACTTCAGAAGAGAGGGGCAGCTTGGAAGGGCTTCTGCAGAAGATCTTCATTGACTGGTAGATTTAGTGGATATTGGTATTGAATGTAACACCCGTAAAGCTCAACATCCATTTTGATGGGAGCTGTAGTCCAACAATATATGGAAAGCCACAGATTCCCCATCACTGCCCTAAAGACTGCGAAGATAGGCTTGGAACCAGGTGGGAAATACCTGGTAAAACCTTGGGAGCCAGACACCAGGTTGATCAGTGTTTTCCCTATGAATGTAAGAAGTGGCTGTATCCCGAGTTATGCCACTGGTTCATCTATGTCCTGCTGTCTGAACTGACTGGGATAAACTCCTCAAGGCCTCAGGTGGAGTTATTTTATGAAGAAGAAGAAGAAGAAGAAGAAGAAGAAGAAGAAGAAGAAGAAGAAGAAGAAGAAATAGTAGTAGTATTGGGATGGGATGGGGAATGTCAACAGGCAGCCATATGAGGCCACGGTCAGAGTAAACACAATGAGGAATCCTGTAAGTTTTGTGGTCCAGCCATTCATAGGATGGAGCTCACTGTATCAAATCTTGAAGGTTTTGGACATATGCAAGGATTCATAGGGAAGGTAACCTAAGTCCCTCTTTGCTCCCAGTACCAATAAATGCCACAGCCATGATAATCTGAGCAGATGCCAGGAAAAACGTACTGTTATGCAGAAGGCACAGAGGAGAAATTGTGTACAATCACCCTTGGTTATTTTGCCTGGCTTCACTTCTCTTTCTCAGCTAGGTCCAAAAAGTATCCTGAGAACAAAGTGCCTATTATTACCTGTCTAAATACAGCACGTGAGTTCTCAGTATTGTGGTTCACCTGATTTATTTGGCCTTTGCTGCAGACCTGAGCTGCGGCCCCTCATAGTGGCTTTATAGCTTGTGCGATGGGCACACTGGTGTGAGCTTGCTGCTGGTCAATGGGTAAGAGAAGGCAGCCAGCCCAAGACTACTTGGGACCTGAGGCAAAAGACAATGTACAGTGGTACCTCGGGTTAAGTACTTACAGTAATTCATTCCGGAGGTCCGTACTTAACCTGAAACTGTTCTTAACCTGAAGCACCACTTTAGCTAATGGGGCCTCCTGCCGCCGCCGCACCGCCGGAGCACAATTTCTGTTCTCATCCTGAAGCAAAGTTCTTAACCTGAAGCACTATTTCTGGTTTAGCGGAGTCTGTAACCTGAAGCATATGTAACCTGAAGCATATGTAACCCGAGGTACCACTGTATTTCTTGCCCCTCTTCCTTCTACACTGACAACAACACATGCACATTGTCTACTGGAGAGCATGCCTTGGTATGGTGGCTTCTCTGTCTGCTCACACTCAGTCAGGGACTTTTCCCATTGGCACTTGCTGTGTTTGAAGAAGGCAATTAGTTGAGACAGCTTGGCCTTTTGCCATTGGGGCATCAGATCAGCAAGTGTGGGAGCTCAGGGGGAATGGGCAGCAATTGTGTGAGAGAGAGAGAATAATTAGAAATACACACCCTCCAATATTTCTCCAATGAAAATAGGGACGTCCCATGCCATAATGATAATTTTATTATTTATACCTCACCCAACTTACTGGGTTGCCCCAGCCACTCTGGGCAGCTTCCAACACATATAAAAACATAATAAAATATTAAACAGTAAAAAAGCTTCTCTATACAGGATTGCCTTCAGATGGCTTGGGGGTCAGATAACTCTATACCGTCCAACATTTCTCCGATGAAAACAGGGACACCCTAAGGAAAAGTGGGACATTCTGGGATCAAATCAGAAACCGGGACGGCTTCTCTAAGTCAGGGATGTCCCTGGAAAATAGGGACACTTGGAGGGTCTGGAAATAGCTCTGGCAGGACAGTCATCTCTACCCAGAATTTTCAGCCTGAGGTAGCTGCCTCATTCTGCCTAATGGTAGGGTTCGGCCTGGATGGAACAAGCCAGAAGAGCTAGTTGTGTGTTTACTTTCGAAGAGGAAGAAGCTGCAATGCTGAACTGAATAGTAAGTTTTACTTTTGGTCTTGAAACTGGTGAGTTTCAGAAAATCCATCTGAAAATGTATTATATGGAAATATTCATTTTTTTAAAAAAACAAAAACCTGCTCAGGAACACCATTGTTTCCCCCCAGCTGTTGCTTCTTTGGGACCATTTTCTTACATTGGTATAATCTTAGTCAGGGGCTTCCGGGTTAGCGCCAGCGCTTAATGGCGGATTTCTCCCGGAGCTCCGGGAGAGATCTGCTTCGCGGGTTCGGGTCCCGTAGCTCACGGCGGAGCGAGGACCCTCAAAAATCACAGGCGCGTAGCCTGTGAACTGGAGACTCGGCGGGCACCTTTGCGCCCCCCCGACGTTGTGAAATAGCCTTTTTAAAGGCTAAGGATCAGCGGAGGGTGTGTGGAGCAGTGCTGAGAGTCGCTTTCACCCAGCCTGCGAAGCGAAGCCGCGTTGCCATTAGCGGAGAGCGCTGACTTCTTCCTGAGAATTCGGATTAAAAAAGAGCAACTTTCCGTGAGTAGGACTGAGCTTATATTAAAATTGGACGCTAAAATTAAAGAAATTGGGCACCGAGACGGACAAGCACTAAAAAGGAAGTCTGCTTTCCGTTCTGCAGCAAGATTAAAGCGAAAGGCATTTAAGCTGTAACTTTTGACAGGAGAGTTTGCGAGCTAAGAAATCCAACACCAAGTAAAGAACTCCCTCCCCAGAAGGCAGGAGGGGGGGGGGGAGAAGACTTTAAAGGGATTTCCTGCCTGTTTTAAAAGAAATTGAACTGTTTACCGCTGTTCCTCTACCTGGGGCCGGACTGCTGGAGGAAAGGAACCGGCTAAGGACGGTCGCTACAAAAAGGTTAGAAAGTAACTGTAATATTGACTTTGGCTACTCTCAACTTGAAACATTCTATTTTGCTACATAGTAAGTTATCTGCAGGATACTATTGATTTGGATCTTTTACAAAGAAAGGGACTAGGAGGGCTTTTGCCTTTTGGAAGGTGTGGGAACAACTTGAAGTTTAAGAACTGACTTTACGCCCCCTAGAGGATTTGTGAACAGTTTCAGCAACAAGTGGAATTTAAAACCTGAGAACTTTTTTATTCTGACAGCTTAAGAGTGTGGGAATGACCTTGAGTGAAAGACTTTGTTATGGCAGATGGTAAACAGAAAGAAGACTCACAAGAAACAACTTTGAGATCTGGTAGACAATACAAAGCCGATCTTTCTATGCAAAGAAGGGCCTCTGTATCAGGGGCCTCGGGAACTGCAGCTGTCACAAAGGTAAAAGTAAAAACAATGTCTTCTGAGGAAGCGTTTGCAAAGGCATTGGGGAAAATAAATGACTCTTTAGAGGAACTAAAGAAGCAAGGTGCTGAAACAAATAAGAAAATTGAAGAAATCTCTGGGAAAATTGATTTAAATACTAAAAGTATAACTGACCTTGGGAACAAAGTGAACTCTAATGCAGAAGCAATTGGGAAATTACTGGAAGATTCATCCACAACACGAAAGATAGCTGAGGAAGCTAAGGAAATTGCTACTGCTGCTGAGAAAAAATTTCCACCGGTGTACAGGAAACTAGATGAGTATGAACTGGCACTTTCTATGCAGGATATGCAACGCAAGGAGAAGAACTTAAGGATCAGACTTGTGCCGGAAAAGGAAGGAGATAACTTGGTGGATTATCTGACAAAAGAGTTTTCTGACTTTTGGAAGCAGGAGCTGAAAGAAGAAGAGTTCAAGATAGAGAGTGCATTTAGGTTGGGAACAAGGCAGAGGAAGAATAGACCCAGAGATTGCCTGATAACTTTAAGATCCAAGGAAGAGAGAGATAAGATATTGAACCTGCACTACCAAATAACCCTTCGAATTGAAGATTTTTATATTGAGATCTTTAAAGACATTCCCAAAAGTATTTTGGATGCAAGAGGTCCTTACAAGGATTTGGTGACACTGCTGAAAAGGAACTACATACTATTCAGGTGGGAGTTTCCCCAAGGCTTGTCTTTTAAATACAAGGGGAAGAAAAGAAGAATAAAAACAGTGAGTGATAAGGACAAGTTCCTGGGAGAACACGAAGAAGACCTACAGAAAGAGACCTATCCAGGAGAAGGACACCCTTCAAGCAAGGGATCATTAGATACGGACACAGAACCACCGACAAAAGACGAACAACAACTGGGAGCTGTAGGAGGAAGCAAGTAACCCCATCATGGCTTTGCAACTTCTAACCTGGAATTGTAACGGTCTAAACAATCCCCGAAAAAGGAAAAATATATTTCATGCTCTAAAGAAAGACCAATTGGACTTGATTTGCCTACAAGAGACTCATGTGACAAGAGCACACAGAAAATTATTAATAAATAAGAGACTCGGACAAGAATTTATATCTTCAGACAGAGTAAAAAAGAGAGGAGTGGTGATCTACGCAAAGGAAAATCTGCAACCGAAACAAATCTTTAAAGATGACCAAGGAAGATATTTGGCAATTGAAATTCAATTCCAAGGAGAAAAATTTTTGATAGTGGGAATATATGCACCAAATGAAGGGAAAGCAGAATTTTTTAAGAAGTTGCATGAGACTTTAATGGATTATATGGATTATAAATTAATCATGATGGGGGACATGAATGGAGTAGTTTCAACAAATATGGACAAAGCACAAAGACAGGTAGTTACAAAAGATGGAAGACTACCAAAAACTTTTTTTGAAATGACTGACAATATGGACTTGATTGACATTTGGAGAACAAAACACCCATTAGAGAGAGAGGGAACCTTCTTTTCTGAAGCCAAAATGACATGGACTCGGATTGACCAAATTTGGGTGACTAGCAGTATGGCGTCGAATATAAAGAAAGTGGAAATCTGCCCAAAAACTCTCTCCGACCATAACGCAGTAAAGATGGTGATGAAGCAAACAACAACTGGTTCCTTCAGATGGAGAATGAATGACACCTTATTTAGAGACGAGGAGATCTGTAAAAAGGCCCAAAAAACTCTGATCTACCCACACTGGAAGAATGGCAGATGAAGGTGATGGACTACATGGGCTTGGCAGAAATGACGAGCAGACTCCGAAACCAGGGAAAAGAAACGGCGGAAGAAGAATGGAAAAAGTTTAAGGACTATTTAAAGAAATATTACAAAATTAATGACAGCTAGAATGATGTTGGACTAAAGTAAATGGTTACTATTAGTAATGGTTAAGACAAGGAGAATAAGGATGATTAGCTTAAATTTATAGCAAAATAAGGGAAGATTTGCTGAACAATTGATTAGAATTTGGAATACAGAAACGGGAGGCACGAGGAAGTCGAAGAAGAAAGGTTTAAGAAATTAGGACATGAAAGGGTACTTGTTTCTTGTTTTTTTTTTTTGTCTTCTGTTTGTTTATGTATGTTTTGTTTGTATGAATATAAAAATTGTTTAATAAAAATATTTTTTAAAAAAAATAATCTTAGTCAGGAATCTCAGAGTGAAATGACAACACCATATATAAGATGGCATCAACAGTAGTCTCTTAGACCCTTTCAAGTGTCCCTATTTTCCAGTGACAGTCCCGGATTTACAGAAGCCGCTCCAGTTTCTGATTTCTGATCCCAGAATGTCCCTCTTTTTCTTATGACGTCTGTAATTTCATCAGAGAAATGTTGCAGGGTATGGTGTTATGCAACCCCCAAGCCAAGGAGATAAGTAACTATACAACCTTTAGAAGACATCTGAAGGCAGCCGTGTTGGAGGGTATGGAGTTATCTGACCCCTGAGCTGTCTGAAGGCAATCCTGTACAGGGCAATTTTTTTTGTTTTTTTGTTTTATTATGTTTTTATATATGTTGGAAGCCACCCAGTCAGATGGGCTGGATAGCAATAAAATTATTATTGATAATAATAATAATAATAATAATAATAATAATAATAATAATAGGACATCCCTATTTTCACCTGAAAAATGTTGGAGGGAATAGTCCCTCTCTCTTTTTCTACACACACACACACACACACACCTGGCTACATAGTGGCACCCACCCTGTGGAACGCCCTCCCATCAGATGTCAAAGAGATAAACAACTACCTGACATTTAGAAGACATCTGAAGGCAGCCCTGTTTAGGGAAGTTTTTAATGTGTGACATTTTAATGTATTTTTAATCTTTGTTGGAAGCCGCCCAGAGTGGCTAGGGAAACCCAGCCAGATGGGCAGGGTACAAATAAATTATTATTATTATTATTATTATTATTATTATTATTAATACTGGAGTCCCTGAGGGCAAAAAAGAGCAACCGAGAATGAGGATAAAGTGATTTCAATTTAAACCCAGGAGTCAGCCTTTGTAAGGGGTGTCAAATGTTGCCAACCATGGAAGACGTTTTTCAACACCGTTCACCATTAACCCCCCCAAAATAACAACAGCCCCTTAGAGTAGCTATGCTTCAGTCTGAAACAAAGTCCAAATTATGGGCAACTGATCCTTTATTATGTCCCAAAGTTCTTAATATCCTCACTTCTTGATAAAATTAGGAAGATGTAAAAAATAGTAATAAATCTAAGAAATATTGCCTTCCTGGATTTTTTCTCCCTTTCCTTCCTTCACTAATTTGTGTGTCACCTCCAGGTTTGCTATAATTCTTTATTGGATGTTCTTCCAGTATGTACTTAAAATAAATAAATCTCCGGCAGGTTCAGAATACTGGCAACGTGGTTGGCTAGCAATATCAAATGCCACCCGACTATAGGATGTATTCTCGTTCTTGCTCCTCTCCCACTAAGCTGGCTCCTCGTAAAGTTTGAAACCAATATTAATATTTAACTTTTAACGCGCACAATCTTTCAGGGTCTCAGCCTGACTTAATTAGCTGACATTTAGTTCCCAATATTTCACTGCACGCTCTTTAGAGTCCTTGGGTACTAGTTTATTAACATTCCCTACAGTAGGGTGGAGAAGGCGGTTTCTAGCTTCTTTATCAATTGTTCCTAAAGGCAAAAGAATTCATTGCTGAATGCCATTAGATGGGCCTATCCTCCAAATATGTTTGCAGGCACAGGGAAGAAGACCCCTGCTTTTCCATTTCATTTAAATGAGCTTTGTGAATTGCTCTCTCTCACTCTCTTTTTGCTGCATTTTCCTTGGTGCAAAGCCTCGGTAAAATATGCCTCCAAAAAGCGCCGCCCTTACCTTTATTGTAAAAATACATAAAAGGTGGTTCTGCCGTTAATCAGGATCCTTGCAGCAATATGTGTGGTGAATCCTTAAGCACTGTAGCTCAATACTTAGGTCTGTGCTTCCTTGCCTTAGGTAATTTGACCTTGCTCTTTAAAACAAAACAAAAACAAAACTCAACCTCTGGAAGGGGCAGCTGAAGATGTATCTGGGTTTGGTTTTGAATGTATATTTGGGCAATGCAGATGAGTAGCTGGGCTTGGGGCCCCTTTCTGTTCCCCTCCTAAGTGATTAGGCCGGATTTGTAAGCTATACTTTATTTCCTAGCAATCTTAAACCATGCTTAGCATTCCTACTCCAGTGTGATAAATCAAAGGTACCGTATTTTTCGCTCTATAAGACGCACCAGACCACAAGACGCACCTAGTTTTTGGAGGAGGAAAACAAGGGAAAAAAAATTCTGATTCTCAGAAGCCAGAACAGCAAGAGGGATGGCTGCGCAGTGAAAGCAGCCATCCCTCTTGCTGTTCTGGCTTCTGGCTAGCTGCGCAGCCTGCATTTGCTCCATAAGACGCACACACATTTCCCCTTACTTTTTAGGAGGGAAAAAGTGAGTCCTACAGAGCAAAAAATACGGGAAATCAAATGACCTTCTCTCCACCCCAGCTCCGGGCCCCAACGATTGACTTGGGCACAGTCTTGGGCACTCAAGAGCCAGGAGCCGAAGAAAGGTACTTTGTACACCAGGCTTGTGATCTGTGATGTCGAATGTCCATCCACTGGGCATCTCACCCTGGTACTTCCCAAATTAGCTGCTGCTCAGTTTGTGGAGCCTGCTACCAGGAGTTGAGTGCATAATGGGTGACTTTCTGTGCAGCACCACAGAAAACACTGCTGTGGGCACTGATCTCTCTCTCTCTCTCTCTCTCTCTCTCTCTCTCTCTCTCTCTCTCTCACACACACACACGCGCACACACACACACACACACACACACACACACTGTATGCACCTGAATAGATATATAGATACCATTGTGCTAACACAGAAACCCTGCAACATTCTGCAACATGAGACTCTCAGCTGTGGTATTTCCAAGGTCAGGACTGGAGTTTCTCAGCGCAATCCTATGCCTGTTTACTTGGAAGCAAATCCCACTGCCTGAAATGGGGTTTAGGGCTACAGCTTCAGTGTGCCACACACAGCTCCCTTCTCCTATCTAAAATCACCAGAAGCAGAATGATTTTTGCAACCCTGGAGACCTGTTTACTCAGAAGTAAGGCCCATGGGGCTTCCTCCCAGGTAGCTGTGCATGTTGAATCCTGTTTTTCTTTGCACAGGATACGGTCTTCCTTGTCACATAGGTTTCTTTTTCAACGCCTAAGCGCATGCAGGCTGGGTTTACCCTTCAGCAGTAGCATATCAGCCCCGACAGAGTTGTGTTAGAGATCTACATTTGATATCCAGCAACTGAATAACTTTAGCTCTAATTATCTAGTTAAGCTACCATAACAAAACATGCTGTATATGGTTGTGTTCAGTATAATTACAGAGTATTTCACAAGAAGTGCGATTAATAGTATTTCATTACATTTCGATGCGGCTTCCCTAATTTGCAATGAACTTAATGCGTGCAGGATGTCTCCTGTATGAGTTAATATTCTACCTATCGTATGTTGGTCCACTGAATGTGTGTGTGTGTGTGTGTGTGTGCGCGCACAAGAGAGAGAGAGAGCGCTCACCAGGAGACAAATATGAGTAAAAAAAAAAAGACTTGTTATTGAACAATCTTGTTTTTAGGGCTTATCTTAGTAAATAAAGTATTGATCTTTTCCATTGGGGACTCTTGGTTCAATTCCACTATCCGTCCCTCAGTGATATGTAGTGGTGGCAACTCATTCCTAGCAAACAGTATCAATCCACATTAAATATAATATCAGTCACAGCAACCTGAGCTCTATGCCTGATAGACCTGATGCGGAAAATGAAATCAACCATTAAAAAATAAGTGTATAATTCTAACGCTGCTGCCATCTTTGTTTTGGAGGAAAAGGGAGACTGGGAATGTGGTCGCTGCAAATGCATGCTGCTCCTTTGAGTTTAGCAGAATGATGGCCCTTGTTACATCATCCTCTCTTGCCTTGAACAGTTCTGTTAAAACAACAACATAACAAGGGCCTGGTGGATCAGGCCAAAGACCAATCTAGACCAGCAATCTGTTCTCACAGTGGCAAACCAGATGCCTATGGGAAGTCGACAAGCAAGCCCTATGCACAAGAGTACTTTACCCACTTGTGATTTCCAGTAACTGTCTTCAGAGGCAAATGGCCTCCAACAGTGGAGCTAGTAACGGTTGATAGCCTAATTGTCCATGAATTTATTTAATTCTCTTCTAAAAGCCAAATGTGGTAGCCACCGCTACTTCTAATTTATAAATATGTGCAACACATATTTTGTATATTTTGTACAACTGGCTGATTTTTTTTCAGATCATTTTTCTAACATATATATTAAATTCTCGTGAATTAAATGGACACACATATGTATGCATTAGTAAAATAAATACTGTCAGAGCTCAAAACCATCTTGCTATCTGCAATAATTATAGTGGATTGCCCTTAAGTACTAATTAAGCAGAAATCTTTCGCAAAGCAATGGCATATCATGGAACTGAACGCTATGCAAGCCAATCCTGAAAACATTCACTTGCAGGTGAGTAACTGCAACTGTCACAAAGGGATCTTACTTCCAAATAAGTGTACTTATAACCCTGATCCTAAATATATGGACATGAAAGCAAGTCTGCTTCCAAGGAATTGTGTAAAGGGCTGCAATATTCAATGATGACTGAGATTCACCAAGTAATGTTGATACGTCTTTAATGCAGCTTTAAAACGAATGGCTCCAAGATTTTAATTTACTTCTCTATAATGCTATCTGAACAAACATTCATATTTATTTATTTTAAAAACATCTTCTCTTGACATACTCCTAGTAATAATGCTACCTGATGTACTTCTGCCATGGAGTTATATATATTATTTTCAGAAGCTCTAGGCACGTCCAATCAAAGTTTGAAGATGCATGGAAACAGAAGCTCAGTGCTTTTATTTGTAAAAAGTGTGTTATCAAGGTACTAATATTTTGATAACGGTGCCCTGTGTGCCAGCACACAACGAGTACCATCACACACACAAAAAGCACTGGTTACACTATTTATTTTTGACCTTTTATTTTTGTCCTTCCCTAGTCAGAAAGAAACCTGGTAGCTCTTCTATGCAGAAGCCTTATTAGGGACACAGTTTGTCCAGATTCTTCATGAAGGCAAAATGATGCGAACAAAACAAGCTTCAGTCAACCCTGCCATCACTTTTGAAAACATGTTTGACAACAAGAGGAGTAGCAAAGAGCACAAGCGTTTCAATCACTCCCCGTCCAAGCATTCTCTCTCTCCCCCCCCCACATTAATGGTATGTTGTTTGGTAGAAATATAATGTGCTGTATAGTGTAATAAAAGGCACTGATCATCGTTAAGCACTGAGCCATTTTCTAACTCTATATTTATCTAACAATATTTTTAAGTGTCATATTCACGCTGTTGCAATAGAAGCTCCTGGGTGCTCTATTTCTTCTGTCCTTCCATCATTTACCTGGTTTAAAAGTCCCAACCTTATTTAAGGCACATGTGGGCCCATACTCATGCCAAGGCTCCCATCACATACCCACTTACCTCGGAGTAAGTCCCATTGAAAGGGTCTTGGTGGACTTGTATAGAATCGCCCTGCAAATTATGCAAACCAATTTGGCTCAGATCTGTGCTGGAGTAACGTCGACTGAATCAATGGGTTTGTGATAAGGCCCTTTTATACACTTCAGCGTATAAAAGTGAAGTCATTTAGTAAGGTTTCAAAAGGGGGCATGACAAAATTATCTTTAAGACACAACCATCAGTTCTAAAGAGCTGGCCACAAGTTCTTGCCTTCTAACCCAATCAAAACTGAATCAACTTGTCACTGGAGGCCTGGCTTCAAGAAAACATATGGGTCCCGGAGACACAACAAAAAGCAAAGCGGGTGCAGTTAGATTTTCATCCATATCCTGTGAGAGTGCCAGTATAGCATAAAAGATTATTTACTCAATAAACGAAGCATAAACCCAGTGTAAAAGTGCTAAAAGTAGGCGTTCAAGAAAACACAAACAAAAATACTTCAGTCAGATACAGTTTTACTGACAGCTGTAACTGAAATGTTGACGATTACTAGAACAGATGGAAATAGGAGGGAAAAGTAGTGTTTTGAAGTGCTTACACTGTCAATTGGTTAACTTTGTACCAGAAAGTCTGAAAGGACTTTTGATGTGCAGTCATATATACTGGATTTTTCCATAGAGGGGTTTTTTTCAACTAAATTTTACTCAAAGTATACCCACTGAAATGAATGTAAGTTAGTAATGTCAATTAATTATGATGGGTCTACATGGAATATGACTAGCCTTGCATACAACCCTGAATCTTTCCCTTGGCATCTGAATAGTGCATGCAAACACCGGACCTATTTTTCTTTTCTTCTCTTTGAGAGGGTATATATATGATTTCACCATTCCCCAAACTAATTGGGATACTGAGACCACTTCTCACTAATTAAAATAAACTGATGAGATTTGAAGTTGATTATGCCCCCTTTTAATATATATAAAGTATAGATTTTGGGTAAGTTCTTTCCTTATCTTTGCCCTAAAAATCAATAGGATTCCATGAAGTGTGAAGGAAGCAATTTGACCCTTTCCATTTAATTTTCCATCCACCATGAATAGGGACGGAGTTTCCAGCTCTATTTGTCTAAATGAAGCCAACTGGAAACCTCTCTGTTTCATCTTCATATTTGGGGTGTTTGCTAAGCATAATAGTTTCATGTCAAAATGAAAGTCCTCAAACTGACTGGTATATTCACCTTTGTTATTCAACAGACTAGAAACCATACTAATTAGATAAAATGTATGATTTAAATGAAAGAAATAAATTTAATGTCATTTGCTGAGGTAGACAATAGACTGTTACTACTCAGCACAGACAAAGGATGAATATAAAACTGAGGAAAATCTTGTTGATAAAACATGCTGCTAAAAATAATATTTAAGTACCCATTGTGGACCCAGTGGTTTCTGTTTCTGTGGATGTAGGTGGAGGTTTACAGGCAATCGCCCCGATTCTAAACTTATCTATTTGGAAGTAAGTTCCAATGACTTTAATGGATTATAATTCCAAGTAATTGGACTTTGGGTTGGGGCTGGTGGCTCTGATGTTGCACAATCCAGTTAAGCTGAGATAGTCAGAACTGAATGTAAGTCAGTGTGGTCATATCCACTGCCATGAGACTAACACATGGGCCTAAGCACATTACTCAGAAGGCTATCCATTGATATCGATGGTGTTTACTTCCAAGTAATATCAGGGTAAGGTTGCCAGTCATTGTAAATCCACCATCTGTGACATGTAAGGCTTGTGGAAAGGAATGTAAACCACACAACAAGATATAAAGGGAAAGATATAAAGGGAATTGTTGACTCCACTCAAACAAAATTAATAAAAATTCACAATGACCAAAAAGCATCAAGAGTTTTCTCCTGGCTGAGATATAACATGTACATTCCACTCCTAAACAAAAAAAGTTGTTAAGTTCTGTTGGTTTCAAAAGAACTCATTAATTTTGAAAACAATGAAAATGTGTAATAGTATGAAAGGACAGTTGACGGCTTGAAATAAACCATGCTTAAGGTAGGCATATATAGGTTTTTCATCTTACTACAGTGTGACATTTTATCCATCTCCCTTACTAAAATTTCAATGCCGAGCTGTTTCCTTTTAAGTACGCTCTGTTTTAGGGATGACCATTTTCTTTTAAATCCCTTTATCAACTTTCTACTAAGTTTATAGGGAATGGATTTTGATTGACTTTCCAGTGCCTCAAAACAAAACTGTACACAATATATATTTTTGGAAGTTATTTTTCCAATGTGGGAAACTTTATACTTCAAAACCTCATATAGACAATATTTTTGCATTCTAACCCTTCTATTTAAAACTAAGGGAGGCCAGCATGTGGTTTGATCCATAAGTAGAACAAACTTCAGTAAGAATTTACCAAAAAGTGAAAAAAAAAAGTTTGAGAGTAGCTGTAAGTAACAATTACTGAATGAGAGAGGCTTTTATCATTATAAAGTATTGAAAATCATAAACACACATATTGTGCGAGTTAGTAATAAAATACCATCCAATCAAAGAAAATTATTAGACACGGTTTACTGGTGCAAGAAGCGTCAGGGGCACACTGATATTTCCCCATTTTGAAGCAACCTCTTTACAATCTGATTGCAATTTATGGTGATCACATTAAATTCTGCCTTTTCGTTTGTTTTGAGTGCAAGGAACAGAAGCAACTGCCTTATGGGTTGGCTGGATTCTACCCCTAAACAAGAGATTCTGCTATTTGATAGACTTTTTGCTCAGTGATCTCTTCCAATACCTAGAGCACCCAAAATGCTGTCTACTAAACAAAGAAAGTTTCTTTAAATCAGATCACTTCTAAAGGATGGTATGTTGAGAAAGCTTCTGCCAAAGAGTTGATTTATAGCAACAGGAACCAGTTGACATTTACTTAAACCGGCACAGTTCTGTTGACTTCAGTGTGACAACACCAGTGTCATTAGCAGTCTAAGGTGAGCCCTGAACATCATCATCATCATCATCATCATCATCATCATTAAAACTGGTTCATATATTCACAATGACTTGGTAAAACCACACCAGCTAAAACAAGAGATTAACAATACACAACGCCATAATTTTGCTTCAATCCACGTGGCCATCTTCTGCTAAGCAAGAGTTACCATTCTACCAGTGAGCTAACAAATTCTCTTACTACCAGGCATTGGGGTTCTTGAAAAAGAGCATGACTGACACAACAGCCTTGGGAATAATTTTCACCACTGACCATTCTAGTCCCAGTCCAGTGTCCTCAATAATTGGTGCAGATGGCAACTTTAAATTATCAGTATCAAGGTGGATGTATTTTTTTTTAAAAAAAACCACAACAACCCACCATAAACAAAGATAAGGGTTAATGGAAGGCAGAAATTGTAGAGATATTTCACTTGACGTTCTTCATCTGTAACAGCAGCAGACTCCAGTTGTTCTAGAGCTCACCATGCACCTCGGGGTTTGGACAAAGACCTGAACGAGAAAGGACAATGTTCCGTGTCATTAAAGTATTCAACAATTCGATTCTCTTACAATTACAGAACTTTCTCATTTTTTTTTCATGCTGCATAATCTCTTGGCCACGACTATGCAATAAATTGCTCGCCAGGGTTACAACTATGTAGAATATGCTAAATCTTGACATACATTTTGATCAAAGAACAATGGCAGGTTATAGGTATCATAGAAATCTGTCAATGTTACTTTGATAGCAGACTGATCTTTTTGCCTGATTTGGCATGGCGCCATAAAACAGAGCAACCCGGTTTCTATATTGATTGATTCATGTTGGCAAATCTTCACAACCTTTTTACTTTTGTTATGGGTATATTAATAAATAAACTACTTCTAAAGGTGCGTAGCTCTCTGGAAGTTTTGAGCTTTGAGCAAACAGCAGGTGAAGGGATGTATCAAAAAACTCTTTTAATTTGATGATGCAATCCTTATTTGAGGTGGATTTCCCTCACGCCGTTATAAACTCTACAGCATTGTCCCACTTGTGTTTTCCCACTGCACAAACTTCTTCAAGGAAAATAATTGCCTTGAAATACATATCAAGAAGATACTCCAAGCTTAGAAAATGAAGAGTTTTCTAGATGTGGACATATCAAAGTTATCGAAAAATTATGGCTGCAATCCTAGACACACTTACCTGGGATAGGGAAAGAGATTCTTTTTGGTTCACATTTAAAGGTGAACCTGCCTAAATCTCAGGTTCAAAAAAAATAACAATAATCAAAACATAGCCATTCTTCAAAATTTGCACTTCTCTGAATTTTGAGATGCAACTGTCCAGCTAAGTCATGTGTACAAAAATGCATATACTAGGGCAAAGTGTGCATAAAAATGTATACAGTGAAAATAATGTATAAACATGCATTATATTAGGGTAAAGTTCTTTGCACAATGTGCATATTAGGAGAAATTCACTGATGAATTTTCATGAAAACTTTTTTAAAAATTGCAAACTGATATGGAAATATAAAGATCTGAACGTAAGACTGGAAAAAGGAAAGCAAAACCAGAACTGAGAGATTCTGGGTATCGGTCCCATTGAACTCAACGGGGCTTGCTTCTGAGTAGGCATGTATAGAGTTGCACTGTGAACCTAATTATTTGGAATATGTCCTATTGTAATTCGGGCCTTTACTTCTGAGTAAATATAGTTAAGATGGAGTTCTAAGCCTATTATTTGACAAGAAAACTGGGCCTAGGTTACTTAGCAACAGGTCCTCCAGCGAACTACAGTGGGTAAGTTTGGTTTACTGAAGCAAGCAAATTTCCCCTGTAAGAACTCAAAATAGAAATTTCAGTGTCACACAATAAGTGAATGGTTACCAGTTCAAAAGAAAAGAAATGAAACCAATTACAATGGATTTGTTGCTCTACTAAGGTCTTTCAAGTAGGACCGTAATGTTTGTTCCTGCAAAGCTTGAGTTTGCAGAACCCCACCATACAACAGGGCTATAATTAAACACTGTATTTATTTCCTGGCCATTTCCAAACTGTTTTCCGAAAGGTGAGGGGAGATAATTATGAAACTCCGTAAAGTTTCATTAAAAAATTACACCCATGAAGTGACTACATCTTCTTTATTTTCCGGTCCCAGAGAATATTACAGTGCAGCGGAAATGCTAACATAATTCAGGTACAAAAACAGAGCTGTATTATTTAGAACTCTGTTGTACTTCTTTGGACTTGGCAAATCATCCTGAAGAGCAACTCTCAGTGAGGACTAGTCACCTGGAAAGCATCAACTTTCAAAGCTCTGCTGTTAGAGGAATAATAGACATGTTGGAATGAGGTAGAGAGAGGGGGAGTGGAAACATCCAGCTTTTGTAGCAGAATGGATGTATTTTTCTACCCTTGTGCAATTCAAAAATGCATGAATGGTTTCTGCTCAAGCTTTCTACATACATAAATATATTCACCTTTGGGATGAGAATGGAAAACTCCAGCCAAAGAGAATAATTTTGCAGAGCTATGAGCATGTGAAGGCGATTATTACAACGGAAGTCTCTATGTTACCTTAATGATAACTTTGGGGGGCAATTGAAATCTAGAGTAGTGTATTATATTGCCGTGGTAAATCTACTGATGAAAGTCCATACCTTAACCTAGAGAATATCCTTGGCCAGTCTCCTAATTTGAATTGCAATAAACAGTGTAATTAGCTTGGCTCCCTGTAAAGGGGTAAACAGGAAAGCAAGGATATGACAAAGGTTGTCGTTTACGTAAATCCATGCCCTTCCATCCACCGCCTTCCCAAAATCTTCTAGACTGTGATACATAAAGGGACAAATACTCATTGCAAGATAAGATCATAAGGTCCTATAAGATCATTGGTCCCGTGGCAAATCTCAGCTTCCAGCTTACGAAAAAAGAAAAAAAAGGTATTAATCTGAGAAACAGCTCCCAGTTGCTTAAGCAGAAAGTAAAGGCAGACCAAAAGAGGAAAAAGAACACACATTGTGTGTTTCATTCTTTTTAATTCCCTGTCTGTGAAAAGTGTAGTATAGAGATTTTGAGTGAGATCAAAGAAAACTTTTGACAGATAACTGATCCACGGTTGTCTATATCAAACAGTTTCATCATTTTAACACACATCATTAAAAGTGTGTGGTTTTTTTGCTCTTTAGTCAACAAGGAACACAAATGTCATGTAAACATGCAAAGAAATGCCAGTATATCTTTACAGCAAATGTTTCTTGAATCTGACATATTGGTAGCATCAGCTGGACAAATTCTTAGGGAGTCTGTTCAATTTCCCTCTTCACCCCTTGCAACAAGACTGAGGACCCTGAATATTTTCCATTCATACAACGTAAAAGATAACACAGTAATAGCACAAGCTATTGTTCCTATGAGCCCCTCAAAATAACATCATATTCTCTGAATTTTGCTTTGTGCAACACTTCAAAATATTTCTGCACTGTCTTTCTGTATTTTGTATTTTCCAGTGAAATTTACAGCCCCACGAACTGCCATGGGCAAATTCTTTTTGTGGGCCATTTGGTTGACTGAAAGCGCTCATCTTTCACAAAGCTCTGCACACATTGAAAACAGTTTCTTGAGTATATACCCCTACACAAGCTGCAAGCAGATGGGAATGGCTGCCAACATCAAAACAAATTTATAACAAAGTTGTAATGTGATAATAGAGCTGGGGGAAAGCATAAACAAGGATTTCCCCATATTTTGCCACTTAGCCCGGTCTATGTGGTGCCTGTGCGCAGTGATTCCTGGGGAACTTTACTTTTATACTTCTCTGATTGCCAGATGTGATTCTCCTGCCAATTTGGAATCAGATTCCCTCCCTACCAGAAGCTAAGTTGAGATGCTTCTGGCTTCCTTAAAGCTAAGCAGTTTTATCTCCCTCCATTGATGATGTTGTAGATCTGAATTAATCTGAAAGCTGAATGCCATGGCTTCTCTTATTTTCTTTCTTTCTTTAAAACTAAACGTTTTTCTCTAGAAATGTGTTTGGGAGCTCTCTTTAATGTCAAACTTCTTTTTCTCCTTCCCCATATGGAAACGGGAGTCAGATAGTGTGGCTGGCTGCTTTCCTTTCTCCCTTGCATTTTGTGGAGTTTCTCTTTAGCATGTCTGCCATGTTTGTAGTCCTGTGAGATTTTACAAGGTCAGTCACAAGGACTGCTCTATTCTTGCACTCTATTTTCTTGTTTCCTCTCCAGCCACGTCCAGGCAAAAACAGCAAAACTACTGCTGCTGTTCTTATATATTTATTTAAGAAAACACCTCTGATAGTTATTTAGTTCCGTGAGACCCAAATGTTTGAATCCCTCCAGCCGATGTGAAGGCCTGCCCCTTTCCCTTCTGGCGTTGGTTGTATTTTGTCACAGTCCCAAATGTGCCTTCTTTGAAGACCCATTGATTTCAGAAGAAATTGCTTCCAAGTAAGCCTGCTTTGAATCGCAATCTAAAGCCACAATTCTAAACAGGATTATGTGGAAATGAGTCCCGTTGAGTGGGATGATAGTAAACCCAAGTTCTCATGAGGCAAGTCAGTTTCCCGGGGGTTCTTTTAAGGAAATCAGAATGCCGAGGATAACTTTATACACTTTTATTAAAATAAAATAAAAGTGTGTATACATATACATATGCATATACATATAACTGACCAAGGAGGCTGTGATTTATGAAATTAGCCAGGAGAGACGAGAAAGAAGACGAAAGACTAACTAACCTGATACCTAACCTGGTGCAAGTTTTCTTGGAAGTAAATCTTACTATGTTCAATAGGACTGACACCTGTGTAATTGTGCACAGGCTGCACGTTTACTAACCTACTTTGGCGTAGGTTTTCATAAGCAAAAGCTTACTTTGCCAGTTGTCCCAGGAAACAGAATTCATTACATACAACTTTCAACATACTTTTGGCTTCAGTGTGACGGCAAATTACTTCACCCTAAAACTCCGGGCAAGTTTGAGAGTTAGATCAGTGAGTCGGAGAAAATCTGCTCAGATCGTTCACCCAGTTTTTCCTTACTCTTCAATGCCCTTTTCTCTTCGCCTCCATATAGTTTGGGGCTGGGGAAATAACAGACTATGGGAAGTGCATGCAGAGTTCTGAAAACAACCTTCAATCTTTGCCTTTTCTAATATTTTAAGAAAAGCAATATAGATGATGCCCTGATCAAAAGAAACATCTTGGTATACTTTGTTTTTAAATGATTTATCTGTGGGTGTCGCAATGGAGGCTTTTTAACAGTTACACTTTTCCAGTCCTCCTACATATTATACTTAAAAACATACAATAAACTTCTATGGACACTTCCTAAGTTCCATCAACGTTTAACTTTTAATATCCCTTATTTTGGAAATTAATAATAGTTATTTTGAACCTTAAAAGCCTATTAAATATTATAGTAGTGATCGTTAGATGTACATTTCCACCCATACTCTTTCACTCACTCTTTATTCCTAAAATGTTTTTATCCAAAGGCGATGGTCTATGTCACCTTCCCCAACCTGCTGCCCTCCAGATGTTTTGGACTACAACACCCATGAGTCCTGGAGGGCACCAGGTTCGTGAAGCCTGGTCTAAATCTATTTAGAATTTGACCGAAATGGATTAAGCAGAATGGCCTTCTTGGCCTTAAATATTAATATGTAAAACTAAAAGCAAGGTGGATACATGACAAACATGAATGAATATTCCTAACAGGGAATAATTTATCTGGGCATTATTTCAGTTAGAAACTTCTGGATCACACTACAGAACCACGCATTTGCTATTTAAAGGATGAAGCAAAAGTACCAATTCTTTTTTGGGGGTGGGGTGTGGGGTAAGGAAGTCCACAAAATGTGATTTGAGCAGGAATCAATCTTGAAACTGCTTAAGGGCACGTGGCCTACCAAAATACTTTGGGAAGCGTTGCAATGTTTATTTGTTCTCGCTCATATTCCACTGCCCGCCCCCCACTCCCAGGATATCACAAAAGGAAACAACTGCTAAAGATAAAAGCTGGGTGCATCCCAGCACCATTAAAATCTGGGGCCATTGGCCTCAACCGGCTCACGATGGCAACCTCAAGCGTTGTATGTAAGGAATATGTTGTGAGGCAAGATGTGGTTCTATTTATCTACACACACACACACACACACACACCCCTGATTGCCTATTTATTACATACGCATGCACACACATATACACATATATATGTCTACGGAAAAAACCTGGCACTTGTAATACTTGACGAAAATTCGTAGCACATGCGCTTGGCGTTTTAAAAATGGGTGGCATGACAGAATTTAAGAGCAGATTTTCAGTCTATTTAGAGGATCCCACTTTCTGCCCCCAGTTCACGGCAGTGCAATGTCAGTGCATCTTCCGTCTACAGAACATTCCCCCCCCCCCAAGTGCTTTTGCTGCACCCGAGCAATACAACTGAGTGGAGGGGAGGGGAGGTGGGGGGGGGGAGTTGCTGTTGAGAGAGAGCAGCACATGTTACATCAGACACAGTACCTGATTTTTCAATGCACAGCTTGTCAGCCAGAAAGTCTGCCTCCTGGGCGATAAGTGAGTATATTTCATCTTCATACTGTTCTATGATAGTTTCGCACTGAAAGGGAGAAAAATAGCAGCTCTCCAGCAAAGAACTAAACAAGACCATTTACACAGAGCAGAAAAAGGAAGAACCGCCTCACAAAGACTGTTTGGGATTGTTTGCTTGTGCAGCACCCTGATCAATTGTTCTATTCCCCCCCATATAATTAACAGTTATATTGAATTTCAATATATGCTTATTTAAAAAAGAAAAAAGAAAGAAAATAATGCTTTGCATAATGATATTTTGTTAAGGATTATATTTTACTGCAATTGTTTCCTCATAATGCAGGCTGCTTTAATGGCGATACAATTGGTTTAAATTAAATGTATATTTTAAAAAAAAAGATTATATCCGCATTCTCGCCATGGGTGCGTACATGTGTGTGTTTGTATAGATGCACGCACATATGCACACACATATATTTGTGCACACGGTTTTCTATTTTAGCAGAATGGTAATGTTTTGCAAAATGGTACAAAAGTGACAAGGGCGCTGTGCTTGAAAAATCTCTTCGGGTGGTAGGCAGTTAAGCTCTCCTCGGCCATTTTGTCTGAAACTTACAGGTGTAAATGCCTCTTTCCCCAAAACTCCAAAACGGGTTGTGGCAAAAGCGGAAAGAACCTCGTCATGTGCACTTTAAAAACAACAACAAATGGGTTTAATCAGGACCAAACATCGACTGTGGAGGATGGCCAACTCTTACCCAGCGCCAAAGGTTAGAGTCGGAATACGCCATAACGGGGACAGGGGGGTAAAGTTTTAGCACATTAATTTAAACACAGGATCTTAAAATCCAATAATTTGCTTCAACTTGTCACAGGAAACAAGAGCAATTCAACTGGACCACAAATCATATTTCTGGATTCACATTAGTGTAGCTACTACAATTGCACATGCACCCCAGATCTAAAGACATTGGTACTTATAAGCAAATTCCTTTGACAACAATGAGTTTTACTTCCACATGCTAAGTTTTGGATTGAGGTTCCTGCTTCCCGCCGCCGCCGCCCCTTTGCTTTAAATACTTAAAAAACAAAGCAGAACAGTGAGCATTCTCTAATGTACGATGGTGCCTGGTACAGGGAAAAATTGTGTGTTCTTTCACAAGCGAACAACTTGGTGCTAGGCCATCTTAGGACCTTCCCTCTTGCTTCAACACACTCTAGGCCCTCAGAATATATGTGGACCCTGTCGACAAGGCCCAAGGAAAAGAGAGGCGGAGGCGCGACCTTTCCCACTCTGAATAGCAAATAAAGATTTGAAATTACATTATAATTAATTTGGATTCTTACCTTACCATCACAGTTGCCTACTTCTTAAAAAACAGAGCCGCAACATAGTATTGATCTATACCACTGAAAAATAATTGCCAGTAAAGCAGATGATATATATATATTTTTAAAAAATATTCTAGTTTAAACAACCAATTACACAGAAATGGAGTCAACAGCTTCTATCTATACAACACAGGTGCTGTGTGTCGTGATTTTGCATCTCTAGGCCATACCATTTGTTGTTATAAATGACAAACTACTAAAGAGCCTACAGAAACAGCGTAGCATTATCAAAGCCCTGGCTTTACGTTGAGTGAAGTGATTTAATATACAATATCAAACATTATGCTAATAGCAATTCAGCCCGAAATGTCACCAGTTTATTATGTTGTCTTACCGCATATTTCAAGGGCTTATAAGCGTCAGAATAAAAAAAGTATTTTTTATATTCTGCGTAGATTGGCTCATCTTTCCTAGGAGCATATCTCTTGAATATCTTTTTGTTAGTGACTGGGTCGTCTTGAAGTTGATAGTCGTTCATCCGATCACATATCTTTTCCAAAACGTCCGTTAAGAAGGTCTCTGACTTTGTAAAAGCAACCTAAAGGGAAGGAGAAAATTACATCTCTCTCTCTCTCTCTCTCTCTCTCTCTCTCTATATATATATCTGTATACACTGAAATTTCCAAATATCACAAAGGCAAAAGGCTACAAGCACAGGGCTCTTACACAGGTCAAGGAAACAGAGCAATGTCAGCAGATCTCCATATCTGCATAATTGTTGACCCATATTATTTTACACACATAATTAAAAATGTCAGCTGAATCTACGATGACACTTGCAAAAAAAAAATAAAAATAAACATCTACAGTTCTCATAAAGCATTCCTTATAGACTAATGTGCCATTATAAGCTTTTAGATTTGCAAGCACATTTTGCTATTAAAAGGAGATGTATAAGACTCAGCAAAGCAAAAGAGAAAAATCATATTTCCATGGCCCACGTTTTCTGGACATACCCTTGAAAGATTTCTTGTTGGAATCAGCTTTGCTTCTTTAACGGGAGCAGTTTCTAAAAAGTCTCTCTCCCTCTCTCCCCCCCCCCAAGTCCTTCAGTTGGTCTGTCTTACTTGCTGTTCGTCAACTCAGATGCAGCTGTTTAATGCCTCCCAGGGGTTTGCAGAAAGAAAATAACCGCTTACAAAATTTAGCTTCTCCCAGGTTCTACTGTTACGAGCTTTATTTTCCAGCAGCTGGCCCATGTCTTCGCCCATGCCTCTTCCTTCAGAATTAAGCAAGAATTTGGAGGGGGAAAACATTTAGACGCTACCTACATACTTAGCGAGGGTCTCAACAGCTAGTGCTGCAGAGGTCAAAGAGCAGCCCTCATCCCTGGAAACCGGGACAAAAAACTTCTCTCCCGTCTAGACAGGTCAAGGTGCAAGATGCGCCTATCCCTGTTGCTTCTTCCGGAAGGGGGCGTGAATTGAAGCCAAGTGCACAGTAAACAACAGGGCTGCATCCTTGGGCCTTTAGAAGATCTTTCTCCCCCCCTCTCCACCCTCTGCTGATCAAAGTAGGAAGTTATCATGACAACCATAGTCAAAGGGACTGAATCACAAATGAACTCGATTTCTGCAATGTTGATATATCCAGTCTCCATTGTCTCTTTTCAGGCGCGGTATGAAGCCTTCCGGTCTCAATGATTACATTACAGAAGCACTTTCATATGTGTGCTCCGTTTACACAAAGGAGTTCCTTGCTTCACCACCATCTGGCTACAAATCAGATAAATAAAGGCAGAAGAATTAAAATTAAAGCTTAGGGTTCCTCCCCCCCTCCTCCTCCGCTCCCCACCTCTTCTGCTTCTTAAACTGGGCCCTTTTATGAGACGTTCTCCTTCAGCCTCAGCCCCGTTTTGCATTTGGAATCTTAACTTTTTTTTTTATGGAAACTGGGAGCAACAAAAAAGGTAAATGATGTGGGTTTTATCCCCCTGCAAATGTTGGATGCAAATTTTCAAGCGCCATATTGAAGGCCAATTCGTAAATTAAGCAGATTATCCCAAATGTGGTTCTGCGCACACATGGAATTATACTTCCCCTCTCTCTTCCTCTCTTATTCCCTCTCTCACACACAAACAAACACTTGCACATAAACAGTGACCAAGCAGCATGGTTCCCAAAAGATTAAGTGGAATATGCAATTCAGCAACACTGCCCCCCCCCCCCCGCTTATGGCTTGGGGGTTAGAAAGTCATTATTTGGAAGTAATTTTCATTTATTTCAATGGAGCTTCCTTTATTATGTTTAGAATCAAGATGGATATAATAAAACAAGGATTTGCTTGTCTGCTTTTCTTTTCTTCTGCTACTTTCACATCTTTTCAAAATCTGCAATGTCTTCATTTCCAAGACACAACTTTGCCTAAAACTTATTACAGAGCCTAAGGAATTGACCAAAAGTAGCACATGATGCAATGATAATAATGAGTGTTAAAGTTCAGGGAGTTTTTATTATCTCTGGCTACAGTCTCATACAGGGTTAAGAGTGCTCCAGGTCATCGCTTTCAGTGCTTGTTTAACTCTGTGTTGGATTATGAGCAAAGGGCATCATTCAAAATAGGACGTAGGATATGAAACTAACTATGGGGCATAGTTAGTTTTCAAGCCTAAATAAAAATGCAGGACAATTAAATATGACAGGAAGAATTATGCACAAGTTCTATCTCAGCAGACTGATTGAAAAATGATCTGTAGCATTTCCATAACAGC
Source organism: Podarcis raffonei (assembly GCF_027172205.1). Taxonomy (NCBI): domain Eukaryota; kingdom Metazoa; phylum Chordata; class Lepidosauria; order Squamata; family Lacertidae; genus Podarcis; species Podarcis raffonei. The sequence goes on from NC_070613.1 coordinate 12,396,420, forward strand.
AGGATGGGTATTTTGTGAAGGTTGGAGCAGGGAAAAAAGTTCTTTCGGAAGATATTCCTCTATTCCTCAGTTGGTTAAATCCAACCCAATGAAGTACCAAAAACACGCCTCAGATAAGCAGCAAATGCCACAATGGACTGCGAGGGGATTCGGACTGGAGACATACAAATGAGAACTTCAGAAAATATGAAAGTCAACAACTCAATGCGAGGATAAGCATATTTCTGTCCCATTGACACCAGTGACAGTTAAGCATGCTTAGCCATGTGCTGATCTGTGCCCTATGACATTGGAATACACTTCTTATGACATAACATTTTTAAAACCAAGTTTACAACAAATATGATAACAGATGAAACAACCATTGCCTGTGTGTGCAGATGTTGCCATACACAGTGAGACTGGCTCAGAGACATAAGTATTTATCTTGTACTTGCAGCATACAACTTATGTAGAGTTTGATTCAGATCAAGCCTATCGGATGCTGTGTGAGATTTCAAACCGAAACCAATGAAGGACTCATGGATTTCATGTGCATTTCAATATGCTCTTTTTATATTTAGCAAAGTAATAATGATAAGTAGGATTGCCACAGTGGCTGATCACAGTTACTACAAACATTTCATTTTCTCAAACCACTTCCCACCCCTTTCTGAAATGAGTTCACTCAGTGTGAGACTAGTTTCCTTACCCCCCCGAACTATTGGGAGATTGAATCACCCTTCCATACAGATGTGGGTGCTATTATTATATAGAAATATACAATACACACACACACAAAGCATAAATCCCACAAATGAAATAGGTACGATTTTTGCCAGTTCTTTAGCTAACCTGGTTTGATTAGTAAGCAACAGCAATTTGCATTTCAACTAAATGTCTTTCCCTGAGGTATATACTTTCTCTACAAATTTATCCCAGCCACGGCCACTACCAGTGCAACATCCTTCCCCCCCCTCCAAAGTTAAGGATGCTTTAAAATTGCCTCAATAATAAAAAGGGGGGAAGCATTTAGGCATGTGGCAGAAAATGAAAGCCTTTCTTTGGAGACTCTGAAGATTTTGAATGGTACTTGTCAATAAAGCAACTCCCATTGTAGTCACACCGGAGATGTGGGCCTCACTCCATCCCGAAAAAGCTGTCGCAGAGATAGTAAGCTCATTAAAATATGAATAACAAGGCAGCCATCATTGTAACAAGAGAAAGGCATCTTACTTTGTATCAAACTTTTAGCTTATCATTTATTTATTTTTTGCAAAACAACAAGATGGTATATCCCCCCACCAAAATCCCTCTAACCCCTGTTGGTTTTTGTTGTTTGTGCAAATTTTAGCACTGCATGGACTTCTCCAAGCTTTTCCCAGATTATTTTTTTTAAAAAAAATCCCACAGTGCTGCTGATCATTCAAAGCATGTCTGACATGGGGAGGGGGGGAGTAAGCTGATCTTTCCAATATTTCAAAATGCTGAAAGCGAGTGAGTGAGAGAGAGAGAAAGTTAATATCTGCTACAACACACATGGTCATGTGCACATAGAGAGGCAAATCAGTTCCAGAATATTTTAGCCAATTTTAAGCCCCACGATGGAGAATTCATTACAGGCTGCAGAGATGACACCTTCATAACAGTCAATTACAAGGAAGCTCATGAGCCAGTTCATTACTATGTCTCTGCTAATCTCGTTGTAAATTTGTGCCTTGATAGAGACCATAACCAGCCAAGAATGCAATTGGGTTGTGGGCATGGGATAAGAAAAATAAAAATGTAACGGCTGCAGATGGACATCTTCCAAAATCCAGAGTGCCAATCAAGTATTTTCCATGTGAAAGCCATTCCCTCTCTCTCTCTCTCTCTCTCTCTCTCTCTCTCTCTCTCTCTCCCGCCCGCCTTCCTCTTCCTCCGTCAGTGTTGCAGTATGTATGAATTATGCAAGCATGTTTACGTATGTTCAACCACCCATGTATATGAGTAAGTTCACTTCTAACAAGCGTTCAGAAGTTAGTGACTTAGCTGTGTGGAGGGGTGGGATTCCAGGAATTTGGAAACAAGTGTTTTAAAAAAGTGTTTCATGTCATTTAATCACAAGCTTTATAATTGACAAAAGTATTCCAATCATTTCCGATATTTATTAAGAGTCAATATTTAAAAGTGAGAACTCCAAAAGCCCCGTTCCCCCTTCCCCTTCGCTCTAGGCTAGAAGAGGAGAAACATGAATGCCGAACTACTCAAAAGGCTGATGGGATATATAATTAGCTATTATGTTAATTGAATCCACTGTGAGTTTGTTGTATGAGATTTCTTCATATAATATGCAAATGATCTCCAAGGTTTAGTTTTATTAGACAATATAATTAGAAATCCTTTTAAAGGAGAGAATTCTAACGAGGCATAATAAAGGTTGGAAAAATGTGTTTGCTGTGTGGATCTACCACCTGGGCTTGCTTAATTAAAAAAGAGAGAGAGAGAGAGACTTTATTCACCAATAGGAAAATTTCAAAGAAAGTTATGCTTTAAAAAAACACAAGCTTATTACGAAAATGTGACGTTGAGCAGGAAACATTCATTCGCATGGAAACACAAATCCTGCCCCCTGTTTTAGCCTGCGAACATTGTTCACTCAGATTTATTTACCGTATTTATTTATTTTTTAAAGTAGTAGTTTTCCCAATGGAAAACTGTGGTCACTTGTGTAGAGATGTATATAAGAGAGGCAAATTCAAGGAGAAAGCCCCTCCCCCCCATCATCGTTATTAAGAGTCGTGATCCGAGCAGAGGAAGGTACTTTAGCTTTTGTGCTGTAACTAATCAGCGTAACTTCATTTACAGTAACAAACACTGACATTCTAACATCTGGAATTAAAAGCCTTCCTCGATAGTGAAGAAAGGCAGGCTCTGTTACTCCAGAGCTGGCTGCATAAGCAACAGTTGCGTTCCACTTCATGTGAGACCACCACCAACGCCAGCCCTAAAACCATTTTTTCCGTGGTCCATTCCCGAATGCGCACTCATTGCACCAAGAAACAGCAACAGAATATCCAGTGTGTAATTCTAGGCTCATTCAAACAGCACAGCAGCAGCAACAACAACCGCCATATGCTATGTTATATTGAATACTGTATTCTTTCATGTAAAACAATTTTCATGTAAAATGATGTCCATGATAAAAACAATCAAGTTAACAGAGCAACGATCTGCCTTTGTTTTTACCTGTACTAAACCTCTGCAATAGTGAGATGGCCGATTTGGGAGTCGGGGGATGGGTGGGAACCTATGAGAGTCAGGCTATGGAGGGAAGAGTTGACTGATGCTCTAGTGTCCTACTTGATAAACTGCGAGATACAAACACAAGGTTGTGTCCAACTCCGTTATACTTAGAGTAGACCCACTGAATTCATTAAGCTACGTTAGTCATGTCCATTAATTTCAATGGGAGTAACACTGGTTACTACAAGCCACAGAAATTAGAATGCAAAAACTGGATCATTTAATTATCAGCAAGGAGCTGATGATTCACAGCATAAAATGGATTTGTTGCTATCCGGTAGAAATAGAAAACAGAAAGGATTGAATCTTTTGCCTTGGGTGCTGCTGCCAAACCCCCGCACAAATAAAACATAGAGGTAGACTCGTACTACACTTTGTAAAGTAATGTCTGATCTTTTATAACCTACTAGCAGCCTCGTACCCTGCGCCACTTGGAAAATCTATGGCGCTGAAAAATATCAGTGCCGTAAACAAGATTAGTGGTTAAAATCAGGGAAGTTCTGAAATAGATCAGTACATCATGTTGATTCAAAATGGTGTCCAATGGTATCCAAACATAGATTAAAACCTGCTCCTTGATCTCAGGAACCATCGTGCAAAATTTGGTTACAATTCTTAAGAGGCGTCCAAATGAATAGTGAGCAGACAAGCAACTTTCCAAAATATATCGTATTTGTATGATGATGCATACCTTGTTGTCTAAACGGCCTCGGTCCAGTATACCTGAAGGAGCGTCTCCATCCCCATTGTTCTGCCCGGACACTGAGGTCCAGCGCCGAGGACCTTCTGGTGGTTCCATCACTGCAAGAAGCCAAGTTACAGGGAACCAGGTAGAGGGCCTTCTCGGTAGGGCACCTGCCCTGTGGAACACCCTCCCACCAGATGTCAAAGAGAAGAACAACTACCAGACTTTTAGAAGGCATCTGAAGGCAGCCCTCTTTAGGGAAGCTTTTAATGTTTAACAGACCACTGTATTTTAACAGACCACTTTGTTGGAAGCCGCCCAGAGTGGCTGAGGAAACCCAGCCAGATGAGCAGGGTATATATAATAAATTATTATTATTATTATTATTATTATTATTATTATTATTATTATATTTTGGTTAAGAACTGTGCCCTGAAAAATGTTAACCTAAGGCCCAACCCAAAGCATCTTTATTCAAAATAAAACTCCATGTTCAGTGGATTCTCCCCCCCCCTTTCCTTTTGCTGATTACAGTGGTACCTTGGGTTACAGACGCTTCAGGTTACAGACGCTTCAGGTTACAGACGCTTCAGGTTACAGACGCTTCAGGTTACAGACACTGCTAACTCAGAAATAGTACCTCGGGTTAAGAACTTTGCTTCAGGATGAGAACAGAAATCATGCTCCGGCGGCGCAGCAGCAGCAGGCGCCATTAACTAAAGTAGTGCTTCAGGTTAAGAACAGTTTCAGGTTAAGAACAGACCTCTGGAACGAATTAAGTATGTAACCAGAGGTACCACTGTACTGATTACTTGGATGATGCTTGTTAATAAGGCTGTGTGTGGTTTTTGTGTATTTTAGAAGAAAAGGATGTGGGCAACTGATAACAGAGCTTCATCCAAGCCTGCTTGGCCACTGCGTTCTGTGGGGCTTAGTCTCATGTGAATGTGCAGAGGACTGTAGCCATGCAATGCTCTGCATCCCCTTAGAGCCACCTATCGCTACCCCAAACATCTGCTGTCCTGTCCTCTCTATGCCACCAGCCTCAATGGTCATCACCAATCGCCTCTGGCCTGCTGTTTATGCCATCTCAGTCCTGCAGGTTCATTCTCCTTGGCTGTTCCGACTTTTCTCCAGGGAAAGCCATCCTCAGCATGCCTTCCTTCCCAATACTGTAGCCACGTCTTCCCATTCTGTGGTGATTCTCCTAGATGCCAGCTTTGTATATACAGTGGTACCTCGGTTTCAGAACAGTCCTGATTCAATTTACAAACTCCGCAAAACTGGAAGTAGTGTCCGGTTTGCGAACTCTACCTCAGTCTAAGAACAGAAGGCAAACGGTGGAAGGGCACCGGCAGCAGGAGGCCTCATTAGGGAAAGCGTGCCTCAGTTTAAGAATAGTTTCAGTTTCAGAACGGACTTCCAGAACAGATTAAGTTCATAAACCAAGGTACACTGTAGTCTGGTAGGAGCACACTGCTGAGTTTTGTTCCTTCTGTCTCTGTGGATCATTTCCAGTCTTGCAAATACCACAAGGGCTGTTACTCAGTAATAAAACGCATGCTGTTAATGCAAAAGGTACTGGATTCAATCCTGAAAACTCTGCAGGGAGAGCTAGTGTGAGACAGTGCTTTGAGTACTGGACTTGGGAGACCTGGGTTATGATCCCCACTCAACCATGAAGCTCACTGGGTGACCTTAGGCCCAGTATTCTCCCTCAGCCTAACCTACCTCACAGGGTTGTGAGGACAAAAGCGGGAAAGGAAGAACCATGGATGGCATGTGAGCTCCTTTGGTGGAAAGGTGAGACATGAAGGTAATAAAAGGCAACGCTGGGGGAAAAAACTCCCAACTGAAACTTTGGGAAGCTGCTGCCAGTCTGTGCAGACCACAGCAAGCACAATGAACTGTGAGTGGTCTGAATCAGTAGAAGATACTTCCTCTTGTCTTCTGGAGGAGAACTGAACAGCTTGCTTGGTGAAGTGAATCAAGCTCTCTCGGTCCAGTATACCTGAAGGAGCGTCTCCCCCCCATTGTTCTGCCTGGACACTGCGGTCCAGTGCCGAGGGCCTTCTGGAGGTTCCCTCACTGCAAGAAGCCAAGTTACAGGGAACCAGGCAGAGGGCCTTCTCGGTAGTGGCGCCCGCCCTGTGGAACGCCCTTCCATCAGATGTCAAAGAGATAAACAACTACCTGACATTTAGAAGACATCTGAAGGCAGCCCTGTTCAGGGAAGTTTTTAATGTGTGACATTTTAATGTATTTTTAATCTTTGTTGGAAGCCGCCCAGAGTGGCTGGGGAAGCCCAGTCAGATGGGCGGGGTACACATAATAAATTATTATTATTATTATTATTATTATTATTATTATTAGGCAGTGTGAATTCGTTCACAGGGAACTCACTGGATGCATCTGTAAACTTGTTTTTTAAGCCTCCCTAGGTGACTAAAAATCCACTCAAGGTGTGCCTCTGGAAGTGCAAGCCGTCTTGGCAGGGCTGCAGCTCCGTAGTGAAGGGCACACTTTGCAGGCAGGATGTTCCAGTGTCTTCAGTTAGGGTTGGACAATAGTGGCCAAAACCTTGGAGAGCTAATGCCAGGCGGTACAGACTACCACGTCAAACAAGCCAGGAGGTGGATTTTCAGCATTTTCTTGCTGCGCCGCTTGGAGCTGGCGCAGCAAGAAAATGCTGAAAATCCACCTCCTGGCTTGTTTGACGTGGTAGTGGCTCATCTCCAAGAGTCTGCCTGGCCAGCTCCCTTCTGCCCCACCCTGGAACACCCTTTACTGGCAGTACAGTGGTACCTCAGGTTAAGTACTTGATTCGTTCCGGAGGTCCGTTCTTAACCTGAAACTGTTCTTAACCTGAAGCACCACTTTAGCTAATGGGGCCTCCTGCTGCTGCTGCGCCGCTGGAGCACAATTTCTGTTCTCATCCTAAAGCAAAGTTCTTAACCTGAAGCACTATTTCTGGGTTAGCAGAGTCTGTAACCTGAAGCGTATGTAACCTGAAGTGTATGTAATGCGAGGTACCACTGTCGTGTGTATCTGTGTGTCTCTGTGTGGGGGGAAGAAGCTAGGATTAGGGATAGGATTGCCTCCTTGTCATTGTTATTTTGAGTCAATAGCAGTTACGGAGGCAATCCAGACCAGGCCCAAGGGAAAGGAGAAGTGGATTTACTCCTTGATGGATTGGGACACCAGCTCCCATTCTGCAGCTATTTACTTTGCGACTGGGGGGAAATGCAGTTGCTAATTGTGTGGCTATCATCACAACTGTTTTAGCCCTTAGCACAGCTGCGCCCACCAAAGGAAGTCCACAGAACATCACACATGGCTCAAGGAATGGTTTGCTCTCTTGTCCCCTGTCCCATCAAAGCTTCTTGTCAAGTCTTGCTAGTCGCCTACATGGGTAATGGGGAACAGCAATGTCACCACGGTGATAATGGTGGCTTCTGCTGCACCAGGACTCAGACTCGGATTCAGCCACAGCAGAAACACAAGGACTCTCCTGGTTTCTGATCCTATGAGTCATTGTCCCAGTGCGGCAACCGATAGGATCAGGCTGCCCATGCCAGTTTCAGAAAGTGGCGATAGGCAGCTAGAAGTGAAGTATGCTTAAATCCTGTTGATCTCAACTGAAGAAAGTCATTTTTACGTCCCCTGCAGAAATAGTTGAAACTTGAAGGTGCTTCCCTTTGACTACTTAATACATTTACAGTGGTACCTCAGGTTACAGACGCTTCAGGTTACAGACTCCGCTAACCCAGAAATAGTACCTCGGGTTAAGAACTTTGCTTCAGGATGAGAACTGAAATCGTGCTCCAGCGGTGCAGCAGCAGCAGAAGGCCTCATTAGCTAAAGTGGTGCTTCGGGTTAAGAACAGTTTCAGGTTAAGAACGGACCTCCAGAATGAATTAAGTTCTTAACCCGAGGTACCACTGTAGTACATGTTCTTAACTTGTAGCTAATCTTATGTATTCAGTCACTGAACCCCCCCCCCCAAAGTATTGTCCAACATAACCTCCTACCTCCCCCAATTAAATCATATGCAGCACTGTCTACTTCAGCTAAAAATCAGTTTCGTTAGTGGCTTCTTTCCTGTGTGTTGTACACTGGCTGATTAACATATTGCTTACATTCTCTAATGGACATTCTAAAATTGCCCAACATGTGAATAATAAGCAGACAATCAAAGGAAAAGCAAAGCAATCAAAATACAAAACTATTCCCTGCCCCCTACCCACCCCGCTTCTGACTTTCCTCTCCTGGAAGTATAACGGTGAACTTCTCTGAGAGGCCTGAAGCAACCTTCAGATGCAGGAAAGTGCTTTTTGACATCTTGAGATCCTCCTCAGGGTGCTTCCATGCAGAGGCTTCGGGGGAGCAGCAGATGTGCCGAATCCCTGGGATTCTTCCGAGTGCCTAAAACTGACAGTCTCTGGTGTGGCTGTGCCACTCCCGGATCCCCACAAAGAACTGCTGCTAGACCAAACCTGCCCCCCAAGCAAGGAAGTTTGGGAGAGGCAGCATGTGATGTGTAAAACCAGCAACAGGAAAATCACACACATCACATCTCATTCTGTTTCAAGTAGCTTTAGTTTTAAACAATGGCACACAAGTTTTTTGTTTAGAAACCAAAAGGGTTTTCCTTTTCGTGGTCCTTGGAAGCTATGCGGCATTCAGGGGCTATGTTGCCCCTGAATTTGTATTCCCTGAAGATGAGAAGGTCCCATGTGGGCAGGGCAGGCTGTCCATGCAGACAGACCGCGGGACAGAACAGGACAGCTCAAAGGGAAGTCGCTGTGCCTGTTCCCACAGATAGTATAGCTCTATCCCTAATTTCTTCATTTTATAGTAGGAGGTTCTGGAGCACCCTCTCGGTTTGTATAGGGATTCATTTGGTTCTTTCTAGAACAGGAAACGAAAATACCACTTGATGTGGAACACTTAAAGGGCCCTCCGGCTGTCTTTTTTATCGCACATTCATGATGATATGCACTCGTGATGGAATCAAGGAGGTGATACGCAGTTCTGCTTTCAACACTGTTTGCATCTGCAAAAGTTTTGGGGGAGACACACTACTGCGTTTCCATACCCTCTGACGCTGCTCCAATGAAAATAGAGATGTCCCATTCTAGAATGATAATTTTACTATTTATATCCCACACATCTTAATGGCTTGCCCCAGCCACTCTGAGCAGCTTCCAACATATATAAAAACATAACAAAACACTAAACATAAAAAAAAACTTCCCTATACAGGATTGCCTTCAGATGGCTCCAGGGCTGGATAACTCCATACCCTCCAACATTTCTCCAATGAAAATAGGGACATCCTAAGGTAAAGTGGGACATTCTGGGATCAAATCCCAAACCAGGATGGCTTCTCTAAATCAGGAACATCCCTGGAAAATAGGGACACTTGAAGGGTCTGTGTTTCCAGTCACTGCGTGTACCTTAATTTCCTGCTTAAATTCTGCAATGCCTTAAAGCACGAATGTTCCAGGTTTGTATTGGTGGGTGGCGTGAGGTTGGTCCTGTTTTTGTTGCAGTATAGTGCTTGCATAGGGTGGCGCTGTGGTCTAAACCACAGAGCCTAGGGCTTGCCGATCGGAAGGTCGGCAGTTTGAATCCCCGCAAAGGGGTAAGCTCCCATTGCTCAGTCCCAGCTCCTGCCCACCTAGCTGTTCGAAAGCACGTCAAGTGCAAGTAGATAAATAGGTACTGCTCCGGTGGGAAGATAACCGGCATTTATGTGTGCTGGTTCACCAGAAGTGGCTTAGTCATGCTGGCCACATGACCTGGAAGCTGTACGCCGGCTCCCTTGGCCAATAAAGCGAGATGAGCGCTGCAACCCCAGAGTCGTCTGCGACTGGACCTAACGTTCAGGGGTACCTTTACCTTTATAGTGCAAGGTTTCCTATCCAGGTGGCAATAATGCAATACCACTGAGGAACCATCACAAAACTAATAAAGCAGAATGTGTGGACAGTCTAAGTAGTAGAAATCCACTATGAATGCACTTTTGCATCAATGACATCTTGTAGAATATTCCCACAAGGAAACCATGTCCAGAGGGGCTCTCTCATGCTTTCCCATACTACATCCATTGTACCCATGTCTCCTATTTAGCAAAACCAGAAACACAAACACAAAAAGCTTCCATGGAGAGGTAGCCTTAGGTCTTGCCTACAGAGCAATGGTGTCGTTTTAGAGGGTTGGTGGTGCCTGTTGGTTTGTTGAGCTGCCGCCAAGCCAGACGTAAACCTAGTGTTTGCACCGTCCCCGTCCCCCACAAAAGAGGCTCCCCCCAGGCATTGCTTGGTGGTGCTTGCCTGTTTTTCTCAGAGACTGTCCTTTACAAAATTATTTTGTTTGACTCTCACAGGAAAAGATACAACTGTGCAAAAATGAATGCTGTATGTTTGTGAAACTGCAGGAGGAATCACTTTTGAGGGACTTCAAAGGAAGAAGAGCTGGTATTCAGGAAGGAATACTATTTGTGTCACACCAGGAAAGTCTCTTAGCTTTCCCAGGATTTGACAGACTACTGACAGGTAAGCACAGAGTCCTGGTGGAAGTGCTAGCTATTCCTAGAACCACAGTTCCTTCTCCCACTTTTCATATTTTTTGGTATCGCATCCAATTTTAGCTAGGATATTTACTCATCCTGGAATTAAGGACTCCCGCAGCTCCCCCAGCACACGAATTTCATTTCTGGTGGTAATTCCCAGGTGCTTTTTGCATCACAAATGTTGCACATTGGCCAAGCTCTCTCATTCAGCACCTATATGTGGTGAACAAGGAGTGCACAGACTAACCCACATCAAGGGTACAAGAGATACCCAACAATTGTAACGCAGTATCTCTCAGTGGGGATGTGCCATCCCTTTTGCAACCAGTCCTTTGATACATTGCATTCTTCTTATGAGGGACACGGGTGGCGCTGTGGGTTAAACCACAGAGCCTAGGACTTGCCGATCAGAAGGTCGGAGGTTCGAATCCCCACGACGGGGTGAGCTCCCGTTGCTCGGTCCCTGCTCCTGCCAACCTAGCAGTTGGAAAGCACGTCAAAGTGCAAGTAGATAAATAGGTACTGCTCTGGTGGGAAGGTAAACGGCGTTTCCGTGCGCTGCTCTGGTTCGTCAGAAGCGGCTTAGTCATGCTGGCCACATGACCGGGAAGCTGTACGCCAGCTCCCTCGGCCAATAAAGCGAGATGAGCGCCGCAACCCCAGAGTCGGCCACGACTGGACCTAATGATAAGGGGTCCCCTTTACCCTTTTATTCTTCTTATGCCATGTTGGGGCAGCACTGATAGAAACAGACAGCTGAAATGTGTTATTTATCTAAAATGCTCCACCATTATTTTATAAATAAAACTTCATTCTAGCAGCTGACTAGTACTGGAAAACCAGCATTCGTCAGAATCAGTTTCACACACACACACACACACACACACACACACGTATGTATGTAGACTCCACCCCAGACCTGACTGGCCTAATTCTGACAGGCTCAGCCTGGCCTTGCCCTATCCAATTCCACCTTCAGCCTGAAGGGAACACTATTTTGGAAATCAAACGTCTGCGCTGTAATAATGTATGAGTGGTCACAGGCACTGCCTTCTAAAACACAAGGGGAGAGAGGCCAGACCTAAAGTGACTTGCACCAAAGTAGAAATCTCTGCAGCTATGGAGTCCAAAACGTGCCCGGCCCTGCCAAGAAAACTCGCAGACATTATGCAGAAGGAGCCAGCTGGCCACGTATGTGAAAACCAAGCCAGGAAACTTTGTATGGCTTGTGGGTATGAACACAGACAGCTGAAAGGAAGAGGGATGAAAGGTTTGCTGACATTCCACTCAACCTTAACCATCCTTTATTCACCAAAAATAATGGTTAACTGCAGGGGACTTGGCGCATGACCCCATTCATCCGTCCTTCTATACTAGCCGGGGGTGGGTGGAGGGAGAGAGAGATACAATAAAGTGCAGTGCAGTGGACTCTGTCATTTAATGCTATTCTGGATGGATGGAAAAGGGCTTCAGGTGGAAGAACAGAACAGGGTGGAAAAGAGAATACATATCCCATCCGTATACATACATAAATACGAATCGTCAACAAAGGGGTTCTTCCACATTCTAAGCCAGGAGGGGACCTTGCAATGTATAGTATTAACTGGAAGAGGGCAGATAATGTGCATACTTCAAGACTAATCTGTAACCTGCATTCTTCGCCAGAGCCTCAGATTCCAAACACAGAGTAGACGCGCATTTATTGCTACAATATTCTCATTTGGAATGTCTGGCCATCAAATGTGAATGCCAAAAAACGCCAACAAGGATAAGTATGACCTAGAAAAGTCTTCAGGCGTGGACTCCGAAACTATCACACTTGAGAAAACAGAATGCATCTGCGTCTTTAAAAAACCCCAACTATAGTCCTTGGGAACTAATTCTCAGCTGCTTCAGGCAGGCAGTTAAAGTGACCCTTCTCTGCACACACCTTTGCCCGGTGCGGAGCACGGCAATGGCATTTCCCACCACACCTACAACATAATGTGTGTCAAGGACATTTGATTCCTACAGTCCTTCCCTTTACAAAAAATGTATGTGTTTTCTTCTAGCAGCAGCTATTCAGGTAAACACATTGCTGTGAGGGGAAAATGGCAAAAAAAGTGTCATTTTGCGTTCTGAACACTTACTGTGGTACATTTCGCTCCTAACCTCTCTGTTGAAAGGACTTTTATTTTCAAAAGCAGGCCTGTGAACCTCTTTTTTTCTCTCTCTCTCTCCCCCCCCTCACTTTTAGCTAAACCTGATTGAAACAATGACTCAACTTCTTTCCAAAATAAATTCTTTTTTTGGGGGGGCGGACTTGTATTTTTCCACATTCCCCCCCTCTTTGGGGTAATTTAACCTTGTGGAGAAAGAAATACAGCAAACAAATTCTGCACGGACTTATCAGCTATCACTTAAGAGAGACAAAGGGGATTATCACCACAGCTGTCAGGAAAGGCAGCTTTCTTGCACAACATTTACAGGTACCAAAGGTCATGTTCGTATCATAGCCTTTGGGGACCAGGCACATATCTCTGAAGAATTAAGTCCTTTGCTGAAATAAACAGAGTCTAATGATTGATTTAAACATTGAAAACAACTTCATGAAGGAGACAATGAGAGGGAGGGACAGAGGGAGAGAACACTGGTAAACGGACAAACAAATCATTTCCTCTCTTTCTTTCTTTTTAAAAATATGCTTTAATTAAAGGATTTCTTAGGGAACAAAAGTACATATGGTGTCTCTGTTTTCAAATAATAGAGTCCTTTCACACAGGTCGGTTACATTCAGAGCGAGACATTACTGTTATAGGTAATATGGATGTGCTTGCACAAGAGAAATGAACTATTAGCAGTGCTGTTTTTCTAGACAAAGATGTGCTGGAGCACACCATGAACCTCTCCCTTGTTCTCCTAGAATGGCAATGGCGCCCACCTGAGAGGGGCCAGAGCTGACCGTCAGTGAGCTCTGGCTGGGGGAAAAAGTCCTATTAGCAGATTTGGGAGAATTCTACCATTTGCAAAATTACAAAATTACAAAAACAAACAAACAAAAACACCCAACATTTAAGGGGAAATGCCCTAAGGGTAGAAAACCCTCAAAACAGCCCAATGAAGACCAAGTACAGAACCCACCGTCACAAACAGCATTACTTCTGTTCCCTATTCATGGTTGGGGTTGGGGTCTTGAATCCAGGGATCCCTAGTCATAGTCCAAAATTACAACTCCCACATCATATTTTCCATGGGAGTGAGTTGTGTTCCTAAAAGTACAGTGGTACCTCTGGTTGCGAGCGCGATCCGTTCCGGAGGCCTGTTTGCAACATGAAAGGAACGCAACCCGCAGCAGCGCGTCTGCACACGCACAGGTTGCGATTCACCGCTTCTGCACATGCGCGTGGCGTCATTTTGTGCGTCTGTGCATGCAAGTGGGGAAACCCAGAAGTAACCCTTTCCGGTACTTCCGGGTCAACGCGGGACGCAACCTGAAAAAACGTAACACGAAGCAAACATAATATGAGGTATGACTGTATACGGTAACTCACAAAGGTAGATCCTAGCCTCAGACCATGAAGTTTCTGCTTATGTTCTGGAGTCTCTTGCATATGGCCACCTCTGGCTTGTTCACACAATACACTGACCACAGGCGCATGATGTTTGCATGACGAGGACTGCAATGGACTGCAAGTGTAATGGACAATTGTCATGAACCGGAAGGACAACGGGGAGGAGAAAGAGGATCGTGGCAAGGGGTGTGGCTGGGACTGGGACACACCGGGGAAAACTGGAAATGGGGGTGGAGTGGTTGGTGCAGGAAGTACTCATGCGGTGACGGAGGATGACAAGGGCTGCTCCAGCCACTCAATTCCACCACCACCACCCAGTCAGTGAGCATTCCCCACTGCCCACTGAGCATGCTCAGCCCACCCCAGCTGTTTTGGGTTCTTCCCACCCTTAGGAGTTTTGATGCAGAGTATTGGGTGCTCCTGTTCAGCTCACTTGCATGATATTCCATTCCCTCCCTCCTTCCTTGAGGACTGCTACTCAAAGAATTGATATTGGCATTAGTAATTTATGCTACAAGATAAAATGTTGGTTTGCCTCATCACTCCCCAAAATGCTGAAGTTTGAAGCGAGCCCTTTGGGAAACTCATGCAATAGAACGTGGGTGGTAGAATTTGAAGTGACAGGGGGATTTCATATTTCCCAGCAGATCCAAATGTTCATTATTCTTAATAAATACCTGGATTCAAATGTGTCTGAATTGCAGTTGTTTTTGTTTGAATACCTCCTGTGGGGATAAGGGTTTAATAAATTAGGAGAGTTAAGCAACTTTGAGTAACTTACTAGGAAGACAAAATATGCTGTTTGTTCAAATTTGAGTTGAATTAATCTACACTGGTTTTATTTGATAGCTCATTACAGTCGGATGCTGTCATGTGTGTCTGTTATGTGGGTTTGCTTGGGTTTTTGAGGGTTTTTTTTGCTTTAAATGTGCTTTTAGTTGTGATGAATCAGCAGCTAAAGATGTCTTATCCACTCATTTTATCACCGGAATGATTTAATCTGTTTTTATAATTGTATATTTAATTGTTATAACCCACCTTGGGGCTTTATGGTGAAGGACGGGGTGAGAAATCTTCATTTGCATCTTGTAAAAACAAATTTTAAAAATAGAGTTAGATCCCTATATGTCTGCAACCACAATTTTTTTAAAAAACAAAACACTTTCTGGCAATTCTGGAGCACACCAAATAATTTTTAAAATTGGTACCACTGAACTGCCTTCAAGCATCGCAAGTGGATTTTATCTGAACTTCAAAGTGAAGAATCACTTTCACCACTAGTGGGAAGCACTGGCCAACCCATTTGCGACTTGACCCTGAATGTCAAGCAGCGATGGCCTTTGCTACATCTCCTGTGCTAGGAGACTGAGGACTCGGGAGTGCGATGGGCCCAGATGCTGAAGGCTGACAGGCAGGGGTTTTGCTCAGTGGTCTTCAGCAGGTGGGGCCTGACCTCAGGTGGGCTGCATGACGGCAATGCCTTCACTTTATTTTCTGCTGTGGTTTACAGTTTTTAAGAAAAAGGAAAAACAGAGCAAAAAAAAAAAAAAAGGAGAGAGGGAGAAAGAACCACAATCAACATCGATTATTTCTAAAGAACCTCAAAAGAGTTACATTACAAAGGAAAAAAGTTACCGAGAGAGATGTTAGGAGACCCTACAACTCCCAGCGCCTTTAACAAAGTGCAGTTCCCGGGATTCTCTGGGGGAAGCCATGACACTTAAAAGTGGTATGTGTAGTGGAAAATGCGCAAGGGAAAATTGAGGTGGTGTAGGTTTGGCCTTATACAGTCAGCCCTTTCTGTGAGTCCTTGCAGGAGCACTCCTGCCCTTGAGGGTGGCCCTGCTGGGCCTTGTTTGCCCTGATGAGGAGCCCCAATTGCCACAGGTGGCCCACCTGGTAGGGCAGGAACAGATAGTGCAGGGCAATGTGGACAGGAGGAAGAGGGTGATGGCTGTGGCTTCCCACGGTTAGATCTGGTGTTGTATTTGGGTCAAGGTCTGGTGGGGGGAATTGTTCCTTTGAAATTGTTCCTTTGGGGTTATTTCTTGGTGGTAGAGGGTTTGGTATTACCATGTAAGAAGGTTTAAGGAGGTTTACTGTTTGAGGGGTTTTGTTTTTGTTACTGTTTAAGGAGGTTGTCCTATTCTGTTGAAATAAAAAATATCTTTTCCCTCAACTACTGAAGATCCTTTAAAGAATCTGCAGAGTTAATTGGCAAAACAGTATGAGATTGCTTGAAAAGATGCTACTTGAGCGATAGGTTGCATAGACTGGCCTTTGTCCTGCCATACCCAGGCTCATCCTGATTCTCTCTTGAGGGAAGAGAGGGACAAGGATAGATCAGCAAAAGGGTGCATGCTCTGAATGCAGGAAGTCCCAGGTTCAGTTCCTGACTCAGAGAGCAGGTGATGGAAAAGAGAGATCTGCCGAAGAGCCACCATCAGTCAGAGGAGACATTTGTAGGTTAGATGGTATGATATATCTCCCTATCAGGAATGCTGAATCTGGAGGGGACAATCATAAATGTCACTTTGGCCGAGGTGACTAGATGGGCAGAAACTAGATTTGTCAAACTGCTGTCTTTCCCTTATATCTCACAGACGTAGGCATTGGGCAACATGAAATGTATTGCTGGAAGACGCTTCCTCTTTTAAAGAGATGTTGTTAGCCCTGTTGCGGATGCAGCTTCATTCTCAGCTTTCAGTTTCATCATTTCCTGCCTGCATGATGCAATCCCACCCAAACACTAGAAACAGAATACTATGCCCAGGGAAAGGTTTCACAACCTTGATGGCAGAAAGTGAGGAGGAATTAAAGAACCTTTTAATGAGGGTGAAAGAGGAGAGCGCAAAATATGGTCTGAAGCTCAACATCAAAAAAACGAAGATCGTGGCCACTGGTCCCATCACCTCCTGGCAAATAGAAGGGGAAGACATGGAAGCAGTGAGAGATTTCACTTTCTTGGGCTCCATGATCACTGCAGATGGTGACAGCAGTCACGAAATTGCTTCTTGGGAGAAAAGCAATGACAAACCTAGACAGCATCTTAAAAAGCAGAGACATCACCTTGCCAACAAAGGTCCGTATAGTTAAAGCTATAGTTTTCCCAGTAGTGATGTATGGAAGTGAGAGCCGGACCATAAAGAAGGCTGATCGCCGAAGAGTTGATGCTTTTGAATTATGGTGCTGGAGGAGACTCTTGAGAGTCCCATGGACTGCAAGAAGATCAAACCTATCCACCCTTAAGGAAATCAGCCCTGAGTGCTCACTGGAAGGACAGATCATGAAGCTAAGCCTACAATACTATGGTCACCTCATGAGAAGAAAAGACTCCCTGGAAAAGACCCTGATGTTGGGAAAGATGGAGGACACAAGGAGAAGGGGACAACAGAGGACGAGATGGTTGGACAGTGTTCTCGAAGCTACCAGCATGAGTTTGACCAAACTGCAGGAGGCAGTGGAAGACAGGAGTGCCTGGTGTGCTCTGGTCCATGGGGTGACGAAGAGTAGGACACGACTAAATGACTAAACGACGACAAAGGGTAGACCCAGCAACATTAGTGGTGATGACCAACGTAACTCCATTAATTTCAATAGGCCTGCTTTGAGTAGAATTTGGTTGGATGTAATCCAAATTCTCTCCATCATGTCAGCATTTAGCTATCAAGCTGAGTTCAAGGTGCTGGCCCTGATGTGCAAAGCCCTATACAGCTTGGGGGCAGGATACCCCAAAGAGTACTTTGCCCTATATATGTCCAATCAATCACTGTGCCCTACAGGAGTAGGTCTCTTATCAGGAGGTCTGCCCCATACAATGTTGAAACTGGGCCTTTATTTTATCCGTATATATTTTATTCTTATAGCACACCCTGGGAGCTCACTGTGATGGGCAGGTACAAAATCTAATAAAACAAAACAAACATTTATTTAAAGAGGGCTCGGTGGATTGACAGGTAGGTGGTGGGTCCTGGGCAGAAGAGAAAAAACACAGTTCCATGTGGCTCTTTTGCATGCTTAATATTGGATTGCAATCTCTTTTGGGGGACACATAATCTGCTAGACATGTCACACAAACTTATACCCATATTGGAAGTAAAACAACAAGACCTGCAATAAGTTACCTGACCTAGTGCGGAAAGGAGGGGCAGACAGCAAGGCAACTTATTCCTCCCCCACTGATTTATTCTACCTGTAGATTATTTTTCTCAGGTTTTACTTCCTCCCTCCTCCTCCAGCCAGTTAGTATCAGACCTTTCTTTGGTTAACCAACATGACTCCATGATGGCCACATGTGAGCTTGTATACATACACACACCAAACTCCAACCAAACAGACACGGAGTCAGTTGCTACATGCTTAGCTTTTGTCAACCATCCCCTGCCACCCCAGTTCGGAAGATAATTTCTTAAATAGCTTCTGCCCCCTGGTACAACCTCTGGTGATTAGGGAAGGACCATAGCTCAGGGGTAGAGCAGAAGATCCCAGACTCAGTCCTCAGCATAGCCAGGTAGGGCTGGGAGAGACTCCCTGTCTGAAACCCACCCACCTCTTCTGATAAAAAGAACCAGGCCAGGAATATCACCAAGGAGTCACCAAGCGTGTGCCATAGGCCTACAGAGTGCTTGCATCATTATAAGGGCCTGGCTGTTATAATAATAATAATAATAATAATAATAATAATAATAATAATAATAATAATAATAATAATAATAGAATATTATTTATACCCCGCCCATCTGGCTGGGCTTCCCCAGCCACTCTGGGCGGCTTTCAAAAAAATATTAAAATACTGTAATACATCAAACATTAAAAGCTTCCCTAAACAGGGCTGCCTTCAGATGTCTTCTAAAAGTCTGGTAGTTGTTGTTCTCTTTGACATCTGGTGGGAGGGCGTTCCACAGGGAGGGTGCCACTACCGAGAAGTCCGTCTGCCTGGTTCCCTGTAATTTGGCTTCTCGCAGTGAGGGAACCGCCAGAAGGCCCTTGGCGCTGGACCTCAGTGTCTGGGTAGAACGATGGGGATGGAGACGCTCCTTCAGATATACTGGGCTGAGGCCGTCTTTGTATTCCCATTGAACCAGCAGGGACATAAAGGAGGAGTCACGCTCCGATGACACTTGGCTGAGTGTCAGGCCTAATGAGCACAGCAGCTCATGCTTGGTAGGTCTTGCCCCATGAATCAGTTGCCAAGACTGAATGTCCCCACCTCTCCACAGCAGTCTAAGTCCCCTCCTCTCCAGGTTTTTCCCCAAGCAATCAGAGACTGTGCCTGCCTGAAGCCAACCTCTCCTCCACCTTTTTTTATGCCTCTTCTGGTTCTGGGAGACAAGCGGGGAGGGGAGCTTGTCACATCAGGAGGGGGAGACATCCATGACTCTTCACCAGCCTGACCCATCTCTGCCTCTTGGCCTCCCTCCTCCCCTTCTTCAACTTCTGCCTATGATTCTTGCCTTCTGTCTGCCACAGACACTCCCAGCTCATTAAGCCCTGTTACCCCTTCAGCTTCTGACAACCCCTCTTTGCAGTCTTTCCCCTCCTTTCTCTCTGACCACTCACTGTCGTCCTACCACCAATCCCCTGCCTCTGAGCCTTCTTCCCTTGGTAGTTCCCCAGCTGGTTCCTCCCACCATTCCTTTGTGTCCAACCAGTCCATGACATCATGGGACACAAAGAGGAGTAAGACTTTATTGCCTTCATCTCCTGTCCCTCTGGCAACTGCTCTCAGCAGCTGAGTGAGGGACATCAAGGCAGGCCTTTGCCTCCTAAGGCAAAATTTGTAGATCTGGCACTGTATTTATTTATTTCATAAAATTTATATACCACTTGACTGTAAAAAAAAAGCAAAACAAAACCTCAAGCAGTTTACCAAAAGAATGAAACAATATAACTATTTTAAACATTTGAATAATAATTAAAATCAGTGATAAGCGAAAACTGATATTTGGAATTCATTTCTATAAACACTGTAATAGGTTAAATAACAATCTTGCAATATTTATAAGCCCTGTTTTTGTTTTGTATTGTATATGGGTGTCATTTCTTCCCCCCTTTTCCTTTTTCTCTGCCCCCCCTTTTCATGTCTTATTTTACCCTGTGCACTTACAATTATATACACATTACTTTTTATCTTTCAATAAAGAATACACACACACACACACACACGTAAACAGTCTCCATGTCTGATTAGGCTTGTCTCAACAAAAATGTTATGATGTGCCATGCATAATTTTCTTTTGATTTCCTTTGATATTGTTGCTATTCTTACATCTTTCACAAACTGAAATGAACCAGCCATTTGCAACTCATTTTATAAACCGGTCATAACCCGCTTGCCCACTGGGACAAATTTGGGGCCTTGCTTCCAGTTCTGAACCAATGTTCTTCAAGAGGTGCATGAACAGAAGACATTCATGGTGAGCAGAATAAATTGAACAAATTGCCCAGGGATAGGATCTTAAGACTCTCATGACTGGGGAAAACTGCCCATGAGAGCTGACTTTGAGTAGAGACTTCTACTCCATCTCATCCCTCCTCCACACACTCTCTCAGCGCCTTGTATGGTTCTGATTGTCTATATTAAAAAACGAAAAAAGAAATGGTCTAGCAATGGAACAATACTACCCTCTCAACATTTAAAAGCCCACCTCCAAAAATAAAAGGTCCTGGAAAAAATACCTCAATTTCAAGCTCATAGATTACTTTGGCTCCCAGAGGAAAGAGAAGCAATTTACTGGCTGCTGGTCTTACCAAGGAAAAGGTTAGAAGATTAAGAGACCAACCGCTGTTTGGATAAGTGGTTGGTAATTGCACATGCTGGCAATTATTACGTACCTCCATGTCTCTCCCTCTTACCTTTTTCTTTCCTCTCGTGCCATCAGGGTTGAGCCGAAATGTCCCCGAATTCACAGTCCTCTTTGGACCTATTTTCTTGATGTCGTAGGCCAGCTCATCAGCAAGGGCCTTGCATGCTGGGGTGGGAAACAGAAACATACATACGAAAAGGACACATCATTAGCACTGTGGAAACTGCAGTAGTAAAAATATAGCATGTACATTTTTGCAGAGGAACAAGGTCTATCCAAACAGAAGTTTCCTGTTCTTGCTCATCTATCCTGGACAGTTCCTTCTCCTCCTTCTCCTTTAAGCAGTCCCTTCCCTTTGGGACCCGATCTTCTAGCTAGCCTTGTCTGTGTACCTGTCTCAGGCCCCTCTGATGTTTGTGGACTGCCCTGGACCTTGAGTCCAGCTGTATCTGGACTATATACTCACCTCTGGCCCTTCTAACTGGACGGTGGCTCTAACAGTGACCACCTATTTGTGTCTGACCTATTAGGGGTTTGTTGCATGTCTGGCACCATGAAAGGAGGGAGGTTGTCAAGTAAACGGCCCTATAATACAAGTGTGATTGACTGCATTTGCCTTGATAGACCACAAGCTATGTAGGCACCCACTATTGCAATCAGACCATCTGAAAATTATCACATTCTGCCAGCATTGCTCAAATGTTAGGAATAGAAACTTCTCCACTAGAATTGAACTTCTTTGCCTTCTTAAGGAGAGATTTACAGGCATGTCCAAAGTCCAAAACACACATTCTACTCATGTAGAAACACCAGGCAGACCCCCAAACAACCCAGAGATGCATTTTAAGTAAAAGGACACATTCTATTCATGTAAAAACACGCTGATTCCCGGACCATCCACGGGCCGGATTTAGAAGGCAATTAGGCCGGATCCAGCCCCCGGGCCTTAGTTTGCATACCCATGCTGTACAGGGAGGTTTTTAAAAAAAATGTTTAATGGTTTTATATATGCTGGAAGCAGCCCAGAGTGGCTGGGGCAACACAGTCAGATGTGTGGGGTATAAATAATAAAATTCTTATGGAATACGACATCCCTCTTTTATCGGAGAAATGTTGGAGGGTATGCTATGTCCTTATGTTTGATACGTTTCTAGAATATCTCCCCAGTTTTGAATGAACTGAATTAGCTACTAAGTCGTTTCCAGGCACAACTGAAGGCTTCTTTTATTTTATTTTACTTTGCGAAGCTCTTAACGTGATCTGCCTCCAAGTTCCCCAGTCAGAGGCGCCATCCCAGCAATGACCAGGTGTTGGGGATAAACAATAGTGAACGACCACCTTTCTCTCCCACTTGCCAGCAATATTGAAAATTCACTATTTAGACACAGAACATATATCCAGAGTTTTCTGAAAAAATTATAGGGGTAAGAAATATATCCCTCTATGTGTGTGTGTGTGTGTGTTTAAAGACATAAAAAGGAGGAATGAAATTCTCACAAAACAAGATACCTCTGCCAGCTGTGGCTGTAGGAGAAATACAATATCGTGGGGGTTGCCAGCAAGCTGCGGACTCACAGGTGTTAAGGATGTTAAGGACTATGGACTCTCTTCATCATTTGTCATCCCCGTTTAAACAAAAGCCTAATGCAGAAGTTAGAATTAAGAAGCGAAAGAAGCACCGCCAGGCATGCAAACCCGGCTTTATGGCCAATTCTGCCCATGAAATAGCACACCAAGGCACCGAATCCAGTGTTTGGATCAGCCAAAACATTTATTTTTACAGCTCCCAGGGCTATGCTGGAAAAGATTCAGCTGCACCCAGAGGAAGGGTAGATAATTCCATTGTGGAATGGTGCACTCAATAATTCCTTTAAATGCATGGTCTTTAACATCCCCTCCCCCGCAACGGATAATCCTTCGAAATTGGGGTCTCTCCCACTCCAAGCCTCAGTACAGAGGTGGTGCATCTTTTCCCAGGCTATTCCATCATGTATTTGCGTATCATAAAAAAAATTGCCCGTAGAATGCGTTGGGGGGGGGAGGAAGGAGGGGGATGAAATATTAAGAGAGTTGTTTACATGGAAAGTGTATTCCAAACTATATGCAGACACACACAGAGAGAATAACACTTTGAGACTATAAAATATTAATATATAGCTGGGCCTGGGTGTCTCCACAGTACCTCCTCCTGAGAATAATTCTTGGAAAGAAGCTATGAGCATGAGAATAGTCTCGTGCGCAGCATCTGAAAAGTCTACAGCACAGATGACGACAGCCATTTCATTCAAGGGCTTGATGATGCGCATTGAGAGAAGCCAACATTTTTACCGCTGCTCAGGCCTGTGATGGCAGCACCTGGGGACTTTGTGTGCTGAATGCAGAGGCAGATAAAAAGTCCCACTCACTATTTATTCGTGTTTGTTTGCTTTTAAAAAAGGTATTTACAATTTATTTGCCCCGCCTGCGTCTTCTGGTTTAAGGGCCAAAGAAGACAGGACAGGGGCCAGCTGGGATTCTGTCTGCCATGGCTTTTGAAGTTTCTTTCTAAATGCAAAGCAGTCAGGGGAAGCAAGTAACTTCAGGGAAGTAGCACAGCAGAAGTGGTTTTTAATCTACTAGCACCCAAAGGTGCTGTTTGTCCCATGGAGGTGATGGTCAGCCAGGGATGGTTTTTCTCAGTTTCTCATTTTTCCAGCCTTCAGTTCTTTTCTCCACATTTCCACATCACATCACTTTTTTATTTTATTTTTTAAAACACATCATGAAAATCAACATTTCAAAAATAATTGTAATAGAGAAACTTTGGGTAATAGGTAATATTATGTGGTAGAAAAAGTTTGAGTATAAATGCTGTGATAGTGAGGGTGGGAGTCAACTTATGAAACAATGTATTTGATTTGAAGGTTATTGTGAAAAGGTTTGGAAAAAGTAATAAAAACTTATATATATGCAAAAGAAAGAAAACGAGCATTTCGGTGCAAATTTCTCCCAGTATACACATTTTTAATGCAACTGTGCCTACTATAAACATTTTCACAAAGCAATTTCACGTAACATAACACATTTCGGTATGCAATTTTCAGTAATATATGAATTCACATATGGATGCTACCCAAGCGTACGCATTTTTGTACACCTTTCCTGGTTGCAAAACTGCATTGCAAGATTTGGAGAAGCGTGAATTTCTCCTGGCTGCTTCCTCCTTGTTCTCCTCAGCTCAGAACTTTCAGACCTGATCTCCCCACCACACAGAATGAGGCAGTAGAATGGAATGGCCGAAATCCCAGCTTGTACCACTTTAGACCAGGCTGTACCGCTTTGTGTCTTTGAATGGCTCCCCATGTGAAAAAGAAATTCCTGCAGGTTGCAAACTAGCCTTTTGCAGAGGAAGGTTTGGTGTAGCCTCTTGCATGATGTGCTAGTGGTGGCTTGAAACTTGGAGCCCCGGTGTGTGTCAAAGATCAAGCTTGCAGTGGGACCTGACCCTTGGGAAAGCCAGCCTGCACACCACCCCCACCTCTGGCCAGAGGAGGGAACTACATGCTGACCAACTGGACCAGCACATTAGCCTTTCCCCCCCACAACAGTAGTTGTGAGTCCAGTGACACAAGTGGAACAGGTTAGTGGGAGAGCATCTGCTTTGCATGCAAATGTTTCCGGGTTCAATCCCTGGCATCTCCAGGCTGGGAAAGATCCTGGAGAGTCACAGCCAGTCAATGTAGACCAGGGATGGAGTACCTATGGCCCTTCAAACGCTGCTGGACTCCAGGTCCCATCACTGCTGGGTAGCAGGGCCAATGCTCTGGGAGGATGGGAATTGTAGACTGAAATTGAAGTGAAATACTTTATTGTCACTTGTACAACTTGTATACAGTGAGATTACACGAGCACCCCCCCAGCTCTCTTAGTCTTAATTCCCCTCATTTACTGACGCACACCCACCAAACCCAAAAGTCAGTTGCCCTGTTGTTATCTTTTCATTCAGCAGCCCAACAGCCCACAGACAGAGGCTGTTCTTTACCCTGTTGGTGCGACTAATCAGGCTTCTATATCTTCTGCCTGACGGCAGGAGATCAAGAAAGTGCCGGCCAGGGTGTGAATCATCCCTGAGAATTTTTCTCACTCTCCTGAGGCAACGTTCTTCCGCGATGTCATCTAGCGGATTCATGGGACAGCCCATAATATCTTGTGCTGTATTCACCACCCTCTGTAGGCACTTCCTAGCAGTTGATGTCAAACCAGCGTACCACACTGTGATGCAGTATGAAAGGGCACAGGCCCCCTGTCCCCCCTGATATAGACAACAGGACCTTGATGGACCAATGGTCTGACTCAGTACAAGTTACACAGCACACAGCTTCCTACATGACACTCCATGAGCCATACAAAAACTAGATTCTCACCAGCCTTTTCTTTTCTCTTTCCAGCAACACTGCTTCTGTGGTCCTTGACTGCTGTTTGGTCTGCAGACATGGGCTGACCATGCTTATATCTCCACAGCATGGAATACTTCACCTGCTGATCGCTGCAGATTGTTGGCGTATTGATCTGTCTCAAGAGACAGCGCCTCTGGGGGTGAAGTCAAACTTCAGTGTTAGCAGCACCGAGGTGACCTCCCTGGGGCACAAGCCTGGGCTGTGTGTCTGGAGCTCCTGGGCTGCCCAGACGACAAGACGCCTCTCTCGGCCTTGCTGATGTGGTCCAAAGGAGAGCAGAGCAATATGTTTGGCACCAGCTTGGCCACAGGAGTTACCAGAAGGAGGCGGGTAGACATCCCTAACCCTAACCTGGAGATGTCAGGGTTGAACCCAGGACCTTCTGCATGCAAAGCAGATGCTCTGCTGTTGAGCTGCTCAGCAAAACTGGACCCAAGACCCTTGGGATGCAGGTTTAAGATGCAGCCAGCTAGGCTCTCCTCAAGCAGCTCTCCCCAACCTGATCCTTGACCAATGTTGTCGGGTGTTGTTGTTTAGTCGTGTCCGACTCTTTGTGACCCCATGGACCAGAGCACGCCAGGCACTCCTGTCTTCCACTGCCTCCCGCAGTTTGGTCAAACTCATGCTGGTAGCTTCGAGAACACTGTCCAACCATCTCGTCCTCTGTCACCCCCTTCTCCTTGTGCCCTCCATCTTTCCCAACATCAGGGTCTTTTCTCATAAGGTGGCCAAAGTATTGGAGCCTCAGCTTCAGGATCTGTCCTTCCAGTGAGCACTCAGGGCTGATTTCCTTCAGAATGGATACGTTTGATCTTCTTGCAGTCCATGGGACTCTCAAGAGTCTCCTCCGGCACCATAATTCAAAAGCATCAATTCTTCGGCGATCAGCCTTCTTTATGGTCCAGTTCTCACTTCCATACATCACTATGTTGTCAGGTACCAGCTCCCATTGCCTCTAACCATTGACTACATTAGTTGGGGCTGATGGACACTGCAGTCTAAAACATCTGGTGGGCATCAGGTTGGGGAAGGTTGTCCTAAAAGCTTAGTGAAACACTTCAGCATCTTTGCAAATATATAGCACCTAAAGCAAATATATTCAACTGAGCAGTTCTACCTTGTGGTGAAGGGAGAGGTTCTATGGGGAGAGGGGCAGTCCTTTCCTGGAGGGGAGAGGAGGATTTTGTTTCCTGTCTAGTTAGAGATTTGGCACCTTTCAAAGGGGAATACCATCTGTTCCAATACAAACACCCCTTTCCCCCTTCACAGAAGAAACTGATTTCCCAATAAAGTGTCAAAAGATAACAAAGTCTGTTCCAACTAAGCTCATCTGTTTAGTGCCTGGGGGAGCCCTTGGCTGATAAGGCATTGGCTGTTCCTGCAAGGAGGGGCCCCTGTTTAGTCAGCTATTCACAATTTGCTACAAGTCAGAGCTGCTATTGGCTGCCTGGCTCTCATTTATACAGGAACGCTATAGGAGTTAAAAACAAAAGTGGTTTACAAACGCCTGGCTTTTTTTTTTTTTTTGTACCCTGGAAGTTATACCTGTTTTATCCCACAAGTCTAGGATATGGAACCTGCAGTCCTCCAGATGCTGTTGGACTCCAACTCCCATCAGCCCCAGCCAGCATGGCCAAGACTCAAGGACGGTGGATGATGGGAGTTGTAGTCCAGCAACATCTGGGCAGCCACAGGTTCTCCACCTTGATACAAGCTCTGTACCTTCTTTTAAAAAGGGTGAACTCCTCACATACATAGCTGCTGCCAGACAAGGTAACTCTGTCCTAAAAGCTGTCTATCAAGAGCTCCACACAAATCTCACTAGAAACTTCTTAGCTGCTGCCAAGAAAAGTGGCTTCTCCTCCTCCTCCTCCTCCTCCTCCTCCTCCTCCTCCTCCTCCTCCTTTGCAGCTCTCCAGCGATGAAACAGCTTGCTAGGTTCATGCTTTCAAGATGTATTAGCTGTTCTAATGAACTCGGGGAACTCTGTGTATTTTTGTCTTTAAATTCTTGCAGCTAGGAGCCGCAGGATAACCATATGGCTAAAACATTTCTGACAAATTAAGATCAAGTTTCTGTTCAGTCAGGATTTACTTATACTTGATGTTAATTAGGATATGGACTGCTGCTGCGGGTGGTGGAACTACCAAGAGATCGTCTCCTGCCAACCTTAATATCCAAGAGGGTCTGCAGGGAAGGAGATGGCTTCGTTCAGATATTACAGCCTTGCACCAACATGAAGAAGAGCATAAAAAGAGTTTGCTGGATCAGGCCAATGGGCCACCTGAACCAGCATCCTGTTCCCACAGTGGCCAACCACATCCTTGAGGGAAACCTGCAAGCACTGGTCAATTCAGAGGCATTACTTCCTCTGACCGCTGAGGCAGAGCAGATCCATCATGGGCAGCGACAACTGACAGCCTTATCCTCCATAGATTTGTTCAGTCCTCTTTTAAAGCCATCCAAGTTGGTAGCCCTCAGTGCCTCCAGTGGCAGTGAGTTCCACAGTTTAACTACGCGCTACTTTCTTTGATGATGTTCAGTTGCTCCAGCGGCTCTCTAAACACCACCTTAAAGATTGCTTCTCCTTCCTCTCCTGCTGGAAGGAACGCAAGGCAAGCGGACCGCGGGTGACCAGAATAAAAGAGCTGGACACTGCGTTGCTCAGTAGCAGTGGAGGCTGGTCTGTTATCGAGTGAATGGGACTGTGCCCAGCCAACATCAGTCTGTCCCCAGGCAGCCAACATCCAGCCGTCCTAGTGATACCTGGTCCAGAGGGTGGTCCTGGCTGTCAGCATCCTCTGTCTTATTTATTGGTGTTGCCCTTCTGGAACTGAGCAGGAAAGAAGATGGGGTCAAGACTCTTAATCTCAGGGTTTGGGGTTCAAGCCCTGCATTGGGCAAAAGGATATCTGTATTGCACGGAGTTTAGACTCGATGGTCCTTGTGCTCCCTTCTGACTCTGCAATTCAGTGATTCTGTGACTTCAAGTCCTCCTCCACAGTGGACCTTTGCACCCAAGGAGACCCCTGGTAAAAGGGCCAGGAGGCCATTCCTGCAGAACTCTGTGCTTCCCATTGGGTCTGCTGCCACTGTCGCATTTGAGGCCTGGGTGGTGAAGGGAAAGAGTTGGGAATCAAGGCTGTGCTCAGATGAGTCACTGCAGTGTTCAGACATACCATCCATGCACAGAAGCACTCCAGGCTACCTTGAGATGGTTGGTTCTTGGAGATCAGCCTTTGTCAACCATATAGGAGCAAACGCCTAGGGACCGAGGTGTCTTCACTCCCATAATAAAATACTTGAGGGGTATGGGGCCCCCCCAGTGTTGATGTGCATTGCCATTCAAATGGTGTACAAGCACCACATCATGATCAATTATTCAGGGTGGGGCTTACTTGGGCCCCCAAATATTTTAGTCAAGTTGGCACCCCCAGTCAACCAGGTGCCCTCTGGATATTTTGGACTATAGCTCCCATCAGCCCCAGCCAGCACGGGATAGGAACTGTAGTTCTTGGAGGGTACCAAGCTGGAGACGGCTATTCTGGGTCCTCCAGTTGTGTCAAATGTCTCTGTGCGGTCCCATATCACTGCCTCCAAAAAAACCTGCCCAGGGTCTGAGATGTGCAGGATCCTGGCACAGACTGGGAACCATCGGTGGTGCTTGATGCAGAACTGGGACTATGTTTCTGGTACTCCCTTGCACCAACAGCAGAGGGCGCTCTGCATGTTTCTTTTGCCCCACTGCCTCAGTGCCCCCACAAGACAGATGAGGCCCATTCCGTCTGAACGCTTGTTCCAGTCCTCCTCTAAAATTAATTAAGTCCGGAGATCAGGCGGCCGGGAAGGGCTGATGAAGCTGTGAAATTTTCAGTTGAAACCATCTTTCAACTGCTGCCAAGGCCTTGTGTGGGAGCTGGAAATGATTTAGAAAGGTTGAGAGGAGGCCAAACAGCCAGTAATTGAATAATCCAGCCCAGATAGGAAACCAAAGCAGAAGCAAAGGGGGCTTTTGCATCCTGACAAGTTAGCACTGGTTCAGAAGCCTGGAAATAAATACTAAAATAACAGGGTTATTCCTCAAGACAGAATGAGCACGTCTCTCAGTTGTCATCCTGAATGGAAGATAATTGCCTCGATGCCTGACTCACTCCCAGGACCAAATATGCAGCCGTGTAACCTGCTGTCACACATTTCTTCACTGGCCAGCAATTCCTTTGATAAATAAAGCAGTTGCCTTGAATTTGCCAAAGCAAATATCCACACAAAGGCATCATATTGCAAATGCAAATTCTGGAGGTACCTGGTGATGCAGCACAGAGGGACACGGAGCAGGGGGGGGGAGCACAGCTCCAAGACTTTTGCT
This sequence comes from Podarcis raffonei, assembly GCF_027172205.1. Classification (NCBI taxonomy): domain Eukaryota; kingdom Metazoa; phylum Chordata; class Lepidosauria; order Squamata; family Lacertidae; genus Podarcis; species Podarcis raffonei. Next base: position 12,426,105 of record NC_070613.1, read on the forward strand.
CCAGAAACCCACAACCAGGAAGCTGAGAACAAACCTTAGCTGCACGTTGCGTTTTGTTGCCAGTGAAAACCCCACAATCCCATTTTTCGGGCATAATGCTAAATCAGAATTCGGTGTTTTCTTCCCTCCAGACTGGAAAGATGCAATCACAACTGTTAAGTTGTGGGTGAACATATCAGACAACACAGCAATTCTTCAGACAGCTCTTGTTTATTCACAGGCCAGAACAGAACTGAGCTGAAGGGTTCAACCAGCCTGCTTATATAGAGCTCAACTACAACGCAACAGTAACAACTTTCTGTAACTATCCAATCACTGAACATCACTTTCAATTCCTTATTTGCATATGCGGACCTGAGTGAAAACTATCTACAGTATCCCCCTGCTGGCCCCGGGTGAGAACTTCAGTACATAACAACAACAAACCATTACCTGTGATTTACTGCAGGGCTGAGGCACAGCCAGGTGAGGCTCTTTTGGCTGGTGGGCAGGGTCACATGCTACAAGTCACATGGTTCAAGTCCCCACTTGAGTCTTCCTTTGCAGCCCTCCAGTGGCGGACTTGGGGCTTTCAAATATCAGTGGCCCCCTGTGTGACACCAAAATCCAGCAACTTCCCTCCCCTCGCCTTCTTTTCTGCATTATTGTTGAGGTGCCCTTTCAGCTCAGCTCCCCTAAATCCACCGCTGAGCCTGGCTTACATTCCAGCTACAGTGCCACAGATTCCTGCCCCACTTTTGACAGGGATCAGCTCTGCTTCAGTCAGGCTTGCGATCAGCAGGGATTGGGCCCACTCAGCTCTGATCAGGAACTTCCAAGCAGAACCATTATAATTTTTAATAATAATAAATGTATTATTTATATGCCACCCATCTTGACTGGGTTGCCCCAGCCATTCTGGGCAGTTCCCAACAAAACATTAAAAACACAAAATTCCCAGAGGGGCTCACATTTGGCACCAGATTCATTATTTTATTTATTAAATTTGTATACCGCCTTTCTCCCAAAGATCACAGGGCAGTTCACAACATTTAAAGGGCAGCGGGCACAAATTCCACTTGTGGAAGAGCAATCAGGAACACCATAGTTCCCCTGCAGCCACAGCTTTACCTGTCCCACACCTGCCATCAGGTGGGGGCAGGGATGCCAACCTGGATAAAATATGGGGGGGAGGAATCTGGTAAGCCCTACCCCGCATAATCTATCACAAACCATTTGAATGGCAATGCCTATTTATTTGGGGAGGGCAGCGGTCCCTCAAATATTTTATTGTGGGGCGAAGGGACCTCAGCTCCTAGGAATTGGCTCCTATGGGTGGGAGGCAGGTGGGTGTGGCTGTGGCGGGGGGTGGGAATGGCCTGGCAGGCCAAATTTGGCCACAAGCTGGAGGCTCCCTTCTGTGAAGTGTGAACAAGGCCAGGAAGCCTTGAGGAAGTTTTGAACCTTAAATCTCCCTAGGCCAAGCCTGATACTTTAGCCACTACCCCACAAGCTACTTTTAATATCCACCTTTCCCCACCTTTTACTATTAGAATCGTCATTAGGTAGCTGAGGTGGGTGTTAAGTTGTGGATGAACATATCAAACGACACAGCTCTTGTTTATTCACAGGCCAGAACAGAACTGAACTGAAGGGTTCAGTCAACCTGCTTATATAGACCTCAACTACAAAGCAACAGTAACAACTTTCTGTAACTATCCAATCACTGAATGTCACTTTCAATTCCTTATTTGCATATGCGGACCTGAGTGAAAACTATCTACAGTATCCCCCTGCTGGCCCCAGGTGAGAACTTCAGTACATAACAGTGGGTTTTTTGTTTTTTTTTAAAGGAAGGTCACATCCTTCAGTACTTCTCAGGCTCTGCAGAACTCTGTGATTCCAAAATGGCAAACCAACGGTCCAAAATATAAAATTTGGCACCAGCGGCAACACAGTACAGACGTTCACACATACACTGCAGATCCTCAGCCCCAAAATAACATATTTTACAGATAGATTATACCCGATTCACAGTGTGATCCTAGACACAGTTCAGTTGGTGGGTGTATGATTGCATCCCAAAGCAGTGTTTCTCATCACCTGCAACCAAATTCTACCCCTTTATCACAGATGCTGGTTGCCCACCTTAATATTTGAGAGAGGCTATTAATTTTACCTTTCTCGTTCTTTCCTGGACAGGATTCAGCCACTCCTATCTGGAAAGCCTAACAACTGACTTCCAATGCGCAGCATCCCCAAGGGGAAGCTTGACTGTCATTACGGATATTTCCCTGCAATGTTGCAGTGTGCAGACAGCGTTGGGCACCTTCTAGGGAGCCCTTGCAGACTCTGCAACTGGCTACCATCCCCTTGCGTGAACTGAAAGTGAATACGCAGAACTGGCTGCAACCTGCAGACCTTCCACTCCAGATAAACGCAGGTGCCTTGGCAAAGGAATCGGCTGGAGAGGGTGCCTTGAGGGGCATTTTGGCTCCTCTGCTTCACGGCACACTGCTCTACCCTGTGTGTTCCTTGGCTGGTCTTTTTATTTATTTATTTATTAAACAGTTTTTACTGGTTTTTCAATATATACATCCTTTATGAAATATCTCTCTAACAATTTTCCATTTTTTCCTGCCCCCCTCCCCTGGACTTCCCTCATACTTCCACTTTGTTTTACTTTCAATTTATTCATCCTGCGTATTATTTCCCCACTTAATTCCTAATACATTTACATCTATTATTATTATTATTATTTACATTTGTGAATGTTTACTCAAACCCTGCCAATGAGTCCAGCTCTTCATGTTGTCTCTTCATATATATTGTAAATGGTTCCCATTCTCTTTTAAAGTCTTTGTTGTCCCTTTCATGTAATTTATCTGTTAATTTGGCTAATTCTGCATATTCCATGAATTTTTCTTGCTATTGTTCTTTCGTTAGGGTTTCTTCTGTCTTCCAAGCTTGTGCTAGTAGAATTCTTGCCGCTGTTGTTGTATACATAAATAATTTCCAGTTGTCTTTTCTTATTTCTTGATCTAAAATCCCTAGGAGGAATGCTTCTGGTTTCTTAACGTAAGTCTTTTCAAACATTTTTTTTTCATTCATTATATATCATTTCCCAATAATTTCTGACCTTTTTTCATTCCCACCACATAGGATAAAATGTACCATCTTTTTCTTTACATCTCCAACAAGTTTTTGATCCCGTCTTATACATTTTAGCCACTTTCCCTGGTGTAATGTACCATCTAGACATCATTTTCATATAATTCTCTTTTGATAAAATACAGTCTGTAAATTTTAAATTCGCCTTCCACATCTTTTCCCAATCTTCAAATTGTATATCATGACCTAAATCTTGAGCCCACTTCCTTGGCTAGTCTTAAGCACTTTTGTTTATACTCAGCACTGAATGCTCCATTTGGTGGAACATTTTTAGTCTAAGGAAAAAGCTGGATCAATTCTATGCCGTGGCATTTGTCAATAAATCAGTGGGATGCCCAGCTTCATTAGGCAGCCTTGCAGGCTGATATCTGACATGCAAAGCAGGGCTATTAGCAATGAGATTACACAGAACCAGAGCCCTCTTGTTGAGCACAAGGCGGAAATCTGCCTAGTCTGGATTCTGTAAAGGTCTTAGCAACCATAGCCAATCCCAAGTCATCCGAAAGGCCGATGAGTTAAAATAACTTGGGTCTCGTGCAAATTAACCATTATGCTATGGAGAAGGCATCCAAGCCTGCAATGAGGGGATGTGGCTATGGGGTAAAATAGCAGTGAGGACCCTCTGTCCCATGGGGGCCTAACTAGGCATAGTAGGGGTCCTAATTTGTCCCACATGCCCATTTCCCCCAAACCAGGTCCACCTGACTTGCCCCTGACATCATACATGACTTCAGGTGTGGACAGGTAAACAAACAAGATGGTTCCTTGACAAGCAGGGATCCCTCTCAGCTGACTGCCCCAAACACAGAGCCCCACTTGGATCAGCACCACAGGATCCTGCCAGGATTTGTCAGAGGGGAAAGAGAAATGGGAGGAGATCTTATGAGCCTAGACTCTGTTGGCAGTTTAGGATGAAAACATAGGCTTGAGGGTGGAGCCAGGAAGTGGGATCCTGTTTCCTCCCTTCCCCATCCATGAAGTGCCTTTGTTCATGGATGTTTCTCTGGGTGGCACTGTTTTTTTCTTTATTTTATGTTATTTCACTGAATGGATTGTTATTGATTGCTTTGGCCACACCCAACGTTGGAATGCTGCCCTCAGAAGATTGGCCATGTTTAAATACGGCCCTTGGGCCAAAAGGGGTTCTTCATCCCTATCCTAAGGGAGAATTAAATAGCAAAGAAGAAGAAGAAGAAGAAGAAGAAGAAGAAGAAGAAGAAGAAGAAGAAGAAGAAAAGTTTGGATTTGATATCCCGCTTTATTGCTACCTGAAGGAATCTCAAAGTGGCTAACCTTCTCCTTTCCCTTCTTCCCTCACAACAAACACTCTGTGAGGTGAGTGAGGCTGAGAGACTTCAGAGAAGTGTGACTAGCCCAAGGTCACCCAGCAGCTGCATGTGGAGGAGTGGAGACGTGAACCTGGTTCACCAGATTACGAGTCTACCGCTCTTAACCACTACACCACACTGGGGACACAAAAATCTTTTCAAAAGCATCGTCTTGGGAATTCTACAGCATTTCCCTTCCCACCAGTTCCATCTGCAGCAGACCAGTGTGTGTCAAAAGGAGATGGTGAAATTTCTGTGGGGTGGTGGCATAGGAAACACTGTACACTGAAATACACTCCAGAGTAGAGTCCGGAAATTAACTGGAGAAAAAGAGAACTGCTGCAACCTGCTTTCAACCACAGCAGGGAAACATCTCTGTTTCTTGCGTAGATCTCATTCTGGGTGGGAGAACGATGGCTGCTACAGCTCTTGGTCCCTTTAAATCCATGCGCATCTGTAAGCCACATCAATTGCCACCTTGTTTCCTTCTGCTACTTTTCAGGAAACACAAGGTGGTCTGTCTCTCAAAACTGCCGCGCTTGCATCACCCAAACCAGACTTTTGTCAAGGGATCCGGGGACTGACGAGCGGCGGCTTTTGCAGCCACCGACACTCATAAGGGAGGGTTTATTTCAATATGTTGCTGAAACTACTTCGTGTCAGGTTATCCGTCTCAGGGGGGAACGCACGTTTCTTATAGCTCATTGTGCCATCTGTTAAAAGACACAGCCACTTGTCTCTCTGCTCGGCGACCACAGATGGAGAGTTTTCCCCTCCTGCGTGCAACTGTCAATAGATGACAAAGCCTTGTTGTTTTGGAGCCAGGAGGAATTGCAGAGGAGGACGAGAGGGCAACATGGGTGCTCCTGAATGGACCGACTCCCTGCATAGAGGTATTAGGTTATGCAGAATGCGCTGTGCCAGCCAGCAAGGACAAGTTCTATGAGGATTTCAATATCTTCAAGCTGGTTTGATATTAAGAGCTGTTTATAACTGAAGTATCAAATAAAGGAACACGGGGAACGTTAACTGTGTTCAACGGCCCTGGCTCCCAGAGAAATAAATATAGGATTGCAGCCTTATTTGCACAAATAAAAGGGTCAATATGAACGTATCACTTACTTTTGGTAGTAGTATAAAACTTGCATGCTTTATTCATCGGCAATGCTTTCCTTATAACTACTAAGACCCAGGCTGGTCATGCAAAATAAATCCTAGGAACATATTCAGAGAACTCCTATGGTACAGTGTCCCAACAACGGAGACATTGCAGATTGAAGGTGGGTGACTGACTCTATTCTTGAATGCTTCCCTGCATCAAAATCTCCCTGACCATGGAAAACCAGCAGGCCAGGGAAGGGAGTCCATCTTAGCCATGTTTTCTATGTGTGGGGGTTTTAAAACAAGGGAGCTCTCAAGCATGCAACCTCTTGCCTACAGCATATTGGACTAGAAGACGGTGTTTGATTGGCCCTTTGAAAAATATCTTTGTATTTACAATCATACCTCAATTCGGGTGGGGGGTTATTGGGTTGTTTTTATTTTGATTATGTATTTTGTGGTTTTATATTTTGATTTTATTCTGTGAACTGCCCTGAGACCTCCTGGTATAGGGTGGTATATAAATTCAAATCAAATAATAATAATAATAATAATAATAATAATAATAATAATAATAATAATGTGTGATGCGCCTCCACGTGTGAATCAACTGCAAGGGCCACTCTTAAGGCATCTCTGCAGCATTGGTGGTGCTTCTCCGCGGTGCATCTCACGCCACCGTCCTGGAAATGCACGCAACAGGGGATTACGTGGGAAGAGTAGGTGAGACGGCAGCAAAATAAACAACCAAATTCTGCGCCCCTAAACGGGGTCTTTCTCATTATGTTGCTGGAGCAGTGGGAGAAGCAGCCACATGAAAACCAAAGGGTGGGACCCTGAACATGGAGTGGTGTTCAGCATTTTACTCAGCTTTAGCTAAGTTTTACTCAGTGTGTTGTTGTTTAGTCATTTAGTGTGTCCGACTCTTCGTGACCCCATGGACCAGAGCACGCCAGGCACTCCTGTCTTCCACTGCTTCCCGCAGTTTGGTCAAACTCATGTTGGTAGCTTCAAGAACACTGTCCAACCATCTCATCCTCTGTTGTCCCCTTCTCCTTGTGCCCTCCATCTTTCCCAACATCAGGGTCTTCTCCAGGGAGTCTTCTCTTCTCATGAGGTGGCCAAAGTATTGGAGCCTCAGCTTCAGGATCTGTCCTTCCAGAGAGCACTCAGGGCTGATTTCCTTCAGAATGGATAGGTTTGATCTTCTTGCAGTCCACGGGACTCTCAAGAGACTTCTCCAACACCATAATTCAAAAGCATCAATTCTTCAGCGATCAGCCTTCTCAGTGTAGGCTCAGCCTTACTCAGCCTTACTCAGCGTAGACTCATTGAAATGAATGAACATTATGTCCATTAATCTCAGTGGGTCTAATATGAGTAAAACTTAATTGAATAATACTGCCCATGGGGTTGCATCCAACTGAGAATGTAAGAAGAACTTGCTGGATTGGGCCAGTGGCCCATCTTGTCCAGCCTCCTTTTCTCAGGGGGGCCAATCAGATTCCTGCAAGCAGGATTTGAGCACAAGAGCGCTCTCCTGCTGTGGTTTCCAGCAGCTGGTTTTCAGAAGCATGGCCACCTTTGACAGGCAGAGCCATCAACAAATACCTACTCAGTGTAGACTATTCGAAATCAACAGAAGCATTATTTGTATTTTTGCTTATTTGATTTATGGATCGCTTCCCATAAAGCACCTCAGAGCACTGTCACAATACAATAAAACCAAATAGAAAACAATTGCAGGCATAAAAACAGTCAAAACAATGAAATATATAAAAACAATTTCAAATCCAATACGTAGTCATTGATTTAAATGAGCCTGCTGCAGGTAAGTTGGATCCAGCCCACAGTCTCCCATTATGCTGCTGGTGCAAAATGGGAAGCAAACACACGTAAATAGTTGTCCTATTGCTGAGAGCTGGCCATGAGCTAATACGCAAAGGTGAGAGCTTTGGGGGATTAGCAGTAACTGACCTAATTCCAGGAAACCACGGCACTTGCGATGTGCTAAGTCAATGAGGCACATGAGGAAATACCCAGCTGGGCTACTAACCTCCACAGAACAGCTCTGGGTCTCGCTGTCCTTTAGCGGTATCGCTGAACAGAACAAGCAGCAGCGGCGGTAGCAGGAGCAACAGCGTCACTGGAGACACAGCCATTCCTCAGGCACCCAATCTGAGGGGATAGACAGGGCATCAGCAAAACACAAATGTGCTTTTTATAGGTGGCCATTTATAGCCCCAATCTTGGCACACTCAGTTAGGGTTAAATAACAACCGTGGGTATTAGGGATGGGGAGAAATTTCAATGCCAGCCGATCTGATTTGCACTTTGCAAAACCGCATGCAGACTAGAGTTCAAAATCCACAACCTTCTGAATTTTGCAAAGCAGTTCTCCAATCAAATAATGTGTGCATTAGGAGAAGGCTAATTTAGTGGAAGCCTATATAAATAAGTTGCAATTCCACACCATTTTTAAACACAAAATGATCAAGGAGGTGGAGCAGATCCCCTATGGTTATAACATTATAACTCACCTTTTTTCAAATTAAAAAGTTAGTACTGGTGTTGTGTGCATGACTTTGCCTACTCTCATTTTTTATACCCTAGAGGTGTGTAAAGTTTTGCACCGTGTGGGGAAAGGGCCAGAGCTCAGTGGGGAAGCATCAGCCTTGCACCCAGAAAGCCCCAAGTCGAACCCCCGAAATCTCCAGATAGGACTGGGAAAAACTCCCTGTCTGAAACCCTAGAAAGCCGCTGCCAAACTGTGTGGTCATTACTGAGCTGGATGGACCAATAGTCTGACTCTGTATAAGGCAAATGTGCCTAAATTACCGTATTTTTTGCTCTATAAGACTCACTTTTTCCCTGCTAAAAAGTAAGGGGAAATGTGTGTGCGTCTTATGGAGCGAATGCAGGCTGCGCAGCTATCCCAGAAGCCAGAACAGCAAGAGGGATTGCTGCTTTCACTGCACAGCGATCCCTCTTGCTGTTCTGGCTTCTGAGATTCAGAATTTTTTTTTTCTTGTTTTCCTCTTCCAAAAACTAGGTGCGTCTTGTGCTCTGGTGCGTCTTATAGAGCAAAAAATACGGGTATTCCTTTTCCCCCTCATAACCCTAGAACTTCAGGCCATTCAATGAAGCTCAGTGGTAGGAGATTTAGGACAATGAAGCATGCAGTTAAACTTTGGAACTCACTACCACAAGGTGTAGCGATGGGTGCCAACTTGGATTGCAGAAATCCATGGAAGATAAAGCTATATCAATGGCTGCTAGCCATAACAGCTAAGGTCTGCCTCCATGGTCAGAGGCAGAACGCCTCTTTATATGAGTTGCTAGGAATCATAAATTGCACTCAGGCCCTGCTAATGGGCTTTTAACAGGCACCTTGCTGGCCGCTCAGGGTTCTGGTTTGGCCTCTTCTAATAGTGTCATGTTCTTATCACAAACATTGAAATGGGTTTTCAAACCAGGTAGCCGTTGAGAAGTGCTCTTGTGTTAGATGAATTTCCAGGACATTATCCTTCTGACACATGCTTTAACCACAGTGCAAAAAAGTCTGCCCAGCTTTCCGTATCACTATGCAATGTATTGTAAGATGCACCTGTAACAAGATGTGTTGTACATAATCGATCTGTCACGTTGCGATGATCCATTTCCCTCTGTCTGAGAGATTTCTCTGTATCAGTGCCGTGCTTCTGTTACAGCAACAAAGACATCCTTATTTGATATTTAAATGCCCCCTGGACTGCACCTGGAATTCTCCTTTTGCTGAAGAGAGCTAAGCACACCGTTTCAGCCTTGCCACAGCTTGTTTGAGCCTCAGTGCCAGAAATTAAATATTGGGCTTTTGATCCAATCCAGCAGGGCTCTTCTTATGTTCACATGTTGGGAGTTCTGAGTTGGACGTTCCTTACAACATCTACCAACAAGGACTTAAATCTAAGCTGTCTTTCAAGCTTTGAGAGCTGAGCTTGCTGCATCGCACAGCAAAGCAACGTATTTCCTGCTTAGCTCCATACAAAGAACCTGAGCTGTAGTGCAAAGGGCTAATGGATTTGCAAAGGACCTGAACTATGTACCAAACTCTTCTGCAAGCTCAGCTCTTGAACTGCTTTGATTAACATTGTTTTTTCTATATATAAAAAAATCAAAACAAGGCAAAACCAAAGGCAAAGTGGGAGGCATCAGAGCTGAAAACAGGAGATAAATGAGTTCAATCAGTAATCTTCCGGAAAGTGTGAGAGTTGGCAGATCTGTATTTTTTGCCACCTATGGTGAGGGCAGAGAAAGCCATCCTGCACTGTTGCGTTCCAAGACTTTGGTACTGAAAAAGTTCCCTATCCCCCAGATGATCAAAATTAGTTCCTTTTAACTATTTGCATGTTTGTAAAATGTTATTTGAATCTCATACATACAAGTAAGCCCCATCCACTCTTGGGGGCTTTCCAAACTGAGTCAGATTCAAACTCCTTGGCAGCTATTCTCCCCTCCCCCTTCTAAACTTCATTGCTGGAACCAGTTTATCTAGTGTGTATAAACCAAAGAATAGCAACTCTGCAAAGCCAATGAGGCATGGACCCATTTGTGGGGGGTGGGGTTGCCTGCATGCTGGGCTCAGCCAAGTTTCCAAACAAACAGATTGCTTCCTCAGCAGACAAGGAGCAATTCCCACCCAAACTAGTCAGCAATAATCTAGTGTCACCTGCTACCTTTACAGAGTCAGTAGTGTGGTCATTGGGGGGGAACTCACCCTGCACCCAGAGGTTTATGATAACTACTGCTTCCTCAGCTGCAGGTGCTCTTGGAGGAAAGTGATTATTGGGACCCATTCCAGACTGGATGCTGGTTCAGGTTTGGGATGGAATCAGCCTTGGATGCTCCAATGGATTACTTTTCTTGGGAGAGGGAGAGAGGGAGTGCAACCCTGTTGATTCGGCTTAATCTCTCAACTCTTAGCAGCTCTCCTTGTCCTTACAACCACGTCCTAAAGCCTTTCTCGTATGGAGTTCTAAGTTAGTAGTCCTGACTAGCAGCTCCAAAGTACAGTGGTACCTCAGGTTACATACTCTTCAGGTTACATACGCTTCAGGCTACAGACTCCGTTAACCCAGAATTATTGCTTCAGGTTAAAAACTTTGCTTCAGGATGAGAACAGAAATTGTGCTCCGGCGGCGCAGCAGCAGCAGGAGGCCCCATTAGCTAAAGTGGTGCTTCAGGTTAAGAACAGTTTCAGGTTAAGTACGGACCTCCGGAACGAATTAAGTACTTAACCTGAGGTACCACTGTATCTTTGTTCCAGTTATTTGGAACAAGTCCAAGCCATGCCTTAGCTTCAGCACCATTGGTTGAAAGTCCTCAATGGACAGCTCCTTGTTCTTTTCTATATATGACGAGACCTCAGCTGGTCTGTGCAGCCACCAGCAGAAACAGTGGGTTCTCTGTGTGGCCTTGCTCCTTTGTAAAAGCCTCGTCCTCTTCCTGCACAGCAGTGAGTATAGTTTCACTCTCCTTCTGGGTCCCAGGTGGTTCATCACAGTTTACCTTTTCCCTTGGAGAAGAATCCTTCTTCCCAGAATGGTGCTCACCTGCCTTTATCAGGGGTCCTGCTGCCTCCCTTCTCTGATTGACTGGAGCTGGGTGATAACGCAATACTATTTTAAAAGACTTAAAGTGGCGACTCTTCCACCAGGCCAATAACTGAAGAGGTTTCTCTTTGCCATAGGCAGCCTTTGGCAACAGTTCTGAAAGATTTCCACTGTTTCCCTCTCTCTCGAGTTCTGATTTGTCTTTTGTGTTGGCTGGATATGGACCACTGAATCAGGGAGTGGGAACCTGTGGCCCTGCAGATGCTGTTGGACTTCAGCTTCCATCATCCCTGACCTTTAGCTCTGCTGGCAACCCCAACATCTGGAGGACCTTCCTTGAACACATCCACCTACCTCTCATTGCACTAATACATTCCACGGTCAACACACAGACAAAAACACAATAGAACTGCATGTGTGATGGATGAAGAACAACAACACACACTGATGAGCCACTTTCGGAAAGTTTCTGCTTGACATAACTTGAAAGTGTGTGGTGTGTTATGGGACCTCTTCACTCACTCTGTAGCATGTGTGTGTGTATACACGCAACACTTCCGCACTGCATCAGCATATTCTAACAGATGACTAGAGCCCTCATAATGAACAGTATGGACCATATTGGCAAGGGGGGAAAAGAGTAGGTATTAAACTTGGTCCAGGAAAATCCTTTCCACCTATTGACACTGTCTGGGCAGATAACAACCCATTGAGGATGGCAGTGGTGGCTAGTGCCCATTGAGACTGGTAGGATGGAAGGCAAGGAAGACACAGGAGGTAGAGAGAGCCAATGGCAGAGGGAGCCAACTAATTCTCATTGTACCCCCTTCCCTGCTGAGTTCTGTAAGATCAACATCAAGATTAAAGACAAGGAAGGTAATAGGCTTCACCACCCCTTGAGTGCCTTGTGAGTAAGGAGGCAGGCAGGTGAGTACAAACTGAAGTTAAAGGTAAAGGTAAAGGGACCCCTGACCATTAGGTCCAGTTGTGACCGACTCTGGGGTTGCAGCCCTCATCTCGCTTCATTGGCCAAGGGACCTGGCATACAGCTTCCGGGTCATGTGGCCAGCATGACTAAGCCACTTCTGGCGAACCAGAGCAGCGCATGGAAACGCCGTTTACCTTCCCGCTGGAGCGGTACCTATTTATCTACTTGCACTTTGATGTGCTTTTGAACTGCTAGGTTGGCAGGAGCAGGGACCGAGCAACGGGAGCTCACCCCGTTGCGGGGATTCGAACCGCCGACCTTCTGATTGGCAAGTCCTAGACTCTGTGGTTTAACCCACAGCGCCACCCGCATCCCACAAACTGAAGTTGGTGGGGTCCAATTTTACTATATGTGCTGCCAAAGTGAGCACATGTTGGTGGAGCCACGCCCCATTCACCCTAATGAACCAGCCTCCACTGGAGAAAGGAGAGAGACTTTGTGATCACATAGCACTCCACTTTTCACTCTGCGTTATGCTTCTTTGTGCTAGAGCCATCCATAATCTCATATAAAAAGAGGTGGGAAATAAATGCTCAGCATTGTGCATGCAGCCCTTAAAATTTAGATTAGATTTTTCAGAGGCTGATAAATGTAAGTTCCTATTTGAACATAGTTAGTAGAAAAGAAAAACTGGGATATTTTTTGCCTAGCTTTTCATACTTCAGTCCAGGGACTGATGAACTTCTTAACTTATACACAATTTTACCTCCTAAGATGTGCTTTGCAAAAGCACCTTTTAACTTTTTCTTATATATAAAAAAGTCCAAATGTTGCCTTGCCATTGAAATGCAAAACTAAGGTACATTGGGGGGGGGGTGTTGCATTCTAGTTTGTAATGTAGCCTGCCCCATGAAATCAAGGGCTATCATTTTTTGATCTTAGATTTCACTTAGTACTTCTGTAAATATATGTGTGATTGTTTCTTTCTGTTTAAAGAACTCAGGACAGTCCTAGGGGTTCAGACATTTAAAAAACTTTACCTTGTTTTTGAGAGGGAAAAGGAAGAGGAGCTGTTTTTTAAAACTAGCTATGGTACCTGGTAGCAGGATGCAGAATAAATTAGTATTTTCTGTTGCTATGTCCCTTAGCAAATACAACATAATTCAGGAACCTGAATATAGCTTCCCTCAAGGCTCCATGGAGTCATGCTGGCAGGAAATATCATTTTAAAACTAAATAAATGTTGTGAGGATGGGGACAGAAGGAGGGCTTCATTCTGGGCCCAAAGGCTAACAAACCTACAGAGATGCAAAAATACCTTAGAGTAAAAAGTCTCTACCCTATATTTCTAATCCAAACTGAACTGGACTTCAATGATCTCAAATGAAACAAAACCATTCTGAAGCTCCTGTGTTTGATTCATAAAATGTTATTCAGAGTCATCTGGATTTTAAAAGCTTACCTACTTTGCAAGATTTCAGCCTCTCTTCAACCCAAGCTGCAATATGTATGGATGTAAGTTTCAGACTGGGTAACTTTTAAGAAGCTGATGTTCACCCAGAGATTTTTTTCCTCCCTCTTCAGCACAACGATCTTCTCATTTCTCTTTCTCAGTAAAGCAGTTGAGTCTGTCACTGATGCAAGCTGTCACCCGGCCTCTTCGCTCTCCCAGCACTTCTGTTATCATAAAGTGAAGCAGCAGGGGGGGGGGAGAGGAGTGAACCAATCACAGGGCACCATGTGGGGAAAAACAAGGTGCCAGGTAGCCAATGGAAAGCTCCTGTTTTCCTGCCCCAAGCAGGTAGCACAGGGGAGAGAATGGAATTCCAGTTGCCATGGTGAGTGAAATCACCTGCATGACACGTGGCCCTGTTTTAAGATTTCCAGAGCATGTTGTGGGAGGCTCATTAGAATGCACATTTTCCTACCTAGCAGCCAGGTAATAAAGTTCTGTAGAGGAATCAAGGATGGCATCCAGGGACCCCAAATTCAGGAGCTCCCAAAATACTTGACCAACTCTTAGGCTGCCTCAGTCACAGATCTAAGAAGTTTCTGTCCGGCGTGTGTTGAGCGAGGCTGTTGTTTGTTATATACACACTTCTACTCCAGCAAGTGGCAAGCAAAAAAGGTCTTGCTCGTCAGATGTAAAATACAGTTGTGTGCTACCCCGATCTCTGAGCAGTGAGAGACTCTAGGGTGCCTGCTCTTGCCCAGGGTTTGGAATGAAGGTCAAGCGGAGACTGTGCTGTCTTTCGGATACTTGGTTTTATTTACTCATGTATGCAACCTGAGCATATGATGGAGGGGCTCACAGCATTCACTCCCCAACAGCTCTTTCTTTCCCAATGGGTTTCTGGCATAGGAGCCAACTCCTAAGAGTTGAGGTCTCTTCAGTCCCCCCCAAAAAATATTTGAGGGGTCCAGGGTGTTAAGTTGTGGGTGAACATATCAGACGACACAGCGATTCTTCAAACAGCTCTTGTTTATTCACAGAACAGAACTGAACTGGAGGGTTCAGTCAGCCTGCTTATATAGAGCTCTAGTACACAACTTTCTAAAACTATCCAATCACTGAAGGTCACTTTCGATCCCTTATTTGCATAACTATCTACAGTATCCCCCTGCTTGCCCAGGGTGAGAACTTCAGTACATAACACAGGGCCCCCCAAAGTTGATGGGCATTGCCATTCAAATGGTGTGTACGCTCCACACCTTGTGATTGATTATGTGGGGTGGGGCTTACCTGCCCCCCCTATTTTAGTCAAGTTGGCTTTCTGGGGAAGCTCCAAACTAAGCTTTGGCTCTAGCTCAGAGCAAGATGTGTTTCTGTCTCCAGCTTCTAGCATCAGCCCAACTCTCTCACACATTCTCTCATCCACAGCTCCTCACTCTGCCCACTGTTCTCCCTTCTAGGATGAGGTGGCCTGCAGTCAGGAGAGGTGGGGAAAGCCCTCTTGTTTGTCTCTATGGCAAGAAAGCAACTCCTTGTTGTTGGGTACTTTAACGAGTGCCCACTGAAATTGTATTGACAAAGGAGCTGGCCTGACCAATTAAGCAAGCCCCATGCCATAGATTCTAAGCTCACAGATACAAAATCACAGGTTTGGAAGGGACCCAGGGTATCATCCAAACTGACCCCTGAAACTCATCACTGTATGCTTTAGGCTACTGATTTTCAGGCCTCCATGATTTAACAACGGTGGTGGCTTTCAAAGCAGAGGTTGGATGGCCATCTGTCATGCATGATCTGAGATTCCTGCATTGCAGTGGGTTGGACTAGATGATCCTCTGGGTCCCTTCCAACTCTACAGTTCTATGATTCTATACCTTCTTTCTATATCTCTGCTGAATTGCTCGTAAAACAAGCCACCATAACTACACTGTTTCCTAAACACAGGAGTACTATTGAATTATATAGTGGCATTATGAAACTTCCATAGGAATATATCAGGAAAGTTGTGATTTCACTCAGTACTCTAGAATAACATTGGGCTAGATCCAGATGACAATCGTGTACACATTTATCTGGGATTAATGCTTTATTGTATCTGGGACTTAACGTCTGTGCAGACATGGGCTCCCCTCCCATAATTTTACAACTTGTGGACATCAAATGAAGTTGAGTGTTGGAAGATTCGGGATGGTCGAAAGAAAGGACTTCTTCACACAATGCATAATTAAAACAACGGAATTAGTTTCCACAGGATGTAGTTATGGTCACCAATTTTGATGGCTTTAAAATATGATTAACCAAATTCACTTGGGAGCATAGGTACCTAGCAGGAGTTCAGATTACCAGATCATCCAAATTGCCATATTTTCTATCTAAACCCAGCTCTTAAATACACTTTGTTTTCACCAAAATCAAGTGAAAAGATGGGTTATGAGGTGATTTTTATATTGGGTAAATATACTTGCTGACACTGTGAAAATGACTGCTTCTGCTATCTTAGACAACGGGACTTTCCACCAAGTGTAAGGGAAGACCACCAAGGAGGCAAGAGAACAACTCCTATCCTGTACTTCCTATACCGTAGGAGCTGCCAAATTTATAAATTTGATTATTGTTGTAACTCAACATAGTCAAAACGCCTGACTCCACGTCACATCGAGTGGGTGAAATGCACAACAGTTCAGAAAGGGGAGAAGGTGTAGTCTAGGATGTGAGTTAAGGTCACCAAATCCCCAGCTTCAAATGAAGCAGGAGCTGTTTTGCCACAGAAACACACCTCACACCTGTTGGAGCTGAAGCGGGCCATATCTTGCAGTCTTAGGACCCAGGCCAAGAGCCCATTCATCTGAGAGCACAGCATTTCTGTGCAAATCACATGTGCTTTGTAGTCATGGGAATTCTCTCTGACTTGGATTGCAGTTGTTTATAACCACACCCACCTGTAAACATCTGTTGCAGGGAATTCCCTTGGTGAGGCTCAGATGTCTGAAATTTGGTGTTATGCCATTATCGTGTGCTGTTAGGAGAGAGACGGCAATTATTGCATTGGGTATATACAGGGGTGTGCTGCTCAATGGTCTTTTAACAAGCCTTTTGCTGTTGTAATCTGTCCTGCTTCCTTGTGCATCTCTCTACATGGCTTCCTGTTTTGTCGGCCTCTCTCTGGTTCTTAAGGGCTGTGAGAAATTTCGCTCTGCAATGGCAGGAAAGGTTTTGGTGGAGAAGAACCAGAATGACCAGCTACGCATTGCAAGAGCGTAGCATCTCAGGTGTCAAATGCCAGAGTGAAGAGGGGCATCTTCAGCATTTGCCAGCAGCAATCTAGTGAAGAAGCCAGACACACTTCTGTGGGGAGGGAATGCTACAACTTAGGGGTTGCCACCAAGAATGCCCTCTCTTGGGCTGCTGCCATCTCAAGCCTCTGGGAAAGGTAGAACTTCCAAGAAGCCCCTTTCTGCTGGTTTTTTTGGTTTTTTGGTTTTTGTATTTTTATTTAGATTTTCCATCATACAATTTAATTAAAAAAAGAGAAATAATACATAACAGAAAAGAAACATTAAATCATTATACAATATCCGAAAAAGGGAAAAACATAAACAAAATAAAATAAACCCACCACCCTGTTTAACTTCCCTCCACCGCTACTCGTCTTTTCTAGAATCAATTTTACCCTTATCATTGCATTCTGATTGTTTTTATTTTCTCTATAGACATACATATGTCACTGATAATTTATTGTTTGATGCATTTACATTCTTAATCTAAGCATATTAGCACATCCCCATCTGCTGATCTTAACACCCAGGTGGGTCTGTTGTAGCAAAGGAGATAGTCTCCCAGATATTTCGGGCCAAAGTCATTTAGGGCCTTAAGCCCTGATGTGAGCACCTTGAATTGGCCCAGGAAATGAACTGGCAGCCAAAGCAGCTGTTTTAGAACATACAACATGTTTAGAGCATGTTTAGGACTTACGTATATGGCCTCCCTTTACAGTACCATCATATATATGTTTACTCAGACATATCCTCCAGCGCTTTGAAGCCAAAATTCAGGACGCCATCTTCCCATGGTGTCATGAGACAGTGTGGAGCCCCCAATCCCCACCCCTGATCTGTGCTTTATTTTGCCTGACCGAATGTGGCAACCCTACCTCTTGCCCACAGGCAGTTCCTAGCCACTGGGATTCAGAGGAATGCTGCCTCTGACAGCAGAGAAAAAACATCCAAGTGAGAACACTTTTAGCAATAAAAAGGACAATAGGTAAAGGACCCCTGGATGGTTAAGTCCAGTCAAAGGTGACTATGGTGTTGCGGCGCTCATCTTGCTTCAGGCCGAGGGAGCTGGCGTTTGTCCACAGACAGCTTTCTGGGTCATGTGGCCAGCATGACTAAACCGCTTCTGGCACAACGGAACACTGTGACAGAAGCCAGAGCGCATGGAAACATTGTTTACCTTCCCGCCATAGTGGTACCTATTTATCTACTTGCACCAGTGTGGTTTTGAACTGCTAGGTTGGCAGAAGCTGGGACAGAGCAATGGGAGTTTACTACCGCCGCAAGAATTCAAACTGCCAACCTTCCGATCAGCAAGCCCAAGAGGCTCAGTGGTTTTAGACCACAGCGCCACCCGTGTCCCCTACTTTTAGCAGTAATCTACTTATGGGGACCAGGGAATCTCTAGATTGCCTGCTAGAGATTCCTTTGGTATATGATGGACCATTTTAGGGAAGGGAGTTTTATGCAGGAAGTTTTGTACAGGAAGTTATCCTACTTAAGCCCCGCTCCCAATCCAGTCTGGGGCCTGATCCACCACTTTGCTCCAACCCTGACCCAAGCTAATCCAGGGCTGACCCAACCTGGCTCTGTATCCTGAATCACTTCAGTTGAATCAGCATAAACGAGTTTGGAATTCAGCCAACTCAGGCGCACAGCCCTATTACAGATATGAATAGGTACAGGACAGAATCACTGTATTGCTGTTGTGAACCTCCATTCATTTCATCAGAACTTGCACCAGACAATTTCCTGATGGATTGTGCTTGGCTTCCAGAAATACCTAATTTTCCTAATTTTATTTCCTCATTATTTGACTGAACTTATTTCTAGACAGAAGGATCTGACGCTCTGTATGAACTTAACAGCATAATGAATTCATCTTTTCTAACTTAACAGATACAAATAAATGCTTGGGTTTACTCCCATAGGTAACAATCAAATGGTGCTATTATAGCAGCGGATGCGTTTGCTGTCTCAAAGCTATTCTAGCAGGAATTGCAATATGTTTTCCTGTTTGAGGTTGAAAAATACAGATTCATCAGGGTAAATTCTTCTTTCTGTTCTTTGTTCTTTTGTCTCTCTAAATCAATAAACTGATGCCAGATGATTGCATTCCTTATCAGTGAAAGCTTCAAAGGAGCATGTAAATCACAGGCTACAAATCTGTTTTAAAATATTCATTTCACAAGCAGCCTATACATCTGGCAACTTACATATCATTCCTAGCAAAGCCATCTTGAAAATGAATGCAGAGGTGGAGCTTGGATTTGAATGTGAAGCCTATAATTGTATGTTTATACTTCTGATCTCTCAATATCCAATTAAGCTATGACATTGCATTTGGTTTTACATCAGGGATGGAGAACCTGTGGCCTATTAAAAAGAAGAAGACAAAGCTCCCTCTCTTGTGACCACCAACTGTGCTTCTGATGTTGATGGGTCCAAGAGATGCTTACTTACCTGAGGATCTTAGCAGCCAACAGAGCAGGTTTGTATATAAAGATATTATCTTTCTGGTAGCTTGGACCCAAGCCATATATAGCTTTATAGGCATAAGCAGCACTTTGAATGTTGCCAGGAAATGGACTGGTAGCCAGTGAAGTTGTTAATTTTCAGTGAAGTTATTTTAGCCAGGGGAGTAACATGCTCTCTGTAACCAGCCCCAGTCTAGCCAAAGCCTCTAAACACTTTTCAAAGAGCACATTACAGTAGTCCAACTGGGATGTAACTAAGGCATGTGTTACTCTGTGGCTAGATCCAACATCTCAAGGAACTAGTTATCCCAGTGCAGGGAAAAAGCCACCTTGTGTGTTTGCTTGGATGGTTTGAGGGGGTTTAATTTCTCATTGGGACGCGGGTGGCGCTGTGGGTAAAACCTCAGTGCCTAGAACTTGCTGATCGTAAGGTCGGCAGTTCGAATCCCCGTGGCGGGGTGAGCTCCCGTCGTTCGGTCCCAGCTCCTGCCCACCTAGCAGTTCAAAAGCACGTCAAAGTGCAAGTAGATAAATAGGTACCGCTTTATAGCAGGAAGGTAAACGGCGTTTCTGTGTGCGGTACTGGTGCTGGCTCGCCAGTTGCAGCTTCGTCACGCTGGCCATGTGACCCGGAAGTGTCTTTGGACGGCGCCGGCTCCCGGCCTCTTGAGCGAGATGAGCGCGCAACCCTAGAGTCGGTCACGACTGGCCCGTACGGGCAGGGGTACCTTTACCTTTAATTTCTCATATAGAATGTGGCTTAACTCACTTGAGTCACAACTAGTAGGATTGTGGGCCTCTTGTTTACTTCCACAGCTTTTGAAATTCTAAAACATGTGGGATATGGGATAACCTATGTGGCAATTATGTGGGGGAATCTGGTCAAGGATAGGATTCACTAGTTTTCTGGTCCATTCCATTAGAGGACTCCATCACAGAGGATGAAATATATTCTACCTGATGCAGCACTGTTGAAACCAGTAGAATTCTACCTTTGATACTTAAAAGATCTTCCTACATAGGGCACTGCTGTGAAGTCAATGCATTTTAGGGGTTTACTTGCTGAGTCAGCTTTCGATTCCACCACTTTTGACCAATGAAAGTCACCAACATTCTTCACAATCTTCATTATCCAACCATCAAGTTGATAAACACATATATATAGAGAGAGAGCTTTTGAACATTGGTCCTTGAAAATGTCATTAGATAATTAATTAATTAGGTAAGGAATTGATATAACCTATTGGGCCAAGCCTGGGAGCTGCACAGAACTCCTTTGGAAGTTTTCACCGACAATGTTTGTCCAGTTCAATGTGTCATCTTATTTTGCATTTCTCAGGAGGAGAGGCAAAGACAATAACCTATAACTTTTGCAAAAAGGTCCTTTTAATTAAAGGATTTAAACTAACAAGGAGACACCTATGTACCTTCACCTTATCTTTCAGATAAAGACCTCCTGGGGTAAGCCTGACAAATCCTTATCGGGAAGATAAAGGACCCTACTATGATGGGCCTTATCGCTTAATTAAATCCTGGTACAATGTACAATGAAGTCAATAATTGGTTATTCAAGATAGCTCTTCAAAAAATTGTGTCTATATTGGAGGAGGCATCTCTATTGGGCTCTCTTGCACTGTAGCGTGAGATGTAAGGGGATGGGTTACCTCACTTGTTGGTGGAAAGGAACAAATTAATTAAAAACAAGGTGTGAAGCTTAATGTGGAGAGTGGCTGATAAATGAATCTGATGGTTTGGCAAGATAAGCAGAGAACCTTATGCCTTCAATTTAGCACATGCCCAATGAGGCTAGGTCTCTCTCATATCTGCTCTCATACTCAGCAGCTACTTCCAGGAACAGGTCACAATGCCGACTCCAGGCTTTGGGGCAACGACCTGAACAGGTCCACATCCTTTCTTCTGTCCTCATTTGCCCTCTGGACCCAATCCACACAACCACTCAAAAAGAAAGCACAAGAGAAACGGAGGAGGCTGCTCTTTCTCCTCACTCTTGGTCTCACTCGCACGCATGGAGAGGGTTGATGTACAGGCAGTGACAGCAACAGGGCCAGGAGGCTCCAGGGCAGAGGTGGGGAACCTCAGGCTCAGGGCCTGATCAGAGCTCTCCTAGCCTGTCTGTCTGGCCCTCATCTTCCTAGACCACATCCCTCACTGGTCCTGCTTTGCACCCTGAATGTTTCTCTCTGGCTGAAAAGTGTCCTTGAACTCAGATGTCCTTTGCTTGCCTAGTTGGAGGACACCGATGGATGTGTGTGCAGAAATCAGTCTACTGTAGAAAGGCAACATCTCCTTCCATTGTTCTATCCACTTGTGCCTCTGGCCCTACCCACCACTGCCTTGTGGCTCTCAGAAGGTTGCCCAGAAGGGAGTGCAGCCTTTGGGCTGAAAAAGCTTCCCCACCAGCGATTGGCAGTGGCTCCCATGAGGTCCCAAGAATGCCTACTCCTAGTTCCAAACCTACACCTAAAACCACTTTAAAAACAGATAGTAGAGTCGTGCCTCAGCTCCCAAACGCCTTGGGTGTCAAACATTCCGGCTCCTGAATGATTGAAAACCGGAAGTGAGTGTTCCAGTTTTTGAACATTCTTTTGGAAGCTGAACGTCCAACAGGGCTTCCGCAGCTTCCGATTCCTGCAGCCAATCAGAAGCCGCACTTTGGAAGTTGAATGTTTCGGAAGTCCCCTTAGGTGCTTCTTCAGCACACTTGCAAGTTGAACTCTGTTTCAGTCCCCACCATCAAAGAGTGTCGGACTAGGACCTGGGAGACCAAGGTTCAGCCATAAAGCTTACCAGAAGACCTTGGGCCAGTCACTGTCTCTCAGCCTCACATACCTTACAGGGTGGTTGTGGGGATTAACTGAGATGTATGCCAACTTGGAGGTGGGATATAAACACAAGAAATAAATGATAAATAATAAATGTTAAAAGCATCTCAGGTAGTAGGGCCTTGGATGGAGCAGTGGTCTGCTTGCTGACGCCACATAAGGTGACTTCATCTGTTACTTCACATGTATTATACCTCTGGTTTAAGCTAGCAGGGGCTTCAGAACAATACATTTCCATGCCTGAATTCCATTTTTAGGTAGGGGCTCAGCAGATATGAGTGGACAGTTCAGTAGGTGATATTGAAGGACTGATGGAAAGTTCTCAGTCCATCATCTTCATCAGCCATTCTTCTCTGGTTGGAACTTTGTCTTCTTTCCATCCCTGGGCCAGTAGTATTCTTGCTCCTGTCGTCGCATACATAAATAGTCTTTTCTGCTCTTTCAGAATCTCTGTACCTAAAATGCCTAACAAAAAAGCCTCTGGTTTTTTCACAAATGTTATTTTAAACATTATTTCCAATCCATTATATATCATTTCCCAGAATGCTTTGAGGCCTGCGGGTATAGGGGCAGTATACAAATGTAATAAATAAAAAATAAAATAAGTAAAGGCACCATACAGTGCCTGATTTTTAAAAACCCCATATACAATTGTGAAATAATGCACAACAATGAACAATGCAGTTCTTGTCAATTTAATTTCATTCCATTCCAGCCAGCCATTCCAGCACAATGACTAAAAACAAGGGTTAACCTAAGAAAAGCAGGATAAGGCCTGGCTTATGTGTCCTCACAGCAGCCAACCAGAAGCCCACAGACCCTCCTGCAGGTTCCAGCACCTTGTATTCAGACCTTGGGGACAGAGCATAGCCACCCATTGATAGCCTTGACTTCATCATCATCATTACTTATCTGGGATAATATATTCATCTCATTATTATTATTATATTATTATTATTACCATTTTAATTGGTATTTAAAGAAATACAAAACCCAAGAACCATTAAACACCAATAATAACCCAGCATAATACACCTAATGGTGTTTATTCTATCCGCTGACTTTACACACTGAGAAGACTGAGTGGCTGGTATAAAAAATGTCTTGATAGGAGTCATTAACAGAGTTGAAGGAAGGAGTCCACGTTCCTTGGAACACTTATTTAAAAAGCAGTCGGGAAAGGAACAAACAAACAGGTAGGACATCGCAAGATGACGAAGACTTCCTTTTCCCCAGGGAAAGAACGGCAGCTGCCTGCCTACACAAAGTCCCAGCTTTTAAAAAAGGGTCCTTGGAGGATAGCAGAGCTGGGGAGCCCCAGAGATCCACGGCCAGCGAGTCACAGCTGGGCTGACCGGGAGCGGAGTCGGAGCGAGGCAGGTTCAGGAGTTCAGGCGAAGGAGGGCAGAATTCAAGCCACCCGGCGCTGCCGTCGGGGGTTTGGGTTCCTGCCAATGAGAACGAGTCGGCGGCCACTTTCCCCCGAGGTCAGCCAGCGGGGCAGAGGCTTGAAGCCTGAATTCCGCCGAAACGAACCAGAGCCCCTTCCTAAAACAGGAACGGGAGGCGACAATGGGTAAGTTGGAGCGGGATGCGGGAAGGCGACTCCCGCGTTACTGCCGAGGGCTCACTTCGGAGGGACAGAGGACGTCAACTCGCAGCCGAGCGCATTCCCACGACCAGCACCCTTTGGGGGTGTTTATGCGTGTCAGCGAGATCCTCATCCTCATCGCTGTTACTAATAGAATCAGGACACGGATCTGCTGGGGCGAAAGACGGAATGGGAAGAATGATGGGTTTCAAATGCCAAGCATACATTTCTTGTTTCGGCCCTAGGGAACCCGGCAGCGGCAAGAAAGATTAATTCGGATTATTTCCCAGCTGCCCTGGAAAAAGCCCACCTACAGCGCCAACTCAATTAATGAATTCTGCGCATGCGCCACGCCGCTGCTCCGTCGAGATTTCAAACCGCCAGCCTTCCTCTGCGCGCATGCGTATTGCTGTACAGTTTTTTTTTGTCAGCGAAACCAGCGGGGGCGGGATCGCCATTTCCTTGCGCACGCACCGCAAGCCCTTTGCGTCACTGCCCAACGCCCACCAGCGGCCTTTTCCGCCCTACTTCCGAAACTGCGCAGGCTCGCGAGAAGTGGGTTGTTGTTTTTTCCAGGCCTGTTTGCGGCGGGTTAACCAACGAGCGGCGCGCTGCCTCAAGGAGGGAGCTGGTCCTCCAGTATCCCAGAGTGCAGCGCGGCGTCAGTGGCGTCGTTCGCTCCCCCCGCCACCACCCGATCCCGTCGTCTTTCCCTCAGCCGCCGGCCGCCATGTTGTGCTAGCTTGCTTCGAGCTCCTCGGCGGCGGGCGCTCAACCACCCACCCACCTCCCTCCCTCACAGCGCGGCGGGGCCGAGAGAAGCAGGAGGGGCGCGGGGGTCCTCGCAGGGGCCCGGCGCCATGGCAGCTGCCTTGGGAGGAGGAGGGGACGGAGGAGCAGGTACGGGGGGGGGAATTCTCCGCCCGCGAAGGCCGAGGGGGCGCGGCCGGCTCGGGATACAAACGGCGGGGCCCAGTTGCGGGGCGGGGAGGCGATTGGGGGGAGCGTGCGAGTGGGGAGGGGGCTTCTGATCTCGAGGGGCGGGTGGCGCAGGCGCCCCTGTCAGCCCCGTCGTTTGCTCGGAAGGAAGTCCTACTGTTTTCCATAGGGTTTAACCCCGCCCCCCTCAATGTTTTTCGCGTGCGCGGGGGGGTGTGTGTGTGTGTTATTTAGTAAGGCCTGTAGGAAGCAAAAGCGGATCGTCGGTTCTAACGTGGCGGTCGTGGGATGATCCTCTATTGATACATTGACAGGAAATAGCTAGAGGGCCCGGCGAGTTTCGCCTGTGCTAGTGGGGTTGCTTCATCTACAGATTACGTCGGGAGGGAGAGAGAGATTGGTCAGAGGCGCGCAGGGTTGGCTCTGGGGTATCGGGGAACTAGCAGACGGGGGAGTAGTTGTTTTGGGGGGGAGTGACAAGCGGTACGATGCTCTTATGAAAGGGACGCTTGATGCTGGAGCTGCCCGGGGAGTTGCCAACTGCCTTCATCAGGGAGGTGAGCCGTCAGATGTTGGTTGGACTCCCAGCTCCCATCAGTCCCAGGCAGTGTGGCCAGCAGCCAGCTGTGATTGATGGGAGTTCAAGGCTTCTCACTTCTGATGAAGAGTGGGCCACCAGAAGTCAATGCTGAAAGACACTTATGTGGGTCTGAGGATGAATTATGGGCGTGTTTCTATAGCTAGGAAAGCAGGAGAGACCAATCTGATTTGTAAGACTGTTCCTTAAAATAGGGGAGAGTCTCATGTCACAAGTGTGGACTGCACTGGATTTAATACCAACTCTGGAAACATAGTATTTGAACAAGTGGGGAGTAAGGACTAAATGATCTGATTTTATTCAGATTGGGTTGCTTCTCTCTTTAATACTTTTTTACATATTGTTGCACTCCACCCCAATCTGTGTGGTGCGAGATTTGAGGGGTTCCAGACACTTACCCAGGGCTTGTTTTCCTCTGAATGAGGAACAGCAGAGACTGTGATGTCTTTAGGATATATGGTTTATTTACACATATATACAACCTGAGTTGCCAATGGAGGGCCTTGTTTCTCCCATAGGCACAACTTTGGATTCATAGAGAAATCAAACATCTCTGAGTCTTTCTCCAGCTTGCTGCATTGCTTCTAACTCACATCACTCAACTCTCCACTCTGGCCTTTTGCCTTTCTAACTAACGCTCAACTGCAGAACTGTTCCCTTAGCTGGCCTGGCTATTCCAGCAGTTGAATTTGTGCTGGATCCAGGAATTAAAAGGAAGGCTCAGTCATGTTAGTGCCATCAGTGATTCTTTCAATACTGCTGTGGTAGCATGGTTCAGTAGGGAAAAAAAGTCTTTTAGTACTATGTTCCCTCTTCTTTGCTAGGTGAATTTAATTTTGTTTGGGGTAACCCATCTGTAGGTTAGAAACTTCTTTTGAACATTTTAATCGGTTTTGTTTTTTTGTTCCCATCATAAGAATGTATAGTTACTTTACCTGAAACCATCCTAGAGTCCCTCAGAGTTTTTTCAACTTGCTTGAGAGCAACTGAAGCAATGACAGTTAAAAGGTCTTGAAGTAGTATTAGAGAAGAGATAGTGCCAAACTGACCTGAGGAAATATTGAATTCCAATTGAGTGCCTTGGTATTACACTATTAGATTTTATTTGGAAGCTCAAATATTATTTTTGCAAAATTTTGTTTGGATTTAAATTATGAATTGTGATTGCAGTTTAATATCATTACTTTGTCTGGAACCTTAAGATTTGTCAGAGTACTCCCTGAATGCTGCTGTCAGATATATCATGTACATTACTCATTTCCACAAAAACTATGCTGCAATTCTAACTGATGGTTCTGAATGCCACCTTAACACTTACTAAGCTTTAGCAAGTAAGCACACAACTGAAACATTTACTGTGAAACTTCTAACATTCTTGTGTTACATAATCTTCCTTGGATTGGAAAATTGTTTTATATTCCAACCCCCACTGTTCATTGTTAGCATTCCTAGAGACTTTTCACTCTCTAAACCAGTATTTCTTAACCTTTTTTTCTCTGGGCCACACTTTCAGAATAAAAATTTGCTTGCACTGCACCATTTTTTAAATTGATAACAAGAAGAAGCAACTCCTAGCAGTGCTTGATTTATAAAATAGAACACAACAACTTTATAGTATGAACATGGGACACGCAGAAAGTATGAAACAATGCAGCTACATAAGAAAATCATTCCCAAAATGTAATTATAAACCAGGTAATCTCATTTATGTTAGGTCTAATTCGAGACAAACAAACTCTCATCTCCTCATCAACACAAATAAACCTTTCTCTTTTCTGATCTTTCATATTTATGAGAGCTGAAAATCTCTGTTCATAACAATATGTTGTGGAGAATATGTTGTCTTCTACAATATGTTGTAGAAGAATAGCCAATACTCTGTTCAATTGGCGATTTTGGATCACAGGATTGTCCTCAGTATCACTTGATGCTCTTGCTCTCATTTTGAAAAGATGCCCCATGCTCCGAAAATAAAAAAAATACTTTGATACTATATACTACACTGAAATGTTTAAATATTCCTTAGATTTTCCTTGAATCTTCCCAACACACTTGCCATCCTCTCCTGCCACACCAGTGTGACACCCCACACCCTTTGAGAACCACCTCTCTTAACAGAACTAATTGCCTGGCAGACACTGGTTACCTAAGCCACATTTTGCACAATGGGGCCTAGATTCATTTCTGGATGAAGGTATTACTTTGACTGCTTTCTTCACAGTTATATGAACAATTGTCAGGTAGCCTTTCTTTTTCTTTTCTTTTTTTAATCTTCAAATTAATGAGATCTTCAGCTGATATAAGAAAGTCTGAATGTAAACTTGCAGGGTGGCCTACCACTTGTCTTTTCAACTCTTGCCTCAATGGCTTATTAAACCTGGCTGGGTCCAGGGGGGTTGAATTGGAGGGTGCAGTGTGTGGCAAATACTCATTGTGGGAGAGGGAAGTGCCATCTGTGCTCAATGAGGACTTTCTTGGACACTGAAGTTCCTAACAAATCTTCTCGTCACCAATATCCTCTTTTGGCAAGGGGAGGGGGCAAGGTGCTTGAGAAAGTGGTAGTGACCCAACTACAAGCATGCCTTGAATGAAGTGGATTATTTAGATCCACCTTAATCTGGTTTAAGGCTACTGAGGTTGTAGTAATTGATTACTTTTGTTTGGGAGAGGAATTCAGGGAATACAGCCTTACACATATTTCAGTTTGGTGACTCTTGATACCGTTGATCATAGTATCTATCATTCTAGTGGGGCTTCATGGATTGAGATTGAGAGGCACTGTTTTGCAATAGTTCTGTTCCAGAGGTTATTCCCAGAAAGTAACATTGGGGAACTACCATTCAGCACCATGAGATATGACCTGCGGTGTCCTGTAGGTTTAGTCTTGTCTCTGATGCTGTTCAACATCTAAATGAAGCTGTTGCAAGCTGTCATCAGGAGATTTTGAATGAAGTGTCATTAGTATGTCGATGACACCCAGCTCTGTCTGTCTGTCTCTTGCCTCTGAATCAGGAGAAGCAGTTGCCTGAAGGTGGCATTGGGCTGAATGTGTGCCAGCACATTGACATTGAATCCAGACAAGATGGAGGTGTTGTGTGTTCCAGGTTCTTGGGTTTAGAAAATGAAAGATCTGCCAGCTCTGGGTTGGGTTGCATTTGCTCTGAAAGTGGGAGGGGGGATACTGCTGCATCCAGTGTGGTCATTTGAAGCCTAGGTAGTGAAGAGTATCTAGGTTTGTCAGCCATGCCTCATCCTTGATGGAGAATACCTAGAAACAGTAGTACATGATTTTGTAGACCTCTGTATTGGATTGTTGTAATGTGCTCTGTGTTTGGCTGACCTTGAACACTGTTAGTTGATACTTCTGCAGAAAGTGGCATCCAGGGTGCTAACTGGCCAGGCGCATATTATTACCCGTTTGCTTCTGAGCTCTAATCAAGTGGTTGTTGCTGAAGTAGAAAGTCCTCAACAACTTGAAATATCTATTCACAGTCATCTCCAGCACCTTCATTTTACCTGGATTAAGTTTAAGCTTGCTCACCTCCAACCAACCCAGTAGAGTTTCCAGACAGGTGTTCAGCGTTCAACAGCCTCCTTGAAATGAGCAGACAGAAAAATGAGTCATAGCTGAGTGTCCTCTTCATATTGATGACTCATCAATCCTAACCTTGATGTGGCTTCTCCCAACAGTTTCATGTAGATGTTGAAACACATGGGGGAATTGTTCTCCTAAGAGTCATGTCAAATGAATTTGTGAGTAATAACAAGATCCATATTTATAGTAGGCACATTTAGCTTGTCAAAAGGTACATTTCTGAAATCCATATTCTTGTTTGCAGAAAAAAAGAATAGGCTTTCTGTCAATTTCCTGCATATGCATGGAATGTCTTTCACCTCAGGAAGGAGTTACTGAAAACTAGCAATTGGTGGAGTTTTAATGTTAAACCTCTGTTTTAAAAATATCAGGTTTTTCTGTTAAAATTAATGTCCATGGCAGCTTAATAGAAATCTTAAATGCAAAAATCAGCTGAGACATGTACCACTTCAGACAAGCACAGAAAATAATCATTCTGATCCCTTGCTTTACAATATGTCCTTTAGTCTTGTTATTAATAAGTGGCAAACTTAATTTGGTTTTCTATTGTGCATGTTAACCTATGGAACTTGCTGTCATAGGGTGCTGTGGTTTTTACCATTGTAACGTAAAAGAGCTTACATTTATTTAAGATGATTCTCAGTGGAGCACCCAACATAATAACAAGCAATCAAAAGATCAGAGAAAGCAGTGGCAGTGAACAGCATCAATAACATAATGGAATTGAGAAGATTAATGGTACTACTGGCAAACTAGAAGGGTTCCTTTCAGGATTCCTTTTAATAAGTCTAGTATATTTTTCAGTTCTTCTCATAGAAGAACAAGTGTAAGATCAATTGGCAAGTTCTAAGGAGAGAAAATGTCAGCACTGCTGTTTTATGATCTGTGATTTTCTTTCTGTATTCTTGTGCAAATCACTAAATGTCTTCTGCTTACAGATGATGACTTTGATCAGTTCGATAAGCCTGGTGCAGAAAGATCTTGGAGGAGGAGAACTGGAGATGAAGACTGGGACAGGTAAGCCCTTTTAAAAATGTTGTTGTTCATTATATGGAATTCCATTTTATTTTGAGTTTGTATTTTGTATCCTGCTTTTTTAAAGTGCAAATTCATACACTAATGAAGTTATCTGCCTGCTGTGTTCGTGTCATATGCTCAGTTGTGGATAATGTACACCTGTCGTGAAGAGCTTAGTCTGGAGACATGAACAAGTCTAGTATAATGAAGAATGTTGCATAAAACGTTGGCAGGGTAAGACTTGCTCTTGCAGTTGGCTTCATAACTAAATGTAGTTTAGTTAAGAAGAGAGAATTCCATGGGAAAAAGTATTTTTGCTTTAAAGCATAACATGTTTTATCTTGGATAGAAACAGGTTCCTAAAAATCCTCTTAAACATTTTTTAATATCTAAATTGACTTTTGCTATTTTTCCTGTTAATGCTAGTGGCAAATATTAGAGACTTCAAACCCAGGACTACCTTCTGTTGTGATGCAAGCAAAGGGTTGTGCTGCATTGGCTTACAGCAGCATCTTATACAAGGCAAGTTGTAGAGAACTGCATTGTTGGTGCCCCTAGATCTTAAGGCAAACTGAATGCAACAGCTCCTAGCAGTATTGAGTGGCTAACACATTATCATTCCTGTAGATCTCAAAACAGGTTACATATTTATTTTTTGTTAACGTTTTTGTGGTGCCCTTAAATATAAACATTTACAAACTTACCAAAGTACGATTAAAATAAATAATAGAACAGTACACGGGTGGCGAGCCGGGACACGGGTGGCGCTGTGGGTAAAAGCCTCAGCGCCTAGGGCTTGCCGATCGAAAGGTCGGCGGTTCGAATCCCCGCGGCGGGGTGCGCTCCCGTTGCTCGGTCCCAGCGCCTGCCAACCTAGCAGTTCGAAAGCACCCCCGGGTGCAAGTAGATAAATAGGGACCGCTTACTAGCGGGAAGGTAAACGGCGTTTCTGTGTGTGGCTCTGGCTCGCCAGAGCAGCGATGTCACGCTGGCCACGTGACCCGGAAGTGTCTGCGGACAGCGCTGGCCCCCGGCCTCTTGAGTGAGATGGGCGCACAACCCTAGAGTCTGTCAAGACTGGCCCGTATGGGCAGGGGTACCTTTACCTTTACCTTAAAACACAGTACTAAAAAACAGGTAACAGCATTAAACAGCAGCATTAAAACAAGCAGTAAGAGTTAAATAAAACTTGTGGGAAAATAAACAAAAAAGTCTTTGCTGATGCTGAAAAGACACCAGGATCGGTACCAGGCAAATCTGCCAGGGAAGAATGTTCCACAAGCAGAGTACCGTCACAGTGAGAGCCCTGTCCCCAGTATTCAGCTAAGAAACAAGACCCTGTTCACCAAAGCAGCAACTGCAACTAGTACTGCCACTCTGGCACTATTTCAGATCTTCATAGTATAGGAAGAGGTGTAGGGTTACAGATGGTGGCTGTAGCTAGGGAAGAGTCTCTGAAAATGCTATCATTGTGTACAGTTAGGTTCAAGTGGCCTATAATAGTTGTGCCCTACACTCTTTTGGTACTCTGTACTACTTTGAGATAGTTCCAGAGTGCCAGCAATGGTGATTCCTGCTGCTTTAGTCAGCAGCCAGGACATGAGTGCAGCAGGGCATTATTTCTTTGCAGCACAGCATAGGATCAGGCCCCCATGGTGTAATATTTGCACACAATCCTTTTTTCTTCCAAATGTTTCACACTGTGAACACCACTAGAATGGCAGTTTGCTTTTATATCATGTTACTACTACTTCATAGCTGTATTCTTTCTTGCCACTTGGAAAGGATATTGGTGTCCCCATCCCAGTTAGCACCTGCTTTTCAACAGAGCAAATGCTTCCACTTCTTTGTGGGGTGGGAACAGAGGAGATGTGGAGAAAGAAAGTTGCTGGTAATCTTTGATAAGAGGAAGGAATAGGAATTGTAGGTTACTCAAACTGTTGCTTTTTTCAGCTCAAATAGTTGATTTCTCTTAGATATGTGTTCTCTTCAGAAATTGTATAGGTGAACTTTCACTTTCTTTCTAATGCAGTATCTTTAGGGTGGTTTTGATGAATGGCCTCCTGACCTATTGTCCTGAACAGCAATGAGCATTTCTCCCCATGCATGTTTAATTTCAGGAGAAAACATTAGGAGACTGGTGTTCTGTCAGTGGTAAGGGTTCTAGCCTGAGTGGATGTGTGTGCTAGTTCAGGGTTGCAAGGTCATGCACTGCTAGTGCCAGTTCAGGATCCAGTCAACAAAGCCAGGTCAAGGAGAGACTGGATTCCAGTTGGGCAAGGTTTAGTAATCTTGAGGTTGGATGCCAGTGAGCATGACCAAGTAAGATCAGGCAAAGAAAGCAGAGGTTGCAGTCCTAAAACAGCAGTTACAGCAAGTAGCACCCTGGAGAGCTCCAAACAGATTCTAGATAACTAAGACAAGACAGGCTTGAATGTTGCTCCAACATATGGCAAAACCAGACTGAGCTATCGGGGAGAAGGAGTGATAATATCTTGGTGACCACAAACTTGAGCCAAAAGAACCCCTAGCAATGTTGATAATGTGTTGGAATTACATTATATGAAGATTGGCAGTCTTCCTTTGTGACACTCCTTATCCTCAGTAAGTTCCCTGCCTCTTTCCATGAGAGGTTTACGCTGTGGTAAGTAGCTTTTCTTGAAAGGAGTTAAATCAAGCACTAACTATGGTTTTGAGACTGCTAATCTTTCTTTAAAATTAGATACATCAAAATGTGTTTTGCATTTGTTCTATTTAATTTGCTGTTCTTCAGTACTGTTAAGAGTCAGTGGGCAAAAATGATCTGGAGGATTCAATATTAAATAACTGGTGGTAAAATGGAAACCATAAGTTCTTTTAGAATCATCATGAAGCACTATGTAACTATTTGTCTCTAGCCTTTAAGTCACCTAAATAATAATAAATTTAATTGTTTGTTTATTTAAAGTATCTTTAAATATTTTTATCTCACTTTAAGTATTTTTATCTCACTATTCAGACGAAAAGCTCCCATAACAGCAGAGTTTTTATTTTGGTGGTTTCCTAAAAAAACCTGTTTTTGAAATATGGCAACCCTGAAATTGCTTCCTCATTTCTATAACTTTGACTATTTTATGAATTACTACAATAGCTTTTAGAATCCTTGCTTCAGAAAGCTCATTGTAAGTCTGTGAATGATTTTTTTCTTCCAGTGAATTAGACGATGACTTGCTAGGAGAAGATTTGCTGGCTGGCAAAAAGGTAAATAAGTAAGCTGTATGCATAAATATGTAAAAAAGACATTAATTTCTTTGGTTCTGCCAGCTCTGACAATAACCTGATTGTGTTTATCTTTAAGCATATGCTTGTATATGGCAGCCTGAAAAGAATTCAACAAAGCCAGGTTTCCCAGCCAGTGCTATTTCTTTCATGTATGGAATGATTGGCAGTTTCTCTTGCTTACTTCACAAAGTGGTGTGAGGGCAGTTATGAACATAAATGTACACAGAAGCTACTGCTAGAAGGACCTGTTATAAGGCCAAAGGTTGGTTATATAGAGTGGTTGCATTGAGGGGAAACTTGAAGTATGCAGTATTCTTGTTTAATAATGACAAATAGCTCTTTTTAAACTCTTACCTGAATGTTTAGGAGGAGCTTGTATACCAAGTATCAATGCTCTTGCCAGGCAAGTGCAAAAAAATAGATATCTGAATACAGGATTGAAAACCATCAGATTTGCAGCATTCAGCTTTTCTGGCCCTTATAGCAGTGCCTGGAAACAGACAATCAGTTCATGTATCAACATGACCAGTGACCAGAGGAGAAATGACCGCTGGGAGGAGCACAGAGAATAAACACTGTGGTGCACCTGCAGCAGCAAAACTGGACACCTTCGTCTGCCCCACTTGCAATAAAGCATGTCTCTCCAAGGGTTTTACTTTACCACTGCACTTTTCCATTGTCTCCTGAGACAGATGGATGCCAAAATGTTACTAGCGCTTTGTGAAATTATGGAAATCAGAGGAGGGCTGAGAAAATTTCCCAGAGGTTTGGAGATGGAAAGCTTGTTAGGCTCCTTTTAATAGCTGTTTTCCCATTTCTGTGGGCTGGCAAAAGTAAAATGAGCATATTGATATTATTTTACGCATAGTCGTGAATTCAGCAATTTGTGTTTTCTTTGCACTCAAAAATACCAGTGTTCTCCAAAGTATGCATTGCTATACTTGATGTAGCTATTAGTCCTGTTTGATGTTAAACATGGATGCTTTTCTTTGAGACAAGATCTGTGTATGTAGTAAATCAAATGAGGAGGGAATATCCATTATAAACAAGGTTCTGTGGTTGCTGTGGCAAGTGGACCCCAGCCTGTAATGCATTATAGCCACCTTCCCAGCTTTGGAGTTGTCTAGGCACACAAACCAGCAAGTTACCTCTTTCTAGCTCCAAACCCTAGAGTGGAGTAGGGGATTGTGTTTGATCTCATGCAGAGCTGCAGTGCAAGGTCAACAAAGGAAGGGTTATTGTGCTTTGGCTACTAGAATAGCAAAAATTGTGGGCCACAAAGCATAAACACTTGTGGCAAGTACCCACTCTCTTACTGGCTTTGAGTCATGACTTGAATATCATTGACTTCAGTGGGTCCAGCTAACTTGGGTTTGGTCTAACCTATTGTTTAGTACAATCTAGCCCAGGCATAGGCAAACTTGGCCCTCCAGATGCTTTGGGACTACAATTCCCATCATACCTGACCACTGGTCCTGTTAGCTAGGGATGAAGGGAGTTGTAGTCCCAAAACATCTGGAGGGCCAAGTTTGCCTATGCCTGATCTAGCCTCTTGTTACTTGTGATGCGGTTTGTTTATACTGCTTCTTAAACCTATCATGTGGTGGTTTCCCTATCATTTTCCTTGCAGCGTTTTTAAACAAAGCAAACAGTAGTAGATCTGTTGTCTCACTTCATCCCTGTTGCATTTTTGTTAATCTTCTACTTAACAAGCTATTTCTTTTTTCAAAGAATTTTTTTAGCCTGCTTTTAAAATTGTCTTTTTTTGGGTTAATTTAAAATTGTATATGTTGTCCTTTAAAACAAGTTGTACTAATATGCCTCTTTTTTGGTTACTTGGCCTGCTTTCTGTTGGATGGAAACAAATGTTGACAACACAATTAACAAATTGGAAGGTGTTCAGAGCAGCATAACAGCTTATCCAACCTTTAGCAGTTTTGCTGCTGTTCTCTGAACTCATTCCAATTTCCACACACTTTCTGTCTCTAGATCTTTCCCAGTTAGCCTTTCAACCAGGCCTTTGGCTGATTTATATCCTATATCCTTTTAAGTGTGTTGCAGGTGTGTGTTTTCTTGTTTTTCTTGTTTTTATTATGTATTTTATGGTTTTATTTTGTATTTATACACTGTGAACTGCCCTGAGATCTTTGAATTAAGGGCAGTACACAAATTTTATAAATAAGCACATAAAATAACAAAAATAACCTTTAGAATAGCAGCCTTTAGATGTTGAGTAAGAGAGAGCTGAATATACATACGTTTGTTAAATCCTAAGTGCTTCACCACCACACCTGCCCAATAAAACCCACTTTATTGTCCCAAGGTCACATCTTCTAAATATTCTGTCATGTAGCATGCTGCTGTGAAAGGAGTTTTTCTGTATGTTCAGCAGTAACTGTTGGCTTTTTTCCAGTTTTGTTTGGTGTTTAGTTTTCATGGCACAGTTTCTGGTCTCTTGTCTTGCCAATAGAACCTTCTAGCCAGCAGTGTTGCCACAAACTTTGGTACTACAAACTCCTATTGGTCAAGAGATCAAGTTAGAAACCCTAATATGTGATTGTGCAAAAACCAGATTCTTTTTATCTTCCCTTTGTGTGGCCTCTTGTTCATTTCCATTCCACTACTCTATAAATATTTATATTTATAACAGACACTGGTATGTTTTTCATAGGCAGCAGACATTCTTCAAATGTAAGCTCTGATTCTGAGGAGTCTTGTAAGATCTCACGGTTACCACTTTCAAACCATTTTATTATTTATACCAGCCTTCTTCCAAGGAGTTTAGGGTGGCATACACAAGTCTCTCCCTTCTGTCCTAACCTTCCTTAACAAATTGTTGTAAAGCTTAGAGATAGTGATTGGCCCAAAGATGCCTTTTGAGTTCAGTAAGCCTACATCTTATGCACATACCTTGTGCGCATACAGCTTTATGTGCTTGGTAAAAATAATAATAATAATAATAATGATGATGATGGAAAAGAGGGGTGGAAATGGGGTGGACGTAGAGGAAAAACTGCTTTGACAATCCCTCCCACCATTGCACCTGATGTGTTTTGATTATACACAATTTTGGCTTTAGGCCCAATCCCTGGCACATAACCCCACGTAAGTTGTCGGCTTACTGTATTGAGACTGAGCTGAGATTTAAACTTTGGATTCTCTGATTTAAATCAAACACTCTTGCCACTGCACCACACTGATTTTTTATTACATTGCCTAGCCCTAATATTGGAAAATGTGCTTTCCTTCTTCAAAGTCAGGCTGTTGCTGTGAGTTTTGAAATTGCTTGTGAATGTTGATTTTTTTTAATACGAATTTTCATCAGTTTTTTATGCAGCCCGTTTAAATACAAAGTTTTCTACTATTTTCTTCTAATCTAATGGTCTTCAGCTGGTGGGTTGAAGCAGCCTGATTGAAGGTGGGTTGCAACAGGAGCGCTACCACCATGTATATATGTGGTAAAAGATGTTTGGGTTAAAAGTGGGCTTTGAGTCTGAAAATATTGAAGATATCTAATCAATTGGTTCATGGGCTGTTCAGAGTAAAGCCGTAGAACAGTGTTAATCATGAAAGAATGCTGCTTAACCTTGTTAAAGGTTCACTGCTGAGAGAGCAGCCTTCTTTGCTGTGTTCTTAAATGTTACATATTGGGTTATCTCAAGGGCAATTCTTTAAATTTAAAATTTAGACGCAGTCAGATATGTCAGATGAAGAACTGAATGATGATCTTCTACAGAGTGACAACGAAGAGGACCAACATTTCAGGTTTGTCTCTTACTACTTCGCCCCAGTAATGTAATTGGGTTTCTAGATCAGTGCCTTGAATGAGTCTTACCGAAATAGGATTGTACACGTGTTTCACACTGGGAAGAGAAGATAAGTTACTTTTTACATTGGAAGAGTATGACTAGAAATTCACATTTGAGACTAAGTTGAAGAAAATACAGCTGCTATATAGAGCCTGTTTTCTCAGATGCATTCAGCAGTGCTATTCTGATTAAAAAAGTTGGTTTCCATTTTGGAAGCCAACAGGAGTTTATTTTTAACGAGACATTCCAATTGAATAATTGGTTAAATTTTAGGCCTGCAATATATAATTGTCTAAAAATATTTAAAAATAAAAATATTTTATCAGCTAAAAAGTAGTTGTGTGGATTTGTCTGAAAATTTTGTATTTTCTTACATGAATTATAATAACAGGGTAATTTGCACTTGAAATTTTTCAGTCTGCATTGACAGTTTTTCTAAATTCCCAGAGTGACAGTTAGCATGTTTATTTTACTTGTGTTTAGTGAACAAAGCTGAAAATGTTGAAATTGCCAAGCTTATCTAATATCACATATGCAGTTGTCATTCATTTATTGTTACTAATGAATGTATGAAACATTTTTTTCCTGTAAAATAATAAAGCACTGGAAAAAAATCCATCCCACATCACTGCAATGTTCTGTAGCAGTGAATACTTCTGAAAACCTCAGATGGCAAGCCCCATATTTCCTTGTGTAGGTAACAAGGCCTCTCCTTAGGTGATACCTGTGGTAACGTGCATAATTTTAAACACCTAGAGAGATATCCAATGAAGTCTGAGTAATCATAGAGTAGACCCACTGAAAATAATGAACTTACGTCCATTGAGTTCATTGGGTCTATTCTGAGTCTGGCTAACAGTGGATATTATACATTATATGATTGTTGCCTAAGAAAGGTTGTTTTTATTCATACACAAACCTAACAGTTTGACTGGATTACAGTTAATCTGTAGAGTTAACTGGTCAACTAGGTTTTCTTTTAATTGGATGGAAATCCTAATAATTTGCATTGGTGCACAACTTCAACATTCAGTCCCATACTCTCTTCTGCATTAATTTGTTCATCTCTATGTCTTTAACGTGTCATAGTTTTTTGAAAGATAGGCAAGAAAACTAGAGGATTGTTACTTCTGGATAGTTAAGGGCATTTTAAGGTGGGGGAGGTCCTATAGTTGGCTAAATTCTGGCTTTTACTGCAGAATTTGTTGGTTAACTTCTTCTGAATCCTCAAATTCTAGATAAGACATTTAAAATAGAACTTTTACAGACGATGCAAATTTCAATTCAAAGTCTATTCAAACAGCCCTACCCCTTTAAAAGCATTATTTCATTGTAAGAAATAAAAGTGAATGAAAGTCCAAATTGATGTCTGGCAGCATTAATGTAGCTCAGGCTGATGAGTAGTGAGTGTTGTGATAGTGTACGGTAGTCTGGGAATTAACATGAACTGCAGCTTGCTTGGCTACCTTGTACTTCTTGTCAGCCTAACCTGTTAGACCATCTGGTTGGTTTGATCCCTCTGGTCAAATAGCCTGCAGCTGATGATAAGCTGTGGTATAAGTATGCATATTATGAGTTTGTGGCATAGAGTCAAGTCAATGTGTGAGCTATGCACTTTGCTATTGAATGCAGACGCTCTGTGATCTATGTGCATCCTGTACAGAATGCACATGCACGCAACCTGCTCTCATACTGTGGTTAATGTATTGATTTTTCATCTTTCCTTTTTTTTACTCTTATCATAGTACTCAAGGTGTCACAGTTAGTCTTAATGCTACATCTGAAGTAGCTACATCCTTTGAACTCTCGGAGCATGCCAATGATCAGTCTGTTGAGCAAGATTCAGAGTATGAACAAGGGGAGGATGAACTGGGCTATGACAAATCAGAAGTGCCTGAAGAGTATTCTGGGGAATACACAGAAGAAGGGCAGTATGAAGGCCAAGAGGCTGAGCTGACAGAAGACCAAATAGAATATGGGGAAGATCAGGGAGAAGAAGAGATTTATAATGATGGAGTGCTAGATCTCGAAATCAATGAACCTCTAGATGATTTTACAGTGAGTTTCTTTCTATTGTATTATCTGAGATAACATTGCTCCACATGCCTAGGTTTTTAGACTGATTTGAAATCTGTTTACCTCCCTAGGGATGTGGGGAAAATTAGACCTATTATCACTGTCTGCCAG
The DNA here is from genome assembly GCF_027172205.1 of Podarcis raffonei. Taxonomy (NCBI): domain Eukaryota; kingdom Metazoa; phylum Chordata; class Lepidosauria; order Squamata; family Lacertidae; genus Podarcis; species Podarcis raffonei. The sequence goes on from NC_070613.1 coordinate 12,465,245, forward strand.
TTTCTTTATCTAGGCTGTGACAAAGTTTGTGTTGACAGCTTGTTTGGCTGTAGGTAATGCTCCTTTGTCATTCTGGAAGGCAGTTGAGAATCATGACCTTGAGGATTGTATCCTTAAGGAAAAAGCAGCTTTGTGTGGTGGGGAGACAGTGCCAATTGTTAGAAGTACTTAATGCAAAAGCTTTTATCCAGGCTTTAGACACGATCTGATAAAGTCCTTCGAAGGTGAAAAGATTATTGACCTGCTAAAGACATCTTTAAGGTGCTAATATTCCAAAGTGATTGATGTCCTGCTTGCTCCTTTCCACCCCTCCTCTTTTTTTTGTAACTGAGAACTGTCTAAAGCTGAATAAAGAGGTTGGAGGTTACTTCACCAAATGTCATATGCATAATTTTTTCAGTTTAAGTTGCTGAAGCGGCTGCCCAACTTGAGTTGAATATAACTCTGTCCAAAATATTGTGAACAAAAAATATATAAAGAAGCAACGGATTCATTGATATCTTAAACTTGCTTCATTTATTTCTTGTAAAGCATGTAGTAAAGTGTTGTGCAAGGTGGTAAAGCATCTAGTAGTTGGGAGTTACTAGAAATTACTCCGTGGGCATATGTTATGATATTAAAGGGAAAGAAGTATACTTCTTGGCAAAACTGTTGGATTATAGTGGTGCTGCACTGCTTATGAATGGAGTAGAGCCTTCTCTAAAATTGGAAAAGAAAAACATCTTAAGGAATTGGTGCTATTTACTCTTAATTTAGTTCATAATGTTTCATAGCTGCAGTGGTTATAGTAACCCTAACTTACTGTGTTGAAACCATCAGTTTGTGTTGAAATAATCAGGGCTGGTGGCACCTGTGACCCTTCAGCCCATCCAGAATGGGACGATGGAGTTTGTAGTCCAATCTGGAGAGTCACAGGTTTCCCACTCATAGTTTATACTCTCCTAAACTAGTTGTTTGTGCAAGAGACGTTAGGACCTACAACATGGATTGAACTTAGAGCATGCTACTTGGGGCCATTACCAGACATAAAGGTTCCCAATCTCTTCCCTCACCCTTCCCTTTAACTAACATGCTCAAATTCCCTCTTCCCTTCCTTATTCAGTCTTAATCACATCTAAGTGTTACATTAAAATCATGGTTAACATCATTTGGTTTTCCTTGTAACCAGCTTTAAATTCTGGTTAAGAAGGAACCCTGGTTAAGGCTGGCTCTGACAGAACAGTCAGTTGTGACCATGAGACCCAGGCAGCTTCAGATGAAATTTGTGTCCTCCCATAGCTTCCTCCCACAAGCAGAAGCATTTTAAGATTAAAACATTTTCATCATGCAATTATTTCAGGATGAAGATTATATGCAGTCCTACAGTGAGCAGCAAGCAATTGAACAGCAAGAATATGTAGCTGAAGAAGAATTGGAGGAGGTTGCTGACACCCAGACACCTCCAAATGAGTCGGAAGAGGTATTTTTGAAGAAGTGAAATCCTAAAGGCAAAATACTGTTTAGCACAAGGGATTGAAAAGTATTTCAGGAATTGACAGTGGTTTTGTCTGGTTTGCGTCTGTTCTTGGCAGTCCTCATGTGAATCTTTTTTGGAAAAGATAGGAGGAGAAGCTGTTCAATGATTCTTTGTTAGCCTTGCCTTTTGAAACATGTTCTTTTGTCTAAGCTATGAGCGGCTCTATTTGTCAGGATGGCCAACATTTCTAAGCTACAGACAGCAGTTGCCATTATCATTGAGGGCCTCGGGACATGTACACAGTGCGCCTGGAATGCTCAGCTCCTCCTCATCCGCTACTCCCACTGTTACCTGTTTCTCCTCTTCTGGCAGATCTCACAGCTACTTGTAGTTCTGCACGTGACCACTCACTGGCCAGCCCCACTTTTTCTTCTCATATATGAGTTTCCTTAGCTTGTACGTTAACATTATCTTTAGGAGTGTAGGCAGTTAGCTGTGGTATGGGTTTGTGGCAGTAGGCCAGGGTAGAGGAGGGAAAGGATGAAACACACACCTCTCCCCTGCAGACAAGACCTGGAGATTTGAGTAGTTTATGCTTTTTCTCTTCATTATTCTCTTATTAACACCTGAAGCGACTTTGAAACATGAACTAGTATGTTCTTGGCCAAAAATAAACCTGTTTGGCATCACTTTGTAATTAAATAAGCCTAATTACAAGTAGGGCTGCACAACTGATAAGTTGTACATGGTGATAACAACTCTTGATTTGTGTTTACTTTTTCCTCTTTTGGTGGAACTGACTCATCTCTCTAGAGCCACTTATGTACAATGGTAATTTAATTTTCTTCAGGCTCTCAAAACATTGGAGGGAATTATCTGCATTGAACAGACATCACTGGCCATCTGCTTGTAAAGAGGTTTAAATTTAAACTAGTGGTTCCTCTTTCAGTTGAAATATTGACAAAGCAAGATTTTAGTTAGCCAGTCTTCTAAAGAGTTGTCATTAGAAAGTTCTCTTTTCCTGACCTATCTTATCCACTTCAGAGTTGGAGGGGCCATGGAGGCAAGGGGTTATGAAGCCTTAAGCAAGGCCAAACCTTTAATAAAAATGCCATATACTATATGCCACAAGAATTCTGACACTTGACACTTCAAGAACTTTGGATGAGCAGACATCTTGCCAACAGATGGAGACAAGAAATTCAGAGTGACTTTGGGCAGCCGTCCATGAGAAGACCAATTATTACCTGAGCAATAAGTTCATTTTTGTTTGACGCATTTTATTTCCCCCCCTCTTCTGCAAGAGACTAGCTGCCACTCTTAGCTTTCTCCGCCAGTATTTGAGGCAGGGGATTATATTATCCTTTTGGATTTAAGGTTCTTCATCCTAGTTCTCAGTTTCTTTTAAACTAGGAAGTTGGAGCTTTAGCTAGATGGTTTGACAGGCAGTTAGCTTTTTTCTTCATGATCTTAAATAAAGGCTCATCACCCAGGTTAGTGTTTTCCTCAGAACCCACTGGCTCACTTGGCATTTAAAGCCCATGGTGAGTTGTATTTTCTTAAGTGTGTTTAAAGCATTTCCTGTATCACAAAATGCAGCATGCTCTACTTGTGTTAGAATGGTAGAGAATAGAATTGCAAGGGCTTGAAAATTTCTTAGAAAGTAAAGTGACTGAACTTAAAGTGCTGAGGCATCTGGATGAGTCCAAATAATAGAATAATACAGCATTTGAATACGCCACTGTTTTTTTATCATTTTTGATTCATTTCAACTCCATATGGTGAATGAATGTACTGTGTATGTAATAAGCATCTCCTCCCTTCCTTCATGTTTCTTGTTCTGCTGTGTTAGCCACCCCAAGTTTGTATACAGTGCATTTATATCCCTCCCTCTATTTCTTTCAGTGGGCTAAACAGCTCCAGGGCCCCATCCTTTCTGAATTTTCGAGTCCCAAGATCTAAAAGTTTTTTTGCCTGTAATATTAGTTTTCCTTTATCGTTTTTGAGCATGTGGCAAAACCTGTCCAATAAGGCGTTGGATATTGGCTTGAATTTCCTAACTGTACACATGAAGTTTTATTTTTCATAACCTACAGTTGCTTTCCTCATGGCTACATTGTACTGATGGCTTTAATGTACCTTGTGCTAAGCATAGCCACCTTGCTCCCCCTCCTCCTCTGTCATGCTTCCCGATGAGACTATATTAGTGTGTGAAAGTGGCTGTTCATTTGTGGGTGCTGGCCCTTACACCTAATACTAAACATCTTCCCCTTTTGTTTTTTTCTGGTCTAGAAATATTCTAGGATCAGGAACAGAATAAGCAAATCTTGGCATGTTTTGTACGAACCAGAGATGGTAGCTTAAAGCAAACTAGTTAGTTATCCACACTGTCTTCATAAGTTGGCTTGCTTTTAAATTGACCAGAGTTGGGTTTTTAAGTAGCAATCTGTGGGCTCATATGACAGAACAAGTAAAGTTTATGTGAAAGGGAAATTGGGACATGTGGGAGGAGGAAGCATGTGAGTCTCAGACTTTGCTCGGGTTAATGTCAAACACATAACACTAAATCATGATTTAGTGCTATGTGCAAAGATAGCCACTGTAAAGTAACTTCACTCTAGCATATTGAAAACCTACCCGACCAATAATTTACACTTATCCTCCTGTGCTAATAGGCAGTTATTGAAAACCTAGAGCTTCAAGAAGAAACCAAAGAAGAGTCTGATGAAGAAGAGGAAGATGATGAAGAATCTGGTCGATTACGTTTCAAAACTGAACGGAAAGAAGGAACAATCATTAGACTTTCGGATGTAACGAGAGAGCGAAGAAACATTCCAGAAACTTTGGGTAAGATTTTTGGTTAGTGGTCATGCCACTAGAATTTAGGTGCTTTTAATTAAACAAACTAACACATTATTTGTACAGTTTAGTATGAATCTGTAAGCATTACTCTAAAGTGACCAAAGAGAAACACAGACCAAAGTGGATGGTAAGTAGGTCTATAATAGAGTTTTAGTGGCAAGTAACAAAAAAAATTTCCCCTACCATTTCAGTTTTGTGTTGCCTTTTAAAAAATGCACAGTGGGCCTGTTTAATTCTAATGCCAATTTAGACTTGTATGAATGAGCCTGCATGAGCCTTGAGCCATGAGGATATCTGAAGATAAGGCTTCTAGTTTTTGAGTAGTCACGGCTACAGTTCCCCCCAAGTTTGGCCACAATGGGTAGCTGTAGTCAGTTTAAAAGTGAGGCTCATGCAGTCTTATTCATTTCACAGTAGCTTATGGCTGCACATTGAGTCTCAATTCTGTGTATGTAACTCTGAAATTCAAGTTTGGACATTAGGTGAAAGCACATGTCAGCTATTGTAAATCCATTACTAATTTTGCAGGATTGATTTATTCTGTTTATTGGCTGTGTAATTCTGCCCCAGAGTTTGATAGCAGAGCAGCTGGAGCTTTCTTTTTATTTCCTCTATTCCCCCCCCAATTTACACTACTTTACTTATAGGAGGAGGTTGTGATTTCATAAAGGTTGGAAAATACTGTATTAATTCAGAAGCTATGTTTAAAAATTCAGATGCTTCTGGAGCAAATAACTGATATTTCCAATTTCAAATGCCCTTCTATTATCATAGATTATAAAATGTTCAAAGAATCATAGAGTTGGAAGGGACCCCAAGAGTCATCCAGTCCCACCCCCTGCAATGAAGAAATCCTGCCCACAGCAGTTCCTGAGTAGGCTCTTACCACCAACCTTCTGGTTAACAGCCAGATGCACTGACCCTTTGCACTGAAAGCTCCCATTATTTGCCATTTTTACACGATCTATTTTAAATCTGCATGGCAGTCATGCTTATTATTAACATTAAGTGTTACCATATTATATTAGGTTGATAATTGTTTTTATCTGGTTGCTGCAATTGGCACAAGGTAGGAAGGCCTAAATTATAAAAATAAAAACTCCTAATAGGAAACAATACTGCAAGCAGTGTAATTCTTTTTGGAATATGCTGTTCATTCCTTGGTATTGATTGGATGACTGTCATAATGGTGACTGAGACTGTTACTGTGTCCAATAAACAAAGTTGTTAAAAGGAAAGCACTTTTTAAATGTCCAGGAACAGTGAATATCTGTCTGATGGGTCTCACGTCAGTTTTACATAAGTAAAAGAATATACTTTTGGTTACGTCTAGATGTGTCTCTCTTTCCCAATTTGGGAACAAACGTGTTATCTCTAGGGTGACACGCAATGTCTGCTCGGCATGGGATCAGGTCTTTCCACCAACACACACTTTTCTAGAAGGTTTGGCTGATTAAAGATGGTTCTGAAAGAACTCTCACATTTATGCTGTCATCATAGTGAGGTGGAACCGGCAGGATTGCTACTGAATTATTTACAGTCTCAGTGTGCCATCTTGCAAAAGTACATGCAAACAAGTCTGCTTTTGAAATGTTCTCAGCTTCAGAATCAATACAAAGGCCTTGTGTAGTTTGAGAACAGAACATGCTGGTTTATCCCATGATGCGACAACCTCAGGAGTGTGTTTTCTGTTGCTTATCTCAAGGACTGCTTCTCCCCAAATGAACCAACCCAGACCGTGTGATCATCATCTAAGACCATCCTACAAGAGGTCTGGAGATTGGCAAGACAAGCACGGGCCTTTCCTTTCCATTTGTGGAATGCTGTCACTGGGGAGGCTTGCCTGGCGCCATCATTACATATTTTTAGGCGCCAGGAAAAAAATGTTTCTTTGCAATCAGGCCTTTGGCTGATTAACTGTTCTGTGGCCTTTTAAATGTGTTTGTCGGAGGGGGGTTATTGGTTTGTTTTTGTTTGATTATGTATTTATGTTTTCATGTTGTGAACTGCCCTGTGATCTTCAGGTGAAGAGTGGTATACAAATTTAATAAATCATAATTGATATACCCTTTTAAGGTGCATCACTGTCTCAGGTCTCTTACGAAAGTAGCATAGGCATTTAAACAGTGATTGATTGGAAGGCAACCTCCAGGAAGGAGCTCTGTAGTTCACATATTCATGTCAATAGTTGTATGCATTAGTACTGCCCCCTGTATTTCTGTATTTTCACTTACTATATTTAGTATTTATCTATTTATTATTATCTTTATACTGTCTTTCACCCAAAGACCATAGGGTGGTTTACAATATAAAAAAACACAAAAATACATACCATAATAACAAACAAAACCAATACTCTGCTCCTATTTAAATAAAAATATTTAAGGTGGGATAAAGTAGTGTGCTTTTGAGGAAAGGAAATGTGAACTCACCAGGTCTCAATTAGAGGAGTTTGGTACGTGAAGCAGGAATCATTGCAGATATGGTAGCCAGGGCTTGAAATTTCAGATTCATAGGTGTTACAGTACAGATTTAGAGACCAGTGTTGTATTGGGCTGAATAACTGCAGGTTTCTAGGTTATGAACCATATGGGATTATCTGGTCCTGATTTATCAAATAGTTTGATAAATTTGATTTCTCCTCTTTCCCAGGCTAAACATGCCCAATTTCCTCAACTATTCCTCATCAGGCTTGGTTTCCAAACCATTGATCATCTTGGTTGCCCTCCTCTGCACACACCCCAGATTTAATATCTTTCTTAAATTGTGGCACCCAGAATTGGACTCAGTACCTCAGGTGTGGTCTGCCCAAGGGAGAATAGAGTGGAACTGACACTGTATTTCTATTGAAGCAGCCTAGAATAGTATTAGCTTTTTTTTGCTGCTGCATCACACTGTTGATTCATTTATAGGTTATGGTCCACTCAGACCCTTAAATGCTTTTCACATATACTACTGGTATGCCCGGTGCAGCTGTTTCTTCAGATGCCTCCCACTTTTCTTTCTTGTTGGAATTGTTGCCTGCATTTGTGCCTTCCATTTTTACCTTTAAGAAACTTCCATCCATATTGGACTCCCTTCTCTTTGAGTATTTCTGACCATGGGATCTCACCTAGTAGTTCCTTAAGCTTTTTGAAATCAGCCTTCTTAAAGTCCAGAGTGGATGTCTGACTACACTCAGCTTCCTCTTGCCTTTCTATCCTGAAACCCAAGATGACATAAGCATTCCTCCCAATAATAAAAGATGAAAATGCATACAGCCCATTCAAAGGCAGAGTTTGAGTTGAACTGAAAGAACCAGGATATAGACTAAAACCTGAAACTTGTGGAGTGTATGAACATGGCTGGCTTCCCTGAGATTTGTACCACAGCTGAAAAGGTCTTGTTCCTAGTAGAAGTCTGACTTATTTGGTGTCTGTCTAAAACCAGCACCTTTATTTAATCTCAGAAACAGGTAGGTGCATAATGTAGATAAAAATATCATTTTTCTGATTGTGGAAATAGATATGTATGTGTATGTGTTATTGTGCTACTATCTAGGCAGAATTCAGCTGGAAAAGGATGTTATTGCGATATTTACTAGCAGAAATCAGTTGTACCTAGAAACATCCACAATTGCAGAAGCCCTTTCACTTTCTGTCCTCTAATCTGAAAAGTAGTTGAGAGATTAGTAAATGCTTCTTACCTGTGTGGGGCCTGCTTAGAAGGATTATTAATATACATAGAAATATATATAGTCATTTAATTTATGTATATTCACATGGTCCAGTAAACTATAGCATAAAACTGTTATAGCTAATAAAAATGAAAAGTTGAATGAAAAATGAAACAAACTGATTAGCAGTTTGCAAAGAGTTCTAAATGACGTATTTTATACAAGTCTTTTAGTTAATTTTGTATCTTACACCCAAGTTTTTCTTTGAAAAGTCATTGTCAGCTGGAGCTGTTAAAAGATCTGCAATAATTGATGTCTATTAGGGATCAACCTAATAGGACTAAAAAATGTAGTAGAGCTGGCGTAATAAATATTACTTTCCTTTCAGTACTGATTGCTCTTAATAGGAATTACGGGTATAGAAATGAAACTTGGTTGTATAGCTACATTTCTTTACTTTAAAATCTAGACATAAGTTGAAAAAACACTTAAAAGAGAAATTAATATTTCAGTGGAAATTACAAACGTAATTTCCATCCTGTCACTTTTTGGTGACCTTTCGTGACAGCTTGTCTCTATTGGAGGGAAGCATTCTTACTTGCTGATTAAAGATGTCGTTTCAAACCATTTTATTACCAAGGATAGCAAAATTAATCTTGACATTTGGAGGCCCTAGAAAAATAATTGCTGATTCACTGCATTAGGTGTATGTGAAAGAATTCTACAGTTAAGATTGGGTGTCTGCTGGCAAAAATATGTTAAACATTTTCCCTCATGAATGGAGCAGAGGCATCTCCGAAGTGTTGCTTTTGCAAATGAAAAGGGAAATCTCTTGGCTTGAAAGAGTTTTCAGGAGGGTCGATCATATTGTATTGCATATAAAATAGTGTTTTGGGAACTATGGCCCAAAGAGTGCATGGGGGGTGTGTGTTACTGATCCTGCCCCCTCCTAGTAGTAGCTACTTGCAACACTGCTATGGAGTGTTCCCTGATCCTCAGATTTCTAAAAAAGTCTTAATGCTAGAATTTGTCGACATCCAATGAAACTATATATTGGAAGGTTCAGGATAGACAAAAGAAAGTACTTCATACAGTACACAGCTTTGGAATTCACTTCCCCAAGAAGGTAGTGGTGCCATCAACTTGGATAGCTTTAAAAGAGGATTAGACTGATTCGTGGACAATATCAGCTATGACGGCTGTGTTTCAGCTCCACTGTTGGAGGCAGCCTGACTCTGAATGCCGGTTGCTGGAAATCACAAGTGGGGAGAACTTTGGTCCTGCTTTCAGGCTTCCCATAGGCATCTGGTTGGTCACTGTGAAAACAGGCTGCTTGATCCAACAGGCTCCTCTTAGGTTCTTAGGAGAGCGTATGGGCTCTGAAGTGGGAATGGCAGCTGAAAAGTCCTCATGCAGTGGATCACACAAAGGCCTCTGGATCCCTTCTCGTTGCTCATGTGAAGGTGTAAGATTTCTCAGTAATTCAACAATTCCTTTCGAGGGTACTCTTTCATGTTAGGTACAGAACTTTGTCTTATATCACTTCTCATATGTGATCCAATCCAGTTAAGATCTTCATCTGGTACTCTTCTTCATGCTCCATCTTGCAGCAGGAAGCAAAGCATGGCAAACTCGGCCCTCCAGATGTTTTGGGACTACAACTCCCAACATCCCAGACCACTGGTCCTGTTAGCTAGGGATGATGGGAGTTGTAGTCCCAAAACATCTGGAGGGCCGAGTTTGCCTATGCCTGCTGTTAATGGATGTTTACTCATTTTTTTAAGGTACCTGCTTTCAAAGGTGTGTGATACCCCAAGTGCAGGAGAAGCTGAATATAAAGGCTTCTAATGAATGAATACCCATGGACAAATCAGTTGAGAATGGCACTAGTAGGAATAAGGAATTATGAGTGGAAGGCAGAGGATAAAGGATTCTTGGGGAAATGATTTCTCCCCTCTCTCCATCTTGTGTAAAAAACCAAACACAGAACAAAACAAAAACTCTTGACTGGAGGGGAGTAAGAGCCCATTTTCTCCCTCCTCCCCAGCTGGTTCTTTTTTTGGAGGGGAGGGAGCTGGCTTTCATTACATCCCTGAAGCAATTGCTTCCTTGCCCTAGCAGAGATGTGCTAGCACTTGTGGACTGCTCCTGAACATTCCTCATAGAGGGACCAGGAGGATCATCAAGTCCACCCCTCTGCAATGCAGGAATCTCAGCTGGCCATCCAAGCTCTGTTAAAAAACCTCCAAGAAAGGAGAGTCCACAACTTCCCGAGGGAGACCTCTAATCAGAATCATTTTGGTGGAGCTGGGAAGCAGTGGGCAGTCCTGAGATATGAAGATCTCACACCAGAGCAGGTTTTCTGTTCTGGGCCCCTTCCAGCTGGGGCATCCTTATTGTCCACACCCCCACATACTATTTTGAAATAAATGAATAGGGCTGTATTGTAGTATGCCTGCTTTTTTTGGGATCGGGAAGGACATAAATCCAACTGTATGGGTCTGAGGGCTGTGAAGCTACTGCAGTCACACACATTTCTAGCTTTAGTTTACAGGGGGTGTCATCCCTGTCTCTGTTTGTGGCCTGGCTCCCTGCAGTCTGTCTCCCCAGGCACTTTTCTAAGCTGTGCTCTGATGTTGGAAGTGAGCTTTATTGGGAGAGAAGTGCTTGATGAGGAGGTATGCTGTGTAGCAAGTGCATGGGAGCTATGCACTCAGCTGCACACCCTTCTTGCTCTTAAAACTGGAAAACATACTTTTCTGATTCTGTGGGACAGGATCAGATCAGAGTCGAGAGTGTCATTTCGAGCATTTTGTGCTCCTTTGTCAAGGCTGTAAAATACAAAAGAAAAAAGTAATAGAACTGCATAACAAGGTTGTCAGTGTGCTTGTACAGCACAGTTGTAAATACCAGATTCCTTCAGTTTGGTTGCATAAAGCAAGCAATTAATTGTGGTGTCAAGCCCCTTCCTCCTACAAAAAACGAAAGGGAAAAGCTTTCAGGTATGAGAAGTACAGAGTTGTGAGTTCCATAGCCAAACTCCATTTTTATTTATATGCATTTAACAAAATTAATATACTGCTTACTCAATACAAAACCTCTAAGCATTTGTGTGTGTGTTGGAATGAGCAGTGAGAGTTTAGAAACTGAGCATTAGTATTGCCCAGGCTTTGCTTTATTTAACAGCCCTGAATATATTTCTGAATCTGTTGCCTTAAGTAACAAATTCAAAATGAAATTAAAAATTAAGCCGTGAGCTCCATTGCAGTCTGCTATGTAATGGAACCTTTATTGTGATTATAGAAAAAGGCATGCTTGAAGTAAGTTGAATTATTTTTTTCCTCGAATGAAGGGAAAAGTATTTTCCTCCATGGTGGTAAAACTGAGGCATTTAACTTGCTCAAATAGCACTAGCAAAGCCTTGCATTTAATTAATTTTCTTACATTTATATCCTGCCTTTTGTCTGTAATGGAATCCATCAAGCTATATGTGTAGTTCCCCCATCCAGACACTGGCCAGACCCAGACCTTCAGCAAGGCGGTGGCCTCACTTTCCTTCAGGCCATATAAACACTTGTCAGGCAGCCATAAGCAACAAGAAATTGCAGACAGGCAAGGGAGCTGTGTTAGTTCTATCAAATCATGTCCACAGTTTGAGGCTCAGGTTTGTCCTCTACCTTCTCTTGTGGATTAGATGTTTGGCCTTTCTTCTTGCTTCTGCCGAGGAACCAGAGAAATTGTTTCTCTATACAGTTGTAGAGCTCCTTTCTGCTGGAGATGTCCTGCAGACCATGTATAGGGCTGCTTTCAACATCTGGGAACTAAAATGGAAGCATACTATGGTTATGTTAAGTGTGTAACACACATTTTGTGTGTTATTTAAAACTGCTTGCAGAGATTTGCATCTTAAAGGTATGCATTTGGTCACCCTACAACCCTTTTGCCTGGGAAAATGAAGAAAAGCAAATGCTTGACTTTCTGCTAAGGCAGTTCTGATTGAATTTATTGAGATTTGCTTCAACTGGAAGGGAAACCTTGTAGTGATATCTAAATCTAAAGAAATAGAGGTGGTGGTTACTGATGTTGATCCAGGAAGTTGCCGTGGAATCAATTATAAAATCCATTTCAACTATACATCTTGATGCATTTTATTTATACACATTTTCCAACCTGTTCTGGAAATCTGTTGTTTCCATATTACTTAAAGCACACCTGTTATTGATATGTTTAATGAAATCTGATCAGATAATAGCTGTACAACCTCTGCTATCTATAGTATGCTACATTAAGGTTATTGTGAGAGACAGGAAAAATAAAATAGTTTCACAGATGGATCTTGAAAGAGCAACAAACTGACACACAAGTGCTTATATTCAAAAAAAAAAAATAGTTGCAATCTGATTTGTGGTGTTGGTGGAAATCTGCTTTAAGAAATTCAATAGCTGTAAGCCACTCTTGGAAGAATAAAACATTTCTTTCTTGATAAATGCAAGGATGCATTTCTATTTGCAAATTAAAAAGATCTGGTAAAAGTAATGTGTGCCCTATAATCAGGGTGATGGGTGGCTGTGCAATTTTGTTGTGGCTGCAGGGAAAAATTTTTATTACTTCATTAGTCCTTTTAATCCTCCTGGTAAATATCTAAAAGCGCCCCCTTCTTTCATCTGATAGAACTTTCTGCAGAAGCCAAAGCAGCGCTATTTGAATTTGAAGAGAGGGAAAGGCAAATGAAGCAGGGGCGTTATGGCTCAAGAAGAGGAGGAGGAGGAGGAGGAGGAGGAGGAAGGAGAGGAGGGCCTTTAATGTGTCGTGGGATGGGAGAACAAAGAAGAGACAACAATGAAAGGGGAAGAATGAAGGATCACAGGCCTGCGTTGCTGTCGACCCAGACATCTGTTACGGTATCCAAACGCAATGATTATGGTGGTCAGGGTTGGTGAATTTTAGTTATTTAAGCAAAATTGTTGAAAACACTGACTGCATTAAGGTGCTTAAGGTTGAATTCAATAGTTCATTTATTGATGGGAATGCAAGCACTTTGATTGTGCCTGCCCCAACACAAGTCCAAGCCACTGTTGGCAGAGCATATACAGGAGCATGGTTCCTCCACTGCCCATCCTGAGGTTTCTGAGAGATCCTGTGCCCCAAGTTCTTGCCGGGTGGGGGGGGGGAGCTATTTTAGGAGTAGCCAAGGACCAATGTCAGAAACTGCTTTTAACTTCGCTGAGTTTCCAGTGAGGCTCCATGTAGTGCAGAAAGCTGGTGTAGCTTTTATATCAAGAGTAGATACGAGGCTGGGTATGTTTGCAGTAGTAGCATTCTGAGTGGGAGAACATTCTGGTGGGAGAATGTAAAGGAATGAGACTGGTAGCTACTATAATCTTGATGCTGAAAGCCTCCACTTTCTGAGAAGCTGCTGGTGCCTCTCCCTCCTCACACATTGGGCTTCCTGTGTACATGGAGTTTCCATTTAGCTATGGCTCATAAGCCTGTGGATATCAAACTTCCAGGAGTGTAGTCAGTAGTCTCAGGGGATGCCTCTTGTTTTTTTAAATTTTTTAAAGGTGATTACAATTTCGAGCAAATGTGATTTTCTGTGTTTTCTTTTTAGACACATTCGGAAAGGATATTTCGTCATCAACAGCCCATTAGGAATCTCTTCCAGCAGCAGCAGCAGCAGCAGCAGCAGCAACAGCAGCAGCAGCAGCAGCAGCAACAGTTGCAGGGGCTGTTACCCATTCCCCCTCAGCTTCATACACCACCTCCGCCTCAAGGGATGCATATGCCACCCCAGCTAGAAGCACCAAGAATGCTGATGAATCCTCCTCCAGTGACATCTCAGCAGCCAAAAAACATACATATAAACCCACACTTCAAAGGAACTGTAGTAACACCTGTGCAAGGTGAGATTTTGTCAGAAAGCAACACTATAAACAGCCTATAATTTTGTCCTGGAGCAGCCCCCTCCAGTTCTATAAGTACAATTCACATGTGATGATGATGATAATTTATATACTGCCCTATACCCGGGGGTCTCAGGGTGGTTCACAGAATAAAATTCTGTGATTATTCTGCATGTACTGCTGTTTTACTGCCTTCATTTATGCAGAGGTGTGCTTGTATGAAAGGGATGGGGTATTGCTGAAGTAGGGGAAAGGTGTCTATTCAGTCATATATATACAGTCGTGCCTTGAAAGTTGATTGGAATCCATTCTTGAAGTTTGATTGACTTCCAAAACCAAAGCGTGGCTTCTGATTGGCTGCAGGAAGGAAGCGCCTGCAGCCAATCAGAGGCCCCGTCGGATGTTCGACTTCCAAAAGAAAGCTCGAAAATTGGAACACTCACTTCCGGGTTTCGATCATTTGGGAGCCGGTTTGTTCAGGAGCCAAGGCGTTCAAGATCCAGGGTACAACTGTACTGCTTTGGTGTTTACTGCCAGCGTATAGAGAACATTTCCATTAAATGAAAACATTTTTAATTCAGGCAAGTCCAGCAAGTGTGTGTGTATTGAATGCTGACTTTAAAATGTCAACATGCTTCACTCCTTCCATTCATTCCAGTATTTGAACTACAAAATCATCTAGATTCTTTGAATACAGTCATACCTCGGGTTACGAATGCTGTGGGTTGTGCGTTTTCGGGTTGCGGACCAGGTTTTGGTGCTTGCACATGCACAGAAGCACAAAATGACGTCATGCGCATGTGCAGAAGCTCTGAATTGTGTCACACGCTTGCACAGACGTGGTGCTTCAGGCTGCAAACGCTGTGGGTTGCGAACGTGCCTCCCGCACGGATCACATTTGCAACCAGAGATATGACTGTACCTGATACCTGGAAGTGGTACCAATTTGTTTTATTTGTGATCTTTTGAGTCCAGTTGTTGGGTAACACCTACTTCAGAACCAACATGACAAGTTAACTTTATAATTGATCATTCATTCACATATATATTGTTTAATTGTACAAAATTCGTGTGTTGCCTTTGCTAGCTGAATCCCAATTGCCCTGTTGAATGCTCTTAGTAAATTTTTCCTGCCTGCAGCTATTTGGAAGAACGGGGAAGCAGCTGCCTATGAATATGACTGCTTATAAAAATGGCCTAGAGTCTTGGCTAAAACAAATTGATTTAAAAGGTGTGCTCCTTGTTTTTAGTGCCCTTGCTGCCAGTCCCAAACCAGCCAAGACCTGCTGTAGGACCCCAGAGATTTCCTGTGAGTAGCAGCTGTTTTTTCTTCTCTGATATGGATAAGCATACATTTGCAAAGAAATATTAATATGGCAAATAAAAGCGGTGCCAGTGAAATATAATTTTAAGGTTTTGTAAATATTGACAATGATCTGTGCAGTAGAAAATGTTTGTTAGAAGCTTAAGATCAATGAATTTCTGAGAGCAGAATTAATTTTGTTTAATTGTAAAATTGTCGAGCCACTCTCTCCAATGGGGAGTGTTAAAATAGAAAAGTGCAAAAATGACTTTCCTGTTCATTACAGTCTTTTCAATATAAATAGGAGGAATGCTAATTTAATAAAAAGGTCATACGTAAAATGTGTTGTGCTTGGAAAATATAAAGATCTGTACTAGTTTTGTACTTATTTTAAGCATTTAATAGCAGATGTTGAGTTGACACTGGCTAATTCTACCCCCTTTTCTTATTTTTGGCTTCTAAAATACACTTTCTCTTTCTCCTTGATTGATTTACTTCTCTGACATCAGTTCTTCTTCTTACTCCTCAGGATCAATGTCATATAATCCCACCTTGCCAGTCCTTGCCATTTTCAGGGATATCCCCATGTAGAGCACATTGATAATCCAACCAGTTTGGATTACTGAATAATGTGGGCTATAGTATCAAGGTTGTCCTGATCCAAGAATGTTTGAAGGTAGTGCAATAGCTGAAGCTGGGCATAGGCACTCCTCACCACTGTGACCACTTGGACCTCCAGTGATGGCTTGGTATCTTGGAGTATCCCCAGACTGCACACCTCTTCTTTCATGGGGACTGCTACTCCATCCTGAATTGACTGGCTACTAATTAATGGAA
Organism: Podarcis raffonei; assembly: GCF_027172205.1. NCBI lineage: Eukaryota > Metazoa > Chordata > Lepidosauria > Squamata > Lacertidae > Podarcis > Podarcis raffonei. The sequence goes on from NC_070613.1 coordinate 12,481,261, forward strand.
CCAGCCATTCACATAATGCCAGGAAGTCAGTTTATTGACTCGCCCAGTACATTCCTGCCTCCTGTACTGCATTTGCACAATCTTTCCTGGTTACGATGGTAGGGAGAGATCTTGCTGGGTGTCAGTTGTGTGTTGTTGATGCCATGCTCTTAAATTCCCAGATAGCTATTGTTTCCAGACTGTGGAAGGACCACGTGTTTTGAGTTCCCTTTGAATACTTAAAGAAGCTTTAGGAAAACTAGCTATAAAATAATTGTTAATATATGCACAGCCTGTCTGCTTGACCGTAGATTCTAAGACAAAAAATAGTTGCAAGTAGAAAATGTACACCTCAAAATGTGAGAGTGGATTTGTACCATCCATGGTCTTTTAATAGGATGATTAGTTTTCCTTACATAATCAATTACTGGTCTGTTTTTTCTGTGAGGGATTACTAATAGTCATTGCAATTGCTGCATAAATCTGTATTACAACATGCCAAAAATGCTTTGAATCCTGTGGTTTAAGTATTTTCATTTATCTAATTTTACAGAAAATGGATGCATATGAGGAATGAGACAGCCTTACTTTTTACTAAATTAAGGCGAGGTTTTCATATGAGCAACTGCTCATTTGAAATAGGAACTTGATGGCTGTTACACATCAGTCACATTTCATTCTGAAAAACACCCAAGTTGTAGATGATGCCAGTCAACAAAACTTGAAAGTTTTTTTTAAAAAAGAATATAATATATATGTGTAGCCATTATTAGATGAACTCCACAATGCCTATAGAATAAATTATTGTGGGGGACCAAGGATTACTAGTCCATATTCTCAGTTGCTGCTCATATTTTGTTCAGTGACCCATGGACGATCCAGTTCTATAATTTAGTTGGCATTGCCTTGTAGGGTATTCAGATGCAGAGCACATGAGCTTTGCTGATATGATGTTACTGAGAGGAAACAAGTGCTGTGGAACAAATGTAGTTCCTGAAAGATCTCCTGAAACGTCAGGATGGTGGTATGGTGATTTTTGTTTTTCCAGATTGCAGGTGACATTGTAAAACTAGTAGAATGTGTTGTTTAATCACACGTTCAATACATTTGCTAGGTCCTTTGGAGGCCAGTCTTAATCTGTGGGCTGCCATTTTGCTATTCCTGCCATGCCCTGCTGCCAGAAGTTAAAGGGAGAGGGAGGAGTAAAGCAGCATCATTACTGAGCCTAAACTGAAGAAAAGTAGAAAAAAAGTCCTGCCTTTCTCTAGCCAGTCAATTATGGATTGAATTGTAATAGCAAATAGCTTACTAGTTTGGAAGTCAGGATTCCATGTTTCTCTCATGAAATTGTAGTCCCCTCCCACCCGGTTTGTGGACCGACTTTCGTTAGAATAAATAACAGCTCCCCGAATTCATACATAATGCAGAATTGCAGTTCTTCTTCAAAAATGAGAGTAGAAGCTTTTCTTCTTCATTCCACAGAAAGGGAGCCTCAGGACATAGCTTAGAGGATTTCTTCTGCAGCTTAGATGATCTCCTGAATTGGGTCCATAACAATGATCTGTTAATTTCAGATAGCATGTCATAGTGACCAGCCACTTGGAAGTGTGTTTGCCTTCAGACTGGTAGAAGTTTCTTTCAAAGCCCATGAGCACAGTTCTGACACTAATGGCTTTTCAGTGCATTTAGAAAATTTTAGAAAGCCCAAGTTACTGCAACTCAAAGAAATCATATAAATTGTTCATATTTCAATATTGTTTTGTTTTTTACACATTTGCATTCCCAGTGCCACATACGTGTCTCTTCGTTACATTATATAAGCATATGTTTACATAGTTGTTTAAATTAGGGTTTTTTCTTCTATGTCACCTTTAATTTTTTAGTATAATAAAACAAGAAGTTCTTGACCTTATCCAAAATGACTAGCAGTATGTTCCTCCCTAGCCCCTTTAGAAATGGTTGATCAAGATAAATTCCTCTTGGGAAAGACCACAGAATTAATAAATCATTCCTTCTAGTGGTTGAGGGGCTTGCTTTTTCAGTTGTCCAAGAACCTTTCCCACACATTATGGAAGCCAAGAGCCAAGCCTGTATTTGTCTCAGTATGCAGCTGTGTTGACTGGGGTGGATGAGAGTTGTAGTACAAAACACCTGGAGAGTACAGGATTGGGGGGTGCTGTTTTACACATACAGATGTTCCGATAAAATATAATTTGTGAATAGGTCTTTATAATAAGTACATTTTCAAGAGTGTCTTGTGACCGACATTATTTTGAGCATTTGAGAGATTACGGATTACGTGATTGTAGCAATAATATTTGTTTAGATGTTAGATCTCAAATGGCACTGGGGGGGGAACACCCCTTCTGCGCTGCTGCAGCAGTGATTGTGCTTTTGCTATGGCGGTGCTGTTAGAAGAGCAGCAGTAAATGAAATTTTCACTCTATTACTGTGCACCAGCGGTGGCGAATCCCACATAGTCTGGAAAGCATTTTGTTTTCTTTTTAACATGATACAAGGTATCAGGTGGTCATGATTGACATTTCTTGGATAGCGCTTTATACAGCATTTCATGCAAATCATGTTTGAATGAGACTGCTGAATCAAATTACATTTCTCTCCTATTATAGCCCCTACAGATGTGCAACTGAGCTTCCTCAGCATCTACTGGCAAGCTTTCCTTATGAGGACTTGCCATTTTCACAACTCGTCTGCGCAGCCCTATAATTGCAACACTTACAATAGTGACAGAGTGATGAGTGTTTTCTCTTATCAAATCTATAAGTAGTAGCAAGCAGATGTAGTGCAAGATTTCCAAACACCCCCCCCCCACTCTATATGCTGTCAAACAGTGTCAGGCTGGCAGAGGGAAAATGCAATTTAAAATGCAGGTGACATAATAACAAACACCCTCCATTTGCTAGTGGGCTTCTGATTAATCACTATTACCATACATTATCATACCATCAAATTTAATCAAATCAGTGAATTCCCATCTGCAGGAGGAGCAGCAGAAGCTAAATATGATGGTAACAGCTATTAAACAAGAGCGGCAAAGAAGACTTCTAAAATGAAGCAACCCTTTCCCTTTTTGTGTTTTTTCCGACGGTTTATTGATCTTACAAACGGTAAAATGAAGCTGAATTAACAGTTGTCCACTCTTTCACGTGACAGATGCAACCGTTACAAACACACACAAAAACAAATCCCAGAACATCAGAATTCACAAAAGCGCTATGCTACAGAAGTGTTGAAATAAATGTGACCTCACTTTTGCCCTTCAATCTACAGTGCGTCTAAAATAGTCAGGAGCTGGGGGTGGATTATAAACCTCCCCAGGAATATATTAGGGGTCCCTGATGATCAAGATCCCGTAATATACCATGCATTTTTTTGCGGGGGGGGGATCTTTGCTTTCAGTATGCAGGAATGTTTGCTAATGATCTGAGGAAACATGTAGTTCAGTATGGAATAGGATGTTGGGAACAGGCATGTTTAGCTTGTGGATTTGTGTGTGTGTTTTAAATAGAATTTAAGCAGGAACAGTGCAGGACCCTAAACTACTAAGGGTAATGATTCATGTACAAATTTCTTGTACAGTGAAACAGGAAGCATTACCACCACCACTACTACGGCTACTACCACTATTATTACTATAAGATGCCTTTAAAAAAAGAATACAAATTTATGTAGGATATCTTTTAGTGGATATTTGCCCCGAGAGCCTCCATATTTGGAAGTAGTATACCTTATGAGTAAGAAGTGCTGGCAACAAAAGAAGAGACACATCATTGTGCTTGGTGAATTCTGAATAGAAGTATATTTTCTGTTCTCTTGTTCCCTTCCACCATCCAAAAAAACCCCTGGTTTCAAATTCTATTGAGGTCTAATATATAATCTTTCCATTTCCCCAGATGCACAGTTCCAGCAAAAATGTGTGCTGGTATTAATATTTTATTTCTTCCTATCACACGAGCCCAGAATGGCTAACAGTATTCCTTTAACGCAACACAAAAAAGTGCCCAACTTCAGAAACATTTCTTAAAAATACATAGCTGAAGTGTTAATTCTTCATTTATTATTGCATTGTAATAATTTTTAACGTTATAGCCAGTTCCAGTTTTTTAACCTCCTTATACTCACCTCCTCCAGGTTAAAACCACAACTCTACAATAAAATACAATGTACAGTACCGTATAACAGTAATATACAGTAGGGCCTCTCATACTATACTCCAAAGGCTTGCAAAAACAGGTCTTAATCTCTCACAGAAGTAAAACAATATTGGGGACAACTAGCCATTGGGGGAGGCCTAGCTTCATGTAGTTTCCCCCGGGCCATATAGTTTTTTTAAAAAAATTTGTATACCGTCTTTCTATCTTACAATGCTCAAGGTGGTTTACAAGCTGAAGAAACAAAAAATGTACATTTTATAACAATCTAATACAATACAAAAATGTGATAATAAAACTTTAAAATTGGCAACCTACATCAAAAAAGTAATATTCAACAAACATTAGAATAGTATTAAATAATAACAACATATAGAAGTTAAACAGAAATCCACTCAACAGTTACAATAAATAATTTCTAAACTATAGTCAATAAAACAATGGCAAGCCACAGTACATAAAATAATGCAATACAAATTGAGAAGCAGAGACTAGAGGGTGGAGCAAGGCAGGTGGAAGGAGGTCTTGCCTGATGGAGTGTCGCCCCTCACAGTTCTTCCTCCAGGCACAGCTTCCTTATGAGGAGTCCCAGGGCCAGGGGATGGGGCAAGGCAGGTGGAAAGAGGCCTTGCCTGATGGAGTCTCTCCCCTCACAGGCCATACTCATGAAGGGTATGAAGCTTTGTGCATTAGTACCAACACTGCAGTGCGCTCAGGATTAGTGTAATGTGTTCCCATTTTACTGCTCCGGGTAACAAATGGTTTCCCCAGCCACTCTGGGCGGCTTCCACAGAGACAAAAAATACACTAAGATGTCACACATTAAAACTTCCCTGAACAGGGCTGCCTTAAGATGTCTTCTGAATGTCAGGTAGTTGTTTATCGCTTTGACATCTGATGGGAGGGCGTTCCACAGGGCGGGTGCCACTACCGAGAAGGCCCTCTGCCTGGTTCCCTGTAGCTTTGCTTCTCGCAATGAGGGAACCGCCAGAAGGCCCTTGGCGCTGGACCTCAGCATCCGGGCAGAATGATGGGGGTGGAGACGCTCCTTCAGGTATACTGGGCCCCAGGTATTCTAAGACCCCAAAGCCATCTTCCCCACAGTCTTGTTAGGATTCAGCCTCAGTTTATTAGGCTTTCTCCAGCGCATCACTGCCTCCAGATTCCAGCACTTGTACAACCTCCCCTCATTCAGTTTGTGTGGAAAGACAGAGCTCAACTTCATCTAAATATTAGTGACTCCATGCGCCAAATCTTCAGATGGCATCTCTGAAGGTGATTGGTTTTAGTCATTTCCCCTCCAGAGATGGGAATGCTTGTCATCCCAAAAAGCAATCTAGAATTTCACCTACTTTAAAATACTTCTTTCTCCACATACAGTAAGTCACCCTTGGGTATAAGAACCAGAGACTGGACCCTGCTTCCTTTTTGCATGCATCCAATTGGTGCAGAACTCAGTAAATTAAAAAAATTAAGCTTATCATGAAGCCCAAAGCCACCATGCATTTGGGCATGGTGGTTTGCTGAGAACATGATGGCTGTGGAGCCATACATTGAAGGGATCTGCATGTTACATTTCTGCGTGCATCTTACCCTGTGGTGATTGAATTGAACTAAGGTCATTTACCCAAGAAAAGCCAAAGTCCAGTGGATGCTAAAGTAAGAGGATTAACATTTTGTGACAGATAGCTATAGTTTTAATCATGTCATAGGTTATAGTCACTGATTCTTTGCATTTATACAATTTTTAATAAGAATTAACAGAGTATCCCTACTTTGGTGTCAGTGGCATTCTTCTAGCCTCTTTGCATGTTAAGTGAGATTAATAAATGAAAACATGTTGTAGAGACAGGGTGTAATTTATTGAAAGATTCGTGAAGTTTCAATGACATTGTTAAGGTATTTAATTAGTCTCTTTGAAAAAAAGTATAGAGTGACCCTTTTAGGAAAGCTGATAAGTCATATAATAGCTGTTAGATCCTCTTTATGCCTTGCTTTATAAGATTAACTTTGTGCTAAGCAATTTATGCTAAGTTTTCTCTTTTATTGGTAGCCAAAGTTATCTGTGGTTCATGAATAGATTATAACAGATAACATCATGTAATTAACAAGAGATGCCGAAAAGTAAAAGTACAATTTCTGTAAGAATTGTATGAGAGAGAATGTTAATTTCTTAACTAGGGGGGATATTTGAGAGGATAAAAAGGAAAGCAAAATAGTGCAATTCTTTGACAGGATTAGGGTAACCTTATCTCATGTTCTTTCAGAAAGTAGGATTGCCTGCGTATGTGGAAGTCATGCTCAATGAGCCATTCAGATCTCTATAACAAACTGTAGACAGAAGTTACCTAGTGCTGAGGTTTTGCAAAAGTAATCAATAACATTCTGGTTAAGCCTGTGATATGATGCATAATGGAAGTACATATGCAAAGAAGAATGGCTGGACAATGCTTGATGAATCATTTTTATAGGCATTGGTTAGCCATAACTTGCAACATCTAATTAGTGATAGGCAAAGGCTGGCATTATTAAATGTCACGCAAGGCTTCAGATTCTAGTCAGTTCTTAAGCAACAATAAACTCTTTGATTGACTGAAATGTTGTCCCTGATCAGTTGGACAATACACACGGATTATTAAGAATTCACATTTATACAAAAACCACACTTCTTCTTTGTGCCTCTTCTGGGATGATGCCTGCTCTGATCACTACATGTATCAACTAAAATATGTGCTTCCCGTCCGCAGTAAATTATTGATTCATTCATAAACAGATTTAATCTATTTAAAAAGCCTCAACCAATCAACTAATAAGGTGACAGCCCTAATTTCACAACTTCAAGGTTTGAAAGCTATTATGTATAGACAGTTTGTGGCTATGAGATTAAGCTCTTGGTCTGATTTGTCTGGCTGACCCTCTGCCATAAACTCACTACATAGCCTAAGGCAATCTACCATATCTTGTTGTAGCTGACCCACTTACAGTATGGGGACAAACTAACCTACTTTGCAGGGCCGATTTAAGGATGATTGAGATTGTATATGCTTTTACTTGGGACATGGGTGGTGCTGTGGTCTAAACCACGGAGCCTAGGGCTTGCCGATCGAAAGATCAGAGGTTCGAATCCCCGTGATGGGGTGAGATCCCGTTGCTCGGTCCCAGCTTCTGCCAACCTAGCAGTTTGAAAGCACGTCAAGCTGCAAGTAGATAAATAGGTACTGCTCTGGCGGGAAGGTAAACGGCGTTTCCGTGTGCTGTTCTGGTTTCACCAGAAGCGGCTTAGTCATGCTGGCCACATGACCCGGAAAAACTGTCTGTGGACAAATGTTGGCTCCCTCAGCCAGTAAAGCGAGATGAGTGCCGCAACCCCAGAGTTGTTCGCGACTGGACTTAACTGTCAGGGGTCCTTTGCCTTTTTATGCTTTTATTTATTTCATTACATTTATATCCTGGCTATTTTCCATTATGGAACCCAAGGCAGTAAAGTGAGGCCTTTTAAATACTAGTGTGTGGAAATCTAGAAATCCTTTTACTATAAAATGTCAGATGCTTTGAAATGAGCCACTGTTTAAATGAGCATAAGATGCTTGCAGCCTTCAAGCTCTAAAGTTTTCTAAGTGAATATCATGTAGCAAACACTGTTGAATGTAATGTTTTGAACTCTTAGTCCAGAAAGCCAGACCTGTGGGATTGTGCAGCTGGACTGTGCTTTTGATGGGAGTGGGGTGGGGTAGCAGCAGTTTGGGGAGTATCTGGCTCTCTCCCTGGTTAAGATCACAACTATATGTATTCTGCAAAGCCATGACCCTCTTCAGTTTACTTGGTGGGTTTGGAAAAAACCAAAGAGACAAACAAACGGCAGCAAATGCCCAAAATGCATTATCCCAAAGCACATTCTTGCAGTGTTACGATTTAGGCCATGTAAAAAATCAAGATCAATTTTATCTGCTTACAAATGAATGTTACTTTTAGCATCTTGTGGCTCTTTGAAACTGCCTATGTGAGGGCACGGAAAGGAGAAACTACTGTGCATATCAGAATTTATTATGTTTCCCGTATGCTTGTTTTCTTTGTGGTACATATGTTGCTGAGCACAAAAAATAGCATTCTGACTTCTAAATTTAACAGGAGTGTAAAACGTTAGCAGTTAAATATCTATCAAAGAACCTTGGTTCAGATTCTGAAAGAAGTAGGCTATTTTGATATTATATTTGTCGGTGTCCTTAACTGTGACTGTAGAATTGTGCATGGTATATCCATGGACCCAAGGCTACTTAAATGTTTCACAGTCCACAGAGTTGTACTGTACTTGTATTTTCCCCCTATTAATGCAACACATCTGTAGCTAATGTCTGCTGCAGAGTTCCTAGTGGTGTATACTGTGCTTCAGGTTTTCAGAAAGAGATAGTAGAAGATTTAATGGTGCAAGTAAATAAATGATTAGCGCATGAGAGACCTGTGTATGTGTGTAGGTAGTAGAAGCCTGTTTTTCTGTAACTCAAGTTTGTGTTTAGTTGACTAAAAAATGTAGCCCCCCCCCAACCATAAAATGAAAAATCGTAGTTGGGCTAACAGGACTAATTTATGGACAATTGTATGCATACATTTATAAAGGGCAGCTAAGCACGGGAATAGAAGTGTAGATTTCAGAGCAGGGGATGCCACCACCTTCGAGCTCTGTAACGGGAGCTGTCACCATCCTGTGTGCTGGAGCAGCGTCCAGTTTAGAACATGGCTCTTTGAAATGTAGCAGAACCAGAGTAAAAGCTGGCACACAAATTAAGCACTATAATTCTAATAGTCCAGTTCTTACTCATATGCAGAACAATTTTCCCCACTAACTTTGTGTGTGTTGAAGTGGGATTTAATTGTACTTTATTCCTTGCAGCCCTTAAATTTGTCCAGGAATCTTTGTTGTTGTTTTTAAGCCTGTACGGTAATAGTAAGGAAACATACTGATTGTGGGTAATACTGATTTTTAGATGCTTACCTGAAAACACTGCTGAGTTGAGAATACTCTTGACTGTTTGATGTGCTGTAAGAAGAGATGTGACAACATAATATTACTTCCCACTAATTTAGTTAATGGGTGTTTGTGTCATAAATGGTCCTTGTCTTTTTAGTAGATGATATGGCATGTTCGTTCATAGAATCAAAAGGGGGGAAATCAATTACTGAGCTTAAATTTTAAATGGCTCCTTCCTTTGCTGATTGTGAAATAGCTGAATATCAGTCTGAAGCATTTATTTGAAACCAAGGGTGGCAAATCTATGTTAATTTTTCTGTATCCTGTCTGTAACGAATGCTTCAGATGCTTAAGTATTTAGGGTTATGTGCTTTGTGAAATGTTGATTCCCTGTTATTCTGGAAATATGATTTCTTTACTTCAGAAATGGGGGGGGGGAGAATCAATTTATGACATCCAGAAAATTAAAGTAGCTTCATTTTGGTTGCTTAGGTTGTACTAAATAGATAGCAAAGAATAGCATGGTTTAAAGAGATAAATGTCAGGAGCATTTTCTAAAGTAGACATTCAGACTTTTGGATTAATGGGATAGAAGGTCAATAATTGCATGGATTTCACTAAGCTTGAAAAGAGATGGCATTCCTGTGGTGCTGCTGTGATTATTAAAACATTTTGAATTCATTGTAAAGATATTGTGCTTAGGTTCCATGTTCACTGCCACAGTGAAAGATATGACTCAGTAGGGTTGCCAATTTATACAGATTACAGAAAGGTATTTTAATCTTTTCCTATAAAATAAATAAATATTCTCAATAGTTAGGCTATGTAAGAAGTTTTCATAGGATTTCATGTAATATTTTGTACTTACTCAATTTTAGAGATGTTTTACATTGCTTTGGGCTCCCAGTTGAGAGGAAGGATGATAAAGGAATAAAATCAATCTAATAAATGATCTATAGAAGAAATGCTTCAGGATTATTTTAACCTCCATTTGTGTTCTGTGTGTCCCCTTGTATTATTCAGGGTCCTCCAGAGTTTCAGCAGAATCCCCCTGGACCTGTTCCTACCAACTTCAGTCAAGCCCCAAGACTCTCCCTCCAGGATCAATGGAGAGGACCACCACCGCCTCTGCCACCACCGCCTCCACAAGATAGAGAGCCTTTCTTCATGGGAGGTAGTGTCCTGTCTAGCATCAGAAGCGGCAGCTTGTTGTCTTAACTACAGGCATCCCCCCACTTACATGGGGGTCATGTTCTGGGCCCCTGTGTGTAAAAGTGAAATTGGATAAAGTGGGGAGCACCCTTTAAACACCCTCTCTGCTGCTCTCTTCGATCCATATAGAAAAGACTGTATTCCAAAAATATCCACAACTAGAATTGAAGCTCTGGCGCTGGCAGGAGGCTGGAAGACACACAGGAAAGTGGCTGTTACTGCTGCGCTGCCCCCCCCCCCACATCAGCTGTTAGGCGGGGAGGCTGAGCAGCATAAACAAATTCCCGCTGTTTATCCAATCTCTTTGGGGCATCCCCTGCCTTCACTAATGCCCTCTTCAGGCTCCAGAAAGTGTGTCCTCAGAAACCATGAGGAATCTCCAGGTTCCTCCTGCTATTTCTGGATTTGAATTGAATTATTTAATTATTTCCCATTGTCACACTTATACGCAGTCACTTTCCCATCTGTCACTTCTAGGCCATTGTTGAAGCTGGCAAATCCTCCTATATCTGGAGCTTGGGATTTAGCAATTAGGTACCACAATATCACTTACCCGATTCTGTCCTCTAAATTTTTAACATAGTCATGTTTACTGGCTTATACGTTATTGTAACATATATGTAAGAAGAAAACTTCTAAGGTGTCAACTGATGAAAACTTTCACAGGCGCAACTTGGATTTCTCTTCCATTGTACAACCCTTAATTGTGTTAGTAGTTGCTGATGGCTGCTTTCAGTTAAACAACAGGACTTCTAACCAAAACTGTCTTTCCCCTATTGATTTTCCATGAAGACATGAATAGTTTTGCTTGCAGGACTTACCTGGATTCTGTGGGTTGATTGGGGTGAGAGCATTCCTCCTGTTTTAGAGAAGGGTTTTGAACTACAGGGACCTAGTGGTCCTCTCTAACCTAGGTATCTACTCCAGATATCTAAGGCTCTTAGAGAGTGATAAAAGAAGCAAAAGTATGTATCTCTCCCCGCCCCTTTTGTAACATCTGTGCAGTCTAGAATGTTTTGTGAAGAAAGGATCTTCGTTTAGTGGCAAATCACATGCTTTGAATGCAGAAGGTGGCACAGATCCAACAAAAAGGAGCAGATAATGCTAAAGGAACCTCTTCATGTAATCCTGAGAAGCCATTGCCAGTCCGTGCAGACAATCTTGGGTTAGATGGACCCAATAATCTAACCTGGCTTTCCCCAACCCGGGTGCCTTCCATATGTTTTGGGTTCAAGTTCCTGCCATTCTGCTGTATGCTGTGCTGGCTGGGGCTGATAGGAGTTGTACTGTAAAACATCTGGAGGGCGCTAGGTTGGGGAACACTGGTTTAAACTAATATTGCAGCTTCCTATGTGAGCGTTATCTGAAGCAGGGGTGTGAGGACTAGGAAGGCTGTTCAGTTTGCTCCATGGATAGATTGGTTTTATGACTGCGTTTTGTTTCTGACAGAGCCAAGATTTCCCAGCCACCACTTGTTTGAGCAGCGGAGCCCTCCTCCTCCTCTACCGCCCCCACTCCTCAACAGCGCCCACCCCATGCCCAACCAAAACCCGCACCCTTTCAGCCAGCCTGGACCAGGTTTTAACCAGCAGGGGCAGCAGCACATGTTCCCCAGAGAGAGGATGGTGAGGCCAAACATTCAGCCGCAGGGCCCCGTGGGAGTCCTTCACTTCAACCAGCCTGGAGCAGCAAATGCACGACCTTTCCTCCCTCCCAGGCAGTCGTTCATGCAGGTTCCAGGCCAGCCGTTTTTGACAACTCTCACACAGCCCAACATGCAGGTATGAAACGAAAGCAAGAGTTCCTATGGATCTGCATTTAGAAATATTGTGACAGCTTTAACCTAAGTTCCCAAAAGTGCAATGCCTGCAAAGCTGCACAAAAGTTGTTACTCTAGCACCCTTTTCACACCACTTTGATCAGCAGGGCAGAACCTAGACCTGCCATCCCCTAATTGCTGCAAAAAGTATGGTAACTGTATTGATGAGTGCTTGGAAATTAATGTCCAGTTTCCCCCCAGTATCCTTTTGCCCTCTTTTAGAGACTTTTAAAGCATGTAACAAACACATTTAGTTGACCCCCTCCTCTCTCTTGATCTTTTTAGCTGTGGGCCTAAGAATAAAGTGAGTTTGTGCAGGTGCTTACTTTTTTCATCTTAGCTATTCCTTAAGAGCTTCAAACCGTTTGTTGCTTATGCAGGGAAGTGTGGAAATCTTTGAGAAGTTCTCCTGTGCACAGAGTTGAATGTTTAATGTTTGAATTGATGGTACAAAATATAGATGAAATTTAAATGTGCCTTTTTATTGCTGTGCCAAGCATGAAAACATATTTATCCCCCTGTGCCCAGTGCTAATTGAATTACAAGGTTTAGTGGCAACTTTGTATTGGCATAGTGCTTCAAAGTGAAGATATTAAACTGCTTTGATTTTTGCAAGGCTGTTCACAGCTAATGAGATTAGAAAAGTTTGTAATGCAACATTTTGTTCAATATTCTATGGTTTCCTAAATTGATTTATTCCAGAAGAAATATGAAAATAATCTATTGTTTAAAAACAAGTTCCTGTACAGTGAATAGATTAAGCATGCATCTAGAAAACAGCCATATTAGCTCACCATAAAGGTTAGAGCACCCTCTGCTGGTACTATTGTTTTCCATTTGAGGATACTAATAAATACACAATGGCTGGTATCGTGCATTCCTTTCACTTATTAAACTTCCTTTAAAGTTTAACTATTGTGCTTTAGTAATTGTAGGAAATGTTCAGACTCCAGTTAGACTTCTTCATTATTAATTTTTAAAAAGGAACAGCCAAAACATAATGCTTTTGTGCAGTCCAGCACTTTAATTTAGCCTAACTTAACTTTAAACTCGAATTGGGTGGTGGTATGCTTATTAATAAAGGTGTATTCTTTGCTGGTTATAGTAATTGTGAAATACAGAGTGCTGGTTAAATCCTATTAGCTACTTACAGCTTGAATGTTTAGGAGCAGGCCTTTTTTGAGTTTGCAGCTCATGTATGCTTTCCTTTAAAACGTGCAGGGTCCTTTGCACCCTCCTTTGCAGCCACAGCATCAGCAGCATCCACAGCCGCCGCAACAGCACCATCAGCAGCATCCTCAGTCGCATCAACAGCCGCATCAGCAGCATCCGCAGTCACATCAGCAGCATCCACAAACAGCCCAGCAGCACCACCAGCAGCATCAACCACACCAGCAGCACCAGCCACACCAGCAGCAGCACCATCTCCTTGCAGTGCCCCCCCAGCCTCTGATTTCTGTTGCCCCATCCCAGTTTAGACCTCACATGCAGGCACAGCAGCAGCAGTCGAGCAGCAATCGGATGCAGTGTCAGCAACGACAAGGTCTGGTAAAGGCCAGACATGTAAGTGACATTTAAATACAGCACAGACAACTCCCGTTTTGTGCATGTTCAAAGAACACACGACTGTGCAAGTGCAGGCTGTTTTTGGACCCAGAAGGGGGTGGGGCGGGCTTATGTGCACTCCACTGATGTGTGTGATAACCTGGAATGTAAACCCCAGTTGTTGCCTGAAATAAAAAATAACAAGTAGTAGTTTTCTTCAAAAATGAGAAGGCTTGGGGTGTGTGTGTTTTGAGGGCAAATACAAACTTCTTGAAGAGCCACTTGCAGGTCTGTGGATTTGATCCCCCTGTTGTATGGTGTGGCACTATTAGTGTTATGGCTTATCTCTTGCACAGCCTCTATGACGCTCCCTCAGTGCTAAATTCGGCTGCCTTGGCATTATTATTATTATTATTATTATTATTATTATTCAGTTTATATACTGCCCTATACCCGGAGGTCTCAGGGCGGTTCACAGAACAAAATCAGAATATAAAACCACAAAATATATAATCAAAATAAAAACAACAACCCATTAACCCCACCCCTTGCTTACTAAGTATTCGCTTAGTATCAAAAGAACACTCTTATTTGGACAGTGTCTTGAGATTGTTATCTTGAGCTTGAGAGGCCGAGTAATCTTACTACTATTGGCCTGTGCAAAGCAGCACAGAGGAAAAGAGATTTCCATGGGCAGCTTTCGCAGTGCCATGTTAAGGGTTCTTTCTTTCTCCCCTTCCAAGGGAGCGCAATTTGAACATTCCAGTAGCGAGCAGGCAAATGATGCATTGCAGCCCTACCTGTGTTACTGAGTGACACTTCTTTAGTACTAGCAGTGATAGCTAGAAAGCAGAAATAGCCCTACTGCCAATGCTTCAATGAAGTTAAGGCACATGGGGGCAAAGTGAGAAAGGAAAGGGACAAGGATTGGCTTCCCAACTCCAGTGATGATGTTGAGCAGGTTAACTGGCAGTAGAGAGTGCAGCAAAGAAGTGATGACAGTTCAGGAGAGGCTTTGCCATGTAGTTTGCCTGCAAGGTTTTGAAAGAAAAGGCGGCAAGGATGTGTAGGACTGGCTGTGTGTGTGTGTGCGTGTGTGTGCGCGCATTATTTAAGGAAGGCTGTGTCTGGAGGTGAAGTTGGCCACATTTGTTCACTTCTAGTCACAAATCCTGCAGTTTTGTCAATCCATGGTTGACTTTTTCCTTTGCTGTGCTAAAGAATTTTCAAACCACTTAGCACTGCTTTGCCCCTCTGTTTGTGTTCACCTGTGTTTCTTGAGGCCCTCTGCAGGGTTGATACCTTCTCTGCCACAGAAAATTCTGTGCTGGGGAAAAAGATAATTACACTGGACACCTGACTAGCTGTTAGTTCTGTTGCTTTGTCTGCTCTTTCTTTGGAAGATTCCATTCCTCAAAGCTTATCCAAGGCTGTTAGTACCATTAGCATGGCAAAGAGGACTATAGACCTGCATTTGCTATAGAAATGACTGTACAAAGAAAGATGATTCTGAATCTCCATATGTTATCAGTTAAGCTACAGCAAAATCTGCAAGCTTAAAACCTCAATTCTATTGGGTTTTTTAATGATTTTTTTTTCAGAACACACCAACACAAAACATGGCGAAGCGTCCAAATCAGCAACTCCAGTCACCTGCTCCAAGGAACAGTAACTTGCGGGAATTGCCGATAGCACCTTTGCATGCAATCGAGGCTGCTAACAACCGAAGAACCTCAGCACCTGCTGCTCAAGTAAAACCCATTACCAGTACCATGCCTACTGCAAGGCCTGTTGCTAGTGTGAAGAACCAACAGGGAAGGACTGAGACAAAGCCTAGAGCAGTTATTCCAGTGGCACAACCTAAAGTGGAGATCAAATCTGAGCCAGAGGTAAGGCTCTGTCTGTCTATGTTACATAGTTTTCTGCATCTATACTAGTTTCCAGACAGGCACAGATGAGTAAACTGGAGAGACAGAAGAAACGCCTTTACCAGCACACACAATCCACTTATATGTTGGTGATTCCCTCATCTGCTGAAAAACATAAGGCACACCTGTTACTTATACTTACATCTGTTACAGCAAAAGTTTCTTATTGTAAGCCATGATCAGGAATTGGAGCTCACTGTCACCAGTCTTGAGAGTCAAGTGTGCACTTTACTGGAATGAGAAGATGGAGCCTAAAGGAGAAATCCATTCGGAATGGGGTATATGGGGAGCTCTTCCCGTCAGCCACCCAGATGTGGTCCACAGGTCATGGGTCAACCATCCCTGATGTTACCCTGTCTGTTGGCAAGATGCAGTAATAATATTAAATAATGAAATTCTGTTTTTGTGGAAACAAGAATTGCCTATATCTCTTGAATACCATTGAGTGATTTTGGAGAACCAAGTTACTGTGAAAGTACTATTAAAAGTCCCTAGGTGGAATCCGCGATGAACTTGCTAGAAACTCAGTTGCATGTAACTCTAAGCCAAATCATATCTTAGCACAGAGCAATTGTGCAGGCTTCTTGTGAGGAGATTGTGACTGTGTTGCTCATCTGCTGGTTCTGCTATGCTGGACCAGACTAAGTCATGCTTTGGCTTAGCAGGTTATATGAACCTAGGCTCATGGTTTAGCTGTCCCATACCAAGCACTGGCTGTAACCCACAGGACAAATCTTGGTTACAATTCATAGTTTGTGTGGAGAGAGCTAAACCATGAACCTGGGCTCATTAGACATGCTGAGCTCAATGCAGTAACAGTAAGAGGACCAGAGTGACCACAATCTCTGAGAGCCTGCACATTCAACTGTTCATGCTAAGCCATGGCTTGACTTAGCATAATGCGCAAACTGGGCTTTTATGGCTTTAAATGAGACACAGTGTCTTATCCTCAGTCACTCTCCTGCAGTATAGGCATAATACTGAGCCTACCTTGCGGGATTGTTGTAAAAATTACTGAGACAATGCTTTGAATATTCTAAAGAACTATATAGCTGCTAATTCCTGTTATTATCCCTTACAGATAGGCTCGAATGATGAATATCAATGGTTTGTCACTGTAAATGCTAACTACTGAATGCTGATGTTTTTTCTGATCGGTTGTTACAGAATATAGAGTAACTGTACTCAGTGAAATAGATCACTTTAGGTTGAATTGGCCGGTAAAACTTAGACTAAAGTACTTTACCCTGTGAGATGGAAAGCTTGCTAATTGCATTTTGGATGGATGGCTATTTTCAGTGTTCTCAGTTTTTTGTTTCAGATGGTCAAAGTCAGTTTGGTCTTGTGGGCAGAGAGTTAGATGTGGTACCCTTGGGTTCAGTGCCAACTCTGCCATGGAGTCATGTAGCATCTTAATCTGAGTTAGAAATATGGCAAATGGGAATGGGGACCTATTTACTCACATTGTTAGGGGAACTCAGATATTAAGACGAGCCTAGCAAATTCGAAATAGGTTCCAGTTTCTCCTGCATACACTTTCAGCTGATGACTCTTTAAACACCTTACCTGCCAATTAAACATGAACATTGCGTAAGAGAATCTTTGTGAAAGTAATATGTGAGTGAAACTAGTTCAAGCAATGTTACATTGATTCCATGGTGCAGGATCTTCCACTTTTTCACTGCTTCCAAGTGCTGGTGATCTAAGCTGCTGTGTGCCAAATGAGGTTTCCTCAAGATGTATACTAAATAAAGCATATCCGGTTGGTGCTTTAGGGGGTTAAACTATTGTAGTGTTTAATAAGGAACAGTTCTTAACCTATTATATTATCCTTTAACGTTTGTCCTGTTGAAACTTGCAAACTCAGGAGCAACACTTGGAAGCAGCCTTTCTTTTGATGTTCTTGATTTCCCTGTAGCTTCCTGTAAGAATGTGTTTTCTGCCAGAATTTTAGGCCCCTTGGAAAGGTTATTTGATGCACAAAGGGTATAATACTTTCAGAAAAGCTTAAGGCTGGAATATTAAAGGCATTCCTGATATACCATTAATATTCCAACACTGCATTTGGCAACATTTTAATTCTGAAGAGAGTGCATGAGTTCAAGGTCAGAGAGATTGACTTGTGCTGTTCATTATAACCAATTATTGTGTGACAAATGAGTTTCAGATCAGGCTGAAAATTCTGTAAGAAAAATCAATAGTTCTAATCAGGGCCTTTCAGGTCATTTACCACCCTACCTTTTGTTAGTTTGTCAGAAAAGAGCAAGATAAAACCCATGTGACAGTGGGCTGCCTCTGCATTGTTACAGCTTCCATTTGAAACAATATTTTGAGATCTTGAATTATATTAATAGTTTAATTGGTTTCAGCAACTTCTAAATGAGTTCCGATTTAGAAGGCTTCAGTTTCAGCATTCTGATTTTTTTTCATTAAGTAAAGTCCAAACTGGAGTCATGTATTTTTTGACTCTTCATAGGTTGCCTAGTAATAAACTTGCATTGGTAGCTATGTCATTTAAGAGCATTAGCACCATATTTCAGTTGATTTAAGATGCTCCTGGGAATGGATGCCATCAATGCACTCTCTTTTTTTACAAACTGAACCAAATTTGACAAAGCTGGATAGGAGTTACTATCCCTATAACTTGTTTCCTTTGATGTTCTGTAGTTTCCTGATGAAGATGAAGAAACCAGACTTTACCGTTTAAAGATAGAAGAGCAGAAGCGCCTAAGAGAAGAGATCTTGAAACAAAAGGAGCTCAGGCGGCAACTTCAGGCTGGAGCTAGAAAAAGAGAGTTGCTTGAAAGGCTCGCACAGCAGCAGCAGTCTTCAACCCAACAACAGGAGGAAGAAACTTCACAGTTGCCCACCAATGGAAATCCATTGCTTCCCCTTCCCGGTGCACAGCCTCGCCAAAATGTGAAATGCAGGCTGATGGTTAAAAAGCAAGACCCAGTAGCTCCAACCCCCCCTGCTTTTCAGCCCAAGCCCCCAAATATCCCGCAGGCTGGAGATAATGCACAGTTTCAAGGACAGCAAATAAAAACAGTGAAGCAGCTAAGACAGACTAGGACAGTGCCCGAAAACGAGCTCCAGCTGCCATACAAAGGGTTGCAAACAAAGCCTCCTGCAGCCCACTTGAACCCGTCTCAGATTGCTCGTGTGGCATCAGTACAAGGCCAGCCTCAGGAACTGAAGCCTGGGGTGAAAAGAACTGTCATGCAGCGGGCAAACAGTGGTAGTGGAGATGGGCCCCATGTCGGCACCAAAGTCAGGGTGATTAAATTGTCAGGAGGGGTAAGTTACCAGGCTTGTCTGTCTTTTGTTTTCTTGTGTGTTTTGTGGTCCCTGTCTGTCCTGTTGGTGTTGTTATTTGCAAAGGCCCAAAGAAAATGGAGATTGATAGGCACAGGCTTGGGGAGACGACAACCCACATTTCAAATATTCCTGTTAATTTTGAACTGTCGCAGCTGTGTATAGCTATTTTAAATCATTTCCCCCAATATCATACATGTACGTTTCCCCATATTGTAATCTTGAATGGTCTTGCTGAACTGATTGCCAAATGGATCAAGTGATCAGGGTAAGCACAAGTAGCATAAAGGAGGCAGACCACATGCTGGTGACTTAATAGAAGGTTCTCATTTGATTTCGATCCAAATCAAAAACATTTGGTAACTAACCACAGCCAAAAAAGGGCAGTGGATGATGAACTGAACACTAGCAATTTATGGTTATGGCCAGAAGATCTTCCCTCCTTTGTTCCTCTAACAGAAGCCTTTGTATGAGCTGTTGCTCTCTACTTAATTGTGCTTAGGTCATTACCTGATTACTAGGTAACAGGATGCCAGAGGAATTTTCCAGCACCCTGTTGGAGGAAAAGTGACAATAAATTGAAGAATAATTTCCATTTGGGAAAGTAGCAAATATGTAAAGTCCCCCTTTAGGCCAGGAAATAGTGAGTTATAAACTGCGGTTTATGCAGCATTTTTCAGGAATAAAGCGTAAGAGCTGTGTATATTTCTTCTAGAAAGAAAATAAGAAACTTTGTTGAAGGACTTTGAAATGTGAGAAATGAGGAAATGGATTTAAGTTAAAAGGAAGTTATGTGTATGTTTAACCATATTCTCTCCCCTCACCCTTCCTCCCTGTCTCCTAATGACAAGAATAGCAAAGTTTGTGTGCCTTGTTTTTCAAGTAGCAGAGAACTAGTTCACAATAAAATTGCATTCAGGCTTCTGCCCTGACTCAGATTTTGTTGGTATTGCAATACACAGGATAGTAGCCAGGAAAGCTTTCACTTTGGAGTTCTCCACCCTCCTCATGTAGGTTATTCAGTCCTGTTTTGTGCGTCAGCAAACAACCTCAGCACAGGGTGCATATAAATGGTACTCCGATAGAAGTGGGCAGAAAGGACTTGATAAAGACTAAGTAGAACTGAGCTAAGGGTTTATTTTGTTTATGTGTGTATCACATGCTGAACAGAAAAAATGAGACTCTGTAGCGCAGTCCTTTTCATAGCAAACAAGATTTCTTCTCCACTCGCAGACAGGATTTGCCAAACAGCCTACTGGCCAAAACAAGTTATCTGATCCTATTGCAGAAATATTCTTTGGGATATATTTGAGGCATTATTTAGTGCTGAGCCTTTAGTAAAGGCTCATCCAGTTTTGTGGAGTTGGACAGCATTGGAAATAACTTAAGGAGTGAGCTGAAATTAGTTTAGTTTGTTTCATGCAGTGGTGTTGTTTTTCTTCCAGAAAAATAATTAGCTCTATTTTCCCACCCATTTTAACCACTATGGTTAAATTGTTAGGATTCAGACTGAAATGGTTCAGAGTGCAGAGAAGTTGTTTTAAGATGTTCCTTATTAAGTACAGCTTAGTTGTAAGATCAGTTCAGCAGGGGAGTAAGAAGCCCAGAGAGGCTGTAGAATTTCCTTGGAAATTGTCCTGTGAAGGCTGGACAGGCATTTGAGGGACGGTTTATGTATGGAGGTTGAAATACAAAGAAGCTTTGTGCACAGGAGAGGCATCTGCCTGAAAGCAGTGCTTTCTTCGAAATGTTTTGCCGCAACATCTCCCACTGCTAAAGAGGCAAGTTGCTTTTTAAATTGCAGATTGGCATGCCTCCTTGGCAGTGTGAGATGCCGTGGCAAGAGCTTCAAAGAGAGCTCCAGCTGAGTGTGCATGGTCCTAGCCTTCACGTGCATAGAGCTGCTTTGGATTGAGGCCAATGCATCCTGCCTTAAAGTATCAAATGGGAATCTCTTCCAGCTCAGATTATAGTGATCCTTTGAGGAATCACTTTCGTTTACAAGATTTTGACAGGCTTATATTCTTTATCAATAGTAATAGCTAGGCAGTCTTAATTCCAACTGGTAAAAACTAAAGGATTGTTGAAATCATATGTACCAGTGCAAGAAGTCTCCACAATGAATTGTTGCAGTTATTCAGTGTAGCAGATATATACAATCTTTTTTCAACCACTTGCCTGGTGGCCATAGGCAACTAGAAATTTGACATAGGTGCATGAGGCTGCAGAAAGGAAATGGAATGTTCAGCCCCTCCTTTAGCAACATTCTGCATTTATTTGCTGGACAGCAGGGGGTTATTCACCTCTCCTCCTTCCATTGTGGGCAAGAACCCAGGGTTTGGCCCTTCTGCTGACAACCCACTATAGGGTTGTAGGGTAGGAAGCCCTCCGTTCCCCGCTTGACAGAGAAAGCAAGCAGGCTGCTGGCAGAGGCACGGAGTGCTTCATTCCTTCTCCAGCAGCCTGCTGGGTTTCTGTACTGGGTGCACAGGAAGTGAAGCTCCCTCTTATGCATCCATCATTGCAACTGAGAGAGCTGGCGGCAGAGTAGAGTACTCCTTCTCTCTGCCTTCTGGGTTTTTATGGTAGACCAGCGATGGCAAAGCCCACCACTTGCAGGCAGTTTTGAAGGGTGGTCAGGGCCACCAACCTACCAATCACCCAACCTCATAGGATTGCAAATTTAATGCCAGTGGATCAGCACAGACATCTCTCTTATCTTAGCGCTGTCCCACAGTTCTAAGATTGGAGATAGGCCTCTGCATGTCCTTTGGGGGTAAAAGTTAGAAGCAGATGCTTATCTTCAATCTTAATGTTAAGAATCACAGTGCCACACTTATCTCTGATCTTAAATACAGTGGAACTATAACACTGAGATCAGAAATAAGAGATTGGGAAAGCCCAGGTGGGCATGGTTTGCCCAAAATGGCTTCCTGGGCCAAATTTAGAGGTGGGCCTAATTAAGCTCATGGGCTGGAGGTTTCCAACTGCTGTGCTTAGTTACTCAGCAGGTGAAACTCCTACATTTCTTGCGTGGGCACACGGGAAGCTGGGGGTAGATCTAGAACAATTGATGCCTCTGCTGACAACCTGTTGGATCCGCAGAAAGGAGGATCACCACTTAGTCGTCCAGCACAGAAGCACAGCAGGTTGATGGTGGAGCCTTGACATGCAGGACAGACTTTGCTTCCTGCATAAC
The DNA here is from genome assembly GCF_027172205.1 of Podarcis raffonei. Lineage (NCBI taxonomy): Eukaryota > Metazoa > Chordata > Lepidosauria > Squamata > Lacertidae > Podarcis > Podarcis raffonei. Next base: position 12,503,396 of record NC_070613.1, read on the forward strand.
TAGCATAGAAACACCATAGACTATTGGAAAAGGGGCAGAGTGATCTGACCATTTACCATGACTTCACAGAGGACTCAGCATAGAAACAAGTGAGTTGATGGAGTGGGAAGAGAGTGCTCATTTCTAGTTAGTACAGTGTTTTGCTAGTCTGTTTTTTTAGTCACAAGAGAGGCTGGGAAAGGAAGAATGGGGTGCTTTGCTTATTCTCCACCAGCTACTCTTGTGAGTAAAAAGCAGGTGAGTGCAGGATATTGCCAGGACTAATTTATCAGGCTAGGTATATTTGGGTGATATATTTTCTCTTGTTGCAATACACAGACATATTTCACGCTGCAGAGTTCCTAAGGGACTTGCTGTATCTTCCTCTAAACTTCTAAATAGGGGTGAGCCAATTTTCCAGTGCCGGCAGGTGTATAGCTACATTCCTTTGTACAGAAAATTGCTACTAAGCATGAAAACTCAGATCAAGATGCTTGATTAAATTTTCAATAGTTTGTCAGAAAGTTACAACCATGGTACTTTGTTCCACATGCTGCACAGAGAAAAGGGGAGTTATTGGCAGCAAGGGAGACAGTCTGGACAATTTTGCTAGTCTAAGCTTACACAAAGATTAAGTCTGTCAGAGCCCTCTGTAAGGTAGACATCCCAAATCCTGCTGAATGTCTAGTTCTGAGTCCTGCCTAGAGCATGTTTTGGTAATTCTCCTTTGAGGCATCTATGTATTCTTCTTTTGGGTCAAGGTTTTGAATGTAAGTGTTCCATCAAAATCTGAACTCATCTAGGTCAGCTATATCATGTTCTGGCTGAACAGTATATTGATCTTCTGGTATTGCAGCTCTTTCTGAAAGTGTTGAGAACTACCAGCCTGTTGAAGACGTGTTTCCATTTTTGCTTTTGTTCAAACTCATTGACAAGAATATTGATGTTGGTGCTTTCAGCACAGCTGTGCCATTGCATGTTATTGCAAAGCCAACTGCAGCATTTGCTGGACATTGTGATCTTTAATCCATTGTTTTCAGAAGTTTGAAGAAAAGTCATAATTCTTCAGCTATCTTCTCCTTTAGAAGTGTATTATGAAAGCACTACCCTTCTCCCATTTGTTCATGAAACATATCATTTATATCAGCTTCCCTATTTTTCACACAGAAAACCTATGTATAAGGTGGTAGATTGGCATGCAACATATAAACAGTTGGGGTGCCCAGATATTCATGGGAAATGACCATTCAGCTCACCAAAGCTTCCTATTATGTAGCACAGGAGTGGGGATCCCCGAGTTATGGGTTTAATTAAGCTGGGAACAGATCCCAGTTTGGCCCATAAGGCTGTTTTCTCCAAACCACTTGCCCCAGTCGCACACTTGACATCATATGTGATATCAGGTGAAGGACGGGTGAAGATGCTACTGATTGGCAGTTAGAGCAAGCCAGTTGGGGTTGGCTGCACTACTGAGTTCCCACTGGGTAACTAGCTAGCCAATCCTTGAATGGGCTTGCAAAGAGTCCTGCTCAGCACTCTGAATTGCCAATGATCAGCTGATCAGTGGTACAAAGCACTCCATCACCATTGTGACATTAGGTGATTAACAGGTGGTGTTCCCACTCACCTGTCAAATTTGGCCTGTGCAGGGTAGGGGAGATAAGGATCTGGCCTGCTACGTAATTCCAGTTCCCTAGGGTTCCTTTACCTTTTACCTTTACCCCTGTTGTAGCAAATGAGAATGAGACAAAACACAAGTGTATGTAATCCCACCTGTGCTTGCTGTTCTCTGTAACCATATTCTCTATGTAGGAATTTTCTTATTTCAAGCTGCCTTTATGCTGTGGTTAGGGATACGTGTTCCCTGCAAGTCAAAAGTCAGTTTTCTGCCTTGAGAAAAGAACTATTATGCAAATAGCACACATGGCAGGAATCCTGATCACTTACTCATTGATCTGCAGGTTGCTTTGAACATTTCAAACAGAAATATTGAAATGGAGAACCTCTTTCCTTACTGCATTTTTGGCCCAAAGAAGACTGTACCATGGAAGTTGAGCACAAAATATATACTTACATTTACATTTTTACACTGTGTATTAGAAGTTTTTTTAAAAAAGAGGGCTGCAGTGTTTGATCAAATAGGTTCATCTATTAACCTTCCAGACCATTAAAAAAGTACCCCTGATTAATTAGGTGCCATTTTAGAAGAGAGAGCCCCCCCCTCCCCTAAACTGGTACCTGCCATTTTGCTCCCCTCTTCTCTATTCTCTGTCCTTGTGGACATCAGATGGAGAGATGTTGATGGAGACTTGCAGATCCTTGGGGTGCCAGCACCTTTGTCTCTGGAGGGTGTTGGTGTGGCAAGGAAAAAAGATTATTCTACCCCACCACCAAGAGACCACATTATTCTACCCCACCACCAAGACACTGGGCACATCTGCTCCAGTTCTGCAGATTTGCTGTGGAGTGAGCTCCACTGAAATCAGTAAACCTTACTTCTGGATAGGTTGTTTCAGACAACATCATGTTCTCTCCCTCAGAATTGTTGGTTCTGTGCATTTTCAGATTTATACAAACTTGATGAAAACTTGTATGATCATTAACAAACTACTTTGTTTTGTCTAGGTAATGAATACTCATATAAGCTACCATATAAAATAATAAGAATTCTAAATTGTTGTAAGCCACCTTGAGTAGGTTTTTTTTGTATAGGGTTGGACATAGCTGTCAGTATACATAAAACATACATAATATATTGACTTAGCAGAGCACAAATAAATTTAAAAGCATAATTAATCTTAGCAAACTCATGCTGTCATTCACATTGGAATTTTTTTTAATACATCGTGACATCAGTGACACAACATGGGCACTTTCAGATTGACTTTTGACACACAAGATTTGCTAACACTTGCTAAGAATATGGTGGGATAACACTGGGATAAGTTTACGCTAGGAAGTCAACCTCCTAACTCACTGTTGGTTGCTCAGAACAATGCTTCTGCTTTGCCTCTGCTTCTTGGGTGCATATATCAATGTTATAGTAAAAGCTCTCTCAGAAATATCTTTGTGTGTCTCATCCTCTTTGTCTGGCTTACATTGAAGTTTCCAGAGTAACCATAAATTTAAGAGAATTTTAGAAATTGTGTTAAATTTGCATTCATACTACTACTTGTTGATTTGATAAATAAGAAACTATGCTCTTCAGTTGCTGTGACTCATTCTTCAGAGGAGTGTTCATATCATGTCATTTGCCTTTTGGGCTGGCAACAGGTTTGTAGTAGGAAGTCTTTGCCAAGGAGGAAGATTTTAGATAATGGCCATTCAGAACTGGGCTACTATTTGGCTGAACAGCTGCTATGACTCGCTGCTTTTGCTGCTTCGTTTTCAAGCTTGTTGCGTTGTCTGCTAAGGACTGCTTTTGGTCTTCAGTGCTAGCTGTATTATTTTGGGGCCTCTTTGGTAAGGTCTTCTCAGTAGGGAACCCCCCCCCCTTAATCTAGCAGGTGTAGAGTATGCAACCCAGGAATTCTCTCATGACCTCTGAACTTCTTGGTTGCAAAGTGAGAGTGGCAATATTTTTGGACTGGTGAGCCCTTTGGATGTATTCAGGGCTAGGGTAAAGCCCAGCCTCATCACTCGGGAGTTACCAGTGCTTTGTCTGCATCATAGCTTTAATTGCATTCTGTACCTGGTCTGCAGTGGATATTTTTTCAGAGCTGGGTTGTGCTGTTGGATTCCCTCCCCCCCCCCCACCATTGTACTAAATGATTTTTGAGCTGAATGTTTAGGTGGGTATTAAAATAGGTGAAATAGACAATGCACCCAGACATGAATGCACCCATACATAAATCACTATGCAAGTAAAAAACTAACATGTGGGCTGTGCTAGAAACTTTCTCCCTGATGTGCATTTATATATTATTTATATTTATATATTTATATTATTTATATTTGGGTTTCAGTAGGAGGGAACATTCAACAATAGATATCCCCCACCTGCAGTCTGAATTCTTGTCAGACACTTTTCCCATCTCATTCTACTGTCTTTCTGGATTGGGCCCAAGTCCCACTGAAACCCATAAAAGTAGTTAAATGCAATGGGGCTCAAATGAATAGTATTTAACGGAGCCTAGTCTTGTCAAACCTTTGCCTCTGTCTCTCAGCCCCCTACTTTCCAGACCCTCTGACTAAACACCCTTAGGCTCAGTATCCGCTTGCCCCCTTCCTTCTGCTTTCATTGTGCTGTTATTCTGTCCGCAGACTATTTTTCCCTTTCAGCCATACTGGCCTTTCCTTTAAACTTAGAGTAGTTGTAATGTGTACTACTGGCATCTTCCTTTGGAGCAGCACTTGACAGAAAAGGGCTTCACACGATTTGCACACAAGTGACAGCACAACACAATGATATATTAGCAATTTTTATTATACCTTTCTTCCAAGGGACTCTGGGTGCCTGGTCTTTCTTTTTCCCGCAGTCCCCAATTTTATCCTTGCAGCATCCCTGGGGAGAGAGAAAGTGACTGGCCTTAGGTGAGCTTCATGACTTAGTAGGGATTTGAACATGCATGTCTCTGGTCCTAGTCCAACACTCCAACCTCTACATCACACTAACTCTTTGATCACCTTGTCACTGAAATCCCTTTTGTACATGCAGATGACCTTTATTCTCTGTCTGGCTTCGCCCCTGAATCCCCATAAATGCATCCTCATAAATCATGAAAATGGTAAATCTAGTGCCCGCTTAACATTTTTTTTCAGCGATACTAAAGCACAACACATGCAAAAGGAAGCACTTGTGACAAGCTTGTGCTACAGAATTGAACCCCACATGGGCAAATGGGGGATCTTGTAGAAATAGGTCACTGCAAGAGAGAAAGACACTAACTGGCAGAAGCTTTGACGTTTGGGGGTGAGAGCTGATCCCAGGGAATTACTCCAGCCATTATGCAGTTCCTTGCCCCTTCCTTGAACTAGGTGGACTGACGCTATTAATAATTATTTCTTCCTCTGCTTCTTAAACTTAAAGGATCATGTATGGAAGAGGAAGCTTCTATCATCACAGTTGCCTAGACGTGATGGCAGTTAAGGGGTTTGAAGGGCATATTTTTACATTGATCTCCCCAGTACAATTGTAACACATAGAAACATAAAAATATATTAAATGTTAACACTAGTATTTGTTCCTGAGATCAAATATAAATGCATCGTGGACTAGTGATGGCTGACTTATGGGCGGTTCTTCTAGTATTTCCTTCACTATAAATAGATCCATTAGCCTGTGGAATAGCAAGCACTAAGATTTGAGGTTATTGTACTAATTGTGACAGTATAAACTAGTATGGCGGAGTAGTGATGACGGTCTTATGAAGCAGGTTTGTGGTTATTGTCCCTATATTCCTTTTTGGTGATGGAATTTCATGTGTACATGTTGGATGATACCCATTGACTACTGTGGAATTACATAATGCTTAACATTAACTGCTGTTCAACCATCTTATGTTGTTGTTGGGTGATTTCTCCTTAGCGAAAGACTGACCTCCCTTGCTCAGAGTGATATGTCTAGTCCTCTGTCGTCTGAAAATGCTGAGTCTTATACTGGACCAAGAAACACACCTTAGTCTCTGTGGAGAACTGCACTAGTGGGTCTTTCATATATGGAAACTCTGCTTTGTTTTATGTAATTGTTGCAACTGTTGGTAGTCATAGTGTCTCCAAAGGCTGAAACAGCACAACTGTTCATTCTACTCTACATGAGCTATGGCATTTATACCAGGAGTGGAAGAGGTGGGGGAATAGGGGGGAGGGAGAGAAAATTTTGCTTCAGTTGGGAAGCAAGCATTGCTCTCTAAAAACGAGAACTGTTCAAAAAAGTTTAATTATTGTATACTTTTGGTTTTTTGCATCTGTATTGCTCATCTCATGCAATAAAAATGTTTAAATAATGTGTACTTTTATAGCCCTTTTATTGTGATCTCATAGATCATAACATCGGTTCTATTATATGGAAATCCACAACAATATTGGAGACAACTCACATTTCTGTTAGTGAGGGCAGGACTACAGCTTAGCTGTGATTTCATTCAGACTCTGTGTTTTGCAAATTGTACTCAGGACCTACCTTGCTTTCATTAATTGAAACTGTGCTACTTAAGAACTTCAAGGTATTTTTCATCTCCTACTACTGTAAGTATAGGTAGCACAATCCTACCCAAGCCCCGTGCTGTTTACTTCAGAGGGCTTCCATGGTCTTGCCCACTCATACCTCTCCACGCATACATTCCTGCCAGAACTTTGGTCCCCCAGCTGTGCCATCCAATGTCTGTTCCCTCAAAAGACTTTCCTTTTGTCCCTTGCTGCCCTGCATGCTTGGTATTACCTCCCAGAACACCTGCAGTTTCCTGCCCCCAAACCCCTCTTCAAAATCCACCTGCCCTGTAAATCATTTGGCACAGTCCCTTGATTCCCATGCCTTGCCAGTGTGGTGTAGTGGTTAAGAGCGGTAGTCACGTAATCTGGGTAACCGGGTTCGCGTCCCCGCTCCTCCACATGCAGCTGCTGGGTGACCTTGGGCCAGTCATACTTCTTTGAAGTCTCTCAGCCCCACTCACCTCACAGAGTGTTTGTTGTGGGGGAGGAAGGGAAAGGAGAATGTTAGCCGCTTTGAGACTCCTTAAAGGGAGTGAAAGGCGGGATATCAAATCCAAACTCTTCTTCTTCTTCTTCTTGCTGTAGCTCTGCCTGTAGCTAAAAGTGTTCATTGGTTCCCTAATTACCCTTCCTCCCCTCCCCGCCCTCACTCTGTTTCCTGAGTCAAATTTCAGAAGGTAGCCTCCTCAGGGCAGGGAACTGACCTTTCGCAGTCCGTAAAGCGTTATGGCACACTGATAGTACTACTGCATAGATCAATCAATAGCAATTGCAAGGAGAACAAATTTTGTTCCATAAAATGGACCAACTTCTTAGAGAAAGTACAGTGGTACCTTGGTTTACAACCATAATATGTTCCGGAGGTCTGTTTGTAAACCAAAACAGGTTGTAACCCAAGGCGCGCTTTCGCCAATGGGGCCTCCAAAAAACTTTTGTTTGGAATCCCCCCCCCCCAAGGGTTGTAATCCAAAAAAAGGTTGCACACCGGGACACGCACTTCCGGGTTTGACGTGTTTGTAATCCAAAACGTATGCAAACCTAGGTACCACTGTAGTAATGCTACACTTGAAACAAGTAGAGAGATGGCTTCTTTAAAGTACAGTGGCCCATTATTAGGATAGGCCATTGAAAAGGGTAATACTGAAACCATACATCATCTCAGTTTCCTCCTCCCCCCCCCACTCCCCAGGTATTTTCATCTCCATAAACTTGAGAGAGTGTGTGTATGGAATAAAATAAAATCTCAAGTGGGCGGGCACTTCAGTGTTGGGAAATGCCTTGTGGGCTAGAGGGCTATAGATTACTGGCACCTTTTGTTTGGGCTGAATTAACCATCCTGCTGCATAACCTACAGTAGGGTCTCTGCCCAGTTGTCTTTCTTGCTATGAGTAGTTACCTCAGTAGCCAGGTGAGGAGATCTCCTGCCTAGAAATTTCATGCAACTCCAAGGCATAGCAGCTGCTCCATCATCACAGGAAAGGAAATCAGAGTCTATCCTGGTCCCAGCTGGAAAACACCTCAGAATACTTAGGAGACTTGCCTGGTATGAAGATACAAGAAACCAGAAGAGGTTGGGAAAGATGGCAGAGCAGAGATGGGAAAGGCTGGCTACATTTTTGGTATCCTTTTTAGAAATGCATTTGTGATTGCATGCCAAGCATTTAAGTCACAACTGATTTGTCATGTTTTTTGGGGAGGAAACCAACCCCGTACCCAACCTCAGCTTTAAATTATGTGTTCAAATATAGCTGCTGACTTCCTAGCCTTTGCTAAACATTTACATCTCAGCAAAGTTGGTTAGAAACAGATTCTAGAATTGTACTTCTTTTTTGCTTCCTGCATAGTATAATTTGCTAACTTTTTTAGTTAAGAGGAAGTGTCTGTCATCATAACTTCTGAACCACAGACGCTTAGCCATTTCATTTTGCCCTCACAGAAGTCGTAGTGTGTGTATCCCCACCACCACCACCGTTCCAGTTGGAGTTTTATTATTTTTTACCATACAACCATACATAATCCGTTTCCCAAGGCAAATGTAAACTGTTGTTGAGACTCTGAAGGTATGAATATTTCTCAGTGACAGTTCTCAGTGTTCATCGAATTATGAGTTCATTGTTTCAGTTATAAAAATAAGATGCTGAGTTATGTATTAAGAAATCATCGCTTCATTAGCTCTCCCCATTCCTTTATATACAGATTCTTGGGGTGCATGACATATATTGCAAGCAAAATACGAGGCAAACCTTATCACCCATTTTTTGTGCAATCAAGGTATTGCAGGGGTTTGGGTCATCATTATTCTGCCCATTATGTTGCTAGATAGAAACTAGTGAATTTGGTCATTTTTAACTTAACATTTCACTTGTCACTAACACATGCATGTTTGTGTTTTATAAATTACAGTCATACCTTGGGTTACAGATGCTTCAGGTTGTGGTTTTTTTTGGGTTACGGATGCGCTGAAACCCAGAAGTACCAGAACGGGTTACTTCCGGGTTTTGGCAGTCGCACATCTGCAGAAGCACTAAATCGCACTTTGCACATGCACAGAAGCACCGAATCGCAACCCGCGCATGTGCAGATGTGATGCTGCAGGTTGTGAACGTGCCTTCCGCACAGATTACGTTCACAACCCAAGCGTCCACTGTACTGTGTTTTGTGTTGCTAAACATTTAAAGTCCTCCTAAGGCAAGATAACATATTGTAGCAAGGACCATCTTTGTGGTTTTCACAGCTCATCAGTGTATATCTGTAACCTCTGAAGGGCATGTTTTTCAAATAACATGAATTCTCTTCAGAAAGGAAAAATATGGATGATTGTGCTGGAAATACCAGTAACATGTGTAGAACAGTCTGTATAGCACCTTTGTGCATTCATGTAAGTGCCCTGAGCAGCACTGGGCTTTGTGTGCATGGTGTTGCTCACAGCACACAAGTACATCAACAACAAAACATTAATTTCCAGTAGTATGCTTAAATTGAATGCTATTGTGAACATTACCAGAAAATAGAAAAGAAAAAGAACTCACTCTATCTTTTCCTGCTTCTATCTTCTCCTGCTTCTGCCATCCTGTAGAAAATAAGAATTGTGAGTGTATGTGAGCCCAGGTAATGTATGGAATACATGAGTCTTGCTAGCGCATTCCCCATAGGTGTTCTAGGGGCATTGCCATGAAAAATAAACCGGAAAACCAATATAATTCAAATAATTGAATGTTGTAACCCACCACATGTATACAGCACAACCACAGCACACATGCATTTTACTTGTGTGAGTTCAGTCATATGTGCTTGGCTCTGGTGGTGGTGGCCTTTCCGGTGATGGTTGCAGCAGAGGAGATGGCTCCAAAACAAGCAGGGAAGCAACTTATACAAGCAGACAGAAGAAGAAAGCTGCAGGAGAGAGGAGACACTGAGAGCTGCAGGCAGAAGAAAAAAGCTGGAATGGAGCCGCAGCTCCTGTCTCCCTCTGCATTTAGACCTCTTAGGAACTGGATATCATGACCATGTCCCCATATAAACTTGGGTTTGTTTATTATTTATTTTATAAAATTCATACGCTGATTGCAACCCCTCGCCAAGTTGCAATCTCTTCCCCGGCCCGGGCAGTAAAAATAAGCATATGCTGTCCGTTTCTAAGACTTTGGTCTCTAAACTTTTTAATTTTTAGTGTTCTTTGCGGTGGTGCTCCTCTGCTGATTGAAGACACAATGATACAGTGGAAGCTTCTGTCAGCAGAATGGGAAGGGAGATTATACTTGCTGATGCCCCCCACCAAAAAAATCTGCTCCAGAGGCTTTTGTGGGGGATGGGGGAGCTTTGAAACAGCATGGACAGTGGCATGGGAGAGGGGGAATCAAAGGAAATGGTTTACCTTTCTGTTCTTCTGATGGAAACCTTCACTGGACAAAAGCACTTCCTGTTAGTGGAAGGACACAATTGGACACAGTTTGATTCACTGTACGATTACAGTCATATCTCAGATTACAGACACTTCAGGTTGCACGTTTTCGGGTTACGCACCACACTGAACCCGGAAGTACCAGAACGGGTTACTTCCAGGTTTCGGCACTAGCACATGCACAGAAGCGCTAAATCATGCTTTGCGCATGTGCAGAAGCACCGAATCGCAACCAGCACGTGTGCAGATGCGGCACTGCGGGTTGCGAACGTGCCTCCCGCACAGATCACATTCGCAACCCAAGCGTCCACTGTAGTTCCTTTTGCAAATTAAGCAGTCAAACAGGAGACCAAGATTCAATGCTATATGCAAAGTTATTGAGGGCGGACATACAACTTCACTTCTACCCAGAACTTCCATTCGGTTTTTAATTCCATCTTCCGTACCCCATTTAACTGAATATCTAAGGACAAGTCCACTTGAGCATACGGCCCCATTTCATGCCAGTGTTGCTATTATAGAGCTGCCAGTTGGTAAATATAGTTGCTAATGAACTTGCTCAACAAGTTGGTTTTAGAGTATTTTACCCCTCGGTAAGAGAGAGAGAGAGCACAAAGGCTGAAAAATGGACGTTTTTAAATGTTTATAAAAAGACTGTTGTTGAAAAAGGACTTTTTCTCTCAACGCGGGCATTTGAGAGTCCTGGGGTGCAAGGTTTCCTGTCCGCTCATCTTCACAAAATACGTCTGCAGAGCAGTTTTTTGCTGCCTGTGTCCCTACAATGTGACACTTCACAAATCGACCCAAGTTTATTTCCTTTAAATGCTTTATCCGGCAAACACATCCCCCTCGCTGTTGGGTGATTTTTGAATTAGCTTTAGAAAAGATTACATGGATAAACACAGCATTGTCGTCGTTAATAGAAACCTGTGCAGTGAGGTCTATGGGCTGTAAGATCGGTAACAGTGCCAATGACAGTGAAGTATGGCCTTATCGAAAGGAGAATTCATAAGAGGCTGCCCTGGGACACTCCACTACTGTCCTTCTGTGTATCCTTACAATGTTATCTGTCCTCTCAGTACGGAGTATCAAATGTCTGTCATGAGTATAGAAATTAATTTAATGTCACCTGAAGACATGCAATTAATCTTTTGGAGGTTTTCATAATACCTTTACAGAAAGAGTTGCCAGTTTGGCGGATTTGGATTTTGGGTTTTAGTCAAAGATAAGGAAAATTAATTTTTCATCAGGGTTAATACAAGCTAGAAGGGCCACAAAGGCTGAGAGAGATGGTTGGGGAATTTGTCAAGTGTTGTCACTCTGGAATAATGCTGCTTAACGCCTGATAGGTGTAATCAAGAGTTGAGATTTCTATAGAAGGGGATTAATCAATTTGCTCACTACAGAATGCTTGCTGGTGATATCGCTCATTCGTGGGGTTTTAAGAATTAAAATAAGATTTGATCTGTCAAATTGCAAGAAGCTCTGACAGTATCAATGGGGCAGTTTTTTATCAGGACATCCTCGAAGCATTTGTTATAAATAAATTTGTCTGGCTAATATTGGTGGCAAACAAACTTCATCTTCATTGTGAAACTGTCAGGGTATCCGTGATAGAGTGCACAGCATACAAAATTCTGGCACTCCTTCAAAGGTCTTATTTATTAAAGAATGCATGTTCTTTACAATAATGCGTGGTCTCTTAAGTTTCTGGAGGTAATTAGTTTAGATTTCTGCAAATAAACCATTGATCTAGAGATGGTTGGACCTCATTCTTTTATGTTCTTTCTTGTACAATCCAGTTGGATTTCAAGGTAGCTTCCAAGTTGCAAATGACAATAGAAAGTTAATACAGTGGTACCTTGGTTTGCATATGTCTTGGTTTGCATACGTTTTGGATTACAAACACGTCAAACCCAGACAGTGGCGTAGCGTGGGGGGTGCAGGGGGGGCCGGCCGCACCGGGCGCAACATCTGGGGTTAGGGCAAATCCAATGGTTAGGGGGCGCAAATCCACGGGTTAGGGGGCGCAAATTACTTGCCTTGCCCCGGGTGCTGACAACCCACGCTACGCCACTGAACCCAGAAGTGCTTGTCCCGGTTTGCAACCTTTTTTTGGATTACAACCCCTTTTTTTACGAACAAATTTTTTGGGAGGCCCCAAAAGTCTGCCTTGGGTTACAACCTGTTTTGGTATACAAACAGACCTCCGAAACGGATTATGGTTGTAAACCAAGGTACCACTGTACCACATAAGTGCAATATTAAGCTATATGTCAGTGTATAATACCTTTAGTTTAGGAATGTCTTATACCCATCACTGAAAATTGGCAAGGATCGTGGGTTTTTTTGTTTTTGTCACAAATTACTTGTGATACAATACTGTTTTATATAATAATGGGATGAAAGCATATTTCTTGACTTCTCTTTGTTTGCATTTTAAATCTGTAGGATCTGGTATTTTGTGGATCAACAGTTTAAGAATTGACTGTGACTAGAGTGCTTGCCCTTTTAACTGTATTGTCTCACACCTAATCCTGTTCTTCGTTTATCACTTTGCATATGAAGAATAAGAATATATTAAAGGACATCTGAAAATACTGGTCTTGATTCAAAATGAAAGTTGGCTTTCAGCAAATCTACCAAAATAGTGCTAATGTATTACTTGGTTATTGGCTCAGTTCTAAGGCTTGCTCTGTGGGCAGATAATTGTTGAGGATGGGAACTATCTGGTTCTATGCAAATGCAGCCTTGGCACTGCCGTTGCCAGAGGCTACACAAAACATGTTAATATACTAGTAAAGGCTCAAGTAAGTGAAAGGCTAAGTAGAAGTTTGAAGTCTACTTGGCAGAGTTAAATGTACATAAACATAACTCTTAGAACTGCCTTGAGACCTCCGGGTATAGGGCGGTATATAAACTCAATAAATCATCATCACAATCATCATTAGAAAGGTTTGCATCCCCTCTAGGACAACTCTGGTTTTAATTGATTCCCAAAATTTGGAATGATATTTTAATCTACATGCAACAGAATGACACCCTTCTCAAGTAGTTCTTTTGGTGGATTCACCTAGCTTGGACTTGATGACAGATGGATTTCTGTGAAGCATCTAGTGCCATGGCAAAAAAGATTTGCACACACCATGATTAGAAAATAATAGATGTTTGGATAGTCCAACATCCTGCTTCCACCAGTGGCAATTCAGATGCCCCTGGACGTCTCAAAAGCAGAGTACAACCCCCCCACCCAGCTGTGTGTCCTGCAATATTTGGTGCTCAGTATGCCCCTGAACCTGGCTAGTAGTCATTGATTTCCCTTAAACTTGCCTAAACTCCTTTAAAAGCCAGCAAAGCTAGTGGTTATCACTAATCCTGTAGGAGTGAATTCTGTTAGGTATTGTTTGACTTCATTTTGCCTGACCTGAATCAACAGCCATTCGGTTTTATTGGACATCTGAATTCTTCTGTTTTGAATGGAGTGGAATTCTCTAGCCACTTTCTCCATAATTTGCAGCTTTATAAGCCACCATCATGTCTCACCTTTTGTAAACTAAAAAGTCACAAAAGCTTTTAGCCTTTCCTTATAGGAAAAACATTACAGCCCACTTAATCTTAAATTGCTTTCTTTTTTAAAAGCAATATTTTCTTTTCTTTTTGGGGGGTGGGGGTGGAACTTATTTAATTTATGATTACATATATTATTTATCTTAACTTAACTTATAAATATATAACACATAAAGAAATTTACATTTTGTAATATAAAACATATAGCATAACCAACATCATCCTATAACAATGCAGATTTGGGCTGCAAGTCTGGTAAGGATCTGGTCTGTGGAGCAAAAAAATGTTCCCCATTCCTGTTGTAGACAGTAAACATTGACCCAAGAGATAAGCAGCCCTTGTGCTGTCAGTTTTTGATATAGAAGTTGAAACAGTATCTGAAATTTCTACCCAGATTAAAACAGTTCAAACTCTCTTAACTGATATTACCACTCTAGTCTATCAAATCCCCTTTTGGCACTTAGAAATAACAATATAGACTTCAAGTTCTTATCTTGAGCTCTCTCATACTGATTGATCTTTGTATGATGGTAGATAATTTATTGTTTCTCAAAAAAAAACCAGTCTGATCAATATTTATATATATCAGAATGGTAGAATTATAATACTCAGCAGATAAAAATGGCAAATTTCCTAGCCCAGATGGTTTAATTAATTAATTTTCAGCCTTCTGGTATTGTAAATGGGGCTTCTAGGTTTTTCACCCCTGATACTCATTTGATTTTTTGGGATAAATATAATTTTCTGCCATAATTATTTCTCCTTTACAGAATCTACCTAATTGAGCAGCAAAATTTTTACTAAATTTCCCAAGTGAATTATGTGAACCATAAATACATGCAACATGATTTCCTTCCTCACCATTGTACCTTTAATCATAACTACCTTTTTAAATTTTAAATGTCCCCTTCTGCATTTGGGAACCTAAAATTGGCGAGTGTTACCCAGAGAAAGCAACAATAAGCCTAGATAGAGGAATATAGCCCAAGGAGCGTGCAGTAGGCAGCCCCCACTGTTATCAAACTAATCTGGCATGTGGATGCGATTCTGTTTTACCCATGCAAGTCACAGCTTAGATCAGGGACGGCCAGCTCCTAAGAGACAGCGATCTACTCACAGAATAAAAAACTGGCAGTGATCTACCCCTTTGGGGGGGGGGGTTCAGGTCAAGGTTGCTGAGCTTTTTTTAGAAATGAAAGAAAGTTCGGTTTTTTTAGGGGTTCAGGGAAAAGTTGCTGAGCTTTTTTTTAGGGGGAAAGGGGAAAAGTCACTCACCAAAAAATCTCTAAGGAAACAATCAGCCTCACGGCAAAAGCTCTGTCTTCTGTTCTGGAGCTCAGGCAACAATGGAGGGCGAGGGGGCGGGGCACAATTATATTTTTAACTGAGGAAAGGGAACCAGTGATCAACCACAATCTACCAAAACCTCCCGGGGATCTACCAGTAAATCACGATCGATCTGTTGGACATCCCTGGCTTAGATGTTCTCATATATTAGGCTTTGATTCATTTATACATGTAGAAGAACATTTGCATAGACCTTCTCCATTGTAGCTAGTAACCTGTCATCATGTCGGGGGGTGGGGGGGCACGGTGGTGGCTTTTTACCAACTCCCCATTTCATCATTCTATTTCCACTCGGCATAACCCAAAATTTCAAGCCAGTTTCTGTTTTTAGCAGAATATGGTACCTGTGCAGATTAATCACACTCAGCGCTGTAATAGCTTTGCAGAAAATGTGTGCTGTATTTTGCGGATCCTGAACCGGTGTGGTGTTGTTTCCCACAGGGTGGTGAGAACGTTGGCTTTTCTCACTCCGACCTGCCACATCACCGGCTACAGCAGCCCCTGGACCAAAGACATCAGCCTGTGCGGAAGGTCACGTTGACAAAAGGAACAATACAGCAACCACATCAGCACCAGCTGGCACAGATCCACTCACTTCCCCAGGGGCTGAAAAACATCCCGGGGATACATCAGGCAAAGAAGGTATGGGCTCACAATTTGTATGAAAATCACCTTTGCAATTGGTTTGAAAGAATAGCCAGAAATGAATTCCCACGGTTATTCAGATGCTGAACCAGTTAAAACATGCCAGTTGCCAGAGAAGGAAAGAAGAGAGAGTTGGTGTGTCAAATATTTGCAACTTTTTGTATTGTCATTTTAGTGTTAAAGTAGACTTATCACCAGAAACTGTCTCAATCTGCATGGTGTTTCTAAGGAGAACTTAACATGATCTTCGCCACAATGAACATCCATCATGTTAATAGAGAGCTCAGTTTCTCTGCTATGCAAACCTATAGAACTTTGTTACCATTTTGTGCATCAGGGTGTTGCCCTCTTAGCATTGGACTTGTCTTGCAGACTAGCTAAGCTTTGCAAGCTCTGAATTTGGACAGCTGATGGCACCCCTGGAAATCAGAAGGCCAGGGAGGCGAATGAAAACTGCTACGGCAAACCCCAGTTTCCAGGACGGTTGGGCAGTTATGAAAGCTCTTAAGGGAAACAGTGGCATAACCTTTCTGGTGCTGTTGCTTCCCCCCAGAGAGGAAATCCTTGTTACATTGACATGTCTCCATATTTGCACATTTATAGCACGCAGGGAGTCTGAACCATTTGGCTGTCAGTCCAATGAACAAGCTTGTGTGTGTAAAATTTGCCAACAGCAACATGACACCTTTTAATCGGTCTCCGCTTTCATCATCTCCTTCTAAGTGAATTACTAACTTACGCGTTACCTGTCAGATTCAGTTAGGCGAAAGCAAGTAAATAAAAAAATGCAGCTTACTTTTGTTCTTGGCAGGTCATTACGCACGGGAGAGGCAGAGGCATTGCGGGCCAGATGGGCCGAGGACGCTTGATGCCAAATAAACAGAATCTGCGAGTGGTAGAGTGCAAACCACAGCCCTGCATTGTGTCAGTTGAAGGGCTTTCTTCATCAACCACGGATGTCCAACTGAAAAACCTGCTGATGTCGGTAGGACCTATTCAGGTAAATCACCCTGGGCTTGTGTTACTTGTGCCAGAAATCTTTCATCTTACAAAGCTCAATGTCTTTGATGGGAGGACGACGAGGAGGAGGCTTTTAGCAGTTAATTACATATATTTAAAGATGCCTCTCCCCTCCCCCCCCCACACCCAGTGTGTCTGAAAGGAAAAGGCTTCTAGATAAAAGAATGATCTCAACTGTGATGCAGCAAACACAGTGTCGTTCATCTCAATGCAGTGTCACAAATGCCTTTCATGGTTGTTCCAGAGCTGCTCTTGCTAAGGGTTCAGCGTACTCGCAGGAAAATGCTGTGTCCTCAAAAAGTACAGAGAAAATAGTCTTTTAAGAGGGAAAATAGGGTGTTCAGACACATCTTTTGGCTGATGGTGGGCTCTGCTGTTTTACTAACTCCAGTATTTATCATGAGCAAGATTGAGCATTAACGAGAAACTTTTTGGATATGACGTCTTCCCTCACACCCACATGTGGCTAGATCATAAGTGGAACTTAGGTTTTACCGCTTCCCCACCACTTGAAGTAGACACCGAAACCAGGCGAGTCCTGTTGTTTGATTTGCAGCATAGCCTCTCAGCACGAACAGTGAAATTGCTAAAGAAAGTAGTTTCATCAGGCAGGGCTGAAGATGATCCTGCAAGGGATCTTTAAGATCAGATGTTCACCTACATGCCATGAGGGGAGCAGGAAAGAAGAGCACAAGGCTGGGTCCTGCTTTCAGTAAAGTCAGAATTCCCTTTACTGAAGAAAATGTCCCTCCACCCCCTCCATTTTATTCCCACTCTGCATCTCGCTGGTAGTCATATTGTCTCCCCGGAAAGGAATTCTTCCCAAGGTCAGATTAGGGAATGGAGAATTTGGTTGTGCCTTCCACAATTGCAAGTGGAACTGGGAGCAGAGCATTTGGCCAGTATTGGGGGGGGGTATGTTCAGATTGTTTCATAGAGGAGGAGGGTTTTTCCAACCTTACAGTGTAGTGTAGGAGAGCAGCAACTTCTTATTCTCCCCTTCCTTGTCTGTGGACTGAGCAAGATGTGCTAGCTAGCTACCCACTTGGCCGTCCAAGGAAGCAAGGAAATTAAGAAGGAATTGCTTTGTTGCACTATATCATCATATTTTTTGGGAGGGAAGAAAAGCAAAGCTCCCACCCCCCAAAATCAGGAGGGGTGGGGATAAATTTTCTTCATCTTCCTCAATCTCCAAACCCAGATAACAGCTCTGGTTGATACAAGGAGATCAGGAGTGTTCCTTACAGAAGATAGTTGTATAGAAAGGACCAGCTCTGTAGTTCTGAGGTGTTAAACTTCGTATTTTGTTGCAATGGAAAATGCTTCAATTTGCAGTTGTGATCACCCACTCCTGATACCTTGTTAATGGCATTCTGCCTCAGGATTGTGAAAGCACCACCCAAATAATCTTTGCTCACCTTGTACACACCTCAGGAAGTACATAGGGCTGATTCACACCCTGAATAGTTGCTATGGTTTGTACCTTCTGCCTCAACCCTATAGAAGTTCCTTTGCTGCCAGATGAAAAATTCTCCCAAACCTCATCAAGGTTTTGGGTGGAGCGATAATAAAATAACTTGTACTCCAGCACAGTTACAGATTCCAGCAATGCATTTCAAAATACAAACAGCTTCCCCTTTAAAAAATATTTTTGAAACCCATTGGGAACATGATCAATCCATACAGCTATTTCTTTTTGTGGTAAACTTTGTTATGGCCTTTTGCACAACTTTGCACAATTTACAGTGTGATCCTATGCATGTCTACTCAGACATTTTTCAGTGAATTAAATGGGACTATTCCCAGGTAAGTGTATTTAGGAGAGTAGACTTAAGGCAAAATAGCAAGTTTGCATTGTGATGGAGGAAAGTACGGGCAAAAAACCAGAATGGGGAACCTCTGGCCCTCCACGTATTGTTTGGGCTCCGCTCCCATCAGGCACAGCAAACATGACCAAATGTTTGCTGTCTTGCCAAATGCAAGGTGGTTCTTTTAGAAGTTTCAGAAGCAATACAAAACACAAGTGGGCGAGAAGATGATTTCGTTTCTAAACAGCAAGCAATATATACATACCAGGCATGCACTTCTATCTGCCACTTGGAAGTCCTCAAGAAGTGGCGAAGCGACTCCCCCAGGTGGCCTCAGTTTGCACGGCCCTGCGGCATGAACTTCCCCCAAAAAACTGCCCAAACCATGCCTCACTTTCCAATAACAATTTCCTCCCAGACTGATTAAGGCAGCTGGGGGGGGGGCGGGCTTCACCTCCTCCCAACTTATTAGGACATCAGAGAAGGTTCTCACACCTTCAAAAACTTAACAGCTGCAAAGGAGGGGGAAGGAACAGAGGCAGGAAGGGTAGCCATGTTAGAATCACCAACTCCTCAATATACATTTTGTCTTCCGGATGGATTTCCCCTACCCCAGCGGTCAGTAATGATGGACGTTTTAGTCCAGCAACACCACATGTTCCCCACACCAATGAATGAGTTCACCAGTTCATAGTGTCTGCTCATTTAACACTCTATCAGTGCAGTTTATAATGCAAAGTGTCTGGATAGATTTTTTCAAATCACATGGTTTTGCCCTAGGGAAATAATCTGCTACTACTCTCAGAATCCTCTGCTGTGTACTAAATTCCTTATAATGTTGAGGTAATATGACTGTTCCCCTTCTAATAGTCTGAAGTGGTAGGTTCTCATGGACCTCTCCACCTTAATCCGAAAGATGAGTACTGGCATAGCAGCCTGTTGTTGCAGTTTTGTGCTGACTCAATAAACTCCACCCCAGCCTTCCCCAACCGGATACTTTCAAGCCTTTTGAACTGCATCGGCTGGGAATTGGAGCCCAAATACCTGGGAGTGACCAGGTTGGGGAAGGTTCCTCTGCTCTGAAATATTAGTTACCTGTTGGCCATTTATATGTTCAAATGAATCTCTGGAATTCAAGGCTGACAGCTCTTTGCAGCAGCACTGCCAGGGAATATTATCAGGTTATCATCACAGTGTCAAGCTTGTGAAAACCACTCCTCCATTATTTGGAAACAGTATCCCCCCCCCCAATACAGTTATAAAACTAGCTTTGTTTCATGTTAAATATTCCACCTTTTCACTCCCTAAAATAACAACATATTGCTTAATATGATATGCTAGAGTAGAGAATATATTACACCATCATAGATAGATGCATTAATCATTGATTCTTTGTAAGTGGCTTAGTTATTTTTGCAAACTTTGTGTTGAAGTGTGTTTAAAGAGAAAGATGATTTTGACATGACAGGTGTCCTTTAAGAATGTAATTAAAGGTGACTGCTTGTGGCTTGAGGAAGGGGAGAAAAAGTGACTCTGCCTTTTTCAATGTGTCCCACATGGCATTCTTAGAGTGATGGCACAACCTAGTGCTCACTTAGGGTAATGTAAGGATTGTTTGTTTTAAAGTGAGCAGCTTGTAAATTAAAAATTGGTTTGAATCAAAATTGATGTATCACCACATGTTGTAGGGAACTTTAGGTTGGCATGAGAATAAGATTGCATATGAACTGATGAACAACCTTACTTTGGAGACGTCTACATTTCTTTGTATTCTGTGCAACAGTGAAGAGTCCCTCCATGTTTTACCTACACACACGCAAAATTCCTGTGTGTTTCTGCCTTTCCTATTTTGCCAAAGAGACAGATTTTCATCCTGAGTTGGTGTAGCCATGTTTTTATAGCTGCTTTCCACATCAGCTTTATGTTAGTCTCTCAACCTCTGTTCCCAACTATTCCCATTCCAGTTGGTTGTTAAAGAACTTTGTAACTAAAAACTAGTATAGTGGTACCTCAGGTTAAGTACTTAATTCGTTCCGGAGGTCCGTTCTTAACCTGAAACTGTTCTTAACCTGAAGCACCACTTTAGCTAATGGGGCCTCCCGCTGCTGCTGCCGCGCTGCCGGAGCACGATTTCTGTTCTTATCCTGAAGCAAAGTTCTTAACCTGAAGCACTATTTCTGGGTTAGCAGAGTCTGTAACCTGAAGCATATGTAACCTGAAGAGTATGTAACCCAAGGTACCACTGTACGTGACTTTTCTTTTTACCCTACTCCCTCCAAATCTTTTCCTTTTGTGTAGTGGCTTATAGATTCTAAACTCAACGGTGGGGAGTATCATATCTGCCCTGAAAGCCTTTTCTTGGTCCAAGTTCTTAGTAAAAATGCTTCAGATAAATAAGACTATTAAGATGGGCCAGAAGTTTGGGGTGGTGAATTCTGGCGATGCTGAGTGCCTTGTCACCTCCTGCATTTTATCCTTTGGTTTCCAGAATGCATTGAGCTAGGAGTAAACTGGTTGCAGTTGAGAGTGCAATCCACAAATAACCCAACTGGTCCTGTCCAACTGGAATATACAAAAAGTGCTTCTGACCACACGCAGAGTGTAGCCCGACATCTCCTACCCAAGTGAAAAAGGGGCTACACAGCAAGTGGCCTGGCATCCCTACAAACTTGAGTCTTTACACCTTACTTTTTAGAAATGGAAAAACTGTTCCTAGCTCCCTTGCAGGTTGCCTGGAACCAACTTAAAACACAGATTGCCTCATCTCCGCCCCCCCCCCAAGCATTGGTTGTTTGTTTGTTAATTAAATAAATTTTTATACCACCCTTCATCTGCAGATATCTGGGTGGTTCACAGTATAAAAATACAAGATAAAAACACAATTTCCATGTATTGGTGGACTCTATTTTTGCCCCACTCCTACACAAGGTTTGTGCTCAGTCCAGCAGGAATATTCAGTACCTGAACAAAATACCAGTATATCACGGTCTGGTTCACAGGCGGTAGAAGTCCCGGCTGAGGACAAGATAGCAGGGTGGGAGCAGGAACGAGAGTCCAGAAGCCAGGAGCCAGGAAGCCAAGAGTTCGAGGGTCAGAGAGCCGGGAGTCAAGAAGTCAAGGGTCCAAGGATCAAGAATCAAGGAGCCAAACGCAGCAAGGCAGGAAACATGTTGCTGTGGCAAAAAGCCAAAGGGAAATGCTGACCTTAGATCCCTTCCTGGCTTTTGCCACCAGGTGCTGTGAATTACCAATCGGCCTCACCTGTGCGGTCGCGCCTTGCCTCTTCAGAACAAACTTAGGAAGGCCCCAGTCCTGCAGAGTCCTACTGGTCACAGGGCCTGGCTCCTGCACGCACTCCTGACACAGTAAGCAAAATCCAACCTTAAGTCAATTCCAGTCCTTACAATAACTCTCCCTCTGCCTCTCTTTGAAATCAGCTCCTGAATATGATAGAAAGAATGACTGGGGGGTAATTTGGTGTGTGGAACTTTTGTTTTGTATTCTTGGACAGAAGCTCTTTGGGGTGGAGAAGCAATCGCTTGTTCTTGGCCTTCAACAGAAGACCAGGGCAGAGTGGGGCTTTTAAGGTTTTAAGATTGGATTATTAAGTATATAAGGCTCTAGGAATGTGTATGAATAAGCTAATACAATGGAACCAAGAGGGGGAGTGGAGGGAAGTCAATCGAGTTAAGATTTATGATCTGAATTGCTATGATTGACTTGATTTGATTTGTTTTGTTTTATACTGTTTTTATATTGTTGTGGGGGTTTTTTAATTTTGCTTTTTGAAAATTAATAAATTGTTATTTTTTTTAAAAAGGACAGAGTGGGGCTTTGGAAGAATGGTAGATCTACCAAGGCGGAAAGCGACAGCAGAGGTGGGCAGGACTAACAGTCAGAGGAGAGAATGTGGCCACCAATTTCTTTGGCTTAACCGGGGGCATCTCTTTCCACTCCAGCCTTTTCTGGATGCCTAGTATAGTTGCTGGAGTGCAGCCCCCCACTAGACATGCTGCCCACAACCAACCTTCTTCCATTGTGGCTGGTGCAGGGGAAACCATAGAAACCATGGGTGTTGCCTGCTTTGAGACTCAAGCCAGCTCCTATCTGCATTGCTCTGTCCTTCCATTCTGTCACACTACAGTAGGATATTCCTCATTCTTCTGTGGACATGAGGAGCGAAGACTTTACAATGCAGAAATTTCTGGGTCTGTGCACAGGATCCCTGAGGATCCTTCTCAGTCAGGGTCAGGCAATCCTGTAACAGGAGGGGTTATAGCTTGGTGGTAGAACACATGCTTTCCATGAAAAGGTTGCAAGTTCAACAAACAGGGAGAGCGAAGAGGTGAATACCATTGGTCTTAAGGCTGACCAGTGAAACTCCACACTGCACCCGTACCAGCAAAACCAGACGCCTTCATTTGTGCCACCTGCGATAAAACATGTATCTCCTGTTATTGGTCTCTACAGCCACAGCAGGCACTGTAACTCTCCAGCTATTTGACTTTATGCCTAAAGTCTCCTCAGGCAGACGGTTGCCAACAGAATAGGGCTGACCAGCTCCATGCCCATGATGATCCCAAGCAGCTGAAGGCCAAAGTTGGCTGGCCGTGCTAGTGTTTGAATGAATGTTTGAAATTGGCTTTATAGATGAAGGTTTCTGCTAAAAAGATGTACACAAATACTTAAAGCTGGAAAGAAACTTTAGGAGAAAACACTTCGAAGGGAAGCGTGCAATTCACAGGTAGCTGAAACCTACACCAGTGACTCTTGTGGAGTCATTTTGAAACACAGTGCTATACAGTGGTACCTCGGGTTAAGTACTTACAGTGGTACCTTGGGTTAAGTACTTAATTCGTTCCGGAGGTCCATTCTTAACCTGAAACTGTTCTTAACCTGAAGCACCACTTTAGCTAATGGGGCCTCCCGCTGCTGCCGCGCCGCCAGAGCACGATTTCTGTTCTCATCCTGAAGCAAAGTTCTTAACCTGAAGCACTATTTCTGGGTTAGCGGAGTCTGTAACCTGAAGCGTATGTAACTCGAGGTACCACTGTAATTCATTCCGGAGGTCCGTTCTTAACCTGTAACTGTTCTTAACCTGAAGCACCACTTCAGCTAATGGGGCCTCCTGCTGCTGCCGCACCACCGGAGCATGATTTCTGTTCTCATCCTGAAGCAAAGTTCTTAACCCGAGGTACTATTTCTGGGTTAGCGGAGTCTGTAACCTGAAGCGTATGTAACCTGAAGCGTATGTAACCCGAGGTACCACTGTATATACAAAATACATCTCTGTATTCTATGGAATGTTAGAAGAACAACTGTTCTGGTTAGTGCTTGAAGGTTAAAATGATGCTTCTATTACAGTATTCCACAAGTGGAATTTGAGCAGTCTATAATAATGTAACCAAGCTATGCAGACTTAACTCCATTTTATGTGTTTTCCTAGCACCTGTATTTGGAAGCCCCAAAGCAGACGCTGGTCCAGTAAGTTATTAGCTAATAGTTGGATCAAGTTACTTAGTATAAGAACTTTATCTTAATTTCTTCATCATGCAAAACGAAACATTTTACTCCTGTTCGAATTTGCCAGGCTTATGACCACAGGAACTCACAGCAGAGTCTCCTGGAAAAGAAAGTAATAAATGATTGCTAAAAAGAAATTGATATGGTATACTCTTCCTTTAAATCATAAGGAGACTTGAGTTAAAATAAAGAAAATAAACATTGTTTGTGCAAGTTGCACTGTTTAAAACAAAGCTCAAAACGCATAAAGAGAACACAGTCCTTTAGGAAAGAGAATGTTCCTTCAGGCAGCAAGAGGTAAATGAGAGAGAATCTGTGCAAGGAATCAAATGTTCACTTAACAATGAATGAGCTTTAAACAAAAATCTGAAAGAATAATATATTTCTTATCAGAAGTGCCTAGCAGTAAACACTTCAGCCTGTGACTTGGAAACCATTCTAAGTCTTGTTAGCTAATGCCACTGAGAAACTTGGCAAAGTTAATTAAAAACACCAAATAATTAACACAATGGGCAGTATGGTGCAAGGATCATGAGTTGGAACAGGCGGGGAGCCCAAAGTGAAAATTTACTGGCAGCTCCCCTTAAAGTGTTTGGATACCATCGTTGAACAAAACAGATCCAGAGTTGAGTGGGATGGCTAGCTTACATACTTGACTCCCCACGCCCTCCAGCAGCCCCAAGGCTAGGGCTTATCTTTCCCTCTCCTGAGACCCCAGGCACTCAAAACATGGATTATGTGCCACTGTACGCTCAGCTTGGCTCTCTGATTTGGGGGTGGTTTTGTGCAAAGCGGTTTTGCGCAAAGTGGCCCTGGGTTGACTATGAATTAATGCAGTGCGTTGGAGGAGAGCCCCAGTGGCCAGATAGATTTGACCACCGCATTTGGCCTGCCCCAATCAGAGGTTCTTCACCCCATATCACCAGCTCTGTCTGCACAGAGAGTTTTATATAGAATGTTGACTTGAAAAATGGCACACAGCTAAATACAGCTTCTTCTTTTCTCCCTCAATTGGCTGTCACAGGAGGCTGGAGGCTAAAGAACTGGGAGGATGTCCTGCGGTAGTTGAGAGAGAGACACCTAACTTGGTTGTGAGAATCAGTTATTAGCAGCAGGGCCGAAGAAGTTTCAGGAGAGGGGAGAGCACCAGTTGACACAGGAGGAATTGCTGCATGTCGCTGACGGGGAAATGGCCTCCTATGGTTACTTGTCCCTCCTGTTGACTTATGTGGACCTTTAAGCATGCCATTCCCTTCAGGGAGAAGAAGGAATTCTCCACCATAAGTGACTGTTCTGTGGGAGACAAAATCCCAACCTAGATACTTTGACTAAATGCAAATGGCTTTTTATTTTTGTAAGCATGTTCTTTAACTCAGTGTTCAATGGCGAGCATTGATTTTACAAAGAATTTCATTCACCTAGTTATATGTTGGCAGTGGGGAAATGACCTAGCAGACTGAATAGTGTTCCTGCTGTTAAAAATGGGGCACATACCCGAAAAAAAGGGGTAGGGGGATGAAAGAGTGCAGACTTGAGGAAACATCTTTTGCCCCCCACGATCTGTTTTCCACAAGTTCTTGCTGAGATTTCCTGCCCAGCTTAAGTCATGATGTTGAACGCCACAACTTTGCTTACTCGGGTTCCTGTTGTAAAAATTTAAGATTAAACAGTGTTTGCTGTAAAAGTGCCATGATTGGGAGGTGTTCATTTAAATAAGAATAAGCTTTGTTGCAGTGTTCAAGCTGCAGACTATTTTTTGTTCCATAAAGGAACACAAGGACCATCAGTACATTTTATAAGGATGTTAAGAGAACCCCTCTACCAGAGTTGCTAAGCTAAAGTGTATATCTAAGAGTTTTTTTAAAAAAGTAGGTTTTCGGTTTGTTTTGTGTTCATTAAACTTTCTGTGAGGTTTCATGGCAAGCTTCAGAAGCCTTATTCAGATATAAAGATGGCCTTTGTTAAATTTATTACTTAAGAGCTTTAAAAAAAACCCTAATAAGATGAAAGGCATTTATCTTTTTTCTATGAAGACCAATGGATACTGCTGGTATTTGTGTTTAATTTTTAAATTTTTCTTATATGTATTTAGGTCACAGATTACATGTTCTTTTCACACACTCATTCTTGATAGTGATTTCCATGAAAATGTGTGATCATTTGTTTATGGATGGGTTCATAAAGAAACTTGTATTCATTCCAGAAGTGTTCAGGTAGAAATGAGTGTTGGTTATGTAAAAACCAAAAAACAAGACAGGACCAATTTACAGGTTACTTGCAATGGGGGAAATAAACATTTCTGTATCGTGTTAAGAGTTAAAACAAGCACTCCGTAGCCAGCATCAGGAAGAACTGTTAGAACCACTTGGGAGGAGCTTTAGAAGTTGATATAATTGCAGCGTGAACTGAAATATCTTTACATGTCATTCACCTTCTGGAACATCAGTTCATCCTGTAGGAATTTTGCCCATTGGGAGCAGACATTTCAGATAATGGTGTTGCAAAATGAACAACTGATTGACTGGTTTCTTTTCACTCCATAACGCTATCACTTGCTCTCTGAACTCAGCAGAAATGCATATTTTGAGAGAATGGATGTGTTTTGACATAACACTAAACTATGGTTTGTTGCCACATGAACGGTTCTCATGCCATCCCTTCTCCTTCCGCAAGGCGGCTGTGAGGAGATTGGAAGCATTGCCTTCCATTTTCCAGTACCTGCAGTTTATTGTTATGTTCAGAACAGAACTGTGGTTTGTTTAACCATGGTTTTACGAAACAATTCAACTTCCACACTGTGGTTCAGAATCCTGGCTTGTTCACAGTTCCCAATTTGGACATAGCACAAACCTTGGTTCGTTGCAGATGAAAGAGGGGTGAGGGAAGCAGTTAATGGAGGAGGTCCCAAGATGGCTGTAACAACTTCAGTTAATGCATGTCATGTTATATTATGGTTTATTGTTACACCGGAACACAGTCATTGTCCAGAACTTGTTTAAAGATAGCAGTGCAGAATCCACACATTACCAAAACAATTGCCTCCAGCTAGTTTTCTTGATACTGTACAAAAGAATACAAGCAAATTCAATTGTTTTTATTTCACTTAATATGTGTAACTGGTTGTATGCTGCACTGTTTTCCTGAATTGTTGTTTGAATACTAGAATGTCTAAAGCCATTGTTTTCATCCCTGTTTGTCTATCATTATTTAGCAATAAATGGACATGCAAGATTATTTTGCATGATATTAGAAATGTGGTGGTGGTTTTCAAATATTCAAGTGGCCAGCTGATCATTCAAACACCAAGTTGCAGTGTGCTATTTCATAAAGTAATCCTGTAAATCTACCTTTACATGTACGAGTAGCACGTCTGCAACTAGTCTTGGGGCCGAACAAATAATTGTTTACTTAATTTTGATGGGTGTAAGCCCACTTCAAAGAAAGTTAATTGAAATTGGAATTTCGTTAGCCCAGTATTCCTCATTATTTCTGAGTAGCAAAGAGAAATTATGCTCAGTGATTAATCACACCATTTGAAGGAACAAATGTGTTTCTGTAGAGAATATTTTTCAAGTTCTGCAAGCCCTGAATTTTTTTAAAAAAAATTGGGTAGTTATTTTTAAATGCAAATATTTATGTAAGTTTTTTGCTGTTACTTTATGAGTCATAGTTTACTTCTTGTAATAAACTTGTAATCAACTGATGGCTGGTAGTCCTGTTAATAAATAGCTGCTTTCCAGACTGGTATTCAAGATGGGTGTTAAAGATTTCTGCCTTTTTTTGTTTGTAGTCCAGCTTTGGCCATTGTGTATTAAAGCCTGGGTGTACATTCTCTGTTTTATGTCCATAGTAAAGAAACGGTACTTGCAGTAATTGGTCTTGGGTTCAACTAGCCTGGTTCTAAACATGTTAACTAAGCAGCCATTGGTTACCTGACTTTGATGGGTTGTCAGTGTCCTCTGAGAACTTGAAATTAGCAAAGGAAAAGGTTGAAACAGTAGCACTATGCGTCCTCCAAAGACATAGGACTTGCTGCTGATGCAAGCAATATTGTGTCTGCTACTTACAGTACAGTCATACCTCATGTCGCGTCCGCTTCAGGTTGTGTGTTATCGTCTTGCGTCCTGTGGCAACCGGGAAGTACCGGAATGGATTACTTCTGGGTTTCGACGCATGCGCAGAAGCGTTAATCGTGCTTCACGCATGTGCAGAAGCGCCAAATCTCACTGTGAGTTGCGGGCTTTTCACATTACGGATGGGCCTCCGGAACGGATCCCATCTGTAACACGAGGTACCACTGTATAGTAATAATTAGGAGAACCTGTAAGTAGCCTTCTGAAAACAGGACTATTCTTGCAAGATGGATAGCTCAGATTTCAAAACTAGCAGAATTCTGCAGTAGCTGTCTTTCAAGTATTCCACAGAAAGATGGAGAACTGGTGTCTGGAATGGTTTGAGTGGTGGAGGATTAATTATACAGCTAATTATTCTGTAGTATAGGGCAGAGCTTTTCATGTTGGTAACACATTTTTTAGACTGCATCATTTCGCCACATGGTAATTTAGTTTTACTAGCAAACCGGAGGTTAAACTAACTCCTTTCCAGCCCCAGGAGGAACACGGGGAGTGTGTCTGTGACACACCTACACACTGCAACTGACACATTAAAGTGTCGCAACACACAGTTTGGAAAGCTCTGGTGCAGGGGTTCCACCAAAATTTAACCTCCATTATGGTGTATCTGTGTTTTTCCAGTCTGGGGAAATGTGAGGTTTTCTTAAGCCTGTTTACTCTATTGTAAAGAAGAGGGGTTATTATTTAGATCCAGCCTACTCTAAATACAGCCATTAACAGATTGGGATGCACTTGGATTATCTGTCACACCACAAAAATTTCCAGCCACTTTTTGATTTGGTACCACAGAATCAGGGCTATTCTCATAACACCTAAATAAACCCACTGAGTTCAGGTTCATTGAAGAAGCCACCAACTGTCCATCTTTGGGGAGAACTGTATGTTTATTCATTTCAAGAACAGCAGATAAAATGATACCTTTGGGCCTTGTTTGTTTTATATTCATTAATTTTACTGATTTTTATATAATATATTTAAACAGCCTCTGCAAGTTGGGGGTGGGATAGTGTGAATCTACCCTGATTCTCTCTGAAACAGCTGTCCCCTCCCCATCCCAGAAGCTTTATTGAGGGTGGCTTCATAGAGAGACTGCATAAGTATTTCAAATGATTAGAATCCAAGTCTGGGCAAAGCTCATAAAATGTACAATTCCTTAGACCCGCATCTAAAGGCTTCCAAAGTTGCCTCTTTGCAAGTACCCCGTGCAACACAACAGGTCACATTCAGGACAACTTCAGGAACACCCTTTAAACTTAGCATGAGAAGCTGTTGAGTGTGTATGTGCAAGAAACCTGGGTATGTGTAAACATCTTTTTGTTGGGACTCTGGTCTTCAGTTCCAGCATCAGATTTTTAGAGACTGCCAGTGCCTTTGACATATCTACCCCTGCTTTATATGATCATTCCTGCCAAAGGCCTCAATCAATTGCCTATTTTTGCTGCATGTTAGGACTGCTGGGGGCAGGCCAGAGGAATAAGGGATGGGATTTCTCAATCAACCAGCAAGTGGTGAGATTCCAGCCATGATGTTCTGATTCTCTGCAGCAGCCTGATTCCACCTTGTAGAGAAGGGAAATAACTCAAAGCTCTGGTGTTCTTTTAAAAGGCAAGCAATATAAGGTGGTTTTCTTGTTGTCTTCCATAGAGTTTACAGATGCTTCCTCAACAGCGGAAGGCCATCGCAAAATTTAAAGAGCCCTCTGATGCGTTGAAATTTCAACAGAAGTTTCACAGGTAAATATTAATTCTAATTTTGCCATATCTAAAATATCCTAGACGCATTCTACTCAAACCACTATACAAGAGCCTTTTGTCTTCTTAAAGAGATAGGAATTGTTTCACTTAAGCCATGTCCACTTTGGGAACTTCCAATAGGCTGTTGTGAGACACGGGATACTGAATTAGGTAGGCCTTTAGTCTGATCCAGTAGGGCTGCTCTAGTGTTACATTTATGATCATAAACAAATATTTAATCCCCTGTTTCTTCTCTTTGTGGGCCTTCCACACAGCTAAACCAGTTTCCCATGATGTCTGGCCTGGAAACCTATAGTGCAAGCAGCACTTAAACCACGGTTTCCCTGTTTGGATTTCAGAGGAAACTTGATTAACAAGCCCTGAAGTCAGGCGTCTAAATGGGGGGCAAGGAGGGAGGACCTGGCTTGCATGTCATTCAGTAAACCACGGATTATTAGACTGACATGGTGATGTCTGAAACACGTCTTGGACTTGTGATAGAAATGTGCAGAAAGTAAGGTTCCTTAGTTTCACTTAATGGTCTAAGCTATTGTGCTCTTTATATAAAACGTGTTCCTTGACCATTGTCTGTTGACCTTCTTCTTAGGCATATGATAGATTTGTCCCACATCAACGTGGCACTGATAGTGGAGTGACCTGCTGAACGCAACTGGTCTGTTCTTCTACATGTAGCTTCCTTTGAAGGAAGTCGCAAGACAGGATCTCCTCGCGATCTCCAATGCCAGCTTTGCAGTGCCCCGCTGAAACTTCAGACTACTCTGTGACACTACAGACAGCATCTTTGTTGCCGTGGAAGCTAGAGTTAACAAGGATCCAGACACGGAGAGTTTTGTATTGGCTTTCTTTTACCGTGTTGACACATGGAGCTATAGGTCTCGTGTCCTTGTGCACAAATGTGCGTACATAGGTGTTTTTTCGAGAAATGTACTATATGATCACAGTGACTCAGATTGAAAGAACACTAACTTTGAATTTTTTATGCTTCTTCATAGCAAAGAATATTTGATAATGGTTGCTCTTATCTTCCATGTGGGGTGTTGGAATGAGATGGTGTCCATACCTATCTGGATATTTTTTTTAGCTAAGTAGATAGAATAAAACATGGGCTGTGTAATTTGTTGGTATTTTTCCAAGAGTTCATTCTTGAAAGCTCTTATTCCCAGTGAGGTGAAGCCAACAATATGAAGTACTGTGCATGCTCTCAACCTTTTTCCCTTTCCAACATCACCTTGTAGGAATAACCTTCCCCTTTTCTTCTCCTGGCTTAACAAGTCTCTCCTTCCCAGAGTATCTGAAAGGCAGGACTATTAGCATTCTTTTATTATATATCTTAGATTGCCTTCAAAGGCGATTGCAGGATGTCAGGGTGGGGGTGGGAACCTGTACATGTTTACATTCAATATAACACTAGTAGTAGTATTCAAGGAAACAAGATTCATTCCTGGCAGGTTGTTATGAATGGTACCATTATTTTGATTTGAATCTTTCCTTCAGATTTTCTTAGTATAATAGTTTTCAGCAAAGACTGCATAATGGCAGAGGCTGTTGAATTGAACAAGTTGAACTTAAAAAGACTTTTTATTCCATGGGATGCCAGGATGGTCTAAAAATTATGTGCAGACTTCAAGGAAACTGTGTTTTATGTAAGAAGTAAAGCTTTTTTCATTGTCTCCTGCTTGTTTCTTCCAAAGGAAGGGATCTTTTTGTTACCAAAAGCTCCTTTGTACCCCGATGTCTTTTGGGGAGAGAGCTTCCTCTAGAAATATTTTTCAGTGCTAATATATTAGGCAACTGCCAGAATGGCAAAATTACAGATAATAATCTGTAATTAGAAAGCAACTACAAGCATTTTGTGTGTATGTGTGCGTGCGTGCGTGCGTGTTGGCTAGAATAAAAATGTTAGAGCAGGAGAAAGAATTACCATTTAAAAATACTATTTAAGGCTTGCATTTTATGTGAAATTATGAACTGGTTTGTTTTTAAAAAAACCAAACTCTATATACAGATAGGATTTTAAAAACTGAATTCTGAATTAAGATGAAGCCGTTAAGCTATAAATATTGTCATGTCGTTTAATGGCAAAATTGCTTTCTTTCCCTTCTGGAAATATTGCAGGAGTAGCTTTATTAGGGTGCTGTAGTAGTAAAAGTTTGATCATTTTAATTGTGTTTTTAATGACTAGCTAGTAAGCACCCTCCTGCTCCTTCTGAAGTGGTTCACAGAGCCATGCTGTCGGGGTGAGTTTTGTTTTCCTTTGCTGTCTTAGGCCTTTCATTTTTGCTTCTTAGTCTTAGTTCACGATGGATGGCTTAGTTTCCCTCTGCTCAAGAGCGCTTCAAAGGTTTACAGGCATCAAGCATTGTTCATAACTGAACGGACTGTACTTACCTCCCAAGTCAGCTCTGGTCCTTGTGCAGATGCTAAGCCTGCCTTTTAGGGATGATTTAAAAATTATTCACAAAGCTTGGATCTTCATCCCACTGTGCAGCTACAGCTTCTCAGTAACAAATAATAGACTTGGCAGAAAACAAAAAACAACAACGGATTGGTCAAGGTGGTGGTTGAACTGCCTGGGATGTGGGCAACTTTAATGAGCTGAGCTCCGTAGCGAGCAAGACTTCGTTGGTTTGGCTTTGTAAATGTGCGGATTTCATGGTGCCTAAGCTTACAGTTCAGATCTGCTGGTGTCAACGGGACTTGTGCTTAAGGAAATGGTGAGGTTTTGTTGTTCAACTGTTTACAGGTTTCAAACCTCTGTGTCCATAGGCTGTTGTATGGCATTTAATGCGGTTTGTGCTTTTGTCTGAGTAAAGTGTAGACACGTTTGTCTGACCTCATCTGTTACAGGCTA
Organism: Podarcis raffonei; assembly: GCF_027172205.1. NCBI lineage: Eukaryota > Metazoa > Chordata > Lepidosauria > Squamata > Lacertidae > Podarcis > Podarcis raffonei. Next base: position 12,536,074 of record NC_070613.1, read on the forward strand.
TAGTGTATGCAGTGTGCGTGTGCGTGCACACACACAGCATTTCAACACAGGAACATTCCTGTTTGGTTATAGAAAGAGAGAGAAGCGTACAATTCTTTCCCCTATCAGCGCAAAACCTGTGATCTGGGTGGCAGGCACCCAGCCTCTGGGTTGAGTATAGTAATATATCTTGATTGATTAATGCTCACTTGGAACCGGATATGTTGGCAGGATCACAGTGTGGCTTTTATTTCTTTTTTCCCTTTTCTTTTCCATTTTTTGACGTGCTGTCCACAAAAGCAAAATCACAGCTAAGAACAGGAGGCCCTGTCCTTTGTACAATGTTTCCCCAGTTTAATTTTTGTAGAAGATCTGTTGCAACCATTATCTTGTTCTTTCTGTATCATGCATTTGAAATAAGATGTGAAATGCAAGAATTGCATTTAATGTATTATGTAAATAAGGGACTTTTAAACAAAATGTAAATGAAGCTCTTCCTGCACTTGCAAATTCAGCCACATCAAAGCTTATTTGGTGGGGAAGGGGGTGTTGTTGTCTTATCGAAGTTGAGTGGAAGAAGTTCCATAAATGTTCTTTTTTTGGTGTAACTCTTCAACTTTTTTTTTTATAAAGATGCTAGTAAGTCAATACATATATCCTGACCTGTGTATTATTTGTCCATAAACTTTCAGAAACCTGGAATGGATATTTAGCCAGTGAATACTATCAGTGGAATATTTCCCCCCCTCGTTTTTTTTTCTTTTCACTTAAATTTGCAACATTTCCTAGTATACCTCAGTTCATGTCCTTGCTAACAAAAAGGTGCAGCCAACTTACATGTGATACTGGAATAGAAATTATGGTTTTATAGCAATGACCAATACGGTAAATAAGCTAAATGGGAAATAGAGTATCTGTCGTTTTTACAGGGGTTTGTGTGTTTTTAATTTGGGCAAGGGAGCTTTTTAGGTTTTGGTAACCTTAATTTATGAAATATATTTACCTGCTGGATAACAGTGTTTCTATCAAGACTGTGAAATGGAGGTTGTTTACTTCATTCTCATGATGCAGACGAGTCAGGGGAACTTGCACCTATCTTCCCTGTAGCCGTATTGTGTTTTAACACTCCTTCAAACTATCAAAAGAGTTTTTGTTATAATGTTGAGCATAAAGGAGAGATACTCAACTTAAGTGAGTTTATAAATAGCGGTTTCCCCCCCTAATGCTCGGACCTTGAACTATAGAGGCTAAACATAAAGTTTAATTAGCTAGGGAACAATATATAAAATACATGTTGCTGCAATCTACAACCCACATCACAATAGATTTTTTGAATAGTTCTAATGTCCCACAGACCAAAAAGGAGGAGGAGGAATAACTGGCCTCTGACTTCCATTCCCTTGGTCAGGGGTGAGGAATCTTTGTTTCTCCATAAGTTGCTGGACTACAACTCCCATCATCCCTCACCATTAGCCATGCTGGTGAGGCCAATGGGAGTTGGAGTCACACAACATCTGGCAGGCCCCAGGGTCCCAGTCCTTGCCTGTTGGTGGTATAATACCGCAAAATATATGGCAAGTCCCAATCACTAATGAATAGAATTAGGGTGAGTCTATATGATCATCTATATGGAGAAATATTGGCATGAGATGACATTTCCCCTTCATTTTTTATTGGTTGTTTGTTCCTATCATGAGCCCCACATGGGGAAATCAGGAGGGAGCACATTGTTTGAAGCTGATCTTCATGGTACCTTGTGTCATTGCCATGGGAACATGTACCCAAAGTGGCCAATGCTAAAGAAATGAAGAGTTAATGTCACCTTGTGGTGATACTTTTCCCGGTAAGAATTGATACTGAAAACTTGCTCTTTCTAGTTTCACCACATTTTATCTGCAACTTATCTTATCTCAGCCTTGACAGCCAGTTTCCCAAAGATATAGCCTGACATTTTTAGCTGGCATCAGATGGCCGTCAGATTGACTTAGATCCATGGGGTACACTTTAGATACTAGCTCAGTACTAAATATTTTAGCTTAATTATTTTTTGCTACGCTTCCTTTCCAAATTCCACCATTATATTCTTCATCTGGAGAACCTTGTAACTTGCCCAAGAATCTTTTCGCTAGCATGTGGAAAGGGAATGAGATGTGCTTCCTTAACCCTTGTCTTTCCTGGATAGGCTGATAGTCCCATGGATGTTATACAGGCGTCTCCCCACTTAACGCAGGGGTTACGTCCCCGGGTACTGCGTGTATATGTGAAATTGTGTATATGGTTGTGGGGGGGGGGGACATCACCTATGAAGCCTGTAAACATCCTCTGAACCTCTGGAAACCCTTGGGGAAAACCCCTTTAGAAAACCAGCATCACATAGTGAAAACTCTGCCAAAGATCCGTCAAACTCTACCACAGTCGCTCCCTCCTTTCTCAAATTCCAACTCCCCATAGGCCTCAAAGATCAGTGTAAAGGCTCCTGGAATAGCTAGCTGTTTTCTCCACTCTTTGTGCGCCATTTTTGCAGTTTTCCCAATCTTTTGAGGCCACTTTTGTGCCTTTTTCAGTTTTAATCAGTTTAGTTTATTATTTCCCAGTGTTGTGCATATACCCAGTCACGCATGAGTCCGACGTGCATAAGTGGGGAGACGCCCGTATTGCGCTGTTCCATTGGCCTTCCATTACATGAGCGCTTACGCAAAGCCTTTAAGTTACTGGCCTCTCATACCTCACTGATGGACAACCCTTTCTTGTGTCTTTCTTTGATCACTTGCTTATATAACCTGTCTTACTGTCTTCTTAGCTTTATTTTGCAGCAGCAATTTTGGACAAAATGAAGATTTCCTTAAGAGACAACCAAGGGTTACAATTGGGTTTTAAGCCATAGGGTACCTCTAGACTCCTGACTTGTTGAGGGCTTACCTGTGGAATGTTGTGTTAGCATCGCTCTTTATATATCAGGATGAATTTATAATCCCAATAACTATAAGAGGATTATTGCAGTAGTATTAAATCCTAAGGATTTTACGTAAGGTTTTTTTTGATAACCTATTTAATCTTTTTTAAAAAAACGAGCTCGTTTAGCTACCTATATAAGCCTGGAGGGCTTATTTACATACCACTGATTCACATTGAATCTCATGTATACCAGCTTCTGGTATTTATACTTCTGTCTGGGGAGAATTTCTCTTGGGGTGGGGGATATTCAGCGGGTTTATTCCATGCTCACCTTTGGGAGAAGTGTCACTTTTCACATTACATGAAAGTTTTGTGTAGAAGGTCAACTTTCTAAAGAAATAACAATAATAATGAATTGCCTCTATTCCTCATTGGGTTGGATGTAGATCCGATAAAAAGAAGGCAACCTGTGAACACTTGCTGATTTTTCAGAAGGTCATTGTTAGAGGTTATTAGCACATGCTGACAAACTGGGAAGCTAAATCCATAAAACCCAATTAAATGGAGCATCTAGTAGGGTATATTTTTTTTATGAGTTAAAGTAGGAATGTTATCTGTTCATTCGGTGAGGATCACTGTTAACTCTCAAACTGTATCATATTTATCTGTTAACTCTAAAATTGTATCAGATTTATCTGATTATTTGTGCATCTTAACTCTGGTGTAGCATTTTTTCTTTCTCTGATTTCTGCGTAACTACAATTAAATACAACTTTTATTTTCAATAACCGGATTACTTTCTTTACAGGTATAGGACACTGGGGAGTTGATTCCTGCCTGCCCCCCAAGCTTTGACCTGGAAATAAATATATCTCTTTTTACAGATACAACTGATGCATTAAACACTTTTCATTCACAGCAAACCTTTGGGCTAATGCATCTTATGCTGTCTAAGCTTTTTTTAAAAACACTATAATAGTTTAGATTTTGGTCCATGCCTGGGTTTACTTTTTATACTGTAGCACTTTTCAATTCCAATTCACAAAATGCTTTATAGTTCTTAACTCATTGACCCTCAATAATAATACCCCGACCGATAAAGCGGCCTTTGTGAGGCTATTTCCACAGAGGTAGTAGTGTTAATCTGCTCTAGAAAATAACAAAGAGGCTTGTAGCACCTTAAATATAACGTTTGGAAATATTAGACATGTGCCCAAGGCCATCCAGTTAGCTAAACCTCATAAGGGGGTGTCATCTCAAATGAAACTGATCTGTAGAAAATGTAACTTGAAAAAACAGACATTGCACATACCTCTGTAAACCAATAAATCTTTAATAAAAATATGTTAAACTACAGAAAAATAAAAAAGGGGGGTATCATCCTTTTGGGCCATGACTTTCCACTGTCCAACGCAGATTTACTACGTTCCCATATAACTATTTAAGAAGAGAACTGCATCCCTCTTTGCTGTCATCTAATTCCACGGCTCTTCTTCCTATTTAGGAGACCCGTACAACCCAATAAGTTGAACACATTAGTTTTCCTCCTCCTGGACCATTGCAGATCTAAGAAACCTATTTAAGTTCTTGGAACACCTATGAGAGAGCAGGGTGCGGAGTGATTCGGGAAGGTGTCAGTGTAACTCTGCTGACACACACAAAGACCCCTGCCAGTTGCTATGACCATCGTATAGCCAGATCATTCAGCTCAAGACAAAGGATCTCCTACGCCTCATGCTGAAGTCTTGTGGTGCCTGTTGGTTGCTCTCCTCTCCCAAATGGTATTGCTGCTTCCGACTCCTTCACTGTGAGGCCTGGGAGGATCTTGCATGGAAGCAAATGCAACATGGTAGCCTTGCCCATTGCCTTGCAAGGAAAACAGGGGAGGCATTCCACACCCAGCTTGCAACATGCGGAACAAATAGAACTCCACCCCTGAGTCTTTCACCAAATTGGAGAAGTGCCAGCGGTGTTTGCTCTCCGCTTAGGGCACCGCTGGGGAACCGTTAGCCCCAGTTCTTGGACTCCAGCTCCCATCAGCCCCAGCAAACATGAACACTGGTCAGGGTTGATGGGAACTGTAGTGCAGCAACATCTGCAGGGCCCACAGGTTCTCCACTCTGGAGGATCCCAATCTCTGGACCTTCCCCTGTCATGGAAGTGAACCTCCTTGAACCCCAAGAGTCCACTTGGCTTCAGGAACCCCAAAGCGCAAGACTAAAGCTCCTCCAGCCATTGCTGAGCCACTATTTTGGAATCCATTTGGCCATTTCACTAACAAGGCACTTTGTATCAATATTTTAGATGGAACAGAGGTGTTTCCACATCCCTTTGAATAATTATAATATAATATAATATAATATAATATAATATAATATAATATAATATAATATAATATAATATAATATAATATATAATATAATATAATATAATATAATATATTTATACCCCACCCATTTGGCTGGATTTCCCCAGCCACTCTGGGCGGCTCCCAACAGAATATTAAAAACATGATAAAACATCAAACATTGAAAATTTCCCTAAACAGGGCTGCCTTCAGATGTCTTCTGAAAGTCAGATAGTTGCTTATTTCCTTGACATCTGATGGGAGGGCGTTCCACAGGCCACCACTACCGATATTAAAATATCATTTTAATATTTGCAGGTGCATTAGCTGCTTCCGAGGTGCAACTAATCTTTTTCTTTACAGGTTTGCTTCTTTTTAGGAACAATGTGTGTTGCAGAAAATGGGGAGGATATATGATTTAACCATTCCACTTATATGCATTCCTTACCCATACAGGAGAGTGGTACCTTTGGCAGGCCTGGGAGAACGAATTGTTGTTAACCTTTTCCTTCCCTTCTTCCTTTTTGCAGGCTCTCCTAATTCTCTCTGAATTTCTGAATTCAGTGGTAGGAGTAGTTCTATAACATTTCTCACGTAGCAATAGTGTTTACCTTTTGAGCCATTTATTACGATTGCTGTGGTGTGATCCTATCCTGTAACTTCGTGAAATACTGTATACAGCTTGAGCACAAGAAGCAATGCCGTTCAGACTTGTATTTCTCTGATATGGACTGTGTTTATTGGGATAAATGCAAGAGACAGCTCTGACATGATAGTGACTTCAAGGGGTGGGGTCTGCTGCTTGCCTCCTCATGTTCTCTACAGAATCAACAACCCAAGTTATTTTGCAGCTCATTTTGTTACATGTAATCTTGTGTGCATTTTTGCTTCAAAATTCCTTCTTGCCTTGGAAGAGTTCTCTGGAGGTTGTAAATGTGATATGAATGTAAAAATGCATGACTTCTCAGGAATGACCAGTGTAAAAAGAGAGAGAAAAGATTGGATTCCAGATTTCAGCTGTCCTGCAGTTAAAACGCATCCAAATGTAATTGAAATGTGCAAATAAAAGTCCTTTCATTGTACCTTGTTTTTGTGCACTGTGGTTTATTTGACACGCAGTAGAACTTGTTTTCTAATATGAATGCAGTTTTTCACAGTACAGTAGTACCTCGGGTTGAGAACTTAATTTGTTCTGGAGGTCTGTTCTTAACCTGAAAATGTTCTTAACCTGAGGTACCACTTTAGCTAATGGGGCCTCCCGCTGCCACCGCCGTGCGATTTCTGTTCTCATCCCGAAGGAAATTTCTTAACCCGAGGTACTATTTCTGGGTTAGCGGAGTCTGTAACCTGAAGCATCTGTAACCCGAGGTACCACTGTATTTCAGAAGCTCTGCTTGCCATAGTTCAAGGGCTTAGGATAGCCTATCCTATACTGACATGCCCCCACAATAACCCTGTGAGGTAGGAAAACCCTTGACTAAATAAGGTGAATATGACTTTGCTGTTGTGAAAGAGAAATGAGGCAAGATGGACATCCAGCCAAATCAACGCCTCCATCATTTTAGCTTCACCGCTGCCACCAAGTGAATATATTTATTGTTCCCTGGTTGCCTCCAATAAACAGCCCTTTAACCTCCTGGGCTTTAACTGACCCCGTCTACTCCCTGTTGCAAGTCCACCTACTTCTTCCCTATCACAAGTGGCTTTGAAGAGAGGGCATCATACTTAGAATTAACGACAGGGTGCCTCTGAGCATATGCTCCACTCCTGATCCTGCCCCCCAGCGTTCCTTGTTTCCGAAGCCTAATTTAGGATGTGGCTTTTGGTGGTAGGTATTGTTAGACAACTCGGAGTCAGAAACTCCTGCAGATCTACTGCAACCCCCCCACAGTAGATCCCGATCTACCTTTTGCCCACCCCTGCCATTGGTTTGGCAATATTCTTGGTTGTGTTACCAGCGTGTCTCCGCTAGGTGGCAGCAGAACTTGACCGTTGTAAGAAGAAAGTTTGCAAGATTTCACAGGTCCGTAAACCTTTTCGCTTGTGGCTGGCTCATACACTTAAAAGCAACTCGCGCCTACAATATGTGAGAGCCATATTTGAAGTAGATATCTCTCCCAGTCTGCTTTTTTACTGCAATTGTTTTTGAGATGCTTTTATTGTTTTATCCCCTTTGGGTTTGCTACCCTGGGCTCCTTTGTGAGGATATGAATTTAATGGTGGTGATGATGGTGACATGAACACCTTAAATTGTTCATTTCCCCCCACTAGCTAATTGATGAGCCAAAGTAAGATACTTCTCTTTCCATGTTCACCACAACCACATCCCCACCAGGCATTTAAAGCACTACGATACCACTTTCACTAGGCATGGCTTCCCCCAAAGAACCTTGTGAGTTGTAGTTTAAGGGTGCTGAGACCTGTGGAGTGATCCTCATTCCCCTCCCAAAGCTACAGAGCTCTGGGAACCGTTATACTGCTCTGGGAACCATACATCAGTGAAGGGAGTGGGGATCTGGCAACTCTCAGCACCCTGAACGAACTACAGGTGTGAATTGGTACCAACAAGACAGTGGCTAGGCCTGCATCTACTGTGAGCCCAAGAGAGGCCATGTTGTACCTATGCAGAAAGCAGAACCAGTGCTATGCAGTTAGAAACAGACTTGTTTCTCCATTGTGCGGATGACCTTTAGAGGAAGCAAAGTCTGCCGTCTGCCCCTGATGTTGGATCACCCCCAAGAACCCCACAGGTGAGTGCAGTGCTTATTACATGATAAAAAATCCCTACCTACACAGAGCAAATGATGGGTAGTTTTGCTAGGGATGGAGTACTCACGTTTCTCCTGCCGCTACATTTATTATTATTATTATTATTATTATTATTATTATTATTATTATTATTATTATTTATACCCCGCCCATCTGGCTGGGTTTCCCCAGCCACTCTGGGTGGCTTCCACCAAATATTAAAAACAATACAGCATCAGACATTAAAAACTTCCATAAACAGGGCCGCCTTCAGTTGTCTTTTAAAAGTAAAATACAGTGGTACCTCTGGATGCGAACGGGATCCGTTCCAGAGCCCCATTCGCATCCTGAAGCAAATGCAACCTGTGTCCGCGCGTCTGCTTAACCTGAAGCTACTTCAACCTGAGGTATGACTGTAGTTGTTTATTGCCTTGACATCTGGTGGGAGGGCGTTCCACAGGGCAGGCGCCACTACTGAGAAGGCCGTCCAGCTGGTTCCCTGTAACCTCACTTCTCGCAACGAGGGAACCGCCAGAAGGCCCTCGGCGTGGGCCACAGGGCCAACTTTTCTGTGTTAGTGAGAGAAAACCCATACTCCAGCCAGTTCTTCGTGGCTATAGCTCTCCTTAATTGGGGGGAGTTTGTTCTCACAGTCCTTCATAAGCCCTTTCCTAAAGTAGCCACCTTTTACGTTAGAGAAACAGACACCTAGTAAACTGAAATATTATGTCCTTTCTCTTTCCTCCTGTTTGCACCCCCCCCATCCAACTTGCCCATGTGTCCCATTTAATCAACGACATCTCGGATGAGAAATCAGTTCCTCTCTGGGAGAGGGGCTGTGGCTGCATCATGTCTCATCAGCCAAACCCTCAATCACTCTGTTTCGGTCAGCGGGTGGTCGGGGACCCTCGTTTTCATTTAAGATCCGTTTTTAGAGTGTCCATCATTTTTCTGCTGCTGGCTCCCTCCCTCCTTCTCCTTCCCCCACACCCCCACCCCTGCACACATGGGGCCCCAGCCTCTCCTCCCCACTTTCGCCTGCGTTTCTACGATTTTTATTTCTTCGAGTTTGTGACTAAAGTGGTCACAAGCACCTGAAAATTACAGCAGCTAAAAGGCCGTTATGGTTGCAAATGAGGCTGAATGATTATATACTTGCCAGCTGCTTAAGGTGAACTGATTGGACCTAATTGTCGAGAAATAATTACCTCCTCTTGGAAAAAAAATTATTATTATTTTTTAAAAGGCAAAATGGGCTCTCATGCTGAATGCAACTGATGAAAGGGCTTCAGAAAGGGATGGAGGCCTGGAGAGGACACTCAGGCCAAGAGTGGTTTGGGGTGTCTACATAATGCTAGCTTCTCCCCTATGACTGAAGCTGGCACCTATGAGCTCCCTGGCACATTAGGAGCTGGGTGTCATGCTGCTAAGCCAAGTCATTGGTCTTTCCACCCTTCCTGGGATATCCAATTAGTTAAACATTCCCCCCGCAGCCCTCCCCTGATTCTCCAGTTGGTGCCTGGAATGATGCCAAAATCCATCCCTTCTTCCTGATTAGAAATGGGGTGAGATCTCTTAGATGGGTCTTTTTTATCTCAGGGAGGGCGGATTTGCATAATTTGCAGCAGGAAATATTCCATGCTCTCGAGCAGCCATGGCTTTAATCAGCAAAAGACCCCCCCCCTTTGCCCCAGCTGCTGTAAGGGGGTTCAAGGGACACATGCAAAGGACAGACGAAGGGGAGGTGACATTTGAAAGCAACCACACCACGGCAGCTTCCCAGAGCCCTTCCAGACTTGGGTTCTGCTTTGTTTTGTTGTACAGTGGTACCTCAGGTTACATACGCTTCAGGTTACATACGCTTCAGGTTACAGACTCCTCTAACCCAGAAATAGTGCTTCAGGTTAAGAAATTTGCTTCAGGATGAGAACAGAAATCGTGCTCCGGCGGCGCGACGGCAGCAGCAGGAGGCCCCATTAGCTAAAGTGGTGCTTCAGGTTAAGAACCGTTTCAGGTTAAGAATGGACCTCCGGAACAAATTAAGCGCTTAACCCGAGGTAGCACTGTATAGGTGTATTCTGCAACATGTCATTGATGCATTAGCGCATGGGTAGGCAAACTAAAGCCCGGGAGCCGGCCCAATCACCTTCTCAATCTGGCCCGTGGATGGTCCAGGAATCAGCATGTTTTTACATGAGTAGAATGTGTCCATTTACTGTATTTTTTGCTCTATAAGACTCACTTTTTCCCTCCTAAAAAGTAAGGGGAAATGTGTGTGCGTCTTATGGAGTGAATGCAGGCTGCGCAGCTATCCCAGAAGCCAGAACAGCAGGAGGAATCGCTGCTTTCGCTGCACAGCGATCCCTCTTGTTGTTCTGGCTTCTGAGATTCAGAATATTTTTTTTCTTGTTTTCCTCCTCCAAAAACTAGGTGCGTCTTATGATCTGGTGCGTCTTATAGAGTGAAAAATACGGTATTTAAAAGGCATCTCTGGGTGATTGTGGGGCCTGCCTGGTGTTTTTACATGAGTAGATTGTGTGCTTTTATTTAAAATGCATCTCTGGGTTATTTGTGGGGCATAGGAATTCATTCATTTTTTCCCCAAAATACAGTCCGGCCCCCCACAAGGTCTGAGGGACAGTGGACCGGCCCCCTGCTGAAAAAGTTTGCTGACCCCTGCATTAGGGGGTGGGCTCATACTGCACAGTGCACTCACCGTTCTGCTTTATTCTGTTAAAATTCACTAGGATTTTTATGTGAATTTCTCCAAATGCATACGTTTTTGATGCAATTTTGCCAACTGCAATGCATTTGTGCATGTTTGTCACTGATACATGCATTTCCACACACTTTTCACTGTAGCATATGCATTTTTCTACACGTTACTTGGCTGGAGAATGGCATTGCAAAATTCAGAGAAAAGTGTTTTCGAAGGCTAGCTGCGTTTTCATTCGTATTTTGGGAAGTGTGAATTAAGTAAGAGTGCCACTAAATGAAAACTAAATTAAATGTCTCTTCCATTCCTATAGTAAATTAACTATCATGGCTACTGTTGGGATACTGCCAGGGAGACAAAGTCCATCATAACCCCCCAAGCCAGCTGCCGGACGATCCATCGATCTCCCGTAGACACGCAGTATCAGCAATTAGCGACACGAAGCCTCAGAAATAGCTTGCCACATTCCTGGGCTGGTGCACACTCTATCAGCAGATAATTCACAGCGAAAGATGCACGCAGGAGAGTATTATTTACAAGTTTATTCAGCGTTGGTCAGAACAAAGAAAAAACATGACTGCCTGCTTCGGTCTGCTCAGGCAACAAGAGAGAAACGAAAGCAAAGACACAACAGAAACATCCTGTGAAACGGGAAATACGCAGGCTGTGACACAAACATCCTGCTCCCTTTTAAGGTGGAACGGAAATATCCTAACAGCTACCTCATGGTTAGCCGTTGGGTTGAGCTCATTCCTGGAGATCCTGTCCCCAAATGCCTTGTGAGAGAATCAACACTGGCTTCCATAAGTTGCATGAAATCTGTTAGGAGTCTGTCCTGGGCAAAGAACTGAGGTTGCAGTATAAACTGATCTCTTAAAAATTGCTTCAATTTTCAATTATTTAGATATTTGTTTGTTCCAGACTTTGCACCTGTGCATAGCCAACACAGTAATTTTTTTCTTGAATATTACATTTGTTGGTGGCTCAATGTCTTTCTAAATCAAAACTTGGTCCCTATTGACTTTTCTTTTATTCTTCCCTAGATTTACATGTTTATAATCATTCATATATATATATATGACAGTATACAATATGCAAGAATAAAATCAGCAAAAAGATCTAGAAAAGCTTCCTTTAAAATCTAAATTTGGGGCCTCTAGTGACAGAGATGAATGAAGAAGTACCTAGACGACATATACCGGAGGTAGAGGAATGTTGCCCAGAACAGGTAATTGACTCATTGATCCTGGACGTGGAAACAGCAATCTATGTATTTCCAGTTTGCCACCTAGTTTCCCTGTGTTCCTACATGCAGCAGGATGGTGAATGAGAAATTGAGGACAGGCAGCATTTAATCCTCTAGTTCAGAGGTTTTCAACCTTTTTGAGTTCACGGCTCCCTTGACCAACTGCATTCTTTCTGCAGCATCCCTGTGGGGCTCAAGAGCCCAGTTATGTCACCCTTGCCTGCAGAGCTGGCAGCCTCTCACCCCTTTCCAAACCCCCTCACCCCCTCTCCCCTCTCCTTGGGAGCCCTTTGGGGTCTGAGCTGCCCCTGTCACCCCTGGTCTCTGAGCTGTCCCTCACCATCCCCTCCCAGAAGCACCATTCGCCTGTGGAGCTTGTAGCCAGGACTGCTGCAGTAAACAGCTGTGCAAGCTTGGGGTAGGCAGAGACCCGAGAGGGCATCAGAGGAGGGAGGGAAAGAAAGAGGGACAGAGGGCAGTGTTGCCCGTGGCAGCCCTGACCATCATTCAAGTTGTTAGACTACAACTCCTATGAGCCCCAGCCAGCATGATGGTATGAACTGCTCCCCACCTCTGTCATAAATGCTTTGCTGGTTCTCCAGACCCACCACTTTCTTCCCCCTTGCCCTGCCAAACACAACAAAGTTTGCAAAGCACAACACAAATCAAAGCGGATTTTCTACAGCATGCAGCATGTGGTCTCACTGTCAGGAGTTCAGCCTACACTCGAGTAGGACCCTGGCAGAGACACATGCCCAACTGGCATGTTCTCTCCCTTCTGGTCAATTGTTCGGGAGCTTCATAAGCTTTCTTCTGCCCGAACATCACAGTGACCGATGCCAACCGACACCGGCACACTTAGGGATCTGCAGAGTTTGTGTATCATGTGTTACAGACCTCAGCGACTCAACATTTTGGCTAATCTACTTTATTTACATATAAACACACACGGAGCACTGCAACATGGCTCCCTCTCTCTCTAGCATCAGACAGCAAAGAGAGAAAAAACAAAGGACAATAGTCCCACTTCATGGAACACAGTAACACAAACATCCTCTCTCCATCACTTCCCACTCTGTGGAGTCAAAAGATATACCATCATGTGAAAGACAAAAATCCCATGACTGCAATCATGGAGCAGGAATTCTAACACTCACTTGGCCTCTGGGCTGACTGAAAGCAAATGGGCTGTGGTTTCCCCGCTAATTGATTTAAGGTTAGAATTAACTTTTAAATTAGGCAGTGTCTAATACTGAACAATAAAGGTGGGATTGGAGTTAGGCAGCTGTAAAACTGGCTGAGATGCAAACAGAACACACCTCTGCACTAATGCACAGCCTGTGCAGGGGGTACTCTAACTGATCTAAACTTTACAGAACTGGGAGACCTGTGGTTCTCCCCAAATTGTTGGACACCCCCCACAACCAATCAGAATCCAGAGGTCAGTGATGGTGGACTCCAACAACACCTGGAGGAGCCACAGGTCCTCCACCCATGGCTTAGAGCAGGCTTCCTCAGACTTGGCCCTCCAGATGTTTTGAGACTACAATTCCCATCATCCCTGACCACTGGTCCAGCTAGCTAGGGATCATGGGAGTCAGAAACATCTGGAGGGCCGAGTTTGAGGAAACTTGGCTTAGAGAGTCCAACTCCCAGTGCCAATCCCTATCATGCAAATGAAACCCAGTATGGTTTGTGAGGCCTCTGTGGAAGATTCCATTCCACTTTTTGTTGCAGACATGGGATTGTTGCGTGTCATATGTGTGATTATATTCCAGCACAATTTGCTGGTGTAAGCGGAACTTCCGCTGTATTGCTTTTGTTTTGACTCTCTCTCCGAGAAGACGGCAAGGAGAGAGGACATTTTGTGTGTGTCTTGATTTATGATTAATAAATCCGTAGTTCTTAGTTCTTAGTGTGTATCCACAAGCCTCAGCCTCTTCACATTGCTGCGTATAGTGTGCTCAAGTCTAGGAGGCCTGACTCACTGATTTATGTTGGAGCCAGAGGTCAATGGATCTTCGCAGTGGTACGGCTGAGAAGGAGACAATCCAGCCGGGGGCTAGCCAGCTGGCCTTTCAACCCCCGGATGCCGACAGCCTCTTGGCTTCAGGATCCTCGGACAGGAACGAAGGCACAAGACTTCCAGGCCCCCACTGACCATTGTCGAAACCTATTTTGACTGCCATTTTGGAACCCATTGGGTGATTTCACTAATAAGGCACGTGAGAGTTTAAATCCAACAACATTTATAAGGTCACAGGTTGGGGGAAGGTGGTTTTAGAGAAATGGCAGAGGTGTTTTTGCTTCGGATTTGTTTGCATACTGTCACTGCACTGTGTTCAGATTTTGCCAGGTTTGGAAGTGTTTCAAAACCCCCCACAAAGTGTCCTTGATCAGAGAAGACAGCAAGAAACAGGACATCATTGTGGGAAACGGTGCCTCTGTCCTCTCTGTCACAAACTATTATCTGTCGGCTATTACCAGGACATATGAAAAAGTATTTTAAAATGTAGTATAAACACCAACAACTAGGAAACACTGGCCTGTGAGCGCTCCAGTTGGAGAACAAAGGTGTCATGGGCTTTGAAGACACTTTAACTCAGGACGCAAGGGAGAAACGTGCTCAGAGGAAGGCACGCTTGGCAAATCCACACCGTGATCAACTCCCGCCTGGAACCCAATGTCCCCACTGTGGAAGGACGTGTGGGTCCAGAATTGTCCTCCACAGTCACTTACGGACTCACTGTTAAAACCGTGTTTATGGAAGACAACCTTACTCGGCTACGAGTGATTGCCAAAGAAGAAGGACTGTCCCCACACAAGACACATTCCCGTTCCTCAAATACAAGCCTGTGATATGCAGGCATGCTCTCCTCTTGCATTTAAAATCAGTACAAGCAGTTACTATAGTGACTTTTTAAATAGCTGCTTTCACTAATGCTGCATGGATGAATTGTGCTGTTCAGTGGCCTTCCTGTAGAGACATCAATCTGCCACTAGAGGGCACATCTATTCCACTTAAAAAATGGACTCCCAAAGTGAGTTTTCATAAAACATGCAGATTTTGAGGTTGCAGCATCAACAGAGGTCCTTCTCTCTATCCATCCTGCTGAAAAGTTGAAATTTGAAAGTTCCCTCACTAGTTTGCTGTCTTTAATAATGAATTTTGTTTTGTTTTAGTAAATGTGATATCTGATCATTTCAATTTCCCATTTTTCGAGTCTTAAATGTGCATTATCCATATTTCCAGCTGTTTTTAAAAACACACTCAAGAAAATAGTGTTTTAGTGTGAATTTCTCTTAGCAGATACTTTTGTGCATAGAATTGCCAAATATGCCCATTTTGGCAAAACAATTCCCCAGAAATAAAGCATTATTTTCACTAATTTCATTGCTGTGCATATTTGAACCAAGTTTGTACACATTACTTGGCCTGGCAAAATTCAGAGAAATGCATGTTTTGAGGGATGGTTGTTGTTTAGGTCTTGGCATAGTTTTTGGAAGTGTGAAATCAAATGCAGCAAAGAGAATCAAACGTATCCCCTGTTCTAGACAGCCAATGATGTTGGAGCGTATCTTAAAAACAGGAAATAAAGTAGGGAAACCTCACAAATACCTTCCTTAGCACTTCGTAAGGAAGTGGGCGGGGGAATACAAATGCAATTTTAAAAAAGATACACACTTTATTAAGATCTAAGAGCTGCTTTGCATTATAGGTTTCTGCTGCTGCATATATAGTCAATAATACACATGGAGGGGTCTCTGACTGAACTTAGGAACATTGCCTGAACCCAGGATTGCACTTGTGAATCGCTTCAGATTATATCTCTGATCATTTGATTCAGCCTCTGCCGCTCTCCTCTCCACAAATTATTGTAGCATTTTTAATTCTTTGCAACAAAACGTTGTAGTGTACCTTCACCTCCTAATATTCCTTTATTCTGTGTATTCATGTGCTGCCTTTCTGTCGAGGCACACACACTGGCGTGTAAATTTGAAATACTAAATCAAGCAAGTGGGACAGAGCATAGAGCAATAGAGTTTTCCCAGGCTAGCTGCTCCAATTCAGCATCCTAGCCAACCCATCAGACTCCACTCCATTCATACTCGCCTGCAGCCAGATTTCCTCCCTGGCCCCCAAATGACTCTCAATATTCCTTGGCTACTGAGCTTGCTGACTCTTCACTGGGCTGCTTGTGTGTGAGAGAGGGGGCAGGGGCCTCCTTAGTGTTGTGGGTTTTTGTTTTTGTTGTTGTTGTTGTTAATGTAGTTCTGCAAATTTCAGATATTTCTCAAGTGTGCCAGTTTGTTTCTCAGTAACCCCATTCTGACTCCACTTCTTGCGCTTTATCAAATGCCTTTCCAAAAATATGATGGGTGATGCACAATTCCAAAAAAAAAACACCCCTATCATATGTGGAATGCCCTCCCATCAGATGTCAAGGAAATAAACAACTATCTGACTTTTAGAAGGCATCTGAAGGCAGCCCTGTTTAGGGAAGTTGTTAATGTTTGATGTTTTATCGCTTTTTTATTATTAATAATAATATTCTGTTGGAAGCCACCCAGAGTGGCTGAGGAAACCCAGCCAGATGGGTGGGGTATTATTATTATTATTATTATTATTATTATTATTAATAAAATAAGAAAACAAGCAAGCAAGCCTACTGTGGGTGAAGTCATGGTGTCTACACCTGTGCTCCCAGTCACAAGGTGGAATTAGTGAAGATAACATACAAAAGGCATCCTGACAGAGAAAACTGCGCATGAAAAATACTGATGGGTTCGCTAATAAAAATTATTTATAAAAAATAATAAAAACCCACTGTTGGATTCTTGTGAGGAAGAGGCAATGCAGAAATGTGGGAACCTGGATTTAATATTGAAAAACCAAGAAACTGAAATGGACAGATTCATCCATCCTTAGCCATCAGTCATCCCCCCCCCATGATGTCATCTGCACACAAAGATGCTCTGTCAAGGTAAAGTGAGCCTACACTTTCCACCATCAGTGCCCCTCAGTGTGGAGGAATAGACTACAGGACTAACACACTTGCCTCCTGCTGTTGCCAATGCGTGTTGACAAATTGGTTCCCCCTGTGCTGTCGAAGGAGCATTTCGCGTGTAGATGCCATGCAGTCCACCCAAGGTTTAATCTGGGTATGGGGAGAAAGTCCCTACAGACACACCTCACATTCCTTGCATATTTCAAGCAAGAACAGGAGGCCCTTTGCACTTCCAGGCTACTTCATATCATCTGTACACATCACCTGAGCCATAAATGGATGCTTTGAGCCTTTGCTCCTAAAAGGTCTCAAAGAGAATTGGAAGAGGGAGGCCTCGCTCTTGCCACCCAAACAACATGTCGTGCTTAAGAATGCAACAAGTCTTTGGATTATTCCAACACAACTGGGTGAAGATGATAGCTTTCAAACTTTTTACGTTCACCCTAATTACAAGCAGAAGTTGAACATATTGGTGTTCATTTGAGTTTTGTGACTGAGAGCTGGTGCCTTCAGCTAAGAGACTAGGCTGCAAACCACTGGTTTAAATCTTCCCTCTATAGTCAACTCACTAGGGCAGAGGTGGAAAAATTGAGCCCAAGGTCCAAACACCCCTCGCCCCAGTCTTCTATAAAGTGGTACCTCTGGTTGCGAATGGGATCCGTTCCGGAGGCCTGTTCGCAACATGAAAAGAGCGCAGCCTGGAGTGCCGTATCTGCGCAGGTGCACGGTGTGATTCAGCGCATGTGCAAAGCGCGATTTAGCACTTCTGCGCATGTGCGAGTGGCAAAACCCGGAAGTAACCCTTTCTGGTACCTCCTGGTCGCCACGGGACGTAACCTGAAAGAACGTAACATGAAGCAAACGTAACATGAGGTATGACTGTATGTGGCTCTCTGGCCTCTGGCCTCTCCTCATGCCACCCCCTCATGGCTCTGCTTTGCACCCTCCTTGAGTGACATGATAGAAGTTTATAAAAATTATGCGTGGCATGGAGAAAGGGGATAGAGAAAAGGAATTCTCCCTCTCAATAACGCCACCAATCGTGGCTAGCAAATGAAGCTGAATATTGAACGATGAGAGACAGGCACAAGAACGTACTTCTTCACGCAACACATGGTTAATCTATGGAACACTCTCTCACAGGAGACAGTGATGGCCACCAAGCTAAAGGTAAAGGTAAAGGGACCCCTGACCATTAGGTCCAGTCGTGGCCGACTCTGGGGTTGCGGCGCTCATCTCACTTTATTGGCCGAGGGAGCCGGCGTACAGCTTCCAGGTCATGTGGCCAGCATGACTAAGCCGCTTCTGCCGAACCAGAGCAGCGCATGGAAATGCCGTTTACCTTCCCGCCGGAGCAGTACCTATTTATCTACTTGCACTGGCGTGCTTTTGAACTGCTAGCTTGGCAGGAGCAGGGACCGAGCAACGGGAGCTCACCCAGTCGCGGGGATTTGAACCGCCTAGGCTCCTAGGCTCTGTGGTTTAACCCACAGCACCACCCGTGTCCCAGCCACCAAGCTAGGTGGCTTTCAAAGAGGGTTGGACAAGATCACAGAAGAGGGAGCTATCAATGGCTACAAAGGCTTGATGGCTATGCTTTGCCTCCACAGCTAAAGGCAGTAAAGCTTCTGAAGTCCAGTTGCTGGAAGCCACAGAGTGCTCTCGCGTTTGGGTCATGTTTGTGGGTTTCCCACAGGAATCTGGTTGGCCACAGTGTGAACAGGATGCTGGACCAGATGGGCCATTGACTTGTTCCAGTGGGCTCTTGCTAGGCTATTATAACTGTCTTTTGCCTGGCTGGAATGTCCCATTGAACTCTAATAATACTTAGGCATGCCCAGATTGTAGTCACAGAGGAGTGTGTGTAGCTAAACTCAAGATAGCTCAGTTGGTAGAGCATGGGACTCTTGATCTCATGGTTGTGGGTTTGAGCCCCACATTGGGGGAAAGATCCCTGTATTGCAAGGGGTTGGACTAGATGATCCTCGTGGTCCTTTCCAGCTCTACAATTCTATGATTCACTCCTGTTAAGAGAGGAGGGTGCACTGTTCAAAGGTAAGATGTACATTTATTGTTCTGCCCACTTTTGCATTTGGCCCCCTCCAACACGTGGGACTTGCCGATCAGAAGGTCGGCGGTTCGAATCCCCACAACGGGGTGAGCTCCCGTTACTCGGTCCCTGCTTCTGCCAGCCTAGCCGTTCGAAAGCACATCAGCGTGCAAATAGATAAATAGGTACCACTCTGGCGGGAAGGTAAACGGCGTTTCCGTGTGCTGCTCTGGTTTGCCAGAAGCGGCTTAGTCATGCTGGCCACATGACCCAGAAGCTGTACGCTGGCTCCCTTGGCCAATAAAGCGAGATGAGCGCCACAACCCCAGAGTCGGCCACGACTGGCCCTAAGGGTCAGGGCTCTCTTTACCTTTACCTTTAACACCTGGAAAGTTGCCTAGAAGAGAAGTTGGCCTTTGCGCTTCAAAAGATCCCCCACCCCTTCACTAGGGTCTCTTAGGACCTAGCCAAACCATGTCTCTTTGTGCAATTACACCCCCCAACACACACCACTACTTCCGCTAGCGAGCGTCGCTTGCTTACTGGGCAGTTATGCAGTAGAAGGACTCAGATTATGATTTGACCATTAACATGCTTTACAGATTGTGAGTATTGTTAGCTGATAAAAGGGAGAAGCTTTCCATGCACATTTACAGGCAATCTTGTAAAAGCGGCTCGGCAGTTGGAGGTAGCGGAAGGAGAGATGTTTTTGTAGCCTAGTTGTTTTGGGAGCCTGTTCTTGGTGTACTCTTTTCGTACACTTTGTCTGAGTGCCAGTGCAGTGCTGTGGTTAAAATGGCGGCCTAAAACCAAGGGGGCCTGGTTTAAATTCCCAACACATTGTGACCTCTGACGTCTTGCTTCTTTTTGGTCCCGCCTGCCGCACAAGGTTGCTGGGAGGATAACAATGGGATAAGCCCTGTGTGTGCTGGCATGAGCGCTTTCCTTAGTCCAAACCTCTACTCACTGCTTGTAATTACTAACTGACATCCTAGAGTTGTTGTGAAGATATCTGGAAAGTATCCCACAAATGTCACTTTGCTACGATGGGTGCTAGATATTGGGGGGGTTGTTGTTTTTATTTCCACACTTGTAGTGTGCAAAGTGCACGTTTAGTGCTCCTGCCTGTGCTTTGCAGTTTGGAGTAGTTATGGTGCATAAATGCATGAGTACTCATGTAGGTTTCCCCCCCCTTCTCGCTCATGGATTCCAGGATTTGTAGCCATGGTTGGAGCACCCTTGAAATGTCTTGGAAGAGGGGTGGTGTTATGTACTGAGCTGAATCCTAGAACAATAGGATCCAGACTGCAGCAGTCGGATTGGTCCTCAGGAGCCACCCAATCCAGCTCAAGGTGGAAGTGAATCAGTGGCCTGATTGGCCTGCAGGAGCAGCCAATTAGGCTCCTGGATGAAGTGAATCAGCAACCTGATTGGCCTGTGGGAGTAGCCAATCAGGCTTCTGGATGAAGTGACTCAGCAACCTGATTGGCCTACAGGAGCAGCCCAGAATTAGTCAATCACACGGGGGCCATTGTGTAAATAATGTATATATAGCTAGACATTTTGGGGAAAGTTTCATTCATTGCAACTATGAGCTGAATAAAGAGCATGAAATTCACACTCGACTCCGAGTATATTTCAGGTGGGATGCAAATCATATATGAAATGAAGAGTGAAGATCACAAAGGATCAGTGACCTACTTACTCATACAGTAGATTTCGTAGGAGTATGGATGATTTCCATTAGTGGAAAGTATATACAACAAAGGTTCCTATAGTTAAAGCTATGGTTTTCCCAGTAGTGATGTATGAAAGTGAAAGCTGGACCATAAAGAAGGCTGATCGTTGAAGAATTGATGCTTTTGAATAATGGTGCTGGAGGAGACTCTTGAGAGTCCCATGGACTGCAAGAAGATCAGACCTCTCCATTCTGAAGGAAATCAGCCCTGAGTGCTCACTGGAAGGACAGATCATGAAGCTGAGGCTCCAGTACTTTGGCCACCTCATGAGAAGAGAAGACTACCTGGAGAAGACCCTGATGTTGGGAAAGATGGAGGGCACAAGGAGAAGGGGACGACAGAGGACGAGATGGTTGGATAGTGTTTTCGAGGTTACCAGCATGAGTTTGACCAAACTGCGGGAGGCAGTGGAGGACAGAGGTGCCTGGCGTTCTCTGGTCCATGGGGTCACAAAGAGTCAGTCGGACACGACTAAACGACTAAACAACAACAACATATACACGTCTTCTAAATCGAGGTTGGAGAAACTACAGCTCTCCAGATGTGGCTGGACTCCAACTCCATCATCCCTGACTATTGGTCATGCTGGCTGAAGCTAGTGGGAGCAACATCTAGAAGTGGTTGTCTCTAGCTCAGGAAGAAATGTGATCTTCAAGGTTAAATTTATGTCTCTTGCTTGTCCATAGTATGGTCTGCAAGTCAATCTATTATGGTCAATATGGTGCTTCTTGAAATTGCTTAGTGCTTCAAAGTTTGGAAAGTGGATTCAGGAAGATTATACCACCAGTATAGCTGATAACGAAAAACCTCTAAGGTGCCTATTTGCAAAGACATTAGGGAGGGAATTATCAATCACTTACAGAGAGAGAGAGAGAGAGAGAGAGCGCACACCCCAAAATGTACATAATCTAAACTAAGTTTATAACCTCAGATGTATTAACATTCCATCAACAAAGACTTTACAACCTTGATGATATTGACACATCACCAGGTGAAGGGAGAATGATTTTAACAGGCCTAAAGGCCATCACTTAGTTTGGAGAGAGTTCTCAGTTCCCCACTTGAAGGTGGGTTTACAACCCTGAAATTACTGGCAGACTCAAAAGCCATGTGTGTAATAGCATACACAGTCTTAGTCAGAGAGGAAAGGAGAGATACCAGTCTTGCTATGGCCTGTTATTGAACTGAGGTCCAAAGGTCCTCTTCAGTGTGAACTGAGGATAATCCAAAAACCCTCCTCCATAGCATGAACTCGGGTTCAAACAGCACAGTACGTTAAGCACGTGGCTTCTGCCAAACCACATGACAAATTCCTTCTTGGTCCCCATAAGATTTAGGGACCTTAGGGGAATCATTGGCCATCTGAAGGCAGCCCTGTTTAGGGAAGCTTTTAATGTTTGATGGCCTACTGTATTTTAATATTTTGTTGGAAGCCGCCCAGAGTGGCTGGGGAAACCCAGCCAGATGGGTGGGGTATAAATAAATTATTATTATTATTATTATTATTATTATTATTATTATTATTACAGATGTTGCTGTTGGATTCCAACTTCCATCAGCCCCAGCCAGCATAGCCAATGACCAAGGATGATGGAAGTTGGAGTCCAGCAGAATATGGAAGACCCCTAGTCTAGGGCAATATCTGCATCTTGATAGTAACCAAAACACAATTATTTGAAACTCACACATCTCCCAATCAGTTCTCCAGCCAATCAATGTGTGCAAAAATGTGTATATTTGGATAAAAAGTGTGTGTGCAGAGGAATACATTAGTGAGCATAATATAGAAAAAGAGCATTGTGCTAGAGGAAACAGCTTGCAGAGATGTGTATATTAGTCAAAATCGCATATACAAATGTGTACATTGGAATAAATTTGTGCTAAAATACTGATGAATCTTCACGAGGACGTTTTTATTTTTTTTATATAAAAAAAATGCAGATGGCTGCAGAAATTTAAAGAAACTGAAATTGACTGATTCATCCATCCTCAGTTACCTAAAGGTCAGAGATTTCAGCACAGCTCAAAATGGCCACTGGAGTCTTCAAAGGTGACTACGTTATTTGAGAAGGTGACTAAGTAATAACGAGAGAGCTTTGGCCATACAGCAGCCCTTGGAATGGTGATGTCAGATATTCACATTTTCCTACCTCAACAACAGTTTAAAAAGAAAAAAACAATGTGATGCACCAGGAATCCTTTGTTATTATATACTAACCAGACTGTGCATGGCACATTTTATTTCTATAAAACTATTAAAACTATTACAAAATATTCAAAAATACATTTTAGTAAATTGACAGCGGTTATTTATCAGTTTATTAATGCAAAACATCCTTCCCCCCCTCCTCTGTACAAACTATTCTCCATTGTCACATAATAGCCAACATGTGCGCTTTTTAAAAAATATTTTCTCATAAATTTCTTCTTCTTGATTTTGAAGGTAAAAATAAGAGAGTTTCTCCCCACCTCCCCAGAGTTTTGCAAATGAATTAAGGTGTGTGTAACAGTCTTGCGTTCCA
This sequence comes from Podarcis raffonei, assembly GCF_027172205.1. NCBI lineage: Eukaryota > Metazoa > Chordata > Lepidosauria > Squamata > Lacertidae > Podarcis > Podarcis raffonei. Next base: position 12,559,325 of record NC_070613.1, read on the forward strand.
AGAGTGTGGTTGAAAAGGGGTGGCTGTTATCTTTTATACAAAGCAAAATATTTCCAAAGACAATTAGAAACAATACAGAAGCTGACATTACATTTGATACTATTTAAATTAAAATAATATATTCTTATATTTTACACTATTTCCAAAAAAAATGAAATGTGACTGTTAAGTATTGATCTCTCTCTCTCTAAAAAAAAATTGAATTTACAATTCTGTGTATAAAAATATAATTTACGGACCCCCTCCCCCCCCCCCGTCTATGGAGTAGTATGTCTTTCGTTTGTTCCAGGACTCGCTGTTGTAGAAGAGCAAAGCAACGTACAGATGGGAGGGACAGAAGTTTTACTTTTGGAAAGTCTGGACGTGTGTCACACATAGAAAAATAGAACTCTGTGCACTTTTGCTTGGCCTTGCAAAATAATTTTCTTCTCCCCGTTGAGTGTACAGTTCACATGATAATAAATTATCAAAGAAACTATTTAAGGCTCTTGAAGGTCGGGTTCATATCCTTTAAAACATCTATTTCAAAATACCAAACAAATAAATATCCAGGAGATGAGGACAACGAAACAATCAAACAGACAACAAAATAGAAATCAAATAAAAAATATATATATTTCTCAACTAAACTGGGGGGGATATTCCTGGGCTCTTCCTGCTCCTTAAAGTCTACTTTGGACTGTCCTACTATTATTATTATTGTTTTAAAGTCTTTCATTCTCTTTCTTTCCTTCTTCATCTTAGTTTTCTCCCCTCCCCGCCCTTTGTACTATTTTCATCATTGTCATTGTTCACTTGCAGGCCACTTTCCCATGGTAAACCATGCTCAAAGTGGCTCACAACACCAAGAAGTTTACATAAGGTGATTCTCTGTTCTTATGACAGGTCAAGGTGGGGTGTGGAGAGCCGTCCCCCTCAGCTGGCCATGCCCAGTGGGTGTATCATCTCAGAATCCAATACCCAGCGGCCAATGTGGTAGAGGAGGCGGGAATACCAGTGGACTCCTGCTGGGGCGTCGTCCAGGGCAGCGGTTGGGAAAAGGACCGGGGAGGAGAGGCCGCTGGGGTACAGCATCGCCAGGAGAGCGTGAGTGACTCGGAAAGGGGCAAATGCCCAGTGGGCCCAGCTGTGCTCCTCAATGACCGCATAGCACGATGCCAGCACCTGGTTGATGAGGATAGTGCCCTGAGCAGTGAGCGGGGCGTAGGCACCCAAGGCCTCTTCCCGCAGGGACACGCTGCGCACCTCGGCCTGCAACAGTGTCTGGCTCCCTTTGCCCAGCACGTAGACGCGTTGACCCGGCTGAACGCGGCTGGCGAAGACAGGTTGGGGCTTGGAGTGGTTCTGCGGCGGGGCCACAAAAAGCAAGTGAGCCGCCGTGAGCAAGAGGCGCGCCCGGGGCCGCCGGGTCTCGATCACGTAGAAAAGCTTGCGGACGGGAGGCTCCTCCTGGTCCAGGAAGGCGAGGAACTCGCTGTAGAGCAGCTGCCCTTGCACGTCGGCCGCCAGGACCCGGTCTCCAGGGTGGAGGTCCTTCACCAGCTTGGTGCCCCCTTGCTCCAGGTTCACCCAGGCTGATCCAGGGAAGCAACCGCCCGATTTGGCCGCCACTGAGTTCTCTGGAGATGGAAGAAGGGAAGGAGTGTTAGAAGAGAGCAAGGGCACCAACGAGAAACAGAACGAATCAGGACAATTGTCAGGGACCTATCAAAATCCAGATCCTGAATCTTACCAGGAGCAGGAGGATAGTATAGATTTGGAACGGTGGTTTGCAGAGGGACATAGTTCAGAAGGCAGAAGCTGGGAAATACTGGATGGGCAACAGCTAGGAGATGAAATACTGGGAGAGAGAGGGTTAACAGATTCACAGCCTCTGGGCAGCGTTCACACACCCCTTCTCCAAAGTCACAGAGAGCTCAGAAAGTGGCAGAACAGAAAGTACAGAGGGTACAAGCTCAGATTACAAGATGGAGTGACGTAGATTAATAGGGACAGAAGCAGGTGGGATCCTTAACTGGGAGCACCACCGTTCTGAGTGCCATGGGGGAGGAAGCCAATTCCTGGAAGCCTGACAACAACAAGCAATTCCTAGCAACAACACAAGTGAAACTCGGAGTTATCAGGGATACTAAACTGCCGCCGCCCTGCCCCCCCATATCTCTCTAGCTCCTCCTTCCGCACAATTTCTATGACATCACATGGTGCAACGTGATGTCATCCTGCCTGTGTGTTTCCCTACTCCAGCCAGCCAATCATGCTAGAATGGGGTGGGGAGGTGTACAGTGTGACGGCAGAACTTCTTGCATTGTGTTGTAAAGCATGGCGAAACTTGGTCACTGGAGATCAGATGTAGCCCTCCAGCCATCAGGGCTATCCGTAGGCCATACACCTCACTGGTGCCGCTTTGCACTCTACCTGGGTGTTTTTGCCTGGCTGGAAAGAGTCCTTGATCCCCATTAATGCTTTTTGCTTGACTGGCTTGAGGATAGAGGGCTTGTGTAGAAACTAGCCTACCAAACAAAGGCAAAATTCACATTCATTGACTTTTAAATCTGCTCTGACCACCACTGGCAAGTTGCCCCAGAAAAATTGCCCAGGAATAAATGTGGCCCTCAAGCCCCATTCCTGCAGTGGAATTTACAAGGAAGAGGGATCTGAGAGACACAGGCTTTTGTAACTCTCTAGCCAATTGTTCTGATATAATGTGCACCAAAGTCAGTAGCTCCCTCTCAAATTTGGCTCAATTTAAAACAAACATTGGAAGCATCAGAACTAATTCTACTGTGGCTTCTCTAATAGTAAGATGGTGATGAGAATAATAGTAGTAATGTTGTTGATGTTGTTGTTGTTAAACTGCCCTTCAACGCAAAGTTTCCCAAGACAGGGTACAAATATTCCAATAAAGCACAACAACAGCATTAAAACTAAAAAATATTACTTAACAAGATGGCAACAAAGCACAGCTGAAGATATTTCCTACAAGATAGCCTGGCTGCAAGCTTTTCTGTCCCTCAAAGCCAGAAACAAGAGTTTCTGATGCTCAGGCTGTGAGAGCCAATTCTTACAAATAAAAAATGGAACTTTCCACACACAAGTGGTCAATATCAGCAGGCATATGGGGTGAGGGGTACCTAATATTTGCAGAAGTACATAAATTCTGTGGGGAAGGAACCCTAAAAAGTGGGGGAGTCTAAAAAAAACCCCCCAACAATTCTATGTTTCTTATAAATCAATAAAATAGATATTTTGAAAAATGAGGGCCGAGCATCCTCAGAGGTCACAGAATGCTGACTGATGGCCGGAGGATCCTGAGGTCAAGCCACACTCTCTCCCTCTAGTCAGCCCTGCCTCCCACCCTCCTTGAGGGTGGGTTGTGGTTGCCTGGAATGTATCCTTGAACTCAGTAGTGTTTCCTGGTGGTGAGGATGGAGGAAAGAGGGTGTGTGTGTGTGAGAGAGAGTTTGTGTAGAAACCAGCCTACGGTGCACTAGAAAGAGATACATTGTCTACTCAGCTCACTTTTGCCTCTGGTACCACTTGGTGGGAAAGGTGCCCCACCTGTGCTCTAGACTAGACCACTGGGGGAAGTCCAAAGGGTGGTTCGATACAGCCGTCCAGGGACTCTGCTACATTAGTAAAGAAAAAGCATTTTATATGCGTTATAAGACTGTGACACCAGATGGCGCTGTGGCCTCCCAGCTTTCGCCAACATGATATATCCCACTTTGAGGTTTACAATGCATTTTCCTGAAACACTTTCTGGACGTGTCTAGATCCAGCCCAGCATTGCCCGAAGCAGCTGCCACCACAACCGAGCGCACCACGACACACTGACGCAGCAGGAGGCCCCACTGTTGTCGTTTTGCTCAGGGCTCCCGTCAAACCTGGAGCTGGCCCTGGGAAGGACTGACGTTTGTGACGAAAAGGGCTTTCTGGCAGCTCACTAAGAGACTTGGGCTAACTCATCCTTCACTACCCCTTCCTGAAAATGGTCCCTGACTTAGAGTTTTGCCATTCAATCCCCTCCAGCAGAGCACAGTCATCCTTTTGTGGCTGGGGCAGAGGCTCTGTGTGACTCCGACAAATGCACTGTGCTGCTTCTATTGCATCCCCTGTGGGGGGGAGCGAGATAACAGGTGCAGGAGTCTTTGGGGGGGGGGCTCTGCTCTGCAGCAGGAGAGTGATGGGACCTGTTGATGGCATTTTACCATTGCACTGGGGAGAGTGTATTAACTTATGGTCTCTGTGTGCGGTTTGGGAGCTGCACGGCCAGGGAAAAAACAATGCTGTCCAGGGTTGTAAAGACTGCAGAGAGAATAACTGGGTGCACTCTTCCCACCTTAGATCAAATCTATGCCGTCAGGTGCCTTAAGAAAGCGGCAGAGATAGCACAGGATAGTACGCACCCCGGAAATTATCTCTTTCAGCTTCTGCCTTCTGGAAGAAGATATAGGGTTATAAAGACCAGGACTAGCTGCCTGAGAAACAGTTTCTACGCTAATGCAATTCTGGTTCTAAACGCAGCATAAGGGGTCTTATGTATAGTATAGTGTATTTTAAAATGGGGTTTCAGAGTTTTTAGGGGTTTTTAAATGTTTTATGTAGTTTTTCAATTTCATTGTTCTGCATGGGACAATGACAATAAAGATATCGTATATGGTATATATGGGCCAATGGGCCTTCAGGTGGCCCTGCAAGCAGATGCCTTCACTTTGGCCTGCAGCTTATTCACCTTGCTGCTAATCTTGCACCAAAGTGGAGCTGCTTCTGCAAAGCTCCCTCTCCTCCTGGCTCAGGTCCATGTCTGCTCCTAGATCACTACTTGTAATTATGATTCTAATACATTCCTAAGTGCAAGGGAAAATCCAGGGTTTAATTTGAGTAGGGATCAGCCCAGGAACTTGCCTTGAATGCCAGAGGAATAATTAAGAAGGGAGTGCTTGGAACGTGCGTAAGGAAAGCCTCGTCTCCTCACCACTGGACATAGGTATTAAATATCTCGAGTTGATTATTTCCTGCCTGTCCTTTTTGTATTTAAATGCTCGGTGCCTAGGTGAGACTGGGAAAATCCCAGCTGCGGCCACATTACTGATTCTCAGAGCTTGCTGCCGTCATTTCCCACAAAAACTCTTCTTGCCACAACCGCAGCCCTTCCTGCTTTTATCCTCACTGGTACGTTGGAACAGGCTAAATCAGGCATCCCCAAATTTGGCCCTCCAGATGTTTTGGGACTACAGTTCCCATCATCCCTGACCACTGGTCCTGTTAGCTAGGGATGGTGGGAGTTGTAGTCCCAAAACAGCTGGAGGGCTGAGTCTGGGGATGCCTGGGCTAAATGCTAAATCACCAGCTAAATTAAAATGGGTCAGAATAGCCATGGTCTACCTCTGCATATCTGGGGAGAGGAGACCAGCTTCCAGATCCAAGAGTGTAGCTCTGAGCCTTGCAACTACGCCTTTTTCTTTTCTTTTTTTTAAGATTAAATGCTGGGAAAATCCCTACCATTGGCAACAATGCCGGGCTGAGTGGAGGTGCATTATAATGCCAGACGAGGAGTTTCTAGCAAAACATGCCTGCCTCCTTCCCAGGACAGGCTAGGAAGCTTTGAAATCTAATCTCCCTCCCGCCTTGTTCCTTTCCCACCCGTGCATGTTTATACACCTGCTCCCTTACCTATGAAGTTAGCACGCATCACAGTGGAATGAAAGAAGGAGCAGAGAAAGTGTTCAGGGGCTCTCCCTTCTTCCTCCTTTCTCAGCTGCCCAGATGCTACTGACACAAAGTGATTAGAATGAAAAGCAGCGGGGGAGGGCAACCCAACCCAAGGCAGCGTTTTGCCCTTTTCCCTTTTGTCTTTAAAGTTTGCACATTGGAGACACCTGCCCCGGGGTTGCCGGTGTAAGGTGTGCAATGGGGACACAGATTGGCTTTCACTCGGGACGGGAGGACCTGTCAGCTTGTCTTCATTGATGTCTCTTGTTTTCCCACTCTTAAGCTCAGCTCATTTCTGCAGCAGTTCGCAACTCATGAAAATTAGCCAGCATTTTAGTGTTCGTATCTTTGGATGCAGGTGTCCCCATTAATAACATTTACCCACCCCATTTTGAAAATGTTTATATTTTCCCTATTTTAGCAACTCTTTCATATATGCCCTTTGCCCCTTCATACACGCATTTTTGGGTTGAAGAACTGCATTGCAAAATTCAGGGAAGTAAACGTTTCTAAGGATGGCTGCATTTTGGTGCTGTGGGCAACTTAAAATGTAAAGGGAACTGAATTTCTCTTCTATCCCAGGCTTGAACTCAAGGATGTGAAACCAGCTGTCCTTCTAAGCAGTGCCGGATTTACGTATAAGCTAAACAAGCTATACTTAAGGCCCCACTCTCTTGGAAGCCCCCCAAAAATTAAAGGAAAAACAACCTGGATGTACATTTCCAAAATATAAGATAAAAAGCAAATGAAATAAAGCCTACACACAGCAACAGTGTTTTGTGATGTGTAGGCTCCTGTGATGTAAGTAATGGGCCCCGCCTGCTCGCCTGCTCCCTAAAATATCACTGGTTTGCCCATTTCTATGTATAGGGTGCCTACATTCTGCATGGACTCTGCATTCTGCATGGACTTTTCAACAAGTACGTTGATAAAATACATATTTTTTCATGTGCAAATGGCTTTAGATACCTATTTGGTCCATAAATTACCATATAGCATATATTCAACACAAAAAACAGCGACAATTTGTTGTTGACAAAGGACAGCTGGACATCTAAAGGGCCCCATTACCTTCAGTAGCTTAGGGCCTCATCAAACCTAAATCCAGCCCTGCTTCTAAGGTTGGGTTGCCGCATTTCTACGCAATGGTGCTGTCAGGGAACAATCGTGAGGCAGACGTCATGAGCCCTACTCAGTAGGAGAGCAGGACTCACCACATTTTCGAGTTCAGTAAGTGAAGGAAAACACATCAAAAGGGTGGGGTTGGGGTCTGTACATGAGCATTAAGTCCAGAGTCTAAAATCAGCTCACTTAAGCTAGAGTTTATAGACAGGGTTTCAAGTCCAGGGATCCATTTATTTCCCCCCTCCCTCAGTTTAATATTTTATTATCATTGAATTAAGAGTTGCGTGTGAATGGATATGATGAATCATATCAAAAACAGGCCCCCGGTGACCGGAATTTGTTGACTGAACTTATATTTTAAAATGTCTTAACAGCAACAACTACAAAAATTCAATGCTTAACACTGTCTGTCTTGCTCTGTGCATTTTTAAAGATTATAATCAGAAACATGTACACTGAATAGGCCAGTTTTTATGCTCATAAGGTTTAACCTAGTTATATAATGAACATATTCCCTCACAATGAAACCCTATACATCTCAACTCAGGCGGGTCAGAGCAATCCAGACTCCCTTATGGCGGGCTGGAAAGCAGGAAGGGCACTGGAAGAACCTCCCCACCTAAAAAAAAACCACGGGTCATTTTGAGAGGAAGAGGGACTGAATTAGCCCTGGATCCCAAGCTGATTTAACTGCAATCAAGTCAAAAGGAAACACCAGGTGAACATGCGCCCTACAACTCTTTTTTAGAGTTCTCAGTTTCAAGTCCATCAAGAACTGTAAAAAGGGAGAGAAGATGGAAAATGCCCAGTAATTGTTATCAGACACACAGGGTATCTGATTGTGGTGGTGTCATGTGTTGTAGCTATATTTCAGCTTTAGCAATGCTTTCTAAATGTGCATCTATACATATGAATGGGCAAATCTATCCTTTTTCTGAGCCATGCATTCCATCTTTTGCTAATGGAAAAGTGCCCCCCTTAGTTAGCCTTCCACACTATCCCCCCACCCCTATAAGCACCCTGCCATGCTCACAATCATAGGGAGCTATTCAACTAAACCAGGCATAGGCAAACTCGGCCCCCAGGTGTTTTGGGACTACAACTCCCATGATCCCTAGCTAACAGGACTAGTGGTCAGGGATGATGGAAATTGTAGTCCCAAACATCTGGAGGGCTGAGTTTGCCTATGCCTGAACTAAACTCACTGAAATGAATGAACATGACTAAGTTAGGCCTATGAATTTCAACAGGTCTACTCTGAGCAAAACAGAGCTGAATGCCACTCACAGAAATCAAAAGGGGATTTTTTTTTAATTTCCATGAACACTTCAAGCGTGTAGATAGTGATCTTGAAAAATCCACCCTGAGCCAAGGAAACATTTGTGTGGGTGCTGCTTTGGTCTGCCAAGTGGGTAATGTTTGGAACAATATCAAGGGCACCAGTTGCTGCTGATTATTACAGTGGTACGTCTGGTTATGTACTTAATTCGTTCTGGAGGTCCGTTCTTAACCTGAAACTGTTCTTAACCTGAAGCACCACTTTAGCTAGTGGGGCCTCCAGCTGCTGCTGCCTGATTTCTGTTCTCATCCTGAAGCAAAGTTCTTAACCTGAGGTAATATTTCTGGGTTAGCAGAGTCTGTAACCTGAAGCATATGTAACCTGAAACGTATGTAACCTGAGGTACCACTGTATTGTTGTTTTTTAAACCAGAAATGTTCCAATTCTAAAACGAAGCCCTCATTTTTAAACAAAAACTGTTATGTCACAAATTTAAAAACGTCGTTAGAATTCTCTTCCACCTTTCTTCAAAGGTGGCACACATGGTTTTCCCACTCCCCATTTTTTCCTCATAACAACCCTGTGCGGTAGGGTGGCCTAAGAGAAAGTGACTGGCCCAAGATCACCCAGTGAGCTTCATGAGTGAGGATTTGAACCCTGGTCTCCCAGGTCCTAGTCCAACACTTTAACCACCACACCACATTTGGGTTGCGTGCTTGTTTCTGAACATTCCTTAGCCGGAACATCCATCTGCTGGCCTCACCTCAGCTATTGCCCTGCTTGAATGGCCCATGGCCAAGAGCAAACATTTTGGGCCAGGTTTCCCGCCAACCCTGGGGTCTGAGGCCATAATACGTTCATGCAGGAGATTTATCTTCCTAAACAGGCTGAGCACATATGCCCTGCCCGCTCTCCCCTTCTGTCAGACAACCAGTTCTTTGCACATGCAAAAATCCATCCTATAAACCAGGAGTCACCAGTGCTGCACTTGCAGGTGCGCCTGTGCCTATATAGACCTCATCTGGTGCCCACGGGACCCACAACCCCACCCCTTTCCCCACTGAAATTTATGCTCAAAAGAAGACTTCTTTTGTAGCTAACAGAACACTTTTTTCAAGCACTTCCCCACTAGCTGAAGCCTACAGTGGTACCTCGGGTTACATACGCTTCAGGTTACATACGCTTCAGGTTACAGACTCTGCTAACCCAGAAATAGTGCTTCAGGTTAAGAACTTTGCTTCAGGATGAGAACAGAAATCGTGCTCTGGCGGTGCGGCAGCAGCAGGAGGCCCCATTAGCTAAAGTGGTGCTTCAGGTTAAGAACAGTTTCAGGTTAAGTACGGACCTCCGGAACGAATTAAGAGCTTAACCCGAGGTACCACTGTACTTTGAAATTGCCCCAGCCTGCTGCAATTACGGTAGGCTTTAAAGAAACCCCTTCTGTCGACTCCAGTAGAAGACTATTCAACTGCTTGCTGTCCAATACTTACACACACACACACACACACACACACACACACACACACACACACGGTTTTGCACAAGACTCATGTTTGCCTTTCCAGTGCCCAACAAATAAAACTATACTGCTGCCATACTTCCTGTGGCAGATAATATACATGGGTGACTGTTGGAATCAAGGAAGTTTGGGAGGGAGGATTGATGAGGCAGGAGGATAAAAAGCAAATAAATTTGCTGTTTATTCTTCAGAACAACTCATACTTTAAATAGGTGCCTCCTACTCCACTCCATCAGCTAAATCTGTACTGTGAAAATATAATTTATACATTTGTGGTTCTGTGTCTGTCTCTGTGATTTGTTTTGCTTTGGTTTTGGTAACAATTTTTTATTATCTGTATACAGTGGTACCTCTGGTTAAGAACTTAATTCGTCCTGGAGGTCCGTTCTTAACCTGAAGCTGTTCTTAACCTGAGGTACCACTTTAGCTAATGGGGCCTCCCGCTGCTGCCATGCGATTTCTGTTTTCATCCTGAAGCAAAGTTCTTAACCTGAGGTACTATTTCTGGGTTAGTGGACTCTGTAACCTAAAACGTCTGTAACCTGAAGCGTCTGTAACCCGAGGTACCACTGTATTTAATTCCAGATCCAATCTTTATGCATATAAAGTTGCTAGGGTGGCCATTTACACATTGCCAAAGAAGAGAAGATTCACCAGCACAAAAAATGAAGACCCCAATGGGTGTAAAATTTGCAGAAGGACAGGTGACCTCCATCCCTGCTTAGTTTGCCATCCAGGTGCGGAAACTGTTGATGGGACAATTTAAAGACCTTTGCAAGTCTCCCTTCTGATGGATTTCTACCTATGCAACAGTTAGTCCTTCAAATTGACCATCTTCTGATTGCTCTTCAAGATAGAGGGCTGACCTTTGCAGATTAGGGCTCCAGTCCTGCTAAATTGATGCAAATTTGATGCAAATTTGGATCATGGGCCTTGAGTTTTTAAGTACTAAGCAATGCTCCTGTTCTTGTGTAAAAGTAGAACTTACATGGGAGAAAAGACAGCTTCTCCCACTAATATATGAAGTCTACATGTAAAAATCACATCCTATATATCTGTATCTATACAATGCACACACACATCTTTCAGAAATATAGTATAAACATTCTTTTGCCACTCTGCAATGTCTTAAAAGAGCAAAAAGGTGTGGCCAAATGACCACAGCGAGGCAACTCTCACCCTAGGGTCATTTTGCCATCTCTATCAGATATATCTGCCAAATATAAATTATCATCATCCTTGCACCAGCCATTGAGTGCAGCTGGGTGGTAGCTGCAGTAAAAGCATTGACTGTAGGGGCTCATATTTCTGTTTCGTCCAAAGCAAGCAAATCCATGAGCACCACCTACACTTAAGGACCCACTGAAGTCAATAGACATGTTAAGTCATGCCAATAGTTCTACAGTGAGTAGGACTTAGCTGAATACAACCCTTACATTGTGTGTGTGTGTGTGTGTATAAGAGCGATAAATTTTATAAGCATATATATGTACATAAAACCTGTGCAACTGTTGCTGGAATAATGTAGGGACAGTATAAAACTAGGGAGCTGTACTCTGCAGTAGCCACTGAAACTCTGTTACTATGGAAACGCAGTTGCCAGGGAGAAGAGGGACCTTGTGCCCTCGGATTTGCTTCAAACAGCAGACAAAATCTGTGGTCCTCCTAATGGCTTCACAGGTCCCATGTCAGCACACTTTTAATTTGACTCATTACTGGCCCAGTTTGAACAGGCATCTCTCAGCTCAGAGAAGATGAATGCAGCCACTAAAAGGTGTACACACCAAGATTTCTTCCTACTCATCCCTGAAATAAAGACCCTATTTATCCTGGTCTGTCATTTTGTGACCTGTCCTTCCCCCAACCCCAAGTCTGCCTTGTCCTCTGCATCACCAAATCAAGACTGCAAGATCTTTGGAGCAGGGATTTTTGACTGAATGTTCTTGCATTTTGCCTGGACATGAGTCTTTTCACTCTCTTGTAACATAAGGCCAGGCCCAAGCTAAACTGACTGTGTTCGTCTTGAGCTGACTGACTACGTTTGTGTTGAGCTGATTCTCTTTCAATACTGAAGGGCAGGAGAACAAAGAAAATAAAGAGTCTTCTGTCTCTCACAGAACCTGAAGCCTCAATTCCTTCTCATAAACGTCAGCCAATACCATGTCTACTGTAATATACCAACTTCCTTGGACATATTTATTGCCTGAAACAATTTAACACCTTTCTCCAAAGAAACCAAACATATTGGGTGGGTCTCTGCCTCTACCCAGGAAGTTAAACATCAGTGCTCAAACAAATGCTTTTCAAGCTCAAACAAGGAGCAGTTTTCAAATTCAGATTCAAATGTAGGTTTTTGTTTCTTGCTGAATACTTGTATTCAGATCAAAAAGCTTTGAGGACTTTCTCTTGCTTACAGACACCCCAAATTCACCCAGGGTCAAGCTACTCTCTCACGGAGGACACAGCAGCCACCCCCAGGGATTGTGAGATGAAATCCCAGTTCCTTAGAAAACTTGGAGGAGATACTTAACCTTGTGCCCTCAATATAGCCTTGCTTTGGATCAGCATAGTTCACATGGGCCAATTTGACAACATAAAAAAAATAAAATCCTTAGTATCCATAGGACCAGGAATAATAATAGTAATAATAGTCCATCACAAGTTCTCCTTAGTAATTATTCATGGTCAAAGAAGATCTCCAAGGAAGGTGACAGATACTACAGTTTTATGAATGAGGAACTTCCTCAAGGTTACACAGAGAGTTCGTGAATGAAAAAGGATTTGAACTCAGCAAGCATCCCTACTTCAAAGTCAACACTCAGTTTGTTGCAAGAGTTGGACAAGAGAGAACATAAAAAGCACGCCATGATCCCAAACACACTTGTTTGGAAACAAGTGTTTTCCCCATGACATAGAGATACCATTTCCATGGTGCCACTATTGAGTACTAACGCACTGGGACTTTCAGAAATAACATGCACCAGGATGTAGTTCTTTGAAAGGCCACCACAGGATGATAATTTTAATGCATCTGGTGCCATAAACACTTCCTATCCCTGGAACTGTGCCTCTCTCTCCTACTTCAAAAAACCCAACTCCAAACCCACATTTTCTGCGTAACCTTTGGCCCAACCAAGTAGCCACTTGTTGAAACACACCACTTGAATGAAGCTCACAGACCACTGGTGGTCCATGGACCACAGTTTCAGAACCACCTGGATCAGCCCATCTGCTGGCAATCTAAATGGAGTCATATCACAAGTCAGAACATTCCATCCAAGGAGATCTGGGTTCCAGCTTCACTGCTATGTTTAAAGCTGCTCTTGGCTGTGGGGTAACTGGCTTGGACAGGTGAAGAAAGGTGGTAGCCAGGCACCAGAGGGCAGCCTCAGGAACAGTTAGCAGCTGCCAGATCTTTTCTCAGTCAACTGGAATGAAAGACACAAGAACTGTACCATCATCCTTGAATGTCATAGAAGCAGCAACCTTTCTACACCAAAGACAAACAGTGCAATACTGTAGGTGTTTACTCACAAGTAAGTTGCACAGTGTTGTAAATTGCTTCAGGACTTTTTGTTGTGGGAAGTGAGTCACAAAGTTAATAAACCAATAAATATAAATGGTGTTCAGTAGGGAACACCATTTCCAGGGAAGGGGCACTGCTCTCAGTAGGTATCTGAAGGACTTGAGATACATGTCACATTCGTGACATTGTCACAGATCTATATAAAAATTGCACGTGATTGCAGGTAGTTTGGATCTTACCAGAATTGCACTTTGCAAGTGCATCCAAACTGCAGAAAAATATTAAAGGGGAGGGAAGCAGGCAGATTTCGGACTTGAAACAAAAGATTGTGGCTTTAGCTTCCTGGACCAGCTTTGTTTCCATGTAAGTGTGCATAGTGTTGCAGTCTTAGACTGACTACTCCATCTCCCCAGAAATCTTGGTGAGTCAGGAAGAGGAACAGGGATGACTAAGGGTATCAATTAGAGAATTATCAAGTACCCCCACAAAACTACAATTCTCACCATCCTCTGGGAAAGCTGTTGCAGTTAAACTGGTTTACATTTGGAATTCAACAAAGAGTTTCAAAGGGTGGGCCAAGAAGACCCATCTAAAGATCGCTGGACACCCCGGACTCTCAGAAAACAGCACCAGAAGGCAGGATGTGGGCATAAGTTGCCCTCACAGCTTTCTCTCCAAAGGAAAAAGTAGAACTGACTGCTTCTGCCATACTTTCCAGACATGAGATATCATGGTACCGTCTAATGTTGGACCCCAACTTCCATCACCACCAGCCAGTATGGTCCATGGTCAGGGATGATGGGAGCTGGAGTCCAACGACATCCTGCCCCACCCCAACACCAGGTGTAGTGTCTGGGGAGGATGTGCAGGGCCTCACTCTGAGTAAGAAGGAAGGAGCTCAGATGCACTAGGGAAAGATTCCCAGATACATCTTGCCAAGGGTTCCCCATATGACCATTCGGTCCAGTATCTAAAATGACCTCACATTCTCACCCTCCAGCATCAAGAGGTTTTGCAAAATAAGCTGCATGAGCTGGCTGAAGTCAAGTGCCACGCTGGGTTTCAACGGAGCCAGGATGTTGAAACCCATCTTCCCTCTCTGTCTTTCAAGTTCCCTCTTCCTTCCTGAGTGGGCTATTTCCAGAGCAAATTTCCTCCTAAAAGCAGGCTGGGTCGGGGCAGCCAGTGGCTCAGCTCTCTCTGTGGCTAGACGGCTGAGCAATTACATTTTGAAATCAACCCTTGGAACCTTTCCTAATGCCTTTTCTCAGGAAGGGGTAAAATAGGAAAAACAAAACAAAACAGATTGGTATTGATCGGCTAACAGTTTTATCTCCCCGGCTTGGGAGTGGAGGATGGGGAAGGAACCGAACAGAAATCTTCGGAAAGGAGGCAAGGACACCCTTTGCGAGGAAGCGAAAAGAAAAGTTCCTGACACCTTCAGACAACCTCCCTCCCCTCCCCACCCCCCCAGCCACCCATTCCCCCCAAAGTCCCGTCTTCTTCAGCCTAGGCTTTATTTGCACACTCAGAGGGGCCTGATGAATAGGTCCAGTTGTGTAGCAACTCAGTAAACATGCCAGCAAGCTGGCGGAGGTGTGAAAATCTGCTTCTTTGAGCAGGCCCTTATTTGGGTTCTCTAATTAAAATCCAATAAAAGGCCAGCATTGTCATTCTGATCTGTGCAATAAAAGGGAGGCACTCTCAGAAGAGAGGACACTTCCAACACTCCACCCTGCCGCCCCCTCGGGCCCCCTATTTGTTCAGGTGTGGGGGGGGGCCTCTATGCCAATTCACACACGCATACTTTTGCAAAAAGAAGACCCTATACAACCCTGCTGCCCCCTCCCCACCAAAGGCCTTCCAAGAGCTATTTGCACAGACCAAGACACTTTTCCAAAACACTCAAGATGTGTATTTGAAATTGAAATGGAGGAGCTTGCTCTCAGTCTCCCTCTCCTCCCGCCCGCCCCCCTCGCCCGCACCAGCCCCCACGATCCGTCTTGTCTCTTATACGGTGCCTTTCCCCTCTTGACAGTCATTCAGGCCTGGGGGGGGCAGCTCGCCTCTTTTGCATTCCAATCTCCGGGATCATACTTTTGGCAAACAGAGATGGCGACTCAGAGAACCTCCCCTGCCTGGACCGCTTTGGTTTTTTAATCTCCTCATTGCATTCTCAGTCATGAAACCAGAGCCTGGCCATTGGAAACCAGCTGGAGCAGACGGGATTCAAGCCAGGGCTGGGGAAATCCACGTTGTACAGTCACACGACCTCGTGTGACATGCCCTCCAGGTTACCCCCCTCCCTTCCCAAATCCTGAGTGTGCCCTGAATTTCAATGCCCAGATTGAGCCTGGTGGGGCCATTTGCTTCTGATGGAATTGGATGGTGCTGAAGATGAGTATGGGCACCCAGCTTAGGCTGGCCGGGAGCAGCCTTTACCTTCTGGCAGTTCCCTTGCTGTGAGAAGCCAAGTTACAGGGAACCAGGCAGAGGGCCTTCTCAGTAGTGGCACCCGCCCTATGGAACGCCCTCCCACCAGATGTCAAAGAGAAAAATAACTGCCAAACTTTTAGAAGACATCTAAAGGCAGCCCTGTTTAGGGAGGCTTTTAATGTTTAATAGGTTATTGTATTTTAGTGTTTTGTTGGAAGCCACCCAGAGTGGCTGGGGAAACCCAGCCAGATGGGAGGGGTATAAATAATAAATTATTATTATTATTAACACGGCACCCTCCATGCTACAAACCAGGGCTGATGGGAGTTGTAGTCCAACAATCTTCGGAGGGCACCCAGTTGGCAAAGGCTGCTTTGGAGTACAGCACTTGAAATGGTTGTTGAAAGATCTATAAAGGGTGAATTCTTCCCTGATGTGAAGGCCCTATAAAACCATTTATTATTGTAGTATTGTTCCTTTTGTGTTGACCTTGTGGGTGGTAGCTCGGCTAACAGATAATTCACTCCAGAAGGCAGGTGAGATTGAAAACTTGGATTAGAGCTGATTTGACTCCTCTGGCAGAAACCAAACTTTAAAAAAGAAATCTTGCGTAAGTGGGGGTTTAGAACTGGACCTAGGAGACATGGGCGTAGCCAAAAGGGGGGTGGGGGCAGCTGCCCCCCTAAATCAAGTAAATCAATATAAATACTTAACTGACTGAGGTCCCGTCCCCCCCATAAATCCTGGCTATGCCCATGCTGGGAGCAAGCTGCAGCAAGATCTGTTGATCAGACCTAATAAGTTCTCCATATCCCATCTGCCCTGATCCCCTTTCCTATTTCAGGTCTCATTATGTAAAAATTTGGGCATCAAAACTATGCTTTCCTAATTCCATTTAAAACAGCAACAACATGAAAGTAAGGTTTGTTTTCAGGGGTGAGAGTAAAAGTAGTAACTTTGGCACCTTGATATTAAATCAAGTAGTGCCTTAAAATTAAATGAGCAAGACTTCAAATCTAAGTTTCATTTAAAAAGTAATTCTGAAAGACCAATTTCAGTGAGAACCTGGAAATGTTCGAGAGATCCATAGAAATTCTGAGATCAATGGGAATTTTTAGTTCCAAACTTGGACAAGATTTTGTTGCAGTTCCCCCAGTTGCCTAATTTTAATATTATCATTATCTTGTGATCCATCTTTGAACAATTATAGGGTGGAAATGCTGTATTTACATTTGTAAATAAGCAGACTACAAATAAATATTTATAAACTAAAACTATTTGGGTTCCATTTACTTAGAAATGAACAACTTCTTCAATACTTATTTTGTGCCCACGGTATTCTAGACTACAGCGGAGATCAAATGCTATGAAAACCTGCCAGTTCCCTATCACAGGTCCTGTGCTTCTAGTAATTGAAGGACAGGACAATTTTTCAAAAGGTGCTAATTTTCTCAACACAGAGCTGTAGCAATGGGCACAGCTATATGTGCTGAGTTTTCCCCGTGTCATTGGAGCTAGTGAATGTGCACAAGTGAGACAAAGGGAACTGGCAAACACTATTACATCATAAGAATAACACTATTATACCATTCCACATTAGGGACGCGGGTGGCGCTGTGGGTTAAACCACAAAGCCTAGGACTTGCTGATCAGAAGGTTGGCGGTTCAAATCCCCGCGACAGGGTGAGCTCCCGTTGCTCGGTCCCTGCTCCTGCCAACCTAGCAGTTCGAAAGCACGTCAAAGTACAAGTAGATAAATAGGTACAGCTCCAGCGGGAAGGTAAATGGCGTTTCTGTGCGCTGCTCTGGTTCACCAGAAGCGGCTTAGTCCTGCTGGCCACATGACCTGGAAGCTGTACACCGGCTCCCTCGGCCAGTAAAGCGAGATGAGCGCCGCAACCCCAGAGTCGGTCACGACTGGACCTAATGGTCAGGGGTACCTTTACCTTTACCATTCCACATTATTGCACTGCAATTGTCCTTCACCTCCGAAAGAGTCTTGGGGGAAGGCCCTTTTAACCCTCACACCATCTAGATTCTATGGCTTCCCTCCAGCTACACTCCGCTCAAAGTAGACCAACTGAAATTCATGGTTTGTAACCAGACTAGGTTCTACTCAGAGTGGATTCTAATGGATAAACCTAAGTTAGACAAGTCCCTGCACTTCAGTGGGTCTACTCCCACTAGTTGGAATCAACTCAGTAGTCCATTTTGTTCATTAATTCAGCCTTTGCCCACCTGGTGGCCTCCAAATGATGTTGGACTACAACTCCCATCAGCCCTAGCCAGCACACTGGCTGGAGCTGATGGGAGTTGTAGTCCAGCAACATCTGGACATCATTGCATTGGAAAAATCTTCCTTAATCTACAAACTACAGTACAAGTCTGTCTGTCTATCTGTCTATCTATCATCTATCTATCTATCTATCTATCTATCTATCTATCTATCATCTATCTATCTCCTGAACTATTTTTGTACATATATCTTACAAGATGGTTCTTGGCTGCCACCACAAGATGTTCCATGCTCACTATGAGGATCATGAAAAGTATGTGAAACAGAAATTGCCACAGCCCTTTATTCTTCCTATCTGCAATGAGGAAGTCCTAGACTTCTGGATGCTGTTATGGACCAATCTAGTTGTTATTAACTCTAGGTCCAGATTTTAACCATTTCCATGCCCTCTTCAGTGATTAAGGCTGCAATTCTAACCATGCCTTCCCAGAGGTTTATCCTGTCCAATCTAATTGGGTTGACTTGCAGGTAAGTAGGGCCAGGCGGCAGCCTAAATCTCAAGCACCTTTAGATGTAAATGGTACCTATATATAAACTTGACGTTGTCCAACATAAACCACCAAGTCCTTTGGGGATTTCCAGTGATCCTACAGCACCCAACATGCACCACAATAATGATCAAACTATCCTGTGTGTGTGTGTGTGTGTGAGAGAGAGAGAGAGAGAGAGAGAGAGAGAGAGAGAGAGAGGGTAGGGACTTAAGTTCCTGTTTTGGAAGCCAGGTTTTGGGGGATAGGAAAGTCTACACTATCATATCCACAATACAAATGTGTAAAGATAGATAATTTGCAAGAGCTACAGGAAATCCAGTTGTAGTGCCTTTTTGAAGGGAAATGAATAATTTGGGTCAGTTGTTAATTATAGTAATAATCATTAACTGGGAGAGGGCTATCAATGGCTACTAGCCACAGAGGCTACATTCTGCCACCATAGATGGAAGCATAAATGCTTCTGAATACCAGTTACTGGAAGCCACAGGAGGGGAGAGTGGCTCCTGCGCTCAGAAACTGCTTGCAGGTTTCTTACTGGCATCTGGTTGGGCACTGTGAGAACAAGATGCTGGACTGGATGGGACCATGGCCTGATCCAGCAGGCTCTTCTTATGTTCTTAAATCCAGCTGGATTCTGAAAGTTATGAATGAGTACCCCTGAGCATTCCCTGAGTAGGAAACTTAACCCTCCCTCCTGCCACTTCCTCTTTGTTTAAGCTTTTTATTTTTTATTTTTTTGGCGTGGCAGAAAAACAAGGAATATTTAGGCACGTCCTCTGCCTGGGGAGGGCAACCAGTGACTCTCAAAATGTTATTGGACTACAATGCCCATCATCCCTGACCACTGGCCTGGCTGGCTGAAGCAGACAGAGCTGGACAACATCTAGAAGGCTGCAGTTTCCTCATCCCTGGCTTATGCACATATTCTTACGCATACATGAAAATACACACACCTTTTCATCTTCTTCCCATAAACTAGCCTCGTAAGACTCAGGTGCTTTGTTTTCACTGCTTAATTAAACAAGTTGATGCTGTTCAAGCCTTTTAAAATGTTACCTCTCATAGCCTGAAGCCAAAGAAATGTGGGATATGCTGTCTGCACATGAGCAGGGACCCTCTGCTAATTGTTATTTAAACAGAGGCAGTGAATTTCCTACTCATTTCATGGTAGGGTTAGGGGCAGAGATGGAACTCTGTGTGTGAGGGTGTGGAAGGGGAGAAGTGGGAGAGGATATATTTAGGGATAGGAACTCTTTTCATTAGACATTAGAGCAGGCATCCCCAAACTCAGCTCCCCAGCTGTTTTGGGACTACAACTCCCATCATCCCTAGCTAACAGGACCAGCAGTCAGGGATGATGGGAATTGTAGTCCCAAAACAGCTGGAGGGACGAGTTTGGGGATGCCTGCATTAGAAGCTAGTTAGAAGAAACCCCAGCTGCTCCAAGCATCCTCTTCTCAATGAAATCATCTCCATTGACTTAAATGGGTGGCTGCTCCCCGCCCTCCTCCCAAACACGGGCGCGCCGTTAACTCTTGTTTCTTATGTCAATCGATATATTTAGAGCAAGTTCATTATTTTTCTTTCGCGAATGCATGTTTCTTGGCACGTTTAAAGTGGTGGTGGGTTGTTGTTTTTTTGTTTGGTTGGGTTTTTTGCCCCAGCTGAAAGCTGCCATTGAACTACTGCTTAAACGCCAGGCAACAAACAAACGAGAGGAGGTGGCAAAACAAGCGGCCTGACTCCTCCGAAATAATTCACCGTTAACTGTTTTGCTAAAAAGCGACAATTTATGCAAATAGCTTGAGGGGGAGGGGGCCGGCCACATGCGTGCATTTCTCCGCCGGACCGGCAGGTGGCGCTGCAAGCACGGGGGATTCCCAGTACCGCCAGGTGGATTGTAAGAAGGAAGCTGAAGGTGTGTGTGTGGAGGGGTGTGTGTTTGTGTGTTTGGCCCCTACACCCTGTAGGTTTGGGCTCATCTAAACGGTGGCCATTTGTGATCCAGATTAAAAGCATTTGCCTCGTGTAAATGTGCCGCTTTACAATCCGGATTTGAGAAAACAACTTTTTTTCATCGGAACTAGGGTGGTTTTATTGCAGATGACAGAGAAGCAGGAACAAGAAGAATAATGAGGAAGGAGTTTACTAATTAACCTATTTGAGGATGAATATAGGGCGAGGCGTGGTGGGAAAGCATTTGAAATCCAGTCGACACAGGACTTGGCCTCTTCCAGCTCGTTGCGAAAGAAAATGGGGTCTTGGCACACCCTGTCTGTCAGAAAACAGCCCTGGCCCTATGTAAGAGCAATTGTGCCGGGTAAATTAGTTTGTGGGTCGCACTGCCTGTTGGAGAGTCAAACACTTGAGAATTCTTAGTAGAATCTTTTTCTTCTTCCCAGGAGAGCCACAAAGGGGATGCACCCCAACCCCCAAATCCCAGTGCCAAAGTTGCATTTGCTCCTGAGTCGTTGGAAAACCTGGCTTGCCTACAAGACTGAAGGATGAGCAGCAAACGACTGAGCTGTCCCTGCATTTGTTTGCATTTGAAGCGACTGATGGGCTTGAGTTGGGGGTGCCAGCTGCTTACAATCCCAAGGAACTATCTAGGTCAGGCCTGAAAGGGCTGAGTCAGTTCTAAGACAGTCTGAAGGAGCTGGAATTGGATTGTCAAGCCTCTAATCTTACTACAGGTGCAGCAATGCACTACTACTCCAGTTACATTTACTCTGGATAAACTGAACACTAGGCCAGCTCAACTGGCTGGTGCTCACCAGGGAGTTAAAAGTGTGCTGAGGAGTGAGTTAAACCGCATCAAGGGCGACCCATGTTGTAGCCACGCTGAGTTGGAAGCCTGCGCCCTTCGAAACCAGCCTCTCTCACTGCACCTAAATCCATCTTGCAACTTTGGCTCGCAGCTTCAAGTGCATTTGCCAGTGATTCAGCAGAGAAGGAATCCTGACTGCTAGGGGCAAGCCTGGCCTATGACCAGTGCGCTTTGACTCTTCCTCGGGATAGGGTAGGGTGCGTGGGATCTAATCTCCTTCCTTCTGGTGAGAACCCAGCATCTCCCTGTCTAAACACAGTCCTGGAAAGTAAAATGCTGTTGCTTGCAAACAAGTCAAAATAAGGCTGTGCAGATTTTGTACTCGGGAGTTGGAAGTAGAAAAACAAAGGGCTTAATTGGCTTGGGGAGAGAGGTTTTCGACAAGCTCTCTGTATTCAGATTCCTAGACAGTTTTCCATGGAAGTAAGTCTCACTGACTTAAATGGAGCTGCCTTCAAGTGGGCAGCAAGACTGCAGCCTTTAGATCTGGCAGGCAAGTCTGGGATAGCCTTTTCTCAGGTAGTTTCCAGAGGAGGGTGGGAGCCACATCTCAGTGGTCAAGGTCTCCCCATGGCAATGAAGGACAGATCCGTCCATGAGAGGTGGATTCTCCCTTACATTATGGGTTCAATGGACATTCAATGCAGGCTTCACATTGGAGTTTTGTCCATGAGGGCAATTGGGGCCCTGTCCCACCAAGCTCAGCCTTGATTCCTCCTGGCCCATCTGCTTGCCTTCTTACACCCAGCCCAGCAGGTGACACTGCCTGGACCTCAGCCTCAGCGTTGGGCTTGTACAATTCAGCAGGGAGGACAGTGGAGACCAAAACTAGTCAGTTCTCCTTTCATTGGCTCTGGCTCCCAACTATGGTTGGGCTCCCTGCCTTCTGCCCTACCATTTCCACAGGACAACAGCCACCGCCACTTCTCCATAAGCCTGGTTGGGGAACCTGTGGACCTCCAGCTGTTGCTGGACTACAACATCTCTAACCATTGGCTATGCTGGCTAGGCCTGGAGGGAACTGGGGTCCAGTGAGGTTTGGAGAGCCACAGATTCCCCAGTCCTGCCCTAAGCACCATTCCATTCATTCTCTACACAAGGCACAATGAAGTCAAGTTGATGGACACCAGCAACCAAGGATTTGGCAGATTTGTGGAGAATGGGCCTGCCAGTGGCTTGGCAGACCGGCCATGATAGCTAAGCAGAAACCTCTACACATAAAGGCAGCCTACCTGTGGATTGCTGACTCTGGGCTAGCTCAACACCTTTACACCCGCTTTGTGAGTTTCTCAGAGGCATTTGCCTTGCCACTATTGGCGACAGTATGCTGGGTTAAGATACGTCTGTTGCATTGCCCATGAAATCACACATCACAACAAAGCCCTTTGTCTTTTAAGGTGCTATAGCTCCACTGGTGCTTCTTAAATTATCTGGCCAATTGCCATGGGATTGTTCCACCTCTCCATTCCTTGCTTCTCCCCCTAGTACAGAGTAGGCAGTATTGGGAATACTAATCCTAAATAACTGTAGTTGTCGCAACTGTCCTATAGCAGGACTAATTGTTGGCTGTGAGAACCAGTGACCAGTCCTTTTCAATATTTCAACTAGCATGTCCCTGGCGCAAAGTGAATGTCAAGTACTACTAATACTAGGATTTGCTTACTACTAGCAGCAACAGTTACAACAAGCTGTTAGGATCGAAGACCAATCCCTTCTGCGTGATCTATACAGTGCCTGCTATGTTGTTTGGAATAAAGAAACAGATGTGAACTACTACTGTACTTACTACCTGCTTACTACTAGGAGTTGGAGCTTAGCACTGCCCCTTCTCTTTCTATACAGGCCAACAAGCTATGTGTGTTTGGCATCCGTCTGTCTATAGAGAGACAATGGCGTGCGTTTGTGGAGGGGATTGAAGTGGAACCACTGCCTTAGCAGCACTGAAGTGGGGCGCAAGCCTGGGCAGTGTGTCTGGAGGTCCTGGGCTGCCCAGGCGACCAAGCCTTGGACCTCGCTGATGCCTCCAAAGGAAAGCAGAGCAATACTTTTGACACCAGTTTGGCTGCAGGAGTTACCCGAAGGAAGCGCACAAGGCGCCATCCAAACGTCTTGGGGACCAAGCTATGATTATCGTGAAATGCTGCTAAGAGGTTAATAACACAGCAACATCTATATTTATTGGGAGGGGGTGTTAAGGGTCGGTTCCCGAGTCGAATGAGCCGCCCCCAGCCCCTTCTTACCGGCCTTGACCGAGCAGTGGATGTGCGCCTTGGACTCGTAGTACACCCAGTCGAAGCCGGCCTCGACGGCCAGGCGCGCCAGCATGCCATACTTGCTGCGGTCCCGATCCGAGGTAGTGATGTCCACGGCGCGGCCCTCGTAGTGCAGCGACTCCTCCGAGTGGTGGCCGTCCTCGTCCCAGCCCTCGGTCACGCGCAGCTTCACGCCAGGCCACTGGTTCATCACCGAGATCGCCAAGGCGTTCAGCTTATCCTTGCAGCGCTGCAGGGGGGGGGGTGCGGGGGGGGGTCAAGCAGAGCACAGGAGCATCGCGAGGGGAGGAAAGGAAGGCCAGCCGCTCCTTGCTTCCCCACTCCCGCCATCCCAGAGTAGTAATAGCAGCAGCAGCGACCCATCCACACCTCCCTTCCGCGCGCATCTTTCTGGAGACGCGCGAAGGCTGCAAAGGGTTAAACAGCACTCCGGTACCCGAATCGTATCGCTTCCCTGCTCCTCGCATCAGGAATGGGGAACATGTGCCCCCCCAGGAGCTGCTGGGGCCCCTATTCCCCGCCACTGGCCATTCTGGCTGGGGGTGAGGGGAGCTGGAGCCCAGCAACAACATGATGGAGGTTCTCCATCCTTCAACCCTAAAACAGATCGGTGCATTCATTGATATGGATCTGGTGCGCTTCTGTCAAGGCCAGGATCCGGAAGGGATCGCTCCTCTTCCTCCTGCACCCCTAAATGGGCTCCAATCCCTCCCCACCCCACAGCAGTCTCACTGCTGTAGGGCGCTGATGCGCTCTCCCACTCTGCGTGGACTCCGGATTTCCACGCAGAGCCAAGAGGAAGATTCAGACTGCGAGGGCATACATGGCAACCATCCCAGCGGCTACCCGTGTCTCCCAGCCTGTTGCCCAACTGGCTAAGCCCACCCCGCTCCCACCCCAGGGATACTGACTCACGCACGCACATACACACACCTTTACTAGACCCATACCCACGTTGCTTATTTCTAGGGACCGTTTGAGAGCAGAGCGAATAGAATATGAGAACATCTTAGAAGGCAGGGCGGGGAGAAAGGTGCGATCCACAGATGTTTTGTGGGTGGTATCCTCCAGTGACCGAAGCATTCCATCGCAAACATTTTTTTAGAAAAGCTCTTTTGCAGGTAAGAAAGAACCGCGTTGATTTCGAAACCGGGAGGGGGGGGATCTGCTTAGGATCGCGGCCTTAAAGCTTCCCATCATCTCTCCGAAAACCAACAAGGCTTATTTACTTCCTAAGCTATCTCCTCTGCCCACTCACTACGGAGGAAAAACCCGTGCGCACCCATGATTTCATCCTGAACGTTTCTGCCTGTTTAGGATACGTCGCAAGTCGGTTTTGCGAGCAAAGGCTCCAGTTGGGGCTGGCAAAGAAGCAGGTGGGTAGAAAAGACGGGAGCAGGAATTACCGGGCAGAGACCAACGGCATGAAAAGGAGGCTGTGGATCACGTGGAAACTTCCTTGGGAATAAGTCCTCCAGTAGAACTTGCTCCTGTATAAACGTGGATAGGATCGAGTTGCACGAAACGTGTGTGTGTGTGCTGCGGTCTTAACCCTTAACCCATCACGGAGAACGTATGCATAGGCTCTAATCTCTGCCTGGAGGATCGCTCACAGGCACAAAAAGATACGCTTCTGCGCCACCCTACGCTGGAATCTCCCGAGAAGAATCGTTTTGGATCCCATAATTGGACCGTGGGAATATAGGAAGCAGCGGACACTGAGGGTCCTTGTAGCTCCAGACCGTCTACACTGACTGGCAGTGCCTCTCCCAGAATTTCAGCACGAGTCTCTCCCAGCCCTCCCTGGAGATGCGCGGAATTGAGTATGGAAGCCCCGGCAACGCTTCCCGCTCGCGTCCCCGGCCCTTGCAAGCGCCACGGGCGTTCGTTCCTTATGCTTTTAGTGTGTTGCGGGAGGGCAAGACCCCTTTCTCCACACTGGCAGCCGAGCAAAGTTTACCGGGGGACACAATTGCCTTCTGTACCTCCCCGCATCTCATGATCTTGTGTGTTCGGTCCAACGGGATCCAGCTACTGTAGGGCCAAGAAACTCACGCGCGGACCCGCAAATTTAAAAATGTGCCTTTTAGATAGGAGTCCCAGGACTGAAACCTTGGACACGGTTCCCAGAAAACAAGCAGGTGCACCCCAGGGAAAAAGAGGTGGGCGCAGAGGCTGGCTTAAGCTATGCCCCACTGGAAAACGCACCCACAAGGCCAGTCTTACCAACAGCCCCGGTTATCTGATAACCCAGGAGGACACCTCTAAATGCGTTTACTCCGAAGCCAGTTCGCTTCGCCTTCTTGGAACCTATTTGCAAGTAAAGTTGTGATCCTTACATGGGAGTAAGCCTTGCTGGACACAATAGGACATACTTCTGAGTAGACATGCCTACTAGGGTCCTGCCCTTTGTACGCTTAAAACAGCAGCTGCTGGAATCCTCCCAGGTGTC
The DNA here is from genome assembly GCF_027172205.1 of Podarcis raffonei. Lineage (NCBI taxonomy): Eukaryota > Metazoa > Chordata > Lepidosauria > Squamata > Lacertidae > Podarcis > Podarcis raffonei. Next base: position 12,585,261 of record NC_070613.1, read on the forward strand.
CATGGGACTGGCCATCGCATATCCTAATATTTTTACTCCCAAGCAGAACTGAGGTTAAGATCAGGGTGCTAAGTGGGGAAAGTCCCGTTTATTTCAGTGGGGTTGGCTTTTGAAGCAAACTGACGGAAGGCTAACTTTCTATAAAGTATACCAATATACCAAAAGCATTGATTCCGAGGTTCAGTCAGAAGCGCACAAATGGCCAATGGGACTTATCCCTTGCTAAGCAGCATTGAGGACTCAGCCCCACATTTTCTGCTCTTGGATCTACTCTACCTACCACCTTATTCAGAATAAAGTTGCAAACCGTAAAGCCTTTGCTAGACTGTGCCACTTCAAGCTGAAGTTCTGTGCAGGTCTGACGGCTTCTTTCTCCAAACAAACCAAATCCTCTCTGTGCACTCAGAAAAAATAAGACCAGGCCAAACCCATCTTCTTCCTGAAATGCTGTTTCTTATCTGCATGAAGATTATTTCCCTTTTGTGTGGAGGAAATTCAAACATGCAAACCCCCACCTGTAGCCTGAGATTATAAAATCCAAGAGCCGCTGCGCCACTTGATTCTGCTCAGTGTCTATACTGGCCTCCTAACCACTAACACAACTGGCAAGTGCCAAGACTGCCGTTTCCTTCCTGCATCTTGCTCAGCAGTTACTGCAGAATGTGCTCTCTGGGGCCCATTTGGGTGCTGATGCCTGTGGGAGGGAGAGAGAGAGAGAGAGCCGTAGGTCGTCAGAAGAGCACCTGCTTTGAATGCAGAAGGTCCCAGGTTCTGACTGTCCCCAGCATCTCCAGGTGGGAGGGACTCTTGGCCGAGGTCTTTCTGCGTCATCTACAGCCCTACAACGCCTCCGTTGTCTCTCTCTCTGCAATCGGCAGCCGGGGAACCTCCTGGCGCTCGCTTTCCCCGACCTCACTACAGCTATCGAAGTCCCAAAAAGCTTTGCCACAGGCCTGGATTGTCCAGGGGAGGAGAGATTGCTTGAAGGGCAAAGAAAAGTCCAAAGACACATACCAAAACACAGGTCGTTCTTTCGATTATATTTTCCCTCCCCCCCCTCCAGACATGGAAAATGTATAATCTGCCCCCAATTAAATAACAACAATCCGGGCAACCCGCTTTTCTGTGCATTCCGAATTTCAGAAAGACTTTGCCTTTCTTCGGGGAAAAGCACCTCCCCCTACATTGGAGAGAGCGTCCACTAAGTAGCAAACTTTGCAATAAGTAGCAAAAGACATGAGTGCCCTTTTCAGGTCCTTCAGAAAGGAGAGAGGTGGGGTGTTGTTGTTGTTTGGTTTTTTGGAGGGGGGCGTTTCTGCAGCTCAGAAGGAGCTTCTCCCGCGTCTGTTCCAGCCTTTCCAAGAGTGAGAGCAGCCAGCCGAGGCCTAGGTTTTCGCTTCCTACGAGCAAAACGCCACCGCTTAGCATTGCCGGGAAGGGCTTTGTATTAACAGTGACATCATCACCGCCGTTATCATAATTGTGGAAGGAGAGGCGAGAAGCTGATCACGCAATGACTAGAAAGTGCCCAGACTTGGCGCAAACTCCTTGCGCAGCGTGGCCCGAGTCGTGGCGCATTCCGCCCCGCTGGCCGGCCTATTCCCTTTCCCTTTGCACCGTGGAAGAAAGAAAGAAAGACAGACAGAAAGAGGAGGTGGGGACCTGAAACTTTGACCATCGCAGGCTAGGCTGGGGGGGGGGCGTAAGGAAAATCTTACACCCTCCGAGCCCAGACACCTGAACTCCCTTGAAGGGACGGGGCGCACGGTGGCCGGCAGGGAGGAAAGGGCAGCTTCGGGGATTCTCTGGCAGCTCCGAGCAGCCTCTTTGCCAAGCGCAGAGAGGAGGGGGAGGGAAAGACCGGCTGAGCCGGGATTGTCAGAGTCAAAAGCCGTGAAGCCTCAGCTATTTATTAATTCATCGGGTCGTGTGCCGCCGATCAAGCCCCGCTCTGCTCAGCCACCGTGAAGCGCAGCAGGACCGCGTCGGTGGGCGCCGTGTGCCGAGGGGCTCAACAAGCCGCCCGCCGCCTCCGTCTTTCCCCCCAGCCAGCCGACCCACACTTCGAACAGGCACCTGTCGGGCCCGCCGCAGCGCGATCCTGTGCCTGCCTATCCCCAAGCCAGGCAGCGATCGTTTTACCCGAGAGTAAGCCCCGCTGGCGGTGCCTTCTGAGTAGGCAGGCAGGCATAGGATCGCGCTCCTATGCACCAGTCAATACCTTCATAGCGAGGCTGCGGGGAGCCGTCCCCGCCCCACTCTGTGTGAGATTTACTCTCGAGTAAACAGAGTCCCGGGCTGCAAAAATCTGCAACCCTATGCCCGCGTGCCTTAGGAGTAAAGCTGCAATCCTATATATCGCTGCTCAGAAGTAAACCCCACTGAGCTCAGTAGGATTTACTCCCGGTAAACAGCAGTCCCCGCCCCCCTTGAACTCGGTGGCACTGACTTCCAAGTAAATATTCATAGGATCGGGCTGCGAGAACGACCTTCCAGACTAGGTCTGCGTGCCTCTCTTTGGCTCCCGGGAGCTCAGAGTTCCCGGGAGCTATGAAGGGGGCGGCGGTTCCTTAACGGCTCCCCTGGGGTTTATTATTATTATTTCAGACGAATTCCAACTTTATCATAAAAGAGCTGGCACCCTTATCTTGCCTGCAGATCTAGCCAATGGCTGGCCGTGTGTGTGTGTAGGGCTGGGTGTGGGAGGCGGGGTGGGGAGAACCCTTCAACCAAGAGCTTCTGTCACCTGTAAACTTAGGAATCACCCGCCAGCTCCGAGCTCTCTCTATTTGCGCTCTTCTCCCCCTCCCCACGCCCGGAGTTAATATTAACCAGCGGCTAATGCATTCAAGCAACTGCTCTGAAAGTTTAACAATTCCGTCCAGGGCGTCAGATCTCTCTCTCTCTCTCTCTCTCTCTCTCTCTCTCTCTCTCCTCCCCGCCCCGCGCCTTCCCCCCTTTCCTTTCCCCCAAGGTTGAAAGGAGCAGGCAAACGCTCGGCCGAATCTCGGCTGCGCCGGGACGAAGCAGGAGGCAAGGCGTGGGGGAACAGATCTGATGAGGTGACCCACCAGACTGGGATCCATTCATACTGACATTCTGCATCTCAAAGACACATCCCGCCCCACGCTTTCTACCCCTCCCTCCCCCCAACCTGCAGCGCCGCATCCACACTTGGGGTCGCAGCAAATTCGCGGATGCCCTCGAGGCGGCCTTTGCGCTCCGCCTCGACGGACTTGGGCACCACGGTCTGCTTATCCGGCCCACCCAAAAGGGGATCCCACTCTCCTGCTTGGTTCTTGCTCTCTTTTTAACCCGCCCACCCCCAAAAGTCTCACCCGCACCCTCGAAATCCCCACCCAGCGTCCTTCCAAGTCCATTGGACGAGTGGCATCGCTGAGGCGCCTGGCGGGCGCAGCTCTCCTCACCTTGCCCTTCCTCCCATTGCGCACACACTCCGCACCTCGCATTCCCAGGTGCCCCCTTTGTATACAAGGGAATAAGAGGCACTGCGAAGCGTGTGTGTGTGATGTTGTTTTTCTGTTTCCTTCGTCTGAGGGAAGTTGACAGAAGGTCAGAAGTTCAAACGCTGCTAGCTAATGCAGCAAAGGAGGCCAGCCGAGTAGAAGGAAGGGAAGCTTTGCTCTGCGCTCTGCGCTCAGAGAGAGACCCCAAGGCGCTTGGGAAGAAGGCTGCGGGGCTGGAGCGGGGGGGGGGCGGCGTGTGTAGAGAAGCAACCTAGAGCCGAGCAACAGAGGCCGGCATCTCCTCCTTGCTGCGCCCCCCCCCAATTGCTCATATGCATCTATGCCCAGTTCCCAAGCTCGTCCCATGCTCTCTTGAGAAGGAAAGAACTTGCTTGCGATTGCTTTTCTGATTGACTTCGCCTAAGAAGATCTAGACATAACATGTTAGGCTCGTGCTGTGGGGATGCGCGCACAGAGGGAGAGAGGGAGAAGGAGGGGGGGGGCGTCTGTTCCTGGAGCTTCCGCGCCACACAGCAAGTCAGCAGCACCAGAAGACGGCAGCAGCAGCAGCAGCAGCCGCCTCGGCCGCCTTTCAAAAGGATACAAACTGAAATTCTAGCCGTTGCGATCGATACAAGAGGAGTAAGTGGAGCTGAAAATGCGAGATGGGCTGGACTGCCCGCCGCACAGCTACCCCCCAGTTCTTGCGTCTTGGCTGATGAGGAAAGTGTGCGCGTATGGGGAGGTGGAGGCGGGGAGGGGGGTGGTGGGAGATGATGGAAGGAGACTGGGAACTGGAGCAGAGGAGGAGGTCGCCCACAATGGCACCCCTCTTCCTCGCTGCTGGCCTTGCCCTCTCCATTTGCGCTTCGCCTTCGTTCTCTCTCGCCTTGCAGGAGGCGGGATCGGGCGCTGAACTCTCCCCAAGCCCCGCGCGCTGGCCTGTCCCTGGTTAAAGAAGGCTCGCGCGCCTCGGCGCGGCGCGCGCGTCAGCACCCTCCTAAGGTGCAGTCAGATTTAAGGTGGTCGGCTGGAGATCGCGGCGGCCGCCGCCGCTCTTCCGTTTGGCCCGGATAAATCTCCTAAACGTGCGGAAAATCAGGCCGCGGGAGAAGAATGGGGAGGAGGAAGAGGAGGTGGGGAAGAGGAGCGGAGAGGGCAGAGTTTAGGAAATCCCCCCCACCTCCTCGTGGAGACTCCAGCTGAGCTCTTATTATAGAAACGAAGGTGGGGCTTAAATATATTAATAGCGACTGAGGTGCGGGGAGGAGGGGGGCAACGACTGTTGACCTATATTTGGAAGGAAACCCATTTCTAGGGACTGGATGACATTGCAGGTAGTTGGAAGAACTCCGAAACTAGGAGGCTGGTGCGCGGGGGGGGTGGGGTTTGGAGTTTATGGCAAATAGCACCACCACCCCTGAGCAAATAGCGATCATTAGCTATGATTCAGGATGATCAGAAGAATTCTTCACCTAGTAAAAGGTTGATGGTTAATGGATAATAGATCCAGGATCCAATTTTTAGCCCATATCCAATATTTATGGAATCGGGTGCCTTCTGAATATGTACATATATCTATATATGCATGTAGCTATATAGATAGATAGATAGATGCGCCAGCCATACATCGGATATTCTCCCTTTCTCTCAAACAAGTGATGCAATGCTGGTTAAGTTACTTGTCCCTCCCCCTCTTGCGGTGGGGGCGGGGACGGGGAAGGAATATAGCTCTGGTGGTGAGCATCCTTAAAGGAAAATCGATAGATTAACGCTCTGTTTGGCACAGTTGCAAAAGATGGTTTTGCAGCACGGCGATAAGTCGAACGCGCATAATAACGGTGATCACGCTGTTATTATTATTATTATTATTATTATTATTATTATTATTATTTATTACTATGATTGCCACTGAACTTCAAGCTAGCCTTTCGGAAGTGCAAGATCCCAACCTTACTAGCAGAAGCTTGCAAGGTGCAATTAGGGAAAGGTGGTTAATTTAAACTGTATGTCTCTAAATTTAAAAAATAAAAATAAAATATATGCCCAAGGGAAAGAAGGGGTTTGGCACAGTCGATATGCACTTAAGGGCCCCATTAGCGCCACCCTATTCGTTAGATCCAAGTAGGTCCCTTGGGGGGTGGGGAGGGGGCAGGGGGCACTCAGAACCAGCTAACCAACCAACTCCCAAGGAAGGGCATAGCGTGGTTCTCCCTGCAACTATCACACCAGTCACACGCGCGCGCTCCCCCTCTCTCCAGCCTCCCTGGTCACAGCCCAGGAGAAGGAATAAATGCACGCAGATAGGCGGACAGGTAGAGGCGCCCACCCGCCCACCTTTCTCTTGCAAACTTATGGAGACCCATTGAGAAAACAGAGCTAGGGACGGGGAAAGGGGAGGATGGGAGGAAGATGCCGGGATGCCTTGAAGGAGAGGACGCTCCCACCGCGACTGCCGCTTAAACTCAGGGGGTCCCCCCTCCCCACCTCTCCCCACCCCGCCCCGCATACACGCACACACAAAGCGCGAACGTCTGAACGAGAAGAAGCGGAAGGGTGTATTATTTTTTTCCTGACCTGTGTCATCAGCCTGTCGGCTCCCGTGTTCTCTTCATCCTTAAAAATAATGTCAGGGTTGTAATTGGGGGTGAGCTCTTTAAAGCGCTCCGAGTTGCGGCTGATCTTGCCTTCGTACCTTCCACTGGCGCCCAGCGTCTTCTCTGCCACGTTGGGAATGAACTGCTTGTAGGCTAAAGGGGTCAGCTTCTTCGGGTGCCGCCTCTTGCCGAAGCCCCTGCCCGGTCCACAAGCCAGCCCGCAGGAGAGCAGCAGAGCGCCCACGAAGACCAGCAGGAGACCAATTCTCCGCAAGAGCAGCATTCCGTCCGTGGAGGAAACGGCCACTTTCCACGCGCGCGCACGCACGCACACACACACACGCGCGCACACGGCTCCCTGCCTGGCTGCTGGGTGTGTGTGTGTGTGTGTATGTGTGTGTGTGTCTCCTCTCTGCCTCTTTCGGTCTATCTGTCTCCCTCTCCCTCTCTCTCTCTCTGTCTCTGGAGATCTGCGGTTCTTTCAGAGCCTCCTATCGCCTTTTCGCTGCCTGCTCCTTCGGATACTCTCCCCCGATCCCTAGCCAGACAGGTGCTGGAATGGCAGCTTCGAGGAGGTCGCTTGTGATAACGGAACTCATCGGAGTTTGGATCGTGGCACCGGGAGGCAGAGACCCCCCCAAAAAACGTTCGGGAAAGCAAGAATGAAGGCGGAAGGAAGGGGGAGGGGAAAAAAGGTCTGGATTCTAATGGGAGCTCAGCTACAAACGCTTGTGAGTGGAGCCTGCCTTTAGTTCTATATTATAGCTGCCAGGGCTGAGTTCTGATTGGCCGAGGCGGGAGAAGCTCGCCTTCTGATGTATTAACCCTGAAGAAGGCAAAAAAAAAAAAAACACCATCAACAACAAAAAAAAATCTTGGAACATCTCTCGTTCCCTCGCTCTTCTCCTTGTACCTGAAGGGCTTGGAAATGAAAGGGGGTGGAGACTGAGCTTTCTTGGGATAACATCAATTACATGTTTTCTTTTCTTTCCTTTCTTTTTTCTGCTTCCACTCCTCTTAAACTTTTTTTTTTTTTTTTGGCAGAGTGGTAAATTTTGTTAGGAAGAGTAACAGATGCTGCCGTGGAATATATAGAGCGGAGTGGAAGCGAGACACCTTGATATCTGCCCATCTAGACAGAAGCACAATGGAAAGGACCTTTTGAAATCGCTGGGGGGGGGCGGCGGGGGGGAAGAGAACTTAAGGGGGGCAACTTCCCAAGAAAGTTAGACTTAGCATCTCCGGCACCCTGGCCTCGAAGACAAGGAAGGGGGGTATTTTTTAAAGGATTTATTTTTACATAATAAGGTTGACCAAAGCTGCTTCTGTTGAAATAACTTTGCGGATGAGGTTATGATATATGCAAGTAATATAAAATACGGATGGGGGGCGGAATCCGAAAGTTTTGAAAATAAGTTTTTGCTTTATCCAAGTTTATTTCTCCCTCCAGTTGCCGTGGGACTCCTCACGCGTCATCAAGTGAACGGCGCGGATGGGGCTAAGTTTAATGTGAAATTAATGGTTGTCTCCCGCTGGCTGGCAACGGTCGCCTTTATCCCGGGCTGCAGAAAGCTCCTGGTCGGACAAAGGTGTTGAGAGACGAGCAAAATCGTGGAGAGATGGGCCTGGAGATAAGAGCAGCTTCAACGGCCTTTGCCGAGTCCCAACCATGAGCAAACAGGTTGGTCGTGCCTGTTGTTCGCTTTTGAGGTTTCCAAAGAAAGCATCTCACAGGAATTCAGCAACTCACTGAAATAAATAAGGACTTTTTTTTCTGTGGAGGGGGGTATCAAAAAGTTACCACCTATTTATCAAGCTACCCACTACGATCTACAGAATGTCTCCAGACTTTTCACAAGACTCTCGTTACTTGCAAGCCTTGCTTGGGGAAAAGTGAATTATCATAAAATCTCAAACAGACCCCAAGTTTCGAAAGAAGTGGGTCATTCTGCAAAATTATAACAATCTGCAGCAAGCATAGGTTTCCCCCTACTTACTCTGGAGTAGTCCCATTGGTGTAACAAGATTGTGTATATTTTAAAGCACAGATCCCTACAGGAATTGCCACGTTGAGCCCCAAGTCCCAGGTTGGTTTTGAACTTTGTTTCTTTCCAGATGTTTACCCGTGAGAAACGTCATGTCGACTTTTACTTGCAAGTAAAGTTGCTCTAGGGCGAAGCCCCGATCCTTCCCGTACTTCCTTAGAAAGTAAACTCGGCGGGAATCAAGGGACTTACTCCTAAGTAAACCAAACGTATTTACTGGAGTCGTGAGCCCCAGAGTGAAATGACTCTCCTTTATCATTTTACTGCATCAGCTTAACCAGTTTGGGGACCGGCGCTTTCCAGGGCGAACGCTGGGTTGCCAATCGAACCTGTTGCAACCAGATGCATCACGCTCACCCGAAAATTCAAAAATAGAAGTCAGACACAACCCCCCCTGCCTTTACATTAATTTATTTTAATGCGTCATCATTGATTTTCTGTCAACAACCACCCAACCCCAACTCTCGACGTCTTGTTGTGGTTCCTAGCTAGAATGGACAGCCTTTAAAAGTTTGTGACGTCCCGTCTAACTTTTCAAAGAGAAACACGAGGGCTGGAAACTGGCTTGACATTTTTTTTAAAAAAAATAATAATAATCACACGTCTTATATATGCTCCCTGTGTGTGAAAACAGATCCGAAGCATCTCCGTCTACAGAACCTTATTAGACAAGAAAGACGGGTATGGCCTTTTGATGTGGCTTTTCTTGGAGCTCGTCGATGAAACGGGGCCAGGAGTCAAAAGGAGCAGCTCCTGACTGGCGAGGAGGATCGGGGCTATTGCAAAACTTGGATCGCTCCCCCCCCCGCTCTCCACCCCGCCCTCCTCTTTAACGTACAACGGGGCTCGAGCCATAGGTCTGGGGGCGCGGGAAGGCGCGGAGGTTGCGCGCCCAGCCAAGCGCGTCTCCTGCAGGAACAAGGAAGCGGGGGCTCCATCCCGGCCTCGCCCTCCTCCCCCCCACCCCGCGGTCGCCTCCTTTTCATTATCAGCTCGCCATATGTACAAACCAGTGACCCAAAGATCACTGCAGGAGAGGAAACGCGCCAAGGAGGAATTAATTACTACGCGCGAGTAATAAAAAGTGGGTGGGGGCGGGGGGGCCGGGGGGAGGGAAGGAGGAAGAAAAGTTGTAACGAGGTAGGAAGTTCAGATCAGCTCCGCTATCAAAGGGGAGATGAAAGAAAACAGAGCTGCTCTTCGCTAGGGCTGGGTCTAGTCAGCTTCACCTAAGCTCTGGGGCTGCAGCTGTTCCACCCTCCTTCTTTCTCTCCCCCCCCCCATCTCTTAGAAATGATGCAAAGGAAGGTGGAAGAGAGAAGCGCAGACGGAGCCCCAAGGTGTCCTTTATCCCAGGACTTTCTCCTGAAAGGGGACATTCCGTACACACACAATTGAGGGGTGCGTGCCCAGTCATTCTTGAGAGCCACCCAACGAAGGAGCGATTGTGCGTAAATGTCACTTTTTAAAACTGCTTCTACACGGGAACTTTATAAGACAGCGTGCTACTTGAATAAAACTTTTCCCCGTCCCATATGCCTCCTTCATGTTGTCCTACGTAGGAGCGGTGGCGTGAAGAACGCTTTTCCTTTTTCAGAGGGGACATCGCAGAAGCGAGGCGTGAATGTTGAGTTCTGGCCTACACTGCAATACTGTTGGCTTCAATGACCCCAATATTCATTGCAGGCTTCTGAAGGCTAAACATCTCAAGTCGGGCGGGGGGGAGAGATATTTGGAGTTTTTGAATATTCAGCCTGATTTATGTCTTTGTTCAAGACCATTTCTGTACAGCTTTATGGTACAAGAAAATCCTCTGATAGGTGTGCAAAGACTAAAAAAACCTGAAAAATTACCAATATGCAGCAAAACAATCAGAAGAGCAGTAAAAAAGGAGGCAAAATGTACAAAAATGACAGGGTGCAGCTGAATGATGAGGGAAGGCCTGGCGGTGGTGTTGGGATTTGCCTTCAAAGGGCACCTGAAGCAGGTAATTGCTGATGTTTCCCATAAGGTAGGGGAAAACGTCTGTGCATATGTAATACCCACAGCCATACACACAACGTGTGTGCCTGCCTGTGTCCAAGCAACTCTAACCAATAGATCCTGGGCCTAGATGAACTCTGTGTGAGGATTAATCTCTTAGCCGCTTGAATTAAAAAAGAAAGAAAATCAATGGGAAACCAGTTGCCTTTGAGATCTGAAACTCACCCTATGGTTTGCTCTGTCTTCTGAAAAAGCCCAAGAAAGCTGCCCTCATATCTGTCGAATGAAGAGATGAAAAATATACCATAGAGACCCAATTGTTCAGATGAACGGCTCCCCACTCATAAGACCCAGGATGGGGGGGCACGTGTCACCACTTAACCTTCCATTGATATATATGCATATATGTTTATGTATATAGCGAGATAGATAGCGAGGTAGATATTTATGTATACAGAGAGGCAGTTAAAGAGATAGATGTTTTGACACCACTTTCTTTGGTCTCGGCGTCTTGAAGGCAGGAAAATCCCTCACAAGGCGGACTGCCCCTCTCTCTTTATGGGGTGCTCCATACCTGAGTTCTCCCCCCAACCAAGCAAAGAATATGACCCTCCCTTCCTTTCCCTGCCCACCTGTCTGTTCAGGCTACACATAGTTCTGGACTTGAACCCTTATTAAATTCCCTACCCAGTCAGATTTTTTTATGGTTGCTTGCAGCTCAGTAGCTGTTGCTAACCTGCACTTTCAAAATGTGAATAACAGCAAATAGTTATTCCATTTAGGACAGTCAAGATGAAGAAAGGGGGTGGGGGTAGGAGTGGGGGAGCTAGGCGGACCAGTGGTCTCACCCGGTATAAGGCCGACTCCTGCGCTTCTTCACTATGCATATAACCCTGTCCCTCTGAATTTGCCTTAGAGACTCGTAAAAGTCCACCAGGCTCGCTCTCTTCTCAGGCCTTTCCTCGCGTGGCATCTGGCTTGCCTGCAGAAGGCCCAAGGTTCAAGGCCCGACACTTCGAGGTAGGGCTGAGAGAGACCGCTGCCTCAAACCCTGGAGAGCCACTGCCCGTCAGTGTGGGCATTACTGAGCTAAATGGACAAATGGTCAGTATACAGCTGCTTCCTCTTTTCCACAGGCAGGCGATAGTTCTTCTCTTTATTACACCACGCAAGACCTACCGCCCCCTTCCTCCCACCCCATCGCAGTACCACCGAACGTTTCCTTGCCTGTGAAATTTCTAGCATCCCGTAATAGCGGCGCAGATCCTAGCTAGCAAATCTGGAACCTCTCTGTCCCGATATCCACATCCCGGAGGCTTCTGAAAACCCCTCCGCCCAGACATTTGCATTTATGTTCCCCGACCTTTGTTTTATTATTCCCCTTTTATTGCAAGGCACTTTTGCGCTGAATAAAAACGAGTTCTCTCAGAAGTGAGTTGCACTGATTTAAAGTTGCACAGACATCCCAATGTCGTGGTGGGGAACGCAGCATTTTAACCATTTGAGCTTGAAAAGGTCTTCCCGTCTCTCTTATCTGGTGCCAAGGCTGTTTATCTGGTCTCCCCTTTGTCCGCAGGTAGGGGCGTGCCCTCATTAAAAAGGAAAGTTACTGGTCCTCAGTGTTTCTCCCAGCCAGCCACGCACTCCGCATCTCTACCTTTCTTCCTCTCTCAGAATCCCTTCCACTATCCCCAGCATCGCTTTCATTTCCACTGCTGAATCCACCTTGGTGGGGAAACGGCCAAGCTCGGAGTCGCTTCGGGTTCTTCTCTCCTCTATTAAGTCGAGGAAGTTGGGGGGGGGGGTCTCCCAACTCCCAGCACTCCGACCCCTCGCTTTCTCCCAGGTCCCTGCCTGCCAGTTCCTTCCCGAAACGGTAGGAGGCTCCCTGGCCACGGCGCGCCTTTTATTTGGAGAAGCCGTAGCAGGATGGCGCGGGGCGCGGGGGCTAGTCTGGTGACCTGCGAAGTTTCTCCCGGGGCCTGGGCAGAGCATACTCGTCCCGGGAAGCTCCCTCGTCCCTCCCATGCCCGGGTCTCTCCTTGGCAATCAGGCCCGGGAGTTTACAGCAGCGCCCTCCGAGAGGTTCCGCTTCCAAAAGCGTGCGCTCTTAAGCGCCCTTATGGCGCACAGCGGCGCTGCCAGGCTACCCTTTCCAATCTATGGGGAAATCCGCCGGGAAGGGCCTTAGCTCAGTGGCACAGCTCCTGCCTTGCGAGCGGAAGGGAAGAATAATAATAATAATAATAATAATAATAATAATAATAATAATAATAATAATATATTCAGGGCGGCTTGGAAATGATCCCTGCCTGAAACCCTGGAGAGCCGCCGCCAGTCCGTGTAGACATTCCCAAGCCCGATCGATGGCGCAATGGACAAGCAGATGTGCGTGCTTTGGGGAATGTGCAGAGTGCCTTTCCTTCCCTGTTCAATTTGCTTTGCTGCACGCAAGTCCCCTGTAATCAAATGGCTCTTGGTTGCACCTTGACTGGGTAGCATTTCCTCAGGCAGCACGACATCCTGGGCCGGACGGCCATACGAACAGAAAACAAAAGATTCCCTCTCCGTTGCGCACAGCCGGGTCCTTTCTACGCTCGGGGCGAGGAGAGTGGCACCTTGGCCATCCTCCCCCGCGAGGTCCGCCTTTCCCTCCTCTTGGTGCGCAAGGAGATTCCCTCTCCAGCAGGGGATGCGCGAAGGATGCGCTTCCTCGTCCTCTCTGGTAGGGCTGTCGGGAAGGGCTTCGCTGGATCGCAGTCATGGCCAGCAGGATCAGAAGCGAGAGAACTCAGAGTTTTCAAGAAGCACTGGAATGTGTACAGATGTACTGCCTGCCTTCTGTACATAGGGATGGAGCTTAATTAAACGGAGAATACTCAGCTGGAGACCACATTATAACTAACCAACCTACTATGAGTTTCTCTTGTCCAGGCATTGACTAGACCCAGAACTACTGAGTTTCAGGAACCTAAAAAAGCCCCAAAAGGAAAAAAAGGAAAAAGAATAATCACGTGCCTTAATACAATTTCCTGGAACCACCTTCCCAGGTACCCAGGACAAAATGAATAGTCTTCTTGGATAACAACCCACTTCCCAAACCTGCTTTGCTGCCTTCTAAATAACAAACCTGCTTTGCTGCCTTCTTCTTGCCGGAAGAAATATCAACAACCTCAGATATGCAGATGACACAACCTTGATGGCAGAAAGTGAGGAGGAATTAAAGAACCTTTTAATGAGGGTGAAAGAGGAGAGCGCAAAATATGGTCTGAGGCTCAACATCAAAAAAACGAAGATCATGGCCACTGGTCCCATCACCTCCTGGCAAATAGAAGGGGAAGAAATGGAGGCAGTGAGAGATTTTACTTTCTTGGGCTCCATGATCACTGCAGATGGTGACAGCAGCCACGAAATTAAAAGACGCCTGCTTCTTGGGAGAAAAGCAATGACAAACCTAGACAGCATCTTAAAAAGCAGAGACGTCACTTTGCCAACAAAGGTCCGTATAGTTAAAGCCATGGTTTTCCCAGTAGTGATGTATGGAAGTGAGAGCTGGACCATAAAGAAGGCTGATCGCCGAAGAATTGATGCTTTTGAATTATGGTGCTGGAGGAGACTCTTGAGAGTCCCATGGACTGCAAGAAGATCAAACCTCTCCATTCTTAAGGAAATCAGCCGTGAGTGCTCACTGGAAGGACAGATCCTGAAGCTGAGGCTCCAGTACTTTGGCCACCTCATGAGAAGAGAAGACTCCCTGGAGAAGACACTGATGCTGGGAAAGATGGAGGGCACAAGGAGAAGGGGACGACAGAGGACGAGATGGATGGATAGTGTTCTCGAAGCCACAAACATGAGTCTGACCAAACTGCGGGAGGTAGTGGAGGACAGAGGTGCCTGGCGTGCTCTGGTCCATGGGGTCACGAAGAGTCGGACACGACTAAACGACTAAACAACAACAACAAATAACAATCCTTCAGGTATTTGAAAAGTTCTCCATTTTCTCTTTCTCCAGTGCAGCGTTTCTTTCTGTGTATTATCAAGACAGTGGTGGGAGACCTCCAGGCTGCAGGGCTTATCAGGGCCCATTGGGGGTGGGGTATTTTGGCCAAGCCAAGCCCATCTGCCCTACAGGTAAAAAATCTGCTTGAGCCAAAAGCAGGGGGCGGGGTTTGCAGATACTGCAGATCAGCTGATTAGTGGTGCCTCCAAAGCACTGTGCAAGAGGGTGCTTTGAAAGATGCTCTGCAAGACCTGATAATTGTTGGGTCTTCAAAATGCTGAGCGTTATCTGGAGGCGGCCTTATCACGTTTAACCAGGTGGATTTGCCTTGTTCTTTCCTCACCCAACAACCTTGTGAAAGAGATTATGCTGAGAGACAGTGGCTGGCCCAAGCTCATTCAGTGAACTGGATGTCTAGGTAGAAAGTGAAGCTGGGTCTCCTTAGTTCTTAGTCCAGCACTATATCACACTGACTCTCCTATTAGCACAAGGCAACATGAGGTGGCACCACCTCAGATGAAGCAGTCTGTATGCTATGAAGACATCAAGATTTTTACGAGGGTGAAGATGGTCATGGAAATGGTAGCAGCAGCCATTCTCCACCAGTGATAAGGAAGAGACTTGAGTCACATGACCTTGTGGTACTCTTAAGTCCATGTGATCTCTGCTGTTCTCCAAATGAACTTGCTGTTCTCTGAGCATTAGGACTCTGGAAGGAAGCTCTGCTCAGGCATTTGGCAACCTGGACTTCTTTTGTTTCTGGAGGTCCACAGCAGGCTTACGCAACCATGTGATATCACCCTGTTTTCTTTGTATTTCTTGATTGGCTAGGACAGGGTTCACCAATGTGGTGTCCTTCATATGTTGGCTGGGGCTCAGGGGAGTTGTCGTCAAGCACCATCTGAAGGGTACCATATTGGCAACCATCTTGGGCTATGATGCCTCCAGAGCGCTTTAGAGTGATTGAGAACAATGGAAACAAGACCACCTTTCCTATGGAC
Source organism: Podarcis raffonei (assembly GCF_027172205.1). Taxonomy (NCBI): domain Eukaryota; kingdom Metazoa; phylum Chordata; class Lepidosauria; order Squamata; family Lacertidae; genus Podarcis; species Podarcis raffonei. The sequence goes on from NC_070613.1 coordinate 12,600,354, forward strand.
CACCTGCTTCTAAAGTTGAAGAACTCAACTTAGTTCTTCACCCTTTGCAGCCTACCTATAGTCAGTCAAATGAGTTTTCTGAAATTAAAGAGAAATGGGTACGAAACACATATACTATGGAACAATCCACATTTCTGGGCTACTGCTGTGCAATACTTCTGGAAAGCTGGTATCTCTTTCCTCTCTGTAGCCTCAGCCCACGGCACATGGTGGAATAAGGTGGAAAGACCTTATAGAAAGGTTCATCTGAACTGAACCTGGTGGCTTTGGTGGAACTCAACAGGTTGCCCCATCAAACCTCATTGCTCATTTTCCCAGTGAATTTCCACTGCTAGCCTGACTGCATCATTGCAAGAGTCTCCCCACCCCGCCCCTTGGGTAAGCCCAACTGTGAAAGACCTCAGCAGCTATACTTTGTCTTCATTATTCCACATCATGATTCGGTAATAAAAAAAGATGAGAGATCTCATCTATTTTTATCTGTTTTAGTTTAAAATAACTGAACTGGTAGCCTATTACTTTGCATTATTTAAGGGCAGGGAGAGGCGCTGGAGCATCTTCCCTTGTAGTGGAGTTTGCAAAAGTCTTATTTTTAAACTCTCTAAGGTTCAATGCCTTGATTTAATTTGCTTTTATGAATGCAGTGGCAACACGGTGGATGAAGATGGTTTCTCTGCAGAGGGAGGGGGGCAACCCCAGACACTATATTTGTGTAGTTCTAAGACTGGAGTTTAATTGCTCTCCTAACAAACACGCCTTCTGCACTCACCTCCTATAGATAACAATTATCACTTTAAGTGAGTGTTAAAGCTGGATTTTTGGAACCTTTAAAAAACTGTGATATTTATCATGAAAAGAGCTTGGGCCAGATTCTTCTCTCATTTGAAGTGAAAGCAATGTATTAACACTAGGCACAATCCTTTGGGAATGTCTCCAGTACATGCTCCATTGAAGTGAATGGGATTTGTGAAAGGGGCACATGAATGGCCTTGAGCAGCTCTTATTTATTTCAATGGGACATGAGTGCGATCATTTCTAAATGAGTTGTGCCCAGCTGTGTAAAATTTAGCACGAAAGAACCATGCCAGAAGCTTAATCTACAAATTTTTTTTTCCACCAACAAGATTAGTTTTAAGGTCCAGTCGCGGAAGACTCTGGGGTTGCGGTGCTCATCTCGCTTTATTGGATGAGGGAGCCGGCGTACAGCTTCCGAGTCATGTGGCCAGCATGACTAAGTCACTTCTGGCAAACCAGAGCAGCGCATGGAAACGCCATTTACCTTCCCGCCGGAGCGGTACCTATTTATCTACTTGCACTTTCACATGCTTTCGGACTGCTAGGTTGGCAGGAGCAGGGACTGAGCAACAGGAGCTCACCCTGTCGCAGAGATTCGAACCGCCGACCTTCTGATCGGCAAGTCCTTGGCTTTGTGGTTTAATCTTAAAGATTAGTTTTAATACTCACTATTCACAATTTTTTCACAATATTTTTTGAGAGTTTCAAAACGTGTCTTCCTCTTTTGGCCTATGTGATCCTTGCTTGGCTACGATGACCCAAGAGACGAGGAATATAGAACAGCAAGAGGAAAAGGCAACAACACTGTTCAAGAGGAGAGAGAGAGAGAGAGAGAGAGAGAGAGAGAGAGAGAGAGAGAGAGATGGCTATTCAAATAATTGAAGTCTTCTTCAGGATATATTTCTATTCAACTGAAATTTCTGTTTTTGAAAACTGAAAAGGGAGACTATTCAGCGGAGTCATAGTAAGTATTAATGTGCTATCCTTACTGACGGTAGCCAAATGGTTCTTTCATAACAGTGATAAAAGAGACATCCACAGACACAACCCATTTTATCCTCACAATAACCCTGGGAAGTTAGAAAAAGAGAAAGTAACTGGACCAAGGTTTCCCAGTGATCTTCACACGCCTTCTCCTTGGTCCAATTCCAATATGCTACCCACTGTACAACATTTGCTCTTTAACATTCCTGACTTAAAATATTACATTATTTCAGGATATTAATTAGAGTGACTAATACAAAACGTCAGGTAATAACTTTTGCAGAAGACTAGCAAAAATGAAAGCTATAGCTTTTAGCTGTGCTGGGTGCACCTCTGAAATGTGCCAACAGTTGTACAACACATGATACAGTAGTTAGCTGTTGTTCCTCGATATCTTCACTCAACGTTCCCCCCCCCCATAAATATGTAGGCTCAGCAAGTCGCAAAGTACCCTTAATATGTTCACAAGACATGCCCTCTCCCATGACGACACTCATGTTGACTTCACCACACAACAATAGCCACTTGAAGGAAGCTTGAGGATGAGTGGCTTATGTAGAGTTCAGACCCTGGGAAAGATATTGGTGTGTGTGTGGATGTGGAGGAAACGTAGGATGTGATGGCATGTAACTGTGTAGGATTTAGAGAAGCAAGTCCATGCTTGGGATCCTTTTTGGTGGTTTGGGTTTGGGGAAGTGAGTTGGGCAAGATTTGAGAGGATCTAGGGATGATTAGAGAAGTTTCACAATTGTGAACATTTTGATGTTTTGATTGACTTCCTGTGCTCCACCTTATCAACAGGGGTTGTTAAGAGAAGAGGAGGTTGTTATGGATCTCTGCAGGTGTCTAACCAAGAAGGGAAGCAAAAGGATAGACTGGAGCATGTAGCCAAGATAGGAGCAGACTTTGGGCTTTCAACCATACCCTGTGTGAGGCCAACATTTAGCACCTCCACAGGTAAGAGTCAGTGTGGTGTAGTGGTTAGGAGCAGTAGACTCGTAATCTGGTGAACTGGGTTCGCGTCTCCGCTCCTCCACATGCAGCTGCTGGGTGACCTTGGGTTAGTCACACTTCTTTGAAGTCTCTCAGCCCCACTCACCTCACAGAGTGTTTGTTGTGGGGGAGGAAGGGAAAGGAGAATGTTAGCCGCTTTGAGACTCCTTCGAGTAGTGATAAAGAGGGATATCAAATCCAAACTCTTCTTCTTCTTCTCTTCAAAGAGTACAGCTAAGCAGGACCAGGGCCAGAGTGAGGAATGGAGTCTGTGAGCCCTACAAGTGGAGTGCTTTGTTTCAGAGAAAAAGTCTGCTAAGAGGTTTGGGGAGTTATAGAGGGCTAGGAGAAGGCCAGTCACAATGAGGAAGGATGGAGCAAAGCACAGAGACATGAAAACTACTTGGGCCCAAGAAGCCTATTATACTTTCCCAAAGAGATACAATGGCTCAGCTAACACCCTGGAAGGTTTATGATCTGAGTCCACCTATAGACACTGCTTCCCCTGACAACTCCATCTGCAAGACGTTCTCAAGCACAAGGTTCTATGGCGTTGGCACCTTGGCTGGTAACAATATGCACATTCAAGGAAACCACTGCTTCCCCTGCATGCTAAACGGCAAAAGCCCTCCCAGCATAGATGGTAGCAGGGTTTGTTTATTATTAGGATCTACATTTTAACTTCTTTGTCTTCTTTGGTGAGGGAAGCAACGGTGGGCTTAGCATGCAGGTCATGCTTCCAGTTGCTTTCGATTAGGCAAAAAAAAAAAAAAAAGTTTTCCGGGTCACATTTTGGATTTTCTGAACGATGAGATGTTACCACGTCTTCAGCACACAATCTCTCAAAGGGAGATGCTATGAGAAGCCCGAAGGCATGAGTTACATTCAGCCTGAAACAATCTTCTTAGCTCTAGCAGGGCAAAGTTGGCTTGCCTAAAGTACACAAACCTGCAGACTGGATCAAGACTTACTGTTTGGGTAAGGAGGAGGAACAAAGCCTGCTCTCTGAAGTCCATCACTCAGCCATGGTAACCACTGTATTCACTGGCCCATGGTAGCAGGCGAGGTATGTGCAGGATTGTCTTGGGGTTTTCTTCTTCCCGTATGTTTGCAGACCATTTCTGAACCTGGCTTCCATGATTTCTTTCACCTCTTGACATATTTACACCCTTGCATTTCAAGATACTTTGCCGGATTCAGCGGAGAGGTTAGCAACCTGTTTGTGTGAAAGTTGCCTTTTCCTATGTGGGGATGTGAATGGGAATGGCTTTTTAACGGAGGGTGTTCCCATGTGACTGTGCTTTTGAAAGCCCAACAGCTGGGCTGGAAGTTGCTAGAACCACACACTGGGTGGGTTTGTGGAGTAAGAAATTGGATAATGGAGCAATTTCTGCGTTTTGCAAGAAGTTTTGGTTTACTTTATTACTGCAGGTGGGTGGGAGAACAAACCCCAACCTGAGTCTTGGCAGCATTTGACAAATACATGTTTCCACACACATCTCTTCCACGTATGCAAGATACAGTTTAATCTCAGTTGAATGCACATATGCCTAATCCACCCCACTTTTAGAGGGAATTATTGGGGGGGGCAGGCAGATGCAGATGTATGCATGCCTCAGCTACCACACTGTCTCACTTTTTAAAAAAAATAATAATGTGATAATTCTACTTAGTTTAGTGTCTTTTTATATTTATTTATAATTTTCAATTATAACAAAAAGGAAAACATTTCACACATCTATCAACAGTAATTCAGTCATTTTGAATCTCGACTTCCCTCCCTGCTTTCTGGGGTTCCTTAAACTTGTTTTTGTCTTTCCCTGCATATCCCAAATTGTCTCAACCTATTCTTTTTAAAAAAATAAATAAATCTGTTATTATATCTTTTTTAAAAACTGCAAGTTTTTACAATAGTCCTGCTAATGTCTTGATCTGTTTGTAGGTATTCAATAAACCATTTCCATTTCTTAATAAAAAGTTTGTTATCTTGATTTCTTATTCTTCCGGTAAGTTTTGCCATTTCTGCATATTCTATTAATTTCTGCAGCCATTCTTCTCTCGCCGGGACTACTTCTTTCCATTTTTATGCAAATATCATTCTTGCGGCTGTAGTTGCATACATAAATAAGTTTCTATATTGTTTATGGGGCTCTGATCCCATTATCCCAAGAGAAAAGCTCCTTTTTTTAAAACAAATGTTATCTTAAACATCTTTTTCAGTTCATTATATATCATTTCCCAGTAAGATATAACCTTATTGCAAGACCACCACATATGGAAAAAGGTACCTTCTTTCTCTCTACATTTCCAATACTTATCTGATTTTGATTTATACATTTCTGCCAATCTACTAGGTGTTAGGTACCATATATATAACATTTTCATATAATTATCTCTTATACCATAGTGTGCTGTAAATTTTAACACTGTCTCACATGTTTGATGGTAGGCATACGCATCCCGATGCTTTGCTATGAATACATGAATTCTGACTAGCCCCAGTGTGAGCCAGCCTTGATCCTAATTTGTTGGTATATATTAACTGCGGCAATGAGTGGATTAGCATGTGAGGGGTTGTAATGATCAGTGGCCCAAGACAGCTGACTGCAAGGAATATTTTATCTACATTGCAAGACTGATGAGAACACGGTTCATCCATGGTAGCATAGTAGATCACTTTGAATGCTATTCATCTGAATGCTACTCATTTAATAGATCTACATCTAATAAGAACATAAGAAGTGTTGGGCTGGATCAGGACAAAGGACCACATTATCCAGCATCAGTTCTCACAGTGGCCAACTGGATGCTTGTGGGAAAGCCACAAGCAAATCCTGCCTGCAACTCCACACCCCCCATTTCTGATTCCCAGACGTTGGTACTCAGAGAGGTATTCTTTTTTTTTTTTAATAATTTTTTATTGGTTTTCCAACATAAAATGAGACACATCACAACACACAATACATAAACAAACAAACATATAAACGCGTATAACTTCATAACCTCTTTTTCTTGAGCCAAATTTCGATGACTTCCCCATGCCTCCCTTTTCTGCATCCCTATTTCAAACTTTTTCAGCAACCCCTGATCTCAATTACTTATGATTCACTTTCTTTAATCGTTTTTCTCTTACCCAATCATTTGCCGCTGCAAATCTGTTTTACATCACCTATGACATTTTAGCACTCATTAATTTTACAACAGTTCTTAAGATAAAGTTTAAATTTCTTCCAGTCTTCTTCCACCGTCTCTTTTCCTTGGTCACGGATTCTGCCCCTCATCTCAGCCAGTCCCATATAGTCAATCACCTTCGTCTGCCACTCTTCCAGCGTGGGTAGTTCTTGTGTCTTCCAGTACTTTGCTAAAAGAACTCTTGCTGCTGTTGTAGCATACATAAAAAACGTCCTATCTTTCCTTGACACCAATTGGCCTACCATGCCCAGGAGAAAAGCCTCTGGTTTCTTATGAAAGGTACACTTAAGAACCTTCTTAATTTCATTATAGATCATCTCCCAGAAGACCTTAATCCTTGGGCATGTCCACCAAAGGTGATAGAAAGTACCTTCAGTTTCCTTACATTTCCAACATGGTACTCAGAGAGGTATTCACTCACTCACTCACTCAGTGGCAGAACTAGCTGCTCAGGCACCCAGAGTGGCACACAGGCACTGCACCCGGAGGCAGGGCGATCTGCCCAGGGGGTGGGGTGATCGCGCCTGGGGGGGGTTGTCACCCCCCCAGGGATGACACCTGGGGCAGACCACCCCCCCACCCCTCCTTCCTATGCCCCCTGCACTCACTCACTCCTTCATAATTATACAGTCATACCTCAGGTTACAGATGCTTCAGGTTGCGCATTTTTGGGATACAGACACACCGAAACCCGGAAGTACAGTGGTACCTCGGGTTACATACGCTTCAGGTTACATATGCTTCAGGTTACAGACTCTGCTAACCCAGAAATAGTACCTCGGGTTAATAACTTTGCTTCAGGATGAGAACAGAAATCACACAACAATGGTGCAGGGGCAGCAGGAGCCCCCATTAGCTAAAGTGGTGCTTCAGGTTAAGAACAGTTTCAGGTTAAGAACAGACCTCCAGAATGAATTAAATACTTAACCTGAGGTACCACTGTACCGGAATGGGTTACTTCAGGGTTTTGGCGCTCGTGCATGCTCAGAAGAACCAAATCGCAACCCGCGTGTGTGCAGATGCAGCACTGCGGGTTGCGGATGCTGTGGGTTGCGAACGTACCTCCCGCACGGATCACGTTTGCAACCCGAGGGTCCACTGTATTTGTACTCTGCTTTTCCACAAGAAAGAATAACGTTCAAGCTGGCGAAAAGAAAACAAGCATGTATCGTCTGAAAACCAGCCATTGCGAGAACAATTTCATAATAACATAATAAAACAACAGCACAACAGCAAATATGGCAGCATGCGAAAAAGAACATCTCAGTACTATAAATATAGCAAAAAGCACAAGGGAGCTTAACAGTTTTGCATTGGTCCTAGAAACAGCCCCCTGCCAATTTGAGGGGGCATTTGAGAGTAGGAAGAAAGTAGGAGGTAATTCCCCTTTTAAAAAAGTTTCTGTTCACTGTTAGTGGGAGAGGCTCTCTGTTATGTTGCCTTTTTTATTCCCTAGTGCGATAGCACAAAAATGGGATGGAGGAACCTTGTTGTTCTTTAGTCGTTTAGTCGTGTCCGACTCTTCGTGACCCCATGGACCAGAGCACGCCAGGCACTCCTGTCTTCCACTGCCTCCCGCAGCTTTGTCAAACTCATGTTTGTAGCTCCGAGAACACTATCCAACCATCTCATCCTCTGTCATCCCCTTCTCCTTGTGCCCTCCATCTTTCCCAACATCAGGGTCTTTTCCAGGGAGTCTTCCCTTCTCATGAGGTGGACAAAGTATTGGAGTCTCAGCTTCAGGATCTGTCCTTCCAGTGAGCACTCAGGGCTGATTTCCTTCAGAATGGATAGGTTTGATCTTCTTACGGGGAACCTATAGCCCTCCAAAAATGGCACTCCAACTCCCATCAGCCCCAGCCAGAATGGCCAATGGTCAGGGATGATGGGAGCTGTAATCTAGCAATTTGTGGAGGGCTGCAGGTTCCCCCTCACCAGCCTAAAAGATTCATAATAATGTCAACATTAAACAAGTGTGTCCTTAACTGTCTCAAGGTCCGTCAATGAAAATGGGCCTTTCTGCAATTATCCAACTAAAGTGATTTCATTGATTTGACTATTGATTAATGCTTGTTGCAGGCATCCTAAAAATATTAAAATCTCTTAATATTAAGAGGAGATTATCCTCAGACTGACCACAGAAGGGTTCCCTTTGTTTTGTTCAGAAGCAGCTGGGCATGAGATATGTCCCAGGTTTGGTCTTGAAATTTTCTCTTTTTTCTTATATTTGCTCTAAGGGAATAGAATGTGATACCTTAATGCAAGCAGAGAGCTGTTCGAGAACCTCAGCAAAAGCATCCAGTCACAGCAAGTGGATAGCAGGGATCGCCACAAATTACATTAACTTTTTGAGGCAGTGATACCTTTTGAGTAATTACAGCAGTGTGGCTCAAATCTAGGGTAATGTGACAACTAATGCATTGCTCAGATTTGTTTGGAAAGTTTAGTCAATTTTAATCGGTAATTGCATTTAGGCAGCAATTCAGAAATGCCCTCATCTTTTCTTGCTCCAAGTATTATTATTATTATACTATCCAAAAAAGTCTTTTGGGCAACATGATACCATACTACCACTGCAATGCAATATGGTCAATACTTGCATAGATGATGTTTATTGAAGCCACACCTCTAGAGGTCCACTGCTCTCATCAAGAGCTACATGTCTAGAATGCATGGGAGGGGCTCAGAGGTTCATAGCATCATACAATTGTAGAGTGTGAAAGGGACCCAAAATGTCATCAAGTCCAACCCCCTGCAGTGCAGGAAGCAGAATAAAGGTTGCTTTCTGGGTCATGTGGCCAGCATGACTAAACCGCTTCTGGCACAACGGAATACCATGACGGAAACCAGAGCGCACGGAAACGCCATTTACCTTCACGCCACAGCGGTACCTGTTTATCTACTTGCACTGGCATGCTTTCGAACTGCTAGGTTGGCAGAAGCTGGAAGAGAGCAACAGGCGCTCACCCCGTCATTTGAACTGCTGACCTTCTGATCAGCAGGCCCAAGAGGCTCAGCAGTGAGCTAGATTGACCAATGGCCTCACTCAGCATAAGGTCATTTGCTATGTTCTTAGGATGCTCATCAGGTTGCCTTCAACAACGAACCCTTTTTGCTGATGCCCGCTTTCCAAGATTCATGCTGATTTGAACAAATAAATACAGTTTAGACACCTCCACCAGTGGCTATTAGTCATAACATCTGTATTCAGCCACTGTTTGCTCCTAGAATGCCAACTGGTGTAGAGCAGGCTTCCTCAACCTCGGCCCTCCAGATGTTTTTGGCCTACAACTCCCATGATCCCTAGCTAGCAGGACCAGTGGTCAGGAATGATGGGAATTGTAGTCTCAAAATATCTGGAAGCCTGCTGTAGAGCAACAGTGGGTGAGGGCTATTTCCTTCAAGCCCTGACTGACCACTGTAGAAATCGGGATAGTGGACTTCAGTTTAATCCAGCAGGGCTCTCTTTATGTCCTCATTGTAACCCAGCCTGTGCCTTTGGGACATAGTTGGGGCAAAATCTGAAAACTGACTTGGCTTCTCTTCCTTTACTATGCTTTTTGCAGTGTCCCTTTGGAGGAACTTTGCTTAGGTGCCTGAAAAAGCCTTGTGGATTGACAGCTTGCATGGTTAATGATCTCAAAGAAGCCATCTTTAACGGCTCATACCAATAATTATTAAGAGCGATGTTCCAAACCTGGCACATTCATATCATCTATCACTGCAAAGTTCTGCCCAGGCATATATTGACAAAAGGCATTGACAGGGTCTAATGAGACGAAATCGCTGCCTGACAAGGTCCTCATACTGCTTCTCTTGATGATACATTGCAGTGGCTTTCAGCGGCAGTAGTTCTCCTCACTGTAGTGAATCATGTTGAAGTCATGAACCCTACTTTCCCACTTCAGCTGTGGATCAGCTAGTGCCTGGATTTCTTCCAAGGTTCAAGTTCCCACTCAAAGCTCAGTGGCAGATGATCTGCCTCGCCTGCAGAAGGCCTCAGGTTCAGTCTCTGGCATTTCTGGATTGATCTTGACTTAAGGATCTTAGGGTAGAACAACTGGGAAAGAGCTCTCTACTTGGAACCTTGGAGAGCCACTACGTTGTCCATTCAATAGTTGCACAAATGTACGCATTGGTTCATCTAGCCAAATATTGCCTCCACTAGTCTTCACCAACCTGTTGCACTCCAGATGTTTGAGAAGACAACTTACATCAGCCTGACTAACTATTGCATTTGTACATTGTTGTAATACACCCTGGAACCTGATGGTGATGATGATGATGATGATGATGATAATAACAACAACAACATTCAGTGGAGTAATGGTTTCATAATGTGCTGCAGAGTGCCATTAAGCTGAAAATATCAAAAGTATACACAGCACAGATAAGGAGACAGTGGACCTTCTCAAAAAACCAAATTTTTGAAATGCAGGTTTGACAAATATATACACTTTTGCAAGCATTTTCTATGTTATATTCAATAATATATACATTTATAGGTTTGCCATACATCCAGAATCTCCTGGACATATATGGAATACTGTAGTTGGAAGCAGTGTCCAGGCGGAAATCGCAAAAATGTCCGGGAAAATTTGGACGTATGGCAACCCATGTTGTTTTTGTCGATTTTCCTTAAAAATTGCTTTTAAATACTTTTTTTTTTCAACTTTGCCAAAAAATTTCAACAACTTTTCTGTCCGGATTTTCACTTTTTGAAATATGGCAACCCTAATTTATATTCGCACTTTACCCTATCATATGCATTTTTGTACATCCTACTTGGCTAGAGAATTGTGTTGCAAAATTGTGTTTCAGCCTGCATATTGTTTCAGAAAGTACTAATTAGACAAATTCACCTCCAAATGTGAATTGAAATAAATTTATCCCCGATGCCTGGTTGGTAGTGAGCAATTGAGCTGCTGTTCATTTTACCTTTGTACAAGGAGGCTAGTTTAACAACCCACACTCACAAATTGCTCTTGATCCTCTATTCAGGCAAGCAGGAGGCACCATCAGAGTTCGAGGACACATTCCAGCCAGACAAATACATTCCAGGAGGGGGTGAAGCCGGGCTGGTAAGGGGAGTGGCCTGGGGGAGTGCTAAGGGCCAGAAAGGGAAGCTGCATTTGGCCCCTGGGCCTAATATTCCCAGTCCCTGCTGTATAAAGTCAGTTTAGCCTACATCTAATTCAGTCTCCTGGTTTATGAGTTGTTCTCAACAGTGCACCTCATCAGTCTGTTTTAAACTGCAGTAATGGTCATATTCTTCTTAAACAAGGAGAACAACAAAATCCCAATGTTCTTCCAAGAACTGGCAAACCATTGTTTACTGTATCCTAGTGTCTGTAAAATATATGAAATGAATATCCTTTAAGTGACTATTGAGGAGGGCAGCAGTTTTGCACCTGATGTCAGATCTCTCTTGTTTGCATTCTTAAACAACAACAACACACGCATACACACATCCCTTGAAAAGCTCACATACTAGGAAAAAATGGCTTTCATGTGTATTAAATAAAGGAAAGGTAAGACACGTCCAGGTATAAAGCTGTAACCATCAAATTCACTCTTCATGTCTATGGGCTGCTGTAACGGTGTGATTCCTTTTATGATTGTATCCGTCACGCTGTCAAAAATGAAATCTTATCTTCACTCATTACTAAATATACAAAGGGCTGGGATTTCCACTTGGCAAATGCTCCTGTTTACCTGAAGGCTTGAGCTCTGCCTGAGCTTTGATAAAGTTCATTTACAGCTGTTTGCAGAGATAGATTCAGCTTTTAAAATCTTTAAGCTGCTTGAGTTTATAAGCCAGGGTGCGCTCTGAATTGCATGGGGTGGGGTGGGGAGGGTGGGGGTCTGCTTTGGAAAGGGAAATTGGAGGGGAGGGGAGGGGAGGGTGGAATGAAGTTTAATAATACTTTGCATTTATGGAGTGTGCTGCGAGTTGAAAGTGCTCCCCACACATTATCTGATGTGGGAGGCAAACAATGGTTTTTAAGAGAGTTGAAAGAGCTTTGAGAGACGCTTTGCTTCTCATTGTGTACACACACACACACACACTTCTTTTGGCGCACTGTTGCTTCTGGTGAAACAGGTTTTGCAGGTTTATGGGACCATGAAAAAAACCTGGCAAACCTGCATGTCCAGGAGCAAAAGTGGGAAGACTATGTTGTTAGTTATTTCTCTCTCAAGATGCCTTAAACCCTCCAGAGGATGGGTGGCGGGGATGGAGGAATGGTTCTTGTTCTCTAGCCTTAGGAAGCTGTTACATTAGCCTTCATCAACCTGGTGCCCTCCAGTTGCTTTGGACTACAGCTCCCATCATGCTGCCTGGGACTGATGGGATTTGTAGTCCAAGACACCTGGAGGGCTGCCTTACACAGAACGAACAAATGGACCAAAAAAGAGGGCAAGAGGCAAGAGAAGTGATACCTGTTGAATCTATTTATTTTATTTATTGCATTTATAGCTCATCCTTCCTCCAAGGAGCTCAAGGTGACGTACCTGGTTCTCACCCCCCTCATTTTGCCCCACAACAACCCTGTGAAATAAGTTAGGCTGACCCAGAATTTCCCAGTGAGCTTCATGGTCGAGTGGGGATTTGAACCTTGGTCTCCTAGGCCCTAGTCTGACAAACTAACCTCTTCAACACACCTGTTAAAAGTGTCCTCTTTTTCAGCTGGCCACCCTGACCCTCACAACACCTCTGCAATATAAGCTCATGTCATTAGCCTTATACTGCAGATGAAAAGCCAAGGTTTTGCCAAGACTCTAAGGCTGCCAAGTGAGACTCTTCCAGTCTGATCCTGTGCATATGTACTCAGAAGTAAGTCCCACAGCATTCAAATGGGATTCCTCCCAGGTAAGCATACACTGGGTTGCAGCCTTAGTCACCAACTTATTTCGGCTTATGTTGTGTCAGTGACTCAAATCTGGGAATCAGATGACATCCAATCTGCAATATCTTCTAGCACAAGGATGGAGAATCCCTCCAGAACCTGCTCGACTACAGCTGTAATCATTCCTGACCATTAGCCATTGTTCGGAGGATAAGGCTACCAATGACTTTGTTGTACACTTCTATGATTGTGCTTTACATAACACCGAACACTTATAGTAGTATTAGTAAAAGGTAAAGGGTAAAGGGACCCCTGACCATTAGGTCCACTCGTGACCGACTCTGGGGTTGCAGCGCTCATCTCGCTTTATTGGCCGAGGGAGCCGGTGTACAGCTTCTGAGTCATGTGGCCAGCATGACTAAGCCGCTTCTGGCGAACCAGAGCAGCGCACGGAAATGCCATTTACCTTCCCTCTGGAGTGGTACCTATTTATCTACTTGCACTTTGACATGCTTTCGAACTGCTAGGTTGGCAGGAGCAGGGACCGAGCAACGGGAGCTCACCCTGTCGCGGGGATTTGAACCGCCAACCTTCTGATCAGCAAGTCCTAGGCTCTGTGGTTTAACCCACAGTGCCACCCACGTCCCTAGTACAGTGGTATCTTGGGTTACATACGCTTCAGGTTACAGACTCCGCTAACCCAGAAATAGTGCTTCAGGTTAAGAACTTTGCTTCAGGATGAGAACAGAAATCGTGCTCCGGAGGCGCAGCAGCAGCAGGAGGCCCCATTAGCTAAAGTGGTGCTTCACCCATCCAAACTGCTCTAAAGACCCAATCACAAAGCTGCTGGGTTGAACTATGGAACTTGTTTCCAGGGGAGGCAGTGGTGGCCACCATCTTGGAACAGCTTTAAAAGAGGATTATACAAATTCTTGGAGGATAAAGTTATCAGTAGGTACTAAATCTGATGGCTGTGTTCTACTCTCACTGTGGGAGCGGCGTGCCTCTGAAAGCCAGGTGCTGAAAACTGTGGGATGGGGGGACTTCCGGGTTAGTGCCATCGCCTAATGGCGGATTCCCTCCGAGCTCCGGAGGGAATCGGCTTAGTAGGAGTCGGGTCCTGCCGCGGCGGCGACGCAGGGACCCTCAGAAACCACAGGCGCTGAAGCCTGTGGACCTGGTGACTCGGCGGGCACCATTTGCGCCCCCCCGACCCGCAAAGGAGCCTTTTTAAAGGCTCCGGAACGGGGGACGGAGAGCGGTGCGGTGCTGTGAGTCGACTGCTTCCCCTACTGAGTGAAGCCGCATGCCATGGACGGAGAGCGCTGACTTCTTTCTCTGAACATTTGGATTAAAAGCAACAACCCGTGAGTAATACAGAAATTGGACTTAAAAAGGAAAAAAATTTCTTGGGAATTAGGCACGACCGGGTAAGGTGTAAAGAGGAAGTCCGCCTACCCGCCTTGTAAACATCTTAAAGCAAGGATTTTATAACTAAGGTTGAGAGAATACCTTTCTTTTTTGTGGATAAAAGCAATTAACTCCACGTTTTGGCAATATAAGTGATTGTGCTGGAGGATAAGAGCTAACATTGAGAGCGGAATTCACCCCTCCCCCAAGACCCGGGAGCGATCGGTGAGAGAGCCTGCGAAAGAGATATAAAGACTTTGACAGCTGTCAAACTAGCTGTCAAAGTTGGGGGAAAAGGAGAACTTTGTTTCTGTTGTCTTTGCTGGTTATATTCGTTACAATTTGGTAACAAATTGTTAAAAATAAAGAAGAAAAGGCTAACTTGACTTTTGGGTTGGAACTGGAAGATACTAAGAAACCAGAATCCCTCTAGAGGGGGTTTAGGACATTACAAAAATGGCTGTAAGTGGAAAAACACTGGCTGAACTGGAGAGGACTTTTTTTCTCTTGGGAAAGTTGCAGGAACAGAGTGATGTTTTGGCAACAAATGTTACAATATTGAATGGAACAGTAAATAAAGTTACTGAGCCTGGGAGGGACTTGACTCAAGTCTTTGCAGCTGAACAGGAAAGTTTTGCAGTTGAACTAAAAATTTTTGCAGCTGAACAAGAAAAGAAATTTGAGAAATCTGAGAATGTGATGAAAGAGGAACATGATGATTTGAAGGAAAAAGAAGGAGGAGCTATAATGCCACAGATGATTGAGGAGAGCCAGAGGCTGGTTAAGATGGATATAAAGGAAAATAAGATCAGGATGATGAAAATCTGGTTTGAATTGAAGAATGGAGAATGGAGAGATCTCCCTATGTGGAGATCTGAAGACCTATGGAATACAAACCTGGCTAAAGTGGAAACTGGAGCTTTTGGGACATTTGGACTTAAGAGAAGTAAGAAACAAGATTTTGGCTCCACTTTTAAATATGGAGGCCTGGCTGGAAGAAACATGGACCTTACTGAGACAGAGCTTCTTCGAGATTTGGAGTTCAATATAAAGGACTATCAAAAAAACCGGCAGAGAGGAATTGAGAGAGAATTAAGAGCCTCGGACGTGACGTCGCCAGGCTGACTGCAGATGGACTGATGGACTTTTGTTGGGGTTCGAAACCGGGAAAGGGGGTGGTGGGGCTTTGGGAATCCAAAGGGTGTACAATTATATTCTGTTTCATTTAATTTTGTTTTGCCACTAACATAAAAATGGGGAATTCGGGGAAGGGAATTGGGGCCGACCTTAGAAAAAGATTTTTAAGAATAAGTATTGATGTATAAAGATTGAGGTTTATAAGTTAAAATTGGTTAACTAAAATGAATTAGAGAAAATAAGGTAAAGTTTGGGGACAAGAACTTGCTGAGCTAAAAATTGGAACTGGAATACAAGAGGGGGAGGTGTGGGGAAGTCAAGGAAATTGGTCATTGACAGTAAGAAATGTAAATTTTATGTGTTTTTAATTGTTTTTTTTCTGTTTTTTCTTTATTTTTTGAAAATTCCAATAAATATTTATATTAAAAAAAAATGAAAACTGTGGGATGGGAGAATGCTGTTGTGCCCATTACCCTATGGCAGGATAATAATAATAATAATAATAATAATAATAATAATAATAATATCCAGAGCCTGGCTCACCTTTCACATTTGCAATGTCTGTTGCCAAGAAGCTATTGTAAGGCTATAAGTTAAGGAGTCTGCTATGCCCAGGTATGATTGCTCTGAAGCGCTGTTGACTATCTTGGGTTAAACAATAACTTTCTAGGTGTTCCCTGCTCTCCTCCTGATTAATGTTCCAAATAACTTCTCTACCAATGGAAGAGATTGAAAATTTAAGACCTTTTAATTTTCTTAAAAGAAAACTTCCTTTTTAAGAAAACAATTCAAAATATACAGGAATACAAGTATATGCTCTCTTGTGAACGTTCTGTAGCAGAGCAGATGAGGCCTTCAGAAGTCTACATACGTCTGCCTGGGCCTGATAACCATACAGCTCTGATCTCTAATTCCTTTCCACCTCCCTAGTTCTTACTTTTCCCAGTTGCTTCAGCCTTGGCAGTTTATCACATTCATGCTCCATTTTCTTCCAAGTTGCCCAGACATGGTGCTGCTTATCCCATTTTATCCATGCAACAACCTTGTGAGGCCAAGCAGTGCTTACTTGCCCTAAGTAATGCAGTGAGCTTCCAAGACTTGAATCCCAATTTGATTCACTTCACCACACTGGGGCCTAAATTCTCTACCATCTTTGCTAAACTCCTCTAAACCCTTCTGAAGTCAAGTCCATCAGCAAGATAGGAACACATTTGCTTTGATATCTAAATATGCATGTAAAATCTTTATTATTCCCAGAGCATGTGGAATGCAGAGTTAAAATTCTGTTATTAGAAAACTCCTAATTGGTTTTCTTTGTCCAGATTTTGGATAATAGTAGAGAAAGAATGAAAAGAACTTTTTCGGAGCCTTTATCCAAGTCTACTTTTTGTATTTCATGATTTTCTGTACTACAATGAGAACTAGAAACTTGGTTTTTGTAAACCATTAGTTCCCAGATTCTCCAAGTTCAAAAACACCTCACTAACTTATTTGCTCAAAAGTCAGCTCTTGTGAATTATGACATCAGCATGGCCATTCCAGGTGGATTCTGATTTTTTGTTGTTGTTCTCGGTTGTCCTGTGGCTGTAATCAACAACATGTGGCAATTCCCCAGAGGGAGCTAGAGGGCAAACTCTTCGTTAAAGGTAAAGGTAAAGGTACCCCTGCCCGAACGGGCCAGTCTTGACAGACTCTGGGGTTGTGCACCCATCTCACTTAAGAGGCCAGGGGCCAGCGCTGTCCGGAGACACTTCCGGGTCACGTGGCCAGCGTGACAAAGCTGCATCTGGCGAGCCAGCGCAGCACACGGAAACGCCGTTTACCTTCCCGCCAGTAAGCGGTCCCTATTTATCTACTTGCACCTGGGGGTGCTTTCGAACTGCTAGGTTGGCAGGCGCTGGGACCGAGCAACAGGAGCGCACCCCGCCACGGGGATTCGAACCGCCGACCTTTCAATCAGCAAGCCCTAGGCGCTGAGGCTTTTACCCACAGCGCCACCCGCGTCCTTCGTTAGATTATGCTAAAAAGACTTCAGATGCATATTTAATTATGGGGACATAATAACGGTTGCTGTCCTTATTGTGAAACTCAGTGCTGAATCTTTTGCCCTCATCATGTGTGGTTTTTAAAGCTACAAATTGCGATGCTTTCCTATTTCTGCTCTTTTGTTTGGTTGGGTTGTCTGGGGATAAATGATTTGCATCTTCCCTAAGGGAAACCTGGTGGCATGAATGGATATGACTGAATTTGCCCTCTACAGCTCTCTAAATAATGTTCCTGTTTGAAACGAACCTCCTGTTGCCTATGCTTTGCTTATATGGAGAGGTTTGCTTGGCCCATGTCTGTGTTTCAGTGTCATAACAAGGAAGTTTGAGGCAATGCCTGCGATGAGAAACTATGGACTGGAACATGTATGGAATCAGCGCTGGAATCGGTAATGGGTTGAATGAGTGCAAACTGAAGTGCCATCTCAACATGATGGAAGTACTGTTGGTAGGTGGTGTTTTGATGGAGGGAGAAGTGGTGTTAGAACCAGTACCTAAAGGTAGAAAGTTCAAGTTTGCAACTTGCGGATGCTCTTACATTGGGCCCTAGCTTTGAATGTCCAACTCAGTCCAGCAGACCAGATGTCCAGCCCATTCTTTGCCATCCTCTAGAAACATCCATGTCACACTGTTGTGATGTATTCTGTTTGGGGCTGCCTTTGACGACTTCCCAGATATTCCAGTGGATTCAAATTACTGGTGCTATAAGGTTCTTGGCCACAACAGGTACATGGAACCCATTTCACCTTGGCAGGTGCTTTGGCTGCCAGTATGACTCTAAGCACAATTCACAGGGCTGGTGTTAACCTTTAAAATCCTGCATGGCTGGGAACCTAGGTACCTGAAGGCCCACCTTCTCCTGCATGAAGCTGCTTGGTATTTAAGATACATCAATAACTGGTCTCCCTTGCCTTTGGAGATTCAGCTGATGGTGACCAGGGAGTAGTCTGGCCATGTTTTTTGGTTTCTAGAGGACAATACCCTATTTCAAATAAATCCTCTATTTGAATGGCTATCTGGCCCAAGGCCAGCATGTATGTATGTATGTATGTATGTATGTTATTTAGATCTACATACTGCTTAATCAAAAATGATAATCAGTGGGCTCCTTTGGGAGAAAGAGTGGTATATAAATTCAAGAAATAAGAATATACACATACATAAAATATTATTTCAAAAATAGCAATAAAAAGACAAGACAGCAGACATAATAAAACTAAAATGAATGCCAACTATGCAATATTTTTCTTCATAGCATTGGACTTTCCTTTCGCTTCCAGGCGTATCCACAACTATACCAACTATACAAGCCCACTATACATATATATATATATATATATATATATATATATATATATATATGTGTGCCAACTATACAAGCAGGGATTAAAGTCTATTTCACTTATCCCACTTTCCCTTGAGAATTGTATGTATGAGATTCTTACTTCGCAGTGATGAGGTTACCTTTGTAACTTGTCAGGGGCAAGTCAACAAGAAAACACCCAGTGTCAGTGAAGTTAATTCTTTTTTTTTTTTCAAAGAAACCAAAACAGATCAGGCCTAGTGATCATAGCAACTCTTCCCAGGAGGCCTTTGCCCCAATGAGGCAATTGCGAGGACTGAAGGTTCCTGCCTTCCCACTGCTCTCTAAGGCTCCTCCCCTGATTCCTTCCACTGCAGCCTAAGGCTCCTTCACCTTGTCTCTCTTTGCTCCACCTTCTTCATTCCTCTTCGTGTTCTGGGAGATCAGCAGGGAGGGGAGCTGGTCGCAGCAGGAGGGGAAGATTCCCTGGCTTCTTCAGCAGCCTGCCTCATCTCTTTCTCTTGGCCCCTCCTCTGTTGCCTCTGGTTCTGGACTGCCCTCTGCCACAGCCTCTTCCTGCTCACAAAACCCAGTTACCTCTTCAGCTTCCGACACCTCCTCCTCCCTGAGTGCTTCCTCTTCTCCCTCTGACTACTCATTGTCATTCCACCACCAATCCCCTGGCTCTGAGCCTTCTTCCCCTGCAGATTCCCTTTGGGCTTCCCCAGCTGGTTCCCCACACCACTGGTCTGCATCCAGCCAGTCCATGACATATGTAACTTTAGGTGTAAAAACGAAAGACCTGGAGGTTACTTGGGTGAATTCCAATTTCTGCCCAATTGCTTACTGGGAAGGAGAGGCATGAGGTGGTGGGGAGACCGGCATGCTGTAAGCACACCAGCAGAAGGGCTAGATTGTATCCATCAGTGCATTTGCACCATGCCGACCTACTTACCGCCTCACCTGTCTCCTGCTTCCTAGTAAACAATAGCAACCCAGTTGCTGGTATAGTACGTCTGTTCTATCTGGTGGGCCACTCCTGTGTGCCTTTCATGTTTCTAGTCTCTTGCCTTCCTGGTTTGCTGAACATGAGCAGAGCCTCATGCCATCTCATCAGGATGAAACCGGTTCTTGAAAACTGCATGTCTGCTTGCAGAATGGATAGCTCCACAGCATTTTATTTTTAAACAGCTCATTGCTATGTCGAGGTCTAAAAGGTTCACAGTGGTTTTTATTGTATAAACAGGAGCACCATCTTTCCCTAAGATTCCAGCAAGCTGAAAAGCACTGCATTGATTTTATTTTTCTAAATCATTTGTCTAGGAAAAAAACCAACAGAACACCACAAAACAAATACCTGGATTTCTGATAGCTGATATCATCTTAATGCACTTGTTCCAAACACACGTTTTAAAGGTAAGACGATATGGGCAGTCTCTACCATTTAGGGTGTCATTGTGTCCAACTTTACAGAGGCCAGCCCTCTATTTGAAGGGCTGTTGGAGGACATTCCTCTATGTCTGAAGATATTGTCTATTTCATGGGTTGTCTGATCCAAGTCTGGCTTAAAGATGAAAAGCAGAGGGCACCTGGAGTTACCCATCAACAGCACCTAGACAGTAAATCTAGTCACTTGATCTTCGCACTATGTTTAGGGGAATGCTACTCCCATCCAAGTATATGCTGCCTGAGGCAGTTGCCTCATTCTGCCTAATGGTAGGGCTGGCTGCTGTTGGGCCCTGCTTGTTCCATCAGAAGATAGACCAAAGGGAGGACCAGGGTAGGAGAAGCTGTGAGAGGGACAAGAGATCCATTGTAGCAACAGGATAGAACGGAGCACATCAGTGTTCTGGTGGTTCACATCAAACCTACAAGGGCAAAGCAATTCAGTGCTTGCATGAAGTGGTGACTATGTGCAGCATCTGAAGCTGGTCTCTGTCTTTGCTGGGAAAGCAACCATTGCAATTCAAGGCAAAAAGTAGGATTGAATCTTCAGCTCCATTTGCAGCCCATCTAGATGAGGTGGTTGATTTCTTCTTCTTCTTCCTCCTCCTCCTCTTCCTTCTCTTCAAAAAGTATAAAATATAAAAATAAAGTGTTGTGTTGGATAATCTCCAACAATAAAAAGGCTTCCAAGTAGTAGATCATTGCCAGACTCTTTACTGTAGATAAGTTCAAGCAAAACAAGTGTTACACCCAGTGAATTCTAGTGTGACCTCACCATACAAACAGGTGAAAGATCAGGAAGTTCATGATTAAAGGCACAGCACTGTGTTCTTTTCTCTTTCAGGCATGAGTAAAAACCAAAGTCTAGGTTCTCAAGGGAGGTCAAGTCTGTGTAGAGGTCACAGGAAGCCGACTATTTGTCCATATCCAGCACTGACTGGCAGAGGCTCTCTGGAGACTCGGGCATAAGCAACCCTATTGCCTCACCTTAAAAAGGATATTGTAGAGTTGGAAAAGGTTCAGAATATGGCAACCAAAATGATCAAGGGGACGGGGTGAGTCCCTTATGAAGAAAGGGGACTTTGGAGTTTGGAGAAAAGACAAGCAAGAGGGGACATGAAAGAAGTTTATAGAATTATGCATTGCATGGAGGAAGTGGGTAGAGATAAGCTTTCCCCCGATCTCATGACGCTAGAACTCATGGACAGTCAAGGAAGCTGAATGTTGGAAGTGTCGGGATAGATAAAAGAAAGCTCTTTTTCACACAGAGCATAGTTAAGCTGTGGATCATACTCTCATAGGAGCCAGTAATGGCCAACAACCTTTAAAAAAGGGATCTGGCAAATTCATGGGGAGGGATATTGATGGTTACTAGCCATGATGGCTAGGCTCTGCCTCTACAGCTGTAGGCGACTAATATACACACAATAATTACCAAAATGATTATACATTCTTTATCAATCTTCTGAGAAAAATACAAAACCTTATGCATAGCCACAGAGACTTGCAAACTACCCAACCTAAGATGAACTTATATGAATGTCTTATTTCAGTGGACTTTTCAAGGGCTTAACTCTGTCTTTTGTTTTCTTTATCTTTTTAGGTAAGTTCACGAAGACTACCAGGGCCAAACAGGTGCAAAACAGGTACAACTTCATTCACATCCATCTACAACTTCACTAGCATCTCTCGGTATTGTGAACAACCCCAAACTTACCTTTTGTTGGTATCTTCATGAACTTACCTAAAAAGCACTTGAAAAATCCATTGAAATCAGACATTATAAGTTCATCTTAGGTTGTGTAGTTCACAAGTCTCTGTGGCTTTGCATAAGGTTTTTGTATTTTTCTCGGAAGATTGATAAAGAATGTATAATCATTTTGGTAATTATTGTGTGTATATTAGTCGCCAATGTGTTGCATGAGTCGTACTACTTCTATCAGCAGCACAGGTTGCATTTTTCTAGCTCTACAGCTGTAGGCAGCAATACCTCCAAATAACAGTTACTGGTAACTGCAGGAAGGGAAAGTGCCTTTGTGCTTGAATCCTGCTTGCAGATTTCCTACAGGCACCTGGTTGGCCACTGTTAGAACAGGATGTGGCACTAGATGGGCCATTAACCTGATCCAGCGGCTCTCCTTATGTTCCTGTCAGCAGTGGATGGCATGGTAGGTCTGTGCTGTACACTAGAGCTCTGTGTGAAACTCAGGGAGACAGAGGTAAGGTGAGTGACACAGCCCCTCCTGAATCTCTGGAGAGCCACTGCCAGTCAAAGTAGACAGTACCAGGCTGGATGAACAAATAGATCCATTTGCAACTGAATTCCAGGGGGAAGACACACTGTGTCCAACAGGGTTTATCCCTCCCCCATATCAACATGCATAGGACTGCACTCACAAAGCCCCGTTGGGTTTTGTTTTCTGCTTCAAAGCAGCTTTGATCACTATAGTGTTCAGGGTTGGAACAGCAGGGGTGTACATAGCCAATAGCTGGCTAGGTTTCGCAAAACTGAACACGTTTGAGGGAGGAAGTTGCACCGCTCATTATCTGTACCATGACATCACAGATAACGTCCAATACATGCCTGTGATTCTCGCACAGCAATTCCACCCAACAATCTCATCTGCCAAGTATGTGTTGTCTGGAGGAAGTACTGCCTTTTATACCAAAGAGTGCTTGGAGTGCAATATTCTCCATTAAGGAAGTGCAAACTTAGGGGGAGATATATGGATTCTGCTCAGCAAATGTGAACGAGCTGTTATCGTGCAAAAACATTATTGTGCCTTGGGGCATGCCTCTTTTCTTCTGCTTTTGGGAAGGAAAAAAGGAACACAGGGACAAAATTGAGGGCGGGAGTCACTTGAAAAGGAAGATATGATGTATCACAAAAGGACCCCTCACCATACTGTACTTCAAAGCTAATATTGTTCAGTGATTATCTCAGGTCTCTTCCTCACAGCCGTTCCTTTGAGGCCAGTATATAGCACGTGTGACTTACAGAAATGGGACAAAGATCTCAAGCATTTGTCCTAAATGGCGGGGACGGATGTCACGAAATGAGGGAAGTACAGTGAGAGAGACATAAACCCCACTTGTTAGCAAAGTCCCTTAAATAACACTGATGGAATACAGAGAGAAGAGAAATGCATAATACTTTACTGGGTAAATGGAAGAATAAAAGTATGGTACATCATATGAGGAGAAATAAACAGAGGAGTGTTTGTCCTTAGTAATTCAGGCCTAGTTGTCAGTCCATACAACTAACATTCAAATGAAAACTCCCTCAACACTAATTAGCCAATCAGAACTCAGTTTACCTCAGCAAGGATCATGCCATTCTGACCAGTTGCTAGGCAGCACATCCACCACCACCCCTTTGTTGGTTGACTATTAACAGAATTAATTCTTAGGTTACTAACTGAATGATCTCGGCTTTTGTACTTCCAATACAAATAAGATGTATGGTATTTCCTAAGAATCACACATTCTGTAGGAAATGTTGGGTAATTTGAGGTACTTAGCATTTCAGTGCTTGTTTAGAAATCATTGTAATGATCTCTGGAGGCAAGTATCTGCAGTCAAATCCAGCAATAGAACAGTTTATGTCTTTAAGATCAGGAACATTGCAAGAGTATTGACAAACAAGGTGACCGCAGGTTCCTGACAAATGACATTTGAGCAGCATGATCAACTTTCATAGGAAGGATGCCAGACCAAATATCCTTCTCTTTAAACCAAAAATAAATTTGCATTATCTCCATAACACTTAGTCCCAAATTATAGCAGGCTGAATTTGAGATATGTTTCTAGCGTTATGTATAGAATTTTGTTCCTATAAAAATATATTTCCTGATAATGTTTCTGCCTATTTCTTTTCTTTTTAAAGAAATCTGGCACAGAAGGATAGTAGCCTAAATTTAATCAGAAAACAAGAATCAGTGCAGTTTTGTGATCTCCTGATGGTCCGGCAGTAGACAGAACTATAGATTGTAATTTACAATAGAATATGAGCTCTCTAAGCAGCCAATTCAATTTTATAAGTGCCTTCCTGGTTTAGGTTAAGGTAAAAGCCTCTGGAATAGACATCCTTTCCACAACCCTATAAATAGTGAGCTGCTAAAAAGTGTCACTCAGCTCTCTCAACACACAGGAATGATTGCGATGCTAGGCACATACGCAAGAAAAATATATAAATATATATATAAAACAGACAGCTTCATCCATCTCATCAGATACTGGCCTATATATTATTTATTGCCAAAAGAAAAGGAAAGATTTGAAGGCCTAATGAGACAGAGAAGTGAAAATTCTGTACATTGGACAAACATACCCTTCCAACATTTCTTCAGTGAAAATAGGGACGTCCTAATCCACAATACTAATACTAATATTTATACCCCCCCTGACTGGGTTGCCCAGTGGCTTCCAACATATATAAACATAGAATAAAATATGTAACATTAAAAAACTTCGCTCTACAGGGCTGTCTTCAGATGTCTTCTAAAGGTTGTAATTTAGTTATCTCCTTGGCTTGGGGGTCTCATAACTCCATACATTTCTTCAATGAAAATAGGGATGTCCTAAGGAAAAACAGGGCATTCCAGGATCAAATAAAAAACCAGGATGGCTTCTTTAAATCTGGGACTGTCCCTGGAAAATAGGGACACTTGGAGGGTCTGCATTGGACAAAGGCCATTCCCATAAAATTAGATATTTGTAAAAGGAAGCTCCAAGGTTTTGGGGTACCTCAGGAGGCAGAGAGATCTGCGGTCTTCCTCAGCCGAAGGGCATGGGGATACATAAAACCTGATGGAGCAGCTTTATACATCTTGCAGATACCCAACACAGCCCTTCCTTTTCAGGCAGAGGAGATGCTCTATAAGGCCAGTGTAAGACTCTTGAGAGTCCCATGGACTGCAAGAAGATCAAACCTATCCATTCTGAAGGAAATCAGCCCTGAGTGCTCAATGGAAGGACAGATCCTGAAGCTGAGGCTCCAATACTTTGTCCACCTCATGAGAAGAGAAGACTCCCTGGAAAAGACCCTGATGTTGGGAAAGATGGAGGGCACAAGGAGAAGGGGACGACAGAGGACGAGATGGTTGGGCAGCGTTCTCAAAGCTACTAGCATGAGTTTGACCAAACTGCGGGAGGCAGTGGAAGACAGGAGTGCCTGGCGTGCTCTGGTCCATGGGGTCACGAAGAGTTGGACATGACTAAATGACTAAATAACAACAACAACAACAACAACAACAACAAATACATTGCACCTCCTGAGGCAGCCCCCCACTGTTCAACTGCCCTATTTGCTCCCCCCTCCACTTACTTGTCAATTGCTAATATGGTGTCAGCACTGGCCATGCTGATAGCCTTTCCCCTCTGTCTTGCTCTGAGGAAGGCCTAGGTGTGCTTCAAAGCAAGGCATTATGGGCAAAGCAGCAAAGGAAATTGCTTGTGTCATGGCAATCAGAAATTATTGAAAAAATAGTTGAAAGCTGCTTGAAGCAGTTGCCTCATTTTGGTTCACGGTAGAGCCGGCTGTAGCTCAGGATTCATTGCCTCAAGCAAGGGATTGGACAAGATGCCTACAAGACCCCTCCAACAATGCAGAAACCAAGACTGAAGCAGAATCTGCTGGATTTGTCTGGTCTCTGGCACCAACCATGGAAACATCAACATAACTGTGTATTCTTAAAACAGCTTAAAAAGTTAGAATTCTGGGCAGTGGATTTATATTTACTGAAAGTCTCATTCTTATCTTGCAAATTCACCTGAAGTCTAAGAACACAAATCCCACCCAGGAATTTCTAAATATTGTCTGTATTGATTCTATTAGTCATGCTTTCCCCCCAAACAACCCCCTCCAAATGACACAGCTATTCTTAAAGATGGTAAACATTGGCTTTCCTGTCCTATCATCCCAGGTCATGTATAAATCTCTTGCTTTTGATATACACATTGATTTTTGTTCCTATTATTGTTTCATGACTCAAAGCATTTTAATGATGATTTACGGGGCTATATATTACCAGACTATAAACTTCTCTTTGCAATTAAAAACAGTTAAAAAAGAAACCTTCAACTTGAAAGCACAGCCTCTGTTTGTTCACTGTGGTTAAAGCACAAAAGATTGGAATGCTGCATTTCCCAGGACAGACAGGGTTGTGTGGGTTTCAGCAGTGGAAAACTTCCCTGTATTTGGTTACTTAGCTCTGGTGGACTTTCCCTGTGAAGATTTAAGCATGAGAGCATTTCTGAAACCCTCCTTCCTGCTGCGTTTTATTACTGTCCTTGAGCAATAGTGAATTTCATCTCACTTTACATTTCACTCTAGGAAGAGCTTTGGATCCTTCCTTTTATCAACACCAACTTTGAGATGGACAAGATTTCCAGCTGTTCCACACCCAGAAGCTGACCAGACTGACCGCCAAGTCTTCAAAGTTAGTGACAAGACAGCTTACTCCATTGCACCCAAGGATAACAGTTTAGCTTAAAGGTAAAGGTAAGAGTTTTGGCCTTGATATCCCGCCTTTCACTCCCCTTAAGGAGTCTCAAAGCGGCTAACAATCTCCTTTCCCTTCCTCCCCCACAACGAACACTCTGTGAGGTGAGTGAGGCTGAGAGACTTCAGAGAAGTGTGACTGGCCCAAGGTCACTCAGCAGCTGCAGGTGGAGGAGCGGGGAATCGAACCCAGTTCACCAGATTACAAGTCTACCATTCTTAATCACTACACCACGCTGGGACCCCTGACTGCTAAATCCAGTTGCAAACGGCTCTGGGGTTGCGGCGCTCATCTCACTTTACTGGACGAGGGAGCCAGGTCCTGTGGCCAGCATGACTAAGCCGCTTCTGGTGAACCAGAGCAGCGCACATAAACACGATTTACCTTCCTGCTGGAGCAGTACCTATTTATCTACTTGCACTTTGACATGCTTTCGAACTGCTAGGTGGGCAGGAGCAGGGACCGAGCAACGGGAGCTCACCCCGTCGTAGGGATTTGAACCGCCGACCTTCTGATCGGCAAGTCCTAGGCTCTGTGGTTTAGACCACAGCGCCACCCACATCCCTAGCAGGCTAGCTTAGGACAGGCCAAATGGCACACACTGCCCTGCCCTCCATCACCTCACCATTGTCTCCAGCATCTGCTGTTTGAGGCAGCCACTTCACTCTGCCTAATGTTAGGGCTGGCCCTATCTTCTTTAGAAAAGCAGCTGTGATGTTCTGTGTTAGGTACACAGTCTATCAATCAGGACAGCGAGGCCCAGTTACTGGTGAAGTATACTTACCATTTCCTTAAAGCTGGCTCCCATCTCACCAGCTTTCCAAGAACCCCAAGCTCTTTGTGCAGGTGCCCCAAATTGTGAGCCACCACATAAGAGCAACCTCCCCAAACTCAGTGCAATCAGATGTTGTTGGACTGCAACACCCACAATCCCTGACTATTGGCCACAACAGCTGGAACTGATAGGAGCTGAGGTTGATAAAACCTAGAGGACATCAGGTGGAGGAAGGTTGGGCTAGAGCAGCCTTTCTCAACCTGTGGGTCCCCAGATGTTATTGAACTACAACTCCCATCACCCCTAGCTAGCAAGGCCAGAGCTCAGGGATAATGGGAGTTGTAGTTCAACAACATCTGGGGATCCACAGGTTGAGAAAGGCAGGGCTAGAGCAGGGGATGGGTTCCAGGTACTGGGCTGGCCAACTGCTCACCCAGGCTAGTTATTGGTCCATTTCAACAAGAAGGGCAAAAAGGCCGCCTCTTCAACCTGGAACTTTGCTTGCGTAATGATTATATTTCCTGATTATTACTTGTTTCAGCTCTTGGCTTGTTCTGTGACTCATCGCCCTCAGCAGGTGCTTACAGAGATGTCCAGTTAGTAATGTCTGAAGAACAGAAGGATAGGCAATTGGGCAGGAAGTCCCCATGACACTCCACCTCCAGCTTTCATCTTCTGATAGCTGAGAAAGTCTCTTTCATCTCCCTTCACTCAGAGCTGTAAAACTTTTATATAAGTTGATTTCATGCAATATTAAGAGGACGTTTGTTTGCTTGGATGGAGCAGGGGTGTGAGACTTGTAACAAATGGCTTTCCACTGTGCTCACATCTGAAAAAACCAGAGGAACTTAATAGTGGAGTTTGTTCCAGTTCGGCTCATGAGGAAGATTTTTTTATTATTAAAAAAAAAAAAAGGATTTGGGGACCAAGCTGTGGGAAATATTTTGCATTTGTGGTGTTTCCTGTACTGCTTTGTCTGCTGTCTTGCCATTTACAAAATATTAATTTCATGGAATCCTATGAGTTTGAAGGGACTCCAGCATTCATCCAGCCCAGTCCCCTGCCGATTGAGGAAATGACATATTTTAAATGCATTGAACACATGAAGAATATTTGGTTTCATTTTTTTATATGCATTTCAGTTGTTCCCCTCTCCTTGTCATTAAGATCTCTGAATTTCTGCTTCTGATAAGTGTTGCTCAGACATGCACCAATTGTTTTACAGGTGACATACCAGCAAATAGGATTCTTGGCTTGCATTTTCTTTCAACAGAGCTGTAATGTACAAAATGAAATTTGTCAGGTGCCTGGTATTTTTCCCCCCTATCCCAGGAGTAAATGCAATGGGTCCATTTGATTTTCTGACAGCCTTCATTGCTGCTTTGTTAGTCTCCTTTGCAATTTGTTCACTTAATGCAATGGCACTGACACCTAAACGCTAAATAATAAATGGTAATACAGTAAACTGGCATGTTCTAAATAAAGAAAATGGTTTTCCTCTTTATTTTTCTTGCTTAGAGGGACATGGGTGGCTACAAGGAAGCTCCAGGCTTGCTGTGGAGTCATACTGCTTCACTTTCAGCAACAAACTATTTGGTCCACCTTCAGTCTCACAAACGGAGAGACCATGAAACAGAAACCACATCTAGACCACATCTAGACTGTCAGTATCTTGCAGGAGGGACTCAAGGGCCTGCTGGGAAATATAGGATTGTGTAATTAATCAATCAATCAATCAATCAATTTGGCACCCCTCCACTGATATTTCCAGTACCTCTGACCTGGATTAAAGTGCTCTGTTGCGCAAGCCCAACAAATCTACTTCTAAAAAAGAACTGCCTTCTTGCAGTTAGGAAAGTGACAGGGAAAGGCATTGAAAAGTGAGAAATTAACAAATGATTAACAGGAAAATGTATCAACGCCACACAAGCGAAGCAGATTGCCAAGCACTCTGGAAGACAAATGACTGTCGCTGAGCACTTCTAAGCAACAACTTGATTTTTTTTACTAGCTCCTTAAAAAAATAAGAGGCTACTGGGCTGGTTCAAAAGGCTTTACAGGGCAGTTCCAGTCCACAGGCAAGTGTTTCTCCACCACTAGTGTATCTTAACTGTGCCATGAACTGCAAGGGAGAGCAACTCCTTTTAGTCATCAGACAAAACCCCAACCAAAACTAGATGCTTGCTGAAAAATTGTGAGCCTGAACAGGAATCCAATGGAAGCAAAGCAAAGTCAAGGTGGTGATTGCTGGAGAAGCAGATTCAGTGAGGAGGCGAGAGGTAAGCACTGTGGTTTAAAACACCCGTGGCCACGCCCCCACCAGCATTGATTGGCCAGCCGGGCAGGAAGGATATGACATGGCTGGGGCTGGCACGAGGCATCAATTCCCTGACCCTGACCTGGATCACTGCGAGAATAATAATAATAATAATAATAATAATAATAATAATAATAATAATAAATTTTATTTATATCCCGCCCTCCCCAGCCAAAGTCGGGCTCAGAGTGGCTAACAACAGTAAAAATAACACAGTTTACATAAAATCACAATCAATTAATTGAAATACATTCTAAAATCAATTCATTCTAAAATCAGTTCAGAGTCAAATTAATGGCAACCATTGGGCTAGATTTCCATGAGGATTACAAAAGGAGAGAGGGGGTCAGACTGTGCCTTGGCCAAAGGCCTGATGGAACAGCTTTGGATGCCCAGCCACAACGCTGCCCCCCGCAAAAGGTGAGCAGTCTTGTTACACTCTGGTTCCCCTTGTGGGCTTTTGATGGGCATCCGGTTAGCCACTGTGAGAACAGGATGCTGGACTCGATGGGCCTTTGCCCTGATCCAGCAAGGCTGTTCTTGCGTTCATGCCCCAAGGGAAATTCAATTAGGTACATCTCCATGCGGCTCAACAGCATCATGTCTCAAATTAGGGTGATTCCTGATTCCCCACTTGAAGTGATGTGTGTGTGTTTCATTGCACACTAAAGATTCACTCTAGATCTTTTATTTTTCCATTGCTGATGTGTTTATACATTCAGGGCCAGACTAGCAGGATGAGTGAGTGAATGTATCTCTGTCTCACTTTTTAAATTGTTTTCAAATAGCAACTTTGGGGTCCTCCCAATCTGGGTTAGAACTATGACACGTGAGAGGGGAAGGGAACTTTAACCTCTTCCTACTGGAGCAATTTGTAGCATAGGGGTGAAATTTTCATCAGAAAAAATAGAGTAGGGAAAAAGGATAACCCCCTCCCCTCTGCCACTGTCCTGATCTGAATCAATATCCTCCTTCCCCTCCCCTGCTCTGCTGAAGCTGCTATTTGAAAAAAGGGAGTTTGGCCCTTAATGAAGAATTAGAACAAACTCACTGCTTGCCCTGAATGGGTTAAACTACCTTTAATTGCAGGTGATGAATATTAAACATACACAGAAGATAAGAAGAGCTGTTAAAAATAAAGAGAGTCATCTCTTTTTCTGCAAATCAAGTTGGTAATAATGTCGGAAAAATCTGAAAATGAGTGCAAGCGCTGCCGACTGTTACTCAGAGCAAAGAATTATTGATCCTTGGCTGTCTCTATTGATTTTATGTCACTTCTGTGATTTAATCATGTTTTTCCTTGTTATCTCTTTGCAGCCTTTTCTTCTATTGTCTGGCAGAAGAACCCAGCCAAGGCCTTTTCAGTCTGTGATGACGGCAATCAAAATAACTTTGACTTCCATTTGCATTGTTTTCAAGAAATGATTAAACAATCCCAAGGCATCAAGACCCCTTTGTGCCTCTGTGTCATGCCATGCAGAATGGAGCACTGAAGACACTTTCAGAAGGAGAGGGGGCTGTCACTTTTCTTAGAAAGATGGAGATAGGCTGGTATATCCTCCTCTGGTTTGGACAGCGTATTGCTATGAAGAGATTCAGCAGTCTGTTTATATTCGGAAGCGCTTTCAGCTGAAACACCGGGGCTCATTTAGCAGGATGCTGAATGCATGGAGAGTGTGTGGATTTGCAATGCTTCCTCTGCCTGATGGAGGCAAAGAATGGTCTGGTTTGCAACTATAAAGGTTCTCTATGCTGATGGTTCTTAGTTTCCATAAAAGAAATATCAGCTGCAAGGGGTGTGTGTGTCTCTCTGTGTGTGTGATCTGAATTGGGTCCACCATGGGTAGCCTGATGCAAAGGAAAACATGATTCAATGCACCTTTCAGAGCTGTGTAGGAGAGAGAATTTCAGCAGGAGTAGTCTTGCCATTTCAGCAGACATGACTTGCCCATCTACTGAAATTGCCTCTTCCATGCAACTACAGACCCTCCAAGTGTCCCTATTTCTCAGGGATGTCCCTGATTTAGAGAAGCCATCCCAGTTTCTGACCTGATCCCAGACTGCCCCACTTTTCCTTAGTATGTCCCTGTTTTCATTGGAGAAATGTTGGACGGTATAGAGTTATCCAACCCCCGAGCCATCTGAAGGCAATCCTGTATTGGGAAGTATTTTTTAAAAAATTTTAAACATTTTATTATGTTTTTATATATGTTGGAAGCTGCCCAGAGCGCTGGGGCAACCCAATAAGATGCGTGAGGTATAAATAGTAAATTTATCATTATGGAATGGGACGTCCCTATTTTCATCAGAGAAGTCTTGGAGGGTATGCAACTATTGAGGTCCCCTAATGGTTCTGGCAACCATTATTATGGTTCTTGGCCCACAGCATGTGTGGAGGGACAACAACAACAACAACAACAACAACAGATCCCATTTCCCATGGACAATGGTACTGGTCCAGATTGACCCTTTCTCCCTCCCTCCCTCCCTCCCTCCCTCCTTCCCTTCCTTCCTTCCTTCCAAAACCAGCCCAGGATAGCGTCTATTCTGGCTCTTAGTTTCCGTTATAATGGAAGTTGTTTTCGTATCTGAGACTTAGGGCCCCTTCAGGCAGCCTTTGTAATGTTCATTCACAATCCTTTTTGCTCACGACGGTATCGGGGCAGTTATATGTGATCTCACTTTCAAAACTTGGTGGGCACACTGCTGCAACCCCAGTCGGTGCATGTCCTGTAACCTGCTGCTGAAATCCTGTGACCTTTTATACCAAAAATGTTCCCTCTGTGTTTGTGCATCCTGCTTTTGTTGCACCATAGTGCAAGAGTACCCCTCCAGATGGCAATAATGCAATAATATTGGGGAAGGATTGCAGGACAAATAAAGCAGAATGCTGTGTGGATGGCTCAGTAAAAATCCAACATTAATGCACTATGTGTCAATCACACCTGCAAACAAACAAACAAACAAACAAACAAACAAACAAACACCAGTATGGAGTAACAGGTGCTAAGTTTCAGGCATCCACTATAACATAGCGTATTTTAATTTATTAAAGCTCTGGACTTTACTTGATTCAGGGAAGCTGGTGAGAAGTCCAGCTGTCCATTTCATAACCAAGGGATGACACGGGGAAGACAGAAATGTTCTGTATATTTATGACATGATGAATTATCATCCTGTATCTGAAATATTAGACCGATGTGCAAGTGCCAGTTTAAAAACCAACAACTAACAAAACTTGGCAATGCACGTTTCACTATACACAAGATAAGCCAGTGAAGAAACTGGGATCACATTTCCAAGGCTGTCAAAAGCACTGTGGATCTGAACATGTCGAAGGCTGGCACCCAGACATATTTCAACCTTTGTGGATTTGCTGATGGCAAGTGGCAGGAAAAAGGTCAGCCAAGTGTAGAAGGGGCAGAGTTGGTGGCATCAGAGTAGGTGGAAAGAGGGGGAAGAAACCCTAAAGAACCATCAGTGTTGCTGCGCATTGCCATATGACAAATCTAGAGTAGGAGGACAAACAAATCTGTCACGCAAGTGAGCATAGTCTTGAGCAGAAGGAGACTGCTTTTCAGCATCCTAGTGCTATGTCTATACAGTAGTAAACAAATACTGTTTGCCAGGAGCCTCAAATCTGTGGCGTATTCATGCACAGTGACAGCTTTAAAAACACCCCCTTCCTAGGCAAGCTTGTGCTGACGATCAGGTCTACGGAGGCTCTGTGTGGGCCTCCATCAAATAAACTGAACTTTGTGCCTCCTTATTTCTGTGTTACCTCAAAGCTGTGGAAGCTGCTTCTGGGTGGCTATACTCCCTACCCCACTCCACACTTTCTGTAAGAAGTGGGGGGTGGGATTTCTATAGGCCGTAGCAACCTCCCTGTCCTGCTCCTCAAGTCTGCCTTGATGCTGCACCAGTACCAAGGTGGGCACAGCTGGGTGAAGCCAACTCCTGCTCACCCACCCAGGTCTCAGTGATACAGACCAGATGGGCCTCCTCTTCCACAAAGATCATGGATGAAGGAGATCTTATTCGGAGCCAACCTGGCATTCAACAGCAGCAGCAGCCCAGAGGACTGGTTGATAGGACAACCACAGTTCCCCAGCTTATAGGAGGGGTCGGCACAGTCCCCCATGTTTTTGGCAGGCAGGTGTGGAGGACTCCCTGGTCCTGAATGGCGTAACTGTGCCCCTGAAGGACCAGGTGCGCAGCCTGGGAGTCATTCTGGACTCACAGCTGTCCATGGAGGCGCAGGTCCATTCTGTGTTCAGGGCAGCTGTATACCAGCTCTACCTGGTATGCAGGCTGAGACCCTACCTGCCCACAGACTGTATCGCCAGATTGGTGCATGCTCTGGTTATCTCTCACTTAGACTACTGCAATGTACTCTATGTGGGGCTACCTTTGAAGGTGACCCGGAAACTACAACTAATCCAGAATGCGGCAGCTAGACTGGTGACTGGGAGCGGCCGCCGAGACCACATATCACCGGTCTTGAAAGACCTACACTGGCTCCCAGTACGTTTCCGAGCACAATTCAAAGTGTTGGTGCTGACCTTTAAAGCCCTAAATGGCCTCGGCCCAGTATGCCTGAAGGAGCGTCTCCACCCCCATCCTTCTGCCCGGACACTAAGGTCCAGTGCTGAGGGCCTTCTGGCGGTTCCCTTGCTGTGAGAAGGCAAGTTACAGTACAGGGAAGTAGGCAGAGGGCCTTCTCAGTAGTGGCACCCACCCTTTGGAATGCCCTCCCACCAGATGTAAAAGAGGAAAACAACTACCAGACTTTAGAAGACATCTGAAGGCAGCCCTGTTAAGGGAAGCTTTTAATGTTTAATAGATTATTGTATTTTAATATTCTGTTGGAAGCCGCCCAGAGTGGCTGGGGAAACCCAGCCAGATGGACGGGGTATAAATTATTATTATTATTATTATTATTATTATTATTACTACTACTACTACTACTACTCTGATCCACTGTGTTTGGGGGACCCCTTGTTCTCCCCAGCTCCTCTCTTCCTAGGTACATCTTCCCTCTCTCAATTTAAAAAAAAAAAGAGGGGTAGGACACCACATGTAAAAATGGTTAAAACAAATGCACCAGCAAAGTTGCTAGGTGTGCCAAGATTATTTGTACAGCAGTCAAGTCAGGAGCAAGCTTTCCTCCTTTCCTATCTCTCCTTCTCACAGTCTTCCTACGCATTATGTTCTTTATTGTAAAAGACTGTAATAATATTTGTATTCTGTTTAATTGTAGCCAGACAGGCATATTTCAAATCTTCCACTATTACGCATGCCTAAACCCTGTTGTTTCCAATGGAACACCAGTGTGTATAAGTTTGCACAGGAAGTTGCCTTAACCCGGGTCAGATTTTTTTTGTCCATCTACCCGAGTGTTGCCTACTTTGACCTGCAGAAGTTCTTCAGAATCTCAGCAGAGGTCTTTCACCTCACCTCCTACCTGATCCTTTTAACTAGGAATAGGTGACCTCCAACTTTTCTCCTGGTGGTGCATATTTTTTTTGAAAAAGATGATGCTTCTGCTTCTGATAATTGTAAAACATAGGAGTGAAGATGCTACTCCAGATGTTCACTTGTAAGAAGAGAATCCCTCACATCATGAATAATATCTCGTAATAGAGAACAAAGCTGTCAGATCCAAGTACCAATACCAAAGCAGTTTGAATTTGTGTGTGTGTGTATTTTTAGAAGAAAGTACAGGGAATTATGGGGAAATTATGGGAGTGTTAGCTTGACAATTTTGAAGATTTTTAACTTCTTTCTCCAAAGTTTGCTTAAATATATAAATAGCATCGCTAGCTTCCTGCACATTATCACCAATTTTGGATCACACCTATAATGATATCACAAGCGAGAATTTCTGAGGTATTTGCTGAATGGAAATCCCTGCGAATGGACTTGAGATATTTTTACTGTTGACTGTCCCATTTTCAAGATACAGACACAGTGGACACAAGGACTTTCCTGGAATGTTACTAGTTAAGTAGAGACATTCTAGAAGCCAAGCCCAGGCCACAGAAACTTCCAATCGGCCCCCTTCAACATCACTGTTTATTCAAAGCAACCCCCTCTATCATGCACTTTGATGTCATGGTAAATTCTGAAGTGTAGGAGCTCACTAGAAGAAGAAAAAACCTAGCTACACCCTGATTCCAAAAACTTCCAGAACTGATTCCAAAACTTCACTGCCAAGGAAAGTATTAAAATGCAGGCATTAATATATTGATCCACTATTACACACAGAGAAAGAGACCAGCAGTACATACCACAAAACCCAATTAATGTGATTGGCACGACCAGGGGCAGAGGAAGGGGTGTGTGGTGGGTGCGGGATGCCCCGGGTGTCATCACTGAGGGGAGTGACAAAATGCTGGGTGGCACTCACCACAGGGCCTGCAGCGCGGCCGAGCCACATGACTTTCCTGGGAGTGACACGGTGGCTTGGGCATGCGCAGGCTCCGCGCTTCCCAAATGGTCCTCCCGCTGTCTCCCCCCAGCTGTAGGGCAGCTGAGTGGGAAGAGGCAGGCTGACTCTAGAGGCCCCGCGGTGCACCCTGCCCCTATGGCTCGCCTAGTCCCTGGGCACACCGCCCCAGGTGCCCAAACGGCTTCCTCCATCCCCGGGCCCAATTGAAGCAAGTTAGCAGGCAAGGGGCATAGAAACTCTTGCCAAGTCTGTATTCTCTTGCCTACTTTTTGTGCCGGGAAGGGGTTAAAGAGCCCCTTGTCTGCATCAATTTCATATGCAAATGATCATGAACCATGGGTACAACCCAGGCCAGAAAAGGGATGGGCAGATCTGTCTGTTTTTGCATGTTTTGACGCATTACCGTCTTCTGTTTCCATATTAAACGGCAACAACTCCTATCTCAAAACACACATTCAAATACATATGTAAATGGAAAATCAACCAAGATGCTTGGGGCATCTTAAAGACTAGCACAGTTATTATGGGAGAAGCTTTTGTGGACTCGGGTCAACTGCATCCCAAAAGTGGATGCTATAATAAGCATGTTAAGCTGCAACATTTAGAGAAGGGCAAAATCCTGTGGACACCCATTAATGTACACATTAATCTGACATCAGGTCATGTTGTATAGGAATTTGCAAATAAGATATCCATTAAATGCCACCAGTCACTGCCTGTGCCCAAATACCAAGTACGCTCCTTTACTAGGAAAGATGAAAGACCTCGTGTTGTTGATTCTGTTTAGTCTTTAAGTCGCCTTTGTTTTTCAGGTAATACACAGTGAAAAGATCCTAGAGACTTTTATTTTACAGAACAGCTCGTGGCGGAAAGAAAAAGAATCTCTGCCGTTATACACATGGGAGATGTTGTTAAGGAAGAGAGGGAATTTTCCCAGAGTACATCTTCATCATCTTTATCTGTGTTTCTGTCGAGGGCACAGGTACATCTTCAAGGGGATTTGATTGCTCTTCGCTTTGTTTGAGTGGATAAACCTCCTAGCTATTTGCACTTCAAGCTGTTCTAACAGAGAGCCTTGCTTTTATCAGCCAGCCTTTGCTTGGCAAAAGGGACCCCTTTTCTCCACTCTCCATTTGGCTTTCTGTAAGATCGCTGGGAGTGGAAGTTGGAGGGTAGGGGATAGGGTGGGAAGTTGACCTTATGTAGACCCTCAGGACAAAACCAGAGGCCTCTTCCAGCGAAGACAAGGCAAACACCAGCCCACAGTTACCATATACAGAGCACACCCTGCAAAAATTTCAGAAATCTCACTGATAGGATGTTGCATAGTAACTGACTGGAGACCTTCCCTCTGCAATTTACGTGCATGTCAAAAGGGGAGGACAGACACATAATACTGCCTTTCCTGGTTTGCTTGGTTGGGGGGAGTGTTTATTTTTTAAAAAATAATACAGAAAGAGGCTGGACAATTCTCAAGGCATTCCAAATTCTCTTTCGAATTCTAATGTGCTCAAGCGGCTGCCAACTTTTCAGTCAGCTTCTGCTGCTGTGCCTTTAACAGATGTGCCACCCATTATTATTAATTCATTAGTAACAACAGGAGCAGCACAGCAATTAGCAGGTGATAATGGTTATCTCCACCCTGCCCTGTAAAACCCTTCCCTGCTAATTGTCTCCAGAACAATCTGCTAAATAGCATGGTTGAAAACTGGGCTACCATTAGGCATCTTGAATTTATTTTAATAGTAACAACACTTAAGCATTTCGGAACTATTTTACGTAGATATTTTGATCTTGCATTTTTTGTTAACGATAACAAAATATTAATAGCAGCGTGGAGCAACAGACCCTCTGCCTCATCCAGAACACTGCTGGCCATTTCATTGTTGCTGCACCAGCTCCAGGCTGCCACAGCAGAGGCAAATGGACCATCCATCCAGTGGGTACATAGGCAGCCCAGTTCCACCTCTATCTTGCCTCATAATGCAATTGTTTGGGGGCAGTGCACTCCCAGCAGGAACACCATCATCTGTACAGGGCCGGATTTAGGTTTGATGAGGCCCTAAGCTATTGAAGGTAATGGGGCCCTTTCCATGTCCAGCTGTCCTTTGTCAACAACAAATTGTTGCTGTTTTTTGTGTTGAATATATGCTATATGGTAATTTATGGACCTAATAGGTATCTAAAACCATTTGCACATAACAAAATACAGTGGTACCTCAGGTTACATACGCTTTAGGTTACAGACTCTGCTAACTCAGAAATAGTGCTTCAGGTTAAGAACTTTGCTTCAGGATGAGAACAGAAATCAGGATCCGGCGGTGCGGCAGCAGCAGGAGGCCCCATTAGCTAAAGTGGTGCTTCAGGTTAAGAACAGTTTCAGGTTAACAATGGACCTACAGAACGAATTAAGTACTTAACCTGAGGTACCACTGTACATAGAAATGAGCAAACCAGTGATATTTTAGAGAGCAGGCTAGCAGGGGGAGCCCATTATTTACATCATAGGCGCCTACATGAAACAAAACACTGTTGCTGTATGTAGGTTTTATTTTATTTGTTTTTATCTTATATCTTTTCCTTTAAATGTTTTGGGGGGCCCTAAGACACGGGTGGCGCTGTGGGTTAAACCACAGAGCCTAGGGCTTGCTGATCAGAAGGTCGGCAGTTCGAATCCCTGCAACGGGGTGAGCTTCCGTTGCTCGGTCCCAGCTCCTGCCAACCTAGCAGTTCGAAAGCACGTCAAAGTGCAAGTAGATAAATAGGTACCACTCTGGCAGGAAGGTAAACAGCATTTCCGTGCGCTGCTCTGGTTCACCAGAAGTGGCTTAGTCATGCTGGCACATGACCCAGAAGCTGTATGCCGGCTCCCTCGGCCAATAAAGTGAGATGAGCGCCGCAACCCCAGAGTCGGCCATGACTGGACCTAATGGTCAGGGGTCCCTTTACCTTTTAAGAGAGTGGGACCCGAAACTATAGCTTGTTTAGGTTATACGTAAATCCAGCACTGCATCTGTAGCTGGCAGAGGGAACCTGACCTAATCCCCCTAAAGCAGCACTGTTCAGAGAGTCAGAATTGTAATTTCAGTCGTGCTCACAGTAGATCCACTGGGATCAGTAGACTTGTGTTAGGCATGCTAACTTAACCCAATTACTTCAGTGCATCTGCTCGGAACATGACATGGTCAGGTGCTCAACACTGCTGCCGCCACTATCACAATATGGATTCATAATGTTTGAAATGAATGAAGAATTTGTTTATTTATTCGTTCATTCATAAACTACTTGGATTTTTATTGGTTACGGTTACAAGTCCTCATGTGGTGAAATCTAAAGAAAACATAAAGTCATGGTGTGGAGAATCTGGAGAAGATCCCACGGAAAGTGACACTACTGCTGTTGACTTGACCCAAAGCCAGCACCCATCATGGGCTGCTAAGAGCACAAAACAGCTTTGAAGGCGAGTGTGGCCATGCAGCCTGCTTTGTAGAAGACAGTCCTCTGTTTGAAGGATCCCTGGGTTTGACAGGCTGTCTGGCTTAAATATGAATCAACATAAAAAGGGAGACCTGCAGGAGTCTGGAACATGCCCATCAATGCTGTACAGCAGACAGAGCGGGCGCACAGGTCAAAGCCTTTTACTCTCTAGTGAACTATACTGTGTTTCTGTTTAATTCTTTCTCAATGTGCAGCCATAAATATGAATCAGCACATGCAAATTTCATGCAAATCTGCGCTCTCTTTTGCCTCCTTTTTTGTGATCCCTAAGTGGCCACCCTATCAAGAACAGAGTCTTCATTTGCTCCATGTGTCTCAAAGGCCTTCATCTAAGTAGGTTTGGGCTGGATGTTCTACAGGAAACGTTCAAAATACCCCACAGACAAGATACAGAATGGACACATTCTCAGTATTGTGGAAACTCTTAAATCTCTAATACACACAAGCAGATGCTTGCGTTTGCTTCGGGGCCGACTATCTTGTAACTCAATTAAAATTTTGGCTAATTAATTCTCGCTTGTTTAGCTAGTTGCTAATTCTGTCAAGTTTTATTTTTCTCCAGTCATCTAAAATGGGCCATTGATAAGGTTTCTGTTGTTCCATTTAAAACTCTGATTATCTCTAGCGATCGGAAGATCTCAAGACTGACCCATGCTGAAAACATGTCATTCTCCTGGGCAAAAGTCCTCCCCTCCCCTTTCCCAAGAGTGCCTCCCATGAGCCTCTCTTTCTCCTTGAAACACAACACAGTTGCATCATGGGAAACAGTCCCAAGATGCCATAGTGCTGGAGGCTGTTGAAATCAGAAACTTGGGGAGAACAGTGGTCCTGATGCATCAGCAAAGATGACAAGAATGCATCCCAAGTAGAGCATTTAATTGGCAAACAATTGCTCCAATTTAATAACTCCAGAAAAAGAAGCTTTGAGAACATATCCCTTTAGTCATGTGCAGAGCGGGGTGGAGGGGGGGATCCTTTGTGAATAGAACAAATCTTCTTTTAAGAACAAATGATACTAATGACTACTGAAGCATTTGTTCTTAAATGGGTAACACAACCTTTAATTCAGCACCATTCTTCCAGAGGTGGCCTAGCTAAACATCTATCTTCAGTTAGTGGAAAACACAGCTGCTATGTTTCTAAGTGGCACCAGCTATATAGGGAAGACTGGTTGCTGGTCCATGTCCAGGTGCAATTTGAAGTGCTGGCTGTCACCTATAAAGCCAAGGTTGGGAACCTGTAGCCCTCCAGATGTTGTTGGACTCCAACTCTCATCAGTTTGTTTTGTTCTTGTTCTTGTTTTTATTAAATTTTGTTGTTGTTGTTTAGTCGTTTAGTCGTGTTTGACTCTTTGTGACCCCATGGACCAGAGCACACCAGGCACTCCTGTCTTCCACTGCCTCCCGCAGTTTGGTCAAACTCATGCTGGTAGCTTCAAGAACACTGTCCAACCATCTCGTCCTCTGTCGTCCCCTTCTCCTTGTGCCCTCCATCTTTCCCAACATCAGGGGCTTTTCCAGGGAGTCTTTTCTTCTCATGAGGTGGCCAAAGTATTGGAGCCTCAGCTTCACGATCTGTCCTTCCAGTGAGCACTCAGGGCTGATTTCCTTCAGAATGGATAGATTTGATCTTCTTGCAGTCCATGGGACTCTCAAGAGTCTCCTCCAGCACCATAATTCAAAAGCATCAATTCTTCGGCGATCAGCCTTCTTTATGGTCCAGCTCTCACTTCCATACATCACTACTGGGAAAACCATAGCTTTAACTATACGGACCTTTGTTGGCAAGGTGATGTCTCTGCTTTTTAAGATGCTGTCCAGGTTTGTCATTGCTTTTCTCCCAAGGAGCAGGTGTTTTTTTAATTTCGTGGCTGCTGTCACCATCTGCAGTGATCATGGAGCCCAAGAAAGTAAAATCCTCCATTTCTTCCCCTTCTATTTGCCAGGAGGTGATGGGCCCAGTGGCCATGATCTTCGTTTTTTTGATGTTGAGCTTTATGCTGTGAACTGCCTTGAGATCTTCGGATGAAGGGTGGTATACAAATTTAATCATCATCAACAACAACAACGAAAATGATCATAGATGGTGGGATCTGGAGTCAAACAACACCTGGTAGGACACAGAACTTTACATGACCCAGCCTGTACTTTACAGTCTTCATTGTAGGTCTTCCTCCAACCTCACCATCATCAGAAGAACGCTCTATTCAGAGAAGCTCTCCTGGCCCCTACTTTGATGTAGTCTCAGCGCCAGGCAAAGAGCAGACAATCTTTAAAAACTGCCCAGACATTCCAGTATGTTGAATAGTTGATTATCATTTGTCTTTTATCTTTCACCCTGGTTTATTGAACATCCTGTGGTATACTGGGGCAGGACCCAGGGTGCAAGAGAGAAAACGCCGCTTCAGAACTTTTTCCTGAGGAGTGGTGGTGTCATCCACCAGAGCTTTGGGGTAACTGGTGAAACTTTCCTTGCTCTGGCAAATGAATGAGGTGATAAGAAGGCTTTCATTTTTTAGTATTGGTTCCTGACATAGAGGAGATCAGAGAATGAGGGAAATAGTCAAGCAGAGACTGGGTACTTCCTTCCTTTGATGGAGTCCCTACTTCATGCTAGCAGTTTAAATAGTAACAGTTACAGTGGTACCTCGGGTTACATACCCTTCAGGTTACAGACTCCGCTAACCCAGAAATAGTGCTTCAGGTTAAGAACTTTGCCTCAGGATGAGAACAGAAATCGTGCTCCGGCGGTGCGGCAGCAGCAGGAGGCCCCATTAGCTAAAGTGGTGCTTCAGGTTAAGAACAGTTTCAGGTTAAGTATGGACCTCCGGAACAAATTAAGTACTTAACCCGAGGTACTTTACTTGCAAGTCAGTTTGCAGTTCTAATTGAAAGCTGAACCTGCAGTGGTTTTGCTGATGCTCAATGTAGTTTATAAGCAGAACCTATGCAGCCAGAACAGTAATCAGTTGAATGGAACCTATGCATTGGACTGTGGCCATGTCATATTGCTGATCAGGGATATGAATTGCTCAGGTCTCCCCCAGCCAAATTCCAAAACCATCACAACAATTTTGAGAGGTAGGGCTGACCTCCAAGGTCACCCATCGGGTTCAGAGATGAGTCAACCCTTAGTCCAGGTCCAGTGCCCTGAAAATTACCCACACGTTCTTTTTTTATGTAATTTATGTGGATCACTGTCTAAGTCCACGGTTCCCAACATAGGGCAATTTGATTTTTAAGGGAGGGCAAATTGAGAATGAGTTATTAACAGTGACTTTTTTGCATTTCTTATGTTTTTAGGGGCCTCGTATACAGTATGTAAATATACAGTGTGGCATACACATTAAAAAAATTAAAATCAGAATGTACACAGCAGTCAGGTTAATGTGTATCAAGTTAATGGTCTTTTAGGCTTCCTCCATGTGAACAGGAGTTCACTTTTTTAATAATAAGAATTATATGTCATGGGGGGGGGGGCAATCGGGATTTTAGAAATGCTTAGGTGAGGCATGGCCAAAAAAAAAAAAAGGTTGGGAACCACAGATCTAAGGGAACAAAGTTTCTCCCATTAATGGTGATCCTGGAATAGATAGTCTAAAATAGATTTAGGTACATACTGTAGAAATCGTTGTTCTTATTTTTAGCTGTTGGTTGCCTTGGGCATTTTTACTGGAGAAGCAGAATGAAATTATTTATAATACACAAATATATCTACAGTACCTTCCACTCTAAACAATGAAAGATGAAAAGAAAACCCAGATTAGAAAGGGGGGGGGAACATTACCGCCAATGTGTCATCATTTTTACCCCATTGCTCAGCAACCTTCTGCCACTTTGGCAATGTTCAAGAAGAGCAATAAAAATGCCACTGCGTCCTTCAATACCCTTCCTTTGTATCTGCGATTCACATAACCTGTAGGAGTTATAGTGACACAACTTTGCAACAAGCCAGCCATTGAAAATTCACATGCTTGGAACAAGCGAGCGCAGAAAACAGCAAATGGCACGACGATTGTGAATTGTGCTAGATGGTGACCGTTCGTGTTTCTTGCAGAAATGGGTCTTTTGTGACTTTGAAAGCTTGCAGTTTGTGGGTCGCAACCTTAGAAAAACAAGATGACTACAGAGAAAAACAATGTGTTTGAAATATATAATAATATACATTCAATATGACTAAAATAACAAGGCCTTGTTTATCCCCGAGCCGTAAGTGCTGGGCAAAATTGAGGACATTTCCTGCATTGCAGCTGGACCAGGGATGGGGAATCAGTGGCCTTCCAGATGTGGCTGGACTACAGCTCTCAGCATGCTTTACCACTGGTCATGGTGGCTGGAGATTATGGGAACTGTAGTCCGAAACATCTGAATGGCACCAGGTTGGGGAAAGCTGTACTAGACAATAGTGGGCTAGATGGCCAAATGTATTGAGGCAGTGAGAGATTTTACTTTCTTGGGCTCCATGATTATTGCAGATGGTGACAGCAGCCACGAAATTAAAAGACGCCTGCTTCTAGGGAGAAAAGCAATGGCAAACCTAGACAGCACCTTAAAAAGCAGAGACATCACCTTGCCAACAAAGGTCCATATAGTTAAAGCTATGGTTTTCCCAGTAGTGATGTATGAAAGTGAGAGCTGGACCATAAAGAAGGCTGATCGCCGAAGAATTGATGCTTTTGAATTATG
Source organism: Podarcis raffonei (assembly GCF_027172205.1). NCBI lineage: Eukaryota > Metazoa > Chordata > Lepidosauria > Squamata > Lacertidae > Podarcis > Podarcis raffonei. The sequence goes on from NC_070613.1 coordinate 12,644,736, forward strand.
GTGCTGGAGGAGACTCTTGAGAGTCCCATGGACTGCAAGAAGATCAAACCTATTCACCCTTAAGGAAATCAGCCCTGAGTGCTCACTGGAAGGACAGATCCTGAAGCTGAGGCTCCAATACTTTGGCCACCTCATGAGAAGAGAAGACTCCCTGGAAAAGATCCTGATGTTGGGAAAGATGGAGGGCACAAGGAGAAGGGGACGACAGAGGACGAGATGGTTGGATAGTGTTCTCGAAGCTACCAGCATGAGTTTGACCAAACTGCGGGAGGCAGTGGAAGACAGGCGTGCCTGGTGTGCTCTGGTCCATGGGGTCACGAAGAGTCGGACACGACTAAACGACTAAACAACAACAACAATTAGTATAAGGCAGCTTTTATGGTGGGTCTGCTCAAGAGGAGAACAAGTGCTAAGAATGGTTCTTCATGTGGTCTGGTCCTTTGAATGTACCACATGGCTGCCAAGCAGTGGGACAAGCAAGCCTGGCAGCTTCTGGCTATGGTGGACTTACCTGCGGCACTGTTGGTCACTAGGGCAGTTAATGGCTGCCCTAAGACTACTGCAATGAGTCATTGGAAACTTCTTGGAAGTTTTGGTTAGTTCAAAATACAGCAGCTGACTAGGCCAGTGGTAGGGAATGTATTTCACCAGCTCTACTGGTCCATATCCAAATGTAGTTTGAATTGCTAAATGGCTTGAGTCCCAGGTGCCTCAAGGAGCTTGCCTAAATGCTACCATCATCTGCAAAGTCGTTCTTTGGAGTCTCACTCCTACAGAAATTAGGCAAGCGGTGGCCTTCTTCATGGTGTCCCCCTGTATGTGGAATGCTGCTGTAAGCAGAATGGTGACAAGTTTGGTATCCTTTCAGTGCCAGGCAAATATATTTTGCCAAGGGAGATACAACCCAATTAAATTTGATCAGTACATTCCAATTGTCCATTTTTAATTTTGCTGTTTTGCTTTTGTTTTGTTTTGTTTCTGCTTGATGGAGTGGTCTCTCTCTCTCTCTCTCTCTCTGTGTGTGTGTGTGTGTGTGTGTGAGAGAGAGAGAGAGAGAGAGAGAGAGTTGTTCCAGGAGCTTTGCTAAGCTAAAGGGTGGCATGGAAATACTTTTTATTAATAAAATGACTTATTATTTACATTTAGAAAAGTATTTATATACCGCCAAACCATGTAAAACATCAAGGCAGTGTAAAATATGTACAAGAGAATAGAAAACATAAAAAATACAAACTAACCATGAAACAGACTGGATAAATAATAAATAAGCCCAAGAATACTGTGACCTGGCCATTGAATAGATATTTACTTCCACCCTTTGGAAAAATAAATTAACACCCAGAGTGTTGAGCCATACAACCCACTCCTGAGCATCGCAGCTTCATTTTTTTTTAAATTACAATGGTCTTCATAGTGTTGCTTGGGGGTGGTTGGTGAGGTCTGGAAAAAGCCTTTAAGGCTCAATTCCCCACCTTTAACATGCCCCGTTTTTCTTATTTTGGGTTCTCGGAGCTGCCATTTCTAAACTGCAACGTCTGCTGCAGAAATGCTGTCTGTCACCCCCGTGCTGGTTCTGCTGGCATTTCTCACAGAGACATAGCGAGAGCGTGAGCAAAAACTCACCCACTTGCAACACAAATAAAGCCAGCCAGTTTCTGAAATGTCACGCACCCGCCAAAAATGTTATGAATTCGTGGCATATGAGGCCTCCTCTCATGGTGCTACAAGTTTTAAAGCAACAACAAAATACCGCCCGGGCCTTGTGATATGAAGCCTGCCCTCCAGATGTGCTGCACGACTGAGGGACACCAGTTTCCATGATCACAACATCAATGGCACTTGGCACCTGCATCAACACACAGCAATCTCAGGTAACTACAGCCCCCAGCAACCTGGCAGGGCCTATGTGTATGGCCTGCCCCACTGCCCCACTTTTAAAATAAATTTAGTGTCTTGATCATCCCAAGAAACCTCCATTTTTATTTCCAGTGCTTTCTGGAGAGGGCTTGGGCAGAAATTTGGTTCAGCCTAATTTGACTGAAATTTGCACTTCTCTGAATTTTGCAATGCAGTTCTCTCTACCCCACAAAATGCATGTGTAAGGGGGAAGTGCACACAGAAAGGAATATATGTGTGAAAATAGCACACACACAAAGACATTATTTTAGGGGGAATTGCATTCAAAAATGTCTGTGTTGGGCAACGTTGTATACAAAAGTGTGTATATCAGGAGAAATGTGCACTGGCGATGAAATTTCATGAAGGCTCCCCCCCCCCCCGATGCAAAAAGGAAGTGAACTGGAAAGACTGGAAAAATGAGAAGTGGGCAGAAATTGAAATAGACGGATCCATCCTTTAGTACCCATCTTTCTTCATTTGGTGCTGTCTAGCTGCCCACTGCTGCCACCACGACTACCATGTAAATCTACTGAGGTCCATTAACATACCTGGAGCTCAGTTCTTTCTTTCTTTCTTTCTTTCTTTCTTTCTTTCTTTCTTTCTTTCTTTTAAAAAGCCCTTTAAAAAAATACATCAGCGTTTAAATTCAAAAATTTCCTTACATACACATTTTTGTATGCACTTTTGCCTAATGCACACAATTTTGCAATGCAATTTCAGTGCATTTTTTGGTATATTTTTCCCACATATAGATGCAATTTTATGCATGCTTTACCCTAGCATATGCAGTTTTGAATGCATGACTCGGTTGGAGGACTGCATGCCTCAGTTGGTGCTGACAATGCCAGGGTTGCAGTTTCAACCCCTATACATGACAGCTGCATATTCCTGCATTGCAGGGAGTTGGACTAGAGGATTCTCAGGGCCATGGCTGTCAACTTTTCCCTTTTCTTGCAAGGAATCCTATTCAGAATAAGGGAATTTCCCTTAAAAAAAGGGAAACGTTGACAGCTATGCTCAGGGCCCCTTTGAACTCTACAGTTCTGTTTGCAAAATTTGAAGAAGTGATACTTTGTAAGGATGGCTGTGTTATGGTCTTCATATTGTTTAAGTAAGTGTGAATATGATAGATTCGCCTTTAAATGCAAACTGAATCAACTGCCTCCCCAACCCCTGTCTTCAAGGTAGCCATTATTAAGGCAGGCAGAATTTCATCACTGAAAACCCTAGACTTGATCATTGCCACAGCGTATACCAAAAAAAGGATGTACCCCACTGATATTTTTTTCAAGGGAAGCAGGATCAGGCCTCTATTTATTAAGTCACTAACACAGTTGGCCACAGTGGGCTCTACAGCAGATGGGCAGCTCCAATTATCTGGTGTCCACGATGACCGAGTCCCGTCAACAGCTGCTACAAAATCCATAGAAGGCTAAGACGGCAGAGTCAATTATGATATCACAGCTAAACATATGGCAGGATTGGCTCATTTTTTAAATAAATAAAAAACCCTATAGTTGCGCACAATATTATTGTTACTTTGAGTTTTATATTCAAGGAAGTGGAATTCTACAGTCTTAAACTTGGTTGCCCTTGGATCTGGTCCTCCACACTGAGTTCCAAGCTCTACTATAGAAGGGGAATTAAAGCAGTTGCACCATCATTATTTATATGGCAAAGACATTAAATATTTTCCATGTGGTTAATAATCATGTTTTTCAGACCTTTATTACGCAAAGAGATCTACAGCTCTGACCACATCACTCCTCTTTTGGGTAAGCAACATAGCAATTCCCATTTTTCAGAGCGACAAACAGTGTCTTACTAACAGCTTGCTGTGTTCGCTCTCAGGGATGACTGCGTTGGCCAAACAATGGGTGGGTTACATCAGCAGCAACCTTTCTTATCTTGTGTCTGCTTTAGCTTATTAAATATTCTAAGTCAACGGTGGAGAACCTTAGTCTCTCCAGATGTTCTGGACTCCAACTCCCTTAAGTCCCAGTCAGCATGGCCAATGGTCAGGGATGATGAGAGTTGTAGTTCTGGAGGCCCAAATGTTCCCCATCCCTGGTCTAAGTCAAACCTGTAAAGAAGGAAACCGATGACTGTCCAGATGTTGCTAGACTGCAATTCATATCACCCCTGACCCCGGGTCATGCTGGCTGGGACTGATGGAGTTCAAGAACATCTGGAAGTCCACAGGTGTCCCACTCCTGATTCAAGAAGTCTGGTTTCACTCAACAGGAAAGCCAATTCAATGCCATTGCAGGCATTCGTTTTCTGTATACACTTTTATCTCTTTTTCTCCAGTCCTGGCTTGCATCCCCTCTCATTGTCACAAGTATCTACAGGTTCCAATCTCCAACTTCTATTGCTGAGGTCTTCCTAGGCTAGGTGGCCTCTGGAGGTTGATGGACTACAACTCTTGTCACCCCAGACCTATGAGCCATGCTGGCAGGGGCTGATGGAGTCCATCTAGAAAGCCACAGGTCCCCTATCTAGGCAGTTCATCTGGTTGAGTCCTGGCTGTTGACTAGGCCAATTGCAAATCCTTCCTGAGGTCTTCACTTTCTGGGGCTCCCCATTCCCTCCTCTGCCTTGCTGGGATGCCAAACCTGTGTTTGCCTCAACAGATCAGCTTGAGACCTTGCACTGATTATCCCTGTCACCTTGTATTACCGAGAGGGTGTACACTTTACCTTGTGAAGCCCCACTCCAAATGCAACTTTTTCTGGGCTGTTCCAGGACAGGTCGCTTTCTGAATATAAGAATCATAACAAATGCAATGTTTTAAAATTCAGTCTATCAAAAAAGATTTTAAAAAAACGTATTAAAACAGACAATTCACATCACTCGAAAAGCTTTTCTCTGAAAAACAAACCCAGTTGTGATTTTTCTTCCTTTAAGGTGTGATGCTATGCGCCCAGAGAGGGTGGCTGAAGACCCATAGGGTGCTGTGGACATCTCTCTACACTGGTGGAGGGGAAGATCTGTGAGCAAAAAGGTATGCAGTTGGTTTCTTTGGTAGATTGGTGTAATGCAGGGGCAAGGAACCTGTAGTCCTCCAGATACTATTGGACCGCTTAGCTCGCATAATTCCTGACCATAGGCCATGCTGGCTGAGTCTAGCATGATCTGGAAAGTCACAGGTTAACAACCCCTGGTGTAATGCTTAGCTGCTGTTCTGCCAGTGTTGTGTCCACAAGGTACTGAGTTGGGGATGTGTTAGAGAAGCTGTGGATTCACATGATCCAAAGCTACCACATTCACTTGACTTGAATCTGAAACAGGCCTGGATCGCTGGTGTAGTACATTTCCTCCCAGTGGAGTCAATGAGAAGAAGGAAAGGTTAAGGGGGGGGAATTAAGTGCCCCCCACCCGCTTCCACCCTGGCCATAGCAAGGCAGCAGGTAATTGGAGATAGTAGATGCTCCCTCGGAGATTTCTCCCCCTCCCCTGCAGAATTGCTCTGTCTCATCAGATTTCTTAATTTCAACATATTCTGACCTATTTATTTAGTTTATTTTCCCCTTCAGTAAGAGAAGGTGTGGCTGATGTTTTCCAACGTTTAGCAAAACACGATCTCGTGGCTAAAATCATGTAAGAGATAGTGTCACACTGGGATATAGGCAAGTTTTAAATCCAAATTTAAACAAACAGCAACTGATTCAACTCCAATTTTTCATGACTATTTCTTAATTCTCTTATCTTTCTTCAGTCTGGTTAAACATACCCACATGAGCACCCCATATCGTGGAAATTTCGAGAGTGGCAACCCAGGAGGGGGCTTTATCTGAGCAAGGCATCTAAGCTGTCAAATTCCTTCCCCATAGAAGTGTGCTTGACAGTTTCATTGTATCGTATCCTGAAGGTGCACACACACACACACACACACACACACACGGTGAAGAAATCAAATTGATAATAATAATAATAATAATAATAATAATAATAATAATAATAATAGTTACGCTGATTATATCAATATCAAAAACAGTTTAAAACACATCACAGTCCCAGTTTTAGAGTAGGAAGTTTGTGGCCTACTGGGTCATATAAGTTTTACCCAGTCTGTCTCATAGATTCCTTCTGTTGATCCTTCCCACAAATGATGGCAGACCATGGATGGGTCACATACCACAGCTTACCATTCCTCAAGCATGCTCACCTCTGCCATGTCTCAGGGATTTCTGCTCTTTTGTCTTGACCTCTGTCCTTGATCCCTATGATGCTTAATCACAAGAAGCCCACCACTCATCCTGTCACCCAAGATAATAATAATAATAATAATAATAATAATAATAATAATAATAATTTATTTATACCCCTCCCATCTGGCTGGGCTTTCCCAGCCACTCTGGGTGGCTTCCAACAATACAGTTGGAAATACAGTTAAAATACAGTTGTGCATCAAACATTAAAAGCTTCCCTAAACAGGGCTGCCTTCAGATGTCTTCTAAAAGTCTGGTAGTTGTTGTTCTCTTTGACATCTGGTGGGAGGGTGTTCCAGATGGCGGGTGCCACTACCAAGAAGGCCCTCTGCCTGGTTCCTTGTAATTTTGCTTCTTGCAGTGAGGGAACCACCAGAAGGCCCTCAGCACTGGACCTCAGTGTCCGGGTAGAACAATGGGGGTGGAGACACTCCTTCAGATATACTGGACTGAGGCTGAAGATAGTTATGCTGCCTGAGACAAAGGACAACCCCCACAGTTGCATGTACAGCATCTGGCTGGACCGACAGCTGGATCTCACTTTAACATTAATGGTGGGGAAAACAGCCTTCACTGCACCTGAAAGTAGCTGGCTACCCTAGGAGATGCAGGTCCAGCAGTGTTGGCCAGACAGCTCTATTCTCCAGCAGAGGGAAATGTCTGGGGGCTCAGGAACAGAGCTGGCTCATCCATGAGACAGACTGAGGCAGCTGCCTTGGGCAGCAGGACCCAACGGGTCACCTTCCTGTTTCGCCTCAGACCATGGCTGTCAGCTTTCAGATTTGAAAATAAGGGATCAGTAGCCTCGAAAATAAGGGAGCAGCAGCCTCACCTGTCCCAGGGACAGTCTACGGGATATCTAGCAATCCGGGATAGCAGCTGGAAACGGCGCTGGAATAAGGGGATTTCTTGCAAAAAAAAAAGGGAAGGTTGACAGCTATGCCTCAGACAGTGAATGGGCCTGACTGCCCCTACTCATGTTGCCATGACCCAGCACCTGCTGTCTGAGGCAGTGAATTCACTCTGCCTAATGGTAGGGATGGCCTTCCTTTAGCAAACTATTCACTATAGCATACCATTCACCTGGCTATTGCCCTCAAATGCATGTGGGCACAAAGTTCTGAAGAAAAGCCTGCTGCTCTTATAGGAACCTGGCTTCTATTGAGTCAGGCTCATTGATCCAACTAGCTCAAGTATTGTCTCCACGGACTGGCAACAGCCCTCCAGGATTTCAGGCAGGGTTCTCTCCCAATCCTACCTGGACATACTGGGGATTGAACCCAGACCTTCCTCATGCAAGGCAGATAAATGTTCTGCCATGGATCTATGCCCATGAGTTGCTTCTTCCTGCTGATTAAAGCAACCATCCCATCTCTCAGTGATCAGGTTGGCTCTTTGATGGTTGGAAGCCTGTTGGAAGCATTATATATATATATATATATATATATATATATATATATATACACACACACACACACACACACACACACACACACACACACACACTAAATCAGCAGGTCAGGTGTAAAGTCTGGTTATCTGACTTTAATAGTTTTTAAAAAGCCTTATCAGCATCAGAGAATTAATATGTAAAACCAGTTATGCTAGTAATTTCTTTGGGGGAGGGGATGTTTTCCAGCTGCTTAGCTATGTTTGCAGGCTCTGCCCTCATTAGGCAATATTAGTTGCATTTCATGATTAACAAACAGATGCTGTAAGATGCTTGCAGGATTCAGCATAATAAATGTCCCGGCGGCTTAGGAAATTCAGGAAGGCTGAACAAAATGTTTCCCTTATTTGCTGAGCATGAATTTTGGAACAGGCTCAGTGCGACAGGCCAGATGCTGAATTTCAGAATGACATCAGCACAAGCCTAAGATGAATTTTGTGCACTGACAACAACATTACATACCCCTCTGTATCTGTTGAATGCATCTCCAGGATTTGCAGCAAACGGCCAGTTTGCACCCCCATCCCTCGTCTCAGTCATAGGGCCACCTCCCAAAATGACATGTCACTGTCAAGACTATTTGAGGAACTGCTGCATTCACCTTTCAGGTCACAACTCTGAACTTGGGTTGCCTGAATTGAGGAACAAAACAGAAAGCTAATTTATGCCATCCCTGATTGTGAACTAGGGGTTTCCAGACTACCTTTGGGCTTGTGAAGGACTGTGGCCATTCCTAAAGGACCCTAGTCTAACATTGGGATGATGCAGATTGGCAAATGCATGTGACTTGTAATGCAGGAACAGGAAGCAGGGCCTCGTCTGTGATGGCACCCCACTGGTGAAACTCTTTCCCTATGGAATGCACAGTTCTCCAGATATATGCACATATTCCCTCAAAGAGTTTCTCAACTCCCAGCACTCTGAACAAAGTACGGTTCCCAGGATTCTTTGAGGGAAGTAATGACTGTTAAAAGTAATATAAGAGTGCTTTAAACGTGTGGTGAGGATGTGACCAGTATGAGGCTCATCTCTGTTTTCACCTTCTAAGGGAACATATGGCCCTCCAGATGTTGATGGACTACAACTCCCATCTTCTCTAACTATGGGCCATGCTGGCTGGGGCTGATGGGAGTTGGAATTCAACAACATTTGAAGGGGTCTATCAATCCATGTGAGAGCTGGACCATAAGGAAGGCTGATCGCCGAATAATTGATGCTTTTGGATTATGGTGCTGGAGGAGACTCTTGAGAGTCCCATGGACTGCAAGAAGATCAAACGTATCCATTCTTAAGGAAATCAGCCCTGAGTGCTCACTGGAAGGACAGATCCTGAAGCTGAGGCTCCAATACTTTGGCCACCTCATGAGAAGAGAAGACTCCCTGGAAAAGACCCTGATATTGGGAAAGATGGAGGGCACAAGGAGAAGGGGACGACAGAGGACAAGATGGTTGGACAGTGTTCTCGAAGCTACCAGCATGAGTTTAACTAAACTGCGGGAGGCAGTGGAAGACAGGAGTGCCTGGCATGCTCTGGTCCATGGGGTCACAAAGAGTCGGACACGACTAAACGAGTAAACAACAACAACAACATCCATCCACGTTCTAAGCTATTGGGGATGCTGTCCTCCTTTTCTTTCCCGCACACCAGATGTCCAGGGAGACAATGGAAGGAGCAGGTAGTGCTGCAGCAATAAAACTGCTAACACATTTGCAAAGCTAAGAAGGTTCCGGTATGGGTTTAAATTGGATGGGGGACCACATGTTGAGATTCCTACATTGCAGGGGGTTGGACTAGATGACCCTCTGGGTCCCTTCCAACTCTACAATTCTATGAATCCTCATTCATTTTCCCACCTGGAGGAAGCTGGTTTTCACTTCTTATGAACAGGCAGATATACGTCTCAGCTTTATTATTTATGTCCCCCTTGAACCACATCAAGTCTACATTCAAAGCAGAGTAGTGGGAACAATATAACAAAGTGATATAGATGCAAATATTTGCTATATTACCACCATATAATAGGTGATGAGAGACAGGCAGACAGAGAGAGGTATAAAGTCTTATTACCAGTTCCCCTATTCCATATGGGGTCAGGCTTCTTCTCCCCCTCCCCTTCTTATTTAAATTCAAATGAGTCTACGAAAGATATAAAACCCTGATATTCTAGCAACTGAGACAGCCCCAGGTCTGACTTTGAACAATTTATCACAGGGACTAGCGCTGTCAGGGGATAAGTCATAGCCTGTAGCTGAGAAGTCAGTAGCTTATGAAGAAGAGACAAAGCCAAGCGAGAAGAAGGAAAGAGGGCAAATATTCTAAATATATTTTCAGCGTTTGGAAACCCCAGTGCTCACAAGCCTGTGCATCAGGTATAAGTGTGAAACAAGTGAGAAAATTTTCCTTAGATAAGGAAACATGGGGAAATCTTGGCAGGAAAAGGTACCTGCTTGCTAGTTGGGTTCCTGGGGGTGGTGGGGAGGGGGCTGTACTCAGCTTCATTCTCACAGTCAAGATTAAAGCTCTCTGTGAAGGTTAAGGTAAAGGGACCCCTGACCATTAGGTCCAGTCGTAGAGTACTCTGGGGTTGCGGCGCTCATCTTGCTTTATTGGCCAAGGGAGCCGGTGTACAACTTCCAGGTCTTGTGGCCAGGATGACTAAGCTGCTTCTGGTGAACCAGAGCAGCGCACGGAAACGCCGTTTACCTTTCTGCCGGAGCGGCACCTATTTATCTACTTGCACTTCGTGCTTTCAAACTGCTAGGTTGACAGGAGCAGAGACTGAGCAATGGGAGCTCACCCCGTCGTGGGGATTCGAACCGCTGACCTTCTGATTGGCAAGCCCTAGGCTCTGTGGTTTAGCCCACAGCGCCACTCATTTTGGAGTTGCCACCAAACCCTTGACACTCATTGTGCTGAAAGCTCTTATTATTTTTCAACAAAATGTTCTTGTGGAAGGATAAATCAGACAGTACAGGCTCCATAGAAATGAATGGAAAATGCAGGAGAGCACATCTGTGTAAACCTCATACTGTGGACCTGTCACTCTCATTCAGCCTGTGACTATGGACCTGTCACTCTCAATCAGCCTAACTTTGCCAAGCCTGCAGGGATATTGTGAGAATAAAATAGGATGACCCCCATGCTCACAGCTCCTCAAGAACACAAGAGGAGCTCTGTTGGATCAGACCAAAAGCCCTTCTAGTCTAACATCCTCTTCTCACAGTGGCCAACCAGATGAACCAATGAGAAGCCCACAAGACTGTTAGGTTCTAACAATGCCAGGGCAGCCTCTGCATTCACTGTTCACAGCTACTGGTTCCACTGTCCTTCACAAACACATCGTAGACCACCTGAGTAAAGCTTGCAGACCACTGGTGGGCCATGGACCACAGTGTGGGAACCCCTAATGTAGCATTATTCTGGGCGGTGTGTGTGTGCAGGCATGTGGCAGGGTGGTGGGTAGCAAAAGCTCTGACCACCACTTATTCTGGTTATACTTTTTTGCAATTTTCTAATTGCTTTTTTACAAGTTTTGGCAAACGTAATAGCATAGGATGCAGTTGGCGAGGCAGGAAAAATCCAGATTAACTATTTTAAAAAATGTGTTGTCAAAATACAGTTATAGCAGCTAAGTAGTTGAGGTACTTGAGATTTCACTATAGGATTTAAGTGTCTCCTGATCACTTCCTTTCCTCCCAAAGGAGACCAGCTTGTTCCTTTAGGCTGAAAAATCAGAGGGGATTAGAACTGTATTCACTAGGATATGCACAGATTCAAATATTCACCTTGAATCTGTGCATTAAAAAAATAATTATCTGTTTCTGAGTTGCTCTGTGTTCTCTCCACTCCAATCTATAATTTCATTTCCAAGCCCCTCTGTTTAAAACAAATATCTGCTTTCCCCATTTACTATAATAGGGAATCTAAAATGGCTAAAAAAAATAAATCACCTTTTTGGCCAAAGTAGATAAAATTTATAGGCTGTCAGGGAGGAAAAGGGATTCATTTTCCTCCATAATCCCTTATGATGAGCTGTCACTTGTTCTTTCTGACTTTAAAATAAGAGGTGACAGAAGTGTGTGTATTCTTGCATGTACATTTTGTGAAACGTTGCAGCTTCATATTGGTCTTTCCTTTCTGGTGTTTGGTTGTCTCCTCTGATAGGCCTACAACATGAGTCTGCCTAGAACACTTGTAGTTGAATTCTGAAGAGCTCAAAAAACAAACAAACCCACAGTTCTTCCGTATTCTGCAGGCAACACTTTGGAAAGCCTTGCTTCTTGCAAAATCTGTGGACCTGAAGAAACATAGAGCTATAGCTATGGAAATTGGGGGGGGGGGACAGTGACAGAAGGCTTTGGGGGTCCTGATCTAACTTGGTGGGATTTAGTGACGTTCTAACTTGCTTCAAGGGGACATGGGTGGCGCTGTGGGTTAAACCACAGAGCCTAGGACTTGTCGATCAGAAGGTCGGCGGTTCGAATCCCCACAATGGGGTGAGCTCCCGTTGCTTGGTCCCTGCTTCTGCCAACCTAGCATTTCAAAAGCATGCCAAAAAGTGCAAGTAGATAAATAGGTACCGCTACAGCGGAAAGGTAAACGGTGTTTCCGTGTGCTGCTCTGGTTCGCCAGAAGCAGCTTAGTCATGCTGGCCACATGATCCGGAAGCTATACGCCGGCTCCCTCGGCCAATAAAGTGAGATGAGCGCCGCAACCCCAGAGTCGACCACGACTGGACCTAATGGTCAGGGGTCCCTTTACCTTTTTAACTTGCTTCAACTTGGGTGAGGGAGACCTCTGAATCACCCTGATTCACCCCATTATTCAGCCCCCCCGCAAAGCTGATATATGCAAACCTAGTGTATACTTCCCTTAACCATTTCAATCCTGCTGGGTGTTCGTGTGTGTGTGTGAAAACAATATTTAGGTACTGTATTTACATCCCACTTTTCAAAGCAAAAGAAAAAAGAAGTCTCTTCTGACTCACCTTTTCTCTAATCTAAAAAGCTTCAAATGTTGTAACTTTTCCTCATATGGTAATTGTCTTGGACCTTTTCTGAACCTTTTCAGTGCTGTTAATTGCCAGGGATGATGGGAGTTGTAGTCCAGCAACTCCTGGAATACTCATTGCTGAAATGTGTTTCTTGTGCTGGTGCTTTTAGTTACAATGCTATTATAGTTCCAGTTTCTGTATATATGGGGTTTTTAATTATTTTTTTTAAGATATAGTGATATGCTTTTCATTTGGCTCACGTGTGGAATACAACACATCAGCAGCTACCTTCTAGTACACAGTTTTTCATTATATTTCGTGATGATATCATGGCTGATATTCTGCAGAAAATATATTCCACTCCCCTGGAAAGGATAAATCTAAACTAATGGTGGAAATGAGAAGGCAGCAGTTTCATGATCTAAATACATCGTACCGTCTATGAATATAATCTATTTTTGTCAGTTGCACTGAAAAGAAATAAATTACTCATCATTCAATCCATTATTATAATAATAAGAGCAAGCCACTGCTTTAATTGCATCAGTTAAGTGGACAGGACTTTGCCAGTGCTCATAAACGCCATTACATCAAATCCACAGAAAATTAATCAGTTGATTTATTAAAGGTTGATGGACAAAGGAGGTGTTACAATCTCTTTTATAATTTAACCTGGACTTGAAATACACAGGTGTTGAAGGGCAACCTATGCAATGGTTATTCATGCAAATTACCCCAAGGAGGAAAAGGAAAAAGGAACTCAAAACTGTTAATAGCCTCTATCAAGGAAATGTGGGCTCTGATATATGAACTGATCTCGAAATTGTTTTTCATTTATATATTACAATGCATTGGTATTTCATAAAAGGTAGTGATCTATCATGGACTATGTACACCTATATTTCCTCAAACGGTGTCTAGTATTTTCCTTGGCAGTATCCATTTTCCTCCTCTCTGGAGGTCAACCAACATTTATAATTATTTATCATTTCCTGAGCGCTTTCCGATTTGCAAAGTGCTTTATAATCCTTATATCACTCAACCTCACAGGCTGTTAATATTCTTGCTTTACAGCTGGGAAATGGAGGCGTGAAGACAATGGCTTGCTCAAGGTCATCCAGTGGCAAATGCTTGAACCCAGATTGCCCAGAAACGAGCACTCCATTCAAGGGACCATGCCAGACTCAGGATTGCAACAAGGCCACTGCCTAAGGGTTACAGGAGAGTGGCATTCCCTTCTGAACAACCTTCCAGGAGCTGCATGCTGGTGGCGGGTGAGGCCAGAGGCAAAGGTCGGAGTCACAAATGCAAATTGTACCTACATGCAGTAGGCTAGTTTCGACACACATTCACACAACTGTCTGTATTCTCCACCTAGGCAAGGAAGAATCATATAATTGTAGAGTTGGAAGGGACCCAAGGGTCATCTAGTCTAACCCACTGCAATGCAACTAAAGCATCCATGACAGATGGCCATCCAAGTTCTGCTTAAAAACCTCCAATGATGGAGAGTGTCCAAACCTCCCAAGGGACAGTATTGCAGCTCTTACTGTCAAAGCGTTTCCTGATGTTTAGTTGGAATCTCCTTTCTTGTAACTTGAAGAGTTCAAGGAAACATTCTGGTCAGGCAAAAATACCCAGTAAGGGTGGAAAACTGTGCTGGTTGAGAGTCCAGAGGGCTAGATAGGGAGACCTGGACAGGCGTAGTTGCTCCCCAACTTGAGATTCCCCACCCCTGAGCTCTTGTATCCCTGGACTGACTGATGCTCAGAGCAATTCAAATGTCGCAGGGGATACTAGCCTGATCCAAAAGGGGCTCTTCTTATTTTCCTATAAAGGAGTTTGAATGGGGAACAGATGGTCACAACTGCTCCAGCTTTTACGTGTCAGATGCATCCTATGTTTGCCTTCATCTTACTGCCAAAGAAGTTAACACTAAGCTGTATAAAAATGTGACCTTGGGAGGGGACTTCACCAATACCTGTTAGAATTCCTGCTCCATGATTGCAGTCATGGGATTTTTGTCTATCACATGACGGTATATATTTTGACTCCACAGAGTGGGAAGTGACGAAGACAGGATGTTTGTGTTACTGTGTTCCATGGAGTGGGACTATTGTCTTTTTCTCTTTGCTGTCTGATGCTAGAGAGAGGGGGGGAGCCATGTTGCAGTGCTCCGTGTGTGTTTATATGTAAATAAAGTAGATTAGCCAAAATGCTGAGTTGCTGAGGTCTGTCACGCAAGCTGCAAAGACTCTGCAGATCCCTAAGTGTGCCGATGTCTGTTGGCATCAGTCACTGTGATGTTTGGGCTGAAGAAAGCTTTTGAAGCTCCCGAACGATCGACCAGGAGGGAGAGAACATGCCAGTCAGGCATGTGTCTCTGCCAGGGTCCTACTCGAGTGTAGGCCGAGCTCCTGACAATACCTTGCCCCCCCCCATAATTGCCATTTTAAAAGGCTACAAAACCATTAACAACAACAACAGCAGCAGCAGCATCCTACACCTCACCACTTTTAAGGAACCCCTTGCAGATTCTGAACCTCTCTCCCTTGGTATTCTTAATGGCACAGAGAAGTATGGAAATGCCCATCTACCCTTCCCCCATCTCTGCAATATTTATAGTAAATGGTGGGTGTTGCTGTTTAAATCATGTGTAAAAGGAGTAGAATGTTCAGGTCCTTTTAGACTGGTCCCTGGTCTCCAGGCAACCCTTTTTCTGTCTTTCTTTTTCCTTCCACCACTTACAATCAACCAAGGGGGAGGAAAAGCATTCCAGCAGGGCAACGTTGGAAGCCTGTCCCAATTTTAGAGTTCACAGATAACAAATGAACAATAGAGAGAACGAAGAGAGAGGTGCTTCCCCCCCTAGTCCTAAGAAAACCTCTGAAATTTTATACTCTCCCTTTGGAAGCCGAGTGCATCAGGTTAAAAGCATTTAAGGTTTTAGGGGCTCCATTGCCAGAAGCTGACTTGGGCGTGTGGGTGCAGTTGGCATTGCCCAAGTATAGGCATGAACAAGATGGCACCCTCCCCTCTTTATATAATGGCAATCAGACCCTGGGTGACCCTGGCTGCCATGGCCTGCATAAGGGCTACACCCGGTATAAGGACTGGTCCTCACCCGGCAAGACCATATTGGGGCACCCAAGGGCAAAATCACTGGGGTTTTTTATCTCATTCCTCTGGTGCACACACACATGCCTCAAGCGTTTCCTGCATGTTCTACTACAATGAGGAACACACCGCCATTTCCTTAGGCGCTGGCTGTTCTTACATGCTCTCACACACCTCCTGCTAAAACTTTTATTTTGCTCCTTCCACAGGCACCGATTCCTCTTGCTCATGCACACAAACCTCTTGCACCGCAGACACACACGGAGTGAAGAGATCTATTAGCAGCAGGTCTTCACCTCAACCCTGCAGTTTGCCCTCTGCTGAGGCACTTTTCTCCTGCAGCTGCTTTTCCACAGCAGGCTCCCAGGGAGTAGAGAAATCAGGAGCAGCTCCTCAGCTCCAGTCTCTTCTCTGAAGCGTTGGTGTCTTCCTTGACTTCTGCTACTGACTGCATCTCTTAGAGTCCCAGCCCCATAGCTGCCCATCCACATTCCTGATCTTGCTGCTCACCCCTTCCATCTGGGTGCCTTGCAGCTAGGCTCCGGGGTCACTTTCAATCCCCTGTGGCATCTCATCTGGCAGGGCCCTCACCTTGCATGAAGTCACGCTTTCCTCTTCATGGAAGCATCTCAGCCACTCTGACAGCAGCTTCGCTATTTTATCCAACTGCTGCTGCTGCTGCTGGCTTTGTTGTTGCTTCATCCTCTCATGCCCCTCAAGGAGTATTGCTGTTCTTCCCTCCATTTCAACTGAGGCACACCTCGCCCACAGGCCCTCCTCCAAGAAAGACGAATCCCACTTCTGACACCAGTGTTGTGCTCCACCCCACTCTCTGAATGGTGTGAGATTCCAGGGGTTCCAGCTGCTTACCCAGGGTCTGTGTTCGCTATTGGGATGAGGCATAGCAGAGACTGTGGTGTCTTTATGATATACAGTTTATTTACACATATATACAACCTGGGCTGCTGATGGAGGGGGGATTCACGGCATCAACAACCCATAAGGGTCTTGTTTCTCCCATAGCTACAGCCTTGGGTATAAACAGAAAGCAAACAACTCTCTGACTCTCTCTCCAGCGTACTGCTTTACTTCTAGGTCATGTCACTCCCACTTTCAAGTCTAAACTCAGGCTTTGTCCTTCTAACTATCTCTGAGTTGAGGGAGAGGCCCCACCAAATTGGCATCTCACACAGAACCTCCTTTTCTTGGTTCTCTTAATGGCCCATCACCCAGGCAATCAATCTCAACACAGGAAACTAGTCTGGCATATATTTTAACACTTGCTGGATCCAGGGATTAGAAGGATCTCACATATAGCCGACTTCCTCCCTCCCAGACTCATAGATCTCAAGCACAGCCAATGGGACTGAAAATTCAGGTTGACCTGAATCAAAGCGTAATAGAAGCCAGCAATCAACAGAATTGCTTTCTCAGTCGTTATACTCCAGCTATAATATCTAGATAAATGAAATTGTGTAGAGCAGCACAATCTGGTAGACGTTCTTCTTGAAGAGCTAAAAAGAAGGAATTGAAAGAAAGTAACAAGAGGAAACTATCTGGCCATCATTTGACTTATCCAAACCTTTATTACTTTTGGCCTAAATAATATAAAGATGAATCACATCTTCACTTGGAGCTGAGAGTCACCATTAGCAAATCAAAGCCAAATTCTAAAGAATTGCCATTACGGATTCAACAGGACTGAACTTGATTTGGAATCCGGGGTTTGCCCAGACAACACCAACGTGCTTGGAATCTGATTTGTTTTGTGAATTTTTTTTTCTAGCGGGGGGGGGGGCAGTTAGGAATGGTACACATTTGAATATGGCTTGCAGATTCACTTGAATGGGTGCTTCCATCTCTCTGGTGTATGTACTCAGTGTGCCACACCGAGACTTCATTTACACCAGAGTACATATAGGGTATTCTGCAGTGCAGTAAACAGTCTTTCTCACAAGCACTAACCGGTTTTTTTGCAGACCGAACCCCTTTGATGCATGAATGAAACTGCATGTGCTGATGACTCTTAGGTTGCATAGACACCGACCAATTTGCAGCACAAAAATGTAGTTCTTCCTCAATCAAGAAATGTTCATGCTCATTCTCAACATGCTGCTTTCAATCTAGATTCATTCCAGATCCTGCCGTCTGCAAGGGTGGGGGCAGTTACTTGATATCCACTTGAAAATATTTCCCATTATCAGGTTTTTCCACTCCTTTTTTCCTGCACATGCCCCAGAGGAATGAAGAAGGAAGTGGTGATTGCCATCTTGGTGTACACTCATCCACAATGCCATTGGGTGGGTATGGATATATCCTCCAGTGTTGGGACTGCCTACATCTGTTTTCACCTGTTTTCAAATGGGCACACTGCAAAGTAATGCAGAATCAATCTGCAATGAGTGGGGTTTTTTTGGAATGCAAAGAATTTCTCAAGAACATTTGGGAGGGTTAACAAAATATTCAATAGATCAGGTGTGCAGACAATGTAGAAAAAAACACTACCCAGTCTCCATTGATTCTAGAATAAAAATATCACATGTACACAGCCTTAGTGTTACCAATGCATTGAAGCTGAGCACAGAGATATCCTCTCCCACCCCAGATTGTTTCTTCCTCATCATTTGCTGTTCTTGGGGGGGGGGGATGAGGACCCTCTGGTGGCCAAAAGAATAGCTGCAAATCCCATTGAACATTAACCACAACTATGTAAACGCATGCTGAGTTCATGTCCCTCTTTGATAATATGTGTGACAAGTTTTCTCTCTCCACATCACATCAATCACTATAACTCCTACGCTTGAGTTTTTTTTATCATCCAGATGTACTCAATAAAAATACCTGAGCATTATTCTTTTCCTGCTAAGAGCTCTCTCTCTCTCTCTCTCTCTCTCTCTCTCTCTCTCTCTCTCTCTCTCAAAAATCACCTGTAAATAGGCCAAAGCAACCGGCAAGCTATCAGCAATTTACCTGGGAAAACAAAATGACTATTTTGTGTCTATTCAGACTCTTGCAATCCCTTAACCACAGTTCTGGTGTGGCCATTCTGTTTTGTTTTTTTAAATATATATATCTTCAATCTTGATGATTCCTCCTAAAATGATTAGTCATCTTCAGTCCATTTCTTCGGAAATAATAACAAAAATGTGAGCCCTCTAGTGGTCAGACAGAAGGCTTTCAGGTCCTGTGGACATTAACCAAAAGCTATGGCCAAGTAGATGTGCATGTTAAGAGCTGGACTTGATTTATACTGATGTAACAGTAGGCATAAGGTATGCCTTTATAGCGAGTCATATTAATGGCCTGTCCAGATCAGAACCAGAAATATGGTACCACTCTAGAGTTTTAGGCTGATAATTTACCCAGCACTGCTATGTGAGATGCTGGACTGGCCTAGGACATTTTGATGCCCAAGACAACATGGCACTCACACCCACACCCATTCCACACAGAGAAACTGACCAAACTGGTAATTGGATCTCATTTCAGCACTGGAGACTTCTCCTAGGAAGCTAGCTTAGGAGGTCAAGGCCAAGCCATGTTGCATACATTGCTCTGTTCTCTAACACTTCATCGCCACTCCCCAGCATCTGCCACCTGAAGCATCCACTTCACTCTGCCTAATGACAGGGCAGGTCCTACAGAAATGCATTGTCCCAAGATAGTCTGCAGGCAAAATCACCATTCCTCCAGCACACCAAGCAAATCATGCATTCTACCCAGTGATGCCTGCTGTCTTGGGCACCCTTCTGAGCACCCTGAAGTCTCACTGATACAGACCAGGATTGTGACTCCACTCAGACAAGGAGGTGGATCAAAACCTTGACATATGCTTGGAGGAACATCAAAGAATGTCAGCCCCAGTTTTCTTCCACCACGAAACCTCCATGGAGAAAAAGGTTGGAAGTGTGAGCTTAGGTATCGAGAGCAGGCAAAATGAGGCCTTGTTGGCTCATTGCATAGGAATTCCCCCCTCCCTTCCCTGCCCCGTGCTCAGCGCCTGATTTCTTGTGTGAGAAGATTTGGTGCAAAACGAGGTCTAACAAGCAGCCTCAAGCATTTGTAGATGCAGTATAGAAATTAGTTAAATAAATAAACATTTTGGATAAACTAGTATTTTACCCTGACTCAGCAGATCTGGTCTCAGCCATGCAGAATCCCAGGGAGTCTGCCATATAAGTGGAACTCCAGTTTTTTACCTTGGATTCTGTTCTAAGCTGTGCATATGCCATACATTTGAAGCACGATTCCCCTCCGCATAGAATCATGGGAGCTGTAGTTTACCCCTCACAGAGACACAATCCGTAGCAAGCCTTAACAAAATACAGCTCCCAGGATTCTTTGAGGAGATGTTATGCGCTTTCAATGTGTGCAGCCAAGACACCTGCTCATGCAAAAGCTTCCTGTGTGATCGTCAGAGAACAAATGGACCATATCACTTCCCCACTCCAGATCAACCTTCTTCATAACAATGTCACCATGATGTCAACATACAACCACATCCACTTGGCTGTGTGCTTGCTGGAAGGGGGGGGGATCCAGTTTGGAGCGGTGGTGCAGGGGAATGGCACCTGAATGCAACCTATCAGGGCAACAAGTAACTGTGCACTCAGTTATAGGGCGGGGGGAGCCAACTTTTGCCTTTATGTCCTACTAGGCTTCCTATAGGTATCTGGTTGGCATCTGGTGAGAACATGATGCTGGACTATTTGGGTTTCTGGTCTGATCCACCATGGAAACTCTCGTGTTCTTAAGCTTTGTGGAGATCATGGGGGTGGGGGTCAGGCCCCTGAAAAATTTCAGGCCCCTGAAAGCCCCTTTCAAGCTAAAATAAAGTAAAATTCCCCTAGTAAAATTCCCCTAGAATGCGGCAGCTAGACTGGTTTCTGGGAGCGGCCGCTGAGACCATATAACACCGGTCTTGAAAGACCTACATTGGCTCCCAGTGGCTTTCCAAGCACAATTCAAAGTGTTGGTGCTGACCTTTAAAGCCCTAAACGACCTCGGTCCAGTATATTTGAAGGAGCGTCTCCACCCCCATCGTTCTACCCGGACACTGAGGTCCAGCGCCGAGGGCCATCTGGCAGTTCCCTCACTGTGAGAGGCCAAGTTACAGGGAACCAGGCAGACGGCCTTCTTGGTAGTGGCACCCTCCCTGCGGAATGCCCTCCCACCAGATGTCAAAGAGAAGAACAACTACCAGACTTTTAGAAGACATCTGAATGCAGCCCTGTTTAGGGAGGCTTTTAATGTTTGATGTAGTACAGTATTTTAATATATTTTTTGGAAGCCACCCAGAGTGGCTGGGGAAGCCCAGCCAGATGGATGGGGTATAAATAATAAATTGTTGTTGTTGTTGTTGTTGTTGTTGTTGTTGTTGTTGTTGTATTTGGGTCAACTGTTTGCATTCACGTCTGCATGCATGTAGGCATAATGTGGCACCATTTTGGTGGGCAGAACCAACCTTTGATCACCACTCTCTATAGTTTTTACACCACATGTAATTCTCCTCCTCTGCTTCTAGAACTCTGGTTGATGTGAAATACAAAAGGAAACCCCAGGAAATGCCATCAAAATACACTTTTTAAAGCTTGCTATGAACCTTATTACTTCCTTACTGAAGTCTCCCCTCTCCCAAATCTGACACACACATACAAACAAACAATTCTCCCACAACTACATACACAGGCCAGAGAGAGACCATTTTAGAAAACAGAGTCAAAAAGTCATTTTATATATGAAAACGCAGAAAAATACACATTTACATGTACACCAAATTCAGGCATGTATTTAATGTTTTGTTTTGTGCCCTTCTGAGCATTCTGTCCTCAAGCTATCGATCAAGGGAGAAATCTGGGAGGCAAGTTTTATTTTCTTGGTAAAATATACCTGAGTGGCGTAATGCCACAGCATTACCATCCTTCTTCTTTAATGCTTCTTCTTTTAATCTGTATGCTATAATAATGTCATTAGAGGGTGACTTCATCTTTTCAGCTGGCTATTTTTGCCTTGCCTAATGCTTGTTTGATCTTTCATTCAGGTCTCTATTACCATACATATCTATTAGAAGTCAAAAGGGTTTTTTAATGTTTAGTCTGACAGCAAAACACCGACCAGAATGCCAGTTTTATTAAACTCCTCAGTCATGAGAAGGGATTGGAGGTAAGTTAACTTAATCAGCACATTTTTTCCCCAAGCCAGAGAGGATAAATGCCTACAGTTCAAGGAAGCTTTATTTGTTTCAGTTTGATGCTTTTCCCCTTTCAAGAAAAGAAAAGAAAAAGCAGTGCAATGCAGTCATACCTCGGGTTACAGCCGCTTCAGGTTGCGTTTTTTCGGGTTGCAGACCGCCGAAACCTGAAAGTACCAGAACAGGTGACTTCCTGGTTTCGGCGGTTGTGCATGCACAGAAGCACTAAATCACGCTTTGCGCATGTGCAGAAGCACTGAATCGCAACCTGTGGGTGCGCAGTCGCGGGTTGCAAATGCTGCGGGTTGTGAATGTGCATCCCGGACGGATCACATTCGCAACCCGAGCGTCCACTGTTTTAAGTTATACAGTGGTAGCTCGGTTCCAGAGGTCCGTTCTTAACCTGAAACTGTTCTTAACCTGAAGCACCACTTTAGCTAATGGGGCCTCCTGCAGCCGCAGCGCTGCCGGAGCACGATTTCTGTTCTCATCCTGAAGCAAAGTTCTTAACCTGAAGCACTATTTCTTGGTTAGCGGAGTCTGTAACCTGAAGCGTATGTAACCTGAAGCGTATGTAACCTGAAGCGTATCCAAGGTACCACTGTACTTGGAGCAGAACGGTTTGCAATTAATGGCACTGCACTAACCCCAGTTTGTTCTTAGCCAGCCTTCACCTGCTTGTTTTATTGCAACCAGTCCTGTCAACTTCTTACTCCCAGTTTTGCCCTCCTAGAATTCAGCAGGGAAGAGGATGGGGACAAACCTAGAATTAGTTGGCTCTGCCTGTCATTGACTCTGGCTCCACCTACTGTTGGCCTCCCTGCTTTCCACCCTACCAGTCCAAATGGATGCCAGGCACTCTTGCCCCATGCCATGAAACCACATCTGTGAGTCCACGCTGGGCCTGCGTCAGAGTCAGGTACATTATAGGCTTGAATGCCCATTATGTCCCACAAGAATAGGCAGTTCCAAGAGTTAATATCTAGGTACCTGCAGCTCTGTTCCTAGTTAATGGCTAAGGATAATTCACTAAAGGGTAAGTTCAGCATAATTACTCAGGGTAAAACCAATTCATCCCAGAAAACACTGGCAAAAAGAATAATAAATGCAATCCAGATAAGCGCACGCAAATTAAATTCGTTTTCAAAATGGTTGGCTAACTAGCTGGCCATTTGCTGTTTGCCCAGGCTCAACCCAAAAGTCCCTCTGCAGTAATCATCATTCAGATCCCAAACTCCATTACTAAAAAAAAATGTTCTTCCCACTGGTTATATCATTATAAGTGTTTACTCTGCCAGAAGCTGGAAGAAAATTGCTCTCTGAGAAAGAGCCAAATTCCATTACTAGATTTGCAAGAGTTTTGACAGTAAAATTAATTAGTTAATGTTTGTAAAGTGCTTTGAAGATGAACGGCACCTCGTGAGGTTTAAGTACGATTATCATATGTTAGTGAGTCATTTTGAAATGTTAAAGACTGAGAGGGACTTGCTAGGTTACTTTGCCTTATGGCTTCACTTATAAACTTCTGCCACAATATATTAAGCATTACCAAAAAGAGAATGCCATGCTTTATTTTGAAACAGTAGCATGGGGGACAGGCTTCCAGCCTAGATCTTGAAGCTGATCCAGCTAAGCAATATTTTGAGGAAATTGCCCAAAGCCAGAAGTTTTTTTTTTGGGGGGGGACAGCAGTTCTCCTTCCGTTTGAAAAGCAAAGTTTCTAGCCTCATAGTTGTGGACAATAATTTGGAAATATGTTGGTTCTCAGTCTTCTCCCCTGACTAAAGTATTCTCTGTTCATCATCTGTGACCTCCCCCATCCCTCATATGAATGCCAGCATGCCTAGAAAGAAATCTGGGAAGTGCAGTTTGTTAAGAATACTGGGAGATGTCCCATCCCTTCCCTGAGCGAGCTACAATTGACAAAAGTTCTGTGGAAAGAGAGGGATTGGTTGTTAAACCACTCTGCAAATTGTAGCTCTGTTGGGGTGTCTTAGCAACTCTCAGCACCCTTAACAAACTACACTTCCCAGGATCCTTTGGGGGAAGCCCTGTTTAAAGCAGGGGTCAGCAAACTTTTTCAGCAGGGGGCCGGTCCACTGTCCCTCAGAACTTGTGGGGGGCCGGACTATATTTTTTTGGGGGGGAATGAATGAATTCCTATGCCCCACAAATAACCCAGAGATGCATTTTAAATAAAAGAACACATTCTACTCATGTAAAAACACCAGGCAGGCCCCACAAATAACCCAAAGATGCATTTTAAATAAAAGGACACATTCTGCTCATGTAAAAACACGCTGATTCCCTGACCGTCTGCAGGCTGAATTTAGAAGGCAATTGGGCCGGATCGGCCCCCAGGCCTTAGTTTGCCTACCCATGGTTTAAAGTGTTATAGTATACAGTGGTACCTCGGGTTAAGAACTTAATTCGTTCTGGAGCTCCGTTCTTAACCTGAAACTGCTCTTAACCTGAGGTACCACTTTAGCTAATGGGGCCTCCCACCGCCGCCGCACGATTTCTGTTCTCATCCTGAAGCAAAGTTCTTAACCCGAGATACTATTTCTGGGTTAACGGAGTCTGTAACCCGAAGCGTCTGTAACCCAAGGTACCACTGTAGCTTTAAAAGGATAGTGAAGAAGAGCCTATTATGGTCCTACCTCTTTGAATACACTCTTGACCCCTAAGAATGACAGTTTTAAGTGGGACACCCTGAAGAGGCAAACTAGGGACAGATACTCAAAATCAGAGACTGTTCCTATTAAATAGGAAGCATTTGGTTGCTAAGGCACGACTGCTTACTAATGACTCAGGAGCTATTCTGAACTACTTTCGTGACCACCGTATGGCTTGAGCACCTTAAAAGAAACAAAAAACTTCACAGTGTGGTGACACATAGCTGTCCATCAGTCTCAGCAGTGCCCATTACAAAAATCACTGCATGAGTGGAACTCAAACTGATACATGTCAGTAATGCTTTCAAACCAGACTCCTTTGCTCCATCTTTTCTGACACAGTAGGAATAACCTTTCCTCTCTTTGGGTCTTAGTGAGTATTATGTTTCATACTTGCTAATTGGCCTCCCTTTCACAGGCCGGATGTAAAAATTATCCCAGAGAGTGTTGATGCTGCTGTCCACACTTAATCGCTCAGCAAGTGCAGGGCTCATTTAAGCTGCATGACTGGGTCGGGGAATGCGGCTTGAAAAACAAGATATGTGTCCCTGCCCATTGTCATCATTTTCTACAGAGATGGGAGGAAATAGGCCAATATTAATGGAAGGAAGAAGATCCTTAAGATACACAGGGACTAGGCCAATCTGGGTTTTAATGCTAATATCTAGAATTCTGAACAGAGCCTGGAAGCCAGTGGAAGAGATGTCTTCATTTGAGGATATCTGTGTGTTCGCCAAAAGGTCCTCATCACTAGGGCAGGGGGAGCCCTTAAGCTGTTGCAGGTCTCCAGTTCCCATCAACCCCAGCCATCATGGCCAATGGTCAGGGATGACAGGAGCTGCAGTTATCATTAAAACCCAGAACAGCCTGCGCCCTGAGTACCTCAAAGGCCTTCTTCATGGGTGAATAGCTTCCCATGTCTCCTCTTTCATAAAACCTGGTGAAGCTGAATGTAGGACAATTCAGGACAGACAAAAAGAAAGTACCGTACTTTTCAGTGTATAAGACGCCCCCATGTATAAGACACCCCCTATTTTGGGGGACTCCAAATTAAGAAAATACCCCCTCAGCACTACCCATGTATAAGACGAGCCCCAATTGTAAACCTAATTTTTCGGTAAAAAAAAACCCTAGTCTTATACACAGAAAAATACGGTACTTTTTAACACACCACATAGTCAGACTATGGAGTTCACTTGTGCTGTTGTTGGTGACTAACTTGAACATCCCTTGTTGGAAGGGCAGGCCACAGATTTAACCTTAATAACTAACTTAATAACTAACATGCACCCCAAAGGCCTTTTGGGGCATCCCTTGGCAATATTTGATCTCTCCCCCCCCCAACGCCATCAGCCCTCACACAGCCTTCCCAAAGCCAGCTAAGGGAGGCACTAGGCTTTGGGAAGTAGGTCCTAGAGCCCTCCCACCTCCTTCTCAACGCTGGGAAAGTGCTAACTAGGCTTTGCGAAGGTGGAGGGAGAACTCTGCCAGAGTACTAGTGAACTCTGGGTCCTATGAACTCAGTAGTGTTTAGCTTATTTCTTAGTTGCTATTCTGTTAGTATTGTTGGATAGATGATAAATGCCTTATTGATTTGTCAATTATATGACTTATGCTGTGATTGTGATGTTTAGCTTATTTTTAAGTTGCTGGTTTGTAAATTGTGTTTCACAGGTTGTAGTTGCTTTACTGATTTGTTAATTATAATATATCTTTATGCTGTGCTTTCAATGTTCTATAACATTATTTATAAGCCACTTTAGGATTCATTTGAACAGAAAGTGGTATAAAAATACAAACAGTCAATCAATTAGCAATGGCCACCAACTCGGATGACTTTAAAAGAGGATCGGACAAATTAAAAATTATTACTATTCTCACTGTGAGAAGTGAAATTACAGGGAACCAGGCAGAGGGCCTTCTCGGTAGTAGTACCCACCCTGTGCAATGTCCTCCCACCAGATGTCAAGGAGAAAAATAATATACAACTTTTAGAAGACAGTGTGGTGTAGTGCTTAAGAGCAGTAGACTTGTAATCTGGTGAACCGGGTTCGCTTCCCTGCTCCTCCACAGCTGCTGGATGACCTTGGGCTAGTCACACTTCTCTGAAGTTTCTCAGCCTCACTCACCTCACAGAGTGTTTGTTGTGGGGGAGGAAGGGAAAGGAGAATGTTAGCCGCTTTGAGACCCCTTAGGGTAGTGATAAAGCGGGATATCAAATCCAAACTCTTAATGTTTGATGTTTTATTATGCTTTTATATTTGTTGCTAGCCGCCCAGGGTGGCTGGGTCAACCCAGTCAGATGGGCCAAGTACTACTACTACTACTAATGCTCCCAGAAGTTACTAACCCTCATGGCTATGTTTGAGCTCCATTGTTGGAGGCAGTATGCTTCTGAATACCAGTTGCTGGACTCCATAGGAAGTGTGCTGTTGTGCCTGGGCCCTGCTTCTGGGCTTCCTATCAGAACAATTTGTTGGCCCCTTAAGTACAGGACGCAGGGCTAGGTGGGCTACTGGCCTGATCCAGCAGGCTCTTATGTTCTTAAAATGCCTGGGCTGGCCAATCATACTTTCACATTAACCTGCTTAGCTCGGTGGTGTCCCTCCTCCCCAGCTCAGTCTCTTTCATTTCACAAAGAAGTCCTGGTGATAACTTCTTGTCACTGAGCCAGGGTGTCACTCGATATGCAGAAAGGCAAAGCAGTTTAAAAGCTGCTCCGCTAAGAACTTCCTCTGTCAATTATGACAGTAGAGTTATGATTGCCTCCTTTTTATCTCCTGGCTTTGATGACAAGCTTATCAGAGGCTGTGAAAGAAAGTGGGGAGCTAATTCAACCCGCCGAGCCGTACAGGTGAGTTTTCAAATCATGTACAGCTGTTCCAAAGGCAAGCCTTCGCTCTGAATGACAGGTGCTTTCATCAAGAGCGTAGCTCAGTTTTGACAATGCCAAGAATTTTTGAGGAAGGCGTTAGGAATGTGTGCACCAAGCTATCAAACTGTAGTGGCTCATGATAACGCCGGGATAAACGATCTTGTTTTGATTTGCTAGAAGTTGATAGGATCATTAAAAACCAAGCAGCTCTGAGCTCTACTCAAGATGCACAGTGATGGTGGCTTCTAATTCAAGAAAGGCAGGACAAGTGAGAGATAGAAACATCAAATTCTCTCCAAATACTGACTTTATCTTTTATTTCATTTCTCCTACATCATTCTGAATTATGGATGTTGCTGAACAAAGGCATGTTTTTTAATTTAAAAGGGGGGCATTCAGATATTGAATCTGTCAAGTTTAATATTGGCTACAACAAAACGTGCCCCTCGTGTATTGATTTCTACAGCCAATTTTTCTAGAAACAGAAGAGCTGGAATTCACCATGAACGCCTCCCTCGTTCTCTTAGAATAACAATGGTGCCCACCTGAGAGGTGCTGGAACCCACATGAGAGCTGCCAGAACTCACCAGGGTGAGTTCCAGCTGGGGGGAAAAGTCCAGGCTGTAACTCTCCAATGGTTTGACTTCATCGCCAAAGGCACACTCTCCCATTGTCTTCCAAGAGAGATGTCAACAGTCCAGTCCATCAATTTTAATATTTAACTCAATTATATTTATATTTAACTCAATTATATTTAATATTTAACTCAATTAATGTTAATGTTTTAGACCTGATTTTTCAAAACAAAAATAAAAAAGGATGGTATTGTTTATGGATGCTCCAATCAGAGATGAAGTCTTGGATGCTTTCATTTGATTATGTTAAGATCCTAGCCAGTGCCTGCAAGATCATGTGATGACTTGCATATTACAAAGATTGACAAGTAATCAAACAACATTGTGTTCTCGTCTCACCTTATGTTACCTTTCCAGCAATACTTGGCAGCGGAGACAATCCATACATTCAGCTACAAGCCATCGAGTAATGAGATCTTGAGTGATCTACATAACCACATGTGTGAATCACCCCTTAGTTAGTATCTTCTCATTATGGAGAACTGCATGCTTCTAACTGGAATATTTTTAACCAATTGCATTCAATAGCTCCATGGTATCATGAGGAATAGAATGCCAGAACCCCAGCAGCAAGACCTTGAAGCAAAATAATAAATGTATATCATACCTAGGAAGAAACACCCAAGAGCAAAAAAGCGTGCAATTCCAGCAGTGCTATAGAGAGTGATTTAAAAAAGAAAAGAAAAAAACAGCACACCCTTAAATGAGCACTGAAAACGTCTGTCATATCAGATCCATCAAATCTGTCAGTCTGGTACATGCACTTAATTAAAATGATGTAACCATCTGTTCAAGAGGGGACATAGGGAAACTTTAATTGATCGATTAGAATTGCTGCCATCCCCACCCCCCAAGCCACAGAGTGACTGGGACTCAGTAAATACTATCTTTCCTGGAACAGAACAAAGCAGGGTTTGTTTATCATCTTTGACTTGCAGTCCTTCCTTCAAACTTCTGTAAGCTTGTGGTTTGACGTTGGACCTCGTACTGTTGGACGTGCCTAAGAGTTGCCTATCACTTTCCGATAGCCAACTGAGGCTGCTGTCTCCCCTGGTGTGCTCACTCTGGAGAAGTCTAGGTGTTTTGCCACTCGGCCTCTTGAGGATTTTGTTTACAAAAGGGAAGCTGCTTGAGGTTACACCCAGAGGCTTACGGTTGGTGCTGCTCACGAAAGGGCAGCAGCTGTAAGAGCGTGACATTTGTTGATCACATGGCCTGGCTGTATCTGCCGGATGATGCTTAATTACAGGGCTGAAGGGGAACTGAATGGACATGCCCTGTTAGACGCAGGACCATCCACAGGCAACCTCCTCACAGATGAACCAGCCTATCCATGCCATCCAGATCACTTAGACCACAGAACAGGACCATCCTGGGGCTCCTCTGCTGGGTGACCTGCAGAGGAGATGACTGCAGATATGGTGAGCCATGTGAGTCGGTTGCAGGAAAAGAAGCATAAAAACACATAAAAATATGCTCACTTGCTCTCCAAATCAGAACCACCAGCTGGTGTTTCCTTCCCTGTCCTTGGGGAAGGACCCTAGCTCAGTAGGAAAGGACATGGACCCAGGTTCAACCATTGCTGTCTCCAGGCAGGGCTGGGAATGTCCCCAGCTTGAGACCCTGGACAGCCGCCATTCATTGTTGACAGTACTGAGCTAAATAGACCCAATGGCTATGGCTTACTTCCTCTGTTGGAGAATACCAGTTGCTGCGAGTCACAAGTGGGGATACTACTGTTGTGCTCAGGTTTCCCATAGGTATCTGCTTGGCCCCTTTGAGAACAGGGTACAGTGGTACCTCGGGTTACATACGCTTCAGGTTACAGACTCCACTAACCCAGAAATAGTACCTTGGATTAAGAACTTTGCTTCAGGATGAGAACAGAAATCGTGCGGCGGTGGTGCAGCAGCAGCAGGAGGCCCCATTAGCTAAAGTGGTGCTTCAGGTTAAGAACAGGTTCAGGTTAAGAATGGACCTCCAGAACAAATTAAGTCCTTAACCCGAGGTACCACTGTATTGGGCTAGGTGGCTCTGATTTGGTCAGATCCAGCAAGCTATTCTTAAGTTCTTATGATGAAGTCAAAACAAAGAATCAACTTCTCCCAAAGGATGGAGAAAGGATTGCCTTTCTCATCCTGGGCCTAGGCTGGCCAAATACAAAGAAGGAATGGTGGCAGGTGATTGACTGGTGGGTCACGAGTGGATGTGGCCCACTGGGTCCAAAAGGTTCCCCACCTCCAGCTTGTTTAGATTCTCACATTCACTCTTATAGCAAATCAAATGATCAGCAATATGTTAGGAGGGTTCCAGGGGACAACCTCCAACTGTAAGAGATATAAATGAAGTTTCACCCAAAAAGAATGTAGGAATTAGTTATGACTATGGATGTAGGAGAATTTTATTCAGCTAACCTAATTTGTACCCCACCCCACCCCTGATTAATACTCAGACCAGAATGTAATTATCCATTGGATTTTTCAGTTTTCCAGATTTTACGCTACAGTTCTTGGCTCAAAAAAATGGTGCAATAAATAAATAAATAAATAAATAAATAAATAAATAAATAAATAAATGTTTTAGGATAAAATATGTTTAAATTGTGTACATTGAGATACAACGTGTACTGAGATAAAATATGTATTTTGTGATAAAGTATGTGTGTATAATATTAAATATGCATTTTAGAGATTTTTTTTAAAAAATCAGATTGATATGAAAACAGGATGGACTGTGAAAACAAAATGGAATATGAAATTGACACAGATCATGAACAGAGTGATCTGTCCTTTCCTAATTATGACAAAGGGTGAAAGGCACATGACATCTCTATGACAGTTGACACCTTCATGCATATCTAGCCCATGAAAGCTGAGCCACAATAACATTATTTTGGTCTTTAAGGTGCCCCAAGGCTGTGTTGGTTTTGTGGTAGCAGGCTAACATGGCTATCCTTCTCAACAGGAGACTGAATACTTTTCATATATATTTAAAGTAAGAGCTATTTTGTAGCCTCTATTTACTCTCACCCTCGCAGCCCATTGCATAGAACTAGTGACACTTCAGCAACACTCAAGAGAGTAACAGCTTAATTATTCAAATGTCTCTAGGGCTGGTTTTTTTTCTTTCTGGATAATTGAGGTTATTCGTTATTCATGCTGGTGGGAGTTTTGTTGTATTTAATGGACATCATGGGATATTCCCCTCTTGTGGTTCACCAGAGCTGATGGATTATCAAAGCTGAAGCAAAACATCTATTCCGGCTCCCATATATATACACACATACACACTTAATAAACAAATGGCAACCCATACCTGTCTCTGTCTCTTAGTTTCCAAACAAAGGGCAGTAAGTCAAAACTGAAGCGAAATGTTGAGTTGAATTCAGAGGTTTCTGTTCAGGGCAGAAATTCAAAGAATTCCAAGGGAAGTGAAAAGTGTTTTGAGAACCCATGTGAAATGTGTCAGGGGGGTGTCACACAACCTTCAGTTCAAATAACACTAAAGCATTAAATGCCTTTCTGTTGGAGGGGGTGGGGAACCCTCCTCTTGCCCATCTATGAAATTATGGCGTCCACAAAATTTGCATACTTTGTAAGGAACATAGACCCACAGTGTCTTTTCCATCCACAAGCAAGATGAGTTTCCAGAGAAGCAATCAGATACGTTGATATCTCTGGGGATCATATTGTGGGGAGAAGCGATAGCTCAGTGGTAGAGCGCAAGAATGAGACCTGCAGCAAAAGGCTGGAGTGTGGAATGCTCCAATGTGTGGAATGCTCCCTGTTCAGGATGCAAGTCATTATTCTCTCTCTCTCTCTCTCCTATTCCACCACCGCCCTCCATAGTCAGCCAGCATTCCACAGCTACTAAGCATGCTCAGTCCTACCTGGGCTATTTCAGGTGTATGTGTAGCAGTTGTCCTTAGAGTATCGCCCCCCCCCCCATATATTTTAAAATCCACACAAAAGAGCCAGTGTGGTATAGTGGTTAAGAGCGGTAGACTCGTAATCTGGTGAACCAGGTTCGATTCCCCGCTCCTCCACATGCAGCTGCTGGGTGACCTTGGGCTAGTCACACTTCTCTGAAGTCTCTCAGCCCCACTCACCTCACAGAGTGTTTGTTGTGGGGGAGGAAGGGAAAGGAGATTGTTAGCCGCTTTGAGACTC
Source organism: Podarcis raffonei (assembly GCF_027172205.1). Taxonomy (NCBI): domain Eukaryota; kingdom Metazoa; phylum Chordata; class Lepidosauria; order Squamata; family Lacertidae; genus Podarcis; species Podarcis raffonei. Next base: position 12,676,951 of record NC_070613.1, read on the forward strand.
CTTCAGGTAGTGATAAAGCAGGATAGCAAATCCAAACTCTTCTTCTTCTGCATATTAATATGCCTTTAAAAACAGGGGTATCTAAACATGTTTTAGAAGTTCACAGATCAATGCAGAAACAGAACGGAACACCTATGGGTTAACACATGTAAAAGAAACATAGTCTGGAAACAGGCACAGTTACCCATTCCCAATTATTCTGTTAGAAGACTGACAGCACAATCCTGCACAGGCGACTCTCAACTTATGCGGGGGTTACGTTCCAGGAATAGCACATTAAGCCAAAACTGCATATAGTCAAAACACACCAGGTTCAATGACAAGAGGGACTGCCAAATCTTTTCCCCCAGATGCCCGCCCATTCTGCTCCCCCTTCATTTATTTGCCAGTCACAGAAAGCTGAATGCACACAAGTTAAATGCACGTATGTTGCGAGTTACCTGTACCCACATGCAAACCCCACTGGGTTCAAATGGATGTGCTCCCAGGTAAAGCCATATAGCATTGCAGCTCACTGAATAATAAAGAAAATCACCAGACCTGCCTGAAGGCTTCTGTGGAACTTAGATTTTCTATTTCTTTTTTTTAAAAAAGATATTTATTAAAATTTCCAATTTTTATACAAACAAAAAGCAAAAAAGTTTAAAAAACACATATAGTTCACAATACTTAGTTTTCAATGACATATTTCCCTGACCTCCTCATACCTCCCCTTCTTGTAGTCCAATTCAAATTATTTATTCAGCAAATCCTTATCTCAAAGCATTACAGCTAAAAAAAACCCTTAATTTCTATCCGACATCATTCAACATTCATTAATTTTACAGGCAACCTTCTCACAGATGAACCAGCCTATCCATGCCATCCAGATCACTTAGACCAGGGAAGAGGACCACACTGGGGAGTGACCTGCGGAGGAGATGACTGCAGATATGGTGAAGAGCTGCTGAGCCGTGTGAGTCAGTTGCAGGAAAAGAAGCATAGAAGCACTAAAAATATGCTCACTTGCTCTCCAAATTAGAACCACCAGCTGGAGTTTCCTTCCCTGTCCTTGGGGAAGGACCCTAGCTCAGTGGGAAAGGACATGGCCCCAGGGTCAACCTTTCTGGATAATTGAGGATTTTCTATTTCTTAAATCAGGAGTATCCTGTGGACACAACGGCACCCCTGAGGTCTTCTTCTAGTGTTCACTAAGTCCCTTAGTCCCTTCACTTACTACTTCCTTGGTCATGAGGTGTGAGGGCTGTTACTTTTTCCTCCCTTGAAAAGTACATAAAGTTGAAGGAGGAAGTTGGAAGTGTGACACCTCCACTTCCTGTTTCAGCTCTATGTGCTTTTAAGGCTTAGATTGATTCTTCTGTACAGTGGTACCTCTGGTTACATACGCTTCAGGTTACATACGCTTCAGGTTACAGACTCTGCCATCCCAGATATAGTGCTTCAAGTTAAGAACTTTGCTTCAGGATGAGAACAGAAATCGTGCTCCGGCAGCATGGCGGCAGCAGGAGGCCCCATTAGCTAAAGTGGTGCTTCAGGTTAAGAACAGTTTCAGGTTAAGAATGGACCTCCGGAACGAATTAAGTACGTAACCTGAGGTACCACTGTATAAATGTTTACCCAGATCTCTTGGAAAAGTGTAGTAGGTGTGTATGCACACTTTCTTTCTATCTCGGGGTGGAGTGGGAGCTGATCCAGTGTGGGGTGAAAAGGTGATACCCATGACACTCACTCAAAAGTCCAAATATGGGCTGTAAAATATTGGCTACCCCTGGCATAGATGAACCAAGAAGTGGAGGGCGACGTCACTGCTTCAACAGCCTTCTGCTGATTGATGATTTTGGCTCAACAACATTTTGGAAGCCGAGTGTGTTCTACTCAACCTTCAGTCCCATTGTTACTTGGTGTAACCATAAAATTGGAGCTCTTAAGTGCATTTCTTGTCACAAGCTTCCTAAATCATAGGCAACCTAATTGTGCTAGTGTTTTTAAAAGTTTCCTCTCACAGCCCAGCCTCTCTTTCAAAGTCATAAGAGGATATTCAAGACAATCATACTTAATGCATTCAGTCATCCAAACTGCTTCCCCTCGGCTTCCCTCAGCATAGTTTCAATTCTCACAAACCACTATGATTTCCATGCCTTGTCCAGTGCTGTTAGACAGTTCATTAGGAAGCGCCAAACACCTAAATGGGTAACCTGTGACCTTCCAGGTATTGCTGGATTCCAGTTCCTACCAGCTCTAGCCAGCATAGCCAAAGGTCAGGGATGGCAGGAGCTGGACTCCAACAACCTCTTCAGCAATAGAATATATGAAGAGTCTGCTGGATCAAGACAGTGCCCCATCTAGCACAGCATCCTATTTTCACAGCAGATAACCAGATGCCTATGGGAAGCCTGCAAACGACCTGGATACAGCAGCACTCTCTTCTCCTGCAGTTTCCAACAACTGGTATTCAGAAGCATACTGCTTCCAAAAGTGGAGGTGGAACATAACCATTGATAGCCTTACCCTCCATGACTTTACCCTCTTTTAAGCAGTCTAAGTTGGTGGCAAACACTGCCACTTGCGGGAATAAATTCCAAACTTTATGTTCTGTGTGAAGGCATACTTTTTTGTACCAAGAGTACATTACATTTATAGTCCACTCTTCCACCAAAGCATACATGGCCAATATCCCCACCCTCCTTTCATAATCACAACATGTCTGTAAGATAGTTTAGCCTGAGAGATAGTGACTGGTCCAAGGCTACCCAGTGTGGATTTGCAGCAGGGTCTTCTCAACATAAGTTGAGTACGTTAGCCAATAAACCTGAGGCAAGTTCTGGCAATGTTCAGACCATGGTGAATATAGGGAATCTCATTGGGCTTCCGGGTTTCATCAGAGCAACTTGTTGCTATCCCTAGGAGCTATCCATGGTCCTGCACTACACTGGTCTAACATCCTCCTTGTTAGATCCTTTCTTTACTGCCTACTGCTAGACTTGGCCAGTTTCCCCCAAACATTGCTAAGCAACCTGCACACTTTCAGCTTGGCTAGAACGACACACCAAGCACATTTTTATAATGGCTGCCTTTGTACACAGAACAGGACAAATAACATTTATTGCATCACATAGTAAGCCATGCTTCTATGGACAATAAAATTATTTTTGCATCCATTGTCTGGTCAAGGTTAATTCACATGTTGTCCACTGTGGAGAAGTGCTCATAACATGAATACAGCCAATTTGAATGATGGTTTTCATCAACATGGCATTAAAACTCCAGTAATCTAGTAGGCATGAGCTACTTTGCCTGTGGAAGCAAAAGACGAAGTCTTCTGTTTTTTATTTAATTTCTATCTCACCCTTCCATTGAGGAGCTATGTCTAGCTTACATGTTTTTCTCTCATTTATTATCTTCTTAACACCCCTGTGCAGGAACGTAGGCTGAGAAATCACCACTGCTCCAAGCTTATCCATTGAGTCCCATGACTAAGCATGGATCTGAGTCTAGATCCCCCTGGTCCAAGACCAATTTTCTTCTCTCTACCCCACACAGGGCTGCAATCTGCAGTCCTGTGAAGTGCCATTAAGCACAACGAGACTTGCTTCCAGCTGCCTTAGTTGCTGATCTCTGCTCAAATTTCAAGCCTGCCATGATGAAAGCGAGACTTCCTTTGTGCTAGATAACTGATGTGATGAGACGCCCTTGCACAGAAGGGGGCAATTAGGTGCAAGCACCTCTCATGTGCTTCCTACACCACATTTGCCTCAGCTTTACCTCCGAGTCTTCTGCCAAAAGACGTCTTCTGTGTCTGGCTCCAAGGGCCCTGCAGTGCAGCACTTTAAAAAAGCAACACAAATGTGACTCAGAGTCATGTGTGTTGCTGTGCATCAGTGCCTCTGATCCAGCCAGTGTACTCTGTCAGATGACCTTTGCCACTGGCTTTCCTTGCATTTGCATTTACGGGCAGAGAAATGCAACGCAACGCTCCTCCCTCTTCTTGCTACTGTACTGGCAGCACGTAGTAGCTGACCTAGTTCTATCTGCTTCTAAGGACACTACTCTTACTCTTGCTTGTGGATGGGGAAAACACACACATACCCATTAAGCCCATAGTTCCAGCAGTGTTTTAAACTACGGACACTTTGCTAACAAGGAGTTAGGGTAGCCGGATGGAAAATGGATGAGGGCTCCTGCCCCTTTAATGGTTGCAAGTCAGTCCTCTGCAACGAGCAACAGATTGCAAAGTTTTGAATCAAAGAGGGGAAGGGAAATTGCCAGGCACACAGGGTGGGGTCAAACTATGACAGGAAGAGTCATAGACTCATAGGCAAAGACGAGAAGAAGACAGGACTCCAGGGGTGGGGGCAGGGCAACATAAGGCAGATTAGAAACATGGCTGGACAGAATCTCGAGTGGTGGGAGAAATCTGGAATCAACTGAGAATTAAAAAGCAATAAGATAGTGTCTGCTTGGCAAAGATGGTAAGTGCCTCCATACTGTTAACAAGGTTGACATGGGGTACAACTGCTGTGTCTTCTGCCTCTTTCTGGTAACTGATGGCCACCAACCTGGGTGGCTTTAAAGAAGAAGAAGAGTTTGGATTTAATATCCCACTTTATCACTACCCGAAGGAGTCTCAAAGCGGCTAACATTCTCCTTTCCCTTCCTGCCCCACAACAAACACTCTGTGAGATGAGCGGGGCTGAGAGACTTCAAAGAAGGTCACCCAGCAGCTGCATGTGGAGGAGCGGAGACGCGAACCCAGTTCACCAGATTACGAGTCTACCGCTCTTAACCACTATACCACACTGGAGATTAGGCCAATTCATTGTGGATAAGGCTATCCATGGCTACTAGCCACAATGGCTATGTTCTCTCCCCACTGATGGAGGCAGTATGCTTCTGAATGCCAGTTCCGATGAGTCACAAGTGTGGGGAGTGATGTTGCACTCAGGTCCTGCTTTCAGGCTTCCTGGTTCACCACTGTGAGAACAGGATAGTGGACTACATGGGTATTTGATGGGCTTCTCTTCTGTTCCTATGATGTGTGGTGCAGTGTGTTGGCTCCATGTTTTTTTGGGGGGAGGGGCTTGGGCAAGGTGTCACCAGTGGATCCAAACCTCAATGGTGGCCCCCTCCTCCTCTCCAAGGCATCAGGAGGGGTGATGGGGCTGGGAGGTTGGCGTAGTGCAAACACACCAGCAGGAGTGGCGGGATTGGCTTTGCCATTGTACTTGCCTCATCCCTCTACTTCTTGGTAAATAGCAGTGATGGAGCTGACTAGAAGTCTGGTGAGTGGCACCAGCACACCACACCATCGGCTCCAGGGTGCAAAGGGCCAGACCCCAACCTTTTGCCCCGAACATTATGGGTTTCACACTCCAGCTATAGCATAGGTAGCCCTGGAACACAGGTGTGCATTTGTGCATTGTAACCAGTCCTTTATTTAAGGATCATAACTTAGACCAAAAACATCAATTTACAATCCCACCAAAAAATATAATTACATAACTCTGCAGCTGCAAGTACAACAAATGACAAACCACCCAGCTTTCCAATGGCTTAAATCACTCTATTAAATATATATATATATATATTGCCAAGCACAGCCCAATTTTTTTTTTAAGGGTTTTAAAGTAAAAGCAAGTGGAAGATAGGCCATGGTCTATTGGTGGACTGTTCAGTGCCTGCTGTTTAGGTCCTGATCTGCCAGACTAGAAGTCCTGATCTGACTTCTTATGCTCTGAAGCAAGAGGATATAATGGATGTGTTATAAAGTCAAAGAGACAATAAATGAATTGTAGCTGGGAAACAACAGGAAGACAAGATGGAAAGACACATCTAGTTTCCCATTTCATAGGCTTCCTCTGCCTCCAGAGTCATGCTTTGTGGTTTGCTGTGTGCATGACTACGTGCATATCGTGATTCAATTTTTCATAAGTATAGAGGAAAAAGTGGCAGAATGCAGTGCTGGGAACAAATTTCACCTTCTTGGAAATTTCAGTCCCCCCCCCCCAAAGTGCCTACCTGTAATACACATGACCCCTCCATTTTTGCCACCATTGCCCTGTGAAGTAGGGTGGGGAGTAAGAGAGGACACAGATTTGCATAAAATTTGCATATGCTGATATACATGTATATATACACGCTTTGAAAAAAATTACTGTACTTTGAATAGAAATGCAATACATCTCACTACAGTGAAGAACAAGACTATGAGCAGGTAGCCTGTGTGCTTGATGTCTAGTCTGCTGTCCTGGTGCTAATTGTGATTGGAGAACTTCAAGGTCCCTCCTCCTCTCCCTTCCTATGGTTCTTTAACTTTAAACTAGACTTGGACTAGAAAGCCCTTCCAACAGAGGACACCTTCAAAAAGAGGACTGATAGACCTTCAAAGAGAGGGCCCATGCTAAGGTTACTGTGAAGCTGTAGGTCGCCTAGTGAGGATCACAGCCAAGCACAGATTTAAACCAAATCTCTGTTATCCTAGTTCAGCCCTCTATTCACTGGATCACACCAGCTCTACCACCAGCTGAACTATTTCTGCTGCCAACCCAGAAGCTGGAGATGTGTTTGTATACAGTTCTCCATGATTTTTGGAGGGTTGTGTGATGGATAACTCCATACCAATATGCATAATGAGCAAAATCAGAAGAAATTTGGGAAATGAATTTTCTCAATATACACATTCAACTTTTGTTGACAAAAGAGTCTGGATCACCAACATGTGGAACTGGGATGGTTTTCCTTACGCACAGAGTACCAACTGCCCTGATTATATATGATGGTGAACCAAGTGAGCATCCTTGATCATTGTTTCTTCTCTGGCTGAAAGCTCAGCCGCTGACTAGTTTCATGTTTTACAGATCATGTGCTACCTGCTCTAAAAATAATTGCCCTATAGATCTAAACCTGATGAGCAGCCTTCAAAAGGATTCACTTTCTGAAGGCCGTGGAAAGAGGGAGAGAGAATGCAGCGTGGGAGATGCAACTTCCATACAGAAATGAAACAGTCCCTGCATTCTTATTATTTTGAAGAAGAAGAAAAAGGCCATCCAGCCTCTACCTCTCAGCTATTCATCAGCCTTGTCTGTAGCTTTATGGAAATGGATTACACATATGGTTAATGGGCCTTTGTAAATATGAAGTAAGATTAGCATGCAGAGGTTCTCTCCGGGGCAGTCTTCCCCTTTCAGATGGCTTGTGCATTTATATTTTTTCTTTTAGACATTTAAATCCAATGCAAACAGCTTCAGCCAATTATATGAATCAGAGAGAAAAATACATTTTCAGTTACAATGACCCCGACGACTCCTTACAGACTCTCCTTTTTATTTGCAAAGAATGCATTATTTGTACATGTGTGGTTTATTTCATCTCAGGGCGAGGGGGACCTCTTGCTGCTCAGCTGAAGTCAAAGTGGGCATGTCAAGACATGCTGTAGCAGAAAGCTACTTTTTGATGTGCTTTAGGATGATATCTGTAATGGTAGTTTCTTTTCGCTTGATGCCACAAAAAAAGACAGTTGTGCTTAGAAGCGATTTCTTCAGGAAACTGCAAAACAAAGCTTGTCAAGCATTAAAATACAATTTTTAAAGGATACAACTGGGTCATAAGTTTAAGGAGACTAAATCAGAGGTAGGCAAACACAGGCCTGGGGGGATCAAATGCAGCCATCCAGGCCACCCTACTGGCCCTCAGGATGCTCTCACGAGATCTTGCAGGGCCGCCGAGTTCCTGCAAGATTTTGCAGGAGCATCCCAGACCTCTTTTTGCACCAGGCTGTCCTTTTAAGCTCTCTGCCTTGCTTGGGAAGCAAGGCCCTCTCCACATGCTGGCTCTAGAAGCCCCAGGATGCTCTCGTGAGTATGGTTGAAATCATCCAAGTTAAATGTGTATAAGAAGTGATCAAAAGGTAAAGGTAAAGGGACCCCTGGCCATTAGGTCCAGTCGTGACCGACTCTGGGGTTGCGGTGCTCATCTCGCTTTATTGGCCGAGGGAGCCGGCGTACAGCTTCCGGGTCATGTGGCCAGCATGACTAAGCCGCTTCTGGTGAACCAGAGCAGCACACAGAAACGCGTTTACCTTCCCGCTGGAGCGGTACCTATTTATCTACTTGCACTTTGATGTGCTTTCAAACTGCTAGGTGGGCAGGAGCAGGGACCGAGCAACGGGAGCTCACCCCGTCGTGGGGATTTGAACCGCCGACCTTCTGATCAGCAAGTCCTAGGCTCTGTGGTTTAACCCACAGAGCCACCTGCGTCCCTTCAGATGGGATCATACTGTACTACTACTACTACTAATAATAATAATAGTAATAATAATTTATGATTTATACCCCACTCATCTGGCTGGGTTTCCCCAGCCACTCTGGGGAGCTTCCAACAAAACAGTAAAATACAATAACCTATTAAACGTTAAAAGCTTCCCTAAACAGGGCCGCCTTCAGATGTCTTCTAAAAGTTTGGTAGTTATTTTTCTCTTTGACATCTGGTGGGAGGGCGTTCCATAGGGCGGGTGCCACTACCGAGAAGGCCCTCTGCCTGGTTCCCTGTAACTTGGCTTCTCTTAGCGAGGGAATCACCAGAAGGCCCTCGGCGCTGGACCTCAGCGTCTGGGCAGAACGACTGCAAAAAAATTACAAATCAGTTTCCCCTAATATAATGTGTTTTTGCCTGTTATTTTCATAAATTCATGGATTTAGTGCACACTTTTTCTCCAGTATATGCAGTTTTGTATACATTACTTGCCTGGAGAACTGCATTGTAAAATTTGGAGAAGAGTGTATTTTGAAAGATGGCTGTGTTTCAGTCCGTGTCTTGTTTCTGAAAGTGTGTATCACAAAAGTCCACCTTCAAATGCAAACTGAATCAAATTTCTCCCCCCATCCCTACATGGCAGTAATCAGTATTCTAGAAAAGATCATACCTGAACCATTATTTTAGACCAGTGCTTCCCAAACTTACAATAATCACATACCCCTTTGGAGAGTTTAGCCTTACCAGCAAACCCCTTCTCTAGCAAAGATAATTTGGGCTACTTTTAACAACAACAACAACAATTGTAATACTATTTTATCTTTGTATTGTTTCCTGCAGCTAAAAATACCTATGATGTAAAATAAAAAAATTGAAACTCTTTTGGGAATATCACTGTTTGAGACCAATCAGCATTCATTTCTGCACCATTTGCACTGAACCAGTTCTGATGGTTTTTGTCCTTTATCAGCCTCACGCAACCTTGCGAGTGCATTTATTCTAGCGTAGGACACCCAGTTGCTTCCTGTTATATCATCACTTTTGTTCATTTTTTATCTCTCCCCCCCCCCCCACTTATGCACACACTTATCCTTTATTATATGGGATGTTAGGTTTCTATCTGATACACATGTCACTCGGTTGAATTATAATTCCAACTCTGTCAAAGTGCTCTTATGATAGGATTAAGAGTGTTCTTTTCTTTTTGTGTGCAATCATTCATTAAAATACTTTTGTGCTAAATTACAACCTGCCTGTTGCTGAATGCTATCATTTGTCACAGAGGTATTTGCAACTTAATTCGCTCTGAGTATATTATTAAGGCGGCAGTTCTATGCACAGTTACCTGGGAGGAAGCCCAGCTGAGTTGAGTTGGGCTGACTTCTGAGCAGACCTGGATGGGATTCAGCTGCCAGATATGTTTGTTAATAGGAAGTGGTGGTATTATTCTGACACTGACAGGAGGCAGGATTCCTCTGAATACTAGTTGCTGGAAGTCATAAGAGGGGAGTCGTAAGTGCGCTCAGGTGTGATGGCCTGGGATTCAGACTCAGAGGCTGAACCTGAAGAATCCCAGCCTGCACAGGAGTCTCTGTTGAATGGTTTATTTAAATGTAAAGGTTCATCATTGTTGCACCCGATGTGTATGTCTTTAAGGGGCCAGAGCAAGGGCCAGAGTAAGATAACGAGACCCAGCTTTACAGCTGTGAAGCATAGCAGGTGCTGCTGAGTTGTATTTGATTAAGGTGTGTCAGCATTTGGGTGTAGTATATAAGGAGCAGCACCTAGCTCTCCCATTACCCTGGGGGATGGGTTGGTGGTTGGGTCTGGTTTGGTTGTTAATGTACTTAGTGTAAAAGGAGTTTTTGTTTTTCTTATTAAAACCTAGTTTAAGTTATTTTTGAGTCCTTAATTTTTTTAATGCATGGTCTCCCCAGCAAGCTCTCTGCGCTACTAAACTGCAAACAGCCAACATCTTTGGTTATGGGCCCAGCTGCTGAGTGGATGACTGCATATTTTTGGACTCTGAGAAAGGTTTGAAAACTCCTTCTCCTGTTAGCGTAGTTCTGTGGGTCTGGAAGAGTTCCAGAATGGTTGACCGGGTTCCTGAAGCTGAGAAGGCTCTGGTCTTCCCACAGCTAACAGATGAGAACTATAGTTTATGGTCTTTTCGGGTGGAGGCGCTTTTGACCTCTAGAGAAGTATGGACCTATGTAACTGATGACCCTCCTGACCCTGTGACTAATGCTTGGTCGAAAGGAGATGCAAAAGCCAGGGCGATAATTAATTTGGCAGTCAGCAACCAGCAAGTAGTCTATATAAGAAATAAGAAAACTGCCAAAGAAATGTGGGACAGTCTTGCAGCAGTGCATGTTAGAAAAGAGTCAGCATCTGCATTGACATTTTTCAAGCAGTTGTACCAGACGAAGTTGCAGCCTGGTGGTGATTTGGCAGCACACTTGAGACGTCTGGAGGCAATACGCTGCGAATTAATTCGAAGGGACATGGAGATACCTGATATTCAGTATGTTTTTATCATTCTATGTTCCCTTAATGAGGACTTCGATGGTATAGCTAGCCAGATATCTGCTGTTCCACCAGCACAATTAACTGTGGAAGGGGTAACGGCAAGATTAATGGGCGAGTTGGACAGAAGGGAGGCTTGTGCCATAAGCACTCCTATTTCCAGAAGTAATGAGGACCGCCATATGCAAACTTGTGGTGATACAACTGTATTTAAAGCTGCCAAGCGTTGTTGGTTCTGCAATAAGCAAGGACATTTTGCAAAGGACTGCAGATCCAAAAGAAAGCAAAGTACTCCCAAGCCTGTTTCTGTTCGTCAGTCACGGTCGTCAGCCCAGCAGCCAACATCGTATAGTAGAGACAGAAACGAGCCGCGAGTTTTCCATGCTAGGACAACAGATCGTAAAAGACTTAAACGTGCCAAGTGGAAGTCTTTTGTTGTGGACTCAGGAGCATCTCAGCATATTTGCAACGATCAAAGCTTGTTTATTTCTTTCGAAGAGGAAATTGGTAATGTACATTTAGCCAATTCACAAGTCTTGCAGTCGCTTGGCAGGGGTACTGTTAAACTTGACTCTTTAAACATTACAATAGCGAACTGCATTTACTGCCCGTCAGTGGACAATTTATTATCAGTATGGTGTTTTGCTCGTCAAGGCATAACTGTGCGTTTCTTAAAGTCAATGTGTGAGTTTTTTGATGGGAACAAACGTCTATTATATGCCCGGGAATCTGATGGTTTATATAGACTGTATTTTCGCACCTACTCCCAATCGCCTATAAATTGCAGAGCAGCACAGTCAAGCCAGGGGTTGAGGAATGTAAGGCCACATTCCGGGTGTGTCCATGAGGCACACAGAATTCTGGGACACCTGAATTTTGCTGATGTAATTAAGACAAAGAATATTGTTGATGGCCTCAACTTAAAACCATGTAAATTCTTTATGCAATGTCTATCCTGTTGCAAGAATAAGATTAAGGTTGCACGCAAGGGTAGATGCTCAGATAGGAAAGTAACTGAGCCATTTGAGCGTGTACATTGTGATTTAGTTGGGCCACTCCCACCATCATTAGGAGGTTCTAAGTACTGGCTTACTCTGATAGACCAGTATAGTAGATATTGTTGGACTTATGCAATAGCTGAGAAGTCCCAAGCATTTGAGAAGTACAAAGTTTTTTGCAACTGGGTAAAAACGCACTTTAACAAACCAATTAAGAACCTATTTTCTGACCGGGGCGGCGAATTTGTTTCTGAGGATTTTGAGAAATTCCTGGAAGCGCAGGGGACTACTCATGAGTTATCTTGCCCCCAAAGTCCCTGGCAAAATGGGCTTGTTGAAGTTGTGCAGCGTGACCTACAGGCAGGGGTTAAAACTTATCTGCACGATGCTAATCTGCCCAAAGACTTTTGGGCTGAAGCGCTTAATGCGTTTTGTTATGTTAGAAATCGCAGTTATCATTCTGGTTTAGATGTCACCCCCTATGAGAAGCTGTTTAAAAAACGCCCTAATCTGAAATACCTACGCATTTGGGGTTCAGATGTAATTATGCATTATCCCGCTAAGCAGAAATTGGGTGAACGTAGTGTCCAGGGAAAATTAATGGGCTACCAGCAGGGGGCGTACAGAATTTACATACCAGCAACTGGCAAATTTCATATTACCAGAAGCATGATACAAACTGTAAATTGGAATGGAGTTGCTGTCTTCCAAGATACTGATGGTATAGATAATACTGAGGAAGAAGAGGAAGAAGCAGCAGCAGCAGGAAATGGTGCTTCTGAATTAATGGAAAAAGACAAAAAGTCTGTTGAATCTGATTTGTTTGATGATTTAAAGTCAAAGGCACCCGAGGGGAGGTTAGATTCTCTTGAGTTTTCTGACCGTGAGCTTAGCCTACAGGCATCTCTTCAATCTGACGATGGTTTACAACCTGAAACTAGTAGTTCACTTAGTCCTATTAAGTCTGAGGAGTCTGACTCTCCTTCTGGACTGAGACGTTCAGATAGAAAGAGACAGAAGCCACAACGTTTTGCAGATGAACGTTTTAATACTGTGTATGCCAATAAGGCAGTTTTTGAGCCAAAAAGCTACAATGATGTTCAGAAATTACCTAAGGAACAAGCTGCAAATTGGTATAAAGCTATGAACTCTGAGATAGCTTCTTTAAAAGAGCATAACACTTGGTCTCTTGTACCACAAACCCCAGATATGAGACTTATTGATTCAAAATGGGTTTATAGAGTTAAAATGAATGACAAAAATGAAGTTGTAAGGTACAAAGCAAGACTAGTTGCTAGGGGTTTTCAACAAATTCCAGGCGAAGATTATGATTTGTGTTATTCACCAAGCGTAAAATATGAAACAGTTAAGCTTTTGTTAAAAGATGCATCACAACGTGGACATTCTGTTTATCACCTAGATATAAAAACTGCATATTTGTTTGCAGATTTAAAAGAACAAATTTTTATGCGTGTTCCTGAAGGCATAGATGCCGCTGAAGGTTTGGTATGCAAATTAAACAAATCCCTTTATGGTCTGCACCAAAGTGGAAGGAATTGGCACCAAACTTTAGCAAAAGAATTGCTGGATATTGGTTTTTCACAAGGAAAGGCAGACAACTGTGTGTTTATAAAGGAAAGGGCAAACTCTGTAACAAAAATATGTGTGTATGTAGATGACGTGTTAATTTCTACAAAAACTAAACAGGAATATGAACTGGTAGTATCACAGTTACAGAAGAAATTTGATGTGGTGGAATTAGGCATAGCTAAAAATTACTTATCCATGCAAATTGAGAAAGGCAAAAATGGATCTTTTCTGGTTCATCAAACCGCAAAAATTGATGATCTTGTTGAAATGCTATGTTTAGAAAATGCAAATGGGAAGGAAACGCCTATGGTGTGTGGTTTCACCTTTACAGGTGAAGATAAGCCATTTCCTAACAAAACTTTGTATCGTTCTGCTATAGGCAAGCTAAATTTCATTCAAAGAATCTCAAGACCAGATATAACTTATGCTTTTCACTTTCTGGCAAAATTTGTGGAAAAGCCTACTACACAATGTTTCTCTGCTCTTAAGAGAGTGGTAATGTACCTTAAACACACCAAACATTATAGGTTGCAGTTTACAACATGTATTGACAAAGGTTTTGAAATTTTCTGCGATGCATCTCATGCAGTGGAACAAAATAATTGCAGGGGTGTGTCTGGTATGGTGTTTTGTTATAACGGTTGTCCATTTGAATGGAAGTCCCAGACACAAACCATTATTTGTCTCTCCACAACAGAGAGTGAATTATGTGCATGCGTTCAGGCCACTCGTGATGTAGAATGGTATCTGCAAGTATTTGCAGACCTACAGATGCAAGTAACACTACCAGTAAAAGTTTACCTTGATTCCCAGAGCGGACTTGCTATCCTGTGTTCAGAGACCAATACGCAGCGCACTAGAGTCTTACGGTTACGTTTACAGTTTGTAAAGAAACTAATTGCTGACGAAATGATTGTATTTGAATATGTTCCAGGTGACAATCAAATTGCGGACATTTTTACTAAAGCACTTCCAAAGGTTACACATGAAAGACATGTACAAAATATGCTTTATGTTTTTGTTCCACAATGATGAACCGCAGGGGAAATGTTGAATGGTTTATTTAAATGTAAAGGTTCATCATTGTTGCACCCGATGTGTATGTCTTTAAGGGGCCAGAGCAAGGGCCAGAGTAAGATAACGAGACCCAGCTTTACAGCTGTGAAGCATAGCAGGTGCTGCTGAGTTGTATTTGATTAAGGTGTGTCAGCATTTGGGTGTAGTATATAAGGAGCAGCACCTAGCTCTCCCATTACCCTGGGGGATGGGTTGGTGGTTGGGTCTGGTTTGGTTGTTAATGTACTTAGTGTAAAAGGAGTTTTTGTTTTTCTTATTAAAACCTAGTTTAAGTTATTTTTGAGTCCTTAATTTTTTTAATGCATGGTCTCCCCAGCAAGCTCTCTGCGCTACTAAACTGCAAACAGCCAACAGTCTCCGCCTCCAGAACCAGCTGAGCCGGGGCTGGGGCCTGAGCCTGAAGGGTCCTCACCTGTGCTGGATCCTCAGGTGCAGGCACCAGCTGAGTCTGCTCTGGCTCCTGAAGTGATGGAGGACCCATTCCCTGCAGGTGCTCCACTCTCAGCCCCGTCAGCGGAAGAGGAGGTTGTCTCTGGGTCTGGTAACCCTCCAGCCTCTCTGGAGCTGCAGAGGCTCAGGGCAGAGAGGTGGAGGGAACTAAGTTCCTGCAGGAGGAGTGCTCGCTTCCAGGCCAGGAGAGGCGAGTCACCTATAGACCGGGGCCGTTGTATGCCTCGGGGCATATAAAAGCCAGTCAGCCCCAGTCCCAGGTTGGGGGAGCAACGTTGTTGCTAGCCTGTTCCTGCCTGCACCCTGTCTTGCTCTTCTGCCAGAGTTCCTGACCCCACCCAACTCCCCGCCTTGGACCCAGCTACAGCTTTGATGGACAGCCTCCATACCGCACCATCGACCTCGGACTGGACTCAGTTCTTTATACCAGTCCTCAATGGCATTATTTATAATGCAAAATAAGAGACACAGTCACACACACAAACACACACACAGTAAAAGCCGATTGTAAATACAATCTGGCATTTAAAACCACCTAAAGGCCCACACCAAAGCAGCAGCATAAAATCAATTCTAAACCAGCATAAAAACAGTAAGGTAAAAAGAATTTGGCACAAGAAAAGGAAAACTGCCAAAAACGTAAACAGTGAAAAACACTGTCCTGCCCCAAAGTATTGAACTGAGATTCAATTGCTTTAGCTTTTGTACACGGGACTAGAGAGGTGCGCCATTCTATTCTTTGATTTAGGCAGCAAATTTGCTCTTTGCCTTGGGCAACCCTGCCTCCTTTGGATGGTGGCAAAAATGCTGGATCCTGACGTCTTCAAGGCCAGAGATTCAATCCCTCCAATGTCCATAGGCCTTGACAGGTTGAAGCTGAAAGAACACTTGGCAGGTTCAAGTTGCCTGATGTGCCTGACACAGGACACAGCTCCATCTCCACTGGCACCTGATATACCCTTTTCACCACAGTTGTTGTTGTTTAGTCGTTTAGTCGTGTCCGACTCTTCATGACCCCATGGACCAGAGCACACCAGGCACTCCTGTCTTCCACTGCCTCCCGCAGTTTGGTCAAACTCATGCTGGTAGCTTCGAGAAAACTGTCCAACCATCTCGTCCTCTGTCGTCCCCTTCTCCTTGTGCCCTCCATCTTTCCCAACATCAGGGTCTTTTCCAGGGAGTTTTCTCATGAGGTAGCCAAAGTACTGGAGCCTTAGCTTCAGGATATGTCCTTCCAGTGAGCACTCAGGGCTGATTTCCTTAAGAATGGATAGGTTTGATCTTCTTACAGTCCATGGGACTCTCAAGAGTCTCCTCCAGCACCATAATTCAAAGCATCAATTCTTCGGCGATCAGCCTTCTTTATGGTCCAGCTCTCACTTCCAAACATCACTACTGGGAAAACCATAGCTTTAACTACACAACTACCTGGATTAGCGAAGCTACCATTGCTGGGTTGTGTGAAAAGTACTGCCAGATAGGGAAATCAAATCCTCCCTTCTCAATGGTCACCTCTCCCACTGGAACCAACCCGGACCCTGCAATCATAATTTGGAGCCCTTCTTCGCGCACCTCCTCCATAAGAGGTCCGGAGGGTGGCAACAGGAGAGTAGGCCTTTTCTGCGGGGGCTCCCTGCTTGAGGAATGCTCCCCCCAGGAAGACTTACCTGGTACCTTCATTACATATCTTTTGGCGCCAGGTGAAAATGTTCCTCTACCTCCAGGGCTTTGGATAACGAAGCAATCTATGGCTTTTAAAACTGTGTTACTATTTTAGGTGGTGCTGTGGTCTAAACCACTGAGCCTCTTGGGCTTGCTGATCAGAAGGTTGGCAGTTCGAATCCCTGCGACGGGGTGAGCTCCCGTTGCTCGGTCCCTGCTCCTGCCAACCTAGCAGTTCGAAAGCACGTCAAAGCGCAGGTAGATAAATAGGTACCGCTCCGGTGGGAAGGTAAACAGCGTTTTTGTGTACTGCTCTGGTTTCGCCAGAAGCAGCTTAGTCATGCTGGCCACATGACCCAGAAAAACTATCTGCGGACAAACGTCTGCTTCCTCAGCCAGTAAAGCGAGATGAGCACCACAACCCCGGAGTCGTTCACTGTCAGGAGTCCTTTACCTTTACCTTTACTATTTTAGGTATTTCTGTGCTTTTATATTGTAAACTGTCCTGCGATCCTCAGATGAAGGATAGTACAGAAATTAATTAATTAAATATTTTTTTTAAAAAAACAGCCGCCCCCCCCCCAAATATTAAGGACCCCTTCAAGAATCCACTTGTTGGGCCTGCATATCTGTCCTCTCATCATCTAGGCTCGATTGCTATGCCTTGGTTCCTTTGAAGAGATTGTAAAGCTCCCCATTCTTCCTTTGAAATGTGGGAATAAATTGCATATTGGGTTTTGCAAAGTGAGCCGAGGGGCCCTTTCAGCCAGTCAGGTTCTTTCTTTTTTTTTCCTCAATAGAGGAATTAAGACAGGATGGGAGAGTAAATGTGAGTCTGAGCTTAGCAGTTGTCTTGGGCACAGACTTCCAGAAGCCCACTGCCTACCCTCATTGTGCAAACAAGGAGAGAAAAGAAATGTCTTAAATACCTTTTGTAGGATGAGTTTAAGAACACAATGATGGGACTTGGGTTGCTTGAAAAATTGGAAATACAATTGTGGGGAGGGAGAAAAACCCTTTCCTGACAAGACTAATCTGAAAGGGACTCTTGAAGAAGAAGAAATATTGAAGATAATGAAATGTTGTATGACTACTAACATGGAATAGATGTGGTCTTCTCCTCAGCTTTGGGATGACTGACACTAGTCGGATTACAGCAGCGGGCATGATTCAGGCAATAGAGCTTTGACAATTCCTTTCAGAAGATTATCTTCTGGCTAAGAGATTTAAAATCTTCCTTCTCTGCATGATGATTAAGATACTTGGCATTCAAGGCTAAGGCTCGTACCCTTGGAAAACTGCATTTACCAAAACTTCAATTATGAATCCTGTAAAGGGGCCGGGTTAACATTCGGGCATTTTTCTCATGAGCTTTGTACTTCAGATTTCTGAACAGGAGTATCAAAACAGAAAATATGTGGGTTTGTTTGTTTTTTAAGCTGCAATATTGGAAAAGCCCCTTTTCTGGGCAAGCCCATCCAAAGGGGTTTATAACATTAAAAATAAAATTAAAACCCATAATGAGTCAGCAATAAATAGGCTATCAATAAACAGGGCAATAAAAACAAAATAATATAATTCTAGCCAATAAAGCAATCACATGCCTGGAGGCAAATATAAAAAGATATAGTGGTACCTCTGGTTGAGAACGGGATCTGTTCTGGAGGCCCGTTCACAACATGAAAAGAACACAACCCGCAGCGGTGTGTCTGCGCAAGCGCAGGTTGCGACTCGCCGCTTCTGTGCATGCGTGTGACATCATTTTGCGCTTCTGCGCATGCGTGAGCGGTGAAACCCAGAAGTAACCCTTTCCGGTACTTCCGGGTCGCCGTGGGACATATCCTGAAAGAACGTAACATGAAGCGGACGTAACATGAGGTATGACATGAGGTACTTGCAGGTTTCTGAAGCTGTGCAAAAAAGAGAAAACTATGAACTGTAGACCAGAGTGCAATAAGCGTCCACAATAACACTCCACCATGGACAAATATATCTTGTCTGCTCTTCCTCCAACTCTTTTGAGTCCCCCTCCAGATGGCACTTTCAATGTGGGTGTATATGCAATAAGTGTTTGTGCTTTAGGTTAGGACTGGGTTGTTGTCTTGCTGAGGAAATAAAAGAACACACCCACCCACCCACCCACACACACACACCCCAGGTGGAGGCTACAGAGGAATCCTACCTTTTAAGGATGCCTTTACCTGGAGGTTATGTGGACAACAATCTGCTGAGTTATATTCCTGTGTAGGAATCATTTTGGAGGAAATCTGGCCCTTTTTTAGGTCATCCTCCTTGGTATCATTATATGCGTCTTTCCCAGCCAGTCTGTTTCTTAACGTTTCTAGTCCTTCTAGAATTTCAGCTTGGACTGAGGATGGGAATGACCAGAATTGACTTATTAGAGTGTTTTCTTCTGTAGAGAAATTGTCCTTTCGCTCGCTCACAGGGCATTGCAAATCATGTAAGGGTGTGCTTTCCCTTTTTAATTTTGGGGTCTCTTGTTTATGATGATCAAACCAGACCTTTTGGGGTCAGTTCTCCTTTTTGGATTTTTCCTGGACCTCTTCTACCATTGGCTTATCACACTTGGCATCAAAGAGTCAATGGTACCCTATTTTCAAAGAATCTTAGTATTGCTCTCCTTCTCTTTAAGAATAGATGTCTTGATCTGTGGATAAGTTTGGCCAAATTTTGATCTTGAAAGGTGATCATTGCTCGTACCGATTAACCATCACAATGTAAGTACTCTATAGAAGCAATATTGTTTGGCTTTACTACTCCTGGCAACATATCATTCAGGATGTTCAGGAAATGCATTATGCAATCTGAGAGGAAGCCCTTCGGTTTTGGGGGCAGGGAATGTGGTCAGGAATCAGGTTAGCTAGTTGCCACTAACAATGGCCAACATTTTTGGAATGAGTGAGGATCTCTTTTCATTCCTGCTGCCACTGGTGCTTCCTCTTGGCCCTCCAGGAGCCACCTTCCCCATGGTTGCTGGTGCTCTCCCTTCTCCCTCTTTGCACCGTTGTTGTTGTTTAGTCGTTTAGTTGTGTCCGACTCTTCGTGACCCCATGGACCAGAGCACGCCAGGCACTCCTGTCTTCCACTGCCTCCCGCAGTTTGGTCAAACTCATGTTTGTATCTTCAAGAACACTGTCCCACCATCTCGTCCTCTGTCGTCCCCTTCTTCTTGTGCCCTCAATCTTTCCCAACATCAGGGTCTTTTCCAGTGAGTCTTCTCTTCCCATGAGGTGGCCAAAGTATTAGAGTCTCAGCTTCAGGATCTGTCCTTCCAGTGAGCACTCAGGGCTGAATTTCCTTAAGAATGGATAGGTTTGATCTTCTTGCAGTCCATGAGACTATCAAGAGTCTCCTGCAACACCATAATTCAAAAGCATCAAATCTTTGGTGATCAGCCTTCTTTATGGTCCAGCTCTCACTTCCATACATCACTACTTGGAAAACCATGGCTTTAACTATACGGACCTTTGTCGGCAAGGTGATGTCTCTGCTTTTTAAGATGCTGTCTAGTTTTGTCATCGCTTTTCTCCCAAGGAGCAGGTATCTTTTAATTTCGTGGCTGCTGTTGCCATCTGCAGTGATCATGGAGCCCAAGAAAGTGAAATCTCTCACTGCCTCCATTTCTTCACCTTCTATTTGCCAGGAGGTGATGGGACCAGTGGCCATGAGCTGGGCAAAGATGCAGTTGCAGCCTTGAGATCAAAGAGAAGAGGAAAGAAGAGGGGTAAGCAACCCAGTGCTCACTGCTAGCTTGCCCCCTGACCCCACTGACACTCAGAACCTACCCCTCCTTCTTGCCACCCATTTGTCAGCTCCCTATAATGCCAGCTGATCCAGCAGAGAGAGAGAGAGAGAGAGAGAGAGAGAGAGAGAGTGTTCTCCTGGCGGCAGTGTGCATGGGCACCTTAGAGCAGCCATCTCTCCCCCCCTTTTTTTCCTAAAAAATAAAGATGTAATTGCTGCGCTAAAACCTTCACTCAATTCCACAGAAATGGCACCAACACACCAAGGAGTCAGTTTAAGTTGTCATATTGCCAGGACACCTTAGCACAGCAGCACAACAAAAGTGTGATAAAAGAAGAGCGTCAGAAGATTTGAGGTCTGCTATGTTATGGTTATCTTACTTTTTTTTAAGAAGGTGGGAAGCTATAGACCATGCCTGGATTGCAACCAATGTTGTGTGACCCTCCAGGAAATTTGGGGGCTGTGCTCTCGTGGGAGCCAAAATGAGACATCCCGGGATTTACCGGTAATCAGAAGTCAGGATATAATTCCGGGATGTCCCAGTCAAATTGTGATGGGTGGAGGGTATAGAACCTTACAGGTAAAAGCTCTTAAGGTGTGGAGAGAATCTGTTTGTTTGTACACCAGTGAAAAAGAAATAGAATTATGTCCAAGCAGCAAGGCTAGCTGACTTGAAATGAAATATCTGTTTCATTTACGTAGTTCAGATAGTCTTTCGCAGGCCTTAACCTGAATTCTACCTCCTTCTTTGGAAGGGTTCTGGCGGTTGAATTTTCTCAGAAATCACAGTTAAAATGCATAGGAAACTCAATTAAGCCAGGAATGACTGGAGTCCGTCCGTCCCCCCCCCCCCATGCGAATTTCTAATGGGATGTGGTCTTTATTTCATTCCTCCAAATATTCTTCTTGCTTCATGGATTCTTACTTGCTCTGTGTTTTGATTCTAAACCATGTCAGAGCTAAGCACACATAATTCCTTTCTGAGCCTCTCTATCACTAACAATATAAGATCAAATAACCAACTAATTAAAATTTATGTCCACCTTCTCTTGAAGTCATCATTCATGTTCCCCGGAGGAGGGGTTTTTTATTATTGTGTGATCTCTTGAGCATATTTTTATGTACACTCTAGCCCATGAGAGTGGAAATAGAGGCTTTATGCTCATTCATTCTAGGTAAATGGAAAAAGTCTTAATTCAGTAGTCAGGGCTGGCTTTTTGCTATGTCTATCTTATAGTGCAAAGGATATTCCACCTCCCAAATGTCCTCTCTGACTATAAATATCAGGGCCTCACTTGCAGCTTCCACTCCTCTCTGTACATCTACTTCCATTCCTCCAGAACTAACTGACAGTTACCGGTAATTCATTTATCTCCATATCATAACCATCTAGCTGTATGAAATGAGTACAGTGGTACCTCAGGATACATACGCTTCAGGTTACATACGCTTCAGGTTACAGACTCCGCTAACCCAGAAATAGTGTTTCAGGTTAAGAACTTTGCTTCAGGATCAGAACAGAAATCGGGCTCTGGAGGCGCGGCAGCAGCAGGAGGCCCCATTAGCTAAAGTGGTGCTTCAGGTTAAGAACAGTTTCAGGTTAAGTACGGACCTCCGCAACGAATTAAGTACTTAACCTGAGGTACCACTGTATCTGACTTTCAGGCCATTGACACATTGGCCCCTGAGTGCCCTCTCCCACTTCGTGGAGCCCTTTGGCTTTCCTTAGAGTGAGGAAACAAGCTGGGAGACAGCTGGAACACGAGTGGAGGAAAACTCTAGTCGAATGCAATCAAACACTGGTGAGGGCTCATCACTGAGCCTACCTGGTGGCAGTGAAGACAGCAAAGAAGGCATGCATTGCTACCTCTATTGCACCGTCTAGTCCTGTTATGTTGAATGAGTTTTAGTTTGTAAGGCTTGAGGATGTGGACAAGGTGCTTGGATCGGTCAGGGCAACCACTTGCACTCTTGAGCCTTGCCCCTCATGGCTGATAAAAACTAGCTGCAAATTCCAAACCTTTCCATCACTTCTACAGCACAATATGTGGTGCTATTATCAATGTTATTTCAGTGCCTCCTTTTCACCGTGCTTGTCATTATCTCTTAATGCTGTGTCTGAGCTACTGAGTCATGCCCATCTCTTGGTTCCTCTGCCCCCCTCTTGAAATATTTCAGGATGTCACCCACAGGACATTTCCCTTCAACTCACAATGTACTCGAGGTCTGTCTCCCTGGGAGAGGTATAATCAATGCCTTTACAACAATGAGCTTTCTGAAGCTCCTGGAAGTGGCATTTAATGGCTGTTAAAAATTGGCAAGCTCTGCGTTGCTTTCCAGAAAAGGGAGGCGAGTCATTATCATGGTGTCTCCTCCAAAAGGAGGAGGGCAAAGCTGCCAAAAGGGCAGAACGGCTTCCAGTAGTATGATGCATCTCTGTCAGGCTGCCTACCTGCTAGGTCATACCCTGTCTAACATGGAGGACAGCCGCACAGGCGGTACCGTAACAGCAGCACGGGAAGCATGGTGCATTCATGAAAGCAGGGTTCAGCAACCTTTTTCAGCCGTGGACCGGTCCACTGTCCCTCAGACCTTGTGGGGGGCCAGACTATATTTTGGGGGGGGGGATGAACGAATAACCCAGAGATGCATTTTAAATAAAAGCACATTCTACTCATGTAAAAATACCAGGCAGGCCCCACAAATAACCCAGAGATGCACTTTAAATAAAAGGATGCATTCTACTCATGTAAAAACACACTGATTCCTGGACTGTCCGCGGGCCACATTTAGAAGGCGATTGTGCCGGATCCAGCCCCCGGGCCTTAGTTTACCTACCTATGGGTTAGAGCAGCCTTTCTCAACCTGTGGGTCCCCATCACCCCTAGCTAGCAAGGCCAGAGCTCAGAGATGATGGGAGTTGTAGTGCAACAACATCTGGGGACCCACAGGTTGAGAACCACTGGGTTAGAGTGTCAGATTAGGACCTGGAAGAGGAGCAGTCAGATCCCCACTCAGCCATGAAGCCCACTGAGTAACCTTGAGAGGCCAAGTAAAGGAAGGATGGGACAAGAATGATCAAGAGAAGTGAGGGCAAAAGGAGTAGAGTGCTGATATGCCCATCTGCACTATGCATAGAAAGCAGTATCATATGGGTTCCTCCAAAGATACTGGGAACTGTAATGGAGCTACAATTCTCATATTTCTCTGGGGAGAGGGATTGATTGTGAAATCACTCTGGAAATTGTAGCTCTTTGGGGTCTCCTAACAACTCTGAGTACCCTTAAGAAACTGCACTTCCCAGCATTCTTTAAGGGGAAGCCATGAATGTTTAAATGCATGGTGCAGATCATCATAGGACTTGTTTTCCGATTGGAAGAAATTTAAGGACTATCTTAAGAAACATTGTAAAATTATTGAATGTTAGAACGATGTTGATTTTGAAATTAAGTGGTTTTTAGCTGTAATGATTATGTAATTAAGAAAAGAAAGGTCAAAAACTATATAGAAATTAGGGGAAGGATTTGCTGAATTGAACTAATTAGAGATTGGAATACAGAAAGGGGAGGTATGAGGAGGTCGGGAAAGTAAGTTTTATGAATATAGGGGATTGAAATTATATTTGTTGTTGTATGTGTTTTGTATGTATTTTTGTTGTTTCTGTTTGTTTTTTTGTTTTTTCTATTTTATATAAATCTTTAAAACTTTAATAAATATCTTATTAAAAAAAAAAGGACTTGTTTTCCGTACTCCTGACTATCTTTGTTGTCCTCTTCTGAATTTGTCTACATCTTTCTTAAAATGCAGTGCCCAGGAGCCTGAAGGCATGCAACCAATCAAAACTTCGGGTTGGTTCTCGCTACTGTCACAAGTCTGACCTGGTGCTTGAACCAAAAAACCAAATAGCTACAAGTCTACAGATTTGTATATGCGCTTCTGAAGAAGTGATATGAATGGCATAATTTGAGTGAAGTGAACATTCACAGACAATTTCTAAGTTCCTGAATATGAAAATTTCATATTTGAGCTCAAAAATACCAAATTTGGGGTATATTCTACTTTCCATAATATACGCTTAATTTCTGACTTATACTAAAATGGATAATTGAAGAAAATTATCTACCGCTGACTCTGAAGAAATTGCAAAATGGAGAAAAATCCCTGGAAGGACATTTTACACCCCCTTTCCTTTTCATGAGAAACTCTCCCAGCTGTTTCCGGACAGCACTGTCTCCCATCTAAACTGGGAATTGTAAAATGTGCAATCCAATGAGAGATCGGGTTTTGATTTCTGACAACTATCCCAGGATCAAAGCCATGGCTGCCCTCCAACACCTATGAAGTTTCACATCAAAGTCTACACCGAAAATTTATTTTGTTCCCACTCACCTTTCTTTAGTCCTGAGTTTCAGATGATGAATAACTTATTGGCATATTCAGATCAATCGCAAGAGCCTTGGGCCACAAGAGTTAGCATGGCAGGTTTAAGCAAAGTATGGTGTTGTTTAAATCCACCTTGCTATTGTTGGTCAAAGGAGATCTTAAGATTAACCCTTGTTGCATCCCAGAGTGGCCTGAATGGACGTGAGGGTCCTATATCTATGTACAGCCTCACAACAACCTGTGAAGTAGGTTAGAGAGCAGGACTGATCCAAGAGCATCTAAATATGGAAATCTGAACTCCCATTTCCTCAACCAGTCAAACATACTAAACTTACTTTGTGTTTCACGGTGCGTATGTTACATTTTGGTAATATAAACTTGTAAACTCTTAATTTTCTGACTGGAGTCACAGCGATTTTATACAAACCAGACGGAAGGACAACACATCAAAAGATCACGAGTTAGAAAATAAGGCTGAGAGCAAACATCAACATAAAAATCTTATTCTCACATTTTTATATTCCCTTTAAGCAATTTGCATCCTGCCCTTCAGAACTAGTGCTCTCGAGGCAGCTGCCAGATTGCAGATTTCTCCCTTACTTCTTTTGTCCTCACACCAACTTTAGAGGATAAGAGATAGTTACTGCCAAAGAGCCTATACTGAGCTTCATAGCTGACTGGGGATTTTAACTCTGGTCTCCACGATCCTAGTTATTACACTACACCAGTTCTCAGAATGTCTACTGCCACATTTTCTTACATAACAGCCTGCAAAATGGAACCTGCTTGAAGGGGTTCTTGATTGAAAAGTCAGTAGAAAATATACACACAAAATTGAGAATTTTTCTGCTTAAATTTTAAAAAGTAAAGAGTTATGTGGCCCACCTCTTTTTCTATATCATTTTCACTGTGCCTTCAAGGATCACCTAAAAGTGTACCAGAGTGCATTTTAAATCTCTGAAGCATAAGGAACCACTTGTCTACAGCCCAGAAAATAAGCCCCAAATGCCAATGTAATATAAACTGCAGACTCTTCACCAGGAGTTTACAGAATGGGAATCCCATAGCAGTCCATGCAGTGAATAATATTTCCTATTTATAAAGTACCCTAGGTGGATGTTTTTTCTTGAAAACTCTAAGACCTGGGGAGTCAGAACTCTGCTGGACAGCCAGGGCCTTGTTCTCACTGAGGCAGTAAACTTTTATCTGGGGTGTATAAATTGAGACTGAAAGTAGTAGCCCCTTACATTATTGAATGTTCTTTCATATAGCTATCCCTGCATGTAGAAAACTAGCAGATCAGGGAAAAGTCAAACCTTCTCACTTTCTATATTCAGGGATATTTTCTCAAGCATGGAGGAGCATTCTGGGCCCTGCCCCAGCCCCAACCACCATTTCTACCCTGAGGTGGTCCAGTCCTGTTAAACAGAAAGTCCTTACCTCCTAAGTGAGAGAACGAGTACTTATTCTATTGAGTCAATGCTCTTAAAAATTTAGGAAGTTTTCCCCCCTAAAATATAACAAAAATCTAACTTTAGTTCAGTGTTTTAATACTTTTTTAAAAAAATAGTTTCATTATGATTAAATGCACATTTAAAAAGCTACCTGAGATTGACTGTGTCCTAAGAAGGATTCCCTCCTCCCAGCTTGGCAGTTATTGCAGTTGAATAATCTTTGGCAAGGAGCATAGATTTTTGACAACACATTAAATGGCTTTTCATCTCAACGAGACAGGAAACTGTGTTCATAAAAATAAATTTAGCTTTTAGAACAGGTGAGCGCAATTGACAAATAAAAGTTAAATGAGCTGAGAAAGATGTTAGATTCAGCATGTTACGTTGTCCTATCACCACTGACAATTAAAAAGTAAGATAAATTATAAATGTCTTATTTTTCTGTACTTTGCTATTGCCGACTAATTTGAAGCTGCAATTCTAAACACACTTAGCCCTGTGTGACTTTCTTCTGGGTACACATTAGTGGTAGATTCATGACCTGTGCCTCCCCCTTTTTGGGGCTCCTATTTGTTCACTTAAATAAATGTTCAAAAATACAAGAGAGCTAAATGCGTAAGAATGAGTTAATCAATAACAAAGTTTATTTTTTTTAGTATTATGTTATTAAACAGTGCTTTTCATTTCTGATTAATGAAATGAACTTCAGTAAAAGGGGAGAAATGAATAAAAATTCAAAGACAAGTCAATTTGATAGAATTACAAGCTTGGTGGATCAGGGGAATGCTGTGAATGTAGTATATCTTGATCTCATTAAGGCTTTTGCCTTGGTCAGACCACATCAGGAGTACTGTGTCCAGTTCCAGGCACCAAAATTTAAGGATATTGACAAGCTGGAATGTGTGCAGAGGAGGGTGACCAAGATGATCAAGGGTCTGGAAATGAAGCCTTGTGAGCAATGGTTGAGGAAACTGGATATGTTTAGCCTGGGAAAGAGGAGACTGAGAGGAGATATGATAACCATCTTCAAATATCTAAAGGGCTGCTACACGAAAGATGGAGCAAACTTGTTTCGACTTGCTCCAGAGTCTTGGACCCAAACCAATAGATTCAAGTTACAGTGGAACCTCGGGTTGCGGACGTAATCCGTGACAGAGGCACGTCCGCAAACCGCAGTGTTTGCACCCTGAAGCATTGCGTCTGTGCAGGTGCTGGCGCGATTTGGCACTTCTGCGCATGCTCAAAGCACGATTTAGCGCTTCTGTGCATGCGCAAGCGGCGAAACCCAGAAGTAACCCGTTCCGGTACTTCTGGGTTTCCCGCAGTCCGTAACCCGAAAACACGTAACCTGAAGCATCCGCAACATGCGGTATGACTGTACAAGAAAAGAAATTCTGGCTATACATCAAGAAGAACTTTCTGACAGCAAGAGCTGTTTGACAGCCGAACAGACCCTCAC
The DNA here is from genome assembly GCF_027172205.1 of Podarcis raffonei. Taxonomy (NCBI): domain Eukaryota; kingdom Metazoa; phylum Chordata; class Lepidosauria; order Squamata; family Lacertidae; genus Podarcis; species Podarcis raffonei. The sequence goes on from NC_070613.1 coordinate 12,704,562, forward strand.
AAGAGATGATGAACTATCCTTCATTGGAGATTTTTAAGCAGAGGTTGCATGGCCACCTGTCATGTTGAGATCCCTGTATCGCAGGGGGTTGGACTAGATGTTTCATAAGTTTGTTTCATTTCACATTTAAAGGGGAATCTACTTAATCCTGAACCAAGAAGTGAACCAAAACATGTCCACTGTTCAAAATTCACAATTTTCCGAATTTTGCAATGCAGTTCTTCAGCAAAGTAATATTTACCAATGTGCCTGCACTAAGGTGAAATGTGCATAAGAATACATATATTCATGAAAATAACATACAGTAATGCATTGTGTTAGGAAAAATATAAATATTAGGGGAAATACACTGCAAAAAAGTGCCTAGAAGGGGGAAATGCATAGAAAAATTTGTGTAGTCACACTGAAATTTTGACAGGTTTTCATAAAGACTTTAAAAACAAATAAATCACAGACTGATGTGGAAATGTGGAGAAGAGAAGTGTGGGAAAATTGAGAAACTGGGAGAAACTGAAATTGACAGATTCATCTCTTCCTACCTTCAAATAATTACAGGAATCCAACAATGGATATAGATTGAGCTGCTTGTCTGGGGTTGTAAATATCTGCTTGATAATTTTGTTGTTGTTTTTAAATGGTTTTTACTTTCAGTTACTGATGGCCTGGTGTGGCCAGGTGACCTGATGCCCAAGTGTTGCTTGTTTGAAGGAAAAAATAGCAATACTTAGAAAAGCACCAGCCTTTGCTTACTGCCACTAATGAGCAGGACACTTTCCAGCGGTGAAGATCTTTGCTGCAAACAATCCTCACGCCTCAAAGCAAAATCAGCCTGAAGTGAGTGAGCATGTGTTCTAGAATATCACTCAGAAATACTTTCATGTCTGACTCACTCAAACTGGAGCTCTACGTTGACATTGTCATATGCTGATACATCGCTGAAGTTTAAAGGAATTCCTTTCGAAACCAAATGTTTGGCTGGTGATGAAAGGAAATCAAAGAGCTTGTTCAGAGTTACATTTGATAATTACAGAGATAAACCCCCTCTACTACGCAAGATATGCAAATAAAATATTGCTATTAATGGAGTTAAATGCCTGTTGATGATAGGCCTCAAGCACCTCAGTCAAAGGTATGTCCCTTGATAGTCTAGTGGTGTTTTTGGAGAGAAACATGCTGTTTCCACTGTGTGCTCAACTCCATAGCCATTGAGATACTTGGCATGGGACGGTCCTTTCTCAAATCCCTCTGCCAACACTGGTAAACCTTTCGTAATTTGTAAGGATTCAACTTCTCAAAATCCACACTCCGCCTTCTCACTACATTGGAGACACAGCAACGCCCTTGCCAGAAGGCAAAAATGACCCTTTCATAATTAAGGCTACAATCCTACGTCATTTTCTCAGAGTAAGCCCAAGCTGGACCATAAAGAAGGCTGATCACCAAAGAATTGATGCTTTTGAATTATGGTGTTGGAGGAGACTCTTGATAGTCTCATGGACTGCAAGAAGATCAAACCTATCCATTCTGAAGGAAATCAGCCCTGAGTGCTCACTGGAAGGACAGATCCTGAAGCTGAGGCTCCAGTATTTTGGCCACCTCCTGAGAAGAGAAGACTCCCTGGAAAAGACCCTGATGTTGGGAAAGATGGAGGGCACAAGGAGAAGGGGACGACAGAGGACGAGATGGTTGGACAGTGTTCTCGAAGCTACCAGCATGAGTTTGACCAAACTGTGGGAGGCAGTGGAAGACAGGAGTGCCTGGCGTGCTCTGGTCCATGGGGTCATGAAGAGTCGGACATGACTAAATGACTAAACAACAAGATGCAGCCCCATTTAACATAATGGTGCTTGATTCTGACAAAATATGCATTGGAATCACACACTTTATGCTACAACTTAGGTCAGGGTGCTTTCCAGATATTGCTGGACTACAACTCCTATAATCCCTGAACACTGCCAGCGCCAGCTGGGGCTGATGGGAAGTCCAAAACATCTGGAAGGCAACACATTGGCTTCCCCAGATTTATGCTTTGGGAATGCTTACCATATCACAACTCTTTTATGGCTCTTATCCACCTGCAGTCACACACAACTAGCTGCTATTGAGAACAATTGGCCCCGGATGGGGAGATGCATCTCTTTTCACATGCAAATATAAATCAAGGAATGGGGGGTATATGAACCTCCAGACATTGTTGAACCACAATTCCCATCACCCCTCACAATTGGACTTACTGGCTGGGAGTTAAAAGAATTGGCCTCCACAGTCACCTACAGATGTACCACTAAGGCTGTGTTCATTGAAGACAATCTTACTCGGCTACAAGTGATTGCCAAAGAAGAATGAGAAGATGGGAGTTGGAGTCCAGCAACACCTGGCAGGACAGAGGTTTCCCACCCCGATTTAGCTATTGCACTGTGGTCCAGGTGTGTGTCTTCATCTGCAAACAGGCAGCAATGTTGGCTGTGAACCTAGTGAGTGGGTGGAAGGCCACCAGGAGTCCACTTGTAAGCTGCTACACACTTCTGTTTTCAAAGAAGAACAAGATTAGAAGCAGTGTAGTGGTTAGAGCAACGGTAGCCAATAGAAACAAACCAAACAATGACCAGCCTGTTCCTCCTTATGTACTGTGTAATCCTATACAGTTCTACTCAGAAGAAAGTCTCATTTGAATTCAATGGGACTCACCCCAGGTAAGTGAGCATTGGCTATGAGACATCGAACGCAGATGATCCAGGTGTTGCTTGTTTGCCATCAACTTGCAGGCTGTACAAAAAGCGTTTGGTGGTGACTTTTTGTCTAACCAAAGAGCACACCCATGACAGGCGGCCTGGTGAGCATTTTATGAGTCTGTTTCATAGCACTATCCCTTCTGTTTAATTGTGGCATCTTTCTTTCTTTTTGAAAAAAAAAATATTTAGATAGAAACATGCCACATTTATTTCTGACAGATTGCACTTAAAAAGCTTATGGTTTGTTTATAGCATACCAAACGCATTGCTGTTAATGTAACATTTCATGCCTAATGAACCAAGACTTCGCTCCAAAGAGACAATGACGGCAAACATTGCTTTTTGTCACACTTCATTTCCCCCTCCCCATGTTTTATGGCTCTGCCCATCCTTGCCTCCGCAGACAAAATAATGTCAGATTGACAAGTCAAATCAGTGAGATTATGCCTTCGTATGATAAATCGCCAATAACCATAACATTCATTCAACAGCTTTTAGGGCAAAGAGATTATTACTGCGGCATCAGGATTCTGAAAAACATACACAGGCTGCAAGGCTGCAAGACTATGCACATGAAACCGGCTGAAAACTCAACTGGATGCAGTAGAATTTGCTTCTGAGTAAATATCCATATGGGGCGCGGGTGGCGCTGTGGGTTAAACCACAGAGCCTAGGACTTGCCAATCAGAAGGTCAGCGGTTCGAATCCCTGTGACGGGGTGAGCTCCTGTTGCTCAGTCCCTGCTCCTGCCAACCTAGCAGTTTGAAAGCACATCAAAGTGCAAGTAGATAAATAGGTAAACGGCGTTTCCGTGCGCTGCTCTGGTTCACCAGAAGCGGCTTAGTCATGCTGGCCACATGATCCGGAAGCTGTACGCCGGTTCCCTCGGCCAATAAAGCAAGATGAGCGCCGCAACCCCAGAGTTGGCCACGACTGGACCTAATGGTCAGGGGTCCCTTCACCTTTACCTAAATATCCATAGGATTGTGCTGTTAACGTGATGGATGTAATACCCAGTCCAAGACAAGTTTGAGATATTTGTTCTTTGCTCATTTCAGTATGAACTGACCTAGTCCACATTGTCACCACCCACCTAACATCTCAAGGACCGCCTCTCTCTATTTGAACTGATCTGGAACCTGTGATCACCATCTTAGGCCCTTCCTCACGAGTCCCCTTCATGAGAGGTCCAGAGGGTGGCAAGATGGCTCTCTGGTGGGACCCAGTTTGTGGAATGCTCTCCCCAGAAAGGCTCGCCTGGTGCCCTCATTACATATCTTTAAGCTCCAGGTGAAAACATTTCTCTATAATCCGCCTTTGGCTGATTAACATTCTGTGGCCCTTTGTGAGAAGGAGGGCTATTGGTTTGTTTTTGTTTTAGTATGTATTTTGTGTTCTCATTTTGTATTTTTATGTTGTGAACCATCCTGGGATCTTCAGAGAAGTATACAAATTTAATAAAATAAATAAATAATGGCAAAGGGCACCCAGAGGAGGACATCTTATGATGGGCAGGTTCATGCAGAGTCTTTTAAAGAGCATTTTGCATTGTGCCTGGAGATGGACAGGAAGCCAGTGAAGCTTCAAAACCTTGGAGATGTGTTCTAACCGCTGGGTCCCAGTTGTCGTTTCCTTGCTGTTTTGGGTTTTTTTTTTAACCAATTGAAGTTAATGATTTTAATAACTGTGCAATGAGAAACTGCTTAAGTACACATTGCAGATCAAAATACTTTTGAGTTAAAATGGCCTGTTGCAATACCGTAATCTGGACCTTAGTAGGGCATGGATAACAAACATTCACCTATTGAAATCTATGTTGTGCTGCCAACAGGGACTGGCGACTGACCATTTTGTTTTCTCTGTTTCTCATATTTCTAACCTTAAGTTCAGTTCTCCACATTTCCTCATCAGTTAGTATTTTTTTAAAGTCCTCATGAAGGTTCATCAGCATTTCAGTTCATTTTTTTCTTAATACACACACTTTTGTATGCAATGTTGCCCAATACACACATTTTTGCAAAGCAATTCCCCCCAGTATGAGGCATTTCTATACCTTATTTTCACAACACTGTGGATTTTTATTCACACTTTACCCTACTAGATGCAACATATTGCGTGACTGGAGAATTGCATGGAGAAGTGTGAATTCTGAAGCATGGCTTGTTGCTTCGGAAAGTGTGTGTTAAGTAGGTTCGCCTTTAAACGCAAACCGAACCAAATTCATCCCTCATTCCTAGCCACCAGTGCCGCAAAGATATCAAACATCAGGGCCACATTTAGCATCACCCTCAAGCTGTGAATCTGGCTTTGTAGATTTGAGCAGGATCCTGTCCAGCAGGTTGGTCAACAATTGACCCTCCATTTCTCATCAACACAAATGTCAATCGCTGTTCAGCAATATTAGAATTGGGAAGAACTTGCAATTTTATTTTATTTTTATTTTTAAACCCTCCCACAAGTCTCTATTCAGCAATGACGGTGTCCGTAATAGAATGGCAAAATAGGACGAGGAAGAAAAGAATCCTCTTTTTACTGAATGAGTAGCCATGAAGTAAAAGAGAGCAATAAAGCTTAGAAAAGGAAAGCACAGGCTGGAGACATGAGGCAGTGGAGAACAGAGACTCTGAGAAGGAGTCCCCATCATGAGCCTGCCTATAATACTGATGAATAATTTGTAAAGGCACATGACATGCCCAATAAATTACAACAATTTCTTCTATTAACTGGTACTTAGACTCCTAGTAAAACAACTTTCCTGGAAAAGTAATGGTTGGATTTGTGCAGGAGCTACACTCTGTAATTTAATAACACTTGAAGTTCCTAAGGGCAGGCAGAGAGTAGTTATTACCTACCTGTTCCTGAATTGGAGATAATTATCATCTTTACTCACTGCTCTAAACTAACTCTTGACTTTGTCCTCAAGCCAATCTTGTTGGTTCGGGGGGGGGCACAGTTCTTGAAGTTGCATGTGTGTTAGTGAGTTTGGGGAACATACTCAGGTATATGACATATTATGGCACACTATTTTATTTACAGTTTTAGTCACCTTGCAGAGGGGGCTGTTCTTGTTAGCTTTAGTGATGTGGATACTTCCCATGACACTTGCAAATGTCAAAAGCTACTATGGATGGGCAAATTTGTTCGTTTAGATTTCTCTGTTTTTCATTTTTTCTCAGCTTTTGCACTAAAAAAGGTAAAAAGGTAAAGGACCCCTGGACAGTTAAGTCCAGTCAAAGGCGACTATGGGGTTGTGGCGCTCATCTCGCTTTCAGGCCAAGGGAGCCGGCGTTTGTCCACAGACAGCTTTCTGGGTCATGTGGCCAGCATGACTAAACTGCTTCTGGTGCAACAGGACACCATGATGGAAACCAGAGTGCACGGAAACGCCGTTTACCTTCCCACCGGAGCGGTACCTATTTATCTACTTGCACTGGTGTGCTTTCGAACTTCTAGGTTGGCTGAAGCTGGGACAGAGCAACGGGAGCTCACTCCGCCGCGCAGATTCAAACCACCTTCTGACCGGCAAGCCCAAAAGGCTCAGTGGTTTAGACCACAACGCCACCTGCGTCCTTCTGTACTACACATGCCCTGAAAGTGTGTACATTATCCTCACATCAGAAGGTGTAAATGTTGCATTTTGGAAACAACAGTGCTGTCAGTGGGACAGGAAATATGGCACAGTTGCACTTTTTGTTCAAATGGATTGTGTAGAATTTTATAGTTTGATTGAGGGTAGGTTGGTGGGTGGCAAATAGCCTCAACTTGTGGTCAAAGAGATGGACTAAATGTCCTCTTGGACATACTGCCAGATTCTATGGGGATGTGAAGGCACAATGTGACCACCTTCTTCAAATCTCTCTGCCAGGGACATTTAAATAATCATTACCCTTTTCACATGCTTAAATTGTTTCTGTTTTACTATATTGCATTGATGTGCTGCATTTTGATGAACTGTTATTTACCACCCTGAGAATCCTCAGATTTGAAAAACAGTTTATTAACAACAACAGTAACAGCAGCAACAACAACAACTTCCACCACCAACAATTTTCCACCCAGGGAATCCAAATATAACTGAAAGCCAGATTGGTAATTTGGATCCAGAATGATTATGAAAGAAATTGACAGAGAGCTTCATCTTCATAAATATCTCATTTGTGTGGTGTTGTTGCAGAAGTGATGCAAAAAGACTGAGTTCTTTCTATAGCCAATAGTGAATTAATGCCTCAAATACATGACTCTCTTCGCCAATGTGAAACACTGGACTGCTGTGACACTGAACTCCTGCAAGAATGGTTCCTCCATTTATTTCAGTGGAGCCAGCAATTCCCTTTGCATAAACAGAGCAACACTCCCCACAGAAGTAAATGGGGACATCTTTATGGGCCAGGGATATTGATGTCTATAGCACTCCTATATTCACAGGGAGTCACTGGATTTGAGCAAATTAAGCTCTAGACTCCTCCAGCACTGTAAATCTGGCCATATTTCACCTGTCAATCACTATATGGAACTGTTTGATCCATGTATTAATCAAAGGACTGTAGGTGGTGGTTTCCTGGGCTACAATGAGAACTCATTGCCAGATAGTGACCCACTGTTGTTAAAGCTCCGGATTCAGAGCTATGGTAACTTCTGGGCACTATTCTGCTGATAATGTGGGTGCTCAGTAGTACACACACCAGGAAAACCATAATGTGGAGAAATTTTCCTTTTAGGATGGTTACACGGGAGCAGAATTTCCTTGTGTCAGAGAAATCTTTGATTCAGAAGGAAGAACCGGTGTTGTTATAAAGATAAAATTGTCACCCACTTGAAAGGCATGCCATGGATTTCAATTTTATAACACATTCCGCAGTGTAATGCAAGTACATAATTATCTGTCAAAGCCAGAGAATTTAAAGTTTTCACAAAAGCTGCATCATAATATAATGCTACTGTCATAATAGCTATTGTGATGTTCTCTCCAAAGCTCTTTTCCACTTGGAAGTATAATAGCCACTGAATAATACTCTAGCACCAGCTCATTTAAGCCTGAAACAGATGTTTAACTGAAGGAGAATAATGTTTAAGAAGGATTACAAACTGAAACAGGAAGTATTTTGTGCCAAAAGATTGTGCTTAATGTCATTCATGATGTTGACAATACACTGAAATTGATGTTTCAGACAAAGGTTTGCTTTTCATTTATTTGCGATGGTTTCTCCACATTATTATAGAAATCATAATACCTACAAATACCCACATAGAAATGCTTAGAAATGTGGGCTAAATAGTCAGACACGCCCATTATTGGGGCGATTTTGTGAAAATGACACCTGGACAAACATTGAGCAGCCTTGTCTGTCATCAGGCATAGAAACTGATCAGAAAGGTCAGAGATTCAGCAGACTCCACAGAGATTCATTATGATAATATGTATTTAACTCATTCTGTGCAATCCCTCTTTGATCTGGATGGTAGACACAGCTATAGGACTATGTGTGATTTATTTATTTTTTGGGTAAATGTTCTATCATCTTAGGGGATTCAAAAATAGCTGGGAAAATTGAAAGGGCGCCATGAATGGACCCAATCCACAGAAAGTTAAAGAGCTGAAACCAATGGGATATTTTCACCATGACTAATCTAAACCCCATCCCATTTAGCACAATTGATCTCCTCTGGATTGTAGGCTTTCTGGAAAGTTTATTTACAGACATTTTAATTTGTTCCTTCTGATTTTCACAGTGTCACATCTACCAGACCAAATGGCAGCCAATTCCTAACAGAATTCCAGTCCCTGGGGCTAGTTTACACACACACACACACACACACACACACACACACAAGGTATCTCATTTGGAAGCATTGCATCTGCGTGGGTAGAAGACAGGACCAGACTAAGCCCATGGGCAACAGGGGCAGTTGCTTGCCGTAGACCCCTAGGGGCGAGATGGGGAATTGCATTCCTCTTCCCCCCTTGCCCCAGTTGCAGCCTCATGACCCACATCCATATAAATAAACGAAGTGAAGTTCACTTGGATGGACTGTAACTGGGAAAACTGGGGAGGATGCAGTTCTTCGCTTGCCCTGGGATGGTTCTCCCCTCGAAGAGGAAAGTACCACTGCCGAAGCAGTCCCCTCCCTGGATTCACAATCAGGTGCAGTGACATGAAGGCTGGGGGAAACCTGTAGGAAGATATATATCTACATGCTGGTTATGGACAATATATACTATACCAGCATTAAGGACAGTAATAGGAAGAGGCATCAACTGTAGGTTTTAGGATGAAAATTACAGAGAGGTATACTGGCAAGTAACAGCAAAGTATGCAAATACCATTAAAAACAAACTGCAGGTCAGGAGAGCATCGATTTTTGGGTGGCTTTTCCATCCCATGCTGCGCCATCCTCAAAATGCCTACAACAAATCCAAAGAAGACATTTCTTTGAAGCTCTTCTATTGAGCTGGTTGTTTGTTAAATGCCATGTTGTTTTAACCTGCAGCTACTTGGTTGGTGTTTAGCTATTTGAATAAGCACTTTGGCAGGGAAGAAACCGGGATGTTTTAAGAGTGTTTTCTCTCCCTGTGAGTTGCTTCTTTCAAAAACCCTTTCCTATTTAAAAATCCTCCTTTTGTTTTTCTGCAATTTCGACTCTAGCTTGTTCTCCCCTTCTCCCTCCTTTTGAAAATGCTCGCCCCTTTGAAAGTTCCCGTCTTTCTAAAATGCCAGAAAAGTAAACAACCAAATGTGGAAGGATGCCCTGGCCAGACAATGATGTCTCCAGCGAGTGTTTCTAAGTTAAGTGCTTCTTTCAATGTCGCCATTTCTATAGGTCTGGTTAAAAAGGAGCGGGGAATGCCCTTCATCACGACACCTGTGTCTCGGCAGATGATGGATTTGTTAGGCATTTGATTGGGAAGGACTTCACCATCTCATTCTGTTTAGTACATATTATTAAAATAAAAGAATTTGCATAAAAATTAAAAAATGAGGGCATAGCCAGTGCTGGGGCTCCAGTAGTAGAATGGACTTCCATGCATACAACAGAGCTTGCTTTTTCTCTTTTGTCTTCTCCAGCCCCCATGTGCTTTCAAAATCAGCTCTGGGGACCTCCCAGAGCTGATCGGGGTGGTGTGGGGGGAGAGGAGGAAATGGAAGTCATGTTGCACCAGCAAAACTCTACATGCAGAGCCTTGGAGACAACCCTTAAGCTGCCATGCTTGGAAGTCACTGGAGAGGGTGATTTCAAAGTGAAAAAATGAAGGTGGATTTCACTTGGAGAAGTTTTTAATATGTTGGTGAGCTGCTGCAGGGAGAACCAGTGGATTTCTTTAGCTTGGAAAATCTGCTGCATAATGTTATAGATGTTAAGATCATGGCTGATCACTTTTGGGTAGCAACATTGCCAAAGTTTGTAAAGTTTCTGTGGGATGTGAAACACAGAGCAGCCAAGTACAACATCCCTAGAGGGGACATAAAAAGGGGGTGTCTGGATCAGCCAGTCAGAACTTCCTGTTTCCTCCTAGGCTGGGACAGACTTCCTCTACATGTGACTAGAGGTGGGCGTGGCCTCACCTATGCAGGTAACAAAATACCTCAGCGGAGGCCGCCATCTCTCTCTCTGACCACATTCGTCGAAGAAGCAACATCTGTTTAGACTAAGACAAAGGAGCTATCTCCTTATGGGATAGTTTCCAGGTGTATATTACTTTTGTAACTTAAGTCTGTCTTCTGGGATCCATTTGTGAACAGAATGTGAGTGAGTAAACTCTTTTTATACTTTTATAGAAGACTGTGTCGTGTCTATCTTTTTATAAGGGACTAAAGGGGAAATTACCAAGGAAACTTATTTTAAAGGCTTTAGCAAGCCTGAGCAAAAATGTGCATGGTGTGAATACTCACAAACCTGGGAAACCTGTGCAAAAAAACCTTGTGTCTGAACACACATCAATACCATCATTTTATCCTAAATACTTGAGCAGAAGTAGGGATGTAGGAAGGCATCACTTTCTATTCTGCCCTGTATTCATCACCTGCAGCACTGTTTCCACTCTGCTGCAGTTCATCTTCCTCCCAAAAAACTATGTTATTCATACAACGGTCTGTTGTGGCAAAATTACATACATTATAATTACGTTGTCATTACACTGTTCCACCCCATTCATTTCAAATGCAAAGGAAACACAGTGCAAATGGGGAAAACATAATCAATTATCTATTGTTTGTGGACTGAAAGCAACAACAACAGCAGATGCCCATTGTATTCACTGGATTGATTTCCATTCCATATTCCTTTTTCTGTTTTCATTGGTATCTAAAGAAGCAAGTCCCATAGACGGTAATGGAACATATTTTCATCTAAGTGCCCTCCAGATCACAGCGTTAAGAAAACACATTTGCCTGAATATAGGTTCCACTGTGAACCATGAGACTTTGCTCCAATCAACACTTTGGCCACATGACGGGCCTAGTTGTGAAAAGCCAGTTCTGGAGAGGAACTGTTAAATGTGGGCTGGGTAACAAAGGCAGCCAAGCTAGGCAAACCTTTTGCATGGCCTTCAAAGTGGACAGATTGTAAGACCAACGAAAGAGCTTGTGGGCAGTTTCACCTTTTATCATCTCAAGTCATCATACCTAAATTCTATGGACCAGGAATCCTGATATCTTTGTCATCATACCTGATGTTCTCATGACCTTTTGTGGTAGACATACTTTGTCTCATTATGCTGTCCCTGGTTTTGCCAACATGGTATCTCCTCTTCATCCCAACCATGCTGTTGTTGGGAAGGGGAACTGGGAGTTAACTACTGTTGCCAGATGCTTACCTAACCCACCCTTTCTGCTCTGACAGTCCTCGATAAAGAGAATTGTCATTGTTATAGCTGAAGTAGCAGAGATGACATTTCAATTTGCTTCGAGCACACACAGGGAATTCATGTCAGTGAGAGTCCTTTTCATCTTTGGTTTAAAAGGAAAGCGGAGGGCTGTAATTCCCACCAGGTGCAGACACTGATTGGGTCTGGGTCATGTTCCTGGAAACAGGGAAATGTGAAAACCAGCTGAGAAGTGGGAAGGCACACGTGTGCGCCTTTCCCAAAATCTAATTAGCAAACGATGTCTTCTCCTCTGCGATGGAAAGTGCAGAGCACCTCCATAAAATATCCGTGAGGTCTGCAGGACATTTTGGCACCTACACGGAAGTTAATTAGCTAATATTTGTAAAGTGCTTTGAAGAAGAGAACTTCTACTGAAGTGCTATGTTTTATTAGCTGAAGGGGGCAAGGAGAGAACAAGTGGAAACGTACCGAAAAGGAGATGGGAGGAAATGGGTCCTGACAATCTTTTGGTGGGGCTTTGTGTGCTCCATGGATACATTCAAGCCTGCCATTTAGAATGGGGCGCAGAATGCATCTTTCTGAGACTCTTGTAATAAAGAAAAAAGGTTTCTAGTCCTTATGGGTGTTAAGATATGCTTGAAAGTACACAAGCTCCCCGATGAAATCACAGAAATTGAATGCGGGAAGATGGTGTTCTCCTACCCTTGCCTTGCTAATACAGCAGCACCTCTTGTCTGCTACATTTTAGGCCCCAGATCCCAAACCTCACCCCAGGTGCCCTAAGATGGAGGAAAACATGCATTTGGATTGGATCAGGGTGCAGCCGCCCAGCTGCCAAGGGGGAATAGCTTGGCCAGAGCTGTCATCAAATAGTGTCCAGTGCACAGCACTGTATGGGGCTGCCCATAATCCACTGGAGAGGCAAACCAGGAGCCCAGGAGGTTCCTGTATAGCCATACCTTTAGGAAAGTTTCAGATGTATGGCACAATGATAGTTATGCCAATGTTTTCATGATAGGTATGATAATGTCTACTTTGGCTAGAGAAGACCAGCTCCTCCCAGGCAGTTGTTAGCAACACGGAGAGCTTTCAGTCGGCCACCATTCCCCAAGTGGTGTTTGGAAATCAGCTTCTGAAGTTCATCCTGCCAATAATGGCTTCAGTCAGACATAGACAAGTGAGTTCACAGTATTAGGCTATGTGGCCCAGTAATACTTATTAATATTAGGCAAGCGACTTCGCTGCATTGTTTCCAGCATCCAACTTTTGTTTTGGCAAGCCTAGACAGGCAAGCAATTTAAACATTGGGCTAGGAAATCTCAAGTCCATTGGCCTAATTAGACCTGACACAGGTCCTGATTTGGCCCACAAGGCCGTTTCCCCCAAGTTATGCCCACCTGTCACACACCTGACCTCTGACCTGGTGTCAAAGTGGTCCACTGGGGTTGGGGGCGACCCAAGATCTGGCCCACCAGAGGAGTCCAGTTCCCCATCCCTGCTTTAACACATAGTTGTGCTATGCATAATTATCTTGAAATGACTGAATCCATTAATATTTTGGTAACATTTTCATATAAATTTGTTTTAAAAGTTTTGCTTTTATTAGTATTTTTAATGTTCTTTTTGAGTATGCTTTTGTTATCTACATATTTTTTTTATAAAAAAATATTCTGGACTTGATCCCCCAAACATTGTTGGAGTACAGCTTCCATCAACTTCCATCAACTCTGATGGCTTGCTAGACTAATGGAAGCTCAACATCTGGAGAGCCACAAATTAACCATCCCTGAACCAATCTAACAGGTAGTGACTCTGAAAACCTCAACTAGAGAGAGCTCTACCAGCCTAGGTCTTTTAATCACAGATGCCGCAGATTAAACCTAGGATTTTCTTAGTGCCAATATAAACTCTAACACTCAGCTGGGGGCTATCCCCTGCCAAATCTGGCTAATCAGGTGGTGAGGGAGGTGGAATGTAGCCATGCAAGAATGCACATTTCACTATTTCTGAAGTTGCCTTTATTAGTGCTTTAAAGTTTAAAAAAAAATCTTCTTGAAATTTCTTATTTCATAGACCTAAAGAACCATTTGGGGACACTCAAAGGTGGGTAACAAAAATATTGGATCTTATCGGACTATAAAGGGGAGGCTATCATTTCTCTACTGCCACTACTCTTATCAGTCCAGTTCAGTCCAGCAAACAACATACTGGGAACCACTGTATTGTTTTACCAATACAAAAACCACCATTTTGTTTGATTAGTTTGGCATCCTCTAGAGTCTAGCACAATGGAGGATTGATTTTGCAAACTGAAGAAGGGGTTGATATTACTAACTAGTGTGCAGTCTTCTGCATATAGCACTGCCAGTTCCCTCCTGTCCAGTCTTGGAAGGGCTGTATTAAGACCAACCATAGCATTTGTTGGGCTACCACAGTGATTTAAGTTAATAATAATAATAATAATACCTCCCTGTTTTCCCAAATAAATGGGAAGCTCAGTGACTGCATTTCATTTTAAAAAATGTTAATTTGTTTATGTGTAGTTTGATGTCTGGGAGGGACGCGGGTGGCGCTGTGGGTAATACCTCAGTGCCTAGGACTTGCCAATCGTATGGTCGGCGGTTCGAATCCCCGCGGCGGGGTGAGCTCCCGTCGTTCGGTCCCAGCTCCTGCCCACCTAGCAGTTCGAAAGCACTCTTAAGTGCAAGTAGATAAATAGGTACCGCTTTATAGCGGGAAGGTAAACGCCGTTTCCGTGTGCTGTGCTGGTGCAGGCTCGCCAGAGCAGCTTCGTCACGCTGGCCACGTGACCCAGAAGTGTCTGCGGACAGCGCTGGCCCCCGGCCTCTTAAGCGAGATGGGCGCGCAACCCTAGAGTCGGACACGACTGGCCCGTACGGGCAGGGGTACCTTTACCTTTAGTTTGATGTCTAGACTCTCACTGAAACCTGCCAACCCTGTAGGGCAATGATAAGAGAGATGTTCACATTTAATGAATGTACAATCTTTGCTCATGTATAGTTGAACTGTACACTGGTAGTTATTCACATGCAACATTCAAAAGAGTGCACTGTCTGTATAGCTGTGTACACAACAGCTGAGATCTACAAATGCTGCCCCACTGACTGCTGAGCAAATGTTAGAGGGTGAGTGCCTGAAGTGGAAAGCTGTTTCTACTCTTGTAGGCTCCCCATGTGATCAAGAACCTTTGGTTCTCAATGGTTCTCCTTTTATATATTCCCTGAGCAATGGAGAACAAGCTGCCCACCACAGAAGGTTGTCCTCCAACTAGCGGAGATGACAGGAATGGCCATGGGGAATGGAAGGAGACCAAACGTGCTTGTTCCTGCTGTCCCGCATTGTGTATTGACGTAACCCAGAATGTGTGCACCTGAATGAGACTGATTCTTTCATGTAGTGAAGACAGTACGATGTCACAATGCTATTTCTGACATGATGATGTCACCAGACGTCAGCAAATGGATCAGCTAATCAGTAACACAAGGATGCTACTGAAGGCCAATGAAGTTGTTTTTAATAAGCAGGTGGGCATTTTCCCAAGGAGTGCCCAAAGTCACTGGAAGAAGAAAATATTGCTAAAATAATGTTTGCAAAATGGTGTTTTGACACAGCACTATGCAATATTTATATACCCTGTTAAAAAAATAAAAAAGAGGACACCAACAATTGTCCCCTGTCATTCAACTCCCACCCCTCTCCATGTCTGACAGGGATTCTTAATCAAAGACCCAAAAGAATAGAGCAGCTAATTTACCATTTGCCATTGCCCGAGGGGGAAGAAAATGTATGACTTCACAGATCTGGCAGGAGTCACGCTGCACCATGCCAAGTTTGATCAGACTATTTCAGTGGTTCAGCATTCTAGAAAGCAAGCACTAAGGACTCAAAGTGATGTTGACTCAGCCATTTGCTTGCTGCCAGGGAACGTTAGCAATTTCTAAACGCCTTCGATTCTTCCATAATGAAAATCCATTTAGACAAAGCCACTTCCACGCACTGCTCATTTTCATTTGGCTCCCGGAGCCTGGCCTGTATTGCTAAGTGAGGATGCAGTCATCTCCCTCTGACATCATAGGCACACAAGGAATTATCTTGTTTGTCTCTTTGGATAATTGTTGATGGGAAGGCTCACTTGTTATGTTTAGACACACCATTTGGGAGAGAAGGTAATGGGGATTTCCCCAGAGGAGGGGAACAGTGGAAGGTTTTATTACAAAAGGGAGATTTTTGCAGGAGTGTCCTGAATATTTTGCTGCATCTAGGATTACTTGATAATAGACTATATAATGGGCCTGCAGGCTACTGGAATAGGACTAGGAGTGAAAGAACAGTACCCAACCACACAGGTAATTTAAAGCTTATGTTTAGAATTGGTTCAGCTCCCAAGGCCATGTGCCTTGCCTTAGTTAGTTTGCAAGACCAGTTGTGTGTTTTTAAAAAATGTCATCCCAGATCCAGATATTGTTGTTTAGTCGTGTCCGACTCTTCGTGACCCAGTGGACCAGAGCACGCCAGGCACTCCTGTCTTCCACTGCCTCCCGCAGTTTGGTCAAACTCATGCCAGTAGCTTCGAGAACACTGTCCAACCATCTTGTCCTCTGTCATCCCCTTCTCCTTTTGCCCTCCATCTTTCCCAACATCAGGGGCTTTTCCAGGGAGTCTTGTCTTCTCATGAGGTGGCCAAAGTATTGGAGCCTCAGCTTCCGGATCTGTCCTTCCAGTGAGCACTCAGGGCTGATTTCCTTCAGAATGGATAGGTTTGATCTTCTTGCAGTCCATGGGACTCTCAAGAAGAAGAAGAGGAGTTTGGATTTGATATCCCGCTTTTCACTCCCTTTAAGGAGTCTCAAAGCGGCTAACATTCTCCTTTCCCTTCCTCCCCCACAACAAACACTCTGTGAGGTGAGTGGGGCTGAGAGACTTCAAAGAAGTGTGACTGGCCCAAGGTCACCCAGCAGCTGCATGTGGAGGAGCGGAGACGCGAACCCGGTTCCCCAGATTACGAGACTATCGCTCTTAACCACTACACCACACTGGCTCTCTGAGTTTCCTCCAGATATCTCAAGAGTTTCCTCCAGATATAGTCAGACACAATAATATGCATGCGACGCGCAATGACAGTTAGGGTCTCAGGATTCTTCTTTCACTTGCAACATGCTCTGCTAATGGGAGTAAATGGTTAAGAAATGGTTGAAAGGGATAGGGGGTGGCCCTGTTCTGGCCTCAATGTCATCTCTACACTGGTGGTAAATGTTAAGTCAAGGCTGGGGACCCAGGGACCCTGCAAGTGTCACTGGACTACAACTCCCATCATCTCCAACCACCCGTCATGCTGGCAGGGGCTGATGGGAGTTGGAGTCCAGCAACATCTGGAGGGCATTGTTGTTCTACGTGTTTTCCCTTCCCTGTGCTAAATGTTGCTCATATGCATGTGAGTATGGAGTGAGCTTTGGAAGTAGGAGTGCACCCTATACTCTTTGGGGTCCATTAGTTTCATGCTGGGGAAAAACATGAAGATAAATAAATAGGAATGTTGCCTGATTTCAAATTGCTTTCTTGTAAAGACTTTAAATACAGATTAACAAGAATAGAGAGATCAGAGAAACACAAACAAATGCTTCAAATAAACTATACACCATGCATGTCTTCTATACCATGTCCACCCATCCAGATTTTTTGATGAACCTCTTGCTACTTTAATGTGTGGATTGGCCACAGACAGTTGCATCCAGCTCTTTTCTTATCCGTGCTCCTGCAGCTATTCAGCAACAAAAGTGAAATGACACGACCAAATTTAGCAAAACTTCAGCTCAAGCTGGGTTTTGAAACCACAGTCTCCAGTAGGGAAATTGCTGTTCATCATTATTCCACTTTATAAGCATTCAACAGAAATCAAAGTCGCCAAATTCATTTTTTATTTATTAAAAAACAACATATTGCCAACCCATGAATATGAACAGCATTTTTTTAAAAAAAAGAAAGGCAAGCTTTAAGATGATTCAAAGTACCGGGGAGAATATCCACTCAGGAGATCTTAAAACTACATCGGAGACAGGCATAATCTCAAAACTGTGTTTTGAGATTAGAACTGCCAAATATTCTCCTGTTTCAATTCCAAGGTCAAAAGAGCAATTTTTATCGGACTGAAATGTTTTTGTGAATATTATTCACATTTTTTCCTTTTGTGTGTTGTCCTTATTTTCTTGGTTCTCCTGTTGATCCTTCTTGGTTGAATCATGTTGCAATCCTAGCCAATCATGGGTCATGAATGGGACAACGTCAGACTTGACTACGTAATGATGTCATTGAGGGCAAGTTAAAGGCAAGAGAGGGCTATGCAAATGAGCATGGGGGCATTTTCCAAAGGAGTTCAACATGTTACCCCAAAGATCAGTCTTTTCAAGACCAATTTTTAAAACCCATCAAAAAGTGCTCATTTATAGTTCTGGTTCAATGCTCACAGATATCAGCTTTTGATGAAAACATCTACTGAAAACTGTCAAAGAAAATCCTTGCACTGGTGAAATTAGAAGTGGGGTGAATTTGGAGTATCCATATAAACATGCCCAAGTTTTGGAAATGCAACTGAAGAGGTGGGATTATCAACTCCTGATCTAGAAGCAATGTCTGCCCTGATGGAAGCTTCATGGTAATAAAACATAATTCAGGAACGGCCTGAAAGTTCCCTACTCCTGCTTCTTCCTCCTCTGCCTCTTGTAGCTAACAGGATTACCAGCCCAAAGATGGTAAGCAGATCAATTGCCCATTTTGGACTTGGAATCTTTTTCTTACCAAACCCACCAAACACCCTGGCTTCTTAAGTGATGAAACCCTATTTCCCCCATTCCATTTCCGCAGTCACCCTGTTGTTCTGTCTTCAGTGGCTTTCCCTACTTATTTAAGAGGAGGAAGCAGAAGCAGACCCAAGTCCCCATTTATCTGAGCACACAGATTAGCTCTCAGAGCACAGAGAGGCTCTATATGTGCATTGCGGTGAACATGAGGCACTGCACCAGGCTGGTCAAATAACCTATACGGAAACAAAAGCTGGGACTTACTTCCAAGTAAACAGGCCAAGGTCAGTTGGCCTGTAAAAGCCAGCCTCCTCTTAAGGTGGCGAGGAAATACAAAGGCCATTCT
Source organism: Podarcis raffonei (assembly GCF_027172205.1). Classification (NCBI taxonomy): domain Eukaryota; kingdom Metazoa; phylum Chordata; class Lepidosauria; order Squamata; family Lacertidae; genus Podarcis; species Podarcis raffonei. The sequence continues at coordinate 12,723,279 of NC_070613.1, forward strand.
GCTGTTCTATCCAGACTCCAGCAGCCAGGGCAGAGAAAGACTCTTGCATTTGTGCACCTGCTTCCTGGCACACCATTTTTAATATGTCTCCTTCCATTGGAACCAATGGGAAAGAAAGGGGAGGGAGAGATTCAGTCATGCTCAGGAATGTAACTAAACATTTCCCTGATTTGGGGGCATATTGCGGCACCAGACTTTAGATTTTCAGATACAAGCTGTCTCCCACAGCACCCCTAGAACACCCCAACATACCTGCTTTGGTGCCCTACCACCAATGGAGCACCAACATCAGTTGGGTCAGGTTACTGGAGGAGCCAGGAACAGCCAGGAGGAAGGCTCCAACATTGGATCTCACTTCTCAGCATCAAGGGCTCGATGTGAACTATTCTATGGCACCTGGAACAACTAGTCAGGGACTCAAAAGTATAGGGTTACATCCTTGGAATGCCAACCTACTTTCAGTTACTAGAATGTAATTCACATTGAACTCAGTGAGATGTACGTCTCAATAAATAAGGGTGTGTATCTCATTGGATTCAACAGGACTTACTTCCTGGATAAACAAACAAATTAGGAAATGGTTTCTTAGCATAGTTAAAAGTTTCTACAAATCTATTGGAAGCTAAATCCTAACTTCAACTTACTCAGCTGCCCTGAGAGCCTTACCTGGCCCTGTGGAAGGATAGAAGTGTTCAAAATAAAACAAAACCATCATTTAACTTCTACCTAGAAAATCTGTAATACGTTATATTCCTAAGCATGCCATTAAATTAGCTGCAATATAGATGTATAAGTGGTGACCTTCTTCTCTCAAAATGTAACTTGTATTCTTATCAGAGAGGTAATACAATATTTGATTATTCTCATTTGTGCCCAGAACAAAACGCATTGTGTGGAAATCCAGGCAAAATTCAGATGAATAGAATTGTCAATCACCTATGTCTCAAGCATCCTGCTCCCTTGAGTTTCTTCAGCCTAATTTAGCTATTATTATTTTTTAAACTAGTCAACGAGTTGAATATGTTGGGTCCCAATTCTAATTGCCATGAAATCCTGTTGATTAGGTTTTGTAGTGTGTGATTTTTTATTTTTTTTAAAGCAGCAAAATGTGCTGACAGTGTCATGGGACCGTCTACATTTTTCTTATCCAATTGTTGCAATCAAATTTTTAGCAATATAGTTCTAGGCAGTCGTCTGTCAATCCCCCCCCCCCCGCCTTCATGTTTCTTAAAAGTTAGCAGGCCTTTTGCTTCTTTGTGGAAGGCTGAGGACAGTCTGAGTTACTGCGAGAAGATTAAAATCTTTAATTTTACATTATTTCCAGCCGTCTCTATAGAACAAAGTAGGCTTTACCTGTTGAATATGGGGCTTATGTGGAGTGGAGTGCTCTTGAGGCATTAAGAGCCAGCCTTGAGCAGCCTCTGAGGTTTAAGCTGAGGAGAATTCTAAAGGGATTACCACAGCATTTTACATAAAATGGGAAATAAAAACAGACTCGAGCAATGCATGATCATAAACACATTCCTGCTGTGATCAAGAGCCCCGTTCCCATTGCTTTTCTAAGACTGGGGCAGGAAGGGCTGTCAAAGGGCAACCATACTTGTAAGGATTTAGTCTTGTCTAATTTAGAACGAAATAGGGGGACTGAGTACTTTGTATCTCTTCCATTGTAAGAAGGTGCTCCAATCTGCAGTCTCGCCAGTTCATAGGTGAGAAACTCGCATATAATTACTTTAATGCCATTTCAAAGATTGCACAGCTTTCTGGAGAATGTGGTGAGGGGGGAGTGGAAATTTGGGCGGGGGGAGAGAGATACTTTATATATGGCTAAATATTATATAAAGTGTGCATGTATATATGTGTGAAAGTGTGTGGATATATATGTGTGTGTGCGCGTGCACGCATGTGTTGGACTAGATAAGTCTCGGGCCCCTTCCTACTGGGACCACCAAAGTCATCTAGTCCAACCGCCCTGCAATGCAGGAAACTTTTTAGGATTCGAACCCACAACCCTGAGATTAAGAGCCTCATGCTCTACCGACTGAGCTATCCCAGGAGAATGTGTATCAAAGCACTTATAAAATTGCTTAATGCACCATAAAAACAATAAACAATACCAAGAAAAACCAAAGTTCAGTACAAAACCAGCAGTATAAGAGTATTTAAAAACAAATAGAAACTGGAAATTCAAATCAATGAAAACAGGGTCTGATCGTATGGGTCAGAGTAAGGCTGTGCAAAAATATATATCTCAGGCAACTGTTATTTTCTGATTCGTGCGTGGGAGAGAGAAGGGCATTCCATAGTATAGGGGCAATAGCAGAAAACCCCTGTTTTGAGGTGATTGCCCTATGATATTCTGTAGGGTGTGGCACTACAAGTAGAATTTCCTCAGATTATCTCAGTGATCTTACAGGTCTATACAAGGGCAGGAGGTCTCTCTGGTACCCTGATCCTGAGCTGCGTATGTGTATTATTATATTAGATATAAATACTTCCTATTCAATAAATATTTGGTAGGCATCTTCATTGTTTTCAACACCTGCTAAAAGCTGTTTTCTTTAGGCTAAGCAGCCCAGAAATGTAATTTTATTAAATTCATTTTGTTCTCAGAAGTGTTGCATTTTATCTATATTTCAATAATTTTATTATGTCCATTGTTTTTAAAGCCTGTTTTTGCTGCTATTTTAAATGATATTTTATATTATTCTAAGTAAACTGCTTACATATTAATTCAATAATCTTTATAAATCTCTGTAGAGTTAGACCTGTTTAGTAGGGATTTGAACCTGGGTTTCCCTAGTCCTAGTCTGACACTTTGACCTCTACACCGCACTGGTGTTCAGGTTCAGTCTGTAAGTAAAGGGGATTCCATATTTCTTGAATCCTCCAGGAATTGGGACCAAGTTGCTTGGGCATGGATGCATTTGTAGCAAATCAGTACAGGACTAAGGAATCCAAATGGGAAGTGCATGGAGTTCTTCGTATCATCTTATATTTATATAAGACTCGTATTCATCCTGCTTCTCTGCTTTTTTAAAAAAAATAACTGATACGGTTTATATAATTTAGCAAAGATAGATAGACACGAAAGATGGCTAGCTACAGAACACACTTTACAAGAGAACACATCATCCATTTAAAGCTGCTAGACACAACCTATCAAATTAAAATATATGCACCGCCAAACAGTAATTAAAATTAAAATATAGGTAACTCAAAAATATCATCTCAGCATCAGTGCAACCTCCTGGCTAAGGGCCAACATACAAGTCTGCAGAAATGGAAAGGTCTTAAATATTGTCCCTGTAATTTTGGATTGCCGGATTTGGGTGGGATTTTCCACAAATTGGAAGGGAGTTCCAGTTCCTGTCAATTTCACCTCACCATTAGATGTGGGGCCCAATCCAAAGATCACACAACTAGAGTGTAGGGAGGAGGTGCTTTCTTGCTAGGCCTCAACCTCAGCCCGAAGCATAGTGGCAGTCAGTGCAATTTATAGCACACTGGGCCTACGAGCACCTTCCTCTTCACCCCTGTGATAAAACAAGGTGCCGTATCCTGTCCCAGCAGCAACTGTTTCTTAAATGTGTCACTTGGGGCTCGCGGTAATAGTCACAACGACCAATTAAAAAGACGTGTGTGACAGTCGCTAAGGGTTGTATCCAATGTAGTGGTGAGTGAAAGTCACTTAGCGATACGCTTGTTCCACTGGCAAAATGATTTGCCCCAGCAACCAGTGGTTGCACCGAGAATGCACAAGCAGGTTGCTGGTAACTTTGTTGTGAAAAATAAGACTGTGCAATCTGTTGCACAAGGAACTGCTGCTAGAACAGCTGATGCCATGCATGCCTCTGTTGCATAACAGTCCCTCGCCCATCTGCTAGTGCAAAAGGCCTTGCACTATCAGACAGACAATGGCTGACACCGTCTGCCAGCAGGAATCATGGAATTGTAGAGGTGGAAGGGACCCCCAGGACTTAGGCTGCAATTAAGAAAAGGCCTTCTTGGCCACAGCAGCTGAGTCCAGAAATGGCCATATCCAGTAACACATCTAAGCCACCAGCCTGTTCCATCAGGACAAAGAAAAAACTCTTTAGAATAGCCAGTTGCACTTTCTCAAGATTGCATGTGGGTGGCCCACCAAGGCCAATTCCATTTGGAATTTGGTGACTGTGGGATGTCTTTTTGACATGACATGGAAGTCAGCTCCCATAAATGGGTCGCTATGTCAGAGACATCACTTTGCCAACAAAGGTCCATATAATTAAAGCTATGGTTTTCCCAGTAGTGATGTATGGAAGTGAGAGCTGGACCATAAAGAAGGCTGATTGCCGAAGAATTGATGCTTTTGAATTATGGTGCTAGAGGAGACTCTTGAGAGTCCCATGGACTGCAAGAAGATCAAACCTATCCATTCTGAAGGAAATCGGCCCTGAGTGCTCACTGGAAGGACAGATCCTGAAGCTGAGACTCCAATACTTTGGCCACCTCATGAGAAGAGAAGACTCCCTGGAAAAGACCCTGATGTTGGGAAAGATGGAGGGCACAAGGAGAAGGGGACGACAGAGGACGAGATGGTTGGACAGTGTTCTCGAAGCTACCAGCATGAGTCTGACCAAACTGCGGGAGGCAGTTGAAGACAGGAGTGCCTGGCGTGCTCTGGTCCATGGGGTCACGAAGAGTCGGACACGACTAAACAACTAAACAACAACAACAACAATGTCCTAATTTACAGGAGGCATTCCTCTAATGTCCAGCAGGCTCATCTTATGTTCTTATGGCAGAGAGAAGAGATGGCCAAGAACTGCAGAGGTGAGGAAGGCTGACATTTTAATATTGCTTTGTTATAACCTTTTGTCTGTGGGCCTCTAGTGTATTTTTTAATATGCGGAGAAGCAGAAGAGCGTAATGGTCAAATTTTGTGAAGAATAAAGATTCTCTCCCAATTCAGATTGGCTCATTAGGTAGAAAAACCTTTTGGTGTTTTCTCTCTCCTTTTTTAAAGGAGTTGGGGAAGGCCTATTTCAGGAGAAAGGTTCTTGAAAGATTCTGCCTCATATCGAGCTTGAGAGAATAAGTTTCCCATTGCTAAGCAGTGCAGCTATTAAAGCTCAACAAATATTGACAAGGAGAAGTATCACAGGGAGATTTTCCATTTACACAGCCCGAGAATAGGAATCTCTCTCTGTTCTAGTCTCTTCTGTTCAATTGTAAACACCCTGAAAGAGAGGGAGGAAGAGGACAAAGAAAATAGAATTTGGTCGTTTCTTTCAAATATAAAATATGGCAGATGAATTCTGATCAATCTATCAGCATTGTAAATCACAGGAGGGGGAAAAACTTTTATTTTCCCATCTCTGTTGACTTTGCAGTTTCACCATTGTGACAACAACACAGATCAGCCTGCATTGTAGTGGCTCTGCAAGAGACCTTTTCATACAGTTTCCCTCCCACCAGCTTGCAGAGTCTGGCGAAGGTGAAACTATGTCATTATACTGGAAATCCTGAGACTGATTGTTATGCTAATACCCATTAGTTCTTCTTTAGCAATGCAGGCTGCTGAAAGTAGTAAATAAATCTTATTGTCACTGTCAGAATAATAGCCGACTCCTTATTGGTGCAAGATACTTTGTAGCCAATGTACTCTGCAGAGAATTTCCAGTATTGCTCAAATTGCAACGCATTCACAGGTACAAGCCAAGGCTCAATCTCCAGAATCCTATCCCAGCAGGAACATACTGCTGTAGCCAGTCAGGTAAAGTAACAATCACATTTTGTCATATAGTTAGTAAACAATATTACGTTTTATATTTTTTTATAGACAGACCTTTGTCGTGTCTCTTCTAGTCAAAATCTGGATTGTAAACTGCTTGGAGTTGGAGGTCTTTATTTTATTTATACAATTCTTAGTCTTTCACTGAAAAACAGCCTCAAGGCAGCTTACAGCTATGGGAACCGTATACAGTAAAATGCAGCTGCAAAAAGAAGCTGCGAGATCAAAGCAGGAGAACCTGCAGAAAGACCACAAGATTGAAACAGAAGGTTAAAGGGAACCCAAGTACCACTGAAAGGGCAAGAGAATAGGGTGGACCGCCTGGTATCTAAATGGCAGTAGGGTTGGGGCCAGGCAAATGTTTTGGGGAAAGAGTTCCATATTTGGGGGGCCACCACAAAAAAGGCCTCATATTTAAGAGTCACTCACAGAAGGGCTTCTGACAAAACTGGGTTTCAATGTCTTGGCCATTAATTGCACATCTGCGGTTCTACAATCAGCAGTTTTACAATTCCAAGAGGAAGATGGGTGAAATAATTTTAATTCCACGAGCACCTAGCATCCTTAGGAAATGCCTCTGTTTACCCAAACTCCACCAAATGACCATTCTGAGCTCAAACATGGGAGACATAAACCCCAGGAATGCAGGGAACTCATGCACTTGGGTAAAGTCTGGACAGGTAGGAGTAGATACCCGGCCATTGCCTTTCATGCTTTGATGACTTTGTTCCAGATTGGAAACACAGCAAGAGAGGAAGAGTTAGAGCCCCTTCTATCCCCACTCCAGGTCTGGATCCAGATGGGGGGTCCCACATTTGCAGTTTTCTTTTTAAAAAGCATTCACACAACCAGAGCCAACCCAGGACCATTTCCATGCCTAAGGTGAGGGACACGATGGCACTGCCTCCGGTCCATATGCAAAAGGCGACCACTGGCAATGTCATAGTCTTCCACCACACCCGAGGGCTACAGACTAGATCAGTGGGTGCAGGGCAGGCCATGTGGTTTGCACAGCATTTTCTGCATTCCACCCCTCAGCATCTGCTGCCTGAGGCAACTGGCTCACTCTACCTAATGGTAGGGCTGGCTCCGCCTGCAACTGCAAATTGCATGAATGGCATCTCATGTAGTTTGACATTAATGCCGACCTAGAAACAACGATGCCAGCTTAGCTCCATGCTTCAATGCCATTGCCACCCTGAGCGTTACAAGTGGAACTTCACAGACTTACTCTAAAAGTCATCCCGACATGATCTGAAGATTAGATTGCTTTGTCTCGGCTGGTGTTTATTTTGTTGTGTTGAGATATAGCGGTTGATTCCTTTCCCCTTTTTTTATAATAGAGATTAAAGGCATTCTTGTCATTTTTAATGACTGGCACTTTATAAAAAGTATTTGAGCATCGACACCAACTTTAAACATGGAAAAACTTAAGTGGCATTTAATAGCTAACTTATTACAACACAGGAATTCTCTAAACTTTATTTCCCACCACGGAGGAAGGAGGAGTCCCAGCTTGCATGATAAAGGACCGTATTGCAGGCAGAAAGGTATGACGGAGAACAGAGCAGGTGGAGCTTTTGGGAGCTGGAGATGGCTCCACTGTGGCTGCTGAGCATTCAAGAAGGAACTGAAAAAGAATGCAAAGTTAAGGTATGCTAAACATTTCTGTACAGTTGGCTGAAATTAGAGAATAAAAACCTAAGAAGAACCCTGCTAGTTGAGGGCAAAGGTCCATCTAGTTTAGCATCCTGATAATAATAATAATAATAATAATAATAATAATATGTCACCCATCTGACTGGGTTACCTCTGCCACTCTGGGCAGCTTCTAACACAGTAAAATACAGTAAGACATCAAACATTAAAAACTTCCTCACTCAGGGAAGCCAAGCAGATGCCATTGAGAAGTCTGCAAGCAAGACATGAGTACAATAGCACACTTCCCACTTGTAATTCCCAGCAACTCACACCCCAAGGCCTCCAACAGTGGGTGGGAAGGGCCAGAGGAAAAAGTGGGCAGAGCTATGGGTGTCAAATTGACTTTTCTACAGCAGGCTAGCTTCTACACACACTCACACCCCTTATTCTCCTCCTTTCAGGCAAGCAAGAGGCATGATCAGAGTTGAAGGACACATTCCAGTCAGGCAAAAACACTCAAGGAGGGTGCAATGCAGGACCAGTGAGAGGTGTGGCCTGAGGAGAGGGGTGTGTAGCTGTGGGGAAAGGGTGTTGCCTGAGGAAAAGGAGGCATAGAAGTGATTGGAAGGGCTCATTTGGCCCATAGGCCTGAGGCTGTCCACTGCTGCTTCAGTGAGCAAGGCTACAGTCCTATCCTCACTTATGTGCTGGGAGTAAGCGTCACAGAATTTTAAAGGACTGAGTAGGCATGGTTAGGATTTTGCTTCCAATTAGCTGTTTTGCTAATGACCAACGTGCAGCAAGCATAGCTGTTGAAATGCCTGGGTGAACAGGCCAGCTTTCCTTGCCGGGGTTTCCTTGCCAGCTTTCTGAAGAAAAAGTGGAGTAGCACCTTGAATAATAGTAATACATTGGTACCTCGGGTTAAGTACTTAATTCGTTCTGGAGGTCCGTTCTTAACCTGAAACTGTTCTTAACCTGAAGCACCACTTTAGCTAATGGGGCCTCCTGCTGCCGCCGGGCTGCCGGAGCACAATTTCTGTTCTCATCCTGAAGCAAAGTCCTTAACCCGAGGTAGTATTTCTGGGTTAGTGAAGTCTGTAACCTGAAGCGTCTGTAACCCGAGGTACCACTGTAATAACAAGAAAATAGCTCAGAGATATGTGGCCTGAATTTTGAGCTCTTTAGTGTTCTACACTTCTGCAAACAGGAAAACATTCCAGGGCCAGTTTGACCAGACTAGCTTCATGAGGAGAGAATCCTTAGTCTGAGTTTTTGTGAGATCCATTTAGTTAGAAAATTTCAGGCTGGACATGGGAAAGAAGGCGATTGGATTACATGGGGAAGAGCCGTTGCTCAGCAGCAAAGCACCCATTCTGCATTCAGAAGGTCCTAGGTTCAATCTTTGTCAGAGAACCCTTCCTGAGTCCTTGGAGAGCCACTGCCAGTCCGTGTAGACAATACTAACCTAGATGGACCAGTGGTCTGACTCTTTATAAGGCAGCTTCCTAGGCACATATAGGCCATGCCTACTTGCTAAGGCCTCCTCCATCGCTGCTGCCCTAATAAATTGGTGCTTTCCAAAAAGATCAACAGATGAACATTTCTCTAAATGAAGAGTGCATAAATAATGCTACAACTCTTGAATGGCAGGGATTGTTTTTTGCTTTAGACATTAAATTGCAGGCGCCATCCATCTGAATCATTTTATTACCCACCAAAACAAAAGCTCTTGGCGAGACCTTTCCAGCCATAATTAGTTAATGGCTGCAAAATACAAGCAGTCATTGGACAGCCTTAAAGGACTTTAGTCATCCTTTTTCTCTTTCTGCACTACTGATGCAGAAGGCAACTTGCTGTTTTTGTCTTTTTAAGTTGTCCCTTGCTACAAATAGGCTCCTAATGGTGCCATCTTCTGAGTCAGTCACCTGACGGCAGCAATTTCCCCAAGATATGACTCAGCATTACAAAAAGGGATGGAGCCAAGCTATCATGTCCCTAGCCAGAAAAGAACCATAGAATCATACAGTCATGTGGGATCTTGAAGGTCATCTAGTTTAACCCGCCTTCTCAATATAGGATATTTAATGAGAAACACAGCTTCAGCATCCCTGGCAGGTGAGCATCTAGTCACTATTTAGATACCTCCAGCAGACTCCCTGGAAAAGACCCTGATGTTGGGAAAGATGGAGGGCACAGGGAGAAGGGGACGACAGAGGACAAGATGGTTGGACAGTGTTCTCAAAGCTACCAGCATGAGTTTGACTAAACTGCGGGAGGCAGTGGAAGACAGGAGTGCCTGGCGTGCTCTGGTCCATGGGGTTACGAAGAGTCAGACACGACTAAACAACATGCAAAGGAGAGAGCGTGGCGTAGTGGTTAAGAGCAGTAGAGTTGTAATCTGGTGAACCGGGTTCGCTTCCCCGCTCCTCCATATGCAGCTGCTGGGTGACCTTGGGCTAGTCACATTTCTTTGAAGTCTCTCAGCCTCACTCACCTCACAGAGTATTTGTTGTGGGGGGGGGAGGGAAAGGAGAATGTTAGCCGCTTTGAGACACCTTAGGGTAGTGATAAAGCAGGATATCAAACCCAAACTCTTCTTCTTCTTCTTCTTCTTCTTCTTCTTCTTCTTCTTCTTCTTCTTCTTCTTCTTCTCTGTCCCTGGAGGCCACTCCACATGCACCAAAAGTTGCAACAGACGCATTCAATTTGATTTGTTTTGTTTTTAATGTTGCAACATGGCCGACATCCCCGGAGAAACGGCCCAGACCACCAGGGCCTGTACATCCAAAGCACTTTCCCCAGAGTCTGAGGAATCAGATGCCTCCCACCACACATCACCAGTCCAGCGGTGCAGGGAGGGAGGCTGTGGAAGGGAGGAGTTCCCATGTCTTCAGGCCAAGGGGTTGTCCCTTTAAGGCTCTGACGTTCTCTCAAGGGGGTGGTGCCTGGAAGTGGTAGTCTGGAAAGAGAAGTTTCAAAGGACTCAGCCTGCTGCAAAACAGCTGCTCACTTGGAGCTATCCATGTTCTGGCAACCTTCAACCAGTCAGGCCTTGAGCTTTAGCCCTTTCGCCTTGGGTTCTGACACTGACTCAGAACAGGGCAGAGACATAGGAAACTAATTCATCCCAAGTCAGACCAATGATCCACCTAGCTCAGCACTGTTCACACTAGGCAATCTAGGGTTTCAGACAAGGGTCTCTACCAGCCCTACCTGAAGATACCACAGATGAAGCAGGAACCTTCTGCACACAAAGCATATGCTCTGCTATTGAGCTATGGTCCTTATACATGTATGAACAGGCCTTAAAGATTGAGAACAATCAGGGGAGAGAAAGTGATACCTGACAGGTGGTTCTACATTTCTATAGCAAACCAGCACCCGGGCAGGCTCTAAGTATGTCCAATTGCACAGCAGTCTTGATTTTCAACTAAGAACTTTAATGGATGTTCTCATTTCAGTCATAAACAATGCAGTACATTTTCTTTTTGCCAGACACCTCTGGGTGAACCCTGTTTTCCCCCAAGAGGCAGTAGCCTTAACTGGCTGGCACTTACTTCTTTTATCATATTTATGAATCACATTTTTCTCTCAAAGTGCTCAAAAAAATGTTCAAGTGGGCGCTGCTGTCGAGAATGCCCCCACCGGTCTTGGTGCGTTCCCACCTTATCATGGGAAATAATGTAAAGTAGGGCATCCCCTGCATGCCTTAGTACCTGAGGATGTTGAGGCACTCCTTCAGATACTTATGTAAGCTTCTGTGCTACCATGCTGGTCAAGAGCATCATATGACCCATGGTTGCCATGCAATATTTTTGGAATGTACTGTTCTATTTTCTGTGAGAGGTGGGTACTTCTTTGGCTTCTTTGATGATAATAATAACTGATGGGCTTCCAGCAATGTACCAGTCTGCACAAGAGAGAGCAGAAGAAGCATTCTGATCATGGAAGGCCGGAAAAGGAGAGGTGATTTGGCTTGAATAAATATTTGACATCGTTAGTTTTCCACAAGAGACATACGAAGCAAGCTGAAAAGAAAGAGGTGTCATTTTTTAAAGCATGTTATGTGCCAATCCACATCCAGCACACTCCAATGTGCAGTGGACCTAGGACACTGGCATTCTGCTGTATGAACTCCATGCTCAGCGCAACTCTACCTGTGCTGCAAACATGATTAGTTAACAGGTCCTTATCTCTTCCTGCTGCTGCCTGCACTGGCAAGTTGTCCTGGACAAGAGGTAGATCAACAAAGGTACCGCAGGATCCACTTGGATTCCATTCACACCAGCAGTCATTCTGGGGGGAAAGAACTTCAAAATGTCCTTCATTTTCTGGTGTGCTCAAGTGATCAATCTCAACTTGAAATGATAACCATTGACTCTTAGAAAGATCAGGGTCTCAGGACTCGTTTTGCTTTCATCTTTGGATAAATGGCTACATGACGAAGTTGTTCTTTTTGATAGGTGAAGTTCACAACTGCATGGTAAAACACGGTGACCCATGAATGTTCACAGACTGTTAACAAGACGGTGTGGCCAAAACATCCTGGAAAATTGCTATTTATTGCAAGTTACTATGTCAGTAAGTAAACTTCCTGATGCTGACCTTCAAAGGGGTAACCACTGAATCTCAATTAGTTCTTTTTTGACAGGACTTCTCCCACAACCTGTGGTCCATTCTCTGAAGGCCTCCTAATTTGTACATTGCAGTTGCACGGGTGGTTGTCAGTGCAAATTCACAGGAATTGAGGGTGCTATGGAATGCTCAGGCTGCAGTATTCCCCCCAAAAGCCATGGAGTCCTCAGTGGAAGGGGTTTCTAGTGCTTGTTGTTGTTGTTGTTTAGTCGTTTAGTCGTGTCCGACTCTTTGTGACCTCATGGACCAGAGCACGCCAGGCACTCCTGTCTTCCACTGCCTCCCGCAGTTTGGTCAGACTCATGTTTGTAGTTTCGAGAACACTGTCCCACCATCTTGTCCTCTGTCATCCCCTTCTCCTTGTGCCCTCCATCTTTCCCAACATCAGGGTCTTTCCCAGGGAGTCTTCTCTTCTCATGAGGTGGCCAAAGTATTGGAGCCTCAGCTTCACGATCTGTCCTTCCAGTGAGCACTCAGGGCTAATTTCATTAAGAATGGAAATTTAGCTAGAGCTAAAGTTTTATTATACGACTGGTTTAGCCGTCAACAAGAAGTCAGGTGCTGCTTTCATTCTGTCCTAGGACATGAGCCAGGTATGATAAATAAATTGAGTGTTGGTTAACATCCAACCTCTACTGTTTACTGTCTAATTAGGAGAGAAATGAAAATCTTCTGGGGATTCTGCAGAAGTCAGGAGTGTTGGAAGAGTAGGTTCCATGGATGCTACATGAGAAATGTTCCAAGAGTTTTACTGGAAACCACTCCTGAATATTTGGGGGGGGGGTGAATGGAGGCTACAAAAGAAGGACGTCTGAGCAAATCTGGATTGAAAATGTAAAAGGGAGGTTAACATCCAACCTGAGATGCAAGAGATCAAACCTCCAACCAATTTGTAAGGAGAACAAAAAATTACATATCAATTTTCAACATGCATGTACCAGCTTGTTTGCTAAGATTAGGCACACAGGCCTGGGGATCCAGCATTCATGTGCGGGCTTGGGGCAAAAGTATGCTTTCCTTTGCCTCTCACACAAAGGCTGATGACAGGGTCAGCAGCTGAACTTGCACAGAGCAGCTCACATTAAACAAACAATACTCTTTTAAAACTTTTTTTTTACCTTTCACCGTTTTCCCTCAGTGGCAGCACACTAAATGAGCTCTTGAGGATTTTGCTCAATATGCTCTTCTTTAGTCCTCAGCCCAAGGGAGTTGCCCTGCTACAGTTCCAAGTCTGCGTCCCTTAAGCCCGTGGGGTTTCTAGCTATTCCGTAGGAACCCAGGGATGCCTCTGATGAGTGATCAGTCATGGCCCACGAGATTCCAGAAAGACAGCTTGCCCACTCTTAGGAACCTTCCCTTGCACTGTGTGGAGTACTAGTCACATAGTAGTGTGTGTAAACACTTCATGCAGGAAACAAAAAGGCCTAAAAAGCCTGATGAGATGCCGGTATGGACTGAGAGGGAACCCAAGAGCCCTCCCCATACCTGGTGCCCTCAATATGTTGTTGGAATCTGACTCCCATCAGTCTCAGCCAGCATGGCCAAAGGTCAGAGATGGTGGGGGCTCTGGTTCTAAGCATTTGGAGGGTGCCAGGCTGGGGGAGACTGCTCTACAACATGAAGAATTCAGGCTCAGGCATCCATCCATCCATCCATCCATCCATCCAAGTGGCTTGTTAGGTCATTTACAACAGATCCTTGCATTGTGCATGATCTAGTTCTCCCGCTTGGACTACTGCAATGTGCTCTATGTGGGGTTACCTTTGAAGGTGACCCGGAAACTACAACTAATCCAGAACGTGGCAGCTAGACTGGTGACTAAGGGCAGCTGCCGAGACCACATAACACCGGTCTTGAAAGACCTACATTGGCTCCCAGTACGTTTCCGAGCACAATTCAGTGTTGGTGTTGACCTTTAAAGCCCTAAATGGCCTCGGCCCAGTATACCTGAAGGAGCGTCTCCACCCCCATCGTTCTGCCCGGACGCTGAGGTCCGGACGCTGGTGGTTCCCTCACTGCGAGAAGCAAAGCTACAGGGAACCAGGCAGAGGGCCTTTTCGGTAGTGGCGCCCGCCCTGTGGAATGCCCTCCCACCAGATGTCAAAGCGATAAACAACTACCTGACATTTAGAAGACATCTGAAGGCAGCCCTGTTTAGGGAAGTTTTTAATGTGTGACATTTTGATGTATTTTTAATCTTTGTTGGAAGCTGCCCAGAGTGGCTGGGGAAACCCAGCCAGATGGGCGGGGTACAAATAATAAATTATTATTATTATTATTATTGGGTTGGCAACTGGTGACAGGCAATAAACCCCAGGGGGTTTGGTCCAAGAGCTGCCCCTTCTAGATTCCTAACAAGACTTTCTGTGGGGAGGAGACTGAGAGAAGATATGATAGCTATCTTCATCTTCATACCTCAAGGGCTGTCACATGGAAGATGGAGGAGGCGTGTTTTCTCCTGCTCTGGAGGATAGGATTCGAACCAATGGCTTCAAGTTACAAGAAAGGAGGTGCTGACTAAACATCAGGACTTTTTGACTGTAAGGGTTGCTTGACAGTGAAGCAGACTGTCATGAGAGGTGATGGACTCTTCTTCCTTGGAGGTTTCAAAGCAGAGGTTGGACGGTCATCTGTCATGGATGCTTTAGCTGAGATTCCTGCATTACAGGGGCTTGGACTGGATGACCCCTGAGCTCCCTTCCAACTCTACAATTCTATGATATCCTCTCCTTTCCCATTTCCTTTACAAATGGTCAGTTTGGAGATTTTCTTCTATTCTTATGCATTAATTCAGAAGGTAGCAACATGCAAAGACAATGACCCCAGTCCAGCAATCCAGAGTTATGCATGCTATAGGCGCATCGATTTCTGGGGAAGTTATGCATGCATGACTGAGGTGTGATGGATCATGTTTAGCTTAGAAACAAGAGGAAACTGAGCTCCCGAGAGGGATGCAGTTTCAACTGGCTGAGGAAACACTCCTGCTAATGTCCTAGAGGTGCATTGGACATCCCTGGAACTGTTCTTCACCTTCCCTCTGTCAGTGCGGCTAGGTATTACATTACTTGTTTGAGCAGGTACTCACTATACTTAGAGAGGGGAATGCCACATGTACCATTAAGTTTAACACCTTACATAACAGCAGGGATTTAGAAAGGGGGGGATTTTGAGGTCACCCGCTGCATTTGGGCTCCTTTTCAACGGCTCCCTCAGCCATCTGGAGGAGAAAAATAATTGAAACGAATATTATACGTGTGGAAAAGCCAGGAATGCCCCTTCAACAGTATCTTTGAACTATAGCTTCTGTGCCCTTGGGCAACTCACTCACACAGCAACGTCTTGTACCTCCCTTGGCTATAACAGTAACTTTGGCTGTAGCAGTAACATGTACACCCTTTGGCAATCCGCTTACATGGGGAGTGAAAAATGCCTTTGCTAAAAAGCGCAGCTCCCTCCAATTAATTCGCTGTTGTAGATTTCTCTCGTCTCATTCCTTTTCTCATCATTTCTGGAAAGCAACTTCCAGTGCCCCGTGGGTATAATAAAGCCCCCAGGGTCCTATCTACAGCAGGCGACACTGATGCATGTATGGAGTCACTGTGCTTTAAAAAAAACCAAACCCAGAGCAGCTGTTAAGCCAGCAAAATTATTAAAGGCACAGCTAAGAATAAGGGGAAATTTCATGACTATCATTCACTACTATCAGGTGTGTCACTTCAATGGGGAGGTGAGGCAAAGATTTTAGGGTGGGGAAGATTCCCAGCAAAGGTTAAAGGCCTGCGCTTGGATACATTCAAGTTGAAGGTGCAGAATACAAGACTGTGCAAGAGCATCTTTCTCTCTCTTACTTGAGCCTTCAAATTACCTATATGAATGGTTTCATTGCTGGCCAAATAGCAACCCTTATTTATTTGTTTGCTTACTTGAGCAGACCCTCCAAGTGTCCCTATTTTCCAGGGACAGTCTCGGATTTACAAAAGCCATCCCAGTTTCTGATTTGATCCCAGAATGTCCCGCTTGCCCTTAGGACATCCCTATTTTCATCAGAGAAATGTTGGAGTGTATTGTGTATTGAGTTATGCAACCCCCCGAGCCAAGGAGATAAGTAACTATACAACCTTTAGAAGACATCTGAAGGCAGCCCTTGGATAGGAAAGTTTTTAAATGTTTAATGTTTTATGTTTTTATATATGTTGGAAGCTGCCCTGAGTGGCTGGGACAACCTAGTCAGATAGGTGGGGTATAAATGTTAAAGCAACAACAACAACAATGTTGTTGTTAAATAATAGGCTGTCTCTATTTTCATTGGAGAATGGTTGGAGGGTATGTTTGAAAAAATTATATATTTGCCTTCACCATATATTAGAGGAAGAATAAATGATAGTAGTCTTGGAGAGGGCATTCCTTAACGAGGACATCCATGCTGATAAAGCCCCTTAATGTCTTCTGTGCTTTTATTATATTGTGTCATGGAAGGTTTAGGAGACATCGGTCAGGAAACAAGACAAGAACTTTATTGTGTCTCCTAAATAAGAGCAAAGCAGCAATAGGAAACTCCTGATTCAACCCAGCTTCAACGAGTCCAGTGCCACCTAGTGGCTAAACAATATAATGATACTATCCACACACTGGAAAAGACCCTGATGTTGGGAAAGATGGAGGGCACAAGGAGAAGGGGATGACAGAGGACAAGATGGTTGGCAGTGTTCTCGAAGCTACCAGCATGAGTTTGACCAAACTGCAGGAAGCAGTGGAAGATAGGAGTGCTTGGCGTGCTCTGGTCCATGGGGTCACGAAGAGTAGGACACGACTAAACAACTAAACAACAACAACATCCACACACTTCATATACCTAGCACATTGGTCAGTTTTATGGATGCAGGTTTATGTTCAACAGTGGCAAAGTGGTAAGGTATGAGGCAATTTGTTGTGAGGGAGCAGCAGGCCAGATGGGATCCCTACCTGCCACTCCCTCTCATTAACAACTTTTCCACACAATGTGGAGCCCTGTGATTAAACACTCCTGTTCATGCTGTGTTGCTCCAGGTCAGGGAGACTTGGGTTTCCACATCTGTCACTAAAGCAGTAGCTCAAATGGGTTGGTTATAAATATGGCTGATCACATTTTCTGTGGAACTGCATCCTGCAATCTAGCATCCACTTAGATGGTGTTTTATGTGATAAACAAAAACCTTTTGGTGGTGTTTAGGTTGGACTCCCATGCACCCCTAGCCGAGAGTAAGCTCCAGTGAACAACGTTAAGCTTAACTCTGAGTAAACCTATACAAAATCACACTGTTAGTTGGTTTTGTTTTGTTTCCTGCTTCTGCTTTCATTATTAGGTTGGAACAACTAGTTTTTATGCATGTTTTAAAGCTGTGTTCTGTTGGGTTTTAATGATATTTCCAATTTAGAATATTATTATTATTATTTGACATTTACGTGTCACTTCACAACAGAACCGTCTAAAAGTGACTTACAAAAAAGACATTGTTTAAAGGAATTGTTGTAAGACACTTTGAGAACTGCAAATGAAAAAATGGGGTAGAAATATTTTAAATATAACAGAAAATGCTCATCACCTGTAGTCAGAGAAGGAAGGGGGTAGGTCCCCTGCCCTCTCTAAATAGCATCCGGATTGAGATGTGTAGCGTATTTTGACTATTTCTGTAGTTGTCTTTTAAAAAATACCTTCACAACTATCCTAGACTACATCGACATCACAGTTAGAAGCCCATCAACCCCACAGCAGGGGAGCCAGCTGGCAACCTGGTGAAGACTTTGATGTACAGGGAACCATTTGCACAGGGAACAGAACAGGACTGTTTATCCCTGCTGCGTCTTTCTCCATGAGGCATAAATAGTGCCTGTCTTAGGCATTTGTACATCTGAAGAAGAAGAATGCCCACCCAATTCTAGAGGTCTTAAAAAAGAAAATCTTGCAGAGATTGATGGGGAAATGCTGCTCCCTCTAGAATCTGTGGCCAGATTGATTGTTTCATAGGATTTTCTTTTTTTCCACCCCTCTATTCATGTGGTCTAAACCACAGAGCTTGCCGATCAGAAGGTCGGCGGTTCGAATCCCCGTGACGGGGCGAGCTCCCCTTGCTCGGTCCCTGCTCCTGCCCACCTAGCAGTTCGAAAGCACACCAGTGCAAGTAGATAAATAGGTACTGCTCTGGCGGGAAGGTAAACGGCATTTCCATGCACTGCTCTGGTTCGCCAGAAGTGGCTTAGTCATGCTGGCCACATGACCTGGAAGCTGTCTGCGGACAAACGCTGGCTCCCTCAGCCTATAGAGCGAGATGAGCACCGCAACCCCAGAGTCGTCCATGACTGGACCTAATGGTCAGGGGGTACCTTTACTTTTGCCTTTATTCATGTAAGTGACTCAAAACAGCATTCATTGGGCTTTCTCCTTTTATCATTGCCACACAGCTCTGTGACATTGAGTTAGGCTAAGAGGTGGTGATTTCATAAGGTCATAGAATTGTAGAATCATAGAGTTGGAAGGGGTCCAGTCCAAGCCCCTGTAATGCAGGAATCTCAGCTAGATCATCCATGACAGATGACCATCCAACCTCTGCTTAAAAACCTCCAAGGAAGAAGAATCCACCACCTCTCATGGCAGTCTGCTTCACTGTCAAGCGACCCTTCCAGTCAAAAAGTTCTTCCTGGTGTTCAGTCAGAATCTCCTTTTTTCTGTTGTGAAGGCTGGGTGGGGATTTAGACCTACATCCACTTGGTCCAAGTTCAGCATATCTCCACTATACCACAACAGTGCTCACCCAAAGCATTTTTCAGCCTTAAGCAGAGACCAAATGATATTATGCACACAAACAGGCCAACACTTAGGTCCCATTTGCACTATATATTTAAAGCAGTATCATGCCACTTGAAGTAGTCCAGGCTTCCCTCAAGGAATCCTGGGAAGTGTAGTCTGTTAAGGCTGCTGTGAGTGGTTAGGAGACCTCCATTCCACTCACAGAACTACAGTTCCCACAGTCCCCTGGAAAGAGGGATTGATTATTAAACCACTATGAAAATGGTAGCTCTGTGAGAGAAATAGGGGTCTCTTAACAACTGTCAGCATTCTTAACAAATTAGAGACTAACAACTAGCCTGCACCAAATACAGGAAGAACTGCGGCTTGGTGGCACAAGCTTTGCATGCAGAAGGTCCTAAATTCAATCCCTGGTGCTTCCAGATGAAGCTGTCAATATGGGTTTCTCTAAATTTCTCATTGTTGTAGTCTTAAGTTCGGTTCTCTCTATCAATTTGCAATTTATTTATTCTTAAATCCTCATGAAAATTCACCCACATTTTAGTCAGAATTTTTCCCAGTATACACATGTGTGTGTGCAATTTTGCCTAATATACACATTTCTGCAAAGCGATTTTCCTAATATACTGGATGCTTGTGTGTTATTTTGTTAACTGTGCCCTTCTATGCACCGTTTTATTTTGTTTTCTAAGTCAGCTTGAACAAAAAGAGGCAGGGTGGGTAATTGTATGTAAAGACAAGTAAATTAATAAATGATTGGTATGAAAGGGACACCCAGAGCAAGGCCCTAAGCAAGGAAGAACAAATAGTTCGTTGTGTATGTCTTCATTGTTGCAGTATCTATGAGAAGTGCCTGGGTGTATCTTCCATCCTAAATGGATACCAGCCTACATTGATACATCTTGATTCCGCCTACTCTGCTTTATAGAGTCATAGGCTATAATTTCCCCAAGATAGTAAAGTATCCATCTTTTTGTCATGAGATCTTAAGGATTTCCACTAGGCTACTTCATTAGCTAATTAATAAGCTAAGCTGATCAATGAAAACCTTTTGATTAATTAAAAATGTGTACCTAGTAAATTCGGCAGCAAAGGTGCTTTTTTTTTCCTTGTAAAGAAATGTAACATTTGTAATAGGACTACTTTAAAAAACCAGAGGAAATAGCCATCATCTTAGAAGAGACATTCTCTTTTCTTCCCACCAAAGAAAGACGGTATCTTCTGCAATGAAATCATTTTGTTTTTCTTAGAGAGTTCTTGTTCTTACTCATATGCAAATATTTTTAACCACTATTAAAATGATTCCAATTCATGGCTTGGGTGTCTCGAAAGGCCTAATTTCTGTTCTCATTTCACTATTAAATACTATTTGATTTTGTGACACTTAAAGCAGGCTTGCCCAGTTTAGTGCTCACCAGATTTCATTGGACTAGACTTCCCATCTTCTGTGACAATTCGCCATACTGGTCAGGTGTTTTTTATTTAAGTCCAACAATATCTGGAAGAGAGCAAGTGAGATAGGATGCTTTAAAGGCTAGGGAAGGGGAAGAGAAAACTCTGGGTGTTTGGGGAAAAGTTTAATATAGGCACAGCATGATTCAGAATAGCCCTTCAGGGGCACATTTTAAGAAACAATTATCATCAAATCTAACTGTAGTAATTAGAATAATAGCTATACCATAGTATACTCAATGTGCTATATGCTAATGTGCTATATTACACTATACTATATATTAAATAGTTGCTCTATAGCAGGGGTCACCAATGCAGTGTCCATGATTGCCAGTGTGCCTGCTAGTCCCTCCAATGGTGATCTCGGTAAATATCCCCTCAAAATTCCACAATGCAAGAGACTGTTTGCACTTCCAGATAAGTTCCTTTGTGCATTAGATCAGCCTCTTCTGCATTGGACTGGACACCCACCCTCCTTTCCGTTCTGACCATAATAAAGTGTTGTTGATGATGATGACGACTAGAGGAGAAATGCAAAGAGCTTCTCTTTGTGAGAAAGTGTGGTGGTGCCTAATGTAGACGCCTTTTCTGATTGGTGGGAGGACTGGCTGATAGAGGGTATGGTCACACCATTTTGTGGCCCTCTCTTTTTTTCTGCTCTTTTAGATCTGGTGGCCATTTTGTGTTATGCCACGCCCCCATGGCTGCCATTTTGAATGGCATACACAGCCCAACAAAAGCCTTTGCGGGCACCATGATGTATATGATCAAGTGGGTGTTGGTCCATGACAGCTAGGATTGTGTATCTTTTGTTGTTACGGAGCAGGTGTTCATTAACTATAATTAATCAATTAATTATACTGCCCTTCATCTGAGGGTCACAGGGCAGCTTACAATATAAAAACATAAAAATACATACCATAATAACAAACAAAACAACCCTCTGGTACACACACATGCACACACAATTTAAAAGGCCATAGTTTGTTTAACCAAAGACTTGGGAGAAGAGGTTACGTTTTGAAAGTGTCAAGTGAGCCTCCTTGAGGAGATCATTCCACAAACAGGGAGCCACTGCTTCAGACTTCTTATGGAGGAGATACATATGGGAGAGGCAGTCCTGGAGGTATTGCAGTCCTGAGCTGTTTAAGGTGTTATTGCTTAAAACCAGCACTTTGAATTGGAACCAGAAACTAATTGGCAGCCAGTACAGTTGGACCAGGATTGGCATTATATACACAAACCATCTTGGTCACCAAATTCTGCACCAGCTGAAGTTTCTGAACCATCTTCAGAGGCAGCCCAGTGTATAACATGTTGCAGTAATCTAACCTAGAGATTACCAGAGCATAACCAATTGATGTTAGGCTATCCCTGTCCGGATACGGGTGTAGCTGGACCACCAGCTGAAGCTGATGGAAGGCACTATCTATAAAATGCCCATCTAATGTATATTAAATGCCCACAACTCCTACTTCCACAAACATATTACTATCCCCACTCTTCTTTGGAGCTTCATTTAGTTAAAAAAAAAACCATCAAGAAATCAGTCATGGATCTTCCTGCATAATGCATATTTTGGCCCTTAGCTGGTGCTTGTAGTTAACGTTTGTCTCTTAACACCTCAATATTTAATGCATTTCTTGGGACAATATCCATCTGTTTTTAGTTGTTTTTGCTGTCTGAACCTCTCCCATTAGGTGACAAGCCTCTGAAGATTCCAACTTTAAATTTGAGATATGGAAATATAATTTTACAATAGCGGAAAAACCCAATTTGCATGGCTGCAAAATGTTGGTTTAATCACGATCAGTTCTATTTATATGCTGAAAGAAATCCTTTTCTCCTACAACAATGAGGGAACCAAGTATATTGTGTATGGGTTGGCAACTGAAAGCCCCTGGGAGTGGGGTGTCAGTTGCCCCTCCTAGTTTTTAGTTAAAAGGCCAAAAAAAAAAAAAAGACTACAGTAGTAGACACGGGTGGCTCTGTGGGTTAAACCACAGAGCCTAGGACTTGCCGATCAGACGATTGGTGGTTAGAATCCCCGTGATGGGGTGAGCTCCCGTTGCTCAGTCCCTGCTCCTGCCAACCTAGCAGTTCGAAAGCACGTCAAAGTGCAAGTAGATAAATAGGTACCACTCCGGCGGGAAGGTAAACGGCATTTCCGTGCGCTGCTCTGGTTCACCAGAAGCAGCTTAGTCATGCTGGCCACATGACCCGGAAGCTGTACGCCGGCTCCCTCGGCCAATAAAGCGAGATGAGTGCCGCAACCCCAGAGTCGGTCACGAGTGGACCTAATGGTCAGGGGTCCCCTTTACCTTTACCTTTTAGTAGTTTCTAT
The DNA here is from genome assembly GCF_027172205.1 of Podarcis raffonei. Taxonomy (NCBI): domain Eukaryota; kingdom Metazoa; phylum Chordata; class Lepidosauria; order Squamata; family Lacertidae; genus Podarcis; species Podarcis raffonei. The sequence continues at coordinate 12,745,914 of NC_070613.1, forward strand.
CACCTTAGAGGTGGGTTAGGGATGATAGCTCATCACAGGCACACACAACTTCCCTCCAGCAAAACTAGGGTTGCCAACCAGCATCCCTGACTTTACCTTCTGCTTGCCAGGTTCTGCCCCAGCTCCACCTTTGGCCTGCCAAATGCCATACTGGTTCCCTTCATGCCTTTCCAGGCTCACCAAACCTATCAGCTTCTCGCTTGGCTCTGCCTACCCGGCTTGTTTTGAAATCAAAAGTTGGCAGCCCTTAGCAAAACAAGGTGCTGACCCAGAGGCATAGAGGTTTTTGTTAGGGTTTTTTTTTTTTGTATTTTAATGTGCTACTCATCAGCAGGCAAGCACACAGCAGAACGGGGAAATTGTGCTGGGGGTCATATGAGGCCTAGGCAAGTAGCTCACTCGTCGCCCCACTTCCCCCCACCCCTACCCAATTCCTCCAGATGTTTAAAGACCGGCTTTCAGCCCCATTCTAAAGATGTCACAATAAAAATGACAGGTTCTTCCTTTCACCTAGTGCTGTACACACTTAAAGAGGTGCTGCTGCTCCTACTGCTGTTGCCGTGGCCATAAATCTTACTTAATCACCAGATCAAGGTTCCATTTGCATACAAGAGAGAGCTTGAAAACTACCTGAACAGTTGCCAAGAACGTAACTAGCATGCATAACCTTCAGAGAGGTTATTAGAAGGCAGAGGTGCACCAGTGACTTGAGGGGTGGGGGGGAAATATGCAATGGTAATTTCTTATCGTCGGTGTAAGAGGGCAGAAATGAGTCCAAGAAAAACATGCAGTCAAGGATCTCAGACAAGGAGGAAGACCAACTGAAACAATCCATCCCGAGCAATAGGTATTCTTGTCAACATTCCCTTTACATGTTGCCTGTCAACTGCTGGAAACTGTAACGGCCCTCAGGGGTGGTTAGTATTGGTGGGGAGTGAGCTTGCTTGCTCCATTTGCAACCCACCCCTTATGCTGTACTCGCCAGGGAACACACCAGAGGCTCAGGTGCAGTGCCAGATTTACGTATAAGCTAAACAAGCTACAGCTTAGGGCCCCACTCTCTTGGGGCACCCCAAAAAATTAAAGGGGGGAAAACTGGATGTACATTTCCAAAATATAAGATAAAAGACAAATGAAATAAAACCTACATACAGTAACAGTGTTTTGTGTTGTGTAGGCTACTGTGATGTAAGTAATGGGCCCCGCCTGCTAGCCTGCTCCCTAAAATATCACTGGTTTGCTCATTTCTATATATAGGGTGCCTACATTTTGCATGGACTTTGCATTCTGCATGGACTTTTCAACAATTACTTTGATAAAATACATATTTTGTTATGTGCAAGTGGCTTTAGATACCTATTAGGTCCATAAATTACCATATAGCATATATTCAACACAAAAACAGTGACAATTTGTTGCTGACAAAGGGCAGCTGGACATATAAAGGGCCCCATTACCTTCAGCAGCGTAGGGCCTTATTAAACCTAAATCCGGCCCTGCTCAGGTGCCTTCACAACAGGGTGTTCTCTTCTGCTACCCATACACAAAAAGACAGTAGCTTCCAGTGTGGTGTAGTGGTTAAGAGCAGTAGTCTCATAATCTGGTGAACCGGGTTCGCTTCCCTGCTCCTCCACATGCAGCTGCTGAGTGACCTTGGGCCAGTCACACTTCTCTGAAGTCTCTCAGCCCCACTCACCTCACAGGGTGTTTGTTGTGGAGGAGGAAGGGAAAGGAGAATGTTAGCTGCTTTGAGACTCCTTCGGGTAGTGATAAAGTGGGATATCAAATCCAAACTCCTCCTCCTCTTCTTCTTCTTCTTCTTCAAGGGGCAAACACAGCTCCAACATTGGAAAGATCCTGCCTATGCCTCCAGGAGGAAGGAGAAATTAAGGCTGCAATCCTAACCATGTCTACTCAGAAGTAAGTCCGACTGAATTCAACGGGGTTTCCTCCCAGGTAAGTGGGGTTAGCACTGCAGCCTCAGACTTGCAGGCTTTCATCAAACAATACACCTAGATCACAGAATTGGCCTCATTGCTTGCTACCATCTCTGGCTCCCTCAATAGTTAGAAAGCTGGGGTTCCATCGGCACTGTATCTTTAAAGCTCCACTTTAAACAGTCATGGTTCCCCCTCCCCGCCCCCAGAGAATCCTGGGAAATGTAGTTTGTTAAGGGTGCTAAGAGTTGTGAGGAGACCCCTATTCCCCTCACTGAGCTACTGTTGCCGGATAGTCCCCTCCACCTGCCATAGCTGTTAGGATGAATGGGAGGTGGGCAGGCATAGGGCCAGTTGCAGAGCAGAAGCCTCTTCTCTGTCTCTCCCACTGCCTCCATGAGCAAACTGGAGGAGCATGGAGGTGGGCAGAGAGTGTGGGATCTTCTTTTGTTGCCTATGTACCCCTTCCCTTCCCTTCCCTCCCCCACGCCTCGTACTTTGCCGCAGGCCCCTACTCGTTCACAACATTTAACGGCCCGCTTTGATATGCAGCCAGTGGTGTGTTTTTTTGTGTGTTTTTGTTTTGCCATTCCCGACTCATCTTTGATTCAGAAGTGCTCATGCCAACGAGGTTTTTCAGAGCCAAAAGGAGGCACGGCTACCTTAGCAGTTTTTGAAAACTCAGGCCGTAAGCAAAATGAAGGTTTGGCAAAGAGGACTGGATAATGTGATTCTCAAGTCTGGAAAATACCTTTTGCGTTGCAGGTGCTACGTATTCTTCTGCATGGCCTAATAATAGAAAATGCCCGGCTAATGGAATATTACAGAAAGCCACTTAGGTGGACATAAATTTTATGAGGCAAATGGCCTCTCACAAAACGCCAGCTTGAATCCTGCAATGGGTCTGGTATAGTACGTTTTGAACTGCAGCACATTTTAAAATAGAAAACCCAGGGATTTGCTTCATGGTCATCCATACAACAATATTTAGATAAGCATAAGGCACCATACATTTACAGTACATTTAAAGTACATGGCTTCTCTCAAAGAATACTGGGAACTGTGGTATAGCCTAATTAAAGCTACAATTCCTAGCACCCTTGACAAACTACAGTTCCCAGGATTCTTGGGGGGGGGAGCCATGTGCTTTAAATATGTTTTAAATATATGGTATGGATGTGACCAAAGACACATAGGAACATTTTCAGCAGCATTAAAAATCTCCCCATTTACATTGCCTCTGTCAACCGATTCATTTCACGTGGGATTCCTGATTGGCCAGCACCATTCATGTGACTAATCCATAAGAAGAAGAAGCAGTAACGAGAAAAGGGGGGGTGCAAAGCAGAATGGGACCAGAAGACAACTTCACACAGCATGATTTGGAGAAGAAGAAGAAGAAGAAGAAGAAGAAGAAGAAGAAGAAGAAGAAGAAGAAGAAGGTTGTTTGGATTTGATATCCCGCTTTATCACTACCCAAAGGAGTCTCAAAGTGGCTAACAATCTCCCTTCCCTTCCTCCCCCACAACAAACACTCTGCGAGGTGAGTGAGGCTGAGAGACTTCACAGAAGTGTGACTGGCCCAAGGTCACCCAGTAGCTGCATGTGGAGGAGCGGAGGCACGAACCCAGTTCACCAGATTACGAGTCTACTGCTCTTAACCACTACACCACACTGGCTCTAAAAAGTGAATGATTGCAAACAGTGGTTTTCTGTACAATATTTCTACCCCTCTGGAATTGCTATTTGCAGCTCAGAAAAATTGAAATGAGAATACTTGGTGCAACCCTAGTTTACATGCACCTGATCTGGTTTTCCACAGTCATTTCTACATTATCGTTTGCCGCGACCCCACTATTTCATAGTACAGTTTTGTGTGACTATGAGTTGGTTCACACATTAATGTTTGCATCATAGAATTGGAACCAACTTTGGAGGTCAACTATTCCAATCTCCTACTCAATGCAGAATCTTTGAGACAATCCTCAAAAGCAAAAATGTTCATCACTTCCCAACACATATGTCATCAACCCTTGCAATAAGTTACCAGAACCAGTAGGTACCAGTTGGGGGGCGATAGACAGAGGGGCAATCTATTCTTCCTGCATGGATTTCTCCTTGCCATCATGCAGTGTATTTCCTCAAACTTTACTTCCTTCCTTCCTGATTCTTCTCCAGTTCAGTTAGTGTTGCTGTTGGGCCTTCAATGCCTTCTTTCAACCATCAGTCTTACCAGAATATTATTTTTGCACTCCCCTGTTATATACAGTATGAACAGGTTCTCACAGATAAATTGCCACAAACAAAATTTTCATACGACCCATGAAAAGTCATGCTCAGCACAATGCTTTTAAATGGAGTTAGGGCATACAGTTGTCTGGAGAAGAGAGTTCAGATCCAGAAAAACCAGGTGATGGACATGTTAAAGCCAAAATGAGACACAGCAACCAAAACCCTGGCTGGGAGCAGTGATGTGGTGGCAGATCCACCTTCACACACAAAGCCCTTCCACTTTTGGCATCCAGGATGGATCAAAAGCTAGTCCATTTCCTGATGAAGGGGCGTGACCCAGGCCATTGCGGATCTGGTGCAGCATAAAGAAAAAGAAATGGAATTGTTCTACCACTGTCTAACAGGCTGTCTGCAGCATCCTCTCACTTCCTTATATAATGGTTGCTGGAAGGTTGGAGCAAGGGACAGAGAATAAATTGTATTTAGTCTGCATTTAAACCTAATTCACTCTTTCTGAAACACTGCAAACACAATAATCCATCAAAATTCGCACATATCTGAATTTTGCAGGACAGTTCTCCATCCAAGTAATGTGCACAAAAAATACATATACTAAGGTAAAATGTGCATAAAACTGCATATATTCATGAAAATAACATGCAAACATGCAGTTTATTAGGGAAAATGTAAATATTAGGAAAATATGCTTTGCAAAAATGTTTACGAACTTAATCCGTTCCTGAAGTCCGTTCTTAAACCAAATCTGTTCCTAAACTGAGGCATGCTTTTCCTAATAAGACCTCCCGCTGCCGGTGCCCTTCCACCATTCGGCTTCCATTCGTAGACTGAGCTAAAGTTCGCAAACCGGAACACTACTTCCAGTTTTGCGGAATTCGTAAACCAAATAATTTGTAAACAGGACTGTTCATAAACCGAGGTACCACTGTATTACGCAAACTGCATTCAAAAATGTGTGTATTCACACAAAAATGCTGGTGGATTTTCACGAGAAATTTAAAATTAAATAAATTGTAAGCTGATTTCGAAATGTGGAGAACTGAACTTAAGACTGGAAAAATGAGAAACTGAAATTGACAGATTCGCCCATCCCTAGTTGGAGCACAAAAAAGCAGGGAAATTTGAAGCCTCAGGGAAACCTTGCATTCCAAGGCAGGGTGGGGCAGAGAGGAGCAATTTCTGGCAAGAACTTAGCCTGGAATTAAAACCAAATCCAGTTGTGTGTAAGGATGCTTGAAGAATCTGACCTTTGCAAATTCTGATGTGACCTCACCTGATGCTATTGGACTACAGTGTAGATCAGAACACAATTGCCCTTGGGATTTTGATCTTCTCTCACTGTTGCGATGTTTCTCAGCTCAAAGAAATATGTATCCAAATGCATATAAAATGAAAATTTTGAGGTAAAACATGACAGAAAATACATTTTTTGAGATATGTATTTTGTGAAAGTATATGTTTAAAAATACATTAATTAATTGCATATTTAAACATTGGTTTTTGTGCTTTAAAAAAGTGAAGTCAGATTAATGCAGAAACTATTACCACTACTACTACAGTGGTACCTCGGGTTACAGACTCTTCAGGTTACAGACTCCGCTAACCCAGAAATAGTACCTCAGGTTAAGAACTTTGCTTCAGGATGAGAACAGAAATTGCACAGTGGTGGCGCGGCGGCAGCAGGAGGCCCCATTAGCTAAAGTGGTGCTTCAGGTTAAGAACAGTTTCAGGTTAAGTACGGACCTCCGGAACGAATTAAGTTCTTAACCCGAGGTACCACTGTACTACTATTTTATTGAATTTACACCTAGTCCTTCCTCAAGGACCCCAGAGTGCCAAACAGTATACAATTTAAAAGCAAAAAGAAAGCAAAATCATTATAAGATAATTTAAGCAAGTACAATAAAATATATCTAAAAGCAATGTCACTTAAAAACCTTCTCCTATCAAATGATCATGAACATTCTTCAGCCACCAAATGTCTGGGTTAACCAGAATGTTTTCAATTCTTCCTGAAAGTTAATAATGATGGAGACAGACACATGTCACTCCAGAGGGCATTCCACAACCAGGGAACCACCACTGAAAAGGCCCTGTCATGGGCCAGCGCCAACATACCAGCTGCTGGTGGCAGCACCACCAGTGAGGCCTCACCTGGTGATCATAGATGGCAGAGATTTAAAAATGAACCTATGATGACTTGACATGGGCCAGAAATGGACATCCATTAATTCCTAGCTGATGGGTTCAAAATTGTCCAAGCACATGCATAGTTTTGACAACTTGGCATGTCCATTTTAGGCCGCATTTACAATCACCACTCCAAGCTGGAAGACAGTTGGGAGGAAGTAACAAGGCTATTGTTTCCATGCGTCTGGTTCTTGTATTTTATTATTATTATTTATTATTGCATGATTCCTCCGGGGACCTCAAGGTGTTGTGCATTGTTCTCACCCTCGTTTTATTCTCACACTGACCCCGAGAGAGGGTGCCTGACCCAAGGTGAGCAGTGAGCTTCATGGCCAAGTGGGAATTTGAACCCTGGTCTCCTGGGTCCTAGTTCAGCTCTCTAACCACTACACCACACTGGCTCTTACTGCACATATGTTTAGCTCTTGGGCACTTACTACAGCAGTGTGAGATCTGGGAAAAGGAGTTTCCATAGCAATGATTTGGGCCTAAATAGCATGTACACCATTCTCTGCCCTTTTCTGGTTAGTAAGTGCTCGACTGAGTACAGTATTTTGCAGACCTGAGGCTAGAAAAACCATTCCAACAATAGGATTTTTATTGTTCTTCCTTTTTAAAGAAAACTCATTTGGTGTCCCTTTCCTGCTAAGTATCTTCACCCATCATAGCCCTTTAAGACCATGAGCACATTTCTGAAAACACACCTAATTTCAACTTAAACCCTTTGATGATGTTTGCTAAAATACAGAAGGTGCTTCTCACATGACACCGGATATTACAGTGTTTGATTGCCACGTCTGTGGGCTTAAGGCAGTTTCTAATGAAAGAGTTATGATTTCAAAAATCCCCCAAATTATAAATAGACTCTCCCAGCTTCTGTTCTGCCTTTGAAGAGGATGAAATTTCCTCACTCACACAAACTGCTCGGAGTTGCTGCTCCTCTGTCAAACTTAAAGGTAAAGAGCCCTCTGACAGTTAAGTCCAGTCGCAAACGACTCTGGGGTTGTGGTGCTCATCTCGTTTTACAAGCCGAGGGGGCCGGTGTTTGACCGCAGACAGTTTTTCCAGGTCATGTGGCCAGCATGACTAAGCCACTTCTGGCAAACCAGAGCAGCGCACGGAAACGCCGTTTACCTTCCCGCTGGAGCAGTATCTATTTATCTACTTGCAGTGGTGTACTTTCGAACTGCTAGGTTGGCAGGAGCTGGGACCGAGCAACAGGAGCTTACCCCATCGCGGGGATTTGAACCACTGACCTTTTGATCGGCAAGCCTAAGGCTCAGTGGTTTAGACCACAGCGCCACCCACATCCCATCTGTCAAACTTAGGGCTAAGTATTTATTTATTCCAAAGCCTGCTGGAAACGGCAGAATGGGACTTGAGTTTTAATTTAATTTAGTGGCCAAGGACATTTTGTTGTCGAAGTCTGAGGAGAAAATATGACACACAATATTCACCCACTCAATTCCCTGTACAGAAGCCAACTGGACTGTCAGGTGAATCTACCTTCAACCCAAGGCAATGTCCTCCACCATACTTGAGGGCAGTGTGTTAGATTTATGGGCATAGGCAGCTCCTGTGACACACACAGCTTAGCTGAAGGCCTGCCTTATCCCATATGTGCCATTTTTAAAAGTGCTACAGAGTCTTCGTTCTAGATTAGTGTCTTGAAACAGGTGGCAGGTGAGTTTGAGGGTCATCTCAAATTCCAAATACATTTCTTCAGATATATGACAACCAGGTGTTAACCACTGCATTTATAGAAAAGAGAGGACTTCCTCTTGCTTCAGGCGAAATCTTTTCCCCTTGGTGCATGTTGCTGGGGAACAACCTTCCCCAACCTGGTGCCCTTCAGATACTTTGGACTACAAATCCCACCAGTCCCAGCGAGCCCAGGAGTTGTAGTCAAAAACAGCAGGAGGGCCCAGGTACAGGAAGGCTTCAGTGGGAGGCTGGCTCAGGCCATTTTTGGTTTGAGGTACCAACAGCACAATCCTGTGCCTGCCTACACAGCAGTCAGTCCTATTGTGTTCAACTGGAGCTAAATATAAGACTTTGGCTGTAATATCACTGTTTTGAGTTTAGCTGTGGTGTTTTGTGTAGCTCCAAAAGATAAGAGAAGCTCTGGTGAGAATTCAAAAGTAAGACAAATGACTCAGCAATTGAATGATTGATTTATGGAGAAAGATTAAAAGAGGGAAATGTGTATAGCTAAAGGGGTGACATGATAACTGTCTATATGTATTTTGAAGATGTATACCAAAGAAAGCAAGGAAGTGGTGAGGGTGGCTGTTGATGGCTTGGAAAAGGGACTAAGAAGGAAAAGAATTAAAACAGTTGCACAAACACAGAAATGATGAAACATGGTTATTTATTTACCAGCTATATGTTCCCCTTCTCCCATGGATCTTAAAGTGGCAGGTACCTCCCCTTTTTTTGTCTCATCACAAACTCATTGGATAGGCTAAATGAATACATTTTCCTTTAGCTACCCAATAAGTTTATATCTGAGTGAGGATTTCAACCAACATTCAGTGTTACGAAAAAAGTTGTTCTTGATTTTCAAAAGTCTCTTGGAAGGCTTGGGAAAGAAATCAGTCATAGAATCACAGAATTGTAGAGTTGGAAGGGACCCTAAGGGTCATCTAGTCCAATCCCCTGAAATGTAGTCAAAACATCAGTGTTTGACTACTGATACTGACACTGTCCAAAACACTCAGCAACCCATACCTCTGTACACACAGGCCTCCATGTCACATGGCTGGAAGGGGGTGTGCCTGCCCATTCGGCACAGGAATTCAATCACTACCCCAAAAGCACACAAACTAAACCTGTGAAAGAAGGACGCTGTTTGCAAAATCTGCTGATCAGACACAAGCCAAACAGAGAATGCTACTTACTCCCTTCCATACAGAATTCAGAATGGGCTGATTGAAGGTGTTTAATGGGTGCAAAGACCATAGAGCTGCAAATGTATTAAAGTCTGTGGCAAAATCTACCTGGGGAGAAAAACTGCTTTCCCCCCAAGAGTTAAAGATACATTCTTTACGTTGTCAAAAAAAGACAATAGTGGAAAATGCATGATAGGACACATAAGATATGGACAGCTGCCAGCATGTTGAACAGCTGCGCAGCACATAAGAATTACTGCAGCTGTATTTAAACTAGAAGTGAAATCTATTTTTTATATATAATATAATGTGCTCAGGCTTTTTTACTTATCAGAAGCGAAACATTAGCAATTATGAACTGTTTATTTCCTTGGACGGTGTGCTGTTTTTGCTTCCATACATCTCCAAGTTCAAAATGTCAGGAAGGCATATTTGTGGCTGGCTTCATCATGAGACAACCAGAAGAAGAAGAGTTTGGATTTGATATCCCGCCTTTCACTCCCCTTCAGGAGTCTCAAAGCGGCTAACATTCTCCTTTCCCTTCCTCCCCCACAACAAACACTCTGTGAGGTGAGTGAGGCTGAGAGACTTCAAAGAAGTGTGACTGGCCCAAGGTCACCCAGCAGCTGCATGCGGAGGAGCGGAGACGTGAACCCGGTTCCCCAGATTATGAGACTACCGCTCTTAACCACTACACCACACTGGCTCTCTGTAAGACCCCCAAACCTGCATGGCTGTATGGGCTGCCCTGAGATTTTGGTGAGATTTCTTAGAGCCAAAGGGAAATCGTGTTCAGCAATTAGACTAAAACCTTGTTTGTTTAAGATCAGTTATGGCTATCTTGTGTTGGCTCAGATTTGTGGAACAGGAATATAAGAATGGCCCATTTAGTCCAGGATCCTGCTCTCACATGGCCAACCAGATGCCTATGGGAAGGTCATGTGCAGGACCCAAGCCCAAGGGCATTCTCCCCTCCCATGGTTTCCAACAACTGGTTCAGAAGCATTGCTACCTCTGACCATGGAGGCAGACCATAGCCATCATGACTGGTAATCGTTGATAGCCATCTTTCCCATGAATTTGTCCAATCCTCTTTTAAGGCCGTCCAAGTTGGTGGCCATCACTGCCTTCTGTGGGAGAAGATTCCATAGATTCCATGCTGCATGAAAAAGTGCTTTCTTTTATCTGTCTTGAACCCTACAACGTTCAACTTCATTGGATGTCTAAAGAAGCTAAGGCTGATGCCAAAACAGATGCAACCCATGATTGGCAATGATGTTGTGCAATGTCACCAATTGTACTTGCATGGGTACACTCACCCTTTACCTTGGTCTTTTAGGTCCAAATCCAGGCTGGGAGGATGGCGTGCCTGTGACCAGAAAGCATGACCCACTTTGTCTTGGTTCTTTATGAAGCATGTGAATTGGATGCTATTATTGGAGGAAATACTCTTGTGAGTTGAGCCATGCCTGCTTGTTCTCTACATCAGTAGCCCTGAGTCTTCTTGGAGATATAGACGCATTACAAAAATGTAAAATAACTATTTACTGGCAATTCACAAAACTCAGCTTATCCACTCATTCCCAGCTCTCTCCCAGTTCCGTGTGATTCACTATTAAGCCGCTCTGAGAATTGTGAGGGGAATATATGGAACTGGTGGAAATGACTGGCAGAATCCGAGACCAGGGAGAAGAGCCGGTGGAAGAAGATTGGAAGAAATTTAAAGACTATTTACAGAAATACTGCAAAATTAATGAATGTTAGAATGATGTCGGAATGAATTTATGTGGTTTTAGCAGTAATGTTATAAAGGAGTATGTAAAAATGGGTTGTTAACAGGTGAGAATGTAAAGTTACAATATATTAAGATAAATGATTAAGATAAAAACAAAGATGGAAAGGATTTGCTGAATTAACTAACTGAACTGGAATACAAAAAAGGGAGGTGTGAGGAGGTCAAGGAAACAAGTAAATGAAAGATAAGATATGGAAAAATTGATTTGTTTTTAATTGTTTTAATTTTTCAGTATTTTGTATTTTTTGTTTTATTACTTTTTCTTATTTTTGTAATTCTTCGAAATTTTAATAAATATTACTTTTTTTAAAAAAAGGGAATTGTGAGGGGAAGAGGGGCCTCCTAACTATTCTTAGCATCCTGAATAAACTCTTCTCGTCTTCACTGGTGATCACTCATAGCCAAGTAAGATGGTCTTCCATGAACATGGTCTTAACAGTGAGTCCATAAGTGACTGTGGAGGCCAGTTCTGGATCCACACGTCCTTCCACAGTGGGGACATAAGTTTCCGGGCGGGAGTTGATCACGGAGAGGGTTTGCCAAACTACAGCTCCCAGAATTCCTTAGGTGACTGTTTAAAGTGATATTGCAGTACTTTAAAAGTCTGGTGTAAACGTGCCCAGAATTTATTGTTATATTTTCAAAGCATTCCTGATCATCCCTGCCCTTCTGTTTGCCTTGGGTTTCGCTTTTTGTAAAAATCTAGTGCCAGTTTGAAAATTTGCCACTGTTTCCCCAGAAGCGAGTGGAATAATGAAATAAATAAATGCCTGATATGCCATTCTGCTGAAATGCAATTTCTGACACTTGCCTAGGCTAAGTGTTGGCTCTAACGCCAAGCTCTCTGCTCCAATGCTCATGAGCAAATGTATTTCCTTCTGTCATTGTAGCTAATTAGGCAAGGGCTTGTGTTCATGTCAAGCCTTGTGTAATACTGAACACCTTGTCAACACTTAATAAATTAATAAATAACAGGATGATCTATTAATGGCCTATTGGCTCCTTCCTTTCATTCTTCCCCCACCCACCCTCTTCACCAGAGAACTTGAACTTTCCCTGTTATATTTAGCAGAAGATATTGTAAAAGGTTAAGTTTACGGCAAACTGTAATTACAGAAAACCCAAGGCTTCTGTGCGCCAGTCTAACAAGATTAATAACTTTTTCGACAGATTTTAATAATACGGTTTTATAATACTTAATTTTGTTCATAAAATGTCTCTCAGTGGGGAAGCCCCCTTCCTTTTTCCTTTGTTCCTTCTTTTTTTAAAAAAATAATAAATACCCAAACATTAATGCTCTAAAACAATTTAATTTGTTTCTCTTGGCACAAAAAATGGGTAATGATGCAGGATTGCTGGAAACTGATTTTGATAGGACCACAGAGGGATCAACTTCAGCTTAATTTGGACATTTCAATCTATTTTGATAGGCCTAGGCCTCTGAAGCCAGATTTTCAGTTGTGGATCAAATTCATTATTCTCTCTTTTAAGTCCATATCCAGTCAATGTTTTGTTTTGTTTTGTTTTGTATTGTTTTTTGTGGTCCTGGTTGAATGTCTGCCCCTATATATACTTTATTGGTATCCTGCCCCTCCTCAATGGAAGATTTAAACCCATCATAACCCTGTGAGGTAGGTAAGCTGAGAGACTTTCCCAAGACTGTCCAGTCAGCTTCCACACTAGTCAAATCTCATCTGTCAAGGCTTAGGTGAATGACTGTAGCTCAGCGGTAGAGCATTAGCTTTGCATGCAAAACTTCCCAGGTTCAATCCCCAGCATCTCCAAGTAGGTCTGAGAAAGACCCATGTCTTAAACCCAGCTGCTAGTCAGTGTAGAATTAAAGTAAATGGACCAGTGGTCTGACTCAATATAAGACGGTCTGCTACGTTTCTTACTAGAGTACTGTGCCCAGTTCCGGATGTAACACTTTAAATAGGATAAACTGGAATGGGTTCAAAAGAGGGCAACAAAAAATGGTCAAGGGTATGAAAAAGAAGTCCATTGAAAAACAGTATAAGGAGCTGGGGAGGTTTAACCTGGAAATGAGAAGAACGAGTGGAAAGATGATAGTAGTCTTCAAATACCTGAAGTGCTGTGACATAAAAGGTAAGGGACCCCTGGCAGTTAAGTCCAGTCGCAAATGACTCTGGGGTCGTGCGCTCATCTCACTCTATAGGCCAAGGGAGCTGGCGTTTGTCCACAGACAGTTTTTCCGGGTCATGTGGCCAGCATGACTAAGCGAATCAGAGCAGCGCCCAGAAACGCCTTTTACCTTCCCGCCGGAGCAGTACCTATTTATCTACTTGCACTTTTGGGGGTTCTTTCAAACTGCTAGGTTGGCAGGAGCTGGGACCGAGCAACGGGAGTTCGCTCCATCGCGGGGATTCGAACTACCGACCTTCCGATCAGCAATCCCTAGGCTCTGTGGTTTAGACCACAGTGCCACCCGCGTCCCCTGCTGTGACATAGAAGAGTACAAAAAGTTGTCCTCTGTTGCCTCAAAGGCCAGAACTATGTTATCCTCCCACTATCAGAGAGAGTAGGCTTCTTTGAATGTCAATTGCTGGGAATCACAAGTGGGGAGGGAGCTATTGGGTGATTTCCACAAGCATCTGCTTAGCCACTGTGAGAACAGGATGCTAGACCAGATGGGCCGTTGGCCTGAACCAGCAGGGCTCTTAACTATATCTAATGGACTTAAGTTCCAAAATCTTAATCTTAAGAGCAATTTGACAGTGAAACCAATTATCTGGGATGGGCAAGCTCTCTCTTACTGAAGGTCTTCATCACACATAAGCTGGACAGCCATATGTTGGGAATGCCAATAGTTCTGGATTTCCTGCATCAAACAAGGGGCTGGAGTAGGTAATCTGCAAGAACCCCTCCAATTCCATGATTCCTGGATGAAGGGTCTTTTTTTCTGCAACATTTTTCCTACGTAGGCTTAGCAGAAACAACAAAACACTCATTCATCTACATCAGGAATGGGAACCCATGGCCCTCTGGATGCTGTTAGACTCCATCAACCTCAACCAGCAAAGCCAATGATCAAGGATAATGGGAGTAGCAGTTCCCCACCCCTGACATAAAGACTACCACAAGGCTGAGCCACTCATGACTTTTCTGCACCACAGACATAAAACGTATTTAGTAGTTATACCCTCTCTCCAAGGAATCCTGGAATAGAGTGATGCTAAGCTTCTCAACCAAAAACTTCTCATTGCCTTCACCAGATTACAATCTCCAGGAACCTTTGAGGAAAATCACCTGGTTTGAACAAACTTGTGGTATGGATCTGCCCTGGTTTCAACCAGAGGGCAAGCAAAATAGAGAGATTCACCTTCTAATTGTACTATATCACGGCAAGTAATGTTTTCAGTATCTCAGCCAGTTATCATATTCTGCCCTAAAGCAGGAGAGGGACACACCCTGTTCACCTTGTCATTTGCTTGTAACCAATTAATCAACTAAGGTTTCAATCAGAGATCAGCATTTTGCTCGCTGAATAATAGGTGCAGCTATCAGCAAAGGCAAACACCAGCACCAAGTAGGCCACAGAAACATGTACAACCTCACATGGACTCTCTGCACCAAATCTGATGAGAAAGAAAAGTAGGGTGTATTTCCTTTGCTTCTCCCTCCTTTTACTCATGATTCATGCAACTCATCTTCTTTAACACAGTAGGTCTCATTATCCATTTGCTGTACCTTACTGCATTGTGGAAGTCACTGAAACTGCATTTGATTCAACAAGTATCTGGTGGTCCACTGCAACCTGCTTCTGCCACAGCCGGAACCACAGATTTGCTATTCAGCTCTACCTACGGTAATTCTCTAGAACAGTTACACTACCCCTTTCCTAAATGTCAAAGTTGCCTATGCTCAATATTTCTTAGTACAGCAACTCACCCTTGTACCAGTCTTGAATAGCTCTGCAATAGTCTAAAAGGAAGCATGTGTTCCTAGAAATCTAGGCTGATCTACACAACCATATTTTAAGAGTCCAACATGCTGACATTTTCTCAGTGGTTCTATCACACTAAATCAGTTTTGTGGAAGTTCTGATATCTGTTCAGATTACAACACCCCACGGTTTTAAACATTTTCAGAGTGAAACTGAGTGCACAAGTTAGGCACACGTGACAACACTGACTTTGGTCAGTGTGACATAGTCTAAAAGTCCACCAAAATATACAGTTATAAAAGATCATTCAGCCAATTCTCTCCATTGCTTTTCTTCATGGCAGAACCAGAACTAGGACAAGACTGATCAGGTCCCTGAGAGGGACTCAAATAACAGAACATACTGAAAAGATGAGTTGATACCTCCATGGGCAGCAATAGGCTTCCAGTGCTTTGCAAGGTATTCTCTACAGGCCAAGCATTGCTTCACCAGCTGTGGAAAACCTGGAGCATGTGCACACAGGATTCTGTTTTGGCTTTAATGGGTGCAAAGGAGATGCCCTATGGGTGAAGATACTCCTGGCCTGGCAATAAGAAGTATAAAGACCTTTAACTGTGTGTCAGGCTGCTTTCTTACAGTTGAGGTGGAAGTCAAGTAAAAAGGTGGAAACTCATAGAGGAGTAGACAGAAGGTACATGGGAATCTACCGTTAGATCCCTGGGTGATTTGCAGTAGTTCATCAAGAATTTCTGACCCCAAATTCTTTGACAGTGCCAAACAATAAAATGACTTTCCCCCCCCAAGTACCTTTCCCCCTTTGTAAATACAAAAGAAGGGTAACCAGGAATGGTTCTGGTACTGACACAAATGCCTAGTTTCAATGGGTGCACAGAGGCACCCTGTTTTCCCATTCTAACAGTATGGTTTTTGGACATGACTGTGGTTCATGGATGCTATCAATAGCTATTAGCCATGATGGCTATGTTCACTGTCAAGGCAGTATCCCTCCAAACTGCTGGAAATCACAAGTAGGAAGAACTTGTGTTCAGGTCCTCTATATGGGCTTCCCACAGGCATCTGCTTGGCCACTGTGAAAACAAGCTGCTGGACTAGATGGGTCTCTGTGACCTGATCCAGAAGGGCTCTTCTTAGGCTCTTACACTTGACAGATTTGGAAGTTCTAGTAATAAACAAAGTAGATTCAACAAGCCTGAAGTCTATCCCACATTCTAACATTCTAACTGAGTGGTGCAATAGGAATGAAAGCTGGGATTTGATTCCCTCTATTCTTTTTTTGAAGTGTTGTCCCTCTTAAAATGTCTAAATCAGAATCTGGATTCTTTATTTGTCCAGGAGTCACAACTTCTGAATATAAAAATGCAGTTTATAATACACTCAACAAGGCATGCATTTCTTTTCGTACTAGCAGCAAAACACACTCCCAGATGCACACAACAGCCAGAAAGGCCTGCTGGTTCTCTCTTCGGCAGTACATGGTCCACTTCCACTTACTTATCTCAACCCATCCATTCTACCACACTAGACAGCATGGGAAAGATATGAAGAAGTTGCTACTGAGCAAGCAAAGTTCTTGATTGTTTCTCATGCTCCTGTCACCTCCCCCAGGAAAGTAACTGCATACAGACAACTGTCCCTGGCTTTTGTCGAAAAAACATCTGCCCAGCATGTGAGCTCTCCCTGGTCTTGTAGCCCTAGCTATCTAAATCCTGCTCCCTGAACCCTTCAGTCTGCTTCCTGCTTCTTCCAGACTCCTTCCACTCTTCGTGCATTGTGAAAACGCCTTCCTAGGCTCTCAGCTGAGCTGGCACTGGACACAGATTTAATCTGGTAGTTTGGAAGGTTTAATCACTTATTACATTTTGAACTCCCAAAACTGAGATTCATTTTGAATGTAAAGGGGACATTACATTTGTTTTCCAGTGTCACTGTTACCTTAGCAAAGGGCGTCTATATATTAATTTCAAATGCATTCAGATGTCTAAATGAAAACATTTTAAATTAGCATAACTGTGGCATTTCATGATATATCTTGGAAGAAACATCAGAAAATTCAAAGGTATGAAGGGGGGGAGGTGCTTGTTTCTAATCTCACCCCTGTAAATATGAGAGCTATTTTCAAAAACCCTAAAATGTATTCTAGGTGAAAGTTGTGCCTGTCCTCATAGCTCTGTTTTATTTCTGTGTCCAATAATTTCTTCTCTGTATCACTAATAATCAAACATTCCTGTGTCAACGAATAAAACTGAAGACGGCCTAGAACATCCCTCTTTTCATTCTACTCTTAACTGAATCTGTTCGGAATAGCCTAAAAATGGTACTTAAAATTTGACGTTAAGGAAGGATTTTTTTTCATCCTCCTACATAGATGTGGGTTAATTAATGTTTTCCTTTCATAATGCTGAATAACGCAAACTTTTACTGTAATGGTTTCTGCCCTCTTAATCACTGTTTTTATTTATTTCAAATCTTTAAGATCATTTTAATGTCTACTTCTGTCTTTGTCTTTTCGGCATTTTAAGCATCTGATTATATGTGTGCTGGAAATGCAGTTTTGTGAAATAATTGTTTACTGGGATTACTTGAGCCCAGATTTGACTTTTTAACATGTGAAAACAAGAAGGCTTTTAGAAATGATTCTCCATGTAGAAATGGCAGGAAGGTGTAACACTGTTAGACTGCGATCTAAATATTAGTGCAAGTCAAAATTCTCAGGCATCATGATAGCTGCATTTGGGCACAGGTCCAGCAGAGCACTTAAGCAAGGAGGTCTAAGGTGTCATTTACTATGGAAGAGGACATTGCTCCATCACTCCCACTGCCCACTCAGCCAGAATATTCCTGAACACGTCACCCCTTGGTCTCAGCCTCATGTGCAGTTTCCAGAACTCAATGGAACATCACAAGAGCATAAGAAGCATAAGGCCAAAGGCCCATCTAGTCCACCATCCTGTTCTCTCAGTGGTTAACCAGATACCTAGGGGAAGCCTGCAAACTGGATCTGAGCACAACACCATTGTGTGCCAAGGCACCACAGTTCCCTTAGATAATAAACACACAGACATGAATATTTTAGGCTTATGGAATAAATTAGGCCACAACTTTATTGGCTACAGATGTGAGCAGTTTGGCTTAGGCATTGGGTAAAACCAGGCTATATCCTAACTTAAGGTTACCAGATTTTTTTTCAATGAATCTGGGGACACTTTTCAACTTCAATAGGAATGATAGGATTTTGTCAGGGGACTGATTTGTAAATCTGGGCATTGTCCCTGGGAAATGGGGATGTCTGGTAACCTTATCCTAACTCCTGTCCCTCTGCAGAGAGTCTCACTAGGGGAAACCACCAGTGAGGGAGCCCTATGACATATGTCAAATCGGGGCACCCCGCAGAATCCTCATGGGGTCGTGCCATAGCCCTAGCCCACATCCAGGCTTCGAACAGGATCCACACCCCAGATCCCTTTAACAGGATACCCTTATCAAGGAGGGGCAGGCGGAGGCTACAACCTCCCCTCCCTTAAACAAAGGCTTACCCAATGCCTAACCTTACAAAGTTGTGGTGATTGCTACAAGGTAGGCAAAAGCCAAATGGCTTGTGCCAATTTGCCAAGTGGAAAAATTCCTACCCGACCCCAACAATATGGCACTCCCCGCTTGCGGCTCCCAGCAACTGGTTTTCAGAGGCATACTGCATTCAACAATGGAAGTACAGTGTAGCAGTAGCCACTGATAACTTCTCCATCCATTGTTTTTTAACTCCTCTTTTAAAACCACCAAAGTAGGTGGCCTTCATTACCTTTATCTAGCTCCACAGTTCCCAACATATGACACACGCCCCACAGGGAGACAATTTGATTTTTAAGGGGGGCAATTTGAGAATGAGTTATTAAAAGTGACTGGCCTTTTAGGCTTCCTCCACGTGAATAGTTCACTTTTTGAATAATAAGAATTACATGTTACAGGGGTGGGGATCAGGATTTTAGAGATGCTTAGGTGGGGCATGGCCAAAAAAAGGTTGGGAACCACTGATCTAGCCTGACTCACAACCATCTAATCTGATTTACAAGTCAGATAAGATGCCCTACTCATCTCCTAAATTGATTGAACCAAAGCTGTGATCCTAAGCATACGTTGTTGGAAATAAGTGACACTGAAGTTAATGTGACTTATTTGAAGAATACACCTTTCTCCTGATTACCAATGGCCCCAACGGAACAAGTATTTGTGCAGAAAAAGGGAGTAGAGGTGTTATTCCTGTGGCACTTCCTAGAATCAAAGAATTGTAGAGTTTGGAAGGGACAACAAAGACCATCTAATCCAACCCTCTACAATGCAGGAATCTTTCGCCCAATGTGGGGCTCAAATCCACACCCCTAAGATTCTCATGCTCTACCTGCTATCACCATTACAAAAGTGACTGAAGAGGCTGCAGCCATCAACAGTTCTGCCTCCTCTTGGAACTTATTTCATGATGCTGATTTTTTTGACCCTCATATTGTTTGACATCTCCGCAAAATAGAATTTCCAACAAATGCCAGGTTTCTACAGCCAACCAACTTTTCAGCGAATTATGTTTATTATGTGATTTTTTAAAAAAACTTATTATCCTTCGCCAGTTATACCCAAAGTCTGGACTTTAATGCTGTTTGTGATATCTTTGTGATATTTTCTACCCGTTCTTGTCTTCCACAAGATGCTCTAAAATTCATTCCATCATTTCTTAATGTTGCCTAGATTAACCCAGAGCTTCCTGGTCATGTCTGACTGAACAACATGGAAAGCAAAAGGAGAGATTAGATGGGCCTTTTGTCTAATCTGTCCCCGCCCCACCTCAAATTCTTCTTAACACTCTCAACCAGAAGACTTCCTTCCCACTTAATGGTTAAAAAATAATTGTAGCATTTTAAATAATTCTCTCTCTCTCTCTCTCTCTCTCTCTCTATATATATATATATATATGTATATACACACACCTCTAAAAGACCCCATTAGTGTGGTGGTGTGGATCAAGAGCTGAACTTGGACTGAGGGCACTGGGGTTAAGAGCCCCTCTTAGCCACAACGTTTATCATTACTCAACTTCAGGAGCAGAAATGTATATGCATTTATCAACATGTTCCCCAGTTCTCCGAGATTCTTTTCCACTATTCCAGTTTCTGGGAATTGCAGGTGGCTGTTTTACTTGGGTCCTGCTTGCAGGTTTCCCAAATAACAACAACAACAACAACAACAACAATTTATTATTTATACCCCTCCCATCTGGCTAGGTTTCCCCAGCCACTCTGGGTGGCTTCCAACAAAACACTAAAATACAATAACCTATTAAACATTAAAAGCTTCCCTAAACTGGGCTGC
Organism: Podarcis raffonei; assembly: GCF_027172205.1. Classification (NCBI taxonomy): domain Eukaryota; kingdom Metazoa; phylum Chordata; class Lepidosauria; order Squamata; family Lacertidae; genus Podarcis; species Podarcis raffonei. The sequence continues at coordinate 12,766,257 of NC_070613.1, forward strand.
CTTCAGATGTCTTCTAAAAGTCTGGTAGTTGTTCTTCTCTTTGACATCTAATGGGAGGGCGTTCCACAGGGCGGGCGCCACTACCGAGAAGGCCCTCTTACTGGTTCCCTGTAACTTGGCTTCTCGCAGTGAGGGAACCGCCAGAAGGTCCTCGGCGCTGGACCTCAGTGTCCGGGCAGAACAATGGGGGTGGAGACGCTCCTTCAGGCATCTGTTCAGCCACTGTGAGAACAGGATGCTGAACAAGACAGGCCACTGGCCTGATCTAGCAGGTTCACCTTATATTCTTTCACAAGCGGACACCCACACACATCCCTATACATATATCAGGGCTAGCCCACCCATGAGGCAAGCTGAGGCAGCTGCCTTGGGCAATGGAATCCCAAGAGGCAGCACCCTCACTGGGGCCCTGCCTGCCAACTCTGCTGCTGGTGGAGAAGTGGTGACAGCTTCTGGCATGATCTTGCCAAAATGTCATAAGAACTTGCTGAAATCTCACGAGATCTCACAGAGTGCGTGAGATCTCGTGAGATCTCACCAGAACCTGTTGCCATCACCACTTCACACGCAGCAACACACAACCCAGCTAAGACTTTGGCAAGGAGGGGGCACCTTCTCATTTTGCGTCCGGTGGCAAAACAGAACGTGCCACCCCTGACATATCTGCATGAGAATTTCATCTTCCAGTTATGTGCACATGGAAGCCTGGTGAATGGCCACAATGGCCACTTGTTAGGCCTCTCAACTTACATTACCACTAGCATCTAATGGCACATACCTGAATTGCAAGTAGCAAAGTTTCTCCTTCTATATTCTGTGCCAATCTTATATTTTATGCCAATGAAATCTCTGGTTTTACTAGTGTGGAGGGTGCGAGGGACTGAGATTGATGCATTCATTGGTCATTTGCTTTCATAAATTTAATAAATAATTTGTCTTCTGGACCTGTTGGATTTCAGCTCCTCCCCACACCCCCAACAGTGTCTTTTCATACTTCCTTTTTCGTGTGCTCCATTTCTCAGCCCAGCCTACCCTGCTGGGTTATTGTGGGAATAAAATGTGATACTCCTATGCACCCCTTTTAGATGGAGGGGAAGCCAAAGATGTGCATAGTATGCTGCTGCTCCCACAAAGACACAACTGCAACAACCAGAGACAAAACTCTGCAGCTGCTTCAACAGCTGGCAAACAGAGATGAGGAATTCCCCTCCCACCACCAATCTAAGCTCTGGTGCCACCTTCTCCTGTTGCTCTGGGCAAGCCTCTGGATCTCTCTGACTCAATTTCCCCATCTGCTCAATGGGGGTATAAATATGAGGGAGGAGAGATACATGTGTTATGGGGATTAATTAATTAGCTAATGTCTGCAATGTGCTTTGAAGATCAAAGGGGCCTGCTCCACTGCTTTTATGGAGGGTGTTGACGCTGACGTTCCTCGACTTGGCACAAGGAGATCTGGGGGCGGACGATCACCAGGCAGAAGTTTGTAAGCCGTGCAAAACAAAAGGGCTCCTCTGCAAACAAGGAATTCCTTTTGAGCACCCATAAAGGGCATTGATATATCGACTGGCTCAGCAAAGGTACTAAAAACACAGCACTGATCCCAAGGAGGAGGAAGCTTGCAGGAAGTGCCCGTTGGGCACGACGTAAGTAAGAAGGCAGGCAGGTGGGGACTAGCTAAGGACAGATTAACACTGGTGGTCAGTACCTCATTCATCCTCCCTTGCTTTATTGAAATCTCACCAGTATATTGAGTGGAATGAAATTAGCAAACATGAACCATCTACACCCAGAACCATGCAGCATATTTTTAAAATATTTTGCAACCCAGTAATCAGAAGGTCAGCGGTTCAAATCCCCACGACGGGGTGAGCTCCCATTGCTTGGTCCCAGCTCCTGACAACCTAGCAGTTTGAAAGCACATCAAAGTGCAAGTAGATAAATAGGTACCGCTCCGGCGGGAAGGTAAACGGTGTTTCCGTGTGCTGCTCTGGTTCGCCAGAAGCGGCTTAGTCATGCTGGCCACATGACCCGGAAGCTGTACGGCGGCTCCCTCGGCCAATAAAGCCACAGATGAGCGCCGCAACCCCAGAGTCGGCCACAACTGGACCTAATGGTCAGGGGTCCCTTTACCTTTACCTTTTTAATCCAAATTCTGCAGCAAGAGATATTGGATTCTGGGACCCAGTAACTTGAGAAGAGGAGCCAGGTGTCTGCAGTGGCCACTTCCTAGTGGGACTCCAGAACTTCTTGCCTCCTTGCAGGATTGAAGCCCTGACTGGACATTCCCCAGTAACACCTGCTGCTCCATCCCCAGCTGAACCTGGTCATCTAGCTGGGTTGGTGTCCTGCAGGTGGGCCCACCACCAGAGGGGCAGACATCAAAAGGAGTGTCCACTTTGGGGGCTACCACTTTGGGGTGGCATGAGGGCAAGGGCTTGTCGCCCTGCCCAAGAGAATAGAGGACTGCCTGCCCCTGAGAGTTCTGTTTTCTCCCCCATTAACATTTACATGTAACTACTGGGAGAGGGATGCGGGTGGCGCTGTGGGTTAAACCACAGAGCCTAGGACTTGCCGAACAGAAGGTCGGCGGTGTTGAATGGTTTATTTAAATGTAAAGGTTCATCATTGTTGCACCCGATGTGTATGTCTTTAAGGGGCCAGAGCAAGGGCCAGAGTAAGATAACGAGACCCACCTTTACAGCTGTGAAGCATAGCAGGTGCTGCTGAGTTGTATTTGATTAAGGTGTGTCAGCATTTGGGTGTAGTATATAAGGAGCAGCACCTAGCTCTCCCATTACCCTGGGGGATGGGTTGGTGGTTGGGTCTGGTTTGGTTGTTAATGTACTTAGTGTAAAAGGAGTTTTTGTTTTTCTTATTAAAACCTTGTTTAAGTTATTTTTGAGTCCTTTATCTTTTTAATGCATGGTCTCCCCAGCAAGCTCTCTGCAGCGTTACCATACTGCAAACAGCCAACATCTTTGGTTATGGGCCCAGCTGCTGAGTGGATGACTGCATATTTTTGGACTCTGAGAAAGGTTTGAAAACTCCTTCTCCTGTTAGCGTAGTTCTGTGGGTCTGGAAGAGTTCCAGAATGGTTGACCGGGTTCCTGAAGCTGAGAAGGCTCTGGTCTTCCCACAGCTAACAGATGAGAACTATAGTTTATGGTCTTTTCGGGTGGAGGCGCTTTTGACCTCTAGAGAAGTATGGACCTATGTAACTGATGACCCTCCTGACCCTGTAACTAATGCTTGGTCAAAAGGAGATGCAAAAGCCAGGGCGATAATTAATTTGGCAGTCAGCGACCAGCAAGTAGTCTATATAAGAAATAAGAAAACTGCCAAAGAAATGTGGGACAGTCTTGCAGCAGTGCATGTTAGAAAAGAGTCAGCATCTGCATTGACGTTTTTCAAGCAGTTGTACCAGACGAAGTTGCAGCCTGGTGGTGATTTGGCAGCACACTTGAGACGTCTGGAGGCAATACGCGGCGAATTAATTCGAAGGGACATGGACATACCTGATATTCAGTATGTTTTTATCATTCTTTGTTCCCTTAATGAGGACTTTGATGGTATAGCTAGCCAGATATCTGCCGTTCCACCAGCACAATTAACTGTGGAAGGGGTGACGGCAAGATTAATGGGCGAGTTGGACAGAAGGGAGGCTTGTGCCATAAGCACTCCTATTTCCAGAAGTAATGAGGAACGCCATATGCAAACCTGTGGTGATACAACTGCATTTAAAGCTGCAAAGCGTTGTTGGTTCTGCAATAAACAAGGACATTTTGCAAAGGACTGCAGATCCAAAAGAAAGCAAAGTACTCCCAAGTCTGTTTCTGTTTGTCAGTCACGGTTGTCAGCACAGCAGCCGCCATCATATAGTAGAGACAGAAACGAGCCGCGAGTTTTCCATGCTAGGACAACAGATCGTAAAAGACTTAAACGTGCCAAGTGGAAGTCTTTTGTTGTGGACTCAGGAGCATCTCAGCATATTTGCAACGATCGAAGCTTGTTTATTTCTTTCGAAGAGGAAATTGGTAATGTACATTTAGCCAATTCACAAGTCTTGCAGTCGCTTGGCAGGGGTACTGTTAAACTTGACTCTTTAAACATTACGATAGCGAACTGCATTTACTGCCCGTCAGTGGACAATTTATTGTCAGTAAGGTGCTTTGCTCGTCAAGGCATAACTGTGTGTTTCTTAAAGTCAATGTGTGAGTTTTTCGATGGGAACAAACGTCTATTGTATGCCCGGGAATCTGATGGTTTATATAGACTGTATTTTCGCACCTACTCACAATTGCCTATAAACTGCAGAGCAGCACAGTCAAGCCAGGGGTTGAGGAATGTAAGGCCTCATTCCGGGTGTGTCCATGAGGCACACAGAATTCTGGGACACCTGAATTTTGCTGATGTAATTAAGACAAAGAATATTGTTAATGGCCTCAACTTAAAACCATGTAAATTCTTTATGCAATGTCTATCCTGTTGCAAGAATAAGATTAAGGTTGCACGCAAGGGTAGATGCTCAGATAGGAAAGTAACTGAGCCATTTGAGCGTGTACATTGTGATTTAGTTGGGCCACTCCCACCATCATTAGGAGGTTCTAAGTACTGGCTTACTCTGATAGACCAGTATAGTAGATATTGTTGGACTTATGCAATAGCTGAGAAGTCCCAAGCATTTGAGAAGTACAAAGTTTTTTGCAACTGGGTAAAAACGCACTTTAACAAACCAATTAAGAACCTATTTTCTGACCGGGGCGGGGAATTTGTTTCTGAGGATTTTGAGAAATTCCTGGAAGCGCAGGGGACTACTCATGAGTTATCTTGCCCCCGAAGTCCCTGGCAAAATGGGCTTGTTGAAGTTGTGCAGCGTGACCTACAGGCAGGGGTTAAAACGTATCTGCACGATGCTAATCTGCCCAAAGACTTTTGGGCTGAAGCGCTTAATGCTTTTTGTTATGTTAAAAATCGCAGTTATCATTCTGGTTTAGATGTCACCCCCTATGAGAAGCTGTTTAAAAAACGCCCTAATCTGAAATACCTACGCATTTGGGGTTCAGATGTAATTATGCATTATCCCGCTAAGCAGAAATTGGGTGAACGTAGTGTCCAGGGAAAATTAATGGGCTACCAGCAGGGGGCGTACAGAATTTACATACCAGCAACTGGCAAATTTCATATTACCAGAAGCATGATACAAACTGTAAATTGGAATGGAGTTGCTGTCTTCCAAGATACTGATGGTATAGATAATACTGAGGAGGAAGAAGAGGAAGAAGCAGCAGCAGCAGGAAATGGTGCTTCTGAATTAATGGGAAAAGACAAAAAGCCTGTTGAATCTGATAATTTGTTTGATGATTTAAAGTCACAGGCACCCGAGGGGAGGTTAGATTCTCTTGAGTTTTCTGACCGTGAGCTTAGCCTACAGGCATCTCTTCAATCTGACAATGATTTACAACCTGAAACTAGTGGTTCACTTAGTCCCATTAAGTCTGAGGAGTCTGACTCTCCTTCCGGACTGAGACGTTCAGATAGAAAGAGACAGAAGCCACAACGTTTTGCAGATGAACATTTTAATACTGTGTATGCCAATAAGGCAGTTTTTGAGCCAAAAAGCTACAATGATGTTCAGAAATTACCTAAGCAACAAGCTGCAAATTGGTATAAAGCTATGAACTCTGAGATAGCTTCTTTAAAAGAGCATAACACTTGGTCTCTTGTACCACAAACCCCAGATATGAGACTTATTGATTCAAAATGGGTTTATAGAGTTAAAATGAATGACAAAAATGAAGTTGTAAGGTGCAAAGCAAGACTAGTTGCTAGGGGTTTTCAACAAATTCCAGGCGAAGATTATGATTTGTGTTATTCACCAAGCGTAAAATATGAAACAGTTAAGCTTTTGTTAAAAGATGCATCACAACGTGGACATTCTGTTTTGAAAGACATGTACAAAGTATGCTTTGTTTTTGTTCCACAATGATGAACCGCAGGGGAAATGTTGAATGGTTTATTTAAATGTAAAGGTTCATCATTGTTGCACCCGATGTGTATGTCTTTAAGGGGCCAGAGCAAGGGCCAGAGTAAGATAACGAGACCCACCTTTACAGCTGTGAAGCATAGCAGGTGCTGCTGAGTTGTATTTGATTAAGGTGTGTCAGCATTTGGGTGTAGTATATAAGGAGCAGCACCTAGCTCTCCCATTACCCTGGGGGATGGGTTGGTGGTTGGGTCTGGTTTGGTTGTTAATGTACTTAGTGTAAAAGGAGTTTTTGTTTTTCTTATTAAAACCTTGTTTAAGTTATTTTTGAGTCCTTTATCTTTTTAATGCATGGTCTCCCCAGCAAGCTCTCTGCAGCGTTAACATACTGCAAACAGCCAACAGGCGGTTCGAATCACTGCAACGGGGCAGCCCTGAGGGCTAGAAATTTATTTTTATTTACGGAAAGTGGAAATTTTCAGGAATGCTCTAGCCACAGAAATTAATGGGCGTGGCTTCCATTCACTTCACTGAATCTACTCTGAGTAGAACTTATTTGGATACACACCACAACATATGCCAAGACTGTCATTTTCTCTTAAAAGATTAAAAAAAAAATTGAGTGCCTGTATGGCTGGAGTATTAGACTTATCTCTCAGGTTTAAGTCACCTTACACTGATTGGAGTGTGTGGGTGGGTGTGGGTGTGTCTATTTATCTCTCTATCGAATCATATAATTGTAGAGTTGGAAGGAACTCTGAGGATCATCTACATATGCCTCTTTGAGCTTTTGGGGAAGGGAGTGATAAAAATATAAATGACAAATAGGAGCTGCAACATAATGTTGCAGTCTGGAACACTCCTGTTTAGGATAATTCATTGCATTCCGCCCCCACCTTGACATTCCACTCCATTCCTCCACTCTACTCCAACAGTTGGTCGGCATTCTATGCCCACTGAGCATAGAATTAGGGCTGGGTTTATGTGTGTGTGTTTATTTGTTTATTATTAATTGCTTCTACTTGTCACTCTCTTCAGAAACAAATTCCCTAGGTGTTTTCCCTAAAGATTGTGATTGTGTGTGTATATAGATGCATATATCTGCAAAGTTTGGTTTCCCTGAGCCTGCTAGCACCTCTCTCTTGGGTATGGATAGTGCTAATTGAGCTATATAAGCAGCACACTCACCTCTGAACACCTGAAACAGAGGGAGTGGTTACAGCAACCTTTGGGGACTGGTGTCATCCTGAGGCTACCGCCTACTGGATCAAGGAGGATACCTTGGGGGCTTTGGAGGAAGGTGGCAATTTGCAGGCATAATTTCATCCCTGAAAGGAGTTCATCTGAAAGTCACTGCCTTATACAGTAAGCACTAACAGATAAGACTGTCAAGGCAGGGGGGGGTAGTGTATAAAAATTAGCAATTAAGCAGCTGACATTTGACATTTTAATTCCACTCATTATTTTTGCTCTTAAAACCATTTACACCTAAACACAACAGACACAAAAGATATCAACATGACTTATAATGAAAGTGATGGAGTTAAAAAATAAACCCACTGAGCCAGCATTTTCTTCAGGTCATGGGTGGAGAATGATGGCTGAAACCTGGCTAATTTTTTAGTCTTGCTTTGCTATCATCACTAGGGTTGCAAAATGCCACAAGGTAAGGTAAAGGTAAAGGGACCCCTGACCGTTAGGTCCAGTTGTGACTGACTCTGGGGTTGTGGCGCTCATCTCGCTTTATTGGCCGAGGGAGCCGGCGTACAGCTTCCGGGTCATGTGGCCAACATGACTAAGCCACTTCTGGTGAACCAGAGCAGCGCATGGAAATGCCGTTTACCTTCCTGCCAGAGCGGTACCTATTGATCTACTTGCACTTTGACGTGCTTTCGAACTGCTAGGTTGGTAGGAGCTGAGACCGAGCAATGGGAGCTCACCCCATCGCAGGGATTCGAACCGCCAAACTTCTGATCGGCAAGCCCAAGGCTCAGTGGTTTAGACCACAGCGCCACCCGTGTCCCTAAAATGCCACAAAGAGGGGCACAAATAGCCAAAGCCATTTCATCCAGCTTTTCACAGCCAGATCCTAATGGGCTTCTTTTCCGGCACAAAGGGAAATTTCCTGGCTGTGGATGTTTTTAAACAGGGACATTTTATCATAAGCCGAGGAATCCTTGATTCTTACAAATTTTAATATATGCACTCATATAGTGAAGCAGAAATAAAATCCTTTTTAATAGAATCCATTCTGTGATTAAGAACAATGGCATATTGTCATCTAGGGAGAGACCCTTTTCAATAGTGGAACCACGGTTAGAGAATCACCTTCCCAAACATGGTCACCTGGCACTATCTTTGTGGCCTTGTTAAATAACTTACATTTTACTGCCTGGGCCTCTATTGAGTATTTTAAATTGTGATTGGGTGGTGGTGGCTGACAGTAGCTGAAGTCCAATGACAGCTACAGGGCCTGAGGTTTGCTACCCCTCAAAGGATTTGGCCAGGACTGGGGAGATCCAGATTCATACCCAACTGAGCTTCCAAGCTCCCTAGGGCTAGTCGCCATCTTTCAATCTAACCTACTACATACCCTCCAACATTTTCCCAATGAAAATAGGGACTTCCCAATATACAATTTGAGGATTGGGAAAGATTATGGAAAGAAAACTTAAAATTTACAGATGTATGACGTTAAAAGAAAATGTTATGAAAATGTTTTATAGATGGTATATAACACCGGTAAAATTAGCGAAAATGTATAAAACATGTAATAAGTGTTGGAAATGTAAAGATAAAGAAGGTTCTCTTTACCATATGTGGTGGGAATGTAAGAAAGTGAAAGGCTTCTGGGAAAGGATATATAATGAATTGAAGAAGATATTAAAATATATATTTATAAAGAAACCAGAGGCCTTTCTGTTAGGAATATTGGGAAATGAGATAAAGAGAAAGGACTGTAATTTTTTCCAATATGCAGTGACAGCTGCAAGAGTGTTACTGTCCCAGAAATGGAAACAACAGGAAATACCGACGATAGAAGAATGGAGAATGAAACTGTTAGACTATGCTGAGTTGTATAAATTGACTGGGAAGATTAGATATTTAAGAGACCAAAAGTTCATCGAGGACTGGGGAAAATTTGTGTAATATCTGGAAAGTATAAGTGAGGGACAGATAACGCTAGAAGTATTTAAAGAAGCACTGTGAAATTTGAGAAGTATTGTTTAAAGGGAATAGAAAAAGAAAGGATTAAATAATGACAATACAAACCTAAGGAAATCGTAACTTAAATAATGACTATGGATGATTTACGGAAAAGCTGAAGGAAGTCCAGAAAAGAAATAATTTGTGAAAAATTGGATGTGAAATTATTATGTGTTTTTGTTTTTGTTGTAAACCAATAAAAATTCCTTTAAAAAAAGAAAATAGGGACTTCCCATTCCATAATGATAATTTTACTATGTATACCCCACACATCTTACTGGGTTGCTCCAACCACGCTGGGCAGCTTCCAACATATAAAAAACATAAAACAACATTAAACATTAAAAAACCCTCCCCTATACAGGATTGCTTGGGGGGTCAGATAACTCCATATTTTCCAACATTTCTCTAGTGAAAATAGGGACATCATAAGGAAAAGTGGGACATTCTGGGATCAAATCAGAAACCAGGACGGTTTCTTGAAATCAGGGGCATTCCTGGAAAATAGGGACACTTGGAGGGTCAACTACCTGACAGGGGTGTATAAAACTGGGTGGCAGGGCTGAGGGAATAACCACATACACATGAGCTACTCGGAAAGATGGGAAATACAAAAATAAATACATATTTGGGTAGTTCTTATTCGGTCCTCCTCCTTTAGATCTCTCAAGATGTTCTTAAAAATACTTATCCCTATGAATTATTGTATACAGAAATGGTATCCAATAGGAATGAGTGTCATGTCTGACACTATCACTTATATCAGAAGCCCCATTTAAGTGTTCACTCATTGGGTTTTAACAGTGTTGTTCAAATTTGTTTCTTGAAAATTATGGAGCTACTAATATTAGAAAGGCATTTTTTTAAAAAAAGAATCCTTTTTTAACATACTGAGAAATGGCACAGGCAATTTTTTCAAAAGAAAAGAAATGCGAGGTGAGGGAAGTGCTAAATTCATCTAAGTATTATTTAGTTTCTGATGTTCATGACAATCACTGTACCTATTTTGTCTGACATAAAATACATGGTTTAGGAGTTTAGAAAACACCCTGGAATTACTGGGATCACTCCTATAAAATTGCAATACTAAAGGAAGCACCTGGATTGATAATTTAGTACTCTTTAATGTTGGCAAAAGAGTTTATCATAAAAATGAAAGGTTGGAAGGCTATTATTAAGTGGAATTGCAAAGAGATTACATGTTGATATGTGTACTGTAATAAACGCTTTACCTTTAATTTGTGTTTTTACTAACTTGCGCTGTGAATGAGAGAAACTTTCAGCAACTGTTGATTAAATGTGCTGTCAGAAACAGAATGTCTGACAGAGAGAAAAGAGGCTACTTTATTTTCTCAACAAATGCAGCACAACATCTCTGAGGATCATGTTGTCTGACCAACAAATGAGATCAAGGGGCGCATAATGTTGTCATGCTTTTTAAAAGTTTCTTTGAGATCAGACCAGCAAAGGTTGAAATCCTAAACAGACTTACTACAGAAGAGGCCTCACTAAACAGTACAGGATATGATCTGACGTGAGCTTGCCTAGGATTGTGTTGCGCAGCCGCAATCCAGAACTGGCTCTACTGTTAGACAGAGGGAGGTAGCTGCCTCAGGCATCTGTATTTGGCTGCCATGAAAAGGCAGCAAATAGGGAGAGGCACTTGTGGGATTTTTCTACATCAGGCACCAATTGGCACTCATTATCTGACTGGCTTTGGATACCAATATCATTTCATTGGCTTGGGGTATTCTACACTTTGACTGCCATGTCTTGGGCTAGCCCATTGAACTCCATGACAGTTTGGGTAAGCAGGCCGCTTCTATTTCACTGTACAAGTTATGATGCTATGAGGCACATACTTGTCAATAAGGTTGAACTTGCACGCCCTCAAGTAGGCAAGACTCATTTGACAACAAGGAACCAAGCCTTTCTTATCATTAGCCCTGTGGAATATTCTGCCAATAAAGATTGAGCAGGTGCCTGTTCCAACAATGCCTGCTGAAAATTTGGGGAGGGATCTTGCCAATGATGCCCCCCAACAGGGTAGGGCTTAATCTCACTTGTGGTAGCCACCATATGCTTTCTCTGTCCCTGCTGCTTTGATGGTGGCAGAGGCACTGCTCACCATCTTCCACCAGGCCCTTAGCTATGCTGCCTGAGCGACAGTTGTATGAAATCAACACATTTCACAGAACCATGGGTCAGGGCTTTACATTCTGGATACTCAAAACAGTGGGCAGCCACTATGGATGGGAGCTGAACTTGGCTCCGATTCACAAGCAGTACTGCTGTCTGCTGTGAGTTTGATAAGGAGGATGATGTTGCAGCTAGGTTGGGGTGATGAGGAGCCCTTCAAAGCCCCTGGGACCATTGCACCAGGCTTGATGGGGAACCAGCAAATGCTCTATCAAGACATTCCACCCCCTTCCTGATTGTCTCCCACCCACCCCACAATCAGGGTTTCCTTCTTTCTGCCAAACTCAGGGTTCCCCTGAATCTGCCAATACCTTGTGCATGGATGGCCCCATAGTAGCTACATGACACTCCCCTGGAGATCAGAAATCAAATACAAGATGAATTGTTATAGACAAAATTTTTGTGTTGCTGCTTATATATAGGGTTAGTTCTAAGGGTACTTGGGGTCTTAAGAGTCCCTGAGAGTGTAACCTACCTGTGTGCATCAGCATCAACAAAACAAGACATCTTGTAAGTTGGTCTTTTTTAAAAATATAGAACCTCAGTATATTATCTCACACAAGGTACCCTAGTTCTATTGAGACTCTGAAATGCAAATGTGTGCTGCCGCTGTTGTGTTGGTTACAGAGGCAAAACTGAAATTGGAGGAAGCAGATGCTGTCACCCAGTGCTGAAGCTGTTCTTGCTGAGTCTGAACAATCACTTCAAGAGCTAGTAATGAGAGGAGCTGAAGCTGCTGCTGATTACAGACTACATCGGAACATAAGAAAATGAAAGTGATGACACCTTCTGAAAGGGGATATTGCAGCCACAATATGAACCAAGAAAACCAAGCAATTTCATTCCCAAATCCCACTCTTGGAAGTAAACCAGACTCTCCCTTTTAAACCAGAGAAAGAGTATCATTCACCTATTCCCCGATTAGCAAGGACTATGGGTCACAGGGAAAAAACAAAAATGTGTTCTGGACATCACTAGCCATTATTAATTATGTGTCTAAGAGCATTTGTCAATATAAATAGTGGAATAAATGAATGTGAATAAAACCATGATTAACGTGTGTGTGTTTTTTTTGGGGGGGGGGAGTTGGATCTGTGCCCCCAAAGGCCTTGCAATCTAAATTTTGACACGAGGAGAGAAAACAGATTAGAGCAATGGCAAAGATAAGGCAACAAGTGCAATCTTGATCCAAAGTCTTTGAAGTCATCCAAAGCATTTCCCATAAGTGCAGATCACTCAGGTTGGCTCACAGCCACAAATCTTTCTAAAGCAGATTGAATGTTGGCATGGCAAATGATGCTATGCGTTCAGGATACTGTCAGGCAAAAACACTATGGCTCCTTTTTCCCCTGAAAACAAATCTGGGGGGAATAGTCTCTTTCACTAAGTCTTTGTGTGAATCAGCCTTGGCTTCTATTGGTGGATGGATTCAAGCAACCAGGGATTTTCTACCAAGCAGTCGCCAATGGCAGCAATGAATTGGAACCACGTTGTCTGAAGCATCCATCAATTCTTGGGAAAAGCGTGGTAATTATGAAAAACATGAGGCTTCCTGATACCAGATTATACTTCGTTCATCTGATTCATTCTTCTCTACCATGACATAATCTCACAGGTGGTGAAGTCTTTCCTGTCACCTGCTACCTGCTCTTTAGCCTGACAGGTAGACTGTAGCCAACCAACAGTGCAAACAGTTGTGCCCACATAATTTGCATTTGCAAGTCCAAATAGAAGTAACTTCCTTCTCAAGAAATCGCAAATCTCTTTAATTTCCCAAGTGCTTTTCCACCTTTGTTGTGCTAGTGTCTGATTGATGATCACTCACATTAGGAGCTGGAAAAGTGTAGCTACCAGCCCTTGCACTCAATTTCATTTGCTCACAGACAGCTGATGAATTAGGCCAAACCAGCACCACAACTAACCAGCTGTCACGTATATATTAATTTGAAGGTTTGTTTGCTTATTTATGGGCAGTCTGATCCTCCATGACTGCATATGGCACTGGGGTTGTAGAAAACCTTATTTTACGCTAAGGTTTCTAAGCGTTTTGGTAGAGGATGGAAATAACTTACCAGATCACACCGGTGCTGGGGCATAATCTGTATTTGATTATCTGTTTATTCACAGTAAAAATAATGGGTGACTTTCTCTCTCCCACTGACCCTCAATGTGATGTACAACTGTTATAAAGCATAAAAATGTCACAGAAATGTCCTGGGTTTTTTGCTGTTCATTATCCAGGAACACAAATGCAGATGAGCATTTCCAGTTGTACAACTGGTGACTATCACTTGTGCAACATATAGGTTGTGCTATTTAGATACTATACACAATGCAGAAATAATTAAGAAAATCTCCTACAAAAGTACAGAAGCAAGACGTTCAAGCTTAAAGAAAGTACACACACCCAAGCCTATCCTTGTCAGTTCTCATGAGCTTCTAGAAGATAACTTGTTTTAAGAGATCCCTTCTCTCCCCTGAAGCTGCCTCAAGCACCCCAGCCCTTTTCTCTGATCAGAACCATCCTGCCTTTTGTCATAAATAATGACTGCAGCCTGGGCTGTTCATTCTCAGAAGTCTGGGCCAACCTGGTGTCCTCCAGACATTTTTGGACCACAACTTCCATTAGCCCCAGCTTGGGGCTGGTGAGAGTTATGGCCCAAATTGTCTGCAGGACACCAGGTTGACCAAGCCTGTCTGTGGACTTGGATTCAGGGGTTTAATACTATTTTAATGATTGTGATCATGACCTGGAGCTGATGGGTCTTATGTGATTCCTGTTTCGGAGTGCAGGCTATCTCTCCTAGCTAATTCTATTTCTAGCCTTCTCCATGTTTGGATGCTTCCATGACCACGTATAGTGTTGTTACCAGGAAGGCTTCCCACCTATTCAGTGAACACAGTTGGCCCTTTCAGGTGTATTTTGGAAGACAGAATTGGTTCTGGATCTATTTGCTCATTTTGCAAACTGAATGTATTATCTCACAAAACCAAGGCACTCATTTCATAGTGTGCATGTTTGGTGGCAAGTACTAGGGAAGGGGTCCCAGAATCAGTTCTGCCACGTTCTGAGCCCCTGGTCTTTTATTTTTGCTTGGATGACTTTAGAAGAGGGTGAGACAGCTGCTGTCTAAAGTACATTTCATAAACCAGTTTACTATCTCGGTTAGAAGAAAACCTCAGAAAGTGAATGCAGCTCCTAGTTTTCCCCAGAAGTTCACGGCAGGTGCTCCCCTGCCCTGTTCTATCAATTTCCACGCTGCATCCATCTAGACCCAGGTTGGTCTTCTCCTGTTTCCCTCACATCCCTAAATCCAGAGCTGCAGAAACACCTCCCTTTAAAAATGAAATCAGTGGCATGCCGCCCCACGCTCTCACATTTTGCTTAGCAATAAATGTAACAAAGGAAAAACTTGCCTTTCACTGACTATACAATTGTCCTTGCTTTGGGACTGACTGATTATACACATTTTCACCATCTGCAAAATAAAATATTTCCTTTTCCTTTGAAGGTGCCATTATTGTGCCATGCAGCTTCTGCTGGATGATGTCATGGGTAGTGTGGTTTCAAACAGAAGCAAAGCATCTGAGCCAAAATATCCAGCAGATGTTTCAAGAGCGCAGCTGGCCGCATGAGAAGGGTAATTTTAGCGCTCTCCAAATAATTCAGCAGCGAGACTTGTGCTCTGCTTCTAGATCTCCTGCCTGGATATTTGCAAAAAGGCATTGGGGAAAATAGCTGGTCCTTCTCTATTTGTACCCACCTATGTTGTTCATACAACATCCGTGCGTGGTTAGTTATGCTGAGAGACGGTGACTAGCCCAAGTCCACCTCGGTAGCTTCAAGGCTCAGTAGAGATTTGAACTCACGTCTCCCAAAGGTTAAATCCACTACAACATAGAGAAACATCTCACATTGGCAAAGTGTTTAGTGAAAGCAGAGAATAATTTGTTAAAGATCATGATAAAGACTGCTGAGAAGCCCATAGCCAGATATTTTGGGGGAAGGGGCCTCAGGGTGGCACGGAACCATTGCAAAACATAGATACAGACAGTCTACCATGCTTAAAGACATTTAGTTGTCTGCAAATATTACTATAATAAAGTTTAATGTTATAAAAATCTAAAAGTAGGGGCAGGCTGCTTGTCAATTATTCTGATGCTTTTGTAGTCATTGGCCAGAACACAAGGAATGTGAGAATCTGCCTTGTACCAAAGTCAGATATATCTGTTTTGCTTCTACTTTCCAAGTGTAGGTTTACCTCAGCTGTACCTGGAGATGCCAGAGGAAGCACCTGGGGACACCTGTGTGCAAAGCAGGTTCTCTGCCCTTAGCTGTGGCCCTTTCCCTAACATGAATATAAGATTCCAGCCCTCACGGTTCTGAATAAAGGGCTGATTGAAATAGGAACACAGGGATATGCCTTATACCATTGGTCTCTCTGGCTGCATTCTGTCTACACAAACTCAGCAGTGTCTCTGCAGGGTTTCAGAGTCTTCCCATCGCCTGATTCTTTTAAGGGGAGACACTGGTGGACTGAACTTTGGACCTTCCACATGCAAAAGTTACAAATGCCAAATGTGTATTCTAGGTTAAAATGTGCACAATATGTACATTTTAGGTTACAATGCATTAAAATGGTTATTTTAGGGCAAAATGCATACTAAAAATGCAGGATTTTCATGTGTGTGTCTTTAAATTGCAGAATGTTGCAGAAATAGGATGGAACAAGTTTATGAATGAACACCTGGAAAGCTGACATGGATTGGAAATAAACCAATCCATCCTTTCCTATGAATGAATATATTTACCTGGGAGACAATATGAGATCAGATCAACACAGATTCAGAAAAATCACATGTTGTAGTCTTCTAGGGTGTATACTATTTCAGAATACAGGTGGGAGAACTGGAAGGAAGGAAGGAAGGAAGGAAGGAAGGAAGGGAGGGAGGGAGGGAGGGAGGGAAAGGGATTTGCATGCACTAACACTATCATACTAGGAATGCACTAACACTATCATACTAGGAGAAGGCTAACAGTCCTTGGAGCTTATACCATATAATTTTTTTGCACATGATTCATTGGCGTCTCGTATAAGTTTATAGATACTGAGTTTCATAGGATGAAACTGGGAACAGAAATTGAATTGATGACACCACCTGTATTGAAGGCTACTCCATATGTGTTCCAGGACATACCCCAGGAAAAACACCTGAGATGCTCAAGAGTAAAGTGAGGGATTATTTCCCTGCTGGTACCCTGGAGCACAGGACTCTGAGTTAATAAATCAGGAGCAAAATTCAAGCCAGCTCTCAGTGCAGTGGTATAGGCAAGGTACTGCTTTTCTCCATCATGATTTAGGTCACAGTTTCATGGCTATTGCCATAGCAACCTGAGTTTTTGCCTGTATGCAGAGACTTCTAATGGTATACCACAAGGTGAAAAAGAAAGAAGGCAAGCGAGAGAAACCAAGAGATGTTAAGCAGAGCATTGAACAAGGCAGTTAAAGGAAAAACTTTAAATCACTTTGCCAGTGGGAAGAAATGGCAAACAGCGGTGCTGGGAAGATCCCAAGATCTATGTCAAGGATACCTTGAGTTCAGTTTAGGATTTCATGGCCTCCATGGATACCATGGGGAAATCTCAAATGGTTGTTGGCTTGAAACTCAGAGCAGGGCATACCTCAATTTGGTATTTTCTCCAATTTGAGAGGGTGTTTGTTGTTTATGGAAGTAGGAGGGGGTAGATACTACCCCATTATAATTGCCAGATCACTTCCTGGTGAAGTCTGGTTTTACAGCAACAATACCTGCCTTCAGGGGTGGACAAGCAGTTCTGATGGTCTGCACTCTGGGCTTCTGGAACTCACAGTGGCAAGTATGAGCGGTTAGCAGGACCCTGAGAGGCAATCCCTCAACTGACTTATATGCTGCTTTTACAGCAAATCCAGTCGAGTTATCCAGCGTCACATCTGGCCTGGTTAGGGTCATGTTTCACAGAAATTACTTCCTTCGAGTTATGAACAAATCTGTTATGTACTGAGTTGAAGAGATCCAAAATGCAGCAGTCTGATTGGTCCTAGAACAATAGGATTCAGAATGCAGCAGTCTGATTGGTCCACAGGAGCCACCCAATCCAGCTCCAGGTGGAAGTGAATCCGCAACCTGATTGGCCTACAGGAGAATCCCAGAATTAGCCAATCACGTGGGGCCCATTGTGTAAAAATGTATATAAAGCAGACATTCTGGGGGAACTTCCATTTCTCCTCACCACTATGAGCTGAATAAAGAGCATGAAATCACATCTTTTCTTTTGACACAAATTAAAACCTGTAAAATAAAAAATCCAAAAATACTTCATCTATGGTGCTACTATTCCTGCAGAAGCTCTTTCAGTTATTTTCACATCTCTCTCGCTCCTCTCTCATGACAATCGATAAGCATTTGCCATAAACAGACTACATTTATTATATTTCTCCTCCTGACTTAAAAAAAAAAAAATCTAGCAAGCAGTTAAAATTCCATTTGGAAACTTGGCCTTCTATTTATAATTTTTATTTCTTTCAAATCCAATCCCAGCAGTGGAAGACACACTTTGCATGTAGAAAATCCCAGGTTCAATTCCTGGCATTTCCAGGTAGGGTTGGGGAGGACTCCTGTCTGAAACAACAGAGCCAGCCCTTGGAGACAACATTGAGCTGCGAATTCAAGAGACTATATTTAAAATAAATGCTGAAGGCCTACGGGTTTCTATTTTTTCAGAAAATATTTTTTGCATAGCTTTATATAGTTCCCCAAGTCTGGGTACATTTCTCTCCTGGCACACGATTGCAGGGATCATACTGAGCATAAATGATATTCATCTGCATGCCATATTTACTTCTGCAGAGCTTTCCCCTGTAATTGAGCAATAGTTAATGAGCACTTAGGCATCTATTCACAAAAGTTAACTAATGTCTGCCTATTGGGGAGCTTTTCTCGTGAAGATGTGTTTGGGTGGCTGAACAATCAGCCTCCTAAATATTAGGCAGAACAGTAGAAAGTATACAACTTTGGGGGAACTTTAGATGGAAATTCTATTTTAATGCCAAGATAAAATAAGCAAAAATGCTGCTTCTGTGCTCAGATTTAATGATGCAAATCACCCAGACGTGCTGAAATATACTCAGAGTCGCAAAGTGATTTCATGCTCTTTATTCAGCTCATAGTGGTGAGGAGGAATGAATGAATGTCCCCTCAAAGTATCTGCTTTATATACATTATTTACACAATGGGCTGCACATGATTGGCTAATTCCGGAATTCTACTGTAAGCCAATCAGGTTGTGGATTCACTTCTATCTGGAGCATGATTGGGTAGTTCCTGCCAACCAATCATACTGCTGCATTGTTCTAGGACCAATCAGACTGCTGCATTCTGAATCCTATTATTCTAGGACCAATCAGACTGCTGCATTCTGAATCCTATTGCTCTAGGACCAATCAGACTGCTGCAGTTTGGATCCTATTCAACTCAGTACATAACACGTGCAAATGTTTTTAATTCCCAGAACATGTTCAGATTCTTGCATTAGGTGTATCTGAACATTTACAATGCTTTGGCAAAGTCTGAGATATAAGAATACAAGGAAAGAAGGAAGCACGGGAAAAGATGGGAGGCAAAGGAGTTGCCAGGAGTATTGTGAGGTGAACTTTGTCCACTGTTCTTTGATCTTTTAATATCCCCCCCAAAAAATTTACCTGAACTTTTAAAACTGATGTACCCATTAAGGTGAGAAATGTACATGCAGTTAAGATTCCATGCATATATTCCCAGAAGTACTGGTGTGTTCATTCAGTTATTTTATTACTCTCCCAGCTACTGAACACCATGTGCCACTCCACTGCTGTCTATCAGGAAGGGAAGGGGTAAGGCAGCAGGAAGCTGGGCACGGTGAAGGTTCAGCAATAAGAGCATTGGATTAGCTCTCCTGACCAGCCCACATCTGCCAAGCTCCCTACTGCCTCACACCTTCTCTTCTCCCTTCTGGTAAGCAGAAGGTTCAGAAGCTGGGACAACAATGCAGTTCCACTTGTGCCACCCTACCAATCTCTACTGCCTGAGATCAAGGAACAGGTTTGCATCAATGTCTGGATATGCTTGGGTGCCATGTTGACTGAAGATGGTGGACTGGCCCTTTCTTTGAATTCCCAAGCAATGCAAGGTACAAGGTGGCTGGTAGATTATATACCATAGTACTAACAAAATATGGTCTGAAGCTCAACATCAAAAAAAACGAAGATCATGGCCACTGGTTCCATCACCTCCTGGCAAATAGAAGGGGAAGAAATGGAGGCAGTGAGAGATTTTACTTTCTTGGGCTCCATGATCACTGCAGATGGTGACAGCAGCCACGAAATTAAAAGACGCCTGCTTCTTGGAAGAAAAGCAATGACAAACCTAGGCAGCATCTTTAAAAGCAGAGACATCACCTTCCCAACAAAGGTCCGTATAGTTAAAGCTATGGTTTTCCCAGTAGTGGTGTATGGAAGTGAGAGCTGGACCATAAAGAAGGCTGATCGCCAAAGAATTGATGCTTTTGAATTATGGTGCTGGAGGAGTCTCTTGAGAGTCCCATGGACTGCAAGAAGATCAAACCTATCCATCCTTAAGGAAATCAGCCCGGAGTGCTCACTGGAAGGACAGATCCTGAAGCTGAGGCTCCAATACTTTGGCCATCTCATGAGAAGAGAAGACTCCCTGGAAAAGACCCTGATGTTGGGAAAGATGGAGGGCACAAGGAGAAGGGGACGACAGGGGACAAGATGGTTGGACAGTGTTCTCGAAGCTACCAGCATGGGTTTGACCAAACTGCGGGAGGCAGTGGAAGACAGGAGTGCCTGGCGTGCTCTGGTCCATGGGGTCACGAAGAGTCAGACACGACTAAACGACTAAACAACAACAACAACTTCAGCAGCTGTAGGATTGCTATTTTATCCAACTTTATCCTTCCTAACCAATGCACAGAGGTGGGGCAGATCCACCCATAAACCAGCAACTACCACTTTAAATTGAATTTAGTCTCACTGATTTTCCTGATTCCCCCACTTCCTTGTGTAATCTTAATAAATGATTGGGCTGTGAGTTTAAGACACTGAAACTGCGGCGAACAATGCAGACAAATCCGCAAATGCCATTTGTATGTCCAAAGCAATCATATTATCCCTAATTAAGTTTGAACATGACTGAAGGGCTATGCAAGAGGGCACAAGGGAATCTTTAATTTCATATTCCACAGCGGCATGTCCTATTTGTTTGCTTTGAATCCTCCCCTTTCAATAAGGTGAAAACTTGTGCTAATCCTCCATTCACCAGTTGCCTGGGTGCGTGTGAAATAAACCATGTGGACAAAATAAACCATTGCTAGCTGCAATATTCCATTGTGCCTTAAGCTGCTTCAAGGATCCTCTTCACAGGTAGCCAAATACCACTCGGGCCTCTTCACATATTTGTTGAGGATCCTACCTTTTTTTCTGTCTTTCTCCACAGAACACCCTTGCTCAGCCATTGAAGAATAGCCAAGATCCAGGCATAAAATGAAGAGGGGGGAGACACGGGCGTTAAAGGAGCCCAAACTGGCTTTCTGCACACACAAGGAGATAATTGGCATGGCTGTAATTTTGGAGCCCTGAATGACATGAATAAAATGGAGACATGGGAAAAAACTGAAAAGGACAACAGTTTCCTGGCATACACATAATCACTCCATTTTTCTTGGGAGGCCCAGTGGATAAAACAGGACAAAAATGTTTTTTCTCCATTAATTGCTTTCAAACATCGTCCTGCTAAATGCCTAATTAAAAGGTAGAAGTGTGGTTGAGTCTTACTTCCCTCCCACCCACCCTCTTATTTCTAATCACCACCTATTGGGGATGGGAAAAAGAAAATCAATAGCAATGTCCTCACAATTTCTTTTATGGAGGCGGAATAAAAGAGATCAATGGGAGAAGTTCTAAGCTTACCTTAAACCTAAGTCGCAGCCTCAAAGACCAAAGAACAAAGTGAAGGGGATGTGGACAAGTTGTGTGCGGATGAGGTGCACTCAGTATGTTCTGCACGTATTGCAAAGCCATCTTTTATACCCTGGTCTACTTTATTGAATAAATTATGAATGGATGTGTTGCTTTCATTCCATCCTACCAACATGTGAAGAGATTCTCTGCATTTCTAGCTTTCTTCAAAACAGAATCACCAGGGTTTTTTGTTTTTGTTTTTTTTAAAAAGCAAAACTCAGGTTTGTCACTTGTATTATGCTCCCCTCCACCACCACCTATGTCTGCAATTTTTCCTATCTATAATTCCTTCTAATACTGAACGCGGTGCCCCTGTGTCAACAGGACTGGAGCAAAAACTTGACTACTGAAAAAACAAAAAGGAGGTATCAGCATGGTTGGGAAAACCCTAAGATTTACAGAACTCCCCTACCCCAAAAAGGCAAAGACAAATGCATGTTGTTTTTAATGAGAAGTCTATTAAGCATAAAAATGGGAGAAACACCGTCCATTTTATTGGACCCATCAGCTGTCAAGGAATGAATCTGAACACAACTGAGGTTAGTTCCAGGTACATGCCCAACGTATGCCTGTAATAAGCAGGCTGAATAGCAAAAGCACTAGATGTCCGTATCACAGTCTTTCTGGATTTTATACCTTCCTCGGGAATATAAAACAGATAATTTGTGTCCTCCAGGCAGTTTTTATAACAAGAGTCATTTAACGCCTCTGATGCTTTAAAGGGGAATTAGCAAAGGCATTATGTTCTCATCACTCAGTAGGCATCAGGAGTTTATGTTAACATTGATTAAGGTATTACTTACCTTAATGGAGAATATTTTTGCTTTTAAATTGGCCAGTATAACTAGTAAGGCAGGGCTGGGGGACCTGTGGTGCTCCAGATGTTGTTAGAATCCAACTCCCATCAGCCCCTGCCTCCATGGCCAACGATCAGGGAAAATGGGAGTTAGAGTTCAGCAACATCTGGAGGTCCACAAGTTTCCCAGCTCTGAAGTATGGGAGGAAGCAGTTGACATCCACTATTGGCAGTGAGGGGAGGGGTATGTGCTGCCGTGAGAGGAATGGGTAGGCTGGGTCAACAGAAATGCAACAGGACTGTCTTTTACTACTACTACTACTACTACTACTACTACTACTACTACTAATAATAATAATAATAATAATAATAATAAATAATTTATTATTATTTATATCCCGCCCTCCCCAGTTCAGAGCAGCTAACAACAGTAAAAATAGCACCGTTTACATAAAATCACAGTCAATTAATTGAAATACATTCTAAAATCAGTTCAGAATCAAATTAATGGCAAACATTGGGCTAGAGTTCTATGAAGATTAAGAAGGAGAGAGGTCAGAAGGTCAGACTGTGCCTTGGCCAAAGGCCTGGAGGAACAGCTCTGTCTTGCAGGCCCTGCAGAAAGATGTCAAGTCCCGCAGGGCCCTAGTCTCTTGTGACAGAGCGTTCCACCAGATTGGGGCCACAGCCAAAAAAGCCCTGACTCTGGTTAAGGCCAGCCTAACCTCCCTGTGGCCCAGGATCTCCAAGCTGTTTTTATTTGAAGACTGTAAGGTCCTCCATGGGACATACCAGGAGAGGCAGTCCTGTAGGTTTTGGCATATGTTTTTGGCATATGTTAAATAAAATACCACTACTACTACTACTACTACTACTACTACTAACAACAACAACAACAACAATAACAACAACAACAACAACAACATGTCTGCCTATCAATAAACATTTTCTGGCCACCACAGAAACAAGACAATGTTAAAAATAAAATATATGTCAAAACAAAACAAAAATTCCTTCCAGTAGCACCTTAAAGACCAACTAAGTTAGTTCTTGGTATGAGCTTTCGTGTGCATGCACACTTCTTCAGATACACTGAAACAGAAGTTGCCAGATCCCTCTATATAGTGAGAAGGTGGGGAGGGGTATTACTCAGAAGGGTGGTGGGAATGGGTGATTGGCAGATAGCTGTGATGAGCCTGTTGACGACTCTTAACGACTGCAATAGGTCTTACAGGAAAAAGCAGTGTCCTTCAGCTCTCTATATTGGACAAACAGGCCAAACCTTACGCCAAAGAATAAGCGGACATAAATCGGACATCAAGAATCACAAGACAGAGAAACCAGTAGGAGAACACTTCAATCTCCCAGGACATTCTATACAAGATCTCAAAGTAGCTGTTTTACTACAAAGGAATTTCAGAAATAGACTGGAAAGAGAAGCTGCTGAATTGCAACTCATTACCAAACTTAAAACCATGGAGAGACCTGGTCTGAACAAAGACATTGGATTCTTATCTCATTATACATGACAAAGCCATTTTTCACCTTCTCACCCCTTGCTTTTTCCTGTAAGACCTATTGCAGTCGTTAAGAGTCGTCAACAGGCTCATCACAGCTATCTGCCAATCACCCATTCCCACCACCCTTCTGAGTAATACCCCTCCCCACCTTCTCACTATATAGAGGGATCTGGCAACTTCTGTTTCAGTGTATCTGAAGAAGTGTGCATGAACACGAAAGCTCATACCAAGAACTAACTTAGTTGGTCTTTAAGGTGCTACTGGAAAGAAAAGAAAAATTTGTTTTGACTATGGCAGACCAACACGGCTACCTTTCTGTAAATAAAATATATGGTCATTCATATCAACAATAAGCAATTATAGACAACCACAAAAACTGAGACATCATCAACAGTTTACTGTTTGTCTTCAAATCACAATGAGACTGCAGTCATAGTCCCACTGACCTGGGAGTAATCCCCATTGAATTCAGTAAGACTTTATTCTGAATAGATATAGTTAGGATTGTGCTGTAAGCCAAAAAACCATGAAGTTACCAATTAAAAACCTTGGGTGAATAAAAGGGGCTTCACCTAGCACTGAAAAGACCACAGGGAATGTGCCAGGTGAGCCTTTCTGGACATAGACTCTATAGCCAGGGTGATACATCCAAAATAGTCCTCTCCTTCCGCCCTAGATTCCTTTGGAGGGAGGGCAAGTGAAATAATGATATTATTTCATTGGTGGGAGAGCCTGGAATCTTAAGATTTCTGTTAGCTATGTATGAAAAAAGCATAAAACTTTGGACCTTGAAGAAGGTAGGACATTCAGTTTTTCTTCATTTGCAGAATAATTAAATGACCTAATTGACAGGCCTAGTTTAGTTTAGTGGATAAGTGGTAAAACTGTTTCCGAACTGTGCTACTTCAGACTGCCAAGTGGCGTATTGCATAACAAGGTGCACTGAGAAAACTAAGATTATGGGGGTAGGCAGGACAGTTTTCGCCTACTGTTGCATGTAGGTGTAAGTGGGAAACATGCAAGTCCCTACCTGAAGTGTAAATGGCAGTCCAGGGCCAGTTTTGCCACAATTACAGTGGTATCTCAGGTTACATACGCTTCAGGTTACAGACTCCGCTAACCCAGAAATAGTACCTCGGGTTAAGAACTTTGCTTCAGGCTGAGAACAGAAATCGTGCTCCGGCGGTGCGGCGGTGGCAGCAGGAGGCCCCATTAGCTAAAGTGGTGCTTCAGGTTAAGAACAGTTTCAGGTTAAGAACGGACCTCCGGAACGAATTAAGTACTTAACCCGAGGTACCACTGTACTACTTTTGCGGGGAAATGAACTTCTTTCTCTGGGTGTCCCATGGGGTAACAATCTCCTTCTTTGTTTTTCCTTTCTCCAGATCGTTCAAGAAGGCATCCAATCCTCACAAAGTGCACAAGTCTGGAAAGGGGGATGTGTGGCTCATTTGTGCAGACTTCCCACCTCCTGGTGCTTTCAGATAGTTGCCTGTCTCAATTGTGAGAGGCAGTCCTATCCAGGTTAATATTACCAGGGCCCGTCTGTATTGTCACTGGTGACAAAGAACTGAGTTGTCTTGCTAGGTATCACAAGTGTGGGGCATCACTGAAAACTATTAGGCAGTGCTCTGTGTCTTGCTAGCTGGACCACTGGAATAATTAAAACATTTTTTACAATATTTATAGACCACTTTATTGACAATAAACCTCTAAGCAATTCATATAAAACAGTAAAAAATACTCCTTAAAGTACTGATAAAATCAAACATTAAAATCAAATTGACATAAAATGTAACAATATATAAATAAAACGAACCGTTTCAAAACAAATATACATAATAAAAATACAAATTGACGTAGACTTGCCTAAACAAAGAAGTTTTTAGCAGGCAACAAATTACAGTGATCTACCTAATATCAAAGACCTGACAGGGACGCAGGTTGCGCTGCGGTCTAAACCACTGAGCCTCTTGGGCTTGCCGATCAGAAGGTCAGCGGTTCAAATCCCCGCGACAGGGTGAGCTCCCCTTGCTCTGTCCCAGCTCCTGTCAACCTAGCAGTTCAAAAGCACACCAGTACAAGTAGATAAATAGGTACTACTGTGGCGGGAAGGTAAACGGCGTTTCTGTGCGCTCTGGTTTCCATCACGGTGTCCAATTGCTCCAGAAGCAGTTTAGTCATGCTAGCCAGATGACCCAGAAAGCTGTCTGCGAACAAACGCCAGCTCCCTTGGCCTGAAAGCGAGATGAGCACCGCAACCCCATAGACACCTTTGACAGGACTTAACCATCCAGGGGTCCTTTACCTTTTTTTAGTTCTTGAGAGCAGCTGCTGCCATTCTGAAGGATCAGTTCCTTGCAGATGCAGTAGGAACATTATCTAATGACCAGCTCACAAACTCTTAGCATTTCTGTTTACTGCCTCAGCTAGAACTATCAATCAGCTACGAGTGTGAAATATACTTGTTGTTTTAATTGCAAAACAAGAGCATACGCCAACCAATGATAAGGATGGCATAGGTGTGTGATCAAACACTTAAGGAGTACAAAGTATTTTGTCCATAACAAATCAGCATGCAACAATGACATCATGATATAACAAGAACTACCTTGTCGGGCACTGCCATTGTCTGGGCAAATATAGGTGTATACCAATGTTACCTCAATAGAAGAGATTGTGAAATTCCAGGGGATGGTTTTGGACCAACTTAAGAAACAATCCTTGCAATGACAAAAGTTCCTTGGAGCGACATCAGGATTAACAACGGCGAAAGCCAAGAGCCTCACCCTCCATTGACAGAAAGAAGATGCTGCAATGTTTGATACATAAATCCAGAAAAGCAATGGTAATAACGAGTCCAAAAGATGACAAAAAGAAAAACAAATATGGGAAAGGAAATAAACATTGTTTACAAATGGCGGGGCACAATCAATACAGGTTTATGCACAGTTCAAGGTATGCTTCAAAACACAAACAAAACTCATGAATACGACTCCTTCATTCAGTTCAGAGGAGAGACCACTGTGTTCACACATCACGTGCCAGGAGGTGTGACTGAGAACCTTCTTGCACAGGCAAAACCAAGCACTCACAAGAAATTGCTGGATTGGGGCCCTGGCCCACAATGACTTGGCTGTGTTTATGGCATCCCAGAGTTACTATGAGCAGTATTGGCTTGCTGAAGGCCATAGGTACATAAAAGGCCCCACATACAGTGGCACACCTAAGAAATTTTAGATCCTGGACGTAACAGTCTTACAACCCACCCACCTGTTTTTCATAACCATGTGAATTTCTTCAGTTGAGAAGCATGCAATTAACATTTCTCTTCTCCTTCCACTCCATCATTCCTCTAAAAGAGAAGGAAATACACATCGAGTATACGTAGTTTTGCATTCTAAAAACTCGCTTAAATCTTACCACCATGACTACAGGAATAAAATAGGGGTTATCTTCTACTGTTAAATATATTTACTGGGGAATAAGTACCACTTTGTAGTAGAAAGGGGTAATTTATTTTTAAATAAATAAAATGAGCACCTGTAAGCATGGACAGGCCTAGTTGGCTGCAACCTGACTATAAAATGGTTTTAAAAATAAGAAGAAATAAAAGGTAATAGAGATGTGTTCTTTTATTTCTAACCTGTATGGATAAGACTGAATGAAAGGGATAGCTATGGCAGATTCAATAATGGCCACGGGAAAAGAGCTGGGGTGACAATGCACCCCATCCCTCCCACTTCAAACACTGTATACAGAGAAAAAAACTTTCAGGTTTAAAGCCTAAAGGTTTTTTTTAGTCTGCCTAAAGCAGGGGCATTTGGCTCATCCTCTAGTCCTCCAGATGTTGTAAGACTCCAAGCCACATCTATCTCAACCTAGATAGCCAATGGCCACAGATGCTGGGAGTTGCCATCCAAGTTCACCTCAAGGCAGGGTGGTTGTGTGTCTTATTTTCAGTGGCGTAGCGTGGGGGGTACAGGGGGGGCCGGCCGCACCGGGCGCAACATCTGGGGGTTAGGGTTAGGGGGCGCAAATCCACGGGTTAGGGGGCGCAAATTACTTGCCTTGCCCCGGGTGCTGACAACCCACGCTATGCCACTGCTTACTTTACAAGGGATAGTCCTCTATTTTGAAGGTTTGGCAGTCCTTTGTTTGAAAGTGTCCTCTCTTTGAGGGTTCTCCAATCCAAGTCTGGTTCAGAGATGAGGAGCCATAAAAAGGGAAAGCAGAAGTCCTGAAGCAGCCCAACAACAGTTAGTCTGCAGCACTTGGCCAGGCACAAAAGTCACGTAGTGAACTCCCCACCGGTGAGATATATGAAGCTTCAGTTTAAATTATAAGATTTTTTTCTACATTTGCGTTTACACCAGTCAATTGCTAAATGAAAATTTCCGTGTTGGAAATCCTCTTTTTGGTAATGCAGGCCGCCCTACCTGGAAGGTCACAAGGTAGTCACCCCTGGTCTAAAAGACTGCCTTCTCCCACAACCTGCCTGCCACTTCAGATCATCATTGGAGACCCGACTCTGGTCTGTCCCACTTTCAGAGTTAAGACGGGTGGTTTCTGAAGACAGGTAGAGAGGTGGCATTCCAGTTTTGCAACACCCTCCTTAGGGAAGTTCATATAGCAAATACCTGATTGTTGTGCAGGTGTCAAGCCACGGTTATCCTATTATCCTAAGCTATTCAGCTAACAATGGTTTTGTCTCTTTACTCATTTTATGGCACACTACAGTTTTAATTCTTGTTTTAGTAGTTTCATTGTAGCATTGTTTGCTTGGTGGATGTTTTCTAATGTATGCCACATGGACAATCTCCTGAAAAAACTGGGAAGTGATGTATAAAATGCAACACTCAGAGAGTGCCACACATCCTGGCATGTTTGGAAATGGCATGTTGAATATTGTAAACCATAAACAGTGAGCCTTCTTCTCAACAGCTTATTAAATTTGAGACTGAGTTGGGTAAAAACATTTGCAATCTACAAACAAGTTGAAGCGCTCCCTGTTTGTGAAGTTTCAACTCTGGTTTCTTGCTCACTTCTATTTTACATCATGGGCTTGTATTATGAGAGAAAGAGAGAAGTTTAATTGCCAGGGTGGGGGAAGGTAATCTTTTTGTTGTCAAATGCTGCTTCTGCCCCCTATTGGTAAGTGTTCTACAACTTTAGATTGCTTTTTTCAAAACCACAATAGATACAAAATTAACAACAGATCAATGTTCACCATAGCCCTAATTAATTTTTACATTTGTGTATGGACTGGAACTAGTGATGTCATACTATATCCCTGAATCAAGCCATCATTGGTTGGTGGATTGGTTTTTAAAACATAACAATGGCCACAGAGTGGCTTAACCATCAATCCCTCTTCACAGGGACGCCTGGAAATGTAGCTCTGTGTTGGGAGGAAGGGTCTCCTAACAAGTTTCAGCACCCTTAACAAATTACAGTTCCCAGCATTCTTTGGGGGAAACCATTTCTGTTTAAACTGGTACCATAGCACTTTGAATATATGGTGTGATGTGGCCAATGTGGCCTGTACAACTGAGGCCAAGGCTGATTGTGTCATTTCCTCCTGATGGTCAGAGGCAGAAATGTTTCTGAATACCAGTTGCTGGGAAAACGCAGGAAGGAAGACTGTCCTTGTGCTTGGGTCCTGTTTGCGAGTTTCCCACAGGTTTCCGGTTGGTCACTGTGAGAACGGGATGCTGGACGAGATGGGCCATTGGCCTCATCCAGCAGGCTGTTCTTAACTTTTTACAGTTGAAAGTAAGCACATAATGCTTATTATTGCTGTGCTGCGTCCTGTGGTTTAGCCCGAAGGCTTGTGAGGGCACCAGCTTACTGTGGCTAAGCCAATCTGGCCTGGGTGGGATCTTCACCTGGGAACCACATGTACACAGTCTTAGTTTCCATGACAAAAGGAAGGAGGGCTGTAAATGTAAGAATACAGAAAGAAACAATTCTGTTAGTTCTGCCCACATCTCATTTCTGACCCCCGTTCAGTGTTGGCACAGTGGTACCTTGGGTTACATACGCTTCAGGTTACATATGCTTCAGGTTACAGACTCTGCTAACCCAGAAATAGTACCTTGGGTTAAGAACTTTGCTTCAGGATGAGAACAGAAATTTTGCTCCAGCGGTGCAGCAGCAGGAGGCCCCATTAGCTAAAGTGGGGCTTCAGGTTAAGAACAGTTTCAGGTTAAGAACGGACCTCCAGAACGAATTAAGTATGTAACCAGAAGTACCACTGTACTTACTTTCAAGACCCTAAATAGCTTGGGTGCGCAGGTAACTTAAAGAGCACCTTCTTCCAATCCCAGCCTGTCTTGTCCTTACGTTGCCTGCTGAGGCCCTTGTGTGGTGTGAAGCAGATGACAATGACTGATGAAGGCCTTTGGGGGGGCTGTGGCAACTGTGGGGTGCCCCTCCCCAAAAACTCACCTGGCACCCACATTTGGTGAAACCTTTTTGTTCACCCAAGCAGGCCTTTAACTTGCTAAGGACATCTAATCCGCTGGTTTATTTTTAGCATTTTATTTTTTAAAAAACTATTTTGGCTATTTTAATTTTCTAAATTTTTTGGGTGAAAGGCGGTATTAAAATGTTTCAAACAAACAAATAAAGCCACGGACCGAGTCAGAAACATGATTCCAAGCAGCAGCAGGGAGCTGTCCCTTGAAACATCATTGTTTGCAGTCTTCCTAAGAGCAGTTCCAAATAATCTCAGTCGTGGGCTGCTGTCCAGAAAAGAACATGCAACAAGGAAAACAAGGTTTGCTACAAGCTGGGAAAGAGGTCCCCTCAATGCAGACAAATAGTGCCTGAAAACTATTCCATGTACAACAACAAGGTCCATGTAAACCTGTGTTCATAATAAGAGCTACATTGGCACATTGTTTGCATGGTGCATAAAACTGTATAAGAACCTCACTAGGTTCAAGACAGAGCTAGGTTGGGTACTACTATGAAAAGTCCTGCAATAGGTTTTACCCATTTTTTAAACTTCAATATTCAATGGCCCATTGCAGCCAGGATGGTGGCAGTGTAATGGGAGAGCCATAGAGATGCCCTCTTGACACTGGCATTGCTGTTTACTAGGATGAGGCAGGAGAGAGGTGATTTGGGGCCTGATGAATCATTGTAGACAAGATTCACACCATCCTGCCTCTAACCATGTACGTTGCAGCAATGCCAGTTTCAGAAATGTGGCACCATGGCTCTAGTCACTATTGCACTTGCAAGGATGGCGAAGACAACTTGGTTCTTGATAACAAAAATCCAGAAGCCACACCCCAACCTAACACATTTTAAATGGCACACACAACTAGAGATGGGCAAATCTGTCTATTCCACTTCTCCACACAAGTTTAAGCTTTTTATTTTTGTAATAAATCCTCGTGAAAATTTATCAGCATCTGAGCGCAAAATTCTACTGTATTTATGCAAATCTAATGCACCATCAAATCTAAAGCGCACCTCAATTTGCAAAACCTCGAAACCAAAAAAGTGTTTGCTGACGCCATCAAATCTAATGTGCACCCTAATTTTTGTGATGTAATTTGGCCAAAAGAGTGTGCCTTACATTTGAGTAAAGCAATTTCCCCTAATTTAATGCATGTTGGTATGCTATTTTTCAGCAGTATATCCATTTATATGAATGCTTTCCCCATGTGTATGAATTCTTGTATATATTACATAGCTGGAGAACTTCAATGCAAAATCTGGAGAAGTGAAACACATTGTTTCAGAAAGTTCAATTTAGGTGGGTTCACCTGTAAATAAGAATTGAATCAAATTTCTCTCCCATCCCTGCACACAACCTGATGGGAAGTTTTCCAGTTCTAGGGAGGGATCTTCATGAACTGTCCCCATTGGTCACAGTGAATTGTCTTCTGCTCTGTTGCCCTTAATGGCACCACAAATGGACGGCTGGAAGCAGCTGCATCACCTTGCCATACTGGCCAGTTCTGACTCCTCACCTTATCATAATACTATATACACACACGTGTGTCTAGTCAATGCATGCTGATGAGGAAACAGGATCATGCCCACAGGCTCTGGCCTCCCAATATGCATTTCCCAGAATGGTGAGCATGCCTGCACATGTAGGCAATACTTATGCTTTCAAGAGCCCTGCTTTGGGCAGCGTCTGTTTGTTTATCAAGGCCATTTTCACACCATACATTTGAAACATTATGACATCACTTTAGATGTCCCTAAAGCTTCCCTAAAGAATTCTGGGTATCCGAGCACTTTAAATGTATGGTATGAATGCAGCCTTGGGCAGTTCATGTGCTGCGTATATTTTGGGGTGGAGGTAGCCTCTGAGTAGTTTACAATGTATCTTAATATGTCATAAATATATATCAAATACCAAAAAAGCCCTTAGAAAAATTACACATGACAGAACACCCCAATTAACTGCTAAATAAGGCATCTTCTTAAACATCGGAACAGAGTGGCAACCAAAAAAATGCAATGAGAACTACAAATCTTAAAACAGTGGAATTAAGAGCTAAATAAATTCCCCTAAAAATGTCAGAATAAAACAATGAAAGGTAAAAAGGTAAAGGACCCCTGACAGTTAAGTCCAGTCACAGACGACTCTGGGGTTGCGGCGCTCATCACACTTTACAGGCCGAGGGAGCCGGCGTTTGTCCGCAGACGGTTTTTCCAGGTCATGTGGCCAGCATGACTAAGCCGCTTCTGGAGCAAAGGAACACCGAAACCAGAGAAGCACGGAAACGCCGTTTACCTTCCCACCGGAGCGGTACCTATTTATCTACTTGCACTTTTGGCATGCTTTCAAACTGCTAGGTTGGCAGGAGCTGGGACAATGAAACCAATGAAAACAACCCAAAAAAGATCCACTAAGAATTCCAGGTTTTAAAATAATGTGTTCAACAATTAAGAAAAGGAAAAGTGAACCCATTCTTTCCAACCCACCATATGCCCAACAAATAATTAAACAAGCCAAGCCAATCAAATTCTCAGCCACTTATATAAGAATAAACACAACGTAATCTATCTGCAGAAAAAAAGACTCCTACTTCACCTAAAGGTCCCTTCTACTCTGTTCCACTCAGACGCACCCTCTCATAATAACACAGTCAGAACCTGCACAAATACAGCTTGTCCAGACATGGGCTCCTGGACAAGTTGTGCAGAATACACATAGGGGCTGTGAAGGGGAACAAGCAGGCACAATCCTGCACCCCCACACGCACACACACTGCCCACAGACTGTGCACACATGAGATCCTACAGCCTTTCCAAGCTCTCAATGCTCAAATTGCAGGAGGCTCTTTTGTGACTTCCCCCTTACTTTCTGTCTTTCTGAAGACTACAATGAGGCCCAGGCCTAAGGTTAAACTGGGTGAGAGCCAAGGCTGGGGTGGTGAACCTTCTTCACCCTGAGGGTCACATTTCCTTCTGGGCAGCCTTCAGGGTGGGCCAGTGGTGGGCATGATCAGGCGCAAATGTGGGTGAGCACCAGATGTGAAGATAACCTTTGAACATTAGAATAGTGCCTATACAACTCAGCCCATCATCAGGAGGGAGAGGTGTGTAGCCCTGCCCTTTCTGATGTGTCAATGTCCTTTCCTGTATCCAGGGTTGGAGGAAGTGTTTTCTATGAGATTAAGGGACCTCCCCCTTCTAATATGTCCACATCTGACATGGGGAGATGATCTAAGCACAGAAGACATAAGGGTTGAGGTGTCTGGTGAGGGATCTTCAAATGCTGGTTTAAATGCGCATTCTGCACTTGACCTCCTTCCTAATGTTTTATTTTGGAATCTTTAAGATAACATTTCCTGTCAATTATGTTGCAAATGTATACTTCGTATTTTACTTTCATCTGTAATGTTTTCTCCCAAATGGTTTCATTTGGTCTTTTAATGTAGGCTTTAAACCGCTTTGAGATGTTTTTCTTAAAGCGGTATTAAAAATGACATGAACAATAACAACAATATACAGACCCCTCTCTAGCCACCATCCAGGCAAACAAGAGCCATTATCAGACTTCAAGGACATATTCCAGCTAAGTGAAAGCACTGGTGAACTGCAAAGGAGGATCAGTAAAGGATGTAGCCTGGGAAGGGGGGGAATAGTTTAGGAGAATCACAATATATATATATATATATATATATATATATATATATATATATATATATATATATATATATGTACAAGTGAAACAGTAGCAAACGTTTTAATACCCTTCAATTAAAATTTGGTAGACCCACCTGGGTTCAGAAAGTAGGGGAAGGGATATGATTCATAGGTTGTATCCGAACCGCAGGACACCAGCTGGCCATTCCTGGTTTAAATATTTGAGAAAAGAATATAACATCACCTAACAAAGAGCGATGGGGAGAAAATCTTTGATATTTTTTCTCCTCCCTTTGTACTGAATTTATGATTAAATAAGCTCCACTTTTATGTTAAGCATAATAGAAAGATACGTGGAAGATGCTCAGTACTCATCCTTTATGGATTCATTTAAATTCCACATATTAGACTAAGAAAACACCTGCATTTAAAAAACAGCTTTACAAAGAATGCTCAATAGCAATTGAAAATACTGTTAGCACAGGTGTTGGCTGAATATCTTTGATCTTTAAGGCTCGCTTTCTTAAAAAAGCATTAGGGAGAATGAATGTGTGTGTCTAAGTCAAAAGAGAAAGTATTCTTTCTAAAGCAGACAGGAAGAAAAATAGCTTCAGCTTGTATACCGGCTACTTTCTAAGGAGCACAGGCCTCCGAATGACAAGCGAAGGGAAAGCGCGGTCGCTTATGGCCCGAAATGAAATGACATGAATTCAGCTAACTCAAGCCTGCCACTGCTAAGTGTAATACATTATTCATGGAGGTCTGTGATGAGATACTTCCCTGTACCCTGGTGAATTCGCTCCCCAGCATAAATCTGAAATAGATCATTTACTCTAGATTAATATCATGCAGCTTCATAGGAGCTTTAAAAAAAAAAGAGCTTATATGGGGCAATGCAAGGAAATGCATACGTTTGCAAAGGGAACGCTGACCACACAAATGGAATCCTGGCTCCACTGACGCGCAGGTCCACTGTGGATCTAAGACAACAGCCGAAAAAGCCCACCGAGTTGCAGAAAGATGCTGGATGGCAAACCAATGACTTTTAACCTGCGCTCAGTCACAGGCTCACTGTCTGCCCTGGGGCACCTTTGATTTCTGTTTAGGCCACACGGTATTATTTGTTAGTAGTGTTTATTTGATTTCTTACTCACCCTGCACCGTGAGGTCCCAGGGCACATTTCAGCCATTTAAAATAATATTAAAATAAGTTTAAAACAAATTACAGTCAAGAGAATAGGGTATTTCAATAGCAGATAACATAATATAATGATAATACTGCAAATAATAATAACTAAACTATTTAGAAGAAAATAAGAAGGTAGGGTGGTAATCCTATGATAAGATCTGCTGTGGTTGAGACGTTTAGGATACAGCAAATCTTCATCTCAGCTGGGCTCAGCCAGTGTTAAGTCTCCAACCCCAGCTCAGCCCAAAGTACATCTTGGCACTCCATGGGTGGGAATGGAGACATGTGACACAATTATTTAAGGTTAATAGGCTAAATATGGCCACAACTTTATTGGTTACAGGTGATGAGCGATATTGGTTTAGGCATTGGTCCTAACTGACAATCCAGCTTCAGCCCTTCTGCTTGAAGTCCAGGAAGGGTTAACCACCAGTAGGGGGAGTCCTGCTGATGCGCATCAACTAGGATCTCCCCCAGGGTCACCGCTCGGGGGCGTGCCTTAGGCCCACACCTCCATAGGCTTCAGACAGGGCCACCCCCCACCCCCCCGGAATCCTTTATCTGACTACCCTTCAATATGCAGGGGAGGTAATGGCGCTTCCTCCCCCCTTCATCTACATAACAATACCAATGCCTAAATGCCAATACCAAGGAAGTTGTGACAATTTGCTACAAGGTAGGCGAAAAATCAAGTGGCTGGTGCCAATTTGCCAAGTTGAAAAAATTCCTACCAGGCTCCTTAACGGTGACCAACCGAGGTCCATAGCAAGATCAAAGACGAAACCTTAAAGGGTGGGTGGGAAACCGGAGCAGCTGGAGGCGGCAAAAGCGGGAGATCCCCGGCCGCCCCTGCGTTAAATTGGGCAGGCCACACACCCCGAGCCAGCCGATTGGCTGTCCCGGGGATGACGCAGCCGGGGATTCCCTCAATCGCGCAGAGGCTGAAAGCCAGCCATCGCGTGCGTGATGGGGGCGTGCAGCCCACAATCCCACCTCCTCTGAAGGCGGAAGTGGCTTTCTTGTGCATAGGGTTTCTCCCTAGCAGTGTGAAATCCAATATAAGCTTTCGGACAGCTCAAATGATACATCCACACTCCAGGAGAGTATTCTCTATGAGATGGTATTGAATTGGCTTAGTGCTCCAATCAGGAGCATGACACCGTCAAACATGGCACACGTATGCCAATAATAGCCAAAATAAGTAGAAGAGACAAGGAGAGTGGGAGCCTCAAAATATGCCTCAGGACACCACTATTCATAAATTCACATTCAGGGTAGTGCCCTGTATGAAGTGGCAGCCAATTTTATCCGGTCCAACACTTTATTTGGATGCAAGACACTGTAAAGGACACAAACCTATGTCGATAGCAGCTAAAATATGTAAAATGAAGGAA
This sequence comes from Podarcis raffonei, assembly GCF_027172205.1. Classification (NCBI taxonomy): domain Eukaryota; kingdom Metazoa; phylum Chordata; class Lepidosauria; order Squamata; family Lacertidae; genus Podarcis; species Podarcis raffonei. The sequence continues at coordinate 12,802,722 of NC_070613.1, forward strand.
GTAGAGATATGCACCCCCAAAATAGCACTTGGGAACCCTCATCCAAACCTGAAAGAGTGTGTTTGTACATATTCTGGCAATCATTTGTGTGGATCCATGAACATCAGAACCCTGCAAAACACTGGCTCAGGCTATAAAACAACACAGTATGGTATAAAATATAATTATCATTATTATGATATTATTTAAATGTTGCTGCAGGTGGATGGCTAGTATCATCTTTGCTCCATTGTATTCATTATCAGGCAACTAAAAACTATCAAAAGCTGGACACGATTGCCAGCATTTTTTCCACCCTCGTCACACAAAATATATTGCAGAAGCCATTCCAAAGCTTAATTCTGCACTCCTTTATTTTGCTAAAGGAGTTTTGCCTAGCAAGCCCATGTCTGCAATAAGGAAAGCATTTGGCATTGTGGGATTACAAGCACAACAATCAAAGTAAAGCCTAAAAAGCAACTCAAAAAAAAACAACTCCTTGCTTTTGCAGCATAGGAAACTATTTTATACTTAGGTGCCAATTTTTGCATAAGCCTTAAGCCTCACACAAGCAAACAAAGGCTAAAGGAAAATTCGGCTCCCCGCCTGCATCACTGGAGCAAACACAAACATGGGGGTTGTACATCTGACAAAAGGCCATTTGGGTACCAGACCTTGCTTTGCTCTTCTTAGAAGGTTTGCCTCCTGCTCTTTTCAAAGAACTAAAAGACAAGCTGGGAGATGCACAATCCCTTTGGTCAACTGGCCTCCATAACTTCTCCTTTTCACACTGTCCTGTTAAAGGTTTGACTCAAAGGTGCTCTTTAATGTCTCAAAGGAAAAGCAAGCTGGCAAAATACTCTGGTTCTCAAGGATCCAGAAGGACAAATGGAGCTCAGGAATAATGAGTAATTTGTTTGTATCCTAAAAGTTTAGATCATCCGCTTATTTTAAGAAAGTGACCTCAATGAAAAGAGTAGTATACATTGAAAGTATATTATAATAATGCATATGGACATTTTTAAACATTTTTTTAAAGGCAAGAAAAGGCACAAAATCCTGCAAACAATTCTGCTGCAACCAGTGGAAACTACACCAAGGAGCCTGCTGTTTTCTAGGACTTGATACAAGTCATGATATTGTCTTTAGTAATGAGTTTTAGAAACTTGCACAGTTCAATAAAAAAAGAACCAGCTGTGCTGTTCTTATATAAATGCATTTGTTCTACTCACTTTCAGGACCAGCCTTATTATGAAGTAACATGACATTCTTGCTCCAGATGAGATTCCAGAAAAGTTATTGGTGTCCCTTTATATCCCATCTTTCTTCCATCTCAGAACCAAGGTGGCACATATTTGGCTCCCAGGAGGTCTCTCAACCAGGTCCTAACCAGACTCAGACCTGCTTAGCTTCAGCAAGATGGTGGCCCTCCATGTCTTCAGATTACACCAACCTTTACAGTCAATTTGGGCCTATTTTTTCCTAAGCATTGGGTAGGGATGTCTGTATCTGTCAATTTCAGTTTATCTCAGAGTCTCAGGGTTTTTTTCTAGTCTTCAGTTCAGTTATCCACATTTACACCTCTTTTTTATTATTCCTCATGAAAATTCACCAGCATTTCAATGTTAATCCCTTGGAACATTTACACATCTATATGATATTTTGACTAATACAGGCAGCAACCATTTTAGGCATGCCCAGCTGATGTGCAATCGGGGACGCGTGGGTCCATTTATGTTGAAGTTACGAACAGCAAAATCACAGCTAAGAAGCTCAAATCATATATGTGACTGAAACCCTTCTTTGGGAATTAAACCAATGTCCAAACTTTAACCTTTACAGTGGACACTCGGGTTGCGAACGTCATCCATGCGCACGTTCTCAACCCGCAGCGTTCGCAACCTGCGTCTGCACATGCGCAGGTTGCAATTCGGTGCTTCTGTGCATGCGCAAAGCGCGATTTAGGGCTTCTGTGCATGCGCGACTGCTGAAACCTGGAAGTAACCCGTTGCGGTACTTCCAGGTTTCGGCAGTCCACAACCCGAAAAAACGGAACATGAAGTGGACGCAACATGAAGGATGACTGTACTTGCAGAAACTTATAGTTAAAGATGAATTAAAACATAATATTTACAGTCACATGCTTCTCCAAGCCTGGGCCTACAGTCTCTTCTCCCAGCTTCCAAACAACCGTATTTTCCTCTCTTTCCACAGCTCAGATTTGCTCTCTCTCTTTCAAGCAGAGAAGAAGCACTCCAACACGCTATTCAACTTAGCAGTGCTCACAATGGATTCTAAAACACAGTCATCTTGCTTCACATAAAAATGGAGTCTCTCCTTCACTAGATATCTCCCATGTAACCAACGTTAGCCAATCACATGAGAACTACTAGAGAATTTGGGTTTTCCTAGAGGAAAGTGGCAGGACAAGCTAGGGCACCTGCTTGAAGGTGGTAGGCTTGCATCAAACAACAAAAGCAAAAGAACATAAGTTGTTGATCAATGATGCCAAGCTCCAAAGGTCACTTTTTCATGAGGTCTGCCAGAGTTCAAAACTGCCCATTTTCCAAAAAAATGTTGAGAGTTGTTATTCCCTTCCCAGAGCTACAGTTCCCTGTGAAGCAGGATTGATGGTTAAAATGCCCTGGGTGTTGAAGCTCTGGGAAGAGAAAAGGTGCCCAAATGCTCAACACACTTAACAAATTACAGCTCCCAGAATTCTTTCGGGGAAGCCATGATTGCTTAAGGTGATATAGTGCTTTAAATGTATGGTGTGAATGTGCCCTTGGTCTTCATCTGCAAGGATTTTATCTGTAGAATACTGTAATGTTTACTCAGAAGGAACAAGGTGGAGTCGAGGGAAGCAGATCTTCTGGCCTGGAAAAATCTGTAAGTCATATTTGTTTTAGTTGGATGTTTTTCCCTCCCCCCACCCCTTCTTGTTTTTAATCTATTCTAACCTTCCCCGTTCATTGTATCACAGGGAATATTTGCCTATTGTCGAAGCCCAATATTTTCCTGATGGTTCCTGGCATTTGACTTGTCATATGACTTTGATGTGGTCTGGCTTTTGCATTTAGGGTGGACGGCTTTTCTTTCGGATTGACTCTGGTGATCGCATTGTGGTTTTGTTCCTGTTGTTTAGATGCCTTTGCAATAGGCATATTAGAGATTCATTGACGTAACTGGTAGCGAATGTTACCTCTGTTGCGAAATCTTCAAAGTGCTGTCAATCCTTGCTCCTTCCATAGTATCTCTCTCATTTTGAAATAGCTTCAGTGGCGTCAACTCCACTAGAGATGGCTAAAAATAAAGATCTCTCCTGTAGAAGAAGAGGGAGAATCATCACCCACCCATGGACAGGGCAAGAAAGCAAGACCTTTGATCAGATGACAGGGTGACAGGTTTATCGGAAGATCATTAAAGTCAACTGCACCTAAGTCCCATTGAAACCAATGGGACTTCAAAAGGAACTTTTCACATTCATTTCAAAAAGGCCTTAGACTGGATCTGAGCCTAATGCTTACTTGGGAATAAGTCCCACTGAACTTAAAGGTAAAGGTAAAGGGACCCCTGACCATTAGGTGCAGTCGTGACCGACTCTGGGGTTGCGGCGCTCATCTCGCTTTATTGGCCGAGAGAGCCAGCGTACAGCTTCCGGGTCACGTGGCCAGCATGACTAAGCCGCTTCTGCAAACCAGAGCAGCGCACGGAAACACCGTCTACCTTCCCGCCGGAGTGGTACCTATTTATCTACTTGCACTTTGATGTGCTTTCGAACTGCTAGGTTGCCAGGAGCAGGGACCGAGCAACGGGAGCTCACCCTGTCACAGGGATTCGAACCGCCAGCCTTCTGATCGGCAAGTCCTAGGCTCTGTGGTTTAACCCACAGTGCCACCTGCGTCCCCATACTTAGTGGCACTTTAAAAATTACTATTACCAGGTTGTAAGGTATAGCAAAACCATTGACTGTTAGACTAGGGGGCTCAGAACAAAAACTGATGTCTCTCCAAACTCTTCTGAAATTAAGACTCAGTCCCAGAAGAAGAAGAGGAGTTTGGATTTGATATCCCGCTTTATCACTACCCGAAGGAGTCTCAAAGCAGCTAACATTCTCCTTTCCCTTCCTCCCCCACAACAAACATTCTGTGAGGTGAGTGAGGCTGAGAGACTTCAGAGAAGTATGACTAGCCCAAGGTCACCCAACAGCTGCATGTGGAGGAGCGGAGACGCGAACCCGGTTCACCAGATTACGAGACTACCGCTCCTAACCACTACACCACACTGGAACCCAGAACAGGTTCACCCAGTCACCTGTGTTCTCTTCCACTGCTGCCACACTCTTCACTTTTCTGTACTTGGCCCTGGCACCAGTAGTGGTAGGGAGGGCTGGTGATAGGGCCTCCATAACATCTTAGAACACGGTTAAAGCTGCTTCCTTGGAACTCTGCCGATTGTGGTTCCCAGGGTGCCTGTGTCCTTACCAGGGTGGAGAGGCAGGAGCTCCCAAGTCACATTTACCAGAGTACCTAGTACTCAGGGGGATTCTATAGCAATGTAAAGACTAATGGAAGCTGCATTGCAGAGCTTCTCTGTTGCATAACCCTCATGTCTGTTGCCAACAGGCAGAAATGCCCAAGAATTTGGTTCAGTCCACATTTTTACATAGACTAACCCAATTCACATTTGCTGGGCTGGAACGCAGTTCACACTTCTCTGAATTCTGCAATAGAGTTCTCAGTTCATGATATGTACCAAAATGCATATAAATGTGCGTATCTTGAAACAAAATACATTTTAGGATCAACGCAAAGTTGATATTATATACAGTGGTACCTCGGGTTAAGTACTTAATTTGTTCCGGAGGTCCGTACTTAACCTGAAACTGTTCTTAACCTGAAGCACCACTTTAGCTAATGGGGCCTCCCGCTGCTGCTGCGCCGCCGGAGCACAATTTCTGTTCTCAACCTGAAGCAAAGTTCTTAACCTGAAGCACTATTTCTGGGTTAGCGGAGTCTGTAACCTGAAGCGTATGTAACCTGGAGCGTATGTAACCTGAGGTACCACTGTATATATAATGCATACTAAAAAGAATGTGATTTGCATGTGTGTATTTTGTTTTAATTGGAGAATGGTGTGGCAACAGGACATAAACCAGCATGGATTGAAAACTGATTTATCTCCCTCACTAGGTAAGTTTGGGGGTAAAGAAAGGGATGCCAGATGGGAATTTAGATCTTCCCTCCCTCCTCTCTCAGTTGTTACTGAGAGATGTGGGGAGCTAAGGAGAAGTTCTCATGCCTTCTTATGCTCCTTATGATGTGATGGGGAGTGTGATGGGATCAAACTTCAGAACTCTTATGACGACTGACTGATACTTTGCTTTTCCTCCTAAAGGAACCCAGGCAGCAAATAAATATATGGAAAATAAATAAATAAATCTTTACCCGACCCCATTCCACACTGAGCAAGCCCATTACAGGAAAGTGTTTCCCTGATTGCAAGAGCAGTTCATTTGCCAATGGAACAAGAAGATGTCAAGGGTGTTTATGGAAATCTCCCTTTGGTGCAAGTTTTCAGAAAAAGGTTGGGCTGTCATGAATTGTTCCTCAGCCCAGCCTTGCCCAGCCCAGCCTTGGAATGCAAAAATCATCTGAAGCCCATTGAGCTTCCCCCTTCCTTTGCCTACAGCCTCCCAACCTCTCCGGTAAACGGAGGCAGAGAGAAGCTGCTGGGAAGCAAGTCAGCAGCGTGTTTGTTTTGATTTTTTGACACTCCTTGATGTTGTCTGAACTGGGCCTTGGGGTGTCCCTTTAATTCATTTTATATAATTATTATTTACATATATATTTTTTAAAAAATCTACCCGCCTTTCTACTGTTCATTTATCAGAATGACTTGCAAAAATTAAAAATCAAAACACAATAGCCATCTACACACACACACACAAAACAATGCATGAACTTATTTTTTTAAAAAAATGCAACAATGGAAAGAGATGACAGATATGACTGAGCTTCACATATAATTATTAGCAGGCAAAAGCCTGGTGGAATAAAGATGTTGCTACCAGCCAGCCAGAGAGGCTGCCCTCTGCACTTCATGAGGCTTGCCATCATCTCCTTACCCAAGACTGTTATTTCCACTGAATTCAATGCACTTTTGTCAGAGGCAGAGCTAGCTGCTCCGGCACCCGGAACGGCCTACGGGGGCAGAGCTAGCCACCTGCGGGGGTGCGCCAGCGCATGTCCCAGAGGGGTGCACCAGCAGCAGCACGCACCTCAGGGGGGCACCGCATGCGGCAATGTCACCCCCCTCAGGGATGACACCTGGGGTGGCCCACCCACCCCCACCTTTCTCCGCTACTGACTTTTGTCTGCCCACATTGTTCGCATCCTGCCTTGCCTGCTGCCTTTGGCAGCATTTGTTCTGGATGTCGTAGGATGCTCTGCATCAGGTTGGGAGTAAGGACCTTCCACATGTTATACACTATGTATAGGCCAGGTACGTGGAACCTTTTGCACTCCATAGGCCTGATCTTTATCTGGCTCCACCTCCCTGGATCAACTTTACCATGCCCAGCCCACCTGTTCAAATCCCTTGCACAGGGGCTCCCAAGTGCCTGAGAGTCATCTGACTCCCGGGCACTTGAGAAGCTCAGTACAAAGAGCTAATCTCAGCACTTTGAGAACCCTGCACAAAGCTGGCTCCCAGGTGCTATGCAGCCTAGGACCCATGTACCTACGTGACCGCCTCTCCTGGTATGCCCCGCGGAGGACCTTAAGGTCCACAAATGACAACATTTTGGAGGTCCCAAGTCGCAAGGTGGTTAGATTGGTCTCAACTAGGGCCACAGCCTTTTCAGTACTGGCCCCGACTTGGTGGAAAGCTCTGTCACAAGAAACCAGGGCCCTGCGGGACTTGACATCTTTCCGCAGGGCCGGCAAGACAGAGCTGTTCCACCTGGCCTTTGGCTTAGACTCAGTCGGACCCTTATGTTTCCCTCCCCTTATGGTTTTGATCTATGGGCTCCTTTTAAAATGAGGATGCATTTTAAATTGCATTTTAACCTGTATTTTAAATTGGGTTTTTCCCCCTATTATGTTTTTACTGTATTTTTACTGGTGTTAGCCACCCTGAGCCCAGCTCTGGCTGGGGAGGGCGGGGTAGAAATAAAATTTATTATTATATTATTGTTATTGGGGACCCCTGTGCAAGCCCTGTGCAGCTGATTGAGCAGGTTTGGGCCCTCCTGCCTAAGGTGCAGCCTGCTCTTTGCAGGTATTGTATTGGCTGCATGAGTGAGTTTGCAAGGGATGCTGTCGCATACAGCCAAAGCGTGCTTCCCTTGGCCAACGCACATTCAGGAGTGCACTTTAAGGCCCCCGATTATACATTGGCAGCCACATCTCTCCTTGCCCCACACCTGACTTCACGTATGATGTCAAGTGTGGTAGGTGTGGTTTGACTCGCACACCAAATTTGAACCCTGGCAGGCCAGGTTTGGCCTACAGGCTAAAGGTTTCCCACCCTGGTATAGGTGACCAATGCTCTGTATAAGAGTGCCAGTTACTCACATTATGCGCTAGAGATTTGAGTAGAACATGGGGCATCCCTGCATCAGTTCCTGCTAGATTGACCTGAGAGGCAGGGCTATTGTTATGCCAAAACAGTAAGCATCCCCCTTAACCCTTGAAATATAGGAAGTATCTCTTTTCCACTACTGTCGCAACTTGAAGCATTGTGAAGAAGTGTCTTAGACGACATAGGAACATGAGGGAGTCTGCCCATTGATGGATCACCTGCTTTGCACAGTAGTTCAGTGGCAAATTCAGAAATGTCATGATGGTCACCTCGTCTAAGATTATAGAACTTTCTAAAATTATACAATAATCTTATCATTCTATGATAATAATTAGGTACGCCTTGCAATGTTCAATGCAGATCTCCTGGTGTTGCCTTTCGGCTAGATCTACTATTTTCTGTGCAGATACATGGGGAATGATTTTGCTCCAATATCTTCCTTCAGAGTGCTTTCTATGATGTTCCACTGCATGTAAGAGAACTTGCACAACATGCTCCTGAAACTGAAGTACCTTGTGTTTCCAGTGTTCCTAAATGCTTAGTTCTGGAGCATAAAGGGACACCTGACTATTAGGTCCAGTCGTGGCCGACTCTGGGGTTGCAGCGCTCATCTCATTTTATTGGCCGAGGGAGCCGGCGTACAGCTTCTGGGTCATGTGGCCAGCATGACTAAGCCACTTCTGGCGAACCAGAGCAGTGCACGGAAACACCGTTTACCTTCCTGCTGGAGCAGTACCTATTTATCTACTTGCACTTTGATGTGCTTTCGAACTGCTAGGTTGGCAGGAGCAGGGACCGAGCAATGGGAGCTCACTCTGTCACGGGGATTTGAACCGCCGATCTTCTGATCGGCAAGTCCAAAGCTCTGTGGTTTAACCCACAGTGCCACCCGCGTCCCTCTGGAGCATAAGGTAGCGCCTATTTCATGGTGATTGGTGAGCCCTAGGAGAATGGAGACAGAGGCCCTGCAGGGACACTGCTGCAGCCCCACACCACACCACTGGTTTTTCATGCAGATAGTCCCAAATGCAATCCCTAGCAGCTCTACGTAGGTAAGGACTCCTACCTGAAACCCGGGATAGCTGCTGCCTGTCAGTGTAGGCAGTACTGAATTAGATGGGCGAAGGGTCTGGCTCATCATATGGCAGCTTTGTATGTTCCTAAGAAGTTAAACTCTTGAGTTGGTATGGCAATGCTATGATTTTTTACAGATGGCTATAGTGGAGGGAGGCGAGATATTTCCCCACAATGGGTATCTTCCCCCCAATAAGTAGTTAAAAGCGAGTGTGCCTGCATAAAGCAAGGTAGGTAATTAAAATTATTAACTATAGTCAAACCATAGAGCTGTGCAGTGCCAACTGCAAACAAAAGTAGGGCTGAACAAGTCTGAACTTGCCACTTTTTATTAAATCTTATTTAAAGTACTGGAATAAGTGGAGTGTCTGATGAAATATGCAGGGGGTTTAAACATGCCACAGCTGATAGAAAACTATACATGTCTGTGTTTTGACTGGCCAAAGATTCCTCTGCTGAATTTGTAAGCATTATTCTAAAAGGGCCGAATCGGTAGGCTGCGATCCAAACCCCACTTACCAGGGAACAAGCCCCAGTGAATTCTAGAGGACCTGCTCCTGAATACACACAGTTAGGATCACATTGGAAAACAGAGCATCTGAGCACAAGTTTTTCAGGCCTTCAGTATTACTTTAGGCATCTTACAAACTGTCCTTAATCTGTCAAAATTATCCTGGGCAGATGAGAAATGTTATAAACTCTCATCTATGTTCAGAGAATAATGTCATTTTAAGTACGTTGGACAGATAGTTCAAGATGTTACTATTAGTATATAAAGCCTGTAAAGCCAGTTTCCTTGGGAGATGTCCATACCTCATATATGCCACCTCAGCCTGCGGAACTGGCACTGTTATAGGGGCCACATAACACTCATTCCACACATGTAAGAAATTGATCTTTTAGAGTGGCAGCACCCACACTCCAGAACTGTTTTTAATCAATCATTTTAATTGTTTTATTTTATATATTTGAAAACTGCTTAGAGATTTCCTTTTAAAAATACAATATATATATTTTTTGTAAAGTTATAAATGAAACAAACAAGAAAAGGGGGGTATGGGAAGGCAGCCTAGGCTTTGGTTTAGGATTAGCATTGGGAAAGCAAGATTCATGTGCCTTTAACAACTGTATCTCCACAATAAGAACTATTATTTATTATTATCTACTGAATGTATAAAGGTAAAGGGGACCCCTGACCATTCGGTCCAGTCATGACCGACTCTGGGGTTGCGGCACTCATCTTGCTTTATTGGCCGAGGGAGCCAGCGTACAGCTTCCAGGTCATGTGGCCAGCATGACTAAGCCACTTCTGGCGAACCAGAGCAGCGCACGGAAATGCCATTTACCTTCCCGCTGGAGCAGTACCTATTTATCTACTTGCACTTTGACGTGCTTTCGAACTGCTAGGTTGGCAAGAGCAGGGACTGAGCAACGGGAGCTCACCCCATCGCGGGGATTTGAACCGCTGACCTTCTGATCGGCAAGTTCTAGGCTCTGTGGCTTAACCCACAGCACCACCCGGGTCCCTAGCATGTATGTATACACCACCCTATACCCACAAGGTCTCAGAGCAGTTCACAGGACTTAGCTGACTTCTCATGGCAAAAAAATGGGGTTGCAGTGGTGGTGGGGGACAGCAGGCCTATACTCCCTCTAATTTTGTGTTATGCCATGCCCCCATGTTACATTATACCATGCTCCCCATGGCAGCCATTTTGTAACTGGCACTCTTGGTGCTCTCAAAATCCAAAATATGGACCCTGGTCCAAAAAAGCTGGCGACCACTGCTAAACCTGCACCCAAATATGCATTTGGAGACCCTTTTCTTAATTTTACACCATATGGTAGTGGTGGTACTGTTGCAACTCACCTTAGATCAGGCCATGACCCAGAAGCAGGTCCCAACCCACCAGCTGAAGACCAACGGGTTAGAGTGTGAAAAACCATTGCTGTATCATTCTAATCCATCATTTTCTCATGATAGCATTTCCTTAAGCCTTGGGAATATGCTTGCACATGAACTGGGCTGGCCATGTCAGTACATGTCCATGTACTTCACTTAACCTTTTATTTTGATTCACAGATATAGCATGCACACATATTTACTTGAATTGTATTACACAATGGACAATAGCATTTGCTTTGGAAGGGCCAGATCCCGCAGCTGACTGGATGGGCGGTGGCTCTCCTCCACCTGTTCAAAGCCAGCAGACATTCTTACTGATGACTAAACAACACGAGACCTCGAGTCTTTGACATAAGAATCTCATTAATCACACCTGCTTGACACGGGCTAAGATCCGAATCCTGCAGTGTGCATGAAGTGTATCCCAAGCAGGAATCGTGCCCTTATCTTCAGCACCTTAAGATATTATATGGGCACATGGATTTCTTTATTTCAAATGTTTATGTCCACCATTCTATTTGAGACGGGTCTGCATTGCACATTCTCTGAGCTCAAGAAAATAGGAGAGTCCTTTTGTGCATTTCATTCCCTTCAAGTGGTCTAGAAATGCCAGATCATTCATTGTGGCAGGTGTGCCAACTTGAAAAACATATTGGGGAGGGGGGCAGGTAAGCCCATAATTGATCACATGATGCAGCACACACCATTTGAATGGCAATGTCCATTGGGGGGGGCCTGAAGGGACCTTGGCCCCTAGAAGTTGGCTCCTATGCATTGTGGCAGTTTTGGAAGTAGCCAGACACTGAGCAGACACTGGTGCCTAGTTCCATATGATGGTGCTCATCTGCCCGCAGGTCTGCTTAGATAACATGTGAAAGGTTCGTTCTGCATTAGGGATGGTGAGCCTGCGGTTCTCTAGATGTTCCTGGACTACAATACCCATCATCCCTGACCACTGGCCATGGTGGCTGGGGCCGAGAGGAGTCGGAGTCTAAGGACACCTGGAAAGTCACAGGTTTCCATCTCTGCTCTTTAAGCTCTCTCTACAGGCAGGGCAGATGGAAGGACTGTAAACCACTAAAGCAACATTTGTCACCTCTGTGTTTCTGGGAGGGAAGGAGTTAGCTTTTGTTGTACAAAGCTACCCATTTAATTTTACTTTCTCAGTTTGTCACTTCTCTAGTCTGCAGTTCAGTTCTCCACATTTCAACATCAGTTTGCGTGTTTGTTTGTTTTTTAAAGTCAGCATGAAAATCCATGCACATTTTCTCCTAACACACATTTTTGCACGCAATTTCCCCTAATATATGCAATGTATATTAATTCAGCTCTCCCCAACATATGTTTTTCATACACATCTGCCTTTATAATCAGTTATTATTGATACCAACACTAAAAGGGCCATTCTTTGCTTGTGGAAGAAATGCATTTTTCTGTAATGGTTTCCACTGTACTGCACAGGTATCCTGTTTTTGTACACATATTTTGGCTGGAAGGGGAATCAGGCAGACCCAGACTTCCAGGGTTCAAATCCCCCATCTGCCATGAAGTTCCCTGGGTGACCTTGGATCTGACGGGGTTGTGAGTAGAAAAAATGGAAGGAAGTGGGGAACCATGTATACTACGTTGAACTTGTTGGTGGAAAGTTGGGAATATGTAAATGTAATAATCAATTAATAATTACTTGCTTGCTGAAGTGCTAATTAGGCAGATTTCCATTAAAATGCATACCAAACAAATTTGTCTCCCATCCCTCCTCTGAGTGGTGTGGGCTCCTGGCCAAAACATCATGTCATCACTACCCAGACTTTCTCTTACTTATTTAGGGTTCTCTCTCAGGCTACTGGTCTTCATTTCTCTTTCCCCTCCCAACTGTTCAAAAATATTAGCTGGAAAGGGTGACAGGAAAGGGGAAGTCCAGACAATGCACAGTTTCTTCCCTTGGATGAGGCAATCTGCTGCTAAAGGTCTGCATCCTTCCAGGGAGCAATGGATTTAGTGCTTCAAGCTTCTTGAGATCTTGCCTCCATTAGGTCAACTTGAGAGCATTTATAGCCAGGCTCTGAATTTGCTCTGAATACCCAAGGAGCCAACCACTCATCAAATTTGAGACAAGGGAAGGATTTCATAATAAGGGAAGAAGAACCTGTGGGATGCGGGTGGCGCTGTGGGTTAAACCACAGAGCCTAGGACTTGCCGATCAGAAGTTCAGCGGTTCGTATCCCCGCAATGGGGTGAGCTCCCGTTGCTCAGTCCCTGCTCCTGCCAACCTAGCAGTTCGAAAGCACGTCAAAGTGCAAGTAGATAAACAGGTACCCCTCCAGCGGGAAGGTAAACGGTGTTTCTGTGCGCTGCTCTGCTTCACCAGAAGCGGCTTAGTCATGCTGACCACATGACCTGGAAGCTGTACGCCAACTCCCTGGGCCAATAAAGCGAGATGCGCACCGCAACCCCAGAGTCAGCCATGACTGGACCTAATGGTCAGGGGTCCCTTTACCTAAGAAGAACCTGCTGGATCAGGCCAGTGGCTCTACTATTCCAGCAGCCTGTTCACAGTGGGAAACCCACAAGCAGGACTCAAGCACAAGAGCACTCCGCCCTCCTGTGGTTTCCAGCAAGAAGAAGAAGAAGAACCAAGGATTCAAATAGAAGAAGAGTTTGGATTTGATATCCCGCTTTATCACTACCCGAAGGAGTCTCAAAGCGGCTAACATTCTCCTTTCCCTTCCCTTCCTCCCTCACAACAAACACTCTGTGAGGTGAGTGAGGCTGAGAGACTTCAGAGAAGTGTGACTGGCTCAAGGTCACCCAGCAGCTGCAGGTGGAGGAGCGGAGACCCGAACCTAGTTCACCAGATTACGAGTCCACCGCTCTTAACCACTACACCACACTGGCTCTCCATACCATTACTTACTGCCTCCGACAATGAAGCATGGGCATCATGTCTAGTCACCATTGATAGCTTTATCCTCCATGACTTTATCCAATCCTCTTTGAAAGCCATCCAAGTTGGTGGCCATCACTCTCTCCAGTGGGAATGAGCTCCACAGTCTAACCAGGCACTGCATAAAGAAGGACTTTCTTGGATACCCCCAAATTCTAGTGAGGGAGAAAAACTTTTCTCTAGCCACTTTCCCCCATGTCACACATAATTTTATAAACTTCTAGCATGTCACCACTTACTTGCCTTTTCTCTAAACTAAAATGCACCAAACCCTGCAACCTTGGGCTCATCCACACTTCCTGCCGCTTTCCGCTGGGGAAATCCACTGAATCGGAGCAGTTGTCAATCGGTTTTTCTCCAAATTGGTGTTTGTTCCAATTTAGCGCTAAAGAGCAGGTTTTCCTGGGGAAAATGGCAGGGCAAAGACAAAACTACTTGGACCTGTGCCCAGAAAGCAACAGGACAAATGGGAAAACATTTGGACCCTTCTTTTTTATGCACGGGATGAGCAGAAGTGTGAACAAACCCCTTTCCTCATAGGGGAGACACACCATCCCCTATATTATCACACACACACTCCAGGTTAGACTCACTTCTTCTTCTTTGGCAATCACTCGTAGCCAAGTAAGATTGTCTTCCAAGAAAACGGTCTTAATTGTGAGTCCGTAAGTGTCTGTGGAAGCCAATTCTGGATCCACATGTCCTTCCACAGTAGGGACATAGGTTTCCAGGTGGGAGTTGATCATGGTGAGAGTTTGCCAAACGTCCCTTCCTCTTAGATTGTTTCTCCCTTCCGCCCTGAGTTTGTGCTTCTTCAGAGTCCAGACTCACTAGATTTACCCTGGGCCAGCAATACTGATAAGACTGTAATTTTCCCTCCTCTATACTCTGTGTTTTGCTCAGTAGCTTGCTCACTGAACCATGTTTGGTTCTTCATTGTACTGAGAACTTTGCTGCATGGACTCACTTTCAAGCTTCCATGCTCAGCCAAATAAGTAGTGGTGCAAATTAGCAAAAGTAATTAAAGCAATTTTAAAAACCTGTTATTTATTTATTTTTTATACCCCACCCTTCCCAGTTCAGAAAATCGGGCTCAGGGTGGCTAACAACAAATTTAAAACACTTAATTGTGATACAACACAAACAGTATAAAATATAGTATAAAAGCGTGAATAACAATAAATTCAAAGTTCTAGAATCAGTTTAGGGGGAAATCCATCCAATAAATATTAGATGATCACCAGGGCTAGCTGGCTAAATTAGTCCTATTTGGGCCAGCAAGGAGGCCAGGGGAGAATTATACTGTGGGATCCCAGAGTGGGTAATCTTCATAAAAAGGGGAGGGGGAAGGAAGGAAGAGGAATAAAAGATCAGGCTAAATTCAAATTGAAAGCCAGGCAGAATAGCTCTGTCTTACAGGCCCTGCGGAACGAAGGTTAAACCCTGCAGGGCCCTGGTCTCATGGGAGAGAGCATTCCACCAGGTCAAAGCCATCACTGAGAAGGCCCTGGCCCTGGTGGAGGATAATCTGACTTCCTTAGGGCCCGGACCTCTAAACTATGATTATTCATGGACCTTAAGGTCCTTTGCGGGGCAGACCAGGAGAGGTGGTCCCGCAAATACGAGGGCCCTGTACAGGCAGCAACTAATTTGCACAGGGGTTGTGTTCCAGACCCATGCGTGTGTTGATGGGCCACACTGTTTCACAAGAAGTTCAATTTTGTCACCCGTGGCTTGAATTTGGAAAATGAGTTTTTAATCACGCTGCATTTGTTAACTAGCTTACAAGTGCCAGGATTTCTCTGCTATCACCCGTCTGGAAATTTATATTTATGGATAATTTTTTTGCAAGACAGTCTTTTGTTCCATCAGAGCTAACTTCCATCAGAACTAACTTCAACTCCACATAGTAAACACACAGTCACCACTTGGGAGAACAGAGCAGGTTGGGCTCAATGATGAGTATATGAAGAAAGTATTTTGGCAACATTCCTGATATGAACTCCTACACTCTGAAACACAGCCCCTATATGTCCTTTGCATTGGTTTTCAAAGAAAAAAAAATACAACAGCCTAGAGAAAGATGTGCCATAACTATTTATGGTTTCAAAAGAACAGAACAGGTTTGGTGAGAATTTAAAACACTGTGAACACCAAGAAATGTTCTAAGAGGGGATAGGCATGTTCTAAAGGTGTTTTATACAATCTTCTGGCTCAGAGCCCAGAACTCAGTTGGAACAGCTGTGTTGAGCACCAAGCAACTACTCTTTGAACTTGGAAAAACCTATGATTAGATCTTAGTAGTGGAAAGGTGTATGAATGAACAGTAGGAGCCTTCTATCCATGACATCCTTCTACATTTCTCAAGTCTTTGCTGCTTATTATTGGAAGAGCACAGCTTTGTATTGTGGCGGGGGGAGATATCTTTCACAAGGAACCCATTCCATTTAGATTCTGCTTTTGTAGCATCTATAGGTCTCATAGCTCAGCACGGAGCCTCTCTGATCAAGGTGGCCTCAGGTATGGTGTTGGAGACCCCAGGAAAACCACAGGGCTGTTTCCCCATATCATTGGGCTGACATACAGAACAGGATGTATGCTCAATTTTTTTTTCCAGAACGTGGGAGGGATGGTCTGGAAGTAAGGGAAATGGTAGCTCCATTGTCAAGATGAGACCATGTCCTGGTAAGGTTTAGTCCCAAAGCATCAGTTCCCTTCTGCAGAAGTGGGAGGCTGGATCTATTGAGTTGGCCCACGTGCAGAAATATATGGAATCTGAGCAATTCTTGAATGCTCTGGAAAAATTTCCAGAAATCAGAACAGGTACTTTATATGGTGCTGCCCCTAAGGATGATTTGGAAACCACAGCTGGTGCAAAAGAGGACAGTTAGGTTCCTCCATGCAGCATCCTACCACAAAAGTATAACACCTGTGCTAAAAGAATTGTGTTGGCTGCCTATTTAAGGCTTCCTTGTGGACTAAAAAGGTTCTGAACAGCTTGGGCCCAAGCTATCTGAGATAATGGCTCCTCTTGTATAGAACTGCCTGTTAATCAAAATAATCAAGACACCTTGTTAGATGTACACATCCAGCAGAAATTCATCTTAATGGGGCTTGAAAGAGGCCCTTCTCCACCATGGTACTCGCCTTATGGAATTATCTCTTTTTGGAGGTGTGGCAGGCACTTGCAGTATTGCTGTTTCATCGCTTATTAGAAACAAATCTCTTAGTTCAGGCATTCTCAGGTAGCTAATTCTTCAGTTTTATTAACCTTTCAGTGTCTTTTTAATATATATTTTAATTTGCTACCACTGTGTGGTTTTATTGTATGGCTCTTGGTTTTGCAAACCACATTGTAAGCATTCTGGTGAATGGCAATGATTTTAATTTTTGGTACATATTTTTGCTTGGAGAAATGCTGGAAATTTGCAGAAGTACAAATTTTGAAAGACAGCTGTATTTTGGATCATGTATTTTTTCAGGAAATGATGTAGGTTGTTCACATTAAAATTAATACACTTTAATGTGTCCCTCACTCCTAGGGTAACATTGAATGGGAACTTGAATTCACAATATATTGTGAATATATTGTAGGTGAAATGATTACACATGCATACTTCTCAAAGTTCTCTTCTGTGGATTAGCAAATCTTCTCCAGATATTCTCCAGCTGGGTGCATACTTTAAATTCCACATTGACATCAGCACCCAGTGATTTTTCAGAACCAATCAAGTCCCGCCAATATCTGAAAAGTCACAAACAACAGTTCACAGCACCAGGCAGCTGGCATGCAGCACTCCTGACACCACCCTGGGATCCTGTGGAATGAAGGATGTGATATACATTTTTAAAATAAGTAAAATCTGGCTGCTGCAGCAGGACAGCAGACTTGAAATGGCATTGGGGCATTTTGCAGTCACTTTTTTCACTTAACTTGTCAAGAAACGTCCCCTACGATAGGAGGCAGAAACGAAGCTGTCAAATTTTGCATTCTGAAATTCAAACGTCAAATTTCAAGGGTACATTTCAAAGTCAAAAAAAGGTCAAGTGTCAAGTTTGAAAACTTGTTAAATGTTCAGTCTTTCTGAAATTTCATTTGGCATCTAGAATGCATCACGGTCCACTGAAAAGCATGTTCAGATGCTTTTCAAACAAGTGACTCGATCCCTGATGGCTCTACAGTTTTCTCTCTTGCCCTGGACAAGTTCTTAAGTTAGCAAAGCACCATTCTTGCTGCTTCTGTGTGGTAGCTTTCCACAATCCTTGTTCTCACGGCTGCTTCGAAAGATCAGTGCAATCCAGCAAAAGTTAGTAAGTAATTGATTCTCATTGAAATAAACAGGGCTTAAGTAGTCATGACTGGAAGAGCACTGAGCCCCCTCTATCCAGCTCTGCTAGGTTCTGTTGGTCTCCCGCTATATGTAGGATGGTGCCATGGAACTCCCCCTTCTGCTGCCTTATGTACAGGCAGATGGAACTGCTGCTAGTAGAATTCTCACCAGCAGCAGGCAGCCGAACCCCCTGAAATGGTCTTTCAGGGGGAAGGGGTTGGGCTGAACCAGATCCCAAGCAACCCAGCCACCATCACATGACTACCTGCCACTCACCTTCCACCCTGGCCGTCAAGCACAGCAGAACTGGAGGGTGGAGGGGAGTCAGGACTGCTGCCTTAATCACACTTCCAGTTTTCCGTGTGGCCTTTTCCATGTCTGATTTTTGCAGATTGTGCCCCAAACCTCTGCTTGCTACCACTGAAGATGATCAAGCCTGATTCATGCTTGCAAAGGTTTAAGATGAACCAAAAGGCACTGTGGATTGCACCCATTGGACTATTGTGGCCTCGGGAAGATTTTGCAACCTTGTCAGGTGCCAGCAAAAGAATCTCAGCAAGCTGACATGCCAAGATTTACACAGGAGGGTAACCGCAGGTGCTTATTTTTTTGTCTCCTTGTAGTTCATCAGCGTCACGCAGCTGTTGGCTCATTTTGCAAATGTGTCAACTCTTGGAATAACAGCAACTTACGTAGGTTGGGTGCAGTGCCAGGAGATAAAGAGTTTTACAGAGCAAAGTCATAAAGCATTGAGGGCACAAACCTTGTGGTAGTTAAGGAGACTTCCCACTTATCTATTTGTTTAGATTTTAACACACCTGATCCTGCAAGTTCCAGGTGGGTAACAATGCAGGTAACAGAAATACAAACAGCAACTACATGAAACATTAACAAACATGAAACTCTTGAAGGTATGTGTGTGTAGGTTTATCATGCTGGCAAGAGCTGTGATCCTGGTGTTCATGGCATGCTTACAACCCAAATTCTACTGTTGAAGAGACCTTCCAAATATCACCAATATGCCCTTTTAATAATTGAAAATAATCTATTTTTAAAGGGGGGAAATAGAAGTTAATAGGCCAACACAAGCCCCCAACATGTGTTAAGGCTATTTGCATTATCCCCAGTCCAAATATTCAAACCCACAAAAGGGAGGAAATGCAAACTAAGCCATTAGAAGTTATTTGTGTGACAATCAATGTGCATTACAGGCATCTTTGCGGTTCGTATAAAATCCATTTTTGAGCAGAACTCGAGGGCTCATCCATTATAGGTCACTGTGTATTTCAGCTTGAGTTTCTGTCGGTGTTATATAGTCTTTCCTAAGATACAAGGATACCTGGGAGTAGTTTGCATAATGCTTTGTTTCTGCAGATCCCATGATTTTTCCCTCTTCGGAAAAAAAACTTACTTTTTTTCTGCATTTGGGCTAGCCTTGGGCACATACTCATATGTAAGGAAATGCATCTGAACCAGTAGACCATAAATGCACCTTGAAGCAAGTTGGGAAATTATATTAGCCCAATTTAGACATGATGGGAAAACATTTTTTCACAATATGTGAATAAGGCTGTAGGAGCCTTGAGTTTCTCTGTTATTCTCCTCCTCTTTTGCATGCCACACTTCCCTGTAATGTTCAAATTCAGGGCACTATGGCTGATTTAAACTCTAGTTCAGGGCTGGGGAACATGTGAACTTCCAGGTGCTGAATTCACACTCCATCAACCCCAGCCAGCATGGCCAGTAGTGAGGAATGATGAGCACTGTAATCCACAACATCTGCAGGGCCAAAGGTTCCCCAGCCCTGCTCTACTTTGTGAACAAACCAGGATCCCAAACCTGAATTGAACCTGGTTTTTTGTTTCCTATTACACCTGAACTCAGACCACTGAATACAAAAGTAACCCAATGGCATAGTTTAGGGATCATGCCAGGGGCCAAATGTGGCCTTCAAGGCCTTTCTGTTTGGCCCTCAAGACTCAGGCTGCACACCTTCATCAGCCTTAATCTCCATGAATTTGTCTAACCCAATAATAATAATGTTATTACTTATACCCTGCCCATGTGACCGAGTTGCCCCAGCTGCTCTGGATATAGAGCTTCCAATGTAATAGAAAAACAAAGCAAAACATCATACATTAAAAACTTCCTGATGCAGGGCTGTCTTGTGAAAGTTGTGTAATTGTTTATCTCTTTGACATCTGATGGGAGGGTGTTCCACAGGGCGGGTGCCAGTCATAGCTGTCAACTTTTCCCTTTTCCTGCGAGGAATCCTATTCGGAATAAGGGAATTTCCCTTATAAAAAGGGAAACGTTGACAGCTATATGCCATTATGGAGAAGGTCCTTTGCCTGGTTCCCTCTAACTTCACTTCTTGCAGTAAGGGAACTGCCAGAAGGCCCTCAGAACTGGACCTCAGTGTCCAGGCTGAATGACGGGGGTGGGGACATTCTAAGTCAGTGGCTGTCACGGCTTCCAGTGGGATTGAGGACATCATTTTAACTATGTGCCATGTAAAGCAGCTTCATTAGAGGTCCCCAAGTCCCAGCGTTATGAGAGATGAAGAAAAACTTTTCTCCACTTTTTCCTAACTTGCATAATTTTTTTAACTTCTGTCACTGCATCTCTTAATCACCTTTTCTCTAAACTAAGAAGTCCCATGTGCTGCAACCTTTCCTCATAGGGTGTCTCTGAATGTCGCTGAATCCCAGTTGCTGAGAATCACATGTATGGAAAGGACTCTTGCACTCAGGTCCTGTTTTTCGGCTTCCTATGGACATATTGTTGGCCACTGTGAGGAGAGGATGATGGACTAGGTGTTGGGCTTTGGCCTGATTCCACAGGGCTCTTATATTCTTACTAGCAAAACTACACATGCTCCACTTTTTCTCAAACACTAAGCTGCAGATTTTTGCCCAGCTAACAAGCTTAATTCCAGAACTGGTTGGTGGAAACCCCCAATAATATCAGAAAATGGGTATTTCTAATACAGGATTGGACTGTTGGCTCATTCATTTAGTAAGAAGAATGGAGAGCCTCAGAAATAGCCTCACGAGGATATGTCTCTCTCTCTCTCTCTCTCTCTCTCTCTCTCTCTCTCTCTCTCTCTTTTTCTCAATTTGTTTCTGACACAAACTGAAAGCTGAGATCATCTATATGACAATTAAAGGATATAGACTGATTCCTGAATGCTCTTTAAAGATGAATTACTTATGGATTCCTAAAGGCCCTCATCCCCTTCTTGCTATAATCTCTCAATAAGTACCGCTGTCTATGTTGTTCAGTGTTTGACATAAACGATTTGGAGGCAGTATATATTTCATCTTGGTTGATACAAGAAATTACAAGTGGACTAAGAGCTAGTGACAGAAGCTGACTTATCAAAGGTTTCTTAGGTACATAAACGAAAAATAAGTCACCATTCTGCTGCCCCTCCCAAAAACTAAATTCCTTATTTTACAAAAGGCCGTATAATCCTTTCATTTTCAAACAAATGCCACAGCACCGTTGTTATTCTAACTTAAGCTCACATAAACCGTACAATGAGGAGCACGTTTAATGTGTTTTTTAATAGCCTTGTTTGAAGGACTTCTTACTGACATCACATTGCTGGGGAGATCCAGAGGGGATTACTTGTGTCAACCCAATCCAGTGGTTGGTAATTGTAGCACAAAGGAGCGATCTAAGAGGCTGAGCTAACACAGCCACGGCAGAGCAAAGCCTGTATTTATTCCTGCCTTGATAAAAGCTAAGAGAGAAATTCAACAAACCTAAACCACTAAATTAATTGGCACTAAAAGCATGTAATAGTTATCTAATCTATTAATTTTTAGTTGAATATTAACTAGGGTGTCTGCTATGACAGGTATTTGACCTGTGCAGATAGAATGGACGGGGACCAGCCTTGCAGGCAGCTTTCAAGTGAACAAAAATAATTAGTCGGCAGGAAAGGGTGACAGCATTCTTCAGCAGCTACCTGGCAGTCTAAGATTTTTATTTGTATTGACTTTCTGGGGCCAGACGTCTTATGCTTGACACAGCCTGTTCCTCAGCAAGCAGAGGGAATTTCAGATCGAGCTGGGCCTACTGCTATTTGGCCACTGAAATCCCTT
This sequence comes from Podarcis raffonei, assembly GCF_027172205.1. NCBI lineage: Eukaryota > Metazoa > Chordata > Lepidosauria > Squamata > Lacertidae > Podarcis > Podarcis raffonei. The sequence continues at coordinate 12,824,652 of NC_070613.1, forward strand.
GCAAATATTGTAGCACCATCTTCTCTGCCTCCATAGAACTAAATGTGCTAAGGCCTGGTTCGCACATGACACTAATAGGTTTTTAAACTATGGCTTATGACTTACCCATGTTATGTGTGAACCTAGCCTAGCAGCCTAATTGTAGTTTATTAACTAGGGTTGAATGTCACTCATTAACCAAGGTTTGTAACTGGTTTATAAACCTTAATTAATGTTAGCCCATAGCTTAGTGTTACATGTGAACCTAAACTTCCTCCTTAACTATGCTTCAAGAGCCATCACCATCTCAAAAGCTTGAGCAGCAAAATATTCAAACTACTCTCAAGGCTCGGCTCCTCTCAGGGTTTTTTATTGTTCTGTGTCGTAACAAACCAATGTTTAAGTGATCATCTGCCAGACATCTCAGCTTTAACTATGGTTAATGTTAACAATGGTTAAGATTACCCACGGTTTAGTGTTATGTGTGAACCAGACCTCTATGTTATAGAGTAAAGGTAAAGGGTAAAGGGATCCCTGACCTTTAGGTCCAGTCGTGGCCGACTCTGGGGTTGCAGCGCTCATCTCGCTTTATAGGCCGAGGGAGCCGGCGTACAGCTTCCCGGTCATGTGGCCAGCATGACTAAGCCACTTCTGGCGAACCAGAGCAGTGAACAGAAACGCCGTTTACCTTCCAGCTGGAGCGGTACCTATTTATCTACTTGCACTTTGATGTGCTTTCGAACTGCTAAGTTGGCAGGAGCAGGGACCGAGCAACGGGAGCTCACCCCGGTCGTGGGGATTCGAACCGCCGACCTTCTGATCGGCAAAGTCCTAGGCTCTGTGGTTTAACCCACAGCGCCACCCGCGTCCCTATGTTATAGAGTAAGGCCAAGACAAATGTGGACTCCTGCTGTGGCATAGAGCCTGGAATTGGTGTACGCTCTGTATTTTTAATATTTTGTTTTCACACATGGCCTTTCCCATGTCTGGCTTCATTGTGTAGTGGAGAGAGATATTTTCTAAAGGTCGGATTCAACTAATCCATTGCACTAGCAGAAGTTAGTGCAAGGAGTTCTGCTAGTGCCATGGCCCCCACATGTCCCCTGTGCCTCCCCTAAATTTGCTCTGGAGTGCTTGGTATTGAAGCAATGTAGCCAAACGGGGCGCGGCTGTGCTTGGTTCTATATTAAAGCACTGAGGTTATCAGGTACAGCTGTTTCATGGTTAGTCTACCACTGCCACACCCATGCAGGTGCTGAAGTGCTATATGTTTGTCTGCTTTGTAGGTTAGATACAATAACATGCACAGCCTATGCCCATTTCCTTAGAACTATAAGAACTTTCTAGGATCAGCTGTGTACTAAGCCGATAGCCATATCTTTCCTTATCTAAATAGCATTCGCAGCACCCCACCTATTGAGTCTAAGCACGTTATAAGAAGTTATGAAAATTAACCATAGGTTCCTGTACAAAAACATGAAATACATTACATGCTGTGAATTCGTGCTTAGCAATCCATATGGCCAAACTGCAGCCAACAAATTATTAACAACCACATCTGTGCAACAAGACAGCATCAGATGTCTGGTTTTCAACTGGACCATTTCACACAGATTGTTTCTGCCCTATGTGATCCTGAAGAAAAACCCCACCCCCACTACACTGGTATTAGTCTCAGAATGAAAGCTCCCATTGGAACCAATGGAAGCTCCTATATTGGCATCAGGGCAATGTTCTCCTAAAACAGGGGTCAGCAACCTTTTTCAGCTGTGGACCGGTTCACTGTCCCTCAGACCATGTGGTGGGCCGGACTATATTTTGGAAAAAAAAATAAATGAACAAATTCCTATGCCCCATAAATAACCCAGAGATGCATTTTAAATAAAAGCACACATTCTATTCATGTAAAAACACCAGGCAGGCCCCACAAATAACCCAGAGATGCATTTTAAATAAAAGGACACATTCTACTCATGCAAAAACACACTGATTCCTGGACCGTCTGGGGGCCAGATTGAGAAGGCGATTGGGCCTCATCTGGCCCCCCGGCCTTAGGTTGCCTAGCCCTGTTGTAAAACCTTAAAGCAGGGATATGGAACCTGCGGCCCTCTAGATGTTGCTGAACTCCCAGCTCCCATCACCCAGCCTGGCCAACGGATAAGGATGATGAGAGTTGTTGTCCAACAAAAGCCAGAAGAACACAGGTGCCACAATATTGGCCTTAAGAAATCCTTTGTGCATTATTTGCTTCAGGCTCCAGTTCTCTCCCTTTCCTCCTGTATTGATTTTACCCCATAAATGAATTTTATGAAGGAGGGTAAAAAAGAAAAGAAAAAGAAAAAGGAGGCACCCGCCAGGTAAAACCTATTTAACGTGGGCACACATGTTTATGAATCAGATAAGATTTGTATGTCTGGTAGGCGGTGGCACTAAAAGCTTTCTATGTCACGACATCAAAGCAGCCAAGAGATGAAAGGCCATATTTGTGCATCATAAATGAGATTTGCATATTGTGATACTCCAAGAATCTTTCATTTGAACAGGTGGAAAAACAGGGAAGCAGGGGCACCCACGTGAAAACAAAGCCTTACTTGCGGTTGATGATTAAATTTTTATATAGCTTTGATATAACCACTGCAATTAAGCCTGGGCGATGAGCAAGGACTTGTTTTGCCCTTTAAAACGGTACACATTGTTTACTAATCCCTCATTTTACATGATGAATCTATCACCATCTAGGCACAGCTGCGACAAGCCTTTTTAGAGGACGGGTTTCATCCCATGTAACAAATTTCAAACTTTTCATCTCTTTCTCTCTTTTCAAAAAGAAGCAGCAGCTTCTACTTGACAATTGAGGCTCAATGAATCCGCGTCATTTCATAAACGACTATTTCCACCTTTTGTCAAGATCTGAGACGAGGTGTATACAGTGTAAACATGAACCCAGGATCTTTTTACCAGTCGAAGTTGGCCTTGAAAGCGACTGTGGAATGTGCCTTGATTCAAACTTATTGAAATTTTCACTTTGTCTCTCCCCCCCATCCCAAACTTCAAATATTCATTGCTGCTTGTTCTTCACCCTTGAGAAGGAGGAGGGCAAAAAGACAAATGACTTTAATTAAGAATTAGTTATGAGTGAATGAGTCGTCTCTAATTATATCAAGAACCTTTTAAACAGTTTCACTCAGGCTTATTTGATTTCTTAATTACTGAAATAAGAAAAGTCCCCCATACAAATTGCGTTGGCTTTGGAAACAGAAAAAGCTGTCACGCCGTTGCTTATTGTGGATTAACCGATCATGGACTGAGAGAAGGCGGCGGCGCTTCCAAAACTGCATCTTTCTTAAATGCATCTAATGGAGTGGATCCTTGCCTATGAATGCTATGTGTGACTCAGGTGCCAGATGACTATGTTATTTTCGCTGTAGCAAATTAGCACAGCTACCGTTCCAAAGTTGGATACATGTTGAATTTTATATTTCAGTAAAAAGGGCAAAGCTGCTGATGGATGAAAACAAACTCCAAACTGATAGATCTAACCACAAATCAAACAGAAGCTATATCCACATGAGCGGCTTAATTCTGAAATCCTGGAGAGCTACTACCAGTGAATGTAGACCATGCTGAGCTATTAGAGAAGGGCTGTAGTTCTTCTGTAGTGGCAGAACATTTGCTTTGCACACAGAAGGAACCAGGTTCAATCTATGGCATCTCCAGGTAGAGTTGGGAAAAGCAGCTGACTGAGAGAGCTGCTGCCAGTTAGGGTAGACAATATTTAGCCAGGTGGACCAAGGGTCCGCCTCAGTGTAAGGCAGCTTCTGACTCAGCATTCCTTTCCTACTTACACAGAAATTAGATGTCATTACCAACATGGGTGGCGCTGTGGTCTAAACCACAGAGCCTAGGACTTGCCAATCAGAAGGTCGGCGGTTCGAATCCCCGCGATAGGGTGAGCTCCCATTGCTCAGTCCCAGTTCCTGCCAACCTAGCAGTTCAAAAGCACGTCAAAGTACAAGTAGATCAATAGGTACCGCTCCGGCGGGAAGGTAAACGGCGTTTCCGTGTGCTGCTCTGGTTCGCCAGAAGCAGCTTAGTCATGCTGGTCACATGACCCAGAAGCTGTACGCCGGCTCCCTTGGCCAATAAAGCGAGATGAGCGCCGCAAGCCCAGAGTCGGCCACGACTGAACCTAATGGTCAGGGGTCCCTTTACTTTTACCAACCCATAGCATATAAGTATTTCCTCATATTTCTTCCATGTTTTCTCAAACCACCAAAAAGCCAGCTTTTATTTTTATTTTCGAAAGCATGAAACTGCAGCACAATCACCTCCAGTGCAGATCGCTCTTAGTGCTTACGCTTCTGAGTTTTTTGAGGTTCCTTTCCTCCCTGCCTAATTAATTACAAGCGACTCCTCACTTACGTGGGGGTTACGTTCCAGGCCCCTACCCCACTCAAAAGTGAAATGCGCGCAAGTGGGGAGCCCTCTGAAGTACTGGTACATACAGCTCCCTGCCCAACAGCTGTTGAGCAGGGTAGCACGGCAGCAGCAAGAGCTCCCATGCGCCATTTTGGAGCCCTTGGAGTCTTTTTTTTGTCTGGACTTTTGGCTCACTGACGCCCTCTTCGGACTCTCAGGAGGGTCTCCTCGCAAGCCATGAGGACTTTCCAACTCTCTCCTGCCAATTCATGTTAGAATTGAATTGTTTATTTATTTCCCAGTGGCGTATTTGCATAAAATTGGCAAATGCTAATGTATAGGTGCAAATTTAGACATAATTACTATAATTTAGATAGCATGCATTTTGCCAAACATTGGCCCAATGACCTGTGTGTCTGCACAGTCTGTTGCCCGGGTGCCAACTGTTGATGGGCAACTTCAAGACCCCTGTTCTCCTTTCTTATGATTCTTTAATTTTAAAAACTGGGGTTTTCAAAATATAGCTGAACAAATAACAACAATACCTAACAGTGGTGTAACTCAGTAACAAGCCACTTCCTACCTGCCTGTACACCAATCCTGGGACAGGGATATCTGGATAGATTTGCTCTGCGGGGTCAATGGCACTATGGAGATCTGCTGAAGGGTCTTGCTCCCTTTGCTCCACCTCTGAGGAGACCTCAGGTCAGGTTCAAGGTCTGGGCAAGTACAAACCCTGACAATTCTACTGGAGGGCACAGAGGGGGAGAGGGGGGGTATTTGTGCAGTTACCATCACTGGAGGTAGCTGCATATTTCTGCATAGCATCTACTTTGGCCAAAGTCCCATTCATTTCATTGTCATGCTTTTCATGACCCATAAGCCTGGGCCCTGTTTGTGTCTGTATATATAGATTCCCTGAATTCCTAAAAAAAAAAAAAGGGGTAGAGTTTTCTGCTGTGTTACTAGTTTTTATGTTTTACTGATATTGTTTTGCTGTTTTTATGTCTTACACTGCTTAGAGATTAAGCTGTTTGCGAATGTTTTAAATAAATAAATAATTTAAATGGGGTTTGGACACGGCAGATGCACATACAGTGGTACCTTGGGTTAAGTACTTAATTTGTTCCAGAGGTCCGTTCTTAACCTGAAATTGTTCTTAACCTGAAGCACCACTTTAGCTAATGGGGTCTCCGACTGCTGCCAGAGCACGATTTCTGTTCTCATCCTGAAGCAAAGTTCTTAACCCGAGGTACTATTTCTGGGTTAGAATCTGTAACCTGAAGCGTATGTAACCTGAAGCATATGTAACCTGAAGCGTATGTAACCCGAGGTACCACTGTACGTATCATACAGGCATTCACTATCTCATGCAAGTCACAGAATAAAAAAGCTAGCCAAGCATTAGAGGCCATTCCCCATTCAGCATCCTTGGGAGCCGTGCTGCTGTATTTCAAGGTGTTCCCAAAGCAACTGAGATTTTCTTGATGCTTGACAGCCATCCTTCCATCTCTGCACAAGCGTGCCTCTCTTTCCGGCATCCCCTTGCCCACAGTTCAGTGACTTCATTTTCTTTTCCCGCTACCTCCAGTGGGGTCTATAACGGCAGCCCGTCTTGTGGATGTGAGGCCTTTCCACGGTTCCCTTGGGAGTCTACCAATTACATTCTTTCAGCTAGACAGAGAAGGTCAATCGAAGGAAAGGCTTAAAACATTCCCCCTGCCCCCTCCCCGCCACCCTTCCCTGTTTCTCTGCAAGCTGCCGGCAGAGTCACTGCCTCGGATTCCAGCTCTTATCAGGCCGGAGCGTGTGAGATTTCATCACATTTACTTCCATCTCTCTCGTATTATAGCTGCGTGGACAGATAGCGATCCCGGAAGAATATAGAGGAGAGGGGAGCCGGAGAGCAAGATTAGCATCAGGAATAAGTGTTTTTCTTGGCATGGCTCTAGAATGCCATTTGGGAGATAGAATGCCCTTGCAAGTATTCTCATCCGTACAGCAGCAGGACCCAAGCCTTGCCTCTTGCGTACATAAGAGCGAGCTTATAGACAGAGCTTAAGTGTTGTCCACTAGTCTCAGGCAGCACTGCATGCATGTGGTACATTGCAGTGCCATCACATTGGGACAGATTGTAGCATCATTACTGCACCACCGTGATAGCACACAGGTACATTAACCACCCATTATTTATTTATTTTATTATGCATTAAGTTTCTATACCACCCTACATCAGAAGATCACAGAGTGGTACCTTGGGTTACATATGCTTCAGGTTACAGACTCCTCTAACCCAGAAATAGTACCTCGGGTTAAGAACTTTGCTTCAGGATGAGAACAGAAATTGTGCTCCGGCGGAGCGGCAGCAGCAGGAGGCCCCATTAGCTAAAGTGGTGCTTCAGGTTAAGAACAGTTTCAGGTTAAGAACGGAACTCTGGAACGAATTAAGTACTTAACCCGAGGTAACACTGTGTGTGTGTGTGTGTGTGTGTGTGTGTGTGTGTGTGTATAGACACACACACACACACACACACACACACACCATAATAACAAAATAAAAACAAAGAACCTCACCACACAAAGTTGGATAACCCCATAAAGATGTTAAATATCATGGGGGATAAAACTTAACTCTGAGGAACCACACACTGAAGGCTCTACTGGGCTGAAGATCACTTCCCAAGCATCATGCTCTGGAAACAATCATCTATGTAGGACCATAATCCACAACAAAGCATTGTCACCCCCACTCAACCAGGACAGCCACTCCAGAAGGATACTATGGTCGATGGTATCAAACTCCAATGGGACATCAAGGAGAATTAACAAAGACACATTTCCCCTGTCTCTCTCCCAACAGAGCGAAAAAGCAGTTTTTGTGCCCAAACCGGGCCTAAAACCTGATTGAAATTGATCTAAAAAATCAGTTTACTACAAGAAGATCTGGATTTGGTCTGCCACCACCCGCTCAAGAATCTTGCCCAAGAAGGGGAGATTGGCAACTGGCCGACTGGCATGCAATGGAACTATTTTCTTGCCCCAATGATTTTTGTAAATTGGGGCGGGGAGATTGGGTGAAAATGCCCTATGAAAGTTGGATTCAGTTATGGGTGGCTAATGGGGGCAATCTCCAAGAATGTCCCTGGAAATGACGTTACATCGTGTCAGTCCTGTAAGGCAGAGGGGAGCACAATTTTCAGCCCAGGGGCCACGTGTCAGGCAGGGAGAGTGGGGCAAAAGTGAGCTACTGTCCAAAGCTAACAATAACATTCATTTATCTGCCCACTTTTGCCTTTCATCCTGAGAGAGGCAATACAGACCATGGGCTCAGAAAGGTTCCCCACTCCTGCCCTTTATGGCCTATAACCTATGGCTTGTATCTCAAGGGCTGCTTGTTCTTATATGAACCTGCCAATACACTGAGTTCATCTGCATAGACCTTTCTCCAGGTCCCCCACACCTGCATAGGTGGGAGGAAATTGGATGTCCCTGGATGCCACACCGTTTGTAGAATCTCTTGCCTAGGTCCACGCACCTGGCACCAACAATTATGAGCATTAGGCATTAGGTTGTATTTTCCCAGGCACTCAGGTTCAGACTGTTCTTGTTTTATTGCTTTCTGCTTTCGGAGCTGTGAATTGTTAGAATTTCTCAGCTGCTGTGCTGGGAATCTTTTTTTAGTGCTCTGAAAAAAGTTTTACCCTGTTGCTATTTTTGTTGGGTCATTGTTAGTAATTATTTCTTTTATGATCATTGCTTTTTATGATGCTGAGCTGCCTTTTAAATGTTTTGATGAGGTGGTGTGTATATTAAATAGGGTAGGGTAGGGCAGCAAGCGAGAGCTGCAATATCTGTGGTATATATTTAAAGCAGTATCATACCATTTGAAACAGCCATGGCTTCCCCAAAAGAATCCTGGGAACTGTCATCTGTTAAGGGTGCTGAGACCCCTTTTCCCCTCCCAGAGCTACAATCTCAGAATGGTTTAACACCTCTGCAGGAAACTCTGAAACTTGTAACTCTGTGAAGGGAATAGGGGTCTCCTAACCAGGTGTGCCAGGGACGCGGGGGCGCTGTGGGTTAAACCACAGAGCCTAGGTTTGAATCCCCGTGATGGAGTGAGCTCCCGTTGCTCGGTCCCAGCTCCTGCCAACCTAGCAGTTCAAAAGCACGTCAAAATGCAAGTAGATAAATAGGTACCTCTCCAGCGAGGAGGTAAATGGCGTTTCCGTGAGCTGCTCTGGTTTGCCAGAAGCAGCTTAGTCATGCTGGCCACATGACCCGGAAGCTGTACGCCGGCTCCCTCGGCCAATAAAGCAAGATAAGCGCCGCAACCCCAGAGTCGGCCACGACTGGACCTAATGGTCAGGGGTCCCTTTACCTTTACCTTTAACCAGGTGTGCCGGATTCTGACCCACATTGTGAGTGCCCGGCGTGGGCCTGTGGCATCACATGGTAGGAGGAGGTCCAACAAGGCCCATCACAGACACAGGAGGAGGCTCAACAGGGCACATTGCGGCCTCAGCCCCAACAGAGGCCCTGCAATGGACACCACGGCATCAGAGAGCGGTAAGGCAGCTGGCGGCAGCAGGTGGAGGCTGGGTACCCTCAGTCAAAATTTTGTTGGTGCCCAGGCACCTAGGGCCCTGCAGAGATGGCCCCTGTGCTCCTAACAGCTCTCAGCACCCTTAACAAGCTACATTTTCCAGGATTCTCACTTACATTTCTGCAAACTTTGGGCCTGCTGATTCCTCCCCGCCCGTCCATTTATGTGTGTGTGGTGTCATTTTGGCTACCTAACAATCAGCATATAAAGTATTGATATAGTAGAAAATGGTAATGATAGAGAACGACAAGTGCAACAGGAGCACCCAACATCACTAAATTATGTAGTGTGGAATACTTAAAACATTTTCAGGGAAATGGAACAATAACAACAGAACAGATCTAAAATTCCTCACTGTTTTTCTTTTTTCTTTTTCCCTCTTGAAATGTTCCTCCATTCACTGAAGCACAGTGATATTATCACCAAACTATGTCCTGATATAATAGGATGCATATAGTGACACGTCTGAATTTGTGCGCGCTTACTTTGGAGTAAGCCTCATGAACTCAGTGCAAATTATGTCTGCATAAACATGTGCATGAGTGTGCTATACATGAGATAAGCATCATCAGGCCAGTATTGGCTATAGAGAACCACCACTTGATCTTATTTACAGAAGTTAGTGCTGCCGTGAAGTCAGCCGGTAGCAACAGAGGGCAGCTCTGAAGGACCAGTGACTCCAAAGCTGAATGCCAAACATTTTCAAAACAAACAATTTTCCCCCTGAGACAGAACAGCAAGAAATCAGCTGTTTCATCCAAGCTAAGTTTCAACCAGAAACTGAATACTGTAAAAAAATACACAATCCTCACCCTCATAGTCGCTATGCATCCAAGTTCATTTCTAAACCATTGACTGGGTTGTACTGGAGTTGCCTGTGTTAGAGTTGGACACTGTATTTGGGCAGGAGTATGCAGAGGTACAGAGAAATGGTTCTTGCTTATTTCTTCCACACCTTTGAAATCTAAATGATACACCCCAGACAGCTCTAAGGCTCTTAAGAATTGTTTTAGCAATGCCCAGCCTTCCCAGAAAACTGTATCAGTTCTTCCAAGGGCACAAGGAGAAGAAAACAGGATGGTTGCTCTTATTTAAGACTAGCTCAGAATTACTGGACCAGCCACAGCAAACCTGCCAATTATATCTTTGGAGTGGGGTTGGAAACCTCTGGCTTAGGGGCCAAATGCAATCTTCCAGGCTCCTCTAGCATTGGTCCTTTGAGACTCTGCCCATGCTTTGCCTCCTCCCTAGGCCTCACCTCTCTTCAGACCTGCTCCACACCTCCTCAAGTGCTTTTGCTTGTTCCTGGACTGTGCTAATGCCTCTTTGCCTTCTTGGATGGAGAGTGTTATAATGTGCCATGATGCAATATATGAAAACCACCACTGGGGGGGTTCTGCAGTTGTCAGCCCTAGTTTCTCCCCATAGTTTTCCCATAAAGGCTTGCTGTCTGGATACGCTAAAAATTGCATCTATTGCTCAGACCACTTTTTCCTCTGGACCCGATGGTTGGCCTCAGGACAGAAAAAGCTATCCACTTGAAGATTTGGAGCACCTGGTGGGTTCTTTTAAAATGAGATTTAATTGAAGTTCTGTTTAGAAACCTTTCATTAGTTCGGGGCACAAATATAAGGTATATTCATTCTAACTTTCCTCCTCCTGTAACTTTCCTCCCACCCTGCCTTACTGCCAAAATCTCATAACTGTCTAACTCTTCTGTAAACTTGTCAGTAAACTCTGTTATTGTGGCATTTCTCTCCCTTCCCCTTTTCACTTAAAGAAGAACTGAGATTTCAGTAAAAGTCTTGATGTCCTGGATCACCATAGTTGTTAGAAATTTCAGGAAATCTTTGAAAATGTTGTGACCTTGCCATTATAAGTACTGTTCAAAAGTGGCCATTTGGTCATGGCTACAGCATCTCTTTATCTACATAATGCAGGCCAGGAACAGGAGATCTGCATGCTGTCATAGTAAAAAAACTGCATCATTTAGTGCTGCTTTGGAGAAATCTAGGACCAGCTAAATGCAAACAAAGGAGGCAGCCAAACAGCAGAGGGAGGGACAAAAAATATCAAGGTACTGAAGCACCTTTCCTTTGAGGAAAGGCTAAAAGTTGACATTCAGAAAGGAAGGTGATTAAAAGTGAAGATGTTCAGGGTTTCTCGAATTACACATGGTGTGGATAAAGTGGATATAAAGATAGCATATATCTCCCTTTTTCATAAAACTATAACTTCAGATATTCCCATGAAATTAATTGGTAGTAGTTCAGTGGAAAGCAAAGAAAATAACTTCTTCACACAAAGCTAATGACATGGAGATGCCCACCAGCTTAGACATTTTTAAAGGGAACTGGATGAATTCATGGAGGAGGGTGGGTCTATCAGCAGCTATGATCCACGATGATTAAATGAAACAATATACCTGGACGTCACTTGCTCAGTGGAGCATTCAGCAAAGGAGGCAATTGACTTCATGCCTTGCTTGTAGCTTCTCAGAGGGATCTGACTGGGAAATCTGTGGCCTTCCAGGTGTCTTTGGACTCCAACTCCCATCAGCCCCAGCCAGCACGGCCAATCAGAGGCAGTTTTAGGGTAGTACAACTGGTGTGCCGCACTGTGCGCTGTACTACAGGGGGAGTCACAACAATGTTGTAGAATGGAGTGCAAGAGGTGGAGGCACCAAATTTTCGTGTCGCACAGGGCACCGCTGAAATTTGAGAGCCCAAAGTCCACCACTGGGCCAATGGTCACAGGTGAAGTCCAGCAACATCTAGAAGACCACAAGCTTCCCATCCCTGAACTAGATGGACCTTTACTCTAATCCAGGGTTCCCCAAACTTGGGTCTCTAGCTGTTTTTGGACTGCAATTCCCATCATCCCTGACCACTGGTCCTGCTAGCTAGGGATGATGGGAGTCGAGGCTGAAAACTAGTGGAGACCCAAGTTTGTGAAACCATGCCTAAATGTTCAGGGCTGTTCTAATGTTCTTACATAGTAGCAGTAGCATTTAGTGCTGCTGGTTAGCAATGCAGTGAAAAGCACACAGAAACACACCTTTAAGAAGAAATTCCACAGAGCAAAGGGCATCGCTCAACCCCTGTGTACCTTTGAAGGTACCCGTGTACCTTTGTACACACCTTAACCTCTGTTGGACTTCCCTTTGAGATAAGAGTACTTTATTTAAAGTGTTGGGGGGGGTCCCCCTCTGCTAGCAAGTGTCGGTATTTGCAGGCATCTTATCTACACATTGCTGTTTCCTTGATCTTGTCAACCAATAAATGGAAACATACTTTACAGTCACGCAATAGGTGCACTTACCTGTTAGTATGTTCCATTTATCCCAGTGGGACTTACTTCTGAGTAGACATGCCCAGGATTGCAGTGTTGTTCTCTCACCACATACACATGCCTAGAGACCTGTGATTTGTAGCTCTTGAAAGTTGAGACTGGGAGAAAAATGTAGCCATATTATTATGCAACAATACATTGTGCTGCCAAACAATGGTGTCATAAAAACATACGGCCCGCACACCTGTGAATGCTGGCATAAAGTTTAAATCAATAACACCAAAAAAGAAGTTGGCAAATAGCCAATTATTTGTCATGCAAAAGTTTGGCTTAACATTTGAATAAGGTGTGCTTTTATTTTTTTATTTTTGAAGTGTGACTTGAACAATTTGGTACTTGTGAGATAGCCCTGCTCTTTAAAAAACAAAACAAGGTATTTATTCAAAATTAATATACAATTATATTAATTAGGCTTACATAATCCCTGTGGATATTACTGTATTCTTATTAGCATCTGAATGGAAACAGAGTACAGCTGATGCCAAGTGGTGTGTAGATGTCTAAAGTTTGAAGTACAGTTTCTGAAATATGCATATAGAATCACTCAAAACCAAAAATGAGAACCAATTACCCATTGCCTCTTGTTCACTCTAATTGGGATATTGGATTGCTTAGAACACTTCTCTGAATTTTGCATGGCGGTTCCCCACCCATGTCATGTGTTCAAAAATGCACATACTAGGGTAAAGTGTGCATAAAAATGCATGTGTTAGTAGTAAAAGTAACATACAAAGATGCATTATATTAGAGGGGGAAATTTGAAAAATTCTGTGTATTTGGCAAAAACCATCCAGATTCAGAAAGGGGGCAATAAAATCAGAAACAAATCTCAGTAAGAAGACCAAATAAATAACCAATTACAGCCAGGCCAAAAGTAAGTTGGAATGAAGAACCAGAATTGTGACCAGGTATGGATGGAGCTGACTGTCTTCTTCTTCATAACTGGGCTGTTCCTTTCATTTTGAAGAGCTTAGAGATTTAACCCACCCCACATCTTGGTAGATTTGTGCAAAAGCAAATCTGCCCTCCTTTGTATCCTGCTAAGGTGTGACAGCACAATCAGAAAAAGGGGGATCCGAGGTTCAAAGGTCACATCTGTAAGACCTAACGCAAAAAAAATAAAAATAAAAAATTAGCAAATAAGATGGTAGAACTGTTTCTGGATTGTGTCATTTCAAATTGCGGGGTGGGGTGGGGGAGTTATCGCATAATTGTATGTTTTTATTGGACAAAGAATCAATTTTCTTTCAGGGTCACATAACAAACAGCAGAAATCAACCAGCTAAACTTCTCCCATCATTAAATTTTGGGGAAAGCACACATTGTGTCTGCGTGCAGTACCTTTGTCCGAAACGAAAGTGCCTTAGGGACAGCACAGTAAGGTTGGTATCTGGTTTTCATATTAATGTCCAGAATCCAAGCCTGAGGCCCCAACTACAACAACCAATACAGCTGCTGGGCCACTGGTGAGACAACCATGGGTATGGCAACGGCCATGCCATGGTGAGGGAGGCATTCCTCCTGGCCCTGGCCCAACATTAAGGCAAGGAGGAAGCAAGGCAGGAAGTGGGAGGATTCAAGGTCTTTCTTGCAATTATATTTAAAGGCAGGGAGACTCCACTGTGGCTCCTGGTGTGCTTCAGAAGTTGGACCACAGTCCACAGGGACACTAGGACGTGGACAAGCAACAGAACTTTCTGGTACTTATCTCAACAAATAACCCTTATTTGTGCCCAGAAGTCAACCTCCATATGCTTCAGGAAAATCTATCTAAAGGAGGAAAGACAGAAAGCTGACTTCTCAGTCAAGAGCCACTTCAAGGAACTGGTATGCATATTAACAAGCCTTGCTGACAAAACCTGCAGTGCTATACAAACGCTCCAGCCAATTTTCAGATGTTAATTGCCTTGCCACTTTACTCTTAAAATAGCAAAAAGCCTCACCCACATTATGGACTGAAGCTGAACCTTTAGTGAGCAATTTTTTAAAAAAGAAAAAAAAGTGTGATAGTACGCCTGATTTAAACATACGCATACTAACTACAGTACACTGTAATCTAAACAGAACCAGATTTTATCATTAGAGGCAAAGTTCACCTGATCCCTCAGAGACCTGAGGAACACCTATTTACTTGGGTGATCGAAACAAGATTTATTTATTTTATATAACAAAATGTGTACACCATACACAATGTAATATTATTGTAAAAAACCTCTAAGCAGATTACAAGAAATCTAAGTATAGTATAGTATAATATATATATAATAGTATATTAAATTGTTATAATTAGCAATAGTTGCATAATATGCATATTGGGCTGTCCAAATTTCAGAGACTGCAAATTGGTAACCCCACTTGAACCCCACTGTATGAAGAAAACTGTAAGCGTTGACTACAAATTGTAGTTCCTGAGTTAGTTTTCCAATTTGTTGGAGACCGCAAATGCTCAAAATTATGCAGAGCTCAAACTATTCATGCATGTGGACCTAACAGAGATACAGTGAGCAGCTACATGACATAAGGTACTTTTGGTGGTGGCACCCACTTTGTCAAATTCTTTGCCCCAGAATATCTGGTCACCATATATATATATATACCATAAGCAAAGTACAATACTTAAAGGTCACAAACTATGACCTTCGAACAACAATCACCGAATGAGAAACAAAATGGAATTGCACAAAACTGGAAGTAGGGATTGGGAAGTATTTGCATCCAGGAACAACCAATGATTCAGCAAGAGGTAGTTGTAAACTTGTAGCTCCTACCTTACAACTAGAAATGCAACAGGAACTCCTGAATGTTTAATAGCTATGCAGCGGTCTGAACTCCAGGAGGAATGACTGCTTCTTTGCCAATGTGGTGTTGATGGGAAAGGAACTTGCAGCAAATGAACTTCACCTTGACGAGATGCTGTTAAAGGTCCTGGAGACCTCCCTAGACCAGGAGATCACAAGACTGCATCTCAACTCCTATTCCTGATAGGGTCAATTCGATGCCGCAAATTCAGAGTGCTCCCAAAAGTCATACATTCACCCTGGGAAAGGATGCTGCGTGGAGCTGTGTAACCGGGTGATTGCTTGTGTCATGTCTGAATGGGTTGTCACAGATAGGAAAGTGCTGTCAGTGGTGTTGTCTCTCCTTTAGCATTTCAGATTCAGTGCCTTTCTTTCAATGGAGCTAGGTCACACATGTAGTCACCACTTATCATACACCTGTGCTGAGAAAGTATGAGCATGAGTGAACTTGGAGAACGGTCATAGCACAGAGTTAGAGCATCTGTTTTGTGTGCAGAAGGTCCCAGGTACAATCCACAAGCATATGCAGGTAGGACTTGGAATGCCCCCTGTCTGAAACCCTGGAGAGCTACTACCAGTCAGCATAGATGACACTCAGCCAGATGGACCAATGGGTTGACTTCGTATAAGGCAGTTCCTTGTGTTCCTGTGTTAATTGAACCTAGGTCAGAATGAAGCACAGGTACCATAAATGACTTGGCACAATTCAACTCTTTTCACCTCTGGCATACTTTATTGGTGCAAGTGTTTATGCTTGGAATGTAATATAATAACAATTCCTCCCTTGCAGATAAGGATCTTAATTGATTTTGGAAGAACATGATATGCAGTAGTATGGTAATCATTACAGCAGAACTGCTTTATCCATTTTAAAGCTGCATCACAAAGAGGGGCTGGCACTTCAGTCCTATGTTATTAAAAGTGGATTAGACAAATTCATGGAGCAACTAGTCAGAATACTGATACAGAGCATGTTTGGAGGCAGTAAACCTATTGATGGGGAACAACAGCAGGAGAGGGCTGTTTTCTTCTAGCTTGGCTTGTTGGCTTCCCAGAAACATCTGGTTGGCCACTGTAGGAAGCAGAATGCTGAAGTTGATGGATCTTTGACTGGATCCAGCAGGGCTCTTCCAATATGGTCAATGGAATCCAAGGTTATGGGGAGACATTTAGATGACTACGTGAGGAAGTTACCCAGGTAATAAGGCAACTTTGCTGTCTGCTGTATGTGTTATATGAAGAAAGAGTAAAGTCACAACATCTTCATCTGAGCTTTAACTGAAGTTCAGGAAGCCAGGAAGGCTGGCTGCTGAATGCCTAAGAGTGTTACTCTTGCTGTTTTTGTTCTTTCAGATAAGTCCTTCATTTTACACTTTGTTAAAAAAAAATATCCACACTCATCTCTTTAAAAGCAAGACGAATGCACTTAAAAATAATAACAATTGAGAGCTGTGTGGTGCATATTAGGCAATCCTCTTACTTTCCTGTATTTAGAGCAGGGAGGGGGAAACCTGTTGCCTTCCAGGTGTTTAACTCCAATCCCCATTATCCTCAGCCAACATGGCCAATGGTCAGGAGTGATGGGAGCTGTGGTCTAACCACACCTGGAGGGCGGCAAATTCCCCATCTCTGTGCTTAGATGAAAGCCTAGATGGTGATATTGTGGGGTTTTCCAGAAAGGTGAACACCTAAGAAGCAGGAGAGGCGATGTGTCACATGACAGAAAGGACACTCACAACACACCGTGGCTACCTTAAAACAAAGGTAAGCACAACAAAACTTTGCACCCCACCCATGAGAATTTTACCAGCATCTTATCTACTCTTTGATAATTTCCAATTTTCTTTTCTTATTAATTGATGGAGACTAAGAATGGGAAGTGCAAGAGGAGCTACACCATGAGCTATAATGGGCACCCACTGTAATTGCTACATATGGATGCTCAAAAGTTTGGCCCCATAAACCATCACTTCCTTCTCTGTCAAAATGTTTGGTGTAGAAAAGAATTTTGTATCTGAGCACAAGACCGGATTTAAAAAAACAAAACAAAAACAAATAAATTTGCTTCTGTCTGATCCAAACTCAGGGAAAATTTTCCACGGGAGACCAAGCCCTAAACTACCTTCTTACGCTACACACCAAGACAAAAATTTATAACTCTGCCTGCATGTTCCAGCCTTGAGGAGGGAGGGGAAAAAATCCTTATTATTTATTTATGCCTGTTGTGTTTAAGAAGTTAAATCCCCAGAGCATCTCAATTTAGATCAAAAGCAAGCTACCATACTTCACCTGGCACACCTGTGCCTTATGATTTCTTAATTACCTGCCTCGCATTCCCAAAGCTAGAAGGCAACGGGGCAGGACTCATTTTCGCGCATGTACAAATCTCTGAAATGCACCTAATGTAACAAAGCCTTTCCAGAATGCCTGAGGTGTTAACCAGTTTTAAAGAATCCCACAGATCCCAAGCCACTTGCATTCCGGCAAATTGCCTCCTTCCAGGTTTTGAGGGTTTAAAATAAAATGATGAGGGAGATGCCATAGGGCTCTCGGGCTGTGGCCAGTTATGATTGCTCATCTCTGGGGATTTCCATCATCCCACCTGGCCACCAAAATGGCACTGAACCTGCAATCAAAGGAATCTTGGATCCTGATTTCAATGAGGCCGGGGGCAAGGAGAAGATGAGATTCTGGAACTGGGGAGGTAGATGCATACAAAGTTGCCAGTTTTCCGGGAGGGGGTAGGGACAACTGACCGCTCTTGTGCCTTTATTTTTACATTTAAACCTTACTTTTCTCCATTAAAAGAAAGTTAATTCACACAGTGCATTATTTAAAAGTATGGAATTCACTCCCTCTGGAAGCAGTGATGGCCACCAAGTTGGATGGCTTTAAAAGAGGATCAGACAAATTCATGGAAGACGAGGGCTATCAGTGGCTACTAGCCACTGTTGGAGGCAGTATGCCTCTGAATACCAGTTGGTGGGAATCACAAGTCCCTGCCCCATTACCTTTCTCCATCAATTAATAAGAAAATTGAAAATGTCCTTGTGTCCAGGGAAGTCAAGGCAGTACACAATATTTTCCAAAAGAGTCTCCTCTCCACACACCAGACCTGTTCAGCTTCGGCAAGGTGGCTGCATCATCTGCCTTCAGATGATACCCTTGATCTTTCAAAATCAGCAGGGAGATATGCCTGTTAGGTCTCCCCAAATACAGCTACAGTATCTGTCTGGAAAGCCGGCAACCCTGGGTACATCTCTCCCCACTCTTTATTAGGTTTCATGCCAATTCTCTTTTCCTTTAAGAGTACAGGTTGCAAGTGAGTAGAGAAATAATTAATGTTCAATTGGAGTTACGTGGCTAGAGAGCTCTTTCTTATTTCTTTTACCGCAGCACCCCTAGGGGCCCATAGTAAGCCTCTTAAGCTGGGAATTAGTTGCTATAGCTTTGCTATGAGAACCAACTCCACCCAAAATAGAGTGTAACTTGATTTTTTGCCATGTCCTTTTGGGGACCAGCACATGTAGCTTTCCTTTGATATTTTCTTCCTCCTTTTTAAAAAAATATGCAGGTGCAAACGTTGAAATCTTCAGGAGAACATTGGTACAGGGAAAATGCTTCTTTAATCCTTTTCTCTAAGAACTCCCCCAGCAGCTTTTCCTAAATAGGGAAAAGATACCAATACCTTATCTCTATGGAGAGAGAAAAAAAGCACCTGGCGCCATTTTTAGTGGGGAAATTGCAAGAGTAAACTCTCCCTCTTTACTGGTCTTCCACTGCAAATTGCAGCCTTTGTGGCTAAAACGGGGATCAAACCTGCAACCTTGGCATTATCAGCACCATGCCCTAACAAACTGATGTTAGTGGTTAAGTTCAGACACCATTAGAAGAACTTTCTGATGGCAATAGCTGTTTGACAGCAGAATGGACTACCTCAGAAGGGGGTGGACTCTCCTTCATTGGATGTTTTTAAAAAGAGGTTGGATGGCCATCTGCCAGGGACTCTTTAGCCATGATTCTGGCATTGCAAGGGGTTGGACTAGATGATCCTCAGGGTCCCTTCCAACTCTATGATTCTATGGTTAATAATTACTCCAAAGGAAATCAGACTGAGGCATGTACTTTAAGTTTTACTTCTATTCAGTCTTCCACTCTATGAATCCACTAGTCCCAAGGAATTATCACATTCTTAGTATCTCAACCAAAATACAGAGATAATATGACAGTAACGTTGGTATGTTATAAATCCATACTGCAATAAGAAGAAGCTGAAATGTGTAACTCTGCATGTACATGGTCACAGGCAAGTGGACAGTGCCGCATTGTGGCTTCCACTACTAGACAATCTGTGTTTGTTTCAGGGAGGCTTGTAAGAACCTCTGGCAAGGGGCTTCTGGATTTCTCCTGCTGCAGTAAGCAAATTTCCAGGTCCCCAGATGTTCATAGCTAGAGGAGTTGATATGCTACCAGATTTGTATCCACATAAAGATCGCCTCGACAGCAGCCACGAAATTAAAAGACGCCTGCTTCTTGGGAGAAAAGCAATGACAAACCTAGACAGCATCTTAAAAAGCAGAGACATCACCTTGCCAACAAAGGTCCGTATAGTTAAAGCTACGGTTTTCCCAGTAGTGATGTATGGAAGTGAAAGCTGGACCATAAAGAAGGCTGATCACTGAAGAATTGATGATTTTGAATTATGGTGCTGGAGGAGACTCTTGAGAGTCCCATGGACTGCAAGAAGATCAAACCTATCCATTCTGAAGGAAATCAGCCCTGAGTGCTCACTGGAAGGACAGATCCTGAAGCTGAGGCTCCAATGCTTTGGCCACCTCCATGAGAAGAGAAGACTCCCTGGAAAAGACCCTGATGTTGGGAAAGAAGGAGAAGGGGACGACAGAGGATGAGATGGTTGGACAGTGTTCTCGAAGCTAGCAGCATGAGTTTGACCAAACTGTGGGAGGCAGTGGAAGACAGGAGTGCCTGGCGTGCTCTGGTCCATGAGGTCACAAAGAGTCGGACATGACTAAACGACTAAACAACAACAAAAGATTGCCTCCACATTTCCATCTCAGTCTTCTTTTAGGATTGAGGGGAAGAGTGAGCAAGGAAGAGCATTTCATGTTCACAAACACGAAGGCCAGATTGTTTAGTGTGTTGTGTCCTTTCCTCGGCAGAAAAAAAAAAGCCTCTCATCTAATGTCACCCTAATTGCCCAATTTAATTGCATTGTAGCAGCTGATTGTTAAGTATCCTTGCTAAAGCTGTTTAGCTGAAATTGGATTTGCAGTTCAGAATGAAAAATTAATTCATGCAGAGTTTATTTAAATTAAAGAGGCAAAAGCAGCCACCCGTCATCCTCGTGCTCAAGAGATTCAAACAGATAGATGCCTGAAATGAGCTGCATTGAATTGCAAAGAGCCCTCTTGCAATCATCCTAGGTTTGTTGAAGTTGTTCGGTGTTAGGCTACCCAGCGGAGGCATGTCAGCTCCCATCAATAAGCGGGTGAATTATTCTTGCCCTCACAAACCCTTTTATTATTTGCAATTTAATTCATGATGCTGCATTCTAATACAATCAGGAGACAATTTTCTTTTAATTGCAACTTTGGGTACTTTCCCATGGCCTGAACAGGGATGAGGTCATGGTTGACTTTATTCTGCATATAATCCATAAACATGTAGGGAGATGGGAGTTTGTGTGATGATTCATGTGAGGATAGTAGGAAAGAAGAACCACTGTGGGGATTGTGGCTTCAGTTCTTGGACTTCAATGTGGGAATTGTGCTGGCCTACTAATGTTCTATATAACAGTATTCAGTAATATGAAATGTGAACCCCTTTCCTCTCTTTATTATTAAAAACTAGAGTGGCATTCAGCTAATATTTACTCTGAGCAGACCCACTGAAATTAATAGACTTAGCCATGCACATTAATTTCATGAGTCTACTCTGAGTAGTTAAATACAACCCCTAATCTTTTATCTACAACATCAATTACCACATTTAGTCCCGCTAAACGTTTCCTACAAGAAAATTGATCCTTGGCTATTTCCTAGCAAACATCACTTTTCCAGCTCCTCTGTTCAAAAACTGCAGCTCTTGGCTTTAATCTAACATGTTTCCTGGGCTACATGTTATTCAAACTGATTAGTCAAATCACTGAATGAACCCTCTTGTTAATCTGAATTTAATTGACATTTCACCCCAGTTTGCCAGGAGCCGGCCTCCCTTGCTTACCCTTCCAAGAGCTGAGGACAAATCTCAGGATGGCCTTACACTCCCCAGCACAGCTAAGATTATAGCCTGCCTCTCTTAACTGTTGTTCATAGAAGTAACAGCAGCATTTTCCTACCGCTAAGGAGAAGCTCGAGTTGAATTCAGATGCACAGTTTTCACTTTGGAAAATATTGTTTTCTTTTCTCGCTGTGTTATTTTATCCTCTTCATAATCCAGGTAAAAACAATAATTCAGAGTGGTTCTACACATTACACAGAATGGGGCAGCTGAAAGGTGTTAGAAGTCAATTGTACCAATTAATTGAAATTGAGGGTCAATATTTTTTAACATACACACACAAACACAAATACACAGCTTGCATCTAATAAAACTATTATTCATTCCGCTGCGCTAGTTTACCTAGTGTGGGGAGCTCCTTATATTAGGAATCATTCAAACACATGAAAACCTCCCCTGCAGTCTGAAGTGGTGCAGTCCAAAATGCTATTGCTGAATTCTGCAGCCAACCTGTATTCTAATTCTGATTCAGTTGTTCGGGTTTATGTAGCTAAAAAGGCACCATGCAGAAAAAGAACAAGGCACCTGAAGAGTCAAGCTAATCCTGATATTTGCAACAGTTATGGAAAAAAATATGGGGCAAATTACCTAAAGGATGAAGATTCATATTGTTAGATCTGCTCCATTATGGAGAGCATTATCTTTATGTGACTCTTCCTTATGTGTTAAATACCAAATTTCACCATGGAATGGCATGTCCAAAGAGAACAATCCTTCCATCTAAAGTAAACTAGTCCCATTAAAATCATTTAACAAAATTGCAAGGCATTTCACCCACCCCGCCCCGCCCTTCATGCCATTGCTTTTCCACTTCCATGGTCACAACTAATTTTTGCTGAATTGTATCCTTGCAAAGCTCGGTTTAAGGTAAGCTCATATTCCTACATGGATAAAAATCCCCACAATAAAAGAGTAATATGTCAAAAGGTCCATAGGCCACATTCACATCATACATGTAAAGCGCTATTGTACCACTTTCAATAGTCATGGCTTCTGGGAGCTGCAATTTGTTAAGTATGCTGAGAGTTGGTATGAGACTCCATCCCCCCCCCCCAAGCTACAGTTCCCAGAGTGGCTTAACACTCCATCCCTCTTCACAACCTTGGGAATTATAGCTCTGGGAGGGGAATTGGGCAAATGAGACCACAGTTATAGCATAATAATATCTTTAAGACTAAGGCCATATTCATACCATCCATATAAAGCTGTGCTGGGCCTGGGGGCCTGGGGGGTCCAGGACCAGTCCAGAATCCAAAGGTTCCACTGGAAACCAGGCAAGGACAGGTACAGGATCTCAGGCAGGATCTAGCATACAGCAATGTTTCTCCTGCAACCTGGGGTGGGGTCCAACAGCCTTTTATCTTTGTTGGGGTAGCGGCCAGTCCTGACCCCCCGGTGACTCACCTCCTTGTTTTGCCCAAGCACTCCTCCTGCGAGTACTCAGGTCTCTCCTTCTCTCAGACCTTAGTCTCTGCAGCTCGGGAAACGTTGTGGGTTACTAGATCCGCCTGACCAAACGGGTAGTGGAGCAGCTGTAAGTGATGACCCAGCTGAAGGCAATGAGGTAATCCTTGCATCTGGAGCCAGGGCAGGCTTAAGCCCTTGACTCGGCCCAGCTGGTGTTTGTTGCAGGGGAACCTGTGCAGACTCGGACTCTTCAGGATCAGGCCCCAGACTTGGCTCAAATGATGCCTGAGTCTCCTCTGGTTTCGAGTCTGAGCCCAAGTCCCAGGCCATCACAAAAGCACCATGATACCACTTTAAACAGTCATAGCTCCCCCTAAAGAATTATAGGAACTGTAATTTGTTAAGTGTGCTGAGAGTTGTTGGGAAACTTCTATTCCCACCATAGAGCTACAATTTCCACAGACAAGCCAATTTAGAACTCAAGAGTATTTGAATTTCCAATGACTTTAAGGGAACTAATTTGGTTTAACTCAAGATGAGCTTTTTGTTGCATCTTAAGTAAAACTCTCATTTGCCCTGCTACAGATCACTGCAAGAACGGGTACCCTCTTCTAATCTAGAAATAACTAGGCTTAACCCTGGGTCATTGAAGTAACTTTGCCACAGTGCTGAGGAAGTGTATGGTCTCACCTGGTGCTCTTCAGGAATTCTATGGGTTGGTCTGCACAGACATGCACTTCACTTTATTGCTCAACACTTGACGATTCCTTGATGAACGCATAAGCCAAAAGCATTGTGCTCATGGGGATATGAGAGCCGTAGTAAAGTAGCAAATTCAGATGTGCAGGGTGCCTTCCTCACAGCCATGATTATACAACCTTCTAAGATTATACAATAATCTTATAATTATACAATAATAATAATTAGGGATGCATGGCAATGATCAATGCAGAACTCTGTGTTCTGCCTTTCAGCTAGATCTACTGTTTTTTGTACACATACATGGGCAAATGATTTGTGGTGCTGCAATAACCTCTTTCAAAATGACTTGAGCTGTGTTTTTCATGAAGGTCCATTGTACATAACAAAACTTGCACACCATTCCCTTGAAACTGAAGCATCTTGTGTTTTCAGTGTTCCCAAATGCTTAGTTTTGGAGCATACAGCTGCTAAGAGGTTCCCCCTTTTTTACTGATTGGGCAGCTCTAGGATGCTGGAGACAGGGAATCTGCTGCAAAAATAGTAATAGGACCCCCATCCCACAACCCCAGGCCATTGCACCAGTGTATGAGAGTTCTATTTACAATGCTTGATCTTCAGTTGCACACTCTGCAATTAACACTTGATGCTGTGGTGCCCAAGAGATCAGTGTGCATGTGTGAGCTTACCCTGAACCGAACCAGACCCTGAGAGCATCACCTGAGGCCCTTCTACATGTGCCCCCTCTACAAGAGTTATGGAGGGTTGCAACACAAGAATGGACCTTGTCTGCAGTAGCTCGCTCTGTGCCTTTGTTACAGGCAAAAACATTTCTCTTCTTTTAGGCCTTTGGCTAATTAAACAATCTATGGCCTTTTAAACTGGGGTGGGGTGTTGTTTTGATTGTTCCTATGTTATGTATTTTCCTGTTTTCATACTGTAAACTGCCCAGTGATCCTCAGATGAAGGGTGGTATAGAAATTTAATAAATAAACAAAAACTTGTGGGTCAAACTGAGAGAGGCAAAGTTACTCCATACAATTGGGAGAAACCATAGTGATACAAGTATGAGTGGGAAGAAACCTGAGCAGATAGCAAGACAAAAGCAACTTGCAGACAGCCGTGAAGAGGATGGGATGTTCTCTGCATAACCTTAATAATCTCCAAACACACTTATAACAAAGATCTTGAATTCATCTCTTAATGCCTAGAGGAAATTTTCATCCAAAGGCAGCGTGACATTGAGATTAGCTTCTGATGAAGGCAGCCAAGTTGGAAGGAGGGAGAAAAGCCAACACCTGGCATTTCAATTTATCTTACCTTTCATGTAATTTATTCAGTAAATAAATAGCTGATTACCACAATAAGCTTTCCTTGGCTTTGAGAGCTGGACTGACTATTGGAGGCTATATAATTGAAAGCCTGCGTATGTTTCAAAGGGAGGGGGGAGAGGGCAAGAGAGAACCTCTTGAAACACACAGCTGGATGTTTTAGTGGAGAATAACATTCTTTATACTCCATAGACTTTTCTCTTAAATCTCAGCTGTCATCGCTGGGTAATATCCCCACCCTATCAGATGTCATGGATGCCCCAAATTTCCCATCGCCCTCCGTCTACTTAAAATGCTTTTGCTTTCTGTCTAATTGGTAGAAGATCAGATAGTGGCTGTCTTCAAATGAAGTCTGTTGTTTTTAGAATGTTAACAGTCTGAAACAGAGCATGACAAACAATCCAACCTCTTCAATTGTTTCAGTATATCTTGAGGGTAGGTGCACTCCTACTGGGGCTAGGATCACCAAGGATGGAGCCCCTGTTGCATTACCAGAGCTCCTCCACAGCAGAAAATGAGATGCTTTGAAGCTGGCTCAAAGGCCTTAGAAGGTATTTCATGGCCTGGATGTCGGTGGAATTTTAGTATCTTCCACATCATTCCATGGGCCTCCAGAAACAACAGGACTAACTGTTCACCACCACCAAACAGTAAAAAGGATCCCAGGTAGCTGTGCTGAGAAAGAACTGCAGCCAGTGACAGCAGGCAGTACTGAGCTACATGGACCAGTTTGGAACAAAGCTGTTTTCATATATTCAGCAACAAAACAGGCATAACCCTAAATAGATTCCCTACATTATAAGCAGTCCAGGTACCAGGACTGAGGTTGTTTTTTTAACAGTAGACATGTAGAAGAAGAAAACAGGACCCAATGCAGGACCCAATTCAACCCTAACTAAATCCCATTGAAATAGGGAGGGGGGTGCAAAGTTACAATGCATACAGTTAAGTGGGAGTAATCCACTTAGAGGCTGTACATTCAAATGATTTCAATATTACAGTGGTACCTCGGGTTAAGTACTTAATTCATTCTGGAGGTCTGTTCTTAACCTGAAACTGTTCTTAACCTGAAGCACCACTTTAGCTAATGGGGCCTCCTGCTGCCGCCGCGCCACCAGAGCACGATTTCTGTTCTCATCCTGAAGCAAAGTTCTTAACCCAAGGTACTATTTCTGGGTTAGCAGAGTCTGTAACCTGAAGCATATGTAACCCGAGGTACCACTGTATTTAAAAACAGAAGAGCTATGCTGGATCAGGCCAAAAGCCCATTTCATCCATCCTGTTCTCACAGAATTCCTTTGGGAAGCCCTCACACAGGACTCAAGTGCAATTTATTTATTATTCTAAAAGCTTTATAATACAACTTATTTTGAAAGGAACTCAAGGCAGCTTACATCATACAAGATAAAAATGGATATTCATCAGTCACACATCAACCAAGTATCATGGAAGAACAGCATTAATGGAACAAACCAAGGATTCAAATAGAAGAAGAGTTTGGATTTGATATCCCGCTTTATCACTACCCTAAGGAGTCTCAAAGCGGCTAACAATCTCCTTTCCCTTCCTCCCCCACAACAAACACTCTGTGAGGTGAGTGAGGCTGAGAGACTTCAGAGAGAAGTGTGACTAGCCCAAGGTCACCCAGCAGCTGCATGTGGAGGAGCAGGGAAGCGAATCCAGTTCACCAGATTATGAGTCCACTGCTTTTAACCACTCTACTACACTGGCAAGAGTCAGCCATTATAAACTGCAAGCAAAAGAGAATATAGCTTGCACAGTGGTGGGTCAGGAGTGGTCTGCCTTGTGGGTTGGCCAATGGTCAAGTTCAAGGAATAGCCCACTGCAGAGTCCAGGTGAGAGCCCTTTGTAGGCAATACAGCAAAATGGCTTCAGAAACCTCAAACAAGCCTCTCCAAGCTTACTCTACTGTAAGCTCCTATTAGAGAAGACAGAGACTGTACCTGAAAACCATCCAGCCACACCAAAAGGCAATGCTGCAAATAAAGGCAGGGCCAGTGCTCAGTTCCTGAGTGGAGCTTGGAAGCTCAGCATGCCTGTTTTGCAATTTAGGTGATCAGCTGAGCACCCTACCACAGAACTGAATCAATGTCTGCTTCATCTAGGAGCTCTCCTAGGTCCTGCACCACTTCACTTCGCCCTGCTATGAGGATCTTGTCTGTTGACTGTTGCATGCTGATTGGCAATAAATGACTCCAGCTGCAGTTGAGCATGAGTTCATTCAAATTGCATTTAAATATATATCCATTAATAAAAATAGCATACAAAAATGCATTCTGTCAGGGGGGAATTGGGAAAATGCATATACTAAGCAAAATTGTATTCAAAAAAATTGTGTGAAAATGCATATGAATTTTCATGCAGACTTTTTATTTTTTTAAAAAAACCACATATGCAGAAATGTTCAAACCAAACTTAAAGACTGGGGAAATGAGAAACTAAGATAAAACAAAATGAATAGATTTGCCCATTCCTAGCTGTATCTCATTAAGTACTTCCTTTATGTCTCTCACACTCTAAACATGACTGGTGCAGAGCTTTAGTCTGCCATCAGTTTCATTTAATACATTTCTTTCAAACTGTAACACTTAAAAACCATAACCAACGTTATAACATAGTCTGTTTTCATCTTTTGCACATTAGTGTTGTTATTGCCTTTAAAAAAGCAGCCTGTGTTTTGTTTCCAAATTAACCACATCCAGTTTTAAGAAACAAAATTTAATTAAGAGAACTTGGAGTTAATGCTGCAATCCTACACATGTCTTCTCAGAGATAAGTCTTACTAAGTTCAGACTTATTCCTGGGCAGTGTATGTAGGATTTCAGCCTCAATTATTTACAGAAGAAAACTCAATTAACAGTGTAATCCTAAACTTGTCTCCTCAGAAGTAAATTATACTGATTTCAATGGTGCTTGTTTCCAGGTAAGTGGGGTAAGAATTGCAGCTTTGATAATCTAAATCTGGTTTAAAGACGCAACAGAGTTGATGAAGAGATGAATTGCTCTTCTTGTTGTGTGTGTTTTTCAAACAAATATATTTTCACAAGCGAAGTATCTCGTTCCTTACAGCTACTTTAGGCATTTAACTTGTTACTACATGACTACAACTATAGTCCCTACTGAAATGAGCATTCCCCCCCCCTAATTTTTTTGTCACATCATTAATATCTTCATTCAAAGATCACACATCTTTACTTCAAATAAGCCATTCAACCATACAGTCAACATCATATGACCTCACTTACAAACAACCTTTGACAGCTGGCAGAAGGGTGAGTAATGGCGTTCCACCTGCCCTCTCCGAGAATTCTTGCATACTTGCTTTATATCTTTGCTTTGAATGATCACATTGCAATCAGTAACCTCCTAAATTTACCAAGGATTTTCACAAATGCATTAGCTTTCCTACTTAATTCAGTTTTGTTTGTTTGTTTTCAAACAGAACTGCACATTTAAGCAGAGAACATCCTTTTTTAAAAATATAGAAATAGAGGCTGAAGAAATCTTGGCTCCCATCCAGTTCTAGTCATGGGCAACTAGATGAGTGTTAACAACTGGTGGTCTCCGGTGGGGATGCAGACCCCAAAGCAAATACGAAAATCTAATCAGACCGTTCAGTGGAATCTAGATGTTCATTGCAGTGCAGATCCATAGTAATGCATGTGGAAACCCCTATATGGGGCTGCCCTTAAAGACTATTCAGTGGGTGTAGATAGAGTAGCCCATTTCAGTTCCCAAGTGGTTACATATTGAACTAGTTCCACACTGGCTGCCAGGGACATTCCAGGCTCAAAAGATTTTTACATTTAAATACCTTCATGGCTTGCAACTAGCATTATCTTACAGAGCTCCCTCCTCCTGCATGAACCCACTCTCCTTTTAAGATTTGTGTTGAGAGTCATGCTCCAACTGCTCTCCCTTTCAGGAGTTTACATTATAAATAGTGTTGAACAGGTCTTTCTTGACAATTGTCCTAGCTTTGAAGAATCACATCTCCCGAAAGGTTCATCAGCATTCTTCCCTCTGTGCTTCAGATGTATTTGCAAGGTCCATCTGTTCTGGAAGGTCTTCCTCAACATGATGCCTTCAAGATATTTTGGACTTCAACTCCAATAAGCCTCAGGGGCAACAGGAGTTGTAGTCCAAAACCTCTGGAGGGCATTAATTTAGATGAATTAGACGGAGGGACAGATGTACTTTAAGAATGGAAGAGCCTGCTTGGTCAGACCAATGGCCCATCAAGTCCACCATGCTATTCTCACAATGGCCACCCAGATGCCTGTGGAAAATTCTCAAGCTGAGCACAAGAGCACTCTAATTTTCTATGGTTTCCGGCAACCGGTATTTAGAAGAATTATTGTCTCTGAATGTGGAGGCAGAGCATAGCCATCGTGCCTAGTAGCCATTGATAGCCTTATGCTCCATGAATTTGTCCAATCCTCTTTTAAAGTCGCCCAAGTCTGTGGCCATCACTGCCTTCAGTGGGAGTGAGTTTTACAGTACGCTGCATGAAGAAGTATTTTCTTTTAACTGTCCTGAATCTCCCAACTTTATTGGGTGCCCATGGCTTCTAGTGTTATCAAAGATAGAAGAAACTCTATCTACTTTCAGCAAGCTATGCATAATTTTATAAATGCCTATCATGTTGCCTCTTACTTGCCTTTTCTCTAAACTACAAAATCCCACTTTGGTTTTGACAATATTACTGTTTTAGATTTTCAGGTTTATAGTTCTAGGGTTTACTTTTAGTTTGTTCTACTGTATGAAATTGATTTAAATTGATGTTGTAAACAACTATGGAAAAGCTGGATAGGAAAATTATAAATTAACCAGCTCACAGACCTACTTCAGGATTTTGGATGCACATGTAGAATGCCTGTTGAAGGACTAGGAAGACATGTTTTCAAATGAAGTTTGCTGGGTGATCTGGGACCAATAGCTTTCTCTTACTCAGCCTAGCCTATCTCACAATGCTGCAGGGAGAACACAGGAGATTGGGAAACACGAAAGCTGTCCTGATCTCCTTCAAAGAATGGTGGGAAGCAAATGTAAAATTAAATAATTCATGAGTCCCAGCAGCCCAAAGTAATACAGTCAGGATTTATTTTATACATATCTACTCAGAAATAAATCCCATAGCGTTCAATGGTATATGACTATAGCCATGCCACTAAAGGGTGGTATTTAGCTAAGTTACTCAGATCAGACTCACTGAATTAATAGACCTAACTAAGTCATGTTCATTAATTTCAATGAGTTTACGCTGAGTAAAAGCTGAGTACCATCTGAAGTGGTCTAGCCAGTTAACTTTTACTTAGAGTACACCCATTAAAATAAATGGATGTTAGTTGGTAATGTTCATTATTTTCAATATATCGACCCTGAGTAGAATAACACTGGATATAAACCATAGAATTCTTTCAGATCCACCATCACCGGAATGGAGACAGGTTTTTTTCTTTAATGCCCATCATAAAACTCCAGTGAGTTGTAGTCATGGATGGTTAACAAGAGCCAACACAGTCAAAATCATCTGGACAGGAAGCCAGCACTCTTTTGAGGGCCAGAAATATTACTGGAAACTCATCTTTCCAAAAATTATTATGCCTCAAGTTTGCTTCCGGCTACTAGGTCAAAGTGCTTACATCCAATTAATGATATACACCTATGTCTACCCAGAATATAATTTAGTTGTGACTATACTTTATTGCTCCAGTAATCCTTTGAAGACCAATCTAACAGTCATTGTGGATCTTTTATTAAAAGTGCTACTTTATAACAAATGCCACAGTCTCCAGTTTTACCAACTCCTCTAACAAACACACAAAAATCAGTTAACAAAAAACAGAGGGGGAGGGTTTCAAATACACTAGCTAATAAGCTTTTCTTTACAGTGTAGTACTATGGCCTGAATGTCACACAATATGTATTTTATAGCAATAGATATAATTAATAGCAAAACAGGAATATGCTTCAAAGAGCCCTCTCACTTTTTTATGTAGCATATCAATATTGTGATAAATAATGTATTTGAAAGCACCCTCCGTTAGTAAAATCTATATTTATCTCAATAAGACAAATTTCCGTTTTCAATGTCTATTCCAGTTTTCATACAGATCTTTGCATGAAAAAGTATCTGATGAGGAACCGTAAGATATTTAGTGGGGGAAAGGCATCTTGTTGTGATTTATCAAATGCATAAGAACCAAGAATGGCTTTCTGTTCCCATGGTGTTCAGATCTGCACACAAAGGCCATGCTTGCATGACAATGGCAAAGCAATCATATTCTCTCCCAGGGGGGGAATCAAAGCTAGTTTGCTCCTGCACCACCTTTTTAGTGCATCTCAGAGTGGCACAACAGCTAAGCCAACGTTCCACTTAGTGTGTCTTCCAAATGCAAGATTGTGGTTAAACTCTCTCCTCTTTCACCATGTTTGGTAGCCAGGAAGAAACCATGGTGACTTCTCTATGAAATTTTCATGTTCTGCGAAACCTCTGGTCCTATTGCACCAAGGCTGTGACCAGAGATGGTCAAAGATATGTTGGTGCTTTCAGCCAAAAAAATCCAAATGGTGAGCCTTCTTCCCAGTGGGGCATAAATACATAATAATGAACTACATATCTGTGCATCAAGTCTGGGTGCACAGTAGAGCTTTGAGGTCCTCTCCCCCCACATACACACACACACGGCGAGGGGTGTTACTCTGTCTGACAATCTAATTCCATACCTCCCTTTTGCAACACCAGTGGAGAAGAAATGGGATCTTCCTTCCTAGAGAGAATCTCTTTTCTGTAAAGAATGTTATGGTATGCCAAGGTATAAAACTTCTGGGTTTGCTAATGAATTTGAAATGTGTGTAGTTCAGGAATGAAGAACCTGTGGCCCTCCAGAAATTGCTGAGCTACAGCTCCCACTATCCCTCGCCACTGACCACAGTGGCTGGGGTTGATGGGAGCTGGAATCTAACATCTTTTGGAGAACCGTAAGTTCCCATCCCTTATATAGTTTTGTGGGGCTGGAACACAGATACAAATGAAACTGCAGTCTCTTTGGATACATTTATGAAGTTCACAATCAGAGAGAGGAATAACATCACATTCTCTATGGAAAATCAGTTTATTATTTGGGGACGCCAGGATGTGCTGAACGAAACATCTGTTTGAGAAGCAGAGGAAGAGTGGAATAAGGCTCCTGGTGTGGTCTAATTCTTTTCCTAATTCTTTTTTTTTTTAAATGTTCCAATGCTTCTATGTATAATGAAAGAGCCTACGCAATTGCCACACTAATCATTTATAATCAGAAAATAGACAAGTCCCATTGTATAACTGAACCAGCAATATAGCACCATCTGGTGTGTGAAGAGTGAAGATGCAATATGGGAAAAAATGCAAATGCAGTTTTGTAATAAACAAGAACAGAAGGAATAGCAAGGTGTGCAGTTTTAGGAGGAGCCACCACATGGCTTGCGGCAAAAGCAGCAAAAATTACGGCAATTTTCAAAATCACCTGGTTTTTGTTTTTTTATTTTTTAAATAATATTTATTAAAGACTTTTTAAAATTATAAAAAAGAAAAAACAGAAAAAATAGACAAAACAGAAAAATAGAAAGAAAAGTACATCCATCATTCTCAAATTTTTAACTTTCATTAGCTTCTTTCTTTGACCTCCTCCTCCTCCCCTTCCTTGTATCCTGGTTAATAATTATCACAGCAAATCACCTGGTTTTTGTTCAATATATGCCACAGTTATAAGACTTCTAATGCAGAACATTTCTGTGAAAGTATTCCGCAAAACACAACATAATAATTGGCCAAATAAGAACACTGGGGGGAAAGGAATGAAAAGCAAATAGAGCTCATTTGCCCCCCCCCCTTGCTCCTCACTCCCACAGAAAGCATCTGAGTTGCCAGAACTGATTATCCAGATCACCCTTCCTAATCTGGTGCCAACCAGATGCTTTTGGATTCTAGTTTCTGATATCTCTGACCAGTGGCTGTGCTAGCTGGGGCTGATGGGAGCTATAGTCTCTTAAAGATCTTGAAGATCTATAGATCTTGAAGATCACCAGGTTGGGAAGATTGTAGGAACAGTGAAGACAGAAGGCACTGTGGGCAGCTTTAAGGGAGGCAAAAGGAGCAAAGACTGAGATAGGGATGCATAAGTCACCAGTCTTTCCCAACCGGTTGCCCTCCAGATGTTTTTGATGACCATTCCCATCAGCTCTCGTGTCATATACCTGTGCTGGCTGGGGCTGGTGGGAATTGTAGTAAAAAGAAAAGAAAGAAAAAAGAACACCTGGATGGTACCAGGTTGGGGACAGTTGCCTTACACCAAGTCATACTGCTTGTCCATGCAGTCCAATATTGTCCACTCTGAAGGTGCATCTTCATGGTCTTTCCCATCAAAAACTACCTGGTCCTTTTTAACTGCAAATGCCAGAGGCTGAACCTGGTGCTCTTCTTGATGGGCTTGGTCCAAACAATGACAAACTATTGGTGCTTTACTATTCCAATTTTAAAATACGATGGGATTGGATTGCGGATATAGGGTATTTTGCACACACCCAAAATACTCAGTTGATGACTGCAACATGCATACATGACATTAAACGATGTTTCAGCATTGTTTGGAAGGTTTCATTTCTGTTTTTCAACTAACAAAGGTTTGTTGTTATTTCAGAGACTGGAACTGTGGTTTAAGGGGGGAACCTCAGGGTCACAGACCAAATTAAGCCTGATGTCATATGTGATGTTAGGTGTGGGACAGGTAGGGATGCAACCACCAGTGAACAATTGGGAGCCTAAAAATGCTACCCTGATGGGTTCATAGCAAGTAAGACTTGCTGTCAAACGCTAATCAGCCAAAGCAGGGCTTACTGTTAGCACAAATGATCCTTTCAACTGCTTGCCTGAATGCAAGCTAGCAATGCAAAGGCTCTTCCTCATAGCCTAATCCAAGCCTACAAACATAAGGGAACTAAGGATCCAACCCACTGGCTGTAAAAGGGTCCCCACTTCACTATATAGTATACAAGCAAGACGTAAAACTTCCTTGCACTTACACATGAGACTGAGTGAGATTTTCTTCATGTTTGAAACTAATTTACTCCTAGTTTAACCAGGAGTTAGTGAAAACATAAATGGGGAGTGTAATACATTATCCTAATGTAAGTAGAAGAAAAAGTAATATGTGAACTGAGACAGGAAGTCTATAATATTTTTTATACACTAGGTCTGATTTAAGCATCCTTGTCTCACAATTGAAGTTGATTAAAGCTTGGTAAGGGAGTGATTCCTTCTTGAAATCCATATTCATGAGGACCTCCTCAAAATCTCATGTTATTCCATGTCTTTTATTCTTGATTAATTTGGAGTGTTCTCATCATTGCAGATACAGATTAGAATCATCACTGGTCCTTCACACACGCTTTACAAGGGGTTAGAAATGCTTCATTTTGGCAGGTTTTAATCATCTTCTTTCCTTAACAGAAAGTCCAACTGTTACCCCAACTGTTCTAATTTTGGACCAGGATCCCTATTTATTTTCATTTCATTTATGCATTTGCTTACCCCAATTTTCTGAGGCTTATGCCCCGCTCAGAGTGGCTTAAGGGTTTTTTTTTTAAAAAAATGTAAATTAAAATTACTAATCACCATTATAACAAATCAGTAAAATAAAATACAAAGACAGATGTAACAGATAATAACAGACCTCAACATAGGCACTCATGTAAGGCAGTGCAGAACATTTTTAGGCAAAGGCTGAAATTCTAACCCCGCTTAACTGGGAGGAAGCCCTACTGAATTGAATAGGACTTACTTTTTGAGTAAACACGATTAGGATTAAGTTTCTGGTGTCAATTTTGCTCAAGGATAGTCTAAGACATTTTGTTACCTGAGGCAGAAAAATCCTACAACTGCCCCTTCCTGGGAGTAAAAATGCTACAATAATAAATTAAATAACTAAGATTTTGTTGCCCCTTCATTATATCCCACACATTATACCGCCTCACTCTCCCTAATGCTAGAACCTGCTCTGAGTCTACTAGTCTCAGGTGAGCTCCAGACAGATGGGCAGGTTCCTGAGCCTCTTGGGCTTGCCGGTTCGAATCCCGTGACGGGGTGAGCTCCCGTTGCTCTGTCCCAGCTTCTGCCAACCTATCTGTTCAAAAGCATGCCAGTGCAAGTAGATAAATAGGTACCACTGTGGCAGGAAGGTAAATGGTGTTTCCGTGCGCTCTGGTTTCCGTCACGGTGTTCTGCTGCACCAGAAGTGGTTTAGTCAGGCTGGCCACATGACTTGGAAAGCTGTCTGTGGACAAACGCCGGCTCCCTTGGCCTCAAAGCAAGATGAGCACTGCAACCCCACAGTCACCTTTGACTGGACTTAACTGTCCAGGGGTCCTTTACCTTTTACCTTTGCTACGTGGACTTATTTGGTAGGCATGAATGAAGAAGGCAGCCAGATTATCTCCTCATATTCAGACCAGGTCCAGGTGGATTGAACTAAGAGAGCAAGGTACTAAGGGTGACTTTGAGAGGCCTGCTTTCCATTCTCACATATGTCCATTGCATGAGACACGCAAAGCAAGAGCAGCTGGCATGGTGGTGCAATTGGGGCTGCCTTGCTCTTCCGACTTCGCAACCCTGCATGTCCCTGTAACTTACTGAGAGGGGGACAGGAAAGGGCAACAAAGAGCTCAGCTTGGTACAGGCGCAGCATTAAGAGGACTGGATTGGCCCTGCTGCTACTGACTCCAGACTCCCTACCAATTCTGCTTGGGATAGGACTAAGTTGTCAGAGGGCAAGGAATCTAAATGAAACTCAACTCGCATCCAAAAGTGGGTTCAGAGACATTCTCAATGAGCCAGAACTGAACTCAAACCTAAGATCCCTCTTGGTTATCTTGACTCCTATCCTCCTACATTTTGCGTTTGAGTGTGAAGTGTAGGGAGGGCTGTAGCTCAGTGGTAGAGAATATGCTGTGGATACAAAAGGTCCCATGCTCAATCCCCAGGATTTCCAGGTAGGTCTGGAAGAGACCACTGTCTAAAACCCTGGAGAGCTGCTACTAGTCGGTGTAGACATACTGAATACATCTATATAGACCGATGGCCTAACTTCGTATAAGGCAACTTCTTATGTTCCTAATACAGGCAGAGTCCACGTAAATGTAGATGGCTTGATCACAACACCAGCCAAGTTCAATTTGTATTTTTGTTGGCATTCTTAATCTAACTTATTAAACTCTGGACAAATTTTCAGTTCAAACTTTGCATTTAAGCTGAAATTTCAGATCTGGTATGCTGATTTTATTTTATTTTTAGAACATGGAATTGGGGAAAAGTGTATTTTGCTGGAGAGCAGGAAAACCAAAAGGTGGGATGTTTGGTGCAGAATTCAGTTTCCTATAAATCTCATATTTCATTAAAATTAAAAAAAACCTTATGGTGGATTAGAATAAATCCACTCTGGCTCATGTGTGCTGTGGTACTGAAATTGTAGTACTGTTGCCATGTTGTTTTTATGCTTTGTTTCACTGTTTAAATATTATTTTAACTGACTGGTTTTACTGATTGCATTAGGCACTGTTTGTAGAGGAATACATAAACATGAAAAGCAAATAAATAAACCCTAACTTTTAGCTCTCATGGTTGCAGATGTATGCTTTAAAAAGTGTGTGAGACACTTGCTCAAATTTTTGGAAATAAAAAATGGACAGTATAATATTTCCAAAATAACACTTAAATTCCAGTTTAATTACCAGTTGGATAAAGAAGAAACTGGTCCCTACAGCTCAGGCCTAGTCAGGTTTGTTACAGCTCAATGTCATGCTGTCCATTTTGGTGTCAACAGCCACTACAGTGCTTGAATTACGGGGGTCAGGGGCTTACATTTTGCAACAGTCCCTGTACCTACTGTTTCTAGAAAGCTATGGGGGACATGATTTGGCCAAAATTGGAGAAGATATCTATGGATTAAGGCTTGTGGATTTCATTAAGTGTTCCCCTACCTAACTCCCCCTTGACAGCATTTAAGGGCATCAGCATGGGGAAGAATATGGGAAATTATGGGCTCCAGAAAATGGGGTTCCTGGGCTGACACAAGGCTGGGTTTCAGTCACAGATCATATTTTCCCTTTTCTCCTGTCTATGTCATAAAGGAGGAGCCAATGGACTGCAAGACATGTGCATCAGTTGTACAGACTTCATGCATAACCCACTCCTGATTCATCAGCTCATACTGCTGAAGATGCAAGCCTCTGTTGAGTTGAAACAGCACCTTGTTGCTGTTGCTTCTATCAAAATTACTATGGAGAGTACTTCAAGGAAAGTGCTACTTGTCAGTAGCTCTGGAACAATAAAATCCATATAAACCACAATCAACTTAGGGAGAATTCACTGACAGGTTCATGGAGCATTGGTCTATCAATGGCTATTCATCATAAGAGCTTAAGAATGCATCCTCCAAGTTCACAGGCATCATCAGATGCTGAAAACAATCACAGGTAGGATGTCTCCTCTCCAGCCTCTCTTGCTTTTGTGAGCTTCTGGAAGTCATTTGGCTAATTACCTGTAAACTGGGATCCTGTCTTTGCTTCTATTTTTCCATACATCCCCATTGGCAAGTACTGGAGCTGAAGGATCTTTGATATGATCCAGTAAGTCGCTTTCAATTTCTGCCACCCAGGGAGACTCGCCTGGTGCCTTTGATACATATATTTAGGTGGCAATCAAAATATTCCTCTTCCTCCATACCTTTGGGTAATTAAACAATCTATGGCCTTTTAAATTGTGGGGGTATTGTTTGTTTGTTACTATGATACGTATTTCTCTGTTTTTATACTGTAAACCATCATGTGATCCTCAGATGAAGGATGATACAGTATAGAAATTTAATCTGAATCATAATCTGCAATGTGTCTCTGGATTCACAACCCATATTGTTTTCCCTTTCTAATTCTTTTTATTTTTCTTAGGAGAGAGAGAGAGAGAGAGAGAGAGAGAGAGAGAGAGAGAGAGAAAGTGTGTCCTGTTTGTTTCTTGTTTCTCATCAGGGGCTCTTGTATAGAGTGGTTTCAGCCTGGCAACCAAAATGACGTTTAAGCAACACACTTCCTCTGATTTCCATCTCAGCTTTATGACCCTGAACAAGTTTGTCTAATAGTGTGGAACAATGTAGTTTTGAAAGGCACAAGAATGTTTCATCCTTAATGTGGAAATGCTTTCAGATGAGCGGCAATGAGAAACAGGATGCTATGCAAAGATGTTTATAGGGCTGTTTACCAGAATGCCATTATTATTACCATGCTATAAACTGCAAAAGATTGTAGCCAGACTAGCAACGAAAACTTCAAAAGAACTGGACAACCATATTAGCAACTTCCTAGAAACCAGGGCTACTTCTGCAGGCTCTGAAGTTATGTGGTTGAATTTTCTACAAATCCTCAATACATTTAGAGATGAATCACACTAGGTCCTTAGTTCTTCTGCACTGGTTCAGGACTGTCATGCCATATAGAAATGTTTCCTAAGTCAGTAGGCTAGAGCAATTTTAAATATTTTCTGGCAAGTCACTGACCCAATTTGCTCATCATTTGCATGGACATGGCCAGGGCCATTAGGGAGTCCTACCATTAGGGAGAGTGAGGCAACAGCCTTAGGTAGCAGTGGCACAACCCCCAGCAATTTATTCCGAGCCCTTTGGTCATTCCCCTCTGTTGGGAGTTCAGAGCTTTGTGTACCGCAGACATGTCATATGTCCACTAAACCAGCCTGCTACCTTCAGGTGCTGTGGATAATGCCTATGTTGAAGTACAGTCCAATCAGTTTCTGTACAGAGAATATGGGAGGCAGCATCTTGATATCTGCCTCAGGCAACAAAATATCTTTGACCAGCCCTGAACCTGATAAAGGACAATGATCTACTGATTATTTAAGCCAGGGGTATGCTGTGAACTGCCCTGCGGTCCATGGATGAAGGTTGTTATACAAATTTAATAAATAATTAACCTGTGGCACTCCAGAGATTTCAAGACTGCAAATCCCATCATCCCTGACCACGAGCCAGGGTGGCTGGAGTGTTGGGAGCTGTAGTCCAACAATATCTGGAGGGCCACTGGTGAGCCACACCCTATATAAGCATAGCTGTCAATGTTTCCCTTTTTTGAAGGGAAATTCCCTTATTCCAAATAGGATTCCTCGCAAGAAAAGGGAAAAGTTGACAGCTATGTATGTAAGCAAATCAAAATCAAGTCTACCATACACAGAAAGTGGAACCCATAACTGTAGACAAGTCACACCAGTGTTGTTTCCTCCAGTTGGCATTTTCAGCTAGAGGAATAAAAAGTTTGGGAACTCTTTGAGTTCATTCACACTACTTGGTGACCCTATGGGAATGAGCTGTTTCCACATCAAGACTACCTATGCGACAAACATAATAAGTATAATCATGGTAGCTTGAAGAAGTTTCCTGATCTATCTTAGGCCACACCTTCCATATATTTTTTTACCACATCCAATCTAGGCAAGTCCAAATATGGTCTGGAAATCACTCCAACTTCATCAAATCATGGATTTTGGTACTATGCCTAGTAACTATATACTCATCCCACTATAATACAACTCAAAGTGGCCACAATTCACGCATTAACAATGCTAAGAGAATGGCTATGGTTAGAATTCATGGGTAGTATGAAGAGATCCTGAAGGGGGCTGTTGCCCCCCACATGGCTTCGTAGCTGAGCCAACACACCACTGAAGCCAGATGTGGGGGTGCATGAGGATTTAGCAGATTAAAGGGCAGCATCAAAGAGTGTTCCCTTCAGGTCCCAGAGGGAGGCAGCAGGAGGAGGGGGAAAACAAGAGCAAAGGTGAAGGAAGACAGAGGAGAGAAGGAGAAAGCAATAGCAAAGAAAGGAGGGAGATGAAGTAGACAGTAGTGGGGAACAGGAAAAACTACAAAAAGGAAGTAGCAACAAACATACTGGAAAGGGGAGAAAAGGAATCTAGGGAAGTGAGAGACTTAATAGGTCAGAAATGTGTGGGGAAAGATGGTGTCCAGTGATGAAAAGGGGTAACCAAACTCTTGCAGTCAGGTCCCACCAGATTGTTCTCTAAAGAGACCACCTGAGGACTTCTTAGATTTTAGGTATGTAGGAGCTGATGGACAGGAATAAAAATGGCTGAGTGAATGGCTTGGAGCTTTCGCTAAAGATGATTGAATTGGTAATCAATTGGTGCATTCAAGTTGATTGATTCATTGGCTGTTTGATTAAACTTGCTTGGTTTTAAATTGTCTTGGTACTCCCTGAAGTAAACAGAGGCATAAGAAGTTTTATAAATAACATAAAATAAGTCATCATTTCAATGATGTAAAGACCCTTAATCTTGTGCAGACTTTTTTTCCCCTTCAGGGACATGGAGAATTTTCAAGTTTTGTACAGATACAAAAATGCAGTTTACAGAAACAGGTTGACCAGATTCTCATCCTTCTTAGGAATTAGGGCTGCTTCCCACTATTCCTTTCCAACCAGTAAAGGAAAGAGGGGGGACCAGGGTCATCTTTGGAAACCAACACAACTCCCAGGTATGTTTTACTGCTTGCATTTTTAAGCAGGACCTTTCAACTGGCTCACAGTTAAAATTACTGCTTCCGTTGCAACTACCAAAAGGATAAACTGCAGAGTAAATGTACAGCATAACAGTACAATGATAAAATAGAACATACTGCTTTAAGTGAGATTAATGCTTCCCACTTGGAAGGCTTCCAAACTGGTGTCGTCTAATTGAGTTAAAAACGTGTCACATTCCCCATTAAAGTTTCCAATTCTTCTCATTTGCCAGCAGAAATATAAATGTCAATAAGAACCTTCCCAGTTTCAAATTGCAAACCTCAACACCACTTGCACACTTGAGCTGCAGTGAACCTTTACAGCAGAGATGGTGAATCTCTGGCCCTCCAGATGTTATTGGACTCCAACTCCCACCAGCTTCAGCCAGCATAGCCAATGGTCAGGAATGAAGGGTACTGTAGTCTAGGGCGGCACAGGCTCCCCATCTCTGCTTTACGGGATCAAGATGTCCAGAATGGTAGCATCAACAGCAAAGACCTGATGTCCGCTTTAACTGGAACAACACTGATCACAGTTTTAAAATATCAATTGCACATTTTTAAGGCATATTCTGCCCTTTCCAGACATGCTTCATATATTGAGAAATAAGGTGTATGGGGCGTGTTAAGGGAGAGGTATTACTTCTGGTGGGGGGACACATCACACTCCTTCTGGGGTAGTTTGTCTACCTTTGGTCCCCACCATGTGCTCAGCTCTCACCTGTGGCTCTTAAAAGTTGTCAGCATGCCAACAGCAGGCACACCCTGAGAAATGGCTATGACCGGCTAGCTAAACTAGGTGAGGGTAGTTGATGGGTCACAAACCCTCAGTGAGTTAGGGACTTCCCCTGCATGCAAAGAGAGGCTCCAACAGACCAATGGCAAGACCAATGGTGGGTCTAATGGTCAAGAAGGCAGTTTTTGCATGTGCTGTAGAGGGAAGAGGGGGACAGATGAGTTGCTCAGAGCAAGCCGACTGAATCATAGAGGCATGGAAGACCACCAAAAGTGCCCCATCAAAAGATCTCATTGGTAGAGGTGGAGCGTAAGGAATTATACGTCACCATAGTGAGGAAGATACAAGACAGCTAGTGTGCCTAACGAGATGCAACTGTTGATGGGCAATTTCAAGGCTCCCACTCCCCCCCTTTTTTTTCTCTGAACAGCCCTCAAAAAGAGGACCCCTTCAGACAAAAAGAGAGGGCCGCTTTCTGTAAAATAGGACACACAGCCACCCTATTCTCAACCCACTATCTGATAACTTTTTAATGGGGGGGGGGGGTTTGGAATTGTGGGCCCATTGCAAAGCATGTGCTCTACCATTGAGATACAGTCCCTTCCCTGAATTGATCCAGAGTAAATGGTATTGATCCAGACAGGAGGTAAGCTTAATATGGGGGGGAGGGGGTTAGCTAGAGCAGAGAGACGTCCAAGGCCTACAGCAACACAGCAAATCATAAATTCTAAATAAATCAATGTGATGTCTTTGTGTAACAACACTACTGCGTGGATAATAGGCTGTACGAGAATGTAATGTATGCTGCAGTCCCTATCGTTTCCCAACTTAGGAAAGAAAAATAACAAATGCTTGAAAACTCTGCCAAACAACAAAGCTGAGATTTTATACATGCACATCAATTTCGCCCTAAAGCCTTAAAAGCCCGAGGGTCATCCCAGCCCCTTTAATACCAAAGGGCCTAACTATGCCGCCGATCGTGCACCAAGCCCAAACCTGCTTTTGTCTGAGAAAAGATGAAAGCTCCCTAAAACAGGTGAAGGCTCCTTTTGAATCATCACCTGCAATTAAACAAAGGGAAACTTAGAGGAGGAGAGGTAAGCTGAACTCTCTTTTAAAAGACACCAGCAGAGCAGGTGGATGCTTGCCGAGGATGGCTGTGGTGTCTGCTGTCATTCTTTCACCAAATGATGTGCAGTCATGAGGATTTGCTGCACGGAGGCAACAGGTCAGTGGTGACGAAGGCTGATGAGGGCAGAGCACGGGAGGAGAAGGGAGGAGGAGAGGCAAGGGGGAAAATGAAATATATACACACAGCCCACATATAAGACTCAATGGGGGAAGACTTGGCTGTTTAATAGCATTCCTAGATCTCTGATGAGTTCTACTTGCAATGAGAATTTCTTTAGGACCATCTATCAGAGGTAGATTACTTCACATAGACTAACCAGAATATCAAAAATACCTACATCCTGCTGGAGATGTATATCGCCAAGAGCAGATTGTTTGCATATCTTCTGGCGGTGTGAAAAAATTAAAGTACCGTATTTTTTGCACCATAACACTCACTTTTTTCCTCCTAGAAAGTAAGGGGAAATTTCTGTGCGTGTTATGGAGGAAATGCCTACGGGTGGCATGCCTACGGATTTTCCTCCTCTAAAAACTATGTGCGTGTTATGGTCGGGTGCGTGTTATAGAGCGAAAAATACGTTAATTCTGGAATAGTGTATTTGAAAGTACAAGAAAACATTGACTACAACTTGCCACACACTCCGAAAACAGGTTCTCTTTGTTATCTGAGGTGAGTCTGACAGACTCAGAAGCGATGGCAACTCTTCTAGAGACAACCAGAAATTGCAATATTCGCTAAATACTGGGTGATTGAAGAGACCCCTCAATTGAAAGACCGGCTAGAGAAAGTATGGCATGTAGCTACTTCTATTAAATTGACATACTTACGAAGAGAATAACCAGCAAGAGAACAAGTTATTAAAACAATGAGCCCTTTTCATAAGGGTTGAACATACCTGAAAATAAGTTACAAAGGAAGATGCTACCCAACTCTTCATTACACACACACACACTTTTCCCATCCCTCCCTTCCCCTTTTTCTTCTTTCCTTCTCTTTTTCCTTTCCGCCTTTCTTTTCTCCTTTCCTCCCCCTTATTTTCCTCTTCTCCCATTTTTTTCCTCTCTGGTGTTTTCTAGGGAGGGCATTCCACAAACAGGGAGCCACCAACAAAAAGGCTCTATTTGTTGCTAACATATAAAGCCCTACACAGCTCAGGTCATCTGAGAGGCCACCTGATCTCTTATATATCCAAAGATATCAGAAACTTGTTTCACAGTAACTCAGAGCAGGGCTCTCAGTGCTGCTACCTCTGTTTTGTGGGATAGCATTCCTGTCAAGATAAAACAGACACCCACTTTCCAAACACCCACATTCCAGAAACAATTGAAGACATTTTTGTTCTGATGCATTTTTCCAGCTGGATGTATAAGTTTCCTCACTGGGTGTCTATTTTGTTTTCATATTTTAAATATATTTGCTTTTGTGTTTTTGTCTCCTTTTTGATGTTTTCGTTGCACATTGCCTTGAGATGCTTGTGTAGAAGGTGATTAATAAAACAACAACAATAATTATTTTGCCTGTCACCTTTGCTAGCTTCAGTAGTCCCAATTTTGGTTAGTAACAATTATTCTTTCCTCAGTTTCACTCATATGTTCCCATGGCACTCATCCAAGGCTTTGGAATACTAAACCTGCTGAGCAGGTAACGGTAGTTACTTTCATTCTCCAGGTCTTTGCAAGAACTTGCACTTGTGGTATTTAAAACATT
The DNA here is from genome assembly GCF_027172205.1 of Podarcis raffonei. Taxonomy (NCBI): domain Eukaryota; kingdom Metazoa; phylum Chordata; class Lepidosauria; order Squamata; family Lacertidae; genus Podarcis; species Podarcis raffonei. Next base: position 12,868,752 of record NC_070613.1, read on the forward strand.
AACAACATTAACTCGTTAGGTCAAAGTTTGCCTCGGTGCAAATAACCACAGTGTCCACTCCATGGAAGCCAATAGGGAGAAAGGGCTGTTTAAAAATAATAATAATTTCAGTGGTTCTCAGCTCCATATTATGCCAAGCATTCTGGGCCTGGCTGCAAGAAAGAACAATCACCTGTTGTCTACTTAGAAGTCAGCCCCATTGAGTTCAATAGGGCTTACTCTCAGATAAGTGGGTATAGGGCTGCAGCTTTTGTCCATTAGAGTCAATCCATTAGAAACCTTTTAATCAATTAAAAAGGTGCACTTGAAAGGTGCCAGCAAATGTCTGCTGGACCAGGATAAATGGCTGCTAGGTTACTAACTGGAACTGGCCTGAGGGGACACACCCTCTGATGCAGATTCACTGGCTGCTGGTGTGCTCCTGAGCACAAGTCAAAGCACTTACTTTTCAAGCAGCTTTATATGAGGACCTGAAGTACCTGTCTTTTCTCTTCTTCTTCTTCTTCTTCTTCTTCTTCTTCTTCTTCTTCTTCTTCGGTGATCACTCGTAGCCGAGTAAGATTGTCTTCCATAAACAGTTTTAACAATGAGTCCGTAAGTAACTGTGGAGGCCAAGTCTGGATCCACACATCCTTCCACAGCGGGGACATTGGGTTCCGGGCAGGAGTTGATCACGGTGTGGATTTGCCAAGCGTGCCTTCCTCTTAGTACGTTTCTCCCTTGCGTCCTGAGTTCAAGTGTCTTCAAAGCCCATGACACCTTTGGTAAAGGCTGTTCTCCAACTGGAGCGCTTGCGGGCCAGTGTTTCCCAGTTATCAGTGTTTATACTACATTTTTTTTAGATTTGCCTTGAGACAGTCTTTAAACCTCTTTTGTTGACCACCAGCATTACACTTTCCATTTTTAAGTTCAGAATAGAGTAGTTGCTTTGGAAGAAGATAATCAGGCATCCATACAACATGACCAGTCCAACGAAGTGGATGTTGAAGAATCATTGCTTCAACACTGGTGATCTTTGCTTCTTCCAGTACACTGATATTAGTTCACCTGTCTTCCCAAGTGATGTGTAGAATTTTTCGGAGACACCGTTGATGGAATCTTTTGAGGAGTTGGAGATGGTGTTTATAAGTGGTCCATGTTTCACAAGCATATAGTAAAGTTAGTAGTACAATAGCTTTGTAAACAAGCATTTTGGTTTCCCTGAGAATGTCCTGGTCCTCAAACACTCTGCACTTCAATTGGGAGAAAGCCACACTCACAGAGCTCAGGCGATGCTGGATTTCACATACCATGGTCAGAGGACCTTCTCTGGTCCCTGTTCATGGCCACCACCGCACTCATCTGCTGGCAGTGACGCTTGTTAAGTTACATATGCATTGTGTGAATAAACCCTTGATATATTTGTAATTGTGTTTACACACTGAAAATCAAAAAACCTCTTTTGAAAAAAGATCCTTGATATGAGCTTATATATTCTGAACCTTGAAGTTCTCAGGGTGGCTTCGTTCTAACGTTTTTGGAAACAGAAAAGAACAAGTGGGACCTTGTTAGTGCAGTGGGGAGTGCTCCTGTTCAGGATGCCTCCAGGATATGCCAATTCCTTCCCAAGGTCAGTGGACATGCTCAGTCCTCATTTTGTCATTGTCATCCCCCACAAAGCTTTTCCCCCATCATCTCTACAGACCTTGGGGTTTCCTCAAGCCTACTGATCCTCTTCTGTGAGTATGGTACTATTCTCCCCTGGAATAATGAGTTTGCTAGAGTTCCCCCAGAAGCATGCAATGGCACTTGCTGTGTGATCAGCTCCTCTCCACCAAAGCTGCTCGACAGTCATTCTGCAGCTCAGTTTCTCTTTGCTTGGCCTTCACTGGCTGTGCCCATGCCCTCTTCCCCTTCTGATTGGAGAGATTCCACTAACAGGCATTTAGATTGGTAAGGAGAGGAAGAGCAGATGAACAATGTAAGCTCTGCCAAGCTACCGTATCAGTGTTGGGGGCCTCAGCAGTGGGGAAATGAGCTACCAGGGGGAAGCTGGGGACAGGGAGGAAAATCAGAAGCTCCTGGAGGGGTTGACAATGGAGAGGTCAGGGAGCCCTTTAATCAGTGAATGAAATCATCAAGCCCTGATCCCAGACATACACACACTGCATTTTAGCTAAATCTTGGCTCACCTGTAGCCCTATAAAAAACAGAAGCTAAGGGGCTCAGCACAAAAAGGCCTCAGGAGCCTTGGCCTAGCTGTAATTTAAGAACTCCCCCTCCCCCCCAAAATAGTGATCTGCACTGTCAGTGCTTTTCATCTGTTCACATTTGTGTTTATACAACTGTTTTCTTAGTTTGCTGGATGGTGTCAGCAAAGAAAAATGAGTTTCCGAAGTACAGATCCCCCAAACCACACTGACCAACTAGAAATGAAAATGAAGAAACACAGCCAACTCTCAGAAAACAACTAGTATTCCTGATATAAGAGCTAGAATCTCGAAAAAGAAGAAGAAAGACTGAAAAGAATGGGGAAAGAAATGCTTCCAGCAACAAGATTATGGATAATAATATGCGTCATCCACCAGATAAGCTGTTGCTAAGAAATGAGTACAGATGCGCCAACCTCTCTTTAGTGCAGGAAACCGCTGGGTCAAAAATACTGAAATTAAAATACCCTTTTAAAAGATGCATGTGTAAAACACTGGAGTTTGGTTGATAGGAGGTAGCCAATGGAAGGTTGTTGTTGTTTTATGAAAAGGAGTGGATGAGAAACATCTGTAACAAGAAAGAGTGTGCTTTAAAATGCAGAGCAAATACCTCCTTAAATCTTGCTGCAAGTCAAATTCTGCTCTTGGGTGCAAGTCAATAAACACCATCGACTTCACAAAGAGACAGTTATGAATATTCAAAAGCAGAACTTGATCCAGTGTCTGAGAATGACTGTACAGTACATACATACACACAGAGAGAGGGGGGGAGAGGGAGAGAGAGTTGTTATTGAGTGTTTCTGAAGGCAATGTATTTCAACATTCCAAGAAAAGAAGAGGCCTCTAGAACAGATCAACCCTGTGCTGGAACCAAGTAAAAACTACCCCCTTGCTGCAGTGCTGGGGCATGTTGTAACACTTCGCGTGTTGGTGCTCCCCTGGAGCATGACATGCAGCTACAGAATAATGAAGACATTGAATGGCTTGATTGACAGGGCTCCAGCGGCGCACAGAAAAGAACAATGATTGCAACATAGTGGCAACCCCCTCTTGGATTAAAATTTCCTTCTCATCTGCAGAATCAGGAGCATGCCAGCATTTGTAAACATGCTTTATTAAAACAGTTACCACAGTCACACATAAACGTACACACACACACACGCATGCACACACACACAAAACCACACAGAAATGTAATAAGAACCGAGGAAGGTTCATCCTAAATAGAACTCAGTGGCAAGGCTAGTCCTACTGTTAGGCAGAATGAGGCAACCGCTGCAGGTGGCAGATACTGAAGGGAAGCTGTGGAAACCCTCAGGCTGTTATTTCTATACCACTTTATACTCTCCTTTTCTCCAAACTCTGCAACCTTTGTTAATGGTATAATGGTGTTTTAAGTTTTTAAATGTAAGTCACTTGGAGACCTTTGGGTAACAGGCAACTAACAAGTCTAATAAATAAAATAGTAAATAAATAAATGGAAGTATTTCCTGCACTTGGAGAGCCCCACCCACTAGGAATCAAGCACCTGCCTAGTTGCATAGCTCCTTCCTGGGCTCTGCTGCTGTTTTTGTCACACTACAGTGTGATGAAATGTCAGGAACATGATTTGATAGACAGATAGAGAGATGACCCTGATGTGCCTTCTTCTGAAACACGAATCAAGTATTTCATTTTCCATGGGTTCCTTTTACAAGGGCAGCTTGTAACATGCCATAACTTTAAGGATATGATTACTGGGGACTCTTAGGTAACTCTGTTGTTGTGCCCAACAAGACACTGATGTTTTAATCACATTACTGAACGGTGTGTCTGTTTACCTTAAACCATCAATGTTCAGTTCTTCAAAGCTCTTTGTATTTGGGTTCTCACCCTATAAGCTCATAAAGCATCTAAGTTTTTTTACCTCCCCCTTCTTCCTTTCTTCAGACTGTGCAGTAACTACATTACAGTTGGCACAGCACCATAAAAACACGTTGGCAGTCAAACAAATAGCACCACACGAGACCCAACATAATTGTGGGTTATTGAAAAATGCTTCCTGTACATGGCTGGAATTCCCCTTGCGAGCTGAAAAGTTTTCTTAGCTGGCCAAAGTTCACTGTCAGAAGTGCCTGCACACCTTCATGTCCTCCCCTGGAGGACACACTTGATCCATGACTTCAAAGCTCAGCCAAACGAACCTGTCACTTACGCCTTAGAACTCTTGTCCAGTGTCACCTAACCTGGAAGCCAGCTCACCCTGGGCTTGGGGCCAAGGTATCACTCACAAAATCCCACCCAGCACAAACGTAAGGAACAGCAGGGGAGGGGGAGCACAAAGGATTGAAGGAATAAAATAGGAAGGGATTCACTATCTTCTCCAAGTTACTTCTCTAGGTGACTTCCTTTACTTCTGTGCCTGATAAAGCATCCTCAGCCCCCAACTGCGCCAATGCTCTCCTGCACAAAGTCCAAGCCGAAAGTATTTAATGCCATCAAATTATGTACTTGGTTGTATTTATGGTGTAAGTCCCTCTTGATTGCCGGTTCAGGTACTATTTATTATTGTTATAATTGCTATTATTGTTTTTATTATTACTACGTACTACTACTGCTACTAAGGGACGCGAGTGGTGCTGTGGGTTAAAGCACAGAGCCTAGGACTTGCCGATCAGAAGGTTGGCGGTTCGAATCCCCGCGACGGAGTGAGCTCCTGTTGCTCAGTCCCAGCTCCTGCCAACCTAGCAGTTCGAAAGCATGTCAAAGTGCAAGTAGATAAATAGGTACCGCTCCGGCAGGAAGGTAAACGGCGTTTCCATGCGCTGCTCTGGTTCACCAGAAGTGGCTTAGTCATGCTGGCCACATGACCCGGAAGCTGTATGCCGGCTCCCTCGGCCAATAAAGCGAGATGAGTGCCGCAACCCCAGAGTCGGCCATGACTGGACCTAATGGTCAGGGTTCCCTTTACCTTTACCTTTACTGCTGCTACTATTACCATTGTTATTACATACATAACATAATTTTCTTTGTATACCACCTTTGCACCATTCAAACCATGCTCAAAGTGACTTGCAACTTGAAAAAAATACATAACTACAATGTAACAAAAGTAGTGATATTAACAATAAAATATTAAAAAATACACAAGCAAGTGGAACAATTTCCACATAAATCACAAGAAGATCTAAAATATACAAAAAACCAACAGCAACAAACCCCTGCCAACACTCCTCCAAACAACACCCCAGCCCTAGACTTTACAATTGTACAATTGTAGAGGCAACTCTCATTTTATGCACGTTCAAGGCATGCACAACCACTGATGCACACACTTTTTTCAACCCCAGAAGGGGACAGAACAGGGCAGGGGTGGGACGGGACGAGCTTATACATGCCCTACTAACAATGACCCAAAATGCAACCCACACACAAAAGGGGAGTTGCCTGTATAAGAATGTGTGTATAAGAATTTACAATTATTATGATTATTTTTACATTTATATCCCACTGTTCCTCCAAGGAGCTCAAGGAGACTTTCATTATTCTTTCCCTCCCAATGCTATCCTTATAAAAAATGCTATCCCAATGCTATCCTTATAAAAAAAAAACCTTGTGAGGTAGGTTAGGTTGTGAGGCAGTGTGGGGCACAAGGTTACCCAGTGAGTTTCATGGTTGAGTGGAGATTTGAACCCTGGTCTCCCAGGTGCTAACCACTGCAGTCTGGTACAGACTCAATGGTGGGGGGAAATGAAATAGACAAATAATAAAATACACTCTTCTAATTTATTCTCAAACAAATGAGTTTTTAAACGCTGGTGGCTATCACAACTTTCTCTGTTCTACTTTAATACTTTCTGTAAACACAGGTCATACCCTGGGACCCTGCAAAGGTCTTCCACCACTAGACTCAGTTCATCTTTCTGGTGGGTTAATTAATTCATCTGCATGCACCAAATCACCATAATCTTAAAATAGTTTTTGAAGATGCTGAACCCCCAGCCATCTTGAACTGCCTTGCCACTTTTACTACAGATTTATGACTCATGAGTTGTATTGCAGTTAAAATATTAATACTTCAGGCAAAACATCCTTTCCTGTTCTCCACAGCATAACATCATTGCTAATCTCTTTCCTTCATGTTAAAACATTTTCTAACTTTCAAACGGCACATGCAGCACGCAAGAACATTTTCAGCACTGCAGAACCCAGGAGTAGAATGACTAAAACCTGTGATTTATTCACCGGAGAGTTGTTAGAATTTTGGCAGTGATTTATTCTCCACAACAAGTTGCTTGAATTGCAACATGGTACCCTAATAATCCAGAGCATTTAACATTTCAACACGAACATTAGTCCTGTCATAAGTAGTAATAGTGACACCTTGTGCCTATCAGTACACATTCTAACCAGAAGTCTTGAGTCATCTATGGTTTAGTAAGGCAGTCTGGAACATAGCTGTCAACGTTTTCCTTTTTTTAAGGGAAATTCCCTTATTCCGATTAGGATTCCTCGCAAGAAAAGGGAAAAGTTGACAGCTATGGTCTGGAAGCTTCTTGCAGAACAGGGGGAAATGCTCTAAAAATCAATAAATGCATCTGCCATGATATTCTCCAAAAGCCAGTAAATAAAAACAGGTGGAGCCGACACAGGCAATCCAAGTCAGCTTTGTGACCATGTCACTGAGGACTGTTGAAAGTGAGGACAGTTTAGTTGGCTAACTGAACATTTCCCCAAAGACTGCCAAAAAAGGTGTTTAGCACTGCAAAAGGTGTTCACAAAAACTGGTGGGTGTTAGTCCTTCCATCTGCCTGAACATTGCATCAACATTTTAAGTTCATACCTCGTTTTGAGTATGGCCACATTCCTACCATACATTTAAAGCATTATGATTCCCGTTTAAACAGTCCTCCCCCCCTCCAAATTTTTCAGTAAAGCAGTTTTGTTTAGACACGCTTATTACTGGCATGTAGATGCTGATGCGTTTTCATCTGCTTTGCTATTAATTTTAATTGTTTTTTTGTTATTTCTTGCAAACCTCTTCAAGTTCATGTGGTTTATAAATTTCGTTAAATAAATAAATAAAAATAAATGCAGTTCTCCAACCATATTGCACACAAAAATACATAAACTGGGTTAAAGTGTGCATCCAAATGTATATATTAGTGAAAACAGCATACGAAAAAGCATTCTATTAGGGGGAAACCTGTTTTGCAAAAATGTGTGCAGTGGACAGAATCTCACGTAAATATATGCATATTAGGAGAAATTACCAGGAAAGGCTGATTATTTTTCATTAAAACTTTTTTTAAAAAGAATTACTAACCAATGTGGAAATGTGAAGAATTGAATTTAATATTGGAGAAATGAGAAACCAAGAGAAACCAGATTTTTCAAATTTGTACATTCCTAGGACTCCCAAGACACTTTGAGAACCGAAGATAGTGAGCATTTCTCTAATTGCGTCAGCATGGGGCAGTTTCTCCTTTCAAGTTCCAGGCGTTATAGAATAGAATCACAGAATTGTAGTGTTGGAAGGAACCCCAAGGGTGATCTAGTCCAACCCTGTGCAATGGGTTGAGATCCTTGCTCAGCTCCATATTTGTAAATCTGGGATAACCGATAAATAACCATAAATGATTGGATTCCATCTGCACATATTTCTAATTTTAATCATGCGCCCTAAGAACAATGAATGCAGGTAGGCATGCAATTAGAGTATTATTAGAAATGCATATTAATGAACTTTTCTACACGTGTGTCTTGCACAAAGTAATCAGCTAATCAGAGCTGATTAGTTGCTCAGATCTAGTGGCATTGTAGCCCATCATTGTAGCAATCATAAAATAATTCATGAATAAGATGGGCCTGTTGTGTCATTCATGCAAATGAATTTTGCTTTGGCCAGTAAACTACCGTATGTACTCATCCACACCTCTGCTTCCCCCACTACTTTCCCCTGGGGAAACCCAGTATTTACTGCTGAATCGGAGCAAAACATCAACCAAGTTTTCCATGGATTGGCATTTGCTCTGATTCAGCAGTAAAGAGCAGGTCTTCTAGAGGAAAGTAGCATGGCAGATGGATAAACTGCTTGGACCTCTGCTTTTAGGGAGCAGTACAAGTTAAGTGTGAATGACCCCTATCTTTCAAAGAAAACCCCAAAAGTATCTGCCACTTCAGCTAATCACAAAAACAAACCCCTGTGTTACAATGAGAGTGAATCACAGAAATATAGACACAACACGTAGGCTAATAACTGTTAGAGCATATATAATAGAATAATGATATCGTTCAAAAAGTATAAATAAATCTATTAGAGTTCGTATATACAATGTAACAGACTACTGGCACAGAACGTCAAGCCATGTGTTCAAGATAGGTGTCAAAGGTAGGTCTCATAATCGTTATACAGTGGTTCCTCGGGTTACATACGCTTCAGGTTACATACGCTTCAGGTTACAGACTCCGCTAACCCAAAAATAGTGCTTCAGGTTAAGAACTTTGCTTCAGGATGAGAACAGAAATCATACTCCGGCAGCGCAGCAGCAGCAGGAGGCCCCATTAGTTAAAGTAGTGCTTCAGGTTAAGAACAGTTTCAGGTTAAGAACGGACCTCCGGAACAAATTAAGTACTTAAGCAGAGGTACCACTGTACAAAGGTTTCAACAGAAGACGTCTAAAAAGTAAAGTTTTCTCAATAGTTTTTCTGAGACATTTTTTGAACCATGCAAATGTTCAGGCTCCCATATGGCAATGTATCTCTGAAATCTGGAATACAATTCTTTTCATTACTGATGGAATTTGAACTTATTTAGAATTTTTTTGAAGCCATTGTGACTGTAGTATGTAACTGCAATCCGGATTCCTCAGATTTTAAATATATTAACCATACATTTTAAAAATAAAAATAAATGGAAGCTGCTGTTTATTAAATTGTAGATCATCTCAAATGTAAAAAGGAAGGAAGGAAGCTATGGTTCTGCCAAACCTATCAATATCCTTCAAAGCTGTATTAAAGTTTTATTAATGTATCAATAAAAAAAGATAATTAGTCAACTAAAAATCCATCCACTCGTTCACTGCCCTAAAATTTTATAGTAAAGGAAAAATAACCATTTTTTATACATGACTAATTATTTAATACTGTATATTTTAACGTAGGTCTTGTGCCACCCTGTCACAGGTAAGATGCCTGTGATGATTTTTAAAAATTTCTGTACTGAATCCAGGATTTTATTTTGTTTTAAAATAAATTATACCTAATTGCAACTCTGTTACTTCTACACACAAGCATCTCAAACTGGGAGACTTGGAAAAACTTGTGAATATGTTAGTTAAATGCCTTGAGCATACACAATGTTATCATCTTGTACCAATTTAATAATAGTCATTTAAATTTTAAATGAAGGCAAACTAATCAATAAAAACACACATGGACTCTCATGGGATGCAGAGAGCCCTAATCTGCAATTAGCATGCAAATAAAGACACAGCAGGAAGCAATGGAGAGTATTGACTTCATTGCAATATTTTAGGAAAGGCCTAAATACAAGAAACGAGTGACAATCTTGTTTTTTCATCAGAGCAGACTTGGATATGTTTCATAGACTTTGGCCATGATCCAAGGGAAGTTGTTGTGGTCATTGAAGGGAAGACATGCCTTCATCATGGGCTGAGTTAGAGCCATCTTTTCAGCCTCACTCCCTAGTCTCATAGGGCAATAGTGGGTTATGCTCCCTGGTAGGTGAATGTCAAAGGGCAGCACTAGAGATGTCTGAGGGTGAGGGTAGGAAATGCCACCTGAATCTTCCCAGCACCAAAGTCCACATTAGAAACTGCCATAATGCACATTTTGGAATTTTCTCATGTGCAAGCAGGGCTAGTTTTACTTTTTGTGGGGTTGCACTACAGTGTTAAAGCATATTTGAAGCACATTCTTTCCATCCAAAAATTCTGGGCATTGTAGTTTGTTAAGGGTTGCTGAGAATTTTCACTTGATCTTTCAGTGTGGCAGCACCTATACTTTGGGATTCCCTGCCCACTGACAGTTGTCAGTTGCCTTAACTGTGTTGTTTTCAGCACCAGATCTAGAAATTTGACACGTATCTTAAAGTTATTTTATTTTATAATGTATATTTTTATTTTTTAAAAAAACCCCTGCTGATTTCATTTATATTTTTTGTATTTTTTCAAGTTAACTTGTTTTTAACATCTGATTCTTTTCAGGAATTTTACATTAAAAATATAATTAAGTGGTATATCAACCCTGCTAGATATGTAAATAAATGATTATCATGATTTTCCCTGGGTTTCTGATATGCCTCTTCTAACTCTGTTCTTTCTCACTCATCTTCCTGCCTTCCAGCAGCATTAGCATATAAACAACTATACACTGATGTCCTCCTTTTCGTGTGGGATTTTTTCCCCCCAGTGAACTTTTTGGCTGCAATCCTAGGCAGCCATATGTGCAGTTTGGGAAGAAGTGCCTAAACGCACAGCTGGAGGTGTTGGGAACGCTTCTTTCCTCTGGCAGCTCAGCCAGCAGAATAGGAAACCTGCTTCCTTTTCCCTCCTCCCCCCCCCAAAAAAAAATCTTAAATCAGCTTGCCTGTTCAACCAGATGATCAGTAAAAACCTTCAAAATCATCTCCCATTTCAGGCATATTTCTCACACTTCTACACATATAGCTTTCCAGAGTCTGGTATTTTTTCTTTTGACTTTTAAAAAGTGTCTCTCAACTACTGAGTGTTTGTTTTTGATTTTTTTTCCTCCCCTTTCACATCTCCAGTTAGAAGGCATATTATATTGCCTCTGCTAAGAGACCAGCTCTCTTTGGTCCTACCTCAGCTGTCACCTAGCAGTAGCCATACCATCAAACTACCTGAAGTACTCCCAACTCTGCTGCTCAGTATAAGAACTGTAGATTTAAGAACTTGTACGTGAGCTTGCTTTATTCCTTCTTCCATCCCCATCCTTTTTTCCTTGTGTGTCATGTATTTATACTGCAAGCCTGAGGGCACTGGCTGCCTTACTACTGATCTTTATCAACCATTCTGATAGGCTATTTTGGCTGGGGGGGGAGTCTTTAAATAAATAAAAAACAATAGACATTTAAAACAACATTTTAAAGGATTAAATCCTCCCTCTTAATTCTCTCACATTTACACTGTATGTTGGGTACTACGCATAATGCAGTGCGATTGTGATAGCCAAGCTAAATGTATACTTTGTGTCCTGTGTGTATATGTGTAAAAGATAAAGGTAAAGGACCCCTGGATGGTTAAGTCCGGTCAAAGGCGACTATGGGGTTGTGGCGCTCATCTCGCTTTCAGGCCGAGGGAGCTGGCGTTTGTCCACAGATAGCTTTCCGGGTCATGTGGCCAGCATGACTAAACCGCTTCTGGTGCAACGGAACACCGTGACAGAAAGCAGAGCGCACGGAAACACCATTTACCTTCCCGCCACAGCGGTACCTATTTATCTACTTGCACTGGCATGCTTTCAAACTGCTAAGTTGGCAGTCGCTGGGACAGGGCAACAGGAGCTCACCCCGTTGTGGGGATTCGAACCACCAACCACCAACCCAAGAGGCTCAGTGGTTTAGACCACAGCGCCACCCGCGTGTTACACAAAAAAGGTGTTGATGCAAGGGAGGAGCAACCTAGATCAGGATGATGAAATGAGTGGTAAAAGTTTAACTTTTCATTCATCTGACTTGTATCTCATTCTCTCCAGAAGCAGGGACCCTATGGTTTTAAAGATGATCTTGGAGTTGGACTCCAACTTCCGTCAATGCCAGCCAGTGTGCCCAATGGCCAGGGATGATAGGAGTTGTAGTCCCCCAACTTCTGAATGACCCCAGGCACCTCATCCCTGTTCTGTTTAGTCCAGTTGCAAAACTGGGGTTGCAGCGCCAACCCAAACCCATCCATCCTGAATCCTCTACAGATTAGCAGAGTTAAACCCCAGCTGCTTTGAAATCATGCCTAAACCCAAGAGGTTTACATTAGGTTTGAAGGATGAAATATCAAGGGCTGTTTCTATTTATAAACTACTACACTTTTTTTTCTTTTTGTCATGCTGATAAATATCACCTGATGAATCAGATAAGAGAAACATTGGCAGAAGCCCACATTCTGATCTCATCCAAAGCCAGCCTGCTGCTGATTAATGAGTTGTGATATCATAGTCTGTGAGGACACATACTAAAGTGGCAGAGAAACAAGTAAGCACTAGACAGTGTCACACCTTCTTTCTTCTTTAAAAGTTGAAATTTGTAACTTCACAAACAACTTACATATAAATATATTTTGTTTCATCCAACACCTTGGTCCTCGGTTGTTGTTTTAACCAAACTCGGTATTTTTACTTCACGGTTGTAATTGTATTCACAACTGCTGTAAACAAAGATATGAACTACACATTCAGGTCAGGAGATATAGCTCTCTTAGAAATGTACCAGCTCAATATGTTGATGCAAATCTATATATATAGAAAGGATAATTCCTTGATGCCAAGATCCAAGTTTGAGACAAGTCCTCTTTGGAGAGAGAACCCCAGGAGAGATTTAAAGTCACAAAATGTGCAGCAAAGTAAAGCATAGAAAGGCTGCTGGACCTTTGATATATGCCCTTCCAAGTCAGTTCCAGGATGTCCCCTTCAAAATTCTCTTTCCAAAGTTTCCATCTTCCCCCAGTATATGGAAAAGACCCACACATTTGGTAAGTTGAAAACTGGTTTACTTACAAAGATCATGTTAATGTGCTTCAGAAAAGTTGCACAGGCAGTAAAACTTAGTTTAGTAAGCAAGTTGTAAAAACTCCTAGATTATTGGTATAGGTACTCAAGAGAGGCTTGTGAAAGCCATGAGGTTCAGCTGAAGCAATCAGCTCAAACCTCTTCATAAGCTGATCTTCTGGATAAAACAATAGGCTTGATTCTACTCAGTGTAGACCTATGAAAATGAATGCGCCCAACTTCATCATGTTCATTAACTTCAGTAGGTCTATGCTGAGTACAACTTAGCTGAATATGACCTTTTAGAAATACCTGAAAACACATGTAAATCAGCCCATGTGTATAGGTATGCCTTAAAGGGACCAATGCAACTTATGATTCAAGTATATCATTAGTAAGCTAGAGAACACTAATGGGCTGTCTCTTAATTCTTTCTTTTTTGAAAAAATGTCTCCGGGCTTTGTAACATAATACGACAAAATGAGTGGTTACATTCCATTCATAAATTGATTAAACTGAAGATCACACAGGTAAATTATATGTAGAGGCTGGAATTAGCACACATAATGAATTTTTTTCTTTAAATCTAACCAGCTAGCCAATTGATTTTTTACCTTCACAATTCCAGTTTATAGTGCCATTTCTCTAAGTGATGTTCTTCACCAGGGTCTAATTTAAATGATGGATCCTTCTCAATTACTGTCCATTAGAAGACAGGAAAACATTAAAATCAACAGAGTATTGTGAGAATTATGGGTTAGTCTTTAAGTAGAAGATTGTAAGTGAAAATTAATTTAACATGTTCATTTCTGACCTGGATATTTTAAAAGGGAGTGAGGCAGAAGAGATTAAGCTAGAGTTGTTCTTTGACCAAGAAGAAGAAGAAGATTGGGCATGATACGGAAGAGACAGGGGGCAGGTAGGGCAGTCATAGATTAAAAGCCAGATGTTTATCTTCTCCAAGGCATGAATATGTTCCTCTGTGGAGGTAAATGGAAAAGTTCCTGAAGGCAAATATTGGGGTAAAGGTAAAGGGACCCCTGACCATTAGGTCCAGTCGTGACCGACTCTGGGGTTGCGGCGCTCATCTCGCTTTATTGGCTGAGGTAGCCGGCGTACAGCTTCCGGGTCATGTGGCCAGCATGACTAAGCCGCTTCTGGCAAACCAGAGCAGCACATGGAAACGCCGTTTACCTTCCCGCCGGAGCGGTGCCTATTTATCTACTTGCACTTTGACATGCTTTCGAACTGCTAGGTGGGCAGGAGCAGGGACCGAGCAATGGAAGCTCACCCTGTCGCGGGGATTTGAACCGCCAACCTTCTGATCGGCAAGTCCTAGGCTCTGTGGTTTAACCCACAGTGCCACCCGCATCCCAAATATTGGGTTAGTAATCCTCAAAGCAGAGGTAAAAAGTAAAGGACCGCTGGACGGTTAAGTCCAGTCAAAGGCGACTATGGGGTTGTGAAATACTTCCTACTGTTGTATTCTGGCTGTGTCCGGGAAATACCGTACATATGGCAACCCTAGTTAACCCAGTGACTGGCCCAAGGTCACCCTGTGAGCTTCATGGCCAAGTGGGTATTTGAACCCTGGTCTCCCAGGTCCTAGTCTGACACTCTAACCATTACACCACACTGGCTCTACTTTTGAGTAGAGCCTCAAAGCAGAATGGACATGGGCACGAAAAAATATTCTACAAATGCTTTTTAGTGTGAATCTGAAAGAGAACTATCTTAAAACAATACTCCAATGGTATTTAACTGCACACAGAATTAATAAAAATTTTGGCCAAAACATGCATTGCTCGAGGTACAACGGAATTAAGATGGATTTAATAGATATCTTTTGTTGTTGTAAAAAAATAAAAATGCCTTTTCAGACAGAAGTATTGAATATTATATGAATAATAACAAGCTACAATCTTCCAAGAAACTCTAAAATAACTCTCCTTTTCATACTTCATCCTGATGTCATTAATACTGATTTACAACTGATTACTGCATTAACAACTGCAAAACACTATACAGTATACTGAACAAAAATGGGAAAATTAAAATCTTCCTACCATTGGGTAGGGAAAACTTGGCAGACTCTCTTAATGATAAAACTTACATATGAGAGAAGCGTAATACTTAATAATCAACAAAACAAATTTACTGGGCAGTGGGCCTTGTTTTTACATTTCTGGAATGACGAAGTAAATGACGATATTTTTGTTTTACGTTAAGTCATGGTATTATAGAGTTTTTGTTATGTTGTCCCTCTCCCCTCTTCACATGTTATTTCCTCAGAGGGTTGGCTCCCCCCCCCCCTTTTCACTTGTTTTCCTTCTTTTTTCATGAGAAGCAAGCATGATTGGTGTATAATGCGTTTGGGGGGTTTTTTTGCTATATATTGTCACAACATAATATTTATTTAACAAATTAAAATAATAAATACTATGACTTAAATAAATAAATAAATTAGAATGTCTTTATGGTTTAAAATCATTTCCCACATAAATTACTTCTGGAGAAGAAAGGGGTTGCACTAATGGTAGCGGGGAAGCAATCTCAGAGGAGAGAGGCTTACACAGAAAATATACAGAAAATTCTACTTGCGTTCTAGTGCCAGAAATGCAAAAACAAAAACAAAAAACATTTTCCTTCTCAAACTCTCAGGCACTATTTTTTCTTCCTGTCACAATGTGTGTTTGTGTGTGTGTGTGTAGAAAATCCCCAAGCTGATAAACTAAAAGCAGGCTACTGCTGCTGGAGGAAAAAAGATACAGTAATATAATTATCCTAATGACATCAGTCAAAGAATTTCATGTAACTGAAGCTGAAACTATGAATGAATGAGGAAACTAATGTTACAAAACCTCTACCGCTCCCACCCCTCTCCTGTGGAATTAATACTACGGAGACCTATAAAAGATTAATCAAGGTAAGCAATCAATAACTTCTCAAGTGCTAATAAGCACTGCCATGTTCTATGATATGTTGAGCACTTTATCATGTTTAACCATATGAAGATTTATGGAAAATCCATTGTTAAAACTAAAGGATGAGGTAATGCACCACTTAGTAAATGAAGTGCAATTACAATTTATGCTTGATATTATACATTCCAGAGATCTGCAAAAATCATTTTGATTTCTTCCTTTTTAAAGAGAGGAAACTGAGGTACTGTGGTCACACATCTTGACATGCAGTTGTGTGAGAACAGCCAGGAAGTCAATGGTACCCATCTCTCAAGGAAAGCAACCCTGAAATACTGTGCTTTTCTTCTTCTCAAAACAGAAACACGCCAAAAACCTATTATAATGTTATTCAGTTGTTGGACTTTTACTCAACAAATCTGAAAGATAAAATATAAAATCTATTAGGATTAAAAAGGTTCCTATTATTACACATCATTCTGAAAGATTTGTAGGTCGGTCCAATGAAGGGCTTAATGGCTTATTAATAGCCCATAAAACAAAGGCCTCAACCCAAAGGGTCATTGACAGGGACCCTATGGGGCCCTACATCCTACTGCATATTATTAACTAAACCTACCAAATCATGTGTTTAAGAAAGCTGCTAGAATTACATGAATGGATCCCATGTATTTGTTATGACAGCCAGCAATAAGTATTTCTGCATGACAGTAAGTCTAGGACATGTATTTATTTTACAGCTCCATGTTTTAATTGATTCATCAGAGCCTTAATCAATTTTAATCCATCAAGTGTTATGTGGCAGGAGTTGACAACATTCTCTGGCCAGGATCCAAACAACTGTACAATTATATCTGTACACCAAAGGAAGCCTGGAGCTTGTGTTTGCTTGAAGAGCAGTCAGCCCATGATCCCATGCACATGGGAAGTTTTGAAGCAGAAAGACCTTTCAAGAAGGCATACCTGAGGGAAGGCTGCAACCTCTATGCAGTCCTATCAAAATAGTCTTCTGTGTAGCCCCCCACTATTCAACCCAGACTCCCTGGCAGAAGCCTGAATCACTCTTGGACCTCTCCCTCAGGAGCCATCAGGAGCCTGGTCCCGCAAAGAAAATGTGGCTCCATAAATACCAGAGGAAAGGATAGCCCAACACACACAAACACATTTCTTTGCTTGTAAGAGTGTATAATGACTCAACTCTCCAACAGTATTTACTTGGATGCTGTGGGGCCACTATTGGACACCCTGCAATACTTGTGATGGCTTTAAACATAAATTATGGATAATACAGTGGTACCTCAGGTTAAGTATTTAATTCGTTCCGGAAGTCCGTTCTTAACCTGAAACTGTTCTTAACCTGAAGCACCACTTTAGCTAATGGGGCCTCCTACTGCTGCCGCTCCGCCGGAGCACAATTTCTGTTCTCATCCTGAAGCAAAGTTCTTAACCTGAAGCACTATTTCTGGGTTAGCGGAGTCTGTAACCTGAAGCATATGTAACCTGAAGCGTATGTAACCTGAGGTACCACTGTACTGTAACACTTACTGGTATTAATTTTCTATAAGTACTTGTCATGATCCAACATGGGCAATCCATTCGTGCATAACCTGATCCAAAATGAAGGTTTCTTCCATTAATTAACTGGACTTCTTGAATCATGACCAATATTTCTAAAATATCAACGTTGTAAATTAGCACTTGCTTGTCAAAGGAGGTGGTGCAATGAATCACATCTGGGGTGAGGATCTGTCTATTTCAGTTTCTTGTTTTTCAAATGTTATATTAAATCATTCACATCAATTCATGATTTTTAAAAAGTCCTTATAAAAATTCATTCTACTATGAATTTGCTTAATATATACTTTTTGCAAAGGAAATTTTCCCTAACGCGATGCATTTTTCATTGCCGTTTTCATTAACATATGCACTTTTGCACGCATTACTTGACTGGAGAACTGCGCTGCAAAATTTGGTGTCCTGCGAATTTCAAAGGATGGCTGTGTTTCTGTTTTGTTTCAGAAAGTATGAATTAGGTAGATTTGTGAACTGAATCAAATTTGGTCCCACATTCTGTGCCTACTTGAAGGCCTTGGTTTTGAAATTATTACAATGGAGGATGGTTGACAGGAAGGGGGGAATCACAGGTACTAGGTATCCCTCAATACCCTTAATGACCCTTTCAGAGCACCTTCTCTCTAGGATCCTGAATAAGTGAGGCTGATATAACCTCTACAGCTTACATATCTAACTTAAGGAGTGGCTAACCCTTTTTGGTCTGAGGGCCACATTCACCTTTCATCGGTTCTCCTGGGGCCACATACCAGCAGTGTGTGTAGTCACAAAAACTCTCACATGCAAACACAGACACCACCACTTACAACAACACACATGTAAATCTGCTGAAGAGGAGGCATGTAGCTTTTCTTTGCTTATTAAGTAATCAATCTGGTGACAAGGGAGGGGGTGATTTGCATCCCCATCAAAGTGCTGGGCATGGTGTCTAACTTTAAAAAATATGTTTGCCACCACTAAAAGTCAGGTTTGGGGAGCCAGGAAAAAAAATGCTTGGAGGGCCACATCAGACTCCCCAAACAGGGTAGTTAGCACCCCCATCTTACACTTTGTGACACAATTCATCCGTGTGTTATTTATTTCAATTTTTCTGAACGAAAATTCAGGAGTTAATTTTTCAGAAATAATAATCATGAGAATTCACACACAAAAGCACACGCCAATATCCCCTAGCACTAATAAGTCATTCAAGACATACTGCTTTCTAAAGCAATGCTGCTACATATACAAAAGCCATCATTTCTTAGATTCTCCAGGGCATAGGATACATAGTCTAGGATTTATAACAACAGATTTAACATACACTACATTAAATGTCCCAGGCACTTTCATTTACCTCTTTATAATTAAATATTAATCAATTTCACAAATGTATACATTACGTTTAACCAAAGTGTATCGATCCTTTTCATGTTTGAAAAGCAGAACAACCACATTCTGCTTTAATACAGCATGTTTAGAATGCTGATTGATTAAATCCTCAGACGTTCTTATGGTCCAATGTCATTGCAGAAGCAGACCCACTTGCAAGGTTTCAGTAGATCCTTGTGTGAATTTGATTTATTCTGGTGCGTCGGTAGAGGGGTTTTTATTTATTTGTTTTTGCAAGTGTACAAATAATATAGCACTTTCCTTTTCACCAGAAAGGGTCATGTCAGTGTGCAGCAATCAGAATAATTAGAAAGTCTTGACACATATTTCAGCAGCAGGAAGGTCCTCGAAACCAGGCCTACTTAATTCATATCTCTCCAGCATTCCAGGAAAGATCTCCACCTGCACTCAGAAATGTTTGCCCTGTTATTCTTGAAGCCAAAATATAAGGGGGGACCACCTCACTCTCACCTTTCAAAGTCCTTTAGTTGACCTTACTTTCAACTTATCACAACTAGAGAAGCAAAAGACCACACCAGCACTTAAGCATGCCTGGCCTTCTGGCGAGAGATAAACCTGTCAAGGGTCTTCCAAACTGGTGTTTTCTGCAGGTATAATCTGCAGCATGTCAATGACACAGTAATAATGCATTAGTGCTGCATTTATATTGGACCATCCACACACAGAATCATAGAACTGTAGAGCTGGAAGGAACCACAAGAGTAATCTCACCTAGCCCCCTGCAATGCAAGAATCTTTTGCCCAAACCCACAACCCTGAGATTAAGAGTCTCATGCTCTACCAACTAAGCTATCCCAGGGGAAATCATTCTGCTTTAGAAATTGCTCTGAGATGCTTAACCAGCCAATATCATTGCATTGTTGCTATCTGGAGGGGCATTTTTGCACTATGGCGCAATGAAAGTGGGACAAAAAAACTTTTGGTATAAAAGGTTCAGGATTTCAGCAGAAAGTTTCTGGACGTGCCCTGGTTGGAAGTACAGCTGAAATGGTACTTCATTCACACACTTTACACCCAAGGAAAGATGCTCTGGAATCTTTATTCATGCAAGTGGACTCAGCGACTTCATTGAGCCTGCTGCGTTTAACCAGCTATT
The DNA here is from genome assembly GCF_027172205.1 of Podarcis raffonei. Classification (NCBI taxonomy): domain Eukaryota; kingdom Metazoa; phylum Chordata; class Lepidosauria; order Squamata; family Lacertidae; genus Podarcis; species Podarcis raffonei. The sequence continues at coordinate 12,888,641 of NC_070613.1, forward strand.
CATATGAGTCAAGGTTTCAGGAAGAAGCCCTATTAAAAGCGGAGCCACCCAGCTTTCACACTGCAAGAGAAAGGCACAATAGATTTGCTTTTTATTGCAGTTTACCAGACAATGATTCACCAAGGCTGGGGGCAAGTAAATGGTTCTGTTCCCTTCCAGGGGTGAGGGCTGGGATCTTGTAAATCCCCCAAAGGCTAAATTAGATTTGACAAATTTAACCCACCTCAAAGCCCAATCAACCATACTCATATAAATTAGTAGAATACTGTTGCAGCAACAGTTGACCTTTAATTCAAAAATTAGCAATGGCATTTATTGTCAGGTACCGGTATTTTAGGTAGCTTAAGCTAAGGAAGTTTGGGGTCTGAGGTTGCCAGGTTACAATGCAGAGACTGCCCCACTACCTTTACATCTGCTGCTGAAATTGAGTTGGAACAGCCAAAGATTCTCTTATCATTTCTCTCTAACCCTTTGGTTTGACCTCTTCCCTCATTTACTAAGAACATAAAAACATAAGAAGGGCCAATCCAATGGTCCATCTAGTCCAGCATTCTGTACTCACAGTGGCTAACCAGATGCCTATGGGAAGAATACAAGCAGGACTGATGCGCACAGCAGCACTCTGCCCTCCTGAGGTTTTCAGCAACTGGTATTCGGAAGCAGAGCACACCCATTCAGAACATCCAGAGCCCTGCTCCCTAAAGCAGGCAAGAGACTTGGGCTGTGTACACATTGCCACTTTAAAGCACACAGAAGGGTTTTTGAACTGAGTTTTCTGCATGTGCTTTTATGCACAATGGTCCACGTCTGTGATTTCTGGTAGGACTTCAAGCAGGATAGACAAAAGGGCTGGAGGAAACATCTGAAAGAGGCCCACTGAACTGAGAAATGACCTGTCCAGAACACATTATGGTTCCCTCTATCCTTTTAATGTCTATGTGTCTTTTCCTATGCCCGCTTTTCCCAGCTACTCTATTTTATTCCCCTCCCATCCAGTTGTCATTTTTCCCACTCACTGGGCTACTGCTGGAGTGAGGGAGTACCCCCAGAGGAGTTTTGTCTACATTTTGTTTGTACCTGGGCAAACTTCAAAATTACCCTTCCCCTGCTGCTACTGCATTTGTGTGTGTGGCGCACTTGTGGCTACATTTTGTGAGCATGTGAAGATTTGAATTAAATAAAAGAGGGAATGGTAGCAAATGGAACCTCCATATTCAGAACCAGCCAGTCTCAAAATACCAGCTGCTAGAGCCAACCAAGTGAGACCTGTTGTTTTATTATTCTTAGGTGTTTCCTAGAGATATCTTTCTGGTCACTCTTGGAAATGGTATTCTAGACTAGATGGCTCCTTGGTATTCTGAAGCAAGACTCTTCTGATGTTCTTAGCATCAACTTGAAATTCATTCCACATGCAGCCCCTTGAAAAAAAAATATTTTTGGCTCATTCATATTGCAATTAAAAAGTAATGTTAAAAATGTACTTGATATGCCAATCCCAAAAGCATATAATAGGCACTAAATATCTGCAGCTTCCCCCTACCCCATACAATATAATATGTGACAACAAAAGTATTATCCTAAGGGTTTGATAGAGACATCCATGTTAGCTGAAATCACTGGGCTTTGATTGCAATCCAGACATGAAACACTTAAAGCATGCCAATTTAAGAACAGTGCCTCTTTGATCCAATTTTGCCCAGCCTTGCATCATTTACCTGTCTCTGTAGAGTCTCACCAAATGATTGGCCTACAGAAAGAAATCTTTTGAGGGCAGGGAGGAACAAATTTTAATCAGCATAGGAACATTCACTAATCTCTATAGCATTAAATTGCAAGGGGAGCCATTTATTCACTGTCAAGATTAAGTCTCTCTGAAATGCAACATCTCACTTTCCAACCATTCGGAGCAATATGTATTCATTCATTTATTTCTATCCCATCCGTTCTCCCCAAAAAACCAGTTAAAGTAAAACAAAATAAATCAAATAAAAACAAAGAAACCAATTAAAAACCACTGAATATCTGCAACGGTATATTCCCAATGAGACCTCCCATTGGGGCAGCCACCAATGATATATATATCCAACATATATATATATCCAACATATATATATCCCCCGCCTCCCCTCCCATGTGCCCTTACTGATCAAACACAGAGCACAAAAGGCATGAGCAGGACTCCCACCACCGCCGCCCCACCGCCGTTGTGGTCCTTGAACTATAACCATTACTTCCTGCCACCAAAAAGAGCATTTCCATACCATGTTGCCCACCCTGATAAAACACTCAAAGTTGTGCTGTCATGAAACCATGCATTTTCCCATCCTTGCTACACATCACGGACTGCTGCCAATAGGGAAGGAATTCATGATGATGCAATATCACATAGATGAGGATTATGCTTTACTATACAACAGGGGAGGGGAAATCCTCCATCCAGGCAAGGCAGAGGCATTATCAGAGTTCGAGGGCATATTCCAGCCAGGCAAAAATGCCCAAGAAGGGTGCAAAGGAGGGTGGGTGATGGATGTGAGCTGCAGAGAGCCCTGGGGGCCAGATAGAAAGGCGTTTGGATCCCAGATCAGAGGTTCCTGCCTCTGCTGTACAAAATAAAGTGGAGGGTTGCCGTTTTCAATAGCAACCCCATATCTATTTCAATATACAGCTATTTCAAAGATAAATCAGAGTGGGAAATGGCACAGATCATATCTAGGTTCAGAAATAAAAGGAAATCGAGGTTTCCTGCTATTGTTGCACACTCTGGTGCTATTGTGCACTAGAGAAGGACATGATGTGTTGCCAAATGGGCAATGGTTCTTTTGGATTCAGGTAAGCAACAAAGAACACCAAATTTGCTCTTTAACAGATTTTATTCCTAGGATGAAAATATAAAAGCAAAGGCAAATAATCTTACATCCCTTTGTGTTGCTTTTGTAGGAAAATTTTGCATTCGGAAATTTCCATTTTCCATCTGTGTGGGAATAGGTACAGAATCTTAAGAGCCAAGTTGCAGCCCTTGTGCCAGCCTAACATCTGTGTCGGATTCTCTCTAAGCAGGGCTGCCATTGGGACTTATATACCTTTTCCCTGTTGGTCTGCTCCCACCAAAGAGAAAGACTGAGTAATATTTGGCAGGAAGTCATCACAAATAACTCCTAAAGCTAGCTGATACTCCCTATAGCAGGTGTCAGTGTCATATCCCTGTGGAAGTCAATCTAGGTCATCACAATTCCCATACAGAGTTGCTTCAGCAACTATTTTATAGAATAAAAAGAATTAACAACGTAAAAGCCCAGGTTCACAGGATTTCTAGACATTACCTGGGCATGAGAGGGAGAATTGCTTGGCACCACCCTAATCTCCTCAAGATAATAATTGTCTTCCGTGGTATAGCAATATAGATGGAAAACTTCCACTTCTCATTTTAAACTAATCACAGTCCCATCTGACATCTGAGTTGGGGGGTGTCTATAGTTTAATTAAATACTAATTAATGAGAACAATACAAGATCAAACAGAGCCTGGCTCATCCTAACAAACCAGTTTAAAGAAACCACAGTTCTCCAAGTTTGGACATCATGGGAAACATCATGTTTAAAATCAAAAGTTTTTGATCTCCTCCTCTAGCATGCAAAGAGCAGGAAAGGGAGAGGTGCAAACTTGAAGTTCATGCAAGCTCATTCACATAGCAGGCAATAACAGTTTTCCATTGCATCTGGATGTGACCACTATGGCTCGGGTTTTCTGCAAATTGCCGTTTATTCAGATGAAGAAGAAGAAGAAGAGTTTGGATTTGATATCCCGCCTTTCACTCCCTTTAAGGAGTCTCAAAGCGGCTAACATTCTCCTTTCCCTTCCTCCCCCACAACAAACACTCTGTGAGGTGAGTGGGGCTGAGAGACTTCAAAGAAGTGTGACTGGCGAAGGTCACCCAGCAGCTGCATGTGGAGGAGCGGAGACGCGAACCCGGTTCCCCAGATTACGAGACTACCGCTCTTAACCACTACACCACGCTGGCTCAGATTCAGTGGTAAAGAGCGTTTTTTACCAGGGAAAGTCATGGGGCAAACAATAAATTGCACAGACCCATGATTTCTAGGCACAGTACAAACAGAAGTGTGGAACAGCACTATGTTAGCAAACTATTATTTAATTGCACAGACACATCTGTATGGGGCTTACAGTATATAGGATGCAATTACTTAAAATCTATTTTGTTAATTTTAGATATCTATGGCAGTGCAGTATATTTTGGGACATTCTCCTGCCCCTTAAAAGGAGGATAGAAAGCAGGTAGCCACATACTCCAACTCTTGGGGCATGTTTCACTGCAATGCACAGTGAAGCCAAGGTTACAAAAAGGACATCAAAATAAATGGGAAGGAAGCAAATTAGAAAATGGAAAGAAACAGCCTGCCACTTAATAAATATTAGGCTAGCATTTGCCTTCAGCAAAGAGTTATTCATTTATTAAATTATTTCAATTTATATTCTGCCGTGTTACAAAGACTCTTGTCAACATGTTTTTAAAAATATTAGATAAATAAAAAATGAGGTGCTGAGACATAAAAGAAAAACAAACTCAGATTGGCCTTCTGCTAGCTCTGCAACTAAGTGCCAGCCTATGCAAACCAGTCTTATGAAGAAAATTCCTAAATAAGGCTGTTGATTTACAAAGCATAACCAAGTTGAAAAGCTATTCCTCTATGGCACTACGTCACTGAAGAAAAAGGAATCTGTGAGCATTCCAGGAGCAACTGAGACACCCTCTGTGGAAATGGAACAGAGTTGGTGGGCTGGTTATCCTTTTGCTACTGTGGGGTTGAAGACATTCTGGGGCACCATGCAGAGACTCAGGCCCAGGTGATGCTAGCCCCTGGCCTCCCCCACAGAGGGGCTCAGTCCCAATGACTCCAAACGAAATTAAGAGATGGAACAGGTCATGCCATAAAATACGTCTTTCTGTTTAACATTGTTGCCATGCATATGTATTTTTGCCATATTTATTTATTGGACAATTTACCATACTCTCCTCTCCTCCACCCATGTGCAGTTCTGAACATTGTACTCCCCTACCACCAATTTGTCATAGTTGTGGAAAGCTATGCTCACAAATAGGCTGTACATGCTTAGAGTAGGGACTAGGTTGGCACCTTGTTTTAGCAATATTGATTAAACATTAGGAAGAACTTTCTGACAGTTAGAGCTGTTTGAGAGTGGAACGTACTAGCTCAGAAGGTGGTGGATGACTCTCCTTCATTGGATGTTTTTAAAAAGAGGTTGGATGGCCATCAGTCAGGGATTCTTTAGCTGTGATTCCTGCATAGCAGGGGGTTGAACTAGATAACCATTAGTTCCTTCCAACTCCACAACTGTATGATTCTGTGATTCATTCATTTGTTCATTCTCTAGAAAGCATAAGTAAAGGTAAAGGGACCCCTGACCATTAGGGCAGTTGTGGCCGACTCTGGGGTTGCGGCGCTCATCTTGCTTTATTGGCTGAGGAAGCCGGCGTACAGCTTCCGGGTCATGTGGCCAGCATGACGAAGCCGCTTCTGGTGAACCAGAGCAGCGCATGGAAACGCCGTTTACCTTCCCGCCAGAGCGGTACCTATTTATCTACTTGCACTTTGACGTGCTTTCGAACTGCTAGGTTGGCAGGAGCAAGGACCGAGCAATGGGAGCTCACCCCGTCACGGGGATTCAAACCACCAACCTCTGATCGGCAAGTCCTAGGCTCTGTGGTTTAACCCACAGCGTCATATACAGGCTCAAACTCAGAGACTATTTGTAAGCATTGGGGAAGGGGTCATGCTAAATGCTATTGCTCCTTAATAACGCCCTCTACGTTAAAAGTAAGCATGCCATAAATAAGTCTTATAGCCTGCTTTTCTCTTCAGCAGCCTTGTTAAAGGATCTGCACTGTCTGCCAATTTACTACTAGGCCAAGTCTGAGGTGCTTTTTTTAGTTTACAAAGCATTCAACAGCTTGAGGACCTGGCTCTTTGAAAGACTGCCTCTTCCTTTACAGACCTTCCTGGTCAGCTAAAGAGGCCCTCATGGTGAAGCCACTCTTTACGTCAACTAAGGGGTTACTCAGAGCTGGGCATGTAGTATGGTGGTGCCCATCACGTGGCTCGGGCTCCTCCATTATAGTAAACAAACATTGACTGTTGTTTGCTTTTGGCTCATGCTGAAGTCATTTTTATTCAGGAAAACTTCCTCAAAATAGCAATGCCAGCCTTCCATTTTGATTTTATTGGTCACTGATTACTTGTATTTCTGTGCTTTTTCATTGGATACATTTTGAATCTGCCTTCTGAAAGTGGTTCTGGCTACAAAGGCTATACCACATATTTTGCCCCCATGCCTCAAATGTCTGAATCAGCTCTAATGCCTTTAGAAACAAGTCAAAAGCAGGTGTCAGAGACATATCTAAGGTAATAAAAGGTTTCCGACAGGAAGCCCATTCTCATCATTTGGGACAAAACGTGAAGAACAATTCATCTAAATAATGAAAACTACAGTGCGATGGAGAGTGGCAGAGTGTAATTATCCAGCTGGCACAGAGCCAGGTCACCAAGTGTTAACACCTTTAATCTTCAATCAGCAGGCCTTTCATATAAGGACAGGATTCTTTTTCTAAAAAAAAAAATCTATCTGTGGAATGAATGAAAAGACAGCTGAGGAGGAGTGGTGGTGTTAAGATTCTATCTTCTTTCTTCATTGCTTTATCACCATATATGGATGTAGAAATTCTGAAATATCGATTAACTTGCAATCTTTGAAGTTAAAAAATTTAATAAATTGTAACATCATAGCCTGGCAAACACAATACTCCTTTATGGCAGCTCCTGATAATTGTGAGGAGCTAAAATAAGCTCAAATGCTAACAAATGGATCTCCTCAGCACACAGTGAACTTAAATGGTTGTAAAGTTTCCAAGTATTGGATAAAATTAGATTTTTCTTATTTAGATTTTTTTATTTTAAAAATCTGTCCCTCTGCCAAAGGTTCATGGTGGCTCACAGTCTAAAAAAAAGAAAAACCCCAAGAGATAGATAATAATAATAATAATAATAATAATAATAATAATAATTATTATTATTATTATTATTATTATTTATTATTTATACCTTCCCCAGCCACTCTGGGCGGCTTCCAAAAAAATATTAAAATACTGTAATACATCAAACATTAAAAGCTTCCCTAAACAGGGCTGCCTTCAGATGTCTTCTAAAAGTCTGGTAGTTGTTGTTCTCTTTGACATCTGGTGGGAGGGCGTTCCACAGGGAGGGTGCCACTACCAAGAAGGCCCTCTGCCTGGTTCCCTGTAACTTGGCTTCTCGCACTGAGGGAACCGCCAGAAGGCCCTCGGTGCTGGACCTCCGTGTCCGGGTAAAACGATGGGGGTGGAGACGCTCCTTCAGATATACTGGACTGAGGTCGTTTAGGGCTTTAAAGATGATAGATGATAGATGATAGATAGATAGATAGATAGATAGATAGATAGATAGATAGATGATAGATAGATGATAGATAGATAGATAGATAGATAGATAGATGATAGATAGATAGATAGATAGATAGATAGATAGATAGATGATAGATAGATAGATAGATAGATAGATAGATAGATAGATAGATGATAGATAGATAGATAGATAGATATAACATTTTTGGCAATACAATGACCAAATAAATGTGCACCTTGTTCAGCAGGCGTAGAGGACGTATGTGTCTTACACAGCAATCATCTACATGTTTACTCAGAAGTAAGCTCCACTGAATTCAATGGGACTTGCTTCTAGGCAGGGATGGGCAAGCAAGTAAATACATGGCCCTCAAGACTCTCCCTGGACCACATCCCTCACCAGCCTCGCTTTACCCTCTCCTTGAGTATTTTTGCTTGGCTGAAATGTGTATTTCAACTCCTATAACATTTCTTGCTTGCCTGGATTGAGGGCAGATTGTGTTAGTGTGTGTAGAAACTAACCTACACTGCAATGAAAAAAATACAGTTCCTGCTGTATGAGATTCTGCATGATGTGGATGAAGAGAGGTTTTTCTGCCTCACAAAATACTGGAACCCAGAGCCATCCAATGAATATCAACGTTAGAACATTCAAGGCAAAAGAAAGTACTTCTTCACGTACCAAATAGTTAAAAATAAGGTACAGTGGTACCTCGGGTTAAGTACTTAATTCGTTCTGGAGGTCCGTTCTTAACCTGAAACTGTTCTTAAACTGAAGCACCACTTTAGCTAATGGGGCCTCCTGCTGCCATCACACCACCACCACGCAATTTCTGTTCTCATCCTGAAGTAAAGTTCTTAACCCGAGGTAATATTTCTGGGTTAGCGGAGTCTGTAACCTGAAGCGTATGTAACCTGAGGTACCACTGTATTAGCTGCCAAAAGATGCAATGATGGCTGTCCACTTGGACAGCTTAAAAAGAGGATTAGACAAATTCATGGAGGCTATGGCTATCAATTGCTACAAGTCATCATAGTTATATTCGCCTTCCTCTGTCAGAGAAAGCATGCCTCTTTATGCCAGTTGCCGGAAATCACAAGGAGGCAAGATGTTGCATGCAAGCTTCCCAAATGCATCTGAGAACAGTATGCTGGATGACATGTGCCTTTGGCCTGATCTAGCAGGGCTCTTGTCAGGATCCTAGGTTATGTATTTCCCTACCCACGCTGATTTACAAAGCAAGTTGTTCTATTTTAAAGTCACAGGAAGTAGACGCCTCACACATTTTAAATAAGAGATCTCCCATCTTACACAAAGTCACTTTACAGAATCAAGTAATGAGTGAGCTTTCCTCAGTTTAGCAATGTTGATAGCAAGATTAATTATCTTTCTGTTGCGATGCAAAAGCTGCCACAATGATGTGTCACTGCCACTTAACCAGCAAAGGCTTATTCATCACAAGTGACAAGCCGGCAGCAAAGTGAAATTCTTGTTCCAAGAGTTGTCTCTATGGCTAAAGGTGCTTTGAACACAATAGTTCCCTCAAAGCCGGATGAGGACGTGAAGAAGGAGGAGGGAGGAAAGAAAGAGAGAGGAGAAAGACGGAGAAGTACTTGAGCCAAAGAAAATGAGTGGAAGAATTTAAGCAATTTGATTTAAAACAACAACAAAAAAACCCTGACCTTTTTCAGATTTAATCTGAACACCCATTAGGTAAAGAGGAAACACTGTTTTGCTTGTTTGTCTCATTTGAATTAACTCAAATTCCTGCTAAGAACAACAAAGCACTTTCTTTGTCCTCCTTAAATTAAAAGCTGGGGAAGGCATGTTTACAAACAGCTTAATTGCTTTCGTGCAAATACTGTGTTACATTCCAACATCCTGTTAAAAAAACCCTTTGGATTTTCACATGTTCCTCTTCAAGGTGCAAAGCTGGAGTTGGTGAGTAACTTGATATTAGTGCCACTGTGCTGTGTTTTACAAGCAAATTGTAACAAGGGAAGCTTTCGCTTACCCAGTGATCTGTCTAAAAACATAATGGATTTTCTGGCATGCTGTGGCCTTTCAGACAGAAAACTAGCACCTCAGGGGAAAAGGTTCTAGCCCTGGAAAATGAGATTACCCACTTGCAGTCTGAAGTGGAACAGTTCATTATACCACCCCAGGATTCTTCTGATATTGCCCTGCACTTGTTGGCAGGGGCTGAGAGATAACGATATTGACCAGTTAACAACTGGCCTACTGGTTTCTCCAAACAACCTGTTTATTGAGCATTCATCCTGATTTGCTTGCACAAAGTTTATGCAAAGATCTGGTCATTATTGAACATTTATTCCAATTTGTTTGCAAGCAATGAGCATTCATCCTGTTTAGCTTGTGGGATATTTATACATCTTCCCATCAATCATTTGTTCATTCCACCCTTTTCAATGAATTTCCCCATCACTTTTCTAACTGCAAACAGTCTAATTCTTTTTTAAAGTAGATTTGTTCCGCTAGGGTGACAGGTCACTTAAAACTACTTTGATTGCACAAATGTGCATTTCCAGTAGGCACTTAAATTACTCTCACAAAATACTGGCAGCACCTTAAATGAAGTTACCGTAACTTGTGCTGGAATTCTAGTTAAGGATAGCCCAGAAGGAAGAAACACACAGTAAAATACAAAGAATCTAAAAATAACTAAAGTCAACTTGTTGAGAGTAGAAACAACACAGTTTATCAGTTATTAACATGTTGGGAGGTAGGAGAGGTGCAGGTGAAAGAACACACCTCAAAGCTCAAAAAGCATTGAGCAAAGCACCTACAGAAGTGCTATTTAGCACAGGAGACACTTAATAGCTTCTTTCAATTAAACACCTCTCACTGCTGAAATTAGCTCCATGGCTTAATGAAACCAGCTGGCTGAAAGAATTTGAATGAACACAACATGCTCACAAGGATAAGTGTGACAACAAATAGTTAATTGATTTATCCGCCATCTAAAACAGTTTCTGGGGCTGAACTGGCTTGTAGTCCAAAACATCTGGAGGGCACTAGGTTGGTGAAGGCTGAACTAAAAGCACTGCTCACTCATACAGCTGTAGTGATATAATGAAAAATTTGCCACTGCATTTCTGTGGGTCTTGCATCCATCAGTATGTGGTTCTAGGTGTCCACTTCCCAGTAAAGGTTTGTTCTGTTGCTGATAAGATCCAAGGACAGTTCCACGAATGAAGAAACTTAGCACTTAATCTCATGTGAGCATAAATACACCCTTTAAAACACAAGAGAAATGGCTGAACTTTACCATTAGGCTTCCATAAAACCACATTGCGTACAATCCCATAAAATGAAGTTAATATGTAATTGTAATCATAAAAATTACATTAAAATACTGGTATTGTCAACTTAATGGCACCATAAAAGAAACTGCTATAATGGCAGTCTTTGTTAGCCCACTTGCATCACTATTAATTAAAACCTAGCCTTTAAATTTGGACCCTTTGGTAGCTAGAAACATTGTCAATGTTCACGGGAGATTTCATGCATATAGCAAAGTATAATGGGAAAACCTTTCTTTCAAAGCTGTGAGCATAAGTGTAGGCTGATCTACATGTGGACAGAAACTGCATGCTCTGATATGCATGCCACTTCAGATTAGAGGTGGGGAACATGAATAGGCTGTGTACCAGATCTGGATCTAAGATCTAGGTTTGGGATTTGGTCAGATCTAGGAAAGCAGAAGTTCCAACTAGACAAGGATAATGAGGTTCTGGTCACTTAGTTTTCCTTCAAGAGCCCCCATTTTGGTAGTTCAATCATCTCCCCATTAGTTGTTATTTTATACTACAAATGTTCGGGGGGTGGGGTTGTCCTGCTTTTGTTACACTATAGTGCAAGAGTGCCCCTCCAAAAGGCACTGGCAATAATGTTGGGGAACCATCACAGAATAACTAATAAAAATGTATGATGGGTGGCCTGTCCAGTATAAATCAAGGAAATACAGCCCTTCAAAGATAAAGGTTCCCCATCCCTGCAAGAACAACAGCGTATTTGTCACATTAGGCAAGGATTCACCTTTCGCACTGCTCCATCCCCAGTAATGGCCAATGGGAGACCAGCCACATTCATCAAGGAAATCTATTTCCCCAATCGACCAGAGAAGATCAGGAGACATGCCACAGGCCCAATAAAAGCTTCTAGGTGAGGCTTGCTCACTAGCCTGACTCTGAGCAAACAGGTGTCTGCGCCTGCTGGCTTTGAATCTCCATAAACTTGCTCATCCTCTGACCTTGTCTTGCCCTGCCCCGTCCCATCCCATCCTCAGTGTAACAAGAACTGCAATGGGCTGTAACAAGGTTAACTTCTGCTATTTGAGCTTGTGGAGCAACATGCAACGTGAGGAAGGACCATAGCTCAGTGACTAAGCACATAAGTTTTGAATGAACAAGCTCAGTCCTGAGCATCTGCAGGCAGCTGGCAATGGGAGACACCTCCCTGCCCAAGATGCTGGAGAGCTGGTGCTAAGTCAGAAGAGGCAGTATTGGGCTAGGTGAACCAATAGTCTGATTCAGTATAAGGCAGCTTCAGGGATAAATATGCATAAGATAGCAGAATGGTGAACCCAACCCTAAGTATGCTAAAGACAGATCACTTTATTAAAATTTCACAGCACATTCTCTGTTGCTTACATCAAATGTCATTTTGATGCACACTTCACTATAGATACAATAAAGTAGTGCCAGAGGTGTTGCTGCTTTCATCATCCCCTAAAATGAGCCTGGGCTTTGGGGGGGGGGCTTACTAGAGCTAAAGAGATATGAAAGGCAATGAGTCACAAATGCCAGGGGAACTCCTTCGTCAGTTGGTTGATGCCAGAATCCTGGTTCTTTTTTTCCCAAGCCAGCTGCCAGTTTCCTTTGGAACATGATGCTGGGAAGTGGCCAACTGCTTAACAAAAACTCATTTAATTTAGAGAGACTTTCAGTTTTATACTCAATAAACTGAGACAGCAGTTCGCTTTAAAAAAAAATATTTGCCCGCATGCAACACTTGCAAAACACACACACAATCCCCCCAAAAAATCCTTAGGTAAGTTCTCTTTTCAGAAAGGAAGAAAGAAAAAAGAAAAGAGAGGGGGAGAGAGAATCCCAGTGAACCACTGAAAAACAAAGTGGGTACAGTGTGTAGATGGGGAATGTAAAGGAAGATGACCGCCTAAATGTGGCTGCTTTAGCAATGGGTGACATTTGCAGTGGGCACCGGAACAACTAGATATTTTACGAATGTCAACTTGTCCCTGCTGCACTGGAGTGCTGTATGTCACGTAAATGAAACAGAGCTCCTGAGTCAAAATCCTTTTTCAACTGGAAAAGGTCATACCAGCAAAGAGAGAAAAGGCGAGTGGACAAATGCACGTTATGCACACAGAGACCCAAGAATGAACTGACAGGAAAGTTAAAGCCAAAGAAGGCAGCAATCCAGTTTTTTTCATGGACAAGCAATACAAGACAGAGCGTTAGATTATATGAAGCAAAATCATACCTTTATTCTGTTATGCACCTGAAACCTGCTGTGGGGTGTACTACGCACTTTCCTTACGTTCCATTGCTGGGTTGCTAAGGTCTTGGGTTGCTAAGGTCTTGAAACTTTATGTCCTAATCATGGGCGTAGCCAAGGGGGGGCAGGGAGGGGCAGCTGCCCCCCAAATCAATAAAAAACAATAAAAATACATAGCTAACTGAGGTTCTGCCCCCCCCCAACAAAGGCCTGCCCCCCCCTAACAAAAATCCTGGCTATGCCCATCAGTGGCGTAGCGTGGGTTGTCAGCACCCGGGGCAAGGCAAGTAATTTGCGCCCCCTAACCCGTGGATTTGCACCCCCTAAACCGTGGATTTGCGCCCCCTAACCCTAACCCCCAGATGTTGCGCCCGGTGCGGCCGGCCCCCCCTGCACCCCCCACGCTACGCCACTGATGCCCATGGTTCTATTTCAGTTAGCCTGAGAGCCCACTGAGCAAGATTCGAATGAACCTGATCTGGAGGAGAAGATGCCCAGCAATGTGAAAAAGGTATCAGGGTTTTTACATGTGTCTGGCCTGCCTTTCTATAATAATTGCTAAGGCAGGTAACCTTATATCAAATTTACAATACCAATACAAACCAAATATCATGAAAATTAAACAAGAGAAAGTTTATTCACTTTCACAATTTTATTGATTTAAAAAATGGAGAATGACAATGTAACAACAAGGAATAGTATGCACACAAGCAGAATACAACAATCAATGTAACAAACCAGAAGGGGAAAATGAGGGAAGTCGGGGGGGGGGCTGGGGAATTGTTTCTCTTTTTCTTTTTTTCCTTACTTTTTCTTAATACTCTAACTTCCTTATGAGATAATAGGTATTGTAATGAAAATAAAATTGTAAAGCCCAATAAAATCTTTTTTAAAAAAAGAAAAAGAAAATTAAAAGAGATAAACAGTTTTAAAGGGTGGGTTTTCATGAGGGAAGCTTGAGGCACAACAGCAAAGACCACCACTAAGACACGGAGCATTATAGTGCAGGCCTCTGTCTGGAAAGAGAAGGGTAAAAGGTAGGTGTAGATAAGCCCAAAATACAACAATAACCTAAGAAGAGCCTTCTGGATCAGGCCAGTGGCCTATATAGTCAAGAATCCTGTTCTCGCAGAGGCCAACCAGATGCCCATGGGAAGCCCACGAGCAGGATCTGAGCACAGGAGCGCAACATTAAAAGCAATGTTAAATGATGTACATTTAAACAGCAGCAGCGACAAATTCATAAACAGTATCCATATCCATGAAAATAAAGTCAAAGCATTACAAGGCAGCGTAACGTAGAGCCACCTATTCATATAGCGCTCACCCAATCTCACTCTCACCATCCATTTCATGGCCGGCATTTAGTACCTCACACATTATCCTCATCAGCTAGCCACTCACATGCCACAATATTAAAGGTTCTCCCCACCTCACTAATGGACCCCTGCCCCACATGCACTGAACCATCATAACCTGGGCCCAGACCTCTAAACAGTACAGTGGTAGCTCAGTTTAAGTGCTTAATTCGTTCCAGAGGTCTGTTCTTAACCTGAAACTGTTCTTAACCTGAAGCACCACTTTAGCTAATGGGGCCTCCTGCTGCCATCACACCACCACCACGCAATTTCTGTTCTCATCCTGAAGCAAAGTTCTTAACCTGAGGTACTATTTCTGGGTTAGTGGAGTCTGTAACCTGGAGCGTATGTAACCTGAAGCGTATGTAACCCAAGGTACCACTGTAACGCCATAAACACAACATAAAAACAAAGACAACACCCGGACTCCATTTTTTATTGGACGGTCCGTTACAAAAAGTAATCTGACGCCTTCTCAAAGAAAGCTCCATGCAGAGAGTGTTACTCACAGATATGGAGTCAAGGCATGAACACAAATGTATAGCATGTATAACCCCATTGACTTGGGAGTATTGTTATTTTGTATTGTTCTTAATGTTCCTTTGTTTATCAACACTCTTCATTATGGGTCCCTGCAAAGACCAACAGCAAAGGACTTCTATGGGGTGAAGAACATAAAACTCACTCTCAAAAAAACCCAAAAAAACCCCACACAGCAGTACATGAATAAGGAGCTTGTTCCTTTTTTAATTCCTAACAAGGAACTTAACAGCACTGAGGAAATTCGAATTGCTTTTTAATACTTTAGGGAAACTTTACTACTAACCTGTTCTTGAGGGTTTGGGGCCGTCCAGAAAGGCGGCAACAGGAATCACCTGTTCTGAGGTAAAATAAGCCAGTTTCCCATAATGGTGGCTGCTCCCTGCCTCAATTCTACCACTGAGCATGTGCAGCCTTGTTAACATGATATACAGCAAGCAGGCTACACTTGCTTGCCAGTGACTGTCTATTTTAAAGGTGAGTGAATGAATGAAAGGGGAAGCGACTACAGAATTATTATTTTTTCTAGTTGCACTACTCTACAAATGCGCTAGCAAATGCCAACGGTTACCAAGTGCCTGTTTGTTTCCTTCCACCAGGCCTTTGCCCATGGGTAATATTTAGAGCTGGAAAACACTCCTATGTTTGAAATGTGCTTAATGTTTACAAATCTGAGGATCTGCGTGAGAATTCCCCCTCACACAGGCTGTTTGAAGCACACAGGCTTACTTCCAAGAAATGTTTCAGAGCGGATCATCTCAGGAGACCATATTATACATGTTGATCTCTTGGCTTAGTGAAGAAATTCCTATGCCAAATGGATATTCTCAGATTCTTAAGCAGCAGTTAGGCCTCTTCTAGGAACGATTTGTTTCAAGTACGCATATGAGCACTCATCCAGGCCCAGAGGTAGCTGTGAAGGGGAGTGATTTGTAGTGGCAGCACCCACTGTAACAGCAGCAGAAATGAGGGGCGGCAATAGGGGCAGTGGCAGCAATGCCCAACTTGAGCTCTGGTTGGAGCTAGCCAGGCTATCAGCTGCACCATGCCAAGAGCCTACTGAAATCTGATGCTGGCTTTGTTGTCAGCCTCTCTCAACATCTGCTACCTGATGCTTTCAAACTGAAAATGCCGCAGATTGAATCTGGGGGTTGCAGCAAACAAAGTACCTGCTCTGCCACCAACTTGTGGTCCACACCTGATGTCTGCTCTCAGTTTGACAATCAAACCCACCTTCCATAGCTTGCGACACAATCAAGTGAAAAGGCAAGCTTCATGCGAGTCAGCTGAAGACAAACCAAAATAATACGGTTGATGCGTGAGAGAAGCAAGAGACCGGACGATGCTCACTGTCATGCGCCCTCAGTGCCTGCTTCTGGCTCAGCCTTGCATTTTTATTATGACAACAGTGACATCCGGTAGCTTTCAATCCTAAAGACTTGATGAAAATATGTGATGGAAACTTTTCTCTCTCTTTTTTTTCTTTCTGGAAACATGAGAAGAAGCTGCTTATCTTTGGGAAGACGCTACCTTTGATGCTGATGTAAAAATGTACAGAATGTGTCTAAACTCAATTAAGAAGTGTCTGAAGGGGGAAAAGAAATCACTTAACCTCTTCAAAAACACTTCCTTTCCCCATTCTAGAGACGGCTGATGTGGTCTTTGAACAAGAGTAGGAGGGCAGGCGAGAATTGTGCTGAAAATTTGCTTCTTTGAAGTAAATTGCCTACTTCAAACTACTGTCTCTAAGTAGTTTCATAAAGGGGGGAGGATCAAAACTAACATGAATTACAGTTTAGAGCAAAATAATGTTGCCAATCTGCTCAAGGTAGCACTGCCCACCTTACCTTACCTTCACCTCTCCTTGGCACTGCTCTCGCACAACTGCCTGTCATGAGCTGTTGGAGTTGTGCTCAGCTTTCCCCATGTGGTAAACCAGAGAATGGCACATAGCAGCCTTTTCGGTGACATTCCTTTCACAGGCCCTGGACTGTTTCTGCCCATCAAGGCAGGCCATTGGGATCTTCCAGGACAGGCAGGGGCATAAAGAGCTTTCTCTTTCAGTTGAGCCTGGATTGAGAAACAAGGTCTTCCTGAGCTCTGGCATAGATGGTTCTGTATCCTTTGGTACTGATTCGCACCTCAGCCCTGACTACTGTTGACTATGGTCCAACCCTGACATCACTGAACCAAGGACTGCCATGGTCGACACACTCTCCACACGTGGAGGCACCATGGAAACTTTAAATATGTTATCTGTCCAATCCCATAATGCTAGCAGTTACCTATACAGGACACTTAAGAAGAGCCCCACCCCACCCCACACACACCCCAGCAGAGAACATGGGGGAGAGGACTGAATTCTTCATTGAGATATTGGTGCCAAGACCTAAGACAGGTTTGCCGTACATCAGGAAAACTCCCGCCGTGTCCTGGTTTTGGGGTGTAAAAATGGTGTCGGGGGGGTTGCTGAATTGGCAAAATGTTAGGTAAAACCCAGATGTATGGCAATGTTGTGGAAAAAGCAGCAGAAACAGCTTCCAAAGCTTGAAATCACTATTGGGGAGGGTCCCCAAAAAAGCTCAAGAATTTGGGTTTGTTCCCAAAGAAACCTCAACAATTTTGGTGGGTTTCCAAAAATAGCTCAACAACTTTGCAGGTGTCAGGAATTTTACTTTTTGGAATACGGCAACTCTACCTAAGATCATGAATTACCTTGCATGTTTAATTTTTTAAAAAATTAAGGGTGGGGGAAGTTGAACAAAAGACCGCAAAATACGATCTGTAGCATGCAAGTTACTTTTAAATGAAAAAGATGTAAATGCTAATCAAGGTTAAGAATATTTTGCTTCCATAAGAATCAAATTCCTTTAAAGGGTTTCTTTTTTTGTACAAGGAATGTAAATGCTACGCTTAAAACAAATTGAAATTTATTTTGTTAATATAAAATAATATTAGAAACTGGAAGTGTGTGTTGTGTGGAATTTAACATGTATCCATACAGCTCTGTACAAAAATATTAACTTTAAACTACAAATACCGAGACATCTATAGACTTAAGTCACATTCAAAAGTTCTGGCTGGAAAACAAGACTACATTGAGGATAAGCTCAGTGACCCATTTCAGAAGGAGGTAAGGAGAGAAGGGTTAGGGACTGAAACCACCCACTTTAAAATGCCTGCCTCTTTTAACATGAATCAATTAATGAAATGGTTTGCTGTTAAATTATAGCCTGCCCTCACACACATGATGTAAATACATGCTTAATTCCCATTGAAACCAGTCAGTTCTGCTCAAATTAAATTGAATTATGCATAAAGAAAAGAAGCTTCTTCAGAGCACAAAACGCCCATAGCACCCTCTGCTGATAAAGAGGGAAGAGAATAAAATTCACAGACAGCAATTCTACAAACATGTTTTTTTAAACACTGTTGGGGGGGGGGATACATGAAAAATGCATATGACATTAACTGTCATGTAAAGTGATCTATTAAAGAAAATTGTACTTGGAAGTCTACATTCAGAACATCCTAGCCAGATGAAAAGATTCTAACCAAGCAAATACATTTCACAACCTTCCCACATTTCTATTCATCAGTCCAGTATTCATTTTGACATTATTTGATGCCACCACTCAACAGGCCATTGAATTATTCATTTGACTCTTATTGAAATATTAAGGATGTAATCAATGGAGCACATGGATGCTTAGTAGGCTTGTATTGAAATGAGATGATGGGGAGAATTAGGGTGCAGACTAGCTAGGATAGGGTACCACTGAGTGTTTGTACAGAGGTGAGATCACAAAAAGCTCTTCTGTTAAGTCTATATATTTAACTTACTATTACTGATCAATGGCAACTTAATATAAGTTAAGAGTCAGGAAGTAGTGGCTCCTAGGCAGTACCCTGATAATGCCATTTGTCAAAACCAAATATGGATAAGTAAATTAAAACAATTCTTTAAAAAGATAGTTTAAAAGGCTCTTCTTAAAAACCTAAAAACTCCCTTAAAAGAATCAAGTCTTCAAAGAAGTTGTATGATCTAAGAAAGTCTTTAAAAGAATCCTTCCAAAAGAATTTAAAAATTATAAAGTAGCACCTTTGAGACCAACTGAGTAGTTTTAGGTATAAGCTTTTGTGTGCATGCACACTTCTTCAGATACCTGGACAAGTAGTAACTGTTGGGATAGGTTTTGCCAGAAGGCCATTATGGAGTATAGATATTGGAGCTGTGACCCATCCAACCACTTTTTCCCCCTACTGGAAAATGTCCTTCAAAAGCAGAGTCCAGCATGACACTTCCCTACTGCACTATAATTTATTGGCAACTTCATTCTGTTCAGTCTAGTCAAGCCTGGGAGTATTTTTTTTCCACTACAGCATGTAATTGTTCCTCTTTAGGTGTTGAGTTAGCATAGGAAGGAAGTATTATCACAAATGACTTTTGTGCGTGGATCAGTTTGGCTTCAACAGAATTGTAAGACATTCTGCTGTCATTTGCAAACCCAGCCAGATGGGCAGGGTATAAAGAATAAATTATTATTATTATTATTATTATTATTATTATTATTATTATTATTATTATTATTACAACATCCACTGTAGATGTTCCATTCCAACTCTGGATACTTCATGCATCTGATGAAGTAAGCTCCAACGTTTGTACCACAATAAATGTGTTAGCATTCAATTTCTACAGCATTGTGACTTTGACAGCAGAGAAGGCATTCAGAGGCCCATTTGCCCCACACTTACAGAATTTTGATGTGTTAGCCTGTCAGCTCAAGCTAATTCGTTACATCCATTGCAGCTCCAGTGCCCAACACACACACACACACACACACACACACACACACACACGGCTGTCTTCCTTTTAGCTCAGTATTGTCTACACTCAAGTGTTTCAGGGTCATTCCCACCCCTAGCTGGAGAGGCCAAAAATTGAATCTGTGTCCTTCTACATACAAAGCAGCTGTGCTCCAGCCCTTCCCCACCAGAGCTCTGAGGGCCAAACTATGTATTGTTTTTTCTTTGTTTTAGTGGCTCTCATTTTTCAATGTAAGCTGCCTTGAGTCCCATCAGGGAAAATGGGGGGGTGGGTTATATTATTATTATTATTATTATTATTATTATTATTATTATTATTAACAATTTGATTTCATATCTTTGCCCTTAAGTGTATAGGGGTGTAACATAAATTGCCAATGCAAGGAGTCTATGTAGATTTGAAATGTAGGGGGTGGGGGTAGGAGGGCTTTAGCCTTTGACAGCCTTCCTGCAATGGCCTGTTTCTGAATCAACCCTTTATTGCTGGCAATTAGCATACTGGGGAAAACTTCTCATGTGCTTGCATTTTAAAACTCACATGAAAACTAATTTTAAGATGCTTCGTACTGTTGTTTTTAAAAACATAGTAGTCGACTTTGGAATTGCTCAGAGCATGCCCTGAGATCTACTGTGATGACAGGTTTTAATAAAGCAGCTGCTACGTGCCACCAAGCCTAGCTTGGTGCTGCCTTTTAAATAGGATTGTTTGTCTAGAAATGCAAGCAAAGGCCAGTCTCTGGACTAGAAGAGGCAGCTTTTGATTGCACACACTGAACTGAATCCCTAATAAATTTCCCCACACCTTTGTCTGAACCAAGGGAGGCAAAGGTCTGCATTTTCTCACAAGCATGTACAAGCCTCATCCCAAGTCATGTGGCTTTCAGCCTCAGAATCTCACTCTTTATTGACTTAAAGAGTTTGTCTGAGTGACAACGGACATCACTGATTTGTTACTTCTGTCATCTTTGCTACCAGTGCGCTTTACTTCAGATCAAAGTCAAAAGCCTATCTAAAATATATATATATTACATATACAAACCACAGTGACAAATAGTATGCTTTGTTTGACATTGCAAAGCAAACAAGAAATTGCTTTCAATAACAAAGAGAAAGAATCCCCTCTTTTCAGTCCTAATTCTAAAGCCTGAAATGCTATGAACTAGAGGTTTACTTCACGCTCAAGGAATGAGCCCCTTTCAAAAATATAACTAGCCTGACAAAAGTTAAACTGGAATTGCAATGTCGGGATTTTTTCAAAATTGTGTACTAAGAAAATGAAAATAATTAGCTTCCCATCAGCAGATAGTATTTCTTTTAGCACAGTTTGTTTATTAGAGCCAATACAGTAACATACTTGCAACTGCAGGAAATAAAATAACCATAAACACATAAAATAACCCCCAATAATGAAACAAACGTTGAAAAATACATACAAATACCAGTAGTATTTGCATACCTATTCTGATTTAGATGCAGCTCAACAGCCTTGAACCTATGCTGTCCTAGATTTCAAAGCCAAAATTCTATGATCAGGAAATCCCAAACTATGGGAATTCAGGACTCACAAAATAAACCATGCAAACACACTAATTTTGCACTCAATTTTATTTGACCTAAATATTGCAGCAATGGTTGGTTAGTAGTAGCCTGAACACAGTTTAAAATAACATCAGGCCTTCTTTGAATACCTACACTAAGCTAGATATTGAACTGCAAAATAGTCCAGTTGGGAGCAGTACAGTGGTACCTCAGGTTAAGTACTTAATTTGTTCCGGAGGTCCATTCTTAACCTGAAACTATTCTTATCCTGAAGCACCACTTTACCTAATGGGGCCTCCTGCTGCCGCGCCACTGGAGCACAATTTCTGTTCTCATCCTGAAGCAAAGTTCTTAACCCGAGGTTCTATTTCTGAGTTAGCGGAGTCTGTAACCTGAAGCGTATGTAACCTGAAGTGTCTGTAAACCGAGGTACCACTGTACAATGAAAACATAGCTTATACTCATGAATGTGACCCAGAACCCTGATGTGCACATAATTCCTGCAGGGTCAAGCTTCTCATCAGGGCCAGCACATCCCGAGTCAACACCCCTGTGGGTGGTGAAGTTGCACTGGCATCAGCACAACATCTTGCTGAAATTGCATGAGATCTTGCGGAGTGCACAAGATTTTCCTGGAAATCAGTGAGATCTCACCAGCAATCGGCAATGCTTCTCCACCAGTGACAGAGGCAGTATGGCCGAAACTGGGACGCATGGCAACAACAGCAGGGCAGGATGGCACTTCTCATTTCACCTCCAACAGCAAAACAAGACACACTGTTCCTGCTCCTCATTCATTTCAATAGAGGCTGATCTGTACACGTGTTTCCATAATCATAAAGGAATAGCAGGCTTCCTCAAACTCGGCTCTCCATATGTTTTTGGCCTACAACTCCCAGGATCCCTGGCTAGCAGGACCAGTGGTCAGGGATGATGTGAATTGTAGTCTTAAAAAAACATCCGGAGGGCCAAGTTTGAGGAAGCCTGGAATAAGGCAAATAACAGTTTCATAATAACCCTGCTTTGAAGTTCCATCTGCAACATGGCCCTCTTGATGTATTGCTGGCCACACTGCTAATCTGTCTGCTAGCAGGGTTGCATGTCTACACTCAGTTGTCACAGGCATGCCACTCAAGCCAGGAGTATCAAGTGAACATATGAGGGGCTCATCTTCACACTAATGACATGTGGGATTGTGTGCATGAGCAGGGAAGACTATAAAGCAGTGTGATGCTCTCTTTTGGTTACTGTATTTTTATTCTCTTTATTCTCTTTCACTCTGCTATACACATTTGGATAATGTGCTTTATGTGCTTTTTATTTTGTTTCCTTGGCACTGGTCACTAACTGCAGCAATCAAGGTTTGATTTGAATTTATATCCCATACTTTCAACATCAACCCATGTTCCCATGGCAAACAACAAAATAGTAAGAAAGCAAAAGTACAATTTTAAATAGTAGTAATGAAAATAGAATGCATACAAATTATCACAGCGAACAAGCTAGTTAAATAGAGTAAAATTAAATTGTCCTAAGTGCCATAACTCAATGGCTGGGGACCTGCTTTGCATACACAAAGTCCCAGGTTCAACCCAAGAGACCCTAGTTGAAAACCCTGAAGGATGTCACAGCCAGTCGGTGTAGACTTTCGAGAGGACCCAGTGCAGAATAACACAGAATCAGTCTGCAATGAAGTTTTATATTCGGAATGAAATCAGTTTTCCAAGAAGCGCTTTTCAGGGGCAAAAAAAAAAAAGTGATACCTCTCGACTGTGGGTAAACTACATAGCAAAAACAAAGACTGTCTCCACGGGGTCCTGGAGGGATGCGCGTGCATACAGCCTCAGTATAAGGCAGAATCCTATGTTCCTTAAAATGCTTACTTTGGTAACTCTTAAAAACCTGAGGAAACAGAAATAGGAAGCGTCTACAAAGCAGGTGCTCACTATTGGCTACTCTTAACTAGGAGAATGAGGGGTCTCGTAGACCGACCACCCTCCATCTCTCCTCCAAGCGAAACACGTTCTACTGCGGTCCCCTAACAAAATAAGCAGCAGCAGCAGCAGCAGCAGCAGCGTTCACAGCGTCCACGCGCCGGATCCACCTGAGCCGCCCACCGCCAGAGGTGCGTACGCGCCGGCGCCTTCCCTCTTCCTCGCCGCTTTGCGTCTCCTCCCGCGCGCTGCAGACGTTCGTTCCGTCGGTCGCTCGCGTGCGCTGAAACCTCCAATCACAACGAATCTTTCGCGCTCAACCGTCTCCGTCGCCGGTGGGCGCGCGCGCGCGCCGCGCTCTTCGGTAAAACACACGCGCGCGGGCACACAGTCTGTTTGGGCGAGCCTGGTCGCTTAGCAACCGGGCGCGTGGCCGAGCCTGAGGGGGGGAAAAGAGCGGTTGACCAGGTCCGAGTGTTGGAGGGGCGAGGGAGAGAAACGTCGCGGGAGGCAGGCAAGCTGAGGGGGGAAATCCGGAGCGGGGGCACTACTGTTAATCTGTTTATTTCATCATTCATATCCAAGAGTTTGCTTGTTTCCTCCTCCCTCCTGACCCTTTTTCCTTTTCTTTTATGTAGCACAACCCTGAGGGCAGGGACTTTTCTTTAGCCGTTTGTAAGCCGCTCTGGAGCCTTCCCTCCACTCTTTTCTGAAGAGCGGGGTAAAAATTCGTTAAATGAAATAAAACCAACATCTCGCCTTTCTTCCAAGATGCTTCAAGCAGCGCACGTCGTCCTCTTTCCCCATTATCCTAACGAAAAGCCTGTGAGGTAACTTCGGCAGATTGGTCACCATCTGTGAGCTGCTTGGCTGATGGTGGAAGTTTGAAAAAGTCTCCCTTGTCCTGATAGGACACTCTTAACCAGGGGTCAGCAAACCTTTTCAGCAGGGGGCCGGTCCACTGTCCCTCAGACCTTGTGGGGGGCCGGACTATATTTTGGAGGGGGAAAAGAGCAAATTCCTATGCCCCACAAATAACCCAGAGATGCATTTTAAATAAAGGACACATTCTACTCATGTAAAAACACGCTGATTCCTGGACCGTCCACGGGCCAGATTCGGCCCCCGGGCCCTAGTTTGCCTACCCATGCTCTTAACTAACCGCTCAGGGGTGCCAACTTGAATAAAATGTGGGGGGCAGTTAAGCCCTGCCCTGCATATTCGATCGCTTGACACGATGCATGCACAAACCATTCGAAAGGCAATTCCCATCAACTTTGGGAGGGGGAGGGAACCCTCAAATAATTTATTGGGGGGGAGCAAAGGGACCTCAACCCCTAGGAGTTTGCTCCTATGACACCACTGGACTCTTTGTAAAGTTTTTCTGTTTCATTTATGCTATGCGATTCATGCTCAAAGTGCTTTACAATAATTGGGATGTGAAAATATGTAGCCCTCTATTTTTATTTATTGAATTTATATACAGCCCGTTCGTTACCTGTGGGTCTCAGGGCAGTTCACAGAATAAAATCAAGATATAAAACCACAAAATACATCATAAAAATGAAAACAACAAGCCAGTAGCCCCCCCCCCCTCAAAAAAAACCACATTTTATAAGGGCATAGCAACTCCCCTCACCATTAGCTGAGGTGGTGTCCAACTACACCTAGAGAGATCCCTGGT
The DNA here is from genome assembly GCF_027172205.1 of Podarcis raffonei. Lineage (NCBI taxonomy): Eukaryota > Metazoa > Chordata > Lepidosauria > Squamata > Lacertidae > Podarcis > Podarcis raffonei. The sequence continues at coordinate 12,913,542 of NC_070613.1, forward strand.
TTAAAATGACAAGATAACAAATCAGGGGTGCGACTCACCTTTTGGAATCACAGCAAGGGACCTGTGAGAATGATCAGTAAAAACATCATTTTTTGAACGTTAGTTGCCGTTGAATTCCAACAACAACCAGAGGGAGCCCTGATTTAAGACAACCTGCTGTTAAACCAGGGTTGGATAAACTTTTGCACCCATGGTCAGAACTCCAGAGGCTGCATGTCAAAATGCACAGGGCCAATTCTTGATTTATTTTGAAAAGGACAAAGGTACAGGTCACAACACAGATTGGCATCACAATGACCTTTTTTTTAAATGGAGAGATTCTAGAGGACTGGGTTTTTTAAAAAAAAATAATAAACCTTTTAGCACCACAGTATTAGAGCTGGGGACCTATGGGATCAGTGAGTAAAAACATTTAAATTTAATTTTAAATTTTTAAAAGTTGGAAAAGTTGGGAGGAGCGTGAAAAACCTTCTGGCATTATGGTATCTAAGTGAGGAACCCAGAGGAAGAATCAGTTTTATAAAAAGCAAATCAAACTTTTATTTGGTATCACAGTAAAATGAAGAGTCCCCTGCACCAAGGAAGTTACATACTGTATTCCCAAGTTTGCTATAGAAGAGGAAGATGGCAAAGGAAGATTATACATCCATTTCAGATGTCTTTATTTAGGCTTAGCTTCAGTAGGAAGATGTAGATTAAAAGGCTGTGATGAAAAATATGAACAGGTAGAAGTAGTATAGAGCACAGCTCGGAAACCTATTGCCCTATAGATGTTGTGGACTACAATTCTCATTTCCCCTGACTAGAGGCCTTTTAGACGTGAGGATGATGGGAGTGAGAGTACACCAATATTTAGAAGGCCACTGGCTTCCCAGCATTCATCTGGACATAGCCTGGCCCAGCCAGTCTGGCAGGTGCACAATGCAATACTAGTTACCTGCCAGACAATGTTTTTGTTGATCAGTTTAGTGACAGTTGGAGGAGAGCTACATTGTACTTGAGCTTTTTAAAAAATCAGGATAAAATTGAATTCTTGTTAATGCATCTTATGTGTTCATAAGATTAAGAGGTTGTATATAGAGGGAAGTAGAGGGGGGTGATCGAAGTAGGAATCATAAATAAAGCACAGTGTTATGGGGTGTTGGGTGCCAGTAGAGGGAAAACCACAATGGACACAATCACACAATCCACTAACAGTCTGTTCTGAAGTCCCCCTGAAAGAAATGATGCTTAGCTTAGTTACAACAAACTCACATCCCGTTGCTTTCAAAGGGATTTAGTTGCAATTATCTTTTACTAGAGTTTGTCTAATTAAATGTTGCTGCTCAGTCCTGTCCATGCTTTGGAGCACGTCCTGTTGATTTAAAGTAATAATTACTTCAAGTAACTATGCTTGGAATTATATCCTTAAGATAGTAATGTGGTGCATATTTACAGATAATTCGCAAAAAAAAGTAAGATTTTTGGTTACAGCAAAGATTAGCAAATGGGGAGGCCAAGGTTTCTGATTAATAAGAAGATACCATAAGTGAGTGTAGAGGTAGTACTAGGAGACAATTAGAAACAGAAGATGATCAAGAAAGAAGATTTTTATATTGTGGAAGAATAAAGGAACTAGTAGCTCATCTAGTCAGTCATGCTTTGAATATTATTAAAGAAGAAGTCAAGAGGAAATCTTAAGTTAATAAATTATTTTTTATCTAATAGAAAATGTAGACTATTTGAAACATTTTAGAAGAAAGCAGCTTGCTTCAGGTTTTGGTCAACCATCTAGGATGGCCAAGCAACAATGAAAAATAATGTTAAACCTGTGACATGGAAACTGTTGGAACAATTGAAGAACTGAGAAATGTATTTTATAAGAGCTCACTTAAGTCTTTGAGAGGTCAGCTCTTCCAAATATATTCCTGAAGACTTTTTGTCCACCACATATGTCACCAGAAATAGGCATGCCTGTTTTATAGCATTCAGCTGTGATGCTGAAACTGACTCATGGCATAATAGACTGGCCCCACCTGTCTCATAGAGCAACTTCAACATGTGCCAGTGTGCTACATACACATTATATTTTGGGTTATCATTCCAATTACTTCTCTAGTGTTTGTATTTGTTGTTTTAGGACACAGTTTTGACAGTCTGTTCTATCAAATGTTTAGATGAGTGAAGCATCCTTCCATACTGAAGATAACGAAATCATCATTGCCTCCAGTTCCATGATGCAAACAAAGTATAGCAAGGTGCATGAATTGTATGGTTGTAAAACATGCTAAAAAATGTAACTTTTACAATAAGGTATTATAAATAGGCCCATTTGATGTATGTAGAATATTATCTACTGACATGGGGTTTTTTTAATGTGTAGTTGCTTTGGAAGGCAAGAGTAGCCTAAGGTTTGGTTTTTAATTACATCGAAACAAAATATGTTTAGGCATGTCAAACTTTTATAGTTCATAATGAGTTTATTGCACATAATAATTATGGGTTCAGTAATTAAAAGTTTAAAAATTGCTGCTATTTTATTTAATATAAATGATAAATCAAAGATTTCTTTTGCCTTTATATAAGTAAAAGTTAGGATGTGTCAAACATCAATCTTAGGTTTCATATTATGGTAATTGTATATTAGTAAGACTTCAAGCATGGGAGTTGTAAGAGTATAAAGCCTCTGTCAAGTGAAAAAACCATCATTGGCTAAGGGCTGAATTTCTTTTGTTGTTTAATATGCAGTACATAACGTACACATACAGAAGTAATTTATAATAATAATTATGAAACTTTATTTAGGGGAGTTCCTCCAAACGAGACTCTGTAGCACTTATCGCCGTGGCATTACAAGATCACATTTTACATAATCTTCAGCTGCAGAATCTTTCATTAGCAGATCCTTTTAAGTCAAAGACACAGAGTAAAAAGAATTCATACAAACCTGTGAAGAAGGAGACAGTCAGAGCAGTAGTTGATACTGGACTAAAGAAAACAAGCAGGCACCAACAAAAAAATGAAGATCCAGAAAAGGAGTATGTTCTTGATCCTTGTCCTCAGCCTCTCACGTTAGGTAAATTATGTTACAATGTGTTATTTGAAAGAATATTAATTAAATTATAATAAGTATTTTTTTTCCATATTGCAACAAAGCAGAAGAAGAGTCCTACTTGTCCTTAAAAGTAGACCCATGTAGTCTGCACTGTTTGGAAGCTTATGAGCAGGGCACAAAGATAGCCTGACCTGGTTTGCCTAAGCATCTACTATTCAGAGAAAAGTTACAGAAAATACTGTATTCAGAGAAAATACTGTCTCTGAGCATGGAGGTTTTAAATAGGATAAGTAGAAGAAAACTTGTAAAGACCAAGGCTAATTCATTTCAAGACTTAAGAGTAAAAAAAAAAATGGTAGGGATGTGAAAACCTAATTTGTGAATTGATATGGCTATGATTACCTTCAGTTGAAAAGTAATAAATTACAGTGGTTGAGGGGGGAAACCGCATAAGGTGCTGACTATATCTTTGATAATTGTGTTCACTCATTATGTTTGCTAACACAAAGAGGTATCTCACGAAGGCTAGGACTTACTTGCATGCATAATATACTGTGTGACTTCATCCTTTAAAATAGTGGCTTTGGGTTAAGGGGCAATGTCTTTAAAAGAATGTATTGTTTCCTCCTCACCCATATATGTAAATTGCCACTGTGATAAAGAATAGCAAAAGACAATCCTTCCAGAATAAATAACTTTTTGAAAGAGAGTTCTTTATATCAGTGAACGGAAAATACAGTGCAATTAAACTGTATTAGCACCATCTAGAGTTGTATTATTACTGCAGGTGGGATAAGCACTTGGGCAACTATTGCTTTTTCAAAAGGCAGTTACTAGTCTGGGCATAAAACTTTTACTTAACCTTTACCTCCCCCTTGCTCAAAACTTTACAAGTTATGTTTTCATAATGATTTTAGGGCAAACCCATGAATAATGCCTGTAGTTAAACACTTCAAATCAAGAAGCAGACGTGTCTCATAATAAAAACACATGGATGCAGAAGCTTAGAATCCTGCCTCAGGAAACAGGAGTTGCACAGGCAACACATAATATTGCCATGAGATAACATGTTATATTATCTGGCAATCAGGAAGGCCTGCCCAGCTCAAATGTCTACACTTTTCTGACTCCTAAAGTTTGTAGCACACTCTTATTAACCCAATAATAGAAAAGCATTTAGCCTTTCTTTCCCTTTCAACCCCTTCCCCCGGCACTTAAAAAATGTGACTCAAGCATTTCCAGAGGTTTAACACTCTAATCCTGCAAGCACATTAGATACTTACAGGTATGTTTAGAAGTCTGCAACTGGAAGCTCATTAAGATATGTAGGTATGCAATCACATAATTCTCTGGGCAAAGGGACTTCATAGTTCAACCCTGCCAAAAAATGTTAAGATCTTGGTTTCCGTACATCATCCTACATCTTGGATCTCTTTCTTCTGCAGCTTTCTTTCTGCTAATATTGCAACTGCATTTTTAAAAAGGCATCTTACATTTGTTTGTGTATTTAAAGCACTTGCACCCAACCTTTAAGCTGCATAGCAAATGCCCAGGCAAATAAAAAGCCATCAGAATTGGGAGATCCAGATTGGACATGCCCACAAATCTCTGGTGCAGTCATACTGTATAGGCCCAAACTGGGCTTGCTGCTGCTATTGTGCAATATATGAGGAAAGTCAATTCATAGATGACAAAGGATTTCTCAGAAACATTAAAGCCTGCTACATCTTTCACAACTGCAAAAAGGATTAATAACTGCCTTCAAAGAACACTTCATTGAACTGGCTTGATGATCAAGATACTAGGTAGAACGGTGAATTCTTCACTTTGCAAGAATCACACCTTCTGCTGGTTCAAACAAATAAGCCTGCAAGTTCCAAGAAATTTACAATCAGTTGATCAGTCTGCATTCGTTTAATTGTTTAATGCACTGTCTGTAAGTCATAACATGGAATGGTTTCCGTGCTACTGTAGGTAAATACAAATATACATATAGGGATAGGATATGTATCCTATCCGACCATCTATGTTCTGACCATCTAATTTTGTTCTGACCATCTAATTTTGATTCAGGATTTTGCTCATTTGCACCCTGCACTGCATATATTCTCTCAGTAACTTCAGCTGAAGAGTTGTCAGAGGTTTTGCTTGCCTGAAAAAAATATAGTTTACCTGTTGCGTGCTGCTTTCAGATGGCACATCTGCCACTCTGAATAAGTGAGACTTAGGGGTTCATAAAACAAATCAATTAATTTTTCATTTAAATGTAGATTTTAATATTCAGATTAGTAATAAATTTAATATGTGCACATGCACAAAGCATTAATTTTTGGTGGTTTCTTGTGGGACTAAAGCCAGCCTGCACACTGTCTGAAAGAACTCTGTCCAACAGAATTCCGTTTTTAAAAGGGACAAATAAAGTTTAATTCACTGATTGCCTATTATTCTGTTACTTTCATTGGAGCCATTATTTTCAAACCTGTGCTGGCATGGTATATGGATGTATGTTTGTGTACACAGAAGGAGGAAAGCTTCCATGAGGAAAAAGCTTTAATGTGTGTCAATGTCATTACCATATTTTGCTCTTTGTGTCTATAGCTCAGCAACTTGGGTTGGTGGAACCTCCTGCCATGCCACTAACCATTGAGGAATGGGAGCATGTGAAACAACGATCCATAAAACAAGGAGACTCAGTTCAACCTTGTGCCATATGCAGAGAAGAATTTGCACTTCAGCCACAGGTATTTTGTCTGTCTTAGCATTAAGTCAGCTATCCTATGAATATGTTGAAATATGGACTGGAATCACAGTCAAAGCACTGGGAGAGGATAGCAAAACTTAAATTATATCATTTTGCCACTGCACAGGGTCTTTTTGTATCAATGTGTGTTGATAGAATGTATGCTGAAGTTGGGCATAGGAAAAGTTGGATCACTTCCCAACGTTTCTGAGAGAATGGAATAGTTTGCTACTCCTGAGCAATCATTGAATTCCTCTTCCCCAAGAAGTCTTCTGTCAACAAAGAGCTGGAACATGCTTTTTAATACAGAGTACCTTGTGTAGCTACTATAAATAGCTCAGGTCTAGGCCTTGTGAAATAGCTCAAAGTTGCACCATTTTTGTAAACCGGGAGGGGGGGAGAGAAGCAGGCCACAGGAGTTGAAAAACTTTAGAAGAAGATCCTTAAGTTTATTTATTATAGTCAATAATAATAATAAGTTTTTATTATTATTATCACCACCACACCATTTCCTGAGCAGAGTTCAGGATCATTTTTAGGAATTTCGATTGTACTAAGGTAGAATTTCTTAATTGCTTGCAATCACGCTTTTAAGAAAGGGAAAGCCAATATAGGTTAGGAAACAATTTTTCAAAGTAGTTACTGCAACTTTTTGTTCTTGATCTGAAGTTGCAGATTGTTATTCTAGCCAATTCCCCCAAATGGTTAATGTAAATTTTGCTAGATAAAGAATTACAAATTGTGATTGAGCCCTAAATATTCTATTTCTTCAATGAAAGCTACTTATCTGACATGCCATTGGCAATTTTCACTAGTTATACCAAGAGTAGTATATATTTTTTGAATTTTTAAGTTTCACAATATGATTTTATTCTCTCCTAACAGGTGCTGCTGTCATGTTCTCATGTGTTTCACAAAGTAAGTAAACCCTACGTTTATTAAAAGTGAAATGTGCATCAAAACAGTCTTGTACATTGTAGAACTAATGTGAATTTAAAGTGTTGAAGTCAGGCTTTTGTTTCTAAGATTCACAAGTTGAAATAATTTGAGGATAAACTGTTTTGAGATAGTTGCTCTTTCTTGTAACACTAAGCCAAGCCATGGTTTAGCAGGAATACATGAACGCCTGGAGAAAAGATTCTGGCTGTTTTGCTCCTCCTCTGTTCCTGATGCTGCTGCTGCTGCTGCTGTAAGCTTAGCTGCAGTTCAACCTAGTGTGTTGCCCAAACCCAGACTCATGATTTGTCTCCTCAGCACAACAATGGCATGTTGTAAATCATGAACCTATCTTGGTTTACAGAGCATAGCTTATCTGAAGCAAGATAAACCATGAGCCCAGGTTCAGATGATGTGCTGAATTAAACCATGGCTTAGTTCTCCATGGTAGGATTGAAGAATGAACAAAGTAATTGTGATCTCCAAGAGAGCACACTAAGCCATGGTTTGACTTAGCTTTACATGCGAGATGGATCAGTGTCCTTTATCTTATTGTGAAATGTTATCATTCATATATATAAAGGCAAACGTACCACAATTGCATGTAGTTATACACTCTTGAGGTTCTAGTTATGTCAGTGGACCTAGTGTTGCATTCCATTTAAGTGTATCAGAATCAACAATGTGCAAGATTTAACTGCGTATAAGAATAAACAATTTGCAACATTTAACTATGCATGGCTCTTTATTTACTCTAGCTGCTTCATAGTTATTTTATTACATATATTATTTTATTAATATTCTGATATTCCTCTTTAAAGAGCCAACACTGTTTATTAAAGTAAATCTGGAATTGGCAGTCTGAGTAGTGCTCTAATAAGGATGGCAAAAAGTGCCTAGACAACATGGAAGTATAGGAAGAACAGAAACAGATCAGGAATTGTAGAAACTCCTCTCCGCATTCCAATTCCATTACTTTGAAATAACACATTTCCAGAATTTTAGCATCATGTACATTCGCTTTCCCCTGCTGCTAGTTCCTGTGCAAGCTTTGCATAAATTGTACCCACAAACTCATATGTATAAAGATGGTGGGGTGGTGAGGGAAACACATTTCAAGCAGATTTAAAGGTAAAACTTGAATGTTATTTTTCTAGGCATGCCTGAAAGCTTTTGAAAGATTTGCAGGTAAAAAGACCTGTCCAATGTGTAGAAAGATCCAGTATCAGACCCGAGTAATTCATGATGGAGCACACCTATTTAAAATAAAGTGTGCTACAAGGTAAGGATGACTGGCAAATGACAAAACTGTTTTCACTGAGAAACATTTATTGGAAGATCTTCATACACAGAAGACACTACACAGTGATGGGTGCAATGTCATACCAGAGCTAGAGAATGATACTTTAACTTTTTTTATTTACATTTTAATGGTTAACATTTAATTTTTACAATTTAATCGTCTCATATTTAAGCAGAGATGCAAAGCTTCTATGCAAATTTTCACTTTGAGCCAGATACTAAGTTAATTTTAGATTAAGGTTGATTTTGCTCAGAAAATGTGTAATCATTTGCCAGGCTCATTCCAGACCATGTGGTTCATGCAAGTGCCTCTACTGGCGCAGTGGAATAGTAGTTACTATGAAACTACTAGAAATTATTCTTCTTGGGAAATCTTGCTTCTGATCAGGCATGTCCCAAGTCCGTTCCAGGTGCCTAATTCAGCCTGCCGGTTGGTTTAATCCAGCCCCTGTGGCAGTTTTTCCCCCCGGGGTAAAATCCTCATAGCTCAACAACTTCAATCCTAAAAAAATGCTGAACAACTTTGGTGGGCCCCCACTTCATCAAATCTGGCCCTCTTTGGACACCACTGCTTTTGATGGCAGATGTATGCGAAACCAAATGACCTCCTAGCAAGCTTTTAAAGATAAAAGAAAAACCATAATACTGTTTCTACCTATAGAAAATCATTCTAACTTGTAGTAGCAATAATTGGTGTGAAATAGTAAAAAATGGAAGTGTCTAGTCAGGAGCTCGCAGTCAAGGGCTATGTTCTAGTAGTGGTGGAAGCCTGTCATAGTCTAGTAGTGGTGGAAGACGAAAAACAATAACGGGTGCAAATGCATTCTGGATGCATGGTGGCCACATAAATTTGCTTAGCAATTTTGGCTCCATTTAATAGAGAGCCATTCCTCTAAAGTAGCCACCACTGACAGAAATGAGCTCTTTTTTCATCCTATTTATTAGTCCCAAGATAGGAGCCACCAAAGCTCGCAAAGCCCTATTTCTAGCCTTCATTCTGGGTGTTTTAATCTGTATCTTTTCTTGCTACAGAATTCAAGCTTTTTGGCGGGGGCATATTGTTAGGAAATGGTATAAAAAGCTAAGAAAAACAGTGCCTCCAAAAGATGCCAAATTAAGGAAAAAATTCTTTGAAGAAAAGGTATGTGTAGCATTTTTTAATTCTTAACAATGTTCCCAGATTCCTCAACCTCAAATTATAGTGCTATAAAAACAAAACAAGTCCAGCATTTATTTAATTGTTCAGAATAAGTTATACTTTATACAATAGAAACCTAATACACCTTGATAATATTTTAAAATACTCTGGGTTTTTCCTGGAAATGCATTTTATGTTTAGCCCAACTTGCAGGTAAGTGTTCTTTGGTGTGTTTTTTCTCCTATACAGTACATAGTGGAAGCGACGCCTTCCCGCTACTCTCCAACCCGGGTTGGAGGCTGGCGGTGGGGAAAGCAGCGCTTCCCCCATCGCCTGCCCCAGAGATTGGGGGGCAGCGGGAAGGCGTGCCCTCCTCCTGTAGGCTTTTGCGGGAGACGGTGCGTCCAATAGGGCGAAAAATACGGTATGTATATTGTAACAAAAGGAAACAATGATTATGACAGTAAGAAACCATGTCCTCTCGCCCATCATGCTCTCTGTCTTTCTGACCTTTCAGGTTCAATCATGTTGCTTTTCAATGCAGCAAAATCACTCTGAGTTGACTTTACTGCATCAGTTACAATCTAAGATGCGTGGTTTGAATCTTCCCACACCTAGTTAAAAAAATTGCTTCAATGCTTTACTGTGTCACAGTAATTACCAGCTCTCACCATGTGAGGGCATGTTTAAACAATATATTTGCCTCTCAAAACTGATATGGGGAAATCACCTCAAGGTGACTTTATCACATCAAAACGTAACATGTTAATCAAGCTTCAGTCTTAATCTTAAAATGCAATCTGTACAACTTGAAAATATGCACTTATGGAATTAAAGGTAGAAAGCTAAATATAAAGAAAAGTTGGCTGAGCCACAGCTTGCATAATCGTAGTCGCTGGCCATGATCTAGAGCAGTGCTTCTCAACCTGTTTTAACTGATGCCCCATTTTAGCTAATACAGTGTTACCTCGGGTTACACATGCATGCTTCAGGTTACAGACTCTACTAACCCAGAAATAGTACCTCAGGTTAAGAACTTTGCTTCAGGATGAGAACACAAATCGTGCTCCGGTGGCGCGGCAGCAGCAAGAGGCCCCATTAGCTAAAGTGGTGCTTCAGGTTAAGAACAGTTTCAGGTTAAGAACGGAGCTCCGGAACGAATTAAGTACTTAACCCGAGGTACCACTGTACAGAAATCCCACCACTAACTTCAAACCCAACTTCCCTAATTATTTTATTTTAACGTTCAAATGGATGGAAATTTCATGCTGTTCAGTTTTTTACTTCTATTGTACATATTTTTTTTGAAATACCCTCACACACACAGAATATCTTCATAAGCCCCTGGAGATGGGATGCCTCCTGGCTGAGAAATACTGACACAGCTCACATACAAGGAAGCTTTCATATTAATTTCAACAAAAACACGACAATAGGTGTTCAGGCCCCTCAGACCCTCCATAAAGTAAACTTTGCCTTTTCCTTCTAAAGATTTTCTTCTGTTTTCATTATTTAAAAAAATCTGATCAACCATACCAACTCTTCCTTAGTTGCCATATCCTTGCTGCTTCTTTCTAACACAGGGGCACACTACTAAAACCACTCAGATGACTTGTACATAAGAGGCAGCATCATTATATTAACGGTGTTACATTGTAACTGTTAACTCTTTAATTCGTTTTTCTTAGTCTCTATTTTTTCCTCAGTCCTAGTACATATTCTTCCTCCTCTCTCTGCACTGCCAGGAAGTTCTCAGGAAGTTGCAAATAGCCATGGAAGGAACTGCAGTTGATCCATGGGCCACTTGTGGGGGAAAAGGCCTGCTCTAATACCTAGTCCAGGGGTCTGCAACCCGTGGCTCTGGAGCCGCATGTGGCTCTTTTACACCTTTGCCGCGGCTCCGGGATGGATACTAGCGAGGGGAGGAGGCGCATTGTGCGCCCCGACACTCCCTACTGTGGCGGGCGCTGTACTGGCTGTGACGTCGCATGGGGGCGGTGCGTGCGTTAGTCATGCACCGTCCCGACGTCACCCGCCCGCCCGCCCGCTACATTGTAAGGGGCATGTACGCTGGTCACTGCATTGAAAGGGGGCATGTACGCTGGTCACTGTTTTGAAGGGGAATGAAGAACACACACACAAAAAAAGGTAACTTGTTAATAATAAGTGACAAAAAAAATATTTTTATAATGACGAGTTTTGCGGCTCCCAGGTTTTTTTTCTTCGGAAACGGGTCCAAGTGGCTCTTTTTGTCTTTTTGCAGACCCCTGACCTAGTCTTATTAAAAGGACCAGAATGCAGGACAGTATTTTATACCCTCAATGTGGTCTACACACTGTCCTTGAACAAAGAGTAAGAAGGCGTCCCTTTCCCTCCTCTATCCTGGTATAGAGCAGAATTCAGTTGACAAGAGAAAATGAAGGAGTGTTCCAGCAACACTCCTGAGACTAGGAAAGTTGGCATTTGTGTAATTTGTTTTCTTTTGTATACATGAACAGTTCTTTTCTCATGGACTTAATGCTATGCCAGGAGTGGGGTAAGAAACACCTGCAACTCACTCTGCTTCATCCATTCAACTTGCTAGGTTTGATGGACAGATAGGTAGTAATAACCAATTGTCCTTGTCTGCAAAAAATAACACATTCACATTCAGTTCTCCTTATGGAAAACCGTTGTTTCTATTCATGTACTGCCCTCCACTTTTGAATCAGAGATTCCACACTGCTTTTCAGAGTTGTCCAGCCTCGTTGTTCACTTGAAATATACTTTTTAATATGTGTACACTTCAAGGTCTCATGGGCACTCAAATTGATCCTGAAAAATATAGGGCCATAGCTGCTTGCACCGGTATGAACTTTATCCAGTTAGGTATGGATATAATGGTCACATGGGCAATTGGTGTAATAAACTTAGCTATTTATATATTATTAATATATTTAATATTTAATATTAATATATTTAAGGGATTTGAACCCCACTTTCCACTATACAATATGTCTCAAAGCTATGAACAAGCCTTCTGCCCTCATATGCTCTTCTCTTTGTGTCAACAAGCAAGCAAACCAGAAAGTCATTGGTAAATTATATTTTCCTTTCTGTCAGAAAATCTATAGTTAATGGCTTTAGAGCAAGCTAGGATATCAAGCTGCATTTTGAAGTTGGCTTCATATTTTGGCTTTTTCCAAAGCAGTTAACTGTAGTTTTCTGATTTGAAAGTGATATAGAAAATGGATAGAGAAACAATAATTAACTGATTACTTCCTGGTGTGTTTGCTTGCTCACAAAAGTGGGGGAGTGAAGTGGCTGTATTTGGGGACACAAGACTTGTTCATATAGCTGCTACTTATGCAAAGATACAATAATTTAAACACAGGTACTGCCTCCTGCCAACCAGCCCCTCCCAGTCCCTTACCACTTAATCTGTTCCATGAAATCATGATGTTGCCATTGTTGGATACATTCATGCAGACCAAAAGAATGACACAAATCAAGAGCATGTGTCCTTATCAGCATCATCTGTGTTGCTCACATTCCTTATCTACAAGTACCTACTGATAGATTAAGCAACTTCGAAGATAAAAAACATAGCCTGCAGAAACAACAAGATGGCTTTCATAGTTAAAGAGAAACTCGGTTTATTCATATGTTTTATCATTTATAATTCAAGCACCCAGGAAGATGCACACAGATTTTCATTAGATATATACAAAAAATACTGTAGTATTTTACTAGCAAGTGAAAGTTATGGCTGATTCTGCACGCTATTAATCACTGTAGGTTCAAAGCTATCCAGTACACTTACATGAGAAGTAAGTCCCATCCAAATCAGTGGGGCTTAATTCTGAGTAAACATATAGGATTGCACTGTAAATATCAGTTTCTTAAGGCACTTAGTCTGCAATCCTCTGCACATTTACCTAGAAGTCAATCCTTGCATGCCTTAGTTTTGAGTAAACATGCATAAGATTGTAATGTCACCCTGTGATCCTCCAAAACTGGTGTTTCTAGATTGCAAAAAAGCATTTTAATATGGAAGTCTTACCTTTTCAAAAGTTAAAGAACCACACAGTTAAAAATGCTTCAAAAAGGTGGCTGAGTAAAATGTATTAAAATATATATTGACTTCCTTTGGCAGTAACACACAAAAGAAGGAGCAGGTTTTGTACTGGTAAAGAAATTCTACAGTTAGACCTTGTGTTTAAAATGGCACTGCTAAGTAGAATGTATTTTATTTGTCTGACTGTGGCACAGTAGCCTTTTTATTAATCCATTCAAGATTTTACTAATAAACATCAAAGGGGTTGCAAAAGGTTACTGCAACCAAGCTATGCTAATTTTTAACACCAATGTATACACAGAGTGAAGTGTTGCCTAGAATTCAATGTGCTTGGTAGTGAATTTCTTTGATCCTTATCTAGAACTCTGCTTGTATATGTCATCTAATTGAAGTAAGATATTTTATGGCTGTAATTAAATCTTTTCAAATGCATTATCTTAAACTTAGCTAAAAATGCAGACAATTGTTTAAGAAGCTAGGTATATTATTTGTAAAACAGTGCAGCTTGTTCTAGTATCCTCCTTCCCCACCATGTGACTTCTTCCCAAAGATTTTAATTTAAATCTCACCAAACAGCATAATGGTCCATGAGTTTGTTTAGCCATTTGACTTCCTTTATCACATAGAGATGGCAAACATTCTGTTGCTAACTTGATGTGGCTCCAGGCAGCAAGGCTATGAGGATTTTAAACCAGTAAAAGCTTATCAACTGATTCATTGATATGCTGTAAATTCCAGTCTTTTCATTTTACTTTAAAGTCAACACATTAGTAAGCAATTTGCTGACATAAAGATGGATTGCTTTAAAAGGGTTCCCCTTGGGTGGACAAAGTTCACCTCAATGCTTTTGTGTGCATCTTTAATTTAATCTTGTTCTTGGGCGTTGCCTAAAACTTGTGACTGATGGTGCTTTACATATTGATAAAAATATTTAGAAGGCCTCCACTTTGTCATGTTGTTCAAGTTGAAGGGCAGAGAGGTCACAAAGTAGATACAAAATTAATTTCTTAAATATAGCATTCTTTTCCATACAGCTTTTCTGGGAAATAAAGATATCCCAGTTTTTTAACAGGATATTTTCCTTTTATTCATTAATTAACTACCTTTCCTTTGAAGAAAACATATAACTGCTTGGATCCTAAATTGCTTATCCATTCATGTAAAGTGAAAGGGGTGGTTTCTGCCACCTCTCCTTGTGTTTTCAGCCCACAACACCATATCATAAACCATTCCCAAAAGTTCCCCAACCCCAGGAGGGGAAGTGCCGGAGGGAAGGAGACGTGGGAACACTCTATTCAGTCCAGAAAGGAAAACATTAGGATCCCCCAAAATTTATTTTTTAATACAATTTACATTACAAATTTATATTTTTGGTGTTTGTTGAAGACCTTTTTCAACAAGCCTTTTAACTATAGATTTTTCATCAGTATCACATTTGAAATTGTTTTCTTAAATGTTTTTATTGCTGAACACTTTGGGATGTTTCATAATAAAATAGATTTATGTTTCATAAATAAAAATAGATTAATTGCAAACACTGACTTTGGTCTTACTGACAGGAGGAAAACTACCCTATGATCCTCAGATGAAGGGCAGTATAGAAATTGAATAAATAAAATAAATAAAAATATTTAGGAAACTTCATTCAGTGTCAAATAGCCTGGGGCAGTTTTAGGTAGAAAACAGGCAAAGGGTCCTAATCCTGATTGAGAGCACCTTCTGGATTGTGGCCCCACATTCTGGGTGAGAAGCAGATACAAAGCTAGTAATGTGCATAGGGAATAGGATTCATTATTTAAGCCATAAGGGTGTGTCTTAGCTCGCTGCAAGGGAGGCAACCCTGGCACTGATGCCTCATATACTCTTCAGATCTGCTTGCAACCTATTACAATGGGAGTAAAATCTTTGTCTTACCTTTCAGTTTTCAGAGATCTGCCAACGATTATTGAATTCATACGATACCCGCATAGACGAACTCTTCTCCGAGATTGATTCTAATGTAGCTGAAAGTCAAAACGTGTTTCAGCAGCTAGACAAGAAGTTGGGCCCAGGCATAGATGAAGTTGAATGGGAAAAGATACAGATGCAGGTTGGTTTCAGAGACAAAAATGTGTATTACTTCAACCTAGCTAAAAGACTGACTCTACCTCCTGTGCTTTGTGTTAATTGACTGGTAGCAGCCTTTTTTGTACCTATTATTTACATTTTTATCCTCCCTTTTCCAGTGATGTGCATGTGCTACTCCCATGAGGGAGGATTGGCTGGCTGGGCTACTTCTGCATCATTACCTGTGAGCTTAGGAGTTGAACAAAGTGGTGGACTACTTTTTCTGACCCAAGTCCAAAACTGCTTCCACTATACACCGCTGCACAGAGAATTATCAGTGTGCCCTGTTCAGACAGCAAAGCCAGCTATTCGTGGTTGCCAATGCCAACTTGTTCTTGAATCTTTAACATAACATACCTTAGAGTTCTACCACCTGTCCAGCACAGAGTGTAGTTACCTGATTTGTTGCATTAACCCTTCATCCTATTCACTGTTGGCATCTTAGTGATGTAACCCATTGAGCAAGTTCAGGGAACCATTTTCAGTGCCAGGGCTTGATCAGAACTCACCCACCCTCCATGGGCCATTTTTGAGAGAGCTATCCATCTTATACATCATATGGTCAGGCAATTCAGATTTCACGCCAAGAACAAGTTCAGGCTAATCTCCGATTTTAAGAGCTGTAGTGCTTAGCACCAAAACTTGGAAATAAGGAGATCTCTGTAATCATATTAGGTCAGTAGACAGATAAGTATGTGCGCTCAGAATGGGCCAAATTCAGAGTCTTGAACGTACCTTAAGGACCTCTTGAACCCTTATACCCCAGCTTGATCAGAGAGATCATCTCAAGGAGCAGTTACCATATTGGCCTGAATATAAGCTGCACCCGAATATAAGCCACACCTTTAAAAATCGGGGGGGGGGGGGGGCGGACAAAAAAAGACAATACCCAAATATAAGCTGCTCCCTTAAAATTCTGTGGGCACTCACACCTGTTCCGTTTTACTGTATGTCTATTTCAGCAGCAATATCATAAAAGCCAATTTTTGTAAGGTCGTGAATTTAAGCCACATTTTAACTTTTCATGGTCAGAATTGGGGGGGGGAGTGAGGCTTATATTCAGGCCAATGCTGTAGTTGCTGTCCATGTTTCAGAGGCCCAACCAGTCTCTGCTAAAAATTAGGTATTTTGTGTCACTGCTACCATGCTATGGCACACTTTCCAGCAGAGATTCGACAGGTATCATTGCTTGTGACTTTAGACCTTATCATGCCTACAGGTATTTGCAGTTGATTAATTTGATTAGCCTAGGGACACGGGTGGCGCTGTGGGTTAAACCACAGAGCCTAGGACTTGCTGATCAGAAGGGTGGCGGTTCGAATCCCCGCAACGGGGTGAGCTCCCGTTGCTCGGTCCCTGCTCCTGCCAACCTAGCAGTTCGAAAGCACGTCAAAGTGCAAGTAGATAAATAGGTACCGCTCTGGCGGGAAGGTAAATGGCCTTTCCGTGCGCTGCTCTGGTTCACCAGAAGCGGCTTAGTCATGACCCGGAAGCTGTCTGTGGACAAACGCTGGCTCCCTCGGCCCATAGAGCGAGATGAGCGCCGTAACCCCAGAGTAGGTCACGACTGGACCTAACGGTCAGGGGTACCTTTACCTTTACCTTTAATTTGATTAGCAAGTCACTTTAAGGATTGTTTTTAAATGTGTTTTATATTTTATAGATGAGCACCACGATGATATTTTATATGATGGTACAGAAATACTTTTATAAATGCAGAAATTAGGCTTGTGGGCCAGAGATTCTTTACCCGATCTTAATAGTCACAACCCACTAGGGCTGTGCAATAAATTGCCATCTCAAATACTGGTATTGAAATGGTATTGTGATAAGTGTTTCAACAAGGCAATATACCGAGAACAAAAGGTGGAGACTTGACAGCTTCCCAGAGGGTAGCTCAGCTGATACTTTGCAGGCATCAGCTCTCCTGCTTTGTTTGCTCTCTCACTCTTCACTCTTTCCAAACCCCTCACACAAACCAGCAAACTCTTTAAGCTTAACCAGTATCTTCCACACCATCTCTCTCTCTGCTTTGTTCTCACTCAACCTCACTGAGAAATAAGGAGAGTGGCTGGCTGTTGGTAACCCCTTGCAAGCACACAAACCAACTCTTTAAGCCTAACTTCCTGCTCTCGCCCAAGAGGTCTGCTAATTATGCAGAGCCTGCTAACAGTCCAGGAGGAACACCCCCCCCTCCAGGCTAGACAATCAAAGATCCAGCAGCAAAGTAGACAGAATGTAAAAAAGAACTGGAAAGCTCTTCTTTCTTCCCTCACACTCACCCCCCACTGGTGAAAAAAAAGAGGGGGTAGAGTTTTCATTTTTATTTTCTGGTGGTGTTTATGTTGTTGGTTTCCCCTAAATAGCTTTCCTCCATATTAAAAAGGAAGATTAAAAAAATTTATGTAAAGGAGACAGTCTTTGCTTGCTTGCCCTCCCTCCCTCCCTTTGATAAATAGGGAGAGATTGGTAGTATGGGGGTTTTGGGGGAGCCCTTCTGTGGAGGGGGATGGAGGGGAGAAGATTTAGCTGCCTGCCTTATGCTGAAATGGAAGTTGGCTACTATGTGAGAATGATGGGGGGGGTGTCTGTAAGCAATGCAAGCAAATGAGTGTCTACTCACAAGCAAGCACTACTGAATTCATTGAGACTTACTCCCAGGAAAGTCGAAGTTGGGCTTATGCATGCATAGATTCCACTTAGACCTCCGAGTGGGGAAGCAGATGCAACTTGACTAGTAAATCACTTAAACTACTCTTAAATAAGTTGAAAATGTATTAAATATATTCTATGGGAGTTTATTTATTTTTATTAAATCTACTTCCTTACATTTTATCATGATATTTAGCTGATGCTATATCGTGATGTTGAAAACCAGATATTGCCCTACCCTACAAACCCACTAGAACTCTTTACTACATTTAAATATTTATTTTCTCCATCTTTCATCAGTGAAACATTTTGAGTATTTTATTATTTGACCAGAAATGACTGACAGACTTTAGTGCTGCAAAAGTTGGTGTAGTCTAGCATAATTCCAGTTTCAACTGTTCTGTCAGCTTAAGAGCTGTTGCAAAAATGTACATTTCAAAGCCAATTTTCTTTCTCTTTTTTTCACGTTCTTTTGGACTTTTTTGTGTATGAATACAAAGTGTTGCTATTAAGCCAGTTCAGTATTTTCTATGCTTACCATTTTCTTTGTTTCAGGCGTTCCGGCAAGACATAGTTGACTGCCCAATTTGCATTATGCCGCTCATCTACCCCACTCACCTGCAGGACGGAATTCCCCAAGCCAGCTACCCATCATGCTCCAGCAAGACCGTTCTGCTCTCCTGTTCACACATGTTTCATAGTACCTGTGTTCAAGCTTTTGAAGACTTCTCCTTGGGAGGAAAACCCATATGTCCTTTATGCCGCTCCCATTATCAGAAGAAAATACTTAACTAATGTTTTAATATAATTTTTTAAGGTAACTGAAAAAAGCCATTGGGTTGTATCCAATGCTGGTCATATTCCTTGGAACAGACCCGTTTAAATTTAAGTCCATTAATTTTAATGGGTCCACTTTGAGTAGGCCTTAGTTGAATGTGTATTATAGAAATATTAATATTATAGAAATATTAATAAATAAATATATTTCAAGTATATATTAATTACTTGTCATTTTCAGCAAAAGCTGCCACACAAGTTTTTCCTTTGTGCATATGTTTATGTCAGTAGCCAAAGATTGCTGTCACTGGCCTTCTGGCAAGTCAGAGTGGGATGGGCTTTTATAGTATTGGATACAGCGTATTTTCCCATAATCGGGAAAGGGGTGGAAGAGATGTCAGATTTATGGGGGAAGGATTTACCAGGCCTTAATTAAAACATAGCCATTGATTTACATCCCTTTCATCCAGTTTCTCGAAACCAGAGACTGAAGGCAGAGGACATTGCAAGTGTGGTAGCAGTAGCAACTAGGCTACCATGTTCAATCTCGTCCCTCACAGACTCCCAAGCAGGAGAGGTTTCAATTCCTGCCAAGGAGTAAGCACTGAAACTGGGAAGAAAGGCTCAAACCCTCAAATCTGTAAGCAACCTGGGGGGTCATTTCATGCGTTTCACTAGTCGGATGTAAATACATGCTAGCTCCATCTCATCACCATCCCTATTTTTAGAACAGGGTTCTAAAACATTCAAGAAACTTCCCTGCTGCAATTGCCGTTCATGAGTCATTCCCATTGTTCCACATTGTAGGCAGTCACATTATAGAACCACCATCCTAGTCCGTGAAGAGAGCTTTTCTCTCCCATAAAGTCAGTTCCTCACAAAACAGAAATAATATTATATTACTTGTACCCTACCCATCTGATGGGTTGCCCCAGCCACTCTGGACGGCTTTCAGCAAAATATAAAAGAACCCACAAGGTTGAAGAATTGTTGTATTTATCCACAGGATAACCACTTGAAGGATAGTTAACAGGAAGGTAACTTTTGTTTGTGGGTTCTACGGAGTTCCAAATGGGAAGAATAACAAGCTCACCAAGAGATGGGAGTAGGAGGCAAGCAAGTAAAGAGACAATTGAGGCAGTTCTCAATAGCTAAAAATGCTTTGTGTGAAGCCAGCAAGCTTTTTTTTTTTCATTTCTGGCAATACTTGCAAGATTTGACCATCCTTGCCCAGGTGAGTGAGGCACAAGCCAAATACACTCAAAAGGAATTTTATTCCCTACACTCACCATGATGTGAGTATGACAACAGGCTAGAGACTGGGGCTAGAAAAGACAGTACCAGTATAAAGGCAATGAGGAAATGCTAGAAGAGAATTCCAACTTGTTTGGAGATAGAACCAGTGTCTGTCTGCTTAGTTCCTTTCTGACTACTCAAGAAGGAATCTCTTGTGTAAAGAGGTTCCTTCTTGAGAAGTCGGAAAGGAACTAAGTAGGAATACACTGTTTTACCTCCTTATATTATACATCAAAAAGGTATTGTACAGGAGTGAGGAGAAGAGCCAGCACTCCTAGTCTTCCAGAGCTTTCTACAAGATTCTGCTTGTGGTCAGCTTTCAAATCATGGGATGTATGTCTTTGAAGAATGTTTATTGCTCAGATAAGCCTTGGCGTCCAGCTTGGGTGAACCCAAGTCCCAAAAGATGATTTTCTGTGGGTATGAGCCAGGGACCAAGGGGTGGAGGTTTGCTTATCCGTCAGGGAATCAGTCCAGGATTCTGCTCAGCAACAGTGCTGAATTCTGTGAGCAGAGTAGCTGGGCAAGGATACATGGGAACCCTGACATCCTGTCAGAGTCTGCTTGACTCTGCCGATGAAGGAGAGGAAGAGGTTGAACCTGCTACTGAGGCTCAGAGTTCAGACCCAGTGCAGGCAGAGGGGAGGACTTCTCCCAAGGCTGTGAAGATTGAGCAACGCAGTGCTCCATCTTCCCCCACAGGTTCGGCTGAGAAGTCCAGAAGGCGCAGTAAGTCAGAGGAGGAGATCTCTGATGCCAAGGACGTTCTGGCTGGCCCCAGTGGGTCAGAGGGGGTTCCTGAAGTAGTGCTGCGCCGTTCAGCTCGGACGACCAAGGGGAAACCTCCTGAAAGGTTTGCCGTCACTAGCGTGTGGGTCAGAATGGCACAGTGTGAACCCGAGAGTTTTGAGGATGTTCAGAAACTGCCTCAGGAAGAAGCCAGGAAATGGCATGAGGCGATGCAGAAGGAGATGAACTCAATGGAGTCTCTAGGTGTGTTCTTCCTCACGAAGTTGCCGGTGGGAAAACAGGCCGTGGGTAGCCGCTGGGTTTACCGTCTTAAGCCCACAGCGACAGGAGAACCGCAATATAAGGCCAGATTAGTGGCGAGAGGATTCACGCAGCGCAGGGGGTTGCATTATACGGAAACTTATGCTCCCACCTGTAGGAGTGAATCTCTACGTTTGGTCTTGACCATTGCTGCACAAAGAGGGTTGCTGGTGCATCATTTTGATGTGGACGTTGCTTACTTGAACTCAGACCTCCAGGAGGATTTGTACATGCTTCCTCCTCCAGGGTTTGAGGGCAATGAGCAAGGTACTGTGTGGAAACTTCACAAGTCAATTTACGGCCTGAAGCAATCGGCCAGGAATTGGAACTTGTGCCTGAATGAAGCTTTGGAGAAGCTAGGTTTCAGGAAGAGTCTTGCTGACAGTTGCCTGTTCCTTAGAGGATCAGGAGACTCACAGGAACTGGTGTTATTTTTCGTTGATAACATCATCCACATTGGAAAGGCAGACAAACAGGTGCAGAAGTTTGCCAAAGAGCTTGGGAAACAGTTTCAGCTCAAGAACCTGGGTGCAGTAAGGATCTACCTGGACGTGCAGATAGCGAGAACTGAGGATGGTAGCTTCTTGCTCAGTCAGAAAGGCAAGATTGAGCAGTTGCTTGAGAAGTTCAGAATGTCCGATTGTGCAGGAGTTTGGACACCCATGGAGACGAACTTCGTGAAAGATAGCCAGCAAGCAGAAAGTGCCGAGTTTGAGAATGCTGAGCTCTTTCAATCAGCTCTAGGTAGTCTGTTGTATCTGTCCCAATGGAGCAGACCAGACATTGCCTTTGCTACCAACCTGCTAAGTAGGGAAGCGTCAAAGCCCAGTGTGAGTGCTTGGCACGGTATCAAGCGGGTACTGCGCTACCTGCAGCATACCAAAGACTTCTGTCTTAAGCTGCCAGCTGAAGGTGAGGCGAAGCTCACATGCTATGCGGACAGTGACTGGGCGAATTCGCAGGACCGCAAGTCTGTGTCTGGGTTGGTGGTAAAGTTTGGGAAGTCACTAATTGGGTGGAAGTCCCGGAAGCAAAGTCTCATTGCGCTGCCTTCTACTGAGGCTGAATTCAGTGCACTGTCGGATTTGTGCAGGGAGCTAGAGTTCTATAGATGCTTGGTGCAAGAGATCTATGGGGATTGTAGCTTGCCCATCACGGTTTGGGAAGACAATCAACCTTGTTTGAAATTGGCTGAATCTGCGCAATTTAAGGCCAGAACCAAGCATCTGGACATACGTTTCCAAAATGTGTGTCAGAGTGTTCAGTCAGGTTTGATTCGGCTGAAGTATTGTGCCAGTCACATTAACTTGGCCGATGGATTTACCAAACCTTTAAGCTTCCAGCGTCATGGGGAGTTTTGTGGTGGTTTGGAGTTGGGGGTAAGTTCTGTACATACTTTCCCCACAGTAGCGCAGGGCGAGAGGGGGTGTGAGGAGAACCTGAGCTTACAGGGTTAAACAGCTCAGAGTGTACGCCCTGCCTACTATTGGGAGGGGGGAGATTCGTCATTTCCGAGAGTCTCCAGCCTTTGTTCTTTTTCTCTACTTTCACTTTTGAGGAGAGAGGACGTGTTTTCACGATGCTGTTCGCTGTGATAGATAATGGATAGTCTGCTGTAAATAAAAACTGCTTTTAGCTGCTAAGATCCTGAGTGGACTTTATTTAAGCACACTGAAGAACACACTTGAGTTTCCAGCTTTCTCTTACCGCTGCTTAATCTCTGCATTTGCTCAGAGCCTTTGGAATGTGGCCTTTGAAGTCCGGAGGCCTAGCAGAACTGCGCAGAGATTAAGCAGCGGTAAGAGAAAGCTGGAAACTCAAGCGCGTTCTTCAGTGTGCTTAAATAAAGTCCACTCAGGATCTTAGCAGCTAAAAGCAGTTTTTATTTACAGCAGACTATCCATTATCTATCACAGCGAACAGCATCGTGAAAACACGTCCTCTCTCCTCAAAAGTGAAAGTAGAGAAAAAGAACAAAGGCTGGAGACTCTCGGAAATGACGAATCTCCCCCCTCCCAATAGTAGGCAGGGCGTACACTCTGAGCTGTTTAACCCTGTAAGCTCAGGTTCTCCTCACAGTCTTCCCCTACCTGGATGTGCTTTCATCCATCCTCTATTTAAAAAGTGTTCCTGGGCACATTAATGGTACATCCCAAAGATCTGTAAAGGTGGCGTATCTTATTGCCCATAAACTTCACCCATACAAACAACTACATACATTGCTACCCACTCCCCATTTCTTCTGAAGAAAGTTCACAAGCTCCCCAAGAGGAGAACAGAAAAATCTCAGTGCAGAGGCAGAACATCTGTGAGATGTTCTCAATACCAGGCCGTACACAATGTCAAAGTGTTTTAAGTGAACAGAAGACAAGGTGCACCATTATGAAGCTTGAGCTGAATGAAACACCTCTGAACCAAGTAAGCTGTAGAAGAACATATTGTCAAATCCTTTAATTGACACTGTAAAACAGGCAACTGTGTAAAAGAGATTGGAGAAAGAGGTGAAGGTCAACGTCACATTACAATCTGTAAACAAAGTGTCCTAGTGAAGCCAACTTCTAAATAACCCCTCTATGTCTGCTTGACATTAGCTTAAAAAGCTAGAGAGTAAAGATGTGCTCAGACTTTGCAACAACAATTCTGTCACGCTGTGTTAACACAGTGTACCAGTGGAGGAGAAAGCCAAACAATGGCGCACTTAAGACACTTAACTTGCATACATTTTTGGTCTGATTTGATATACATCTAGCTCATACAAGAAAAGCATATTTGTGCTTTAGCCTCATAACGAGGCAGATGGTTTATGACTGAAGTAGAGGTTTTTGTACCTTAAAAAAAAGGTACAAAACACTTGACTACACAAGTCAAACCACTAGGAATACATTACTAGTATCCATCAAAGAATTACTAATACCATCTACTTAAACACATTTAAGCCTTTATAACTTTAAGTATTTATGTGTAATTTTTATCACTATATTTGAAAGTAGAACATCTGTAAAATAATTTTCAACTGAGGGATAAAATGACAATTTTAATAATTTCACATGGACAAAGTCAAGGAACAGGAGACCATCACATATATTTATAATGGGGGGAGGTGCTGAATCTGTCCCCCTTCTAGTGACTCTTATTTCACTTGCATCTCCAGAGTGGTGCATTGTGGATTTTTGTGTAAGTTTGGAAGTGGGAGGCAGCAATAGCCAGCTTATACTTCAATTTCACAGGGTGAGATGGCCTGTATTATTCTTGTATCACCAGGAAACTGATTTGCTGCAGCGGCACTGGTCACATTACTAGATAGATCCCTCCTATTTTCCTGCCAAAGGCATTAAAACTTTACAGGGGACAGCTTAGACTTTGGCCTAATTTCATGCATGTGGCTGGGAAGGGGCGGGGAATGGAAGGGGAGGAAGAGATCCTACCCATCACTGGCCTATTTAGCACCACAAATATTGTCCCAAATGTGGCCCCTGATCGAGATGCACACCAGTACATAGGATAAGTTGCACACCTGATCCTAAGAAATTACAAGAATTGAGATGGAGCCTTCACTAATCAAATGACTTTTGGGGATGGGGGCAGGTTTCATACCATGTACCATTAATGCTAACCACCCCAGGATAACCAAAGGCAACATTCTCAGGGAAGCATTTCCTCTTGAACAGCTCCTGATTTGAATGGGGCTGTACAGTAGAGCACTTACAGGTGAACCAACCCGAGTTTATTAAGGTACTTACGGAAGATTCCACATGCCATCTGCATTTATTGTCTTTGATGTTTAATTTGCAAATTTGTCTAAGTCAACTCTCTACCTATGAAGAACATGGATTAAAATTCTCAGTAATTGGTATGAACTTTGTCGAAAGCATGATAGCCACAGAATCACAAATACTTTCAAATTCAGTTGGATCCATCTATATGCTGACTGCAGTAGCTATGGTAATAAGCATACTGTTGGTGTACCTTTACTATACAGAACCCACTTATTTTTTTTCTGTAGGCATATTACTATTACGACATGAACGATTATGTTTCAATGTGGTGTTGAGTGGAGGTGCCAAGCACACTAAAAATCCTAAAACCAATTACTACCATTTCAAATTGAGATACAAGGTCTCAATATCGAAACTCTTGGGCCTGGTTCACATAATCAAATGCTGTGAATGTGAATGGAAAAACAAGTCAGGAAGCAGAAGTTCATTGCAACTTCCCTTGCTTAACAGCTTCCAAACGAGCTTATCCACAAGTTGACTGGTTTGTTCAGAAGCCATTAATTTTCCCATTTGCATGTGATGTGAAGTTATACTTAATTCATAACTACAGCTTCCTGGCTTCTTTCCCCACTTATGTGCAGGGTGCTGTATGTGGTGCACAGCACATTAATCTGATTACCCTAACAGTGTCACCGAGTGAGTCGAATTCTCTACATCTTCCACTGTGGCAAAAAGCCTCCAGTTTACAATTTATTCCAGTTCCCAGAAACAGTTTTATGAAAATAAGTTCTGTCCTGCATCTGTTCTATTTGTCATTTCCACTGACAATATTAGAAAAAATTCTATTATGTATTTACTATAAATGCTACCTTCCAAAATTTAATGCAAGATTAATTTTCATAAGAAATCATATGAAACTTAGAATAGTGTCTATTATCCAGGAATTCTACACTGATTTCAAACAGTGTAGAAAATGCTTGTGAGCCCCAATGAATCTAGTAACATTCTGAACTTTTTTAAAAAGCAGGATAATTTGCAGAATTATTTCAACATTGTACAACACATAAAAACCCAGTTTTGGGCTTACTGAGATTAATATAATACTGATATTTTCAAAGTGAGGTAAAACATTAAAGTTGTGAAGATCCAGTTAACCTTATGGGATCTAACTTATAAAATGTGCTCATCTATGAATGGCCAGTGTCACTTCATCATCCAAGAACTACAAACCTTCAGCAAAGTTTCATAAAATGTCATGCTAGCCTTTACAATCTACCTACCTCTACTCACAGTATGTATGCTAACTTCCTTCAGATTCATATGTTACACACAAGATTTGCTAAAGTGTAACAATATCAATGAAAATTGCATGCCTTAATTGGAATCTATATTTTCATATTTAAAAAACTGGAGTTTATCATCTGCTACCTGATTACTCCATGTTTTTTAAAAAGATAGATCAACAAAGGAAATAATGAAAAAATGGTCTATTCTAATGAACTAGAATGCACTGCACACTTAACCCAGGGCATCTAGAGTGGGATAATTGTTTTCACACTTGTGGAAGTTGTGTGCTATTGTATCCTTTTCTCACTGCTTATGCATATAAGGCGACACATTACACAGAAGGGAATGAACAGAATTCTCTGTGCATTTAATGGAGTTGTGTGATTGCCCTAAAATGCATGATTATGTACACAACAATCAGAGGTCTGTGAAATTACAATTTAGCACTGCAACCTAGGCTTACGTTATTGTGTAATTCATGAGTCTCAGTGGAAGTTACCTTTAGTGATAACTGTAGGCCAGTTTGTTATTTAGAACCAGGAACTGCTGGTATCTTAAGACACAATGACAGTGGAAACTCATCAGACGGACAATGAATGTACTGATCCTGGATCTTACCATATTCTCTATAAGTTGTCCGTTTTCATAATGCAATTTTACTGAAAAATCAGCAACTCTAGTAAAGGATTTGCCATTTTCAACTAGCAAGGCTCATCTCAGACACCCAGCCTAATTCTTCAGCAAAAGGTTTATGC
This sequence comes from Podarcis raffonei, assembly GCF_027172205.1. Classification (NCBI taxonomy): domain Eukaryota; kingdom Metazoa; phylum Chordata; class Lepidosauria; order Squamata; family Lacertidae; genus Podarcis; species Podarcis raffonei. The sequence continues at coordinate 12,940,388 of NC_070613.1, forward strand.
TCGGGAGATTCTTGGCCTAATATGTTGATAGATCAATATGGAGGTGTATCCAAAGAGGAATGGAGTTTTCTTTTCCGCTTCCAGGTTTCAAGACAGTTCTGCGCCAGCTGACACAGTAATTTAACATGGATCAATCTGAGCAAGAAGAGAGGACAGTCTGATACACCCAGCTTTCTTGGCTGCAATTTTTTTTTTTTTTTGTTATCAACTTGGACCCAATATACAAACAAGAAAAAGCAATACAAAATCAAGTGCTATGAAGTGACAGGAATGTCATGAAGTCAAAAGGGCTCGGTTCCACCACCTGCTTTTCACAGTGTTTTCTGGTGCCCGTTTACAGATGGCTTTGCAGCCTCAGAGTCTCTTGCATTGTGTGAGAGGTGAAGCTTGTCTAAACCTGCAAAACATTTCAAAAGATAGTCCATTTAAATTTCTCTTTCACTTCTGACAAGTATAGGTGTTTTCAAAATCACATTAGTCTTCGTTCCAATACATAAATAAATTGAAGATTTTTGTCTGTGGAGACCTTATCTGAGAACATGAGAAACTAGACAGGATTATAAATGGCACATGAACAGCATCTGTGCAACTAAACTGCCCCCCTTGCAACTGTCTAGTAGAACTTGCAAACACTGTAAAGTCATAATAGGAGGTATTTCCTCTCCCCAGGTCTAAATATTTGGTTGCTGATGGGAGAAGCAGAATGTCGTGGCATCATTATACAAATTTAAATTCTATCAGTTATTACAGAGGGGGAGGGGAGCTGTCCCTGAGCTTTCCATCACATCTCACTTTCACACAACAAATACTGAACATTTTCATGGCTTTGTCTATTGATTTCTAATGTGACGTTGAATTCATACACCTGCAATTTCATTATTGCTAAATTTTCAAGTAACAAGATAAGCCTCATAAACTGTAAAACAATAAACTAAATCATGCAGTTTGAAAAGCACAACAGAACGGAACAGAACATTTGTCTACTCAAAACATCTCTCTGTCCATGAGTCACTGGTGGTCTTCTAATGTTGCAATTCCTAAATTTCCACCTCAAAGCTTTCCAGCTTTTGCATCATTATCCAAAGCAAACCAATTGGCATGTCAAAACCTGATAAGAAATATCCTGTGCCCACTCTCATTGTTGGTGGATTTGATTGTGGCAACACATTCCTTAGTTACATCTTATCTGAACTACTGTGATGTGCTGTTCATGACGCTGACTGAACAGTGAAAGTTCTGCTTCAGAATATTGCAGACAGGCTATTGAACAAGGCAAGCTGTAGGTGGCATGCAACTCCCATATTACAAGAGCTTCATTTGGTACCAGTCTGCTCCCAGGGAAAATTCAAAAGTACTGACTGTTAAATCATGACAAGCCAGAGAACTACTTGGCATCAAATTGTGTAGGCTTTTGCAGATCACAACTAACATAATAATAATCTTATTATTTTTTATATATTATTATTATTGTTGTTGTTGTTGTTGTTGTTGTTGTTGTTGTTATTATTATTATTCATTACATTCTGATGGTAGATAAAGCTTTTATTCAAACAGGCTTTTGGCTTCATAAGCTGGCTTGGACACTATGGACACTTAAGTATGCAAAACAATTGGTTCAACTAGTTGTTTTAGTTGTTTTTATTTTTACTTTTATTTTATTTTTACCTTTGCTTCATTATAAGTTGCCTTGAGCACCACTTGACAAAAAGATGGGGTAAAATCAAACAAATAAATTGTTTTCTTAAAAGGAATAAACTAGATGAACTCAACACAGAACTACTCGCCACATATGTCTTTTTATACCACATGAAGGAAGCTGGAAACCCACACCAGGCAAATTACTCTCCCTATAACTCTAGAGGGATAGTTTAAATTCAAATTATGCACAATATGGCTATCAAAAGAAAGAGAACAAATGTTACCTAATGCTTTGAGAAGCTCCTCTCTAACTGCAGAGGTGAACTTTCTAACCAGACACAGGGTTGTCACAATGGCAAAGAGGATATTGTAGGACAGCACGATGTAGAAATTTCCTAGCCAGTTAAACCTTCCAAAGTCTCCAAGGAGATCAAACCTGGTAATACCTGCAGGGGGAAGAGAATGTGACATAATTCAGAAAAGCAAATGAATGAGGGTGATATCTAAGATTGAAAAATGACCTCCAAGTACTTTAATCGAAATAAATTAAAAAATTGTCCAGTTGCACCTTGGAGACCAACTAAGTTAGTTCTGGTATAAGCTTTCGTGTGCATGCACACTTCTTCAGATACACTGAAACAGAAGTCACCAGACCCTTCTATATAGTGGGAGGGTGGGATGGGGTTTTTCTCAGAAGGGTAGTAGGAGATGAGTGATTGGTCAATGGGTATGATAAATCTGTTGACGACTGTTTACGACTGCAATTAGTCCTACAGGAAAAAGCAAGGGATAGGATGCAGATGACCAAAAATAGCTTTAGAATATGTAGTGAGACAAGTCTCTCCATAGTTTTCAGTTTAGTAATAAGTTGTAATTCAGCAACTTCTCTTTCAAGTCTATTTCTGAAATTCTTTTGTAAGAATTTCAAAAGACAGCTGCTTTGAGATCCTGTATTGAATGTCCAGGGAGATTAAAGTGTTCTTCTAGTGGCTTCTCTGTCTTGTGATTCCTGATGTCAGATTTATGTTCATTTATCCTTTGGCGTAGGGTTTGTCCCGTTTGTCCAATATAGAGAGCTGAAGGGCAATGTTAGAAGATGAGCAATTAAGTAGGCCTGAGATGGTATGTTTGATGTTGTTGGGTCCAGTGATGGTGTTGTCTGGGTGTATGTGGCAGCAAAGTTGGCATCTGGGTTTATTTCAGGCACTGGTACCAGTGTCCATGTAAAGCCTGGTTGCTGTGTTATTGTGGGTGAGGAGTTGTTTAAGATTGGGTGGCTGTCTGTAGGCAATGAAAGGTTTTCCTCCCAGGGCTTGAGAAAGAGAACTGTCATTGTCTAGGAGAGGTTGTAAATCTGTAATGATGCGTTGAACTTGGGAGCTGTATGTGATTACTAGTGGTGTTCTGTTATTTTCTCTTTTGGGTCTGTCTTGCAGCAAGTTGTCTTGCAGTTTGGTTTTGTGATCTGTTGTTTAACTTCATCAGGCAGATACTTTAGTTCCAAAAAGGTTTGCTGTAGATCTCTTAGGTGAGAATCCCTGTCTGCAGAGTTGGAACAGATGCGGCTGTAACGTAGAGGCTATATACAATTGATTGTTTGGTATGTTTGGGATGGTAGCTGGAAGCATGTAGATATGTTGGTTGGTCAGTTAGTTTTCGGTACAAGGTGGTGTCTATGCACCCATCCTGTATTTTTATAGTAGTTTCCAGATAATGTATTTCTTGCATAGATTGGTTCATTGTTAGGTTGATGGTGATGTGAAAGTCACTGAATGTTCTAATACAGATAATTTTACTTTCCCATTTGCCATTCCCATTATGACAAAAGCTCTCCTCATTTTATCACCCAGAAGCCTGCTTTACTCATACTATGAAAAGCTTCATAGCATCCAATGTGGTGCGTTTTGAGATTCTGCAAAGCACCACATGACTCACTGTACCCTAATGCACTCCACTAATCCTGTTTGGACAGCTGTGCATGTGCATTTTGTTAGCTGTGTTTTAACTGTTCATCTTTGCAGTTTTAGCCTCCCTTTTATCTCTATGGCAAACAATATAGGAATTTCATTTGTGTCCCTCAGTAGGGAACTAGGGAGTCTTGCCTTTAATTTGCTTTTTGTGTAGCAGCAATGACACATCCTCTTGTGTGCATGTGTGCACACTCATTTTTTTCCTGATTATATTTTCTATAAGAAGGTCATCTTCATGCCAGTTGACAATGAATATAAGGTTTCCCACCCCCCTAGAAAGCCTCAGCAGCAAAAGATTACAGACCTATTTTTACCCCTCACATTTTTTAAGGCTGAAACACCTAATGGCTGCAATTACTCACTTCATTCTTTAAATGAATGTGTACTGAAAGTTAAGAAAAATTGCTAAACTGATGAGACTTTCAACAGCAGTTTGTGTAACAGCACAGGGGGCTTGCTCCATCAAAGGGAAAATATGGCTCTAGGCATGATCAAACATTTGAGAGTTCTTCAAGTAGCTCTTTCTAGGTTATTGATGCTACTTTCCTTTGGTTTCCCTCGTTTTCTCTACTTATCTAGCAAGTGAGTATCATCAGTAGTTATGACGGAAAAGCTCATATTTGCTAACTATTCATAGAGGTCTTATTTATTTATTTGTATCCTGCCCTTGAAATGGTCTTCAGAAACCTCAGAATCTAAACATTAAAAGAACAGTATGGTACCAGGCAAGTCTCCTGGAGGAGGATATTCCAAAACGAGGGCAGTGTGGTCCCACAACTAAAACTGCTCTTGTCCTGTTATAAACCACCACACCTCAGAAGGCCAGGAAATCCGGAGCGGAAGCTCACAAATGATAGTTTCTGTCACTGCACTGCAGCCATGAAGGGCTTTAAAGGGCACCAAGATTTTGAACTGAGCTCAGAAAGAAGACTGAGAACCACTGCAGCCAGTCTAGCACAGGGGACTATGATCCTACCACCCACCCCAGTTAGCCGTGCAGCTGTAATCTGAGCTACTTGCAATTTCCAGACTGTCTGCAAAATGTACAGCCCATTGTAATGGCCCTAGTATATTAGTTTTGTTATCTGTGGCTGCAGCTGTTTTCCTATTATCACAATGACAAGGTCATTTGTGTTATGAAACAGTCTGTGTGGCTTTTCAACAAGACCACCTCACTGAGGTTTGTGGCTATGAAGAAACCTGAATCTGGATTTTCCACAACCAACCCCAGACCTATCCACTGTGCTACACTGGCCTCCAAACTGCATGACTGCATTATTGGACAAACCTGATGGTCTACATTCCATTTGACTTCAGGACTAGTTTTAGCACTGAAACTAGCTTGGTTGCCCTGACGCCTGAAGGACAGAGGGGTATGGCCTTGTTAATACTGCTAGACCTCTCAGCAGCTTTTGATACCATCAATCAAGGGCAGGCTACTCAGCTTCTGAACTGGGGCACTTTGAATCAGTTGCTCCATTCCTATCACAGAGGCAGATTTCAGGTGCTGGTGGGAAACTACCACTGAGCTCTGTGAAATTTAGACTACAGCTGTGTTTTAGGCTTTTGCTGTCCTGTCCTTTTACTGCTAATATTTATGCCTTGGTTTATTTTTAATCTTTGCTAGCCACACTTGGAGGACAATTTGCTTGAAATCAGGCCATAAAGTCTGTGCACACATCGACACACACAAATCCCAGGGTTTGTCGGTATAAGATTCTTACTGTCTATTTTTCCTCCTTACACTACACAGAAGGCAAGGGTGTGCTACTAAGCAAATATATGCTGACTTTTCCCAGGATCTTTCCTCTTAACTCTGTCCCTATAGGGCCTACCACCCAAGCCACAGGCTTACAAGGAAACTTAGGCATTGCTGCTTGTGTTTCTGGAACCCCAGCAGTAATGCTCAAAGTATGGCGCTGACATGGGAAGAATGATCAGAGTCTGCACTGGCTTAAGAGCTCCAGCAAAGTATGTTCAGAAAGCTGTTTTATAAGACACTCAAGTTGTACCTAGATTTTCTTTCCTGAAAATATGACTGAAACCATTTACTGATCTGTAGGCAATGACAACAAACTACACACACCTCAATAAAGAGTTCTCTAAACAACAGAAATAAGACTTACCCAGTGTCCTTGACATAACTGGCAAAGCTGAACTGAGGACTAAGATTGAAACGCAGTTCCCAATTATCTGTTTGAACAAAAAAAGTATTTCAATATGATTGATGAGCTCTAAGTCCACCAAGTACAGCACTGAAAACACACCCCAGCTTCTTCTAATTTGATTTTAAAGTCTGCCCATCCCTAAGGTTAATGTTTCCTCTGCAGTTCTCCAATACTGCTGTAAGCCAAGTGTTTCCAAACAACTCAAGTCTCCTCTAAAAATGTTTATATAGACCACAGGGACTTTAGATATTGGCATATACTGTATCATACAAACACAAAGAAAGCATACTAAGCCCCTATTTCTGCCACAGATGCTTTTTAACATAACAGTGAATGTTATGTTGGCTTCCCAGATACAGAGATTCCAGCCTCTGTGCATCCAGAACGGCATTTGGTCTCTGTGTAGAAATGAGCAGCAGGCTGGACTTGCTGCTGTTTTTGGTCCCAAAGGAATCTTTGGGTTCTTTGCTGGTAAGAACCACTGCAGATCAAGAGATGAAACTGTAATGGGCATCCTTCTGTGTGCTGAAGCAGGGGGGCTGAAAGAACACTACAGGTATACAAATCACTGTATAGTTTATGGCATTTAAGGCCACTTCTATAAACACTTGCTTACATGTTCAAGATTTAGGGGGTAATTCAACACAGCATCCAGGAGACTGTTCCATAAATGCAAATATTTCTCCTTGCCCAGCAGAATCATATCCCTTCTCCTTCACACTCTTCTTGGAGTCTCCTGAGTCTCCAGAGCAGATTTGAGGGAGTCACAGGGGGAAGGAGGGGGGAAGCCCCACTGCACTAGAGGGAGTCCTTGCACTGGCTTCCGTTTATGAAATGGGTGGTTGAATCTGACCCTCACACATTAAGCATGGATTACATAAATATGTGATGAGCTCCATTGGACAAAGGTAGAGTGTATCAATCTAATAAAATAAAATGTTGAGCATTATATAGTATAGATGGGGACTGAACCTTACTGTTTCCTTTCTTCAGTTTCACAAAGGTATGAAAAAACAGCTGCCCTTAACTCAACCTCTGGGTACAGAACTGCTCTTTTACATTTCACAGTGCTTGTGCAAGAGATGTACCTCCTATCAGTATTGTCATTTAGTTGTGTCCGACTCTTCGTGACTCCATGGACCAGAGCATGCCAGGCACTCCTGTCTTCCACTGCCTCCTGTAGCTTGGTCAAACTCATGTTCATAGCTTCGAGAACAATGTCCAACCATCTCGTCCTCGTGTCGTCCCCTTCTCCTTGTGCCCTCAATCTTTCCCAACATCAGGGTCTTTTCCAGGGAGTCTTCTCTTCTCATGAGGTGGCCAAAGTATTGGAGCCTCAGCTTCAGGATCTGTCCTTCCAGTGAGCACTCAGGGCTGATTTCCTTCAGAATGGATAAGTTTGAACTTCTTGCAGTCCATGGGACTCTTGAGACTCCCCCAGCACCATAATACAAAAGCATCAATTCTTCAGCAATCAGCCTTCTTTATGGTCCAGTTCTCACTTCCATACATCACTACTGGGCAAACCATGGCTTTAACTATACAGACCTTTGTCGGCAAGGTGATGTCTCAGCTTTTTAAGATGCTGTCTAGGTTTGTCATTGCTTTTCTCCCAAGAAGCAGGCGTCTTTTAATTTCGTGGCTGCTGTCACCATCTGCAGTGATCATGGAGCCCAAGAAAGTAAAATCTCTCACTGCCTCCATTTCTTCCCCTTCTATTTGCCAGGAGGTGATGGGACCAGTGGCCATGATCTTCATTTTTTTGATGTTGAACTTCAAACCATATTTTGCGCTCTCCTCTTTCACCCTCAATAAAAGGTTCTTTAAATCCTCCTCACTTTCTGCCATCAATGTTGTGTCATCTGCATGTCTGAGGTTGTTGAGCTTCATCAGCTCTGAATCTACTTGTACTTGTCCTTATATCAGTATAGAACTATTATACTTATCTCAGTATAGCACTATTATATTAAAACTTGCCACAACACAATATAAGTTTTCAAACTCTCTAGATATATGTAATTGGCCCACAATTATTTTTCTAACATGCTGTACATGAAGGGGCTGAGCATATATATTGGGATTCCTCAACATTTTTAATCAAGGATCATCTATAGTTGTTTATTTTCCCACTTTCAAGAATTGCTTGCAAGATGAAAGCAAATATTTCCCCCTTCCTCCAATTCTTTGAATACAAAAAAAGAAAGGGGATCTCAAAAATTCAGAAGTTAATGGACAGTAGGTTTTCAGTTTAAATAATTTTGATCTGTTTGTGGGAATGACTTTTTAATGTGTACACCCCAGCACTAGTTCTTCTAAAGCCACTATAAAGTTCTGGAAAAGTCAAAGTAGCCTCAGAATAAAAAGTGTTGCTGAATAAAACTACTTCCGATTTAGTTATTCAATTTGAATTAATTTGCCTGCATTACTTTTAGCAACTAAATTCTTTGCATTTCAAAGAAGCTCCTAAAGTACAGTTTGCACAAAGTTACTCATTAGCAATACAAGGGGGGGAGGGAACCCTTCAACAGATTTTCTATGGCTAGTTAACAAGCTTGGCCATTCCAGCACTTTACAAGTGAATGGACGCCATCCAAACTAAACAGGACAAGGCTTTTCCTTCCTTCCCCTCCCCCTCAAGACCATTCAGGGCCTGAAAAAAATCTTCTAGTCTGTTTACGCAACTTACAAGCACTAATCACCACAAATGAGCCATTCAGAGCAATTACCATCTGTGGGAGTCAGGTTTGCCTTGGCTGGAAGAAATGGGCAAGCAAGAGGAGGGAGACATCACCACCTCAGACTTTTTAACCTACCTTTGTCATCGTTGTGTCATCCTTTCTGGGAGTGAAATCTCCAAAAAAGCGTAAGCTATAGAAGCCCACAACCGAAGAGACCATTAGATAGCTGTGAGAATCAAGGAATAAAAGAACCACTAAAGAATGCCGGTTTCAGACTCCTAGAAGACTTAAGCACCACAAAGGGAAGGGGAGAGAGAGAGAGAGAGAGAGAGAGAGAGAGAGAGAGAGAGAGAGAAATAACAACCACTTTTGAGTGCATGGGAATGGCCAGCCTGTCATTTTCTCTCTTCTAGGCAAGTGTCTTAGTAAATTAACAGCATCCCAGAAAATTAGACAGAATACTTGTTAACAGACAAGAACGCCTACTGAAAGAAAGGATACAAAATCAAAATGATCTCGAGTGCTGCTCCCACAAAACCAAATGTGGACAGAGAGGCATTTCCTATGCCAGGCCCCTGCAAGATTTAAGAAACAAAAGTATTACACAGACAGCACTATTATTTTTCTGCCCATAAAATCTCAAGTGCATTGGACAGAAGTACTAAAAATGAAGAGTTAGGAAGCATCATTTTCTGATAATCTTCTTACTAAGCTAATCCCTAGCCATTAATAATCGCACTCTATCAAGGCTGAAAACATGAGCCAGACATTTCAAAACGTAATTATTAGCCATCCAGATGAGCTATGTTAGAATGCCAGTGTGCACATTCAGAATATTGAAATGCACAAATAATTTGACGCAAATAAAGGGAAACCAGGGGAATTGTAAAGCAGCTTGCCTTACTGGCTACTGCAGTCTCAACAGTAAACACAACTCTTTCAAAATCATGCTCCATGTGTAAATAGAGTAACACAGAAAAGTCACAATATAACTAAGATATATACAAAGAAGGGTGACTGTACACAACTAGAGCTTTGTTCAGTCTTGCTGCTGATGTGGTCCCTGTTGCTTTAGATACATGCCACTTTAAACAGCTTTCCCCACCAGTGGTGGTTAAAATGGTGACAAACAAACAGCTCTGTGCATTATTAACCTGTACACATATGCTGCCGCTTCCAACATTGATTATTGAGATTGTTCCTTTTATTCTATTTAGATATGTTCCAAATGCCAAACAATGTGCGAAGCACACTTCACAATATGAAAACTTGAGGTTGCGTGACTGCTATTAAACTCAAAGTCAGGGACAGAATTCATACTTCTGAACACAGGTCTGCAATTCTATACCCATTTTCCTGAAGCCCACTGAATTCAATGGGACTTTTCCAAGTAGGCATGTATTAGATTGTGCTGTCAATGTGCCTTTTGCTGGTGTTAATATCACAAAAGAATAACACTTTACCCTTGACCCCTTTGGCATTGCAGTTTCATCAACCAGCAGGCAAAGAATATTGCAAGCAACCAAGAGGACAGAGATTGCCTTAAAAAGAAAAAGAAACATCAAGTCATGAAGGTTCAAAAACATTTGCTGTATTTCACACTGATTACCATTTCTGAGGAATCCCCCTCTGTACTGGAGAAGAAAACTGGGTGCTAATGGCTTAGGGCAGTGGTTCCCACAGGGTGTGGCAGGAGAGGGTGGCAAGTGTGGCAGATTCAAGGACAATCAAAGAAACATTTAAACATTTCAGTGTAGTATAGTATCATATCACATCAATATAATTGTTTTATACTCTCTGGATGTCCCACAATCATATTATAAAGTACCGTATTTTTCGCCCTATAGGACGCACTTTTTCCCCTCCAAAAATGAAGGGGAAATGTGTGTGCGTCCTATGGGGCGAATGTAGGCTTTCGCTGAAGCTTGGAGAGCGAGAGGGGTCGGTGCGCACCAACCCCTCTCCCTCTCCAGGCTTCAGGAAGCTATCCGCAAGCCTTGGGAGCCCGCGGGAGTTCCCGCCGGGCTCCCAAGGTTTGCGGACAGCGGCCTGCAGCCCAAAACCCGGGGAGCGCAGCAGAGCGCGCCCCGGTCTTCGGGCAGATATCCGCAAGCCTGGGGAGCCCGGCGGGAGTAGCCTGTTCTGGGGGCTGGGGTTGGGGGAAGCTCAGGCTTCCCCCGCCTCAGCCCCGCGCCTGGGGGGGATTTTTTTTCTTTATTTCTTTATTTCTCCCAAAAAAACCCTAGGTGCGCCCTATGGGCCGGTGCGCCCTATAGGGCGAAAGATACCATAGTTGTGTTCTATGTTATAAATCAAGCACAAAAAGAAGTTGTTTCTTTTTGTTTTCCAATGTACTTCTTATCAATAAAAAATTGGTGTGGCACAAGCAAATTTTTATTCTGGAAGTGTGGCCCAGGCCCAGAGAAAAAAGTTTGAGAACCACTGGCTTAGGGAGACAAAACAGCTTCTTCTTATTTTGTTACTCAGCTCACACACGTACATGAAAAAGATCACTAATCTCAAAAGGACAGATGGGTTTTAAGCAATGGAAGGAAATTACAGCTTACAGTTTCAATTAGCAGCAGGATCATTACAGCTGGATACACAAGATTCCTCTCCCAAGCTGAAGCCTTTTTCCGTCGTTCTTTTAAGAGACAAATAAGCAAACTTGCTATATTAAGGTGTTTAGATGCAAACATCTTTTCCTATTCTGAAAGTAGAAGTTCTCTAAGATATAGATCCACCACACTTAACTAAAAGCAGCCCCAATTAATATTGTAAGCAAGACTACTGTGGAATTCCAAGGACAACTTCCTAGCCTACCTCTGGTTTCAGAAGCAATTTGTAGGTCATTTATATTGCCCTGTCAGGCAATAAGTGGCACACACATTACTCCGCGTACCATTAAATTGTCCCTAACCATGACCAGGCAAAGTAGTGGAAGGATTCATTTTGGGGATATCAACCACCTACCCATCTTTCTGGAATGTTTTCCCCAACAATCTGGCTTCACATATGAGGAAGCGCTTGGAACATTCAAACATTTGGCTCCCTGTATGGAGTCTGCAATGGTACCCTTTTCACTACAGATTACATCACATGCAAAAAGCTTATCAAAAAGAGCTAACATCCCATTGACAGAAGAATGTATATGTAATTTATTTCCTCTTTTAATATAATTTTCCAAAAGCGTAATCAACCCATGGAATTTGCTACAAGGTGTGGCAATTCTCACCAACTCAGGTGGCTTTAAAAAGTGATTGGACGAATGCATGGGAGGATAAGGCTTATGATGGCTCCAGGACCAGAAACAGAATGCATCTGAAGACCAGCTGGTTAAGCACAGCAGCAGGAAAGGGCTACTGCACTCATGACCTATTTGTGGGCTTCCCACAGGCATCTATGGGAATCGGGGTGCTGGACTACACAGCTCTTTGGTCTAATCCAGTAGGGCTCTTATTTCCTTATCTTGTGTGACTATATTCATCCGTCAGATGGGATACTTAATTTTAAAAAACAACTAAAAGCTATTAAGTACATATTTACTGTGTCCCATCAGGGGAAAAGACAGGGCATAAATAAATCAAAACCCATTTACAGGACTGCAGGGTTTCCTGCCATGAAGTGTGATGTTAACAAAACCTATTTACACAAGAGATCGTCTTGGTAATAACACCTGATATGATAAGCACACACATTTCTAACACCACCCAGAAACAGTTTTAAACTGAACTAACACACACACACAGGGAACCACAGAAAAGGCCCGATGTAATTACCCAATTTTGTCTTCATACTCTTCACATTACTTAGTTCCTGCTTCAGCTGCTTTGTGTTGTACTCCACTGGTGAAGACATCCCTGTTCAAGAAGAAAGACATGGCCACTTGGTTAAGGCTACTAAAACAAACCTGGCTGGATTATAATGGTGCAAAAGAAGCAATTGCGTCAGGGCCCATGCCAATAGGGGCCCAAGACTATGAGCTGAAGCTGCTAGGAAAGTTATGAAGCAAAATGTGCAAGCAACCTTCTAAATGATTTCTGTGAAAAGACTCACATTGACTGCTGCCAGCTATGTTTTTAGCCAATGAGTTAAATCAGAACTGTGACTGATGAGTTGTTTGAATCCCAGACTATCAGAATCCCTGGGATCCTAAAGAGTTGTTATTTTCCTTCCTCTTTCCTGCTTTTTTCTTCTTTTCTAGTCCTTGGCATTTCCACTGCCCTTCCTTTCTTTGCAGAAACCAGGACGCACCTTTCCTGTGGTCCATCTGCAAAAATATAAATTGTCCTCTGCTTCCACATGGAAAAAGGCAAACACCTCTTTAACCATTTTACATCAGGACCAGAACCATAGATCACAGGTGGAGCATAATGTTTGTATGCATGGAGTCCCAGGTTCAACCTTTGGCATCACCAGTAATGAGGATAACAGCACAGCTAGGAAAGTCCTCAAAGAGCAGCTGCCCCTTGGAGCAGAGAAGAGTGAGCTAAATAATGGGCTACCCTGTATAAAGGAAGCTTTATTTGTCAATACAGGTGTTTGGATGCTCACCAAATCTCGCTGCATCTGCAGTAATTTTCACATCAGTGTTAATGGGAAATACATCAAATCTTTAATATTTACACTGACGCATAAATGACAGGTCTTACAACTTCCTCCGAGATGATAACAAGGCAACACTAATCCCAATATTTTGCCAAAGAGCAAGGCAACATTTTAGAGCAATCACATCAGAACTCTGAAAGACAGCACAAACTATTCAAAGCACTACAGCCTCTCAACTTCATTTCAAACAAGCACAAAAGTTTAATGTCTGCATTGTCTAGCCAATAAATCAAACTGGTAGACAGAACATGTCCAGGCTAGTCATGAAAAATTAGAAGGGATTCTCCAAGAAAACCACAAAGCAGCTCATTTAAGGTCAATTTAACAGTATTATTTTGTTTTTCTTCCAGCCCCAACATAATATTTCAGTACCTCAAAGGAAATTGTAGGAGTATCTATTTGCATTCCCTGTAGGTGATTGGCAGTTCAACACCAATTAGTTCAAAATTACACTGTTACTAGTACGCAATAAAAACAACACCTTTCATCTTTCTTACATAGGTCAGAATACCTTCAGAGCCAATAACTTTGATCAAATAAGCATTTTTGATCCTGCCCCACCCGTCTACTTGGATTCAGGAAAACTAATAGCTAAAGGCAACTTTTCCCTTTTAATATAAAGAAAGTCCTAGCTTTATTCTTTTGGTGTAGGAATGATGTGGGTATTGAAATACAATATGCTAGAAACACTTCTGCCAATCCAGTCTCTTTCGCAACAAGAAAGTTTAGGCAGATCATCCATTGCAGGGATGATTTCCTCACCACCAAAAAAAAAAGTATATGGGGAAAATAAAGTTATATAAAATTCACATTTTATAAATTATAAGTGTTTTTAATGACTGGCATTATCTTAAAAAGGCGTTTTTAAAAGACACAAGATTAATAATAATTTAAGTTTTTTCAGTCTGATTCCTAGAAGCATTCTGCTAAGCCAGAACCGAAGTAAAAATATTGCTGATTCAGACCCCACCGTCTAGGAAATTATGAAGATTATAGCTACCAAAGTTTCTCATTCTTTCCAGGATGAGGGGCAGGTTCCATAGCCCTTCATTATGCTAGTACCTGAGTTTCTGCAAAAAAGGGGATTAACATCTGTTCTATGTGTGTCCACACTTGCAAACAGGTGCTCAATACTTCCTTGTTCAGTATTTGTTAGTTCTCACTAGCATACAAAGACACGGTTCTTCAACAGCTGTGTTTGTTTTTCTTGGATAGATGAGTGGGACAAGCGAAGGTCCACAGCACCACTGTGTTGACTGCCCCACAGACAAAGGAAGATTCTGAAAAGGTTCCATGTTTAGCCCAGGGAATTTTTATGTACAATGCTTTATTACACACAAACCAACTAACTTATTCAAGAAACCGAGGAGAACATTTCCTGTTTTGTGGTTGCAGTTCCAACACCTCTGATCCTACACTGTTGCAACTGTGGATAAACAGGAACTGCAGCTTCCTACTCCAAAGCTGTTCTTTGGGATTCTTCAGGGAGAGGGGATTTTCATCAGGACTGGCATGGGAGAAAGGCTTAACTTCCCTTCCTCTCAAAGTCCTGATTAGTCATAGGGGCAGTATCTCCAGCAATTGCTGGGTGAAGTGCAGGAAGCATACGAAGCTTTCTTCTACCCAATGAGACAATTGGTCCATCCAGCTCATTACTGTTTAGACTGACTGGTGGCAACTCTCCAGTTTCAGGCAGTCCTACCTGGAGATACCAGTCTGGTATCCCGGGACACCAGGGACTTTCTACATGTGGAGCAGACGCTTCACCACCAAGCTATGGTCCTTCTCAACAGTTGACTAACTAGCTGACCCCCTGATCAGGAGCACTCAGCACTGCAATGTTTTGTAGCAGGCCCATCTGTCCACAAAAAGTTGAAAATAGTCAAACTAAAGGGAATGTGACTCTAGTAACTACACGTATTCCAAAGCTTCTCAGCTATACAGTAAAACATCTAAGCAACTGAAATGCATGTTTTAGTCTTCCCATCTGATTCCCTGAAAGGACAGAATTCAAAACCGATTGTGTCAAAACACGATTTCTCTTAAGGAAAGAAGGGGGGGGGGGGAACCATGACCATTCCATGAGCACCAAGGAAACAATAATGAAATACACAGCAACAATTACTGTGCCGTTCCATCATAACATCACGCTCGGTAGTTAGGGAAAAAATAATTACTCCACTGTAGCTTCAAAGAAATTCACTGACATTTGTGCTAAAGGTAATATATAAACCAGTTCAATGAAACAGATGCTCTGCTCTAAAAATCTCAAGGTAGTCTTTGAAATTCCAACTATAATTCTCTGTATTTTAGATGCTTATACAAATAAAACTATTCTCTATGGTTACATTATGACATGCAATGCCCTTGAGCTCATTTGGAGGTTCTAGCAGGGCAGCACAGCTATCATATACCTTTGGCCGAAGAACGGTGCATTCATTCTAATCTGAGATAGTCATCCTCTTCCACCAAACTTGCAGCTTCAGGAAGGATGCACATGGAGCAGTGAGGGAGGAAGGGCCCAATCAACCTTGGCAACCAATGGAATGACAGACGTCACAGCCAGATCACCCTCAAAACAATGTCACTTCATTGAAATTGTCATCCTATTTTTGTTTCTTGTTTTTTTTCTTCTTATGACCTTCATTTCTATACTGCCAGAACAGTACACAAACACTTGGGCCACAATCCAGCAGCATGTGCATACCCTCTGATGGAAAAGGACAATGTGGTATTTCTTTCTGCGAGTTCCCTGTAACGTTTTATGCATAGCATGTAAAGAAATGGTTGGCATCCATCTGTTTTAGAGGCAAAGGAGCGGGCCTCCAGTGGTTCTGAAGTTAAATCACTGCATTAGCAGCACCAAAGTAACCTCTCCAGGGTGCAAGCCTGGGACGTGTGTATGGGGGTCCTGGGCTGCCCAGATGACAAGACCCCCCTCTCTTGGCCTCCCTGATGTGGTCCAAAGGAAAGCAGAGTGCATTTGGCACCAGCTTGGCTGCAGCAGCTTCCGGAAGGAGGCATACAAGGAAATGTATTCTTGGTTTTGCCTTTATTTAAAATGGCTGCCTACACCACAATCCGTTCAGAGTGCTTCCAGAGAGCCAGTGTGGTGTAGTGGTTAAGAGCGGTAGTCTCGTAATCTGGGGAACCAGGTTCGCGTCTCCGCTCCTCCACATGCAGCTGCTGGGCGACCTTGGGCCAGTCACCCTTCTCTGAAGTCTCTCAGCCTCACTCACCTCACAGAGTGTGTGTTGTGAGGGAAGAAGGGAAAGGAGAATGTTAGCCGCTTTGAGATTGCTTAAAGGGAGTGAAAGGCGGGATATCAAATTCAAACTCTTCTTCTTCCTTAAGAAAAGGCAGGTTTGGATCGAAAACAAATGTGGCAGCTGGTAAAGCTTATCATTTCTGTAGAAATGACAAAATACTGCCTCTTTATACAACCAGATACAAGACGAACCACCATACATATCAAACATACCTACCATTTAGCCTCCTCATGATAGCTTCTTCTTCTAAGGTGATGATATATATCTGTTCATCCAAGTCTTCAAGGATCTAAGTCAGAAATTTAGACACTAGATAAATATGCATTACAGGTAGTCCATACACAATTCACCATGTGCAAAACCTAGAGGGAATAGGAGCCTAGGCATGAGGACAACCTATACCACTGGGCCAAGTGTGAACTGGCCCTCAGCTGACCAAAATGGCAACGTTTATTTTTAAAACAATGCTTCTGGCATTCTCCTAGGTTTTTCTCTTGGTTCCCAAACACAATAGATAATTTTAAAATTTGTGCATATAGAATTTATCCTATGTGATGAGAAAAATTCTTCATGTTGTCTACATATGGGGAAGGTTTGTTAAAAAAACGTTCACTTGACGACACAGGTCAAGACCACAATTCTGAAAATATGCAGGTACAGATTTATTTATATGTAGGACCCAGGTTACAACATAAAAGCATTTTCCTATAACAAAGACTATGAAACAAAAACTTTCAAGTTTGTTCAGACCTAATATTTTTTCTAGAAAGGTATTACAGTTTAAGTCACCTGGCCTGAGATAGCTCAGTCAGTAGCACATGAGAATCTTAATCTCTGGGTCGTGGCTTTGAGCCCCATATTGAGCAAAGGATCCCTACATTGTTGGGGTTGGACTGGATGACCCTCAAGGTCCCTTCCAATTCTATGATTCTATGAATCTGTGATTCTAACAGAACTTGGTCAAACACAGACTTTTTAGGTAAAGCTACTTTCTAGTTGGGACGCTGGTGGCGCTGTGGGTAAAACCTCAGTGCCTAGGACTTGCCGATCGTATGGTCGGCGGTTCGAATCCCCGCGGCAGGGTGAGCTCCCGTCGTTCGGTCCCAGCTCCTGCCCACCTAGCAGTTCGAAAGCA
Organism: Podarcis raffonei; assembly: GCF_027172205.1. Lineage (NCBI taxonomy): Eukaryota > Metazoa > Chordata > Lepidosauria > Squamata > Lacertidae > Podarcis > Podarcis raffonei. Next base: position 12,957,854 of record NC_070613.1, read on the forward strand.
CTCTTAAGTGCAAGTAGATAAATAGGTACCGCTTTATAGCGGGAAGGTAAACGGTGTTTCCGTGTGCTGCGCTGGTGCTGGCTCGCCAGCTGCAGCTTCGTCACACTGGCCACGTGACCCAGAAGTGTCCTCGGACGGTGACGGCTCATGGCCTCTAGAGCGAGATGAGCACGCAACCCCAGAGTCGGACACGACTGGCACGTATGGGCAGGGGTACCTTTACTACTTTCTAGTTTGGGATTCAGGTCCCAAGCACCATATTTTTGGGCCCGTTACAAACATGTTAACATGTGCCTTCTCCGCACACTTGCCATGATCCCATACATACAATTTCATGTTATCATAAAAGAAATTTTTCTAATTCTGAAATTGTATACCTTTCTGAAATTGCACCATGGTGCACACTGAGGTTTCTCTGCCATGCCCCCAAACACTCCTCATTTCTGCTATTTTGTTAGAACACAAATTCCAGCCTCAATGAAAGTTCTACAAAGCTTGCTGACTATTTTGTAAAAAAAATGGTCCTAACAAAGGGAGTAATGTTTTGCTTTTTTTATCATATTCTACCAACACAGCAGCAAACGTTTTACAAATAAATCGATTCATTTCACAGCTTTATCTTTCTGCACTTTTTCTTTGCAAAATCATAGATTGTTTTCCAAAAAAATCAATTTCTCATTAGATCCCTTGACCGACAAAATAGCCAGGTGCCATAACTGGAGTTTTTGATGAGTGCAAGCTTGCTTACACTTATTTCAGTGTCTGACAGAGAGCCTGGCAGTGTGCAAAAAGTAAGGAGGGCTATATACACTTCACTGAAAACTAACTGCAGTTGTTTGTTGCAAATATCCTTTAGTAAGGTAAGTGATGATACTTCACACTCTTTTCCAAGTGGACTTGGAATATTTATTTTCAGGTGGAAATGTCTCTGAAATATCTGTAGGATATGTGTGAAACAGACATTTAGAAGTTTCCTCCAGTTTATCGGGGCCTAGTTAAGTATTTTATGACTGAACAAAATATAGAGCATATGGGTTTATTTGATTACAATTTAGCCTCCTTATCCCCTCATGGTAATGGGGTTACAGCCTGGCCAGACCAGGCTCCCACTTGATCTCAACCCACCCACCCTCATGCTTGGGACCTGTTTGGATTTGCTTATTCCATCAAAGCAGGCAACACCTACCGCTGGCTTTACAAGCAACTGACCCATCACTGTAAACATTCGTGAAAGTCCCACTGGTGTGCATACTGTGGAGGAAAACGAAAGATAACACAGTTCTAGACTCCATTAAACAGAATCTGAAAGAATTAATATAGGGAACGGGCAATTGTAGTTAGCAAGAGAAGCTCCATTCTGCCCCATAGTTTCATAATTTGTTGCAATGCAGGATAGGCATTGGCTGTTTTCAAGCAAGTCAGAAACTCTAGTAGGGGTATGGAGTTAGCTTTACAGTTGTCTGAATTACGGCCAAATCCATTTCCTTTTTTCATTTTATTACTCTGTCTTATTCTCATATCACTGAAATTTAAAACTGAGAATGATTCAAAGATGAGTTGTTTTGTCCAATTTATGAGAAACTACCTCCACCCTGTTACTGGTCAATATTCTGCCACCAATAATGAATTTCCTGGGAGTATCTTGTAGAAGTTTTATTGTTCAAGTAAAAAGTTAAATTAGATACAGTTTGTAAGCTTGTATTCCTATGCTGCAAGTTGCCCAGACAACAATGTCACAGAGTGACTACATAAATATACTTAGCAGATAAGTAAATAAATATCCCTCCCCTTTTAACAGATGCTTCTACACTCTGAGCATATACTGGGATAGTAACAGAGCTCAGCGGCAGAGCATATGCTTTGCCATGCAGAAGGCCTGGCTTCAAACCCCAGCATCTCCAGCCAAAAGTATATCAGGTAGCATAACATCATAAGAGGAGGCTGCTGAATCAGACAATGGCCCATGTAGTCCAGTATCCTGTTCTTACAGTGGTCAAGATGCCTACGGGAAACCTGTAAGGAGGACCTGAGCACCATCCGCGGAGGCAGAGCACGGCCTCTGTCATGGCTAAAAGCCACTGAGGGACTTCTCTTCTATGAATCTGTCTAAGCCCCCTTTTAAAGCCATATAGATGGTGTGAAAGATCGCTGTCTGAGACCTGAAAAGCTGTTGCCAGTCAAGAAGAAGAAGAAGAAGAAGAAGAAGAAGAAGAAGAAGAAGAAGAAGAAGAAGAAGAAGAAGGAGAGAAGAGTTTGGATTTGATATCCCGCTTTATCATTACCCTAAGGAGTCTCAAAGTGGCTAACAATCTCCTTTTCCCTTCCTCCCCCACAACAAACACTCTGTGAGGTGAGTGGGGCTGAGAGACTTCAGAGAGAAGTGTGACTAGCCCAAGTTCACCCAGCAGCTGCATGTGGAGGAGCGGGGAATCGAACCTGGTTCACCAGATTATGAGTCCACTGCTCTTAACCACTACACCACACTGGCCCAGAGCAGACCATTCTGAGCTTGGTGAAGTTTGACCTGGCATAAGGCAGGCTCCTCTGTTTCTGTATATCTCATTGGGGGCACCCAAGCTGCTGTACGCAGCTTTGTCCTGAGATGTTTATTTGTTGCTCAGGTTCAGGCAACTGGCAAGCATGCTGTCTCCTCTTGTTCATACGCTGCAGACTACAATTGTAACTTTTCATGACACCTTGCTAGCTCTCAAATATGCAGTCTCCAATTTCCCTTCTGTATAATGGACAAAACTCAAAACAGAGGGATATAAGAAACAAGTCTTTACATTTTTTTTACATACGAAAAGGAGCTGTTATGAATGCCAAGATATGGTTTTTCCAGCACTGAAGTTTTCACAACTAGTGAGCGCATTTATAAACAAATGTTGTTAATACTAGTCAAAAACCAATAGCCAGGGGTGAAAGGATAAAGGCGTTGATACTCAAACGTCAAAAATAATTACATATGCATTACTTCCTCTTCTGGCATATACTGCAAGACTTACGTAGAAGTAATAAACATCCCATCAGTGATATACAGGAATATAAATAAGGGAGGTAGAATTCCCAAAGATCTGAAAATAAAAAAGGTAAAATGGATTCAGCTTGTACACTATTTTGTCTCTTTTGGGCAATAACATGGGAAAAAAGTATGCCGATCACCGTGCAATCATTCTGCTGCTGTCTTCGTAAACAATTATACTACCACGCTTACAAATTTTTGGACCACAAACATTTACTTTAACACTTTAACAGTGGCTGACTGAAGACATGGACAAATCTATCCTATGAATGCATATACAGTGGTGCCCCGCAAGATGAATGCCTCGTAAGACGAAAAACTCGCTAGACGAAAGAGTTTTCCGTTTTTTGAGTTGCTTCGCAAGACGAATTTCCCTATGGGCTTGCTTCGCAAGACGAAAACGTCTTGCAAGTTTGTTTCCTTTTCCGTAAAACCGTTAATACCCAGGGTGCATTGCTTGAAGAGGTGCAGTTGCGACTTGACTTCGAGGAGCAACACATAGCACGCGGTGTGGTAGCCTTTTTTGAGGTTTTTGAGGACTTTGCTGATTTTTGAAGCTTTTCCAAAACTTCTTTTGCAGCCATTTGGTAAGTTAAACTTTTAAAACTTTTTGGGGGGTTTTTGGATTTTGGGTTGGGGTGTTTGGAATTCAAGGACTTGAAGTTGGGGAGAGGTTTGCAAGAATCTGGGAGCTTGTGTGGTTTTTTCCTGCATTTTTATGATTTTTAGTGACCATTGGGCCACTCTGCTGTTTTTTTAAAAAAAATTCTGGGTTTGAATTTCTGTGTGGTGGGTGGCTGGGGGAACAGTTGAGGAGGGGTTTGCAAGAATCTGGAAGCTTGTGTGGTTTTTTTTTTTTTTTGAATTTTTATGATTTTTTATTACCATTGGGCCATGTTGTTTTTTTTAAAAAAAAAAATCTGGCTTTGAATTTCTGTGTGGTGGGTGGCTGGGGGAACAGTTGAGGAGGGGTTTGCAAGAATCTGGGAGCTTGTGTGGTGTTTTTTTATAATTTTTATGATTTTCTGTGACCATTGGGCCACTCTGCTATTGTTTAAAAAAAATTCTGGGTTTGAATTTCTGTGCGGTGGGTGGCTGGGGAACAGTTGAGGAGGGGTTTGCAAGAATCTGGGAGCTTGTGTGGGTTGTTTTTTTTTTTGAATTTTTATGATTTTCTGTGACCATTGGGCCATGTTGTTGTTTTTTAAAAAAATTATCTGGGTTTGAATTTCTGTGTGGTGGGCGGCTGGGGGAACAGTTGGGGAGGGGTTTGCAACAGTTGGGGAGGGGTTTGCAATTTCTGTGTGGTGGGTGGGTGGCTGGGGGAACAGTTGAGGTTTTTGAAGACTTTGGTGATTTTTAAAGCTTTTCCAAAACTTCTTTTGCAGCCATTTCAGGATTTTGAAGACTTTGGTGATTTGCAGCCATTTCGTAAGTTAAACTTTTAAAACTTTTTTTGCGGTTTTTGGATTTTGGGTTGGGTGTTTGGAATTCAAGGACTTGGTTCTAGGTTTGAATTTCTGTGTGGTGGGTGGCTGGGTGCTTTTGAATTTTTTGGAAGTGAAGCACTGATTTATTTTTTTTCTGAGTTTACAAAGGTAGGAGCTGTGCTACCATGGGACCCAAGAAGACTGCTGCTGCAGAGGCCGGCGAGAGGAAGAAGGAGAAGGTGACGCTGGAAATGAAGGAGGAGATCATCCGGAAGCACGACGGTGGAATGCGTGTGACAGACCTCGCCAGGGAGTATGGCAGGAACCCATCGACCATTGGGACCATCCTGAAGATGAGGGAGAAGATCCTTGCGACTGATGCAGCCAAGGGAGTCACCAGGATCGTGAAGAACCGCCCAGCTGTTCTGGAGGAGGTCGAGAAGTTGCTGCTCATCTGGTTAGAAGAGAAGCAGCGTGCAGGGGACACAGTGACTGAGGCCGTCATTTGTGAGAAGGCCAAGGCCTTGCACGCAGACCTCGTCCGGGAACAGCCAGGAACCTCAGGCTAGCCAGAAGTCTTCAAGGCAAGCAGAGGTTGGTTTGACCAGTTCAAGGCAAGATCTGGAATCCACAGCGTGGTCAGGCATGGAGAGGCTGCCAGTTCTGATGTTCCTGCGGCTGAAGACTTTGCAGTGGAGTTCCTGGAGGTTGTGAAGACGGAGGGCTACGTTCCACAGCAGGTCTTCAACTGCAACGAGACCGGGCTGTTTTGGAAGAGGATGCCCAAAAGGACTTTCATCACACAGGAGGAGGCCAAGTTGCCTGGCCACAAGCCCATGAAGGACCGTCTGACCCTGCTCTTCTGTGCCAACGGAAGCGGCGACCTGAAGATCAAGCCCCTGCTGGTGTACCACTCGGAGAACCCACGGGCCTTCAAGAAACACAAGGTCGACAAGGAGCAGCTGAGTGTCATGTGGCGATCCAACAGCAAGGCTTGGGTCACACGTGTGCTGTTTGTGGACTGGGTCAATTTTGCTTTTGGCCCTGCTGTCAAACAGTACCTGCTGGACAACGACCTGCCGCTGAAGGCTTTGCGTCTGATGGACAATGCTCCTGCTCATCCTAAAGGCCTTGAGGAGGACTTGTTGGAGGAGTTCAGCTTCATCAGAATCATGTTCCTGCCGCCTAACACCACACCACTGCTCCAGCCGATGGATCAGCAGGTCATCGCCAATTTCAAAAAACTCTACACCAAGGAGCTTTTCAGGCGATGCTTCGAGGTGACTGACTGCACCACCATCACCCTGCGGGAATTCTGGAAGGACCACTTCGACATCGTCACCTGCTTGAAGATGATCACCACGGCCTAGAACGGGATCAGCCAGAGAAATTTGAATTGCGCTTGGCGCAGCCTGTGGCCGGACTGTGTGGCACCAAGTGACTCTGATGCACCAGAGTCAACAGTGGTGCAGGACATTGTTGCCTTGGGGAGGACCATGGGCCTGGAGGTCACAGAGGAGGACATCAGCGAGCTGGTGGAGGAGCATGACCACGAGCTGACCACCCAGGAGCTGGTCAAACTGCAGGCAGAGGCTGCGCAGGAGCAGGCCTCGCTGGAAGAGGAGGAAGCAACTGAGGAACGGCTGTCCTCCAAAGAACTGAGGGACATTTGCATGAAGTGGAAGGATGTGCAGGCTTTTGCACAGCGGCACCACCCTAACAAGCACGTGGTACATGACCTTGCGGACACTTTTGATACGACGGTCATGTCGCCTTTCAGGGAGGTGCTGAAAAGGCGGATGAAGCAGCAGACCATGGACAGGTTCTTCAGCAAGAAGCAAAGCGTGGAAGAGGAACCTTCTTCGAGTGGTCCCCCAGAGTCTTAGAAAATGTACTGTACACTTTGTTGATTTTTAAATGTTTTTCTGTCATGTTTAGAAACTTAATTTACTGTTCCTTCAATTTTTGAAATGCTCTTTACAGTATGTGTGACTTTAAAGAGCAGTTAATAAACTCTTGTTGTACCAAATTTGGCTTTGTTTGGACTTTTTTTGACCATAGGAACGCATTAATTGAATTTCAATGCATTCCTATGGGATTTCGTGCTTCGCAAGACGAAAAATTCGCTAGACGAAAAAACTCGCAGAACGAATTAATTTCGTCTTGCGAGGCACCACTGTATTTGTCAAGTTGCCTTAACCTCGATTAAGACTCTTGCTGAGCAGAGAAATGCAACTCCCCATACCTTCTTTTCGCCGCAGTGGTTAGAACCTAGAACTGCAAGTTATTCATATCAATGTTTTGAAAGCAACAGAATATGTTATCAAGATGTCCGTACCATACAAAGACTCCATACTCGCAGCATCATTGTCTATGAGAGCTGAAGCCACCCAAACGATTCCAAGGATAAGCAGTGCAAGAAGAATGAGCATAACAAGGGTTTCCAAAATGCGTGCTTTGATCCCCTGTAACAAAAAATAACTTGCATTTAAAACACACACAAATATATATTGACCCACACACAGCTGATCGCCATATATTTCCTTCCATAAGCGACTTTTGAGAGCCTAAACCAGACTTTCTTCTTCTAAAGCTGCAGACAACAGTTTACAATTACTAACTGGCATCACAGTTTTTAACCATTTTATTCCATAAATCTTAGTATTTTCACAGGAGCGTTTTCAAATGACAAATTGCTTTTATTTATTTTTTTTTATAATATTTTTATTAAGCAATTTTTATATTCATACATACAAAGCATACATAAACAAACAATAGACAAAAAACAAAACAAAAAACAAGTACCATTTCATGTCCTAATTTCTTAAACCTTTCTTCTTTGACTTCCTCATGCCTCCCGTTTCTGTATTCCAAATTCTAATCAATTGTTCAGCAAATCTTCCCTTATTTTACTGTAAATTTAAGCTAATCATCTTTGTTCTCCTTGTCTTAACCATTACTGATAGTAACCATTTACTTTAGTCCAACATCATTCTAGCTGTCATTGATTTTGTAATATTTCTTTAAATAGTCCTTAAACTTTTTCCATTCTTCTTCCGCCGCTTCTCTTCCCTGGTTTCGGATTCTGCTCGTCATTTCTGCCAAGCCCATGTAGTCTATCACCTTCATCTGCCATTCTTCCAGTGTGGGTAAATCTTGCGTCTTCCAGTACTTCGCAATGAGTATTCTAGCTGCTGTTGTGGCGTACATAAAGAAAGTTATGTCTGTCTTTGACACCCCCTGGCCGACAATACCCAAGAGAAAGGCCTCTGGTTTCTTGGGGAAAGTATATTTAAATACCTTTTTCAGTTCATTATAGATCATTTCCCAGAATGCCTTAATCTTCGGGCACGTCCACCAGAGGTGAAAGAATGTACCTTCCTTTTCCTTACATTTCCAACATTTATTGTCAGGCAAATGGTAAATCTTTGCAAGCTTGACTGGGGTTATGTACCACCTATAGATCATTTTCATAATATTCTCTCTTAGGGCATTACATGCCGTAAATTTCATCCCGGTGGTCCACAACTTTTCCCAATCAGCAAACAAAATATTATGACCAATGTCCTGAGCCCATTTAATCATAGCTGATTTAACCGTTTCATCTTGTGTATTCCATTTCAGCAGAAGATTATACATTTTTGACAAATTCTTAGTACTGGATTCTAACAATTCAGTCTCCAATTTTGATTTTTCCACCTGGAAGCCAATTTTACTGTCCAATTTAAATACTTCATTTATTTGGTGATAATGCAACCAATCTCTCACCTTCCCTTTTAGTTTCTCAAAACTCTGCAATCTCAGTTTGTCCCCTTCCCTTTCCAGAATTTCCCAATATCTTGGCCATTTCGACTCCATATTTAACTTTTTAACTGCCTTAGCTTCCATTGGCGACAACCACCTAGGAGTTTTATTTTCCAGCAAATCTTTATATCTGACCCAGACATTTAATAGTGCTTTTCTGACAATATGGTTTTTAAAACTTTTGTGCGCTTTAACCTTGTCATACCACAGATATGCATGCCACCCAAAAATATTGTTAAAACCTTCCAAATCCAAAATGTCTGTGTTTTCAAGAAGCAGCCAATCTTTTAGCCAGCAGAAAGCTGCCGCTTCATAGTACAATTTAAAGTCTGGCAGGGCAAACCCCCCTCTTTCCTTTGAATCCGTTAATATCTTAAATTTTATTCTGGGCTTCTTGCCCTGCCAGACAAATTTAGATATATCTTTCTGCCACTTCTTGAAACAGTCCATTTTATCCATTATTTGTAATGCTTGAAACAAAAACAACATTCTTGGCAATACATTCATTTTTATAACTGCAATTCGGCCTAACAAGGAAAGCTTCAAGTTTGACCAAATCTCCAGATCTTTTTTCACTTCTGTCCAAGTTTTTTCATAATTGTCTTTAAATAAATTCACATTCTTAGCTGTCATGTTCACACCCAGGTATTTCACTTTTTTGACCACAGTCAACCCCGTCTCATTCTGAAACCTTTCTTTTTCAATCTGTGATAAATTTTTCTCCAATACCTTAGTTTTTAACTTATTCAATTTAAATCCTGCCATTTGACCAAACTCTTGAATTATTTCCAAAACTCTTTTCGTACTAGCTTCTGGCTCTTGTAAAGTAAGTACTAGGTCATCTGCAAATGCTCTCAATTTGTATTGTTTAGCTCCGACCTGAACCCCTTTGACCAACTGGTCCTTCCTAATCATATTAAGCAAAACCTCCAGGACCGATATAAAAAGTAATGGGGAGATAGGGCACCCCTGACGTGTCCCTTTTTCAATCTTGAACTCTTCTGTTACCACATTATTTACAATTAATTTTGCTTTCTGTTCAGAGTATATTGCACTTATACCGTTTTCAAACCCTTGGCCTACCCCCATCCCCCGAAGGTTCTTCAACATGAAACTCCAAGATATATTGTCAAAGGCTTTCTCGGCATCCACAAATATCAAAACAGCCTTAGTGTTTATATTCACTTCCAGCTTCTCCAAAATGTCAATTATATTCCTTACATTATCCGACAAATGCCTTTTCGGGAGAAAGCCCGCTTGGTCCCCATGAATCTCCTCCATCAAAACTCTTTTCAATCTCTTTGCTAAAACATCAGCAAAAATTTTGTAATCCACATTTAATAACGAGATGGGTCGGTAGTTCTTAAGTTGGGTCTTTTCAGTCTCTGTCTTTGGTATAAGTGTAATGTAGGCCTCCCTCCACGTATCTGGTGCCCTTCTCCCCTCAATAATTTCGTTGCAGACTTCCTTCAAAGGTTGTATAAGTCCTTCCTTCAAAACTTTGTAATATTTGGAAGTCAATCCATCCGGTCCAGGTGATTTGCCCAGCGTCATGTTTTGAATGGCATCTTCTACTTCCTGTGCTGATATCTCCTGGTTCAAAATCGTCTTACTTTCCTGCGAAATCTTTTTCAGCCCATTTTTCTCGAGGAATTGTTGTATATCTGTTTCTTTCTGCGGCCCTTGTGTATACAGTTGTCTAAAGTAGTTCTGAAAACAGTTCCTAATTTCCACTGGGTTGCATATGTTCTTTCCCTCCACTTCTAGGTTTGTTACCGTGTTGAGTTTTTGTCTCTTCTTTATTTGCCAAGCCAATAACTTGCCACATTTATCTGCAGATTCAAAAGTCTTTTGTCTCATTTGTTTAATTTTCCATTCTATTTCTTGATTCATCAGTTCCATATATTGTGTTTGGTACAGTTTAATTTCTCTCAAAATCTCTTGCGATTTTGGCTTCAGTCTTAATTTCCTTTCCCCTTCTTTTATCTTTTCCAAAATTTTCTCTTTCCTCTCGTTTTGCTTTCTTTTCTTTAATGTATTTTGTTGTATCAAGAACCCTCTCATCACGGCTTTGCTTGCGTCCCATACTATTCTTTTTTCTACTTTAGTCCTTAAATTAATTTCAAAATAATCTTTCAGAGTTTTTTGGGCCTTTTTACAGATCTCCTCGTCTCTAAATAAGGTGTCATTCATTCTCCATCTGAAGGAACCAGTTGTTGTTTGCTTCATCACCATCTTTACTGCGTTATGGTCGGAGAAAGTTTTTGGGCAGATTTCCACTTTCTTTATATTCGACGCCATACTGCTAGTCACCCAAATTTGGTCAATCCGAGTCCATGTCATTTTGGCTTCAGAAAAGAAGGTTCCCTCTCTCTCTAATGGGTGTTTTGTTCTCCAAATGTCAATCAAGTCCATATTGTCAGTCATTTCAAAAAAAGTTTTTGGTAGTCTTCCATCTTTTGTAACAACCTGTCTTTGCGCTTTGTCCATATTTGTTGAAACTACTCCATTCATGTCCCCCATCATGATTAATTTGTAATCCATATAGTCCATTAAAGTCTCATGCAACTTCTTAAAAAATTCTGCTTTCCCTTCATTTGGTGCATATATTCCCACTATCAAAAATTTTTCTCCTTGGAATTGAATTTCAATTGCCAAATATCTTCCTTGGTCATCTTTAAAGATTTGTTTCGGTTGCAGATTTTCCTTTGCATAGATCACCACTCCTCTCTTTTTTACTCTGTCTGAAGATATAAATTCTTGTCCCAGTCTCTTATTTATTAATAATTTTCTGTATGCTCTTATCACATGAGTCTCTTGTAGGCAAATCAAGTCCAATTGCTCTTTCTTTAGAACATGAAATATATTTTTCCTTTTTCGGGGATTGTTTAGACCGTTACAGTTCCAGGTTAGAAGTTGCAAAGCCATGATGGGGTTACTTGCTTCCTCCTACAGCTCCCAGTTGTTGTTCGTCTTTTGTCGGTGGTTCTGTATCCGTATCTAGTGATCCCTTGCTTGAAGGGTGTCCTTCTCCTGGATAGGTCTCTTTCTGTAGGTCTTCTTCGTGTTCTCCCAGGAACTTGTCTTTATCACTCACTGTTTTTATTCTTCTTTTCTTCCCCTTGTATTTAAAAGACAGGCCTTGGGGAAACTCCCACCTGAATGGTATGTAGTTCCTTTTCAGCAGTGTCACCAAATCCTTGTAAGAACCTCTTGCATCCAAAATACTTTTGGGAATATCTTTAAAGATCTCAATATAAAAATCTTCAATTCGAAGGGTTGTTTGGTAGTGCAGGTTCAATATTTTATCTCTCTCTTCCTTGGTTCTTAAAGTTATCAAACAGTCTCTGGGTCTATTCTTCCTCTGCCTTATTCCCAACCTAAATGCACTCTCTATCTTGAACTCATCTTCTTTCAGCTCCTGCTTCCAAAAGTCAGAAAACTCTTTTGTCAGATAGTCCACCAAGTTATCTCCTTCCTTTTCCGGCACAAGTCTGATCCTTAAGTTTTTCTCCTTGCGTTGCATATCCTGCATAGAAAGTGCCAGTTCATATTCATCTAGTTTCTTGTACACCGGTGGAAATTTTACCTCAGCAGCAGTAGCAATTTCCTTAGCTTCCTCAGCTATCTTTCGTGTTGTGGATGAATCTTCCAGTAATTTCCCAATTGCTTCTGCATTGGAGTTCACTTTGTTCCCGAGGTCAGTTATACTTTTAGTATTTAAATCAATTTTCCCAGAGATTTCTTCAATTTTCTTATTTGTTTCAGCACCTTGCTTCTTTAGTTCTTCTAAAGAGTCATTTATTTTTCCCAATGCCTTTGCAAACGCTTCCTCAGAAGACATTGTTTTCACTCTTGCCTTTGTGACAGCTGCAGTTCCCGAGGCCCCTGATACAGAGGCCCTTCTCTGCGTAGAAAGGTCGACTTTGTATTGTCTACCAGATCTCAAAGTTGTTTCTTGTGAGTCTTCTTTCTGTTTACCATCTGCCATAACAAAGTCTTTCAGTCAAGGTCATTCCCACACTCTTAAGCTGTCAGAAGAGAAAAGTTCTCAGGTTTTAAATTCCACTTGTTGCTGAAACTATTCACAAATCCACTAGAGGGCGTAAAGTCAGTTCTTAGACTTCAAGTTATTCCCACACCTTCCAAAAGGCAAAAGCCCTCCTAGTCCCTTTCTTTGTAAAAGATCCAAATCAATAGTATCCTGCAGATAACTTACTATATAGCAAAATAGAATGTTTCAAGTTGAGAGTAGCCAGAGTCAATATTACAGTTACTTTCTAACCTTTTTGTAACAACCGTCCTTAGCTGGTTCCTTTCCTCCAGCAGTCCGACCCCCAGGTAGAGGAGCAGCAGTAAACAGTTCAATTTCTTTTAAAACAGGCAGGAAATCTCTTTAAAGTCTTCTTCCCCCCCCTCCTGCCTTCTGGGGAGGGAGTTCTTTACTTGGTGTTGGATTTCTTAGCTCGCAAATTCTCCTGTCAAAAGTTACAGCTTGAATGCCTTTCGCTTTAATCTTGCTGCAGAACGGAAAGCAGACTTCCTTTTTAGTGCTTGTCCGTCTCAGTGCCCAATTTCTTTAATTTTAGCGTCCAATTTTAATGTAAGCTCAATCCTACTCACGGAAAGTTGCTCTTTTTTAATCCAAATTCTCGGGAAGAAGTCAGCGCTCTCCGCTAATGGCGACGCGGCTTCGCTTCGCAGGCTGGGTGAAAGCGACTCTCAGCACCGCTCCACACACCCTCCGCTGATCTTTAGCCTTTAAAAAGGCTATTTCACAACGTCGGGGGGGCGCAAAGGTGCCCGCCGAGTCTCCAGTTCACAGGCTACGCGCCTGTGATTTTTAAGGGTCCCCGCTCCGCCGTAGCTGACAGGACCCGAACCCGCGAAGCAGATCTCTCCCGGAGCTCCGGGAGAAATCCGCCGTTAAGCGCTGGCGCTAACCCGGAAGTTCGACAAATTGCTTTTATTAAGTCACTCAGCTGAGAAAGGATATTGGTCAAATGTTATCTACAGTTCCAGTCAAGAGAATGGAAAACCAAGTATGGTATATAATCCAGCCGGCATTAGTTTGCTCAAGTACAATGTGCCAATCCAAATACAGTCTTCCACCATAATGGTTTCTGCTCTGTTCCTTGCAATGTGAACACCCTCAAGAGCACAGCACAGCACTACGCATACTTGAGATGCAATACCAGTTCCTTCGCATGTAGGTTATTGGAGATGGCTGGGTTTGATATAAACATGGCCCAACACACATCAGTTTCTCCTGGGCCAGACACCCAGATCCTCACTTTAAAGTTCCAGCAATGCCAGAGGGCTACTTTCAATTCAGCAAGAGAAGGTTGCAAGTTTTAAAAGCTTAGCTTCATTTTCATAAAAGCACTTCAAAAATCCTTCTATACTTCCAAATCCAATTTCCCTATGTCTATCTCATTTCTTTTCACGATTACAGCCATCCTGCAGAGGCGCATAAAGGACCTGATAATTAATTCTTCTAAAAAGCAGAATATGCCTTTAAAATAACTTTTCAGCTCATGTATGAATGGCAGCTGACTTTACAGTCTTGAAGCAATGAGAGACTAGGAAGCCACAAAGCATAATTACTAAGAAAGAAGCCCTCTCTCCTCCCCTAATAAATCTGTATTAAAGAGGATTACTATTATGTCAATTGAAACACATTAAGACATGCCTCAATAAGTGTGTTTACAACTTATACCTAGAGGGTAGCTTCTCTCCATTCATGAAGTATATGTTTTCTGATGACAGTTCCCTGTTGACTCTGGATCAAACTTTAGACTTAAAATTTTCAGATTTTGTACTTTTGGAAAATTCCAGGAATAAGTAGAAGCAGAAAACACACCAGGCTACCACACACATACAATTATATGGATTGGCTAACAAATATTAAGTATTATTGACTCAGAATCAAATGGAAAAAGACAGTGTGTATTAGACTACAGATAAAATTTCTTTTAATTGTGAGAAAAGCGTGACTTGTTAGGTTGGTATACTAGGTTTGGAGCTTTCTGCAGTCATGCTTGAGGCTTACATTAATATGCATTTGTAGCTATTGTCCTCATTAAATTAGTGAAAATCACAGAAGCTGCCTTTGTTGTTACAATTATTTACTATTGGGACATGAGAGTCAAGAAACTTGAATCAGAGTTAGCAGACCTAAATGGAAGGGGAGCAACACAATTTTTGAATATACTCAGGGTAAAAGATGCATGGATGGATGACATACAGAAGCCTCATACTGTCTAACTAAAATGGTTGTCTCTCATTCATTACAAATGAATGAACTTGGTAGGCTGGTGGAAACCTACAGATCCTACAATGCTTGCCCAAAGTGCTCTCTATCAGCAGTAATATATACATATATTAAAGGAAGCAAAACATCAAATAAGAATACTAGACTAAGGGTCATTTTAAAATAATATATTTGCATACATATTTATTTTAAAATATTTTGATACCACCTTTCACATCAAGTATTGAAGTGGTGTAGTAGAACAATTAACAAAATTTTAAAATTCAAGAAGAAAATGCAAATAAAAACTAGGAAAGAGATACTATGACAAGCATTAGCAAAGGTCGGGGAACACAACTGTGTTTTTTAAACACCATAGGGTTGCACTGGAAAACAGGGACTTCTGGTATCCTGGCCCCAAACTGTTTAAGGCTTTATAGCTCAATACCAAAACCTTAAACCTTATTAGGTGACAAAATTCAAACTGATTATTAAGGTCAATTAAAATTTTCAAAGATCTTAAACTTAAGCTGTCTATTTCAACAAACTGAATCAGCATTGCAGGAGTTCAAGTACACTAAATTATCCATGAAATTAAAACAGTCATATTCCTTAAAAAAAAAGTGGAGGAGGGGCCTGAACAATAAGCTGACGCGTTTCTACAGAACTCAGGATTTAACACACAATTCTGCAGAATATCTTGGTCTCTTGCAATGTGTGTTAACATTGCTTTGTATTGGCACTGCCCTCTATGCAACTGGCAAATCTGAGAAACACCCATGAAACAGACCCAACCAGAAGTTTTTACACCTGCTTAATTCTTTTTCTATGGGACGCGGGTGGCGCTGTGGGTAAAACCTCAGTGCCTAGGACTTGCTGATCGTATGGTCAGCGGTTCGAATCCCCGTGGCGGGGTGAGCTCCCGTCGTTCGGTCCCAGCTCCTGCCCACTTAGCAGTTTGAAAGCACGTCAAAGTGCAAGTAGATAAATAGGTACCGCTTTATAGCGAGAAGGTAAACGGCGTTTCCGTGTGCTGCGCTGGTGCTGGCTCGCCAGCTGCAGCTTCGTCACAGTGGCCACGTGACCCAGAAGTGTCTTCGGACAGCGCCGGCTCACGGCCTCTAGAGCGAGATGAGCACGCAACCCTAGAGTCGGACACGACTGGCCCGTACGGGCAGGGGTACCTTTACCTTTTTAATTCTTTTTCTAGGAGCTTAGGAAGAAAATATTGATAAAAATATTCTTTTCTAATGCTAGCACAATAATTTAGCATTCCAATACCACTACAGAACTTAAAAAAAATAATAAATCAGGCAAAAATGAATGAGGCAAAAATATGTAAATTCATTTGTTTCATATAATTTATTCTTGTCAGAGAAGGAATGGGCAGGGTTGTTGCATGGTGTAGACCTGGCCCAAATTACTTGCCCATCATCTGTACTGATTACAACCCTGAAGTCACTGATGCTGCTGCAGTTTTAATTAGCAACCATAGTATCAAATGTCCTATATTGTGGCTTTTATAGTTCGAGGATTTTCAAATTTATGTTTAATAATAGCCTTAGCCACTAGTTGCAAAGAAAGCCCGAAGCCAGCGAGGATGCCACTTTAAACAAAACACCTATAGTAGTATGTTTTAAATGAATTTAAAAGAAAATATTAACTTAAGATTTTAGCACACGTCAAAACATTGGATAGCCTTTGATGTCACTGATTAAATAACTTTTGCTTCTAGTTCTGGTAATGAAAAAGTAAATGGGGTGTAATACAGTGCAGCACAATTCAGCTGCATACCAGTAAACATTTCGCTGAGATCAGAGCACTAAAATTTCAGTCTGTGATGGATGATTTTTATAGACAAATAAATATGAGAGTAAACGCCAAATAAACACACACTCCTAACCACATTCCATTATTCTGTTTGGAAAGCCAATATTCACAGTAGCTTGTGCTTATCCCAAACTTAAGATATTTAAGCAGGCATAGAGTGGGGCTTCTGTCATATAAAGGAACTCTCTTCTCATTAACAATTTTTCTGGGAAGCTATATAGAAAACCCTGCTTGGGAAAAAGGCAAGAGTTTAATCAAGAGATGATTCCCCAGTGAAGAGCTGCCCTCGTCTTTAATAGTATTACCAACAAATAAAAGGGATTAAAGTTATTCCAGAATTTTTTTAGAGGAACAAAATGCTTTTAACAACAAATCCGCTAAGTGATGCACTACAAATATTCCATCACAGTTAAGATAATTCTGCACTTACTTCTTAAAACATGTAAAAGTCTGTTAAGATACCTGGCAAGAAAGCCAAGATCTAAAGCATTTGTACTAAACAATATTCAAAGATGATCCCAAATAAGATTCTCTGCCAAAAAATCAAACATTAAACCTGTATGTAAAGCTGCTCCATCAATTTCTAAACCTACTATTCTTGGCAATGCTGAAATTTCAAATAACGTAGTTTATGAACTCCAAAATCTATCAGGAATGATCCTCTGAACTAAGGAGTCACAACGTATCAGTCATCTACATTAAATAGCCATGACTATTTGCTTTTTTTCTGCTTAAAAAACATATAGGACCTAAAATCACCACAAAGGTGTAAATTATTTAACTGAAGTTTTATAGATTTCCCCCCCCTGCGTATTATCTGTACAGTGCTATGCAGTCTCTTGTTGCAAATTGTTTCTCACTGCTGAAAATTTAGGAAACGATTTTGAAGAACTACAGAAATGCTTAGCTTAGCACTGAGCTGTCATAAATAAAGTCTTTTGGGCAGTGGTCTCTCACTCATATCTGTACAAAAAAATAAGGCTAAGCCTGTTTTATTTTCAAACAGTTTTCTTATTACAACTGTTCTATGCTAGAGAGGGAGAGGTGGAAGTGGTGATGGGGTTACTACTTGACACACAACAGCTGGTGAAATATTGCTCTATTTTTTGTAACAAACACCAAGATCAAAACATTATGCAAGTTAAATTTCCTTGAAAGGTTCCCAGCAGGAGCCTTCCTTTTTGTTTTTCGCAGTGCTTGATTTCCTTTCACCCGCAAAAAAACCGGCTCACCAAGAACATCCATGTGCCACTAACACTAAGCAGCACTTCCTTAATCACTTATTTCCAACAATTTATGGATGATCAGTGGCAAAAAAACGAGCAAAAATAATGAAAGAACGCAATGAAGCGTCCTTGAGACATACTGGCTTAGACTTCCTACTCATTTCTCTGTCTCTTTAACATTGGGGGCCTGATACAAATTAGCCACTGAGGGGGGAAAAGTCATCTGGCCATAAAATACAGTACAGGGTCACTTTTATGTAAGTTTGCCAAAAGGGACATAAACCAGGACAATTTCAAACTGTGACACAGGATAGAAGTATATTAAAACAATCTTTGTTCCTCCTCTATTGTGCTGTCATGTTGCTCAGCTTTATAGATATTCTGAGCACCAACACTGGCCTCTTCACTTCCACCTGGCCTACCTAATTAATTAAGCAAGGAAGTTACCTCAAAATTTTCTACCATTTGCTTTTATTATCAAGCACTCTCTTTTGATGTTCTCAGAGTTAACTTCTTAATCCACAGACTTTTTGTGCTGTGTTTCAAACATGAAGATGTCTGGATACTTTGCATAATTGGTCAGGATGTTGCTGTCGCTCATGGTAAATTTTATGCCATAACTTCAAGGGCAAAAAAAAACACACACACAAAACCCAAGGTGAAAGTATGCTATGGTGTGGTTTTTTTATTCATGTTTCAAATTTCACATTTCAGTAAAATACAAATAATGCCCCTTCAGAAGCACTTCTTACTATGATAATGCATTTGATGATATGTCAAGAAGCATCACTATAGCTAGGTTATGAACACATATAAACAGCATTTATCTTTCAACTGAGAATAAACACAAATTGAACTTATGGCCTTTGTGTACACATTGTGTGCACTGCTCCCCTGGGTTTCTTTAGGAGGAAGGGAGAGACAGAAATTTAATAAAATACATACATATACTGACAGCTGAGATTTCAACATATAGGCCAAAATCCAAATAGCTCCTTAAGCGAATGCAAAAGGTTTATCGTGGACCATCGAAATTTAAGAATTACTTTCCTTTCCAACAATCTGCATCCCTATGCCGTATCCCCTATAACAGCAAACTCAGGTGGCTGAGTGGCAATACAATGGAACCAAAATGAGGTTACTGAGAAACAAGAGGGAGACATCAGCTTACTTGGGTGAACTTCAAGCAACTTAGAAGTCTAAAACTTTTCTTTTTTTTTTAATTCAGAGGGGGAAGCCTATTCTATTCTATTCTATTCTATTCTATTCTATTCTATTCTATTCTGATCACATGTTGTAGGCAGGAGCAACGATTTGTAAGTTGCCAGCTCGCTCTGATCGGTTTTTCGGACTCGCCAAGCTGTAGCAGGTGTTAACTGCGTCCTTCTGTAAAACATCTAAGCAGAATTGTATACCTCCCACCCCAGCTCAAAACAAGGATACACAGAAAAATGTAGAAGTAAATAATGAACACATATTTTTAACAGAAAACTGAACTGCACACCCAAGAGGTGAGGGCCCTAGTTAAACCCTTGTCACCTATCGTCCTATTTCTGTAAGTTGACAAGGGGTTAACTTGCTTGGCACATACCACAATGGTTCCCAACTGGACGGGTCCCAATTGCAGTGCTAGTGATTAAAGCACCTGATGCGAAACTGTGCAGCCAAATGCCGCATCAGAGGAAGACCACTTGTAAGCTCCTTACAAGTTATAGTATTCTAGAAGATATACTGCAATATTTTGTTGCTGATAAACTTGTCACAAACTGTTTTAAAAACTCATGAGTTTTTGTGTTCGTGGGTGGGGGGTGCTATCTTGAAAAGAACATGTCTAAAGGTCCTTGTTATCAAGAACTAATTCCACAGTTCTTTGGATCACAGGCTCAGAAGCCAATGGTGTTTTGTTTTGTTTTGTTTTGTTTTGTTTATGCATGCATGTATGTATTATTACATTTATGGATAAAGGTAAAAGACCCCTAGATGGTTAAGTCCAGTTGAATTTGACCTTGCGGCATGGCGCTCATCTCGCTTCAGACCGAGGGAGCCGGCCTTTGTCCACAGACAGCTTTTCCAAGTCATGTGGCCAGCACGGAACACCATGATGAGTGCCAGATCACACAGAAACACCAATTACCTTCCTGTTGCAGCAGTATCTATTTATCTATTCACGCTGGTATGCTTCCAAACTGCTAGGTTGGCAAGAGCTGGGACAAAGCCATGGGAACTCACCCTGTCATGCGGATTCAAACGGCCAACCTTACAATCAGCAAGCCCAAGAGGATCGGTGGTTTAGACCACAGCACCACCTGCGTCCCTGTTACGTTTATATCTCAAGGTGGTGTAATAGTTCTCCCCACTCCATTTTATCCTCACAGCAATCCTATGAAGTAAGTCAAGCCGAGAGACTGTGACTGGCCCAATGTCACTCGCTGAGCTTCTTCGTCAAGCGGGGATTTGAACCCTTGTCTCCCTAGTCTGACATTCTCCCTAACCTGACATTCTAACCACTACACCACACTAGCTCCAAAGAGCCATGAGGGGAAAGAAGGACACTCCCATTGCTGTTTTGGAAATACTTGCGGAAGAGCGTCCTCAAACCATCACACAGCGCTGTAACAATTCTCATGCTTCTGCTTGCGCAAGCAGAAGAACATCCTTGATTTGGCTTCCTTTTTCTGACACAGTGCTCAAGTGCATGGCATAAAATAGTCCTTCCACAAGTAGAAGACACCTTCCACATAGAGCTTGGCTCTAACACAATGACACAGAGAAGCTGCCAATTCACATAATAGGTAAATTATTCCAAAAAGAACCAGCTGAAGCACCAGCTGCATATTAACAAAACAAAAAAAGTCCAGCAGCAGATGAACAAAATCTCCTTGGGAAAAATATAAATCCAGAATTAAAATATAGGAAATTAATTACATTGCCCTTCTTATGTGCTTTTAATGTTTTGTGTATCACAATGAGTGAATGAGTGAAAAAGTAGATTCTAAAAGTAAGCCTAGGTGAAATAATTTGGGTAACTAAAACAATTATGTTTGTTTACTATCAAGGCAATAATGAACTCCAAGACATTTAACAAGGATGTAAGTACTGAAAACCAGCTTTCAGAGTGAAGACGGATCTATCTAGATTTACAATTTAAAGAATATGGAGAAAACTGCAGACCCAATAAAAAAATGTAACAGTGGACTAAGGGAAAAGGCCATTTAAGCCCCTTTTAAAAAGCAGTGAGTTAATCCCCTTAGGCCTAAAATATCCTGTCTGAATTAACAGAATGGTTTAATTAAAACCCTAGACAGAGAATCGTGTTTAGTTTGATTTTCAGAACACTGCATCCATCCGTGGTGAGTGGCCAATTTCCGTATCTGTATCTCTGTGTAATATGGAAGTGGTTTAAAAAAAACAACTTTTGCCCAAGGGAATCAATGGGAGCCTTCCAGAGGAACCATATGCCATAGAGAATGAATGCCATCAATTAGAACAGAATAACTCACAATAAATTTGCAAGCAGCAAAGAGTGGTAGTGATGAGGATGTATCTGTTTTAAACAAACAAAAAATATTAGTCTAGTTGTTATAAACATTACTAAGGCCTACTTTTCATTATCAAAATATGTCACAATTTATTATACAATATATTACACTGGGGTAGGGGGTTAAGTTCTAGCTGTCAAGCCATCAGCCGGTGCCCAAAAAGAGTCAGAAGGCTTTCTTTCATAACTGCAAATTTAACACTGTCTGTTCCTTAACTGTAGTAATAGGTTCAGGTAGGTAGCCGTGTCGGTCTGACGCAGTTGAAATATATACAAATAATGTCCAATAGCAGCTTAGAGACCAACTAAGTTTGTTCTGGGTATAAGCTTTCGTGTGCATGCACACTTCTTCAGATAAACAGTAATAGTAGTAATAGGGTTAGGAAAAGGTAGCAGAATTACATATTCCCATCAGCCTTAATCAAAAGCAGCATAGCAGAGACAAAGCCATGGTGAACACTATCCAAGACTTGTTTCCAAAATCAGCACAGAGATAACAATCATGTCGAAAGAAACACGGACTGAGGGGAGAGTGTGTGTGTTTCTAAAGAAAATGTACATTTCTTAGCTGGATCCCAGCTCCGTAATGATGATTAGGGGATTGGTATCATTACATCTGTGGAGGCCTCAGATATCAGATACAGATTGTAGTCCTACCTAATGGGAGAACCTCAAGACTTGTTCGGGGGGGGGGAGATAAATGGCTTTTCAAATGCTATAAAAATACTCACCATAAAGTAATATCAAACATCAATTCACATGTTTTGAATTAGATAGTTCAGAATTCATTCACTTCATCACTTACATCCTCATAGAGACTTGCACCTACTTCCATTAACAAATGGTTTGGGAGCACCTAATCTTGCTCCCTGAAATTTGGCGTTTTAAAGGAAGGTGTAAATAGATACAAGGAAAAAGTGAATAGTTTTAATTGTTTATATTCAGGCTGCTACATTTAATCAATTTATCCAGAAGCACATTTACACACACACACACATATATATATATAGCTCTACTTTATTTACATTTTTAATATAGTAAAAATAAATCATTATTTTGGAAAAACCTATTTCCATTTTATTTACTGAGGAGTATGATTGTGTGTGTAAGAAAGTTTCATAAACACACACACACAATACAGATACAAAAATTCCTCTGCAAGCATGGTATGTACATTTTCATACACCACCACCTGTGAAGCAATGCAGGTATCAGATATTCAGTGAAGGGCGACAGCTCAGTGGTAGAACATCTGTTTTGCATCATGAAGGCCCCAGGTTCAATTCATGTTATTTCCAGGTACAGGTGAGAAAGACTCCTGTCTAAAAACCTAGAGAGCCACAGTCAGACATGTTGACAGTACTGACCGAGATTGACCAATGGCCTAACTAGCAGATTCCAGGATCACTGGGATATCTGAACCGTTTTCATGCTCATACGCTGTCATATGCATTTTGTCCTGTCTGGGCTTCAAAATATAAATCTGTCTGAAGGAGACTTCTAGATTGCATCTATGGGGACTCCACATGAAGAGGAAAGGGTTAATTCCGATGGCAGAGGTGGAGGATAACCTGCAGAAGGAAACTAAGACTAAGAAGGAGACCATACCAAACAATGGGAGGAGTTAGCAGTCAGCAGCTGTTCTATTTAGCTGATTGCAGTCTCTGGGAGCTTGCGACCAGGACTTGTAAATAGGGGTGTCTGAAGTGCGTTTTGAAGGGAAGGCCCAGAGTGCTGTCACAGTGAGCCTGGTGCAAAATATTACTCAATTTTTTAAGTGTCAGCCCAATGGTGGACCTGTCTTTTTGTGGCCCTGAAGCTTCAACAGTTATGGAGGACCATTTGCAACCAGCAATGTCTGGGTAACCACTGTTATTTTCTTCAGTGGGGTTGTTCCACAACAGATCACTGTACCGTTACAGCATCTGTGCTACTGACTCTCAAACTTGGGGATTGTTGAAATATATACAACCAAAAATTAATCAATTTAAGTCGTGTGACTCAATTTGGGTCTACTAGACCCAAAATTGTAAAGCAATGGGACTAAGGTCGCTTCTGGGCCGCTTCAAGATTCATAACGTATTTCAGATATAAATTCCCTAAACAAATCTCTCACTCACTCACCTGTGTTATTTGTTTTATTGTAATAGCAAGGTTATCAAACCTAATATATTAAGAGGACTAGCCTAAATGCAGACCAGCCAAGAGTTTTGTTGCCACTATAATATATTTTAAAGTTCCTGTTACTCAGGTTTATACATAATTATTGCCAACACCAATTACTATCATCATTTAACACACATCAATTTGTTTTAGCATAGATTCTAAAAGCTGGCCATTAGTTTTGTATATATAGCGTTGCTGGCTGCTCACAGTATTTTAACCATCACATTCACATATATTTAATATCCACGCACCTTTTTTAAGCCAGCAAAGCCTTCCGACTCCAGAAAGAAGAAAGCAAAAGGCATCAGTACAAACAAACAAAGGTTGGAAAAGAGAGAAACAAGATTCCATAAGCCTAGAGAAAAACAAAATGTATGTGTTACTTGTGAAAACTGCAGAACCTTTAAAGTATAACACAAAATTTCTATCATTTATTTCACAACACCCTCACTGAAGTGATGAAACATGCTCAGTTATTTCTAATGATTTCAAGTTTACTATAGCTGAAAGTGGTTGGGGAAATTAGCAAAAAGGGGGGGATATTATCCTGCAAAACCCCTTCCCCGAGATGTCAATTTGGGAGACATGTAAAACAGGGCACCATTGCCCTGATTTGATTTGGTTTCTCAAATGTCTTGTAGCTGAATCTGAATGACTACGTGGCAGCGTGACATCATTACACTGGTTGTATGATCCCTGGCTGGCTATATTGCACAGATATCCTGTTTTTTAAAAATACAGTATGCCAAAGCAGCTACCCAGAGTCAGCAAACATGAGCAAAATGGTAGGAAAATGCCAGGTTTGTGAAATCTTCAGAATAAACATGTTGGTTCTGTCAAATTTATTCATACCAAAAGTGTTTGTCCACAATTCAGCTCACTGCTGAACTTTATTCTCATATGCTTGTGTAAGACCACTATATCACTTAATTATTACCTTCCAGTGTTAACAGCAGAACCCAAATATAATGCTCACTGACACTTTCACTACTCTAAATTACAGTGGTACCTCTAGTTACGAACTTAATTTGTTCCAGGGGTCCGTTCTTAACCTGAAACTGTTCTTAACTAGAGGCGTGCTTTCGCTAAGGGGGCCTCTTGCTGCCGCTGCACTGCCGGCACACGATTTTTATTCTCATCCTGGGGCAAAGTTCTCAACTCAAGGTAACTCTTCCAGGTTAGTGGAGTTTGTAACCTGCAGTATTTGTAACCTGAGGCGTTTGTAACTCGAGGTACCACTGTACTTAGTTTGAAAACTAGATTCTTCTTCTTGGAGGAAACCAATTTTCTGGATCCATTTCAATCAGGGTTTTGGCCTGGTTTTGGCACAGAAACTGCTTGTATGATAGCCTCTGTCATGAGGAGAGATGGGGAAATATGTCCCTGTTAAGTTTCCTTGACCTCTGATCCTGGCTCGGCTGCACTGGCTGCCAATCAGTTACTAGACCCAATTCAAAGTGCTGGTTTTGACCTATAGTGTTTTTAACGGCTTAGGACCACAATACCTCAAGGACTACCTCCCCTCATATGAACTGCCCCAGACCCTGCAATCATCATGTGAGGCCCTTCTTCGTGTGCCCCCTTCCAAGAGAGGTCCGCGGGGTGGCAACATGAGAATGGCCCTTTTCTGCAGTGGCTCCCCATTTTTGGAATGCTCTCCCCAGGGAGGCTCTGGCTCACCTGCTGCCTTCATGACATATCTTTAGGCACTGCACAAAAATGTTCCTATAAGACCTGGCCTTTGGCAGATTAAGCAATCTAGGGCCTTTAAAATGTGTTTTTACAGGGTGATTTATTTTGTTACTATGTAATCCATGTCATGTTTTCGTTTTGTCTATTTATGTTGTGCACTGCCCTGTGATCTTTGGATGAAAGACTGTATATAAAATAAATAAAATAAAATAAAATAATAGATTGGCATCTGAAGTGGCTCAGTTGCATGCCACATGTTGTCTAGCTCTCTAAAAATTATTGCAGGCAGTGCAACACAGAACTCAACCTCATCCATTCAAAGTTTGGTCCTCTTTTCTTTAGAAGAACCTATGAAGCGAGCAGCTTGTGCAAGATCTTCGTCAAGGGGGGCAGGGAATCAAACTACACCCTGAAAATATGTTTGGAATGTTTTGCTATGCACACCTAATTGTTCTCCTATACTTACTTTGTCCACAAATATTTGTGTGCCAAAAACTGCTTTTATATGTATGAAGAAGCATAGGCCTATTACTGCCGGTAACTCTTTTAACCCCCAAAGAGAGGATATCATAAAGGAGGAACAAAAGGTTGTCTGGGGAGGGGGTAAACTGGCTGGGTGCGCAAAACATGGGGTGAGCAACCACACCCTAAGCATTAATGCGGCTGATGACAAACTACAATGTATGAAGGATTTTATGAGCAACCCACACAAACCTTGCCAGCTTAACTGATACAATCTAAATGTTAAAGCATTTAAGTGAAAGAAAACTGCAATTAAGCAAGCATGTTACCACTTCTGATAAAGCCTCACCCTTGCCGACAGTACTTGTGGAATAGAATGCAAGTCCTGCATTGTGTGGATGTGGAATTTTCACTATATTCTATCCCCATCTGCTGGACACATATGAGATAACAACAACCTCACATTTGTCATGTTCATTTTATGCACATTCCACTATCTCAAGAGTCTTGAAATTGAGCTAAATTTATCTGGTGTTAGACATACTTTAAAATTATTGTTTTCACTTTAAAAGGTTATCTACCTTGGCTTTCAGAATCATTACAAATGAATAACGGAACTACAATCACTAGCCTATTCCAGTTAGCTCAGTTGGTTACGAGTGTGGTGCTCATAATGCCAGTGCTGTGGGTTCAATTCCCATATGCTCCACCTGCATATTCCTGCATTGCAGGGGGCTGGACTGGGTGATCACTGGGGTCCCTTCCGAGTCTGCAATTCTAAGTGTAATAAACCTGGCATTCCCTAGGTGTTTGTATCAAGCACAATGCATTTTCAAAGTTTTCAAAAGATTTCTGAATTCAATTAGACATCCTTTACAAAGGAATCTACCATAGGAAAAGACTGCAAAATTATATGCTTACATGTAGATTAAAGGTGTTACTATGCAAAATAAGATAAACAAACTTCATGTAGGAGCTTCTGGTTTTAAACTACCATGTGCACCTCCCAGATACCAGATCAGGGCAGAAGATACACAAATATATTTTTATTAATTCAATTTCTCTATGAAGGACTCAAGGGAAGTAACACATTCTAGTGCAAGAATTAAAAATATTAAGTATCTAAAACAATCCATGCTAATGCTTAATAAAAAATACCACAAATTAACTTCATCAGAATGACTGAGGACCCCCAAGCACACAAATTCAGCAGCTAACTAAAGTTAATACAGTGGTACCTCAGTTTAAGAACAATTTGGTTTACAAACTCCGCAAAACCGGAAATAGTGTCTTGGTTTGAGAACTTTACCTCGGTCTAAGAACGGAATCCGAACAGTGAAGGGCACCGGCGGCAGGAGGCCTCATTAGGGAAAGCGCACCTCAGTTTAAGAACGGTTTTGGTTTAAGAACGGACTTCCAGAACAGATTAAGTTCATAAACCGAGGTACCACTGTATAACTTTGTATATGACATCCAATATCACACTGAGATTCTAAGCTGCTGACTAAGCAGTATACTCCACCTGTTCAATTACTACCCCCCCCCCAAAAAAAAATATGGTGACTTCAAGGTCGTTATTTCACAGACCCTTTATTCACACGTCACTAATTTATTTATTCAATTTATATTCCATTTTGCCTTCAAGGAGCTCAAAGTGGCACACAAGTTTTTTCTCACCACCACGTCACAAGGCAGGTGAGATAGTGTCTGGTCCAGCACTACTCAGTGAGCTTCACAGCTAAGTGGGGATTTGATCCTGGGTTTCCCAAATCCTAATCTAACTGCTACACCACACTAGCTTTCTCATCTTCAAGGCAAAGAAATGGGATAATTCCTGTCTTGCACAGCCAATAATCTTGCTTCTGCACTGCAAACTGAAGTACCAAAAAGAATGGCAGCCTTTATATACACATTCCCACACATCAGTCACTCAAAGCAGAGTTACCATTGATGATCTTCATTTATCTCATGCCCCCTTAACTCAACTCATTGTACAGTTGGATATGTGGGTTCTCATATGCAGCTTGTTGCTATTGGCGTGCTGGAGGATGACCAGGAGCTCCCTGAGGCAAACACTACGGAGGAGCAGCCTGTCAATGAACTGTGAGGCAAATCAGGGGCATCTGGGGCCCTCAGAAGGCACAACAACCCAACCTCCTCCAAAGGAAGCCTCTTCACAGAATTGGGGGGGGGCAAGCGGCTTAGGCAGCACAGGCACCCAACACTACAAGTTCCGACGGCCACCCGACACCGTAGTACACTCCTGAAGAACAAGAACTCCTAAGGAGTAAAAGAATACTCCTGAACAAGCTACTCTTCCCAAACAAATTCCTCAGACAACATGGATGGTCTGAAGCTGTGCTCTGGTGGAGCTCTGGAGGCTCAAATCTTTGCACCAGCTATCCTTGTCTACCTAGCTATTTGCTGGGCCTCCCTCTGTTTTGACTTTAGACTGCTTTTGCAATTCACATACCGTTCAGTGCTGACTCTCAGCTACACTGCTTGTGTTATCACCTGTGGAATGCCAGTTCTGTGTGGTTCAGAATACTAATCTGAATATTGGACAGAAGTAGAGCAGGACATCTCTGACCTCATCAAAACAAACCCTATAATGAAAACAAAGCAGCCACTCTTCCCAAGTTTCATTCTTCCCACACAGAACCAGAATGACAACTAACTGGGGATGCCGCCACATCCCACAAATCTAGTATAGATAATTGAGGAGTGCCTAAAAGACAGCATTCAACCCCTTCTGAAAAATAGTTAAGTTGATCTATCCAACGGAAGTCCTGTTTGTTTGTTTGTTTGTTTGTTTGTTTGTTTGTTTGTTTGTTTGTTGTTTTAACTGGACTTACAGTCACCCTGTCCCAAGACCTCAGGGTGGAAAAGAAAATGCTAATTATTGTGCCATGTCCCTTGCCACCAAAAGCCAGTTCAACAAAAAGCATCTTGCACCAATTGCAGAAGATGCACAAGTTCAGGATTTGGAGAGCCCTTATGAAAAAAGAGCATTCTAAAGATGAAAAGCAGGCAAGATTACCTGCCCAGTTTACTGAATGCCCCTACTTAGGATGGAAAATATTTCCTAAGGTAATCTGTGTACCCTAATAGTTCTGATGTGATGCATAGCTGGTACACTTAAGATAATTTTGTGTTACAAATTCAAGTACCAATATTAAAATTATATAATACAAACCATGAATTAGAGATCCATTTAACCACTGAATATAGTAGCTATGTGGAAAAGAGAGCAGGATTTCATTGCTGATTATTGAGAAAGGTAGAAGAAGGACAGCACCAGCTGAAACTGCAAGAGTAAATGTACTCAAGAATAGCCTGAAAATCAAAAAGAAGCATTATTGTTACTGCTAATACAACAGTTCAGACACAAACTGTTAAGTTAATGAAAACAGCTTAAAAAGAGCTTCAATGCATAACTGCCACTACTTTGCAGGCACCAGAGCTAATATTCAACATGCAAAGTTTAATTTTTTAAAAAAATAGAATGGAGACCTATCAAATATTAGCTGCTATTATTATTCATTTATATATGGCTTACACATACCAAAATGGCCTCTAAGCAGTTCAATTAGCACACCATCCTCTCACTTCCTTATCTTTCCTTATACCTCACAAAATACTATTCCTGAATGTGTTAAAGAAAACCAAACATCTGTCAAGGTTAATGGAAGTGCTCCCTCTGCTGTAAAAGTCTAGTACTGCATAAGTGATGAAAAACTCTGCATGGGAGCAAATTCAAACAAATTTTAGTTTGCAGATGAATACTAAAAGGGAAGCACACACATATGCCACAATCCATAGAACAACACAACTAGATTGGCATGCATAAGGAGGCTCTGGGCTGAGAATTGTCAGATTGCAGCTCCCATGTCATATGGAAAGCCAGTTATGATAATGATACTTTTATAAGAGTTTCTTATAAATGCTATTCAAAAAGTCAAAATTCTCAGTGGACACCTACGTTTTAAAGAAAATTTAAATACGGGGAATGCATATTCTAGTTTCAGTTTTTGGTTTCATCAGGCTATTTCATTCATAAACACTGTATCCATTGTCAAAAACTAAGAGCTAAAAAGCCATGCAAGCAGCATATATTTTAGTTTTGTGCTTGGAGAGCACAAGAGTATTCTTCTACAACAGAAAAACACTTATTTGGCCTCATTCATTCATTATACTAAACCATGGTTTATTAAAATAAATTCAAACCATGACTTAGTGTTATGTAAGAATCCTGACCAGAAGCGTAACTACAGTTTGTTCAGTGATTTGAAACCATGGTTTGTTTTTGGTTCACCAAACATTGGCCTGATGTTACGTGTGAACCCAGAATCCTTCTTTAACCACAGTTTGTTTGCCCACCCAACTCTAGAAAAACTACAACAGCAGCTGGAAAACAAATAAAACTTTGGAAAAACAATCCATGATTCATTTGATTGTCTGTGGGTTTAGCGATATGTACAAGCCAGACCTATATTTGCATAGAACTGGAAAGGTAATGAAAGCCTAAATAAGATATACATATACATACATACAAACAAACATATACATACGAAATTCTATTGACAATAGCATCTTCATCCTCTTGCTCATCTGAAAAATAATGCATATTTGTATTACATTTTATTTCCAAGACAATTGTTGCCTGCTTTTTATTTCTTTTCCAACATTTTTATATATAAAAAGTTAAAGTGATCAAAATGCACAAATTACAAATCAGTGAACCCTTGTTTAGACTGCCCTAGTCTTTGCCTTAAAGACAGATGCCTACACAGCAAGATAGCCCAATCTTTGCACTGTCATAGTACAATGCTCCTATATACAAGCTTTTTTCCACCACTAATCTCAAATTCAGCATTTGAGTCTGCATCACAGTTTACAAAACCTATTGTTCTTGACTGACTGCCTTTGGACAGTCAATGAGGCAGCAAATGAGGAAGTCACTCATGCTTCCTCTATGGCTGTTTTTAACTTTTTCATAGGCAAGAGACACATCTCGGTGGCAAAATGCACAGTCCATGCTATCCAGTGCATAAACAAAACAAACCTCTCCCTTCACCCTCAAATGAGACCCAGAAATGTCAACAAAGGAAGCACAAGTGACTCCCTTGCTTGCTTTGGTAGAATGTCCTAAGGCCATCTTATGCTTATTTTATTTGCAAACACTTATATACCACCAATATTAAGAAAAATATACCATGGCACTGCAAAGCATAACATCAACAATAAAATTCCATTAATAAATTCCAATAATAAAGAAAAGTGAAATCTCAAAGCACTTTGAAACCATAGGTAAAAAGTTTATTTGTAGATGGGAGTACACATAATTTGGGGGGAAATTAGAATACAGTCGTACCTCGGCTCCCAAACGCTTTGGGAGTCGAACATTCCAGCTCCCGAAAGATCGAAAACCAGAAGTGAGTGTTCTGGTTTTCAAACGTTCTTTTGGAAGCAGAATGTCCAACAGGGCTTCCAATTGGCTGCAGGAGCCGGACTTTGGAAGGCAAACTGACTTCCGGAACGGATTCTGTTCAACTTTCGAGGTATGACTGTATGTACAATTCTTAATTTGTTATCACACTTTCTTTACTTCTTAGCACTTTGGCTCTACTTTAACAATGTGAAAGAAAATGGAAAATGGAAATTGTGCTTCCTCTGTGTTCTACCATGAATTTATATTTACAGATTGGACTAGCAGACATTCTCTGAATAGGATGACTCCCCCCTCTGGCCTTGATAGGCAGGGTCTTCAAGACTGTTGCCTATCTTGCAGGAGGAGCATTTGTCCTGCCCTCCAGACCTAACTGGCAGAAAATAAACAACCCCTCAACCCCAAAATAAAACAACTCAGGGTAGATAGGAAATGAGAAACCGATTTGAAAAGTTCCAACTGTAAGGTGCAAGACAATATGAAACCGTATTAGTTATTAGGATTTGTATTAAGAAATTTTATATATATGATTTGACAAATCAGTGTAAAATTTCATGTTTAAAGAGAAAAAAGGAAAAATACAGTTTTGGAATTTTGAAACTTTAGAAAGCTCCATTAAAATATTGTCAGAAAAGAAATGAAAATGTAATCAAAATATTATGTAAGGGTTTTTTTAATCAAACTTCATATTTTTTATCATGCTTCGTATTTGTACTTTATAAAAGTACTGTATTTCATAAATGTTTAAACAAAAAAGAGAAATGTCAAAGTTTAAAGGAATTCATTTTCATAAAGCTACATTTATAAATATACAGTGGTACCTCGGGTTAAGTACTTAATTCATTCCGGAGGTCCATTCTTAACCTGAAACTGTTCTTAACCTGAAGCACAACTTTAGCTAATGGGGCCTCCTGCTGCCGCCGTGCCACCAGAGCACGATTTCTGTTCTCATCCTGAAGCAAAGTTCTTAACCTGAGGCACTATTTCTGGGTTAGCGGAGTGTGTAACCTGAAGCGTATGTAACCTGAAGCGTATGTAACTTGAGGTACCACTGTACACAATGTTAGAGATGAAAGTGAAGAAAAATGTCAAGATGGCTTGATGGTGCAAGCCACCAGAAGCTTACCCTTACCCAAGTATAACTTAGTTTTTGACGGATAAGAAATGACCAACCAGGTGCCTGTGGGAAGTCTGCAAGCTGGACATGAGCGCAACAGCCTTCTGCCCACCTGCAATTCCAAGCAACTGATAGTTGGTGGAATAATGCCTCTGACAGTGGAAGCAGAACATAGCCATCATGGCCAGTAGCCTTGGATAGCCTTGCCGTCAATTAATTTGTCTGAGTACAAATAAATTTGGATGTTAAGTTTATTTATGTTTTATTAATTTTTCGATTTGCAAATTTAACAAGGAATTTGAGGGAAATATCATGAAAAGATGGGGAATAAAGTAAAGAAGAAGAAAAACAGGAAAAATAGTACTAACAGTAATAGTAAACCATAACATATTGGATACACTGACCATCAATACGTGGATCTTACATTAAAAATACAAGTTAATATAAGCCCTCCAGTTAAATTTTAATCTCAAACCCTTAAATAGTATATCATTTACTGACATAGTAATGATAAACTAAATTAGCAATCCTGAACCCATATTTATTTAGACTGCAACCATACTGCTATTTGTACCACTAGGATCCCTGTCATGCAACTGTTAATAAGATTGCACGTGGACTCATTGTTAAAACCGTGTTTATGGAAGACAATCTTACTCGGCTACGAGTGATTGCCAAAGAAGAAGAAGAAGATTGCCATCATGCAGTCTGTAGACATTTGGTAGCTAGGTGGCAGCATGGCACAGGCAATGAGCTTTCTTTCTGGCAATTGCAGTAAGGTGCTTTCCAAGACTGTTAACACACATCTGCCTGGGCAGGTTTTGCCCCACTAGGTTATTGTCCCATTTTACCTATTGCGCTGTTACATTACTTACTTATATTGTTGATTCTTTTTTAGATTGTATGTATAGTTTAGTACTTATTTGTTCTTATATGTATTAACAGTTTAGTATTGGAATTTTACATGGTAAACCACTTGGAGATTTTTTTATCAGAAGCAATATATAAATTATTTAAATAAATAAACTTCACCTTCTATTAACCAACTTGCAAAATTATAAATGAAGAAAACAGGCACAAGTTAAGAGCTAAAGTCCTAACAAGTTGGGAAACTCACACTGCAAGAAATAAAGGTTGGGCAAATACAACGAAGAGATAATGTAAAATAGTACGGCTCTCTGGTCAAACACAAACTTTCCCCT
This sequence comes from Podarcis raffonei, assembly GCF_027172205.1. Lineage (NCBI taxonomy): Eukaryota > Metazoa > Chordata > Lepidosauria > Squamata > Lacertidae > Podarcis > Podarcis raffonei. Next base: position 12,991,045 of record NC_070613.1, read on the forward strand.
CATCACCCAAAACACCTTTTTGGCGCTGTGCCCCAATATCACCAAGAGCATCTCATCTATTTCCCATTATGATTGCAGTCTACATATGACTATAAAAACAGTTACCTCCTTTCCTCTTGTATCTTCTGATAATGAAGTAGGAAACAATATAGAGAATAGCAAACAGAAGAAAACAGATCTGAAAAAGAAAGTTACAGAGTGAAGAGATTCACATCATATAACAAGCAGCAATTTAGTTTTCAAAAATACTAAAGTGACACAACCTATAATAAATAGAAAGAAAACATTATACCAACAGTATAATTACTAATATGCAATGCTTATGTTATTTTGGCTATTTTTGTAGCTTTTTCAAAGTACTAATTTTACTGCTGCAAGGGCCACACATAAGAAAATTCACCACTATATCTTCTTAACTAGTCAAGATATATTAAAAAGGCCAGATTGCAAAGGAATTAATCCATCATTTTTCAGGAACAATGTGTATTAATACGCAAGATGACTGCCAGTCTTATTGTCCAGTGAGCATGCCAGCAAGCTTCTGTTTTGCTTGCACAACACATTTGAAGATATAATCTGGCAACTGACCCAGAACACCAGTAGGATGCAATGATGGCACTCCAGCACTCCTGCAACACACAAAGTCTGCTAATTCATTGCACAAGTCTAGGTATTTTTTTACTGGATCACGCTTGTAAGAAAATAAACTATGCATTAAAATGGCGTTGAACTTTATATTACCGGTAATCATTTTTATTTCTTTCAATCACTGACATGTAGACAACCACTGTACCCAGAATATAATACAGGAAAACAAAGCCAGATATGTTAGAAATAAGGTAGGAACAAAATGAATGGAAAGTTAATTGAAGGTTTTAAACCATTACACTTCCTGTAGTAGCCCCACAATCTGACACTAAAAAACCCAACTATTCAAATACATAATTTATGGGATGCCAATCCCCAATTCAACCGATAATTGACTAAGGCTTGCAATCCTATGTACACTTACCTACCAGCGAGCAAAGACTCCAGAATGTGGGGCTGCGCAAAACATCTCATGTCAAAGGACAAAGTATAAAGTTTGCAATCTGTGCTACATGGGAAACAACTATTACTGTATGTCTTCCTTCTTACAATGACTGGCAGCTGAACAGAGTGATCAGTGGAAATCAGTGGCAATGTATCTTTCTAACCTGATTTCTTCTTTTATAATCCTGTCAGACCTTGAACTTTTTCATTAATAAAAATCTTACAATCATGATCCCAGCCTCAGACAGCAGGGTCAACAATGAGGAATGATGGGAGTTGTAGCTCACAGAACCTGAAGGGTATGAGATGGCTGCTCCTGGAATCAAGTGTCTAGAAGAAAGAATGGCTGCAGTGGTTGAATAGGAATATTCTACGCTGCAACATTCTGTTGCAGGTCCCACTTGACTCTTACCATAATTGAAACATTCCGATACAAAATGTGATGAAAAATGCAACATGAAAGTTAGTATTTCCTCTAATAATGAGTGTCTGTGCAATGTAGTTTTACCCATGGATAGCAAATGGCCAAAGGATTGCACTCCTCACATACACAAATTCCATTTTACTATTAAACATGTTTAGTAGTCAGTATGCTGGTTTAGGAACAACACCAAACCATGGTTTGGCATTATGTATATAATAAGAGTAGTTTATAATAATACTATAAGTACAAAGGCACAACTGTGCCTTAAATGTCTGAGTAGAAAAGCAGAATAGAAATTATTAAAAAACAAAAATAACTCTTCATAAAAATATTCTTTAACTTTAAAGTCGAGTTTCACATTAAATACTGACTGAAAGGCATCATTTGAAGAAGAACGAACTCAGGACGAAAGGGAGAAATGAGCTAAAAGGAAGGCAAGTTTGGCAAATCCTCGCCGTGATCAACTCCTACCTGGATCCAGAACTGGTCTCCACAGTTGCCTACGGACACACTGTTAAGACCATATTCATGGAAGACAATCTTACTCAGCTATGAGTGATCGCCAAAGAAGAAGATTTGACTGTATATTTGAATGGAAGTAGAATATTCCCTTTCCCCCATGCATATGTCAGGACTTAATCTGAGCCGGATTGTACCTGAACAGTATATTAATTTGCAATTTCTTTGGACTCTGGCTTTATTCACTGTGCTTTCACTCGAATTAGCTATCTCTAAATGCCAATAACCAGTTATATCAAATGACTGGACAGATCAGCACTCTCCAGGCCAGCGCTTGTCAGCATATAGTACCCCATTCCTGGTTCAGCTCATCTTACCCAAGACTTGTCATTAAAACCCTGCAGAGTGCTTCTATTATCCTTCATTCTCAGGGTTTCAGGAAGGAGATAATGAAAAAACTAGAGGGTTGTTTATGCAGAGACTATTTTAAAATACATTATCTACAATTAATTGGCTAACACTTACGTTCTCATGCAAAAACACTTATGGATTAAAAATGGCTTGCTTTGCCAAGTTCAATTTGACTGGAAGCAGGGTCATATTTAATTCTGAAACAGTACTTCCAACCCACAGCGAGAGATCTATTATTCCAAATTAAATCAGTGTGATTTAAAGCCAGAATAAAGGTAGTTCACATTTTTGCAGAGAACACCTAACGGCATGCAGGGATTTGCACATGCAATCAATTTCTGACTTCCAACTGCAGCTGCCCATAATTTCATCATAGTGATCTTCAAAGTGTATTTTTAGGATAGAGTAGGAAATGGGTCTATAAACAATTTGTCAGGTGATGCTATAGAGGATAATCAAAAGTATATCCTTTCCTCACCTCTTCCTCATGCTAAACCTCATCCAGTGTTCTACAACTAACCAACATGGTTGGCACCCATTTGTCTCGAGAGACAATGGAAGAGTGCGCCTTTGGGGATGAAGTCAAACCATTGGAGGGTTACAGCATCTGCTGTGGCTGTAGAAACCGATACAGAAGGGACATGTTTTGTTACAGCAGGGGCAGATGAAGGCACTAGGAACTAGAGTGGTTAGATAAATCGTCTAGAATGAAACATTATACATAAGAGATGGCAGCTGCCAGCATATCCTACAGATAGTTAATTTCACTTACACAGTATCTTTCTGTTGTTTGGCTAGTGGTTGAGACTCCAACAACCAAACTACAAAATGATACAAGTGAAATTAACTGTCAGTAGAATACACTAGCAGCTGCCATGTCTTTTTACATACAATGTTTCATTCTAGTGATTTAACCACTCTCAGTTCCTAGAAGTTTACATACCATATATTCTGTAATAGGGCTAAGAAAGGTTGGCAATATTATTATCACGTTCCAAGCATATTGTGTCCAAGGACCAACATTTCTCATGGCTAGAGCTTGCAAAAGTAACTGAATTTAAGCTCTAGAACTTCTTAGGGATCAGATGCTGTACTTAAAAGGTTGGGGTTTTTTTTTAAAGGCCTAAAATCTGGGGCAGGGGGAGATTATACAGCCCTAAATCATTCCTTAGATTCCCCCAACCCCAACTCAAGAGATGGTTCTACAATAGCAAAATACTACATACAAAAAAAAAAGGTCAAACGATGCAGGTCTGACAAGAAGCCATAATAACTCATAGCAAGCAAATAAACACCCAAAAAGTGAGGGGCAGTCCACATTAATGCCCTGAAGTATACTAACTCTTGAATAAAAGCAGCAGGAAATATAACCATTTGTGCACCATCTTCAAATTGCTGATACAGAACTGCATGTAAACCTGGAAAGGCCATAGTGCAGCTTTTTTCAACCTTGGGTCCCTAGGTGTTGTTGAACTACAATTCCCATCACTCCTTGCCAGCATGGTCAGTGGTCAGGGATAATGGAAGTTTATCCAAAAATGCTGAATGTGTATGAAGATAGATGACTGCATGAGGCAGAAACCAGGATGAAGGGGGCAGAAGCTGAAACAGGTGAAACTACTTCCACATGTGCTTGAAAAAACACAGCCATAATTGCAAATATAACCATGGATCCCTCACAATAATTTTTAATTATTCCTAATATTTAATAATTCCCAATATTTTCCAAGCTTAGTGATCGAGAATCTGGTTATCTTGTAGGTTATCTTAGGACTCATGATACGACACAAATGCATGGAATCAACAGCAATGCCTTCCTTAAACTATTTTCTCAGTGGTACTACTGTTGAGTCTGCAAAGCATTACAACTGTAAACCACATTAAAAGGTTTAGAACAATTTAGAACAGTTTCCCAAATTGAAAGCAGTGAATATAATTACAATTAGCAATCTTTCTTCTATACAGCAGGTGGCAACAGACTGATTCTAATGCAAGAGTGTTCCCATAAGGAAATGCTTGTGTCCTTCAGGGCCATTTGACAACTAAACAAAGTACTAATAGCTACATGCAGATCCATCCCAAGCATCATAAATAAAGATATGCCACTCACAGACTTCTGCAAAGAATATCAAATCAAAATTTCATTTTTATTTGCATTCCTTAGTGCCTCAGAAATGCTTTAAAAAAGAATGGAAATGGGAGTGGGGGCCAGGGAAAACACAATGCTATCCAGGGTTGTAAAGACTGCAGAGAGAATAATTGGGTGCACTCTTCCCACCTTAGATCAAATCTATGCTGCCAGGTGCCATAAGAAAGCAGCAGAGATAGCGCAGGATAGTACGCACCCCGGAAATGATCTCTTTCAGCTTCTGCCTTCTGGAAGAAGGTATAGGGTTATATAGGCCAGGACTAGCCACCTGAGAAACAGTTTCTACGCAAATGCAATTCTGGTTCTAAACGCAGCATAAGGGGTCTCTATAGTATAGTGTATTTTAAAATGGGGTTTCAGAGTTTTTAGGGGTTTTTAAATGTTTTATGTAGTTTTTATGTAGTTTTATGTAGTTTTATGTAGTTTTATGTAGTTTTGTAGTAGTTTTATGTAGTTTTTCAATTTTAATTGTTCTGCATGGGACAATGACAATAAAGATATTGTATATCGTATATATATATATATATATATATATATATATATATATCGTATAATATTGTCAGTTGCCTTTGCTCATGAACTGCTTTGATTACAATTAAAGAGGTGAACAGAGCATCAACAATTTATTCCATATGACAATAGCTATCCATCTTCCTTAGGAAAATGGTGAGCCTGGAAGACCTTAAGAATGATGGTATCATTCAAGAATTTCTCAGTCCAACCCATATGTAGTATAACAACGATGGCCTATCATATAGGGTTGTCATAAGGATTACTGAGAAGGATATTGACAAGCTGAAATGTGTGCAGAGGAGGGCAATAAAGTTGGTCAAGGGTCTGGAAACCAAGCCTTATGAGGAATGGTTGAAGGAGTTGGATATGTTTAGCTTGGAAAAGAAGAGACTGAGAGGAGATATGATAGCCATCTTCAAACACCTAAAGGGTTGTCACATGGAAGATAGAGCATTCTTGTTTTCTCCTGCTCTGAAGGCTAGGACCTAAACCAATGTATTCAAGTTACAAGAAAGAAGATTCCGACTAAACATCAGGAAGAACTTTCTGACAGTAAGAGCTGTTCAAAAGTGGAACCGGCTCCCATGAGAGGCAGTGGACTCTCCTTCCTTGCAGGTTTTTAAGGTTGGATGAATCTAGCTGAGATTCTTGCACTGCATGAGGTTGGACTCGATAACCCCTGAGATCCCTTCCAACTATGATTCTATGAAATGTAGCTTCTGAGTGTGGAAGCATTCTTTACCTCAGTTTTCAATGCCTGGAAGCCAAAGTTTACTTGGCATAACAACATAAAGAAGTCAAGTTTGTTAACCCTGCTAGATCATCCACCCATACCAATGTCCTCAGAAAACCCAGGTCCATCAAACTGATCTCTGAAATTCTTGCCATTGTAGAGGAAGGAACAAGAGGCTAGACCATATCAATCTCACTGCTTCAGAAAAGAACGTTGGAAGGACTGTACTTTCCACACCCTCAAGCCTTAGCTTATTATTATTGGTTTTAAAAATGAAGTTCCCAATTAAAACAGGAGGGCAGTATGATAAAGCCACAACAATATCAAGTTCTCTTCTGCTGCTTTTTGTAACACACCTTTAATAAGGGTAAGGAACCTCTTGCCAATGGGCCAAATTTGGGGTACCATAGTTCCTAATTTGATCCACAAGGCCTGTTTCCCCAAAACATGCCCATCTGCCCCACACCTTACATCTTATGTGATGTCAAGTGTGGGGCACCTAATGGTGTGTCTGAATCATCTGTACAACAGAGTTCCCCTTGCAAAGCCCCTTGCACTGGTGTTCCCAGACACCTGACAACCAGTTAGCTGTCAGACACTTGGGAAGCACTGCAGAAGGGACAACCCACCTGTCCAGTCAGGAATGAGGATGGAGAAAGATCTGGTCAGTCGGGTCAAAAGGTTCCTTGCCCATGCTAGAAGGTAAAAAAGTGTAGGTTCTTCTTCTACATTGACTGTTCTAGACATAGGCATGCAGAAGAAAATTTGAAAATAAAGAAGTTGTTGGCACATGTTAATATGTTTTTAGCTTAAGTTGACCTTATTTATATTTTGAATTGTTTGAAATGCATGTTTGAAACTTTTGAGAACTTAATGTGTTTTATTGTTTGTAAACCACTTAGAGATTCTATTTATAATCAAGCAGTATATAGGTACCCCTCCCCGTACGGGCCAGTCTTGACAGACTCTGGGGTTGTGCGCCCATCTCACTCAAGAGGCCGGGGGCCAGCACTGTCCACAGACACTTCCAGGTCACGTGGCCAGCGTGACAAGCTGCATCTGGCGAGCCAGCGCAGCACACGGAAACGCCGTTTACCTTCCCGCTGGTAAGCGGTCCCTATTTATCTACTTGCACCCGGGGGTGCTTTCGAACTGCTAGGTTGGCAGGCGCTGGGACCGAGCAGCGGGAGCGCACCCCACCGCGGGGATTCGAACCGCCGACCTTTCGATCAGCAAGCCCTAGGCGCTGAGGCTTTTACCCACAGCGCCACCCGCGTCCCTAATCAAGCAGTATATAAATCTTGTTAAATAAAATAAATAAAATTCCAAGGTGGCACTTTTACAATAAACTATATAAATAAAACTCAATATATCAAATTATTCATGATATTCTTTAGTATAGAACTACATCCACACACCTGCATATTCATGGAAGCTTAGAGTTATAACTCATAAAAATTTATCCCAATGTATTGATTTTTCATACTTTTGATATGACAGATTTATAATACTCTACAAAAGCATTAAATTAGAACCAGTACTTTCATGCCCTTAGAATAAATAAGAAACTAGCATTAAGTTTTTATGAACAAAATATAAGCACAAACAGAAGGATGTGGAGTCACTAAAAATGTATAATTCTGTTTACAGCAGAATATTACTCCCTAACACAACTGGAGAAAAGCAAAAATCAACAACCAACAATCAAAAACCAAGCAGATCACTCCCTCTTCTCATAGGCTAATGTGACGGGAGAGCAATCCTGCTTACTGCTGGTTTCCTGCTTAATGCTTCAAAGGCTCCCAACAACCAGCTAGCTGTCAAGCACTTTGGCAGCTGTTCAAAGCAGGCTTTGATCAAGCCCAATTTTTATCAGTATGATGTCAGGTCAGGTACAGGGCAGGTGAATGTGACTTGCCCAAAATGGACTCGGGGGCCAAATGGGGAAGCCTGGTGGGCCAACACTGACCTGAAGGCTGGAGGTTCCTCACCCCTGATTTAAAGCATTCAGATTTGGTCCATGACATGCAAGTTCACATGCCCACTCAGCCATAAGTTGCACTGGTGACATTAGGACAAAGGCTTGCCTGGCACCTTTGTTGCGTATCATTAGGCACCAGGCAAAAACATTCCTCTTCTCCCAGGCCTTTGGCCACGTAAACAATCTATGGCCTTTTAAACTGGGAGGTGTGTTGTTTCTGTTTGTTACTATGATACATATTTCATTTTTTATGGTAAAGCACCATGTGATTCTCAGAAGAAGGGTGGTATAGAAATTTAATTCGTTCAGTGGTTTTCAACCAGTGTGCCATGGCACCCTGGGGTGCCTTGAATGATGGTCAGGGCTGCCACGAGCAACACTGGCCAATGTGATGGGCCAATGGCCGTAATAAAGATCAATACAATACAATACACTGGCCTCTGTCCCTCTTTCCTTCCCTCCCTCCTCTGATGCCCTCTCACATCTCTGCCTACCCCAAACTTGCACAGCTGTTTATTGCAGCAGCCCTGGCTATAAGCTCTGAAAAGGAATGGTGCCTGAAGGAGGCAGCTCTCTTTAGGCTAGGGTGAGGGCAGCTCAGAGACCAGAGAAAGCAGCAGCAGCTGCCTGGAGGACTCCCAAGGAGAAGAGGGGGGCATCAGGAGGCTGAGGGAACACTCCACAAGGGAGGGTGTTTGAAAAAGGGTGAGAGGTTGCCAGCTCTGCAGGCAAGGGGTGACATAACTGTACACCTGAGCCCCACAGGGATGCTACAGAAATAATGTAGTTGGTCAAGGGAGCCGTGGACTCAAAAAGGTTGAAAACCTCTGAATTAATAAATTAAGCTAATTAATAATAAATTCACCGTACATGAGGTACAATGAGGTACAAATAATAAAACAAGACTCTGTATTTTCTCTAGTTACTGTAGATCATACCATTTTACCAAATATTTGCAAAAATATTTGCGAAAAAGAATAAATGCTGAAAAACTTGATGTTTCCCAAAGACCACAGAACAAGTTTATTAGCTGAGCAGGCATCTGGATTCTGGGGAACCATTCGAATTCTTGCCCGGCCAACAGAATTCCCACATCCAACCTCAAAACTTTAGGACTGTATTACATTGCCACATTCACTGACAATACTGAACAATAATTTTAAATAATCAAATTTCAACAAACCATGGATTAGTCTATGAAGCCTCCTCATTTGGGCAAGGCATGCCCATATGCCCAACATCTGACATCAAACATGGCACAGTTTCAGTGTGGGCTGTTTAAAAGTCCTTTTGCAAACAGCCCACACCACTCTTTGAAGTCCCAACAACTGGGGCTACAAAGTGCATCACCTGCTGTTATAGTGATTATAGTAACCCCACCTGCCTGCCAAATTTGGCCCAGCAGAAATGGGGAGGTAAAGACCTGGTCCACCAGGATTCGCTCAACTTCCAACTACCAAAATCCAAAATAAATGTGGATTTATAAGTGTGTGAAATAGGCATTTATAAGGGTGTGAAACAGGCACTGCAATACTAACATGCCTGCTGCTGTGGCTTCAAGTAATCAGAGGAAAAATGTAACAATGATGACCGAATAGTTCAAACCCACTCTGGTCAACATTCACACAGAAAGAGAATACATTTCACCTTGAACTCAGCTGAATAAATTTCTATCCATTTTTAGCTTCTCAGGAAAACAACTGTCTGTGATGCAAGTCCTACAGGTCAAATAAAGGACCAATTGTACTGTTCTTTAGAAGATTCTCAGCAACATGCCAGGTAGGCCAATTAATCAAGAGTTATAGTGAGAAGAGAAAAAGCCTTCAATCCTAACATTATCACGTTCTTGTAACATTAACACATTCACGTTAATACTTGGCTTCCATTCATGGTTTGTCTGGAAAGAAAACAAATTTGTGAGCCCGGTTTCACACTTCACAACAAGCCAGGTTCTGTATTGGTTTGGGCATGTTTCCTCTCCCACATTGGCACAGTAAAGAGCAGAGTAGGAGAAGAGCACTTGTGCACATTAATTTATTTTAAACTATGGTCTAACAGAAGGAACAAACCCAGCCAAAGAAAAAATAGCATCTCCAAGGAGACATTGAAAAATTACTTAAAAGACAGATATTGATTGGTAGTTTGTGTGGAAAAACTAAGAACAAATGGCAGCAGCCAAATCACAAATATATGTGATTGAGTACCCACATTTTCCCTTAATTTTTAGAAGCCACATACAACACTGGATCCAATCTAACTGTAAGCACACAACCTGATAGCTCAGCCAGTAGAGCATAAGACTCTTAATTTCAGGGTTGTGGGTTTGAGCTATGCATTGGGCAAAAGATTCTTGGATTGCAGGGGTTTGGACTAGATGACCCTTGCGGTCAATTCCAACTCTACAATTCTGTGATTCTATTATCAGAAAATCATATCTACCTCCAGCAGAGAAATGGAAGTGAATAGGAGCAGGCGAAACCAAGTCCATGCCCCCCTCCCTTCATCTCTTGGAACACTTATCAATGCAACTGTTGACTTTTCTACCGCAGTTACGGTATCTGGAATGAAGGAGGGGCCAAAAATACAACACTTCACCTGTGAGCAGAACAAAATTCATATTCATGGAAGAGGGATTTCTCACTTCCCCCTACCTTCTGCAGTACCCAATAATCTTCTCCTGGGTTTGGAGACCCTTAGGAATGGTGTACAATATTGTGCACATGGCTGCAGATAGAGGGGGGAGTTGGCTGATATCTCCCCCTTATGTGAATAAAGGAGCAACTTAGGAGCCAAGTTAATGTTCTTCATCCATATAAATTTGCTCTCTAATTGGATTAGGAAACTAAAAACTGCCATACATACCGTATTTTTCGCCCTATAGGACACACTTTTTCCCCTCCAAAAATGAAGGGGAAATCTGGGTGCGTCCTATGGTGCGAATGCAGGCTTTCGCTGAAGCTTGGAGAGCGAGAGGGGTCGGTGCGCACCGACCCCTCTCGCTCTCCAGGCTTCAGGAACACATCCGCAGCCTAGGCAGCCCTGCGGGAGATCCGCAGCCTGCTTCCCGGAGCGCCAGGCGCACTGAAAGCAGAGCGCCTGGCGCTTCGGGAACACATCCGCAGCCTAGGCAGCCCTGCGGGAGTTCCCGCAGGGCTGTCTAGGCTGTGGATAGCAGCCTGCCGCCCCGCGCGAGGGGCGCCCTGAAGCAGAGCGCCCCTCGCGCCGGGCAGACATCCGCGGATAGCAGCCTGCCGCCCGGCATGCGGGGCATGCTGAAGCAGAGCGCCCCGCGCACCGGACAGACATCCGCAGCGTGGGGAGCCCTGCAGGAGTTCCCTGCAGGGCTCCCCACGCTGCGGATAGCAGCCTGCCGCCCGGCGCAAACAGCACCCTGAAGCAGAGCGCCCCTCGTGCCGGGCAGACATCTGCAGCGTGGGGAGCCCTGCAGGAGTTCCCCGCAGGGCTCCCCTCGCTGTGGACAGCAGCCTGCTGCCCGGCGCGAGGGGCGCCCTGAAGCAGAGCGCCCCGCGCGCCAGGCAGACATCCGCAGCGTAGGGAGCCCTGCAGGAGTTCCCCGCAGGGCTCCCCACGCTGCGGATTGCAGCCTGCCGCCCAGCGGGCAGGGCACGCTGAAGCAGTGCGCCCCGTGCACCGGGCAGACATCGGCCAGCCCCACAAGCTCGGGGGACAGCAGGGAGGCGCAGCACCGCCATCCCGCTGTTCCTCGACCTGGTTCGGTTTCCCCGACCTGGTTTTGGGGGGGAAATTAAGGGGGGGGATTTCCTTTATTTCCCCCCCAAAAAACTAGGTGCCTCCTATGGGGCGGAGCGTCCTATGGGATGAAAAATACGGTAATTAGTTCTTAGACAAAAGTAGTCACTCCCACCATAGGAGACAAATGAACTCTGGGAAGGGATTGAGAGAAACCATGAATTAACAACCATAAATTACCTCTATGCAACATATTCTATTTAACACACCTACATGGAAAAAATACCCAGAGGATCTAATTTATACCAGGGAATTTCACTCAATACAGCAGAATGAATGCCATTTACTTAGACAGTAAACAAGCACTGAGGATGAAAAAACTGTATTTAATAATTGTTTCAATTATTTTCCAGATTTTCCAGAAAACTAATTAAGGATTTATATTTAAGATTTTCATGAAACAATAGCACCATGAGTAGTCCTTTAAACTTTTTCACGAAAACCCTAAATTCTACACACAAATCATCAAAACTATAAATTTAATATCATTCACATTTGTTCAACTGGGTTCTCCTTAGAACTGTTGCCATGGTCTGGGAGCTTCTGGAGGGATATACAGTGGTACCTCGGGTTACATTCACTTCAGGTTACATACGCTTCGGGTTATAGACTCTGCTAACCCAGAAATAGTACCTCGGGTTAAGAACTTTGCTTCAGGATGAGAACAGAAATTGTGCTCTGGCGGCACAGTGGCAGCAGGAGGCCCCATTAGCTAAAGTGGTGCTTCAGGTTAAGAACAGTTTCAGGTTAACAACGGACCTCCAGAACGAATTAAGTACTTAACCCGAGGTACCACTGTATATGCATTTAGCATTGAGAGGGTCATAGGAGTCTGGTGCAAGGCAACCAGAAAAGTTATGTCTTTTGATCACTGGCCATCAATCAACATGTTAAAACTGAAGCAATAAAGCTGCTGGCATTTGTAAAGCTAAGCAGGGTCTGATATGGTTTCAATTGGATGGGGATTGCAAATTGAGATTCCTGCATTGCAGGGGTGGACTAGATGACCCTCAGGATCCCTTCCAACTCTACAATTCTATAACTCTTTTCTTTTCATTTAATTGTGATCTCCATGAATCAGTCAACAAACTTTCTAAACTGCAAGTCATCTCATTTCTGGAAAATGTATTGTGCATTATTTATAAACATGTAGCCTTTAAAAATGCTAAGTTGGCATATTTGGTGCATCTCAACCATCATTTACTCTGAATGCTATCACTTCAAAGACTGGAAAGGATGTTATAAAAAGAAATTCCACACTGGAGTTTTATAATTCAATAGAAAGGAAGTGAAGGCACCCATGGTGCAATTTCACTTCCAGAAAGTCCATTTTCTCATATATTGCTAAGAAAATGTTACAATTTGTTTGATGTTTATCTGTATTTTGAGTCTGATTTTGAGGGGTTTGAGTCTATTATTTTGAGGGGTTTGAGTCTATTATTCAGAGTCTCAATGAAGCAAGGGACTAGGTGAGGCAAGCTATCTGAAGCTGAATCCAAACAAAGATGGCATGATGACATGGGTACAAGAAACTGACTACTGTATTATTCTTTGGTAATTTTGTTGTACGTTTGTGCTGTCTGAAGAGCAAAAGGATGGTATGACTGCCAAGTCCACTTTCACAAACTAAATTTGTAGCTATTCAAAATGCAAACTAGGTTCCTAGCACCAGGAGAATTGGACCAACAGTAAGAAGATGCTGATGAGAATTATGAAAAAAGCAGAAGGCTAACTTAAGGTATTAGTTATTATGCAACTTTTGCACAGCACAGAAGTGTTGCTGTGCTATGTGTGGGCTGCAATTTCTGAGAAGGGCTTAACATTCACTTTACTGAAAATATCAGCTTACAACTGAAGGGGGGGAAGGTTTTATAAAAGACCAAAGCTGAAAATAACAAATCCTCAGAAATGAGAACAGACCCTCAGTTGTTCACACCTTGATCTAATAAAACAAGCAAAACAAGAAGGGTCACTATAATAAAAACCAACAAGCTAAACAATCTGGTCTGCTCCTACTCTGAAAGGCAGGATTCTCCATGCATTAAATGAACAATGTGTCCCAGGCCACAGGAACCAGCCTGATTCCGGGAATAGTGTAGTGCAAAAAAGCAATTAAGGAAGTATGCCAGGTTACAAAAAGCTTCCAAGAACACTAATTTTATCTAACCTGTTACAGTTTTTTCAATAAAAAATTAGAGGCCAAAACTGAAAACACAGTTTGGGGGACGTATACCATAACATTCCTAGAGAAAGACTATATATTCTATTTCTGGTTAAGAACAGCATTTAACACAGGCTGAGCAACTATAAAATCCATTACCAAAAGTATTGTGCAGAGGAGATGACGTAGTCCTGTGACACTGCGGTGTTAACCACATATTCCCTCATTCTGATGCATGCCATGCTCAGTCTGGAGAAAGTGTGAAAGACGTGTGTAAGGAAAGAAGGAACGCAACAAGCCACCCCATACTTGCCTATGGAATTTACAAAGCAACATGGTGGTTTTAAGTACTGCCTTTATCAAACATTAAAATCAGCCGAAGGAGAGACAGAAATGTAAAATGTTACACTGGGGGGTATTGAATAATGGGATGGAGGGCATGCCTTACAGCACAACAATTCAAGGTGGCATCAGGCAATAAATAAGCAGGAGTACAATTTACTCACACATCCAACTTTTCAGTATTAAATTGGCACATCACTTCATGGGGAGACGTGCAGATTCACTTTTGTATTTGCGGGGGTGGGGAGATGTTATAGAACCAAAGCGGACAACTCCGAAGAGGCCATACAGACAGTTATGTATCTCTGAATGTACCCAGCATGAAACTATACAAAGTTGGGGGGGCGGACAACAGGTTGGGGAAGAATGCTGTGAGAATAGTATTTAGTATGATGTGGGGAAAAGCGAAACATTAGTGGGTACAGAGTCACAAAGTACATAGCACTTACGAGGCAGTTGGCTAATACAGGACTGATCTGGAGAGGCTAGACAAATGATGTACTCTTGTACTTGACTGGCACAGGTTCAACAGTTTGTGTCAGCATTAGAAAGATTCAGCCATGAAATTCACTTGGTAACCTTAAACCCATTACCCTAACGTACTTCACAGGGTTGTTATGAAGTATAGTGGGGTGGGGGATCCATGCACTTTTTGAGCTCCTTTGGGGGCAAAGTGAGGTACAACTTTTTTCCCCCAAAAGTTGATGGTAGTCAATTGCAAACAACATGACCTCTAGAGATTCATCTATAAATGTGTGAGGAATCTTTTTCAGCATGAGGGCTATATTCCCCCATTGGCAACCTTATGGGAGTGGCATGCCAGTTTAGGTGGGACTAGAGACAAAACTGGGTGGAACAATAGGCATGACCACACACAAAAAGTAGGGTGTTTCTTTATGCACATACATCTCTCCATGCTTTACTCTGGCAATTAAAAAACATTATCCCAGTTCAAGGACACATTCCAGTCAGTAAAAAGCTGATGAGGAGTATGACCTTTGGAAAGTCCCAATTGCCAAATGATGAGGCCTGGAGGATCACATTTGCACCCGAGGCCTGAGGCTTCCCATCTGTTCTAGAAGATGGAAATACAGTGGTACCTCGGGTTAAGAATGTAATTCGTCCTGGAGGTCCGTTCGTAACCTGAAACTGTTCTTGACCTGAGGTACCACTTTAGCTAATGGGGCCTCCTGCTGCCGCCACGCTACTTCTGTTCTCATCCTGAAGCAAAGTTCTTAACCCGAGGTACTATTTCTGGGTTAGCGGAGTCTGTAACCTGAAGCATCTGTAACCCGAGGTACTACTGTATATGCAACAATCCTGCACACCTGCTCAGTACATGATATGCAAAAGTAGTAGATGGTATTTATAGAAGGGCTGTGGTGACACCATATACCGGTACTTCCAGGCTTGGGTTAAGGTTTGGATTATGATCTGGAGCTAGGAAGCACTTTATATGCAAATCAGAGTGGCATAGGCTTCTTTGTAGAATGTACTCCCACATTCAGCAAAGGAGGTAAAAGCAATGGATAGCTGGATACATCAAAAACACATCACTTGTGCAAAAGGTGATGGACTGAACTTTGAATGCTTCAATTTTACTCAGAAATTAGTACTAATGAAACTAATGAGACCACTGAGAAGTTTTATTACAATCAAGCAGTATATAATTTACTTACAGGTACTGAGAATCAGAACTAGAGAGTACAGCTACAGTGTGTGCGGTACAGTCAATACAGCTGCCATACTTTGTATGGGCTGTGTTTGGGGAGAGGGTTATATGAGAATGAGGAAGACATTCTCCTGCAGGAATGTATGATACATACCACTTATACTGGCTGTAAAGGTTTTTTCTCTACCCTGTATACCCATACTGTGGGCAGTCATATGAGCTTAAGCTTTTCCAAGTGAAAAGATCTTCATGAACTAAGTGTCAGTCAGTCAACACTTTATATGCTGAAATGAAAGGTCACTGCAAGAGCGTCCCATGAATACATTTGACCCACATAACTTATGCCCAAAAGAGTGCAAAAGTATCCCATGAACACATTTGACCCACATTACCTTGTTTATTATATTTCAGACATGTTTGTTTACGTATTTATTATATTTCTAAACTGTTCTTCACCTGAAAGGGATCCCAGTGTTATATACAGCAAGTAATAAATACAGTAACACAATGCTGTTTTAAAGTCACAGACCATAAAACCAACTTACAGCAAGTACCTGACATAAGCAAAACCCAGAACTCTGTCTACAGAGACATCCCAGACACTTAAGAACAATGATGCTGCTAAAGGGTTGTAAAGTGCTATTTATTATTGTACCTCCTCTGCCTATGGTGGAAACAAAAGAATTATAGAACTTTTAATAATAATAATAATAATAATAATAATAATAATAATAATAATAATAATAATAGACACCCTGCTCAGGTGTAGAAACTCTTCAGGCCAATCCTCCTTGGACACAGAAACTATGACCACATACTTCCAAAGCTGCACAAAAGTGCAACGCGGTTAATAGTCTCATTACATTTTTGCAACTACTGTACTACATAATGCTTAAAATCTGGCTTTAGTCCCTAAGCAGCGACAGTAGGGGCAACACGCACACAAATACGGAAAAACGTGGAACAGTTTCTTTAAACTGAAAGGCGAAGCGTGACTTGCGGAAGGCGAGGGAGGAGGGCGCAACTTAACCACAAGGGAAGTCCTTTTTAAAAACAGCAGCAGCAGCAGCAGCGTCTACTAACTGCCCGGGCGCATAAAACGCAGGTGCAAAACACACGAGCCCTCTCGGCGCCGCTTGCAAAGCGAGAGCGCAGCGCCGTCTCCCCGCACGCGGGGGCGGTGTAGGCGGGCCTTCGTGGGGGGGGGGGGGCAGAGCAAGCGGGATCCTGAAGGGGCAAATGGGGTCGACACGTTAGAACCGTGGGGGGCGGTAGCGGAGGGAGGGCGAGAGGGCCGTCGAGGGAGGCGGTGCCAGCAGCCCCGAAAGGGCCCTCGGTTCCCGGCGGCTACGCACCGTGTACTCCCGCACTTGGCTGTGGAAGTTCTGCTCGCGGATGGTCACCTCGTCCGCGTCCATCCTCTCATCGCCGCCTCGCAGCCCCCTCAGGCAATGGCGGCCGCCGCCCCAGCTCCTCCTGCTTCCAGGGCGACGGGCGGGGGACCATGGCAGGGGGCGGCGGCGGATGCCCCTGACACCTGGGGGGGTGAGCGGGTGAGGGAAAGAGGGCGGAGGGGGCGGGAGTGAGGCGCGGGCACGACGCGACACTTAACGACGCGCGCCGCCGCCGCCTCCTCGCTCCCCCGCCGCCGGGTCTGTCACACACCGTCCTGCGGCTGAGGGGGGCGGATCGGACAGCCTCTCTGAGGGGGTACCTCGCTCAAGGGTGACGCTGCGCCTGCGCAGACGAGGCAGAGTGCCCGCCCGCGCGAAGGGCGGGCAGGGGGCAGGGCCTCCGCGACCACAGCGCTCGAGGAGGGCGGAGCTTAAGCGGCGAGGGTGTGGCTACCGCCGCCTCTTCTGCGTTGCAAGGAGAGGCGCGCGAGCAAAAGCTGCGAAGAGCGCGCGCGCGCCTCTCGAGGGCGGAGCTTGCGAGCGGGAGTGGGCGATGCTGTGGAGTTGTTGACTTAGGAAGAGGCATTGGGAAGAGGTGGAGCCAAAGATGCAAAGTGGGGCTTAGGCAAAGGTTTGCAGGGTTCTAAATAGGCGGAGCCAGTGTGGCTATTCCACGAGGAGGCGCCGGCGCTGATGTTCTTAAAAGCGGAAAGCTCACAGCGCAGCAGGTGCATGCTTATTCATTTATGTTTGTCTGCAGGGCCGGCCTACCCATGAGGCAAGGTTGCAGGGGGTTGGACTAGATGACGCTTCGGGTCCCCTTCCAACTACAATTTTATGATTCTGAGGTGAGGCGACGGCCTCTAGTGGCAGGCTCCACAGGTAGCACAAGATTCCCCCCCCCCCATGTTCTAGCTTTCCATGTACAGTGGTACCTCGGGTTACATATGCTTCAGGTTACAGATTCCGCTAACCCAGAAATATTACCTCTGGTTAAGAACTTTGCTTCAGGATGAGAACAGAAATCGTGTGGCGGCAGCAGGAGGCCCCATTAGCTAAAGTGGTGCTTCAGGTTAAGAACAGACCTCCAGAACAAATTAAGTTCTTAACCCGAGGTACCACTGTATATGAAATTTATGGTATATCCGAAAGAACACTCTGGTATTTCCCCCATCTTGCAGGCTAAAATGGTACAGTCCAGTAAGTGGTGCTTCTACTGTTTAGTGTGAGTCACTTAGTCTGAACCAGAGTCCAAAAAACATATTTTAGTAACAGCAATGACACATCCATAGGAATGACACATCCGAAGAAGGGTAACGTAATATTTCTCTCTTGACCCCTCTGCATTCTTAACGTGTTGATTGCCGTGCGTCTATCAAGTTCTGTCAGCCGGTGTCCCTAATAAATCAACCACATTCGTTATGACTGAATAGTTGGCCCCTATGGAACCGAAAAGCAACATGAAAACAGTATTTTTCATTCTCATTATTTGAAAGCAACTTGGTGATATTCAAGGGGCTTGCAGTTTGACACATTTACAGAGATTAGGAAGGAAGACTCCTTTATGGCTGCAGGGTAGAGAGGATGAACCAAGCTGCTCCCTCTTTCCAGTTTAAGATGCACAAGGTCCTAAGTTTCATCCCCAAGATATCCAGGTAAGGCTGGGAATATCCCGTCTGAAACCCTGGAGAGCTGCTACCAGTCAGTGTTGACAATATTGAGGTAAATGGACCAAGGATCTTTCTTGTTATACAGCAGTTTCCTATGTTCCTAATTACTTTGGCTTTGATTTTCAGTTACTAGATAACCATCCAACAAGAATTATTAATTAAGAATCTCACAATTGGTCTGTGATCATTTTTACATTTAGCAGATAGATGACACTGGTTCCTATTTAGCTGTACATTTGTAATAGCATTACTTACTTAAAGAGACTGTAAGTACTGACATCATTTCCATTACACATCACCAGTATTTTGATAGATTTGATAGTCACTGCTAAGGGCTATTTAACAAATGATTTGAAACAGTTCATTTAGCTCATATTTGTTACACTTTGCTACCATGGATGTGTTAGTGTTAAAACTGTCAAAACGTGATATTTAACTCAGTGATAGAATCATTGTTCCTAGGGTAACAATTCATTGTCCCAAACTATCTATACTTATCTATTTTAATTCATTCTCACTCATTGGTCACTTATAAATCTTCAAGTTCACTTTAGTTCTAGACGTATGCATCTAGAATAAATACCATTTGCCAAAATTGCACTAAAAATTGTATATTCTTGTATTTAAAACGTATATTCTTATTTCTTAGAACAGCCTGATTTCTGTGAGCTATTCATTGTGTTCTCATGCTTTACCAGCCCAGCCCAGGGAATCAACCAATCTGCATGGATGGATATTGTACAAATGTGAGGATTTGGGATTCATCATCTCTGCAAATATACATGTTTACATCACTAGTGGAAGAAGCATCTGAATCAGCACTACAGCAGATATTCCAACAAAATCAGGAAAGGCTGAAAAAGTTGGCTATCTTCAGCCTGGAGAAAAGAAGCTTTGCTGGTGTTCTTGCTTGAGTAGCAGTGGATGTCTTTTGTTCTTTTGGCTGGTGAATGGGGCCAGAATGTCCTTTCCATTTTCTTGTGCAGTCCCAGGGCAAGTGACAACTGATTCATTCATTCATGCAGAGATTGTGAAAGCGACCTCCCTGTGGCTGCTGCTTTGGACAATGGATGGTGGCAGACTGGTCTCCTGCTTGCAGTGATGTTCTTTCTGGAAGGCAGCCTCCCAGGAACCATAGGTCCCTGACATGTTCAGTTTGTTCTCATTAAATGCATGTTATGGATCTGTACACACATGAATTAAACATGGCTTGGAGATACTCTGTTAATTCTAACTGCAAAGCTCTAAAGAGATCTAAGCTTGAATCCAACCATGTGCAGAGTTATGCTCACATAATGGAACTTCTTCTCCTGTCCCCTTAACACACACCCTCAACGCTTTGGAACAGATTCTAAGAGTGGGGAGGGAAGAGGAGGTAGAAGTGCCAATACCATTCCCCGCAGTCACCATGACATGCACAGGAAGTACAGCAAAATGTGAGGTTTATAGTATGTGTCATGAAACAGGATTTCTTTTTTTTTTTCAGAACTGTTCTGGATTTCCATTGCATGCCATGGTTCTCCTGCTCTCTATCAATAACAGCCACAATAGAAATACATTATGATATAAATCACAGATAACATCCTTTTGAAAGTGCAAAGGGGAGTGATCTAAGGAAGAGCAGTCACTGTGAATTACTGGGCAGATCTGTTGAAAACATTTGACCAATAATTTATGAGCTTGGGGTATTTCTTGACATGTTTTTAATGTGGGAGTATGGATTTTTCAGAGTGAGCCATTCTGGGAAGTGTCCGTCTTGAATCACTCTAATTTCCGGGTTATTGGATGTATTCCATTCTAACGGTTTAAAGTTCGTGGAAAGCTAACTTTGTGTACAGGTTTTATTTCATAGCTGACCAATGCCCTTTTAATATCTGTTGCAGGGGCAGGGATGAGGCGAGGGAAGGGGCAATGTGTCTTGCTAGGTTGGCCCTGCCAGGTAACACTCACTAGGCAAAATAGACGGGTGTGGTGGGAAATTGTATAGTAACTATTAAGTTTCAGGAACGTGGAAAGCATTATGGAGTGGGTTGTTGGGTGTGAGGCAGGACAGTGGATTACCTTGGGCCATTCACTATCTCTCAGCCTAGACCACAAGCTGGTTGTGAAGCTAAATGAGGGAGTGGGAGAACCAGGTATCGCACTTCGAGCTCTAGGGGGAGATAGAAGTGTAATCAATAAGTAAAACTTGCCTCAAGCCATTTGCAGAAAGATGTGGGACCTTCAAACACCCATTAGAGATGGAACCCATATGTACTATTTTCCTATTAAATGTGTCCCTGTGTGTAAGCTGCCTTGAGCATGGTTTTAACTTTGGAAAGGCACATACAAATAAAATGATTGATTAATTATCACATCCAAAGGAGATGTAGCCTTTCTGCATACAAACATCAGCCAAGGTGGACAGGACCCTCAAAATCCAATCTTGGTATTATCAACATTAACAGTTAGAGATATGTTAAGTTCAAGGGGGCACTAACAATGGTGCGTTTCCATCAATTGAAGACAACCTGTTTACTCAGCCTTTGCCTGACAGTTAATAGCAGTGCCCGGTGTCCATAAATTGTGGGTGTTCAGCTGATGACAACTGTTGCTTTTTATTGAATATTTATGGTGTGAACTGCTCAGATGGATGGATGGACGGACGGACGGATGGACAAGCAGATAATAAAGTCATTGATTTCACTATTGAGTGATTTTTATTGATTATAAAGTTTTTATGCTGTGAGCTGCTTCAATTTTTCCTTTGTAAATGAAAGGCGGTATAGTAGATACCCTTTTGATAGATTGACTGATTGCATTTATATCCCATCTTTTTCTCCAAGGAGCTCAAAATGACATACGTACATGCTTCTCCCCCTCCTTTTTTAATCCCTACAACAGCCCTGTGAGGCAGGTTGGGCTGAGATGCAATGGCTGGCCCAAGGTCATCCATTAAGCTTCATGGCTGAGTGGTGATTTGAACCCTGGTCTACCCGGCCCTAATCTGACGTTTCACTACTGCACCACACTGGCTCCAATAAGTCATTTTTTACTTCAGGGCAGTATTTTTAAATACATCACTGCTGTCTTCACCAACTAGGTACCCTCCAGATGTGCTGGCAGGGCCTGATGGGAAACTAGAAGGCACCAGGTTGGCAAAGCCCACGTAACTATATTCTTGACGTCAGCCCCTTAGGAAGAATTATCTCCCAATTATACATAAAAGATGACCAAATAGGAAACACCTTAAATTTATATCAAATTATAATCGAGTTATTCTCCACTATCCTAATTATGTGCATTAAATATTTTTTATAGGGCAATAATTTCAGAGTCTCATGTTTTGTGGGCAGCTGCTAAAGTGGTAATTGCATTTTAACTTGAGAAAGACAGATCAATCAATCTCTGGTCTCGGTTCAAAAAAAGAATGTTTGCAACTGTCACTTAAGTCATTCATTCATCCTTTTGCAATATGTTTGAGTGGCGCTTCCCATTCACACCCCTAAGCTGCTTGCTTTTGGTGGGTGAGTTAATAGATAACGCAGGTAACTATGGCATAGCAATCTACCTACATGGGTAACATGCAACCTAAAAGTACCATCACACTTACACTTGACCTTATGTCTGTCTTTTAAGTATCTCTTTGGGATCACTACAGATGGTGACAGCAGTCACGAAATTAAAAGACGCCTGCTTCTTGGGAGAAAAGCAATGACAAACCTAGACAGCATCTTAAAAAGCAGAGACATCACCTTGCCAACAAAGGTCCATATAAGTTAAAGCTATGGTTTTCCCAGTAGTGATGTACGGAAGTGAGAGCTGGACCATAAAGAAGGCTGATTGCCAAATAATTGATGCTTTTGAATTATGGTGCTGGAGGAGACTCTTGAGAGTCCCATGGACTGCAAGAAGATCAAACCTATCCATTCTTAAGGAAATCAGCCCTGAGTGCTCACTGGAAGGACAGATCCTGAAGCTGAGACTCCAATACTTTGGCCACCTCATGAGAAGAGAAGGCTCCCTGGAAAAGACCCTCATGTTGGGAAAGATGGAGGGCACAAGGAGAAGGGGACGACAGAGGACGAGATGGTTGGACAGTGTTCTCAAAGCTACCAGCATGAGTTTGACCAAACTGCAGGAGGCAGTGGAAGACAGAAATGCCTGGCGTGCTCTGGTCCATGGGGTCACGAAGAGTCGGACACGACTAAACGACTAAACAACAACAACATGGGATCAAGATTGCTCATATTGCTCCCAATGGGACAGAAGCAGGCTGTCTTTTTTTATTGAACTCCATACCCCTGATTTGGAGATCTGCAAGAGCCTTGATGCAGACATAAAGCTCTTGCCCCGTGGCTTTCCTTTTCATTTAAATGTAGGGAAGAGTGCCTTGCATAAGTCCAGATAAGACTGGAAAACAGCCCAGTGTTTGAAAAACTACAGACAGCTCCAGGTGAGCAACTTGCTCCTCCAAAGGCTGGAGGTGATCTAAGGTGACTTGGGAGTCTTGACTTCAGGTCCACCCCTTTCAGGTTTAGCTTCCTCTTATTATTATTTATTGACTTTATATACCGCTCTGTACCCAGAGTTCTCAGGGCAGTTCACATAAAAAATCAACATAAAAACCACAATATATATAATCAAAATAAAAATAACACACACACCCCAAAAAAGAGCCACATTTTAAAAGGGCCTTGTGCTGTCCTTTGTAAGGTTTCAGGAATTGCACATGCTGTCTTTTCCTCGCATCTGCCAGAAGCCACCTGCCTGAACAGCTAAAAGGCTCCTGAGAGACCACTGGGACATTGCTGCTGCCTTGAGCAGGCATCTCCAAACTTGGCCCTAAAGCTGTTTTGGGACTACAACTCCCATCATCCCTAGCTAACAGGACCAGTGGTCAGGGATGATGGGAATTGTAGTCCCAAAACAGCTGGAGGGCCGAGTTTGGGGATGCCTGGCATTGAGTGTTGGAACCTTTAGGCTCTTAAAGGGCCACCCACCTGGACTGGAGGAGAGTGCTTCTTCGTGCCACTGCCCCCTGTCTGGTACACTCTCTGAGCCACTGGGCAAGCATGGTAGCATGGGAGGTACTTGGCTCCTTGAGGCTCAGGGGAAGGTGCTTCTGGGGGGTCTTGGGCAGCTCTGGTCCAACTCTGGCTCTGTGCCCTGCGCCGAATCCGTCTCTTCAGCCAAAAGCACTGCAATCTCAGACGCAACTACACAAAGCAGGATAAAAGAATTGTTGTCCTTTGCTTCCATCCCTTAAATTTTGTATTTAGATTTAGTTTCTGAATCATCAGTAACTGAGCTAAATAAACAGTTCAATGATCTCCCAAGCTGCTCACTTCTACAAATTAGTCTTTGTGTGGCAATTGATCTGGGTGATCATCAATGCAGCACAGGATCAGCAAACTCATGTGTGATCTCGTCTTCCATGAACTGGAAAACTGTGAGGGGGCGGTTCCCTCCAAAGGAAGGGCAGATTTTGTAAGAGTTTGTTTCTCTCAAGGCGAAAACAAGTGTGACTTACCTGTCTATGTATTCCACAAACACCACCACCTTTTAAATGCAGTTCCCATCAGTACTACTCCATATAACACTGGTGGACTTTTATACTGGTAACCCCATCCCTATTGGCATTTAACCAGCTCTTGAAGACACATCTGTTTAGACAAGTGTTCTCCTAACCTGAACCTCCTGATGAAATAATTTTAATAGCTGTTTTAACTGCTATGCTATTTTAATGGCCTCATTTTATTGTTCACTCCAATTAACGGAATTTTAAAATGTTTTGCTGGAATTGTTTTATTGGGTATTTCAATTATGCATGGATATATTTTTATACTTGTAAACCACTTTGAAGCCATTCTGGCATGTAAGCAGTATATAAATTAATAAATAATATTAACGGTATACATTCGGCATTGGTATGCCAGTGGCTTATCCACCTGGGTCACTGATTTGCTAAGATGGCAACACTATCAGCAAATGGTCTGGCTCTGCATCACATGTCAAATGAGTTTATTTAAACATGATGGGGGGTGGAACATTTGCACAGGTAAATGATTTAGCTAAAGACCATGTAACAACTCTTTCATTCCCAAAATTACATGCTGCTCACACAATTAGATACTGCACTCAGAAATCATAACATTTAACTATAATATATTTCCCCCAATGGGTTTACATAATCCCTTTTTGCCATTTTCTCTTTGACAAGAAGCCATACACTTTTATTAAAGGCTTTTCCCTCCCAAAAATGTTAGAAATCTTAAGGGCCATAAATCATCTTAATTCTTACAATTAATAGAGGCAAGATTTATTCTTAAATCATGAATGCTCCTTTCTAATTAAATTCAAATGAGTTTAATACCTCTCCAAAGTGTTCGGATAATAAGTAGTCCCTTTTTTTGGACCTTAACATCCTTGATCCCTGTCAATAATTAGATTGGGTGGCTTATAAAGCACAATGCTTGGCATTTTTAAAAATCTTTATCTTCCTCTTCTGTCTCATTAACAAAAATGAATAGGTTCACTCTTCTGGCAGAGGAAAGCATGGGGATTCAATGTTGCTCAAGGACATGACAGATTCTAGGGATATTGAATTACGTCCTTCTGTCCTCCTTGGAATAGCCGCTGATGAACAGGAGACCTAGATTTCCAAACTCATAATTATTTCTCAACCAGAAAACTCAAATTGTATGATGAAGAAAAATTATGCAGAAGTATAAACTGAGGTCATTTTCAGTATTTGTTCCAAAAAAATTAATTCTTGGCAGGATGTTGCAAATGGTCAGAGCCTGCATGAGACATTTTGCTGTTTCAAGCAGCTATGGTGCAGCCATAGGGATGCTCTAAGTAGTGGATTTCCTACCATGAGCAGGTGCTTGAATTGGATTACCTTTGAGGTCCCTTCAACTCTATGATTCTAGGAGTATCTTGGGGGTCTCACTATTGAGGGTCTTCTCATGATATTCATAGCATGAATGCTTTTAAAACGTGGTCCGTTCAGAGATGTGCTGGAGCAGATGATTCAACCTTAACCACTAAACAAAATGCAAACTGCTTTAAAGCTGTTGGTGTTTGTTAAGATGTTTACATTCCCTGCATCGCAAGCCCTGCACTCGCAGCTTCCTCTTCTGAAAGGTACAACTTTCTGCCAGGGCACATTTTGTGACTTTGCTCAAGGCAAAGGACAGGCTTGTGTGCCTCTTGTCAGATAGCTCTAAAAGTAGATCTGAATCACATTCTGACTCATTCCAAAGCACTCAGAAGAGATATTGAAGGAGAAAGAGATGTGATGTGATTGTTGACCTCCTGGAAGTAGCTCAACAGCCTGGCTGTTTTCAGTGCCCTCACCAGCGTTAGGGGTAAAAATATATTTATGAGTGCAGCATAATTTAATATTTGTATGTTTCTTATTTTGCTCATTACTGTGTGAGATACTTGATTGATCATCGCCAGCCCTGCTCCTTTTCCAGAATGCAGAAAGTAATTATGTGAGCAGCAAATCTAACTGATCAGCTCTTCGTATCGATAGTCAGGAGAACTTGACCCGAAATGAGGATAACAGCAGTTAGGACTGAGATTACCCAAAGTATAAAAGGGGAGAGGTTAAAATCCCAGACTCAAATGCCATCTTCGGAATTTTATCTTCTGAACTATAGTCCTACAATTCTGATTCAAGGATAACCCTGCTCAAACCATCAAGGTCTCCTACTTCAAATGCAGCTTTAGAGAAAGCTGGTCCAAAAAGATGGGAATCCTATCATATACTGATAGAGGAGATGATGGTACCATATTCCAAACCTCAGTACAGTTCCTTATAATGACCTGGAAGATGTGGCGCTGGGAGGCCCATATAGTGTGGAATAAACTAGGACCCCAGTCCTGGAATGAGCAACATCAGCTCTTCTGGAACAGCTTTCTCTCCTACAGCTATTACATTGAGCAGACTGCCTCAATGGAAGAGATGGGAAGCAGGACTCATTCCATCAGCCGTGCTGAAGAATCAGTGCCATCAGGTTACCCCTTCCCCTGAACTGCTTTCATTCCAGCTAGTCAACATAAGGAGTACTATTTAACACCCCCTCATTCCCCATCCATCCCTGTCCCTTTTTCCTTTTGCACTGCATAGTTTTAGATTATAAGTCTGTGGGCAGGGACTGTCTTGTTTAACTGTATGTAAGACACTCTGGGAACCTTTTGGCTGAAGAGCAGGATACTGGTGCAATAAATAAACTATTGAGGAACTGACACTCTCTGCTGAATACATGCCATGTGTTTAAAGCACATGGCTTCTGCCAAAGAATCCTGGGAACCACAGTTTCCCTCCTGCACAGAGCTACAATCCCCAGCACCCTTTAAAAACAATATTTCATCCTGCTCCCTTTAGCTTTCCTTTCCCATTTACCCCCAGCTACTAATCTCCATTGCTCTGAGCAACACCAGACTGTTCAGTACCTTCTTTGTTTTTTAGAGTGTAGGATTTATAAACAATACAAAATGGAATAGCTTAGGTTGCATTCTTCAAACCTTCCAATCCTGTTACCAAAGTCATGCAGTGCAATCCTAAGCCTTCAGATGGGCTTCCTCCCAAACAAGGGTGCACAGGATTGCGCTCTTTGCATCTTCCCCATGATGAATCCATACTGAGAATCCCAAGCAGTAGATATTTGTAAGCCAGAGGACGCACTACGAGGCTGTGAGCTGCCTGTTCTAGAACTGTAAGTTCTGGGCCCACAGCAGAGCACCCGTCACGCAATTGACAATGATTTCTCTACATGATCTCAGTTTAATCTGCATATGTTTATTGAGAGATGAGATTTAATGGGTGAGTCTAACCTTGCTGCCTAATTATGTTATTGCTGCTTTAATATTTCTCTTTAGAAAGTCTCCTGAAGGGAATTGGGCATCTCCCCAGAAGGGAAAAGGTTTTGTCTTAACCGACCGGAAACATTTATACTGATGTCAGGAAGAATTATGGGTATGGGTAAGGTAAAATAAAGTCATTAAAAGTGAAAAATTTTGTTTATATGTAAATACATAAGCTACATTAACCAAAGCATTATGTTAATTATTTCTTTGCAACGATGCTAACCTTTTGCAGAATATACATGGGTACCAGAATGCCATACATTAACTGCCATTCCAATTAAAGTGTGCATTCAGAAACGCAGGTGCCCCTTAGGGCTAAACCACATGTTATATACTGCAGCTGTGTGTGTCTGTAACATAACCACAATGGCTAGTTCTTCACTGCAATGGACCTTCAAGACAGAGTGGTGACCTCTCTCTCACACACACACACACACACACACACCAGTGTTTTTCTGCTTGTGGGGATTCCAGTCCTATGATTGTGATGGAAGCCCAAGCCTGGAAGCCCAGCAGGAGATGGCGGGGGACCAGCAGGGGGTGGGATAGTGAATGAAGCACCCTACCCTGTTACTTCTTAGAATCATAGAAGAATAAGAGTTGGAGCTCATCTGGATCTGCAATGCAGGAGGCAACCACATCATCCCCAAAAGATGCCCATGCAGCCTCTGCTTAAATACCCCCAGCAAAGAAGGGCCCAGAGGCTTCCGTGACAGCACGTTCCACTCTCAAACAGCACATACTACAAAGAATTTTTTTCTAAGAATTAGCCAATATCTGTTTAGGTGCAATTTTCATCAATTGGTTCTAGTCCTGCCCACTGCAGCAACAGAGAGCACATCTGTTCCATTTTCCAATTACTGTAGTCAGTGGAGGCTACACACTCTGATCATAGTTGTTGGTGGAGGGAGGGAGGTTCCATCCACCTCAGGATCCTACCCATCTATTGAACTTTGTGTCCCTGTTCAGGTATTTGTAACCACCCTCACAGTCTGAGGATCACTGCTTACTCAGTCTTACCAGCCATGCATAAACCATCAGTCCAGTTGAACTCAACAGGGCTTTATAACAAATACACCTGCCAATTTCAGGATACATGAAGGCAGCCTTCCCCAATCTAGTTTTCTCCAGAGGTCACTGGACTATAACTCCCATCATCCCTGAGAATTGGCAGTGCCAGCTAAGAGTCCAACAACTTCTGGAGGGCACAATGTTGGGGAAGGTTGCATTTAGGCAACCAGCAAAGGCCACAAAATGGCAGTGGCCAAGGATGGAACCAGATGGATAAGCGAGATCAGAAGTTTAAGCCATGAAGCCGTTGAATTCCCAGACTCAGACCCCAACACAGGAGCCCCTCAAGCCACTGACCCCTTAAACCCAACTCCCAATATGCACCTTGAAAACCAAATTCTCATGAGGAACTAGCCCCTTCTTCACCACAAGCCTTGCCATCTCTAGGCAATAACAAGGCAACAAAGTGAGAGCGTTCTTGAGAAGCGATTGAGAGCAAGGTTGCAGGCCAGAGGACTGCCCCTTTAAAGGTTCACACTGTTCAGCAAAAGTGTGGAGTCTGGGAAAGTTGATTTGGCTGAGAAGGATAAAGGGGCTCAGCTGAGCTTGAGATTTCCTTACAGCAAATTGGCAAACAAGGAGCTATCCAAGGTCCTGCGACTCCAGCCTTGCTGACGAAATCACACCCAAATGTCTATTGTGCCCTGTGGTCAAGGCAGGACACAGCTTCTGATGACAAGTCTTCAAAAGATGCCTAAGAACATCAAATATGAGTTTACAGAGCAAATATAGAGGATTTACAGTAATTCCCATTTGTATTTTTTTTTAAAAAAAACAAACCTAGATCCTCTTCTGTTTACATGAGCCATCAAATCCGTATCTAGTCCCAATGAAGAAATTAAAACCTATAAATAGGGAAGGGGGGGGTCACTGAGTTCATGGATGGTGACTTCAAGCCGACTTTCAGCAGGGATCAGTGGTAAGTTCCCCATGGAAAACTTGGGCATTTCTACATGTCCCACATCTGACATCACATATGATGTCAGGTGTGGGACAGATGGGTGTGGTTTGCGAAACAGCCTTACAGGGCCCAGTTTGGCCTGCTGGATGCAGGTTCCCCCAGCCCTGATACAAATGAAGAATGCGGTCTTTGTAGCTTTGGGAGTTAATTCACTGCTGTTTCTTCTACTTTGACTTTCTCTTCTCCCCACTGTAATCATACATAGTAACAGCTGCATGAAAATGACAGGCATGGTTGTGGTTTAATGGGAATAACGACTGGCATCAAGGGCTAGATCAGAAGGGACTGACATTTTTTTGAAGTTAAAAATAAAGCCATTAATTTAACAAATATGGAGAAAGGACAGAGGCAAAAGGAAATGTCCCCTTGTTAAATATTTACCACTTGAGCTTTGATGAAAACCACCCTATAAATGACAATATAATACAAGTAAGTGTTCCCAAGGTTAGGTCAACTTTCACATTGAAGTTAAGTCTCTCATAGAGGGAAGAATTACATTTCTTGGCATGGACGCATTAATTATATAAATTTCATAAAGGAAATGCAAAGTCCTATAATGTGTGGCATTGATTAATGATGCTCTTCTGATTTATGGCTGTGTATTTTTGAACTGTGATATTTAACAAGCAGCTAATTTAAAAGCTAGGTTTCTGTCACAACTTTTTACGATGCTTCCAGCAATCCTATTGGTAGCTTGAAAATTATTGTGTTAACACTTTGGAAGGCCAATTTCTAAACCGACAGTTTTCCCACTGAGAAAATAAAATTATTGTGTATAGTGGTACCTCGGATTAAGAACTTAACTCGTTCCGGAGGTCTGTTCTTAACCTGAAACTGTTTTAACCTGAAGCACCACTTTAGCTAATGGGGCCTCCTGCTGCTGCCGCGCCGCCGGAGCACGATTTCTGTTCTCATCCTGAAGCAAAGTTCTTAACCCAAGGTACTATTTCTGGGTTAGCGGAGTGTGTAACCTGAAGTGTCTGTAACCTGAAGCGTATGTAACCCGAGGTACCACTGTATTAGGAAATTGTGTTATATCTGTTTCTTCTGTCCCTTGCATATTTCACAGGAAGTATCTCCCCCTGCTATGATCTTGACTGTTCTTTAAGTTTTGGCATACAGGCCAAGCGTATGGCTGAACTTAAATGTTACACTGAATACATAGCTACCACCAAAACCAGCAGCTGTACAGCTGCCTCCTACATGCCCAACAATAATGCTCATCAGAACTTATCTATGTTGTGAAATCATGAAGCTCTGCATTACCCTACCCTTCTTTGCATCATTGGCTAGTCCCGGCAGAAGGAAGAAAATATACAATGCAATCCTATGTCACTGCCCTTAATGGAGCAGAGGGTCTGCCACCCATCCACAGCCCGGCTGAGAATGCTGACTAGGGATGAAGGTGAGGAGGGGGCAGGCAGATCACTGCACCAACCTGGAGCTGGCACAGTAACTGGGCCCACATTGGGTTTGATGCCATCACATGATGGCAGTAGGATTGGCTTAGAATCCAACAGATCCAGGGCCAGCTCAGTCATTATCCCCCACCCTACTGGAATACCCCCATTTGGGGACTGTGGGCTCACTGCTTCTTGCAAGGAATGCACTGGCAGCACTTCTACCTTCTGCTGAATCCAATCACACCCAGCCTATTGCAAAGAGGGTTGGCATTGCTTTTCCAGTTCTGTTAGATGTTATATAGGCAAAGGAGCCAGTGTGAGAGCCAGTGTGGTGTAGTGGTTAAGAGCGGTAGTCTTGTAATCTGGGGAACCGGGTTCGCGTCTCCGCTCCTCCACCTGCAGCTGCTGGGTGACCTTGGGCTAGTCGCACTTCTTTGTAGTCTCTTAGCCCCACTCACATGACAGAGTGTTTGTTGTGGGGGAGGAAGGGAAAGGAGAATGTTAGCCGCTTTGAGACTCCTTAAAGGGAGTGAAAGGCGGGATATCAAATCCAAACTCTTCTTCTTCTTCTTCTTCAAAGGGAAGCAAGACACAGTTACTACTTTCAGTGGCAGCTATGCTATTTGCATAAAAGCTGGGGGTTTTGTTGTCGTTTAAAAAAAACATGAAAATAAGTTCTGGATGCATGTGGAGAAAAGTCTTATATGAATTAACATCCACATTATTGTATTCTATTTTTACTGCATGAAATTTATATACTGCTTGATTATAAAAAAAACCTAAACAAAACCTCACAGCACAGCAGTTATCAATGTCTCCATGCTTTTTCAGAAGTTTCATATATTTGTACATCATCACAGACATACTGTAGATGTATGAGATACATTTGGCCATTAATGCTAATTTTCAGGTCTTTGAAAGCCATTCATCTTTGAAAGCATGACATCAAGTTTAAAAGCCCTCCTTTATTTGAAAGGTTAAGCCTATTAAACACTTTGTGTGTGTAGGGTTTTTTTTGTAGAAAAACAGTGTATATTTAAAAGTCAGCACACTGCTGCTACAAAGAATTAAGTTATAGCAATTTTTCATGCTGTAGTTTTAAAAATCATTTTATTTACACAGCCATTTCAAAGCTATGTGCAATAAGAACAGCAAAGAAGCCGATATATTTAAAAGAAAAAAGCCTGCCAGAACAAAAATGTCTTCAATTGTTTCTGCGAAGTGCAGATACCGAGCACCTGTCATATCTTGACAGGAATGCAATTCCACAGAACAGGGGCAGCCAGGTTAAATCGCTGCTCCAAGTTACTGTGGAACAGGCTTCTGTGATATTTGGCACTTGCAGGAAAAAAGTTACTGCAGATCCCAGGGATCTACTGTGTATTATTATGTGTGTGTGTATACACACACACACACACACACTGTCATTCAGGTGGTTTCTCATGTAATCTGTTCCTGAGCTATGTAGGGTCTTACATATAAGTATGAACGCCTTGAATTTGGCCCAGGTGCAGATTGGCAGCTAAGTGTTATATGCTGCTGATAGTTTGCCCCAAGCAAGCTAGCCATTGCATTCTGCCCTTGGACCAACCCCGAGGATAGCCCCACATATAGCACATTGCAGTAACTCAACTGCAAAGTTACCATTGCATGGACAACTGAGGTTAAGCTATCCTGATCCAGAAACAGCCAAAGCTGTCTTACCTGTACGTTTCTGAGTACCAGTACGTTTCCAAGCACAATTCAAAGTGTTGGTGCTGACCTTTAAAGCCCTAAACGGCCTTGGTTCTGTATACCTGAAGGAGCATCTCCACCCCATCATCCAACCCGGATACTGAAGTCCAGTGAAAAGGGCCTTCTGGCGGTTCCCTCACTGCAAGAAGTGAGGTTACAGGGAACCAGGCAGAGGGCCTTCTCAGTAGTGATGCCTGCCCTGTGGAACTCCCTCCCAGCAGATGTCAAGGCAATAAACAACTATTTTACTTTTAAAAGACAACTGAAGGCGGCCCTGTTTAGGGAAGTTTTTAATGTCTCATGCTGTATTGTTTTTAATATTTGGTTGGAAGCAGCCCAGAGTGGCTGAGGAAATCCAGCCAGATGGGTGGGGTGTAAATAAATTATTATTATTATTATTATTATTATTATTATTATTATTATTATTATACCAAACACAGTTGGTACATTCTCAGTTTATCAGCACCTTTCTTTACTCTGTATGACGGGCTTTGTTTTCTCTTTCCCCCAAAGTTTCTCCAATTCACACTGGTGAAAGGGCTTACTGCATACCTGGAAACCAAGGAGCAGGCGCTGCAAAAGTGAGGATGCACCAGTGCAGGGTGGAGACCAAAGGTGGACAAAGTACCCCAGAGGTACTACCCCTCTCCCAACACCCCATACACCTTGATGCTAGCAACTGAATATCCTCTGCAAAATACCCTAACCAAATGCCAATTTCATAGGAATTTTCCTATGCATGAGTAAAGTGCAATTTAACCTTGGAATCTTCATGGGGATAAATATATAGTTAGAAATATAACCTCTAAATACTTTGACAGATCAGCAGGACCTCCTGTGCCAATGAAGGAGAAATATCCATTAGGCATAAAGGACTTTTGTCTTGGAAGCGGAAAGCTGTAGTTCTGAGGCTCGTGCCACCTAAGATACATGATGTAATGACTGAAAATGGAGAAATGCATCGAAGGTAACAAACCATCTTCTGAAAATTAATGAGTTATTAAAGTTTCCCAGCCAGAGCTGGATGCAAATGCTCAGTACTTAGGAGGACGAGAAATGACGGCCTTGGGACTGCAGCCCGGGGACAGCAAGTCCAGGCTAGCTAGGCACTGCAGAGGATACAAATAAGTCAAAGCTGGCAAATTGGTTTCTTGCTGGCAATTATCAGTAATATGGCTGAAGGTTGGCCAGCTGCAGCGACTCAGTTTCCTTTTCACCCTTAGGGTAAGAACAAAGCAAGAAAATAAAAGGATCCTGGCTCCTTCTTCTCTCCTCACCCTCCCAATGTACTCTTCTCACACGCGCACCTGCCTTTTGCTTGGCTGCGCTTTTATAAATCACTGTACTTTATCAAACACTGTGGTTGATGCTGTGGGAGATACTGATGACCTAGTTCCCTAAATGCCCTTCCCCACACCCTGCACAGCTCTTACGAGGAAGCACAAGGAGTAGTGGTGAGAGAAGGGTTGTAAATGGGCCTGCACAGGTTTGTAAAAGGTAAAGGGACCCCTGACCATTAGGTCCAGTCGTGGCCGACTCTGGGGTTGCGGCGCTCATCTCGCTTTATTGGCCGAGGGAGCCGTCGTACAGCTTCCGGGTCATGTGGCCAGCATGACTAAGCCGCCTCTGGTGAACCAGAGCACAGAAACGCTGTTTACCTTCCCGCCAGAGTGGTACCTATTTATCTGCTTGCACTTTGATGTGCTTTCAAACTGCTAGGTTGGCAGGAGCAGGAACCAAGCAACGGGAGCTCACCCCGTCACGGGGATTCAAACCGCTGACCTTCTGATCGGCAAGTCCTAGGTTCTGTGGTTTATTTATTTATTTATTTATTTTAAATAAATGTTTATTAAAGTTTTACAAAACAAAAAGTTCATCATTTCACATAGATCATTCCATTAATTAAAGCCCACAGAAAAATCAGAAAACAAAAATATATAGTAAAAAAGAAAAATAGAAAAAAGAAAAATCCACTTTAAAAAGTTACAAAATTCCATGTCCCTCTGTCCTGACCTCCTCACATCTCCCTTTTTTGTGTTCCTCTTTATTCCAATCTAATTCAGCAAGTTCAAACCCTTCTTCAAACCATGCTTACAATTATGTTTTTCTAATTATGATGTCCCAAGTTTTCGTTATTGTCAGCGCTGCCCAAGGTCCCAGCTCACACAAGACCAACGCTGCTTCTTCCTCAAGTTAAAAGGTCTTTATTGAAGTCCAGTTTCATTTCCAGACGCGCAGCGCGCAACGCTACGTCTATGCCCTAGACCGTAGAAGTCCCATCTGAATCTCCTCCCCCCTGACACCAGCTTAAGATTCTAGCCTTACTCCACCTCTTCCTCTGTTCCTTCTTTCTCTGGGTCCTCCTGCTAGTCGGAGTCTCAGCCCTCCTAGATTCTTCTGACGCTGAGTCTGCCGACTCTTCTCCCCCCCTCCTTCGGGCTTTAGGACCTGGCTCCCAATCCGGGTTTTCTGCTGTCCCGCGCTCCTCCACATTTGAACTTGGCGCGCGCGCGCAGCCTCCCACTTTCCTTCTGACCGTTACACTTGTGTCACTGCTCCCCCTTTCGGGGAGGCTAGCTGGACCTGGCCTTCCCTCCGTTTCCCCACTCCCCGATGGAGGAGAAGCTGGTCCTGACTCATGTGACTCTTCCCCCCCACTGTGCTCTGGTGGGGGAACTGGTCCTAATCCTCCGCTACTCCTTTGGGACTCCCCTCTGGTTCCTTGTTTATGGATCATCCCCCCTGGGACTCGCCTCGCCCTTACCATAGGCGCCCCCTCCTGGGAATCTTCTGATTCGCTGGAGAAGCTCATGGAATCTCTCGGGCCACTGTCATATTCCCCTACGCTCCCCTCTGATTCCTCTCCTCCGCTCTCTATTTGCTCTCTCCCCTGCTCTTCTGCTCCTGAGCCTCTGACAGTTATCTTAGCCCAT
This sequence comes from Podarcis raffonei, assembly GCF_027172205.1. Taxonomy (NCBI): domain Eukaryota; kingdom Metazoa; phylum Chordata; class Lepidosauria; order Squamata; family Lacertidae; genus Podarcis; species Podarcis raffonei. Next base: position 13,026,718 of record NC_070613.1, read on the forward strand.
TCCTCATCTTATATACTAAGACATAATTTTATTCTGTTCATAACCCCCTTCTCCTTTTTGAAATTCTTCTTTTCATTCACATTTAACCAAATCCCACAAGCCCTGTTACCTTCACTTCCCACATCATGTTAACACTCGAACATTTTGCAATATTTTTGTAAATAGTCCTTAAACTTTTTCCAGTCCTGTTCCATCAGTTCTTCTCCCTGGTCCCGGATTCTGCCAGTCATTTCAGCCATCTCCATGTAGTCGATCACTAGGTTCTGTGGTTTAACCCACAGCGCTACCCGCGTCCCTGCACAGGTTTGTAAGCCACCTCAAATATTCTAAGGGAAAGGGTAGAAATGTTTTCAATAAGCAAATCCATTCCTATTGAATCCAGGTAAGAATTTATGAATAAAACATGTATTAGAAATATGCATACCCAAGGAAGTGCGCCTAGTACTTACGCTGACCATTATGTGGGATAACCAGCCTCATATAGCCAACATGCTTAAGTCTAAAGCATGAAGGGCCTAACCATAGAGTAAGCTGTCCTTAGTTCACCTTGAGAGGGACTGGGCAATCAAGCCTGTTCTTCATCCTCCAGTGTACCTGAGCTCAGCATATAAAGAAGTTTGAGCTGCTTTGGAGTTCCTATACCGATAATTTATGAACTTTCATTACTGTAACTAAGCCACGTTTTACTGCTTGTGCAACTTTTTATCAATGCTGTATGGAAAGGCACAGAAATCTGACCATTGGAGAGTTTATAAGTAAACCATTTTTATCTTACCAAATATGTGGTCTTTTTCTATGCTAGAGGAAGAGGGAAGTTTTGGAACTCACAAGGGCATGTTTTAAAGGTCTAACAGTCTATATTTCCACACTTTACTTTGCTGCATATTTTGTGATTTTAAATCTCTGCAGGGGTTCTGCCACCAAAGAGTACTTGCCCCAAACCTGGATGTTGGCATTCAAGAATTCTTCTTTTATATACCTATTTTTTCCTTGCCACCAACACATTAAAGCCCTGAATAGCCAACCGATAACAAATGTTGGAAATGTAAAGAAAATGAAGGTACATTCTTTCACCTTTGGTGGACGTGCCCAAAGATTAAGGCTTTCTGGGAGATGATCTATAATGAAATGAAAAAGGTATTTAAATATACCTTTCTGAAGAAACCAGAGGCCTTTCTTTTGGGCATAGTCGGCCAATTGGTGCCAAAGAAGGATAGAACTTTATTCATGTATGCAACAACAGCAGCAAGAATACTTATTGCAAAGTATTGGAAGACACAAGATTTACCCACCCTGGAAGAGTGGCCGATGAAGGTGATGGACTATATGGAATTGGCGGAAATGACTGGCAGAATCCGAGACCTGGGAGAAGAGTTGGTGGAAGAAGATTGGAAGAAATTTAAAGACTATCTGTAGAAACACTGTAAAATTAATGAATGTTAAAATGATGTTGGATTGAAAATAAGTGGTATTAGAAACAAAGTTAATAAGAATATGCAAAAATGGATTGATAATGGATGAAAATATAGAGTTATAATATGTTAAGATATAGAGTTAAGATAAATGAAAGAGGGTAAGGATTTGCTGAATTGATTATGTAAATAGGAATACAAAAAGGGGAGGTGTGAGGAGGTCAAGGAAACAAGCAAATGAGCTTAAAGACATCAAAAAATGGATTTGTTTTTAATTTTTCTTACCTATTTGCTTTTTGTATTTTGTATTTTATTTCTTTTTTCTTTTTTATGTATTTTTGTATCTTATGTATTTTTTCTTATTTTTTTCTTTTTTATGCTTTCTTTTTATTCTGTAAACCTGTGTTTTTTGTAAAACTTTAATAAATATTTTATTTTAAAAAAATAAAGCCCTGAATAGCCAAATATCTGAAAGAAAACCATCTCCCATTTCAACCCATCCAGTCTTCTTACTTTGGGGTAATCTTCCTACCAAGGTGTACATCATCCTTTAAGAGAAAGGTAGCTTTGGCTTTGGCTTTGGATTGTATTCTTTGCTATTTTATGCATTTTTTATACTGTGTTTATTTTGTATTGATGTTGAATTGGCTTGAGAATATGCAATGATGTGTTTAAATATGTTGTACAGCACCCTATGAACATATTGTCAAGGATGATATAAAGATGCTTAAGTAAATAAACAAACAAACAGTTGCCCTGGCACCCCAGAAGGAAAAGGAAAGGACACTCTAGCCCATGGGTAGGCAGACTAAGGCCCGGGGGTCTGATCCGGCCCAATCGCCTTCTAAATCCGCCTTCAGGCAGTCCAGGAATCAGCATGTTTTTTACATGAGTAGAATGTGTCCTTTTATTTTAAAATGCATCTCTGGGTTATTTGTAGGGTATAGAAATTCGTTCATTTCCCCCCTCCAAAAAAAATATATTCCGACCCCCCACAAGGTCTGAGAGACAGTGGACCGGCCTCCTGCTGAAAAAGTTTGCTGACCCCTGCTCTAGCCCCATCCATGAGCCAAAGGAACAAAAGCCACCAAGTGCTACCCAAGTAATAACATTCAATCATTTAATATAGAAGCACCAACCAATACTTTCGAATTCCCTGCCTGTTGATATCGGGCAGGTGCCTTCACTGTATTATTTTTGGCATCTGCTGACGACATTTAGACAAGCCTACTACCCAGATGTCTAAAAAGTTTGTACGAGTTTTAATTTAACTTTTTTATTATTCTACTGTGGTTTTAAATTAGGGTTGTGATTGCTTTGGTGATAATTTCGTTGTCTTATCTTTTTCTGTAAACTGATTTGAGGGTTTTTTCCACAATCAAGTGGTATGTAAATTTTATGAAAGAAATAATAAACAAACAAATGCCATAAAGGGAACATTAGACTGACCTGAACCAGATCTATAAGGCTTACAGCTCAGCAATTCTTTGCAGCCTTAAAGAGCTGATCTCCATACTCTTCCTTTTCTAGGACCTGTCTTTTTAGTCTGAAGGCTGGGCCTCTTTCTTATTCTTAATTAGTAATTGCTTTGGGAGGCTGAAAATTTTGCCATTTGTTGATATCATCTCATATGCAGTGGATCGCTGAATTCTGTTTGCTTTCAGTTTATAGTCACAGCATGGCAACGTGGCCTTTGCTGAGAGTTACAACAAAGGGATACACAGCAGGCAGATGAACAACGAAATGAAAACCGTCTGGAAAAGGAGCGCTAATAACTCTCTTAAAACCAGGGTAGGTGGGTGGGAAATAGCCACAAATAGAGAATTCCTGTATGGCTCTTGCGAAGAGGATCCGTTCCCAGAGGGAACTACATTTCCCAGCGTTCCTTGCGGAAGACGAGTCAAACGGGCAAAGGGTTCAGAAGGTTGCAACGAAGGTCCAGCAGGTGGCGCTGCCGTTTCTAAGGCCCGAACCAGCCACCGCGCCAAGATGGTGGCGCCCATGAGGCACAACACCTGAGGGGAGAGAGAGAGAGAGAGGCCTAGCTTGTGTACGCCGGCAGAGGCCATGAAGCGGGCGGCCCCCAATGGCCAGGCGCGCGGCAAGAGGCGAGGGCGGCAGAAGCAGAAGGCCGGGAATCTGCAGAAACTGGGGCTGGCAGTGCGGGAGTTCGTGGCGGCTGCCGGGGGACCCGAGGGCGGCCTCGGCCTCCCCTCGACTCCTCAGCAGGAGCCGCCGGCGTCGAGCAGTCGCAAGAACCGCCGTGAGCTGCGTCGAGAGAAGCGCAAGTTGAAACGGAGCCGGCGGCGTCGTCTCCTGAACGGCGGTGAGGCAGCGAAAAATCCCCGGCCTCCTCCTTCGGCAGCGCCAGCCGGGAAGAGCGAGCAGCCGCCGGAGAAGAAGAAGAAGCAGGTTTCCCTGCCGACCCCGGAGCCAGAGAAGCGCCTCCTTCCCGCCGCCGCCGCCGCCGCTGAGGCCCCTCGAAAGAAACCCGGGAAGGCCTCTCCTTCGGCCTCGGCCCTGGCGCGCAAGCGAGCCTTGCTGGCGGCCAACGAGGAGGAGGAGCGGGAGATCCGGCGGCTGGAGAGGCAGCTGGGGCTCGGAAAGCGTCGGAAGAAGAAGAAGCAGCCGCTGGAAGGGCTGGCGGAGGAGGCGGCGGCCCTGCCTCCCAGCTTCGCCAGGGACGGGCTGGGTTACGTGCTGGGAGCCCTGGAGACAGGGACCCCCTTCTCCGGCCTGTACGAGAGCAGCGAGGGGGAAGTAGAGGAAGAGGGAGGAGAGGGGTCTGAGGGAGAGGGTCTGAGGGGAGATGAGGAGGTGGGCCTGGAAGAAGAAGCCGAGGAGGATTTCGCTCTGGAAGAAGACCCAAGAAGCTCAGGAGAATCCAGTAGCGAAGGAGAAAGTGAGAATGAAGAGGAAGAAAGCAGATCCCCTGGCCTAAGGAGCCCAGAGTCTGGAGCCGAGGAACCCACCTCTCCTGGAGAGCAGGATGAGGTCTGTTTTTTTTAAAAAAATTGGAGGATGTTTAGGGGGTCTGTGTGTACCCTTACTTAGTGAGATAGACATGGGTCATAGCTCAGTGGTAGTACATCTGCATTACAGTTAGAAGGTACAGTGGTGCCCCGCAAGACAAATGCCTCGCAAGACGGAAAACTCGCTAGACGAAAGAGTTTTCCGTTTTGGAGGTGCTTCGCAAAACGAATTTCCTATGGGCTTGCTCCGCAAGACGAAAATGTCTTGCGAGTTCCTGCGGGGGTTTTTTCCTCCCCCCCCCCCATTTTCTAAGCCGCTAATAGCGCTAATTCGTCAATGGGCTTGCTTCGCAAGATGAAAAAACCGCTAGACGAAGAGACTCGCAGAACGGATTATTTTCGTCTTGCGAGGCACCACTGTACTTGGTTAACTTCTGCGCATCCCCAGATCAGGCTGAGAGAAACTCCTGGAGGCCTGCTGCAAGTCAGCATGAGCTAAATGGACCAATGTTTAGACTTGGTATCAGGCAGCTCTCTGTGTTTCCTTTGACAAGTGCACATCAACAAGTTTTCTCCTTGGAGAGCAGCAGCTAATCTGAGCTTCCCAATGAGCGTACCTTTCAAACGTCTATAAGTTAGCACACCTACATTTGTCACAGTCACCGTTTCCATTTTTAGGGACAGATGCCAATGTTAAAATGTGAAGATTTTTACCACGTTGGCTATCGCATTGTCACAGAGCATTTGTTTCCCACCTTTCTCAATATCAGTGTGCCAGACATTCACATTGATGGCTTACATTATAGTAAATTATACAGAACAGGTTCCTTTTCATTCATAAATCACACAAGATCTCAATTTTCAACCATTTTCTCAAAAATTAAATTATTTAATTAATACATCGTCTATTTTTTTTCCTTTTCCTTCTTAAAGAATCCTTGCCAAGATGCTACAAAGTATATTCCCCCACATATGCGAAGGTCTGAAGAGACAATAGATGCCCCAAAAAGGGAAGAATTGGAAAGGCTGAGGAAAACACTGAAGGGCCTAATTAACAGGTAGTATTTTAATTTTTTGATTTTATTAAATGTCTCTAGCACCCTTCATTGGAGGATCACAAGCCGGTTTACAATGTAAAAATGCAGAAATGTATAACATAGTAACAAATACCCCCCAAACACAGTTTAAAAGGCCAGAGATTGTTTTATTAGCCAAAGACCAGTGAGAAGAGGAATGTTTTTGCTTCGAGCCTAAAGGTATTTAATGAAGGCAAGCCTTCTTGGGGAGAGTATTCCACAAATGGGGAGGCACCTCAGAAAAGGCCTGTTGCCACCCTCTGGACCTCCAGACAGGAAAAAGTATCTCAGATGATGATTTACAGGACAGTTTGTATAGGGAGTATTGAAATTTTCCTTACAGGAATCAGCCAAGACATCACATTTAAGGACTTCTAACTTGCCCTACTGCAATTTTTATTTGTTGCTCCAAGTATTATTGGCATCACTTTGTGTTCAGTTAGGGAAAGAAAGGCAGGAAATCAAATAAATTGAGCTGAATGACCTATCAGTTTTTTTCAAATGGACAAAAGTGTTTTTATAAATATATACTTTGAACACCCATTTTGAAATACATTTCATATGACTCGATGTTAAAATGAAACAGAACATTAAAGCTGATGTTTACCTTTATTTCCATATGATTTATTTTCTGCTAGGTTGAGTGAACCAAATTTAGCCTCTATAAGTGGACAGTTGGAGGAGCTCTACATGGTGAACAGTAGAAAATATATGAATGAAACGTTGACAGATATCCTTATCAGTGCTTGCGTTACAGAATCAGCAATGCCTTCCAGGCTGGTGATGGAACATGTGCTTTTAGTTAGCATCCTTCATCGGACAGTGGGAATTGAGGTAATTTTTCTGAATCTTCCCCAATGTTGAGTAGCACAGTAATAAAGGAACTTTTCTACTATGCCTTTCCTTTGGATTCTACTAATAATTTCATGACACTTTGGTCATTTTAGATTTTATGATACTTGGTTTTTTAAAAAAACAATGTCATACCAGGTGCTGTTAAGCAGAATGGTAGAATATAAATAAAGTCGTTATTTCAGAAAATATTCATTAAGTAGTACTTCACACCTTTGTGATGAAAAAGCCAAGGATCTTTGCATGTTGACCACAGAGAAAAGCAACTTCTGCAAATTTCACTCTGTGTGTTCTGCAGTAATGATTTGTTTGCCATAGTTCTATTAAAACTAACAGGAGGTTTGACACTGGTTTCTAGGAGCCTGAAGTGCATGTTCTGATTTCCAGCCATTTCTGAAAAGGGGCGTTTGTTATGAAAGACCACAGTTAATCACATAATTGTACTTCTCTCTCTGGCCTTCCTTTTTACAATTCTGCCCACCTCCCCACAAAAAAACTCTCACACACCTGCAACTTCAGGAATATGTTTCATGCATCTGATGGACTAAAGTCAAGGAAAGCTTATGTCAAGGAAACAAATTTGTTGGTCTTTAAGGTGCCCCAAGGCTCTTTGTTGATTTTGCTGCACAATAGTAGTATAGGTACTTATTGAAAAGGGGGCATTTGTTTAAACAAAGGAGCTTTTCAGTTTTTCTGTACCCATAATTAATTGAATACAATTTGTAGAAAGAGGGGTTCATTAGTATTTCTTTGTTGAATCACATCTTTTCCCTCAAGAAGGCAAACTTGAAATGACCTCAAAGGCACTTACTATAATAAAACAATAAGCTGCTGTTGGCAATGTGAAAGTCAGCACGGTGGCGTGGCTAAAATATTGGACTAGGGATGGTGAGACCTGAGGTCAAATGCCCTGACAGGGCAGAGGGGTGTGTGACTTGGTCCTTTGCGATAAAGGTAAAGGACCCCTGACAGTTAAGTCCAGTCACGAACAACTCTGGGGTTGCTGCGCTCATCTCGCTTTACTGGCCGAGGGAGCTGATGTTTGTTCGCAGACAGTTTTTTCTGGGTCATGTGGCCAGCATGACTAAACTGCTTCTGTCGAAACCAGAGCAGCGCACGGAAACACCGTTTACCTTCCTGCCGAGGCAGTACCTATTTATCTGCTTGCACTTTGACTTGCTTTCGAACTGCTAGGTTGGCAGGAGCTGGGACCAAACAACGGGAGCTCACTCCGTCGCGGGGATTCGAACCACCGACCTTCCGATAGGCAAGCCCAAGGCTCAGTGGTTTACACCACATTATCAGTGTGCAAATTTTCTGCAGTCACACATTCATTTTAATAACTGGCCTGCCCTATGTACAGGACCATCACTATCCACTGCAATCTAAGGCTGTTTTCAAAAGTGGTGTTTTCAGAAGTGGACTTCTGTGCTTCTCTGTGAATTATATTGAACAGCTACACTTGTTCTTTCTTAATCACCTTGGTATAGCTCATTAGCATTTGCAAGGGTGTCCTGCCAAACGAAAATTCATTCAGATATCACTTGTGAAATAGTCTTGAGTGAAAGGACTTGTCTGTGTAATGCAGCCTAATGCAGTGATTAGTAATCTTATGCTAGTACAGCAGCTAATATTATATATTATTATATATGACTTTTAAATTGCTGGTCAGCAAATTTTAGGACCACAACATTAGTTATACATTGTTGGCTTTCTGCTTTAAAGTGTTTAAATGGTCAGCAGCTCATGGATCATGTTTGTGTGTTAAATGTTCCAGGTTGGTGCTCACTTTTTGGAAACTGTGGTGCGGAAATTTGATGAAGTCTACAAAAGTGAAGCTGAAGGGAAAGAATGCGAGAACCTCCTTATCTTAATTGCTCATTTGTATAACTTTTATGTAGTGCATTCACTGCTGATCTTCGACATCTTAAAGAAGCTTGTTAGCACTTTTTCTGAAAAGGATATTGAACTAATTCTGCTGCTGCTGAAAAATGTAGGCTTTTCCTTGAGGAAAGATGATGCTTTGGCCCTCAAAGAACTTATCACGGAGGCCCAGAAAAAAGCAAACGCAGTAGGAAAGCAATTCCAGGACCAGTCAAGGGTATGAATGCCTTTTTTTAAAGTACCTTTTTGGGGTAACTTTTTCATCAAAATGTGGTATCCCATGCTTTCTGGGATGGAAAGTATCTGTCAGCGTAACAAGGGGCGAGGCATTTTTTGACAATTTTTTCTTCATCCTCTAGAGTAGATTTGGGGAGCACTGGGGGAAGGAATCCCTAAAAATCCTCTTCAACCAGGCCTTTAGCTGATTAACATGCGATACTCTTTTAAATGTGTTGTGGGAAGGGGGGTTGTCAATTTGGTTTTTGTTCTTACATTTGTTGTGTATTTTGTTTTTTTTATGTTGCGAACTGTGCCGTGATCTGCAGATGAAGGGCAGTATACAAATTTAATAAATAATACAAATAATCACCTCCTTCTCCCTGTTCCATCAGCAGACAGAAAGCACTGAATACCATCCTAAAACAGTTTTGTAGGAATTTTAGTATCCCTATATTTTCCCAACACCACTTGCACTATGGTATGATGTGTTGGGCATTCTCTGGAAAACATACAAACTAGAGCTGCTTCAGTTCTTCGTAAATCAGTCAAACATTTGATTTTGTTTGACACATTTAAAAATTGGCCTTAGGGGTGGGTATAAAACTTCGGTTCTAGTCCATTTTTTTATGCTACAGATCTTTGCCGTTTTAAGTACTGGAACAATAATGCAGACTTACTGTCTTTCTCTAAAGGTTTGTTTCATGTTGGAGACCATGCTGGCACTAAAAAACAATGACATGAGAAAAATCCCTGGGTACGATCCAGAGCCGGTTGAGAAACTAAGGAAGCTGCAGAGGACACTGGTAAACTCCATGAAAAACCATATTGCTATATTTTTTTCATACACTGTGAACAGACTTGAGTATTGGCAAAAGCTGCTACTAACATCCTGGGCCTTAGGAGCTCCTTATGTAGAACAGCTCAGTGGCGTAGCGTGGGTTGTCAGCACCCGGGGCAAGGCAAGTAATTTGCGCCCCCTAACCCATGGATTTGCGCCCCCTAACCCAGATGTTGCGCCAGGTGCCCCCCAGATGTTGCGCCAGGTGCGGCCGACCCCCTGCACCCCCCACGCTACGCCACTGCTCCCATCCTCTCATAGCTGGAGGTGCCGGCGACTCAACCTGGGGGCCTTTTGCAAGGAAAGCAGCGCTCTCCCATGCAGCCACGAACTGTAGTAGACCGGCTCTTTTGAGAAGCAAGGCGGCCTCAGCTGAGGGACGTGGCTGGTCTCTGCAGGGGAAGGAAAGGAAGAGACCCCGGTGTCTTTTTCTTCCAGGCATCCGTCCAAGAAGGAGCGCCTGCCTCTGGTTTAAACCTCGCTCACCAGAAGAGTTGCAGATCCAGCGGGAAAGCAAATGCGGGAGAAAGTCTCCTGAGAGGCGCCCTCCCTGCTCTCAGAATGGCGGGATGATGAGAGGCGCCCTCTAAGGGACAAGAGACCCGGGAAATCCACCTCCCACTGAACTGAGCTGGGGGGGGGGGACTTAATTGGAAAGAGGATCGCAGCTTCCTCGAAGGGAGCCTTTGACCTTGAAGCTTGCTGCTGGCAGGGTGGCTTTTTGCGGTCGCCCCAATTTGGGGCGCAAATACCCGGCGGCTTCGCCCCCAACCCCCGCGAAGATGCGGCTTGGGGGGCGCGCGTGCGTTTCCACCTGACTCTCTCCCTCGCCCCCTCCCCGGAGCGTTGCAGTGAGAAAGGGAGAGTCTCCCGCTCGGCTGCCGCTGTTTCTCTCCACGTGTCCGCCGCCAGAGGCAGCAGCGTCGGCGGCGGGCAGCCGTGCCTGTGCGAGCAAGTCTGGTGGCGGAATGGTGGCGAGGTGCTGCGGCTGCCGCCGGGCCCTGGCGGTGGTGCCTCCCGGCGCGCTCTGCCTGGGCGCGGCACTCAGCGGGCTCTTCAGCTTCGGCTTCTTGGCCTGGTGCTACAGCCTGCGCCCGAGGCTCTTCGGAGACTCCGGAGGCGGCGAGCGCGCCCCCCCCAGATGTTGTGCCCGGTGCGGCCGGCCCCCCCTGCACCCCCCACGCTACGCCACTGGAACAGCTGACTGTCTTAGTGCAACAAGGTTTGGTTTTCAGTATGAGCATTGGCTGCTGAGTTTACCAGTGGTTCAAAAAGAGGAGCACTTTCAGTTCAAGTAAACCACAGCCTGGGTTTCCATCATATCTGCTGCCAGATGTAACTGGAGGACATCTAATTAGGCTGACAACTAGGTATAAAACTCTTTATTTTAAAAAATCTTCTGACATAGCATTCTTCCATTCTATAAGACTCATAATAGCAGTTCTGGAAAAGAAGCTCAACTTCGCGTGTCATTGGAATCTCTCCTAACTGCTGAACAAGTTGGTCGGTGGTGGATTGTTGGATCGTCATGGAGCGGAGCGCCAATGATTGACAGCACCAGCAACCAAATGCAACCAATACTAACTGTAGGAAAGGTAAATGTGATCCTCACTATTAACGTCATTCTGGAAGTGTGTCTTAAGACAGTCTCCCAAAGAGTAGTCTTGCTCTAGGGATTCTTAATGAGCATAAATGAAGGTATTTGTGGTGGTTGTGCTTAGAAATTTATTCCTTTCAAAATCTGTTCAAAGGTACAGACATACATCATTTTATTTCTATGCCGCATTTCCATAGTTAAAATCAAGCTCAAGGGGGCTTCACGGCAGAAAACTGGTGCTGGTTCCAGATCAAATCCTTGTTGCTGTTTTTTCTTCAAAATAATAATAATTCAGTGGTACCTTGGTTTACAAACTTAATCCGTTCCAGAAGTCCGTTCTTAAACCAAAGCATTCTTAAATCAAGGCGTGCTTTCCCATAGCAGCGGAGAACTCAGTTTACAAACTGAACACACTCAACGGGAAACGGCACATGTTCTGCTTCCAAGGCAAAGTTCACAAACCAAAACACCTACAGTTTTGCAGTGTTCTTAACCCAATTTGTTCATAAACTAAGCTGTTCTTAAACCAAGGTACCACTGTACCCATTTTAATCGCACTTTTCAAAAAAGTATGAATAACATACTATGTAGTTTGGCCCTGAGGATTACATTTTGAAAATACCTGGGTTTCCTCACTTCCTGAGAAAGTTATGTAGCTTGAAAGCCAAACATTTGACTTTGCTCATATTCCTGTTGAAGATTTTACCAGACTGTTTGAAATTACGAAATTCATCCGCGATATTAAGAGTTTCTGAAATGTTAAGTTTTCAACCCTTTCCCCTACTCAGGTGAGTTCGAAGATTCTGGAGCTTGCTCGTAAGCAAAGAATGAACACAGATATTAGGAGGAATATATTTTGTATCTTGATGACTAGTGAAGACTTTTTGGATGCCTTTGAAAAACTTTTAAAGTAAGTAGTCGCCAGGGTAGGATGATTTCAGAAACTTAAGCCACTGTTCGGATGTGAAATACCTTTCTCATGAATACGAACCGGCAAAGTCTTAGCTGGAGCAAGTGTACACTTTGCCTGGTGCAAACCCGAAACAGTTACAAACATTCTTGCAATGCAATCTCAAGCATGTTTATTCAGAAGTAAAATATTCAGTGGAGCTTACTTTCAAGTAATTGTGCATAGGATTGAAACCTAAGATACAATCCCATTTTTGAAAAAGAGCTTGCTTCATAGAGGGAGAAAATAATTTTTTTGCACCTTTTTGTGAATTTAGGCCTGTTAACTGAAATCAGATGGCCGGTTCTGATGGTTTGCTTAAAGTGTTGCCTGATGGATGTAAAAAAAACACCTTAATGTTCCTTTAATGGCTGTGGATGTTCTCCTGAATGGGCAATCTATCTGCAGGGGGTGGGATCTCAAGCTAGTGCTCTGCAGGGTGAAGGGGACAGCATGAAAGTGAGAGGCTGAATTTGAAGAGGAGAGTTTTAGCTTGGGTTAGCTAAACTGGAGCAGCCTTGTGGTGCTGCACGGACAGCTTTCTGATGTCTGATGGAGCAGCAGCAGACTTGCTGTCTGCCTGTTTCCCGTAAGCTCTTTTTGTAAACTTTAAATTAAATGATTTTTTTTAAATCACAAATTTCTCTCATCCAAAGGCAGGTGCCCACACTTGCTGGGTCAAGGATTCTTTATCCTATATCAAGAAAGGCTACCAGATGCCTCTAGCAGGATCCACTTGCTCAGCAGTTTGAATATAAATAAATAAATTTCTAAGTACATATCTGTGCAAGTGAAGGACTTGTCACTCAAGCCTTGAAGAAGACTCAAGAACTTGATAGTGAGGACAAATAGGTTTCTCGGTAAGGCAAGCTGATTCTTGGACCCTGTCAAAATGAAATGAAACCCTATTGTGCCGCTCCTGGAAACTTTTGCCATGCGCAAAGCAGAGAGTGCATTAACACTGGGGTCTGGAATATAAGCTGTTATTACAAACTGGGACCTAGTGTAAAACGAACCAACATGGAAAGAACAAGACTCCAAAGGAATGTGAGGCAATCCTGAAAGTAAGCCTGGAGGTTGCATGGCAGGAGATGAGGGTCATGAGTAATCATCAGCTGCAATGGGTCACGGTTGACCCTGAAATCCAGCTTTTTAGCTCTTAGTCATGGGTTGGATGAATGAGGGACTGTCTGCTCAGGAGCCTGTCAGCAGTGATGAGAATAAAAAAGCTGGAAGAAACTTTTAGTAAAGCTGCTGGGGAAAAGCTCTGCCAGAGTTGAGCAAGAGAAAATGCTCTCCACACTGGAAGTGAGTGGTTTGCAGAGAAACTAGCTGGAGCCTGCAGCCATGAGCAAGAACAACCTCTTCTTAAGCCTCTTATCACCTCTTCACTATGCCATGAAAGTTTAAGTGGGTTGGACCAGGCCCTTAAATTTGCACACCCCAGAGGCAACACCACACAGTGGGAATAATTCAGAAGCCTGAAAGATGGGGAAGTAAACGGATGGAGAAGCTTATCTGCCTCTATTAGAGGTCCTGTCCACTACCACTGGGGGCATGGGAGGAGAGGAAGATTTGATGGCAGCTCCCTGGAGCGAAGTCAGTCTTAGCGGAATATTGCTCCTAGATAAAGCCATATTGTGATGGAACAGGATTCAGTGCATGTGTAGTAAAAAGTGGAAGGGGTAACAAATCTGGAGGAGATTCATGAGCCGGGCACATTACAATTCCTGCTGAACAACGCAGGGGTTTCTTGGCAAAGAACTATTCGCTGCGAGACTGTTTGACATTCACATGTTCCTTATGGAAGCATGCTTAGAAATGGCTTGCCAAGCAGACGTAAAAGCTACAGACATTGAATGCTACGGAGCCCCTGGGCAAGGTGTGTTGTATCAGTAGAGTGGTGTGTTTGGAATCAGCTGTTTTAGTATCTTCCCTACTTCAGGGATTTGGGGTGCCTAGGTAGAAATGCCTTACAAATGTTAGCTGCCAAGCTGCTTGTTCGATTCTGGTGTGGATGTAGGTATCACTTTTTGGTGGCTGAATGCACGGACAAATTAGGTAAATAGCAAGAGTAAACCTCACCCTGCTTTTGTTGCTGAAATGCCATTCATCGCAGAAGTCTTCCTAATGTAATGGAGGACACAGGAGGAACTGCTTATGATTAAGGATATTCTGATTCATGTTTTGAGAAACTGGGAGCAAAATGAGTGCCTGTTTAGGAATGCTCAGGGGGCCTTGTTACTAGTTGGAATTTGTTTTCTGGTTGGAATTTGTTTTTTGTCTAGAGAAGTAAATATAATTGTTATGGAAATATTCTGTTATGTAAATAACTAATCATGGTTCACTTGTATGTTTTTGGCTACTTGCTAACTTCTCCAGTTCTCTGTTCCCGAGAGAACTTTCAGCCAGGAGCTATTTAATGGTAGCCGAACCACTTTTGAGAGAGGGGATGGTATGAGTTTGTCCATCTATCTGATTACTGTAAATGGTCTGTCGTTATGGCTTTCCCTAAAGTGTCCCCTGATGGGATCTGACAAAAGAGCCTTAATGTTCCTATAATGGCTATGAATGTTCTCTTGAATGGGCAATCTACCTGCAGGGGGTGGGGTCCAAAACCAGGACTCCGCAGGGTGTATACATATGAGGGAGGGTGGGAGAGAAAAGGTCATTTGAATTTAGAGATGAGACCTGCGATTTTTAGCTAGAGTTGTCTAAATTGAGATAAAGCCTCGGAAGGAGGTGCTCTCTGGGATCTGATGCAACATTTGCAGGTTTGCTGCCCGGTGGACTGCCTGTTACTATCAAATGCTTTGCTTGTATATTAACTAAAACATATAGTATAAGGACACAACACAAGTCTCCAGTGCTCTTTCATTTGTAATGTTGCTCCCAGAGTTGATCACTGCTCAAGAAAGCGGCAAGAATCCTCCATTTGAACAAGTAGGCAGCAACATTATTTAAGATTATGATGTAGGAGTGGACCCTACGTCTGAAAAGATGAGAAATAGTTGCCACTCAGAAAAGCAAAAGATCTCTTTAAAGGGGTGTGTGAGAGAGAGGCTGCTTTTTGCCTTAAATTATAGGCAAATGGCACACTTACCAAGTGAAGGAATCCTTTTCTGTTTAAACCCAATCAGAGAAAGCCCAAACAAGGAAGCACTTGAAAGAGTGAATATGGAAGCTCAATTAAGCTTCTTAGGTGGAGAGTGCCTAGTAGGAACACATTTCTATGCACCCTTGTTGTGTGCTTGTGAGGTTTCTCGAAAATTTAAGTCCCACTAACCAACTCAGCTGCAGGTGGCTTAAATTAAACTCAATTTTTTTTTTTACAAAAACATTATTACTGTAAGCAAGCATATATGCACAAATGTAACAGGAGGTCCCATAGACCCCACTATCTAAAATTAAATTAAGCTATGAATCATGGTTGTGTATGAAATGTGAGGAACTCACTTCATGGATTTCGGTGGGCCTTCAGCTGCATCTTCAGGTCAAAAACATTTGAACAATGGTACTAAATCCTGCAGAATAAATACAGTCATACCTCGGGTTGAATGCACTTCAGGTTGAGCGCGTTCGAGTTGTGCTCCGCGGCAACCCGGAAGTAACAGAACGTGTTACTTCCAGGTTTTGGCACATGCGCAGACTCTCAACATGACGTCTCGCGTGTGCGCAGAAGCAGCGAAAAGCGGCATGCACAAACGTGCCGTCGCTAGTTACATTTGCTTCTAGATGCGAACGAGGCTCCGGAACGGATCCTGTTCGTATCTAGAAGTACCACTGTATATGAGAACCTTAGTGTTCTGGCATCCACATATCTCCCTATGTTCATTCTCAGCTCTTGGGTCAGGAATTGCCAATATTTTTTACTCTGTGGGCACATCTGCAAACTGAAGAAACTTGTGGGCACCACATACACACCTCAACCAAGCACAATTTATTATATTGGCTGCAAAAGAATGCTTCTTTCAAGTATAATTTCAGCGGGGCAGTGGTGTGTGACAGGGAGGGTCTCATGTGACAGGGAGAGCACCATTGGTGATCCTTGCCACTAGCTACAGAAATTAGTTGCATTACTTCTGATCCTCTTGACTAATAACATCTTGTGGGGTGAGCAGTGGCATTGTTTGCTACAAATTGCACATTATTGTTTCATTGACTTCACTGAAAAGTGGCTTGGTGTAAAATGAAGCATTTTATCTATACCTTAGCAAAATCAGGCCATCCCAGCCATGTAGCTCATCTCCGACTGGGTAACTATAGATGAAAGCCTCATTTTGAAAGGATGCAAATTTTGTGCTTGACACTCTCTGCATTATAATATTAAGCATTTTTCATTTTAATTGGCTTTAGTGCTGCCAAGCATTTGACAGCTCTGGAATCTAAATCAGACTTATTTGACAGAACAGGTACAGCACAAGTTAAGACTATTCCTTGCCAACACCGTCTTAATCCTCTGCGTGGTCCAGCTCTGTGAGTAAGGAGGCCGTTCAGTCCTGCCAGACTTTCTGCTGAGACAGCCAGTGGGAACTCATTAATGCTGATTATATTTTTGTAATTAGGTTGGTTGAAATCCCCAACACCCTCAATTAGGAATTGGAAAAACTTGAGAGGGTAGTTTTTCCTTCGGTCACCCACTAGCAATTTCTTAATTCAGAATAGCTTGGCCTCCCCTCGGCCTGGTGCTTTGGGCTACAGCTCTCATCAGCTCCAGGAAGGACAGCTGGTAGTAGATAACCCAGATTTTTGTAACCCAGAGGCCAAACATAGAATTGTAGAGTTGCTAGGGACCCTGAGCATCATCCAGTCCAAGCCCCTGCAATGCAGGAATTTGCAATTGTCCTATATGAGGATCAAACCTGCAACCTTGTTGTTAGCAGCACCACACACTAACCAACTGAGCTATCTACATATTGTCATACAGAGGGATTCCCTCTCCCAATTCTTTTGCACACCACTGCATTCAGAGATGGATCGTAGTCCTACCTACCCTTCCTATCAAGACTTTTCTCTTTATAAAAAAATTAGTAATCGTTCCACAGCTGTATATTATGCAAAGCACACAGTTAAGAATGCTTTCTTTTCCAGAAACCCATGGTATGGATCTTGTTGTCCATATATTATTGAAATCATTATGCAGAATACACTGCAATGAAGAAACTGGTTTGGTATAAACTATTTAGATCCTTTTTTTTTTTAACTTGATGCGTAATGGATTGAGTTCGAGTCAAGAATGAATCGGGTGGCAGTAACTCTTCCATTTTATGGTAGTTCAGCCTAAACATTCAGGAAATGGAATTTACATAATGGCAATTGATGTTTTAGGCTTAGGCTGAAAGATCAGCAGGAGAGAGAGATTGTCCATGTCCTCATAGACTGTTGCCTGCAAGAGAAGACTTATAACCCCTTCTATGCATATTTGTCTGCCAAGTTTTGCGAATATGAAAAGCGATTCCAGGTAAGCTAAGAACTTGTCTTTCTCTTTACTGGTTGCACCTTTTAAATTTCTGGGAATGAAAGTGGTGTTATCAAATGGTAATATATGGTAGTTAAATACACGACTGCTAAATGTAATAGCTGCATTTATGTAGAAAATACGTTTCGTGTGGGGAGAGCCATAACCCTTCCATATTGCTTGTAAAGCCAAACAACAGCATTGTCTCAGAAAGGAACCACAGCTTAGTGATGGATTGTATGGAAAATATTTCAGAGTCATTCCCTGCCATATCCATTTAAATGATTTGGAGCACATGAAAGTAGACAGACACACAGAGAGAGCGCAAATACACATTCCGGGACCAGTGTGCTCTAGTGTTTAAATTAATCCTCAATTCTGTATTTAGTAAGGGACAGTCTCTCATGACAAGGGCACCATAAGGCAGGAACCTGTAGCTGGAGGCATAAGAGATGCTGTCTGCCCTTTCACACAAATTACCCTCCCTCTGTCCTCTTTCTCTTTGAAACAACTCCAAGGGAAGGAATGACTGATGATGCAAGCGTCAGGGAGAGGACAAATCCATTCTCTAGCAAAGCATGGTCTGCGTGATCTCTCCTCCTTTCCAAGGAGGCCAGACCAGAAGAAAAAGCAAAAAAAAGGGGGGGGGTAAAAAGGGAAGTTCTCTTTTCTGTACCCTATTCTCTTCCACTTCTGATCCTCCAACTGGTTTACGTCTAAAAGTTTCCCTCTGGAGTCAGAGGCTATCACTATTTGGCCTGTCAGAATGTACTGCACATAACTTACAATGCTGCAACAAGTAATTAACTGCACAAAGTGATCCTACCTTATATTGATGATTTGGGGGGGGGGGGCAGCTGGCGAAGCTAGCACCGTATCCTATGACCTGCCATAATTCCTTGTGGAAGGTGGGTAGCTTTGATTACAGTGGAGGAGAATGAACTGTGCCAACCCCTAAGCTGGGATAGGGTTGTGCCAGTTTCTGGGACATGTCTAGAAAATAAAGGGGCTTAGATTTAGTGCCCCTCTGCCCACCCCAGCATGCCCCGCTTTACCTCTAAGCTTTCTGAAGGCAGGGCAGGGTCCTCCAGTGAGATAAATGTCAACCTGCTAGTGTTACCTTCCTCTCTGCCAGCAGAGCAGCACCATAGATTGCCTTTTGAGGCCCCTCAGCCAGCTTACCTGTGAGAGTAGGATTGTTAATAAACAGCCTTTTCTCTTTTTATTTTTTTTTAAACCAGATGACATTCCAGTTCAGTATGTGGGATAAAATAAGAGATTTGGGGAACCTCTCCACTACTGCTTTATCAAATTTAGTTAATCTCTTGGCTCATCTGTTGAAGACTAAGTCTCTGTCCCTCACTGTTTTCAAGGTAAGCAAAACTCTTCTTGTTGTTGTTTTTTTAAAAAAAAACTTTACTTTTAGATCTCCTGTTAGACTCATGCATAATGTTCATGTTCTTTGGTATGTAATGTCACCTAACAAGCGAGGCAAATCAAATGGTTATTCTATGGGGGGAAATCTAGGTTTGCAACAGTATCCATGCAGGGGTACCCAGGGTGATGCTGTTTGACCACATCTGCCATCATCCCCAACCAGCATGGCCAGTGGTTGGAGATGATGGGAACTGTAGTTTGACAACAGCTGGCAAGTGCCCTCTTAGCTGCCATTGAGGTTGTTAAGATTTAAGCAAGTTGCTGTTGATCTCATGTTTCATGAAATCTTTCCCACTTTGTTAATTGGCCAGTATGTGCAATAAACAGATGTCTTTTTGCATTGAATTCACAATTAAGCTTTAGATCCCATTGTATATTCAAACAGGTGAGCTGAGCTCTCTGGAATTATTAATGACTGTTCTTTTGGTAATAGTCTACAGGTGATTTATTTAATACTAATAACATTAGCATTTTCATGACAGCTTAATAGCTTGAGAGTGTCTTAAGAGTTTTTGACATTTCATTGCTTTTTAACTAGGTAATTGAATTCAGTGAATTAGACAAGCCAAAAGTCCACTTCTTACGACAAGTACTGTCTGCACTGTTCTTGAAAACAGATCCAGAAGAACTAAACCACATCTTTGGAAAGTAAGTCATCCTAGGGGTTCCAGGTAGAATTTGTCAAACCATCATTTTAATGAGAAAAGGGGTTCTGTCTCAGGTAGTGTTAGAAACTGAGATATGAAAGCTGGGAGCTAAATGGCACCTTATACCTAGGATATGAGCACAACAACGGAATGTCTAGGTGCACTTTTTAAAAACAAGAATACAAAGCTGAAAGTGAATGAACCGCTTTATTGGCCAAGGGAGCCGGCATACAGCTTCCAGGTCATGTGGCCAACATGACTAAGCCGCTTCTGGCGAACCAGAGCAGCGCACGGAAACGCCGTTTACCTTCCCACCGGAGCGGTACCTATTTATCTACTTGCACTTTGACGTGCTTTCGAACTGCTAGGTTGGCAGGAGCAGGGACCAAACAACGGGAGCTCACCCCGTCGCAGGTATTCGAACCGCCAACCTTCTGATCAGCAAGTCCTAGGCTCTGTGGTTTAACCCACAGCGCCACCCGCATCCCCTGGTCTCAGGTAGAATTTGTCAAACCATCACCTTACTGTCAAAAAGGGGTTCTGTCTTTTTTCCCCATTACTGTAGTTTAACTGGAACTAGAAGCTGGAACATTTCAGTTCTTCTGCAGAGCCCTAATGTGGTTTTCCTTATGGTGTCACTAGCCTAGCCATACAATGCTCCAGAGTATTTTGTAAGCCTCTATCCTGCTTGCCTGGCTGTATCCTATTAGTGATGTAACATTGCCCTAAAGAAAACACTGGGTTGGTTAACTTGCAGTTCTTTGTGTTTTTCCAGGTTGGCTGACAACCCAAAATTGGGAATGCTGCACGAAGGCTTGAAGCTTTTCCTCACCCATTTCTTGCTGAAGAATAATCAAGCTCACAAAAATGTTGAAGAAGCCACTTTGCTAAAAGAGAGAATTGAACTAGTGACTAGGACTTTGAAAGCAAAAGAATCTAAATTAAAATTATAGTGTTAGGTCCAATGATTTTTATCTATGGGAAATGCGGACTTAATGGGGGCGGGGGAATGACTTGAATGATCTTTCATAAACAGCAGACCTCATGTTCTGATCAGTTCCTTCACAATAATGTGGAGCTGGATTAGGTTTGATATTCAAACTGGCTAGTATTTATTATCCTTCTGTTGAAAGACAAAACACAGTCACTAGTGAAGTCTATTATTATCTATACAGTGTATTTTTGAAAATAAAAGTTTTGTACCCTTGAATTTTAATGTAGCGTTTGAACTTCTTTAAAAAAATTCAACATATGATATGTGATGAACAAACAGCGCTAGTGGGATTTAAAGAGGCTTTGTGAAAGTTAGAGGAGTATTGTTAAACAGAAATAGGACAGTAAGGGTATATTAAAATGCAATATCAAATTTAGAAAATGTGTAAAAATGGAAAAATATGGATGATTGGCAGAGAAGCTGATGGAAGTCCAAAAAGTTGAAATCTGTGAAAACTGTTTGATATGGTGAATTTGTATAACAGAAAATTTTAATAAAAATTATATATATAAAAAATTCAACATATGCAAGTGGTATTGCCACATCATGTTTATAGTGCTAATTTAAATTCCTCATTCTCATGCCAGTCTGTTGTCACTCCCCACTCCCCCAATTCATTCTACTAAAATTTTGATAGCTAATGCAAACAGTACATTGAATGTCTCTCTGACAGTCCATTGACTATTGTTATTGAAATCAGTGCAGAAACTAACATTGCTACTCCATGTTACCCACTCCAAATGCTTTGGAAGTCCCTCCCCCTTGAAGGTTCCTTTCTATGTAGTCAAACACTTTTTATACGTACAAAAAACCCCATTACTTTACCCATGACTTTCCCTTACTGAATTCCATAGAAGCCAAATGTCAGATGAGGGCAAATGTCTGCTGTCACTTTATGGATTACATTTGCTTAAACTGAAATTTTTGCTAGGGCGTCACAGTTCTCAGGTTCATTTGCTGCATTTTCTTCTGCCTGTGCTTAAACAGAAGCTGATCAAGAGTAGCTTCTTAAGGACAAAAATCAAAATGGTCGCCACACTTTCCTCATGCAGCAAAAGCAACAGAAACTTGTGCCTCCTTAAATACTATGAAATTCATTGTGTGTGCAAAACAAAAGCTTTTTGCTGCAGTAGCTTTATTAGTTTTAAAGTGCCACTAATTATTGATTTTGGTTACTGTCCACAAATCTATGACCTCATCAAATCAAGCTGAGTAAAATAATAATAAGCAAGCCAAGTGGATTTTTTACTTTACAGCAGGGGTTCTTAACCTGTGGTCCATTGATCTCTAGGGGTCCATATACCAGGTGCAAAAAAAATGACTTTTCCATTGGGATTAAATAAATTGTATACAGAATTTTATGTGCATATGCATTTTTCTGGGGTCCATAGCTTTCATCAGATTCTCAAAAGGGGTTTGTGACCCAAAAAGA
This sequence comes from Podarcis raffonei, assembly GCF_027172205.1. NCBI lineage: Eukaryota > Metazoa > Chordata > Lepidosauria > Squamata > Lacertidae > Podarcis > Podarcis raffonei. Next base: position 13,048,485 of record NC_070613.1, read on the forward strand.
ACCAATGCCTTACAATGTCACTTAAGTTTCACGAGTCTGTATCTTGCCTGACCTTCCAAACACAGGATAAGAAAAGGCAATACATCGGTATTGTATTTGTGAAAGAATCGCTCAACCAGTTCATTTGGTAAATTGAATGTCCATGTAACAAAAATTAGGTCTTCGCTTGTCTTGTGTATACTATGAAACTAGTGTGTGAAACTTCTAACCCTCTAGATGTCATTGAACTGCAACTCATTTATGAATCTCTTCCAATGAGGCATGCCAAAGTAATCTTGAAATACAATAAAAACCATCTACAAAACAACTATGCATATAAAAACAATTAAAACAATTGCATATATAAAACAATTTCAAATAAATTCAGATACTGACAAGATAAGATTCGGTACTTAGATGTCTTGTTGAAAGACAGGTCTTGTCAAAGAAGAAAATATTCAGCAGGCACCAAAAATAAAAGATGGAATTAAATACAGAATTGCAGTATGACTTCAGTTTTATATTTCCTATTGTGGGGAAGAGAGAAGGGTTGTAACTGTTTTTGGCTGTAACTGTCATCCCTGACCATCAACCATGCTGCCTGGGACCCATGGGACTTGTTCTGCAACAACATATGGAGAACATCAGGTTGGCTCTCCCTATGGATAAGAATTCCCTATGGCCAAGGGAAATCTGGCTTCAAACCCCTGTATGTTAGTCAAGCTTGCTATGTATCCCTGGACCCATCACTCTATGCTATCTCTGAGACTTATTGTAAGAATAATGAGGAACTAACTACTTCCAGAGTTGGGTCCATATGTGCTACATATTTAAAGCAGTATCGTGCCACCCTAAATAGCTATGGCTTCTCCAAAATAATCCTGGGAACTGTATTTTGTCAAGGTGCTGAAAGTTTTCAGTACACCCTTATTCCCATCTCAGAGCTCCAATTCCCAGAGTGGTTTAACAGTCAATCTCTCTTCCCAGGGTATTTATTGTGGGATAGCCAGCCTCACATAACCAACATGCTTAAGTCTAATTAATGCGTGAAGGGGTTAAAACCATAGAGCAAGCTGTCATGCCAGGCTTAGCTCACCTTGGGAGGGACTAGGTAGTCAAGCCTTTATTCACCCTCCCATCTAAAAGACAAACTTGAGGTGTGAGGAGGGCTTGACTGGCTGCTGCAACTTAAGAGTGCTTGGCTCTTACAAGACACTCTTCAGTTCCTATACCACGGGTCGGCAAACTATGGTCCGGGGGCCAGATGCGGGCCCCCAGGCTCATGAATCCGGCCCACGAAACCTGCCACCCACTTGGTCAGTCCCCTCACGCTGCAAATGCCTCGCCGCACGGGGACTGACTTCCACGACGCTGGCACGGCTTCTGTGCGGGCAGCAACGCTGGCGCAGCTTCGGATTGGCTGCAGGAAGCTCCTGCAGCCAATCTGAAGCGTGGACACCTCTAGGCAGGTGCCACTGCTAGCACGGCTTCAGATTGGCTGCAGGAAGTTCCTGCAGGCAGTCCGAAGCCTCACTGCCGGCACGCTGAGGTAAACCCGGCGTGGCCATGGACAGGGAGGCCAGCGGGCGGGTGGCAGGTCTGGGCCATGCCATGGGCATCATGACAGGCACGTCGTGGGGCTTCAGCCAGAGCTTGGCACGCCTGCTGGCCCTGCGCCTGGCGCCCAGCTCAGAGCTGCTGCTAGTGGCCCACTCAGCGGCCGCGCTGGAGCAGCTGGAGGGTGAGCTACACTCTACCTGCCCAGCGTGGGGCCAGCAGGCACGGCCTGCCCGCCGACCTGGCCTCCGATGACAGGCCGAAGCAGTACACACCGCCTGGGAGCTCCGTGGGGACTGGTTGATGGAGCAGCTGCTGCTTGTCAACAATGCCAGTGAGTGGGCAGCGCCAAGACGCATTCCTGAGCATGTGCAGAGTGCATTCCTCCTCCAGATCCTGAGACAGCTGCGGGACCAGCTTGCAGGGTATTCATATTTTTCAAAATATAGTCCGGCCCCCCACAAGGTCTGAGGGACAGTGGACCAGTTCTCTGATCAAAAAGTTTGCTGACCCCTGTCCTTTACCAATAATTTAGGAACTTTCACCACTGTAACTAAGGCCCAGTGATGGCCAAACTTGGCCCTTCAGCTGTTTTGGGACTACAACTCCCATCATCCCTAGCTAACAGGATCAGTGCTTAGGGATGATGGGAATTGTTGTCCCAAAACAGCTGGAGGGCCAAGTTTGTCCATCACTGAACTAAGCCAAGTTTTACTGCCTCTGCAACTTTTTCTGAATCCTGCATGAGAAGGCACATGAATCTGACCATTGGAGAGTTTGTAAGTAAACCATTTTTAACTTACCCCAAGTGTGGTCTTTTTTTCTATGCTAGGGGATGGGGGGAACTTTGGAAGGAACTCACAAGGGCATATTTTAAAGGTCTATCATCCTATATTCCCTTGCTTTACTTTGTTACATATTCTATATCTATCTATCTGTCTATTAGGTTTATATACCGCCCTTCATCATAAAATCTCAGGGTGGTTCACAGAATAAAATATTTTGTGATTTTAAATCTGCTGGGGTTTCCTCACCAAAGAGTACTTGCCCCAAACTGGATCTTGGCAACCAGGAATTATCCTTCCTATATTTTATTTTTTACTTGCACCAACACTTATTATTGTCTTTGACCGTGGAGGCAGATCATAGCCATCGTGGCTAGTAGCCATTGGTAGCATTATCTTCCATGAAATAAAAGGTTCCAAATGTTCGCTTTCGGATGTTGTGCCACCATGCATTTATTTGCCTTTATACCTTGATACCTTGGAGGACACAAGTGAACAGAGACTCAGGCTGAAGCACAACAGTTGTCCTCCTCTGTGAAACTAACCTTTCGGGAAGCAAGGGCCATATTTTATGCTACCCATTTTAATTCAAATAATAAGTGTCCCTCAGACATTTGGACAACCCTGGTCCAGGATGTAAGCATAATGTTTGATTAAAGACATAGTGCAGCCAGCTGTCAGTTGTACATTCCACACAGAGCTATTGTCGTGGATTGTAGCTTTTTTTTTAAAGTCGGGGCAATGAGATGTTAAACCCACTATTCTGGTTTTTGGATCAGCGTTAACAGGAGAACACAAAGAAGTCTGTTTTGTAGCTTGAGAGAAAGTGTTACGTGGATAAATCACACACAATCCCTTTTGGCAGAGCTTTAACGCTGCAGCACCTGAAAGAGCTGAGTTTCTGCAGAACTCTTTAGCATTATATTTTTTTCCATTGTGCTGCATGAAGGGGGAGGATGAGTTTGATATCAGCACTTCTCCACAAATGTGCAAGTGCGTCGGCGTGACAGCCAGGCTTTGCCTTGGCAACTTAATATTGTCCTCGAAACATCTGGAATCGTTTGATTTGCATTGTTCAAGAGAACTTGATCTGTTAAACTGTCAGAGGCTGGGGGTCCAAACAGTGCCAATCAAATACATATTGTCAGGGAAGATGCATGTGTTAAGTTTAATGCTAACATTCCCTATACCTCAATCCCACACTGGATTCCAGAACGTATAATAGTTCTTTCCGCAAAAGCCCTCATTCATGACATGGTATCTGAATGGACTTTGCCACAACTCTGCAACTGCTTTCTGTACAGAAATAAAGCTGAGGGCTGAAAGCATTTATTATTTTTACAAAATGCCAAAAGTGCTTAGTAACGGAAGGCTACAATTAGATAACTCGCTAATAGGTACATTAAAAAACCGGGATGCACACAGCAGAAATGATGGCCTCTGGCTTAGATGGGGGAACCCCTGGCCTTCCCAAGCATTGTTGGACTATAATTCCCATCATCCCTGGTCATTGACCAACGCTGGTGAGACTTGAGAGTCCAACAAGTTCTGGAGGGGCACAGATCCCACACCACCAGACTTGGTTCATCTTTGATCTGATCCTGCAAAGTTCTTCTTCATGTTCTTAAGTCCAAAATAGCAGAGGTGACTAGAGCCCAGCATGAATAATGGCTGCACTGTTGACTTCAGACCACAAGCTGGACCCTCACCACTGCGTGGCATATTATTTCTAAGAGGCCTTTAACAGCCTCCCAGTTTGTATGGTTTGTGATCAAGCATTTGCCCTGAGCCCACAGAGAACAAAGGTATTGGTGTTTTGTTTTTGATTTTAATATAGCATTGTTGATTTACATGGTCCCAAAGAGGGCGTAGCCTGGTTGTAATCAAGTCACCGGTTCTAAAAGGCGGCTTTGAAATGGTGTTCCTATTATTGCACTTGACTGCATTTTTGTTTTTGTTTTTGTGGTGTAAAACAAACCAAGCAACATCTGGCAAGTGGGGAGGTCGTGGTCTAAAATCACATTATTATTGTTCAGTGTTGTGACATCAGATAGGTTTGTGAATATTTCAAATACAGATGCAACCACCCTTTTTGCCCCAATAGATGGGGCTTACAATTTGTAGGGGACTCTTTTACCAGCTGTCACTTCTCACAATTTCAGATCTCCTAAACCTAAAGGCCCTTCTTTCCCATAAAGCTTAATTTACCTCTCGCCCCAGAGGCATATGAATAACACCTGCTTCTATAAAAACAGTTACTCTGCCACCAAAACCTGCTAGAATCTGCATTCTCACTTAAGTGAAACAGCAAGTATGCCACAGTAGCCTCCCACTAGCATCGATCTGGGTGCTTACCCAAGAGTTGCCAACTTTTCAGTAAGCTTCTGCTACAATGCCTTAAATGCCATTTTAATCTACAGAAACTAGCAGGTGATGTTTGTATCTATTAAGTGAACAGCTTTGCCCGCTAATTCCTGCAGATAAAGTGCTCTGTTAAAAGAGGAGCATGCAGTTAGCCCAGGTACAGCAGACCTTTGCCCCGCAAGTTGTTGTTGGACTACAACTCCCATCATCCCTGACCATTGGCCATGCTGACTGCGACTGATGGGAGTTGGAGTGCAGCAATGTCTGGAGGGCCAAAGGTTCCCCACCTTTGCCCTAGCCTGTCCACAGAGAATATCTGCACTGTGAATAGCTCATGTTTTGAATCATACTGAAGCACATAAATAAAATATACATTAGGGCCAAGGCTGGCTGCTCTAGCTGATAACCAAATTGACTTACTTTATCAGCAGAAGGACTGACATACTATAATGACCACAGTTCCAGCCCAGCATCAAAACTTTATTATACTTTGGGTCTGTGATAGTCAGTGACAGGTTGTGGACAGGGTGGACCTGCAAGTAATGTAATTTCCTTTGGTTTGGGAAAGAGAGCTTGTTCTCAAGTTCAAATGCTGTCTGATCTCCATATCGGAAGACATGGAAAGATTTTGCTGTATACGTAAAAGAAGTTCATAGAAACCTGGTTGCTTGTCCCTTGTTCTTCAGTCATCACTAGTGATGAATGGGTATTTGTTTGTTGGCATCTTTCTGTCTTGAGAGACAATGGATTGCACTTCCGGGGATGAAGTCATACCACTGGAGAATCACAGCGCCTGCTGTGGCTGCAGAGACCAGTAACCCGTAACTGCTGCCTCCTGTGGTGCTTTTGTGGTGTTAGCAGCACCAAAGCAACCTCTATGTGGTGCAAGCCTGGGCAGTGTGTCTGGAGGTCCTGGGCTGCCCAGACGACAAGACCCCCCTCTCAACCTTGCTGATGTAGTCCAAAGGAAAGCAGAGTAATACATTTGGCACCAGCTGGGCTGCAGGAGTTGCCAGAAGGAGACGTACAAGGCACCACCTTAGGGACTCTACTCCAGATGTAGTGGTTAAGAGCGATAGACTTGTAATCTGGGGAACTGGGTTCGCTTCCCTGCTCCTCCACATGCAGCTGCTGGGTGACCTTGGGCTAGTCACACTTCTTTGAAGTCTCTCAGCCTCACTCACCTCACAGTGTGTTTGTTGTGGGGGAGGAAGGGAAGGGAGATTGTTAGCCGCTTTGAGACTCCTTCGGGTAGTGATAAAGCGGGATATCAAACCCAAACTCCTTAGCTTTTTCTTCTCCCAAAGATGACCTGCAATGCAGCGGTTATGAGTTTTTCCTCAGAGTTTACTCCTGAAGCCTTCCTGGTAATCGCAAATGTGGGAAGTACTATTGCACTCAGGTTCTGCTTCACATTTCCTAGAGACAGCTAACTGGCCACTGAGAGAGAGCATGCTGGATCCCGTGGCCTGATCTAGCAGGACTTTTATTAAGTTCTCAGCAGACTGATTAATACTGCTGGACGTGGCTGCTTCACCCATTGGGGAGTACACTAGCTGCCTCTTCCAGAGGCCAAAACACAAGAAGAGAAGTGCTTGAATACATGTGTCCATCTTGTTAAGAAGGCAGGGCCAACCTAAGAAGCTAACTGAGCAGGGAAATAAATCTGACTAGTGATGATGAGGACAGCATCTACCACTCAACCTGAGGGTAGCAGGTTGATTTAGGAGCCACTCCTTGTGACCACAAGTGTGAAAGGTGCTAAGCTAGATGGATCAATGGTCTGATGGTATAGGACAGCCAGGTGGCTGCTGCCCACATAAACACACAAACACACAGCATGGACCTCCTAGCATGCCCAGCTCTGTTGGGCATATTCTGGCAGAACGTGTGGCTTTGGATAACTGGCTGCTGGCTGGCTGCCACCATTTCCCATATAGCAGCCAAAGGTAACTGTAACTGCATTTGAATTCTTCTTGACCTCCTTGACCGTGAAAGGTCTTGTATCCTGTTACTAATCATTTGAAAAAGTAGCCCACACCACCCATCCAAAGGCCAGCAGGAGTCTAGGGTGAAACTCCATCCATTTTATTGTCTCATGATATAGCCCTGAAGGAATTCATATATCCTGGTCAAAAGAGAAACCAGATGTTCTGCAACTTGGCATCAGCTAACAAGTAAATATGGGATCTGGGGGCTTAGGCCACAATCATGACCCTGCTTATCTGGGAGTGAGCTGCACTGAATTCTGTTGGATTTGCTTCTGAGTAGACATGGTTAAAATGTAAGAAGAGCCCTGCTGGATCAGACTAAAGATCCATCTAGTCCAGTGTTTCCTAAACTTGGGTCTCCAGCTGTTTTTGGACTACAATTCCCATCATGTCTTGCTAGTAGGACCTGTGCTCAGGCATGCTGGGAACTGTAGTCCAAAAAAACAACAACTGGTGACCCAAGTTTGGAAAACACTGATTTGTCCAACATCCTTATCTCAAATTGGCCAAACAGATGCCTCTGAGAAGCCCACAAGCAGGACCTGAGAACCACAGCATCACTCTCCCCAGTTGTGATTCCCAGGAACTGGCATACTGCCTCCAACAGTGGAGAGAGCACATTGCCATCCTGGCTAGTAACCACTGACACAGCCATGAGTTTGTCTTTGTTGTTTAGTCGTTTAGTCGTGTCCGACTCTTCGTGACCCCATGGAGCAGAGCACGCCAGGCCCTCCTGTCTTCCACTGCCTCCCGCAGTTTGGTCAGACTCATGCTGGTAGCTTCGAGAACACTGTCCAAACATCTCATCCTCTGTCGTCCCCTTCTCCTTGTGCCCTCCATCTTTCCCAACATCAGGGTCTTTTCCAGGGAGTCTTCTCTTCTCATGAGGTGGCCAAAGTATTGGAGCCTCAGCTTCAGGATCTGTCCTTCCAGTGAGCACTCAGGGCTGATTTCCTGAAGAATGGATAGGTTTGATCTTCTTGCAGTCCATGGGACTCTCAAGAGTCTCCTCCAGCACCATAATTCAAAAGCATCAATTCTTCAGCGATCAGCCTTCTAATCCTCTTCAAAAACCATCCTGGTTGGGAGCCATCACTGCTCCTTGTGGGAGCAAATCCCACAGTTAGGACTGTGGTGTTAGGCAGTAGGTGCCAGACAAATGGAGCAGACCTACAGCATGAAACAAGGAGCCTTCCAGGATGGAGCTGGCTCTATGATGAACCCTTCATTTATGAAGACTGTTTGTTCACAGGGCTTCCAAGACAGACAGGTCTAGCGCTTATGTGTTAGGGTTTTCTCATCAGTGAACAGTTTTCCCTAGAACACATGGATCCTATTTGGGCTTATTTGTTATAGCCCTTAATCTTTATGAGACTGTTCATTAATGACATCCATGTGGTGGTGTTAAGGGCCACACTATATCCTTGTTCCTACTCACTGCCTCTCCAGCAGAGCGCCAAAAAACTTTTTTTAAAGACTTTGTTATCTATTGACTCTTTGGATCATGAACATTAAAAACGAAAGTGTAAGGTTACAGGCACGGACTTATGTATGCATGTTAACGTTACGAGACCAAAAAAGAGATAGAAATGTTGTTCAGCATTTTTATTTAACAATAATAAATCACCCACAAACTTTTTATAGCTGTGTGTAGCCCATAAACTGGCTGCTCTGGAGCAGCTCTAAGTGCATGCAGGCTTTAGAGTTGCACACGTCACTTTGTCATGTCAAATTATGAAGGGGGGAATTTGAAGCTTTTGATCTTAGGCTACAGTTCTCTAACCAATGGGCTTCAATCCCAAGCCTTTAAGGGTTATCAGTATTCTGTGGTGCCTAAAGAGGAAGCCTGTGCAACAGGAAAGCTCACACACTCTCACACCAAGAAAAGGTAAATAAAGGGGCTTTGCTTTCTTCCTGGGCATGCAAGCTCCCCTGTGACCTCTCTGAGCCAGGATCTTTCCCTCATCCAGCTGTTTCCTTGCTGTCTCCAGAAGGGCCTAGCTTGAACCAGTGTTGACTCTGCCCCTTGGCCCCAAGAAGGTAGCCAGCAGGACTCAGCTGGGGGCTATAGCAAGATAAGGACCTTTGTTCCCCTCCAGCTGAGTAAACCAAAATAAGTTGCAAGGGCAGTGCTAAATCTCATATAAACCAGGCCTGTGTTTCAGTTGGGTGGCCACTACTGAACAATCCCAGTCTGAGAGGGAACCTCCACCCCCCTCCCCTGCTTCTTGTTTGACTTCAAGGCAAGCCGAGGCTACTGAGGGGTTAAATGTACCTTAAGCAAATACGAAAGGGAAATGAATAGATGCAGGTGGTAGAGCGCCCCCTCCCCAGGTGGAGGTGTGCCTCATGCATTAACCTTTGATTAGAGCAGAGGATGCACATGACAGGAGTTTCAAACTACGCTGCAGACTGAAGGACTGCTTGGTTAAGCCGCCCACCTTGCAATACTGTCTGCTATGCTTTGCTCAGCTTTTGGCAGGACCCTAGTCCCGTCCCAGAGCTACAATTCCCAGAGTTCCCTGTGAAGAGGGATTGGTTGTTAAGCCACTCTGGAAGCTGTGGCTCTATGTGGGGGCATAGAGGTCTCCTAACACCTCTAAGCACCATTAACAGATGTCAGGGAAATAAATAACTCTCTTAGATTTAGAAGACAATTGAAGATATAAAGGTAAAGGGACCCCTGACCATTAGGTCCAGTCGCAGACGACTCTGGGGTTGCGGCGCTCATCTCTCTTTACTGGCCAAGGGAGCCGGCGTACAGCTTCTGGGTCATGTGGCCAGCATGATTAAGCCGCTTCTGGCGAACCAGAGCAGCGCACAGAAATGCCTTTTACCTTCCCGCCGGAGCAGTACCTATTTATCTACTTGCACTGTGTGCTTTCAAACTACTAGGTTGGCAGGAGCTGGGGCAGAGCAACAGGAGCTCACCCCATCATGGGGATTCAAACCCCGACCTTCCAATCGGCAAGCCCAAGAGACTCAGTGGTTTAACCCACAGCGCCACCTGCGTCCCTAATTGAAGGTATAGGGAAGTTTTTAATGTTTGTTGTTGTATTGTGTTGTACTTTTTGGGAGCTACCCAGAGTGGCTGGGGTAGCCCAGGACTCAGCTACTTTAGTAAAACAACAATAACAATGTTTTGAATGTGTTATAAACATGCAACACCAGATGGTGCACGAGAGCAAATAAAATTCTATGAGATTTTTACATAGTGCTTTTTTCATAATGATTTAATTTCTGACTTATTTATAGTGGGGGGGGGTTTCCCCTATGTGTAGATCCACCCCGGTCAGATGGGTGGCATCTGAATAAATTAGTATTAGCATTAGCATTAATATATTACAAACTGCAGCTCCCAGAATTCTTTGGCTGCAGACATGACTATTTAAAGTGGTATCATACTGCTCCAATTGTATAATGTAGGTGTATGGAACCTGCAGCCCGACAGACGCTGCTGAACTTCACCAACCCCCCACCACGCCCAACCTGGCTGGGGTAGAGGGGAGTTGGACTCAACATCCAGTTGAGTTGAACAACATCCAGAGGGCCACAGATTCTCTATCCCTGGCCTCAATATCAAATGCTGGTGACAGCGAGGAGTCTGTGGATATTCAGGAGAGTAGAACTTCTGGGTGTTTGACACACACAATCAAACTCACAACAGCTGTGTGCCTTCTGCAAAAGCCTCTCATCATCTACAAGCAAGTGCCCTCCAAGGTACATTTGTTAATAGGATCCCTTGTAATCACTCCCTTGTAATCACTTTAATTTCTGGGCCAGAAGTGAAAAGTATGTTCCATGGCTTCCTTCCAGGGATGGAAATCTTATCTAAAAAGCTACGCATTCCATTTTCTAGCAGCACAGCCCCCTTGGTGACCTTTTCTCTCTCCCCCCTCTCCTGCATAGTTTGCACACCCACAAACCAAATAAACCTCCTTTTTACATCTTTATCAACCAGGTTCAACTTTTTTACATTTGCGGGAGGGGGGTAGTATTTGTTTACTTCCCACTTTCTGGAAACACCTGGAGAGCCATGCAATGATTTATGAAGTGAAAGTGTTAAATGAGGCCGCCAGCTGCTAAGACTGACAGCGCTTTATACGTTTTTATGAGGTGCCCTATTATGGAAAATGAACTTTAATCCGCCCATAAAAAGTGGGATCTGAAAACCATATTTACACTAGTAATCTGGCATGCTGAAAGCATTCTTGGGACACACAGGGAAGGCTTTAAAGGGATAAAGGTTATACAAAAGGCACAATACACTGGTAGGGTTTTGCCATTGCAGCCTGTGGCCTGCTGCTACAAGTCTTATTTACAGTCCTGAATCACACGTGAATACACACACCTCTTGAGACACACAGGAGAATTGCATCATAAGAAGACTGGCGCTCCAGCTTGCTGGAACCTTATTTACATTTTAAAACTACATTGATGTGGCCCTTTTTTGTATTGCAACCCTCAAATCCCTCCCTTATTCCAAGGGTTCCCAACTGACCACAACAATCAAGGGACACACACACACACACACACACACACACAGAGAGAGAGAGAGAGAGAGAGAGAGAGAGTTTACTAGCTTGCTGCGCAAGATTATATTCTGTTGACTTTGATGCAAGGTTCAACGTTGACAACTTTTCCCATTGTTCCTTTGCCTGATGTTACAGATGTTAAAACTCCTGGCACTTTTCCCACCCCCTTTTGTTCTATGCCGTTAAAAAGTTAATTTGGCTCTTTTTATTATTATAATAATTTTTATTATTTATACCCTGCCCATCTGTCTGGGTTTCCCCAGCCACTCTGGGCAGCTTGCAGCACATATTTAGAAATAATAAGATATCAAACATTTAAAACATTTTTTCATTTTTTAAAATGCATCTAAGTGCATTTTAGGACTTAGGCACAGGAGCAGAGTATTTAAAAAGTTGGCAACTAAAAGTTTAGGAGACTATTAAGACCAAACAGTGGGTATTATACAGGCTTGTGACATATGCAATGGCTAAGGACTAACTTTCTCTCTACATTTGTATTTGTAAGGTGTTGTTTGTATGGTTAGCAAGCAAAAAAAGAACAACCTTACTTCTGGGAGGGAAGTACTGACACCTCACTGCTTGTGACCATCTGTGTTTATTCAGGGCCCCATCAGATTGCCTTCTTATTGCACATTCATAATGATTTGCACTCACGATGCTATCAGGGCAGTCACATATGAACCCATTTTCAACACTGTTTTTGCCTGCAAAAGCTTCATTTCCCATGAAAGCACATCCCATAACTTCCTACTGAGATCCTGTAACTTTTCGTGCCACAAATGCTCTATTTCCCCCCTATTTCTATAGCAGTAATGTGGCTGCATTAGGAAAGCATCACAGAACAAACTAAATGCAGACCTATCCACCTTAGTGCACTATTACTATGTAAAAAACACATTGCAGAATATATCTGCAATAAAACACCAGTCTGGAGGGTCTCTTAGAAGTAAAGCCAGCATGGTGTAGTGGCTAGAGTGTTGGACTAAGACCTGGGAGACCAGGGTTTGAATCCCCACTCATCCGTGGAGCTCACTGGGTGGCCTTGGGCCTCTCAGTCTAACCTACTTTACAGGGTTGTTGTTGTTGTAGAGATTAAATGAAGAGGAGGATAATCATGTATTGAGTTCTCTTGAGAAAAAGGTGGTATGTGTGCAATAAATAAATTGAATTCAATCACGTCCTTGCAGAGTGCCTCTCTGTGTGTGTTTACTCAGGGGGGAGCCCCACTCATTTCAATGGGGCTTCCCCCTAAGTAAGTGTGCATCTTTTGCCTCTTTGGTTTACAACAACTCCGCAAGGGAGTCCACTTTTGTCCCTCTTTTACATCACTGCTGTTATCCATTTTTAAAAGGGATAAGTGGACGGGGTTGTAGACGAGAAACAACAACCTGGGGGTGGGAGAGTTCCCTCATTCACACACCTGAGTCAATCCGGAGTCACTCCGCTACGTCCAGGGAGGCGGGGACCTCTTTCCGTCGCCTCTTCGGTGGCAGTGGCTCCGGCTCGTTTGAACCCAGAAGCGCCTTGTGAAGGATGGCGGAAGACCGAGGCCAGATCGCCGACCGGCAGTAATTCATCGCACGGGCGATGAATGGCGAGCTGGGGCCCAGAGTTAGCATCGATGAGCCGGTGATGATATTTGAATCTGCCATAATTGATTTGGGGAAGCGCCTCGCTGACAAGGAGGAATTGATCATTCAATTTATTAGCCAGATAAATCCCAACGCTGCTAAGGGGCTGGAGCGAGGATGCTTTTGCTGAGTAAGACGTTTAATTTAAATATATATATAAATTCAAAAGGGGGCGGGGGAGCCAGCAACCCTGTGCTTGACTGCACTTGGGAAGCCTGAGGCCGATCCATCAAGAACTTGAGCCGGAATGCCAGGGAAGATTGTTTGGGTTTTGCACAAATCCGAGTCCTTTGTCCAGCAGTTGGCAACGTTGCGCTTTCTAGGTGTTTGGGACTACAACTCCCGTCAGCGCCAGCCAACAGATGAGAGTTATAGTAGCGTCTGGAGGGCGTCACGTTGCCAGCGGCTCCCGCTGACCAAGGTGCTGAAGACGGTCGCTCCTTTTGAGATCCACTGCATGCATGTTTGATAGGAAGCAAATGCCTATTGATTTCTATGGCGCGACGAAGGGAGTTTTAGGATCGGAGATTGACCCAAGAGGAGAAAGAAGATGCTTTTAATTAGCCTGGAGTCGTTTACTCCAGAGGCGTTCTACTGACTTTTCTAGCGGGGTGGGAAGAGTTGGGTTGTTTATTCAGATCAGAGTGCATATTAACTCAGAACAAAGGTTCCACTCTTAACCCCACCTACCGGAAAGCAAGTGCTCTTGAATTCAATAGGATTTACTTCTGAGTAGACATTGTTAGAATTGCACTGGGGCTTCCTCCTTCGAGTGTTTAGGATTGCAAGCTTAATATTACAGTGCAGGGCACCTGGTGCTTCAGAAAGTAAAAGGCAAGTATTTCTATCCCCTTTTCCAGGTTTTCCATTTTTCTTTTCCAACTGACACACAGCAGTCCTCAGCTATGGACTTCTAACCTCACTGAGTTGCTTGGGGGGGCTGACCCCTGAGGTGTTGCGAAAAAGTTTGATGTACTTCTGTAAACCTGAGGGTTCCCCCTGTCTGTCCCCTGACATTATTCTCTTATTTCTCAATGGCCTCGTTGTTTTTGCTTCAAAGCTATTGACAATTACCACCTAACCCCAGTATTAAAGGAAATGGTTTTTAAATATTTTCCCTAACATACTTCTTAAAGAATATGAAATATGTTCTGCATACAACTTGTACTGCTTGGTCCATTTATGACATTCTTTCTGTGGGTGGATGGGTTAGAGCGTGGTGCTGATAACAGGTTACAGGTTCAATCCCCAAATGGGACAGCTGCATATTCCTGCATTTTGGGGGGTTGGACTAGATGATCCTCAGGGTCCCTTCCAACTCTACATTTCTATGTTTCTATATCCAGTGTTACACAGTGCAGCAAAATCCTGAATCCTACATCTACTTCAATATTTATTTTTTCATTTGGTAAAACAGATAGAAAATACAAGTTTAGAATGCAGCAGATAGAGCTGGGAAGGTTTTTTTTATTATTATCTGGGCTCAGAAACAGAATCTGAATGGGGAAGGACAGTCAAGTGTGCTGAAAGTAGTGCAGCATCAGCATTTGGGCATATATTTGATCTACGCCTGCTGATCCAGCTAGTGAGATGCGCAGAGATCAGTTTTCTCTGCTCTCTTGGCCTCTGGTGTGGGGTGGAATGGCAAGTTTCCTGCTAGCTCAAAATATCCACACATTAGTTTTACACTCTGTTTTCTCTCCAGGCTGTACAGTGAGCAACACAGTTCAGTGCACAGGAAATATACGCAGTCTGTTGTAATCGGTTGCAGTTGCAAAATTAAAGGCCTGCATACAGCCCTCTAACACTGAAATACTATAAAAACATAGATTTTATGTACAGTGGTACCTCGGGTTACATACGCTTCAGGTTACATACGCTTCAGGTTACACACTCCGCTAACCTAGAAATAGTGCTTCAGGTTAAGAACTTTGCTTCAGGATAAGAACAGAAATCGGGCTCTGGCGGTGCAGCGGCAGCAGGAGGCCCCATTAGCTAAAGAGGTGCTTCAGGTTAAGAACAGTTTCAGGTTAAGTACGGACCTCTGGAATGAATGAAGTACTTAACCTGAGGTACCACTGTATCTCAGAAGTTTGGCGTTGCATTTTCGATGCACTATCAGTATATGTATGCATTTAATTTGAGGCATTTATGCAATGTTTGATCAGCATTGATCAGTGCCCCCATTTTAAAATGCAGTATGAAAGAAAGCAGCATTAAAATCAATGGGCCTGATCCAGCTAAAAATCAAACATAAAGGGACTTTTAGTCTGATCCAGCTAGAGTTAAGAATTGTGTGCTTATAATGGGGGAAAGTCCTTACTTAAGATTATCAGCCTTCTGTGATATGAAGCCATTTAGCAACCCTCAACCTCTGCACTAGGAATGTCATCGCTGGTTGACTTTATACCTGTTCTTAAGGCACAGGAGCATGCACAAAAAACCTGGAAATCCTAATTCTATCTGCTTCATTTTAAATGAGTTGTGAATTGGTTTTGTTCCGCATAAAGCCTAGGAAAAATTGACACACAGAGCCTTAAAGCCAGCTCTTTGGTTCAAGGAATCGATGCAGATCTCAAGTACAAAACCGTTTTATTTTACATTACCTTTGGGACATTGGGAGAAGCCGATTAATAACTTAGCATGCATAAGTAGAGGTATTTCTCTTTAACTCTTTTTATAAATACAATGTACAAAAATAAAGACAATACAGTCCTCCCAAGATTCCCAGCAGATCCAAGCTTCGTGGTCGTAAGTTTCCCAGATTGCTTCTTATAAAGCATAAAAACTCTCAATACTGTCGAAGAGAAGAGGCAAAGCGGTCCAAAGAGCCACATGTCCAGTGTCAGCTTTCAACACGGTGGCACTGACCTAATAGAACAGGGAATCGTTAATCAGGGCTGCAGAAAAGAGACGACTCTAGCTTTCGGTACTATCTGTATTGGGTTCTGGGGGGTGCCCATCAGCTGTGCCTTGTGAACTGAATTTTTTCACTGAGAGACATTACCAGGTCTGGGGGTTGGCTCTTCTGACAAAGAGCTGGCGACTTAACATTCCCAACCAACCACTAGAGGACAATGTGGTTTTACACTCCTGATCATTGAGCAATGCTGAGGAGGAGCTAAAGGAGTGAATAGTGCAGGGCAAAAATGGGAAGGTCAAGCCACAGGCCGATTAAGCAGGAGTGAACTGTCAGCCCTATTTTCCTTAAAGGCCCAGAAGCTTCTCGCCAGTGTGGTGTAGTGGTTAAGAGCAGTGGACTCGTAATCTGGTGAACTGGGTTCGCTTCCCCGCTCCTCCACATGCAGCTGCTGGGTGACCTTGGGCCAGTCACACTTCTCTGAAGTCTCTCAGCCCCACTCACCTCACAGGGTGTTTGTTGTGGGGGATGAAGGAGAATGTTGGCCCCTTTGAGACTCCTTAGGGTAGTGATAAAGTGAGATATAAAATCCAAACTCTTCTTCTTCTTCTATACTATTTATACAACCATGCTGGGCCTTTGATTCTTTTTAAAAATATGTTTCATTGCTGGCTGTTGGAATTATTTGTTTTAGTGTGGTCACGGAAGGGAGGTTTTATTTATTATATATTGTAATGTTGTTGTGACTTAATACTGTTTGCAAGATGGGGGGGAGCTGTCAAAGAGCAGTCCATACAATTATTAAAAGTCAATTTTAAACAATAACAATCGGATTAAGAGAACTCTGATGTGCTAAGTGTAAAGGACTGGCTGGGCAAAGAGGAATGGTGGAAGGCACCAGCCAAGAATCCCTCAAGGGAAACCCCAGAGGAGGAAGGCTCAGAGCCCAGGGATCCATGATGGAACACCGAAGAGAGGTCAGAGGGGCTGGATGCTGAAGGGGCAACAGGGCAAAGTGATCAGGAAGAGCCTGCGACAAGGAGCAGTTCAGACTCTGAGGCTGAAGCAGTGGAGGGGGGTCAAGAGGCTGTTGAAGACTCCAGGGAGTCTCCATCTCCTGTTGCGCAGACCTCCCCTCCCCATTGGTCCCCAAGAATGCACAGAAAAATGAGGAGAGCAGGAAAGAGGCCACAGGTGTGTAGACGCAGCTTGAGACTGTTTGTGAAACATCTGGGAGAGGAGAAAGAGTGGAAGGCAGAGAACCTTCAGTTCTGCCTACTGCTCCATAGGGGCAAGACCTACCGGGCAGTGTTGCTGAGTTGTATGCCATTTCCTCGAATTGTTAGCTGCACAGACAGTGGAGTCCTGTGCCTTTCATGCTGACCCACGTTTGACTCAAGCCCTGACACTAAGCCTGAGCCCATGGGGGGGGGGGAGGCAGGAGACTGAGGAACATGACTGTGTAAACTGGGGAGAGCAGGGTTAGTTGCACATGGAGCGCCATTGGGGCCAGTAAAGTCAGTTGCATGGAGGACAATGAGAGCATTTTACTTTAGACCAGCCTTCACCAACCTGCCACCCTCCAGATGTGTTGGACTACAACTCCCATCAGCCCCAGGAAGCATCACCATGGTCTCATATGGCCATGCTGGCTTGGGCTGATGGGAATTGCAGTCCAAAAGCACCTGCAGGGCACCAGCTTACACACAGAGCAACAAACACACGTGGGGTTGGGAAAGGATTTTCTCCTGAACCAGTGCAAGGAAGGTGGCTCTTGGCTCTGGGATCCAAGTCTTCAGGGAGCTGAGGTGGGGGGCAATTGTGGGTGGGCTCCCCCATGCCGTCCATGGGGCTGCCTCCCATCCTCATCCCCGTCAGAGCAGTCAGGAGACCCATAGGGGCAGCAGTGTCCGGGCCGATCTTCCTCCTCCTCCTCTTCTTCATCATCCTCTTCCTCATCGTCCTCTTCCTCCCGGTCACTGTCCCTGAGTTCCTGCAAGCGGCGCCCTCCATTGTTTTTCTCTGGGGCCCCCGCAGGCAGCACCTCATCCCCCACTTTGTCCTCCCCAACATTTCCTCCTTTCTGCTTCTCCGCCTCCTGAGCCGCCTGTTCCTTGGCCTTCTTGCTCCGCTTCCACTTCATACGCCGGTTCTGGAACCAGATCTTTACCTGGAGAGAGGAAGGTGGAAATAGCACACAATGTGATCAGGCGACATACATGGGATCAGACCTATAGCATGAGGAACAAGGTCTGTCACAGAACGAGCCAGCAGTAAATCACACCGTTCAAAGTTGGAGTCAACTCTTTATTAGCAAAAACACAATCTCCACAGACTTGGTTGAGGGTCAGGCCTGACAAGCACAGAAGCTAATTCCCGGTGGCCTTACTGCATGAAAATCAGCTGCTGAGACTGGCTCCCTACAGCCATCTAAGTCCTCTCCTCTCCAGGGCTATTCCCAAGCAATCAGAGACTATGCCTGCATACAGTCTGTCACTGCTCTGCTCGTTTCAACCCCATTCTGGTTCTGGGAGACAAATGGGGAGAGGAGTTTGTTGCAGCAGGAGGGAGAAATACCCATGACTCTTCACCAGCCTGACTCATCTCTGCCTCTTGACCTCCCTCCTCTCCCGCTTCAGCTTCTGCCTCAGAGAGAGAGAGAGAGAGAGAGAGAGAGAGAGAGTGAGTGGTGTAGTGGTTAAGAGGGGTGGACTTGTAATCTGGGGAACCGGGTTCGCGTCTCCGCTCCTCCACAGGCAGCTGCTGGGTGACCTTGGGCCAGTCACACTTCTCTGAAGTCTCTCCGCCTCACTCGCCTCACAGAGTGTTTGTTGTGGGGGAGGAAGGGAAAGGAGAATGTTAGCCGCTTTGAGACTCCTTCAGGTAGTGATAAAGCAGGATATCAAATCCAAATTGATTCTGGATTTCTCTCTGCCAGCTTTGACTGTTTGAAGAATGAAAAAACTGGAAAGATGGTTCGTAATTTTTTAAATAAATCTATCAAGGGAAGGCTTCCACATGGCATCTGCATTTACCAAGATAGCATGAGCTTGGGCGCTTTACTAATCTTAGGGCCACACTCTCTTGGGGGCCCCAAAAAAACATACTTCTTCTTAATTGTATATCACTATTAATATACTTCTTCTTAATTGTATCTCAGTTCAACAATTAGTTTGATAAAATACATATTTTGTTATGTATCATGTGGCTTTAGATACCTATTAGGTCCATAAATTACCATATAGCATATATTCAACACAAAAAACAGCAACAATTTGTTGTTGACAAAGGACTGCTGGACATATAAAGGGCCCCATTACCTTCAGTAGCTTAGGGCCTCATCAAACCTAAATCCAGCCCTGGTCAAGGCTGAAGGGAGCTGAAGTCCAACAACTGCTAGGGGGGCATAGACTCCCCTCCCATTCCCCCCAATAATTTTTATTGTTTTTCATTCAAATAAATAACATAACTACAGTAACTTGTCCAGTGATATATTAATACGCTTCATATGCAATACATAGTACATAAGCAATATGTTTATTTATTTGTGTATTATCAATTCAAGTAGCCTCCGCACAGAGATTCTTGTGTTGAGGGTGGAATAACAGTATCTTCTGTCTCATTTATAAAGGAAAAGAAAGGAAACCGAATCTCACCAACAGGGTCTGTCCTTGAAGTGCTTCTAATTAAGTCTTTTGTGGCAAGTAAGTCATTTCAATTGAGCCACATTCCAAATGCTATTTAACCAGATTTCATTGGGGATTTCTATAGGTTGTTTCCAATATTGGGCTATTGTTAACAGGGCTGCTAGTAACCGGGGGGGCGGGGGGAGATACTAAATCTCAGCATCTAAGGTTATTGTTTAAATTTGAGTCTAATGATAACAAGGCAAGAGCCAACTTGGGTGAGAGGCGTTGCTGTGTAATTGTGGAAATAATGTGAAAACCTGTTTCGCAAAAGGAGTATACCAACGCAATGTACAACTCCACAAATGCATGAAAACATGAGCCTATCTCTCCACAACCTTTCCAGCACAGCAGGGAGATGCTGTTTTTTATTTTGGCTAGACATGATGGAGCCCAGTGCCAGCAAAACATAATTTTGAGAGAAGCCTCCTGCAGACAGGCAGAAATTGTTCATAGGGATGGGTGGTGCCAAATTGATTCCCATTTATGATCTGCAGTTATGATCCCTATGCCTCCCCCCCACCCTCCATAATGTCCGGAGGCCTCCTATATCGCCTGTGTGTTGTTCTAAAAGAATCCTTTAAATTAAACCCACCTTAGATTTAAAGACGGAAGGAAGACACAGAGAAACATAGTATGCTACACCGAGTCAGACTATTGGTCTATTTCGTTCAGTAATGTCTACAGTGATTGGCTGCAGCACTCCAGGATTTTAGATGGTGCCAGGGATTGATCTGAGGACCATCTGCATGAAAAGCAGCTGCTCCACCCCTGACTCAAGGCCTTCCCCCCACGAAATAGCACCACACATTCCCCCTAAGAAGTAAACCATGTTGAATTCAGTGGACTCAGTGCCAGATAAGTGACAATAGGATTGCAGCCTTGATAGATAGATAGATAGATAGATAGATAGATAGATGATAGATAGATAGATAGATAGATAGATAGATAGATAGATGATAGATATAGATAGATATAGATAATTTATTACGGTCAAAGACCAGCTCGCATAACACAATAATAACAGCGTTCATAAAGATAAAATATAATAGCTCATAAGTTAAATTGAGATATATATACATACACCCCTACAACTGAAATTTGGGCTACCATAAAAATTGACCCTGAGGCGCCCCAAAGGGCGACTTCAGCATTTCCCTAGTAGGCTATTTTATTCTAGAGGATGATCTGTGCCTACAAATCTGAGCGCAGAATCTGGCTACCAGCCAGGAGCCTTTATTGCATTTCCAAGTTTCGAAAAGGGCCTGGAGCACTGGAATGGCAGGGTGGGGTGCTTTGTAATGTAAACAGAAACCAAACGACACACTATTCCGCTCCCCCTGTTCATATTTTGGCTGAAATGAGAAAGGAAAGCCGTGGACTCAAAAGTGCGGACCCGAGCGCTGACTTGGTGGTGAGCTGATTGGACCTCAAGGGGGCGCTTATTTATTCAGGTTCCTCCTGCCTGCGGAAGATGCGCAGCGAGCCCAGCAAGGCAAAAGCCCCTTCCTCTGCAGGTGATCCCCCTCCTTTGCTGAATCCAGCTCCCTTCTCTCTTCCTCCTCCTCCTCCTCCCTTCCCCAGCAAGACACTCACCTGCGTCTCGGTGAGCATGAGAGACGTGGCCACCTCGAAGCGCTTCGGCCGGGACAGGTACTTGTTCAGCTTGAACTGATGCTCCAGTTCCAGCAGCTGCTGGCTAGTGAAGGCCGTGCGGGGCCGCCGGCACTTGCCCAGCAGGTTGGACTGTGCTTGGGCTGAGGAGGGAGAGAGGAAAGGAGAAGGCGTGAGAGAGGACGAGGAGCGAGGAGCGCGCCACCCCCTGCATCCCTCCAGCCGCGCTCCGTTGCGCAGGGGCTTCCTCCATCCTGGGAACAGCGGCGGAGCTCAGGACCCTCCGGGAGAAACTGATCCAGTACAGCTGGGCGTGAAACGGAGATGCGATTAAGGGAGGAGGAAAGGCGGTCTAGAAAGACACACAGCAACAAGATCGGGGGCGAGAGGACAGACTTCCTGCATCTTCTGTTTATGTAAATCAAACTGGGAATTGTTATGGAAAATTCTCAGAATAACTAACCCTATGGAAACCCTCTCTCTGGGGTTATTTCCGTCTGGTCAAGACCCCCTCCTCCTGCCTTCTCTTCCTTTGTTTTCGCCCGAGTCGAATTTTGGACTGTAAGCTCCGCGGGGCGGAGACATGGTCGCCTGGACTCGACGGCGTCTTATGTTGCTTTAGGAACAGGAAAATGAACAGCCCCCACCTCCTCTAGGTCTCGGGTCCCACGGAGCGCTTTGCCCCGCTAGCCTCCCCTCAGCTTCTTGCTATCCGGATATACTGACCTAGGCAGCATGCGGACTGAGGACACACCATATATTTAAATCATTTTAATATATGACAAAATGACAAAGAATCATGTTGTTCTTATGGCTGTCCTAATATCCACTAATCCGTCTAAATTCTCCTCTCTCTCTCTTTTTTTTAAGTCATCTGCCCTAGTTGCCATCACTGCAGCTTGTAGTTCCGCCGGTTAGCGATGCATTTTTATTTTTATTTTACATTTATTGCATCTACATAGCATTTATTGCATTTATGTTTCGTCTTTCCAGAACCTATCTCTCTTAGCATTTCTGAATGCGCCTCCTGTATCAGTGTACACACACACACACACACACACACACACACACAAAATGCCCCTTTCCACAGCACAATCGTATACATCTTTACTCAAACGCAAGTCACTTCGAGTTCAGTAGTGGGTATAAGATTGCAGCCGCAATCAATGCATGAATGAGGTTAGGGAGCAAGTCCCTCTGATCATCCTGGGACTTCCTCCGGAGCATCGAGTTGCCCTGCGCAGGAAAGTATGGAAGGAGCGTCTCCACCCCCATCGTTCTGCCCGGACACTGAGGTCCAGCGCCGAGGGCCTTCTGGCGGTTCCCTCATTGGAGAAGCAAAGCTACAGGGAAGCAGGCAGAGGGCCTTCTCGGTAGTGGCGCCCGCCCAGTGGAATGCCCTCCCATCAGATGTCAAAGAGAAGAACCACCTGACATTCAGAAGACATCTTAAGGCAGCCGTGTTCAGGGAAGTTTTTAATGTGTGACCTTTGAGTGTATTTTTTGTCTCTGTGGAAGCCGCCCAGAGTGGCTGGGGAAGCCCAGCCAGACGGGCGGGGTACAAATAAATTATTATTATTATTATTATTATTATTATTATTATTATTATTATTATTGAGAGCGCGGGCCGGGCTAGGAGCAGCGGAGGCTGAGACATTTGTGCGGATCAGAGCGGATTATCTCACACCCAACTGCTCCTCATCATAACATCTTTCAGATCCATGATGCTATCTCACATCTAGGAAAGAGGGGAAGTGATTTAGCTGTATAGGTTTGGGCACAATAATTTAATTCTATTTTTAAGAACTGTTTTTTAAAGGATTCCTTAAAAAATATTCCGGCAGAAGCACAATATTGGTCGCGGAAGGATGAGGCCAGAAAGGGCATCCAGCTACAGCTTCCTCTGAGCCTGTAGCCTCGGTCTGAAGTCATGCTCTGATGTCAAACGGTGATTCATGGACACGGAAGAAGAAAGTCAAAGGGAGAGATGTGTATAAGAGAAGCCCGCTGGATCAGGCCAATGACCCATCGAGTCCAGATGCCTGCGAGAAGCCCAGAACAGGACATGAGCGCAACAGCCCCCTCCTCCTCTTCCTTAGGATCCCGACCAACTCATATGCAGAGACACATATGCGGACACGCGAAACCTTTAAAGCTCATTCTTTCCTTCAAAGGATTCTGGGCACTGTAGTTCATCCTTCGTAGAGTTACAATTCCCAGCATTCTTTAGCCAACTGCAAGTGCCCAGAATTCTCTGAATGCGCCTTGAAGGTCTGGTGGAAGAAAACAGTGGCCTGCGCGGCGTTGCTAGCCTTCTCCTCTGTGAATTGGCCCGATCCTCTTCTCATGCTCGCCTTGCAGATCGCGAGGCTAGGACTGGACCGTCGCAAAAGCGCTAGGGCGAACGCCAAGGCAGGCAGCGGAGAAACTCGCCGCCCTTCCGACGGCCCTTGGCTTGGCAAGTCCTAGGGAACCCCAACCAGGAGAAGTTTGCAAACGGGACTTCCTTCTCAGTTTCTCCTCCTCCTCCAAATCCTGGGCTTCACCTGGAAGGGTGATCCGTTCGAGGAGAGGCCTCGCTTCCCCAGATGGCTCTCGCTGACCCCGCGCCCTGTTGGGTCTCTAGACATCTCCTTTCTCACTGAGGGAGCCCACCTCTCCGCCAAGCCAAAAGCCGCGGGAAAAGCGAGCCTTCCCTCTAGCGAGCCAGCCAGCCAGCCCTGTCCCCCCGCCGGGTCTTGCTCGCCCCCGAAGGGCTCCTGGCCGCGGCAAAGCCCGCAGAGCGCCGGGAGATGGAAGCGCGGCGCTCCGACGGGGCGCCCTGGACCGAGGGAAGGGCTTCGCACAATCCCAGCCGGAGAAGCCGGACGGTGGGGCGGCCTCGGGGCGGGGTCACCAAGCCCATTCTCTGATTTCCCAAGAGATAAGGATTGGGAGAAAGTGAAAGGGGCGCGATCCGAGGGCTCAGGAGAGCTCGGGCCCACCCCCACCGCACTGAGGGAGAAGGGTAAGGGGCAAGCCGTTGGCGGCTTTCAACTAACGCCCCCTTTTAAGCAATGGTGCCCCTTTTATTCTCAAACTGACCCTCGAACCGGACTTTTTAATTAAAAGGAGGACTCTTGGGGAATCGATCTGAGAAGAAAAGGCCACAGAGAGCAGACTCCGAAATGACATTTCCCCCCCTTCCTTGACTAAATATAGAACCAAAACATACCCCACTACCATTCCAAAAGACTTTTGGAAATAAACGAGGGCTCTTCTGTAAGCGGCGTGGAAAACGAGAGACGTTTTCCTCGACCCAGTACGAATTAAAAGTCCTGTTTTCTAGGGCACTGTCTGGCAGCCAAACGAATGGTCTGCATTTGGGTGTGTTCTGTTCCGCCCGGATTAGGGTCGTCAGTTTCCACCAACTGATATCGGGGATATCAATGTAACTCTCCTCTTGTTAATATTGCCCTGTAAATACACCATGGAATTAAAATCCTGCTATCCATGGTGGGCTTTGACGGAACAAGCGCTCAGTCTTGAGAGGTTTCATCAGTCTTCTGCGACTTGTTTGTTGTTAAAAATGTGGAAGGCTTATTATGCTAAATAAACTAAATAATTTTAGGAAAAACGTGGTAATTTTAGGAAAAACGTGGCAAGCTAAATAATTTTAGAAAAAAACGTGTAAAAGAAAAATGTAACAGAAATAAATCCTGAGAATGTTCCGCTTTCTTGTCGCGTCAAAGAGAGGGATCTAAACGCTGATATAGCTGCAACCCGGTATTTTGCTAGAAAGCAAATCCGCGTTGCCTAAATCTGTTATCTAACAACCAGGTCTTTTGTGATCGCCTTCAAAACTTCAAAGCCACGTTTTTTCTAACCGGAATTGAACATAGGTAGATACAGGCCACCTTTAACCCTCGTCGATTTCAATATCAATGCTTAATTTTTATTTATTTGTTGCTGTACTGAACCCGCTGTATATCAGCCCCACCACCGCTTTGGGTACTTTTAGAGGATTCCTTTCAACAGAACAATTAGTTTTATTTGCAGGAAACCTCTTAAAATATCAGAATAGTAGTAGGCATTTTTTCTCTCTCCCTTAGATTCCCAGAGCCTCCTGCCACGTGCAAACAGCACCGCCGAGGCGGTTTTCGCACCCCGGCGTGATTTCCCCAAGCCTCCCGTTATGGTCTTTCTTCGGGCTGTTTGTTCACACGTGCGTTTTATTTGCGGGAGCAGGAATTTTGACAGCTTCCCTAATTATTACTTTTTCCTGTCGGAAGGGCCTCTTCTTTTCTTCTCCTTCAAAAAGGGACGGGGGGGATAAGAAACAAGTAACTCTCTCCCCCCCCCTTTGACGAATTATCAAGAAAAGTAAGCCTAACTGAGCTGCACTGCTTTTATAGCAAAGTTAACATCAAGTAACCAACACGCCATTATATCTGCGAGGTCGCTTCTCTCGAGTTATTCTTAAAATGAAATAATAATAATAATAATAATAATAATAATAATAATAATATGGCTTTACTGAATGATTATTGCACAGAGAGGGGGGAATACCAGAAATAGCCTCACCGAGGCCTAGCTACAATTTTACCCCAAATAATACAAATCTTGGTAGGGAATATTAAGAGGTCAGTCTTTTGGAGACACACCAGCCCGTGTGTGCAAGAACAGCTAATGGTTTGGCTTCGATATTCCAGTGCTCCCTATACAGTTAAGAACACGTATTAGGGATATTATAGGAGGGATGTCGGGCGCATACTCGGGGGGGGAGTATTTTAAGATCCCGACATTCTCAAGGGAAGTCAGTCCAAACAAAGCACAAGGTTAACCCTTCCGTTGAAATAAATGGGACTTAATGGGGACCGGATCATCCCCACGGCCTTTTTTTAAAAAACGAAGCTCTGAAATTGTCCCCATGAAACCCTAAATCAGTTCCTAGGTAGGGCGAAGGACAACCACCGGACTGGCTAATCCGATGCATACGCGGTTTAGGCTCCAGTGAGTCGGCCTCTGCCCTGTGCACAATATTTGGGCTTTTACGCGTCACCCAACCCTTCCCGCTGCTTCTCGCCTTCGTCCGTGTTTGATTCCCAAACGACCGAACCCCCAAAGCACGCGTCTTGCAGGTTTAAAGACCGCCCCGCTGGGAAATTGCCTTTTCCTTCCTTGTTGAGAGGAGCCGCTCCTCCCCAGGGCCACCTCGGCTTTCCCAAGGGCGACATTCCTTTTAGCGGGGGTCTCCCTCGCTCACCCCCAAAACCCCATCCAAATACACCATCCTCGATCAGCCAGAGAGCGTCTTTCTATCGCAAAGGAGGAAGGGCGAGGAACAGAATCAAGGGAGGCGCCATCGGCCGCATTTAGGCCCCAGCTACTGCCTGGCAGCGAGAAAAACGGATAACAAAGGAAAGATCGCGGCTCCCTTGTCCTTAAATTACATATTCCAGAGGGACAGAGTCTATATCATAGGTGTGTGAGCGTTCACACAATAGTATCCGTGCTGCTTAGGTATGCATCTTGCACCCCTCTCTCTGGGAAACCCAGCCAGATGGGTGGGGTATAAATAATAAAATTAAAATTAAATATAAAACGCACACACAGCAAGAGCAGCACGCATTTAGTGGTGCGCCCGCAAGCTCACGCACATTATTATTATTATTATTATTATTATTATTATGGATCTTTTGTCCGATCTCTCTCTCGGTGCTACTCACAGTTAAAGTCGGGCATCTTGGGCAGGATCATGCCGGCGGTGGAGGCCCGCAGCCACTGGTCCAGCTGGAAAGTGCCGGCGCTCAGCTTGATGGGGTCGGCGGCCGGGTGCGAGGGCTGCACCTGCGAGTAGGAGTAGGAGAGCGCCGGGTGCTGCGAGGCCAGCGCGGCCGCCGCCGCCGGGTAGCCGTACATGGGGTGGCCGTAGAGGGCGGCTTGCGGGTGGAGGCCGGCGCCGCCTTGCGGGTGCAGCCCCAGGGCGGCGTGGGGGTGCGCGTGGGGGTGGGCGTGGGGGTGCGGGTGCGCGTGGGGACCCCCCGCCGCGCCTCCCCCGCCGCCCAGGAAGCCCGGCTTGGGCACCAGCCCGCAGTGCGCGCCCAGGAGCCGAGGCGGCGAGGGGCTGTCGGTGCGCAGGCCCTCGACGGACGAGGGCGGAGGCTCCGCCGAGGACGGCGGGCTGCAGCTGGAGCTGGAGCTGGCGCTGGAGCTGCTGGATCGCGAGCTGGCGTGGCCCGACAGCGAGGTGACCAGCGCCAGAGGCGACGTCTGAGCCGTCGAGGCCGCAGCCTTGGGAGGATCCACGGCCAGCAGCGCGTCGATGCGGAAATTCTTGGATTTCTCCATCCCGGCGGCGCGGGCTTAGACGGCTTCGGAGAGGCTCATGGGGTCGCCTTGCAAGCAGCAGCTCCGGAGGAGGAGGAAGGGGAGAAAACCCAAGGCAGCGGCGGATCAGCCCCAGCCCGCAGCAGCCCCACCATCCGCGCAACTTGCGCCCCTTCCGCGGAGATTGCACGGATGCACCGAAAGTCTCCCCCACCCCTCCAGGGGAAAGCGCTCCTTCTCTCAACGCTCTGGCGAAAGCGCTCCGGACCTGCTGGCTGGGCTCACTTGAAGGCTCGGGAGAGGCTCCCATTGGCCCTCCGGAGAGGCAGGGCACCATTGGTCGCCGGAGAGGCGATCCGGAGCAGCCGATTGGCCTCGGCACACAGCTGTCAAGGATGCTGGGATGCTAGGTCCCGCCCACCTGAGGGGAGCTTCCTGCTCTTTTTGGCCAGGGGGGCTGGAGGGAGAAGGAGAGAGAGCGCTGACGGTTTACGCAAAACGCTTCATCAGACGGGTTTCCCATAGAAGGGAAAGGATATTTTTTTCCCCTGCCTTCAACAACAGCGAAGGAATCGCGTCTCTAAGTTTCTTTCCTAAGTTATGATGCTCCGTCTGGCTGCGAGAGCGACATGCTCTAACCTTAATTAGTGGGGAGAAGGAAACTTCTCTTTGCTTTTCTCAGCTACTGAAAGTTATTTGGGCAATTCACGCAGCTAGGCGAGGGCTGAGGCTCTGTGTTTGTGTGTGAGAAAGAGAGAGAAAGGAAAAAGATCTGAAATATTTAATAGCCGCATGGGGAGGTTCTGCTCTATTTAGAGGCTGTCTGTCCCGGGTGCTGAGTTCACAAATGTCCCCTTTGCTTTTCTGGGAGCCCGTGTGGATATTATTACAGTAGGAGATACATAATTTGCACAAAAGGGAACTCCCGGTTATTCCTGTATTTTACTTTTCTTCTGTAGGTAGCATAATTAGGATAGGACGAGGTGTATCACATCTGAAGCCTGATTATTTTGGGGCGGCGTAAAAGATTTTCCTCGCCCTCTTTTTAAAACCTTTCTTTTGCAGCGGTCAACAGCCGACCTTTCAGGGATGCTTAACAGTAGCACCCGAAGAAGACCTTTGTGAATTAAGAAGGGACAACAAATACATAAACCCCAGTTGTTCTTTTGTCTTGTTTTCCCACCCTCCTCGCATCTTGACCTGGATATGGAGCGCACGTCCAGTCTTTGAAATGGTGAATGCTGCCATTTATGGAACGTTGAGGGACTTCAGCGTTCTACTCCCCGGGAATGGAACGCGGATGCATTTTCCTCCAAGGATGATATCAAAAGAGCATCGACTCTTTGCTAAGGTGCTATATTTACTTACCTACGGATCAGTGTTTAAAAATCGCATCCTTCGTAACAGAGTTGCAGGTGCAAAAATAAAAAATGAGATGAGAGTAATAAACTCCGACTGTGTCAGTCTTTTAGAAAAGTTTTATTCGCGCTCATTGTTCTGCTTTTCAGGTTGTCACAACTGAGGACCAGTTTGATCCCATGGATGTTTACTTGGAAGTAAGCTCCTATCAGTTCAGTGGGGCTTCTCCCACATGCATGGGACTAGAATCTCGGTATTATTATTTTCTAATCCTTTTCATCATTAAAATAAAAAGGATGCCAAAGTCCTGAATTGATATTTCAGTCCGTTGTTAACCAAACATACAGGAAAAAACCTCAGAACTTGCTTCGGCATCATAGCCTTTACGCGAAACGATTCACGATCCTGGTTTTGAAGGGAATGAAAGAGTATTTTAAAATCTCATTAAAATTAGCGTCAATGGTGTTCTCTCTCCGTTTCCTCTTCAACAAAGATGCTTGTTTTTCTCCCCTCCACCAACTGCAAATTCTGTTGTCCTTGCCTATCGTGAAAATGCGGTCCTTTCATATCTCCTCTCCTGCCTGTTAAATGTATTGGATAAGTTCTTTCCTTCCAGCTTCTCCTCCGATTCCTGGACACCTGAAATTAAATATTCCCCGCCTCGACGGTGCCAACAGCTTTTTAACGAGCTGGAAAGAATAAACACGGCGAGGTCAAAGAAGTCAGGTCCGCCGCCAACGCATGTTTAGTCGATGGTGTTATTAAACCCACTTATCTTACACAAACACGGCTAAATGCACATATATAGAGATGCATATAGGAGGCGTTAAGAAAGCGAGCGGGAAGAGTTTGGGGTTCATTTGCTTTGGGGGAGAAATCAGAAACTGCCAAGGCGGCTGCAGCAAGTTAGAGAAAGACAGAACAGCCGGCGGGAATGTGAAGGGAAGGTCACGTAACGTCGATACAAGGCTGGCAGAGAGAGAGCAAATATCGGGTCCTTTGCCTCTCTCTGCACCCCTTTTCTCGTCCCTCCCTTTCTTCAGAAGCTCTCTGTGAAAGAGACCAAGTTCGGCTGACTTTGCACCGGGAAGGCACCCATGCTTGGTTTTGCTGCAGGAAAGACGGCAGCCTCTGGGGGTCAAAGAGGTTTATGAAAATGGGTTTCACCTTTTGGTGCCCTCGGGGGCTTCTCGGGAAATAGGAGATCTCGTCCCAAGGAGAGCGAAGCGTGTGAAGAACTCCTGACCCTCAAAAGCGTTGTAGGATATCACGACAAATAAGCCTGTTGGGCCTTAGTTTTTTGGACGTTAGTTGGACGGCGGCTGATGATGAGACTATTTCACGGACAGCAGCGTGATAATCTCTCGGCCACGTCCAACTAGGCACCGTGTTTCGTTCCTACACCGCTTAGCAAATAGTCTTCCTTGTAGATTTGCTTGATGATTACTTACTCATTTATGAATACAGGGCAGGGAACTTGGGGCTCACGTGCACTGGAGCATGTGCAGAGGGCCTCTCCCCTTCTCCCCAGGTTTCCCGCGCATTGAGGAAGGCTCCCCCAAAACACGACTTTGAGGGTGGCCCCTGCCCTATATGGCA
Organism: Podarcis raffonei; assembly: GCF_027172205.1. Taxonomy (NCBI): domain Eukaryota; kingdom Metazoa; phylum Chordata; class Lepidosauria; order Squamata; family Lacertidae; genus Podarcis; species Podarcis raffonei. The sequence goes on from NC_070613.1 coordinate 13,078,754, forward strand.
GATATCTCCATGAATTCAAGAGACCACGTTCATGGGCCTATACTGCGCTCCTGTGAGCCTTGTGTTTCTCCAGATGATTTTAAGACAGGGAACCTGGTGGACTCCAACTCCCATCAGCCCCGGCCAGTACAGCCGATGACCAAGGATGATGGGAGTTGAGTCCAAGAACTTCTGGAAGGTCACAGCAAAGGTTTCCCATCCCAGCAAGATGTTCAATGTTATGTCCGCTAACAATTTGTCCCTCTGACCTAGAACTGTCGAACGCTGAATGTTGGACGGTTCAAGGGCTCGCCATCTCTTCAAGCAGAGGCCTTTCTCATCTCTCACACACCTGGAGATGGCAAAATTAAACCTGGGACCTTCTGCCACTGAGTCACGGCGGGCGCAGGTCCCCACCCATGTCTTCTTGAAGGGCTTCCATTAACTAGTTCTGTGTCTTCAAGGTTGGCTGAAAACGCACCTTACAATTAAAGCAGACCCAATAATCTTGGGAACTGTAGAATCTTGGGAACTTGTTTGGGTGCTGGGGATTGTAGCTCTGTCAGGGATAAACTACAGTTCCCAGTATTCTTTGGGGGTGGGAAATGTGCTTTCAATGTATGGTGTGTACCCCGCTCTCACACCGTGGTGACGCGACTTGTAGGAACGACCTGGCAACAGGTAAACCTTGTTCTCATAAGATACTCCTTCAGCCAACCCGTTGATAAAGGCGGAGCAGCAAGGCCCGACTGAAAAGTTGGCAACCCAATTCTCGGGCTTTGTTCAACATACCAGGATGGGGGGCAAGTCCTAGAACGGTTGAAAGTCTCGTTCTGGAACACTGAATAGCACTGAGGCGTAAATAACACAACAGCAATATACTGCATGATCATTCGTTTTGGTTACTTCTACTATTTTGTAAATATCCAAAGATATAGACCAGTGGTTCCCAATTAGCTAATTGCTGAGGATCCCCTATTTTTTAGAAAGCCAAGCCAGGGACCCCTACTTTTGAAAAAAAATTGATAACTCTATGGAAGTTACCTCTACAAAGCAATTTTCTGAACAAAATGTGGGGTAGCCTTTAATAAGCAAATGATTTTAGGTATACTAAAATAAGACCATAAAATTTGTGATATTACCCTGCAAAAATGACCAAAAAAAAAATTAGTTGGGAGCAGGCAAGGGATGAGGCTTCGGACCCCCCGAGTCCCTAATAGGGAACCACTGATATAGACTGTTCCTTCTCGAGGAATTATGACACGTGTGAAACAAAGGAGGCAGTGTGCCCTTCCTGCAGCCAAGAGATCAGGCCATTGCACTGGATTTTGTATTCGCTAACTTATGTGGGGATGGAGGGAGCGGAAAGTCCCACCAAACCTTCTCGCGTGGAAAGCAGCGGATAAAGCAGGGATCGACCCAGCCTTTCTAAATGGGCGAAAACTTCCAGGTTTGTGACCTCACCATCAAGCTCTGGTGGGAGTCGCTCAGGATTCTTCTCGGGTCTCTCTCTCCCCTCCCCCTCCCCGCCCACCCCCGGCCTATAAATTATGGGCCTGTAAAACACACCGCTTTCATTTGTATAATGCACTCTTCCCCACCCCTTCTCTCAGAGGCCATAATTTATCCATCAATCCCCCACGCCTCCCGGCGCTTTTAAAGACGTCTCTGATAGAACGGGGAAGATGGGCTTTTGCGAAGGTCCCAGGGACGCAAGGAAACCTCAGCAAATCACCGATTAACACTGGAGGGCTGATTCTCCCCCCTTAATCTTTTTAAGTCGTAGTAGTGGCAACGCAGGTCCGTTAAGCCAAAACTTCGAGGACAATTTGGAAGCCACGCGATGATGAAGGAGGTCAAGTTCGCAAGCTGGTTCTCGCTGCGTTTAGACTTGGCCGCTGTTATTTATGATTGTTACATCCACCGACAAAGCAAAGCAAATATACCTTAAATGCAGGCTTCTTGTAGCGGTGCTCCAGAGTCTTTCTCCTCCTATGGAGGGAGAGGCGGTTGCCAGATTTTTAACTGGGCTCTGCAGCTGTGCCTTTAACTGAGAGGCTTTTGAGTTGCAGGAATTGGCTGTCGGAGCTTTTCTCAAAGTGGAGATAAATGTCACCCACCATCTGATACCTCCTGCGAAGGAAGGCTCCGAGTTAAAGGCACAGGCACCGATTTTAACCCCGGCAGCCCCCTGACAACGATCGGCATCCGTCCACCATGGGGTCTTTAGGGGAAAGGAGTGGCGTGACTTGCAAGCGGGCTTGGGCTGCCCCCACCCACCCCGCCTCTCCGTTCTTATAAATGAAGCACATCTCCCAAACTCATCAGTTAAGACTGAACTGAGATCGGCCATGCCTCCTTCGGTTGAGCAGTCGCGACTCCGGATTTACAGCCGGAGCCGCTAATGGGGGAAAGTCGGAAGCCTTCTAATAGGAAGTCGTTCTTGTTCTCATTGCCTTTCCTTTAATCTGCTTTCCGTGCGGAAAGCCGGGAGATTAGCAGTTTGATCTGATTATATCCCTGTTAAAGTTGTCCTTCTGAGTTACAGACCCTGTCGGCAGGCTAAAGTAGAGGGGCAAGGAAGCCAGGCAAACACCTCGATTTTATTCCTTATTTTTTGTTTCAATACTTTCACATCACGAGCAATTTGTTTTCTGCAAAGAGGGAGAAGCGTAGGGTGGGGATTGTTGTTTAAAATCCCTGCCCCCCCCGCCTTTAACATAAACCCGACATGCAGTTAGCGTGCCAGGGCTCAATGGCACAGCAGCAGAGGCCGGCGGAGAAGGTGGCAACCCGTTTGTGCGCATTAGGTTGCTGTTAAAGGCACAGAAACAGAGTCAGGAAAAAAGTTGGCAACCCAAGCAGCACCTTCGTAGCCTAGGCTCCGAGGGTGACTCCATGTTTCTGACAAACCTGCTGGGCCTCTAAGAGATTGTTAGGTGAAGCTTCTATTAAAATTGAAATATCTGAATCTATCCCTTGGCCGTCGCGAGGATGTTGAAGGCACCGACGCCCTGATAGTGGGGTTTCCCCTTGTATGAGATCAGATGCCCTTTGTGGTGCAGAGGACAAAATGTCTGGATTCACAGTCTAATCCTATGCATATTTCTTCAACATGTTCGCCATCCTGAACAGGAAAGGGTTGGGTTCAATCCTCTACTACTCCATGTGTAGTCTTGGGCAAATCTGATAGCATAATGCGTTTATATGCATCAACGGGAGTTTGAATTTCTGCACCTTGGAGGAACGCGCTTTCCCCTCCAAGGAATCGCACTGAGGCCTTTAACTGGAAAACCAGAAAGCTTATTTTTATTATGGGACAAGCACACTTGGATAGCAAAGAGTCTATATATCTAGTTGGCAATCCAAGAGAGCCACGCGTGCCTCTATATTCTCAGCAGAGAAAGAGCCGAAGGATCCTAAGAGGCTCGAAATAAGCGAGGAGCGAAACAAGAAGTGAAAGTTGCAACTAAGAATATCAGTCTGAGATCAAAGAAGAGGTCAGTCCAGAGAACCTCCTCATTCCTAAACTGTCACACGCACAACGGGACAGTTTAGGAATGGGGAGGGAGGTTCACTTCTCTATCCGTTTTAACCCCGTGCAAACTTCTCGGCAAGTTGGGTTGCATCCCCACACTTCCAACATTACATTATCACTATTTTTCAACCTAACTAACCTCGCAGGCTGGTTGTGAGGCTAAGCTAAATAAATCCTAGACCCGAATCCTATTTCCAGAGCCAGGAGCATGAGACTTCCATCAGCCCCAGAACGGTCAGCATGTCCAATGGTCAGGGAGTTGTAATCCAGTAATTTATAAAGGACCATCTCTGCACTCGCGAGTGGTTCAAGTTGCTTTGAGCGTCTGCCACGCACAGTAGCCCTTCCCGCTGGCTACCTGAACTACTTCTATGCCAGCCGGTCGCTAAGAACTAGGGCTGCGTTTGCTTCTTTCTTCTCCGTTCCCCATCCCCCTTTCAGATTATAAAACTGGGAGGAACATCACCCTTCTTCACGGCTGATCCCCGGTAACCTGCTGTTGCGAGGCATCCTGTCCCTGATCCTAAAAATCGGATATAGCCATCTTGACTAGCGGCCAAGGGCTTGTGGATTTCATCAAAGCCTCTCTCTCTCTCCCACCCTCCTCTCCACAGCTCCTCTCCCAATAATCCGACCACTAGGCTGGATTGCCAGGGATACTATAGAAGGAGCAGGGATTATTTTTCCGTCGGGGGTGGGACGCATTTCCTCCTGAGCAACCTTCTGGGGTAATAATAATAATAATAATAATAATAATAATAATAATAATAATTTTTATTTATACTCCGCCCTCCCCAGCCAAGACCGGGCTCAGGGCGGCTAACAACCAATAATAAAAACAAGTTGATTAAAATACAATTTAAAAAACAAGATTAAAATACAACATTAAAACATTAGGATGCAGTCTCTTCACAGGAGGAGAAAGGAAAAAGAAAGAGGGGGAGGGAATCAAACTGATTCTAAGCCAAAGGCCAGATGGAACAACTCTGTCTTACAGGCCCTGCGGAAAGAAATCAGATCCTGCAGGGCCCTGGTCTCATGAGACAGAGCGTTCCACCAGGCCGGAGCCAGTGTTGAGAAGGCCCTGGCTCTGGTTGAGGCTAATTAACTTCCTTAGGGCCCGGGACCTCTAGGGTGTTGCTATTTATGGACCTTAAGGTCCTCCCTGGGGCATACCAGGAGAGGCGGTCCCGTAGGTACGAGGGTCCTAGGACGTGAAGGGCTTTAAAGGTCAAAACCAGTACATGGAAGGAAGCACATGCCAATTGGTAGGTGGGAGCAGAGGCAAAAGTGAACAGAGCAATGGATGGCAGGACCATGCGCAGAAATGGGCATGCCTTGGTGCATGTGCAGAGTGCATTTTCCTCTGCAACCGCATTTCGTCCGGGATTTATATATATATGGTGTATGAATATATGAACTGGAATACGATTGTGCCTGAAAGTTCTGCGTTTGTTCTTATATCTCTGATGGCCCATTTCATGTGCTCGGGGAGCCATCAACTGACATTGCAGTCGTCTCGTGAAGGTGATACAACCCAGGGGGGCTTTGACGTCTGCGTAAGCTTCAGACCCAGCACTGAACGCGAAAGGCCTGTACCTTGAAGACATGGCAGGCAGGCTGTCCAACAGGTAAAGCATTTCCGTTACGCGCTCCCGTGGGCTGTAGTGGTTAGTGTGTCGGACTAGGATGAGGGAGATCCAGCTTCAAATCTCCACTCAGCCAGGAAACTCTCTTGGGCATCTCTCATCCTTTATGCAAACAGACGAGCAAACCTTGCCTTGACTCGCTTGCAAGAGCTGCCCGATCCTATTCACGTTTCCTGCGAGGTAAATCCCACTAAGTTCAACAGCGCTTGCTCCCAAGTAAGTGTGCCTATAGGACTGCAGCCTTAAGCGCAATTAGCTGTAGCTGGGTCGACCAGGGGCCAGGTCTCTCCCCCTGCCAGCCGGCCTGGGAATCAGAGAGATAATCTAGCTAATGAACTCGTTTAAACGCTCCCAGGTGACCCTCTCCCTCTCAGCCGGGCTGATCTTTGCTGTGCAGGAAAGCACCGCACTCTCCCCAGGGCGCATGCGCCCTCCTCACACCATGTAATCAATCTTACAAAGGGGAACTTAAATCTCTCGTTTCTGCCTTCTGTTTAGAGATTCTTCACATTGACCGTTTTCTCGGAGAAAAAATAACGCGCGCAATTTTTTTTTGCCCCACCATTTCGATCGCGTAAATTTCTCATCGCCTTTGAAATTGAGTGCCTCTTGAAAGGTTTAGGCGTTCAAGACATTTTTCTTCTGTTGAATCCTAAGTTTTATTAATTCGGGGAGTGGAGGTGGGGGCTTGATAGATGACCCCCTCCTATTTCATCGTAATTTCATTATGTGGGTTAATCATGGGGGGGTTGCTGCTGTCACTGATATTATATATATAATCTTCATACTGGGTCCCTGGTTCTCTCACAGGTCCGATCCTAAACCCATTATTAATTTGACGGAGGGGAGAGCATTGATTTAAGTGGAAATGAACCTGAGAGGCATGTAATGAATTCTACGTAACGAAGGTTGCCACGTTTTCAAGCGGGCCCTGATGCTGGGCCTTTAACGGCACCACGATTGCAACAGTTGGCAGCTGGTAAGGTTTTTTTTATTTCCGTGCTGTGCAAACCGTCCTCCTGCAGATCAAGTCTCTGTTAAAAACACAGCAGCTGAGAAGCTGGCAACATGCAATAATTGCCCGGGTGAATGGATGGCTAGATCTCTGTCTGTCGCAGAAAAAACAGTAAGAGTCTTGCAGCATCTTAAAGTCTAATTTTATTTATTTTAGTATCGCTTAAGAAGCATGGTAGCATGCAATTATAATTTGCTCCGCATTGATGTCAATGGGCTTAGCTCTGAAGCAGCAATTAAAGTGTATTGGGAAGGCGTAGCGACTGCCTGCAAAATAGGATCCCCATCAGCGTACTGTGGTAGAAAGAAATGCATCCGATCTCATTAAGTTCAACAGAAAATATAATATTCCAAGTTCTTTGGGGGATCGGCTTCGCTTCAGCCGCTTTGCCAAGAGAGCACGAGGAATCGTTGGCCGTGGGAGCTTCCAAGACCTGCCACTGACCCCTTTAGATCTGACCGATGCACCTGTGTTGATCCAGCATTTTGAGCCTTGTTCTGGGGGCGGGGGAAGCGGGACTGCTTTATCTCTTCCGAGATAGCTTTCTACATCCTAGGTGGTCCTCCCATTCAGGAAAAAGTTCCCAGGGCTGGCATGAAGTTATCTGGGAAGCTTCGAAACAAGAAATAAAGTCAACAATCCTTCTGATATCATTGCCTCCCCCCGCACCTTTTGGTATTCAACGGTACACGTAGGTGCTCCATTTCACAGAGTTGGAAGGGTCCACAAGGGTACAACCGCCTGCGATGCAGGGATCTTTCACCCCAATTTGTCTGTTACAGGGAATAGCCGACAGTAGACTTGCCCGGCACGAATTTATTATTCATTCTTTTGAAAAAGAGAAAAGAGGCATCTTCTAAGAGAGTCGCTCACCGCACAATAATACCTTCCCCCGCTGATTCCTAAAGATCCACCCTCTGTGAATGGCACATTGTGTTGGGTTTTGTTTTCCCCTTTTTCCTGGCCAATTGGCAACCCTAAACCAGAATGGATAATTCTGGGCTGAAGAGACGAGGAGAGTCGAGCGCTCTTCATTACACGATGGTTTTGATGCTGTTGATATTGGGGGGGGGGGATCAATCTGCGGCCCGAGGAGAAAAACGAGTTTTTAGTTTTTAAATGAACGTAATCGGTGACTGCAGCTGCTCCATATGGCTCCTCTTCTGCCTTATCCGGTTCCGTGACTTTGATCTGGCTTGTCGGCGGCCATCTTGTCGGCCCCAGAGACGCCTATTGTGCGCGACATTTTGCCGACGCGGCCTATGGAGCGGCCTGGTCGCAGGCGCCTTCGCTAGAGTAGTTGCGGGAGAGGGAGGCCGAGAAGCGCCGTTTCCAGCGGCAGGGAGGCCCCTTTCGTCGCCTCGCCTGGGGGCTGAGGCTCCGCAGCCCTCCCCGAATGGGCGATGAGGGTCAGGCGGAGGCGCAGCGTCGCTCGGCGGCTGCCCTGAACCCAATAAAGCTGATGGGCCGATCCATCATCCGCCAGCGCCGCGCCGCGCGGGCCCTTCCGGTCGGGGCCTCTGCGCCGTCGAGGCTTCGCTTTGCTCGGGGGAAATCAAGCCGGCCTCTCGCCCCCCCCCCCCCAGGGGAGGCTGCCGAAGGGGCTCCACCGGCGCAGCCTGCGGTGGGGGAGACGCTATGGGGACGGAGGGATGGGCAGCTTTTCAACCATCCCTGTCGACGCGCCATTAAGAGCAGCTTGATCAGAAGCAGCAACAGAGGGTGAAACCGCATGGACTCACGATTCACGCTGGCATTAAAGGGATAAAGTCGCTTTAGGAAATAGCTGGGACTTGGGAGACGTGGCTCTGGGTTGCGCGGGGAGAAATGGAGAAACCCACGTCGTCTGGGCCCTCTTTGAAGACACAGTGAATATAGAGTAGAACAGAAGGGATATATCATCAACCATCTTTGCTGATAGCCTCTTGCATTTTTGAAGAAGAATCATCTTTATTTGCATCAGCCACTAGCCATAGCAATAAAATAAAATGTGCTGAAGAGGTAAAACCTTAACTATAGAAAATATATTTTGGAGTTTTACATCAATAGCCAAATAATAGATCTTATTCTAATTGCCCCTGCTAAAAACCTTGCATTTATTAGTGACCTAAAATGCCAAGCACAGGTGACACATTCCACCCCACCCTCAGCTCCGGCTTCGTTTGCATCGTATTATATATAGGTACAAACAGTGTTTTTGTATTTATAATTATTTAGGTGGGTAAGGTGCTAAGTGGCCCTTGCAGCCTGCGTTTGCACAGCAGCTAGCAGGGTGAGAATGTCACCCCAATAATTGTCCACCTATCCTCTCGTTTGACTGGCAGTCCTATGCATTCAGATGAAGCTGCAAAGGAGCGGATTGTATGACTTAATAAGTCTCATCGCAATCTGCTTTCCCCTTTTCTCCCAAGCACACTTTTATCACATTAGCTGTAGCTGCCCGTTTGCTCCTGGTCCAGCACCGTAATAGTTCACACACACACACACACACACACACACACACACACAGGTCCTTGAGTGTGCACCAAAAAGCAGGGTAAACAAAAGCAAATAGGCAGCAATCCAGCTGGTGACAATTTGCCCATCACTGGAACTCCAAAGGAAATAAGACCCCTTTGATTATTTGTTCTGATGCAGCAATTAAAGAAGATAAGGTATGTTCCATTGGGGGATGGAGAAGAAAAGTGGGAACCATGTGTCACAAGCTGAAACGTTTCCTTGAAGCAATTCCTTTTGTTTTCAGTTGAATTTAGGAGTACTTCAGGTGTACACTCAAAACATTCCTAGACTCCTTCAGTGCTAGGAGAGGACTGTTTACATCGAATAAATTTAAAACAAGAATCTAAATGCTATGAACTAATCAACACCATGTCACACTAGCAGCCACTGTAAATAAATCAAACGGAAAGTGGGTGAGGGATAGCCTGTTAGTCCCTGCAGGAAAAAACCAATGATGAGTTATCTACAGTAAAGCTTTAGACTGCAATCCTGACCTGGGATCAACCCCACTGAACACAATGCGACTTAGTTTTGCAGTTACTGTATTATCATCAGTTGGCAGAGCACCCATACTGTACTTACATGTATAGTGGGAGGCTATAAACATTGGTACCAGATGGGCTTGAAAAGCAAGAAATGTCTAGCCATTGGTGTCAGTCTAAGACATTTTGCTGCCTGAAGCAGAGAAGCAAAAGTCTCCTCCCACTCAGTCAAGTTAGGGTGCTTAGCCAAGGCCAGTCCAAATTCTCGCCTCAGCCACTGAAAGTCTGATTAGTGTGTTGCCTCTTCCCATTGGTTACCCTTTTGCTGCAACCCAAATCCTCACCTCGCTCCAATTAGGACAGACTGCTGTTCAAGATACAGTACAGTACAGCTGAGATGTATGCAAGAGGAAGAGGGCATTCACATTTAACATTTCTCTGTCCCGGACAGCTCAACCGCAGGGAGATAAAGTGGAGGGCTGGGGAGAGCTTCAGTCTCATTTCTCTGTGTGAAACAGGTGCAGTGAAAGAATAAAGGGTGCAGGCAGAACATGGCATTGTCAGTGACACTGTCCCTGCCTGCAGTGCTTGTGGCCAGGTTTACAAGTGACTCTGAAAATCGGGCCACTTAGTTGGAGAGAGACCATCCTTTGATCACATTATTGCCCTCTCCTGCTTTCTGCCTTCTGCAACATCCCCAGTGTAAAGCAATGCAGATTAAGAGGTGTTCACACGTGCCAATATATTCAAATTCCCTTGCAGAAATCCGCTGTTTAAATTATACCGCAGACTTTCAGGATTTTTGTGGACTAGGGATACGTATAATTCGTACTGAACGGTCTAAATCTTCAGGCCTATGTTCACTTTCCAGGAAGCAACTGAACACAGCACCACTTCCTTCTGAGTAAATATAGACAGGATTAAGGTGTAAACAAGAGGGAAACTGCTAAATATTACATAACCTATTTTCTTCTTCAAATAGTGAGGCTTAAGATCATTTTCATACTTCTTGTATATTTCAAAATAATAGTAATAGAAATAGTGTTCCTATTTAAAAGAAGATGAGTATCTGGAAAAGTCATGGCTTGGCAAAATCCGTAGAAGAGAATTGAGCGTAGAAAGCAAACTGTGTGACCCAGAGCAGCGTCCGTAAGCTCTCTAATGGAGGAACAGCAGCCAAATTCACATTGGCAAATGGCAACGACGGTGTGCGAAGATTGCATCTTGCAAGTGCTCAACATCTTGCTTTTGACACCTAATTTTTAATCAATGAAAGCGAAGCGTGGCTTTGCGTTACGCTGTTTACTGGCAGGTACTTGGATAAATACGGATGTGCTTGCTTGGTTCTCTTCCTTGAAACTGACAGACATAGATCCCCATTCCACCAACATAGAAATGCCCATCTGCTCTCATAGATGTTTAGACCAGTGAGTTTAAACAGCTTTTAACCCCCCACTGTTTGTACAGCATATGGTTGCCATGTTTTCAGCTGGCTTCTGCAGCAATGCCTTTAACGTCTGCTGAACCTGCAGTGTCCAGAATTCCAGGCGGAATCTCAGCCCAAGTTCTCGCTGGAGATGCGGGGTCTGAACCGAGGACCTTCCTCAGGTGCATGGAGCACAGGCTGCTCTCAAGAGCTTTCTGAGGAGAAGCTGCCTTAACTTTCTGCAGCGAAGCAACACAAGAGTCTTGTGGCACCATTCAAGCCAACACATTTATTGGGGCAAAAGCTTTCGTGCACGAGGGTCCAGTTCCTTGCTAATCTTTAAGGTACCACAATACTCTGCTGTTCTCGCTGGAATGAATTGAAAACCAGAGGACCACAATCGCCTTTCCTACAGTAACCCATTTTGGTGACTACCGTGGTCTCACTTCCTTTCAGCGTGTTGCTTTCATCTGTTGCAAGAACCCCCCAGCAATGCAAAATGCACCGGGAGGTCCGGATTGGAAGCCCAACGCCGCCCTAAAGACGTTTCCAGGGCGGATACGGGCTTCCATGTAACTTCTCAACAGGAATGTCCGTAGGAAGGCTCCCTCCCGGCACCACCAGATTTTGCGCCCAGTGCGCGGCGGTGGGGTCGGGTGGGTTGTTGGGCCCAGCCAGTCTGTTCTTCTGAGCAGCAAATAAATCACGGAATTGCAGAGTTGGAAGGGACCTTACGACCATCTAGCCCACCCTCTCCTTGCAATGCGGGAATCTCAGCTAAAGCATCCATGGCAGATGGCCGCCCGAGCTCTGCTTTAGGACCTCAGTCGGTTGCGCGTTGCTTCAACGCAAAGCCGTCGAGCCCAGGAGGAGGATTTCAAGTTGGTACAACTTTTCTCCTTACCCTGCTTTCGGTTCCAAGGGTGTTGCGAATGGAAAATGGGGTTTTGCTTGAGTCTGATCGTCTTGGTTTTGCTTGCATTTTAGTGCCACCCTCTTTAAATAAAGACCCACTTCCAGCTTGCTCGCGAGTTTTCTGTGTGGAAATACTTTTTGGAGAGGGGCACATCGCGAGGCCTAAGTAGGGAGGGGCCATAACCATGGGCGAAGCCAGGATTTATGTTGGGGGGGCAGGCTCTGTGTTTGGAGACAGAACCTCAGTTAAGTATTTTATTGATCTGGGGGTGGGGGGAGCTGCCGCCCTGCCCCCCCGGCTGTTCCCATGACCGTAGTTCCGTGGGAGCCACTTCGGGTTTGCAGGTTCCAGGTAGAGCTTGGGAGAGACACCCCTTGTCTGAGGAAAGTCTGGGATGCCGCTGCCAAGGAAACGGTCGCATCGACCACCTGTGTTTTCTAGCGAGCGAGCGCCTCTTGCAATTCCACTGGGGGCAAAAGCCCTACGTGGCTTTGAGCTGACGGATAAGATGTTAGAGGGGCTATGTTATGCAACGGAAATTCTTCTGCTTGCCTTAGCGAGTTTAAAAATCTCGGTCATTATTTCTGAATCTGCACACATGCATGTAAATTAGCGTGTGCAACTTGTGCGCAATTTTGTGCTCCTGGGGGCCTTTGCCCTGGATATTTTGAGTGCCTATCTATGGACACTCCTTGGAATGAATCCAATTTTGTTCCCCGGGAAGGGTTTCTGATATCTCACATTCTGTGCGCAGAATTTCAGAGAAATCGCCGTTTGCACGACCTTTCGGAAAACACCTTTTGGAATTTTAGCAACGAAACTGTCAACAACTTAAACACCTTCCGAAAACGTGGGCAAAACCATGTAGATGTCCCTTTAAGCTCATTCCCCTCGGCTATTCCCATCCCCCCCCCTCGATTTAATTTCATTAAAACGGAGCATGAATATTTCTATTAAACCTAAAATGAAATATGAAGCCATTTAGACTTTGCCTGCACCAATCACCCAGATTTATGACTTTTATTCATCACATCAGGAGCTGGGGGGTGAAAATGAATTTTCTTCACCCAGGAAGGAAATAAAAACCCAAGCCTCGGTCATTTCCAGAAAGCTGTTAATTTGCCCGTGTGGTAATTACTTTCACAATTAACTAAAATACAAATCAACTTGACAAATTGGGTTAGTTTAGATATTAATTAGCCCTCTTAAATTTATTCATTATGAAAAGACAATTTAAGAGGACCCCGGGTGTCTGTTTTATTGCAATAAATTATGGGTAGGAAATGGGGCTCTAATAAAAGAGCAACGCGCGGCGAAGCGGGGCCCCGTGGAAACCTCTGGAGGAGGGGCTCTGGCGCTTTCACCCACTCCACTTTGCAATTGACAAGGCCCGGCGCATTGTTGCAGCTCCGGCTCCTGCGCTTGGAGACATGCAAGATTCCACCGACGAGGTGTTTGCCTGTGAAAACGTCCCTTTAGAAAGGTTGGGCGTGAAAGGGCGGGTGGGAAAGCATTGATTACACATGTCAAAATAATAAAAGCGGGAGAGAGCGCTAATGGGGGAGGCAGCACCCTCGGATTGGGTCTCAACGCCACCCGAGATGAGTAGCCAAAGCGCCCTTCCATCTCCCTCCCTCCCTCCCGCGCCAAGTTAGATCTTTCTGATTTAACACCATGTCGATAGAATCATTCCATGCCTTTTAGCTTGTGATCTTTATAAATGTCCCTCTATTAAATTAGAAAATGATTCTCTGCTCGTTTAATTGTATTCTTTCGTTTTCTTATTTCCAATTAATTAGTCCTATCGACGTTGCAGTATTTTAAACGACTGGAGTCCGTTTGCAATCTTAAAATATATGGGTCAGCACACGTAATTTGGTGCTAGACAGAACTATATAATGTGGGTTTTAACTACTGTTCTCTCATTCGTCTTCAACGGCTGTTTGAAGGCATCAAAGTCTTTATTGGGGGGGGGCGATGAGAGCTGTCTTTTCCAGCACCCTTCGAACGAGTGGTTTTGAGATATAATACATTTTTTGGCCATACATCTACTGGGGGGGGGGAGAGGAATGGAGATGGGGGAGGAAGCAGTTTTCAAAAGGGTGAAAGGGGGAAAAACCCACCCACTGCTACGTGCTTCTTACAATCTGTATGTAAAGTAGGAAGAAATGACACCATTGAGTAGGATAGTCTAGTTCATTGCTTGAAAGTCTTGTTTTAAAAAGACAATGAAATCCTGATAGGCAGATACTAATATTAAGCAACGGCCGATCTGACAAAAAAACACCCTACTGAATAAGGGACTGGCAGTATCGGGGAAATTTATATTCAATGCATTGTTTACTGAATATACATGCATTGGCTTGCAGGTTTTACACCGGTATAAGTATGAGAACACAAATATGCTGGAATACATACATGACAGCCGCCCAGAGTAGCTGGGAAAACCCAGCCAGATGGACGGGGTATAATAATAATAATAATAATAATAATAATAATAATAATAATACTAACAACAATAATATTTCTGTACACCATGTCATCTAGCAATTTTGCATATATTTATTTTTACATGTTTAAGCTATGCGTTGTGCTCCTTTCTTCCCAGAAAAAGGATTCCTCTGATTTCATGGGAACCCTGACTTCCGTGTAAGCGGCTCAAAAACACACACCTGTGGATACAAGTTCAATTGTTTTCAATACTTTCAAATAAATTTATTTAGGGACTGGGTGGAATGATAACTTTGTGCGTTAATGGCTTAAATATCCCGTTTGGTCGTAACGTACTTTCCATTCGGAGTTTCAAGCTGATTTTTTTATCCCCCGATTCCAAATGGTAATTACTTGCAGGTAAACGCCATGGATTTGAAAATCAGCTCCATAGATTTCAGCGTGACTCACGTCCAAATTAAATATGGTTGGGTCTGAATCTGAAAAAGCATCTGTTTAAGACTGCGATTCTATACACAGTTACCTGGGAGTAACTCTCGGCGACTTCAACAGGGATTCCTTCTGAGTAGATACGCAACGAGGCTTGCGTTCACTTCTGAGTACACTGAACTGTATGCCGGAGACTTTGATTTTAAAAAGCAGACATGATCCTATTATATTTAAAGGTTGAGCACAGAGAGACTGACCAGCGCGTTTGTCAGGAATAATTAATTGGGAAAAGGGCGACAATCTTGTCTTGTTCCAAATGCGTTTCTATCCTGATTTCTGGGGAAACAATCGCCTTGAAAGCTGTGCCACAAGCGAGGACCCGTTTTCCTGAAGGACTGCTATCATCGAAAGCTCAAATGACGAAAAAGAGCAACGTGCCGTTTCGATACCAATCCGATCCAATTGGCTGCTGTGACCTTTTAATTAAAAAGAAAAAAACCTGCTATCGCGAGGAGGCAAAGAGAATCCCAAATTTGACAAGGCGCCTTTTTGCAGGCAGGAAAAAACCGCCCCATCAAACCTACCACATTTTAAAAACACTCATAAAAAACAACCGAGTTTAGATCCCAATTAACCTAACGTAGCTGTTTACAATGAAAGGAAAGGAAGAACCCATTCCTGTAAACTCGACGGAGGTCAAAGGGGCCTTATGATTTTTGAGGAATTATTCAGTCATTCAGACACATGAGATTCTAGGATGCCGTTCAAAATGTTTAGGGCACAATGTGGGAGGGGACTATGTTATTTTAAGTTCCTGTATTTCAGTGGCAGAGATTTAAGCCAGGGGTGGGGTGTTGGCGTTTTGGAGTTAAAATGCTCAGCGGAAGTTGAACTTAAAACTGAATCCGCGTTGGAGAAGCACGCCGAAACTCTTGAGCATGGGAAAATGAAAAGGCCACTACATGCTTGATAGGAAATTCCCTAGTTCTGTCTAACTACGTAAAGAAGGGGACAGTCTAGGAAATGCAGAAGTTGCTCTCTCTATCTACTGCTTTAAATGTCCCTCTCATGCACACCCCACCACGCACCAACGGAGATGACTTCCTCATTCTGTCTAGGAACGTAGGAAGTTGCCTTATATAGATTATTGGTCCATCTAACTCAGGATTGTCAATAGTGACTGGCAGCATCTCTCCAGGAGTATTTCTCAGCACTACCGAGGATGGAGCCTGGGACCTTTTGCTTTGCAAAGCATGTGCTCTACCTCTGATCCATGACCCTTTCACACGCTGCTCAATGCTTGGGCTGGCCCTACATTTATGTTGTGTTGGGGCTGAGACAAATTCCACATGGAAATACTTTTATTCTTACAGAACAGCAAAACATATGTGCAATTTTAAAAAAGGCAAAGGTAAAGGACCCCTGACAGTTAAGTCCATTCACGAATGACTCTGGGGTTGTGGTGCTCATCTCACTTTACAGGCCGAGGGAGCCGGCGTTTGTCCACAGACAGTTTTTCCAGGTCATGTGGCCAGCATGACTAAGCCGATTCTGGCACAATGGAACCAGAGCAGCGCACGGAAACGCCGTTTACCTTCCCGCTGGAGCGGTACCTATCTACTTGTACTTTTTGGGGTGCTTTCAAACTGCTAGGTTGGCAGGAGCTGGGACAGAGCAATGGGAGCTCACCCCATCGTGGGGGTTTGAACTGCTGACTTCCTGATCAGCAAGCCCAAGAAGCTCAGTGGTTTAGACCACAGCGCCACCAGCATCCCATGTGCAATTTAGGAAGCCTCAAATGGCTGAATGACCATAGCAGATACCCAAAGAGAACACAAGTTAGTGAGTATATTAGAGACCAAAAGAACAATAGTAAATCACTGGGATGCTGTTCTCCCAGGATAGAAACTCTATACAAGTGACAGGTCATAGGAGTTGGCTCCTATGCAAGGAGGTGAAGATGCAGTATGTGACAATGAGAGCAAAATACATCCTATACATTGGATATCTTTTGATGAAACAAGCATACATCTCCAGGAGCACCATCCATAGACATCCCAGCTTATTGAACTGGAATATCATAGGAAGACTGTAGCTGCAGCACATGTATTCTGGTTAGGGTCAGAGGAATTATTGTGGTGGACTCTAATCTGCAACACACGTGTGCTTGTCAGGGGCCAGTTATGTCATCAAGGTGAATCCACACGGTCGGGGGGGGGGAAATGCATGATAAAATTGTTCTATTACTATATTGCTTCAGCATACTGAATGCTTTCCCACATTAAAAAAACCCTTAGCCCAAGAAAGCTAGTTGGTTAGAAACAATGACTGTTGTCCTGGTGTGCTGACTTTCTATGTACTTGGCCATTTTAGTAGTGACATCATTTATGACCATTTAGTTGAATGAGATCTCTGTTGCTAGAGAGTTCCCAGAACCATTTCACACATGATCACAGGGACAACTCTGGCTTTGTCACCTACTGTGCATTCAGCATTAAGCTTTGACGATCCACTGCTCTCTGATGAGAGTTCACATGATACGTGTTTCACCTAAAAATGCACCTAAATATGTAATATGTGGCTGTCTTTGGTGTAATTCAGTTTTGCTTAGTCTCTTTCTCCGTTTGCACTCTGCTAGCTAGATTCATGGGACTCTGGTGGCGCTGTGGTCTAAACCACTGAGCCTCTCGGGCTTGCTGATCAGGAAGCTGGCGGTTCAAATCCCCTCGATGGGGTGAGCTCCCATTGCTCTGTCCCTGCTCCTGCCAACCTAGCAGTTCAAAAGTACGTCAAAGTGCAAGTAGATAAATAGGTACTGCTCCAGTGGGAAGGTAAACGGCGTTTCCGTGCGCTGCTCTGGTTTCACCAGAAGCGGCTTAGTCCTGTTGGCCACAAACGTCAGCTCCCTTAGCCTGCCTGTCTGTGGACAAACGTCAGCTCCCTTAGCCAGTAAAGTGAGATGAGCGCCACAACCCCAGAGTTGTTCGCGACTGGACTTAACTGCCACGGGTCCTTTACCTTTACCTTTTAGCTAGATTCATATCATGCCAAACACCAAGGACACAAGGCAGGCAGCAGTATGCACACAGATAAAAATGAAGACCATTAACTGCTCCACAAATTGTCAACCTAAGAAAGGAATGTGGGGTAGGAAAAACCCCCACAACTTTTAACACTGCAATTCTAAACATGGCTGCTGACTTACTCTCAGCTAAGCACAAATAAGATTTTAGGCTATCTCTCTTTCTCTCTGACTCCCCTCTACCTCCCCCAAATCTCTTATGCTCAAATTATGTTCTCTTCTAAAGCATCAAGGTGCGCCACCCACTTCCCATGCAGAGCAGACATCTCTCTAAAACTGAGAAGTAAAACAGACTGTTTCCAATGCAGAAAGTCTTAGAGAGTTGATTTATTTCACAGGGTTCTTCTGGCACCTGCCACTTAATGTTGTCTCTTTCACTCTTTCAGAATGGTGGTGAGGGGGTCATTTTCTGGCTGCCAATTTTATAGGGTGCCATGATTTCGTGAGATTTATAATCAAATATGATTTGCTCCTTTCTCACAAGAAAAGCATGCAAATAAGTATCTTCGAATTTAATGCAACTCCCCATGGGATTTATTTTAAGCATGCACTTAAATGTTCAATAACGTGTGTGAAGTGCATTGAACACTATAAAAGTGCTACAGAAATGCTAGGTATTATTATTATTATTCTTGGCAAATGTAGGAATGAATTGTCACATTGTGCTCTGCTTCTCCCCCACGGATCAATGCAACAAGTGTCACGGCAACTTAAATCTAACTTTTATTGTGGCAGAAGATTTTCTGGGCTAGAACCCACTTTTTCATATGTACAAAGTATTAACTTTTGTTAGAAGATATATACACACATGCACTGGCAAATGAAAAATATATAAATGTAAACAGAAAGGTCAAAAGACCATGAAATTTGTGGTTTTGTGAAATTTCTACAAAGAACTCACACTCAAGATGGGAAAAGACCAATCCATTCATAACTGTGGTTGTGATAATACTGTATTTCTAGTTATGCTATATATATTAACACCTGTAGTAGGAACGAAGCCTGTTGCTCTGATTAAGCATAAGATTTGCTTATAAATTCTAGTTCAGTCAAATTGAGTCTATTCATTTCAGTCTCTTTTTTTAGCAGCCTTTACCGGTTCCCATCTGTTAATATTTGGTCCGGTTGAAAACTTAGGATTCTTAAGACATGGGCACAGATCCTTGGACTCATAAATGAATATACTACCATACAGTGCTTTTTGTGTGGTGAAAATCTGAGATGCCTCTACTCATATCTTGATAAAAGGGCTGTGGGTGTCAGCACAAAATGGCTGCCATGGGCAGCAAAAGAGGCGATGGTAGAGTTCATGCCATTGAGTACAGTCACAAAACAAGCACAGCCATTATGACATAGCACAATTGGGTTAGGCTACAGTTTGAGGACTAATATGGTCATCTCTCACTACAGAAGTGATCAATAACCAAGGAAGGGGCAGTTTAATTGTCCTAATTTCGCCGCTCAGACATCATTCTGCTGAGGGCTGGAGGTTGACACTGCTGGATAGGAAACAATATTTAATAGGTGGAGGAGCAGCTGGCCTGCTAATATAGCAATAGATAATAGGTGGCGAGTTCACAGGAGCATATGATGGGAAATATATTGATAATGCCATTTTTCTTAAACTTTTGAAAATGTATGTAATGAATGTAATTTCGGGTTGAAAATTAATTTAAGGTATAAGAATCATTGGATTCAAACTCATGCTTTTTCCGCCCTAATGGCACTCGGTGCTAATAATATCTGTCTAGCCAGCTAAAGAGGTTTTAAAAGAGTAGGCCATTAGAGTAGCCATCTGACCTTGATTAAAACTGCATTAACCTTTACATTAAAATGCATTTAAAATGCAGACATGCTGAAAATATCAAACACAAATAACATAAATCTCAGAGATTCTGCGGCTTTACTAGCTTATTTGTGTGAACGGCAGCAATTTGTTGCCATTACATCTACAATTTCCCAGGGAGGAGGTAGCATTTTTGTCGCATTAATTTCCGTGCTGTGAGTTGGCAATTGCTCTGGATGGTAATTGGGAGGAAGCAACGGAATTAATGGCCATTCCGATGAAGTTTCACAGGACACAATCTTCGCTGGAGATGGTCCGGAAGATCGTTTAAAGTTCATTTTAATACTTTCCATGTCAGCGGCATCATTTTGAAGGGCAAATCCCAGTTGTCAGGGTCTAAAATTATATAAAGTTGGACTGTAATGGTGTATCACAGGTTTAACACACATAAGGTCTCAAATTCAACCCCCAGGATCTCCAGTTGACAGACAACCCTGCCTGAAACTCTGGAAAGCCATTGCCAGTTGCCAGGGAATGGTCTGAATCAGAGGATTGGGAAATACATTCTCAGCCAAATCAGCTCCTCTTTGAAGGAGAAGGAGGAAGAGGGGGAAGATCCAGCGGTTTCAGAAGCGGAGGGAGACACAAACACTGAGCAGCTTAGACAGGAGTTGCCTAGCTAAGAGATAGTGGACAAGGAAACAGAAGGGAGGGAACAGCCAGCAGAGACGTCATTAGAGTTTTGTGGGGCCCTCCCTCCCCAAGAACTAGGAGGTCCATCCGTATTAGAGAACAAAGGATGTAGAGCGGAAGAGGAACTTCCCATTGGCGCCTAGGATGTTGTGGGAGACGGAAGGGGGAGGATTTAGAGTAGCCAACTGCTCTCCTTGTGGAGAGATGTGGATTTTTGCTTGCAACCAGATGATTGAATAAAAAGGACTATAAAATGTAAACTGCTCGTTAATTCTTATCTGTGAAGTTACCGAAGCGAGGGTAGGACTCTCCACACCTGACACCAGTCAGCACAGTCGATATGGAGATGGACAGACCAAATTGTCTGACTTGGTATAAAGTATCTTCCTGTTTGCCTAGTTGCACCACTACCCTTCATTCTGGAGCCCAAGGGCAAGTGGCAATTGGAGCTGAGTATTCTTTCTCCCTGCAGCTGCTCTTCCATTGGCCAATGGATGGGACCAGGTAGGTCTTCTGGTTGCTGTGATGTTCTCCCTTGGAGGTAGGAGGTGCAGCCACGCACCCAGTGACCCTTATTCCCTGATGGCAGAGGCCAGAGGCAGCTTCCCTTCAGGGGTGACAAAGGCATCATGCTATTTATTGTAAAGAATTGGAAGTGATGTAACTTTATGTTGGTTCTCACAAGCAGCAGGTGAGGGTGCTACAACTGTGACTGGGCTGCATCACATCAGGTGGGAAGTTGTGCAATAGACTGCTCCTCCATACAAAGAGGCGTGTATGACTAATGCCACAAGCAACTCTGCGTTCATACCATTCACCTGGCTGGCATATTTGCACAGGTTTGGCGCTGTGTTCACTCAGGTCAGCTCCTTGGAAATGTTATCTCACCATAAATATCTCAGTCTCCTTTTAAAGAACTCTAAGCTGCTGAATTACAGAGTGTGATTAGCATAATGAAGAGAAAGACAATATTGACATTTCCTATGTCTGCACTCAGATAATGCTATATGAAGAGAGATATCTGAAATGCTAATGGAAATGTAATTGATGTAGCCTGGGCACTTACATTACCACCCACTGGAAAGGTTAGGAGCAAGCTTGTGAGGTAGATAAGATTAAAAAGCATTACTATTGCATTAACGCAAAACATATTTAGATTGCCAAATTTGGTGTGAGATGGGGCGCTAAGAATTGCTTTCTGAATCGGAGGCCTTCAGCAGGGAAATGGTGCTCTGTGAATGAGGCTAACGCTATGACTTGCAGAGGGCTGTACTATTTTGGAGATTGTTTTAGAAAAAGAGAAGGAGAAAGAAAGAAAGAAAGAAAGAAAGAAAGAAAGAAAGAAAGAAAGAGAGAGATAAGGAAGTTGAGCAGAAAAGGAGAAGAAAACCAACCGTGGGAAGTTTGTGGGAGTGGCAAAGCACATCCGGAGCATGTGTAGAGTGCATTTCACAATTGAGGGTGAAGGAGCATATTACAATATAATTGTTCTATTATTGAAGGACATGCTTAAATGTTACATTGCAAATGGGCCCCTCGTTAGAATGTCTAGCCTGGGCAGATAGAGATAAAGAACAAGGATTTATTGTCACACCAGGATGAGGGAGGTTGCAGGAAGGAGGGAGAGAAGACCAAGACCTTATATGGTAATATAGGAACTTATTATAAGTTTCGATTTCCCAGAAATCAGGTGACTTACAAGAGATCAGGTGGTATTCTATTTTGCAAATCTATATAAAGGGGCGCACCCTGACTACTGTGTACAGGTTGCGTACTGATTGCCCTTTGCCTTTGTTCTGCATATGCACTTCAAATAAAAATCCTGTTAATAACCTGCAAGAGCATTTTGCCGCTTTGTGTGAATCTGTGCTTCAGGACCCAAATAGCAGATACGTGTGGTCCTTCAAGGGGAGCCTAGGAAGCTACATTAAGTTATACCAGGTCAGCTACTATTGGTCCACCTAGCCCAGGATGAGATCATTCTGACTGACAACTGGTCTCCAGGGTCTCAGGCAGAGACTAAGTTCTTCCTTGTCATCTGTTACCTGAACTTTTAACTGGGGAGGCCTAAAATAATACCAACGGGGGGATATAAATGCAGTAAACAATAATAAAGTTATAATCACAGGTCTCCCAATGTCAGGTCTAATTTGACTCTCCACAGCTGCTACCTCTCACTCAATAATCACCCACCTACTCAACCTGTACGGTAACATGACAATTAGGTTCAGAGGCAAAAATGCCATTCATGCAAATTTCTGGGCAGGGACTGAATCTACAAGCCAGATTCAAAGGATATGTGGGTCACATTGCCATGTAGGCCACCATTTCCCCACCCATGCGTAAAAGCATTGTTCTTCAACCTTGGGCTGCCAGATGTGATTGGACTACAATCCCCATCATCCACGGTCAGTTTAACCAATGGTCAGGGCTGATGGGAGTTGTAGTCCAACATTGTCTGGGCACCCAAGACTGAAGAACACTGCTTATAAAGGTAAAGGGACCCCTGACCGTTAAGTCCAGTCGCGGACGACTGGGGTTGAGGCACTCATCTCGCTCTATAGGCCGAGGAAGCCGCCGTTTGTCCGCAGACAGCTTCCGGGTCATGTGGCCAGCATGACTAAACCGCTTCTGGCGAACCAGAGCAGCGCACGGAAACGCCATTTACCTTCCCGCCTGCAGCGGTACCTATTTATCTACTTACACTTGATGTGCTTTCAAACTGCTAGGTGGGCAGGAGCTGGGACTGAGCAACGGGAACTCACCCCGTTGCAGGGATTCGAACCACCGACCTTCTGATCAGCAAGCCCTAGGCTCTGTGGTTTAGACCACAGCACCACCCGCGTCCCATGCTTATAGAGTAGTTCTGTTCTAATTCTTACTGCCTGGTTCAGAGTACTGGCATTTCATTTAAAAATAAATAGGATTGGCTTCCTTTTTCTTGATGCACCTAAACGCACTATCAGCCAAGGTTGTTTATTCCCACTGGCAACCAGGCTATTGTTTCAAAGGATGGCAGAGATCCAGTGTTCTCTTGGTTCACAGTGCAGCTCCAGACCAATCAACCTTAAGTTGTTTAAGGCTGCTGTGTACTTTAAGTGTCTATAAATCAGCCTAATGAATAAAACAGCACATGCAGAAATTCATTACATATTGGATACACTGGGGTGCGATTTTATAATTTGATGCATGCTTGTTTTGCAGCATAACATCCAGCATATGGAGGCAAAATTACAAAAGGCTGACATTTCTTTCCCTGTAAGTGGAAGGCATTTCCAAAATAAATGAAAGGAGAAAACCCAGCTAAATGTTTTATTATAATAAAGTTACTTGAGGCCAGAAGTTCAATAAGGAGGATTTATAAACGTATCATTCCAGTTCTTGGAAGGATTTCAACATAATTTGCTCGTGGCATAGCAAAGTGAGGTGAAATCCATCTATGGTCCCTGCAGAGCAATAAATACACAAAAATGTCTATTTAGATTTGCCATTTGAGTTTACTGTGTCACACACACACGAATTGCTCTAGATCATCCCGACCAAATATTTCTGACTCTTGGGCCAGTAAGGAATCATTTTACAGTGTGCGTTTTTAAAGTAACGAAAGCTACTTTTACTGTAAGCACAGTGTTCATGTATGCCTGCAAAACAAAACCTGGTCCTTGTAAATCCCTGCGCTCAAATTGGTCTACTTGGATGTGTAAGGACTACCAATGTGATGGATGGTTTGCAGAGGTGGGCTCCAAGGTTTTCACCCTCCACAATAATGTTGCATACCCTTTTAGGCTGAGTTGACAGTGTAAATACATTACAATAATGGAGGCTTCATTTGATGCCCATTTGTAAAGGCACATAGATTTTTCAGTTTATCCAGGTAATTAGGTTTCTCTATTTTCTTCCCTTCTTTCTGCTGTGAGACCGCAATCATTTTATTTACAAACTGAAGCATCCTTACAACAACCATCTGCTGTTGATAAATTTCAACACATAATATGGTAATTCAGATAAACGATTTGTTTCAGTACTATGAATAATCAAACTGCATTTCGAATTCTTTACAAGGTTAACTAACAATGCTTCACTTGTATCAGCAATTCTAAAAATCAAATAATCATGTGCTTGACTCTACAGCTTTTCATATAGGATTTTTACCCGTTAGGTTTACAAACCCTAAATTTGTGAATGAAGCAGGTCATACCTTTCAAAATTTCTCTGCTGAAAATATCCTGTGAACTGCCCCTGAGACCTGTGGGTATAGGGCAGTATATAAATTCAACAACAACAACAATAACAATAACAATAACAGGGACATCCTATTTCATCTTCATCATCACCATCACCATTTTATTATTTATACTCCATCCATCTGACTGGGTTGTCCCAGTCACTCTGGAAGGCTTCCAACATATATAAAAACACAATAAAACTATACAGGGCTGTCTTTAGGTGTCTTCTAAAGGTTGTATAGTTACTTATCTCCTTCGCTCGGGGGTTCCATCTCCATACATTTCATTATTTATCTGATAAAAAGAGGGACATCCTACCACATCCTCCAATGTTTCTCATTTATTTATTTATTCTGCATTTTCAAAAACAGGAACAGAGAGCATATTTAACCCCACTCCCCCTCCCTACTTTCAACTTTGTACCAAATATAGCATGTGTACTTATACCATATGACTTCCCTTCCACACTTTACCTGGTTCCTTTGCTACTCCGCGCAATCCACATCTTTTTAGTCATCCAATTTGTTATCTATTAAAAACTCTTATCTATTTCAACTCTGCTGGATTCACTCGAAACCTGCCAAGCTGTATATTTGTTTATACTGGTTCTTAAAATATTCAATGAACATTCCTCCTTGTATTCCTTATATTTGTTTGTCATAAATAGTGAAAGGCATTAGTTTGTAATAAATAGTAAACTTCGTTGGACTAGTCATGTTGTGCGGATGCCTGATTATCGTCTTCCAAAGCAACTACTCTATTCTGAACTTATAAATGGAAATAGTAATGCTGGTGGTCAACAAAAGAGGTTCAAAGACTCTCTCAAAGAAAATCTAAAAAAATGTATTATAAACACCGACAACTGGGAAACACTGGCCTGTGAGTGCTCCAATTGGAAAACAGCCTTTACCAAAGGTGTCAGGGGCTTTGAAGACGCTCAAACTCAGGACAAAAGGGAGAAACGCGCTAAGAGGAAGGCACGCTTGGCAAATCCACACCATGATCAACTGCCGCCCAAAAACCTATGTCCCCACTGTGGAAGGACATGAGGATCCAGAATTGGCCTCCAGGGTCACTTATGGACTCACTATTAAAACCATGTTTATGGAAGACAATCTTACTCGGCTATGAGTGATTGCCAAAGAAGAATAAATAGTGAAAGAGGTGAAGAGAGACTTGGGATCAGGAAGTATGGCTGGGCTCCAGAACTGGTGGCAGGGGGAGACACATGAGACATTGTGGGAAGGATACTGCCCTGCTCACTGGATGATTGGTGGACATCACAGGGGCATCTTGAGGAGAACATTTGCAGTTTTTCAGAGTTGGGAATTTTGTGCCATTTAGTATCACACAGACACAGAAGTGGGAAGAGAAGGACACTGAAACCACACACATCAATATTGCCAAGCAGAACCCCTACAACTCATGGGAGCCTTCATGAAAATTCAGATGATGGCATTAATGCAGAACACCCTCCTTGCTTTTCCTTGCCATGGAGGGAACTATTGCCAGGATGGACTCAAGAATCCAAAATACCTTCCCAATTGCTTTCAGAATACCAATGGAGATTAATTGAATCAATGTCCTACAAACACAGTCATCAAATGTCCTACATAGACATTAATCAAAAGTGTGTATCACTTACTGTGTGATAGCTTTCCAATAGTGTCTCAAAGGTAATGAGAACGTATTTTCTTCCCTTGCCAAGACTCAATAGGTTTTTAGAGGCACGATATTTTTATTTATTTATGTAATGAATTTTTATACCGCTTTTTATCCGAAGGTTGCAGGGTGGTTTACCGTATGAAAACACAAAAATACATAATATTATGAGGTTTATTTGAGGGTAGTGGTGGTAGACTGTATGCCAAGACCCTTCCAATTCTGCAATCCAGCAAGTGTTAAAATCTATTCAAGGATTCAAATTCTCAGAAGAGCCAGGCTCACTTCCTGGTGAGGTAATGGGTCTTTAAGGTAACAAAGGAAGTGGATCTGTGCCAGAAGATTGATGGGTGGAGCATCCTCCCCCAACTTGCTGGTAGTTAGAAAGACAAAGACCAGAGCTGAGAGTTGAGTGATGTGAGCTAGAAGCTGAAAGCAAAGTTGCAGGCTGTGAAGCCAGAGACATGCCTGATTTCTGTTGGAATCCAAGGCTCTGGCTATGGGGGAAGCAAGGCCCTTTTGAGTTTTTAATACTGTAAACCCCCCTCACAAGAGACCAGGGCCCTGCAGGATTTGACATATTTCCGCAGGGCCTGAAAAACAGAGCTGTTCCCCTAGGCCTTTAGTCGGGGTTCAGTCTGATTCTTTTCTTTCTGTATAAGAACAAGCATTAAAAAGACCTCCTTGCCCACTCACAGGTCCTTTATAAGACCAGTGGTAACAGTTGGCCCTGGAGAATATTAACCACTCTCAATTTTACCCATGGACTGTCATCTGTCCAGATTTTAATTTGCTCTGAACCAATTTTAAGATGTATTTTAATTAATTGATTACCCGTTTTTATGTTCTTTGTATGCTGTGTTAGTTTTGTGATGTTAGCTGCCCTGAGCCTGGCTCTGGCCAGGGAGGGCGAGGTACAAATAAAAATATATTTTTATTATTTATTATTGTAGACTCAGGTTGTATATATGTGTAAATAAACCATATATCATAAAGACACCACAGTCTCCGCTGTCCTTCATGCCAAAGGAAACATGAACCCTCAGGGAACTCCTGGAATCTCACACCACTCGAAGATTGGGGTGTCATGCAACAGTAATATAATAACAAACAAAACAACGACCCCTCCCAGTATAGTTCTGAACCTGTTGACTTGGCTCTTTATGGATCATTTCTCTCACAGCTATGACGTTTGTCTATCCATTCCACCAGCAACTGAGCTGAATTGGAAACCTTATAGTTTTTCCAACCACAGCACTGGTGTTGTGAGCAAATACCCTTATGCTAAGTATACCATCCTAGAGACCTGTCTGTGGAACCAAGCTTGATGCTCCATGAATGGCAACATGAAGTCTGCACAAGTCTAACTCCATTTCATACTTCTCCACTACAATGGAGGGCTATATGGCTTGAAGAAACCAAGTGGTCTTTTTTTCAGCCTTCACCTTGGGTTCTAAGTGGTTGTTTCAACTGGAAACATTTTACTAAAAGCCCTTTTGATGGAACCGAGTCCTGTAGGAACAAAGCCAGCAATTAATGAAATATGATAAAATAATAAAAGTAGTAATACATTAACTATATTATCCTTCCACATTTGGACAGTTCTTTTCATTATATCCTCTTTATGGACATCCTCCAGTCACATTTGAAAAGCTGCTTTATTGCAGTTCTGCGACTATTTTGGTTTCCAGACATTTAACAATCTACTTAATACCAATGTTCTCATTTGTCCTTCCATTTTCCACTGCAAGACATTATGCAAATGTTGAAGAGGTTTTTCTTTTCTTTTCTTTTTGTCCCTGTTCTGTTCTGGATATTACATCTGCACCATTCCTGTAGGCTTCTGAATCTTTGTTTTAAATAGATTGTGAAACCTGACTATTTCTCCCTCTCCATCAGTATGTCTGGGATGAAAATAGCATGCTTATGAGAAGAAAACTCACCTGCGTATGCACACAAGTTGCGTTTTAGAAATGAGATTCAGATTCATAGTGGGAAGAGATCGGTAGATCACCTGGGCCAGTGTTAAGATCCCATCACAGTCCCAGAGCGATGCAAAAGAGTTAAAATAAAAAAGTGTAGTCTTATTTTCTGTACAGTGGTACCTCGGGTTACAGATGCTTCAGGTTACAGACGCTTCAGGTTACAGACTCCGCTAACCCAGAAATAGTACCTCGGGTTAAGAACTTTGCTTCAGGATGAGAACAGAAATCGTGCTCCGGCGGCGCAGCAGCAGCAGGAGGCCCCATTAGCTAAAGTGGTGCTTCAGGTTAAGAACAGTTTCAGGTTAAGAACGGACCTCTGGAACGAATTCAGTATTTAACCCGAGGTACCACTGTAATTCATTTTCAGTTTTGCACAGCTTGTGCTGTACCAAGTCTAAATGCAGCTCAGCAGAGCAGAGATATTTGGTGACTCAAATAAAGCACACAAGGAATCGTCTGCATTTGCTTCCCGCTAGAACAGTAAAAACAGGAGCGTGTGGAGCAACTTGCAGCCCACAGTACATTGTCAGTGGGCAGCACCTGCCTTGGTGGGTTCCACACTGAACAAGAATGGAGTATATCCATGGAGTTAGGAACATAGGAAGCTGTCCTATCAATCTCCCTCGTGAGGTTGTGGACTCTCCTTCATTGGAGGTTTTTAAGGAGAGATTGGATGGCCATCTGTCACTGGTAGATAGAATCATAGAATTGTAGAGTTGGAAAAGACTGCCAGGGTCATCCAGTCCAACCCCCTGCAATACAGTATAAGAATCTGCTGCCCTAAAATTGGTCTCAAAAGGACAACCCTGAGATTAAGGGTCTCACACTCTACTGACTGCTTTAGCTGAGATTCTAGCATTGCACGAGGTTCGAACAGATAACCCTTGAGATACCTTTGAACTCTGCAAATCTGTGATTCAGACTGAAATAGTTTATCTAGCTTAGTATTGTCTGCTACTTAGTATTGCGGCTTTCTCCCGATTGAAGTGCAGAAAGTTTGAGGACCGGGACATTCGCAGGGAAACCAAAATGCTTGTTTACAAAGCTATTGTACTACCAACCTTACTGGATGCTTGTGAAACAAGGACCACTTACAAACACCATCTCCAACTTCTCGAAAGATTCCATCAACGGTGTCTCTGAAAAATCTTACACATCACTTGGGAAGACAGGCGAACTAATATCAGTGTACTGGAAGAAGCAAAGATCACCAGTGTGGAAGCAATGATTCTTCAACATCAACTTCGTTGACTGGTCATGTTGTGCGGATGCCTGATTATTGTCTTCTAAAGCAACTACTCTATTCTGAACTTAATAATGGAAAGCGTAATACTGGTGGTCAACAAAAGAGGTTTAAAGACTGTCTCGAGGCAAATCTAAAAAAATGTAGTATAAACACCAACCATTGGGAAACACTTGCCTGCGAGCACACCAATTGGAGAACAGCCTTTACCAAAGGTGTCATGGACTTTGAAGACACTCGAACTCAGGACGCAAGGGAGATACGTGCTAAGAGGAAGGCAAGCTTGGCAAATCCACACCGTGATCAACTCCCACCTGGAACCCAATGTCCCCACTGTGGATGGACATGTGGATCCAGAATTGGCCTCCACAGTCACTTACGGACTCACTGTTAAAACTGTGTTTATGGAAGACAATCTTACACGGCTACAAGTGATCGCCAAAGAAAAAGAACAACACAGACGGGCTGCTGCTCCCCAGGGTTCCAGGCAGGGGTCTTTCTACAACCCTACCTAGAGATGAAGGGACTGAACCCAGGACCATCTGCATCAAAGCAGATGCTTTTCCACTGTAATATGGTCTTTCGCTATATCATATCTCCGGTAGTAGGTCCACCACCAATGACAAGGAAGTGCTATAACCATTAGGAGTTGTCCTAATCAATGGAACACCAGCTGAAACTTAGTGCAAATGAGGACGGTATGTCTTATTTTACTTAGGCTTCATAGAAACTGTGTGGTGTTTTTTATATATCTTCCATATGTTGTTTCTTCTTCTTCTTCTTCTTCTTCTTCTTCTTCTTCTTCTTCTTCTTCTTCTCATTCTGAAATAGCATTCTTCCACTCCAGGAAGTAATTTTTTTTTTAATTGCCAGCCGTGATCTGCAAGAGCTTTGCCAGGCTGTGAGAGAAATGTCAATTAATTGTCAATTCTGAATACTGAGGAAATTGATTAATTGGCACCATGAAAATCCCCAAATCAGCAGCAATAAATAATTCTTTTTAAAAAAAGTTTTGACCCAAGAAGTGCTAAAACACCTCAGATTGCTGCTGTTGCTGTTAAAAATGACTGATGAAGCTGTATTCTCACTGTAATCTTTGTAGGTCCTAAAACGTCTGACTAATTGATCATCACAAGAATGACACAAAGCCAAGAATGGAACAAAGTGTCACCATTGCATTTCTATTTTTCCTCCACAGTTTTGCTGGTGGACACCCTTGATTATTCTGAGGTTGAGGAATAGGGCAAGGACCATATCTTCTTAACCTTTGATGTCTGTTGAATGAAATGCCATGCTTGGGCTGGATTCTTTCAGATTTGTATTGAGCGTAGCACCATGGATGCATGTTATGGGGGGTTTAGACATGCAGCATAATGAAGTGGTTGAAGTCTGAGATGGCTGAGTAGTGTAGACAACTCTGGACAACACAAGAGTGTTCCAGGCTACTTCTTTGGAATGCTCTCTCATGCAGTTAGACCAAACAAAGAAAACTGCACATAGAAAACTCGCATGCTAAGAAGAGAGCTGACTAGAACCTTTCTCCCTGATGAGCTACTACATTTCAAGGGAGATTGTTGTTGTTACAGTGGTACCTTGGTTCTCAATCTGTTCCGGAAGTCCGTTCCAAAACCAAAGCGTTCCAAAACCAAGGCATGCTTTACCATAGAAAGTAATGCGAAAGGATTAATCTGTTCCAGACTTTTTTTAAAAAACCCTAAAACAGCAATTTTACATGAATTTTACTATCTAATAAGACCACTGATCCATAAAATGAAAGCAATAATCAATGTAAAGGTAAAGGTAAAGGGACCCCTGACCATTAGGTCCAGTTGTGGCTGACTCTGGGGTTGCGGCGCTCATCTCGCTTTATTAGCTGAGGGAGCCGGCGTACAGCTTCTGGGTCATGTGGCCAGCATGACTAAGCCACTTCTGGCGAACCAGAGCAGCGCACGGAAACGGCGTTTACCTTCCTGCCAGAGCGGTACTTATTTATCTACTTGCACTTTGACGTGCTTTTGAACTGCTAGGTTGGCAGGAGCAGGGACCGAGGAATGGGAGCTCACCCTGTCACAGGGATTCGAACCTCCGACCTTCTGATCGGCAAGTCCCAGGCTCTGTGGTTTAACCCACAGCGCCACGCACGTCCTTAATAATCAATGTACTGTACTATAAAATAAATAACACAGTATTGTAGATAATTATTTTTTTAAAAAAATAATTATTACCTGCACAGATTATAGTCATTGTTTGGATGGGGGGCTTTTATTCATTGCTAGAGTCACACAATCAATTAATCAGTAGCAGAACTGGGTTCCACACAGTCACAAAAACAAATTAACCGAAAAAGCCTCAAAAACAAAAATGCAAAATAAATAGCAAAAACAAAAGCGCCAAACTTCATCTGTTTCGGAAGTCCGTTTGACTTGCAAAATGTTCGAAAACCAATGCACAGCTTCTGATTGGTGCAGGCGCCCTGGAAACAATAGCCGACAACCACATTGGACTTTTGGCTTCTGAAAAATGTTTGGAAACCAGAACACTTACTTCTGGTTTTTCAGCATTTAAGAGCCAAGGCGTTTGAGAATCAAGACACCACTGTATTATTAAAAGGGACCATTCAAATACCACCCTGTGCATCTGCAGTAACAGGCAATCAGGGCTGAGTCATGGAAAGAGCCGGGAGTCTCTGCCACAAAACAATCAGGGTCAGAGGGCCAGTCAGAAAGCAAAAACCAGAGAACAAACCAAGGGTTGGTAATGAAGAGCAATTGGGATCAGAGGGCAAATCAAGATGCAAGAATAAAGGAAACTCCAGAAACACAGAAGAAGAACAGTTCTCAGGTAGACGACGTTGCTCAAGCAATGATTGAAAAAGCAGCCTTTGTTTTTAAAGTCTGTTGACTATCAATATTTTCTTATGAATATTTTATACTATTTTGTGTAAAGCACTTAGATTTTTATTATTATTATTAAGTGGTCTATAAATCTTGTTAAATAAATTACTTCCTCTCTATGATTGGCTTTCTGTGTAGAGGATATATTTAATGGTTTGTTTGTGTTTAAAGCTCTACATTTATATATATATATATAAAATACTTATGTTCCTGGCACACAAGGAATTTAAAGCAACCTCCCCAAATCTAAATCAAAGAAAACAGCATTCCCATTTTTCAACACACAGTGAAAATAGCAAGTTGTAGCGATTCCTTATCATCTGAAACACTAGCGCTGCACTGATCTTTTCATCATATTTCATTATCAAATGCAAGGTTAAATTCATTATATAGACATTGGTGGTGTGCGCTTTGTAAGGTTAATGCTAGTACAGTGATAACTCCTCTTTGAATATAATTATATTTTCTTGCATTCGCTCTGATATGTATATTCCCTTGCTGGCCTGGATGATATAGGGAACCCATGTTAAGTCTTTAAGCCAGCTGTGTTATTAGCATTTGGCATTAGAATTCATTATATAAATTTATTGAAGTGAAAGTGGAATCTACCAAATACAGTGTGTAAAGGGCAGTTGTTGCCCAGGATATGTTTTCTACATTACGCTTGTAGCTAATGACTCGCGACGATCCATTACCAGTATATATTACACTTTGGGATGGTGCCCAAAAGCTATTTCCACTGAAAACAGTTTAAAATTAAGAA
This sequence comes from Podarcis raffonei, assembly GCF_027172205.1. Classification (NCBI taxonomy): domain Eukaryota; kingdom Metazoa; phylum Chordata; class Lepidosauria; order Squamata; family Lacertidae; genus Podarcis; species Podarcis raffonei. The sequence continues at coordinate 13,111,472 of NC_070613.1, forward strand.
TCAATTTACATGGGCCATATCAACACACATCAAGCTCAACATGTCTCTTCTCAATGGGAACTCTGGTTTTCTAGCCGAGGAGATGAATGAGTAGAACACTCAAAGTTCTGGTGACAAGAACAATTCTCATTCCTCCACTTACTCTTTTATGTGGATTCCTGGACGCATTGTTCCAAAGTCTCTCGCTGTGACCCATTTGCCATATAACTCTTTACTACAATGAAAGTTACACAGCTATTTTTTAAATTAATGTGAATCCCAAGTTGCAGACTAGCATTAAAAGGTGGATGTCTGATCTGAAAATATTCAAGGAGGTGATGCCAAATGATATCTCAGAAGGCAGCTGAATATGATTTTCAGGGATCAGAGGGTGGCAATCCATAAAGCTCTTTACTTTCTCCTATCTCCAGGCAGGGCCAGATTTAGGTCTGATGAGGCCCTAAGCTCCTGAAGGTAATGGGGCCCTTTATATGTCCAGCTGTCCTTTGTCAACAACAAATTGTCACTGTTTTTTTATGTGGAATATATGCTATATGGTAATTTATCGAACTAATAGGTATCTAAAGCCATTTGCCACTGTTGCTGTATGTAGGTTTTGTTTTATTTTATTTTTATCTTATATTTTGGAAATGTACATCCCGTTTCCCCCCCTTTAAACTGTTTGGGGGCCCCAAGCTAAAGCTTGTTTAGTTTATACGTAAATCCGGCACTGTCTCCAGGATTAGCAAAAGCAGAACAAATTATACGAAATAAACGCAGGAAAAAATGCTATGCAAAATTAGAAATAACATACGTTTTCATAATTGAAACAAGGCACAGAATTCTATTCCTATTTTTATATAATTTGGTTTGCCTTGCTACAGAATGTCTGTGTGTGTGTGTGTGTGTGTGTGCAGGATAATAACCTGTGGGCTGCATCTGCACTTCAGGGCTTTGACTATAAGTCAGTGCCAGTTTAAGGGCAGGCTAAGCAACGCACAGCTGTGACAATTGTCAGCTGAGCAGGAGGGAAAGGATCTCCAGGGAAATGTCGCACAGGCGATTCAAAGGAGGCAAAGGCTGTTCAAGTTCCTGGGAAGTCATAAAAGGCAACGGGACACTTGCCATTTGACTCCCACCAAGGCAGGATCAACTTAATAAATCTGTGGGGCAGACGTGGTGGCGTTTGGCACATGATTAACCCAGAGCATTACTCTAATTGGTTTAATTCATATATTTACTGTCAATCTTTAAAATACAACTTAGAGCTTTAAAGGGCTGAATGATCCTGGGGCAAAGCCACCCTTTGCAAAAAGCCTGCAAGAATGGTGGATGACTTGTTCGTTTAGCAATCACATATTTTTTCCTATTTATGGCTTAGATTGTAGGAGCATAATGTGTGCTTAATCTCCAGACAGCTCTCCTATTTAGAATAAAGCTCAGGTGTCCTCACTGTGGCCAATGTTAGGCTCGCAAGTAAGGGAACACAGAAGAATCCTACAGTGCTATTATTGTGTGTGCAAGGAAAGTGGGGCTTTTACTGCCTCCTTTCTGGCACGACTGCCAGACTGGATAGGCCAGCCGGGCAAGGGACTCTCAGGTAGGCAGCCATGACACTTAATTTGTATTTGCCCCCCACACTGAGGGGGCCCGGCGTCATGTGACCCATCCCACCTCCACCCAGCGGGCCGGCACTCACCCAGGGGGAAGTGGGAGGTGGCAGCCCCCCTCAATATGGGGGAGGGGGCTTGGCCCCTTGCCCAGAAATATTGAGGGGGCTGAATCCCTTTCTGCCCCCTATAGTTGGCACCACTGAAACTGGACATGAGTATAGCAGCACTTTGCCCCCCTGAGATTCCCAATAACTGATATTCGTGCCTCGTAGAACACAGCCATTAGTAGCCTTGTCCACCATACAGGGTGCACAGCAAACACTTATGAGGGGAGGCAGAAACAGCACCCAGCTTTCTTGTCCCTCACCAGTTCCCAAGGTAGCTTGCTTTTGTCTGTCAGACTCCAGTTTCATGGGTTCTCAACCTGTGGGTCCCCAGATGTTGTTGGACTACAACTCCCATCATTCCTAGCCAGCATGACCAATAGTTAGAGATGATGGGAGTTGTAGTTCAACAACATCTGGGGACCCACAGGTTGAGAACCACTGAAAGCAGAGGCTGATATAACTGGTTTTGCTAAAGTCTGCCGCTGATATAGATATGTGAGGGGCAGGGGTGGAGGAAGGGGTGTGCGGTGGGGCCGGGCCGCCCCGGTGTCACCACTGAGGGGGTGACAAAATGCCGGGTGGCACTCACCGCGAGGCCTGCAGCACGCCCGAGCCACACGTCTCTGCTGGGAGAGGCGCAGTGGTTTGGGCGTGTACAGGATCCGCGCTCCCCAAACGGTCCGTCCGCTGTCTTCCCCCCAGCTGTAGGGCGGCTGAATGGGAGGAGGCAGGCAGACTCCAGAGACCCTGCAGTGCACCCCACACCTATTGTGCCCGAGCGGTTTCCTCCACCGCTGATGAGGGGAAAATTCCCTTGAGGTAGAAATGCATGCGTGAATCCAACAGCCAATTTATTCGGCCTAAAATGGAGGAGTACAAGAGTAAAAACCTTTCGTAAATTAGTGTTTCCTGTAAACCACTTACAGATCTTACTTCAATTAAGTGACATATAAATTCTGTTAATTAACTAATTAATTAGTTTAAAGGCAAAAGAGCATTTTAAGAAAAAATAAGCGGACATTCTCGTCCAACTCAATTCTATTGCAGCCACTTAAAAGCAGGCTTCCGGTCTCCTCATACACAACACTGCAGGGTTGATTTTCAGATAGTAGTAGCAGAGGCAAGCAAAGCGGGAGACAGGAGCCTTTCCTCATGACCCCCCCCCGCCACCCCTCCATTCGTGATGGAGACTGGGTAATTTTGAAGAGACAGGTGTATAACAGGCCTTCATTACAGTGTGCAAGTCTGCAGTCTGCATTACTGTATACACTGTAGGAACTGAAATGATCTAGAAATTGTTGTATGCAAGGAATCAGTTCTAGGTGGAACTAGCAAGGAAAGGAAGTTAAGGGATATTTGACTAGTATTAGTTTCATAAATAGGTTTGCAGTAGCACACTGCTAAGCAAAGTCCCCTCCCCTTCTAATCCAGCCTTTGTGAATCATTTACAGTGGTACCTCGGGTTAAATACTTAATTTGTTCCGGAGGTCCGTTCTTAACTTGAAACTGTTCTTAACCTGAAGCACCACTTTAGCTAATGGGGCCTCCCGCTGCCACCGGAGCACGATTTCTGTTCTCATCCTGAAGCAAAGTTCTTAACCTGAAGCACTATTTCTGGGTTAGTGGAATCTGTAACCTGAAGCGTATGTAACCCGAGGTACCACTGTATAAACTTGCACAGGATGGGCTGTAGTTGAGAGACAGTAACTTGTGACAAAACACCCCGCAGGTTTAATACTGCCTTTTAAAACACTTAAATAATTCCTGTATATATATTGAAAAAGAAGTTCTATCTTGTAGATACCTGCTGTGCAAAGTAATTAATAATGATTTTTAAGTGCCCTAATAAATTTGGGTTTCATCGCTATCATCTTGCATATCACTGACTTTTTAAAACAAGGGCCAGGAGCTCTTAAGGAGGACAATAACACATGTTAAAATGTACATTACCTGACATTTTCCCTTGGCACATCAATTATAATTAAAGAGTAATAAGAATGCCAAAATGGACCTCTCAGACACTTTCAGAGACAGGGTCTGGCATTAATAATTAAATCCATTAATTGTAACTACTATATTTTAGGGGTTTGTGTGTGAGCTTGAGCCTTCAGGTAGCGCACAAACTAATTCATTGCTTTTGCATTCCTGCCAGTCTTCGTTAATTAAGGTTCTTGATTTACTTAACTCCAGGACAGATGCGTGAGGAGTGCCCAAAAGTAAGCCAACAAAGGTCCACTAGTTCATATTACTGAAGACAGTTTGCAACCTCATGAAAAATGTTTCTGACGGCTTCACAAAAATTGATCCTCAAAATGGGTTATAATTGTTTTTTAAAAAGTTGAGGAGAGGGTGGAGTTTCTTTTGCTCATACTTGTGATTAACAGCGGGTTTCCTATGCACGTCCACTCAGAAGCAAGTCCTGCTGAGATTCAAGTGTGGTGGTTAGCTCTGGCAAATTTGTATTCATAAAGAATCCAAAATTGGAAATAGCCACTATGCTCTTTAGAATGTCCCTTTTGAATTGTTGATCGTAACCCATATGGTGGGTGTTAAGTTGTGGGTGAACATATCAGACGACACAGCAATTCTCCAAACAGCTCTTGTTTATTCACAGGTCAGAACAGAACTGAACTGAAAGGTTCAGCCAGCCTGCTTATATAGAGCTCCAGTACAATGTAACTGTAACAACTTTCTGTAACTATCCAATCACTGAACGTCACTTTCGATCCCTTATTTGCATATGTGGACCTGAACTATCTACAGTATCCCCCTGTTGGCCCAGGCTTCAGTACATAACAGTGGGGGCTGTTGCAATCTCTGGTTGACAAACTGGCAGGGCCGGCTGAATCAGAGTACAGCAGGTCTGCTTTCTGCTATCACGACAAGGCTCTTTTGTGTTTACCTTTTTGAACTGGTAATATTTCTACTAGATGCCGCTGCTTTTAGGCTATTTCAGGCTGTTATAATTATTTTAATTATTTCAAGCCTATGGTGTCAGATCTTGGTATGCTGCTTTGGGGGGTTTATTGGAAAACTGGCTTATAAATGCAAATAAATGAACAAGATATAATTCCTTTTAATAGGAACTAGATGTACATTGCCAAGAATAAAAAGTGTCGCGGTCAGCACGAAAGGGACACGTTGAAACTGGCCCAGAAATTTAGTTTATTTATAAGGGTGGCTTTAGGGGTTGTGTTTTTTCAGCTATGGTCAATCATACTGCTTTGAGTTGTCTCTACAAGCTTAGAGGTAAGGTTGGCATGATTAATGAAACCCTGAGTCTGCTGAATTTTATGTGAATTTTGTCAGTGAAATTGCTTCTGTGTAAGGACATGCCTATTCTTGCTGACTTGTTAGCATTTGGTTTTCGTGGGCAAGAACAGCAAATGTTCTTAAAGCATCCATTAATTAACTTCAATTAATTAACAGTAATGGCAATCATTCATCTAAACCCCTTAGTGGTAACTGCAGTCCTGTATTCTTGTTTAATGTAATTATCTATATTAATTTTTCTGATGCACAAATACTATGTCCCATATTATCTTCCAGCTTTCAGTTACCAGTCCTGAAAGCACTTAATCATGAATGTGACATTCAGCTGAATGGATTATGGGACTTACTACATATCCTCCAACATGATGAGTCCCCAAACTGGGACGCACGCTTTTCCATCTGTGCTCCCACTTGAGTCACATGACGCATGCGAGATCACGGAGCCCCAAAGGTGTGCTTTTTTCAGGGCCATGCTCTCATGGCACCCAAAAACTTCCCTGAACAGGGCTGCCTGCGTACTCATGACTGGTGCCCACTGGGGCAAGCTGGGAATGGAGAAGGAAAGGTTGTGGGCGTAGAAAGTACTTGTGGGGCGACAAAGGACAGCAAGCGGATGGGGGTCAGAGCACAGGAACTAGAAGAGCAGGACCCCTCACCATCACCAGAGGGGCCCATCTCTCTACAAGCATGGCAGAATCTGAGCTATAGCGAGCTCAGAGTTGTTAGACTACAACTCCCATCATCCCTAGCTAGCAGGATCAGTGGTCAGGGTTGATGGGAATTGTAGTCCCAAACCCAAGTTTGGGAAACCCTGCTCTAGGAGACAAAGACAGGCAAAGTCGCATAGCCCAGCTCCCTAGCTGGCCAGGTGTGGCTTGTTAGCTCTGGGAGTAGGTGTGTGATTCCTCAACTGGATTAGGCTCAGGGCAGCTGAGAGTCACACGCCTCATAAAGCCCAGATGTTACCATCGAGATTCAAGGCATAAAAGAGAAGCAGAACCAAGATGCTGTGTCTGTTCAACTTCCCACGCTAATGAACCATGGTTTGGGTATCTGAGGAGCTCCATGGAACTGATCTGCAAGTACCCTAACCCTGGTTTGGCTGCATAGACAGGAACCTGGCTTTTGGACTTGGCTTGTTGTATTGAACCTGGACTGTGTTTCTTGACCTGTTGGACTGCCAGATTAGCATTTGCCCTTTGGACTGTTCGCCAGGTACGCCAGGATTCTGGACAGATGTTCTCTCTCAGTTGTGGGTCAGACACCCATTGCTGTTGACAAAGATTCTCACTGAGCAGATTATTAGCACCATCCGCATTGTATGATTTGTCAGAGCTGTTAAACTTTTGTTTAGTGTTAACAAATTTTTTATGGTAAGCTCAGTGCGGTATTCAACCAATGATCTAATAAATTGTCCCAATAAAATTTATCAGTTGAATTAATCAGGGTGTAAAATGACTACTGCACACTATATTTCTTGCTGTTTGATTTTTATTTAAAAACGGGCTGAATGAAAATTTATGAAAACAATTAAAGCTGTCACGAATAGAGTCAGGCTCTATGCCTATAACTTAAGGTAACAGCAAGTCACTAACAGCTACAAGATTATAAAGTTAGCATGTTATTCTCGGGAAGTGTTACATTACAGTCATAAATTACCACTCAGCAGTCCATTAATTCCAAGTCAGTCTCTGAGAAAGAGGCTTTGTTTCCTTTGCTGCTAAAGCTCCAATTGTCACTTGTGTAGCTTGTTGCTCTGGTACTGGAAACCATAATGACTGACAGTCCAGATTTAAATACAAGTTTTCAGAAGAAGAGATACTTATATATTTTATATCTATTTATTATTGCATTTCTCTCTAAGGTGCCCAGGGCGATATACATGGTTCTCCTTTCTCTCCATTTTACCCATACAACAATCCTGTGAGGTAGCTTAGGCTTAGAGATGGCAACTGACTGAAGGTCGCCTAGTGAGCGTCATGGCTGAGCAGGGATTTGAACTCTGGCCTCCAATTTCCTTGCCCAACACTTTAACCATTGAACTACATTGTTGGTGATGGACAAAAGACCAACATATGCCTGCTTTGACGGTTTCTGGGATTATTCTCCACTAGCAAAATGCTCATTGTGATGTGCTTGATGTATGCAGAAGGATGTACCGTATTTTTCCCTCTATTACACGCAGATTTTTTCTCCTAAAAAGTAAGGGGAAATGTCTGTGCGTGTTATTGAGCGAATGTGTGGTCCCTGGAGCTGACAAGCGCGAGTGAAGGCAAAAATCAGGCAAATATCAAATCGTCCGGAGAAGGGAAGCCTTGAAAGGAGGAAGCTCTGCCTCAGGGTCTTACTGCCCACCTGCTTCTGTTTCCTTACTGTGTTTGCTCAAACGGAACAAAGAGCAGAGAAAACCCCTCCCCTCCAGGCAAGCAGAGTGGAAAGCAGAGCGTCTCTCCGTGCGTCTGGGACTCGCAGGCAACATGCAGGTTGGGGAGAGAGAGAGAGAGAGCTGGCTGGCTTGTGGGGGGGGGGGGAATTTTGCCTTCCTTTCCTCCCTCCGGTAAAACCCCTCTCCTGCATTCTTAGCCAGCTGCCTCTCTGCACACCCCTTTCGGCGCTCCTTATCCTTTCTATGTTTTTCCTTCCCTCCCTACTTAAAACGTGGTTCCAATCACGGATCCACATGGATCCTCAGGATCTTTGCATTGAGTCACCCCAAATTCACCATCAGATCACATAGCAATGATCTGATGCAAAAACAGGGCTGCAATGGTGCAAAAACATGGTTACAAAGCACGGATCCACATGGATCCTCAGGATCTTTGCATTGGGTCACCCCAAATTCACCATCAGATCACATAGCAATGATCTGATGCAAAAACAGGGCTGCAATGGTGCAAAAACGTGGTTACAAAGCATGGATCCACATGGATCCTCAGGATCTTTGCATTGGGTCACCCCAAATTCACCATCAGATCACATAGCATGTCCATGGCTACAGCCTGCACCAAAAAAATCACGCACCCACTGTTGCCTGGGGCTGCAATGGTACAAAAACGTGGTTACAAAGCATGGATCCACATGGATCCTCAGGATCTTTGCATTGGGCTACCCCAAACTCACCGTCAAATCACATGTCTGTGGCCGCAGCATGAAGCACAAAAATGATACATCCACTGTTTCATTCAGAATTTTTTTTTTCTTGTTTTCCTCCTCTAAAAACTATGTGCGTGTTATGGTCAGGTGTGTGTTATCGAGCGAAAAATACGGTATTTTGTCTTGTGAAAGTCTCAGGGTGTGTGGCTATGGGCTCTGACCCATCACACCTAGTATGGGATGGCTGTGGGTTAGGTTTTGTCATGCAGTGTCATGGGTGAAATACTCCCCCCCCCTTCCACACAGCAAAGATGAACTTCTTTACTTGTAAAGTGTGTGGTGTATAGCATACCGCTCTAGGATATCCACCCACAGTTCAAATTTATTTTTATTCATGAAATTTGCAAAATGGTGTTTGGCTGGTCATTATTACTTGGCCTAGACTATCCCACAGAGTTGTTGTGAGGATTAACAAAAAGTGGAGAAGGGGTAAGATAAAAGCATAATAAATACATAATTTATTTTTATTATAGCCACTTTTTCTCCAAGAAATTCCAGACAACACACATGGTTATTTGCTCTTTCCCTGCTCCAACACCCTTTAATCCCATCCTCACCTTGTCAGGTAGGTTAAACTACAGCTGATGTAGCCTTCGAAATGACAGGGGCTACAAGTCCACCCCCCTGAAGCTTTGACTATGCTTTCTGGAGCCAATGGAAGTGGGGAATCTGTGGCCCTTTAGAGATTGTTTGACTACTACTCCTATCATGCCTGACCATTAGTTGTTCTGGCTGGGGCTGATGGGAGCTGGTCCAACAACATTGGAAGGGTCACAAGTCTCCCATTTCTGTTGGACTTCAAAACATCTGGAGGGAACCAGATTGTGGAAGGCTCAAGCATCATGCGATATCTCCATGTGTGAATTATTGTGCAAACCTGCCTTTAGTCTAAAGCAAGAACTGGGAACCTATGATTCTCCAGGTGTTGGTGGCCTACAGTTCCCACCATCCCGACTCGTTGACCCTACTGGGAATTGTAGTCCAAAAAGACTGGAGGATACTAGGTCACGGAAGCCTGGGACGCATGGAAGTAGAGCAAACTGTGACCTTCCCAGATGATGTTGGACTTCATTCCTGACTGCTGTTCAGGATGGGGCTGAAGGGCAGTGGTTTTCTTTTCAGGGGGTATGCAAGGGTACGCAGTACCAACACCTCTATTTTATTGTCATTAAAAAAGTGTGGCATTGCTGTAACAACTTCATGGTGAGTACTGGCACCTATTTTTCTAGAGAAAAGGCGCTGCTGAAGGAAATTGAAGGGAGTTGCAGCCCATCAACATCTGGAAAACCACAGGTTCCCCACTGATGATGTACAGATGTAGACACCGTCCTGATGTTTTTTCCTACACTCAAGTGGTGTATCAATTTTATTACATAAAAAAGTACATTTAAAGCACATGGCTTTCCCCCAAAGAATCCTGAGAACTGTAGAAAACTTTTCACAGAGCTACAATTACCAGCGCCCTTGTTTTGTTTATTTTACTTTTTTAAAAAAATTAATTTATTAAATTTGTATACCACCCTATGCCTACTGGTCTCAGGGCAGTTCTAAGCATATGCTGTAGATGTGTGGGTGGGTGGGTGGGGAATACAAGAAAAAGTGCAGCCTGAGACCACATCCCAATGAAACCTTTATTTGCGTGCAACATAAAAACAGTGGCCACACAGGACAGAAACCCCAAGGAGAGAGGACCCTTTTCTTTGGGAGGCAAACTGCCTTAGGAAGCCCGGGGCGAAAGGAAACTCCTTTCTCAGAAGAGGCGACAAGCCCCATCACAGCTGAGGGCACCACGTTGCGTATGTGTGTGTTTTTGTGTTTGCACCCACGCCACGAGAACCTGCTCTAAAAACCCCGCCTTGAGCTTCCTCTGCTTTTCCCCCCCGCCTGTCATCCTCCCTCAAAAAGTGCCGGGCGCTCCGTCTCGTTCTCCCGCCTCCCTTTTCCTATAGGAGGCGCGAGCGCGCCCGCGCGCCCGAGAGGCGGGAGCGCGCTGAGGGAAAGCTGCAGTCGGCGGCGGCCATCTTCTTTCAGGAACCGGCTGATTTCCACCGCCCCCCCCACCTATACCCCCCCTCCTCCACCTCCGCTGCAAATGAGGCAGCCCCAAGCGAGACCCCTTGCCACTCACTGAGCCGGTGCCGGGGCGGGGAGCCGGAGGCACACGGAGAGACACCCACACAGGATAATTTGGAAGTGGGGTGGGGGAATCTCCCTTCCTGGCCGGCCGGGGTGCGGAAAGGGCTGAGGGAGGAGGGGGCGCCTCAGCCCTTGGCATTAGGAGCCCTGCGCCGGGAGTGGGCGAGTGGGCGTGAGGCTGGGGGTTTCCTCTCGGGGTCGGGCGCCCCTTCCCCGGTCCCCACCCCCCGCTGGCTCTTTCTGCCCCGCCAAGGTGCTGCTGCTGAGGAGGCGGAGGCTGCTCTCTCTCTCCCCCTCTGGATGGGAGGATAAGCTGTAACCATGTTCAGCTTCGAAGGGGAGTTCAAAACCAGGCCCAAGGTGTCTCTTGGAGGAGCCAGTAAGAAGGTAAGCGACCCCCACCCCACCCACAGTGCCTGCGCTGCCCGTCTCGGGGTCTCTAGGTGTTTTTTGTCTCCGCCAGCCCCGTTTCCCAGCCTGCGTGCAGATTCCGGTGGGGCCCCGCGAAGCCGGCGTGACTAAGGTTAAATCTGAGCAACCCCTTGTGTCTAGTGTTTTCTCACCTTTCCTTATAAGAATCATCATAATGATTTTTATTATTCCCCACCCCAAGACCAGGGGGGCCTCTGCGGGCGCAGCTCAGCCCCAGTGTGCCCTGGGTTTGTTTTTGTTGTTAGGAGGAAAAGGCGCCTGGAGAGTCATTTGTGTCGCCCCGGCTTTGGTCTTTCCCGGAGAGGGTTTCCTTCAAGGCCGAGGGTTTTGAAAAGAGAAACTTGAGATGCTTTGGTTGCGAAATAGCCATCAAAAAGGCAGAGGCGTGATTGGAAGGGGGGGGAGGGAAGGGGGCCACCGTCCCATTTGTGAAACTCCTGTGGTGCATCAGCTCTTGCAAGTGTCTCCTTCTCAGGTCCCTTGGCATCCAGTTGGGTGAAACGTAATTGTGGGAGGGGAGAGCTTAAGAATTTAGTCTGTAACCCTAACACTGTTTACCTGGGTGTGATTGAATTGAATAGGCATGGTTCTGCTGTTAAATTCCCACATTGCAACTCCTGAACTGTACAGGAGTCTGCGAAACATACTGATTCTCGGCACTGCCTTTTTAATACACGATTTGAGGAAAAACCCACTCCAGGTTTCTGAAGTAGATAGGACAGCAAGGAATGCATTCCTTCACTTTGGCCTAGGTTTTTCTTTTCTTTTTTCATTTTCTTATCAGCACTCTCTTACTTAATTCGTAGGCCTCTCCGAGTGCTGATAAAGCGCATAGGGGCCCACTAAAAATGTCCATGCACAATATGACATCTATGTATAGCTTTCCGTTTTTTATTTAAAATAAGTATCTGTAATCTAAATGAACGGATTAAATAGGGGTGTGTGTGCTTTTTAAGTATTGAGATGGCACAAACTGAAACCTGGCTTGGTTTCAAAACTGTCTTGTGTGTTTTAGTGGTTTAGAGGCTATTTATGCAAGTCATTGGTTCTTAACATAAGTTTCCTGTCTGCAATGGGAGTAATAATGCTTATCTCATAGGATTGCTATGCAAAGGAACAGGTTTACCCACAAATGCAGTCATTTTGCATTTGCTTTAGTTAACTATAACGGCCTGTGTGTTTAAATGTACCCATCATTCAGAATTGAGGCAGACCTAAAAGCAACAGCTGGTCAGTCTGGTTTGAAGCTATTCAGGTACCAAATACAAGATCTCACGAAGCTTGTGAAGCAGTTTGCATACTGAAAGTATTGTGTCAGTTATTAATGAAGATATGCTTTATTTGGATTCTTGATTTTTATTTTTAATTCTGAAATTTAAAATACTTCTCATGAATTGTATGAGATGGGGCCTTTAAATGATATATTGTGCCATAAAGAAATATCACAGCACACCCTTTTCTGTGCGGTGTTACCTAGGCCATATTTTCATGAATCAGATGCACATCAGAAGTATATTAGGTATATGTAGCTATTCATCTGAATTATTGAGGAACTATCTACTGACACATTTCTGATGGCTAGAAGCCATTTACGTTCATTAAATCACATGTGCGATACTGTTTTCTGCACTGAAGAAAGAATAAGTCTTGATATGCAAAGATGGCAATTGGCAGGGTATGTCCTATTCTTCAGGAATGTGTCTTAGGTGCTTTACATCTTTTGTCATCCAATTATGAACGCTAATAGTACCACTTAAAGATTGTGCTGCTTTGCTCAAAAGTTGGGCAGGAATAATATATTCTCGCTATGATTTTTAAACCTCTGTTGAATTTTAAACAACAACTAAGGTTTAGGCTGTTTGTGTAATAATATTGAGTGTGATTTATTAAGACTTAGATCAGGGATAGCTGATCTGCAGCCCTTATTTCTACACTGACCCAATAGTTTGGTAATATGTAAAATAATTGCAGGAAAAAATAAAAACCCTGTTCTGCTGTGGTGCTGAAATATTTCTGCCTTAATTTATCCAGTGAAGACACCTCTTCTCCCTCTGGTGAAGCACTATTGCAGGAAGGTTTTGGTAGACAGGAAACAGGAATAAGCACACTCTAGTGTTACACTGGACCAAAGTGTGCTGACAGTAGAAGAAACCAGTCAGTTTATTGTCCTTAAGATTAGATCTGCCAGGAGAAAGAATGTGACTTTGGATTTCGCATGGAGTACTGGGGAAAACTGAGCTCTTGCGGAGGCTGAAACACTTGCCTTTGTTTGCATTTAAGCTGAAAATTTATAGGGATACAGCGTTATTATTACACTTATATACCGCTTTCCCCCCAAGGTACCCAATGTGGTTTACAGTTTTAAAGTACTAAAACAAATGAAACAGAATGTAAAGTTGGCCAGGGTGGGGAAACAGTCTTACTGGAGCAAGCCCTGATTTCTTTGCCTTCCTCCCTTGGTGTCTTCCTCTTGGATTATTACCTAAATCACTTGAGAGGCTCATTGGTGAACTTGTAGCACACTTTCCCTTCCTTTATTATCGTGTCTCTTTCAGTTTTCCCCATCCCCTGTAAATTTGATCCCACTCCCATCCCCACAGACTGCCTCCCATAAATTGGTTTATTCAGTGGAAGCTTTCTGTAAGAATTGCCATGTAAACATGAGGCCCATTCCCTCACCTCTGCTGTGACCCCCTCGATCCAGGTAATGGTGGTGGGGACAGCTAAAGTGGGCCATGGTAGAGCTTTATAAAATGATGCAGAAAATGGATAGACCTTCCCCCCCACTCCCCCCCTGCACTCATAACACTGGAACACAGGGTCACCCATTGAAATTGATCTGCAGTAGATTCAGGACAGAAAAAAAGGAAGCACTTCTTCCCACAACACATAATTTATGGAACTTGCTGTCACAAGATGCAGTGATGGCTGTGGCTTTAAAATGGAATTGGACAAATTCATGGAGAAAAGGTCTATCAATGACTATTAGCGATGGCAGCTAAATGGAAGTTCCATGTTCAGAAATGGTATGCTGCTGAATAACAGTTGCTGGAAGGAGACTGTATGAGAGGGCTGTTGCCTTCATGCCCTGCTCGTGGTGTTCCCGGAAGCATCTGGTATGGTGTAAATAAGGTACTGGGCTAGATGAACCTTTGTTCTGATTCAGCAGGTTATCCACACAGTCATCCTGGAATATGTGCTTGACAGATAATTCTGTTGAAATCAGCAGAATATACCTTCAAAGAAATGCATTTGAGATAAGGGTTTCCCCCAAGGATTTAGGAATGTGATGGATGCTTTAGTGCTGGGTCTATTGCTTACATACTACTTAGAGGCAGCTTCCGTTGCTTTAATGGTTTTGTCCATTTGAAACACCTTGGCATTGACTTCTTCTCTAGAGCTGTGTGTGAATGGGGTGAAGGGAGAAGCAAAGGAGCCCAGGCTTTTATCCTCAGCTCCAGTTTGGCCTGAGAAAGTCACTTTACGTTTTATTTAATGTATTTGTTCTAAAATATTTTTAAAATTGTGAACCACCTCAGGTTCCTAAGCAGAAAAGTGGCATATAAATTTAATAAATAACACACATTGGTAAGTTGCATGTCTGATAACTCGGCTATACAGTGGCACCTTGGTTCCCGAACGGCTTAGTTGTCAAACAAATCGACTCCTGAACGCCACAAACCCGGAAGTAGGTGTTCTGGTTTGTGAATGTTTTTCGGAAGCCCAACGTTCGACGCAGCTTCCACTTGAGTGCAGGAAGCTCCTGCAGCCAATCGGAAGCCATGCCTTGGTTTGCGAACGGTTTCGGGAGTCGAACGGACTCCCGGAACGGATAAAGTTCGAGAACCAAGGTACCACTGTATAGGGAGATCTTGAGTTTGGCTCTTCATCTGATGATTGAAATCTATTGGGTTGACTCAGCATTAGTAATGAGGATGTAAATCTGTGTTGTTTATTAGCCTTTTTGATTGGTTATTGTTAGGCATGTTATTTTCACTTTTAAAAATACTGATAATTAGGCTTATTTGCTATTGCAAATGTTTAGTTCTGCTTTGTGTGAGCAATAGAGAAATATCTTAAGTGTGTAGGCTTCACCACTTTTCTGATATTTCTTTATCAAATTATAAAACCAAATAAGGCAATATTGTTAAACAGTTTTTCTACTGTAACTTTCCTTTTAAAATTGCTTTGACTTAATTCCTTAATTACATTATTGTTCCCTAAATACATTCTATCATGGTGCTCAATTGCATGAAATACTTTCATATGCACTTTCCTTTTAGCACCTTCTCTGACATTGGGCTGTGGGTGGGTATTGTTTGGAGAAGATCAGTATTTATTTAGATATTTATATTTATATTTATATTTATGCAGTTTAATTGAATGAACAGTGTGTGGCTGAAAACTTTTTTTGAGACTTTGTTGGGAAAATCAGAAATTGTAATGGATGTTCGTTCATTCATTACTGTTAACTGGTTGTGCCAGTTGAATCAACTGCAGTTTTAAATTGCATTAATTACTGTAGTCTAGTTTAAACAAAATAAAGAAATAATCATGCTCACATTTGTGATGGAGGCCGTTAGGTAGAATGACTTTAGGCTGATTTGTTGTGTGTCATTGATTGTGTTGTATCTAAGCACATAAAGGAGGAAGATGCATGTTACTTTTCCGCAAAATATTTTGGAAAGATGATGTTTATCTTTATGCAAAACTTTAAATGCATTTGTTTAGGTAGAAACAGAATCTAATTTCTCGTCTTTTCCAGGAGGAAAAAGCATCTCTTTTGCATCGCACGCAGGAAGAGAGGCGGAAACGAGAGGTATGATACAAGTAAAGCCTTTTAAAATAGCTTCCAGTTGAAATATTGTATGATGAAAATGCTTATGTTTGTATTTAAAGCACTGAACAGCTGGACCCCAAGTATCTGAGAGAATACTTGCTGCCGTTCAGTGGGATCCATGGACAGTGCCCTCCTAGGGCTTCCTGTGCAGTGCTAGGTACATAGGATTGTGTGTGCTGTTTAGTGGTGGCTCCAGAACGGTGGAATTCCTTCCACAGTGAGATTTGTCTGCCTTGTTCTTTTACTCTTAGGCAGCGCGGATCAAGACACCCCTCTCTTGACAGGATCTTGAAGGAGGGGTGGGGTGAAGAATGGTTAGTCAATTTGCTTCATAGATACCTCTTTTTTTAAAGCATTGATGAGCAGTTTATGCTGTCTTTCATCCTTTCTCTGTGTTGGAGTTAGGAACTGATTTAGATTAAATTAGTATTTTATTTTACTGTTTTGTCTTTTTTTATAAGTGTAACCCTCCATGGGGCCTACTGGCAAAGGATGGTATATAAAAATCCTAAATAAATAAAATAGCTTGGGTATTGGCTTTTTTAAACCTCCTTGTTTTCCTCATTTTGTAGTTGCAGAATTTTTGAATGCTAAATAGTAGGGCCCCGCCCTTACATTGTTTTGCACCACATTTAAATTTTGCTGGGATAATGTATGCAAGCATGGTACCTTAGAATTGCTAACATGATCCTGACTCACTAGCAGAAAAACTAGTTGTAGGGCTGATTCACACACTTGTTTGGCAGACTAGAGCAGTGTTTACTATGCCATTCTTCTTAGGGATTTGTATGATAATATTTCCTGATTAACCATGGTTTACTGACATATGCATAGGCAGGAACGAGCTGCCTCTAGCTTTCATCCTCCCCTCTTGGACTCCAACAATTTGTTTTCCTGCTTCCCGTACATCTAGGCTTGTTGTGTCACCTGAACCAGCCAGTTCTTCTCACTTTCAAAACAAGCAAACTTCAAGCAGTGGTTCCTGACAGTCTGTGTAGAGTTTGTTAACAAACCACTTTTCTTTATCTGTATGATGCACCAAGCCTGCCTTTAAAGGAGAGTGGAGTTGAAAATTGATGAAGTCAAGCAGGATGGGGAGGAAAAAGGGGGTGCCTCAGCCTGAGGCTCACTGCAGCTTCTTCCTTCTTGGCTGCATATTACTAAGCCGTGTTTCTGTGCGTTGTGTGAACTGGACTCCAGTGTCATAGGCAGTCATGTGAAACACTGCCTATGTTTGAGACTGTACATCCCAACCATCATTATAAAGTTGATTAACTACAACCATGGGAATTATTTTGTCAGCTCCAATGAGCAGACAATTTGCCCGTTTCATTATTTGTAAGGCTCCGGTGCAGAAAATGTGCATAAGAAACAAGGCACCCTGTATTTACAAGAATATATTTTGTTACGCTAATGTACTTTTGAAGATGTAGCATATATCGGGAAGAAAACATGACTCAGTCTATTGAGAATAAAATCAGACACAGCTTTAAAAAATGAGTAGTGAAATTGCTGCAGTGACCTCAGGCTTCAAACATTTGCAACTATGGGTCACTAATTGACAATTATGCATTCTTGGATGAAACCTATGCCTAATGAGGAGAATATAACTGTCTTGTGTTGTAATTCAGCTGTGTGCTGTGGAAGATCAGTTGTTGCTGCTGCTGTTGAGATTGCTGATGAATTTTCCTGTTTTGTTTCTGTTAAAAAACCTCAGTACAAGTTGATCAGCAGGCTGCCCATTTCCAGGGTCTGTCATTTGAATATCCTTGGCTCACTTCTTGACAAATCTTTATTCATTCAATTTCTTATTTCTGTTCTATCATTCCTTCATTTATCGGTGCTGCCACAGTAGTGTATAAAAATCTGAATTCCACCTCAAGTAATCTATCCCCCCCCATTTAACTTGTAATGCCGTATTCTCAGTCCACCAACATCTATTAAACAGATATTTTAGTAGCTTCGGGTCAACATTTTCTGTTTTGACAGCCATGGGGTACATAAGGAATGCTGGGGCACAGTTGTACATAGATATTGGATATGAGGTGCGAGGTTTAGTTTTTTATTAGCTGGTGGGAAAAGCAAGGACCTTTGTAGGGTGGTGATGCTCTGGTCTCTAAACAATGGACGACCTGCCCAAATGGCATTTGGCTTGAGTCTTCAGCATAAAGGCTAGGAACTTAGTTTTTCAAAAAAAAATTAAAATAAACTTTGTTTTAAATTTGACAGATTCGACAGGAAATACATTATATGGTAAATTTGTTGGATATGCATATAATAAAGAGAGCAGAAAAGCATATCAATGGAAAAGCACAATGTTCCTAATGGGCAGCAAGATATTTGTGTTCCTTTCAGTCTGTCTTGTTTGGCTATGGCTTGGTGTCGGGCAGCGTAAGCCCGTTAGGTGGAGAACCCAGACCTTCTCTACCACAAACTCCACTGCTCGTGTTCCTCTGATACTATTGAAGAGAGAGTTTTTTGTGTGAGGTTATTCAGTGACAGCACAGGTGTTTTTCTTGTCAGTGCTTTGTTCTATTAACTACAATGCAGCAAATTTTATTTTGACCTTTGTCTTGTCTCCTTAGGAAGAAAGGAGAAGGCTGAAAAATGCAATAATCATCCAGTCCTTTGTTCGTGGGTACAGGGACAGAAAACACCAAGTAGGCATTTTTTTATGATTGACTTTTCTTATGTGCTTCTGAGTTACACAGTGACCACAGAAAGATATAGCTAACGAGTTGACACTGTCACTATTTCAGCCTGCCTTCTAGTCACTACTATCAGCATGTGCAGAAACAATGTATGCTGATCTGCTGTAGGAAACCCTCTGATACTACTTCCTCAAATCCACAATGTAATAGCCATGTGGACAAGCTTGTACTGTATGTTAGTCATACTCTCCCTGTAGTATGACTCCTGTTCAGTGATTCCCTGGACTGGGATTATTGGCTGCAGCCTATGGGGAAACCATAGTCTCAAATTTAGTTTGGAACTCCATTTAGAAGAACTTGTGATGAATAAGAGCACAGTAAAAATGAACTATAACCAGAAATATAAAATATCTATTGTATAGCTTTAAAGAACCCTGTGCTTTCTCCCAGGAACATCTGTTTATGCCCAGAGGTTTGCCAAATACCTTCATTTGACTGCAGCTCCTTGTGCTACATAGGAAGCTCTGCAGCCTGACTTCTGGAAACAGGCCAGTGGGCAGGAGCAAACTCTACACATAGCCCTTTCAATCCTTGCATGTCTAAAAGTGCAATAAGATTATGAAAATATGTATAATAGTTATAATCTGGAACATTTATTCATATGTATAGTCGTAATGTCTGTTGGGAAACTTGTTTATTGTTAGTCTCAATTAGATGAATAATGCAGTAGAAGATGAATTCACACAAAAGTAATTACTTCACATTAATTTTATTCTTGGTTCATTCTGCTTTCAAAATGAGTTCTTAATTCTGCTCTGTACATAGGCAGTTCTGTTTCCATAGGATTTGAGGGAGTTGATGTGTACAAATGACAATACTTGTATTGTACTGATTGATTATGCTTTTAAAATTTCTGAAAATGCTATGACATCACTTTGCATTTTTGCACCTTTATGTGCAAGCCAATTTAACCTCCACACTTGGCCTTGAGCAAGTGATTGTTCCAACAATGTACCTCGGGTTATAAACAAAAATCAATGCTGAAGAAATTATATGCATAAAATTGTTCATTGGGGAAAGCTGCAGCTTCAAATGAGTATATTGAAATCTTGCCTGTGTTTCATAATGTTGACAATACAGTACATTAACTTAAATTTTATTCTTCAATTTAAGTATTCCATTCAGAGGAGCGAATTTGATTACTGTGCTAATCTAGCGCAATCTGGAGGAAGTTTCTCCACTGCCAATGGAGCAAATCTGACTCTCTTAGTTCGCCAACTTCTGTTTTTCTATAGGCATAATGAGGATTCTAAACGTTTGGTAAGTACTCAATGAGAGTGATTCCAGTTTCTTGTGTGTTTTTAGTAATTATTTTTAATTTATTGGTTGTCAGTACTAAATGATCTGTTCAAAAGACAGTGAGGTTGTATCTGGACATTCAGAAAGTTACTTGTCCTTGCAGAGAGGGGGTGGCTTTCCCATTCTTCCTCCTCTTCTGATAGCAACCCCAAGAAAGGACTCCTTCTTCCCTCCCACAAGGTCAGGGTTTCACTAAGGCCAGTATACCATCTGCTACAAGAGGATGGTGCCACCCAAAAAAACCCCCACTTCCTTATCTGTGGGAAAACATGCTTTCAGTTTTCATGCTGAAGTGTGTGGATCCATCCAAAGTTTTGGAGAACATTACATCCTAATAAACATGCAGATGCTTTCATAAAGTCAGTGCTATCTAACCTTAAGGGCTTTATTTATTTCATAAAATTATGTAGCAGTTTATAGTTAATGGAAGATGGCACAGGCTCATTTGGCTGAGTATGCATGGGAGGGATGGACAGACGGACAAGACTTAGGAATGTACCTGAGACTCATAAGTTTCTCTCAAGAGTGGCTCTTTCATATTAAAACCTTTCTGCAATTCTCATGAGGTAACAACAAAATAAAATGTATATGCAACACCCAGAAATTAGTTTCTTCCCTTGATACATGTTGGTGTTTAAATGTAATAAAGCTGAAGTGTGGAATCTTTGGGGGTGGGGGTCAGTGTGGTGAGGCCACATCACTTTCCTTCTCTTAAAAGCAGTTGCAGGGCACTGGATGTGTATGGTTGCTAATCCGTTTGCTTGTGCTAGTTCCTGGATTGTCCCTCTACACACACTCCCCTACTCCACTGAAGCAGCTATTAGCCATAGATGGTAAAGATCATTTGGTACCTTTGTTTTTTACCCTCCATGGCTATCAGTAGCTTGGGAAGGGGGATTTAATTTAGGGCCAGAGCATAATTTGTGTGTGTGTGTGTGTGTGTGTGTGTGTGTGTGTGTGTTTAGGGAGAGTTAGCCTCTTCATCCTCAAGAAACCTATCCACATAGGGTGTCCTAGTGGCTGCCTTTACCAAAAAGAAAAAGATGTTCAGCTATCATGTTGTACATCTTGTTTGCCCCTCAATTATCCCTTATTTCTGAACACAGATTTGTTTTTCTTAGGCATAAAACAGGAGAAAATAACCTGGTCTGTTATTCAAGCTTGGTGCAGACAGATTTGGGACCACCTCGTTATGACAAACTAATGTGTCATGTAAAGATAGCGAACAACTTGCCCAAAATTGGAACCTTTGTTTACCATTTCTTGCCTCTTCTTGGCATACTTTGATGACATGTGACCAACCACAACACTACCCCCCAATCCTAGATGCTTTGGTCGTGTTGATTTTTTTTAAAAAAATCCTGTTTTGGGGTATTCCGCTTAGGGGCAGGTGGGGATTAACAGTCTTACATGATGCTAATTAAGAATTAGAAATAAAGGTCTGGGAGAGGAAAAAAGTCTCAGCTTGGCACCAAGCAGACATTATGTTGGTCATATGTTTCTAGGGAGAGTGTTCCATAGTTAAGGCCAGGGGTGGGGCACATCATGGCGAAGGCCCTCTCGGCATTTGAGATTAGAACCCGTTGCCCTCCAGATATTGTTGAACTTTAGCTTCCATCAGTCATATCCAGCATGGCCAAGGTCGGGTATGAAGAGAGATATAATCTGAAAACATCTGGAGGCCACAGGTCGCCATTCCTGCCTTAGATGCTCGTGCATGCTTCATGTACATGAACAGTCACAAAAAGCACCAGTGTTACTTTTTAGAGCATTTTAACACTTGTATCTGCGGATGTCTTTCCCCCCATCTCCAGATATGGATATGTCAGAACTTGATTAAACAGAATTCTCAGTTTGTGAAGCAGCTTGATGGCCCTGAGAAACTTACATGCCTGTTCCAGATAAAAAGGCTGTTGGGCTTATGTTGCAGGTAAAAATGAATAAACTTAATCAGCTCACTGTGGACTTAACCATGTTCCTTAACTGAATTAGCTCACTTAAGGCTACAAATCTATATTAAATATGTTAAAAGGCCATCCTGAGGTCTTTAGCCCAGTTGGCTCTATGGACAAGAGCACTTTACGTTTTCTTTTGAACTCTGAGGTCTGAAATCTTTCTTCATTGTTTGCAAGTTAGAACTGTATTCCTTTTTCACTAGAAGGGAGAAGCTATACCATTTGAGTGACAAGTTTTATTTTTGTCATAGATTGCTGCAAAACTGCAATGATGACAGTCTGAATGTTGCACTTCCTATGAGGATGCTTGAAGTATTTTCATCTGAGAATACCTATTTGCCTGTTTTACAAGATGCTAACTATGTAGCATCAATAATTGAACAAATCTTGCACTACGTGATTCAAAAAGGTTCGTGTAATGATTGCTTTTCAAAATTTTATTGAACTTTGAATATGTAACAGCTGCCAGCTTTGTGAATGAGCTACATTTACAATAATACCCAACAATTGTGAATATTGCAGTAATACTGAAATGAAACATAATCTTATGCCTTCGAAAATGCTGTTTCTTATTGAAATATTGTAAGTGTTAATGCCTTGCAGATGGTTGTATATTTTTTCAAATGTTTCCTGATGCTTTATTCAGGGTTTTTTTTAATGTGCGTGTTATTTTTTACTCTTGTTATTTTAACTTGTGATAGCTTTAATGTTCATATTGCCTTATTGTTAGCTGCATTGAGAACATTCATCCTTAAGAATGGCATGTAAGTGTTTAATGCAGAGTCCGTTTAACATTCTTTTTTGTAATTGTAAAACCATGGACTACTAGGCTCAAATTCCATAATACTATGAAACAGCAGATTTAGCTGGTGTTTTGAAGAGCCACTGCTTTGAATTGGCACTATTTCCTAGATGTAAATAAAACTAATTTTTGGATTTGATTAGCTAGATGAGATCAGTTGCCAGTTTTTTTTCTAGTTTATCAGCTATGCTGCTAAAATTATAGTTACTATATTAAAGCACATCTCACAATGTGGTCTTTGGCCCATAAAAGCTGGTACTTGGCATCCTACAAGACTCTTGGTTGTGTTTGTGCAACCTTTGACATACCTCTGCCTCTGAAATATATCTTAGTCAGTTGTAAAATAATTTTATTGTTTATAAATAAATGTATACCTTAAAATGGGTACAAATGCTTGAATTCTTTTTCTTTCAGGATACTACAGGTCTCTTTATCTGCTAATAAATAACAAGCTTCCGTCAAGTATTGAGTATTCTGATGTGTCTCGAGTTCCTATTGCAAAAATATTGTTAGAGAATGTTCTGAAACCATTGCACTTTAATTATAGCTCCTGTCCAGAAAATGCCAGGTAAGCACATTTAGTTGTGCATTGGTATGTATTAGTTTAATTTTCCCCCTTTACCATGGCAAAGCACTAATAGGTACTAATGGAACAAATATGTAAAGCTTTGTGGAATGACTAGATCATCTCTTTTTAGTCTTGAAACAGCCTCTTATTACTGTTCTGCAGACTTGTTTAGCAAAAATAAATAGAGTAGCAAGAGGGTAGAAACAGAATTGATAAAATGCACCTTGACAATTACAAAGAAAAAAATCCCAATGGGTAAAATATATTTCCAAACTTGAATATTTTATTGTATTGTCAATGTAGCGGTGGAAAGGTATGTTCACATTTCCCATAAAGAGAATCCTTTCTTTACCTTCTGCAGGCAACAGAATTTTGCTGCTTTTACAGAAGAATTCCTGGCAGCACCTTTTACAGATCAGATATTTCATTTCATCATTCCAGCGCTTGCAGATGTGAAGACCTGTTTTCCTTATGAACTCTTTTTGAATGCACTATTGTTAACAGAAAGCAGGCGTTTGAGGAAAAGTGAGAGAGCTCCTTGGCTTTTCTACGTTGTTCTAACTGTTGGGGAAACCTATTTAGGTATGTAAAGCATATTTAATCAGTTAAAGTATCCATTTGTTATATGCTGTCCCTGCAGTAGCTGGCTAGGTGCTTTACAGTTGCAAACATTATTATTATTACAACTATTATGCCTCTTCTACGACAGCCTATCTTTCCTCCAAAGGCCTTAAGGCAGATTACATTGCGATTCACTGCATTGTTCACCTTAAGACCTTTGTGAGGTATGTTAAACTGAGAGTTAAATGACTGGTCTTTGGTCACATTCCTACTTTCAACCTTGAACATCCCAGTGAAAATTTAGCAGGTTGACTTCATACTGTTATAAAAATGCACGGTGATTGTGATATTCGCAATAGAATAAATACGTGGTTTTGGTTCTTTACTGATCTCAGAAACCCAATGCATAATTTAATCATTGTTTTTAGGTTCTCAAGTTTAAATATTGACATCAGTGAGGTCTTAAAAACTTAAGAAAGCCCAGACTCTCAAGATTTGAAAAATCTGCGCACCATGTGTCCTATGAACCGTATATATTTTACTTATCCCTAAAATACGCACAGTATCAGCAGCGGGTGTGTTCAGTTTCTTACAAAGAGTCATAAGTGATCCCTGCTCAGTATTTCTGTGTTCTTTATTCTGTATTTAATCTTTTCCTCAATATAGGATCTCTTTCAGAAGAAGGGCTGCTTGTGTACCTGCGAGTACTTCAGACGTTTCTTTCTCAGTTACCGGTGTCTGCATCAGGTGCAGACTGCCAAGATTCAACCAGTGACTCTGAAGATGAAGATGAAGGAATTAGCAAGACGACTTCCATGCCTGTAGGTATTAAATGTTGTCAGAAGAAATTGCACAGTGGTAACATTCAAGCTTGGACTAGGCTTCCTCTTCTGTAGTACTCCATTCTTCTTTGGCTTTTGCAGCAAAATATGTTGGCAGTAGTTAACTTATATTTGGCTTGGATTTATTTACATGTGGACGGTTTGCAGTTTCCCTTGTATTTTCTGTGTGGGGAAGCACAAATGTTTAACATTTTGTGTGTGTTTAACTTTGAATATTGTGTGCAGTGCCTCTCCCAACCTACCTCATTTCCAGGTGTTTTGTTGCAGACTGCTTACAGTGGCTTTTTCATGGCTAGGCATGTCAATTGCAGTCAAATAGCACATTACACAGGTGGCTGCATAATGTACTGTGATTTATTGTGGAAGAGAATGGAATTCTAATGGGGGCATAGAATTTAATGACTGTTCAGAGAGATCAGGGAGGTGGTGTATAAAAGCCTCACTGCTCTTTGTATGCATTTATAAATAGAAGCCTGATTTGTCAATTTCAGGTAGTAAAAAATATTAAAGTTGCTGGTATTAGGCATCACACATTGCACTTGGACACATGCTAGTAGACACTCCATTTTTACAACAGGCTTTGAACTAGTCGTTACTATTTAGGTTTTTTTTAAATAGATGTTCGGATTTGAGAATTAAGTCATTGTTATGTTTCTTATATGCTTTTGGAAAACTGACCTTGAAAATGCACAAATGAAAAAATAACTCTGGTCTTTAAACACTATCTTTATTGAGTATCTTGCTTGAATATAATTTGTTAATAAAGCCAAGGACACAAAGTGAAATAACTAAAAAGTGAAGATCTGGCATAAGTTAACCAAGACTTGAAACCACATTTCTGAAGAATTTGAATACTTGGAAATTAGCTTTCAGTGGTTAACCAAAACATTAGGTGAAACTTTGTAGAACAAGAGCCGCAATACGGTGTGGAAAGTTCAATATTTTACTCTTTTAGGTCAGGGGTCCTCTGGCTCATGGCCTCTTTGTTGGAAGCACACTAGATTTTGCAGTGTGTGTGAATGGGTGTGGGTGTGTGGATGAATTGAATTATGTGAATGGGATGTTGCGTGTGTGCCTGCCTTCCTGCGTGAAGGAATGTAGCCCTTGGGCTGAAAAATATTCCCAGCGCTGCTTCAGGTTGTCCATAGAGTGATGCTTTCTTTACTCATCCAGGTGTGTGCAAAGATCCAACATACTGGAGCGGCAGGCCATTGCTGTACTACGTTGTAATCTTCAAACTGATTATACACGTATTGCAGGGCTTTTCTTCATGGCAGCCTTCTTTATTATTCATCTAGTACTAGGGTAGTAGACAAGGAACCCAGATAGAACAGTGGAACAGCCCTTCAGAGAAAAGAGACTAAATCCCCACCCCCATTGTGATTAAACTGCTCAGGCATACTGCATGGCTGGTGCTGATCTGTGACTGAGTTCTCTCCCTCCACCTGCCTTTAAGGTGGTGTGGCTTGCCTTGAACAGAAGGACTAATATAGTACCAGCCTCTTCCATGTACTGTGGGATTCAGAAGCGTATCTTTGCATTTCTAAATCCATTTAGAAAGTAGAACTGATATCCTGCTTTTGCTGAAAATTGCAATAAGTGCTTTGAGACTTGTTAGCTCCTCCCACCCAAAAGAGGTTAATACAGTGGTACCTTGGGTTACATACACTTCAGGTTACATACGCTTCAGGTTACAGACTACGCTAACCCAGAAATAGTGCTTCAGGTTAAGAACTTTGCTTCAGGATGAGAACAGAAATTGTGCTCCGGCAGCGCGGCAGCAGCAGGAGGCCCCATTAGCTAAAGTGGTGCTTCAGGTTAAGAACAGTTTCAGGTTAAGAACGGACCTCCGGAACGAATTAAGTACTTAACCCGAGGTACCACTGTATACATCATTATTTAAAAAGCACAGATTCTTTGATATGTTAAAAAAAAAATTTTCCTTTTGCAGGGAGATGGAAGAATATCAGTCCAATATATAACTGAAGAGTGTCTTTCAAAACTGGATACAAAGCAGCAGACAAACACTCTGCTAAACATGGTTTGGAGAGATTCAGCTAGTGAAGAAGTTTTTACTCTGATGGCTTCCATCTGCCACACACTGATGGTACAGCACCGAATGATGGTGCCAAAAGTCAGGTAAGTCTAAAAAGAAAAGAAAAGTGCATTTGCAGACATAAATCTACAAATTTAGGGGCAATTCTGGCATTCTTTCCTGTGTGCCTGAAACATTGGTCCTATGTTAACTCTACTTCATAAGCAGTATGCGTTGGAATTATTTGGAAACTTACTGTCCAGAAGTCCTAGAAATGTACTAAGGACAACAGAATATAGGGCAGTTCTCTTTGATTTTGGCACTTTTTGGTAAAACTGAGATCCTTGGTTGCTTTGATATAGAAACAGATCATTTTATTTCATTGACTATGCACTTGCTGAGAGAACCTTGAAAACAAGGCTGTGGTAGGGATCTCTAGATGTTTGGGAACCAGGAAGCAAAGAGCTTTCCATCTTAAACTAATTTAGATCTTAACTATTGTGGGTTTCCCATGTAACCTACCAGGGGTATCTAGTAGACCATTGTGAGAACAGGATGCTGAACTAGATGGTCCTGTTTATGTTCTTGCGTTTCCACCTCTTTCTGCAGCTTAAGTGTAAGCTATTTGTTTTAAAAGTAAAGGTAGTGCTGTTGGCCAATAAGAAATTCCATAATGGGGAAATACCTCTAAGGCCAACCAAAATGTGACAAAAATAGTGTGCAAGCTTCTGAGTTCTCAGGAACTCATCTGGCTTTTAAAAAAGGTATTGCCCTAATGTGGATTTTGGAATTTTCTAAGAATTCTTTTATGCCACCTTGACAACTTAGCCAAGCTGCTGACTATTACCTTTGCCCACGTTAGCCGTTAACCCTTCAAGCACTTATCACCTGTGAATTGTTGTACAGGACTCCATCCCAGACCAGTTGAACAACATTATTCACATGGGTATGGCAGTGGAATGTGCCTTGCTCACTGTTTTTAAGTGAAATAAGCAGGCTAGTTGCTAAAGCAGCGTGGAGGCTTTCCATGCTTTCTATGGAATTGCCAACTCACATTAGGAATACAAATGCTGCACTACAAGCTTTATAAAAATTGCCGGTAGTACACCTGTTAGACGAGTGGATAGAAATGTGTAGTCTTATCATTCAGAATCCTAATAAACATGAATCTAGTTTTCTAAGCCCAAGGGTGCATTTTTGTTTATTTAAAATACGTTAACTGATTGCAGGGCACAATACATGTATAAAACCATAAAATTTAATTATATCTAATACAGGCAGTGACCATTTTAGGCGTGTCTGATATGCGCGTGACTATGCACATGAGCATTGCTCTGAATCTGGGAGTGCCCTGAAAATGTCGTAAAAACATCAGAATGGAGGGCAGGGGTGGAACAGGGCAGGCCACCTTATGTGGGCCCTGCCAATGCACATGGGAGACTGGGACGTAATCCTGGCTCAAATTGGTTGCTGCCTGTATACAATTTAAAGGGGGGGGGGACACCTGGAAGTGCATAGATAGTCTGTGCAGTTCTCTCAGAACTTGGTGTACATGAGTCCAGCTGGCTAAGCTAAACTTTTCTCAAACAGCAGCTCCACATGCCCTATGGGGCTGTGGTGGTGATGGGTTAGTTTCAAAAACTGTTTATTGATATATCTTTGTGTGTGGGTCCAGCTATTAACGCAGGGGAACAAACTAAAAACCCTGGCCCGCCTCTTTAAGAGGTTAGCTAAATGTGAGAGGTGTTGATTAGAAAGACTTAAACATTAAATGTAACTGTGGACCTTCATAAAATACTGACCAATACAACAGGTAGTGATTGGCGTTGGCTGACCCCCCCCCCCAATAAGTGGTACAGCTACTTCTTTAATTTTAAACTCACAAGAAATGGTGAATTGCACAGTTACCGGGAATACCATAAATACTCCTGGTATTTTGGGAATGCCCTACTACAGTTGACTCAAACTGCTTGGTAAACAACGATATAGAAAGCTAAGTGGTGTAGTCTCTTTAGCCCACTGGTGTTTATAGCTACTCAAGGAAGTAAGATGTCAGTGAAACTGTGATCACTTGATTAGGGCAATTAGTTCTTTGTCAACTAATGGCATTAGAACAGGATGTGAGACCTGAAGATCATAGCAGAAGCTGAATTAGTATGCCTCTCTTTATTGCAAGTGGTCTATTGCCTTGGATAGTAATTAAGGGATTTAAATGGACCATTGCTCTGACTTGTGGTTTATTGGTGAACTGTGTAGTAAAGGTGCTTAATTAGTGACGTTTCTATAGCCTTAATTGTATGACGACAGCCTCTATTTCCTCCAAGGAGCTGTGCTTAAAATCCTGTAGTTCTTTGTGTGAATTTATTTGGTTTTGCTTCCAGGTTATGAAAGTGGTTAACTTTAATTGTGTGCGTGTTAAGCTGGCAGCCCTTTCAGACCCACAGCTCACCTTTAACCCAAAGGGGCCTGCTTTTAATTGTTTTACTGTCTGCCTTTCTCTTCTTTGGGTGACAAAGGAGAGATTTCTGGCAGGTGCACCTTGGCATGCAGGATATGTGTACCTGCTTAAATTTACTTTTATGTAATCAGTCAGTAAAAATAAGGGCGCTCTACCCTCCTTTCTTGATCACCCCTTTCTATTTTATATTTTCTAGTTATGAGGGGTGGAATACTAAATGAAAAATGGTGTTCGTCTTGTTGGAATGCCCTACTACACTCAAAGACCAAAGTATTCAATTAGAGCAACAGTTCCATTTCTGGGAAAGTTGTTCTCTATGGAAGAATTAAAATATTGTATTTACTGCTCTCTATTAAATACATTTTTATTGATCTGTTACCATTAACTATAGAGTTTAACATACTATGCTTTCCCTTTTTTATGCAAAAAGCAGAGTTACACATAAGGGCAGGTTAAGAGTGCAATCCTAACATCTTTGTGGTGTGTTCACACTTACAAAGCTGATGAAATAAATATTTCCTTATCTTCGCAGCCATTTGGTAGACGGAGGACTCTTTGTTGCTGTGCTAGTATTTGTGCCAATGTAAGCACAGGGCATTGCTGCAGGTCAGGCTGCAGTGAGTGCACAGGCCTTGAGTGTGTGCTGTGAGAAAGCAATAAAGATCAGAGGCAAGCAGTAGCACTGGTCAGTGTCTCTATTCCCTGCCTTTTACCTTTGTCTTCAAGTTAGGAGTTAGGGCATGGTCTGGAGGATACAGCAACTTTGCTGAAGCTTAAGAGATCTGGGTCTGGTCTGTTCCTGAGTGGGAAACTGCCTGAGAGTCCTATGTATGCCATCTGGAGCTCCATGATGGAAGAAAGGTGGGATATTAATGTAATAAATAGATGAGAGACATGGAGTATCTGTATGATGGAAGGGCACAGTTACTATGTGTATTTAAACCCGTCGGAGCCTGTGGACTTCCTTAAAGCACTTCAAGCAGGTGGGGGGCAGGCAAAGAATCCTGCTTTGTACAGGATCTGCTTGCCCACCCACTACTCAAAGGAGAAGGTGCTGCCTGTCAGCTCATATCATATATGACATCATCTGATGGATGAGTGGGCGTGGTGTGGGGAAAATGGCCTCACGGGCCGAATTGGACTCCCTGATGGGCCAAAGGTTCCCCACCCCTGTTCTAATTGAGAAAAACAATTTAGCTCAATGTCTACCCAGAAGGAAGTCCCATTGATTTCAGTGAGCCTTACTTCTAGGTAATTGAATATTAGATTGCAGCCATACTCTCCTCCCATGTATATGTCTGTACTGGGAGTACTAGTTCCTTTTAACTGCCTGTTTGATTTTTCAGTAAATGGGAATGTCAGGATAGATTCTAGAATAACTAGGACTATATTATGCTATTGAGTCTATTTCTATGTTGTGTCAGCATTGTGAAGCACCAGGTGTACAGAGAAAAGCAATTTTGGAATAAATTGTGCCTAAAGGAAATGACCATTTGTTCTTAAGCAGTTAGTTCTTACACCTCTAATCCATCTTTGCCAATGTGCTATTGTAGTTAAATAACTCAATGTTTTCATTTCCTATAAAACCCATGTGACTATTCTTTGTAGTGCTTGCTAATTTCATTTCATCTAGAACTCTCTTCTGGTTTTTTTGCTTTTTTTGGTAAAATTAATTTGAATTGTCTGCCTTCTAATTTTGTTTCCTGTCTGCTTGTTGCCTGTCAAGATGGGTAGAAATTCAGAATAGACTAAAATTTTCAGAAGTACCAGCCAGAAGTGAAATAATGAATTACTGCTTTTATTCCCGGTTACATATGGGTATGAGAGATGACTTTGTCCGATAGAATTGTAGACATCCATCCCTCAGCTACTATTTTGTTATGCCTATAATGTTACATTTTTAGTCTGTCAAAGTTAAATGCACACTATATTTCTGCAAAATCAGATATTGGGATTGCTGAATAATTCATGAATTCCTTGCTGTGTTTTATTTTTCCCAGTTGGGAAGGGAAAAACTTGATTGGTATTTACTGGTTCCATGTTGAGCATGGAAATGTGAGGCATAGGAATTATGAGCTATGGCTGTGTGCGATACTTGCTTTGGGTCAGGGCTAGGCTGGAACCATGGGTAGCTAGAACCAAATTTAGGCTTGGAAGGGGGGACTCTCAGGAACATCCTGTAGAGGATTCTGGATTTTTCTGTTGACTAGACAAAAACAGATTGAGACTAGTGCAGGGGTGGCTAACCTTTGGCTTTGAAGATGTTGCTGGACTGTGGTTTCCATCATCCCTCACTATTGACTAAGCTGTCAGGTGCCATAACAAAGCTGCAGAGATAGCGCAGGATAGTACGCACCTCGGAAA
The DNA here is from genome assembly GCF_027172205.1 of Podarcis raffonei. NCBI lineage: Eukaryota > Metazoa > Chordata > Lepidosauria > Squamata > Lacertidae > Podarcis > Podarcis raffonei. The sequence goes on from NC_070613.1 coordinate 13,142,600, forward strand.
TGATCTCTTTCAGCTTCTGCCTTCTGGAAGAAGGTATGGGGTTATAAAGACCAGGACTAGCCGCCCGAGAAACAGTTTCTACGCAAATGCAATTCTGGTTCTAAACGCAGCATAAGGAGTCTTTATAGTATATTGTATTTTAAAATGGGGTTTCAGAGTTTTTAGGGGTTTTTGAATGTTTTATGTAGATTTCCAATTTCATTGTTCTGTATAGGACAATGACAATAAAGATATCGTATATCATTGACTGGGGTTGATGGAAGTTGTATAGCAAAAACTAGAAGGACATGCAAGGGCTGTAGAGCACATGCTTTGCATGCAAGCAATCCCAGATTTTTTTATTTAAATCAGATTTTTTAAATTTAAATTGGATTTTTAAAATAAAATGCTTTTGGAGGAAAAATCTTTCTAAATATAGTTTTCTATTTATGTTACATTATAGTCCAAAGGCTATTCATCAGGAAAGAAGATTTGTTTTAAGTTTTTCATGTGTGCTAAAACTCAGTCTAAGGTGTGGTTTTTTTTAAAAAAAATTGTTTAACCACATCAGTTAACAAACATGGATACATATGCTGTAATGTTATTGTTTCAGTTAAATAAATTGTTTAAATTGTTATTAAGGAAATGATTATTTTTCTCCTTCCAATAAAGTACACCATCTGGTTGTAAATATTAAGATTATATCTTTTTGTAAAAAAAAAGATTAAAATCAAGTCTTACTGACTAATGATTTAAATTGTGATTTAATTCATGATTTAAATCGATTTGATTTAAATCAAATCCACCCTGATGAGAACTGCTCATCTTCTAACATTAGGCGAATGAGACTCAGGAATATTCGCCTTTCTAGTTAGAGAGAACCCATGTTTTCAGAGAAACTGTTCAAGGCACCTCTGGGAAGCAGCTGTGCTTCACGGAAATGTTCTTTGCAAAGTGAAGAACATTTATCAATGTATCGTGAAATTACTATTCTGAGCTTGTGTTAAAATCCGCATGCCACACTGCATAAAAATATCTAGAGAGCGTCTTGCTTGTTTGTGCAGGGTAGAAGTCCTGGACAGGCATTAGCAGAAAGGCAGCATTTGTTTACAGTTCATTGCTGGTGTTTCCGAATGGCTCACTTAATCTTATGTAATTGCAGTCACATCTGTTATCTTCTACCTGTAGCACCTTCCAGTTTGAAGGAAGTGTCAAAATGTGTTGCCCTACTGCAGTGACCTTTTATCCAGCTGTATGAGCTTGTCTCATTCTATTGTATTCTCTTCATTAACTTAAATGGTCTCTGTGGGAAACTGGGCCCAATTTATGACCTAGCCAGAAAATCTTGCCTTTAACTAATTAACTTACAGCATCACCTCAGCTAAATAAAGCTTAATGGGTCATTTAATCTCTCCCATTCCAACAGAAATAATTTTACACTTTTTTAATAAAAAAAGAGAAGCCAAGGGTGCACAAGATACGCTTCTGCCAAACACACACAAACCATGTACTCTTTGTGAACAACTAGATGCTTGCTTAGAGAATCTGCAGGATTCACATAAAATTGCTGTGCTTTACCCAACTCTTCCCTTAAACTTAAGAGATGTAAAATAAATAAAGACAAAGCCTTGGAGGCCTTTGGCAGCCCAGTAGTTCAAGCTGAAATTGGATACTTCCTCCTTCCAACTCCCCATTATTTGAAGCTAGTTATCCCATATTTGTTCTATTTAAAATATTTTTATTTTGTTTCTCAGTCAAAGACTCTCAAGTTGGCTAATAACATTTTAAAACAATACGTATATTCAAATTACAACAATTAAAACAAAATACTAAAACTGACTCCATTAGCAGACAGTAATAAAACAGCAGTACAATCAAATGCTACTAAAAGCTAGAGAAAATAAAATATCCTAACAGATAATATGTGTTGGGTGAGATGTGTTAATGTACATAAGTAATTGGGTTATGCTGCTTTACAATTGCTGCCAGAAATGGAAAAAAGGCCATTTAAATCTTGTTTTAATTTCATTTGAATTCTTTAAGCGTTAATTGTTTATAGAGCTGTGGTTGTAGATAAGGGTGCACTTTGCTGGGAATTTCAAAGCTTTTCCTTTTGGGATTGGTAATAGTAGATGTAGCTTTGGAAGGAATTTGCTGGCTTCCTGGACTCTTTCCCTCTTAGTTGGGTTGGGAAGTGGATCTAAAACTCCACCACCAACTCAGGCCATTTTGACAGGTGCCTGGGGCCACCTACCTTTATTTATTTTCAGCTATAATTATTTATTTCAGAATATAATTCAGTGCTTTAAATTTTTAACACCTTTTGCTGTTGCCACTGGGTGAGAGAAAAAGGTGCCAGTGGATGGAAAGGAAGAATTGGTGCGCTCCCAGTTCTTCCTTTTCAGTTCGGCCCCGTAGGAATACCTGTCCTATATCAGGTGAGCACAATTTTGGGGAAACCCCCTATAGACCAAATGGTGAGGCCTGGCAGTCCTAGTTAAGCCTGTGGACCTGAGGTTCTGCACACCTGCCTTAGGGAGATACACATTACAGTTACGGTAAGTGTTACAGAACCAAACCATACTAAGACCTTTATTGACTTTCTCAGTGATCTTGGAAATTCCATAGGCTCTTATGGCTTAAGATATGGAAAAATACATGTAGTAGTTCTTGAATATGTGAAACGTTTTTTGCACGGAAGCTCAATGTTTTTGAAAAGTTGTAGGAAGGTTATAATTCTGTTGAAGGGTCTTCCCATAATATCACCGTTCACAGCAGCTTTTGTGTAATAAATTGAATACATGTGACTAACTACAACTATAATTTGGAAGGGCCCTTTAATGATTAGTGAAGCATAGAAGAACAGGTTAACAGATCATCTCTGATTACTTGTAGCATGGTAAATGAGTGCTATCGTCTTTACATATGGAAGGCATCTGTACAGTTAAAACAGAGATAAAATAAAGCGAGTTGACTAGTGCTGGGAAGAATACCTATTTAGGCATGTTGCTTTGAGATAAATATTGAAATGGAAGTTGACAAAGATGCTTTTTATTACCCACACGATATTCTTCAACCTGTTTCCTTTTTTCCTTTTTAGACTTCTGTACAGCTTGGCTTTTAATGCCAGGTTCCTGAGGCATCTTTGGTATTTAATCTCCTCAATGACTACACGAATGATTACTGGGTATGTCATATTCATTAATAATCTAAATGTAAGTGGAGCGGTGTGTGCCAGTGCAGAACCAAACAGTGTGTGAGAATAAATGGGAGGTGTGTTGTACTTGGACACAGGAGATGCCATCTTAAGAGGCACTGCCTCTTATGTGAGAATGAAGATGCCTGATGTCTAAAACGATGCCTGATGTCTTGTTTGCGGGCTTCCCAAAGGCATCTTGTTGGCCACTGAGAACAGGATGCTGGGCGCTAGATGGGCCTTTGGTCTGATTCAACAGGCTCTTCTTAGTTCTTAACACACCTAGGCATCATCTAAAAACAAAATACACTTTTAAAAAAGCATATTTATATGGATAACTGGGAATGCAGCCCAAGGTGAGTTTACTCATGTATGCTCTCTTTTCCATACCATGTTGATTATGTGGAGGAGCAAACACATGAATGGGAGTTATTATTTCTTTAATGGGGGGCAGCCCTTTTACACTTGCAGAATTTCACTACTGAGCTAGATATTATTATTGATAAACCAACTTAGCTTGCATAAGATGAAATGAAATTATATTTGTTAACCTTACTAGGCCAAAATATGGTTGTTCATGCTGGCTCTTGATCCTGAAGTTGCATCAGTCTCTATAAGTACTGTGATGCACTGATACTGTACACCTATCACGTCTGCCCATCCACCTGGGAATTTACCGTGTTTTTTGCTCTATAAGACTCACTTTTTCCCTTTTAAAAAGTAAGGGGAAATGTGTGTGCGTCTTATGCGGTGAATGCAGGCTGCGCAGCTATCACAGAAGCCAGAACAGCAAGAGGGATTGCTGCTTTCACTGCGCAGCGATCCCTCTTGCTGTTCTGGCTTCTGAGATTCAGAATTTTTTTTTTCTTGTTTTCCTCCTCCAAAAACTAGGTGCGTCTTGTGGTCTGGTGTGTCTTATAGAGCGAAAAATACGGTAGCTTTGGTTCCCCTCCCCCCCTCAACTTCAGTGCACCTCATTTTTCCAATTAGAACATGCTATTTAAGACTTCTTAATATGAGTGTCTGTACATTCTGGTATGTTAGTGTCTTCTCTGTAGATATTCATAAAATGGCTTTTAACATTTTTAACACCTGGCTAAGTGACAGAAAATACCTAATGTTCCGTTGGGATATTCAGCTGCGTGATAACCATCCTGAGAATATTATATAAACAGAAACATAAATGCCAGCATTATTTTATTAGAATCCATGTTAAAAGATAAATTATGAATCTTCCACCTTTTAAATATAAGTAAGTTAAATAAATATTTATTTATTTAATAATTTTGTGTACCTCCCTTCATCCAAAGGCCCAAAAATATTATTTGCAGATTCTAAAAAGCATATTTCATCATTTTAAACTTGTTCCGTATTGTGGCATCGTGAAAATAAAAATCACCTCAAGTCCTCCCCCCCACCCCCAGTTCCCAGGTCCTAAGATTAAATTAATGACTGCTCTTCATCTTTTGTTCTGTTCTGTTAAGGTCTATGGTGCCACTCCTTCAGGTGATATCACGTGGCTCACCGATGTCTTTAGAAGATTCTAGTCGGATCATCCCTCTCTTTTATCTTTTTAGTTCCTTGTTTAGTCACTCGCTTATTTCTATACATGATAATGAATTCTTTGGTGATCCTATAGAAGGTAAGAGTATCCTCCTCAACAGCTTTTGTCTAGTGAAATATTTCCCCTCAAAACTCATATTGTTGTTATAAACACATGGTCGTGTGTGTGTGTGTATGTGTATTATTCACACACACCCGGGCTGGAAGTGTACAGTATTTCCCAAAATTCTACAAAACTGAGTAACTGTTGGTTGTCTCATTGTTTTGTTGTTGCTATAATTATACCATAATTTTGAAATATTCTCCTGTTGTTTGTCTGTCCCTGCCCTTTAATATCTCTCAGGAGTGGAGGGGAAATGATGCTGAATTTGCTGTGGTTTTATTCAGGCCTGTAGCAACTTACGACTTTCAAGCTGGACACAACCCATTGGACACACAATAGTCATCTGCAGGGTGCTTAAGCATCCTTTATTTTGGCAATTGAAAGCAGCCAGGCAGTAAAAAGGAGCATTCTGGTGCTTCCCTACATGGTTTGTAGGTGTGTTGGGCTTTTTGGGTTAGAAGTTGTATGGATCTGGTTAAAAAGAAAGTGCCAAACTTGAGTTTTGAAATTGCTGCTAAATTGTCATAGATAAAACAACAGGGAAGGTTTTATTAGACTTGCACTGCTTGTATAAAATTGGCATGCAAAAATGTTAAAACCCAAGCCTTATACTTAATCCGCTATATTAGAAATGTAGCTAACTCTTAGCTACTGTAGATTCTGGCGTATAAAACGACTTTTTAACCCCGGAAAAGAGGTTAAAAAGTCTTATACGCTGGGTATGGGCAGTGCGGAACAGCTGCCAATTTGGGGAGTCGTATAATATGCCCAGTTGCCTAATACGCCGGAATCTACAGTACGTTGAAAGCAAAGAGGCATAATTCTGACCAGGGATATTAACATAGATCCAAAATATCTTCTCCAGTTCTGTCTTGTACTTTGGGTCCAGAGAAATAACTTCTAGTTATGTATTGTCTAGTTGTAGGTCCAAGGCAGTCATCGATGATGCCTTTTACGTTAGAAGAACTGGTAATATTATCACGCTGCCTTCGAGATGCTTGCTTAGGAATCATTAAATTGGCATATCCTGAAACCAAACCAGAAGTTCGTGAAGAATACATTGCAGCATTTAGAAGTGTTGGAGTCACCACAAATACAGAAATGCAACAGTGCATCCAAACAGAACAGAAACGGTGGATTCAGCTCTTTAAGGTGCAGTATAGTTTTGATTTATATATAGAACTTCCCTTTTCGTGCACTTTAAACATGGAGATAACACAGGTGATGATGTCTACATGTGGAGTTAGCACCTGATTTAATTACAAAGACAGTAAGAGAGATTAGTTTTTTAATTAAAGGGTTTTTTATAGAGTATGTTTCTCCTGATTGTAAAGGCTATTATAAAATAGTATTTCTGGCAGTATACTTTTAATCTAATTGAATTTAAGTGGGATCTTAGAATTGTTAAAAATGCCATTATATCTTGGAACAAGTAGTTTTCTTGAGGAGCTTAGATGCAGAAAGGAGAAGAGATGTAGAAAATGGGTGGTACATTCGTTTCTGATTCAGCTACTGATGTTCAGCTGTCAGTTCTTGCAGATGTTAAATGTCCATAAATAATGAGTATCCTAGGGTCACCATTGTCCTATGGATGACTATTGGCATGTTTAGAGCTTATTGCTGTGCTTCCAGACACAATGCAGTAAAAAGGACCAAACTGAGTAGGGCTTTAGAGATGGGTCTTTTACAGAAATAGATAACATAAGTCGGTTTTTTATTTCATTTTTAAAAGAAACTATTCTGTTAACACAAGGGTGGGGAACATGGGACATTCCAGATGTTGTTGGACTATGGTTGGCTGGGCTGATGATAGTTGTAGTCTAAGAACAACTGGAGGACACCTGGTTGGCAACCCTTTGTTAGTGAATCAGTAGGGCTAATAATACATTCTTCAGTTTCCCCCTATTTTTGTTTTTTTCTCTGTTGAGACAAACAATCTTGGAGCTATGCCCATGGTCCATATTTCATGTACTGTTTTTTTGGGTGTCTGTATGATCTTAAGCTCCTTTTTGAGTACCATACACATTGCAGAGCCTGGCTGAAAAGCTATTGTGTGGATATCAACCACCTATGGGTGCAGCAAACTAAGACTTTGTTTGCACATCAGTTACAGTGTTTCAGGGAGACGAAATGAATAGTCTTCTACCCAGTCTATTTTTTCTTTCTTTTTGGCAACCCAAGGTTGAACAACACTAAGGAGGTGGGTTAAGAATCAAGAATATAACGGTTGTGCAAGAAAGTGCTTGACTTGCCATGAAATTTCTGCAGCAAACACATATAGTCAGCTAAAATTACTCATTAAAGGAGTGGAAGCAGAAGAAATGCATTTTCCAAATTGAATGCTAGATTTACAGTCGGTTTAATACTGGCGACCTCTCACACACTAATGTTCAGTTCGAGTCATCAGCCGTCCCTTCAGGTCTTTTATCACTGCTTTTGTCAAGCTATCTATTTAATTGAAAGAAGTTAATTGAATGAAAATGATCAACTAAGCTTGTATTAATATTGCTAATGGAACTTTCTTCTTGGCCATGTTTGGAGAAAGATGTCATGCTAGACTTTAGGAAAGGCCCATTAATGCTTGCACTTAACCTGATGGGCTAATTAAGGAATGCTTATTCATTCTACAAGTCTACAATAGCCTCTATCCCGCCCGTTTTGCCCGATTTTTACAACACATTTCACTTACGAGCATGAACATTATGGACATTACCAGTGATGAGAGTAACTGATAATGTTTTCATTGTGTTGAATACGGTCCTAATGCATCACTAAAGTTAGAATTTTTGCAGATTGATCTAATATCTGTTTGCACAATTTTATTTAATTAGATGTCCTTTCATTATCCTGTTACATGCTCAGTTTGTTAAGCTGTGCAGAGAGGCCCAACATATGTTTTTGTATGTTATGAAATCATGCCATGTCCTTGCGCTGTGCATCATGACATCCATTTAGCAAACTATCTGGTGTTGAAATCTACAAAAAGAACTGTTTTAACGCCTGTGTAGAGTTGTTAAAATTTGGAAAGATTCCAGTGGGTCTTGATAATTAATAATTGTACAAAGAAAAGCAAGTTGCAGAATAACGTTCACCAAAGAAGAAATATATATAGTGCATTTCACTTAATCTGTGTGTATTCTGTGCCTTTAAAAATGGAACTGCACAAGATACACCTCTGTGGCCAAGGAATGGAAACATGTGATCCTCCAGATCTGACTCCCATCATCCCTGAACATACCCCATGGCTGATGGGAGCTTGAGTCCAACATCTGGAGGGCTACAGGTTTCCCATCCCTTTTGCCCAACACAAAAATGATAGAATCTCAGCAGGTTACAGCAGAGTGCTGATAACACCAAGGTTGCAGGTTAGAACCCCGTATGTGACAGCTGTGTATTCCTGCATTTAAGGAGGTTGGACTAGATGATCCTTGGCTTCCCTTCCAACTCTCTGATCTATATGTCAGATATAACATAGACCCAACCCATTATAATTTCACTTCTATCGTGTTCTGTGAATATAGGAGTCTATGGTAAACGAATTGAATGAGATTTGTAGAATATAATCTGTAGTACTAAAGGTTTCAAGTCCTGCATTTTTGCATGAGATTCAATTTTTCACACAAAAGTTGTAGTGGGTGATGCTCTCACTGATAATTGAGTAACCCATCACAAAAAATTCCCATCGCCTAGACATACATGCACAGTTCAATCCTTCTCTTTGAAATCTGCCCCAAGAAGGGAAGAAATCGGTGTCTCACTCATTCCTGCTTCTAAAGTACAGTAGTAACTTCTTACTTAAAGGAACCAGTTTGCGACAAATTTACTCTTCCTTTCGTGCCAAAGGGCAGCTGAAAGAGAGGGATTGTAGGTGCCACTTCAAAACAAAGTGGTTTATCCTTGTTTGCGTGCTTCTGCTGTTGACAAACCTGACATATCCTTAGCTTCCACTCTCCAATAAATTTTTTAATGAAAAATTGGATACAAACCTATTGAACTAACAAAGTTTATGAATTTGTTTTGTTTCTATCAAAAAAACAAAATGCTTTCACCCATATTCTAGTTCTAAATGTTTTCCAAAAGCTCAAGAGATACCTAAAATAATATGTAAAAACAACAGAACCTTACTTAAGAGAATAATTTTTAAAGTTACACTGTTACATTTAGTTTGAGTTTCGGAATAAAGAGGGGACAAGATAGAAATTTAGATAATTATTAGGCATGGTATGGAGAAAGTGGATAGAGAATTATCCCTGTCTCTCCCCACCCCAATATAATAGGGCCCAAGATCACCCCATGAAGCTGGTTTGTAGAAGATTCAGGTCAGATAAAAGGAAGTGCAGCACATAGGAATTCACTCCACAGGCTGACAACATGGGTGGCATTAAAAGGGGATGAGACAAATTAATGGAGGATAAGGCAATCAATAAGGTCCGCATAGTTAAAGCTATGGTTTTCCCAGTAGTGATGTATGGAAGTGAAAGCTGGACCATAAAGAAGGCTGATCGCCGAAGAATTGATGCTTTTGAATTATGGTGCTGGAGGAGACTCTTGAGAGTCCTGTGGAATGCAAGAAGATCAAACCTATCCATTCTTAAGGAAATCAGCCCTGAGTGCTCACTGGAAGGACAGATCGTGAAGCTGAGGCTCCAATACTTTGGCCACCTCATGAGAAGAGAAGACTCCCTGGAAAAGACCCTGATGTTGGGAAAGATGGAGGGCACGAGGAGAAGGGAACGACAGAGGATGAGATGGTTGGACAGTGTTCTCGAAGCGACCAGCATGAGTCTGAGCAAACTGCGGGAGGCAGTGGAAGACAGAAGTGCCTGGCGTGCTCTGGTCCATGGGGTCATGAAGAGTCAGACATGACTAAACAACTAAACAACAACAAAGGCAATCAATGGCCAGGCACTACTTCTATAATCATACACCGCATGCTTCTGAATACTAAATTCAGACGGATTCAAATTACAAGAAGATTTTGCCTAAACATTAGGATCAACTTTCTGACAGTGTTAGAAACGGAGATATGAAAGCTAAGAGCTAAATGGCACTTTAAACCTAGGTTACAGGCGCAACAGCTGAATGTCTAGGCACATCTTTTTAATAACAAGAATACAAAGCTTGAAAATGAATGAACTGCAGCTAAAATATTATGTTCATTTTTCACATGGTCCAGTCCTTCCCCTGCCCACCCCTCTAATATTCTTAAGAGGGTCTCTTCTCCAGTCTTCAGAGAGTGGCTGGAAGTGGGGAGGCAGAAAAAGGTAATCCTTTCCTTCCACTCTGCAGTTTTAATCTGAAATCTTAGGCGCAGTCCTGCTCCCAGAGCTCAGAAAACTGCTCGCGCTAGTGAAATTCCCAGTGGCAAAATGTGCCTAGAATAATGGGAGTTTTGAACACTGTTCTGACAGTAAGCTGCATAGTAGGGGGTTGGACTAGATGACTCGTTGGGTCCCTTCCAACTCTACAATTCTGATTCTTCAACCTGCCTTTGCACTTCCCATGGGCTTTTAATTGGTCATTGTGAGAAAAGAGATGTTGGACAAGAATAGATAGGCCTCTGGTATGATTCAGCAGGGCTCTTTATGTTCTTGCCTCTTTTTAGAATAAAGAATGGTTCCCTTTTGTAACCCCCCCCCTTGCTCTGGTGTGTTTCTGAGCAGGCTTGTAGGAAATTGGTCACCCCCCCCCCAAAAAAAGAAGAAGCCCTAAAGACTATTTCTGCCTCAGATTAATTTCTTTGAATGTCTTTCAGATTACTTCCCTCAGTGCTTGAAAGGTTTCACATGCAATATCTCATGACGTTTGCAATCAGGGCCTAATGGAATCAGTGCTTGAGTGACCAACTTGGCTAACCTGCATTGAAATTTACAAAGGGCAAAAAGTGGTGGAAAAGATTCTGCATAATCATACAGATCTCCTAATGGTCCCCCCACCAGTAGTTTTCTAACCTGTAAAAAGTTCACTTAATAAACCAGGTCATTAAAAAAAATATCTTCAGTATGTGGAAAGGAAACCTTTTTGATTGTCCATTAAGTTCTTTTGCTCCTTTTGGCATCTGCCCACTAATGCACCAGTCGAGACATTATTGAAGTAATTACATTTTTTTAAATAAAAAAACCCCTATTGGCTCATAGTGCCATACATCTACTGTGCTGCTTTCAAACTTGATATAACTGCATGGGAAGGGCAGGGATTTTGTTTAGTCTTATAAATTAAAGATGAGTGTCTTAAAATGTTCAATTATGATCTGGGTCTTGGATCATCATATGCATTCTTGGATCTTGTGAATATCACAAGGAAGGGAATACGTAACATCTCTTTTCTAGCATTATTCTTTTCCCTACCTCGAATAATCACCTGTGATCTAGCACTGGTAACTGTTGGAGGAAGTGGATATTTACCTAGGTGTGAATTTCTTTTATGGTCACAAATCACTTGATGTATGAGATAAATCAACAGGCAAGGTCAACTAAGCCAGTTAGTTACTATGGCAAAGACTCAGTGTTTAAGTCATGTCAGCTCATCAGTCAGTCAGTCTGTCCATGAGTTGGAGTCTGTGTTATGTCTTGAAGGTGGAGCAACAGAGATACTTTAGGCTTGTATATATCTGTATCTGTAGAGCCGACAAGCTGTATGTATATATGAACACATAGAACTGTATTACTAAAGCCTTATCTTTTACAGTCGTAAACTATTTTGGATTTTAAGCTGCCTCTGGGTGGTGACTGGAACTGTGGGGCAACTACTTCTATGTGGGTATCTTACTCAGATCTCCTGCCTCCTGAAACTTCGACCTTATATCATAAGGAGTAGATACTGGCCTGTTCAAATGTAAAACCTTTACAGCAGTGAGCTGCAGCAAGCCTTGGTCTTGTACACTTCCATCTCCTCCTTGGGTGCATTTGTAAAGAGGTGTTAAGAAATACTCAGTTCCATTTTGAAATAATTGCCGCTTGTTGTGACATCTGAAGTGTAAAAGGTAAAGGTACCCCTGCCCGTACGGGCCAGTCTTGACAGACTCTGGGGTTGTGCGCCCATCTCACTTAAGAGGCCAGGGGCCAGCGCTGTCCGGAGACACTTCCGGGTCACGTGGCCAGCGTGACAAAGCTGCATCTGGCGAGCCAGCGCAGCACACGGAAACGCCGTTTACCTTCCCGCCAGTAAGCGGTCCCTATTTATCTACTTGCACCTGGGGGTGCTTTCGAACTGCTAGGTTGGCAGGCGCTGGGACCAAGCAACGGGAGCGCACCCCACCGCGGGGATTCGAACCGCCGACCTTTTGATCGGGAAGCCCTAGGCGCTGAGGCTTTTACCCATAGCCTATTCCAACAAACTATAGTAAAGATTACCCACAGTTTATCTGGGTTCAGATGTCATAACAAACAACAGTTAATCTGAAATGGAAGCAATACTTTGCTGAGGCTTACTGTGGCTCATTCTTATAATGCTGAACCATGGTTTAGCAGTATATCCGAATACAGCCACTATTTAGACAATGACTGCAGTTAGTGCAAAATGAGGTGGTGCAATTGTTGACAGGAATGAGAGTCTGTCAGAATATTATACTTGTGCTTAAAGATTGGCACTGGCTATCTGTTGGCTACTGGGCTGAGTTACTATAGGTACAAAAGGCTCTTAATTGTTTGGGACCAGATTACTTAATAGATCACCTTACCCCATACATACTGATGCGATCACTTTGATCTGTGCAACTTGTGCCATGTCTACATTTGAAAGGATAATTCCCTTAATGTGGCAGCACCTGTCCTTTGGACAGTTGCCATGACTGTACTGTTTTAGATGTCTGCGGAAAACCTTTCAGTTTCAACTGGCCTATCCAGACGTGTAATTTTGTTTCATCTGCTCTTAAATCTGTTTTAGATGTTTTATTGTATGTGGTTGTTTTTATGTTTTAAATTTGTTTTTAAATGCTTTATTTATTCATTCATTTATTTAGTGTGTGTTTTCTGCCCAGAGAATGGCAGGATGTAAATTTAAGTTAATAAATGGTACAATTGGGTATTGTATTCTAAATTACGTTAAATGAAAACAATTTAGTTTCCTTGACTTTCCTCGAAATCCGATTTTTTTTTTGCATGTTGAGAGATTTCAGTTGTTTTGATGAAGAAGTAATTTTAAGTAATTTATCTAACGAACTTTGGCCAAATATTTGATTACTTAAACATGTCTCTTAAGAACAAAAATACTGTAACATTGTATATTTTAAAACATTGCTGCTTTGTCTGTGGTATTCTGAAAAACAGAAAGTAACAATCTATATTGATATATTTCTGCCATCCAGGTAATCACTAACTTGGTGAAAATGTTGAAATCTAGAGATACAAGAAGGAATTTCTGTCCACCAAACCACTGGCTTTCAGAACAGGAGAACATTAGAGCAGATAAGGTAATACAGATGTGGCTGTTTTAAAAAACTCTTTAAAATCAAACACTGTACAGATTTAAATTCAGTTTCCTTTTAAAATCAAACTCCTGGTATTAATAATCACATAGGTAAAGGTAAAGGTAAAGGGACCCCTGACCATTAGGTCCAGTCGCGGACGACATCACATACGTACTTTAGTACAATTCTGGTGTGCAGGTGTTAACCCGAATCCTTGAAGCATTTGGCATGTTTACATCACTTGTTCTCAGTTCTCTATTTGTGATATATTTATCATGTCCTATGCATGTTTACTAAGAAGAAAGTTGCACTAAGTTCGGTGGTACATACTTGGGAATAATTTTGTGTAGGATTGTAGCATTAATACACAAGATATTTGTCATATCCCCTGATAAACTTGTGATGCCTTGCTCTGTGGCCCAGTGCATATGTAGAGTTAATCAGAATTTAGGAATTGGGAGTGGTGTTTTATTTGAGTTGAGCATTATTTTAATACATGGTGTCTGTTTTCCTAGGACATGGTTTGCAGTATCCTAACAGAGCTGTATGTCATTTGAAACTCTGTTTCTGATAATGATCATGATTAAACTGCAGGAAATACTTTTGTCTTAAGGTTTTGACATGAAATATTTAACTGTTATATTTAATAAACAACTAGGTTACCCAGCTTTATGTGCCATCAGCCAGGCATGTATGGAGAGTGAGAAGAATGGGAAGAATAGGACCTCTGCAGTCTACTCTAGATGGTAAGACAATATTGCTTTGCCTCGGAAACTGAAGATGTTGCATCTTTTCTTTCTTTTAATAAATGGAGAGCCTGTTTCTGGAATGTGAGCTTTCCCAATCTGTTGATACAGCATTTAAGAGAATTTGTGCTCCAGTCACAATGCAGTTCATTGGCAATAGCGTGCTTCTGAATTGTAGTTGCTGGGAAACAATACATTGTGCTCATGTCCTCTTTGGGGCTTCCCCAAATATCTGGTTGGCCAATGTGGGACAACTAGACAGGATGCTGGACTAGATGAACCCTTGGTTTGATGATGAAGGATTTTTCCTACATTCATGCCAGCAGTTGTTAATATACCAACAGCCTCTGGGATTGAGTGAGCTAAATTTTACCTAGACAATTGATGGTACCCACTAAAGACCAGTATCTTTTTACATGGCCAGTTGGTAGGTCCTTGAAATTCCACTGTATTTGATGTCCTCTTATCTGTGCAACTGGTAGATTTGCATCCAAAATCAGTTTTCTCTGCCTGTTCACTTTAATTTCTTGATGAAATAAAGGCTTAATCTTCCATAGGTTGTTCCTCTACCTTTCTTGACTGAATGCCCTTGAAATGAAAAAAGATGTGATCAACATGATTGTGTGAAGAAGGGCACATAACAGTGTGTTTATGATTTGTTTAATCCCACTTGACTCCATATGGGCTAGAATCAATTAGTGTGAAAGAACCACTGACTCACATATGGCTATGTTTATTTGTGCTTTTTCATTTACTTAAATGGCAAGCTCTTGAGTTCTAAATGTCTTGTGTATTGATGACTCCATCCCATATTTCTCTTTAAAGATGGAAACGTTGATGGGGCAATGTAGATAAAATTGACTAATTGACCAGAATAATTGAACTGCTGAAGTTAGATAGTGGTTTACCTTTGCTGTACATGCACTTTGTTTTAAAACGCTTTTAACCCTTAGCTTAATAGATAGCATACGTTGACTGTAATTAAAACTGTTTACTGAAAGTTAGGAAAACACTCATTCCAAGGGCTTACAATATTGGTATTTGCCAAAAATTCCCAGCTCTGTTTCTGTTGCACTAAATAGGTACTCTTAATAGCTCTAGTTAAAAATAGCTTGAGGAGCTCAAAAGTATAGTATCTGTTACTGCTGATGCTTGCTGTTGAAAGGCCAGCTAGTCACTGCTACCCTGCAAACAGATGATGATGATGAATTGCTTCTGCTTTAATACTCAAGTCATACATACCCAGTCTTCCAAGAATTTTTACCATTCCTGCAGACAGTGTCTGCCTATGCTTGGGAATAGATTTTTAATCATTCACTCAAATAACTGAAATTTTGTACTTTTTTTGTTTGGGGAGTTTTCAGTCCCAACCAAATTGGTTTGCCTTTGTCCACATGAACATTTATATGAGGTGTACAGTTTAACACAGACTACACCTCTCTTGTTCCAGTGACTATAGCCAGGACTCAGTTAGGGCTATACAATCAAGTGTGTGCATTTGTATACCTGGTGGGGACTTCCTACAGTTTCATTTCTGAACTACAGCGTCTCACTTTGCATTGGAGACCACTCCCAGTATCCTTTGAGTTTGGGAGCTGTGTGCTGAACAGCACAAAGTATGTGGATGGTTCAGTAGGAAGAAATGCCACCAAGTTGTAAGTATATGAGCAGTAACTCCCCACACAATTTGGATCTCAGTTTATCATTGCTTTATACAGTCAGCAAGCTTGGCTCTTTGTATGGAGTGGTGTCTTTACCATCCAGAGAAGAATGGAAAGGTAGTATATTGTATTGTGCACTAAAACTGAGCTCTCTCCCCCTCTCCCTCTCTGACTTTCAATTTAAAAAGTGGGGTTGGATCCAGCACCTCTTTCCGTGTCTGAGGAACGACAACTTGCAATATTGACTGAGCTACCTTTTGTGGTTCCTTTTGAAGAAAGAGTAAAGGTACATCATCTCTTTAAGTATTGTACTTTTGATAGTTATCATAAACCAATGTATTTGCTAAATACAGAATCTTGCTACATGATTTGTAAAGGACCCTGTTCTGCAATACAGAAATAGGCGATCTTTCTGGGTGATCCTATCATTCCAGATGCCATTTTAAAATCATAAGTGAGTGGTGGCATGGTTCAAAGGTTCTTCAGTTTTAGTGCCTCTGTCTTAAAGCGGCTGGGGATGTTTGTATGTGTCTCTTGGTGTGAGATTTTCTTTTTTAAATCCTAGATGTGCCAAAGCTATTCTTCGCACCTCCTCTCCCAGCCTGGTGTAATGAAGGTGTTTTGGACTACAGCTTTCATTAGTGTGCCTAATGCTCACAGACGATGGGAATTGTAGCCCAAAACACATGCAGGGCACCAGGTTGGGGAAAGTTGCCTTATGTGATCACAGCTGTGTATGCCTTGCTGGTGTTGAACAGTCATTTGTTGTTCTGGTTGCAGAGGATGGGCAACACTAGAGAAACAAAGTCCAAAGCGCTGTTATATTTCAGAATGGGGAGTGCCTTTTTTGGGATGGGGTAGGGGGATCCTGACCTCGACCTATAATTTAGTTATAACTTTGAAAATCATCAGCCCTTTGAAGTATACCACAAAGTGCCTATTGTTTAAAGGGCTGTCTTCATCTTCTTAGTTTAAAAAAACTGTAATAACTTTCTAAGGTTCTTTTGTTGACTCTACAGCTTTCAGCTAATTAGCAAACTGAATTCCCAGAATTGTGCTGCCATCAATGTGTGCTAGTCCTATCAAGGAAATGAAAGATAGTTTCATGGGAGAAATAAATCACTGTTTCCCAAAAGGACAATGATAAATGGAGGGGAAACGTGTTGTTTCGCTTTGGTGCAAGACTTACAAGTGGTACAGAACAGAATTATAACTTGAAACTTGCATTCGTCAAGTTTCTTAATGCAGGCATAATACTTTTTTTAACTATTCCCTATACTAACAGTTTACACACATTAACAAACTCTCCAGTATATTATCATTAAACACAGTTTTGAAAGCAAGCTGGAATGTTGTGAAGTTGTGGGATATTGAAAATCCATATTTAAATGGGATTACTTTTTCTCTCCCTTTTATTACTCGATTTATACAAGATATTTCAAAGGCTGATCTATGCTGACAAACAAGAGGTTCAAGGAGAAGGCCCATTTCTGGATGGAATTAATGTCACTATTAGGAGAAATTATATTTATGAAGATGCGTACGACAAACTTTCCCCTGAAAATGGTAATGTGTTTTTAAATTAATGTTCAAATAAGTTCATAGTAATAAAATCACTTGCCTTGGGAACTATAAAAATATGAGCCATATACTATTTTCTTGCATGGAAAAGCTTACATCCAGCTTGTGGGCCAATTTGGTTAGTGCACCATATGAAGATGAATAATTTTCTAGCTTGGAATTCCATCTATCTATCTATCTATCTATCTATCTATCTTTCTGTCTGTCTGTCTGTCTGTCTGTCTGCCTGCCTGCCTGCCTGCCTCTCTATCTATCTATCTATCTATCTATCTATCTATCTATCTCCCTCCACCGGGCACTTGTGAAGCTGTGTTCTATTTTGGGATTTTAAAAAAGCTTTTTAAAAATAAAAATAAAAAAGCCTGTTGCACATTAATTTTGCCTAGATTTCTTCAATGTGTTGCCTGTTTTTTCACATGTTGTGAGTGGATATTCATACTTTCAGTAGGATTTCAAACATTTAATTTGTGAACAGCTTACTGGTGGATAGACTGTTGTAAGTTGAAAGAGCTCATGATCTGAATAAAAGCAGGCAGTTTTGCTTCATCTTTCAAGGTGAACATTCGGTGGTGAAGCTGTACTTGCTTTCTAATTAAGGACAGAACCATTGTAGAAATGTTAAGTTCAGTGAGCAATAAAAACAGAGGGGCTTCATTCAGTCGTTGAGTTCCAGAAATAAACCTTGTAAGTCTTAAGATGGAGTCGTCTGATGGGAGTTATCTAGCAGCACCTTACAGGGGCGCAGGTTCCTCATCACTTATTTAGAACAACTTGTCCTGAAGAAAGCCTGAACCAAATGCACCTTTAATTTTTGTTTAAGTGGAACTGCAATTGTTTTATAACATTAGGCATGTCAATAAGGTCAACAGACTTCATAGCATGTTTTAAAGGGGCTACTTTACCCACCAGTGGATTTTTGTAAAAAACAAAACAAAAAACCAACATGAGGGAATCCATTACATTGGGACAATATTGATGAGTTTTAGCTCATGAACTTTTAGATTGCATATTTTATTAACCCTTTAGGCACACCACTGTATGGTATTTCTTCAGAAAGTTGTTTTTAAATGCATGCATGTGTAAAGAGTTGTGCATTTGCAAATGCTTACATAACTTGTTTTCTCTTTCTCTAGAACCAGATTTGAAAAAACGAATTCGTGTCCATTTACTTAATGCCCATGGTCTAGATGAAGCCGGTATTGATGGGGGTGGAATATTCAGAGAATTTCTGAATGAACTGCTTAAATCAGGATTTAACCCTAACCAAGGTTTTTTCAAGACCACTAATGAAGGACTGCTTTACCCTAACCCTGCTGCACACATGCTCATTGGAGAGTCATATGCAAGGCACTACTATTTCCTTGGGAGGATGCTTGGAAAGGTAAAAATAAATAAAATTGCAGATATGTATGAATAGGAGCTGCTTGTGTAGTATATGAGATAGAAGTGGATTTTTTAATGGAATGTTTTCAGAAATGGAAAGTACTTGGGAAACAATAATAGGTTTGTATCCATTTTCTTTGAACTTTCTATGAAGAGGAGGGCGTCTTCATTTTGATCTTGTGTTATATTTGCTTTAACAATATTGATAGCTAAATGCGCACAGCTGTATTCTTCATGCATGACATTCTTACTACTTGTGGGGTTACTTTCTTAATGCTCTATGTTTTAAGTGAAAAGATACACACACCATTTTTGGCTAAGACATTTTCCAAGTTGAATCGCCTTCACACACAAAATTAACAAGACTTCGTTAGCAGGTTAGAGATTATGAACTCTGAATGATCACTAGTGTCAGATAAATTTCTTTTTCAGGCAGACAGTGATAGATAGATATGATAATGAACTCTCTGATTTGATAGGGTTTCGTTCATAGCCTGGTCATAGTGTCAAGTTTTAGTTTTTCAGCGTCAGGAAAAATGCATTTGATTTCCACCAAGATGATTCATTTTCTTTCCCAACCCAACCCAGCAACTTTTTTTCTAGTGCATGGAGCACGACCTAAGGTACTACAACAGCACTGAGCCGAGATAAGTTAAACAAAAGAACAGGATTATGTTAATTACCATTGTTCCTGATTCTCTAGTTCCCCCCTTAACTTCCAGTATTGACAGTCATTTCATTGAGCTCCCACAGTGACACCAGTTGCACAGAGGGGTGAAGGTGCAGTAGAACAATTTCACACATTGTTTTTAGGTGTACACCCAAGATATTTTAAGTGTACATCAAAACATGTAAATCACGAACCTCACAGGTGTGTCTTTGCAAACTTGTGTCATCGGGAGCCTTGTTGAGTTGGAGCACTCTTGACTGCACACTCTGGATTTGTCTCAACCTGGTGTGTGAAATGGCCTTTGCCATCTGGCCATATCAAGGCTCCACATAACAACACTAGAGAACAGTTTGTGCTGATCTCGGAGCTACTTGTAACTGCTAGAGTAGACATGTATTGGATCTGGAAAACTTGCCTCGCCAACATCTAAAACACAAAAGCTGCTATATTTTACCTGGATATTAACAGGTTAATTGTTAAAGTATTAAAAGGGGAGTTGGGGAAGTTTGGCTTTGGGTTGGGAAAAGCTGAGTGTCATGGCTGTTCTTATACTTTGAAATCAGAAGGAACCCAGTTACTTATCATTTTGAAAGCAGTCAAATATTGATGAATGTGTGTTCTGTGTTTACATAAGGCACAAAATGACTACGTTATTTAATAATTAGCTGTACCCAGGTGCAGAAACACCCTTTAACTGGCATGTTTGGAAAGCTGATGAATTCAGTAGCAAGATAAGGCACGGTTTTACTATTTGGTCCCTGCCAGTATTGTGGTTTTAGTTAAAGACTTTATTAAATTCTTCAGTTTTATAAAAATGCTTACCTTTTATCCATTTGCAAATAATTTTTGAAATGCTGCAGTTGTTTAGTCTTTGTATAAATAAACTGCATGCCATACAAAGGAAGCCGTCTGAAATCCACAGAAATTTCTTATTTGTATAAATAAAAAATGCAGAGAGTGTTGCTGCTAAGAGCTCTATTTATATGACAGTGTTATCAGAAAACAAATACATTAACATTGAATGATTTACCTATATTCTGTGTAGCCAGCCATTCAGTGGTAATCACCTAGTATATTTTAGTTAGTGTTGAATACTTCTTACCCCAAATATTTTTAATCCCCCCAAACGTTTATTATTAAATAAAATAAAGAGCATAAAGAAATACTACTACCGGAGAATGAAAGCAGCATAGGGTAGGACATTATCATTGATTTTGTTCTAAAATATTACAAAAATACCCATTTTACCATAAACATGGCTTATATGTATTCTTTTGTAATAAGTTATCTTAGTTACTATGGATCAAATTTTCTCAACCCATGCAGATACCCATTTTTATTTTTTTTAAACTCTCTTGTTCCAGTTCTGTCTTGAATAAATTGTATTATATCCCTGGCAATTTATAATAATACACATTAAAAGCTCTTCATTGTGGTAGTTGCAATTTTGAAAGAATATTAACTCCCTCCAAATATCTCTGAATTATAGATGCTTTATATCACAGTCCTAACCATGTCTACTAAGAAGCAAGTCCTATTGAATTCAGTGGGGCTTACTCCTAGGTAAGAAAGGTTAGGATTGCAGCTGTAACTAGGTAATTAGGATTACCACATTTATAGAACAATCCTATGCACTTCTACTTGAAATAAGTCATATTCAGTTCAGTGAGGCTTACTTTTAGTTATGGAGGGTATAAGGTAATAGATTCATTGGCTCAATAAATCAGTTTAAAACATTTTGATAGACTAATATTGATCAAATAGGCAGCAGATTTTGAAAATAAATTCAGGTTGAACTTTCAGACGGCAGCAGAGACATTATGAAACTGCAGGGAATATCTTAAGGTGATGGCAACTACGGCATAACCAAGTGTCTGAAAATGTTGAGTTACTGTTTCAGAACTGTTCACTTGCATGCTTTTCTTCCAAATGATTAAAAAATCATTTGCCTGAAACTCATATGATGAAGTATGGCTGCAATCCCAACTCCACTTACCTGGGAGTAATTTAATCTAGTGCTTTGGAGCAGAGATGGTTCGTTTTTGTATGTGGCAATATTACTCAACTTCCAAGAACTTCATGGCAGACACAAATTTTAGAGGGAAGGTTTTCTCCAGTACTGCATTTCCACCATGGGAAAAGCATGTTGAACTTTCATGTCATGCAGTTGATGAAGGACCAGGTGATTTGCTAGAAAACTAGACACTCCTAAGGGGAACAGGAGCAGATCAGATATCTGAGCCTACTCTATGCTTTGAAGAACTCCTAGGTTGGCTCTGTCCTTCTTTATCGTCGCCTCAAATAGATGTCAAAGAAAAATTAGAAATTTTTTTGGTAATCTTTTTAAGTCTCCTAAAATAATTTTTAAAAATGCCATTAAGTAAACTGCCTGCTATCCTACTTTGGTTGTTTGGGCCTTTTTATTCAATATGTTAATATCACAAATAAATGTGGTCTTTGAATAATTTCAAAATAGTATGAATTTGCTAATGATTCAGTAGTATAAGAACTCAGTATTGTTCAACAGATTTTAAAAATTCCCTAACTTATTTTTGAAACGGTTTTAACATAACTAATATGCTTGTCTTCCCTATACCAGTTCCTTTCACATAACCAATTATCTTTTCATTACAAATGGCTAAACTTAGTACCAGCATTTATAAATATGTGTCCAGCACTAAAGCACTACTAAAAGTGTGGTATTTTAACACTAAATCTTTGAAAGGGAAAAGATTGTATTGATTGATTGTGATATTTATTGGGTCATAATGTATTTAAATTTTCTTTAATGCATATGTTAGTGATTGTTTACTGTGATAAAGTGCACAAAGGTCTCTGCAAGCAATTCTACATGGAAAGAATTACCTCATGTCAGTGGTCACTTCTCAATTAAAAGTTCCATTAGCAGATGATTCCAGCTTCTGGTTTGTGTACTGATTGCATTTTATAGCTCCTAAATCAGGCTTCCTAGACAGGGAATAAATAAACAGTTAAAGTATGTGGTAATGGCATCCTGATCTTCTTTTGCCTTTGGAAACACCTAGGTCCATTTAAGTCAATTAAGTTCAGAATATTTAGTGGAATAAATTGTCATGTTTGAACTCTTACTGAAAATGAGTACTCTGCTGATTTGAAGATATTGATTCCTCTCAATACGTGTTCCCACCACATGGATTAATTATAATTACCTCTGCCCACTTGTTTTTTTAAACAAATGCTTCATATAGAAAAGTTATACTTCTTGCTGGTAATTTTATTCTTCATGAACTTGCAACAGGATAATTCTTTTGAACAAACTAATTCTGGGACACTCGTGCTCTTAAGGGCCTGTGGCTATCCGTGCAGAGTGGCAAAAATGCTTCCTTAATGCGGATCATTATAGGAAATTGTAGTCTTGTGATTCTGTTCTGTGCACAGAAACAGATGTGCAGATGTGTGAAATATGACTTTGAAACTTCTGCTTGGAAGATAAGCACAAGTCCTCCCATATCTGTTTGTAGTTTTGGTTATCTGTAAAAATGACTACAGAAGCTGCTGGAGAAGTAGCAACAGCAATTAGTATGATTATTGTAGAATATTTAGAAGCAAATCTGTGTAATTGAAACACCAGAGGCCCATAACGTTGTCCTGTGTGTCTGCTTATAATAGAAGTACGTAGCTATTTTTCTGTTTAATATGTGTGAGTAATAGTTTCTTTCAGTGTAAAAGAGTAAATTAATCATTCAGGGGATCGTGAATTTGATGAAAGGAGCAATAAATGAAATAAATAAATACTGAGGATTGTATGCAATCACTGTGTGAGCTGAAGGCAGTTTCTACAACTGTCTTTTTCTGTTCCCACGCCCACCCCTGAACAGTGGGGCCATGCCATATGGGGACTGCAGTGTGGTTGTGGTTGTTGTGGAATTCACGTGAAATTAAGTGGAGCACCATTGGGTCAAGATCCCTCCATCTGCTTTCAGGTGATTCGTTTTCCAATTGCAGTGCCATATGACATCCCCCCCCCCATTAGCCTGTGGTTCTGGAGAGGGGTTTGAGGGGTAGAGAGAGCTGCTGGCCGAAGGGGGGGCGGTGAGTAGAAAAGTTGGCTGCGCAGTTTTCCACTTGCACAACCATTGAATATAAGTATGGGTGTTTAAGTAAAAGGATTTAAGTAAAAGGATAAAACAGTGTAATACATCGGGGAAAATGTGTTTGAGATAGGACAAAAAAGTATGATTTAACAAACAAATAAAATAGAATGTTTTATTTTAGTATTGTATTATTTTTAAATTGTAAAAATACCAAGTTTGTCTTAATATTCTGCTGTATATTAAATCTGAACATTAGGCTGCTGTGGCTGCAGAAGGATGCATTTGAATGTCTACATTAAATCACAACTTAGCAAGACACGACTGAGCTTCAGCAGACCTTAGACTTGCATGCTTCTTCTCCCATGTGGCCAGAATGAGTTCAGAAGCAACCATCTTAGCTTAACAGCATTTTGCACGCTTAAGAAAAATTGCTACCAAGAGCTTCCACACTTTTCTTCCTGGCTGCATGGGAGAAGCAGCAGGGAGTGCTCAAGCCTGATGTATTTTTAGTTTTTAAATTTGAAAATGAAGGACCAAGGTGAGCTTGGCTTGATCAAGAAACCCCAGAAGCCTGGGCATGTGTGCAGCTACTGCAATGTGTGGCTTATTATATTTTGCCATGTAGAAAGAGAAGAGCTTAACTGTGACTAACTTATCAAAGAACTGCTATACATTTCGCAGATGCCTATTTTAAAAACTTAGCTTTTACACTAATTGGAATATTAACTATTCATCTCACCTTGTTTATACAATGAATGTTTCTTTTGTCTTTTATATTTGGAGAAACTTGGCTATGGGAAACTGTGCCATCTTGATTATAATTTTAATTAAACACAATCAAGGTGGCCTAAAAATGTTTTATATAGTTTTTAGATTAAGTTATAAATGTTTGCTGTGGAGCTACCTGAAGATTGATAGATCTGCATTTGAAAAGCATTATTTTTATATTGATTCTTAATGTAGTAAATTACTAAAGTTATTTGGCAGCAAACAGAAATGGCCTGTGATGTTGTTCACATTTATTCTCCTGATAGCACCACAATTTGCATTAATTGCATTGCTAGTGCACTCACTTATATTAAAAGGCTTCTACGATAATTAATCCTTTTTATTTCAAATCATTTTGGCACAATTTCCAGCAATAAACACTCATAAAAGACAGACACTTGAAAAATAACATGCAGGTTCTTTCAATATACCTATTGCTATTTTCCCTTGACAAGGAGTTATTGATAGGCTTCTAGGAGCCAGTGTTAACATGTGGCTAAGAATTAAGACCCATATGAAAAATGGTAAGTGGATTATTTTGCATAAAAAATAGACAGTTCTTGAATCTGTGTAATTAACCTGTGTTTAGAAAATACCTTGATTTATGCCTACATTTGTATTTCAGTTGCATACATTATGGAAATTTAATTTATAATCCATTTAGCTGATGTGATCATAGTGTTTAGGGCCATCATTTATTAGTGCTTGTATATTAAATGCTTTAAATGCCTAAACCTGACTTGTGTTGGGGGTGGGGAGGGGGAAAATATATATAAGGATGCAGAAGTATTTGGTGAGTCAGTGATTAAATTCAGCTTCAGATTTCAGGTAGCTTTGATATATTTACCAAAGTTGTGGAGTGTGTGTGTCTGTTACTAATTCAGAATAGCAAACTGTGACCATACAGATTGCAAATTAATGATTTACACTTGAAGTTTACTTTTTCAGCTACACAAAGAAAGGTTTCAGTTTTCATCCCTTTCCTAAAAATGCCTCCTTGGCTTTGATCTTGTTATTCATACATTCTTGGGGCTAAACTGTCACACAGTGTTTGTGTGTGAAGGTATTTTGATAGGGCATCATTAGGAGATTTGTGCTTTTTACTGCCCTTCGTGGTTCTTTAATTTTTTCTTGACCCTGAATACAGAAAGTTTATGAAGATTTGCATTTGGAAATAGAAGGAGCCCCTCTGTGCTCATATACATGCTGTTAATGAGAGTAATTATGGCAGCTCATCCAAGAGCAGAAACCTCAAGACCTAGAGCGGAGGACTATAGGACATACAGCTAATTACAAATGAAACAAACAAACCCAGAGTAGCATAATCTGCAGCTTCCAGTGTTTAATTGAAAGCTGTCATTAGCTATCACTTTATGGTCAGATAGATAGGCGCATCATTCTGAATGTCTAGGTGAAAGCAGTATATGTCTACCATTGATAAATAGGGTGGCACATAATTCAGTTTAATACTATAACAGCCAGTAAATGCATTGGAATTAAGGACTCTTAGCATATAGAGCGTGGGGTTGGTGTTTGCCTATCCAAAATCCTGGTGAGGTATGGAAAAGAAAGGCCGTTATATCTTAAGGGCCAGAAAACATTCTAGCAGTGAATTGACCGAGTGACCCAAGGACATTGGTTCACTTGTAGGAGAACTTGAATTTGAAGCTGCTAGATAGCAGCAGTGGTGCATACCTACTTTTGAAGACTTTTTCTAACTTCGATTTTAATGCATTATCGGTAGATAGCACACTGATTTTTTAAAAATGTGCCACCTTTCTGTTAGACACCAGTCACCAAGGCTACCTGACAAAAAAAACAAACCCCTAACTTTACTGCTTTTATAAAATAACAGTAAAACAATGGCAATATTCATAGCCTTGTAATATTTCATACAATGTAGATGCATTAAAAAGTTTGTACATAATTAACCATATGCCTCTCTCGCTCAGGGTTTGTTACTGCATTTAGCTTTTCTGTCCAAGTGCAGAATTTGGCATGGGGTATGGATTCCCATGTTGTGAGAATCTCTCCTTTCATGTAAATAAATGAGGGGGACACATGTCTTTACTGGGTGGAATCTCAAAATATAAAATGGGGTGGGTGGGGGAACATGTATAGCACTCCCATAGGAGATGTCTTGCTAAGTTTCTGAAGTGAAAGGACATAGTAAATACTTAGCTTCTGAAGTATATAAAAATAATTCTCAACTTTACATTTTTTTTAAAGGCTTTATATGAAAATATGCTTGTCGAGCTTCCATTCGCCAGTTTTTTCCTTTCAAAGTTGTTGGGAACAAGTGCAGATGTGGACATTCATCACTTGGCTTCACTAGATCCCGAAATGTACAAAAACCTACTTTTTCTCAAGAGCTACGAAGGGGATGTGGAAGAACTTGGGCTGAATTTTACTGTGGTGAATAATGAATTGGGGGAAGCACAGGTAAGGGACTTTGGCTTTTAATTTCTCAGCAATGTTTCTGTTCAGATGTCATAATGATAAATTATATGTTCATCAATGACTTGGAGTCAAAGCATACAGGCACTCTTTGTATTGATACTCATCAAACTAGCTCTTATGGCAAGTCACATATGCCTTTAGATACAAGCTTTGGTTGTTATAGGGGAAATTATTACATTAATTTTTGTATTTAAATTAAAAATGCTTTGCATCAACCTCAAGTTCTTCAGTTTCATCAGAAGCACTTACACATTGGGATATGTAGAGAATACTGCTTTACAAGTGTCACAAAGTGTTTGCCTGTTTGCCTTGCCTGTTGAATTGTTTTCATAAATAGTTGTGGCTGATGACTCTAAAATGTTGGTATGGAATACTGAATTTGTAGACATTCAGGATGCTATGAAGGGCAATTCTACATGGTAGGTAATGACTCGAATAGAAAACCCTAATAGTTGGTTAGAGTATATGAGTTAGAGTATATGAGCTCGAATACAAAAGAACTGGGCAATTAGTTCCAGAGGAACTTTGCATTGTTCTTTTCGAACAGGAACCCCTGCTATGCGGCAAATGCTCACTGAAACAGAGGAGAATTTGAAAAGCAGTGTGTGATGCAGTAAGGGGGTCCTGCCTAAGCCCTTGGGTGCACCTAAAGTATCTCGTTGGATCTCTGCCATTGTAATTACTTCTGCTGGGTGCTTCTGAGAATATCCTTGTGAAAGAATTTAAGAAGAACAATTTCATATCTTAATTGACTGTCTTTATAAGGAAGCAGTCCAGCTACCAATAAAGGAAAGCTATTATTACTTGGAGAAAATCCAGTCTCAGACACAATCCTAATCATACTATTCAGATCAAGGGGACTTTTATGTAAATCCAGTTAAAAGTAGGGTCTTAAATACAAGTGACCCATCTGTACCCCTGAAAGTCTGCTGGATATTGGGTAGAGAAGTCTAGTAAGAGGCCACTGTTAAAACAAAGTCAACAAGAGCATCAGGTAGAGCAGGGGTCTGCAACCTTTAAGACAAAAAGAGCCACTTGGACCTGTTTCCGAAGGAAAAAAAACTGGGAGCCGCACAACCATTGGGACATTTAAAACAAATATATCTCCGGAGCCGCGATCTGACAGCGGGCGGGCAGGTGACGTCGGGACGGTGCGTGACTAACGCACGCACTGCCCCCATGCGACGTCACAGCCAGTACAGCGCCCGCCACAGTGGGGAGTGTCGGGGCGCACAATGCGCCTCCTCCCCTCGCTAGTATCCGCCCCGGAGCCGTGGCAAAGGTGTAAAAGAGCCACATGCGGCTCCGGAGCCGCGGGTTGCTGACCCCTGAGGTAGAGTTTAGCCGTTGTACTGTTACTTGCAGAAGATACTTGTTGCAATTGGCCGCGCCCATCATCACCATCCCCTGCTCATTGTGTCCATTTTGCTAGTTGAAAAGATTAATTACCAGAGTCTCGGATTAAACCACAATATCCTAAATTTGGGTGTAATGATAAGTATTGAGGTAGAAAGGGAGGTGGATTTCATTTAGAACCTAGCTTTAATTCCTGATGATTGCTTAATTGCTTAATAATGCCTAATAAATGCATCCCAAATCTATCACCATCAACCACATTGTTCATGATGTGGCTCTTCAGACCTTGGACTCTGGCATAGGAACTTGTGTTACATAGTCAGACCACTGGTCTATCTAGCTGTTGGTTATATATGCTAGCAGCACCTCACCAGAGTTTCAGATGTTCTCCCTCTTAGTTACAGCCCTTCTGTCCTTTCAAAAAATTTAATCGTTTCAAAGAAAACAAATTGGAAAGTGTGATGATGCCGTTGACTTCACAGAAGTGTTGACAGTGTTCAATCTGGCAATGGGAATTGAATGGCATATTGGAGGGCACTAGAATAGCAGTAATTCCAAATAAATGTGTGTTGCTATGTGGCTATATTGTGCTCAGTAGTCTGACACAAAAGGCATCCAAGCACAGAGGCCTCCTTCTAGACTAGAAATGTTTGATAATGGAGCAAAGGGCTACATTAATTGGTAAATCTAGACCTGAGTGTCAGCAGTGGCCTGCCCTGTTTTGCTGCCTGAGGCAGAGCAGGAAGGGGCCATGCCTCACTTACCAGTGCATAGCTTCTGGTGAGATCTTGTGAGAGGTCAGTAATATCTTGCTGGAACCTGGATAGCACAACCTGGGATTCTGTCATCTAATGTGCCCCAAGTGTCACATTAGATTCTGGTGACTGGGAGGTCTAGAACAGGCTTCTTCAACCTCGGCCCTCCAAATGTTTTGAGACTACAATTCCTATCATCCCTGACCACTGGCCCTGCTAGCTAGGGATCATGGGAGTTGTAGGCCAAAAAAACATCTGGAGGGCTGAGGTTGAGGAAGCCTGGTCTAGAATGTTCTGTGTACTGTATCCAGTTTCTCTCACACACAGCACATAATGATTTTCAGCAACAAGGAGGTTGAGCTGTCACCTTGCACCTTGGAATATACCAGGCAAGATCTAGCATGGCTTGGGGATACCCCACCTGGTGCTATCTCTAAGACTTTGCTGTATCTGAGATCTTGGGGCCTATAAAGCACTTCGCTAACCTGGTTGGGTGACATCCTCAGCCCCACCTTGCATACATGCGTAACGGACCCAGAATGTGCCATCAACAGATACCCACAATCCTTTTTTTTGTGGGGGACAATGCATTTTGAATTCAGGAATCTTCTCCAGAATTTTGGCAGAGTAGAACTGATTCATTCCTGGCTCTGCCAAAACTTCACTGACTGGAACTCCTTGCATTTGCTCATCCCTAATTATATATTAAAATATTTGTGGTCAGAATGTTAAGTGTATTCTTGAAATAGTTTGCTTCTGTATTGCAGCTGAATCTCGTTGATAAAGCCTCTTTAGGGGAATGTCTATTTTTTTATTTATTCATGGAAGAAGTTCTTTTGGGTTTGGGTGTGGTCAAAATGAAAGGAAAAGCATTTAAAAAGGTATATTGCCAGATTAAAGACCTGTGAACTATGGCCTGCATGATTTTAAATAGACTTTATAGTTATGCCATCTAGTGGCAGAAGGTGCAACAGAACTCCTGCCTAAATTTAGTTAGTAAGGAAGGACTGGGTTTTCAATTGCTGCTCATATCATGCCGTAAATGCCCATTTGCGTTGATGCTTCTGCGTACAAATAATTCATGAATTAGTGATCAACAGTAATATTGGGCGATATATAGGCTGATATGCCACCAGATCGTCATCAAGGATATTAGGATTTAGGAGGAAAAACAGTTCATAAGACTGACATTTATTTCATAGAATATTTTTATGTTTTACAGGTGGTTGAACTGAAGCCTGGTGGAAAGGATATTCCTGTCACTAGCGCCAATCGAATCGCATACATCCATCTTGTGGCAGACTACAGGTTAAACAAACAGATCAGGCAGCATTGCCTTGCATTTAGACAGGGTCTTGCCAATGTTGTTAATCTTGAGTGGCTTAGAATGTTTGATCAGCAAGAAATTCAGGTACTGTTGCACAGCTCTGTGGACAAAATAATTTAGTAATATAAACCTTTGAAAATCCTGCCTGAAACTAAATTATACACCTATCTTTCCCTATCTGTTCTAGGTTTTGATATCTGGTGCACAGGTTCCTATTAGTCTAGACGACCTTAAAACTTTCACAAACTATTCAGGCAAGTATATTGTAATTCAGATGATAAATAAGACAAAATCAAAGGTATGAGCCAGGAAGGTTGAGCCACAATTTTCAATTGAAGAATTAACTGTGTTTAACTTTTCCCCATTTCATGGGATGCAAATTGGTTCTAAATTTTAGTTGGATCATTTTCCACATCACAATTTTAAAGAGCAATACTTAAAACAACAGCAGCCGGTTACAACAAAGTCCTTTATTGGCTCAATTTTATATTAGCGAACCCTTGGATGATGCCCAGTGCCACCAAGAAGACTGAGAACACCAAATATATAATAATGTCATACAAGTGTACAATAATTCATGATGATCAGAATGCCCAAGAACGTCTGCTACAATGAGTTTTTAAAGCTACATTAATACTGTCTTAGGACATGAAAGAAAATACTCAAATGTAGTCCATTTTCAGTATATTATCTTGGATTTTAGTGTTTCAAAACCTGTTGCAGTCATTGGTGGGAGACCTTGTCACACTTTGTCTGCTGTTTCCCTCCTGCTAATCTGGGTCCAACCCCATAAATTTAAATATGCATATGTTTAATGAAAAGATAGTGAAGGCGGATAACCTTCCAGCTGGAAACTATAACTGAAAGTCCTGATTGCTGTATTTGGTATTGTACCCTTTCCCCATGGCGCTGAGGCTCCCAGCTGGGTCTTCTTTCCCCATATTGGTCTGGCTCAGACTTGCTTAGTCTTGGAGATGGAACTATCCAAGGTGCCTTCTCACTCATGCCTTTGTTTTTCACCATTTCTGCTTAATGTGCAAATGTTGCATTGATTGAGCTCAGTTTTAGAATGCTGGGCTGCTTCCAAAATGTGTTGAATCTTATGATGTTGCACGTTTATTGAATCCCTGAAAAGGCTAATATGGAATGGGACATGCCATTCTGTTGCTCTCAGTACTGATGTATCAGGTGGTTCAGAATATGTTGGTTCTTTTGCTGGCACATGTGGGCTGTATAATCTGCACATCTGATTTTCTGCAGTGAGTACTGTAAGATGTGTGAACAAAAGAAACCAGTAGTGAGGAAATGTGCAACATGGATGGCATTAGATGATATCTGACTGACACATTTCAATCATTCAGATTTATCAGTGTATCCAGAATGCACTGTAGCTGTCTCTTAATAGTATATCGTAATAGCGCTGTTCAACATTGATACAACTTGTTTTTCTTTTGCAAAATTGTAGGTGGTTATTCTGCAGATCATCCAGTAATCAAAATCTTTTGGAGAGTTGTAGAAAGTTTCACCGATGACGAAAAGCGTAAATTGCTCAAGTTTGTGACAAGCTGTTCACGGCCTCCACTCTTGGGGTTTAAGGTATCTGTGTTCCTGAAACTGGCTTAACAGAAGCATAATCTGATATATTGCAGCCATTCCCATGCTTTAGCACATTAAGAAATAATTGCTCAACAATTTAAGAAAAAAGCACAATAAATAGGAGCACTCAACATTTGCACACAACATTAAGTGCTCATCAGTTCCTCTGCCTGATTTTTGGGGAATCCTCCATGCCACTGACACATGGTGAAGTATTTTCAGGAGACTAGAGTAGAGGGCATTGAGGGATTTTGTGTTCTTCATTGAGTAACTATTTCTAGACCTTGAGAAATAAGGTTTCGCTGATCCTCCGGCTTATCACATATTCTATGCCGCCCATCTCTATTTTTGCATTTTCTGTTGTGTCTGGAATGATTAGTTAACTTCTTGATATTGTGAGCTGCTTTGAGTATGGCTTACCATTGGGAATCAGCATACATATAGATGACGATGTACAGCTTTGTATTTCTTATATGCTCATTACAGGGACTGTGCCTACCTGGTAAAATCCTACCACGTAGTGCATATTATTTGACATGAGGAGCAGGAAAGATGCTTCCTCCATATATGGGCAAAGATTCCCAACAGCTGTTACCGCTGTCTGATAATTGTGTAGGTTGATGAATAACTCCTGTCAAATGCCAAGAGCTGTTATTGTTTGCCCACCAAGCTCAGGGAAATGTACTGTTACCATGCTGCGCCCAAGCAGCATAGGAGCCCTGAGATAAGTAGCATAATTCAGTGTGACTATTACAAATGCTGTTGCAGTGCTTTTTTGAAGATGAAGAGCACCATGTACTGTAAGTAGTAATTAGTATTTGCAATGAAATAAGTGGATTCATTTAATGAAAAAAGATATATATTGAGGGCAGCAATTAGTACAAAATGTCTTCGGTAATTAATTGTACATAGCTGCATTAAAGTAGAAGATAATTAAATGTTACTGTTAAGAACATAACTTTCTAATAGCCTGGCTTTGAAATCTTGTCCATGCTACATTGTGGAACCTTCACCTTTGCTAAAGTTAGTTCAGACTCATTTAGAAGAATGCAGTATGTCTTGAAGTACTTTTACTTATAAATAGCACAGTCACGACTTGCACTGTTTAAAAAAGGGGGGGGAAATGGAAGCCTTTACTGCCAGCAGCTTCAGCTCACAATAACATATGCTCGAGCTAATTAAAGTTTAATAAGTTTAATAAATGAGATTGTTACAGACAAAAAAAAAATCATTAAAGTGCAGTTGGAAACTGTTAAGTTCCAATCAGGTCACACGATAAATTGATGATGCTTCTCACTTCTCTACTATTGCAGATTCCCGTTCCACAGTATTTAATTATTCAACAAATGGTGCCCTTGGCTTGACATTTCAATATAGAACTTCATTTTTAACATTTTTAAAGCTTAAAGTAGGAAAATTCAATTAGCATTTTGAAAGGAACACTAAAAATACAGCATTTTATCTATGACATACATTTTAAGGCCTCCATTTAAACAATAATTTAACTTAAAATCTCATTAACCTTCTGGCATGGGGTGTTAGGATTTTTTTTTACTTTTTTGCAGTTTCTAAAACCAGACAATCTATTTTCACTCACCAAAGCATTTGATTAAATTAATAAACTCTTGTAAAGAAAAGGAGAGCTTTGGATATAATGTGGAAATGTTTTAGGCACCCCTAGGGTGGGGGGCGGGGGGCAGGAGGAGAGATCTTGTTTTCTAAGAACTGAGGAAAACCTATTTTCTTTTCCTTTGGGGGGGGAGGAGGGGTAAAACCATTTTACACCTTGGGAATGTTCTTATTTTGTTAGAGGCAGAGTTGTTAAGTAGCTAGATCAGAGCTTTCCAAACTGTGTGTCGCGACATGTTAGCGTGTTGGCTTCAGTGTGTAGGTGTGTCTTGCAAACGCTCCCTGCACTTCTTCAGGTGCTGGAAAGGATTGTTTTCACCTCTGGTTTGCTAGTAAAACTGAATTACTGTGTCACGAACTGATGCATGTCTAAAAAGTGTGTCACCAACATGAAAAGTTTGAAAAGCTCTGAGCTAGATGAATCGGGAATAGGCAGCATGTCTGTGACCAAAACGTTCCTTCAAAGCACTTTGATACGGTTTGACATTTTTGGGAGTACCAGATAATAATCTCTCTGTGTGTTTGTGTGTGTGTGAGAGAGAAAATGTATTTGATTCCTCAGATGTTAGAAAATGATTACTTTCAGCTGAGAGCTGACCTCTGGACTTCACACAACAATCTCCCCACCCGACCTGCCATGCTCACAATGGTGTAATGCTACATACTTTTTCTCTAAGTGTTCTATTGCTGTAAGAAACAAATGGTTTGAGGATTATTTAAATGTATGTGTAGATAAACACCAAGTGCACATTACAGATTGCTCAGCTTCATAATACATCTTGATTCCTGATAAACACATGCAAATTAGCTTTTCAGTGAATCAGTTAGGTTTTTAACGACAGAATATGTGTTTTGTGGAACAACAGTTGTGTGTTTATTTTTTATCTACGGGCCAATAATCACATTGCCGTGTTAAGCTTACACAAGAATCTCAATGCTAATCCAGTTTTACTTGTAACAGATGACTTCCATGCTGTATCAGAAGCTGCTTTTGAAACTCCTCTTGATTTCAAAACCAGCATTGGCTGCTTTTAAAGAAATTCTGCTTCTTCAACCTTTCTGTGGATCCTGGCCAAAATCTCAAGCTGGCAACTATCATTCCACAACACTGTTGAATAGTAAAATTATAAAAATGAACTGATGTGGGCAAAATACCTTCTGGTTGCCCATTTCACATAAAATTCCACAATAGGAGGTTATTGTGACTTCAGAAGCTAAAATAGTGTATCTCTTAATACACGTTTAGGGGCTTCTTTAAGGCTACAAAGAAACTTTTATTTGGATTGTTTTTCCCCTCCTTGTTTGGATGTTTGCTTTAATCCTTGTTTCATCGTTACATCTTCTCTCCTGCCCCAGGAATTGTACCCTGCTTTTTGCATACACAACGGAGGCTCTGATTTAGAGCGACTACCCACTGCCAGTACCTGCATGAATTTATTGAAGCTTCCAGAGTTTTATGATGAGAACCTTATGCGAAGTAAGCTGCTCTATGCCATTGAATGCGCTGCTGGATTTGAGTTGAGCTGAGCTGAGCTACTCTAATGCTCTGTTGAGGAACTAATCAGTGCCTACTCCTTACGCACCACCCACACCAAGCAGATTAAGAGAATCCCACCTAGGTTTCTGCAACTCATCTTTCCTGTCAAATACTCTCAAGTAGGTTTCAGTTTCAGTGCAAGATGTTATTTCTCTGTCATTCATTAAGCATTTAACTGTATCAACGGTATCTTACTCTGATTTCAAAATAATGACGCTGTGTGCAGTTTGGTAGGCTTTCCAGGAAAGAGCATATTTGGGGCACAGTAACATCATTTTGAAAATAACCAAAGATGAAGCTTTGGCTTTGCGCTGTTCAAATACAGAATAATTCCATAAGCTGGCAATAAAGCAACATACAAAGCAGCCCACTAGGAATAAACAGGGTGATGACTTTGGAGAGGGAAGCAGGCATTTTGCAAGTGGCTCGGAACTGAGAGGCTAAAAGCAGTTCCACTTTTTTTCTTCTTCAAGCGGCAGAAATTGTTTACAAACCTTTCTGCAACTGCAGTTTGTTGCAACTGGGGGGGGGGGGAATGCATTTTTATTACCGTGGTAGGCATTGAAAGAAAGCGTTTATTTCACTTGTGTGTGTGCGTGTTTTTTCAATACCTTCAGTTATCTGAATGGGCATGCCTGTTCTTCAGTCACTACCTTAACCTGTGTCTTGATTAACTGGACATGTTCTTTCCTTCTTCTGTTCCATTTTCTCCTGTGTGCCTGTAGACTTTTTAATGCGACAGACTTCTTTGGCATATATAATACATACGATAGCTGTGACTTTGGAAAAGAAATACTTGTAACAACTATTAAAATATATTTGAACCGGAAGCTCCAGGCTTTTAATCTTTTATATCTGAAAGCCTGTGGGTGGGTGTTCACAATACCCTCTTTAGCTTTCTCTGTCAGGAATAATTGTGGTTGGTTGTAGAAACTGGGCTTTCCTTCGTTATTTGCCATGATTAAACAACTACGAATCCATTTGCTCAGTTAGCAGTTAGCTGCTTGGACACGGGGAAGGGAGTGCATCACTGGACTATGTTTGACTGACAAGGCAAACATTTGTTTCATGTGGTTCAGAAATGGTTATGGCACTGGGTCAACATTTGTCTTCACGTGCAATTCTCACTAAATTATTTTTTTAATAATATAATTAGAACCTAAATCATTAACGGGCAGAATCAAGTGTGTCCTTTATTGTCAGTTGGAAAAGGCCTGAGAACTTTTACATTGGGGGGCCCTTCCACTTCCGGCCTCCTAGACCGAAAGCTATTTTACTGCTGGGGAAGCTTCTGAATTTCATATTTAATTAGCAGTAAACAGCAATATATTTTAAATGTGCAGAAGAGCTCTTGAGTGATTTTAAGATGTTTACTAGTGTTAGTACAAAAAAATGTATAATTTCATGATTTGGATAAGAAATGAAGTGTTAAAAATACTATTTGTAGTCACAATGTACAGAAATAAAACAATTGTTTTCTTTTTGGTTTTGCTCTAAGCTGCTTTATTTATGGTAACATTTACAATGCCCTGCCTATTCTGTTCCTGATAGCTGGTTGCCTGTGTTCTTTTTATTTTTATTTTTATATAGATTATGGAACTTAACACAGAAGGACTATAGAAACCTTTAACAGGACTGCTGCCTTCTCTAAAAAGTAAAGCCTGGACATTTCCTTTAAAAAACACACACCATTATTTATTCTATAATCCAAAGTATTAAATATTTTGAAATTATTTTTTCAACTGAATTAATTTGTTGGATTAAAAGCTGTCATGTTTGTAAGTTGTAAAATGTAAATTAAACTCTTTTTGTATTGAGTCATAGTATTTCCAGGGTTTTGTTAGTTTTAGGCCACATTATTTTAACGTCTGGTAAGTTACAGTTTACTCTTGTTGTGCAAGCATAATGCACAGTTTCTAAAATGTTATCAAGGAAGCCAAAACAAGAATGAGGCTGACACTGGCCAAAATCAAATGAGCTATTCCCCGCCCCTTTCTCTTCCATGCCACATTGCAACCATTTTTAAACAAAATGTTTTTGCAGGCGGTCTGCCGTGTGCTATAAAGTGCTGCTCTTAGTGCTTTTGGATTGGGAGGAAGTATATTAGCACATACTTGACTTTGTCCAGTATGTTCCTATGGGCAGGACCTACAGCATAGGTGGTGTAAAATTCCAAGGGCTAAAATCTTAATGACAATTAGCCAGTGAAAATAAGCAGGGAGCAGCAGAGCCTGAAAGGAATACAGTCAGTTTTTTCCAGCCTTGGAAAATAAAAAAAATGTATTGCAACATCATGCTGCCTGGGAGCTGGCAGTCATATTTATTATGCAACCAACTAGCAAGATACCAACCAGTTGTCAGAATCTGTACAGAAATGCCCATGTTGAATTGGTAGGTGAATGCAGCCCCACTTGTCATATCTGTATCTTTCCTAGGGCCTCATTTCCATCTCTGTATCCCTTGCAATCCTTACCTTAATCCACTGGCCATGTTACTGAGATGTCCACTAGCCACAGAATTGTGTATGTAAATATGACCCTAGAAATGGATGAGCCCTGGAATAAGGGGCAGAGTCTAGTTTTGTTCAGAAAGAAACTTTGGAGGGTGGCATCCACATCTCCACAAGCCTTGCACTCACTCAAGCTGTGTTCGCACTGGCGGTGTGGAGGGAGAGGTCACTCAATTACAGTCGTACCTTGGTTGACAAACGCCTTAGCAGTCAACCGTTTGGGCTCCTGAACGCCACAAACCCAGAAGTGAGTGTTCCGGTTTGCGAACGTTCTTTTGGAAGCAGAACGTTCAGTGGGGCTTCCGATTGGCTGCAGGAAGCTTCTGCAGCTAATCGGGAAGCTGCGCCTTGGAAGTTGAAGAGGCTTCTGGAATTGATTATTATAAGGCTATGGTGGTTCAGAGGGGCCTGTTACCTGGCTCACTGGGCCATTCTACACATACTCTAAATACACATTACTAAAGGATTGGTCTGTCTGTAGCGGTTATACACACCTTTTTGCACCCTCACTTGGAGAAGTTTGAGGCCTTGCCACAGTCGTTTCTTTGAATCATTTGCATGAGTGTCAGAAAAAGCAAACTTCTTCAAGCCAAAAGATTACTCCAGAGTGACAGGTAAGTTGTCCATGGCCAACTCCAGCAACTGAGTCTCTTACCAAGTCTCAAGTGTTTCTTTTTACACAAGCTGCTGCTTTATACCAAGTCAGATCACTGGTCCATCGAGCTCAGTACTGTCTACAGTAACTGGCAGCAGCTCTCCAAGCTTTCACATGGGACATTCCCAGCCCTACCTGGAGGTGCCAGGGAGACTTTCTGTATGCAAAGCAGATGTACCACTGACCTATGGCCCTTCCTCTTTTTCTTATTGTCATCTCACCTTTTGCATTAAAGATAGCTTGTTGTTGTTGTTGTTTAGTCGTGTCCGACTCTTCGTGACCCCATGGACCAGAGCACGCCAGGCACTTCTGTCTTCCACTGCCTCCCGCAGTTTGGTCAAACTCATGCTGGTAGCTTCGAAAACACTATCCAGCCATCTCGTCCTCTGTCATCCCCTTCTCCTTGTGCCCTCAATCTTTCCCAAGATCAGGGTCTTTTCCAGGGAGTCTTCTCTTCTCATGAGGTGGCCAAAGTATTGGAGCCTCAGCTTCACGATCTGTCCTTCCAGTGAGCACTCAGGGCTGATTTCCTTAAGAATGGATAGGTTTGATCTTCTTGCAGTCCATGGGACTCTCAAGAGTCTCCTCCAGCACCATAATTCAAAAGCGTCAATTCTTTGGCGATCAGCCTTCTTTATGGTCCAGGTTTCACTTCCATACATCACTACTGGGAAAACCATAGCTTTTACTATACGGACCTTTGTTGGCAAGGTGAGGTCTCTACTTTTTTAAGATGCTGAAAAATAGCTTACACAAATATAAAAGCCATGCACCCTGTTATTTGACTAAATAGTTTTGAAGCCATTTTTTAATTGCTATATCTCACCCTGGGACCTGCTGGCGAAGGGTGGGTACAAAAACAACAAATTAATATGGCTCGTAGCAAATTAAAGCCAAGTCCAAGAACAAAAGTTTCTCCTCCCATGCACCTTCTGCCCACTCTCTTCAGCTTAAAGGTTGTCATTTGCTAAGTAAAAAGCTGATGGGCATCTTACTCAACAACACAACCCAAACTATCAGATGGTCATCTGTTTGCTCCTAAGTGAGGGAATATCAGATTATCTGGGACTATTAACCACCTCTCTACCCAATCAGTTGGCCACAGGGCCTGTGCCTGTCCCCTGCTGTGAAGCCCTGCACGCGCCTTTGGCTTCCAGCCAGATCTTGCAAAAGATCCATGAGATCCCACTGCAACCCAGAAGCTGCGACTATAGCGTCTTCTCTGCCAATGGGTGGGAGAGAGGCATGGAGGTGCCAGATAAGTAAGGAGAAGTGGTGGTGGAGGTGGCAGCTTCCAGCGACATCTTGCAAGAGCCCCCGCTAGATCTTGTGCAGCTCTCGTGAGATCTCCCTGGAAGCCACTGCTGCTCCAGCAGTGCTGACAGACGGGCACTGCCCCTTGGATTCCTCCGCCCGAGGTGGCTGCCTCAGTCCGCCACACAGATGGGACGACTGGTCAGCCAGAAGCCTATGGATAGTAAGAGAGCGACAGCTGCTGCTTAAAAATGACCACCAGAAATATTGGGGCAGCAGGGAAGAAAGGTGTCCACTGGCCTCACCTTAAATCAGGACTACAATTCCCAAGACCCCTGACCACTGGTCCTGTTAGCTAGGGATGATGGGAGTTGTCGTCCCAAAACCTCTGGAGGGCCAAGTTTGGGGATGCCTGCCCTAAATGCTACCTGGGCTTTGCCCAGACCAGGGTTTCTCGAAAGCTTTGGTCCCCAGATGATGTTAGATTACAACTCCCATCATCCCACCCTAGG
The DNA here is from genome assembly GCF_027172205.1 of Podarcis raffonei. Taxonomy (NCBI): domain Eukaryota; kingdom Metazoa; phylum Chordata; class Lepidosauria; order Squamata; family Lacertidae; genus Podarcis; species Podarcis raffonei. The sequence goes on from NC_070613.1 coordinate 13,182,320, forward strand.
TATCCGGACCAGTGGTCAGGGATGATGAGAGTTGTAGTCTAACAACATCTGGGGGTCCCAAGGTTGAGAAAGGCTAGAGACGTTGCTCCCTCTCCCCACCGCTGTCCTCTTAATAGCGCAGCGCCTCCTCACAGCCGCCAGGGAGCGCGCGCCCGCGCCCGAAATATCCCCCCTCCCACCTGCGGCAGTGGAACGGGGGGGGGGGCGGGGTGGAGACGCCAAAAAGCAGGAGGAGTTATTCTAGAAACTTCCGGAAAGTAATAAACCCCGGCGGAAGTGAGAGCTGAGACTTCCTCCTCTCGCGTTCTCTGCCTTTCTCTCCAGGTTTACAGAGAAAAGAAATTACAGAGGGATGACCGAATCTTCTCAGATCGGGAATTTCCGGGTCCACGTTACGGTAAGTCAAGAGCTGCGTTAATAGAAATAAATGAGGAAATTCCAAGATTCGTCCATAACCGTGACTGAGCGACAACATATTCACCCGGAAAGACGACAGCAAATAGATTTATTTATTTTCTATTTTTATATATTATTTAAACCCAGTTTTTATTTTGGTGTGCACAATTTAATTTTTTTTAAAGGTTGAGCAGAGTGGCTTGCGACAACAGACCAGCGATACTTCGAACCTTTTGCAGGCAGGTATTATAACTATCATCATTATTATTTAATATCATCATTTAATATCACCATATGTATGATTAAGCTGAGATTCCTGGATTGCAAGAGGTTGAACTAGATGACCCTCGGGGTCCCATCCTAATCTACAGTTCTATGATTCTGTGATTATTTTGTTACCCCGCCAGATTGGGTACATCGGAAGGGGTATAAATTATTATTATTATTATTATTATTATTATTATTATTATTATTATTACCTACCTTTCGCCCTAAAGGCCCCAGGGCTGGTATATATACACACACTAAAACCTCTCTCTCTCTGAAAATAAAATGCCATAAGCCAGGGGTTCGGAAGTTGAAACATTCTTAAATGTGTAAAAGCACATTTTTACATGAAATATTTACATGAATTTAAAGGAGAGATTAGAACACTGGTAAATTCCTGCTTGCCTTTATTTTGGGGGGATTGGGTACGCTGCTCCCCAATCAGACATTATATCAAAATTATTTCCGCCATGCAGGCTGAGTTAGGATGAACGAATGGGAAGGAGGAAATCGAGAATCTTTCAAAACCTTGGAAGTTCAGCTAACGTGTCACTCTTCCATTTCCTACATCTAGGGAGGCGCGCTGGTCTGGGGAGGGAGGAAACAAAACAAAAAAAAAAACCACCCCACCAACGGCTCTTCCGACGCTTTCAGCGTGTGACGCACTTCCTGTTTGCGGCCTGAGAGGAGGAGAGGCATCATCTCCACCGTCACGGCTGCCGCTGCTTTATCAGAAAGCGGGAAGGGACGAGACGGGAGCTGAGCGCTGCAGTCGCCGGCCTTGAAGGAGAAGAAGAGCTCGGAGGTGAGGGGAGCGCTGAGGGCGCGGGGAGCCGCGAGGGAAGAAAGGTGGCGGGTATGGGGGGGGGAGAAAGGGGGTTGTTCTGAGGGGCGACGGGGGGGGGGGTTGGTATCTCCACCGCGGGGTTGGCGCCAGGGGCGCGCGGCCTCCCCCCTCCCCTCATACCCTCCTCCGCCTCGCGCTCTCTCCTGATTGGCTGAGGCCCGCTGCAGGGGGTGGGGGGAGGGAGAAGGATGGTTATCTCTCGGCTCGTGCGGGGCTTCGCCTTGGCTTCCGATTCTCCACCCCCCTCCCCCACCACGAACATCCCCCCCCCCCAAACACGGACTAGATTCTCTGGGCATTTGTGCCTCCTTCGCCCTCAAAGGTCGCAATGGCCTAGGCGCCTCTTTCTCCTTCCTTTGTCTGGTCTACCTCTTCTCCAGCCCCACCCCCACCGATCTGTTTCTAACCCCCCCCCGTCCTGGGGTTGCCACCCCGGGAAACTCCATGGGGTGTGTGTGGGAGTGGGTGCCCCCCCGTAGCGCCTTCCGTGAAACGAATCAAAACAAAGCGCGAAAACGGGGGGCGTCGTGGAGTGGGGGCGCCCCATAGGAACGCGTGGCGAGTCTTGTCTGGGTTTCCGAGCGATTTTAGTCGTTCGAGGGCTTCAAGCTTAGCGGAGGCCCAACTTCTAAAAACGTTAATTTTTTCCCGTCCGAAATAAACGCTTAAAAATTCAAAGTAGATCATATTTGTTGTACGCGCAAAGAGGTGGAGATAAGATTTTCATTGGCTACATGCAGCCTATTTCATTTGCGGTCCACGAAAGCTTATCGTGCGATAAGTGAAGGCACCCTAACGCCTTTAATTTTATTTTTCCGTTTGCATTTTTGCTGTGTAGTAGTCTAACATGGCTTGTTCTCTGGAATGGTATTGCTGTTAGCGATTTGTTTTCTGTGGCAATTGCCTGTTTTGTCTCTTCTTAAAATTCTTATTGGTTTTACACAACGCTTTGCAATTACAAGAAGCCTTCCTGGTTTTTTGTAGATTGTTTTTTAACGGCTCTGTGCAAATGTTATCACTATTTAAAAATAAATAAATAAATTGAATCCTTGGTTTCTTTCGAAATTGCTCAGTGAACAAACTGAGCTGAGGTCAGAAACTGCCATTTGAAAACTATTAGGAGGAATAGGCTAATGGTGCTTTGCATGTTTACTTGGATGCGACTCCTGTTGAATATGGTTGGGATTGCAGTCAAGAAGATGTAGAAAGAATAGTCTTTAACTGGCAGCTGTTAAATTGCTTTCGGGGGAGGGAAACTTTTGAAAGTTGGAATCTTAAGATTTAAAAGTTAAGTAGATGAATGCTTTGTATATCTGTTAAAGCATAACTAATAATACTTGCTTGACAAATTTTAGATAAAAATAGCATTTTGAAAATAAAATAAAAAGAGTAGCAGTGTAACTTTTAAAGGACAGTAAATCTCAAGCAAACAATCCCTTGGTTGGTTACTTGATTCAAATGAAACTTTGGAGGTTGTGTAGAGATGATATATACAAATATATGGCTACCTTGGATTTTGTAAAACTAGTGCTGGGTCCAGTATTTCATATTTGGCCCAGCTTTTTGTCAGGAGTGGGTTAACAAAATACCCAAAGTTCACATATTAAATTGTTGATTTTGTTCAGCCTTGTGTAAGCTGCTCTAAGTAAGCCTTGTTTGAAGAGCAAGGGATAATAAATTACTAAAATATATGTTACTTGCTTCAAGTGGGTGACTTAACAGCAAGACTAGACTGGAGGCCATTTATGTGGTACCTCTGCTGATCTTTTGGCCATCTGGGATTTTCCGTGTTTCTCTAGAAATTTCCAGACTCATAATGAAGTAGCTAGGGGAAGGATAGTAAAGTGATGATACATTCTAACACTACAATTTTATTTATTCTTTACAAAGCATACATTTTATTACTCATTAAATATCTTTTGTTGTTATTCTGTGAACCACCCTGAGATCTACAGGTGAAGGGGCAGTATACAAATTTAATTAATGTTAAGAACACATTAGATTATAAATGGAAGTTCATTTTTTTTCTACACTGTGTAATTATTCATTTAATCTTAAAGGTTCAAGTAGGAGGACGACACACTATATTTGTCCTAGAGTTCATTTGTATTCCACAGGAATATTATCTTAAAGCTAAATTTTAGAATTTAAAATTGATGGTTAAATGTATATTCCATGGTTGAATTTCCATTGGCAGATTATGATGGCTGGACTTTAGTAATTGTTTTAGGATTAACTAAAAGCCAAATGCTACATTAGTTTGCATTATTTTCCTGTATTTCTATTTTTTTCTTCACTAAGCTAAAGCTTACTCACCTTTTAGTCTATATTTCTGAATAATTTGGTCCTGGGAGTGAACTTAAGAAGCTGTTTAGTGCAAAATCAGGCCATTGGTCCATAACCATCTGTTTCCATATCACTGTTCTCACAGTGGTTGTCCTATGCCTTTTCAAATATTGCTTCTTTGGTCCTTTTAAAATGTGGGTTAAACCACAGAGCCTAGGGCTTGCCGATCAGATGGTCTGCAGTTTGAATCCCCGTGACGGGGTGAGCTCCCCGTTGCTTGGTCCCTGCTCCCGCCAACCTAGCAGTTTGAAAGCACGTCAGAGTGCAAGTAGATCAATAGGTACCGCTCCGGCGGGAAGGTAAATGGTGTTTCTGTGTGCTGCTCTGGTTCGCCAGAAGCGGCTTAGTCATGCTGGCCACATGGCTGGCTCCCTCAGCCAGTAAAGCGAGATGAGCGCCGCAACCCCAGAGTCGGTCACGACTGGACCTAATGGTCAGGGGTCCCTTTATCTTTACCTTACTGAACCATTTATTTGCAAAGTATATGGTTAAGCAGACATCACTATACCTGCTAGTCAAACCAGACTGAACAAGAAGAGAGAAGTTGGCCTTGTAATAGGATCATTTGCATCCTTAAGGAAGTATTTAGGACAAGAATCATTCAGGAGATAATTAGAAGGTTAAAGCTCAAAGGTCAAGATTAGAAAAAAGGTTGGGTGGAGCATCAGCAGGACATAGGAGTATTCTTAGGGTTTTCAAAAATTCCCAGTAGAGTGCTAGTCTCACCTTTATGCAAGGATTTCAGCATCAGGCTTATTCGCTGTAGTGTGCGAAAAGGCTGTTCAGGGAGAGCTTCCCTTGTGATGAGGAAAATTACACAGGAGGCTGCGATGAGACCAAGAGCAAGTATCCTGTTGCCCAGCAACTATTGTCTCAACACACAATCAGTAGAAAGCCAAAGAACTCTTTATATTTCAGTTTACCCAGTAAAGTTATATATTCATTCAGACAGAAACAGAGTTGTGGCCATCTTAACTGTACTCATTCCAGTACTGTAGCTGAGTTCAAAATACACTAGACTCTCAAAAACATTTATGACTCTGGTAAAGACCTGGATTAACATAGTGTAAGCACTACCTTTTAAGTGGAGCTTTAATTGCTTTTCATATTGAGGCCTGGAATATTTTTGAAACCTGGAAATTGTGGAGCAGGACTATAACTTCTTATTTTTTATTGCAAGCCCTCCTGTGCAGAAGAATCACTTTCACCACCCCTCTTTAGCAGAGTATTTGCCGTACAATTTGGATTGTTGGCAGTTTGCTAGTTTTTAAAATTAAGTTACCAATTTGATAGCTTCCCCTTGCCGAAAATCTATATTGTTAACTTATAATTCATGAAAATTGTGACCAGTTGTTTGCCCTGCTGTGTAACAAGCTAGTCCCTGAATAAGTTGACTTCTATTTTTCTGGGTTTTGCTTCCTTGATGGATTTTTCTGAAGATACATTTTCCAGTATTGCCTGCACTGATACTAGTTTATGTAACAAATGCACATACTGGCTGGTACCAACTTTTATTAGCATTGTGCTATAACTGTACTTAATCTTAAAATATCATTAGAGTGACTTTTGGAATTTGTTTCATGAATATCAGTAAAGCATGTAAGGTGGAGCAGCTTTACACATTGTTTAAATGTGTTTATACATACATATATTTATTTATTCATTTTGTGTTTACACGTCAAGTTTGCAAGTGTAAATATCTGATTATTTTATTTTTTTGCTACAACTCTGATTAGCTTGTTCAGTAGTGATATGTTCTGCACGCAATGTGTGGTGGGGCACTGAAATCTGCTTTCAGTTTTCCTTTTGCATTATAGTTGGGCTTGTAAGATTATGACTTGCCAGAGCAAAACACATTAACCACTAGTCATATGAAGCCTATACTCTTAATCTAATGAGGGCTAGAAATTAATCATTAAGCATTTGTAGGGCCATAGTCAAAGGAAATCCAGGTTCTATTTACTGCATAATGGTGAGGATATAATTTTGCTGATGCATACTGAAAGGATATCCCTTATCAGGCTGATAAATGCTGAAATGGATTTTCTTTTGCTTGCTTTTCATTCCTTTCCCCCCTGCATTGCCATTCTGTTCTTACTTGTAATTTGTAATCTTACTTACATTTCTTATGGTTAGCTTTTCCAGTATATTCTGTACAGGTATTGGTTTAAAATGGAAATACTTTCCAAAAACCACTTGATACTTGATATTCAGAAACTTCCTGGCTCCTTTCTAATCCAGGCTTCAACCTGAGTTTGGTATTGAAACAGGCTTGGTTGTCCTGGTGGATAACTTATGCCAGGAACAAGTATGCAGTTCTTTTGGTCCTTTTGGACTTATCTGCAGCATTTGATACCATTAACTATGGTATGCTTCAGCTGTCTGACATTGGTGGTAAGGCCCAGGGTATCCAGTTCCCTATATCTCTTGAATCCATTCTGTCATTGCTTTCTTCCCCAGGTGAGGCCATCAACTTTTTGGCCCATCGAGCGCATTTTGAATTTTAGAAAGTGCTGTGGGTGCCAGTCAGAAAATGGCTGCTTTGGGAGGCATGGCTTTGGCCCAGCCCACTTCTGTGCCTCCCCTGCAACATTACTTTCCATCGAGGGCATTAGGCACTTGGGTTAATAAAGTTTCTCCATGTGCCATTAGGAAATGGTGCAATGGAAACTTTTCTAATGGATATGGATGAAAGGGGCCCTTCTGTTTTTCTCCTAGAGCTGTGACAGAAGGGAGAAGGGTTCATTGAAATAGGGTTTGAAAGAAACTCTGGTAGATACAGGAGAAATGAATGCATGCATGTCCAGCTATTTGTTAAACTGAAATCTATGATTAAAGCAGACTCGTTTCTATCATGCAGCTTGCCTTTTCAATCAAAATTTGCAGTGTTAATATTTGTTTAAACCCTTGTTTTCTCCCCCAAGGACTATTGTTATCAAAGCAATATAAAACATGGTGGATTATTATGAAGTTCTAGGAGTGCACAGACATGCCTCACAAGAAGACATTAAAAAAGCGTAAGTACCAATCTTTAAAACTGTAGGTAAGCTGCAAATATGTTTTGAATTTCTTTGAATGTAATGTCTCCTCCACATTTTGAGTGGGTAACATGGTCTCATACATCAAGTTACTGTGTTCATTGCTTGTGATCACTGGAATTATTTACTGTATCAGATGATGTTCTGTACCAGACAACTGTCTTGAGAATCGTTAAGGCATGAGAAGAATTCTTGAATATGCTCTTCCAGCAGTTTTTGGGCTATATCCAAGCCTAGTTTGCTCTCGGACTCAATGCATTTTTTCCCTCCCCTTATATCCTGAATTCAGAAGATTTTGCTTTTAGCTAACACAATTCTCATTTTGTCTAGACTGGGAATTTGTGGGTAATGTTGACTATGGTCACTTTAAACAAGCCAACTTCATAAAGGATGATTTGAAGTTGACTTACTTTGATACTAACAATAATCACAATTCCTAAGTGGGAAGCTTTTGCTTTGTCCTCCCTCAACTTAAAGGGAAGGAACAGGTGTATGTGTCCTGGGGAAGAGGCTAGGCTCCTTCATATAGCATTAAATCATGATTTTGCTTTCAGTCCAATACAGCCTTTCAATTCAATACAGGCTCCCGAACGCCTTGGGAGTTGGAACGTTTCGGCTTCTGAATGATCGAAAACTGGAAATGAGTGTTCCAGTTTTCTAACTTTTTTTGGAAGCCGAACGTATGGCGCGGCTTCTTCTATTGTTTCCAGTGTGCCTCCACCATGGGGAACCAATCAGAAGCCATGCCTTGGTTTCTGAACTTTTTGGAAGTCAAACGGACTTCTGAAACTGATTCCGTTTGACTTCCATGGTACGTCTGTACAGCCTTTATACTATGTAGGATGCTATTCCTATTTGCTTGTTCTTATGACTGTCCTAGGTATGCTGTTGCAGTGTTTCCGAGTTAAAACAGCTCTGCATTTCCTAGAAGCAATCTGCCTATTTTAGCCAAGAATTACTGTCCAAATTTTCAAAAACATATCTTAATGAGATACTTTGATCAGTTTGGTTAACTATTAGGGGGAAAACTATAAATAGCATTCACTTCCTTATTCCTTCAGATGAACTTTTTCTAAGAGCTTTGGAGGATCTTGAGAATGCTGCTGGCTGCTTCTCTTTTCTCTATTTAGTATTACTAGCCGTTTGCTAAGATAACTGAATTGACAACTATTGATAGTATTTCCCAGAATCATGTACTATAGTTTGGAGGGCAGGAGCCTATCATTGTTTTTCAATTTGAATATCATAGCAATCTATGGTTAGTGACATTTGGGAAATGGAGAGGGTTATTAAAAGGTTATTAAAAGTATCTTAGCTCTTGCAAACCTTAAAGCTTATCAATGTACACTGTATTATATTATGTTACTATAGCGCTGCCTTCAAATAATTCATATTGGGAAGTTACATATCATTTTATTAAAAGTTCCTGTAATCAGTAAACATCTTTGAGTCCAGTGCTGCAGTAGGAGAGGGGAATTCCCTCTGTGTGTGGGGGCTACATTGGATTACACCCACTGCATTTAAAGTATGTGTTTGATGACTACTTTAACACATTAAAGGTTTGCCTGGTGCCTTCTTTATGCACCTTTAAGCGCCAGTCACATATATTCCTCTTTAACCAGGCCTTTGATTGATTGATTGATTGATTGATTGGCATCCTATGCCCTTTTAAAATGTGTTGGGAGGGAGTTATTGGGTTGTTTTTGTTTTTATTTTGATTATGTATTTTGTGCTTTTATATTCTCATTTTATCCTGTGAACCGCCTTGAGACCTGCAAGTACTGTATACTACTACTACTACAACTACTACTACTACTACTATAACTATAACTTAGCCAATTGAATTAATCAATTTCCCCTCTCATTTGGTATGTGTTGTCCATCTTGAATAAAATCAGCTTACACAACTTCCCCTTTTATTTCAGGTACCGCAAACTGGCATTAAAGTGGCACCCTGACAAGAATCCAGATAACAAAGAAGAAGCTGAAAGGCAATTTAAGCAAGTAGCTGAGGCTTATGAAGTTCTGTCCGATGGTGAGTATTAGATAAATTTAAAACATGTTTTTTACCTTCTAAATCTGACTGCAAATTTGGCTCAAGCCAGTTCCTTACCTTTGCATTTTGGGAAGTTACTTATTTTTAGAATTGATTGCCATCAAAATAACTCTGTGCTGGAATTTTACAGCTTACCTTCCCAGTTGGGATGAGACCATACTACTTGCCAAAGCAAAAGCTGCTGCTAATCTGGGCTAGCAGTGAAACATGTTACACAACTTTTATTTCTTGCCAAAGAACTGGCTGTAGCTGTCTGTGCTGTTTGTTGCAGAGGAGGTTTTTTTTTTACAAGGAATGCTCTCAACTACTTTTTTTTTAAAGAAGAGACAAACAAGGGTTTGTGTTCTGTGTGCTCTTATCTGTTAGTATATTGAGTGGGATTATATTATTAACTATAGAACAAAGCTTATGTTGGACATAAGTTGGTCACACTATTTAACAAAAGCAAACACCAAGGCTTAGCATTCATTCTGTATCACGGATAAAACTGCTTTGTTCTCTGCAAAATATGTTTTATATTTAGGGAAATATCTGGACCCAATAACTGGATCCTCTCATAGTGTAGCATACTAGCTTTTGATTTGCGAGATTAATAAGCCATCAAGTTTATTAGCAATAATGAGATTATGGCACTCTCCCCCCACAGAGGAGTACTGCAAGTTTTTAATGGGTTTTTAAAGTCTACTTATTTTGAATTGCCTTGTTAAATTGACCTTTTTTAATGCTTTAGGTTTCAAATAATTAAACTGTTTTGAAACCATTTTAATATTACTAGTTTTTTTATTTTATGCTTTTTATTTTTAAATAATTGACATGTCTGGGTTTTTTTTTTTTTTTGCTTTTCTATTATGATGAATTTTCTTACATGGTTATGTTTTAAAAGGACAGCCTATTAATGCTGCTGTTGATTCCAGTAGTGTTTGGTTTGAGAGATTCATCAAAGTTATATCAAACAGGTTTTTTTTAATTTGAAAATTTCCTGATATTTCTGGATTGTATTTTTCTGCAACACATGTTTTTAAGATATGGTTAATTTATAGATTTTGAAGGCATTTAGTTGCAATTTGCAGGAAAGAAGAATACTTTTTGCTTCATGGCTGAATAATAGATATGGGATGGGGTGGGGAATCAAAGGGCCTTGTCAGTTAGCAGCTTGAACTTGAACACCATTAAAAATTCATACTAAGTAATGAATATGCCTCTGCTTTTTATTTTATTTGGATGATTACTGTTACATATAGCTGCGTCAAAATAATGTAACTAGTTTTATATGCATAGCTTACATATTGAGGCCCATTTTATTACACATTTTGATCCTTTCGTTATAATGATTTAAAATAGAATGTATTCTTAATATATAACCTTAATATATTTTTCCATGTTTCATTACTTTCATATCAAAGTGATCTATTTCTTACCTATTCTCTGTTCTTCATAGCTAAAAAACGTGATATCTATGACAAATATGGAAAAGAAGGCTTAAATGGAGGAGGAGGTACGTAGGGATTTAATGCTTTCTCCTATTTTAATGCTATGAATAACTTTTTAGCTAAAGATGTTTCTGCCATGCTAATACAAACAGGTTAATTTGGAGATCCAGTGAATGCCACCAGTGCCTACCATACTGAATTCTGGCAAATTTACTAACACTCATTGGATCCCCCAGTCAACATTCACATTTGTTCAGCAGCAACACAATGGAACAGGGAGTGTAAACCACAGAATCAAGATTGTAGCTGGAATGAATCACCCACTATATTGTTGTACAAAGTTTAATGGAATGTTGCTGTGGAAAAATTGATGGGAAATAAAGTAAGTTGCATGAGATAAAATATGTGAAAATCAAACAACTTATATATGATGAAATCTAACCCAACAGAGGAATTTGATTCAATTTGCATTAACTAATGAATGGGATGAACTCATAAGTAGCATGAGACTCGTAATCTCAAGTTGTCAGTTAAAGCATTGCAGGGGGTTGGACTGGATGACCATGTGGTCCTTTCCAACTCTACGATTCTGTGGTTAAGAAAAGTGATCAATATGAGTAGGTAATATGCTCTTCTCATAACTCCCTGCAGCCCATCTGGATGTGAAATAGTTCTAAGTTCCACAGCATATTTGCCAACCTGAGCTCCTTTGATAGGAAGAGCCAGATTATAGATAGATAGATAGATAGATAGATAGATAGATAATTAGATCAATAAAATTCTCAGTTACCAATCCAAGGCAGAAGGCCTTTGTGGTCTTCAGCTGGGTGAAGAACTAAGAACTAACTAAAAAAAATTAGAAGGAATATACATTTTATATTGATCAGGAACTGAACAATGGGGCGGGCTTTCACATTTATTTTATTGTTCGGTGTGGTCAGACCTACTTAAAACGCAAGCTATGAATTTACCATAATCTGGGAAGGGTGAAGAGAGTAACTGGGAGCCCTGCTTCATCAGTGGTTTTCCACGCAAGGCAGTCTGGCACATTCAAGTACTGGCCTGTCAAAATACTTGGCACCCTTTTCTTTGGCTTCATCGCTGTTTGCTGTGATTTTTATCATGATGCCAGAGTCACAGTAAATTTAACTTAAAGCAGCCAATGTTTGCACAAAGGGGCAAGTAGTTTACACAAAAATGACACATGGCATTCTGTCACCCATCTTTATGTGTCATGACTGCTGTACATTGTGGGGATTGCTGGGTATGCAGGTCTAGTAAAGCCCAGGTGAACAGTATGAGCCCGCAGTGTTGTAATTACTGTGGAGTATGACGGTGGAGATTGAGCTTCAAATCACTACTCAGCTGGAAGTTCACTGAGTGACCTTGGCTTGCTACCCCTTAGTTTAGTTAAGGGTGAGATTGATGATAATAAGGAAGAACTATATATGCTTCCATGGAGGAAGTAGTTTGAAAATGTAAGAAATGACATGCTAATGAATTTGTCATTGCTAATTCACACAATGACTCAGACTTTGCGGAAAATCTTTGTCATAACGTTTAAAAAAGAATATTCTAGTCCTCTTAACACCGCTTCAAATACCTTAGAAATGAGCTCAGTTTATAGTCCAAAATGTGTGTTGAGGATATGGGGAGCTTTAAAGCATGGATTTCCTGATCTGGGAATCTTTGGTTGCAGTTCTTATGATTGTAGTAAAATTGTCAATATGCCTCAAGAAAAATAATAACTTTGACAGGTTTGTCATACTGAACCATTACTGAGAACAGTATAAATGAAAATAAGTTGCAAATGTTAAGAGATTTAGATGTGTTAGGATCCCGAAGAACTGCTGTGATATTGAGTGCTCTCTTGTTGCAGGTGGAACTCATTTTGACAGTCCATTTGAATATGGTTTTACATTCCGGAATCCGGAAGATGTCTTCAGGGAATTCTTTGGTGGAAGAGACCCATTCTCATTTGATTTCTTTGGTGAGTATACAACATTGACATTTTTGGAAATATGGATATGCAGAATGTTGAAACGCATATGTTGGTAATAAATATGCTGCATTTTTATCATGTATGGATCCCAATAAGGGTATGTGATAATAAAATCTGCACCTTTTATACTTACTGTTGGTGTTGACAAAAGGATAGCTTCAGTATACAGAGTCTGACTTTGTATCTTTAATTGGATATTTCAGGGCTACTGTGAATTTGTCTGCATCAGTTGTTGGAAAACCATAGGAGGGGAGAGTGTCGCTGTCCACAGAGCCTTCTTGTGGGTCTCCCATAGGCATTTGGTTGGCCACTGTGAGATGCTGGACTAGATAGGGCACCGGCCTAATCCAGCAAGGTTTTATTATGTTACGTTCTTGTTGGTAGCACTGCAGCTACAGCAGTGATTTGCTTTCAAGCTTTCCCCTTTGAAATTGACTTACTTATTCGTATACATTCTGAGGTCTTATGGAGCTAGTTACCTCCGCTGTAAACCAGCCTGAACCCTTTTATTTCTTTTGTCTTGAGGTGACATGGGTAGTAGTAAATAGGATTCTGTATAGCTAAATTTATATATTGTGCTCTAAATATTGTCGGGCGGGGGGGGCAGGCTTGTTGTAAACACTGCTTGGTGATGGTGGATTCTTTGAAAAGTGCAAGACGGGTTAATGCAATCTAGTTGGCACCCCTGCTTGGGTTGAGTGTGCTTTGATGGTTTGGGAAAGTGTATGGAAAATTGGCTAGCAAGGTGCTTCTGAACGAGCTGGCCGCTTTTTCTCTGAGACGGCACCTTAATGACCAGCTAGAATACACATGTGGTAGAAGTGTCTGAATCATAGGGATGACAGAGTTAAAATTGCATTCCTTGTAAGCAGGGCATATTTAATGTCTTTAGCGTTATTCCAAATAAATAGAGTGGGAAACTTCTGTATCTTTACTAGCAAGTGTCAGAAATCAGCTTGAACAAAGCTCTTAAACTGCTACCTTCATTGAGATCCACCAGTGTGACAATTGATCACTGAACTATAGTATATAATTTATCATTCATTGGTCAGCTAGGGTAGTTCAGTCGTCAGAGCATGAGACTCTTGGTCTATGAAAAGAGTTTCAGTGGTCAAAGCTTAGTATTACATAACTGTTTAAAGTTATGAGGCTTCACATGTAAAAGTTCATTTAATTCATAAATTAAGGTATTGCAACTCAAAATATTGAATAACAAATTAATGAATTGACTTAACTGCAATTGGTACTTTTTGTAGATACCTACTCAATGATTATCACTTGGCTGCCAGAGGAGTCTAATGAAGGATCAGAAGAAAGGTCTATAGAGGAGCTGGAGGATGAGTGTAGTTATGAGTCAATAGAAGTGGCAGAGGAGCTGGAGGAAGTGCTAGAGGAAGAGCTTTATGAAGAATATTGTGAAGATTTTATTGAGGTCTTTGAAGAATATGATGAAGGATCTATTGAGTTGGAAGAACTACTAGTGGAGGAGGAGGACTCTGAAGGAGTAGCAGAAGAGTCATTTGAGGAGGAAGTGAGTTTAGTGTCAGAAGAGTGGACAGAAGAGCCTAGCAGTATAACCTTGGAGGAGCTGGAAGAAGAAATAAGTATAGGATCAGAGTTGGAGGAATTCTACTGACAGGAAACATTAAAATTAATAAATTATTTATCTAAAATGTCTCTCTACTTCTCTGAGGGCACTTAGTTGTGGAGTACAAAGTAATTTAGTAATAGTTTGGTTTGAATACAACAATACTTCAAGCTCTTACAAGCTTTGGGAATGCTCAGAATATTTAGCAGATCCTGAATGCTTGCTTTTATGTAGATGGCTTTGTTCATTATATAGGCTTATGGTGCCTATTATAGCCCTTTGCCCCTCCCAATTTCATTTTTGAAATTGAGTTCTGCCTTTTTTTATAACCATGGAGGTGTTTAGCTAGGGTTTTTTAAAAGTTGTTTGGGAGGGTGTTGTGCCTATATTTGAGGAGATGTTGCCTCCTTTTTTTGTCTGTGCTGTTTGTATTTGTTAGTAGTTCTAAGCATCGGCAGTTTTTCTCCTGTGAAATGAGTATTTTGTGGTGCACAGTTTCTTAGATTTCTAAAAGTGCTCCGTTTGGGGACCCCTTCAAAGCAGTGTAGAATAATATTCGTTAGCCTGAATAACGAATTGGCCTTCTGTGTTGAAGTACTGTAAAATTACTTATTTTTCCTTTGAGATGTTAATAGAGCGGTGCAAATAGATCAACATTAATGAATGAAATTACTTTGTGGTGGTCTCATTCAAGCAGTCTGAGAGCTTGTATATAAATATGTGTTCAAATTAAAGAACTTGTAATCAAATTGTATCCCCTTCAAAATGGTTGCTGAAATTGCTCCTGCTTGGTTTTCCAAGTATTTCATAATTGTACTGAAGGGGTGTTAACAGATGAGCAGATTTTCAGCTACCTTGGTTTAATTGCAAAACTTGTTTCCTTTTGGGACAAAATAGCTCTAACCATATTGAAGAGTATCTTTCTACACAGTTGGGTTTTGGTGGGGAGAGTTGTCTATACACTTGACACCTAATTAATCTATTTTGTTGCCTTATTAAGCAGATCACCAATATGTTTCTGTTGCGAATAAAGTAGCACATTTTTGTGGTTAACACATATTCTTTCTCCAAACATCAATATTGTATCTTTTCTGTGATATGGAAGTTTCTTGATACTGTTGTAACAAGTGCCTGGATTCACATGTGTGCAGCCCTTGTTATGGATGTGTGTTAACCCTTAACCTTATACCCACAAGAAGCTCTCACAGAGGAATAAAGTAAGTTTGGCTTATTATATGACATAGGAGCGGCAGAGTAATTAAGTGCTGCTTAAGACAGCAAAGTTACAAATTAAGCAGGTAGCCAATGTCTCCTAGTAGGACGGGCTTTGAGATAAGGAATTTCTGTCTTTCCCTCAGAGTTCCTGCCCATTTCTCACCTTGCCCATCCTAGCCAGTAGAGGACTGAAAACTGGCCATCTTGTTTGTTTTAACCAACTTTGATTCTGAGCCATTTATCTGACTCTAGCCATTTGTCTGCTATCTGCCTTCAAATCACCTTACCATTGTGTAGATGGCTCCAATTGAGGAGTTGAGTATCCTGTGCTTGGCAATTAAATTTGCATGTGTTAATCTTTAGGTCAGATGTGGGTGAACTCAAAATATGTCTGAATGCCTTTCAGGAGGCTTGGTATCAGGCTTGCTCCAGGGTCACCAAATTTTATCCTGGAGGGTTTACTGTCATGTTTAAGTTGTGCCAACCTTGTACGTATGCCATGCTCTACAGAGAGCAACCTTATCACAAGTTCAGATTCACACACTCCTGTTCACACTGTGTGAGGCCCATATCAATGCAAAGCATTATTTGTGCATTTGCTTTCTCTCACACACCTTAATCGCTGTCCATTTTAGCCCTACTGCATTACAGAGCATACACAGGTGAACTTTTCAGAAGCATTGCCATAGAAATAAAACAAGTTGGCTCAAAATGAACATGTGGTAGGTTAGGTTAAAAAGGACAAACATGCTGACTGCTATCAGCTAAGCCAGTTATCTTCATGTTATCTGTCAATTCAGTGCATCCCATTCAGTGGAAACTGTCTTATTCCTCTACTAACTGTTACTGGAAGGATAGTGAGAGATTTGCAAATGGATAACTCACTTAAGATAAGGTATTGCCTGCTTCAGTATATAGTTGCATGGTATCTGCAACTGGGGGGCTCTGCAGACAGGGGAAGAGATAAAAGATCCCCAAATAACTTCCTAAGCACCTCGTTGTGACCACATAGTTCTGCATTGCATACATTTAGTGTTTACAAAAAGTTTTCACATTAAGATTATGGATTATCACTGTAGAGTGGGATACTTCACTCAACACAAGTCAAAATCAGAGTTATTTTGGGTTTTGATTTTAGGACATGCTGACCTGCGTAACTTGAGCACTTCGCAGAAAGAAGCATAAAACAAAGGTTAAAATTAACTATGTGCAAGTTAAGGTTTAAACTCTGTTCTCTACAATTTAGTTTTTCTACAAATCATGTGTTTGATATTTGGAGCTCTATCACACTAGGTGCTAGGCATGTAGACAGATGAGGTCAAATAACTTGAATGGAAAGGAATACCTGGTGAATTAAGTGTGTTGATGCAAAGGCATACAGTGATAGAACTGAATGGGATGAAGTACACTTTTCCCAAGAGCTCAGTGTTGCTGAATGGTAAGAGAAGGTAATTTGGTGTACCTATGGAATTGAAGGCTTGAGTCTCGCCCAATTACAGTAATTTTAATATGGCCAGAATAGGGGTAACTTCAGGCCTCCTTCCACTTTACATTCATAATCCTATAGGGTTGAGTGTGACAATGTGTTCTAAGCAAATGACCAGGTAACTTAAAAGAAAAAAGCGAAAGAAAACTTGGTTATATATAGATGCATAATAGTGGGCAGTAATATAATATTGTTCATGTTTACACAAGTGACCTTCATAGTTTGCTAGTGAGTCAAATCACTTTAGCAGGAATAATTTAGACTGTTGCATTAGTGGTTTACCTGATAATGCATTCAGCTGAAAAGGGATGTGTTCTCAAGTTTTAATACATGAACAATCTTTCCAAGCTTTTTGTCTCATTTGTAGTGCTTGGGAAACATCCTACCAAAGCACTAATGCTTGTTTTCATGTATGAGATACCGTATTTTTCGCCCTATAGGACGCACTTTTCCCCCTCCAAAAATGAAGGGGAAATCTGTGTGCGTCCTATGGGGGGAATACAGGCTTTCGCTGAAGCTTGGAGAGCGAGAGGGGTCGGTGCGCACCAACCCCTCTCGCTCTCCAGGCTTCAGGAAGCTATCAGCAAGCCTGGGGAGTCCGCGGGAGTTCCTGCAGGGCTCCCTAGGCTGCGGATAGCAGCCCAGCGCGCGGGGCGCCCTGAAGCAGAGTGCCCCTCGCGCCGGGCAGACATCCGCAGCGTGGGGAGCAGCCTGCCGCCCGGCGCGCAGGGCACCCTGAAGCAGAGCGCCCATTGCGCCGGGCAGACATCGGCCAGCCCCACAAGCTCGAGGGACAGCGGGGAGGTGCAGCGCCGCCATCCCGCTGTTCCTCGACCTGGTTTGGAAGCTGGCGCTGGAGAGAAGCACGCTTCTCCCCAGCGCCAGCCCCACAAGCTCGGGGGACAGCGGGGAGGCGGAGCGCTGCCATACCACTGTTCCTCGACATGGTTTTGCGGGGGAAATAAAGCAAAAAAAATTTCCTTTATTTCCCCCCCAAAAAACTAGGTGCGTACTATGGGACGAAAAATACGGTAGTTTAGCTAACATTGTTACCCTTTATGATGATAGCACATAGACGTGTGCTATGCCTTTTAGCAGTATGCACAAACACTCATATATGTGCATACCCCTAATATAATTGCAGTCAAAGGGTCGGAGGGCTACTCCAAATCATTTTTCATTGACCCTTATTTTCATATGCATACTATGTTACAAGAAAATATTTAACTTGATTTATCCAGAATAAATACTCTAGGGAAAAATGTGTGCTATGTGGAATTACGTCTCCATTGCAGTTAGTTGGTCTAGATCAGGCATAGGCAAACTCCGGCCCTCCAGATGTTTGGGACTACAATTCCCATCATCCCTAGCTAACAGGACCAGTGGTCAGGGATGATGGGAATTCGTATCCGGAGGGTCCACTGTATTGTTTTCTTGGAAATTTGATTAGGTTTACTTGGTGCCGTGGTCTCTTTAGGGTTCTGTGTCTTTCTAAGCCAGCCGCAGTGCCCTGCAAATACATTTTGGTAGTTTTGAACCTAATGGGTTATAAGTCGTATTCAGAGTAGAGCCACTGAAATTAATAAACTTAAGTCTGTTGTGTCCATTAACTTCAGTGAATTTATGTTAGGTAGGACTATACCACCCAATATGGATTATTTGAGAGTTAAGTGGATTCAAGATTCTGGGCAAAATCTTAAACAGTTGCATCTGAAGGCCACTGTTAATTCGTTTGCCCATGTTGCTGTTGACTTAGCCTCAGGCTTATCCAGCAGAAGAGATTTTTTTTTGCAGCTTTCACCTCCATTTTTCAATTTGGACATTTACAAAGATAAGAATTAGCAGTATGAGAGCTTGAAGGTTATGGGCTTGTTTGATTTACAGATGTACTGTTAAGCCCTATTGGAAAGATGTTGGTCAAATTAATTAGTGTGATTAACGACCAAGTGAATTGTGTAGCAGCAACAGACACCATTGTTTTTACCAACAGTACAACAGTGGTTGAAAACCTAGAACCATTGTACAAATCTATGATGCAACTGCATTTGGAAAACACGACAGTTCTGGTTGCCGCACCTCAAAAATGACACTGTAAAGTTGGGAAAAGGCCTCCAAAATGATTGATGGGGTCGGGCAACTCCCCTGTGAAGAAAGATTGCAGTGTTTGGGACTTTTTAGTTTAGAGAAAGGTGAATAAGTGGTGACACAATTGAAGTTGATAAAATTATGCCTGGCATGGAGAAAGTGAATAGGGGAATTTTTTTCTCCCTCACCACACTAGAAATCATGGACGTCCAAGGAATCTGAAGTTCAAAGATTGAGGACAAGTGAAAGAAAGTACTTCACACAGCAGATAGTTATATGGATTTTACTCCCATGGGAGGCAGTAATAACAGGAGTAATTAAAAACAAATTCACTTAATTTGACAACTAATTCTAGATATGTTCCATATTTTGTATGGCTGGTTTTCACTCATGAACAAGGTGTTCTTCCTCCTCTTTTGAAATGATGTATGATTTTGGAAGTAGGGGAATGAGTGACCTATCAGAGAGGGTTTTTTGTTTTGTTGCCATTGTCAAATTAGGTTGAAGAGAAAGAGCTACCAAAGAAAACTCCCTTGAACAAAAATTTAGTATACACCCAAGACAGACAGATGATATTGAACGTATATCACCCCAAAAGCATAATGGTCCCAGGTTTTTATCCATCTTGCTCCCCTTACTTCTGAAGGGGATGGAACACATGTTCCCCATGCTGTAAAATGATGTCACTTAAGCCCAAATAATTGGATGCCCATGAGATTATGTATCTGAATCTGTGTTTATAAATTAAATCCTAGTAAGTATGTTTTAAGTTGCAAATTTCAGGAATGCCTCCCTAAGGCCTATTTTATAGGCTGTCAGCAAAGCTGGGGTTTTTGTCATGTTTTCACAGCTGCAGCCACATTAGGCTCCCTGACTGGTGAATGTTCATGATGCCTGCAAACATTGACTACACTTTATATGAGCTCAAACAAGTATCCTTGTAAGATACATTACGTTTATAATGTGTGAACAGGCAATAATATATGCAGGGATGTCTAACAGGTCGATCGTGATCTACTGGTAGATCCCTGGGAGGTTTTGGTAGATTGCAGTCGATCGCTGGATCCTTTCCTCAGCGGTGGTAAAGTACCGTATTTTTTGCTCTATAAGACTCACTTTTTCCCTTCTAAAAAATAAGGGGAAATGTGTGTGCGTCTTATGGAGTGAATGCAGGCTGCGCAGCTATCCCAGAAGCCAGAACAGCAAGAGGGATCGCTGCTTTCACTGCGTAGCGATCCCTCTTGCTGTTTTGGCTTCTGGGATTCAGAATATTTTTTTTCTTGTTTTCCTCCTCCAAAAACTAGGTGTGTCTTACGGTCTGGTGCGTCTTATAGAGCGAAAAATACGGTAAAATTTGGCCTCCACCCACCCTCCATTGTTCCATGATCCCCAGAACAGAAGACAGGCCTTTTTTAGTGAGATCTTTGGGTGTTCAATTTCCCCCCTTTCCCCCTAAAAAAAGCTCAGCAACTTTTCCCTGAGCCCCTAAGAACAAACACACAGATATATATATATATATATATATATATATATATATATATATATATATATATATATATAGCATCCAGCATGGAACTTGTTATCAGGCACTCTTTGATTTAGATAAGTTTTGAAGCTGGGAAAATAAGAGATGCTTCTGATACCGGAAAACTGCATTTTAACTGGAGTGACATAATACATGTGGAAGCAACGAGTTTCTCCTGTGCCACAGGGTACTTTGGACTTGGCACACGGACTTTTTCCTCTGCCAAAAGGTTCCTGGGTGTTGTGCACATGTAAATGTTATGCATTCTGGGTAGGATCTAGATTGTTGGTTGCATGTCTGTCCTGTTGAACTCATTGCCTAATGTTTCATTGCTTAACCTGTTTTTTCCCCCTTTGGCCTTGTTCATATTTTAAAATAATATGTTCCTCTTAAAAATCTGCAAGAACTGAAAACTCACTTTTTACAAATTGTTTATTTATTGCATAACAACATTTATATACCACTTGATTGTAGAAAAACACCTCAAAGCACCTACAAGCATATAATTTACACCACTTGTTTGTTTTATTACAGTGGTGCCTCGCAAGACGAAAATAATCCGTTCCGTGAGTCTCTTCGTCTTGCGGTTTTTTCGTCTTGCGAAGCAAGCCCATTAGCGGCTTAGCGGCTTAGCGCTATTAGTGGCTTAGCGGGCTTAGCGGATCAGCTGATAAGCGGCTTAGTGGATCAGCTGATAAGCGGCTTAGCGGCTTAGCAGATCAGCTGTTAAGCGGCTTAGCGGATCAGCTGATAAGCGGCTTTGCGATCAGCTGTTAAGCGGCTTAGCGGATCAGCTGATAAGCGGCTTAGCGACCAGCTGTTAAGAGGCTTAGCGGCTTAGCGGATCAGCTGATAAGCGGCTTAGCGGCTTGGGGAAAGGGGGGGGAGGAAAAAAACCCCGCAGGAACTCGCAAGACATTTTCGTCTTGCGAAGCAAGCCCATAGGAAATTTGTTTTGCGAAGCACCTCCAAAACGGAAAACCCTTTCGTCTAGCGGGTTTTCCGTCTTGCGAGGCATTCGTCTTGCGGGGCACCACTGTATTTTAAAATGGTAAGCTTCATTGGATGCTTTGGCAGAAAAGCGATCTATAAATGAAATAAATAAATAATGCCGCTTAGCATAGCATACACATAAGCTTCAAAACACTACTTTACAAAAGTTTCATGAAAATACTTCCCCTATCAAAATGGGTGCATGTGTCACTAAAATGGTTTTTGTTTTTTAATAAAAAGGTTACAGTAGTATATAATCAATTCCTGTTTGTTATTCCTAGTATGTTCATAGTTCATATGTCTGCTTAATGCATCTTCAAACACTTCATGCATATTGATACAACTTACTTGTACCCACTATGGTAAAGTGCTTGGAGTATAACTTTAGCTTTCAGGTAGTACTCAAGGATTTCATATATGCTCACAATCAGATGTAATGGACCATTTAAGTTTATTTTGGGAAGACATGGCTTCTACAATAGATTTGGTTTCAGAGAGGAAAGACTAGCCCTCAATTTTAAAAGAGATAATGCAACATATAAAATCACCGTTGAGCTTTCAAAATGCCAACTACTTTAACTTCACATTGCCAGAAATTTTCTTGCTTGGTTTCTTCAAGCACACCCATTGTGGGTTTTCTAATACTCTTTTATGATCTGTAGTCTTTGTGAAGGCTTTAAAGATATTTTGTTAAAGTGAATCTAGAAAACCAGATTCATCTCCTTTAACAGAGTTTAGTAGTTATACTTTCAGGATTTTGAATATATAATGTATTTCACTAAATGGCAATGATGAATTAAAAATGAACTACCTGCAGTGACATTGAACCTTTCCACAAAATCAGCTGCATTCCTTCCGATAGGGAGAAAAAGATCACAAAGGCTGTAAGCCTGTGCAGACTTTCATGAACACAGTGAGGTTTACTTCTATGTATACATGCATAGCATGGGACGCGGGTGGCGCTGTGGGTAAAACCTCAGTGCTAGGGCTTGCCGATCGCATGGTCGGCGGTTCGAATCCCCGCGGCGGAGTGAGCTCCCGTCTTTCGGTCCCAGCTCCTGCCCACCTAGCAGTTCGAAAGCACCCTTAAGTGCAAGTAGATAAATAGGTACCGCTTTATAGTGGGAAGGTAAACGGCGTTTCCGTGTGCTGCGCTGCTGCTGGCTCGCCAGAGCAGCTTCGTCACGCTGGCCACGTGACCTGGAAGTGTCTCCGGACAGCGCTGGCCCCCGGCCTCTTAAGTGAGATGGGCGCGCTACCCTAGAGTCGGACACGACTGGCCCGTACGGGCAGGGGTACCTTTACCTTTACCTATACATGCATAAGGTTGCACTGAAAAGCAGAGACCGCTCCATGTATCTGCCAGTTGGAGAACTAATGTTTGTTAAAGATAGAAAGTGTGTGATATTGGAAGTAGACAGCAAGCACTGGCTTGGTTGTCTTTAATACTTAAAAAATCACTAATTTTGTACCTTACTTAACAGTGTTTAGTACTGAAGCTTACCGGTATATGATTTTTAAAACTTTATTTTTATTTGCAGAAGATCCTTTTGATGACTTCTTTGGCAATAGGCGAGGGCCACGTGGAAATAGGAACAGAGGTGGTGGATCCTTTTTCTCCGCTTTTGGTGGATTTCCTGCATTTGGGAGTGGTTTCTCTTCATTTGATACGGGTAAGGTGAATTAAATTCAGTTTAATCAGCGAATGTAGACAATTTCCTAATTACAGCGAAGTTTAAACTGTAAATGGTAGGATTGTTCGATGATCCACTAGTTAAGACATGAAAATTTGGGAGTCATCATCCCTGAAAATTGGCTGTGCTTGCCCAAGGCTGGTGGGAGTTGTAGTATAGCAACCTCTGGAGCACCACAAATTCCCTTCACCTGAGCTACAACTGAAAGAAAACAGTTCTGAATCCAGAGCTATTTTAGATGCACATAAAGGCTTGAATTTGAACTCCCCTGTAGTTTGTTTTCTGGAAAGTTCATCTGTTTCAAAAGTGATTTTCCATGTGACATTGGGTAAACTATTATTAGTAATACTAATACTAATACTAATACTAATAATATACCACCCTTCCTCTGAAGAGCACAGGGTGGTTTACATCATAAAAATAAAATTACAGTTTGGATTCCAGCTAGCTTTTAGGAAATGTGTCATTATGCTGTCTTCAAAAGGCTTGCAGCATAGGTTTAAACCAGTGAATGACATAATTTTAACTTTCACAAGCAATACATCATGTGGTTTACTGTTAATGAAATTTCTTAGTATCATTATATTAGAATATCATATCAAGGACTTCATTTTGAGTTGGAGCATCGAAAGCTAAGGAAAAACTACAGCTAAATTTAAGAGATTGGCAGTTGTTTAAAATTGCTAGAATCAGGATATAAACTGGTATATGAAGTTAATAGACGTGGTTACACATAGTGGCGTGACAAATCACTTCTGAATTTTACTGAGTTTATTAATCTGTGAAAAAAGCAGGAGTGAAAAACTGTTGGTCCTTTGGGGGGGGAGATGTACCCCTTTTTTTGCCTTGGTTCAAGTACATTCTGACACTTTGATTCCCTTACTAGGTTTTACTTCGTTTGGTTCTCTGGGACATGGGGGCCTTACTTCATTCTCCTCCACATCGTTTGGTGGCACCGGGATGGGCAACTTCAAATCTGTATCGACTTCAACTAAAATAGTTAATGGCAGAAAAATTACTACAAAGAGGTACAGTGATCTAAATTCACATTTCTCAGTAGGTTAGTTATGTAACTGGTTTTCTGTAGTCTTAATAGAATTTTAAAGATATAGAATTATAGAAATATATTGCTTCTCTCTTTATTACTTGCCCAAGGAAGGAAACAAATGCTTTCACTAGGCAGAATTACGTAACTTCAAAGTGTGTTTACATTAGTGACACACTCAGTTCCCAATAAGCTTAGGTTCTCTGTTTTCAGGTTGCTGCCTCTCATTTTCCCAAGTTTTGAGTGTGGTGTTAGTGGTGTTTGAATTAACTGTGATTGAGGTGCCAAAGGTCCAGTCCTAGTGGATTAGAGATGTGATAAATATGTGAAATTGTGATGTCGGATCTGGCTGAAATTGGAATTGTGCTAAAATGGTGGCTCAGGATTTCATAATCAGTTTACATAAGCAGTCAGAATTGTTCTAAGCTTTTGCATAAAATGAAACTTTCCAGTTTAGCTGCTGCTATTTGATGCCAATCAGTGGTAATCACTTTATGGACAAGATATCCATGTGCCAACTGGTTGTTATTTAAAAAAAACCACACACTTCAGAAAAGACTATTAAATGGATTTTTATCCTGCAGAATTGTTGAGAATGGACAAGAGAGAGTAGAAGTTGAAGAAGATGGCCAGTTAAAGTCTTTAACAGTAAATGGTAAGGAGCAGCTGCTACGCTTGGATAACAAGTAATTCAACGCACGCATTTAACAGAAATGTTAAGCTATAACGAGCACCCTTTGAGGATTAACAGGAACATTTTTTTGAAGATTTCAAACGAACTCTTTTCATTATACTGTACGTAATCTAAAGTATTTATAAACGGCTCATCGGAGCTCATGATACTGTCAGACTTTTGCGTTTATTTGCTGGGACCACATGAATAGGACCATTTTTTGTCCTTAAAATTGTTGTAAATTTCTGTATGCACTTTGCTTTTTATTAAACCTGATTCTAGGTGGACAATTACCCTGCATTAGCGCTAGGGCAAAATTGTACACTAACATTAGCATGAATCCTGCTTTTTTTGATTTTTTTGTTTGTTTGTTTGATATGTGAGCCAACTAGTAGTTTAAATCTACTGTGAAGTTTAACATTTCTGAGGCAGATTTAGTTTCAAGCTTTCAATATTTAGTAGTGAAATAATGTTAATATGTTACAGATGGTGCATTTTTGGTTTAAACGAATTAAGGATGTTTTCTAGTTGTGCATGAATGCTGGCAATTTAGTCAGTTTTGACATCTAAATGTGTAATGTTTAAGCCTAGGCTAACAAAAGTTAAAACTAGTGAGCTTGGGTACTTTGTCATTTTTGCTAAAACGTTAAAAAATGAATAAATGCTGATGTTTGTGGTGCATTCTTTCATGGGTAACATTTGTAGCTTTTTTTGTGCGCCTGTGTAACTTGGATGATAACTATACTCTGCTTTTCAGTACCTGCTTACTTCAGAGTTTCTTCCTTGCAAACGTTTCCCCATATAAGAATTGGGTGCCACTAAAACATTAACCACAACATTCTCAACTAGACAAGTGTTATTTCTCTGGATTAGGTAAATGTCACACCAGCAGGTGTGAAACAATTGTTTTCCCCCCCCTCTGCCTGCAAACCTGCCCCCCCATCTGCGCCAGAGAGTTCCCTGAACCTTTTGAAGCAGATTTTGAGAATGTGTGGGGAGAGCAAGAGTTAAGTTCCATTTTCACGAAGCTCATTGCTCAAGCAGGACATCAGAGATTGATATTATCCCCTAAATTCATTTTTTTGTGAACTGACATAAATGTAGTTCTAACCATTATTTTTCAGTGAGCAATGCTTTTTGTTTTTTCCTGAAACAGTAGATGGCTGCAAAAAGCAAAATAGGAAACATGTATTTGTTTTTCAGTTTAAGTGTTGCATTTTTTTAGACTGCCATTCAGTTGGATAAGAACATGGGCGAGTCCCTTATTCGGTATAAGCTAGGCTCCAGTGAAACCTATTTAAATTAAGCTACGAGACAGAGGATCACACTGGAAGTGTGGGAGAAAAAGAGGAAGGTAAACCTTTATCAGGGCAGCTTTGCTCTAAAATCTTTAGATCATCATTAGTTGTAATGAAGTTGTTTCCTACTGGTGGTTAACCTGTAGCCTTCTGGAAGTTGTTGGACTACAGTTCCCATCCCATTGTTGTTCCTGGTGGCTGGGACTGATGGGAGTTGTAGTCCAATAACATCTGAAGGACTGTAGGCTAGCCACTGTGCTATATAACTTCAGCAGAAAGTCAGTACCTATTAATTTAGGACGTGCAAGTGCACTTTGTATCCATTTCTAAAACTAACCATAAGTCTAGCTTTGGATATCCTCCCTAAAAATTATAGAAAGTATCATTCCTGCATTGCAGGGAATTGGACTAGATGACTCTTGGGGTCCCTTCCAACTCTACAATTTTGTGATTCTATGATCATACCCTTTTAAGGTCCTTCCTAATGTAAACCTCTCAATGGTTGGCACATGTTCATATATCTTGGGCTGTGTCCTCCAAATTGACTGTACTTCTGTAATTAAAGAGGGGAGGGGACCATTTCACCAAACTCCTTCATTGGGAGAAGAAATTCTCCAGCACTTCCTTGTGGATGTGGAGCTCACCACTAGCAGTGGCTGTAGCATAGTTTCTTTTCCCCTGAGTCCCCCCCCCCCGTCACTTTTGTAGCAGCAGCAATGGCCATGTTGACAGACTGACCACCATTTTGCATCTTCCACAGTGCCCCTGGCCAAGTGCCATTCTAGGGCATGTGGGACAAAGGAATGAGAAAAGGTCAAATGTATTTTTAACACAGAATTCATTAATCAGTAACCCATTATGATCTATATTTCATTTCTTATTGCTGTTCTCTTTGGGAAACATCAGTCTAGAATGATGAGGGTGAATGATACTGAGTTAGGAAAGGCTAATCAAACTTGCTATAAACAGAAGCCTTTAACTGAAACAAAAACTAGCTGCCTTGTGCATTTTCCATTTCACTCCTCATAAATTCCATCCAAATTGCTAAAGGAGAGCATTAATAGGTTACTTTCATTGAAGAATCAGCCCCTGGTACTTTTTCAACATTCACAGTTTAAGAACTATTGACAGTGCTAGTTGTAGCTTATTATTATCTTAAAAACAAACTGTATTGTTGAGCAAAACTTGACAAGAGTTAGAAGGGTAGCCCATCAACAACTATATTATGGTGATAAAATAAGTAGAATACTGTACATTATTTCATATTTCAAAACACAATGTGCTTAACTTGCCACATGGGTGCTTTTGCTGGAATGGTTCTATGCAGGCAAACATGGGGCTGTGTATATACTGTGGTTGAAAATCAGAACTGTGTGCCAAGAATTGTCAACATCCTGTATCCTGCCTTGCAATTAAAATTTACATATTTGCTTATTTTGAAGCCCTCTCCTGTATCACTTGAAATCTCATGAGACTTCACCAGGCATCAAACATATGCATTATCTGCAAAACCTTCACCACCAGCCTTCAAGTGAGGGCAGAATCCCATGGGAATTATGAGAAAACATGTAATTTGCATCACTGACAGACATGCCGCTCATACTTTGTAGCTTATCAAGAGCTGAGATTTTCAGGATGGTGAATTCTGTGCTAGATGATTTTTGTACTTGCGCAATCTGATCATAGAATGTACACAGCCCCTGTATACCAAATTGCCTGGCAGTTCTGTCTCTTCCAAATGCGCTGCATCATATTTAGTAGCAGCAGCTAGTCATTTGGATGTCAAATCTAACTCTTAGCTGCTAACCTTTCTGGTATTGCAAGCCAAGCGACACTTTGTGTTGTCTGTATGTCCAAGGTGTTAAATTTGATCTGGCGAAATGTGGTTCTTACTGCTTAGCATTTGTGAGAATAAATCCAAACCTTGCCTGGGGGTTGGGTGTATTGTTTTTAGCCCAACAGAAACCTGTTAGTCCATGCATCCACAAAAAATTCAGTTTACCTGTTTCCAGTCTGGAAAGGGTAACTGGTGCTCATTTACTTTCCTGGGGGTTGGCTTCATTGGCATGCACCTCCCCTAGATAAAGAACAATAAAAATGAAGGTCCTTAGAAGCCAAAGCAAGAACAATTGCAAGACCCAGAGTATAAACATGGTCGGTCGGTCTATCTATCTATCTATCTATCTATCATCTATCTATTTATCTAATGTAAACTACATCATTGAAGATACAAAAAAAATCAATTAGAAGACTGCACACTAGTAGACAAAGAAGTGTTTTGACTGCTTTGTATTTTTCAATTGAGATTGTTTTATCAATTGTCCATTATATGAGTGATCAACTCCCGAAGAGTTGGCGGTTCTTGTGCTTTTTTGAAAGGCTGAGCAGTCAGAGTGGATCTTTGTCTACAGTTGTGCCATCTTCTGATTTATATTATTTGGGTTTTTTGTTTCTGTACCTTCATTGATGTAATTAGTTTTCCAGCCATACATATCGAGTACAATACAGTACCATTTTCCTATTCTGAGTTGTGTAATTGTTTTTGCTTATGCAACTCCCCAAACCAGTGCCATTCCCCCTTTTCTGGAATATGCAGTGTAAAATGTCAGGGGCTTGACAAGTCCATTTCCACTCGCCCTACTTTGTTTTTCTTTTTTCAATGACATGAAATCTTTGTTCCAATTACTTTTGACCATATATTTAATTTGTAGACTTCCACAGTCTGCCTAACAGTTTATTTAGAGCCCCCCTCAATATACTGACCTGCCACTAGCATTCTGTAAGGTGACAGGTTCTTGTCAAAGTAGCTTTAAAATAAAAAACCCTTTCATTTCCAAGTATGTATATTTCTGCACACCTAGAAAGTTTCCTGTAAAAACCACTCCCCTGTCTATGTATGGCTCTGTTTCTCTTCCTAAATGATAAAGCGTTCAACCACCTGAGTTCTCAATTAGAAAGAAGAAATGAGACTTAAAGCAAACTGCTCCAGTGTGGAGTACTCACAAGTATTCCAACCAGCCATGTTCTCTTCCTGGATATTCCATTCTACCGCCACCCTGGCTTTGTTCTCCCCTATCCTAACAAGCACTCAGCATTCTGTGACTGCTGAACATGCGTCCTCATGTGGATTTTCCCCACAAAAATATTTTTTCAATTACTGCAAGTTTTGGGGTCCCCATGAACCTGTTTTGTTTCTCAGTACACTCACGTTTTAGCTAAAAAAACCAACCCCTGTCAGCACTCATCAGCTAAGATTGTTATTAGATGGAGTGATTGAGTAGGGTGGGAAAAGTATTTAGAGGTGAAATATTCAACAGTGATAACAAATGGGCAGGTTATGGATTTATACTTAATTCCTACCACCCTATTTGTTTTAACACGTTGGGTGTTGGTCCCTCTTCCTAAGTGTTGTCCACACTGAGTGGCAGAACATGGTCATTCCGCATGCAAGCAGTGTGCTTTTTACCACTGACCTATGACACTTCCTGACTACAGATTGTGCTCTATTGCCACACTATTACAGAATATAATAGTTTTGACTTGGTCACTTGTGGGTTTTTCTAGCTGCGACTGGCTGGTGTGGCTGATAATCTAGTCTTGAGAATAGCTGATGGGCTACATTTTACAGCTGCTGCCAGAGAAAGAGAAATTTATCTATTGGATCCAGACTTTGTTGCACTTTGAAATCAATGGAACGAAGGCATGACTTTATTTGTGCTGTTAATTTCAGTGGGGTGTATGTGCAGCTAAGTCTGAATCAAGCCTACTATGTGTACTATGTTTAAATCCTGTGGGTAAGTAGCTGTATCATAACTTTCTGTAGAACTTTGGCATCCTTTATTTTCAAAGCTTGGGTAAGTTTCGAAAGTTGTTTCTAAGGGCCACTAAATGCATGCTGTATTTGTGTGTAGGTGACAAGGTCTGCAATCTTCTCCTGCATTAGCACATGAAACACATTCCCCCCCCCCTTGTTTGAAACTTGACCCAGTTGCTGAAGCATTCAATACTGAGACATGCTAATACCAAATTTTCTAAATTGTGAAGTTTATTATTAAATACATTGTATTAACCTGTCTTCTGTCTAGTTACTAGATTGAACGCTGTCATTTGTACCTTGGGATTGTTTTCCAACAAGGTATTGCTAAACTGTCCCCCTTAAAATGTTGTGTTTTGTAAAGGTATAATTTATGTGAGTGTTTTGAGACGTCTGATTTAATTTTGAAAGATTTAAACATTGACTTATACATGTCATTCTCATGTCTGGGCTTTCTCTGTTGCCCATCTGCCTGGCTGAACATAATTGGTTTGTATGCAAATGGCATTTGTCTGATGTCTTGTATAGTGTTGTGTCCCAGTATGTTTTGGAGTCTTCATTAACCATATGTGTAGGTTCACATTAGACCCAAATGCTCAAACATAAAATCTGCTTAGCTCTTGCTTAGCTGTTGTTACTAGATGAATCACTTAACCTCAGTTTCTTCATCTACAAAAGTGTTTTTTTTAAAAATGATATATGTTGAAAATTGATAAATGAGGCTGCAGTTGGGTATCTTAGTGATTGCATATAGTTTACAACCTGTGCCCACATTGTGATGTGATATAGGACAATGAGGCCTTTGCCTTAATTCTCAGTTCTTATTGGTGGAAACTTTGCCAAACCTTCAGTCTAATGTCCTCCATACAAGCAGGGTTCGGGTATCTCTCTGCTCCCAGTTCTGATTCCCATGATGTATCATAAGCTGCATTCAAAACTAATTTCATTTTCTGTAGTACTGTGGCATGTGAGACTGCTGTTTGGTTTCTGTCCTCCACTTGGAGTACCTCTGTTTCAAATCCTTCTTTATGATGGTCACTTTCATTCTTTATAATGTAAGGGCTGCATTAGTCTTTTTACTTACGATGCTCGGCGGAACACCATTGCCATCTGGCTTCCCTATAACAATTACTTTGCTCTTTATACAAAATGCTTTTCCGAACCTCAGAGTTGAGCTTGCTTGTAATGAGATTTCACATGTCAAATGACGGACAGTCGACCCTACGAAACTTCTCCTCTTCCTTCACTCTTCATAATGAGTTGCTTGGTAGCATCTTCATGTACATTTCTTGTCATTGAGTTGCACTAGCAGAATATTTAGGTTACTTTTTAAGTTACATGCTTATGATTAAGGTCAGGTTGAAAAAGACTTTGAGTCATGATCTCTGTTCAGCATATGCTTTGAGGTTGTCCAGGGCAGACTGCATTCTTAAACGTCCTTGCTTCTATTTTGCTGGCTGTAGAATTCCGAATTTATTTGTACCGTACTCAGGTTTTTGAAGAAGCTTTTAATCCTAAGGCTGTGCATTGGGTTGCTCACACTGGCCATATTGATGCCTGGAACTGCCTTATATTGAGCCAGATCATTGATTCACTTAGCTTGGCATTGTTTACTCTCACTGGCTTCCCACTATGTTCGATAAAGATCTTTCCTAGCCCTGCTACTGTGTATTCAATACAGTAGCTCTCTTGAAAGATCAGGTGAAAAATAAGGGAATTGCAGGAGAATAAGGCTGCCAGTGCTGTTAGATAAGACGTCTATATGTGCATGATACTGCCTGTGACATACAGTCACATCTGCACCACATGCTACCTCACCACTGGTTCCCCAGCTCAGTAGACTAGAGGCAAATATACACCAAGGCACAAGGGGCATATGCATTACAGCACACACTTGAATGTGCTCCACCTCATACTTTTGGCGTTGACTGATTTATTTGTTTATTTAAGGCACTGATATACCGCTTAACCATTTACATTTCTAAGGGACATTTGTTAAAAGCAAAAAAACAAACACAGTTAGTTAGCCACTATAAACACCAAGCCACCAGAGATTTTGAACTGAACTTAGACACAGAGCTGATAGCCACAGAAGTTAAATCAAATTTTAAGTTTATTTGGCCTTAGGCTGCAGCCCAATAATTCTAAATGTACCAGAGAAAACAAATATAAATTAGAAAATGCTCCTAGGCAGTGCTTAAAAAGGAAGAAATTGCCCATTCTAGTACTGACTGGACCATTACGTGGCTGTATGAGATGCAACCATTAGTCACAAATTTGTAAAAAGTACTGAGCAAACCATTCTAATGTTTGGGAAGTTTATTTGGAGTATTTTTTATAACGCGCAGGTTTCAGAAGCTGTTGACAAAGGTCAGAATCCATTGTCGTAGGGTTTCCTCATCTAAGTCACCTCCTTAGACAAAAATAAAGGCCCTAATGTGCCTCTCAAATCATAATTCCACTTGGTACTTAAAAGGGCATTCAGCTGTGTTTTCATTATGTGTGTAGTCCCAGAACGTTTACATAAGATTAGATCCATGGTAACTCTGTTTTCTCCCATAAATTGCTGCAGTTGGATACACAAATAATGCCTTCCCAAGCAGCATATCTTCTGTTGTTGGAGTCTCTCAAAAGCACTCCAGTGACTTAGATTTCTGATGTGTGTACCTAAGGTAAAAAGTACTAGACTGCCACGTAATTAAACTTTGGATGGAGATCAAAGTTCACTGTTGGGTGTGGTGTTAAAAAATTCCTAAATTGCTGTTTGGGCCTGTTCATGGCAGCTGGCCAGGATAAGACACTTCAAAATAATAGCATATTATTCGAACAATGTAGGTCAGTAGGTGCTAAACAGACACCCCCTGGGACAATCTAGGGCGCCGCCTGGGGCAAGGAGTCACACATGCACTTCTTCCTTCCTTGGTGTGGCTGTCTTGAGAGTGAGAGACCCAGAGAGGCATGTGCCCTGGGAAAGGGAGAGCAGTTTCCGGAATTATGGGTGGCACAGCCTAATTAACGGATCACTGCAGATGTCATATGAATTAACAAATGTCGAACAGCACAGCCTGTTGAAACATACAGGAACAATTCCTTGAATGCTAAGTAGTGACAAAACTTGGGTTGAACCCTCTGCATTGAGAACAGAATGGCAAATGAGTAGCAGCTACTGTGTATTTTGTGTATTTCTATATATCAGGAACGAACAAGTCTTTTATAGGATGCCTTTGCTATTTGCATTTCATCTAATGTGCATGTTTTCGTTGCTCCCCACTTTCTCATTCAAAGAGCGCTCTTTGTACTCAACGCCTTCTAATTTTAGCCAGAAATCTGTGCAAATTTGCATTTGCTTATTCTGATTATGGTTGAAAATGGGTGAGACTGTTTTAGTATTCTAAAAGTTACTAGTGTTCAGAATCCTGACTCCTATTGATGTGATTGTTTCAAAGGTATGTTATCATTTTTTAAGGTTTGCCTGTATGAACACAGTATCTTTAGGAAGATGGGAAACTTTATTATACCGAGTCAGACCATTGTAGTAGGTTGGGCTGGATGACACTTTGAGTCCCTTCCAACTCTACAATTCAACAATTCTATAATCCATATATCTCAATATTTATAACGTCTTGTTGACAGGCTTCTTCCCATGTGTGCGTCTCGATATTCTAGCTGTCACACAGTGCATAAGGACACAGTGAAAATTAGTGTGGGGAAAGGGCAGGAGACAGTTTCCCCCGCCCAGCTGAAATTTAGGACTAACCCTAGCCAGGGTGGGGAGACTGTATTGCCATTGCTTTTGTTCCATCCAACCAAAGACCTGGCTTTAATATGGGAGGAAAGAAGGGGATGCATCAGGTGGCATGGCAGGCAGTAAGGGCTCAAGCAAGAGAAGTGAGAAAGGATAGAGGAGCCACCCATCTCACTGGCTCTGAAATGTGAGGCATTTAGCAATGCAGTCATACCATGGATCTAGAACGCCTTGGTACTTGGATGTTTTGGCTTCCAAATGCCGGTTTGTGAACGTTCTTTGGAACCCGAACATATGACGGGGCTTCCACGGCTTCCAATTGGCTGCAGGAGCTTCCTGGAGCCAATCAGAAACTGCGCTTTGGTTTCCGGACGTTTTGGATGTCAAACGGACTTCCGGAACCTATTCCATTTGACTTCCAAGGTATGACTGTGCGTAGGCAGGACTTGTCTTTGTTTTGTTTGGCAAAACCAACAAATGGTTGCCAGGACAAGACTGGGCAAACAAAGGACCCAAGCCATTCTGATAGGCATTGGCATAATATTATTATATATACTATTACATTTTCCTCCAAGAAGGGCAAGGTGATGTGCATGGTTCTCCCCCTCCCAACAACTCTGCAAGGTAGATTAGGCTGAGAGACAGTGGCTGGCCCAAGGTCACCCAGTGAGCTTCATAATTTAAATCTGGTCTCCTTGACACTGGTCGTATATTCTAACCACTGTTCCAAATTGGCTCTTGGCCATGCACACTGCATCTTATAGCTCTGGCCTTAGCTCTAGACTTTCAGACAGAAAAGTATATATATATAATTTTAATGTACACATTCCGTGTGTGTCTGTTGCAATATACAAGCAATACTGCAGCAACAACCATGTGAGCTGGAGCAGGGCAGCTTAATAGTGCTCCCAGTCTCTCAAGATAAATAGTTCGATAGCTATTCTGCAAGTTGTGCAACTATATATAAGAAAATGTGTTGAAGCTTACTGCTGCTTTTCATGAACTTGCAGACAGTTTAAAGATGCTTACCTGGCCAGAGTGAGTGATCTAGGGCAGATGGTGCAAGCTAAGACTTGGTGGCTTGTCAGCTGGTGTCTGGGTTATGTTAAAATAGTTTTTTTCTAGACCAGATGACACCCACAGTCTGTACACTTTCTGCCATATCAAAAAAGAACTGCACATTCACTGTGAAGAAATTTTGTTTTTCTCTGATTATGATAGCTCCCTGAAGAGTAACCTCCTCGGTGCCAAAGGGTGAACATTTAGAACATTATGTGTATCTCCTTCTGTGTCCAGTGGTTTGGGAAAGTGGCAAAGCAGTCAGATTATTGCCTTGGGAATATACTTCCCAGATACTAGCTTGCTTGTGTGTTGGGTGAAAACCTGTGACAAGCACTTTTGTTTAAAGCTTGAATGCCTGTCTCTTCAGAGCAGTAACCCCGACAGTGAAGGCAATCAAGATAATCGTTCAGGTAGTAGAATTTGAAAAATGAACATTACTAGTACTGTTAAGAAGCATTTCCAAGAAGCCTGTTTGCAAGCTGATGGACTAAATAAAGGCTGCTCAGTCAGAGGTAAAGTATTGGCTTGCTTACTCCTCTGGTGGAAGCAGAGATCTTTGGTAAACAGCCAAGAGCTCTTTTTCAAGCCCTTGATGCACGGTATCTTTTCCTAGAACTGTTTTTCTCTTATAAGATTTTTTGGGGGGGGGAGTATTGTAGCTCCTTTGTATGTCCTTCCCTGAAAAACGTTTCCTAAGTTTCAAGTTTTCTGACCCTCATCACAAGCTCCAGCCTTCCTCCCACAGTTAGAGCTGGAGGGGGGAGCAGGGTGTTGTTATCTTCACAACTGTGCAATATGAGAAGCGTGAGATTCAGACCCCTCTCCACTTTGGAACCTGGTCCCAGTAGCTATGCTGCACTTTGGAGGCGCTCAACCTTCAGAAGCAAGGCATGGATATTTGCCACACACCTCTCTATAGCTAACTCAGCATAAGGGTTGGGGCTTGCCCTTCTTTCAGCAGGAATCGGACGAGGGGAGCAGACCGTTGTTCCTGATCTCGTACTGTACTGACTTTTGGAACTGCTGTGCAAGGCAATCGCAAGGCTTCTGGCATTAATACATTTCTAGACAAGGCAAAATGTGTGGACCCCTAGTCAGCATCTTCAGTTGGATTCACCAGCAGTCTGGCTTCAGGCTAGAAAACGCCTCTGTTAGTATTGACAGGTTTTAGGAGAACGCCGCGAATTAGCACGCTGTCTTTAAGCCCCCTTCCAGTGCTTTGTTTTCTTAGCTGAAACTTACTTAGGGTCTGCTTATTCCCCTTGAGAACAAAACCATTCTTATATTTGTTTTGGGTTTTCCTTTAGTTTTGTGCTTCCTTGGATTATTAATGCTTTTATTTCCACCGGAGCCAAGTAACTTCCTCTTTGCATGGTGTCCAGTGTGTGCAATGGTCTTTGGGACTTTTTAAAACACGGCAACACTTGCCTACAAGGATAGTAACTGGTTTGCTTGAGAATACTACCGGGAAAGCCTTCCTTGCTTGCCAGAATGTGTAGGTGTGACTTGGTACAAGATTTCCCAAGATAGGCGTTTGCTGCGTTGTATTTGATTGATACTACTTTTAAAAAAAATTCATTTGTTTCTGCAGAACCTGAATTCTGTTCTGCTTCATGAAAACAGGTGGGATTTTAAGGCTACACTAAACTTTGCTCCTTCAGCCATTTGCGGCTCCTTTTTATGCCGCAGTTCTTTCCAGCATTGCTCCAGTTTCTGAGAATTGCAAAGCTAATGTGGGAAGAAGCTGCAGAGCAAGTTTTTCCCTATGTGACCATTAATTTCTGACATTACCAAGCAGTGCAGGAGTGACTGTGTTTCCATAGTTTACCCGAAGAAGATGCTTGTGCAACCAGAAAGTTTGCATATCTTCTATATACTAATGGGTTGCAGCAGATGCCTCACTAATTCTCCTTGAGGAAAGTAGCCTTTAAACTACGAAGGGCAAATAATTTTGCAATTTACTACTTTTGCATAATCTTAACTCAAGGTCTTAAGCAGTCCCAAACATTTAAAAACATGCTAGCATAATAGCACAAAGCTACTTTTCCCCAGCTGCTTATAATCTCTCTCTTTATTCTTGAAGCAAGGAAAAACTGTCATTCAGATTTTATGGTAAACATATGTGCAAGTTTAGGAAGAATGTTAACTTATCAGTCCTTTCTTAGTTTGACAATAGAACATTCTTTCTTACTTAAACAATTTTCTATCCTGCACCAGGGAACAAAACTCCCAAGGTAGCATTACAGACATTTAAATATGTTCCAACTGTTGAGACAATAAAAAACAGTCGCAATAAAAATAGAACATCATAAGAATGTGCTGGATGAGGCCAGTGGCCCATCTAGTCCAGCATCCTGTTCTCACAGTGGCCAGCCCATTGCCTGTAGGAAACCAGCAAGCAGGATTCAAGCGCAAGAGCACTCTCCTGTGGTTTCCAGCGGCTGGTATTCAGAAGCATTGCTACATCCCAACTGTAGAGGCAGAGAATAGCCATAATGACTAGTAGCCATCAATAGCTCTCTCCATGAATTTTAATACTTTTTAAAAGATCTTTAGGTTGATGCCATCACCGCTTCTTGTGGAAGTGAGTTCCCTAGTTTAACTGTGTGCTATATGAAAAAGTCCCTTTTCCTAGAAGAAATGGGATAAAGGCACAATATCCACAGCAGCTAACTAGCCACTTTTAAAAGGTTGGGAACATTTAAAGGGCATTGCTGTTGAAAGAAGCCTAAGAATTGCACCAGGTGAGCTTTTCCTGAGTAGAACATTCCATAAACAGTACTGAAGCTGAGAAGGCGCTCTTTGCTGTTGCCCCCTACCTAATTTCAGTGGAGCACCAGGAGAGAAGGCTATCTGATGAAGCTCTTAATGTATCGGTAGATACATGTGGGAAAGAATATCCTTTAAGTTGTCAGGTCTTCAGGTTACTGCATGATTTCCATACATGGAAAGAGAAAGATGCACATCAAATAGACAACATGAAACATCTTGAAGCAAACCGCTAAAAAGCAAAGGGCTGCCTTCTGTGGAGACCAGGGAGTGTCATGCCTCTTGTGTGTGGTGCACTACCTGTGTGAGACTACTTGTGTGTAAGGTGTGAGACCTTCTGATGGACATGCAATCCATAGCTGCATATTTAGCTTGTTACACTTGCTGGTTGTGGGCATTTTTTGTTTTATCAGACCTTCCAGCCCCTGAGAAGTTACAAAGCGATGGCTGGTGTGAAATGGGTGTCTCTCCAGGATTTTACTTCTTCAGTGCTGAGGAGGCTTCATTCAGTGCCCACCTATCTATTCCTCCCATTTCATCCTTGGAATGAGAGGTCTGTGGCTTGGCTGCATTTCTTAAGCAACCAAGCTTTCTTCTAAAAGATTCTAAAACTTCCATTACACCAGACCTGTTGGCTGTGCTATAATAGGACTTGTGCCTTTGGCATCTATCCTGAGTACTTATGGGGCTTGTATGAGGTTTCACAGAATTATAAAGCCCGGATCAGCAAACTTTGCAGTCTGCTGAGTAAACATAAACGGGTTGGGACATCCCATCATGGCAATGAGCAATTCTTTGAGTGCCAAATACCCGTCAAAAGATACCACTGCAACGTAAATTATTGAGCTTAAGACAGGCATTCAAATAAAAGGCTGCAGTTATCAGAAAGCAAGACCTGCGTTCTGTCGATAGCAGCCGGTATTTATACTGTGCATTCCAGTGTTCAGAGCACTTCAAATGCATCTTCTGTACAATAACCTTTTTACCATGTTGTAGATGGGGGATCAGAGGGTCAGAACTGTGGCTTGCTTAAAGCTAACTTAAGGGAGACTGTGGGTATGGTGAGATTGAATGGAAGGCTTTCCTGTCAATATATTTAGCTGTGACAGTGCACTACAATTTTGGGAAAGGACACTGGATTAGTTTTACTAACAGCTTTATACTGTACTGCTCAGCAGCGGTTCTCAACCTATGGGTCCCCAGATGTTGTTGGACTACAACTCCCATCACCCCTGAGCTCTGGCCTTGCTAGCTGGGGTGATGGGAGTTGTAGTTCAACAACATCTGGGAACCCACAGGTTGAGAAAGGCTGGCTTAGATGGCTGCCTGCTACTTTTGCAAGCCACTAGTCTTGGGATACGTGTCCACTGGATACCCTATCTGTATCTTTGGCTGGTGGATCAACAACTGTGCCCTTCAGGACATGGATACCTTAACCATTGTGACTCATTCGCTGATAACCTCTCTGCTGAAATAAGGGAGGCCCCATCTGTTTCGGCGTTCCGCTGGCTTCTGAAGACGCACCTGATTACACACATTCCCTTGATCTCTTGACCTGTTTTAATTGCTGTGTTGTTTTAATGGGGTTGTTTTATTGCGTGCTTTAATTATGGAGGCTTATAGTTTAATGTTGGTGAAATTGGCTTTTAATCTTGTAAACCACTCAGAAGGCTTTTTCGACCTAAAGGGATATATACATTAATAATGAACAATAATACTCTTGGGGAAGGATTGCTTGGCAGTGATGCTGGGCAGCCGCTGTTTGACTGTGGCTTCCTTTTCATTAGATACTCACTGCCTTGTCCTGCGACTGATGGTTTGTTCCTGTCCTGCATGAGGAGAGTTAATGGAGTGCAGACCTGGGATAAGCTTTCTGTAAGGATTTATGGGGAACAGTTGTCAGGGGTGCATATTCTACCACCTGAGTAGGGAAAAAACTGTGCACAACCATCCTGGAGTTAGTGGGCTACTTGCACAGCTGCAAGGAAGAGTCTTGGTTCTAGTATACAGTGGTACCTCAGGTTAAGTACCGTATTTTTCACTCTATAACACACACCAGTCCATAACATGCACATAGTTTTTAGAGGAGGAAAACAAGAAAAAAAATATTCTAAACGAAATAGGGGATATATGATTTTTGTGCTTCATGCTGTGGCCACAGACATGTGATCTGACAGTGAGTTTGGAGTAGCCCAATGCAAAAATCCTGAGGATCCATGTGGATCCATGCTTTGTAACCACGGAGGAGGGAAGGAAGGGGAACCATGGATCCTCTGCTCACGACTGCAGCAGATCCCCGCCACCCGCAGGCATTCGCTCCATAACATGCACAGACATTCCCCTTACTTTCTAGGAGGAAAAAAGTGAGTGTTATGGTGCAAAAAAATACGGTACTTAATCCGGAGGTCCGTACTTAACCTGAAACTGTTCTTAACCTGAAGCACCACTTTAGCTAATGGGCCTCCTGCTGCTGCCGCGCTGCCGGAGCACGATTTCTGTTCTCATCCTGAAGCAAAGTTCTTAACCTGAAGCACTATTTCTGGGTTAGCAGAGTCTGTAACCTGAAGCATATGTAACCCAAGGTACCACTGTAATAGGATAGGATGCTGATTAACCATATCATACATACATCCATGCCTGTCACTGTGCAGTGTTAGAAACTCGGATACATAAGCTAATTGCCAAATGGCACCTTAAAACCTAGGTTATGGTCGCCACAACATACTGTCTAGGCACCATTTTTCCTCCAGTGGAGGAAATAATAATAATAATAATAATAATAATAATAATAATAATAATATAATTTGTTTCATTTCTGTACTGCTATATATTTTAAATAATCAATTCTTTACAACGCATTAAAACATGAAATAAAACAACCCAGAATAAAATAAATTCAAGCTTCAAGGAGAATATTTCAGATCCTTCCCTAAGTGACTTTTTGCTTTCCCCATATTTATACTTAATTTATATAGCTGCCCCATAGCAGAAGTACTGTAGGGAGCCAGCGTGGTGTAGCGGTTAGAATGCCAGACTAGGACCTGGGAGATCAGGGTTCAAATCCCCACTCGGGAACGAAGCTCGCTGGGTGACCTTGGGCCAGTCCCAGCCTCTTGACCTACCTCACAGGGTCGTTGTAGGGATTAACTGCGGAGGAGCGTGAACCATGTACTCCTTGGAGGAATAGGTGGGA
Organism: Podarcis raffonei; assembly: GCF_027172205.1. Taxonomy (NCBI): domain Eukaryota; kingdom Metazoa; phylum Chordata; class Lepidosauria; order Squamata; family Lacertidae; genus Podarcis; species Podarcis raffonei. The sequence goes on from NC_070613.1 coordinate 13,222,887, forward strand.
TATGAATGCAGTGATGAAGCACTTCTGCTTACCTGCTTAAGACAGCTGGAGAGGTCAGATGGTTGAAGGTGTCCATTGCTAATCTGGCACCTGGGAAATGAACGCTGGCACTGCGTGCATGGACCTTAATTTGACTAGTAGGACGTGGGTGGTGCTGTGGGTTAAACCACAGAGCCTGGGACTTGCCATCAGAAGGTTGGCGGTTTGAATCCCCGCAACGGGGTGAGCTCCCGTTGCTCGGTCCCAGCTCCTGTCCACCTAACAGTTCGAAAGCACGTCAAAGTGCAAGTAGATAAATAGGCGGGAAGGTAAACGGCATTTCCGTGCACTGCTCTGGTTCACCAGAAGCGGCTTAGTCATGCTGGCCACATGACCCGGAAGCTGTACGCCGGCTCCCTCGGCCAATAAAGCGAGATGAGCGCCACAACCCCAGAGTCAGCCACGACTGGACCTAATGGTCAGGGGTCCCTTTACCTTTAGGCCTTTCATAGCTGTGTGCTATATTCAGGGTGTGGTGCAGGTGCAGAGGTGAGGTGAGGTGGGGACTAGAGCGCTTGCTTCAGTGTAAGGGTACAGTGTCTGCTTCATATCCATCTCAGCCCATCCCTTACGTTAGGGCAGGGGCCCAAGAATGCATTATCTTCTAGAATTACCAGACGCATGCTTGTTTTGTTTGTGCTGCTGCAATCGGTTCAGGGTACGAAAAGAACTGAGCTCAGAGGAACATACTGAAATGAAACTTGTCATGCTCTGGCGGCGACCTTTGGCACGTCACATATCAGGCTGCCATGCCTTCATTGGTTCGGCAGAGCTTTTGTTTGGCAAACGGCTAGGCATTCTTCGACCATAAGAGTGAGCTTGGTTTCAGAATAGTTTGTCTGTGGCTTAGGCCTGCCAGATCAAATCTTCCAAAAATAGGAGGCTGTAACAGGGTGCTGCGGAAACTATCGGAAGGGCCTTGCTTTCTGAAGGTGAGACGTTGGGTGTTCTGCATTACGGTCTTGTGTAATGTTTTACACCACACCTGCAGCTGAAAATTCATTCTTGGAAGAGCTCTTAGTAAATTTATACAACTAAAAGCAGAGAAACATCCCGGAAGAATGGGAATTTCCCTGTTTGTCTTCTCTGAATTGCTCAAGGCTGTCGGAACACAGTGAACTGTCACAAATGTAGACTGAAAGTCATAGAGTGAGATCACCTGAGATTTCAGAAACCAGGAAGGAATCGCCCATGAAACACCAGCCATGTCTCCATAGCGCGGAACTTTATTTCCTCTAATTTACTACCCTCCACCATTTCCATTTTCTGTTTCACACACTCATTTCTCTCAAGTTGTTCTTCTCATTCTGATCTATCTTCATATGACCACAAGCTTATATTGTCCAGTCAGAGACCACCTGGGTTTTTTGCAGATCTATAGATAACAGAGGAAGGTGGCATCATCTCCAAAGCTGTTGTGATTATCTAGAGTGTGACAGTGTCCTTAAATGGTTCAGCAGGAGCTGCAAGAACACTGAGAGCCAGGGTGGTAGAGGATAGAGTGTAGGCTGGAATTGGTTTCAAATCTGGTTTCAAATCTGCTGTAGTTGCCTAGGTCTCAGCTTTACCTACTAGTGTCTTTGTGATGATAAAACTGGAGGAAGGGCTATATGTGCTGCTCTGAGTCCCATTGAACTTTCTGGGGTTTACTTCTGAGTAAACATGCAGGGGTGAGCTAAAAAAACAAATAAATCTCTTCCAGACTTGCAAAATGCCACATGCTAGTGATTTCACAGCTGCTTTGACATTCCTTAAATGGTTCCTAGATGATTTCAGTCTCATGTCTACCAAGCATTGTTTGGCCAGGAATTTTTTAAAAAGTGACTTTTCACATAATATCAGACCCTGGGATATTTCAAGTTTTTTTTTTTTTTTAGTAGAACATATATCAGCGTAAGTTCTTGTTTAAAAAAATACATGACGGGGTATAGCAAAGCATTCGTGTTTTTGAAAAAGCAAGTTAATTTTTATTATAACTTTGCCTTATTTGGAAGTGCTGCAAGTGTTGTGGGTTTTTCTGGAATTTCAAACACTTGCTGGAAAGAAATTTTAATATTCAGAAGCATTTGTATGAGCTATGGAACTGGCAGTATTTTGAACTCTGAAGGTTCCCTGTGTTGGAAAATGCTTCAGGATTTTCAGCGTACTGCGTACTGCCAAATCAATAGAAGATTGCAGCCCCCCCAAAAGCAGCTCCCCATTGGGCATTTAGTCTACTAAAAGGAATACTGAATGCTAAATTCAGAGGGAGGGTGGTCTTTGTAGGACATGGGTTAGCACAAAATGCAATAAGAAAGTAATGGTTTTCCAGTTACCCAAGCCTCTTGGCTTCATTAATTCAATGTGTTCCTACCAGGGGTCAGCAACCTTTTTCAGCCATGGGCCAGTCCACTGTCCCTCAGACCATGTGGTGGGCTGGGCTATATTTTGGAGAAAAAAATGAACAAATTCCTATGCCCCACAAATAACTCAGAGATGCATTTTAAATAAAAGCACACATTCTAGTCATGTAAAAACACCAGGCAGGCCACACAAATAACCCAGAGATGCATTTTAAATAAAAGGACACATTCTACTCATGTAAAAACGTGCTGATTCCTGGACCATCCGCAGGCCGATTTAGAAGGCGATTGGGCCGCCTCTGGACCCTGGGCTTTAGGTTGCCTACCCCTGTCCTAAGCAAATATCTAACTAGAGCTTCTTGATGATTGCACCCAGTGATATGCACACTGCTGTAGTTAACACCGCTATGGCAGCTTCTAGCACAAAATGGCATCACTTGGGAATCTGAGCTATCCTTTTAAAAGAGTTGACTCTAATGTGCATAATTTAAGAGGAAACCTTAAAAGCAACAAGGCAGCTCTCCTAAACTCTCAGGAGCTTTTGGTGAGGTTCTCAGTATGTAGCAGATGGTGTCTAACTTTGCTCTGCCATGCTTAGAAGGATGCTGCCTCCTGCTTGTTGAGGCTGAGGATGGCAAGTCTTTGCTGTCCATTCATGATCTTTGCAAAATATTTGGCCAAAAGCTTCCAAATTTTGCTCAAGATTCTCAAATGCCGTTGCAGCAAATGCATTGTAATTGGTGCAGATTTTCATTTTCTTCCATGCAGAGCTGTTCTCTGGCGGCCACCATTGGGTCCAGTTTACTGTAGTCCTTTGTTTTTCACTGTACTGTTTTTGAATCACGACAGCCTTGTCATATGCACTAATTAATTTGGCAAAATAAATATTAATCCTTGATTTGTCTACGAAGCTTTGATCTGGAGGCACAATGATGTAACCGTGTCGCTGAAGCAAAACGGCATTAAGTCTGCTTTGCAAATAGAGGCAGGTTTCGAAGAGAAATATAAATTGTACACTGGGGAACTTGACAGAGAAAAATGTGAAGAGTGGGGTGGTAGTAGGAGATAGCCTGACACCAGCATTTGGAAGTAAGTTCTCAAAGAATCATGGTAGTTTTTTCGGTCTAAATCGGTATTCCAGCAATGTTGTATTAGTGGGAGTGGGAGCAGGGCAGTATTCTGGGAATGCATAGTTTTGGGAGGTGAAAGGAAAGCTATTTTATTAAATTGTTTTTACAGTGACATCTTCTTGCTCCCCCCCCCCCAGCATGGGCTGAACAATAATTAGAAATAACTGCTGTGCTCCTGCAGGATAGATGCTTAAAAGCATGTATACCTCTTTCCATTAGGTTGCACAAAGGTTCATTTGTAATGGTGATCCCAACATGAGACAAAGCAAGCTCTCCATTCTCTTCACACCCCCCCAAAAAAAGTACAATGAGATGAGATGCAGCCTGAGGCCAGGGTGTGAGAGAAGAAGCTGTACCATCTTGTCAGAGCTTTGTCCCACAGTTGGTGTTTCCCTGCTTCAGTCATACCTTGTGGTGGAATACATTTATTGCTGCTTCACCCTCAAGAACGGCAAGCTGAGTCTTGCTTCACCAGTAAACTCCCTCTCTCTTAACTCTGCAACATCCTATGAGAAGGAGTCATTTCTCCTATTAAGTGTGCAAAGTTCTTTACAATCTTAGAACAGATGTTTACAACAGTTCTGAAAAAGTGCCCATTTTACAGATCTAGAATTGAGGCTAAGGTGTGGGAGGGGAGGGGAAGGAATTTTGCCCCAAACACTCACTGCTAGTTTATGGCTGAACTCATCCCAGGCCAGCACTGTCTGTTGAATGCCTTTCTCTGTTGCTTGTCTCCTACATTTGGCATTTTTTTGGGGGGACTCTGGATGTACTGTCTCTGAAAATGAAGGTTTATTTTGGCCATCTATGCTCATATCCATCAATAGACCACCCTCTTCAGTTTCGCAGGTCTTTTTGCAATGCATCTAATCATCAGTGTGTCATCGCTTCTTTAATGCTGTTGCAAATGACCCTCTTCTCTTATGCTCATCGCTATGTTTTGGTTGCCCTCCAAACCTTTGTTTCACGAATATCGGTTGCTAATTGCCTCTTTGCCCTTCCACAAACTGCAGAACGGATGCATGCAGTTTTGCTTCTGACAGTGAAGAGTTGTCAGTAAATTTGAAGTACGCATCTTCAGCAAATGTACTGACTTGTCAACATGCCTTTTACCCTTTTATAAGGCATACACTGAAAGCCTATTCCTTATTAAAAGTGTTGACAGATTACTTCACTGTTGATCTTTCTCAGTTGATCTTTCTCAGTGTGTAGTACTGCCCTCTGCTGGCTAGAATGTATATACTTCATTATATCATTTCCCCCCTTCTAGTTAAGAGTGTTGTGTTCAGACACAGGATAATATGGTGGATTGGGGATTTTCTTGTCCTACCACCCAGGCTAAGCTAATTCATATTATTGAGACTGTGAAAGATGTTAAGAGAGATTCCTGTTTATTCAGGTTTTATCATGCAACCTGAACAGATCTTTGGGAATATGCCTCGCAATGCTGAAGATTCATTTAACACCAATTCCAACAAGTTATCTAACACCACGTATTGCCTTGTAAATGCTTCTGCAACATTAGGGCTTGGATCGCTTCAGTCAATCATAGTTGCGTTTCCAAATGTATTCCTTATATGCATAAAAAAATCTGAAAGTGTGGGCAAGAGAAAAAAAGTTTGAGAGCCAATAGGTAAAGATAAAGGGACCCCTGACCATTAGGTCCAGTCGTGGCCGACTCTGGGGTTGCGGCGCTCATCTTGCTTTATTGGCTGAGGGGGCTGGCGTACAGCTTCCAAGTCATGTGGCCAGCATGACTAAGCCGCTTCTGGCGAACCAGACCAGCGCACGGAAACACCGTTTACCTTCCCACCGGAGCGGTACCTATTTATCTACTTGCACTTTGATGTGCTTTCAAACTGCTAGGTTGGCAGGATTGAGAGCCAGTAATCTAGGGGTATTACAGGAGACGTTTGGCTCCTGCTTTGCCTCACCTCTGGATCTGCTTAATTGGCTGCTGCTCATGGAGCAAAGAAACTCAAGAGCATCAACATCACATGTTGTCTTCTTCTAGACATTAGCAGAGAAGAAACATGGTTCATAAACAGCAAGTCAAGGGATCAAGGGGATGGAGCAACCATGATCTAGATCCCAGCCCATACTTTTATATTTATATATTGTACACTTCCATTTCTTCTTCATGCCACAGTTTAAGATACTGCCACAACTTCTCAAAGTCTTCCTGTAGCTCTTAGGTTTCCTTAAGATGTCCATTAAATAGTGAACACTTGCTGACCCTCAGAATAGAATTGTAGAGTTGGAAGGGACCACGAGGATCATCTAGTCCAACCCCCTGCAATGCAGGAATCCTTTTGCCCAACATGGGTTTTGGACCCATGGCCCTGAGATTAAGACCACCTGCTAAAGAATAAAGCTCTGCCCCTTTTTGTTTGATTCTGGGCCAGCCCTTTGGGGTAAAATGAGGTTCTTGGTTAAACATAAGTGCAAACTCCTATCCAAAAGGGACTTGCATGACTGAATGAAGAAGTCAGATCCAAACAACTGAGCCACACAAGTCTCTTTTTGGAAAAGATCTCCAGCGTTGCAGTTAACAATTAACACATCAGCATGATTGGAATTACCTTTTAAGTCATTTTACAATTAAATTTGGCTATAACAATCAGATGAAAGAAGCAGCTAGTTTTAACATTCAAATTATCAGTTGCTTGTGTGATAGCTTTGAATCCTAGCCGTTCTGCCTAAGAACTCTTTTCATAAGAGAATTTTAATTGGGTTAGAGAGGAATAAAGCCAATACTGTTAATTGCATGGGGAGAAGAAAACCCTATTTCAGTAAGCTGGGGGGAAACAAATATGAAACTTCCCCCCCCCCCAGTATAATTACTGTAAGGAATAACTATTCATCACTGTGATGCTTTGGCGTTAGCATGCTTTAATTATAAGGAACATAGCAGTGCTGGTTCTAACTTCTAAATGCTAATTTTCAGTAAATGTCGCAGAAGATGTTTTGGGGACTGGTGGGTGCAGGAAGAAAGTCTCTGTTGTCACCTCCCCCCTAAAAAATAATCTACCTTGCATTTCTCCAAGTTACTGGACAAGTTGTGGTGGCCCATGGGTAGGGAATTAAATGGGTGGGACCTGGCTGAATGTATGTAGGAATGTACAGGTAGTTCTCTGGCTCAGTGCTAGATCAGAGCTCTGCATACAGAACTTCCAGGTTAAAAGCCTTGGCATAGGTGGTATTTGCTTGACACTCCCAAGAGCTGATGTGAGTCAGAGTAGACAGCAGCCTGACCTATCACAAGCCAACTTCCTACATTTCTGTCGCTGAACTGCAATCTTTATGGAGTGGAAGAGAAACCGGATCAGTCAAATCACATGTACATTCCTACTCATCATCATCCAGACCTCATGACTTCCTGTGCATGGTGGTTGGTGTTTGAAACTTTTCCTTGACCTGTTGCCATCTGAGCCGCCTTTAATGGTACCGGTGGAAAACCAGTCTTCAAACATGGAATGGAAAGAGTGTTATAATTTAGGAACTGGTTAGGCTTGAGGCTCGTGAGAGAGAGAGCCTTATCATTAAACAGCCCTAGCTGACTGCATAGATATGATGGTGACTTATTAAATTTGTATACCACCCTTCTTCCAAAGATCTCAGGGCTGTTCGCAACAGGAAAATACAAAATACATAAGAAAACAAAACCAAAACCAATATCCACCCCGCTTCCCATGAACACATTTAAAAAGCCATAGATTGTTAATCAGCAAAATGCCTTGTTGAAGGAAAGCAGTCCTGAGCCGTTTAGCTTTATAGGTAAAAACCAACCCTTTGACTTGGGCCCAGAATTGGCAGCCGGGATCAGTGTAAGATGCTCAAACTGTCTTGTCCAGGGGTCAGCAACCTTTTTCTGCCGTGGGCCGCTCCACCGTCCCTCAGACCATGTGGGGGGCTGGACTATATTTTGAAGGAAAAAATGAACGAATTCCTATGCCCCACAAATAACCCAGAGATGCATTTTAAATAAAAGCACACATTCTACTCATGTAAAAACATGCTGATTCCTGGACCGTCCGCGGGCCGGATTGAGAAGGTTGCCTACCCCTGGTCCTGTTACACTGAGCAACCTGGATGCTGAATTCTGCACCAGCTTAAGTTTCTGAACCATCTTAAGAGGCAGACACATTGCAGTAATCTAACCTAGAGGTTACCAGAGCCTAGACAGCAGTAGTTAGGCTGTCCCTGTCCCTGTCCGGGCCACTAGCCGAAGCTAATGGAAGGCACTCTGCGCCACTGAGGCCACCTGAGCCTCAAGTGACAGCAAAGGATCCAAAAGGACTCCAAAGTTGTCTAGCCACTCCTTCAGTGGGAGTGTCACCCCATCAAGAGCAGGCAACCTCTCATCCATCCAGTCTAGAGAACCACCCATGAACAGGGCCTCAGTCTTATTGGGACTGAGCTTCTGTGTAGAAGAAATTCCTTTTGCTATTCAGGGCTAGCCCTGCCATTAGGCAGATGGGGCGTCTGCCTCAGGCAGCAGACTTTGGGTGTCACGAAAGAGCAGCAAGTTATGAAGTTGGTTGTTTTTTTATTGTATCACTATTTATTGCCTTTCTTTTTCTCCTAGGAAATGGGAGAAGCGTTTTGGGCATTTTCTGATTCAGGTGCCAAAATCGGATACCATGCACTTTGACTTGGAAGGAAGGGGTGCTGTTTCCCTTCTGCCACAAGTAGCAAAATACCTTGGGCCAGCATTGCTGCTGCAGTACGTGGAGGCAACATTCATTTCTCTGAGCAGCCTTTGTACATGTGCTTCTTCTTCCCCAAACAATCATACCTACCCCCTCCCAAAAATATCCCCATTAAACTTTGTACAAATTGCACAATCATGTAAGTGCACAAGCCACAACACAGTGACATTCTGTTCTGATGTAGCAATAGGCTAGCCAGCCGCATACTGGCTTCCAGGGCTATATAGAAACAAATCTGAGCGACCCACAGGCTACTTTAGGATAAGGTAGTGCTGACTGTGGATTTGCTGTCCTTAAACGAACCGAGCAATTACTGTGTCACCTAAATCACAGCAGAGGGCCAGCAGGTCAGATGTATCTTGTATTCTGTGAAAAATCAACTGAGAAGTTCTCCCGTGCAAGGATGAGACTTGGTCCTATTTAGTGGGGACTGGTGAAGGAGACATTATGTTCTATAACAACTGAGAAAGGGCACCCCCTTAAAAAGAAAAGTTATGGGCAGTAGAAGAGGAAGTAAACATCCTTCTTAAAATCAGTTTAATAGTGTGTCCATGCTTCGTTGTTTAATATTGTCCTGATAAGCTCCTCAAAGCCTTTGTCCTTATAAGAAGTCCCCTTTGTTTTGTAGATTACTTCCATTACTCAGAAATAAGACTGAGGACAAGAGAAGATGAGCTTGGGCAGGGTTATGTCATGTCTGAACTTGGAATTAAACTCTAGTTTCAAGTTGGCACGGGGTTCTGCCAGTTTTCCATGTTAGTCCTGTTAGTGGCATTTGAGAACTATTGTCATACTACTTTTCAGTGCTGTGATCCAAAAGCATCCCAGCTTTGCACATGCAATAGTTCTTAAGGATTTCCTTTCCCTATGACCTGTCTCTCACTTCTTCATGCCAGTTCCTAGTGCTCTTCGTCACAGGACTCGCTTGTAACCAACTACATACAGCCATCTTGCCATCCTTACCAAATGATGCATGAGCCAGTAGGGAAAGCACGCACAAAATGTGGCACCACCTTGGATGACACCATGCTTTTATGAGCACTCATTAAATCTGATTAACGAGATGAACTAAGCAATGTGTTAGAAATTCCAGCACCTCTTTCGTATTGTTTAATGTCTTTGTGGTAAAAGTTTTCCTCCTGGCGCGCTCTGCCTGCCGTTTTCATTTCTACTTTTATGTCTTGCCTCAAGAACTAATCCGTTCCTTAAAACTGGGGCAGCCCTTTGGGGCGTCTCCTGTGGTTGGTTTATAGCTTGCCCCATGAGGATTTTATTCCTAGTATCTGAGGTTGCTTTGTTTTTAACCTACGACACTTTGTAGTGGCAACAGAGGGGCTGCCAGTATCTCTTAAAACCTTGGGAAAATCCTTGGTAAGTAAAGCAGGTTTGAAACAGCCAGATTTAAAAGCACAGAACTCTAAAACAGTAGATTTACAAACCCAAAGGCCTAAAAATGAAGGCTTTTTCTAGCGGTGGAACTGAGCTGGGAAGTTGGATAAGCTCAAGTCACAGAACAAAGGAGCCACTCACTATGCTTGTCTGTGTATCTATGAAAAAGGGAAAGGCCTGCAAAAGTGAGTAGGGGACTGTGTGAGATGGGATGTAAGCAGATACGTTCAACAGCCACATTGGGTGATGCCCTATATTCATTGAACATAGCTTTTTTATACTCTTGCTCAAATGTGAATGAATGGATTGATGATGACAGCTCCAGATGGTCATCACTTCCTTGTGGATAACTCAAGCTTTGTTATGAAGGCACCTCTGGTGGGTTCAGTTGCTTTCTGGAGAGTTTATGCTAGCAAGGCTGAAGGTCAGAGATAATAGAATCTGCAGTCTAAAATAGTGGACGACACTAGGTTAAGAAAGACTGGTTTATGCTGGTTGGAACATAAGGCTAGGCTGCACTGAGCGTTAGTACTTCCTTGTAGTATGAACCTTGAACTTCTTGCAATATTGACCTATAGTACAATCTCAATTCTGCCATGCCAGTGTGAACAGTTACCCTTTCACTTGACAAGTTGCTTGGACTCTTTGGTTCTTGAATAAGGTGAATGAACCCCAGAGTGCAAGTCTCAGGATTGCATGATGCTGGTAGTCTCTTCTAGAGGGTTGCAGACTCCCATCAACCAGACACCTTGTGCTTCAAATCCATGGGCAGCCATTTAGGGAGACATGGCAGTCAAGGGCATCTGATTGAGCTGATCCAAAGAAGTGGGTGCAGAGACCTGGTGGGTCCTGTAACCTCTTAGCAACTCACCATCTGTGAGAAGCACAAGCTATTGATGTGAATTATGGAAGCTGCTGTGTATCAGTTCATCACTGGTCCAGGAGAATAGGAAAAACCTTTGGAGAGTCCTGAGAAGCATGTCCTCTATTTTCTTTACTTTAGACTTTATGGCTGAAAAGATTAGATATGTGTGTGGGACTCCTTTTTTAAAAAAGAAAGATGTGGAGAACACAAGTTCTGCCTTAATGTTTTTGTCTCATTACATCCCAGGCAGTGGTCAGGATCACTTTGCACAAATCTCTTTCTCCCTGTGCATGATCTTATTCATCTTTGCATTCTTGCAATCCTCAGCTTTCCTTTTGCCTCCCAAGTAAGCTTTTTACTTATTGCCAAAGTCCCCCTTTAACAGGCCTTGAGAAGATAGTGTCACAATCAATTCACATGATCTGTTGTGCCATTTCTGAACACTCCAAAGATTGTCACTAGGATCCAGGCCTGCTTATGTTTTTAATGCACCTGAGTTTACATCTTGCTGTGTTGCAGATTTTAGCAGGACTTTTTCTTCTGGTTACTCTTGGTGGTCCCTTCCAACTCTACCGTTTTAGGATTCCAGTGGCATTAGATGTGTTCAGAGCATGGGATCTTCTGGGAAGCAGAGTCTGCTGAGTACACCTGCTTTATCTTATTTCCTCTACATCCTGCACATGCTCAAGGAGAATTTAGAGAACAGAGCACTCACCTGTGTCATTTCCTTCAAAATGGAATGTAGTATGTACTTGCAACAACCTTTGTTAGGAGTTTCGACTTGCAAGTACGATATTCTTCTACTTGCCTCACTATTCTAAAGTGTAGCTGTGCAGATACCCTGGCACAGTTTGTGGTCTGTGCCAATATGATGGGAGATATGTGCCAATATGATGTGAGAGCCAGTATGGTGTGGTGGTTAAGAGCGGTAGACTCGTAATCTGGGGAACCAGGTTCACTTCCCTCTCCTCCACATGCAGCTGCTGGGTGACCTTGGGCCAGTCACACTTCTCTGAAGTCTCTCAGCCCCACTCACCTCACAGAGTGTTTGTTGTGGGGGAGGAAGGGAAAGGAGAATGTTAGCTGCTTTGAGACTCCTTCAGGTAGTGATAAAGCGGGATATTTATTAAATCCAAACTCTAGAAATACTCATAGGTTGCAGATGGAGAAACTGAAGTGAAAAAAATAGTGATTAAGTGACTTGCTTGGGACAACAGCTAAAGTTACGGGACTGGCTTTTCTCTTGTTTCCATTGGAGACAGAGCCATCCTGGGTGACCCCGCTCATTTCTTTCTTGAATGGTCTGCTTTTTCCCCCCTCCCAGGTGTAGCTGACGACGAAGCTTTTGCAGAGGAATGCAGACGCAGAGGACAAAACGCCTTGCCTTTCCAGCCGGCTAATGCCCGTTCTCCAAAATCGGCCCTGAAGCCTGCCGCCTACCCCAAGCATACCTTTCACTGTAATAGCGATGAGGATGATGACTTGGTTATGACCAACTGGGAGACGCCCATTTATTCATCAGGTGTGCACAAAAAGGTGACACAGGAACCGGTAAAAAGGCAGGAGCCAGTGCTAAAGCAGGAGCCTGTAAAAAAAGTCACGCCACTTAGCCAGAAGCCTAAGTCAAAGAACCCAATAAGATCGCGTTGCTGCGTACTGATTTAAGGCTAACATTTCACATGCTCTATTCCTCTGCATTCAGACTAGCTTCAGGACTAAGTTGCCCTGCCCGTTTTCAGAAGATACCCAAATAAAATTCATTGCCTGTGCCAAATCGTGCATACAGCTCACAGCAAACAGCAGAACTGTGTTTCGTAGCTGACACGTTGCTTGCTTTCCTTGTTCCAATTGCAGGTTTCTAGTAGCCCGGATAGATTTTGTTCTTTGCACTGTCAGGAGATTTTCAAACTTTTGAGACCTGGTGGAATCTCCTTGGCAAAATGGCTTGCCCTCCTCCTCCTCGTTTCCTTTAGCCAAGTATATGTTTAGCAAGGGCTGACATAAGCAGCAGCCCGTTCATCGTTTTGCTCATTTCAATCGGTGCCAGATCCAAAACATCTAATTTGCAGGTTAATACTGCAAGATTCACATTTCCCTTGGTATCCAGTATTAACAAGCTCCTTAATGTGAATAATCCATTGTTCATACCCTATTTGTTTTTTACCGCCTGCCGTCATGGGAGACGCAAGTGCACTAAGTTGCTGATCCAGTCTGTTCCATGTGCTTACTAAAACGAGAAGCTGCTGTATTGTAGCTTAGTAACTGCACAGCTGAATCTTCAGGTCCGCCGCCCCCCCCCCCCGCTATGGCTTAATTTCAGAACCAGTTTTGGGAAACTATTTTCAGGAAACCTCAGTTCACCATTGCCAGGCGGTCACTCCCCACTTTCCACACTTCTTTGAGTGCCACCACAAGCAAAATGAACACGAACTGAGGAGAAATGACGATGTGAGGAAGATTTCACATAGCATGGTTCTTGGGTGCACACCTAAAGTGGTGGTGGTGGGTTTGTATCCAAAGGTTTTTTCCCTCAGGTGGAAGGAGGGAGGGACTGTTTGGATCCAACCCACAACAAACCCCTGTCTCACAAAGGGAGGTGTGTTGGGGAGCCAGGATTGGTAGGCTCAAGTTGCCTTGTGTAATATGAGAAACTGCCCTGAGTGTAGAAGTTCCAGGGTGGGTTGTGTTCACCTAGTCCCCGGCAGAATAGAAAGGGAAATGTCTTTGAGTTTTTCCTTGCTATGGCAGGCAGCACAGCCAGATGGGGTGAGCTATCCTCTCCCATGTTGCTCCTTGCCTGCAGGCACTTCTAGCCTCAAGCATCTTATTCATCACCCCTGCTTTATGGAAAGGTTTGGCTGGGATGACTATTCGAGGGCTTCCTTTCAGCTCCCATGACCCATGGAGACCAGAATCGAGAGCGGTGACCACCCTGGGAAGCTTTCATGGTACAAACTTAGGAAACTTCAAGCAACCGAGAGGGAAATCCTTGTTTGCTTAAAATTAAGCACTAAAGTCACTTGTCAATCGGTTCCCAAAGGGCTGTCATTTTGGTTTGCCCTCAGACCTTTTGCCCCTTCCCCTCCCGTTGCTTCTGAGGCCATTGATACGCCAGCCTTAATGGCCATGGATGGTCTCCTACTAAATTCAGAGTAGATCCATTCACTTAGTCATTTCTGTTTGTTTCAATGGATCTACACTCTGTCTAGCGCTGATACCTCTCCATGTTTTCTCCTGATGCTGCACGTATCAAGGATGCGTTGGGGTCTGGGCTGGCATGTGAGCAGGTGCTGAACAGGCGAGGCAACTCCTGGTAACAGGAAGCTGACCTTCCCCACAACTGGAGTAACTGTGCTTCGACGGCTAGTCAATTGCAGGACGCAGGTTTTTTTTGAAGTGGCTCTTTGGAATAACACGAAAGAGGGGTCTGCAGCTGCAGCAGCTATGCCGTTGTCTTGCTGTTGTTTGTAATCTGACAACGTAATATCGGAGCCATCTGTGCTTTTTGCTTTGCAAGTAAAATGGGGGCTATCAAATCCCTGCCCATCTCCCGCAGACTAGGGCCCATCATTTAAAAATGCTAGACATAGTGCAGGTTGCCAGGTAGCACAGCCTTGGGCATTAGAAGAACACATCAGGGAGCGCAAGTGATTGAGGTAAAGTTCCATATTTTTTTAAAGGGACCAGAGGCTATCAAATGTCAGATTCAAAAATTACAATGCTTCCTCGTTTAAAATCATTGCATCTTTTTACAAACTTTGTTTGATCAGGTAAGTATCACTATTCCCTGTACTGTGCATGGCAGAGACAAAAAAGTTGCCAAAAATAGACTTCAACACTGGTCAACTTTTCCCAGCATCAGTTATGGGGTGGGAGATAGGGTGCATTGGGGAGTGTGCGTAGATGCCTTGCATCCAGCAGGCCACAGGTTCAGTACCTGGTATCTCCCATGAAAACTGATCTCAGGAGCAGGAAGGTGTATTTTGAAGCGTAGTCTGGATGTGTCTTGAAGAGCAGCTGCCGGTTGAAGTATACAGTGCTGGACGACATAGACCAGTGGTCAGATGAAGATGGTTTCATATATTCTATGAATCATGTTGCTAGAACTCTAGTACTTCTCGCCCCATTGGGTCCTCACTTCTTTGCTGAGACAGACACCTGTGCAATTTTGTCTCTCCTGTGAGATCCAACGGTTGGTTGTAGCCTTGTACCTGGAAGTGGTGGAAGTATCAGCTTACGTTGTCAATATCTACCCCCTGTTGGCAACCTGGTGCTCCGCCTACAAGGCTCCTGCTGATGGGCCCTCACCTGTGATTTAGGAGTCTTGCCACTGCCTTTGTTGGGTTCATACTGTCTCTGAATGAGATCATATGTTCTGCATCAGGGACAACTGTCCCTAGGATGAGCGATACCTAGCTTGCAATAGTTTGTCCCCTGATTAGGTAACTGACTGAACTGGTAAATGGCAGTAGTTCTGAAAAACTGGTTTGAGCAGCTCCCCCATTTTTGGAGTAGCCAAAAGCTGAACTTGAACCCAGTGAATAATTTCAACCTTGGATACGAGAGAAGAGAGTGCTCAAAACTGTTGGTGGCTCCCTTTTGGGCTGGATATTGCCCACCAAAAAACCCCCTGTCTGGTCTCTTGTTTGCCCTACCAAATTTTAACCAATGCAATTAAACCTGCGTTTTCCTTGTAAGGACAAGAGGGTGGTTTCTCAGTGTTTTATCTCTTGGGTTTTGCATGCAATTTCCCCATTAAAATAGTTTGTCAAAGAGTTTAGAAACAGAGCAACTACTGTCCACAGAGCAGCCTTCACATGTCATAGCAGGTGATTTCAGCTCTAAATAATTGGTTGCACTACAAATTTCTGTAGAATTCAAATGGAAAACTACCTGTTTCTGCATAATTCAAATGGAAGCCCACTTATTCCATTCAGGGTTGCTTCCCCTGCCTGCACCAAATGTTTGGCTTGTCTGCTGGTACAGGGCAATGCATTAAACTGTGCTGTAAGTATATCACGGCCCAAGTATTCCAGTGCAGGTTAGTCTCCCGTTGACGTAAGCACTTTAACTGCTTAATCCCCATTGAAATGAGCGAGTGCTCTTTGCGTCGTATACTGTCTCACTTCTCCAAACAGTACAGATAATTTAAAATACCCGCCCACCCCATCATTTAAACCTGTACACATTTGATAAGAAAATAAACAAGGCCACCCCAAATTCCTTTGAATGTTTTGTTAACTCTTTTCCAAATTTCAAAGGAATACCTCCAGAAACAAGATACAGAGATGACCTTAAAACAGCCTTTAAAAACCGGTAGGGTTGTTAAAAGCCAAATTAACAAGGTAAGACTTGTTTCGACAAAAGTTTTCAAAACCTCAACTGATGACAGGCAGGGTTGCTCTGAAAGAGGACCGAGTAGATCACAGGAGAAGGAAGGGAGCTAAATTCACAACCTAGCCTGCAGTTTTTGAGAGGGAGGACCCAATGGAAGCAAAAAGGGCCATTTCAGTTAACAATATAGTTAAACTATATTGCATTGATTTAGGGCTGGACGATGCAGTCCTTTTTGTTGTTTTTTTGACTCACAGGTGCATAGTAAACAATCTCGTCAAGACCTAGCCATAGCCTTTAGAGATATTTACAACAGGGAACTCTTCAGATGATGGACAGAGTGCCTCTGAAGTGAAGGCTAATGGAAACTTTCAATATGGCCAGGAGGCCTTTGCACTGAGCCTATGGCCGGTGGTCACCTTTAGGAAGTAACTTAACATGTGGAGGAGCTAACTTTGGTAGGCCAACTGTTAAGGAAATGTGAGTGGCCTGGGAGGAACCTTGCACTTGCTGAAGCCATTTGCTTGTGCTCCTCAGGGGAGACCTGCCTTGCATTTTCAAAAGGCTTAAAATCAGAATGCTTCTGCTTTAATGAAGGGAAATCTATATGCACAATGTTTTACCAGCCGTGTCTCCTCAGGATACAAAGAAGTCAGCAAGAGGAAGAAGCAGAAGCTGAGGGAGGAGCAGAAGAAGAAGAAGTCAGCCAAGGCACCCTATTAAAATGGACTTCGATGCCCCCCAGCACAGACCCTCTCGCTGTCACACCACTTGACCCCACCCACACTCCTTTCCTGGTGCTTATATTTTCTTACAGCTAATCTCACTTAGCAAGGGGGGGGAGAGACTATGGCTCCTCTCTAAAGTACACTAAACTTGCACTATTACGCTTGAGCACCACAGATTTGCTTGAGTTTCTGTATGACACCCCTGTCAGAAACCCGCTCCACGGAAGTCACTTCCATTGAAATCAGTGGGTTTGGCTTCTGAGCAGCGTGTTTAGGATCAGGGTGCATCCGATGCATCAGATAAGCAGATCCCGGCTTGAAATGTGTTTTATTTTCGAAAAAAGAATAATAATAATGTGGTAGAACCTTTTCAACCTTTTTTCTTTCCTGGGGCTAAAGCTATCGTAGTCTAGTGTGCTTCTTCTAGAACTTAGAAAGGTTGTAAACGATGTGTCTATATTTCCAAAAAAACAAACGGTTTTCATCATGGGACATTCTGACCTTAATATGTTTCTCATTTCATATGACCTCAGTTTTCCTTAGCTGGACTCCCCCATAATGAATGAGGATCAGTTCTCAGGAGATTCAGCCGTGCATCTTGTTTTCCACAGGGGAAGAAGCAGTTGATTTTTCTTGCTTGCATGTGCCATTATTGATGTGCTATGCATCACAAGCAGTGGGCCATGATTGAGAGAGAGCAAGTGCCCCCCCCCCACAAGCTTCTTCGTGAAATCAACCCTTGCAAGTTCATTATGACCTCCAGAACACTCTATCGCCAAATAATAAAAGGCATACTTTGAAATACTACCCTATGTCCATTGCCCAAAAATCAGCAGCCTTGATGATGTGTTCATGCCAAGTAGAGCAAGGGTCACAGCACCCCGCCTCACCTGCCGGAAATCGCCCCTCTTCCTAGGGTGGCATGTGAGGCTATACAAGAGGGGAGTGGAGCCTTGACTAGCCGGAAAGAGCTTACGGCCTGTATTCCTTAGTCAGATCTAGAATACGTATTTGTACCTTGGGTGTATACAGTGTGTGCTGGTTCCCATTTGGTCTAAATTGGGGTTGAAGGGGCGAATTAAGGAGATGGATGTAGCAAGGCAACTTCATTCCCCTCCATATAAATGTTTCATTTGCATGGTACATGGCTTCTGTTAACCTCATAAATACTACTAAGTTGGAGCCTTCCATTCCTTTAACTTTTCCCAAGCATGGTTACTGTATAAGCAAGTTGCCTCCTTGCTGCTTAATCTGCGATTTGAAGTTCTCAGCTGCTTTGGTCTCCTGTGTGTTCTCCCCTCCCTTCTCTCCCTGATAAATTATGTGGCAATTCTCTTCCTTGGCACTGTTGGAAACCCCAAATTTCCTGGAGAAATCGTTGATTAGCCCCCCTAATAATGTATCTTAGGTCCAGGAAGATTAGGTTGCAAGAGGATTTGGGGTACTTACTTGGATTAATCTTTAATGCTGGTATTATGAAAATGTAATCTTGTGCAACTCATTAGGTATTTAAAACACAATATGTCTGAAGTTTGATGCAGAACCATCCCCCCCCTTTTTTGTTACATGAATATCACTGATTTGTGTCGTGCCGTGTTACTAATATTTAAAGAAATAAAGCAAGTTCCCCATTCCTTGACTTTTTATTTTTATTTGAACAGCGCAAAGAATGGACTTCTGACATATATATATATATAAAAGTCAGGATGCTAAACTAACTCCATGGAAGTTTCTGCAAAGAGGGGATTTTTGCGTCACTAACAAGATGAAGGGTGGATTTATAGCTCTCAGTGGAAATGTATATTAATTGGAATTGCTTCTGAGGAGGTAAGAAGAGACAGCAGGAGAAGACAGAAGAACAGATAGCTTAAGTCTGAGAAACATTCTAAAAACCTTAATGTTACACACATACAGAGAGAGAGATTTATTCACACAATAAATATAATCACATAACATTTTTAGAATCTATCCAAATATATTCTCAAGCACTTTAATGATATGTAGTGCCACCTTCATGCCATATGTACATTACAATTTCAATATACCATTTTTGAAAATTGGAATCTTTTACTGCACACATTTTCTGTGATTATATTTCTTGGCTGAATAAATTTGTGCGTGATTGCCTGAAATGGTTTTATACTAGGTTTTTTATTAGTATTTTTATCTTGAGTTTTAGCTCTCTGTTCCAAGAGATGCCAACATGACTGTTGTTCTTACGGGCTGCAGAAATAAGTGGAAGAACATAGTGACTCTGTTTCTCACTTACTGGAGCCCAAGAATGGATTTCTCGATGACACGTTAGGGTTTGGTGCCACCAGCCAAGGGAAATTCTGGTGTGCTGGGTTTTAATTTAAAGTCCAATAAAACGCCCTGGGGAAATTTGATTGTGTAGGTCTGGCTTCATTCACAGCCTGGGCCTTGCCTGAGATGACGGGAACTGTTGATTTTTGCCACCTTGGGTGCAGCATCCCATTAATACAAGCACTTGGGGATCATATAGATCCATCATAACTGCAGATGGGCTGGGCTATGCCCACAACCTGAATGTGGCCCCCATAAGATAGCCTAGGAGAGAATGTGGCCTTTGAATGGGGAAACGTTATCCACCCTTGTTCTAAATCAGGCATAGGCAAACTCGGCCCTCCAGATGTTTTGGGACTACAATTCCCATTGTCCCTGACCACTGGTCCTGCTAGCTAGGGATCATGGGTCAACATTGATGCCAAAATCCAGCATGACCTGAGCTCTGCGAGTGCGGCTTTCTCCCGATTGAAGTGCAGAGTGTTTGAGGACTGGGACATTTGCAGGGAAACCAAAATGCTTGTTTACAAAGCTATTGTACTACCAACCTTACTGTATACTTGTGAAACATGGATCACTTACAAACGCCAGCTCCAACTTCTCGAAAGATTCCATCAACAGTGTCTCTGAAAAATCTTACACGTCACTTGGGAAGACAGGTGAACTAATATCAGTGTACTGGATGAAGCAAAGATCACCTGATTCTTCAACATCAATTTCGTTGGACTGGTCATGTTGTGCGGATGCCTGATTATCGTCTTCTAAAGCAACTACTCTATTCCAAACTTTAAAATGGAAAGCGTAATGCTGGTGGTCAACAAAAGAGGTTTAAAGACTGTCTCAAGGCAAATCTTAAAAAATGTAGTATATACACCCAACAACTGGGAAACACTGGCCTGTGAGCGCACCAGTTGGAGAACAGCCTTTACCAAAGGTGTCATGGACTTTGAAGACACTCAAACTCAGAACGCAAGGGAGAAATGTGCTCCGAGGAAGGCACGCTTGGCAAATCCACACCATGATCAACTCCCACCCAGGAACCAATGTCCCCACTGTGGAAGGACGTGTGGGTCCAGAATTGGCATCTTATGGACTCATTGTTAAAACCATGTTTATGGAAGACAATCTTACTCGGCTATGAGTGATCGCCAAAGAAGTCCCAAAACATCTGGAGGACCGAGTTTGCCTATGCCAGTTCTAAATCTTACTTGCTGTGCATAAACTGGTCCCACTGGAAGAGCTTATACTTCCTGTCTGGAGATTCAAATGTACGTTTAGATTTTAAAAACACACACATCGTAGAAGGTCCCTCTGACATGCTTCCTTGTACAGGTGATTTAACAGGACAGACTGTTTCTGCAAAGTTGTGACCAGCAGGTTTTACTGGCTATATTGGAGTCATTTCAAGGAAATGATTTAGGACAAAGCAAATTCGGGGCCTATGTGATTCATTTGTGTTGGAGACAATTCGCATCCCTTCTAACTCTGATTCTATGTGTGATGGAGAGGGGACTGTTTCATGCCACTTTCTTGATTACTGTTCATCTGGGTGGAAAATATAATTTATGAAGCAATTCTGAATGCTCATCCAGATGAGCCTAATGTAAGTACAGGGTTGGTGGCTGCTGGGATAGCTCAGTCGGCAGAACACGAGGCACTTCATCTTGGGGTCGTGGGTTCGAGCACCACATAGGGAATAAGATTCCTGCATTGCAGGGGGGGTTGGACTAGATGACCCCATGGTCCCTTCCCACTCTTATAATTCTATGTGTGATGGAGAGAGGACTGAATCCAGGCAGGCATGCTATTTCATGTTTGGGGCATGCTTCTTTGCAGAGTTTAAGCCAAGCATAGATAAACTAGCCCTCCAGCTATTGTTGGGACTACAAATCCCATCATCTCTGATCAGTGGCAATGCTGGCTGGGACTGATGGAAACTGGAGTCCCACATCTAGAGGACCGCAGACGCCCCATCCCTAATTTAAACGAAAGAGTCTGAGTTAATCAAGGCAACATTCCCAAAAGAATGGTTTGTGAATATTCAGTTACTTTCAATACCTCGTATGAACTATAGTATTATTTATACATTAGCACACTCTCTCCACCCGCCCCCCACTTACTGCATTTTTTGCTGTATAAGACTCACTTTTTCCCTCCTAAAAAGCAAGGGGAAATGTGTGTGCATCTTATGGAGCGAATGCAGGCTACACAGCTATCCCAGAAGCCAGAACAGCAAGAGGGATATCTGCTTTCGCTGCGCAGCGATCCCTCTTGCTGTCCTGGCTTCTGGGATTCAGAATATTTTTTTTCTTGTTTTCCTCCTCCAAAAACTAGGTGCATCTTATGGTCTGGTGTGTCTTATAGAGCGAAAAATCTGCGTTGTTGTTTTTCCTTTTTGGCATGCACACTTAGTGCGCAGAGAGGATTTTTATCCACAATAGTCACAAAAAAGCAGTGAAATGGCCCAATAATTGCATGTGGGTTTGAAATGCAGTAGATGTGTGTGTTTAGTGGGAGGTGGTTAGCAATTGTAACCCTGCTTCCTCAATGCCACTGCCTGGATCCGGATGATTGGAAGGAGAAGAGCGTACTTTGCATCAAAGATCTGAAAAAAAATGTGATCTTCTGAAAAGAAGTCTCAGCCGCAAAAATATTCGGAAATCCCTGGTTTTTCAGTTGCATTAAGTTTCTGCTGATGCAAGTGGGAAGAGATGGGTGTTTCTACTTACCAGCCGTATTACTTATGCTTGGGGTTAACATTAGTGGAAAATTCCTGCAGTGTTTAGTGAGCCTTTCTTTCCTACCTGTTAGCAGAATGCTGAAATGGAAAATTACCTGAGAATGATTCAGTAGGCGTGAGTCCAGCTGGGAGCAGAACCAAGAAGAACCTGCAGAGCTGAATTTTAGCCACACAATTCCTTGCATACATTTGTTTCAAGAGTATATCATCTTACAATATGGTAAGGATTTTGTACACCTGCCTTATAGGACACACACTTGACATCTTGCCTGTTGGAGCCAAGCAGAAGCAAATTATTAACTTAAAATTAAAATTGCCTATAAGGCAGCGACAGCAGCAAACAAAATAATCCAGCGCTGGAGTTTTGGCTAGCCAAAATATGTTTAATTAGTATGAATATATATATATAGAGAGAGAGAGAGAGAGAGAGAGAGAGAGAGAGAGAGAGAGAGAGAAATGCTCAGAACTGGGACTGGCAGCATCATGGGAAACACATCTGGCGGGTGGGGGGGTGAAGAGGAGAAATGGATATGATTGATCTGGGATTGGAATTCTAGGCGAGTCTGGGTTACTTAATCCCTATCAAGGTCTTTTTACATCACCTACCATAATAAAACATTTGCATGGCTTAAATGTTTGAACTGCCCAAATGTTCTTCTTGAATTATCCTTTCTGCCCCCGCCGTTGGTAACGTAGCTGTCCATTTTGAGTCTGGCTGCTTCCCTTTAAAAAAATAAAATAAGCCCCAAGACTGCATGACAAAATTGTTTTTGAAGCAGAAGAAAAGCTGTAGGAGTTTCTTCATATGCGATCCCTTCTGCCTCTGCATATGTGACAAAAACGAAACAATGCAAATTACAGACGGGCAGAATTTGCGGCAGTTTCCATGACTGCAGCAGTTCAGACATGCACACAGTATCTCGGTAATGAAAGTGCCTTCCCAGTTAAGTGTTACACTTATTTCTAGCAGTTTGAGATCCTGTTCCCAAGGATGGTTAGAACAGGCATAGGCAGACTTGGCCCTCCAGATGTTTTTGGGACTACAATTCCCATCACCCCTGACCACTGGTCCTGTTAGCTTGGGATCATGGGAGTTGTAGTCCCAAAATATCTGGAGGGCTGAGTTTGCCTATGCCTGGGTTAGAACTTACAGAAAGGAGAGCCTTGTGAATGATCTTGCACGTCTCAACCAGCCCTGAGTGCGTTTCAGATGTACTGTCTGTCGTACTGCTGTCTTTAGACACCACTTTACTAAGGTAAAGTTGTGATCCATGTTTGTTCCCGTCACCATGGTAGAAAAATCTGTGGTATGGCTGTGATTAGAAGTTTTGTGTAAAGGCGCCCCCATGTGGTGAACGTACGCATTTCAGGCAGAAGGCAGAATTTGCTGTTTACAAAATATAATCCAGTGTGTTTAGTCTTGACAGCAACATATAACAAATAGAACGAATTGTGGTGCTGTTTTGATTTCTCTTTCTCCCCCTTTAAAAACTGGTAAAGTTCACATTCTAGGACAGCATTTCCCAACTTAAGCAGTTTTGATATCTAGGGCACAGTGGATTTTCCTCTTAAATGAAAATTGGGTGCCTACCTAGTAGTAGTAGTAGTAGTAGTAGTAGTAACAAAACAACAAAAACAACAACAAAGCATTTTCTACAGAATGCAAAGACTTGGCAAATTAGCAGAATATAAAACTACATTTCCAAAAACATCACTACAAAATATTGTCGTTACGATATGATCCTCATGACTGAAAAACTACCATCATTCTTATTGGAAGACGATTTACCTGCATGCTTAGATTTTTGGTACACATTCCTCAGGCTAAAAATGTTAATAGCAATGGTTCAGATACATGCACCTCACTTTTGAATAGTCTTGCAACAGAAGACACCATTTCCTCCTAAGCATGTACATTCCCTTATTACCTGCTTAAAAAATAAGGTTGCATGTTAAAGCATGCACTCAAATATGCATAAAGGGGTAAGAATATAATAATTTCCACTCTTTAAATGAATGCCGCTCTTTGAGCACTCAAGGACTAAGACAGGGCTAAGACACAACTTGAGTGGAGAATCTTCTGTGCATCCACAGCTACTCTTGTTTTGACTGGGAGCTGCTGGTTTTTCTGTTTTCAGGAGAAGCTGCCTGTACCTTATTTGGTGCAGAAATGACATTTAAATACAAGAGAGAAAGGGGGGGAGGCACACTCCGAGAGTGTATTTAAAAGCATTGCCACGTTGGAAATGAAACTATTATGCCCTACACAAATCTGCAAAGCAGTGTCGTGGTTCCCATGCCCATGGTGTCTGCTCTCATAGGATCACACCAACAGCCAGAAGAAATGATGTTATGCATTTGCTTCTATTTCCATGGGGCCAAGGCTGACATTTTGCAATTTGATTTATATTGTCGTCATTATTAAATTTGCACATTGCCCTTCATCCAAAAATCTCAGGGTGGCTCACAGTATGAAAATGCAGAATAGAACCACAAAGTACATAATAAAAACAAGAACAAAACCAATAACACTGCCTCCCACAAACACATTTAAAGGACATAGAGTGTTAATCAGCCTAATACCTGGTTTAAGAGGAATGTTTTTGCCTGGCGCCTAAGAAATGCTGGGGAGAATATTTCCAGTGTGAGTAACGCATGGTCTTCTCCTTTCCTTTTTTTAATGTAGGGAAATCTTTATTTCTGTTTCAATGTTGTCGTCTTTTGTGCAGTAAGAATTTGTCTGCATACTTCTGATTTCTACTCATTCATCTGCTGATGTCTCAACAAGAGAGTTTGGGTTTCTAACTTTAAAGCATTTAAGAGCTGAACAGCAAAAAGAGGCCCATCTCACTTACGGATTTAATAACGCAATATTGCTCACACGTGTTACAAGGCTCGGGTTAGATTTTGCCCGATTGCTCCTTGCTCCCGTTGGCTGGCACAAAATGTTTCCCCCTCTTCCCTTGGAAGTGGGCGCTCTGCTTCTTGGCAGAGTAGGAGCAGTGGCAGCCACCCAATCTAGTTTGTACCAGCAGCTAATAAAACAAACTGGAATAGAGTTTCAGAAGAAAGCACCAGTTTTCCCTTTTCGAGTTCTGCTCCAAATGTCCCAGGCCATATGCTTCCTCCGTCCGTTCTTCACACGCGTCTATGCTCTGCTGTAAACTTTAAAAAACGGGTCCAGCTTTTCATAACTCAAAGGGATAAATCTGGTGCCAGATCTTGGGCTTCATCTGAAAGTACAGATGGGAGAAAGAGGTGTTTGCCAGATAAGTTTTCCGCCACAGCTGCTCAGGCCTGCGATGCTAAAAGGCAGGTAGAGCTGAGAAATGTGAACTTCAACATCAGAGAATTGTGTATACAAATAAAAAACACAAAGCTCTTTCCACAGCAGCTAGCCTGGTTTAGTAGAGACAAAATGGTGGTCTGACTATTTGCTTTTAGTGGTGGTGAAGAGAAGTTGAGCTTTTTAAAATTTTGTGCGGCTTTGTTGCTTGTAAGGGCAAAGCAGAAACAGGAGGAAACAATCTGGGAAATAAGGGGTACGTAGTGACACAGGAGGGGATGCGGGTGGCGCTGTGGGTTAAACCACAGAGCCTAGGACTTGCCAATCAGAAGGTCGGCGGTTCGAATCCCTGCGACGGGGTGAGCTCCCGTTGCTCGGTCTCTGCTCCTGCCAACCTAGCAGTTCGAAAGCAAATCAAAGTGCAAGTAGATAAATATATTCCGGCGGGAAGGTAAACGCCGTTTCCGTGCGCTGGTTCGCCAGAAGCGGCTTAGTCATGCTGGCCACATGACCCGGAAGCTGTACACCAGCTCCCTCGGCCAGTAAAGCAAGATGAGTGCCGCAACTCCAGAGCCGGCCACGACTGGACCTAATGGTCAGGGGTCCCTTTACCTTTAGTGACACAGGAGCAGAGCAGGAACAGAGAGCCCCAAAGGCTGTAGCCTTTCCTCATGGGGA
This sequence comes from Podarcis raffonei, assembly GCF_027172205.1. Lineage (NCBI taxonomy): Eukaryota > Metazoa > Chordata > Lepidosauria > Squamata > Lacertidae > Podarcis > Podarcis raffonei. The sequence goes on from NC_070613.1 coordinate 13,248,434, forward strand.
ATTGCTCCATTCCCTTGATCATTTTGGTTTGCCCTTTTCTGAACCCTTTCGATTTCTACAACATCCTTGTGGAGCTGAGGTGACCAGAAGGGTACAAAGTGTTCCAAGTGTGGTCACACTGTAGATTTGTATAATGGCCTTTATGATATTGGCAGCTTTGTTTTCATCTCTTTCGTAATGAACCCTAGCAGGGAATCTGCCTTTCCCCACAGCTACCTCACACTGGGACAATGCAAACAGATCCACTATGTAAAAAGAAAAAAAACAAAGGGGGAACGTTTTGAAAACGATTACAGCTAAAAATATCTAAAAGCGGTTATAGTGAAAAACATTTTGTGCAGTGATCTTGGGCCCTTAAGAAAAGGTGAGTGGCAAGATCCAAAGGGGTGGCAGATCCAATGTAGATCTTTATTCCCCGCCCCTTGCTGCTGATGTACATCTTCACTCAACCCTTCTTCTCTGGCAAGGCGAGGTGAGAGGCACCATTTGGTGGTTTGCCTCAGGTGCCAAAATGTCTTGGGCCGGCACTGGTGGCCAGAAACTGTATTCTCCATCCAACCATTGCCTGGGTATACAGTTATGTTTTTAAATTCCCCCTGAAAGTTAAAAATGATGGTGACAGGTGCACCCTCAATAGGGAAGGCATTCCACAACTGGGGAACCAACACTGAAAAGGCCTTTATCATGGGGCAGCAGCAATTGGGCAGCCCCTAGTGGTAGCACCACCAATAAGGACTCACTTGCCAACCACAGTGTTTAGGATCAATGGTGCTCTTTTAGACTTGGGTGCCAAGCCATTTAGGCCTCTATATCAGCCTTTTTCAACCTGTGGGTCCCCAGATGTTGAACTGCAACTCCCATCACCCCTAGCTAGCAAGGCCAGAGCTCAGGGATGATGGGAGTTGTAGTCCAACAACATCAGGGAACCAACAGGTTGAGAATCGCTGCTCTATATGCTAGTACCAACATCTTGAGTTGGGCCCAGCAGCTCACTGGCAGCCCATGCAGTGCTTTCAGGACCAGGATCACATGGTCCCATTAGGCTGCCCCAAATACCAACCTTCTGTACTATCTGCAGCTCCAGACCATCTACAAGGGCAGCCCCAGGTAGATCACATCACAGTAGCCCAAATGGGATGTCACTAGAGCATGAACAACTGAGGCTATCCTGGTCTAGGGATGGCCATAGCTGGGCCGCTTGAGACTCCAGTGACAAGCTGGAATCCAGGAGGTGTTCCCAAAATATGAACCTGATCCTTCAGGGAGAGTACAACCTTACCCTCTCCTAGAGCTGAAAAACCAATAGTAAAACCAATTTGTTCATAAGAACATAAGAAGAGCCTGCTGGGCCCATCTAGCTCATCTTGGTCTTGCAGTGGACAACCAGATCCCTATGGGAAGCCTGCAAACAGTACCTGAGCCCCACAGCCACCCTCCCCAACTGCAGTTCCCAGAAAGTGGTATTCAGAACACACTGTGTCTGCCAGTGGAGGTACAACATTGCCATCATGGCTACTTCAGTCCCAAAACGGTCCAAGACCTAAAACGCTTGTGAGCAATCAGAAAGTGACACTGCAATATTCCAGATAAAGATAGTTTTTTGCCTTATCTACATTTTTGAGAATGACCTTCAATAAGCAACTTTTCAAAAATTCATTAAACTTGCACATTCATTAAAGTTACACAATTGTTTTAATCATGGCCTATAAGGAAAAAGGGAACCCACTTAAAAATCAGAATTAAACAGAATGATTAAAAATTCAATTTCTCGACTGCACTAAATGGCCACATTCTCTTCCTTTGTCGATTAACATTGCAAAGTACAACACCCCCCCCCCCGATTGTGAGATACTGGCTGCCGCTCAATGAAATCACATTTACGGTACTTTCAGGATGATAAGCTGCATCAGCTAGAAGCAGGAGCCAGATATTAAAAAACGAGGGATTTTGCCCACATAAAAATAGAATTTCATACTTGACTTCCTACCTCACTTCAAACACCACATGGTGCCGTGGTTTAGCCCCTGTTTGCTCCTCCTAATATTTTTGTCTCTAATAACAATATCCTACCCATGTCAGGGGAGCACAACTGATCTTGTCTCCTTCTGTTGCTGCAGGTAACTGTAGTCTTGTGCTTGCGCCGCAGAATGTGACTGAGCCTCATTCACACGTACCTTCTCCTGCTTCGTGGGGTCATTCACAAAACCTTTTTGAGCATAGTCAATACGCAGTAAAGCTCCAGTGAATTGCCTTACTGGCTGCTCTTGCAAGTAGATGGGCCGGTCCTACTGTTAGACAGACTGAGGTGCCTGCCTCTTAGGCAACAGGAGCTGGGAGGCTGGGGGGCAGCGATGAGGAACGTTGAGGATGTGAGCAAAAAGCAGGAAGATGCCTCCTGCTTCCAGTTTCTCATTTAATATTTTAATGATCCAGATCAGAATATTTGCATCTTTCCCCCTGCCCTGTAAAGGAGGGGGGGGTATCATATGGAGAAGAGCAGGAAACAGTTTTGTTTCCGCCATTTCTATTCCAAGTCAAATAGAGTCTATATCCACAGTCGGGTCTTGAGCCAAATTGCCGCTCCTGCACCAACTCCTACAAAAGCAGCTTGAAGAACTATTTCTGTTGCTTGTCTGTCAGTTGAAGCCTAGCATAGTGGAGGTTGGCCCAACTCAATCATGCTGTTAAGATGCACCTAATACTTCAGAGTCCAGACGAGAGCAGAGGAACCTTAACAAAAGCAACATTTAATGGAATTGTGAAGCTTATCTAAATGAGGAAAAAAGTATGGGGGGGGAGTTATTTCTCATGGCAAGAAGCTGATCCTCTGAGATTTCCCCGGAGACAAATTCAGCAAATAAAAAAAGAACAAGAACCTTCCTTCCATAAAACCAAAGGGAATTGTCAGCTCTGAGGCAGAAATTGGAGAGCCCATTCAGGCAAGAAGTGGATTAGGTGATCTCCTATCACAACACGTGCTTGTCACAGTGCCTTGAAGGGCTTTCTGCTCCCCTCATTCATTTCCAGCTGTGGAAAAGATTGAAAGAAGAAAAGAATACATATTTTTGCAATCCTTAATACAAGGTGTTCCAGATGGGACCATGGCCTATGCTTAGAGCCTGCAACCTTCACGCTTACAGGGCTTCTTGTTGCAATTCTTCACAAAGTATTTCTTTGTGGGCGTATCGTCCACAAAGGAATCCTGAGCAAGACCCATTGAAGTCAGTGAGACTTAGCTCTGAGTAAACATGCTTAGGATCACAGCTTCTCACACTGGCTCCTTTCAAGCTTCTTATTAATTACAGCTAGACGCTAATTGGTTCATATTTAGCCTAACGTAACTCCTATAGAAGTCAATGGGAGACCAATCAAGCCAATGGCCCTTGATTATGAACAAAAAGGAAATCTTTTGTCAAGGAACATGAAGCCACTTGAACACTTAAGAGTTCCAGTTACATCCTTAAGACTAGTCAAATTGTGATTAAGTCTTGAAATCCTTTCGTCTATAGCTGCCATTCTTAAAAGGCTCTAGTGTTGCATGGCGGTGCCACCATCGGGACAGGGGGCGAAACAGCCTCGTTTGCTGCTTTTCTCATGAAAACAATTCCCTCCCATCTTTAAGTTCTAGTAATTCAGCACTTCAGGTTTTCTTCCCCCTTTAGTTTGAAGGAGCCCACCCCCAATTCCCAATCTGGTAACTGAAGCAACCATGTCTAGATACTTCTCCCTAGAAGCTAAACATATGGGATGGGCAGACCTGTCCATTGTGGTTTCTCTTTCCTCCTGATTTTCTCATTTCTCCATCCTTTGAAGAACTAGGTAGGCCTGACCTACCTGCTCCACTCCAACTTCCACTTCTACCTGCAAGAGTCCAACTCAGCCGCTAGAAGCCCCCAAGAGAGTAGCCAATATGACAGAAAAACACGACTGACACCTTTTATCCAGGTAAGTGTTCCATAAAAGGAAGGGCAACTATGACATCACCCAGTACGATGGATAGTTTCATTCCAGCTCAACCCAAGATGCCAAACTATTGGGAGGGCTTCAATGGTATGCTTTTATTGCAACGAATTCCATGCCTTTTTGGACTGTCTCTACTCAAGAAAATAACTTTACATAGCACAGATATTAAAAAAGGGTAACACCCAGAAACTGCCCTCTGCCAGCTCTTCAAAACAGAGGACCATCCTCTGTAAAATGGGATACGTGGGCACCCCATTCATACTCTTCAGTAGTTAAGGCCAATGTCAGCATCCAACCTTGGGCACTGGGCAGTCCCTGGGGTATCAGCACCCTAGATGTGTCCACCAGCATCTGGCCAATGGGCATCTACAAACCACCTTGTTAAATTTCCCACAATGCCCTGGGAGCAAGAGGCACTGTGGGGCATTGTGGGAAATTTAAAATGGCAGCCAGGCAGCATCAATTAGAGGGGGCTCCCTGGCACTGATTGGAGGAATAAACCAAGAGGCCACATAGATGGCTTCACCCCCATCTGCATTTTACTCTAGTGGGGAGAAGGCTGTTGGCTCTTCTTATGTTTCCCACAAATGTGTAAACCAGGGCTGCACTTCATGTATTGGACATGGTGGGCTTAGTTTCAGGAAAGCTTGCACTGCCAAAAAATTGCATTTAAAGTGCCACAAGGTGTGTGTGTGTGTGTTGTTTTCTTCTTCTTCTTCATGAAATCCCAAGGCTATACTTTTCCTCAGTGCTACCCTTCAGAATGTCATCTTCTGAGCAGGAGGTTCACTCTTCTTTGAACTTTATAAGCCAGTAAAGTGGTACCTTGGGTTACAGACACTTCAGGTTACAGACTCCGCTAACCCAGAAATAGAACCTCGGGTTAAGAACTTTGCTTCAAGATGAGAACAGAAATCGTGCTCTGGTGGTGCGGCCACAGCAGGAGGTCCCATAGGCTAAATAGGTGCTTCAGATTAAGAACAGTTTCAGGTTAAGAACGGACCTCTGGAACAAATTAAGTACTTAACCTGAGGTACCACTGTATTTAACAACCAACAAAAGAACAGCAACAGCTCCAAACTCTACAGTTTTCCACGACAATTTCCACAGTGCATTTCCTTCCCAAATACCAGAAGCAACAATTTCATGATGCGGTTTCTGAAGAGGCCACTGGAGGGACATATTTACTATGGAAAGGGAGAGAAAATCAGCTGCCTTCAATGCACCCGTGGCGGAATGGGAGACAGCAAATCCGTCAGTTCTGCTTAAAAGCGGAGAATATAACACAGCCTTGGTTATTAGCTGAATATACATAGGGAGGCAGGAACAAAGGGTAACAGAGCGGTTTATGCATCCTGTATATTGCTAAGGCCCCCAGCCTCGTTTTATGACATTTGCAAGGCAATGCAAGGAAATTGGATTGTTTCTCATAATTTTTAAAGCATTAGCCCCATTTTAATGGGGGGCAAGTTTAATTGCATTTTAGTAGTTTAATGGGCATTGTATTATGGGCTGCATTATTTTCACTTTAATATCTCTACCTGCTCTGAGGTCATGGGATGGGATGGGATAAATTCAAATAAATTGCTCAGCCTCTGTATGGAAGCTGCATTGCTTGACCTCAAAGCCAGCCCCTGACTGATCCTAGATGTGTGTTGGGGAGCTGGCATTGCAATTTCTCACTGGTAAGGAGAAAACAAATTAAACATGCCCAGAGAGGCCGTTCTCTCATTCGTTCACATATTCTAGACAGGGTTACCAAATGGTCAGAATTTTATCAGCTTGGGTTTCACTCTATTGATCGACTGTTGGAACTAGAGGATGAAAATCCCCCTCCCCCTAAAAAACCCAGCCAAGTCATTTTAACATTTTGGGTGATCTACTTTCGGACAATGCATTCAGCTAGACCATGTGTGTGCATTTCCCCCCTGAACATGCCAGGAACATGCCAGGAGAGGAGAAACTGAGGCTCACCCTTCCTTTGAGTGACCACTTCATTCTTCAATGAAAAGAATACCTGCAGCGTATCAAAATAGTTTCTGGGTAGGCAAATACTGTATTTTTTGCTCTATAAGACGCACCAGACCACAAGACGCACCTAGTTTTTGGAGGAGGGAAACAAGAAAAAAATATTCTGAATCCCAGTAGCCAGAACAGCAAGAGGGATCGCTGCTTTCGCTGCGCAGCGATCCCTCTTGCTGTTCTGGCTTCTGGGATAGCTGTGCAGTCTGCATTCGCTCTATAGGACGCACACACATTTCCCCTTCCTTTTTAGGAGGGAAAAAGTGAGTCTTATACAGCAAAAAATATGATAATCATTCCCTTCTCAAATAAAAGACACTCTGCACATCTTCAGGGCCATTTCCCACCTTGGTCTATAATTTTTTTTTTAATCATTGGGAAAAGAACTCTGCTTATACTCAGGGACACTCACAATTTGTTTTTGCATGTGAAGCTTGGCAAATTTTAGTTCCAAGTGCCCACATGTTGGAAACCAAAGCTCCAACTCAGTTAAGGACCAGCACTTAAAGTGACAGTATTTCAGAGAGGTAGGATATTATTTTGGCAAACAAGTCATCTTTTGATAATGAAGCTGTATTTCTTGCTGATGTACATTTCCTTTTCTCTTTCTCCGTATACCAATAACAAAGGAATATATCAAGTTGTAAATTGTGTAGTTGTTTCTCCCACACAGCGGAATGCACCCACCAAATCTTCATCAATCCTGTATGGCAAAAAAGTAATTTTCTTCACCCTGGAGAGAAGGATTCCTGTGACAAGGACTCTAGCCCTTTTCTTTTTAAAATATGATAGCCAGCCAAATGTGGAAACCTGAAGATAAATATAAAATACTAGTAAATTCAGCTCACATTTGTGGATACGTGTGCTTGGCTGCTAAGGGAAATCTCCCCAAGACTTTTTCAAGGAACAACAGAACTACCTCAGCCCAAATTTTCACTCCCTATGTGGTCTTGGCGACTTCCTGCTTGTGTGGTGTCCTCTAGCTGTCAGCTTCAATTGATAGGTATTAAAATGTCTCATTTTCAGATTTTTCTAGTAAACAAGGGGGCTTGAATTAAACGTGTACCAAATTTCAACTTTAAAGGTGACAGGGAAGTACCCCTGTAGGGGTAGAGTACAGGAGAGGTGTTGAAACACTCCATTATCACCCCCTTCCTTGGTAATTAAGGTTTCTTGGATTGTATACAGATGTTGACTTTTCTCTAGGTTGTTGTTTAAAAAATGTCCTTCCTTACCTGTTCATCTTTCAACAGAGAAAAATGTGTATTTCCCCCATACACCAGGAGGCTGGAAGAGGTGATTTTGAGCAGATAAATAGTAGGAGATGCATTTTCCTCCCATGAAATGGGTGGGGTGGTTTTTTGCAGTGCCACGCAGAGCCTCCTTACTTCCTCTTGACACCTGGGAACCAACCTGTGGCTGCTTTGGCTCCTAGTGGGCAGGTGGACCAGCAGAAGGATGTCTAGTGCCAGAGGGAAAAGTCCTCATGAATTCAACAGTGCTCACTCCCAGTTTAAGCAACATTAGGATTGCAGCCTCAGTTCCTACTAACTTCATTTGCTGAAGTGCTTCAGTATCTATCAAGGACATCACTCGCTGGGCTGGTATAAATTGAGAGTAGGAAGCTGCCTTCTGCTATGTCAACTGGTTTGTCCATCCGGCCCCTGTATAGTCTACTCTGACTGGCAGCAGCAGCAGCTGCCGGACAGAGAAAGGTCTTTCACACCACCTGCTACAATAGTGGAGTCTTGTCCATTGGGGTGAATGGGGAACTGCCCCACTAATCACAGTTGCCCCCACCTGCCTGCCTTCTTACTTCCATCCAGTGTAGGGGGGTGGCATTGTATGCCACTTCCTCCTCCATAGTCTCAGTGTTGCCCCTGTAGAACCGAGTTCAGGGAAAAGTACAGTATGGGGACAAAGTTAGAATGTCTGGCATTGGCTCTGGCGCCACCTACTGTTGGGCTCCCTGCATTCTACCCTATCAGACCCAATGGGCACCACTGAACCCAAGACATTCTATATGCAAAGCTTGTGCCCAGCTACTGAGTGACAGTCCCTCCCCTATGAATGGGTTGTGCCAAATGCTATAATACCTCTGCATCCCCAACCATACATTATTCCAGTGCTGCAGGCAAACACACCAGTGCAAATATTTACAATCGGGATGTCAGATTGGAATTAATGTTTGATTATTATTATTATTATTTTTACCACTATAAATTGTCTTGCTTGATTTCCCCCTTCAGTGGCCATTATTTCCTCCAAACCAAAGCTCTAAACCTGTATGCACAGGTTTCTATTTATCACAGCTAGTTAAGGCTGAGCTTGGATTAAGAAATGTTTCAAATGCCAGTTCATTAAATTAAATTGTATAAAGGCAAATTGTACTCTTTAGTGAGCAGGTCTTCTCCCAGATGAATATGCACCAAATTGCAATGTAAAATATTAATTTCTTCTTTATACTTGCTTTTAGGAATGCTGTAGCCGGTTCCGGTGAAAAGCTCCAATTTTCTAATTTGATGTGAATGTTAACACTGAAATCGTAAAGTAGAATTTCTTTTGCTCTCTAAGGAATGACTAAAGACTGAGCCCATATTTAATTTGCATAGTATATTACCGATTAATATATTTTTTAAAAATATCCTTCTTGATTTACGCTTCATTCTCATTCTCCGCTTTCCAGTGAAGAGCTCACACACTGAAAATGGGAACTTTTGAGCAGGGTAGCTAAAGCAATGGGGCAGGCAGGGGACGTAATGGAGTGAGATATATTAGATCAATGGAAGAGGTCAGAGGACAACGCTTGGAGACTGTGGCCTATGGAGGTGAGGGGGTTAGGGCTACAGTTCTATGCATACTAACCTGGGAATAAGTCTCATGGAGCTCACGAGAGGGGAAAACAGGGCCACATGGTAACAATGCAACTCATACCTGCCTGCTCATGAGATTAATTTAGTTCAGCGGGGCCTGCTCCCAGGTAAATGGGTACAGGATTGCAGCCGAAATGTGTTAAATCTAGACCTTGAGCACCTCTTGTGCTTTTAAGAGTTACACGGAAGGGATGATTTTGCCATTCACCCTGAATTGTGAACCTTAAAAGAGCCTGTGAGATGCCAAATTCCATATATTGATTTGAATGAAAGAGACGGTTCTTTGGCTGCAAGCGTTTAGCATGCTGTACTTTTTGCATTCTAAAGGCTGGAGAGAAATTCCATTTCCTCTGATGATAAAACTTCTGTGAGATTCAGAGCATTAAAGAGGATACAGCAAGGAAAACAAGACAGACAGACACACACCATGACTGACAAGGCAGTTTCCCATTAAATCTACAGACAATTTCTTTATCAGGCAGCTAAGATGACACAGGTAATTTTGAGCCAATGCACCACCTGCAAATGGTGAAAAAGAACATCCACAAAATAAAGCTGTGATTTTTTTTTTAACAGCTCATTTTTCCTTTTATCTTTTGGGGTTTTGGAGTGGGTGGTGGACTTTTTTTTGCACCTTTAAGATGCATTCCAATCACATTCCCCAATATCTATTTGTCGCCAAGATAACTAAAGCATCAAATGAAAACTGTGAATGTGATGGCTTATCTCAAATCTTGCATTTCTAGGCTCTGAGCCCTCCCCCTCCATCCTAAGACTTGTGATAAAAATCGCCAGGCCTGGAAAACTTGATAAAGTTGCAACCTAACAGCAGAATATTACATGTGGGAGCGATGGATAATTCAGCCTGCAATCAGCAGTTCAGCTTTGCTCCACAGTAGTCCAACTGAAATTCACATGGACTGGGGCTTTTGCTGCAGAAAGGACTATACTGAGGAAAAGCAAGTGCAGGTGTGAGATGTTATTTAGATCAGGGACAGGGAATTTTTGGGTCCTGCAGGTGTTACTGGTGCACCAGCTGAGCCAATCTGGCAATCCCATGCCTGCTGCCTTGTCCCTCACTGTGGGAGATTAGCAGACAAACATAACAAAAGCATATTCTTGCTAGTTAACATGAGAAGAGGCTAATTCCACAGAGCTGATAGGCAGATACTCAGACCACAGAAATACAAGTGGCGGAGAGGGCTTTGTGTGATGTCATTTCCCTCCTTTCCTGGAGAGGAAGGAGTATGTAGCACTTCCTGTTCCTCCTTCTCTCTCTCTCTCTCTCTCTCTCTCTCTCTCTCACACACACACACACACACACACTTTGACCAATTTTGGATGCAGATCTCTGCTTGCTCCAGCTTTAGGCACATGGACCTGGAGTTGGTCACCCTGTAAATATAGCTATTTTGCCTGCATAGCTGCAATTGCTGTGAACCAATGCACGATTGCAAAGTAAGTAAATCTTATTTTTTAAGCTTCCTTCCCAGGTTGTTGCCTGATTCTTTGTTAAGGGTAGAAAGGGGGAAGCCATCTTATTTTGTTGCTGGACTTGCTGAAAACAAGCAGCTTAATTCCTATGCTTTTAATTTTGCTACCAGGGTGAGATTTTAAAACTCTGTTCAACCCATGGTAAGCTTACCCTAGAGGCCAAGTCGGACACTCTCCTCCTAAACTTCTCCCTCAGCCAGGAAGAAAGGGGCAAATAGTTTCAGCCACATCGCAGGATAGGTGTTTTCATTTGCAGCCATTTTCCTAACAAACACTGAGAACAAGGCTTTGTGTAAGAGCTGCTGTACCCATTATTACACCAAATGGAAGGGTATCTAGAGTTCTGGGCTATACGCCTTAAGATTGAAATTTTTTATTTGAATTCTCCCAGGTCACTCTGCTGCCACATTCCATGCAGAATACCTGACAGTTTCTAAAAGGTTTTGGGAAGGGGTCATAGCTTGGTGGTAATGGAGGACACACTTGTGCATGGAGAAAGCCCCAGGCCTAATTCCTGGCATTGCCTGGTGGGCTTGGGAAATGACTCTCTTCTGATGCTGCCAGTCTGTATAGACAGTTCTGGACTCAATGGCCTGACATGGAGGCAGCTTCAGATGTTCTCCCTGAGACCTCAGAACTATGTTAATACCTAATTATGACATAATTAGGAACAGGCATGGCCAAACTTGGCCCTCCTGCTGTTTTGGGACTACAATTCCCATCATCCCCAACCACTGGTCCTGTTAGCTAGGGAGGATGGGAGTTGTAGTCCCAAAATATCTGGAGGGCCAAGTTTGGCCATGCCTGATTTAGAAATAAAAGAGCCAGGACAGGGTGGTGACTGGTGTTGGATTAACACTGCAGAGAGGCTCTAATCTCTCTCCAGACACACCATGCCGAGCTCCTTGTGGAAAGGCTGGAGTATAAATTTTAACAACAACAACAAATTCTTGCGAATAATTTTATTAACCTCTAGCACACCCAGTTATCCTAATCTCCAATGAATGTTTGCTTTAAATCTCCAAGGTGGTGCTTTCTTTTCATCTGAACATGTTACAGTCTAAGAGGAGGCAGGCAAGTATGTCTTATTTGCCTAGTGCTTCTATACAGTAGTCCTTCTCCTGATATTAGCTTTATCTGTACTGGAATACTTTGTATGTGTCAGTGGTTAAGGGACAATTAGCATACAGTGGTACCTCAGGTTAAGAACTTAATTCGTTCTGGAGGTCCGTACTTAACCTAAAACTGTTCTTAACCTGAAGCACCACTTTAGCTAATGGGGCCTCCTGCTGCTGCTGCGCCGCTGGAGCAAAATTTCTGTTCTCATCCTGAAGCAAAGTTCTTAACCTGAAGCACTATTTCTGGGTTAACGGAGTCTGTAACCTGAAGCGTATGTAACACAAAGTGCCCTCCATGGATGGAATGTGACTTTAGAATTCCCCTGTGACGTTTGAGGTTCTGGGGCAGGCAAGTCAACAACAGCAGAGGTTGGATGGCCATCTGTCATGGATGCTTTAGTTGAGAGTTGCATTTCAGGGGGTTGGACTAGATGACCCTCAGTATGTCTTCCATCTCTACAATTCTATGATTCAGTGATCATAAATAATCCTTGAAGGAAGAACGTGTGAACCGTCCCCGGACTAAGATGACCGTCAAAGTACTTCCCCAACTAGAATGCCTTTAGTTCTATATAAAGCGCATCTTCCTCAACATCTTTGGGCCTCCTTCCTTGAGAGCTGTTCAGCTTTAGTGCCCTCCTTCAATGTCCATTACCTGATAACATTTATTCTTCAGTGACAAACACCGTTAAACCGGAAGACAGCGAAAGAAACCAAGGGATCTATTAAGAAGGCAATGTTATGTGTGATTATTCTTGGGTATTCTTTTTCTGACTGCTATAAACGGGTGACAGAAACGTCTTTTTGCGGCTGTCTCCCCATTGTCACGTTCCCCTCTTCGTCTTTCCTCTTTGTGGGGATAAAGATGTCTTGTGTGATGCAGGCTGCCGCGAGTTCAGGAGCAGGAGACTTATGTCGCTTTAGTCCATGAATCACAGCTCTTGTGCCTTTCCCCCACTCATAAAGAATAGGGTTTTTATTATTACTATTTTTCCCTCCCTGTGAGGCAAAGCTTTTTATATCAAACAGTATTTTCAAGAGGAATGAGATTGTTCGGGCTGTGGTAATAACGGCAAGGCTTTCTTGCTTTGGGGTTCATTTTTTTGCTTTATGATTACCCGCCTGAAATGGGTACCAGTCATATTTTGCAGGAGAGCCACAATTCTGAGGCTGGCACCGTTGCCCTCATTAAGGTCAATTGATCATCCTTGCCTCAAGGAAATGGGAGAAAAAAACCCAACAAGAGATGGGTCACTGTGCACGATGGACTCAGCGAAGAATGTGGCCGGATAGAGAATCTTAGCTTCGTTGGGTTAGTTGGTCCGTGCAGACAAGTCTATCAACGAGAAATGTGTCATATACAGATTTCTGTTTAGTAGACCTTTCTGTCTCGGGCTTCTCGTTTATCATTGTCTCCCTGACAGGAGCTCTGCCCTGTTATCCTGACTTGTATGTCATTTATCAGTGTTAAGTACAACAAAAGAACATCCCTTTAAACCCTTTTTAACTTTTCACATGCTTCTACTGTTGAATAATGGTAGCTGTCGCCATTGGCCCAAATATCCCGTTTTGTTGCTTTTCCTTTCAATTCTGTTAGCTGCACAATAATGGGCTGGAATGGCTATAAGAGCTCTTGGAAACCTAGCACATATATATGTATATTTCTGCATGAGTCATATACCCTCCCCCAGTTTTCTTTTTTAAACTTAAAAAAAGAAATGCAGGAGGACAGTATTCTTGCCAGAAAGGAATATTTTGTAGGCCCACCTAGAGTTGGCTATAAATATCACTTATAAGGCACATTAGTATTCATTACCACAACAGGGCTAAATGGTTTTTAAGCAGGTAGGCACTGGATAAAACAAATATTTGTACTTTAGTAGGACTGTGGAATGAATATTTGACATGCTGCAGCGGAATTATCATGCGAGAAAATTCAGGTGGAATTCTTTTCAGGTATTGCACTTGCTCGCAACTTGGGCTTGTACTTTGGAGTTTTGCTTTTCATCCCGAAAGGCTTGGTAACAGAGTTTTTTTACTTTACAGTAGCATTCAGACTCAAAAGGCAAAATTGCGACAGAAAACAGCCCCTTTTAAAATAAACCCTACCAATCACCTTCATTAAAGCATCATTCTTCCCTCTCCCTGCCAGAGATTTCTTACATGCTAGCCATGTTTTACATCCACCTGTTATTCATATACTCCAGGGGCAGTATTTTAGAAAATGGAATTATCCCTAGTTTTACCTGTTAGCATGCTGGGGAAATGTGTGCTAATTCTCAGCACTAAAAGCACTACCTCTGTCTGCTCCCTCTTTTGGGCTGAGAACACTCCTTTGCATTTAATTCCTGCTATTTTGAACAGTATAGTAAAGTACTTTGCTCTTTGCTGTCTGTGTGCATGCACACACAGGCCTAAAAACACAGATGGAGAGTCGCCAACTTTACAACCGGACTTTGCAGCTGTGCCTTTAACAGGAGATTAATCTGAAGCCATTAGCAGGTGAGAATGTTTATCTCCATCCCAATATAAGCTTTTTTTAAAAAAAAATTTTTTATTCAAAATTAAAACAAAACATATTATCCAGAAACATATCATCCTTATTTCCCCCCATTTTTCCTCCCTCCCCCACCCTCCCCCACAAAATCCACCCCCTGCTTCCCTCAATGTCAGTCTTTGATTTCTCTAAGAATGCTATTTTCTGCATGTTACACAGTTATATAGATCCTCAAACTATTTAGCTGATTATTATCAATAAAATTTTTGTGAATGTTTATTCAAAGCCAGCCAAGGAGTCCAGTTCGCTTTGTTGCGTCTTCAAATACTTTGTAAAGGGTTCCCATTCATCTTTAAAGTCACAGTTACCCTTTTCCTGTAGCTTGTATGTCAGTTTTGCCAGTTCTGCATAGTCCATCAATTTTTCTTGCCATGATTCTTTAGTTGGGGTTTCTTCAGTCTTCCATCCTTGTGCTGTTAGAACTCTCACGTCCGTTGTCGCATACATGAAGATGTTTTTCAGCTTTTTTGGCAGATCTTTCCCAACAATCCCTAACAAAAATGCTTCAGGTTTTTAAACAAATGTTAAATGGAACATTTTCTTCAATTCATTGTATATCATTTCCCAAAATTGTTAATTACATTACAATCCCACCACATATGATAAAATGTCCCCTTCTTTTCCTTACAGTTCCAACTAGTTTTGTACATTTTCCCTAACTGCACTGGTGTCATGTACCATTTGTACATCATCTTCATGTAATTCTCCTTCAATAGGGAACAATTTGTAAATTTTAAATCAGTTTTCCATAATTTTTCCCAATCTTCCATCATAATGTTGTGCATCCCAAGATAAGCTTTAATTACTATCAACTGGTGTATATCAAGGCACTGGTGGGGCACAGTTCTGCAACTGGTTGAAAAAGTTGGCAATCCTAGGAGTGGCTCAGATATGTCACTTTTCCACTTCTGGGGTTGATTTGTCCTTATGAGGTATGAAGCCCCACATGGAAATGAGGACCCCCCAACTGCCCTATTCATTTATACATTACATGATATACTTTAAACATGTATGGTTCCATCTTCATACAACCTAAGCCAGTTTGAATCTAATTGGTGCATAAAGGGGTTAAACCCATAGAGTAAGCAGTCCTGCCAGGCTTATCCTATGTCACTTCCCCTCACTTTGGGAGGAAATCGGTCACCAAGCCTTTGTTATTACTCTTTTCCATGTGAATTCAGTATATAAGGAGCTCTGAGCTGGTCATTGCAGCTGCATGGCTTTACCAAGCCTTTTGTTTCAGACCAGAATGGAATCTGAAACTAGTATTCCCCCCGCCCTACCAATAGTTTAGCCTTTTGTAACGAAGCAACATTTTGAGTGCCTGTGCATTTTTTCTGACTGCGATATGGAAGTGCATGTGAATCTGACCTTTGAAGAGTTTTGTAAGTAAGCCATTTTATGACTTACCAAATGTGTGGTCTATCTCTGTGCTAGGGATGTGGGGTAGCTTGTTAAAAACTTGGGAGCATTTTGGGGGCCCCCACTTTAAAGGTTCTACAGCCTATATTTCCATGCTTTTCTTTGATGCATGATTTGTGATTTTAAATCTCTGCTAAGGTTCTCTCAGCAAAGAACACTTGCCCCAAACTGCGGTCTTGGTTTCTAGCAATCCAACAAAACTGTCATGGCTTCCCCCCAAAAAACCTTGGAATTACAGTTTGTTGAGAATTGTTAGGGGATTACAGTGGTACCTCAGCTTAAGTACTTAATTCGTTCCGGAGGTCCGTACTTAACCTGAAGCTGTTCTTAACCTGAAGCACCACTTTAGCTAATGGGGCCTCCTGCTGCTGCTGCTGCGCCACCAGAACATGATTTCTGTTCTCATCCTGAAGCAAAGTTCTTAACCTGAAGCACTATTTCTCGGTTAGCGGAGTCTGTAACCTGAAGCGTATGTAACCCGAAGTACCACTGTACTGAATGGCAACATGCTTGCTGGCCTTTCCTCTTCAGCCACCCTGTCAGAGTGAATGATGTGAGAACAGGCTCTGACACAGGGTTTCCCAAACTTGGGTCTCCAGCTGTTTTTGGACTACAGTTCCCATCAACCTTGACCCACCAGTCCTGCTAGTTAGGGATGATGGGAGATGTAGTCCAACATCAACTGGAGACCTAGGTTTGGAAACCTTGGCCTAGCAGTACTTGTTTTAGGGCCCGTTGCCACATTCAGCCAAACACGTAGAACAGGGGTCAGCAAACTTTTTCAGCAGGGGGCCGGTCTACTGTCCCTTAGAACTTGGGGGGGGGGGCAGACTATATTTTGAATAAACGAAACAAAAAACCAACAACAACGAATTCCTATGCTCCACAAATAACCCAGGGATGCATTTTAAATAAAAGCACACATTCTACTCATGTAAAAACACGCTGATTCCTGGACCGTCCACGGGCCGGATTGAGAAGGCGATTGGGCTGGATCCGGCCCCCGGGTCTTAGTTTGCCTACCCATGATGTAGAAGTATGAGGGTGGGGCACTCGCTTTGGAGCACTCCACTTGCTTGGAGATGATCTAAAATGAGGAGAAAGGCAGACGTCAGCCATCTTTCTTCCCAGCTCTATTGGTATGTTTGGAGCAGGGATGAAGGAACCTGTGACCCTCTAGATACTGTTTGACTCCAACTCCCTTCAGCCCCAGCCAGCATGGCCACTGGACAGGGATGATTGGAGTTGTAGTCCCTCAATATCTGGTGGGCCACAGGGCAGCCACCCTGGCCTAGCAACTACCTTTGTGGTTTGTTCATGGAATATAGATAAATATACAGTAATACCACAGTCTTCTTTAACAGCTTGAGAAAACAGGGTCAGACGAAGCACAGAGAACAGTAGTTTTGCTCCATGGGGAAAGCATTGTTCTGTCTATTGCTAGCTTTAGACTTTTGTAGTGGAATGACTGATGACAGTGAGGCTCTCTGCTTGGGATGGAGCAACAAAATGATTTTTTACATGGACAGGCTTAGCCCGGCTGCTAGCCTTACAGCATTACCACCCTTGTTTTGAGGTACTGGAAATCTTTTGAGAGCAGAATAATGATAGTATTACTCTTAATGTATACTGGTTGGGACCAAGATATATACATTATGTATTTTTGTAAACCACCCTGGAAGCTCTGCTGAAGGCCAGTATGGAAATCTCTAAAATATATGTATGTGTATTAAAGTGTTGTGCTGAATTCAGTTTTGGAGTAAACCAAGCAGCTATATTTCCCAGTGTGGCTTTCTGGAACAGAGCGCTTTGGGGGCTTTCAGAGCATCAATAGGAAAGGAAGGGTTGCTTCTGCGGGGAGATGCTAAGTCAGTGTTTCCCAAACCTGGGTCTCCAGCTGCTTTTGGACTACAAGTCCCATCATCCCAGACCATGGGCCTTGCTAGCTAGGGATGATGAGTTGTACAGTGGTACCTCGGGTTATATATGCTTCAGGTTACAGACACTTCAGGTTACAGACTCCGCTAACCTAGAAATTATTACCTCGGGTTAAGAAATTTACCTCAGGATGAGAACAGAAATCACGCAGCAGCAGCGGCAGGCCCCATTAGCTAAAGTGGTACCCCAGGTTAAGAACAGTTTCAGGTTAAGAACGAACCTCCAGAACGAATTAAGTTCTTAACCAGAGGTACCACCATATTCCAAAAACAGCTGGAGACCCAAGTTTGGGAAACCCTATTCTAAGTCTCACTTTCTTGCAGGCATTGGCTACAAGATAGATTTTTCTTGCCTTCAGCCAGTGCTTGCAAAATTCTGTCTTCTTTCTCCTCTCCCTGCCATCTCTGTGCTCAGAGCTTTCCAAAATGCCAAGCATAGGGTTGGCAGTGCCCCTTGTGCTATGGTTCCTTAGTACCTGACAGTAAGGGATTTCAGCAGGTGGGTGGGACAACCCACCTGCCAATTATGTGATGTTCTAATGAGGTCAGTGATTGATGGGTGGGTTGCCCCACTCAGCTCTCAAATTTGGCCAGTATAAATCCACCACTAATGCTAATAGGACGGCAGGGTCATTACCTATTGAAACTCTTTTTGGTGGTGTTGTTGTTACTCACTCACTCTGGTTTTTAAAAAGATGTAAGTTCCTTTGGGTGGGCTTGGCATCAATTTTCATTTAAAGGTAAATCTACGTTATTTGTATGGCTTGAACCTACAGAGGTACCTCGGTTTAAGAACGATTTGGTTTACAAACTCCGCAAAACTGGAAATAGTGTCTTGGTTTGAGAACGGAATCCGAATGGTGGAAGGGCACCGGTGGCGGGAGGCCTCATTAGGGAAAGTGTGCCTCGGTTTAAGAACTGTTTCGGTTTAAGAATGGACTTCCAGAACGGATTAAGTTCGTAAACCGAGGTACCACTATATGCGTGAACCGAAATGTGCACATCCTTTGAAATACTCACTTCTCTCAATTTTACAATGCAGTTCTGCAACCAAGTAATGCATGCAAAAAGGCATGCAACAGGATAGATATCAGTAAAAAATAAAAATGCCTTATATTAGGAAAAACTGCTTGAAGAAAAATGTATATTAGGAGAAATTTGCACTCAAGTATTATTAGTTTTCATGAGAACTTTTTTAAAAAACCCACAATTTTATGTGAAAATGTAGAGAGCTGAACTTAAGACTGAAAAAGCAAGAAACCAGAATTGACAGATTTGCCAATCCCTAGTGTATGAACATAGGTAAAAAAGGTAAAGGACCCCTGGATGGTTAAGTCCAGTCAAAGGCGACTATGGGGTTGCGGCGCTCACCTTGTTTCAGGCCGAGGGAGCCGGCGTTTGTCCACAGACAGCTTTCCGGTCATGACTAAATCGCTTCTGCCACAATGGAACACCATGACATAAGCCAGAGCACTTGGAAACACCATTTATCTTCCCTCTGCAGCGGTACCTATATATCTACTTGCACTGCCATGCTTTTGAATTGCTAGATTGGCAGAAGCTGGGACAGAGCAACGGGAGCTCACTCCATCACAGGGATTTGAAGCACAAACTTTCCGATTTGCAAGCCCAAGAGGCTTAGTGGTTTAGACAACAGCACCACCCGTGTCCCTGTATGAGCATAACAATAAAATTTAGTATAGGTCCCCTATATGTGTTTTAATTCAGCACAGAAATCCAGAAGTACAGGTCTTTGCACATTTAGCCATCCTCCTCCTTCCATCTCCCTCTTTCCTTTAAAGTTGCTCTCTTTTGAGTTGCAGCTGTGAGTGGGAGCAGCTAGAAGCATCACCGAAACAGGAGTGGGCAAGCAACTTTAATTAAACACCACTAGGCTGGAGTGCTGGGTTTTGTTATTCATGGGGCTTTATATTATGCATTTTCATTTCGCCTACGAAGAAATAAGGTGCACGCAAAAATAGAGGGAAAGAACATTGAAGGTTATGAACCAAGCCAATTAAAACCAAAGTGAGGAAATTCAGACATTTAAAAAACTAACAAGTACTTTTCATCTTTAAAGTGCTCTATGAGCTCTAGCTAATTATGCCTGGTCATGTTTCCTACCAGGGTGGAGAAATGCTGTCTTAAAGCAAGGGCAGCTTAAGCACATTTTTCCTGCTTCTGATATCCCAGGACAATGGCTCCCAAACTCCCTTCAATCTCATGTTTTCATTTTTCATATTCAAGGGGCAGATTGGAGGCTGAAGGTAGAAAAGAGGAAGCCAAGTAATTGTAGTAAAATCAGGAGATTTTGATTCACCCCTTTTCTTGGAATGCTAGTAACAGCAATGCATCATTCCTTAGGAAAATCGCTGATCCATTAGTACTCCAAAATCCACAAATATTCAAAATTGGGGTGGACTGAATGATGGAGCAAACCTTGTTTCCATACTACTGGACCACTGCTTGGACTGCTGCAATGCGTTCTATGTGGGGCTACTTTTGAAGGTGGCCCAGAAACTACAACTAATCCAGAATGCAGCAGCTAGACTGGTGACTGGGAGCAGCTGCTGAGACCACATAACACCGGTCTTGAAAGACCTGCATTGGCTCCTAGTACGTTTCCGAGCACAATTCAAAGTGTTGGTACTGACCTTTAAAGCCCTAAACGGCCTCCGCCCAGTATACCAGAAGGAGCGTCTCCACCCACATCGTTCCGCCCGGACACTGAGGTCCAGCGCCGAGGACCTTCTGGCGGTTCCCTCACTGTGAGAAGCCAAGTTACAGGGAGGGCCTTCTCTGTAGTGGCACCCACCCTGTGGAGCGCCCTCCCACCAGATGTCAAAGAGAACAATAATTACCAGACTTTTAGAAGACATTTGAAGGCAGCCCTGGTTAGGGAAGCTTTAAGTGTTTGATGGACTACTGTTTGTTGGAAGCCACCCAGAGTGGCTGGGGAAACCCAGCCAGATGGACGGGGTATAAATAATAAATTATTATTATTATTATTATTATTATTATTATTATTATTATTATATGGTCTGCATCTTATGACAACTTCAATCCATTTTTTTTTTGTTCTTTCTTGAATACCCCGCTTTCTCCTTCCCCCTTGCATTACTTAACATGCAGCCTGATGAAGAATTCTGGAGAACTTGAATGCTGGCTCACTGCTTTGGAACTTCTGCTTGATCCTAAGCAAAGCATTGCCCAACTCTGTGCAAGGGCGAAACTAAGCTTTATTTCACCCGGGTCAAAGACCCAGTTTGGTAAACTCCCACGCGCATGCCCTCAGGTGGCTTCACCCAGGGCAAAAAACCCCCGGCTAGACCCACCCCTCTGTAGCTATGGCTGTGCTGTGTTTTAGATTTTGTTTCTTACAGCTTCAATGCAGCTTTATTTTGTATGTTTGTCGTTGAGATCATACAGGATGCAAACAACAATTGCATTCCTCTGTTTTCTGTTCCTTGCACCTGGAAACATCGTCCCTATTTGAAAGGTTGCTAACGGTGCTTGCCAGTTGCATTTGGCCTGTCGAATGCTTGAGAGCTCAGGTGCCTTTTCCCCCTTGAACTGAAGTCTGTGCTAAGAGAAGGCCCATTTTGTCTTCCTTTTTACCCTGGTTCCTTTTTGCTGGGGAGTGGGGTTGGAAGAAAGAGAATCGCAGCTTGCTTTAGACCAACTTTCTCCAAGCTCGCTGTGCAAAAATGTTGGTTCAGTTGCACAGCAGTCTTGACCATTTTTTTAAAAAATAATGACCTCATAACAGTAGTATGTGGCCTTGTAGTGACATTTGGAATGCATATAGGAGCATGCTGTTTATTGGATCGAGCTATCCACAGTTGTACTGTTCTGACCTTGAATTTTTCAATTGCATTTAAGTGCTCTAAGGAAGGCATGGGGAGAGGACTTCTGGCCCTCCAGATGCTGCTGAACTACAACTCCCATCAGGCCCAGAAAGCATGCCCAACGGCCAGGGATGATGGGAGTTGTAGCTCAACAACATCTGGAGGGCCAAAAGTTCCTCACACCTGCTCTAAAGCAGCTATTTGGATATGGGCATCTCTAAGAGGATAAGAAGAGTGTTGGTAGCCAATTGGTGGCATGGTTGCCCCAAGTAGCAGGTATGCTGGGAATTTGCAGCATGCCTAAGCAGGAATAGGAGAACAGCCCCTCCCCCAGGCCTAGGGGATAGTTGAGTGTGTGTGAGGTATGAGTGTAACTTGCTGCAGGTATACCATGAAGTATGCGCTAGAGAGACACTGCCTCTTATTTGACCTGGGGAATGTTTGCTAGAAAATCTTTGGTCAACACTGCTATGGCAACTAGTGTAGTAAAGGTAAAGCTAAAGGGACCCCTGACTGTTAGGTCCAGTCACAGACGACTCTGAGGTTGTGGCGCTCATCTCGCTGTATAGGCCGAGGGAGCCGGTGTTTGTCTGCAGACAGCTTCCGGGTCATGTGGCCAGCATGACTAAGCCGCTTTCTGGCAAACCAGAGCAGCGCACGGAAACGCCGTTTACCTTCCCGCCAGAGCGGTACCTATTTATCTACTTGCACTTTTGTCGTGCTTTCGAACTGCTAAGTTGGCAGGAGCAGGGACCGAGCAACGGGAGCTCACCCCGTCGTGGGGATTTGAACTGCTGACCTTCTGATCGGCAAGCCCTAGGCTCTGTGGTTTAACCCACAGCGCCACCCGTGTCCCAAGTAGTGTAGTACAATGGTGCAAAACTTGAGGTGTGAGCTAAGGGGTTCCTGGTTCAAACTTCCATCATACAACTGTACATGCATGCATTGAAGAGGAGTGGGATTGTGGCAGCAGCTGTAATCTATCCTTATTCATTTAAAGTTCTGATATGAGGTTTTGTGCATACAGCAGGGCACGCACAGGGCTCTGGCTGCTAAGTGTTTGGGAACCGGGGAGAAAACCCGGTTCCTGATCTCCATTTTTAGGGCTGGAGTGCAATGCCCAGTGCTACTGCCCAGCTAACTGGAAACATTGCCCAAACCTGAATTTGGTTTCTGGGCTGTCATGAGATGTTAGCAATGCTGAGGACCAGAACCTTGTTGTTAAAATGTAAATAGAAATCATTAGGATGGCTGTTTCTGCATCTGGTAGCAGATTATATGAATGAAATGATCACGGTACCAAGCATATGGCAAGCTGAGCAACTCAACAAATGTGCTTTAAACCTGTGCTCATGATGGGTGCTTGATGCAAGACTGGCATAACCTGCTCTGTTCACTTTTGCACTGAATAAGCTGTGGGATAGGATTCTTCCCCTTCACTGCCTCCTCAATCCCCTCCCTGTTGGCAAAATATTGTTGCACCCCAGCCCAGTCTCCGAATGGTGCAGGATTTCAGGAGTCCAAGGGGCTTATGCAGGGTTGGTGTTTCCGTTTGGGAATAGGGCACAGGGGAGACTGCAGTGTCTTTCTGATATATGGTGTATTTACACATATATACAACCTGAGCCTACGATGGAGGGGTTCATCCCGGGAGGGTCTTGTTTCATGGTTGCAGCCTTGGATTCAAACAGAAATCAAACATCACGCTTTGCCTCTCTGACTTTCCTGTCTGCAGGTTGCATCACAGCCAACTCTGCTCTCCCTCCCAGGTTTTGTCCTACCAACTATCTAAAAATTGGAGGAGGGACCCCACTCCATTTCCGGTCTGGCCCAGAGCCCCCTTTCCTTTGCTCTCTTAATGGCCCATCACCCAGGCGATTACCTCAACGCAAGGAGCTGGCCTGGCTTATATTTTAACACTTCCTAGGATTATAGGTGTCAGGCACCCACAAACTCATAACAATATAATGCACTATAAAGTCTACCCCAGCCCCCTTAGATGCCTGTGTTGCACTTAGTCTGGCGTAGTAAATTATTCAGCAAATATTTTGCTTTTCAAATTTACCCTGCATATCAAAAGGATGTGTTTAACTGATAAAAGCCTAACAGCTCCTTTGGAGTCAATTATCAGTGATGTACAAAGTATTTTCCAAATTACTACATGAGCCATAATGCATCCGAGGGATGCCTCTAATCTCTCTGTTGTTGGAAATCCACTTTGAATTGAATTGCCTAAATATGGATTGACCAGGGTGATAGCTTGCTCTGTAAATGGGCAGGATGTGCTCGTACCGAAATGCACAATCAAATAGGGGGCCATATTGTGTTATTCTGTGCTGTTATGGTCTATTAGGTAAATATTATCTTCCTTGTGGATTTGTTGTAGCTATACTGTATACACAGTTACCCGATAAGCCATATGGTCTTTCAGATAAATAAAATGTGTTTCTGGAAATTAGAAAGCGATGCAGCCCCAAAGCTGAATTGATCTCCTTAAGCCATAATGGCTCCAAGGAAGCCATTGGTGTAAAATACAATATTAGAAGAAGAAGAAGAAGAAGAAACTCAACCCAACATTGCTATGCATTTTTACATGACCCTAAAATAGGTGTTTTTATCGTTCGTTCTGTGGGCTTCAGAATTCATCTGCTCCCAGTGAACAGATCACTAGCACACTGAGGGTTTGAACAGCATTAAGGTATTTGAAGAATAGTTTAATTTTATTTAATAGCTTTATTTAATAGTGCAGAACTGTGGCGTGATACATTGGAATGGGAAGTACGGTATTGTTGCTTTACTAAAAGATAAAAAATGTGTAGGTTGTACCCAACTAAGTTATATTCAGAGTAGACCCATTGAAATTAAGCTAGTCGTATTCATTGATTTCAGTGGGTCTACTCTGAGTACATGGTCGTAACCAGAATTTATGTTGGGAGGGCAGGGCTCCCACTTAACCTGTTCCAGAACCGAGCTGCCAGTTGCGTTCCTTGAATGCGCCACAACATCACCCAAGCATTTCAGTTTCAAATATTCTGATTATTCCTACATTTAGTTAAATATTATTTCTTTATTTATTTGATGCTGCGGGGTGGGCAGCTGCCCCCCTGGCTGTCCCCATGTCTGAGTATGACCAATGCTCAGTGCAACTCTGTGTTAGGATAAATTAGATACCTCTTATAAATCAGGTTACATAAGCCTCATTATGGGGAGTAATTTATTCTATGAAGTTGCTTTTAGACCACATTGGGCGGTTTGCTCACTGAGTCTGCTGTCAACCACCTCGGCTGCCTCAGGATCTCAGGCAAGAGAAAGTTCTTTTCCATTTCCCACTATTTTATTATTTTGAAAACCACCACCCCACACAGGGGATTGAACCTGGGGACTTCTGGGTGCAAATAAGTGCTCTGCTGCTGAGCTATGTTCTTTCTCCAAGTAATGTTCCTTCGTCTTATGAGGAGGAGCAAAGGGCAATGTATATCATCAAAGCCCTGCTCTTTCACAAGTGGAATACTTCTTGGCTTCGTTCTGGTTTCTGTGATATTGCCAGGTATTGACCTGGTACATTCACCTTAAAGACTATATATATATATGAGAAAGTTCTCCAGTGCTCTCTTTTGGGGATTTTGAAGGAATCATGCAATGCAGGTAGTAGTTCTGATTATGGATTAATTTTAGAAGCTGCAGAAGGGAAAATGTTCCCCAACCCTGTCCTAAGGAATACAGTGGTACCTCGGGTTACATACGCTTCAGGTTACATACGCTTCAGGTTACAGACTCCGCTAACCCAGAAATAGTACCTCAGGTTAAGAACTTTGCTTCAGGATGAGAACAGAAATCATGCGGTGGCAGCGGGAGGCCCCATTAGCTAAAGTGGTGCTTCAGGTTAAGAACAGTTTCAGGTTAAGAACGGACCTCCGGAATGAATTACAGTGGTACCTCAGGTTACAGACTCCGCTAACCCAGAAATACCCAGGTTAAGAACTTTGCTTCAGGATGAGAACAGAAATTGTGCTCTGGCGGCACGGCAGCAGCGGGAGGCCCCATTAGCTAAAGTGGTGCTTCAGGTGCTTCAGAACGAATTAAGTACTTAACCCGAGGTACCACTGTAAGTACCTTAACCCGAGGTACCACTGTAAGTACTTAACCCGAGGTACCACTGTAAGTACTTAACCCGAGGTACCACTGTAAGTACCTTAACCCGAGGTACCACTGTAAGTACTTAACCCGAGGTACCACTGTAAGTACCTTAACCCGAGGTACCACTGTAAGTACTTAACCCGAGGTACCACTGTAAGTACCTTAACCCGAGGTACCACTGTAAGTACTTAACCCGAGGTACCACTGTAAGTACCTTAACCCGAGGTACCACTGTACTTGGTTATTTCAAGTACATCTTCGAATCACAGAATTGTAAAGTTGGAAGGGACGACGAGGATCATCTAGTAGTCCAATCCCGTGCAATGTAGGAATATTTTGCCTAACATGGGGCTCAAACGCACGATCCTGAGATTAAGAGTCTTATGCGCTGCGAGTGAGCTATCCCAGACTTACTTTGTTACATACATTTTCCTTGAAGGGTATGGACTCTATTGGGCAGGGGCTGGTGGGATTTTTTTTTTAACAGGGTGGGTGTGTTGGGGTGCTTAGGGCAAGGGTAGATAGATGGAATTGTTTTCTTATTTTGCAGAGGCAGAAGAAAAGATAGGGTAGTTATCTCAATGAAGAATATCTTTCCTACTTTTGAATAACGTCTTTCCAGATATTCTGTTCTTTGGTCCACATCATGTTCTTGATATCTCTGTTATAATTTATAATTTATATGCACTAAACAAAAGCACTCAAGAACATATTAGCACTCTTCTTGTTCAGTTGGTGCTGAACTTCCTAGGAGTATTCATTATCTTGGTTGTTTTTTTTTAATTAGGCAACAGGCTGTTTAATTGACAGGAAACCCTTACATTCTCCCTCTCTGTATTTCAGAGGTATAAAAGAAGTTTCCTTAAACCTATAAGAAAATTGCAATTTGTAGATGTGTTGCAAGAACTCCACCAGACAGAAAGGGATTACATTTCTTTAGTATACAATTGGGAACTCCAATGTCAGAATTTCCTTTATTAAAGTAGTATGAATACTTCTTAATGACCAAGAGATTTTTTTTATATAAAAAAGAAATATTATCATTATCCATGTGATTAGAATAACCCATTTTGCAGTGCTTGGGAATGTAAGTGGGTGCCTGAGAAGTGTATCAAAGGCGCCAAAAATTCCAAAATTCAATAATCAGGCCCAAACTAACCACCCATCATTTTAAGTAAGTCTGGGCCTAGGTCTGCAAAGCCTCAGAAAGTAGGTCTGTAGAGCCAGACTCAAATGGCCCACCCCTTCACCCCCGTTGCACTGTGTGCGGGTGTATGTGTGTGTATGTATACAAAGTTAGGTATCACCATGGCCATGCCACAGGCGGTTTTAGGGTAGTGTGACCCATTCAGCCACACTGGGGGCACTGCAACAACGGTGTAGAATGGAGCCACGAGAGGAGTGTGTGAGCGCCGAATTTTAGCGTTGTCCAGGGCGTTGCTGAAATTTGAGCGCCCAAAGTCCGCCACTGGCCATGCCGTTCTGTAATGGAGGCTGCGTACACACGATACCTTTAAAGCACTTTCGAAGCACATTATTTCTCTCAAAGGATCCTGGGCAATTTAGTTTGCCCCTCCATAGAGTTACAATTTCCAGCAACCCTTGACAAATTGCAGTGCCCAGAATTCTTTGAGAAGAAAATGTGCTTCAAGTGTGCTTTAACGGTATAGTGCACATGGAGCCACAGACTGAGGGTGACAAATGCTAGCTTACAAAGGCACCCAGTTCGTGGCAAGGCTGAGATTTGAACTACGGATTTCTAGGTTATGCTGTTAATGAGTTCTTTTAGCTGGGGGACCTCAGGCTGGGGGTCGGTGGTGAGCAAATGCAGCCTCCCAGGCTTCCCTACCTGGCCCTCAGCCTGCTTTCCAGACAACACACCTTCCTGAGCCTCACACCATTGCTTTGCACCCTCCTAAAGTGTTCTCGAAGCTACCAGCATGAGTTTGACCAAACTGCGGGAGGCAGTGGAAGACAGGAGTGCCTGGCGTGCTCTGGTCCATGGGGTCACGAAGAGTCGGACATGACTAAACGACTAAACAGCAACAACAAAAGTGTTTTTACTGGAATGTGTCCTTGATCTATGATTATACCTCTTGTTTTCCTGCAGGGAGGGATGTTTGAGTGTGAAGGAACAAGCCGTTTGTGCAAAGGTAAGTTTCATATTTATAGCTCTGTTTACTTTTGCCTATGGCCCTGTCCTCAACTGACATTTGGCCTCCGGAAGGGAATGTCTCCCCCAGACTAAGAAAGGCTCCCCAATACCCCTGATTTAGAAATGCAGTGGTACCTCGGTTTAAGAACTTAATTCGTTCTGGAAGTCCGTTTTTAACCTGAAACTGTTCTTAACCTGAGGTACCACTTTAGCTAATGGGGTATCCTGTTGCCGCCACACGATTTCTGTTCTCATCCTGAAGCAAAGTTCTTAACCCAAGATACTATTTCTGGGTTAGCAGAGTCTGTAACCTGAAGCGTCTGTAACTTGAGGCACCACTGTAGAAGGGAGGCCCTACACTATAGAACAAGGCAGCCTGAACTCTTTGTGCATTTTGTTTGCCAGATGTGCTCACCAGTCTCCTTTGTCTGTCCCCGCTATGTTGATAGTGCTCAGCTAGGCACTTCTTTTAATGTTTTCCTCTCCCTCCCTCCCCCCTTCAGTTTCAAAGGTGTCTTTGTGCACGTATGGCTAAATTAATTTCTGTGACACACATTGCTGAAATGTAAACATGGTGCCACTTTGATTTCCCATGAAGATAGAACACATGCTGTTTCAGAAAAGAACATGCAAGATTGCAGGGAATTGTGGAAATCAAATGCTAATTACGAGTCCAGATGGGGGAAGATGGAGGGAAAGAAGAAAATAAAAGGAAGAGAAACAAAAGATGAAGAGAAGGACAAATCTCCTTTCCCGACTATTCTGTGCAACTGTCAGTCATTTCTGAATATCCAAAAGAAAGTCATCATCAGTAGAGGGGTTATTCCATTAGGAAAAAACCCCGCTCCTGTGCCACATAAAATTATACTTCAGCATTACTTATATAAGGGCCACCTTGTTTCCTTTTATTTATGTCTGCTCTTTGCTTCACAAGGGATCCAGGTGTTCTGCTTGGCAAGAGACACATCCAAATAACGGTTGACTTTCTTATTTGTGTATGCATTTATTTATTGGTAGGGGAGCACCCATTGCAATTTCTCCACCTCAGTAGCCCTTGGTGCAACCTTAAATCTGTGTTTTGCTCAGCGCAGCCTGGGCCGGTTAAGGCTAAACAACAACAACAACTGTTTTTCCATCTTCTTACAATCTTCATGTTGTTTGGCTTTGTCCAGTAGTGGCCGTGACCTTGGAGTAGGTGGGGTCAGAGCTAATGAGAGGTGGAGTCTATTAATTCCAGCTTTGCCCCTGTCATCTTCCCTGCTGAGTTCTACAAGGGCAACAACACTGGGAGGAGGAGGAGGAGAAGGAAGATTGTTCTTATTGCTCTTATTGTTGATAAGCAGTGCCACCACTGCAGTGGACCGGCGGTTAGTAGGAGGGCAAGCCCAGAGCATTTGGCAGCAATCTAATCTGAATGTCACCAGAGCATGGGCCAGCTACTTCTAGTCCAGGACAAGAAGAGTTAAGTCTGCCTTGAACAGGATTAGGTTTCAAGCACTGACTTAAGGTGATGGGTTTGTGGGTGGGCACCAACCACACACAACACACTAAGCTCCCCCTTCTCCATTACATTATGCTTTGTTACTCTCAGTGAGTTGGAGAAAAGTCTGGGTTGGGAACCCAGCTAACCTGGGGTTCTGAATAGCATTGGGGAGTCCCCAGAAGGCTTGTGTATGTTTGGCGCCATGTCGTCTGGGATGGCAAACCGTGGGCAACATTCTCTATGGTTTGCTTCAAACAAGCCAGCTTCAAAGCGTGAGTTATGAAGCTGGCTTGTGAAACTAACCATGGTTAGTGTGATCTGAAGTTCGCCTTGACATCTAAGCCAGCAACTAGTGGTTAAGAGTAGTAGATTCGTAATCTGGGGAACCGGGTTCGCGTCTCCGCTCCTCCACATGCAGCTGCTGGGAGACCTTGGGCTAGTCACACTCAGTCTCTCAGCCCCACTCACCTCACAGAGTGTTTGTTGTTGGGGAGGAAGGGAAAGGAGAATGTTAGCTGCTTTGAGACTCCTTTGGGTAGTGATAAAGTGGGATATCAAATCCAAACTCCTCTTCTTCAGAAAGATCAGCTGTGTGGGGATAGGAAGAAGTTTGTGTCTGGAGCTTCCTGCTGCATGGTTTAAGCATGATGTTG
The DNA here is from genome assembly GCF_027172205.1 of Podarcis raffonei. Lineage (NCBI taxonomy): Eukaryota > Metazoa > Chordata > Lepidosauria > Squamata > Lacertidae > Podarcis > Podarcis raffonei. The sequence continues at coordinate 13,278,096 of NC_070613.1, forward strand.
CAAACATATAGCAAGAGCACATGTGCAGGAAAGAGGTTAAAGAGCCTTTTCCTCTGCGTTAGCTGGCGTGGTTATGACTTAATGGGCAGAGACATCAAACCATTGCTGAAAGCAAGATATCGTTTCTGTTAAATAATAGCCTTGCCTATAAAGACAGGAACCTTTACAGCTGTGTGGCTTGATTGGGAAAGATCTGGAGTGCGGTATATTCTGTAGTCTTTTTGTTGTTGTTGAAAAAAAATCATTCTTGAGCATCTAGCTAGTATTGCCAAGTTGATTTCTGTATGGACAAAGAAAGAAGCATAGTGGAGATTTGAAGTTTTAATTCATATGCCCTTGATGATAATTCCCCATCAAACAATCCAGATTTCCCCCCTTTAGTTGATGCTACATTCAGCAAAGGCATTTTGTAATTGTGGGGGAAAGATCACCTCATTAAAACAAAAAAGCACTCTGCTTAATTCCGAGCTGCTTCCTTTAAGCAAAACTATTGTGCCTGATGGCTGGGAGCCTTGATTGCATCTCTTCAGAGGGGAACACCCTGATTTTGAACTACATCCTGGGTCTCCTCCCTTCCCTTCCCTGCCCTCCCCCCCTTGTCTTTTCCCTGATTTGCAAGTCAAAGAGTCGAGGTATATTCTTGCTTGAAATGGGTTTACTTGTTTCTCAATGGTAGGTGATTCTCCCACCCCCACCCCAAAGGGACTGTAGCTAAACATATCCCCTCACCTCCCCCGCTCTGCCTGCTTTTATATCTTCAGAAATGCTGCAAAGTTTTGCTGATCACATACTCCTCAGTTCTTGAGGTCCACCCCCCCTTCAAGCTCCTGTGGAGAGAGAGATTGCAGTGAGAGTTACTCCTCCTGACCTCTCCTGAGCTCCCATTGAGCTAAAGGTCAGGGGTCATTTTCTCAGACTCCCCATAGAGGAGCGAACCAAAGGTCATTTCTTTAACTCACTCCAAGTGGGATGTGATGATGATGGTCTCTCTCTTCCTCTCTCTTCTCTCTCTGTGTGTGTGTATATATATATATATATATATATGTGTGTGTGTGTGTGTGTGTGTGTGTGTGTGTGTGTTTGTTTGTTTGTTGCAGTATTAGTATTGTGTTTTCCTGTTACTGCAAACCTGCAGCTATTGAAACAAGACAAACAACAAGACAAACATGAGAGAGAATGCCAAAAATAAAAATGGCACGTTCTGAAAACAATAAAACCGTTCCTACAAACCCTTAAAAAAACAACGAACTCATTGTTACAGATGTACAATTAATGCCCCATGAACGACTGGGTCACACCTCAGAGGAAGCCTTGTTAAACAAAAACAGGTTCAGTAGGTTCAGTAAATACAGACTGGGCAATGTTCATCTGAGAACGGAGAAGCCATATTCCTTTTTATGTCCCTCTGATGTCTTCCATTCTAAACAACACATTCATAGCCAGCACCCCCCCTCCTTCGTTTCTTCAAATGGATGGCTTGGCCTTTTCTGTGTCTTACAAAGGGAGTTGTTATGGGGCTATGTCTTCTCTCCGCCCCCCCTTCCTGGATTATATTTGCTTCCCATTCAGCAAACCTGGGAGTCTCATGCTGTCCCACGAATAAATTTTTCTGGCTTCCCTTGGCATGAATGGTTTTGCTTTTTTTAAGAAAAAACTTCCTATGAAGGAAGACTCATCATCACCATCATCATCAAAGGTCTTCCCATTTAGGAGCACCCCTCCTTTCAGAAATTTGCCTTCATATGTAAAGGGAAGAAACGAAGGAAAAGAGGCTGGTATTCCTTGATTTCTTTGGAATGTCTGAGTGCGGGCCAGCCATTATTTCCCAGTCTGGATTCCTCTCCAGAAGGAGGGTAGGAAAGCTTATTTCCTCTGATCCCCTCCTTCCCAAAGAGAATGGACAGGCTCTGTCAATGCCATGGCTGCCTCTGAGGCTGCTCCTTCTCCTTGACCTGTCCCTCTTCCACACACATATATGTGAAGAGATCTCTTGGGCCTCTCTCCCCACTCCTGAATAAATAGAGAGAGAGGAACTAATCACAGGGCATTAATTACCCGAGGAGGGACCCTTCTCTCTTTTTTCCAGAAGGACACAATGACTAAAAGGGAGAGAGGCCTTTGTTCCTTCCGTGAAGCCTGTCCTCATTTTGACAGAAGCGACCAAGGCAGTCTACGTTGGGCTGTGGAGAGAGATTGTGGTGGCAAATAGGTTAAAATAGGGTATTTGGCCTGACTGCAATGGTCAAAAGAAATGTTCTGCTTGACTAGAACGAGAGCAGGGGAATCAGTCACATTTCATAGTATAACAGCTTAATTTCTGTTTATTTTTGATCTACAGAACTGTGTCTACAGAGAAATTAATATGGTATAACACAGCAACCATTTTAGGCACGTCCAATATGTGCATGACGCACATATGCACGCATGTGTAGCACACCGAACCCGGAAGTCACCCAAAAACATCACAAAAAAGAGGCAGAATGGGTTGGGGCAGGGGCAGAACAGGTTGTTTGTGTATAATCGGAACATCCATTGAAAAAGCCTGCAATTTCTTGCAGGTGCACAATGACCCGGAACACAACCCCTGTGCAAACAGGGAGTTGCCTTTATGGATTTGGCTAATTGTAGTATTATAAAAGAACATTTTGGCCCTTTTCTCACCTTCACTGCATAAGTTGACTGATTGACCTAGTTCGCACACCATGGTAAACCACAGTTAATGGTTTGCCACGAATACACCAGACTGAACTGCTTTGCTGCTTCCTACTTGCAGTGGGAGGAAACAGATCATGGCCCCTAGCTTAGCGTTCTGTCCAAATCAGGAATCATGGTTTGTTTCATGCCAGCAAACCAGGATCTGTAGCCAAGGTTTGGTCTTCGTTTACTGACCGTAGTTAATAAGAGTGAAACAAACCATGATCCCAAGTTTGGAAAGAATGCTAAGACCACAGTTTGCTTCTGCCTAGCTTGAACTGGAGCAAAGTGGAAGTAATTCACTCATGCATGATAAATCATTGTTTGTCCCCTCCTTATAAGTGGGCACATGGAGGCCATAAAATAGGGATTTGTAGGAGGGGCATTGTCTCAGGAGAATGATTTATGCAGGTGAATGCTAGATAGACATGAGGCGGAAGGGAATATCAGAGAACAGAAGATTGCAGTAGTTGAGGCGAGTGATGATCAAGGTTGGAGAGGGAGAGAAGTGCTATAGTTTTGCAATACTGCAAAGCAACATAACCTGGGAATGGATCGAATATGGAGAGCAAAGTGCAGAATGGAGGCATCAAGGGTGTGCATCTGTTGAGCAGAATGGTAATGTCAATTCAATGGTAATGTCAATTCAAAGTAGGAGCCCTTGTAAACTATGCGAATAGTGCAACATGGTGGTAAGTAGGCACAGCAAGACTGGTAGTATAAACACCCATAGAGAGGAGCAATTGATTTCTGCAGAGAATGAGCTGCCCCTAGTGGCTATTGAGTCCAAATTCCATAGTGTCAAACTTGCTAATGATTTTCAGTTCAGTAGCTGGTGTTGGCTATTTGCAGTATAGTAATGCTGCAGAGAGCTTGCTGGGGAGACCATGCATTAAAAAGGGACTCAAAAAGTACTTAAAGAAGGTTTTAATAAGAAAAACAAAAACTCCATTTACACTAAATACATCAACAAACCAGACCCAACCACCAACCTATCCCCCAGGGTAATGGGAGAACTAGGTGCTGCTCCTTATATACTACACCCAATTGCCAACACAGCTTAATCAATACAACTCAGCAGCACCTGCTATGTTTCACAGCTGTAAAGCTGGGTCTCGTTATCTTGCTCTGGCCCCTTAAAGACATACACGTTGGGTGGAACAATGATGAACCTTTACATTTAAAGAAACCATTCAACAGCTGGCTTGTTCCCCGGGCTCAGTTTGAATACCTATAAGTAAGTAACTATCAGAAAATATGTCACAAATCTTCATAGATCATTATAAGTCTTCAGGACTGTAAAGTCCTATAAATGGCGGCTCTTAAAGCTACATACAGTTTAGGGAAGTGTGTGTGTCTGCGCTTGCAGAACAATATTATGAAATGCAGAATCGGTAGGCATTATACATTGCAATGAACTCACATATTTTGAGTGCCGTGGTGGGTATTTGTGTCTGTGCATTGCATGGTGTCTTGAACAAATCACAGAAGAGGCCTTCCCCCCCACACTAATCGTGTTTTAGTTAAGTTATTGTCACACAATTGTTCGTTCAGAATTATGCTGTGAGTTTTATCCATTGTTGAGATTCTTTTCTTCTTCTCTGGAATGGAAAGTACAAATCCACTTTTAAAATGCTGGGATCTTTTGACTTCTCCCAGAAAACTTTTTTTTTATCAGTCTAAGAGGATAAGAAATTCATTAGCTTAAGTTGTATGATTCTACCAGCTCATTAGAGAGCTGTGTGCTTTTTGGTTTGAGGATGCCTCCCAGCTCTACATTGAAGCTGTCAAAGTTAAGGATGAAGGTATGGGACCACTTAACCATCCTATGAGGCAATTTCTTATTTTTAACTATGCAGACCAAAGGGTTCATTAGATTAGCTTAATGAATAGTTATGGGCCTGATGTACACTCCTCCCCCTCCATTCATTACTGTCTAATTGCAACCAAAATACACAATTGCCAAAAAGAACCACCCCAAGAAAAGAAATAAAATGTAAATTTCAGTTTATTGTCAGTAATTATGTTTTCAGAGCCACAGTTCTTAAGTTTTCTTTCATAACCAGGTAACACAAACATTTTGATTTGAATGTCAACACCTCAGACCTGTAAGAGTTCTAAACAGTTGAAAAACATGTACATCCCTACACAAACCAGTAATTATTTTTACACAGACCTGGAATGATTACATCCAGAATCTTCCATTCTGCTTGCAGTATTATGAAGTACTTGGTAATTTATTTTAATCTCTAGCATCTGAAAAGTCGCTACTGGAAAAGCAGATTTTTTATAAAATGCATAGATGAAAATACACACACACACACACACACACACACACACGTGTATGTGTGTTCATTCCAGTTGTGCATTGACAATCTTCACAGTTTTGGTCAATTTATGTATCATCTGGAAAGTTCAGAATAGGGCAATTGGCCCCAAAATACATTCTGAAGCATCCTTAGTAAATCTTCTTTCACTCATGGAGAGAAACAGAGGCACTCAGGTGGAATTTCTCTGAGATATCTCGGCTGTGGGCCAAGGCATCACCAGAGATAACCTCTCGTATCTTTCCTTCAAGTGGTAATGTTAAGGTAAAGATGAATGATTGCTTTTCATTTCCCCCTAAAGATATGAAGTCGAAGATAATGCCCTGTGGCAAGATTTATATAACTATATTACTGTACAGCACATGTGTTTATGTGGAACATTGTGGGTACCCTCCCTGTCTAAGAAAAACGATTTCAGATATTCTCTGTTGTATTATTCTAATTTTCTTATATAAGATAATAATGCGTTATACAGAAACATGTTTCTGGTGGAATAAATCTTTAATCACCATCTGGGGCTGGCTTCTGGCAAGTCTCTGCGTCTCTGTCCTCCCTTTGCGGCCAAGCACTTATAGTGGACAGGTGACAAAGAGCGCTTCCTTTCTTAAGGTAAAGTAAAGGGACCCCATACCATTTGGTCCAGTCGTGACCGACTCTGGGGTTGCGGCCCTCATCTCGCTTTATTGGCCGAGGGAGCTGGCGTACAGCTGGTCATGTGGCCAACATGACTACCGCTTCTGGCGAACCAGAGCAGCGCACGGAAACACAGTTTACCTTCCCGCTGGAGCGGTACCTATTTATCTACTTGCACTGACATGCTTTCGAACTGCTAGGTTGGCAGGAGCAGGGAACGAGCAACGGGAGCTCACCCCGTTGCGGGGATTCGAACCGCCGACCTTCTGATCGGCAAGTCCTAGGCTCTGTGGTTTAACCCACAGTGCCACCCGCATCCCTTTCCTTTCTTATACCAACACAACTATTGAAGGTGCGTGCCATGGAAGGGCTGGACGTAGAGGAATGGTGGGTTAAACCAGCTGGGGAACCACCAAGGGAAGAAGGCTGAAAGTCTGGGGAGTGGTGGTGGGACAATGATGAGTGGTCACAGGGAAGAGGAGGTGTCAGGAGCTGAAGAGATAACACGGCATATTGAGCTGGGGAAGTGTCTGGCAGAGAGAAGTCCAGAATCTGAGGCAGAAGCTGAAGCAAGGGAGGACGGAGGGAGGCCAAGAAGCAGAGAAGAGACATAGGTGTCTTCCCCCTGCTGCTGCTGCAGCAAACTCCCCTCCCCTCTGGTCTCCCAAAACCAGAAGAGGCATGAAAAGAGCAGAGGACAGGTTGGCTTCATGTAGGCACAGTCTCCAATTGCTTGGGATAAACCCTGGAAAAGGAGGGGACTTAGGCTGCTGTGGGGAGGCAAGGACTTTCTACCTGCAACTGATCCATGGGTTCAAGACCAACCGGGGATGAGCTGCTGTGCATATTAGGCCTGACACTCTGCCAAGTCTGCACAGATCATGTTCTTGCTAATAAAGAGTGCACACTTCCACAGCGTCGTTTACTGCTAGTTCTTGACAATGCAGGAGCCATGTCTTTTTCACTAGGCATGGGAAACCTGTGGCCTTCTGTATGTTGTTGAACTTCAGGTTCCATTGCCCCTGATCATCCACCATGAACTTTGATGAGGCCCTAAGCTACTGAAGGTAATGGGGCCCTTTATATGTCCAGCTGTCCTTTGTCAACAACAAATTGTCGCTGTTTTTTGTGTTGCATATATGCTATATGGTAATTTATGGACCTAATAGGTATCTAAAGCCATTTGCACATAACAAATAGGGGCCTACACAACACAAAACACTGTTGCTGTATGCAGGTTTTCTTTTATTTGTTTTTTATCTTATATTTTGGAAATGTACATCCAGTTTCTTTTCCTTTAAATTTTTTTGGGGCCCCCAAGAGAGTGGGGCCCTAAGCTATAGCTTGTTTAGCTTATATGTAAATCCGGTACTGACCGTGCAGGTGGGGAGTAGTGGTCCAGCACCATTTGAAGGGTGCTGGTTCAACACCCCACTATAAGTTTTTGAACCTTCCTAAAGAAAATACCATATTTTTCAATGTATAAGACTATATTTTTTTCCTAAATTTTTGAAGTTTAAAATAAGGGGTTATCTTATATACAATAGTGCATAGTGCATTTTCTTCATTTTGAGTCCCCCAAAATAGGGGGCGTCTTATACATGGGGGCGTCTTATACACGGAAAAATATGGTAATCAGTATCCTGTTTGTAAACATTTTCTGGCATCCTTACCAGCTATGAAATACAGCAGAGTGGTGCCTGCGAAGACTCAGGCGGTTTTAAAATTGTAAGTTCTGCTCAAGTGAGTATGATACGGTTTCTGATCTCCATTTGTTTCCATACGCCCATAGACAATTTATTTTCTTTGTTCTCAACTATGTGTTTTCAGGACAAACATCACATCACATGATGCTCAGTAAACTATTAGCATCCCAAGGAGAATACCACTAAAATTGTAATTACCGCAGCGGTTTGTATTAAAGAATCAAAACAGCAAAGCATTTCAAAAGCAGATCTCCGATTTTTAATGTGTTATGTTTTAGATTGCGAAAGCATAGCTGTTTTGACATCACAATGGAGGGGAACTAGTCACAATTAACCAAGCTCTTAAGCAACGTATGGCACCTTTTGTATTTCCACCCCACCCCAAATGATTATTTCCGTAGTTTGTGGCTAAGCATAAACACATTTTAAAATACGGAAAATCATTCAGCAAGCAGTGATGGAGGAATAAATGTGAAAGGTTGGCAGTGCAATCCTAAATACGTCTCCTCAAAATTATGTCCCACAGAGTTAAAGAGGGCTTACTGCCAGGTAACTGGATCTAGGATTGCTGCCTAAAAGTCTGTAAAATGCATTGTTTTATCATAATGAAAACCATTTTGACCAATGATATTGTGATGAGCTCCATATGAAAGTGATAGTACACTGGAATAGTCTAAATATACTTAATTGATGCACTGGGCTAACAATTTGGAAGAATGGAGAATTTTTTCAAGTCCACAATTTTGCATTTCATTTCCTTCTACGTTTCAGCAAAAAATGGCTTCAGACCTTTTCCCCTTCAGCATGCTAGTGAAAATTCCAATAGCACACATTAGTTTAAAAACTAGGCTTATGACAGAATAACCAGTTGGCTGACAACATTTCAGCCTGGTGCTCCCCATTCTGATTGGTTACGTTGCATAAGGAAGGATGACGCTGGATTGGCCGGCTTTGCAGCTGTTGCTATGACTCTGCTGTTGCTAGGATCGCTGCTGTCTCCAAGCCCTGCAGGAAACATGTAATGAATTATGGATGGTTGATTTTCTCAGAGAGGCCTGATCTGTAATGCAGATGAGCTTCAAAGACCCCCTTTTCTTCTGGGTTCTTAAAAAACACACACACCCCCGAGTTTTAAATCAGAATCTGGCATTTGCAGTAGTCCCTAGTCACAGTAGTAACTACTGAATACTGATGTTAATTCTCATGCAAAACAAAGGCCAAAAGGTCACTATCTGCTATTTGTTCAGGAAAACCTTGTAGGATTTGCACTGAATGTGGAGACCGCTGGGGTATTTTCTTTTTAATTTTTTATTATTATCATCATCATTCTTATTATTATCATTATTATTATTGCTGGTGCAGAAAAAAGCAGCATATGGTACAGAGCTCAGAAGAGGAGCCATTAGAAATAAATGCCATTCTGTATATGGTAATATTATTCTCAGCAGGGGTTCCAAGACTAGGTTGCGGACTAGTTAACAGAATTCCCGCTTCCTCTGTTGCCTTTGTCAACAAAATTGTTGCCCAAATGTGACCCCAGGATGTTCACAGCATGCGCTTTGATCTAGAGTATCAGTAGCTTTTCCATGGGCTAGAAGTGCTAATTCAGTGACTGTTATGAAGCATACAGAACGCCTATTGCTTGGCAAGTAAAACACCATCTCTGATGCACCAGACATAAACCGTGGTATCTGCTTCAAGTTTGGGGGTGTGGGGAATGCTGCTTAAACTGGGAGGGAGGTCATTTGAAATCAGAGGCCATTTGAAATCCTATCCTCACTGTGGCCAACCAGATGAGGATGATAATGATGATTTATTAAATTTGTATACCACCCTTCATCTGAAGATCTTGGGGCATTTCACAAAAAAGGCCTGTTGGAAACCCACAAACAGGACCCGAGTGCAATATCACTTCCCCTCTCTGTGGTTTCCAGGAACCATGGAGGCAGAGCAAGAACCATCATGGCTGGTAGTCATCAATAGTCTTCTCCTCCATGAATTTGTCCAATCCTCTTTTAAAGCCATCAAAGATGGTTGCCATCACTGCTCCCTTATGGGAGCAAGTCCCATAGTTGTAACTAGGTTGTACAAGAAGAAGTGCATCCTGAACTCTATTTATGAGGAGATATATATAGGATCATGGGACGCAGGTGGCGCTGTGGGTTAAACCACAGAGCCTAGGACTTGCCGATCAGAAGGTCGGCGGTTCGAATCCCTGCGACGGGGTGAGCTCCCGTTGCTTGGTCCCAGCTCCTGCCAACCTAGCGGTTCGAAAGCATGTCAAGTGCAAGTAGATAAATAGGTACCACTCCAGCGGGAAGGTAAACGGCGTTTCAGTGTGCTCCTCTGGTTCGCCAGAAGTGGCTTAGTCATGCTGGCCACATGACCTGGAAGCTCTACGCCGGCTCCCTCGGCCAATAAAGTAAGATGAGCGCCGCAACCCCAGAGTCAGTCATGACTGGACCTAATGGTCAGGGGTCCCTTTACCTTTACCTATATATAGGATCACAGTGTTCATTTCACTGACATTACTGTGAAGCAGGAGAGAGTTGCAGTGAGGTAATGTTTTCATTACTCTAAACCTTTGCTCTTACCCGTTTATAATACTTTGCACTTAAGTAGTGCTTTTGGGTGTTCATATGCACAATAGTGAACTTAGGTGAGGAGTGCTGACAGGACTAGAATCAAATGAGCAAACAAGGCAGTAACGGCATGCTCCGGAAGTTAACAAAAAATGTAATGATATTGGGTGGGAATCGAAGTGGGCGACCCTGCCACCATAAAACACTGAAGGTAAATGGAGCTTGCTCTGTAAAAACACAAATGTTGACTGCCTATTGGAAAAGGAAAAAAAAATGGAGGCAAGGCTAGCAGTCATTATTTTGCTGCACTTTCAGGTTGCATTTGTTACCATACAACAACCCTGTAAGGTAGCTCAATATTTACCCCTTATTGCAAACAAGGTTATGAGGCTTGCTGATGCTGGAGAGAGGGGTTTGGAAGAGAGATTAATTACTCTCTCATAGCAGATTTAGCACAATGACAGTTGCTCCAAGCACATTAAAACTTATATTTACATCTGGCCTCACCCACCTTCAAAAAAACATTCCCCACAAAAATACTTTGGATAGAATAAGTTGCACTTAGCTTTACAAATAAGTGAAAATTTTACTCAGTTTTCAGAAGTTACAACAAACAGGCCTCCAAAATGTTGGCAGTAAAAAACAGACGAAAAAAGTTCCAAATGACTTAAAAAGAAATAACTTGCAGGAGAATTATGCAGACTTAAAGATGAAGGCAGTAAAAATCTTCTTTTGGAGAGATTCTGGGCTTCCAGCATGCTCTAGGAAGTTGGGGGGGGGGGGGGGAGAAGCAGAGGCTGCTGGGAGCCGGTTGGTCTCCTCCCATGGTAAGGAGCACACAGGTGTGAGTCAGTAACTGTATATAACAACAGCTGAAAGCCGCTTGGTTGAGTACTTCACCTTTGAGTGAGCTTCTTGCAACACTGAATTGAATGAGAAGACTTCTGCAGGTAAGGGACTATCATACACACACCAGAATTTCCTTACCCCAAACTAGATTGGGGTGCAAAAGCCTCATAGGGAAGGCCTTCCCAGGTAGAACTTAAAGCTGCTGAGCTATATGTCTAAGAAATGTCTGTGGCATACCTTCCAGTATCAAATGCAGAAAAAGACACCCATTTTATATTAAATGTGGGAAGCAACCCAACCATGTTAGATAGTTTCTTCAATATAACCAGGCACTGTATCCCACCAATTAATTTTTTAAGATGGGAGCATCTGTACTGTATAGCATATTCGGCCTCATTCCTGAAAGACAAGGAGTATTCTGAATTCTAAAATCCTGTATACATCAATGGTTATGAGATCCACTTGCCAGGTAAGGCAGGCTGAATTTTGCCAACAGCCAAATAAGAGACAGTTGGTAGAAAAGCTCTGCTATTAACCAAGAAGTAAATTGCACAGCTGCTGAGACGTATCTAATAAACGGGTGCAATTGGAAGGTATTGACTTAAACATATTGGGGATATTTATGCACAAATGACACAAAATTATCCATTTACACTAGATGTTAATACTTTTGTACTGTACGTATAGGCACAGTTTTCTTTCTGAGTCCCAGTCCAAGCTGAACTGACAGATACCTTTGACACACTTTATTGTGCACAGTATATGTTATGGCAGCTCAAACTACTATTGCCTTATGTGGCTAATGTTGAGAAAGGTCATAGGTTGTTGCAATTGGCTGAAGGCAGAACAGATGGGAAGTTCACTATCAAGGCCCATAACCAGGCCTTGTTCATCTCCTTGTGTGGAGAAAACAAGTCTCCACAACAACGCATTGGGTTTGTGGGCTATTGCAACGAGTGGCTTTCAAAGCAGATCCCACAAATTCATGGAGGGTAAGGTTGTCAATGGCTTTTTGTCTTGATGGCTGTGTACTACCTGCAGTGACAGAGGCAGTACACCTCTAATACCAGCTGCTGATAATAACGAGTAAAGGGAGTACTATTGTGTTTGTGTCCTGCTTGTGGAGGCATCTGGGTGGTCACTGTGAAAACAGGATGCTAGATGGGCCTTTGGCCTGATCCAGCAGGGATCTTCTTATGATCTTACGAAATGATGATGCTTCAAGCGACTTATATGTGAAACAAGTAAAACTGATCTAATACTATGCAACTCTTCCTTCAAACTGATTTCGAATTTGGTTTTGGTTCTCTGTTGGTACGTCTCCCCACTAATTGAGGTATTTGAAATTCCTGACTGAAGACGCTGTATGGCATACTTTCAGTTTTGGTTCTGAGGTTGGCGAGTACATCGCAAGGGGTATAGAGCAACATCAGCCTCCTCAGAACATTCTCCACCTCCTTGTTCCGTTGTGTCCTTAGATTGCCAGTATTGTCAAATATTTGTGTGGTTACTATATGCAGTTGATATTTCTGTGTTGTTGTCGGTAGCGATCTTTAAATTCTTGGAAGTGCATTATATAATTCTCCCCCCTTCCCAATTGGTGCGAGTGGTTTCGTGGTCTGTTTCCACACTTCGAAGGGTCACCCTCAGGCTGCTGTATACAATAAAACTCAACATTTTGGGTCTATAACTGCAATATTTCTATACTTATCTGTGAATAAGCCCCATTGAACATAATGGGATTTAATTCTGAGTAAAGATGCATAGGGTTGCACTACAATCCTAAATACTTCCTAGAGAGTAAGTCCAACAGAACTCAGAGGAACTTCTGGGTAAATTTGCAAAATGTTGTGTTTTAAGGCTACAATACTATGCACACATACCTGGGAGTAAGCCTTGGTGAACTCATTGAAACTTGTGTCTGGTTAGACATGCGTACAATTGCAATATGGTGTTACTGTTGATTTTTCCTATAACTTTTTGCAGACCAGCTTTGCTCTTTAAGTGAGGCACTGCAAGGATAGCCTCTGTTTCAGTTGCATCTGTTTTTAAAACACTTTTGGGTGTATTGACAATTTTATTTCTCACCTGCCAAGTACACATTTTTCTTTATTCATTTTCACCTTTCCTTTCTTAAAATCCATCACAAACTTGTTTTAGCCTGTCATTATGTAATTACCTGAACTTCTGTCATATCAGGTTTATTTGCTTGTTTATGAAATTTGCATACTGCCCTATACCTGCAGGTCTCATCCATCTGCTAAGTTGCCTTGGACACTATTTTAGTATGACAGAATTTATTTATTTATTAAAAACCATATAAGATGAATCCCTGCCATATGACACCATCAAGATTCTCAACAGTTCTTTGGCTAACTGTTGGCTAGACTTCCTTGAGCTGAAGATTCCCAAATTCCAATCTTGTAAATATCTGTCAGCTAAAATGTACATCGTGCATATACTGAGTGCGCTCAGCCTGGAGCTTTGCCATCCAGATGACTCTGCCAAATTCCCTCGCTGATGCTGAAAGACGGCCACCAAGTAGGTAGGTTCATCTGAAACTCTGTGCATGCCCCAGAGCTGTGTGTGTGGTTTGGCTTTTCTCTGAGCAATAAGTGCAGCATTATGGAAAAGCCCCTGTGTTGTAAGCCAAGATTGATTCCAACGTGTTCCAGTCATGAGCTGTAGACAATAATTGCCAAATAGATATTCAAGGAGCCCAGTGCTATAATTAATGCCACCAACACCATTAATTTGATCATATATTCCTGACATCTCCAGATAGGAGCTCTCCAGGATTTTGCCCCTCTTTCATATTTCAACTTCTTTCCAGCCTTTCTATACATTATGACATTATGGGTTCAGATATGTTATCTGGTCTCTGCCAGGCTTGTTGACTCCAACTCTAGATTGACCTACTCTGTAGTTCTTCCACCATGACTGTCACCTTCATCCTCCCCATCCCCCATTAGTTGGTTATCTTAAAATTTTTCACTTGCCGCTAGAAGCTTCTGTGCTGCATTGATTACAATCGGTTAGTTCTGGGTTAATTTTTTCCTTTTCTTTTTCTTTGGACTACTGCTTTAGCAACCTGGGCCTTGAAACACATTTTTGTAATCGATATCAGCATCACACCGATCTTCTGGGTATGTTTCTATTAAATTAACTATTTGTACAGAATTTGAATTAGTCACGCCCTGTAGACTCAGTAGAGATTGTGCATCAAAATCTACTACCTAGAATTCCAGCTGAGCTGTCTTGTAACTTGAATAGCATGTATAAAGACATGTACTGAACAAAATTTCATTTGCCAAACTCTTGGAAGTAATATACAGGGTATGGTTCTATGTTACCAATGTACATTTGAATGTTCAACTGGTTCAGCTTGTAAATTACAATGTGATATAATTTTTCGAAAGACATTAGATTTGTCAGTGCCCAGAGTCAGTCTACTGTTTGGGGATCATTCATGAGAAGACCCACGTGCTTCTTTTAGAGATGAATAATTCAGTATACCAATTAAGAAATCTTGTACTGTAGGTTTTATCTGCTTCTGGCAATGCAATTGTATTTCTGCTTTGGAAGGCCGGCCCTACCATGAGACATGGTGCAGCCTCAGGTGGCAAATGCTGAGTGATGAATAGTAGACAGAGCTGTGTGCCTGCTTTGTATGCTGTAAGCTATCTTGTTGCCCTTAAGTGTGGCGGAGGACTCTTGTCTCATTACCAGTGTTGAAGTAACATCCAAATGCCAGTCTAGTCAGCTGTTGCACATGTAATGAGGGAGGCACCATATTGTCCTTTGCCTCAGGTAGCAAAATGCATGGAGTCAGCCCAGCTGCCTTGACATGCTATTTTCCCAGTTTTAAAGATTATAGGAAAATTCTTGCATTTGCCATGTTTTGTGACTTGAAACAACACTGATCACAAGCTTTTGTCAGGGGGGTTGAACCCAGCACCCCAGAATGGCATCTCAGAAACACTTCAGATGCTCAGTTAAAAAAGGGAAAGAGGAAGGGTAAGGTAGACAATACTGTTGGTTTGTGTACAGTGGTACCTCTGGTTATATACGCTTTAGGTTACAGACTCCGCTAACCCAGAAATATTACCTCAGGTTAAGAACTTTGCTTCAGGATGAAAACAGAAATCGTGCTCCAGCGGTGTGGTGGCAGCAAAAGGCCCCATTAGCTAAAGTGGTGCTTCAGGTTAAGAACAGATTCAGGTTAAGGACAGACCTCCGGAACGAATGAAGTACTTAACCCGAGGTACCACTGTATTGTCTTATGCAGGCTTCCTCAACCTTGGCTCTCCAGATGTTTTTGGCCTACAACTCCCATGATCCCTAGCTAGCAGGACCAGTGGTCAGGGATGATGGGAATTGTAGTCTCCAAACATCTGGAGGGCCGAGGTTGAGGAAGCCTGGTTATGTAACCAAGCCAGCCAACAGGAATTCTGGGCCTGGTTCACTATGAGTATTGGGCCTTCTGCCCACAAACAAATTTATTTTCCTAGTTTAGAAAAGATCAGGTGTGTTCAGGGTGGTAAGGCTAAACTACTTCCTGTTCATTTAACTCCTAACTGCCCTTTGCCAGCCAAGTCACACACACACTCTTTCTTTCCTGAAAGATGCAAGTTAAACCTGTATGTGTCCTGATATGTTGAACAGTCGGAGGATTTCTTCTGTGTAATCCTATCCTGAGATTTCTTTCTTGGTCAGACAGGGGCTGAGCTACTGAATAAATTGTCAAGACAATAAAGTAAAACATTATTGGAAGTATGGGAACATGCCACTGTCATTGTAAAGATCCCTTGATCTAAGGCAGTGCTCTGAGATGAGTGACTATTCTTGGCACTACAAATGGAAGAATCTGTTGATTGGAATTTGCTCTTAGTTTTTCATTTTTCCACACTTGAGTTTAGTTCACCCCATTTCCTCATAAGTTTGTGGTTCATTTATTTAAAAATGTTCTATGCGCCCTTCTCATCTTCTTGCGAGGGGGGGGGGCTCTGTTGCAACAGGAAAATAATTTTTAAAAATTAAAATAAAAATGCTCTATGTGAAAATGCGCCTTCATTTTCAGGCACATACACTTATTTTGGTACCCATCTCCCCTGATATATGCAGTTTTGCTAACCATTTCCCCTAATATACTGTACCTTTGCATGTAAAGTTTACAGATATACTCATTTTTTTCTGTACACTTTCCCCTAATATATGTGTGTTTGCATGCCTGCGTTGGCTAGAGAAGCACCCGTTTGGGAAGGGTGAATTGGGTGAGTTCACATTAAAATGTGAACCGGAACGAATGTCTCCCTCATCTCTGCTTGTAATAACTCTTTGTTAAACACCTGCTGCTGCCCCAGTCGGTTCCATTGCCATTCTCGGCTTCATGGTTGAGATCCTTGGTTTGAGGCTGCTTCTTCGGTTGTTTTTCATTCCAAGAATGAGTGGGTAGATGAGGCTTTTGAGCAAACTGCAATTACACAATGTCACAGTTGATGAGATTACAAAGAAGTAAACATGTTGTTAGTATTAGAGGGGATATTTTTAACAATAGCTGCTTTAAAGGCACACATTGGCATCCTCTGTGGGAAATCTTTGGAGGATACAAAAGGCAAGGAAGAACCACATTAGAGCCAAAAATTTTTAGCAGACCAGAAAATATAGTGCAATGATGGTGGGTGACTATGGTTTAAACTACTTACTTTATACTAAGGGCTGATGATTTTCAAACTTTCTAGCATCCGAGAACACTTTTTAGATGTACTTATCTGCAGAGGGCAAAGAGATTGCTGTGACTGGAGGGGGAGCCCTTTCCTCATGCTTTGAACCCCCCTGGAAACGCAACAAACCTCCTGTTACCTGGAACTAGATGTAGACAGGGCAGATGAATGGGGCAGAACTGTGGGCAGCCTGAGGAAGTGCCATCCATTTTGGGCCTGCCCATAGAAGGCAAGTGTAGAGAGACCAAGCTGATGTCCACTGTTTCCAGGACCTCTTCTCACTGTGAGACTTTTGTGGATGAGCTGAGAGTTTGTTTGAACCCAGAGTGAGAACCCGGAGGCTGAGAGGAAGGGTGTGTCAAAGGAAAACACACACACACATACACACACACAACTTTGCATCAATGCAACACTTTTATACGTAACTGTATTTTTGTACCATTTTGTTTAAGTTGTCTGTTGTTGCCTTAGTTTTTTGTGCACCGCATTCAGACATTTCCAATATGTTAAGCAGTGTAGAAATTAAATAATCAAGAAGGTTAGTATTGGTGGTTCTCTTTTATGGAAGTCCATCCACCCCCATCGTTCTGCCTGGACACTGAGGTCCAGCGCCGAGGGCCTTCTGGTGGTTCCCTCACTGCGAAAAGCGAAGTTACAGGGAACCAGGCAGAGGGCCTTCTCGGTAGTGGCACCTGCCCTGCGGAACGCCTTCCCACCAGATGTCAAAGGGGAAAAAAACAAACTACCAGACTTTTAGAAGACATCTGAAGGCAGCCCTGTTTAGGGAAGCTTTTAATATCTGAAGGATTATTGTATTTTAATATTTTGTGGGAAGCCATCCAGAGTGGCTGGGGAAACCCAGCCAGATGGGCGGGGTATAAATAATAATAATAATTATTACTATTGTTATTTATTTATTGCAACAGTGGGCCATTATGCAGCAGCCATATGGCTGGGAGTTTGCTTCAGATCTCATACAATGCCACATTTTAACACAGCTACATTGATCATCGGTTGTTTCCAGGCCCAGTTCGAAGTTCTCGTGTTGCTGTTTAGAGCCTCAAACACCTGAAAGACCACCATCTCTCTCGGGTACTAAGAAGCTTGGGGTGTGTGCTTGTGGCATCCTGGGAGAGGGCCTTCTCTGTGACAGCCCCCAAGTTGAGGAACTCCCTTCCCACAGAGATTATGCAGCTTTTTTTGAATGCTGAAGACATGCATCTTTATCCTGTCATTTGGACTTTTAGGATGCACATTTTTAGGACCCAACTTATTTCTGTAACTTTAAGTTATTTTAAACTGTTTTAAATATTGTTGTAACTCGCATTCGGACCTTAGGGTGAACAAACTAATTAATATAATTTAATATAATATAATATAAACTAGTAATAACAACCTTCCCACTCAGTAATCACTGCTAATCATCCAAGGAGCTGCAGAGACGCATCTGCAAATCAGAGCTGCAATTCCCAGCACCTCTATCAAACTACAGCTCCCAGGATTCTTTGGGGGGGAATCATGTGCTTTATGTTACAGAAATGTAAATAAAAAATCCTTTTGTACAGCAATGTGTCTTGCACCTTTCCCCCAACACCCTCTCTGGAAAGCAGCTCTGGAAATTTTTTTGAAATGTGCTGCTGATACTGCATCTCATTTGTTGTTGTTTTGCTTGTCACGCCAGGGGTCTCCCCCCACCCACACTTTTGCTCATTCTCCTCCCCCCCCCCCGTTTTCAGTTTCAATGGCTTTGCAATCTGACAATGCCGCCACCTATGCAGTTCAGCATAAATTATAAAAAGAGGATTGTGTCAAAAGACTTGCGCTCTTGAACAGCCTCTGCTAAATAGCATATTTTGTATGAATGAAGAAGGTTAGGATTCATTATTAAGAGAAAATGTTGCATCCTTTTGCACTCATTTGGTTGAAAATTGTCACAAAAGCGTATTGCAGGAAAGATTTGATTCTGTGGGAGGAATTTGCACCTCCCACAAGCTAACCCTGTTCCTTTTTTGGCCTGACAGGGATTTCTTTAGGGGAGGGCAAGAGCAAAAGGCTGAGAGCCCCCTCCCTGTTCTCTTCACCTACAACTCCACTCCTTTCATGTACTCTTTATGACTAAGATAATTTTTGTTCCGGCAAGCCTGTGTTTTTATCTGTTTTTCACTTAACCGTTGGTTTTCAGTTTATCCTGTTTTAAACCTTTTTTCGGAGCATTTTAATGCTTTGTTTTTTGTAAACTGCCTAGACGTTCCATTAGCAATCAAGCGGTATATACATTTTGTTAAATATATGTGGTTTCCTCCCCCTGTTTTAGAACTTCTTCATAGGAAACAAACAAAAGAAGGCACAAAATGGCTACTTTTCTCCCTCTCGTTGATGCCTCTTGGGTTTTCAGTACCTTTTCTAAAACTATATTTTTTTGTAGTGGTTTATTCACTGTGCATTACAAGGCTCCACTAAGCAACGGGGGCAAACAACCTTGCCTATTTTCCTTTGTCTGATCTTAGAGACCTTCTTCCCTTTCAGCCCTTTCTGAAATTATTTCCTTTCTCCTGCCTGCTGTTCTGACTGGAGGACCCCCCCTCCCTTTTGCAGGTCTGCCACTCCACTCTAGGCTTCTCCCCCCCCCCAATACACACAGACACCTTCCCTGACTGCTGTTGTCTCTTTGCAGCGAGGTTGGCGGATGAAGGGAGGAGATGGGAATTCCCAGGTTGATCCGGAGCAAAGAAATCTCTGCCGGTTTCGTTCAGAAAGAAAATAAGCAGCCTTTCCATGCTCCCCTGCCAGAATCATAAACATGACTCTGCCAAGGCGTGTGGTTTGCGTCCGGCTCAGTCCCGGCCTGTTGCTGGACCTTGCCGTTTCGCCAGCATGTGCAAACCAACTGGCTGGGACCAAGTAGTGGGGGGCAGTTAGGCGCCTGGAAGGGATGGAGAAAGTCCCGTCCTCCCCGTGGGCTGGGCCCAAATGCCCCAGGCCCCTCAGTCTAGCCATGATAGACTCTAGTTATGTATTGAGTTGAATAGGATCCAAAATGCAGCAGTATGATTGGTCCTTGAACAATAGGATTCAGAATGCAGCCGTCTGATTGGCCCTAGAACAATAGGATTCAGAATGCAGCAGTCTGATTGGTCCTAGAACAATAGGGTCCAGAATGCGGCAGTCTGATTGGTCCACAGGAGCCACCCAATCCAGTTCCAGGTGGAAGTGAATCTGCAACCTGATTGGCCTACAGGTGAATCCCGGAATAAGCCAGTCACGTGGGGCCCATTGTGTAAATAATGTCTATAAAGCAGACATTCTGGGGGAACTTCTATTCCTCCTCACCACTATGAGCTGAATAAAGAGCATGAAATCCACTCTCGACTCCGAGTATATTTCACCTCTCCTTCCTTGGAGGTCTTTAATCAGAGGTTGGGTGCTTCTGTCAGGGTTGCTTTAGTTGTGCATGGCTGGGGTTTGGACTGGATGACTCTTCCAATTCTATGAGGAGTGCATGCAATTCCCAGGCTGAGGGGCTTGTTGGGGGAAGCACTAGCTGGTACTCTATGGAAGCTGCTTGAAGGCCGGTGGGCCTGGGCGGGGGGTAGGTTGAGCAAAGATGGAGGTGCCTGAGTGTACCCCTCACTTGCAGCCAGGCCCACCTGGTCACCCATCTTCAGGGGTGGAGAGGGAGACCCAAACTCCACCCCCATCTCCCCTCTTCCTCCTCCCTGGCCACCGTGTCTTTGGCGTTCAGTGCCGAGTGATTTGTAGAGAAGATTTTAAATAATATTTTTTTTGTTCGTTTGTACCCATTGCATGTGATTTGTGGGTTTGAGCACTTGGGTCATGGAGAGGTAACGGCAGCCTTCGCGATACCATATTGGTTTCTCAAGTCAGACGGAAATGACAAACAGAGACAAGTACCAGATTCTCTGATTAGGCAACAAGAGGGAATGAAATAGGCATAGGATTCTTATATTTCAGGGGGATCTGCTTGGCTGATCAGTCGGTTGTCACTGAGGTCTGGCACTTGTGTCAGGCATTTATCATTCTACTTGCGGTCGTGTCTGATTTGGCCCCTTTGCCCCCTTGCATCTCATTGGCCCTCACTCTCACGTGGTTACCTCCGGCAGCTGGTTTGGGGTGTCCATTGAAAGGCCAACTAATTGCTAGTTATTTAATTTATTGTTCCTAATCCCTTCCAAGCTATGCACAGGATGCGCACCCTTAACCAACTACAGTTCCCAGGATTCTTGTTGGGGAAGCCATGACAAAACGGTACAATGCTTTAAATGCACGGTGAAGATGTGGCCTTGTCTCTTCTTTGTCTTCAATATCGGGAATATATGTATTTTTTACAATGATGGGCAGTAGGTCCCGATGGAGATTATGAAATCGGAGAATTCTGTTTACCAGCAAGTAACCTTCTTTTCTCCTTCATGAAATGCTTTGGAACGAGAACACTAATCAGCGGTATCACCCTCTTAAGACGCGGAGCACTTAATTAAATGAGAATCGAAGCGCTACCCTCATCTGCTGCAATCCAGGGAGCAACATTTTACAGGAGTGTGAACAGAATGCTGAGTAAGAGTTAAATATAGTTCAAAAGCAGGCGCACAGAGAGGCAGCTGAGCTTACCAGATTTCTCAGTGAATGCACTCTCAATCCACCTGATGCCAGCATGCCTGCTGATGATAATAATCCGTGTTATTCATTTGGAAAGAGTGCACTGAGTAGGCCTGCTCTTTGGATTTATTCCTAATAGCTATAAACAGGAAGAAGTACAGAAGTCTTATGGCTCAGAACTAGGATCCATTGCATAGGCACAGCTCGTAGAACAGGATTAAGGGTTCTGACTTTGGCGCAAGGATATAACAGCATATGAGGACAATCTGAGGTTGAACCGAGAGTTAATTGTTCTGAGATCCATTATAGTGCAGTACATAATGACCAGACCCCCCTTGTGTTGCTGGGATTTTCTTAAAAGATGGGATGGACAGAAGTGTTGGGGGAAAGGTGCAAGACACGTTGCTGCACAAAAGGATTTTTTTATTTACATTGTTGTTGTTGTTTAGTTGTTTAGTCGTGTCCGACTCTTCGTGACCCCATGGACCAGAGCACGCCAGGCACTCCTGTCTTCCACTGCCTCCTGCAGTTTGGTCAAACTCATACTGGCAGCTTCGAGAACACTGTCCAGCCATCTCGTCCTCTGTCGTCCCCTTCTCCTTGTGCCCTCAGTCTTTCCCAACATCAGGGTCTTTTCCAGGGAGTCTTCTCTTCTCATGAGGTGGCCAAAGTATTGGAGCCTCAGCTTCGGGATCTGTCCTTCCAGTGAGCACTCAGGGCTGATTTCCTTCAGAATGGAGAGGTTTGATCTTCTTGCTGTCCATGGGACTATCAAGAGTCTCCTCCAGCACCATAATTCAAAAGCATCAATTCTTTGGCGATCAGCCTTCTTTATGGTCCAGCTCTCACTTCCATACATCACTACTGGGAAAACCATAGCTTTAACTATACAGACCTTTGTTGGCAAGGTGATGTCTCTACTTTTTATTTACATTATATGCATTTAAAGCACACGATTTCCCCCAAAGTGGCGAGCACCCTCTAAATGCCCTTTCTGTTGCCCTCTTTCCAACCCATACCAAAAATACTGTAAACAAAAATATCCACAACTTGAGTTGAAGCTCGGGAGCTGGCAGGACTGCTCTGGCCAGTGTTCAAGGAACAATCCACCCTTTTATGCAGACACTGCTTCATTCATTTTAAATGACACACACACACACACACAGTGGTACCTCGGGTTACAGACGCTTCAGGTTACAGACGCTTCAGGTTACAGACTCCGCTAACCCAGAAATAGTACCTCGGGTTAAGAACTTTGCTTCATGATGAGAACAGAAATCGCATGGTGGCGGCATGGCGGCAGCGGGAGGCCCCATTAGCTAAAGTGGTACCTCAGGTTAAGAACAGTTTTAGGTTAAGAACGGACCTCCAGAACGAATTAAGTTCTTAACCTAAGGTACCACTGTCTGACAATTTGTATGACACTCTGAGTATAAATTGCACACTGTATTAATTGATATTGTTTTTAACATTAGTGACCATGTGATGATTTTAGCTTATGAATTTTATTGTTTAATGTTTTTATTTGTGCATTGGGGTATTTTTATAGCTTTGTTTAGAGTACGTAATGTTTTAATAATGTAAATGTTTTAAGTCTTTTTTTATCAATTCAGTATATTTTCTTTTAATTGTCAAATAATTCTGTGTACATTGCGGCAGCCTTTGGGTATGTGCAATAAAACTGACTGAGACTGAGACAATTTGAAGGATAACTACATTAGGTAAAAGCCTGGATCTAGCTAGGGCAGGGATAGCTAACGTGATGCCTTCCATAAGTTGTTGTCTCCAACTCCCATCAGCCCCAACCAGCACGGTCAGGGATCATGGGAGCTGTAGTCTATCCAGAACACCTGGAGGACAACACACTGAGTTGCCCATAAGCTAAGGGAGTCATGCACATGCCCAAACAACCTTTCACATCCTTTCTCCGTTGGGGATGGGGAATTGTTCCTGTAAGTGGCATAGGTTTCCCCTGTCTATATCCACCATCTGAAGCTGAGTATGTATTCAGAATCCTTGCTTGAGTAATTTGATCAGTGCCTACCAGCTTTGTGGGACTTCCCTGCCCCAATTGGTGCTATTCAGTCTCTGAGCAGCTGCAGCACAGGCAACCCCATGTTTCTGAAACGTGTTGGTTTGAATCAGTCCATGGCATTTTCGAGAACAGCTTTGTGAGCACCTGATTTGTGGTGGCGGCGGGGGGGAGAGAAGGGTTATGCTGCAACTAAGCCTACTGAGAAAAGCTTTTAAAGGCTGCTGATCATTGATCAGAAAGATGAAGTTCAATGGTCTTCTAAAACAGTTTTAACCGTAAGGCAGGAAGGAGACCCTTAAGCAACGTGAGGTAGGCAGAGAGAGCTGGGAAATTAACCTATGCCGCTGATAAGAAAGGTGTTGACGATTTGAGAGAGAGAAAAACCGGGAGTGAAACTAGCTTTAGGATTTATCCTGCAAATGATTGGATAGCAGGAAAGAAAGGGGGGGGGGGAGAGAAGCAGCCGCCGCCTGCTTTTTCTTTAAAGTGTGTGGCATCCTTGTGGGAGATTTTCTGGATTCTGGTAAGCTATTTTTGCCCTCTTTGGAGGAAATAGAAATGGCTTGGCCCTTAGCAACCCAGCTTACTTCCTACTTTTGCAGGCAGAAATATGCGTGTGCTGGGGTGGGGGGAAAGGCATGAGTATGCGGGGTCCTGTCAGGTGGCAGGAAGAGAGATCCTCTCCCAATAAAAGGAATCAAAAGGGGAATAAACTCTGGGATAATCAATTCCCCAGACTTTATTGCCTCTAGCTCTTGGGATTGTTCCTTGGAGATCTCTCACTACAGTGAAAGCCAGAGCTGTAAAATGTCTTGCAATTTTTGAAGGCATAGAGGGAGAAAACCTCAGGCGTAAAACAGACCCAAGTTGGGTGTGCAAGTTCAGGAAATTGGGTTGACTTATTATGGTGGCAATCATAAGCATATCTCCTTGGAATCGCCTGTTTATTTGTATATGGGGCTTAGACATGCAGAATTAGGTGAGCAGCACAGTTATGAGCCCTACCACCTTTAACAGCTGTCTTGACAAACACAAATTAAATACCATATTTTCTGGCATATAAGATGACTGGGCATATAAGACGACCACCAACTTTTCCAGTTAAAATACAGAGTTTGGGATATACTCGCCATATAAGACTACCCCTCTTCCAACACACACCAAATAAAAATTTTAAAAAACCAGTCTCCAGTCTGGCTCGGAAATCCGCTCCACTTCTCAGTGGCCGGGGGCTTCTGGGGCCAATTTTCAAGCGTATTTCTGCTTCATCTAGAGAGCTTGGTGTCCTCGGATTTAATTTGCTGTCATTTTATCCTTTAGTGGGGAGTTGCTGCAGGAGCTGCTGCTGTAGCCGGCGTATAAGACGACCCCCGATTTTTGAGAAGATTTTCCTGGGTTAAAAAGTAGTCTTGTTGTTGTTTAGTCGTGTCCAACTCTTTGTAACCCCATGGACCAGAGCACGCCAGGCACTCCTGTCTTCCACTGCCTCCCGCAGTTTGGTCAGGCTCATGTTTGTAGCTTTGAGAGCACTGTCCAACCATCTCGTCCTCTGTCGTCCCCTTCTCCTTGTGCCCTCCAACTTTCCCAACATCACTGTGTTTTCCAGGGAGTCTTCTCTTCTCATGAGGTGGCCCAAGTATTGGAGCCTCAACTTCAGGACCTGTCCTTCCAGTGAGCACTCAGGGCTGATTTCCTTAAGAATGGAGAGGTTTGATCTTCTTGCAGTCCATGGGACTCTCAAGAGTCTCCTCCAGCACCATAATTCAAAAGCATCAATTATAAGTAGTCTTATAATTCAAAAGCATCAATCAAAAGTAGTCTTATACATCAAAAGTAGTCTTATACGCCAGAAAATACAGTAGGTGTAGTTTTTCACCAGTCCTGGCTGGGACTCCAATAACATCTGGAGAGTCAGAGGTTAGCCAGCCCTGCTATAAAAGTTTCAGTTGCTTCATTTCTGTGTTAAAAACTGTGTGTGTTAAAAACCATGGTTTAAGGCTGTGTGTGAGAGCTGGAATGAGCCTAAGTGAGGCTCAAGCTTCCATGTTTGTGTGGCAGATTTTAGTTTCGCTTTCACAAAATCTGGGAGCAACGCAGCATGAACCGGGGACCATGGTTTGTAACAAACCCTGGTCAGCTCCAGAACAAGCCAGCTTCAAACATGATGCTGGAGAAACCAGCCGGAGTTTAACCTTGCTCAGACTTGTTGCAGCTCATGCATATAGCTCTAAATATGCAAAAAATAAAAAATAAAAAATAATGGTCTAGCATTCTATGGCTCAGCAATACTTAGATGAACCCTACAAGGTAGATCAGTATTAATATTTCTATATTAATTGTTTGGGAGCGGACTGAGACTGAAACAGTGGCTTGCCTAAGGCTGCTTAGTGTGTTCCTTTCTAAAACGGGATTTAATGTGAGAGCATCTCTGCTCACACTCTTAGCCTCTGGCCTCATTCAAGTGAGCTATAGGCAGGTGGATACACACCTCTGCCTCACCACACTGGCTGCGACTGCACCAGCCAGTCTAACCTTTCCTGGTGGGCCTTTGACCCCAGTGAGCAGGGTCTCTGTAACTGACCTCAAATCTCTGGCAGTTTCGTGTAGGTGCAATCTGGGTAGTTTGCCCCAAAACCATTGCCAACACCTTGAATTGGGTCTAGAAGCTTATAAGCAATAGAAGAGGCAGGTCTCCTTTTCCTTGACACCTAGGCTGTTAAGGAAGTTCCTGTGGTGTATGCATAATGTGAGCTGTAATCCACATCTATCCTGCATTTGCCCTGTTATTTCTTACAAAATACTGCATCTTGATGCTATTTCCCCTCCAAACCAGCTTTGATTGAAATTGAGAAAATGAATGGCTTAGCTGTGTTTCCAGCTGGTACACAGCTCCAGACATGGGTACCGGATTTGAGCATATGGCAGTCAACAGCCAGGGCTAGGGCTGTGTCCTTTGAGATTACTTGATCATCTCCATACATCTTTTAACACCATGGGGATGATCTGGGTTGTGGGAAAGTGATTGAAAAAGGAGGAGAGAGGTGCAAAAGGAAAGGGTTCAGGTTTTCGACAGTCATTTCTTGTTTTGTGTCAACTGGCAAGATATACTGGGGTTGTTATGGTTAGTGTGGGTGTACTTGGGTGTTACCAGCACAGATATTGCTGATCAAGCTCCATCGCTAAGCAAATTCCACGAATACCTCGATGAGAGAACCACTTATCTTTGCACAAATGCACCTGTATTTGCTTTTAATAAAACTTGCTAATATTTATGAAGCGCCATAATGGGGATTTTATTTTCATCCTTAAATCTACTACATTTATTAAAAGCCATCCGGTTATTCTTTTTCTTTTCTTTTTTAAAAAGCATTGCTAAGCAAACATATTAGCTTCAGTCGGTTGATTTGGGGGGTGGGGGAACAGAGCAAGATGCTATAGCACAATTTGCTATACCCCAAAATACCTATTGCTCCCTAGACTGTCAGATTACATTCTTATCCTGTTGAAACTAATTGAATTGAAATAAGTGATTAACAGAGCATCTGCACAATTAGGTGGGCATTTTTCTTCCATTTCAATTATATCATACTTGAAGGGAGAGAAAAGAATCTCTTAAGGCGGAAGAAGCAAGGAAATGAGGTATAACTATCCATCAGTACCATTATAGCCTAGTCTCTTACCATTTCCTTTAGAGGACTCTATGTGCAAAGATTTATAACTCAGCAGCATTGAAAGGATTTACCCAAAGAAATCTTTGTTCTGGTTTTAATGCAGTTTCGAAGCTTGGCAAATAGAGGTGTAGGAAAGTGCCGGAGGTGGCAAATCAGGGATTGAATTAGTGCTTGTGTAACTGCAGTCCTAGTTAACTAGGTATTATCAGTATAAGAACATAAGAGAGTCAGTGTGCTGTTGTGGTTAAGAGTGTCTGTTTGGGACCTGGGAGTTCATATTCCCACTCTGCCATAAAACTCATTTGGTGACCTTGGGCCTGCTAGAATTCCTGCTCCGTGATTGCAGTCATGGGATTGTTGTCTTTCACATGATGGTGTATGTTTTGACTCCACAGAGTGGGAAGTGACGGAGACAGGATGTTCGTCTTACTCTGTTCCTTGAAATGGGACTATTGTCCTTTGTTCTCTCTCTTTGCTGCCTGATACTAGAGAGAGGGAGCCATGTTGCAGTGCTCCGTGTGTGTTTATATGTAAATAAAGTAGATTAGCCAAAATGCTGAGTTGCTGAGGTCTGTTACTCAAGCTGCAAAGACTCTGCGGATCCCTAAGTGTGCCAGTGTCGCTTGGTATCGGTCGCTGTGATGTTCGGGCTGAAGAAAGCTTTTGAAGCTCCCGAACGATCAACCAGGAGGGAGAGAACATGCCAGTCGGGCATGTCTCTCTGCCAGGGTCCTACTCAAGTGTAGGGCGAGCTCCTGACAGGGCCTAGTCACCGCCTCTCAGCCTAACCTACCTCCAGGGTTGTTAGGAAGGAAGGGACAGCCATGTACACCATCTTCAGTTCATTGGAAGAAAGGTGGGCTATAAATGAAATAAAATAGATAAGCAGGAATCATGTAGAATCATACCAAAATCCTATATAGTCCATTTCTCAGCGGGACATCTGATGCCTGTTGAATGCCCTCAAGCAGGGCATGAGCATAATCACCCTCTCTCACTGTTGTTCACCAGGAACTGGTATTGAGAGGTGTACAGGTGACTCCTCATTTACACAATTATATTCCAGGCCTCCACACGCATATGCGAAATTGCGTAAAATGGGGAGCACCCTGGAGAGTCTTCCTGGCTCTGGAGGAGACCCACCTCAGAGACCCTCTGGGGCAGGTTTCCTTGCATTTTGGAGGGGCAGCGAGGCTTTGTTGAGCTGCTCAACCTCCCCGCAGAACAGCTGATGTTCGGGGTAGCACAGCAGCACTAGCTGCTTGCCCACACGTCAGCTGCATCCAGTGTGCTCCCACCATTGGTCTGGGAAGTGGTGCACATATGATGTGAGCTGCAATCTATAACTATCCTGCTTTTTACTGCTGGTTCCAAAACTGCAGTGATTTTTATTTACTTCTTAGAATTCCCAAGGAATGCTGGCACGAGGTTGCTATTGGCTAATAAATTGCTTGTGCCGTGAGTTTCCGAGGGTGAAGAATTATACTGCTTTAGTATAATTTTTTTATTGAGAATTTTTTTATTCTCATCTTGTCTAACAGTTACCTTCTGCTAGAATCTAGCCGCTAGACCAGATTGCTAAATCTTGGGTTAAAATCAGTGTTTGAATTACAGGAAAGTTACAGGAGACCTAGACCATTTTCTTCTGCCCATTTAACTAATCTTTGTAGAAGGCTATGGAACTGTGGGTATGATTTGGTTGGAAAAAAATAAAGGGATTCCAGGGCTTTCATTAAGCTTCCTTTCCTCCCATAATTCAAGGTTTTTCTGGAAAGCACCCCAAATTGCTGTGGTGGTGTTCTCATTTCTTTTCAGCCTCAGAAAATCAAAAAGTTTCTACTCTTTGCTTACCCCCCCCCCTTAAGATGGATCTTTGCTCCCACCTCTAGTAATTCATGGTGCCTTTGTAAAGCTAGAAATTGTATTTTCGTCTATCAAGCCATGTTTATGATTGCTTCAGTAATTGCAGTGTTCCTTATTTTTCCTCAGATTGCGTTATTTGAGTTTGTGCATTCAATTATAGTAAGTTCATTAAAAATGTTCCGTGCCTCAACCCACTCTAATGCTCCTTTAAATAACAGAAGTTGCCACTTTGAAGCAGACCTGAATGAAATTGAAGTCGAAGCCTAAGATTAACAAAATTAATTATTAAGCAACATTACCATAAAATGGGATTTCTGTAAAATATTTTAAAAGCTGTCCATAAATACTGCTGCTGTTACACTGTGTTGGTTTTGAGGGCTCCTTTGAGTTTTGTATCAGTATTAGGGGATAGCGCCTTAGTTATTTTCTTCATCATCTGCTCAATAAGTCTGTGAGTCTTTGTGAGTCTGACTCTGTGTGCTGGACTCGTGTGTGTGTGTGTGTGTGTGTGTGTGTGTGTATCTGTATCTGTATCTGTATCTGTATCTATATATAAAATCTCAAATATAACAGAAGGCAAGGGAGGCAAAGTGAGAAAAACATTGCCAGAATCTATAGAGTCATATAAGCAGTCCATGTGTCCGAAGAGGTATCTAAATGAGATTGACAATCGTAATTCTTAATTCCAGTGTAGAAAGGGCAGTGAGAGCTTCACTGTGGATGGTGGGTGTTTATCATTTCTTGCTTGCAATGTAAGTCTCTTTGCCACGATAAGGGCTCATAGGATCTTTGTCCATCTATTAGTCCTCTGCCATGTTTTCGGACTCAAGAGGCACTGCATTTTGAAAATTTTTATGTGATTGGGGCATTGTTGAAAATGATGTCATCGTGGCTTTTCAGTGCTTGCAAAAATTCAGTGGTACCTTGATTTACGAACTTAATCTTTTCTGGAAGTCCGTTCTTAAACCAAAGCGTTCTTAAACCAAGGCTTGCTTTCCCATAGAAAGTAATGGAAAATGGATTAATCCGTTCCAGACGAGGAAAAACAACCCCTAAAACAGCAATTTAACATGAATTTTACTATCTAATGAGAGCATTGATCCATAAAATGAAGGCAATAATCAATGTACTGTACTATAAAATAAACAAGACAGTACAGTGGTGCCTCGCAAGACGAAATTAATTCGTTCTGCGAGTTTTCTCGTCTAGCGAATTTTTCGTCTTGCGAAGCACGAAATCCCATAGGAATGCATTGAAATTCAATTAATGCGTTCCTATGGTCAAAAAAAGTCCAAACAAAGCCAAATTTGGTACAACAAGAGTTTATTAAGTGCTCTTTAAAGTCACACATACTGTAAAGAGCAGTTCAAAAATTGAAGGAACAATAAATTAAGTTTCTAAACATGACAGAAAAACAATTAAAAATCAACAGAGTGTACCGTACATTTTCTAAGACTCTGGGGGACCACTCGAAGAAGGTTCCTCTTCCACTCTTTGCTTCTTGCTGAAGAACCTGTCCATGGTTTGCTGCTTCATCCACCTTTTCAGCACCTCCCTGTAAGGCGACATGACCATTGTATCAAAAGTGTTCGCAAGGTCATGTATCATGTGCTTGTTAGGGTGGTGCCGCTGGTGCCGCTGTGCAAAAGCCTGCACATCCTTCCACTTCTGGCAAATGTCCCTCAGTTCTTTGGAGGACAGTCGTTCCTCAGTTGCTTCCTCCTCTTCCAGCGAGGCCTGCTCCTGCGCAGCCTCTGCCTGCAGTTCGACCAGCTCCTGGGTGGTCAGCTCCTGGTCGTGCTCCTCCACCAGCTCGCTGACGTCCTCCTCTGTGACCTTCAGTCCCATGGTCCTCCCCAAGGCAACAATGTCCTGCACCACTGTTGACTCTGGTGCATCAGAGTCACTTGGTGCCACACAGTCCGGCCACAGGCTGCGCCAAGCGCAATTCAAATTTCTCTGGCTGATCCCGTTCCAGGCCGTGGTGATCATCTTCAAGCAGGTGACGATGTCGAAGTGGTCCTTCCAGAATTCCCGCAGGGTGATGGTGGTGCAGTCAGTCACCTCGAAGCATTGCCTGAAAAGCTCCTTGGTGTAGAGTTTTTTGAAATTGGCGATGACCTGCTGATCCATCGGCTGGAGCAGTGGCGTGGTGTTAGGCGGCAGGAACATGATGTTGATGAAGCTGAACTCCTCCAACAAGTCCTCCTCAAGGCCTTTAGGATGAGCAGGAGCATTGTCCATCAGAAGCAAAGCCTTCAGCGGCAGGTCGTTGTCCAGCAGGTACTGTTTGACAGCAGGGCCCAAAGCAAGATTGACCCAGTCCACAAACAGCACACGTGTGACCCAAGCCTTGCTGTTGGATCGCCACATGACACTCAGCTGCTCCTTGTCGACCTTGTGTTTCTTGAAGGCCCGTGGGTTCTCCGAGTGGTACACCAGCAGGGGCTTGATCTTCAGGTCGCCGCTTGCGTTGGCACAGAAGAGCAGGGTCAGACGATCCTTCATGGGCTTGTGGCCAGGCAACTTGGCCTCCTCCTGAGTGATGAAAGTCCTTTTGGGCATCCTCTTCCAAAACAGCCCGGTCTCGTTGCAGTTGAAGACCTGCTGTGGAACGTAGCCCTCCGTCTTCACAACCTCCAGGAACTCCACTGCAAAGTCTTCAGCCGCAGGAACATCAGAACTGGCAGCCCCTCCATGCCTGACCACGCTGTGGATTCCAGATCTTGTCTTGAACCGGTCAAACCAACCTCTGCTTGCCTTGAAGACTTCTGGCTCGCCTGAGGTTCCTGGCTGTTCCCGGACGAGGTCTGCGTGCAAGGCCTTGGCCTTCTTGCAAATGACGGCCTCAGTCACTGTGTCCCCTGCACACTGCTTCTCTTCTAACCAGATGAGCAGCAACTTCTCGACCTCCTCCAGAACAGCCGGGCGGTTCTTCACGATCCTGGTGACTCCCTTGGCTGCATCCGTCGCAAGGATCTTCTCCCTCATCTTCAGGATGGTCCCAATGGTCGATGGGTTCCTGCCGTACTCCCTGGCGAGGTCTGTCACACGCATTCCACCGTCGTGCTTCCGGATGATCTCCTTCTTCATTTCCAGCGTCACCTTCTCCTTCTTCCTCTCGCCGGCCTCTGCAGCAGCAGTCTTCTTGGGTCCCATGGCAGCACAGCTCCTACCTTCGTAAACTCAGAAAAGAAAAAAAATCAGTGCTTCACATCCAAAAAATTCAAAAGCACCCAGCCACCCACCACACAGAAAATCAAACACAGAACCAAGTCCTAGAATTCGAAACACCCCAACCCAAAATCCAAAAACCCCCAAAAAAGTTTTAAAAGTTTAACTTACGAAATGGCTGCAAATCACCAAAGTCTTCAAAATCCTCAAATGGCTGCAAAAGAAGTTTTGGAAAAGCTTTAAAAATCACCAAAGTCTTCGAAAACCTCAACTTGTTCCCCCAGCCACCCACCCACCACACAGAAATTGCAAATCCCTCCCCAACTGTTGCAAACCCCTCCCCAACTGTTCCCCAGCCCCTCCCCAACTGTTCCCCAGCCCCTCCCCAACTGTTCCCCTAGCCAGCCACCACACAGAAATTCAAACCCAGAAAAATTTCAAAAAAAACAACAACATGGCCCAGTGGTCACAGAAAATCATAAAAATGCAGAAATAACCCACACAAGCTCCCAGATTCTTGCAAACCTCTCCCCAACACCAAGTCCTTGAATTCCAAACACCCCAACCCAAAATCCAAAAAAACCCCAAAAAGTTTTAAAAGTTTAACTTACCAAATGGATGCAAAACAAGTTTTGGAAAAGCTTCAAAAAGCACCAAAGTCCTCAAAAACCTCAAAAAAGGCTACCACACCGCGTGCTATGTGTTGCTCCTCGAAGTTCAAGTTGCAACTACACCTCTTCAAGCAATGCACGCTGGGTATTAACAGTTTTACGAAAAAGGAAACAAACTTGCAAGACGTTTTCGTCTTGCGAAGCAAGCCCATAGGGAAATTCGTCTTGCGAAGCACATCGAAAAACGAAAAACTCTTTCGTCTAGCGAGTTTTTCGTCTTACGAGGCATTCGTCTTGCGGGGCACCACTGTATTGTAGATGATAAAAATTAAAATTATTATTTTTTCCTTACGTGCACTGATGATAGCCATTGTTGGGGGGGGGGGGC
Source organism: Podarcis raffonei (assembly GCF_027172205.1). Classification (NCBI taxonomy): domain Eukaryota; kingdom Metazoa; phylum Chordata; class Lepidosauria; order Squamata; family Lacertidae; genus Podarcis; species Podarcis raffonei. Next base: position 13,310,966 of record NC_070613.1, read on the forward strand.
TTTTATCTATTCCTACAGTCACACAATCAACCAGTAGCTGAACTGGGTTCCACACAGTCACAAAAACAAAGTCACAAGCCACAGTCACAAGTCAGTCCCATAAAACAAAGAACAAGTCACAGTCAAAAAAATGAAAAGGCCACACAAACAAAAACACAAAAATAAATAAATCGCAAAAACAAAAGCTCCAAATATCACCTCTTCGTTGTGTGGGTGCTCGGGACTCAACAGCCGACAGACTCAACAGGAAGCCTCTGATTAGCAGCGGGGGACTCAATTTACAAACTGAACACACTCAACAGGAAGCAGAACATGTTCTGCTTCCAAGGCAAAGTTCACAAATCAAAAAACCTACTTCCGGGTTTGTAGCATTCTTATTCCAAGTTGTTCATAAACTCAGCTGTTCTTAAACCAAGGTACCACTGTATTGTGTTTATGGGAGACTGAGCCATGTGGCTCTTTTCTCCAGGACACACAAGCCCATGATCATGTGGAAGAAATCTCTGCAGCAACTTTCCCAAATCAGCATCACCCCTCCCAGAAATAGGTGCATTGTTGGCACCTTACAGCTCCTTTTTGACCGTTAAAACTTTTAAGGGATGGAAGTGGCCCAAGAAATTGGGTGGTGATTCTCATCTGTGTGGCCAAAACTGAACAAACACTTACGAGACCCTGCAAGCTGTTTTAAACATGGAAAGAATCTTAGCATGAGCACATTCCTTTTAGGAAATTAAATCTGATCATTGGAAGCAAATGTTATGGGTGGTGAGAAAAAACACACCCCTATATAGACATACAGTCGCTGCTAAGGAGAAAACAAGATTAGAGAGGTCCTGGGAGACCTTATTGCATTTTCAAACAGTGTTAGAAACTGAGATATGAAAACTAGGAGCCAAATGGCGCCTTAAACCTAGGTTATGGGCACAACAATGGAATGTCTCGGCACACTTTTTTATAACAAGAATACAAAGCTGAAAATGAATGAACCGGCTAAAATCGTATATTCATTTTTCATATGGGCTAATCCTCATCTGAAGACTGCAAAAAAAACAAAGCCATGCTTCCCCTGCCAGCCCCCCAAATATTCTTAAGAAGGTCTCCAGAGGGTGGCTGGAAGTGTGGAGGCAGAAAAAGGTCCTCCTTTGCTTCCACTCTGCAGTTTTAATCTGAAATTTTAGGACTGCGCCCAGAGCACAGAAATCGCTTCTCACTAATGAAATTCCTTGTTGCAAAACGCACCTAGAACAATGGGAGTTTTGAGCTCTGTTTTCAGATCCCTAATACATTTGAGAAGCTAACACATTGATAAATTGGTTCTAAATCCTCCTGTTATTCTAAAGCAAATCCGCACATTGCTTGTGCTTGCTGTTCAATGTATTATGGAATGTCCAAATTAAACACACACACACATGCCTACCTTTTTTTTATTTAAGGTTTTGGGTAAACAGTATATTAATTTCAATTTATTGCATAAGAATTATACATGCTTATAATCTGTTTCTGGATAATCCCTCTGAAACAGTCGTTTTTTTCTTAGAATTAATGGTTCAGCGACCAGGATGATTTCTGAAACTGAAACATGGAAGATGGTTTACATTACCGCTGTCACAAAATATAATCAAGCCCCTCTCATATTTGTGTTGAGAATTATTAAAGCGTAGCCTGCAAAGTGGCCAGTGTGGAAATGCAATTCTGGTGAGAATCGTCAAAGGATGCAATGAGCGAGTATGAAAATGCAGCAGTGGATCTAATTAGCAAAACTAAAATTGCTATCCAATCCCCAAATAATTGTCATTAGAAATAAAATCGCATTTCAGGCATTTTATTTTTGCAGTCATGATTAGTACATTGGGGGGGGAAAGAGATTTGCTCTTGTTGTTCCTTTAATTGCAATCATTTAACCCCAGTCAGTAGGATCTGCCAGTTTAGCAAACCATTCTGACATAGGGGGAGAAAAATCTTCCATTCAATACCAGGGTGTCTTGGACATTGGGGTCAGACCTACTTGTCCCCCAGAATTTCCCTCACCAAGACTTTTGTTTTCCCCTCTGCCTTAAATATAATAGCCCAATTAATTTTAATATTTGCCAGCCTGTGCATCTAAGTCTATCAGAGGAGATGTCATAGAATGAAAATACTAATGGGATATGTGCCAATTTGCAGTTGAAGTAAGGCTGCTTCTGATATAAACTGGAGAGCTTTTGTATTAACCTCTAACAATGGAGGAAAATCAACCCGTTGCAGCTGATTACTTAAGCTACCTCCAGTTACATTTGCACAACAAATTTGAATTCCAATCGTTTTGCATACTATTTCCACCTATGTAATTGTCTGCTGGCCCTTATTATTTATTATGCAAAAGTGAAGGTTCTGGCTTCCCTCCCCTCCCTCCCTCTTTTTGAAGCGTGAAGAATGAAATGATTTTGTATGCAAACAGTTAAAATTCTCCTGTGTATTCCCCATTCTGTATGTGTTGATAAATTCACTTACGATGAGTGACAGTCTGAGGGTTTTGGGGGTCAGATCGGTCACTCTTTCCATGACACTGATGAAAATGATAAACTAAATGCCAGAAGTGTCCCTGGTGCATCATACTATGAAATGTGTAAAATGTCAGTGTCTAGCCAGTGTCTATTAATAACTAAATATGATTGCATGTAATGAGCAGATATTTTCATGTTGATTGAAGTATGATTTCTTTTGATCTTCCAGATGTTGCTGCTTAGAAATTCATACTGCTCTTTGGCTGCTAAATGCATAATGACCTTTTAAAACCTTTTAAACTCTTTTTCAAAATCCCTATTATTTTCCATGTGGAAGTCAACCTGGTGAGCTTTTCCCTCCATGTAGGTTTGAAGTTTATCCTTTCTTCATTCCATCCTTCTCCTTTTATTGTCTACTGATCATCATTATTCTTTGTGTCCTTTTCTCTTTCTTTATCAACACTGCCCTGGAACTATTGCAGGGGAAACGGACGATGGAGGCAAAGAAAGTATTGGTTAAATTCTCTGTGTTTTGATGACTGATTTATTAGGTGTTGCATTTTGAAGCTTCCCAAGATCCATCAAACTGTAGCCCTGAGGAAAGGCCTTCCAATGTCTCTATCCCAGCCTCCTGAACTAATGTTCATTGGATCCTCAAGTGAAAACCATGGCAGACCTTATCAGCCTAGTACAATTTTATAAAGGCCGCCTCCTATTTCTTCAAATGAGCATCCATTCTATTGCTGGGTCCCTAGTCTTGCACGGCAGTAGGGATAAGAGACATAGGAATCCAAATGGGCTGCTTGGTGCCTTCTCAGCCATGGGCTCCATGTCTGCCTCCAGTGCTGGATTTACATATAAGCTAAACAAGCTACAGCTTAGGGCCCCATTCTCTTGGGGGCCCCCCAAAAAATTAAAGGAAAAAAACCACTGGATGTACATTTCCAAAATATAAGATAAAAAACAAATGAAATAAAACCTACATACAGCAATAGTGTTTTGTGTTGTGTAGGTACCTGCTCCCTAAAATATCACTGGTTTGCTCATTTCTATATATAGGGTGCCTACATTCTGCATGGACTGGTTGCAGGGCAACATGTGCAAATGGCTTTAGATACCTTTTTTAAAATTTACTTTAGATACCTATTAGATCCATAAATTACCATATAGCATATATTGAACACATAAAACAGTGACAATTTGTTGTTGACAAAGGACAACTGGACATATAAAGGGCCCTGTTACCTTCAGTAGCTTAGGGCCTCATCCGGCCCTGTCTGCCTCCATTCCTTTGCTCACCTTATATGCCATCCTTTGCCAGCCAGGTGCCTGCATGATCTTGTGGAACAAATCTGCCAACAGACCCAGCAGGCAAGGATGTGCTGGCAGGGGGTTGATGGGAGTTCTGTTCCAAAGCGTTTGGAGGAAACCAGGTTGGCACAGACTCCTTATGGAGCCAAAATGACGCCATCTTTGCACAAGAAAGAAGGTATCAGCCCGTTCAGGGGAAACTCATGGTTAGTAGAAGTACAAAAGAAATCTTTGGGGGAGGGGGAAGGGGAGAACTCAAAACAGCTCAATTGAAGACTGAGCATGGTCAGTGGATTGCAGAGTGACTCTTGGTGGGGCGGCGGAGTTAGAATGGATGGGAATGGAATGGAATATATTGGAAAAGGTCATGGCTGGCTGGCATCCTGAGCAGGAGAGCTTGACACTGCAATATCTTGTTGCAGGTTTCTCCTGTCCATCTTGCCATTGTTATCATATGAATTTATATCCTGCCTTTTTCCCTGACAGGGACTCAAGGCGGCTTACAGATAAAAGAGAAACAACTAAAAACATAGGTGGGATCATAAAAAATAAATAAATTATTGAATTTGTTAGTTGCCTTGACTTTCAACAGATAGACAAAAAAACATTTTATTCTGTTAAACATTTGCACACACGCCCCTACATAACTGCAATTGCATCAGCAACTATTGCTGTATATATAGGTGTCCCCTAAAGAATGATTATAAATATTTATAATTTATAATTTAAAATATAATTATAAATATTATAATTATAAATAAGTTGTGATGTTTTATTGATCAATCTTTAGATGTGTTGAAATTGCACAATAAGATGGTGTATGTGTACACACACACACAGAGAGAGAGAGAGAGAGAGAGAGAGAGAGAGAGAGAGAGGGAGAGAGAGAGAGACGACCCATTTGGATTCAGGCTTAATTTCTCTTGTTAAATCCCTGGCAGACAGGAAGCATTCAATGATGTGATCCCACACCTGCAGTAAATAAATATAAGCCACAGGTTTACTTGGTTCATCGGCCACCCTCTCCATTTCTATAATAGCCTTGCCTTCAATGACTTGAGACACACCTGCAATTGCATCAACAATTATTGCTGTTTATTTAGGTATCCCCTTTTCATTGGCATGAAAAATAAAAACTGAACAATGCAATTGGAATAAATCGATATAACACCATCCTTATCATTATAGCAATGGTAAAAATTGTAATGATGAGTCAGGGTCATCTGATTTTGATAGTTATTTTAGGTGCCCCCTTCTGCTGCTGTTCTATGGTCAGAGCAATGCCAAAGAGAGGGGTTGGTCTTTGCCCCCCCCCCCATCATCTTCTGGCGTATTATTATTACTGGTGCAGTCAGAGGTGTGTGTCTGTCTACATGGCAAGACTGGAAGTCACCTTCACACACAGAAGAAAATAGCAATTTCTGCACATTCTAATTTTCTCTGATACCTTGTCCTTTCTCTAGTCTATGTACTCGATTCTTTTGGTATACTGAACGCATATAGATCATTACAGCCAAGATCTATAGCCATTTCTACCCCCTTCTCAAGCTCTCACGTTATTTAAGAGAATAGTTTGCTTGTAAGACCATAGCAATTGTAAAATCATATAAATTGCAATGAACAGATATCTCCCCGTGCAGAATTTCATATCATGTCAGCCCCCCTGCCCCCCTGCACACAATTAGTTGTCCCCAAAAAAATTAAAAATTCCCAAATGTTATAACCTTTCCTCATTCTTATGGGATTTGGGGAGTTTCTGTTCTCTGTACCCTTTACAGCACTAAAAAAAGGTAAAGCACTCGTGACAGTTAAGTCTAGACGCTGGGATTGCGGCACTCATCTTGCTTTACAGGCCAAGGGAGTCGACGTTTGTCCACAGACAGTTTTTCCGGGTCATGTGGCCAGCATGACTAAGCCGCTTTCTGGCGAACCAGAGCAGTGCACAGAAACGCCGTTTACCTTCCCGCTGGAGCAGTACCTATTTATCTACTTGCACTTTGATGTGCTTTCAAACTGCTATGTTGGCAGGAGCAGGGACCGAGAATGGGAGCTCACCCCGTCGCGGGGATTTGAACCGCCGACCTTCTGATAGGCCAGCCCAAGAGGCTTAGTGGTTTAGACCACAGTGCCACCTGCGCTACAACATCCTTTTTTAGGTGTAGTGAAATATTTCCAGTGAAATATAACAATAGAATCATATAGTTGGAAGGACACGATCTTACCAAAATCTTGCAAGATCCTGTGGAGTGGGCAATATCTTGTGCTCTTTCAATATCCTGTGCCAGGATCTCACTGGAAATCAGTGCTGATGCCAGTGCCACTTCATCAGTGGCAGAGGTGGCATGGCGGGATGCCAGGGATGCATTTCAAGTGGCAAAAAGGGGTACATCGCCCCTGGGTGTAATGACCAGAACTGTGTGGGATATATCCAACCTCACATAACCAAGATGCTTAACTCTAATCAATGCATAAAGGGATTCAGACCACAGATTAAGCTGCCAGGCGTAACTAGGTCACATCTCCTTACCTTGGGAGGAGGGGTTACCAAACTCTTAGTTCTCTCTGTTTCCACCATGTGACTCTACCAGTAAGGACGACTAAACTGGATGCTCCAAGCTTAGACCACGTGGCTTTAGCAAGCCATCTTTGTGTTTCTATACAAATTGTTTAGAAACATTTGCCACTTTTTGGAACCTAAGTTATACTGCCTTGTCTTTTCTTGGTGCTGTATGGAAAAGCGCGTGAACCTGACCTTTGAAGAATTTGTAGGTAAACCATTTTTAACTTACCAAACAAGTCTTTTCTATTCAAAGGGGAGTGGGGAACTTTGGAGGAAACTTGTTGTTGTTGTTTAGTCGTTTAGTCGTGTCCGACTCTTCGTGACCCCATGGACCAGAGCACACCAGGCACTCCTGTCTTCCACTGCCTCCCGCAGTTTGTTCAGACTCATGTTTGTAGCTTCGAAGACACTATCCAACCATCTTGTCCTCTGTCGTCCCCTTCTCCTTGTGCCCCCCATCTTTCCCAACATCAGGGTCTTTTCCAGGGAGTCTTCTCTTCTCATGAGGTGGCCAAAGTATTGGAGCCTCAGCTTCACGATCTGTCCTTCCAGTGAGCACTCAGGGCTGATTTCCTTCAGAATGGAGAGGTTTGATCTTCTTGCAGTCCATGGGACTCTCAAGAGTCTCCTCCAGCACCATAATTCAAAAGCATCAATTATTCCGCGATCAGCCTTCTTTATGGTCCAGCTCTGACTTCCATACATCACTACTGGGAAAACCATAGCTTTAACTATACGGACCTTTGTTGGCAAGGTGATGTCTCTACTTTTTAAGATGCTGTCTAGGTTGGTCATTGCTTTCCTCCCAAGAAGCAGGCGTCTCTTAATTTGAAGGGGACATTTTAAAGGTATATTTCCATGCTGCATGTTTTGTGATTTTAAATCTCTGCTGGGGCTCTCTCTCACCAAAGAGTACTTGCCCCAAACCTGGATCTAGCTATCCAGGGAATTCTCCACTCTATTTTACCAAATACCAAAAACCAAAAGTACCCCAAACCAACAAACAGCACACAGTATTTCAAGTATGTGCTGCCTACTATCCATGGATCATGACCCAAACAGTTAACGACATGCAGTATGACTTGATCCATTCTTACAGCAAAAATCAATAAATAATGTGAACTAAGATTTATTAAAAACATTTAGGGAGAGGGAAAGTTGTGTTTTCCCATTAGTAAGGGGAGGACAGACAAATATTGTTTCTATTACATTCTAATGAGGTTTATTTCCCTGCCTTCTGCCAATATGGCTGTAGGGAAATTTAATAATTGTTAGAGAGTTACAGGAAACAATCCATGCTTAATTTGTTTCCACAAATGAAATCCTTGCGGTCACAATTATGTGTTGGACAATATTGTGTTTTCCTTTCTTCTCTTCGCGTTCTGTTTCTTGCCCATAAATGCAAGGTATATTTAGATCTGAGGGCTAGCGAAAAAATTGGAATCAATCTTTTTAAAGGGCACAACTTACCTTTCTTTCTTTCTTTCTTTCTTTCTTTTTTTCTTTCTTTCTTTCTAGTTCTGTGGCTCTCCTATTGAATCAAGATTGATTTTAAGAACAAAACCTTCAGAGGAAGTTTTAAAATACATATTTTTCATTTGACAAAAAGGAGCAAAGCAGTTCAGGTTGTGAGTATGTGCAAACCTGAGGTCGATCACCCTTGGTGCGTCTCCCCTGGGTGATGCTGATGGTTCAGTAGATAGTGCTACTTGCTGTTGAGAGAGTGCTAAATGTAGGGTTCAGAAACTGGGAGAGAAGTCTATTAGTGTTAGAAGTGTTCCTACAACAGTACTACCCTGTGCTTTGCTGCCTATGTTACACAGAGCTCCAGCTTCGAGAAGTTGGACTTCAACACTCCTATCACAGGAACATAGGAAGCTGTTACGAGGGCCTTCACAGGGTCCTTGAGGAGTCCTGCCTCCTTCCCAAAGCCTAGTGAGCACATTCCCAGCTTTGAGAAGGAGGTGGGAGGGCTCTGGAACCCTGCCAGGACCTTGCGTCTCCTCCTCAAAGCTCATAGCGTCACTTAGCCTGCTTTGGGAAAGCAGCGCGAAGGCTGGTAGTCTGTGTGTGTGTCAAATTTTGGCCTCTGAAATATACTCGGAGTTGAGAGTGGATTTCATGCTCTTTATTCAGCTCATAGGGGTGAGGAGGAATGGAAGGTCCCCCAGAATGTTTGCTTTATATACATTATTTACACAATGGGCCCCATGTGATTGGCTAATTCCGGGATTCACCTGTAGGCCAATCAGGTTGCGGATTCACTTCCACCTGGAGCTGGATTGGGTGGCTCCTGTGGACCAATCAGACTGCTGCATTCTTTTGTTCTAGGACCAATCAGACTGCTGCCTTTTGGATCCTATTCAACTCAGTACATAACAGCCTCACTGCTCGCCCCCTGTGCAACAAGGCTGTGTGCGGCCCATACTTTCAATGTTGAAGTACTCTTGCAGCCTCCTTGGGATGAAAAGTTGGACCGCCCTGGTCTACGCTGACTGACAGTGACTTTCCAATGTGTTAGGCAGGAGTCTTCCTCAGCCCTTCCTCAGCAAAGGTTTCCTGCCCATGGTTTAAGAGATAAACCGAAGGTCTAATGGATTTGGTCTGAATTACACTTGAATGTATTTCAAACACAAACCAGGATGTGATTCATAAACGTGGGCACTCTTCAGAACACATATACATTATGTGCTTGGATATCTAAAGTACAAAATGTCATGTAAAGAACATCACCGCCGAGTCTTAATTAATGAGCACCATTAATACATTTCAAGAATTCACCCAGATATAACACAAACGCCAATTTTAAGAGCACCAACTGGACCCAGGGGAGAGGGGTGGGGAATGTTCACAACACATTTTCTCCAGCCCTTCCTTTTTCCCAGTTCCATGTTCTGCATGACAAAACTTGGGCCACGGGGGAATCTGAAAGGCTCTTAATTAGGCAGAATTCACAAGGCTAGCAGAAAAAAGTGTGGGTGAAGGTTAGACATGAAGATGAGGATCTTGTTTTGAATGAGTCCAAGATTTGGGGGTGGGGGTGGGTGGGAAGTGAGCAGAGCAGGAGAAGGCAGAATGGGGACTGGCTCATTTACTTGACTAGGTGCAAGTCCTCTTGGGCAGATGTACCCACTCCAGGACAGAATGCATCATTAGAAATTGTCTGTTCCAATTGCACTGTTTGCCATATTTTTAATATAATACTAGGTATCAGTCTGCAGTGAGCTTTTTGCTTTGGACCGCAATCAGTTTCTCAATAAGCATTTTTCAGGGGCAAAAGATATGCAACAGATCTAGATTACGTGTGGACTACGTGGAGAAAACAAGTGCTTGGTCTACAGGGATTGTAGAATAGAATGGATGTTCACAGCCTTCTATTTCAACTGGCCTTCTGCTTTGCTCCTGATTGTGGAGGAACGGGGTGGGGAGATTATGAGACTGAGCACACATTTAGCTTCAGTTCAGTTCAGTTCAGTTCAAGCACAAGTTCAGGATAGCTAGCTATGCAGATCACAGCAAAAGCGCCAAAGGAATAGAATAAAGGGAGTTAAAACAAGTACTGGCTCAGTGTTTTCTCTCTCCTGATCAGAAGTAGCAGCTTTAGTATAGAGCAACTGTGATGGAAACTCTCTGTTTGGGTTTTTCCTTTTCCTTTTTTCCCTTTTTGCAGGTGAAAGTTAGGCTCTGATCATGATGCACATCAGTGCTTAAGAGAGCACAGAGGCCTGTGCTATTATAGGATGGAATGCTGTTAGATAATTCGCTGTCCCTGTACTGTGGTCTCAGGTGGCTGAGCAGTTGCAGAGTACATGCGGAAAGGCTTCTATGAAACATAAAAGATGCATGCTGAATACGAGCACTGTGCCTTCTACTTAGGTCACAAATTTAGCATTCTCACACAGCTTTGCCTGTTTGGTTTTGGGAGGCGGGGTTCTGTACGACCATTGTGCCATGAAAAATGCACGTGGCTAATTTTTTGCAAGGACAATGAACACAAAGACATGCACCAGTGCTACCTTTTACTAAAATCCTGGGGGTAGGGAGTCCAGGTTTTAACTTCACCCACAGCCTGGACATGGGAAACATTGAGCATGTGCAGAATGCATGGCTATATAAGCCCTATTCAGACATTCTTATTCCTCTTGCAACGATGGAGAGCACTGCTGTCCCCATCACCCCCCGCCATGAGTTGGAGGGATGGTTTTAGAAATGGGGAGCCTGCTTGACTTGTGTCAATTCCCAACGTGATCTAGAACCCTCACATTCCAGGGTTCTAAACTGCATATAGAACCAACTTGAGTTCCTGCTGCAGACATTTGGCTAAGATGGTAAGAGGAGGGCCTTCTTGAGTAGACCCATCAAAATTAATGGACATTAGGCCTATTAATTTCAGTGGAACTTGGTTGGATACAACAATATGTGTTTCTCTTGGGAGAAAAGCAATGACAAACCTAGGCAGCATCTTAAAAAGCAGAGACATCACCTTGCCAACAAAGGTCCGTATAGTTAAAGCCATGGTTTTCCCAGTAGTGATGTATGGAAGTGAGAGCTGGACCATAAAGAAGGCTGATCGCGGAAGAATTGATGCTTTTGAATTATGGTGCTGGAGGAGACTCTTGAGAGTCCCATGGACTGCAAGAAGATCAAACCTATCCATTCTTAAGGAAATCAGCCCTGAGTGCTCACTGGAAGGTCAGATCCTGAAGCTGAGGCTCCAATACTTTGGCCGCCTCATGAGAAGAGAAGACTTCCTGGAAAAGACCCTCATGTTGGGAAAGATGGAGGGCACAAGGAGAAGGGGACAACAGAGGACGAGATGGTTGGACAGTGTTCTCGAAGCTACCAGCATGAGTTTGACCAAACTGCGGGAGGCAGTGGAAGACAGGAGTGCCTGGCGTGCTCTGGTCTATGGGGTCATGATGAGTCGGACACGACTAAACGACTAAACAACAACAACAATATGTGTTTCTCATACACAGCTGCAGAGTTCCATGGAATCTCTATACGATCCCACCCAAATTCTGTAGCAACAGCTATTGATTGCTTTTCTCGGAACAGTATTCCCACGGAACTGCTGGAGACATCACAGATGAAGCGCGAGTAACTCACGAGTCTAGGCTTCCTGTAGAACTAATATATCAGCCCCATTGACATGAATGTATATTGTATTTTACAAAGCAACACACAAAAATAGGGCATGATCTACTTAATCTCTGGATGCATGTGGATCTCGTGGGTCTCACCATGGAGCAAAAGTTTTTTGCCTTCTCTGTTGCTACTTGTTTGCAACATCCAACATGGCTGTCATTGTGCTGTATCCTACAGTTCTTCAGTAAAAATTAGAAACTGAAAGCAGCCCCTTTATTGAGCTCTGTCTAGAGCATTTTGCTGAATGTTATTGTGCACAATGCCTCCAACTATACATCCGAGGTTGCAAAATGAAATGTGAGTGAATATTAACAGCAGTGCAATGAGGTATTAACCTAAAGCTCAATCCTACCTTTGTGGTTATTTGTGTAAGCAGAAGGGGTGGGGGCACTTTTTAAACCCCTATGGATACTGTAATTTTGATGCCAGAGAATTACAGCATAGACGTAATAACAAGAAGCAGGAGAAGGGAGCTGCAGGTTAGGATGGAGGAGAAATTTGATTCAGTTCATGTTTATAGGCAAATCTACCTAATTCACACTTTCTAAAACCACACGCAAACCAAGGTCTCTTGAAATAAACAATTCCCTGAATTTTGCAGTGTAGTTCTCCCCCCCCCCCAAGTAACAGGTACAAAAACAGGTACTAGTAAAATGTGTGTAATGTGTGTAAAAATTACACACTTTTTTTTTTTTGCTATACAGTATTAGGGGAAATTGCTTTGCAAAAGTGTGTATACAAGGGGAAATTTCATTCAGACATGTGTATTAAGCAGAAATTTGCACTTAAATGCTACTACTGTATTTTCACGGAATACTCTTAAAAACGAAAAGAAAACGGCAACCATACCACAAATCGATTTGGAACTGTGGAGAACTGAACTAAGTGTGGAAAAATGAGAAACTCACAGATTTGCCCATTCCTAGCTGCGGGGAAAGGGACAGTTGTACCGTTGAGAAGGGAAAGTTGTGTCTGCGCTGAGGATGGTTTAATTCCCTTGGCATTGGCTTGGCAAAAGCTGTTGTTAAAATGGGATTGTAGTTGTAATATAGATGCTGCCATAATTACGTAACTGAAGAACAGGCTGGCAAGATGCCAAAACAGAAAAAGGAGAACAGAAGTATCCTGGGTTTCAAAACCAGTTCCTCACATTGCTCCCTTCCCTACCACCCCATGTTTTCCATTTGTTGTTTCACAGATGCTTCAGTACGTATTTAAATCAGAGCAGCTGATGTTGAGCCTCTTTGTGTATGCTCAGGGATAGGGCTTGGTGTGGCTGGTGAAGAGGGGAATCTCCTTAGCATACGGCTTATTAGTATCATCAATCATCAGGGGTGTCATTTCTAAATTCCCTCTCCCTCACCTAATTTGCTAAACTTAATTCTTTATCACACCACAAAAGCCAGCATGAGAGATGGAAGTGATAATGAGAGGTGGCTTGCTCATCCATGCCCTAATCCAAGGCAACTTTGCAAGAGTGGAGGGCGGAGGCAGATTTGGGGTTTTTTTTCTGCTTAGTCACGTCTCTTAGGGAAGATTGCCGAGTCGTGTCTCGCTGAAATCGCCAGCTTAAATCATCTTCTGCTCGGGTTGCTTTCCCAGGCAAGTCTGATCTGGTGGGAGAGGGAAACCTATACGACACTACTGTGGGTTGCTATCGACACCACTTCAAATGATTTCCACGTGGTCAGAAGAGGGTGAAAAAAGCTGAACATTTGGTTCCTGCTTGTCTAGGACTGGGGGATTTTCACGGGTGGCTGAAGAACGTACCCTTATACTGAATCCAAACATTGGTCCACCGAGGTCAGCATTACCTACACTGATTACCTACATACCTCTCCCGGTATGCCCCACGGAGAGCCTCAAGGTCCCTAAATAGCAACACCCTAGTGGTCCCGGGCCCTAAGGAAGTTAGATTAGCTTCAACCACAGCCAGGGCCTTTTCAACTCTGGCTCCGGCCTGGTGGAACGCTCTGCCTCATGAGACCAGGGCCCTGCAGGATCTAATTTCTTTCCGCAGGGCCTGTAAGACAGAGTTGTTCTGCCTGGCCTTTGCTTTGGAGCCAATTTGATTCCATCCCCCTCTTTCTTTTTCCTTTCTCCTCCTGTGATGAGGCTGCATTTTAATGTTTCAGTATTTTAATGTTGTATTTTAATCTTGTTTTTAAGTTGTATTCATTCAACTTGTTTTTATTATTGCTTGTTAGCCGCCCTGAGCCCGGCCTTGGCTGGGGAGGGCGGGGTATAAATAAAAATTATTATTATTATTATTATTATTGGCAGTGGCTGTCTAGAATTCTGGGTTTAGGACATTGCTAGCTGTACCTGGAGATGCCAGGAATTGAGGCTGGGACCTTATGCCCTACCAGTGAGCTATGGCCCTTCCCCAGTTATCATTACAGCTCATAAAGTGATGTTTATGGCAATCTCTTCTGGCAGTCTGAACTACAGTCCTCTGGCGTGGACTGTAGGACCTGCAGACAATTTCAGTGGATGGCTAACGGTCAAAATCTCAACAGAGAAGCAGCTTCTGTGAAGACCTGCAGTTTCTACATTAGGCTGGATAAAGAACCTACAAGGATGAAACAAACAAGACTTCCACGCGTTGTTTTCTTATTTTCCTTTCTTCTCCTGAGATTGTGGGGTGTGTGTGTGTGTGTTGGGATTATGAGCCCTTGAGTGTTGTTCAATTCAATCTCCATGGATCTCAGAGTTTTTAGGGGATTTTGAATGTCTTATGTAGATTTTTAAATTTCATTGTTCTGTATGGGACAATGACAATAAAGATATTGAATTGAATCGCAGAGAATCCTTTGCTGATGTATTGGAAGTATCTGGGCAGAGAGATTCCTTCCTTGGTGCTAGAGGCAGGTGTAGTTTCTGCACCCAGCTTGCAGAAGTCACGAAAGGCGTCTTCCTAGTCGATATAGACTTGTGATTACTTGGCCTCTGTCAAAGTAATTATGGCTCTTCCTGCGCCTTCCGGAGAGTGGAGCTGGTGGTTCTAAGTGGCTTGGCGGTTATGGCTGAAGGTTGCACAGGAGAGCTTTTAGCATGTAGCTCCTTGGCTGACAGGAGCCTCCCTCGCTGGGCTTGACAAAGGCAGGTAGAAAGCCCTGGCAAGAAAACAGAAACAAACTGAATGAGTAATAAATCAGGTCCAGAGCCCAGCAGGGGATGACCTTTGCAGTCTTGTGTGTTAGAGCAACCTGCCTCGGCCAGCCTCCTTTGGCAAGAGGGACCTGTATCCAACCGTCGGCGTTTTTAATGCCAACACGCAGCACTGGTGAAGGCACTATTTATAGGGATGGCTTCCTGCGGGGGGGGGGGGACGGATGCACAGGGACCGGAATACAAAGGAGCTGCTAATTAAAGAGCACTGTTGCTAGACACTCGTCATACGTATTAGTAAAAAATAACCAGGGAGAATGAAGGGCTTCATTCTAATCAAGCCGTAGCAGACGTTAAAAGGGCAGAGCTTGAAAGGAGCACTTTTAAAAAACAAATATATTGCTTGCAGTCCCTTGCTTTCATTTGTGCCTTTGGGAACTTTTGCATTATTTACAGTGGATCACTCAAGCGTTTGCTGCTAAGGTTGCAATCCTAAACCCACTGAGATTAAGCCCCACTGAATTCAATAGGACTTGCATCTGAGAAGACGTGGCTAGGATTGCACTGTTAGCCTATCCCTGGCCAAGGTGTGGAGAAGTTATTGGGTCCTTCTCATCAGCCCCAGCCAAGGTGGCCTGAGGTGAGGGATAATGGAACCTGTGGTCCAGGAATACCTGGAGAGGGGGGCACAGCTTCTCCATCCCTGCCGTGGTTTAAGAGCTTATGGGACATATGGTGGGTTTCCAGAGCCTTCATTGTTGAATTCATGAATATGAATTACAGATGTCCTACCTCCCCTTATGCAGCGGGGGTTACAATTCCTGGACCACAGCTTGCAATATAATGCAAGCATCAGATGTGGTGTGGTTATCATTTCAATAATTAGAATGTACAAAATGCATAAAATATAGCCAAAATGCATTCAAAACGCAGCTCCAAAGACTGCAAAATACAGTGAAAATGTGAATATTTGGTTGTATTTCGTAGTTAACTTGTTGTCCATTTAAACCTTCCACTGTTTGATGCAGAATCAGGATGGAACGGATTATTGACAGGGAAATATGAGACACAAAATGAAACAGAAATAGACCAGTCTGTCCACTCTTAGGTGTGTGCACGTCTGATAGACTCCTTCTGCATCTCACTTCGCATGAGGCTGTATGAGTCTGCTTCTTGTTTTGCCCACATCTCATGCCCAAAGTTGGCATGAGTAGCTCAGGGGTCTCAAAATAATACGTCCATCAGGGATAGTTTGACCCTTCACTAACTCTCTGCTGCTGCTGGCTCCACTTTCTGGCGTGCGCATAAAGCACCTCAGAATCTGTTTCTCTCGGCTAGGAAAATGCTGGACAGGCTGCAGGGAACTTTCTGTGTGCTGTTGCATTCAATGAGCACTAACACCGTATGGTTCTAGGGAGAGAGAAATAGTTCTATAACCATATTGCTTTGTGCTGCCACCAGTCTCCTTTGTTGCGGAACTCCCAAATAATCTATCACAGCATCTTGGGGCTACATAAAATGCAACTCAAAAACCCAATGGGATACATGATTATGTCCAAATGTTGATGTGTGGAGTGCTCCTGTTCAGGGGGCCAGCCAGCCAAACGGACATGCCCCTTTGTAGCATACTCCATTCCATTCCTGCTTCCCCATTTTTTTAATCCCCTCCCGTTTCATCATTCCATGTCCATTAAGCATGCTTAGCATGGATTGTTGGGGGGGGGTTCCCCTTTCCTTAGGATATATATATATATATTTGTCCTAACATTTTGCAGGAGGCTTGGTCGTCCCCTCCCACAACCCTGCACCCTATAATGTATTTTTGTGGCATGAGGATATTTATTTATTTGAGGCACTGCCAGCCTAAATTTCATTCTATTTGATTTCAGAACGGGGTACAATGTAAAAGAAAACGCAGTGCATACAACATAATAAAGCCACATGGCATACAAAACTAATGTAACCTTAAAGCAGTGTTTCCCAAAGTTGGATCTACAGTGGTTTTTGAACTGTAGTTTTCATCATCCCTGACCATCCCTAGGGAGTGATGGGAGTTGTAGTCCAAAAATAGCTGGAGACTCAAGTTTGGGAAACGCTGCCTTAAAGCAGTAATACTAGGAAGAGCCTAAATACCTGGCAGATGAGTTCACTACTAGTACAGAAGATACGCTCAGGAAACCGTGGTTTGCATAGCCTTAGTGGCATGGCCTTCGTGGACAGCCTTCTGGGGGCTTCATGCCAGCAGTGGGCAAGGCTAGAGGCAAAAGTTGGGCAAGGTCAGAAGCAAAAGTGGGCAGAGCAACAGATGTGGCTCTTCCCTTTGGACAGGGGCCTATACTCCAGCTGTGCCCAAAGTCAGAGGTTTCTATCTATATCCATCTTTCCATCATCCACCCAGGCAAGCAAAGGCACCATCAGTTTTTAAGAATACAGTGGTACCTCGGGTTACAGACGCTTCAGGTTACCGACTCCCCTAACCCAGAAATAGTACCTCAGGTTAAGAACTTTGCTTCAAGATAAGAACAGAAATTGTGTGGTGGCAGTGCAGCGGCAGCAGGGAGGACCCATTAGCTAAAGTGGTGTCTCGGGTTAAGAACAGTTTCAGGTTAAGAACGGACCTCCAGAACGAATTAAGTTCTTAACCCGAGGTACCACTGTACATTCTAGCCAGGCAAAAGCATCTGAGCAGCATGTGGAGCAGGACCAATGAGAGGTGTGTACTGGAGAGTGTGGGCGTGTGGCGAGTTCCAAGGGCCAGGTAGAGAGGTTGGAGGGCCGCATTTTGGCTGAGCCTGAAGCTTTCTGCCCCTTCACTAAAGCCATCCTAGTTAAAGAGAGCCGTTAGAATTTCTGCTAAGCCTGCCATATTTCCTTGATATTTTTGTAGGGTGAAGCATCTGTATTATTACAGAATACACACACACCCACCTCTGCATTTGTGTCAGTGCTAGTAAACTTAAACTGTAGATGCAACAGACTATTAACAGTAGGTGGTGTATCATTATGGCACTTAGTTGTGGCTCTCAAAAATCTTGTCACTTGCAACTTTGACAGAGCTCCCAGCTGCGCACGAGGCTTAAGACACCGGCAATTTTCACCTTGAATAAAAGTTTAGTGGCACTCATTGTTTTTAATTTGCAGCTTTTAAGACTTGAAGTCTTCATTTTATGGATTCCCTCCCCTTCTCTTCCCTCTGAGAAACTCATTTGCTTTGCTCTGTGTAACCATTGATTCCTTGTATTAAGGGATTGATAAAACAGATTAGCCACAATAGAATGTTAATCAAGGCCATGTTTCAAAGTTACTACTTCCCAAATTTATTCTCCCCCTGCCCCCTCCTTCTGCAGAACACTCAGCGGCTCTTGGTTGATCAACTGGTAGTAGCTGAGAAAACCAGGCACCCTGAAAAGATTAATGGGCAAGACAGTAAAGCAAGACAGAGTAATGTGACAATGCAATTATATTTGCTGTGTTGTGTTCTTGATAGTTGTGCTTAACTGAGGGGTGCCTGGGAGCAAGAATGTCCAATTAGATTTACAAGCTCTAGAGATGGCCATTTTATTGCTAGATTCATTGTTGCCCGAGCCGCTAACATACTGTTGGGTGAGTTGAAAGTGTGTACAACACCTTGAAGCTGTAAGGAGAAACTGGTTTATAATAATCAATTTGCAGGGATGTGGATGCTGGAGAAGTATCTTTTACCATGGGGGTCAGCAACTGACGACCGCTTGGTGAAATCTGGCTCAAGACCAGGAGTGGCCGGAGGGAGCTGGTGACCCTGGCCATGAATTGTGACTGCGACCATGAGATAAAGAGGCAGGACACAGGCGAAGTTTGGGTAAAACATGGGACCGTGCTTATTTAAATGTATGCAAATTATCTGCAGTGGGACTGCTCAGGAACTTGGCTGTTAACCAGTCAGGTGAGGTGGAGTGAAATAATGGCCCCAGAGGCTAAAGATGATTGGTGGGAGAATGGAGGGTGGGCGGGCTACCTGCTAAACCCGTTGCCATGGAGGAGGAATGGACCAGCTTTTGTAAATTTTGCTCCGTTTCCAGTTTCCCCCAATCTTAAGCTCAGTTCACATCAACACATTGCCATATCCGTTTGCGATCACGAGAATTAGCGTGAATTTCTCCTAATAAACTCATTTTTGAATGCTTTTTTGCCTAATATGCACATTTCTGCCAAGCAATTTTGCCAGATATAACACATTTTTGTGTGTTTGCCAATATATGCATTTATACACACACTTTCCTCAAGTAGATTCACTTCCATACACATTACCTGGATAGAAAATTGTACTGCAAAATTCAGAGAACTGCACGTATTGCTTGGGAAAGCGCAAATTAGGTAGATTCATCTTTAAATGTGAACTGAATTGAATTTCTCCCCCTGTCCCTAGGAGAGGGCAAGAGGTTGATAGAGCATGGAGCTGTAGAAAATTCCTTCTCTTTAGTCTTATGTGCCACTGTGAAGCATTATTTGAGTAAAGATGGTTTGCCTACCCCCCATGCAGAATAAACTGCTTCTCCCACACCCTGCATTCAAGTGGGGAATTTGGGACAGATTAAAAATACAGGTGCATTTTTATTCTCCCTCTCTTGTGATACTTATATACTCCTCCATGTCAAAAAGCAGACCATAATGCGCTAGCCCTGCCAAATATGGACCAGTTCGGGATCATGTTGCGTTGTGCATCAAGTCCTATGATCAGGTTGAAGAGAGGCAGATTGGCAGTCGCCCAAATAGATGCAGTCCAAAAATAAGTAATGCAATGGGAAGCAAGATTAACTAAACCACAAATATAGTTCCAAAGGCATTTGGATAAACAAGATTGTGCTATAATCCACCAGGAAAATATGGAGTATTTAATGCACCATTTTGAAGAGCGTCTCAAGAAGTGTATGAAACTGCCGCCTCCCTGGAGGGTACAGACCATCAGAGCAGAGGAGCTCTTGGTTTTGGGTTTTTGCTTTGTTAAATTGCTGTCTGCGTATTAAGCTCGTGGAATATATTAGGGTGGGTGCTTTTTTGTGGTAACTTCGCACTTTAGTGACAGATGTTGTTTCTTTCCTGAGCTCTGAGGGTGCAATGAACCCGGCAAAGCCTTCTCGGGTGGCTTCCAGGAGTCAAAAGCTTTTGAGCTGTCAGTCTCCACCAGCTTTTCGTTAATTCTTGTTTGACGTGGCGTCTGGGGCCAGGCTCTTGTCTTTGCAGCAGCGAGAGCTCACAGCAGGCAGGAGCAGCTTAATCGATCGGCAATACTGGTCACCCAGAAAGAGTGTTAATTGGCCTGAATACTTCAAGCATTCGACATGGACTGACCTAATCACCAGGCGCAGAGGAGCTGATGTATTCTTGTGGGGAGGCAGAGAGGAGAGGGAGGAATTAGCAGCCCAGGCCTCTGGACAAGTACAACCAAGGACGTGGTGGCCACAATTGCCCAAGATATTAAGGAAAGAGGACATCATGGTTCCCAGCTATATATCCTGGGGTGGGGGGCGGGGGCAGTTGGTCAAACATGGCCTACTAGGCATCTTTATCTGGTCTTCAGGAGTTTCCCCAGGTCATAGACCCTCAACAGTGCTACTCCACACGGTCCTCAAGTGTGTTTGTCAGCCTTGCTTGTCTGGATGTAACTCAGAAAGAAGTGGGCGTGTGGGTGTCTCTGTGTGTGCAGAAACCTATGACTTCTGTGTGGTTGGAATGCAGCCTCCTGCCTAAATTGTTCACCATTACAATTTTGCCTCTGTTCTTACCCCTTTTGCAGACTCTGTCTATGTGGGCAACCGCAGGTGGAAGACATCTTGCATTATTTACTGTGTTGCCCCACTATACATTGGACCCGGGAGGCGATTTCTCGCCTTGCTGTCCATACAGGAAAGATGTCTCTCCCCGGCAGAAAAGGTCCTATGACTATTTAGCGATGTTAAACACTTCAGTGATTCATAAAGTCACCCATTTTGCTTTGGCGGCCAAAAAGATCAGAAAGAAGGCCCTGGACACAATATGGCAGTGAACTGTTAAGGGAGACTGATTCAGATTTGTCATGACCGATGGCTAGTACAATAAAGGTATTTGGGTTGGGATCGCCGCCTTTTTGGCTGCCCAGACCAATAAGGCGATGCAGCTCTCAGGCTGAGAAAGGTCCCTGCCTCCCAGGCTAACACCATTGTTGGGGGGCCAGAGGTGTGGCTACCCAACTAACAGCGGGAGTTCGTAGCTTACCTGCATAGGAACATGGGTTGGTGGGTCTGGCTCTGGCAGTGTGTGTGTGTGTGTGTGTGTGTGTGTGTGAAGGCTCTAAAACTGCCTGTTGGCTTGATGGGTATGCACTTTGGTGGTTAGAGCAGGAGAGGGAAACAAGGTCCCTCCACAAAACGTGCTCCTTTTGGGACTGACATTTGTGCACTTTCGGTCTTCATCTTCAAAATGCTGGGCAGGGCAAGTTGTTCCTCAGCACCAAATGAACAAAGGGCTTTTAAGGATGCATTTTCTTCCTACTTCTCAAACTTTCTAGCTACATTTTTTTAAAGCGTTCCGGTTCTCCTGGGAGCTCATTGCAGTTCAGAACAGCCAGGAACCTATTATATTTCACTGTGTGGTGAACTAGTTCTGTCCAAAACCTGCCTTTCCTATACAAAATAGAACGGTCCCTTATGAACAGTTACTAGATCTGTTAAGGTTCCAATCCTATGAGCTACTCCTGAGATTATTCATGAGATTATTCAGTAAGCCGTTCTTGCCACAGGTGGCGTTCGGCTGTGGCCACAGTCCAGCTCAGAGTTAAGCACATTTAAGGCCATTGAAAAAAGGGACGCAGGTGGCGCTGTGGGTAAAACCTCAGTGCCTAGGACTTGCCGATCGTATGGTCGGCGGTTTGAATCCCCGCGGCGGGGTGAGCTCCCGTCTTTCGGTCCCAGCTCCTGCCCACCTAGCAGTTCGAAAGCACCCCTAAGTGCAAGTAGATAAATAGGTACCGCTTCATAGCGGGAAAGTAAACGGCGTTTCCGTGTGCTGCGCTGGTGTTGGCTCGCCAGAGCAGCTTCGTCACGCTGGCCACGTGACCCGGAAGTGTCTTCGGACAGCGCTGGCTCCCGGCCTCTTAAGTGAGATGGGCGCACAACCCTAGAGTCGGTCACGACTGGCCCGTACGGGCAGGGGTACCTTTACCTTTACCTTTAAGGCCATTGAAGCGGTTGTGAATATGCTTAACTACATTGCATATCATTCGTAAGAACGTGATAGTGATCCTGTAACATGACATTTTGTTCAAGAAAACACATCTCTGATACCTGACCTATGCTGTCTTGTCAAGACAGCGTACAACAAAAAGACTGCCTTATTATAAGAGGCCCAAGACACCATTAATGAATTTAGTGACATTTCCCCACCTTCTCGGGACTTTGCTACTGCAGCAATGCAAATGTAGACACAAGTCTCACATTTAACTAGTTTTACACATACTAAAGACACAATTGTAAGCACAGCAGAAAGCACATCGCAGATGCCCATAGTTCTCGAACTGGACAATGTTGATGTGCTCTTCCCTGATCCACCAACACCATCACCGTGTCTAAGCACACCATCTATGACTGGGGAAGGCAAAACTGTCCGTTAATCTGGTATCAAGTTACCAGCTATTGCTGGAACATAAGTTTATGATCACTTGCTATGTACGTGCAACAGCTAAGTTAGACTACCATATGTTGTTCTTATATTTCCACCCACACAGTCCATGCAAATCTTTCGAAAAAGCTCAAGCCCTGCCTAAGGAGGGTGTTGCGTGGCTCCCACGTGGCAACAGCAGATGAGGAAGGGAGACTCTAGGAGCACAATGATGACTCTGCCTGCATCATCCACCTCGCAAGGTGCTCTTCGCCATCTGTTGCATTTAACGTTATAGTTTCCTTTTAAAAATATAATTCGAGTGATATTTAAATCTTATAAGCAACTACATTGGAGTCCTTGCCTATGATTTTATTTTTTTTAAAATGTACATTTGCAAAGGCTGAGAATTCATAGTAAAGGTCGTGACTGACTGTCTTGGTTAATTCAAATGGCCTTCAAATACCTGGTGGGCAAAGATGTATCTGGATGTCTTTTTGTTTCATATACAGTGGTACCTTGGGTTAAGAACTTAATTCGTTCTGGAGGTCCGTTCTTAACCTGAAACTGTTCTTAACAGTTTAGCTAATGAGGCCCCCCGCTGCCGCTGCTGCACGATTTCTGTTCTCATCCTGAAGCAAAGTTCTTAACCCGAGGTACTATTTCTGTGTTAGCGGAGTCTGTAACCTGAAGCGTCTGTAACCTGAGGTACCACTGTATTTTCAAAAAGATTTTGCCGGTCAACTTCTTGCAGAGATTTACTGGGGATGAGAATGAGTCAGTGGACCAGACAAAAAAAAAAAAAAAAGGAAAACAAAACCCCAATAGTGGATTAGCTAAGAATAGACAATGGAAGAAACACACAATAAAACAAATGGCAATGAGTGATCATGCCACAAATCACTAGGAAATAAACCAAGGTTGTAAATCAGAAATGGGGAACTTGTGGTCCTTTGGCCATGCTGGCTGGGAAGGTTGGGAGTTGGGAGTCCAACAACATCTGAAGAGTCACAAGTTTCCCCACCCTCTGTAGATAAACATGAATAGATAATAGCAATATATCCTGAGCTCCTTTCATCCCTTAGGAAATGCTGTCTTAAGATATCCCCTGGACTTCTTGGTTATTTCAGCAGACCATCTTCAGGGTTCATCTACCTTGTGAGATCCATTTGTTGAGTACCAAGGACAGTGTATTTGAAGGAGAGAGGTCAAAATTGGGGAATTCTTTCCTTCAGGCTTGCCTGGCTCCATATTTCTACCTGGTTTAAGGTGCTTGGTGAAAACAATTCCTACTTTATACTGCATTTGGTCACAATTAGGTATGGATGAATCTGTCAGCTTCAGTTTCTCCTTTTTCTATTCTTAGGTTATCCACATCAGTTTGTGATATTTTTAAGTATGCATAAAATTCATCAGCATTTTGGTGCAAATTTCTCCTAATATACACATTTTTACAGAGCAAAATACCCCAATATAATACATTTTTTGTATGCTGTTTTCACTAATACACACATTATTTTGCACACTGTATTTTAGTATGTTTGTACACATTATTTGACTGGAGAGGCTGAATTACAAATTACTTTGAACAAGTGCAAATTTTGAAGGATGGCTTTGTTTCAGTTCACATAATATTCTGGGAAGTGCAAATTAGTAAGGCTCAACTTTAAATATGAACGAAACCTAATTCCCCCCCCATCCCTGGCCACAACCCAGTAAGTACATAGTTAGGGAATGTTTAAAACTCTCTTGCTTTCAAATGAAATTTAAATGTGTGTAATTGTGGATTAGATTGTGGCAATTTATGTTGTCTATATGGATTTTGGAGGCTTTATGATTGTAGCGGCACGATTTCAATATTAATCTTGTTGCCAACTGCATTTTTGCAATTACATTTTTGTTTTTGTGCTAGAGAGTTCATTGCTGACTGTGTAGCACACTTTGTGCACTTTTTATGGGAACGCTTTGTAGGATTTTTTTTTTGTTGAAAAAGAAATAAATGGGAACAATATAATAATTTTGTACACCGTGTAGCTTTCCGTCTTCTGCCGGCTGACCTTTCGGTAGCAGCTCCAGCTCTTTGTGTTCAGTGCTTCCCTGACTGTCCTTTTAAAAGGAAAGGCTCCTTCTTGCTTTCAAAACCACCAATATTGTTATGTCTGTCATAGCTAGCCTCCTAATTTGACTAATGAATTAATACTCCTCTCTCTGGGGTTAAAAGAGCTTGTCATTCACAGATGTGATGTTTTCATCCACAGCCCTCCTGCAGAGGTACAGGGGAAGCGCTGTTCCTAGGTGATCATATTCCTGCCAGCTTGCCATTGTTACCACACCTGAGGCCTTAGCCGTTCTGAGAGAGTCTAAGGCTTATGCTGGCTGTCTTATTAAATCATCTTATCTGGGTTCCTGCTCTCTTTTGGCTCCGTTCCTGGTCACATTTCTGTCTGGGCATTCATAGCTTATTTCACCATGGTGGTTTTCCTGTTCTCTTTCTGCTTTTCCTGGGGAAACCCAGTTTCTGCAGAATACCCTCCTTGCAAGTGGCATCATAGCTGATAATCACAATGTGAAGAATCGTCCAACCTGCCCTCTGCAGGAAGGATGCCAGAAAATAATAATAATAATAATAATAATAATAATAATAATAATAATTATAATTAATATTATTTTATTTATACCCTGCCCATCTCTGTGTTGATTGGTATCCAGTTTTATACCTGATGTTGAAGCATGTGTACATAGGCATGTTTCGTATCTAAAGCATACTGGGGATCCAAACATTAGTACAGTTCTTGAGTTCAGGATGGAGTGCATAAACCATCCTAGCCTTCTAACAATTAAAAAAAATAAAAATGAAATCAGATATTTGCCATCATGGAAGGAGTTCCGGTCTTTCAGCAAGTTCTCATCTCCTGTTTTGTGGACCACAGCTCTGGAATCTTCTTGAAATATTTGTTTGTTTGTTTATTAGTTTATTACAGTAGTTTATATCCTGCCCTTTATTATTCAGTGACCCCAAAGACAGGTTATATAAAAGGTCTCGTAAGATTTATTATTATTATTATTATTTAAAATAATTGAAGAGCAAGAAACATATCTAAACAACAGGCAGCAGCAGTACTGTCATATCATCCTAACAATGATATCAGATCCCCACGAGAACCGAGATGCACAGATGGGTTTTCATCTGCTGTCAAAAAACAGATGATGGCAGCCTGAGCTCTGATGCAGAGGGGAGGGAGTTGCACTTCCGAGGCTCCTGAAACGGATCTTTCCTGGGCCACCATGGTTTGACTCAGTGGAGCAATTACCATGAAGGTGATCCTAAAGATTAACCAGGCTGATTTCGGAAAAGAAGCTACATCAGGTATCTGGGTCCCAAGTCATTAAGCGCTTGTAAGATGATGCCAACACCTTAACTGAAATGAGTCTACATAATCTGCTTCCTCCCAGCACAAGTTGAACATCCCACACTATCTCAAGCACCTTGCCTAAGAATGACATGTTTGTTACTGGGTGGTAGTTATCACAAACCATGGGGCGTCTTGAGGCGGGAGCCTCATCATGGCCCCATTGGAGACATCACAAGGAGGCATGGGCCAGCCTGTCTGGCTAGTTTTGATTGGCTGTAATAGGAAGGGTCAAGGAGGTAATGCCCCTTCAAACATCTCATTCCCAGATGACAGCAGCCCAAACTGAACATATAAACTGGCCAGATGGCACTCTGGACCCCTCTTCCAGATCTGTGCAGACAGCAACGTAGTACTTCAAGAGCAACTTTGCCGTCAAAATCCCTCACAGCAGTCCTATAAGGGTTCTAACGCTGGAAGACCCTCTACGCAGTGTCTCTCCTCCCCACTCCGTATGGTAGCTGGAGTGGTGGCGATGAAAGTGCTTCTATATTCCTGATAGCCACTGCCAGGAAGTTGTGCTGGTAAAATGCGGCTACTTTAGTCATTGGTATTCCAGAGTCTGAACCAGCCGATAGTTTACCCATGTTCTTTGAACCAGGTCTTCTGAGATCTTTTGGAACAGAGACACTTTTGGTTGTACCCCCGTGATGCTCTTCTGTCATATAGTCCATCTCTGGACTGCATTGAGTCATTCCCAGGGCTTGGGGGTCCCACAGTGATCGTGTGCTGAAGCCTTATAAATGTGGCCCACCCCAAGAATTCACCTGGGCTGCTTGCGCCTTGAACAGCTCTGCTTGTAAGCTCCTTAGGGGCATCTGGAATTACCGTATTTTTCACTCTATAAGACGCACCAGACCACAAGACGCACCTAGTTTTTGGAGGAGGAAAACAAGAAAAAAATATTCTGAATCTCAGAAGCCAGAACAGCAAGAGGGATCGCTGCGCAGCGAAAGCAGCAATCCCTCTTGCTGTTCTGGCTTCTGGGATAGCTGTGCAGCCTGCATTCGCTCCTTAAGATGCACACACATTTCCCCTTACTTTTTAGGAGGGAAAAAGTGAGTCTTATAGAGCAAAAAATATGGTAAATGCTAGGCTGGATGACCCCTTGGTCTAATTTAAATGCCCCCCACCCTGACGTTTTACGCCCCTTCAGTTAAATATAACTTACCCAGTTTCTACTTTGAAAAATATTCCACTCTGTAAGAGATGTGTTGGTGTTAGGGTACTTGCGGCCACACACCTATTTAGCTTGCTTGCTTGCTAGGAACCCGAGGAAATGGTGCCACATTTATCACTTTGCCCACTGACAATTTTAGCAGCATGATTCGGTGTCACATAAAGGTGGCCTGAAAGTGAGGATCCTTTGTCTTAATCTGGTTAAAAACAGAGCATGAGCAAATGTTCTGGAGACAGGCAAGATGAATGATTAGAAGAGGTTAAATACGTCCCACTGTGGAAAAAGTAAAGAGATTAGGGCTGTGGAAAGGAGGCAGATGAGACCCCATCGATCACGTTTCTGTGACATAATGAATGGCATTAAAGAGCGCAAGATAAACAATCCTATGTATCTTCTGGTAACGCAGGGCAAGTTAGTTCTGAAAACTATTTTTGTTCCCTTCCCTAAAGGCATGCCTTTATTGCATCTGACTCCCGTTTGCTATAAAGCAGCCTTCCCCAACCTGTCGCTCTCCAGAGAAGTTGGGGCTGGTGGGAGTTGTAGTCGAAAACAGCTGGAGGACTGGCGCAGGCTGTTCTAACGCTTATTCTTACATCAGAGTTGCTGATTGCCGTGGCTGTGCTACGCCGGTGCCTCTGCTCCCTGCAGTTCCTAGGTTTATGTATTGCATATTGCAACGAGTTCTACACACGATTGCGTGCGTCTCTGCATGAAAATGAAACCAGCTGCAGCCAGAAGCAATGGCAGCTGGGCCCAGGAGAGGTTTCTCCCTTGACTCTAATCACTAACTCTCTCTATATTTCTTCTTCTTTTGCTGTGGATATTCTTTTAGAAGAAGGTGTCCCAAGAATTTCAATTCCACCTTGTATGGGGATTCTTTGATGGAACTTAGGAATTTACGTCGGTTGGAATGTTACCCCCGGCTGCCCTTTAAATATGCACCCTTGTCCAGTCCTTTCCCATTGCTTTATTGTCCTCTCACTTCCGCGGGACCTATGCACTGAGAATAATGTTACAGTGCCATGCCAGCAATCACATTTGGCTCATGATGACATGAAGGCAACAGGAGTGCAAGTGAAGGCAATGTAAATGAAGTCGCTGAAAAGTCAGCCCAGAGGAGATATATATATATATATAATATATAGATAGATAGATAGATAGATAGATAGATATAGATATATAATATATATATATATATATTGCTGAAAAGGGTTTGGCGGTGTGATAACAAGAAAACCGGCATAATATTTTGGCCACTAATGACAAGACGATGTACAAATGCAAATGCTGTCACTTGTCTTGAAATGTGGAAATGGAGCTTTCTTCTCCCCATGTGGAGATACTCAAGTTGTCTCTCCTTTTTTGCATGTTACAAGTTCCAGTTAAGTGTGTGACTGTGTGACTGTGTGCATGTGTGAAAGGGGTTTTCATGGCAGCATTTCCTTGCCACTGGTGTGCTGCCAGTACTTTTGGCCTAGGAAATATTTTCCTACACACCATAGTAGTTGTGGATGCTGCTACTGGCTATCTTTTGGGTCTCTAGGAAAGTTATATGGTGGGGCAGCCAATGTAGGGCCCTTCAGACTTCAACTCATCCACAGACATCATGGCCAATGGACAGCAAGGATGTGAGTTGTAGTTCAAAACATCTGGAGGTTACCACATTGGCCACACATGGTCTGCTAAACTTTCAGGCTATGGTCTGGGTCTTCTTTAAGAAAGTCTTAGACAGGTACAGAAAGCTTCAGAAAGGTCTGAGGGTGCTTGTTGTAGTTCCAGCTCTTGTCTTGGCCTAAGTGGGAAAACCAGCTGGGAAGATCCATGTGTGTTGCTTTGACCTCCCTTTGAAAGAGGGCAGAATATACACCTCATTAGATAAGAGTCAAGGGGTTGGTATTGAGCAGAAAACTTTGGAAAGCTGTACTCCTCTGTTCTGCTTATGTCAAGCTCCACCTGGAGTCCTGTGTCCAGTTCTGGGTGCCACAATTTAAGGAGGATATTGGAAAGCTGGAACGTGTGCAGAGGAGGGTGACCAAGACAATCAAGGGTCTGGAAACCCAGCCTGATGAGGAATGGCTGAGGGAGCTGGGTATGTTTAGCCTGGAAAAGAGGAGACCAAGAGAAGATAAGCTAGCCATCTTCAGATATCTAAAGGGCTGTCACATGGAAGAAGGAGCAAGCTTGTTTTCTCCTGCAGGACTTAAACCAATGGATTAAAGTTATGAGAAAGGAGGTTTTGGCTAAACATCAGGAAGAACGTTTTGACAGTAAGAGCTGTTCAACAGTGGAACAGACTCCCCTGAGAGGTTGTGGACTCTCCTTCCTGGGAGGTTTTTAAGCAGAGGCTGGAGGGCCATCTGCCATGGATCCTTTAGTTGAGATTCCTCCATTTTAGGGGGTTGGGCTAGATGACCCTAGGAGTCCCTTCCAACTCTACAATTCTATGAGTGTATACATAAATGATGATTTGCTAAGATACCGTACTAAATGGGCTACTGTCACTAAATATTATCTGGAATGAGCTTCTGAGCAGTGGCGTAGCGTGGGTTGTCAGCACCCGGGGCAAGGCAAGTAATTTGCGCCCCCTAACCCGTGGATTTGCGCCCCCTAACCCACGGATTTGCACCCCCTAACCCATGGATTTGCCCTAACCCCCAGATGTTGCGCCCGGTGCGGCCGGCCCCCCCTGCACCCCTCACGCTACGCCACTGCTTCTGAGCTTGCTGTCTGCAGTCCTGTGCAGCAGAAGTACCTGTCTGTCTTTTGAATTCCCACAAGGCTGTAGATTTGTCACATTAGCAAAGTCAGTAGTAGTGGGGAGAATTTCAGATTACGGAGAAAGAACAAGTGTTTCCAAGGCCTTGACTAAAGACCAGCTTGAAAACCTTGGAACATCTGATTGAAAAGATGGCCGGATTTGTTAGTGATGGGACTATGTCAACCGAGAGTGCAGCGCCCTGTGTATAATCACGGCAGCGTCTAACTCAGCATCATAATGTGTCAAGCAGCAGGAGACAGGCACCAGGCTCAGCATCCTTGTGCCAGACATTACTGTCACTCAGAGACTGGCGCTATTGTTCTGCCTCCAAATACCATTATATTCTCCCCCTCCTCCCCCTCCCCCTCCTCCTCCTCCTCTTCTTCTTCTTCTTCTTCTTCTTCTTCTTCTTCTTCTTCTTCTTCTTCTTCTTCTTCTTCTTCTTCTGTCATTAATGAACACAATGCACTAACAACTTCCCTTCGGTACCCCAAACCCCATTTCCCAAGTATTAAAATTCCCAGAATTTCAAAATGCAAGACACTCCAGCAGTTTTTAATGAGGCAATAAATACTTTGCTTCCCACATTTGGGCAGGTAGCTCTGCTTTCAGGTTGCTGGCATGTCCTGAACTATCAGGACATGTAGTACAGCAATACTGAATTTAAGAGCCAAGCTGCATGATAAGTAGATTCACTTTGTGAAACTTTTGCTGGCCTGTGCCCTCGTCAGACTGCAGGTATAAGAGACATTCTGCATATATCACATTGTTATTCATTCTTGTATTGTTGCTACTCCATTTATCGCCCACCTCTCTTCGAAAGGAGCTCAAAGTGGCAGATATGATTCTCCACCTCCCCAATTTATCCTCGCAACAACCTGTGAAATAGACAGAGAGGCTCGGAGACAGCGATTAGCCCTAGGTGAGTTCCATAAATGAGCGCTGAATCTCAATTCAAATCCTGGTCTCGCAGGTCCCATATGCTCATCTGTAGAGCACAAACATGCCAGAAACAAATGTTCCTTCTCCCTGTGCATTTCTTAACATGCTAGTGTTAGAGCATGGTGCTGATAATGCCAAGGTTGCAAGTTCGATTCCCATATGGGACAGCTGCATATTCCTGCTTTGCAGAGGGTGGGACAATTTGATCCTCAGAGTCCCTTCCAAGTCTAGAACTCTATGATTTTATTTGCGACCATTCTAGAATGGCTGGGGCAACCCAGTCAGATGGGCAGGGTACAAATAAATTATTATTTCCGTTTGCTTGTTTTTAATCAATGGCTGCAGTCTGAAGTTGCACAGTTTAGCAAGAGCTACTTGATGCAGTTCTGATGAACATGTAGCTGAGCTAATCCTGCCAGGTAAGCAAGTAGGGCTTGTGGGCACAAGAAAATACCTGCTGGGTCAGGCCAAAGGTCCACCTAGCCCAACACTTGGTTCTCATTCCTATTAGGTGGAAAGAGACTGCTACCTCTGGTACCCAATTTTCAGCTGTAGGTTTTTTTAATGGCTTCCAGTACTGCACACTTGGATTTGGGTTTGGCAATAGGCGCGTAATAAGCTGTGTTATACAGTATTGTCTACATAGACTGACAGTAGTTCTCCAGGGTCTCAGGCAGGAGTCTTTCCCAGCTTAACCTGGAGAGGTTGGGAGTTGAACCTTCTGTGCAAAGCTGATTCTCTGCCACAGAGTCTTTCCCATTAATACTCAACCTGCGTCCTTGCTTCTCCTAGTGGCTGCTGGTGCCCAGTTCCAGGCTCAGTCTCTTGTTTCCGTATAGTATTTGCATATGCATTGAAGAAGTCCACCTTCTTCAAAACTGCATACATCTGTGTTCATCTGTAGGATCATGGGGAAGCATTCTGGGCTATCAGGACCAGCAGATGTAAATGACAGTGCTAAGGGAAGGAAATATTTAGTTGGTGGGGGCAGAGTTGTAGAGAGTCTTGCAGTGTAAGAAGAGTTCCAGAACCTTCAAGCCTATTTCCCCATCTTCAAGCCACCCCCCTGCTTTAGAAACAAAACACACTTTGCTCTTTCTTTCTTTTTGCAGTAGTCACAGAACTCCACAGACGGCATAACTTTATTCACAAGTGAGGTTGTGGGTTTTTTTACAGAGGTAGAACAAAATACTTTGTATGCTATTTTTTATTTTTGCTTTAATTATATACATATCTAATATATTTAACTGAACAAGAAAAACTTTTCAAAGACCAAACAAGTTATGCGGTTGGATGGGTACGGTACAAACACCATGCAGAGGGACACCAGGAGTGATCTGCTAAAAAACAGGGGTGGTGAACCTGTGGCCTATTGGAAGACTCCAACTCCTAGCCAGTATGGCCAACAGTCAGGGATGATGGGAGTTGTAGTCCGGCAACACCTGGAGGGCCACAGGTTCTTCCCACCCATGCACTAAAATGCCTGCTCTCACATAACCCCACTGGGACCCTGCCAACGTCACACTGAAATGAATGGAAGTGGCCCACACTTGGTGGATCACACCCATTGTCAGATAAAATCCTGCTGGTGTTAATGTTTTGTTAGAAGGAGGTAACTAAGGGGAAATCTGCCAAGCTTTTAATTAGATTAAGGCTGCGATTCTTTACAAACTGACAGGGAGTAAATTGCCTTGGGTCAGTGGGACTCGGTCTGCAATAGGCATGTATAGGATTGTGCTTTCAGCCTCACACGTTTCATTTTTTGTTCAGTTATTAGATTTTTACAAGCGGCCTAAATGATGAAATGTTTTTAAAATGCCAAATGAAGTTTTAAGCATAAAAGCATAGCCAACAGTTTGCAAAGTATTAGCAACTATACACTTTAAAAAAGCGAATCATCAGAAACATGTTCACTAAGAGAGTTCCCTAAACACATAGGCAAAATGTAAATTAAGGTAACTATTGTTCTGTAACAAAAACTAATCAAAATTCTATTCCAATAAACAGGCTTTGTTCCTTAAAAAAAAATTAATGTCTGTCCCAGTAATTATGAGGTTGGGCTGTTTTATATTAACATTCTACTTGATTAATAAAGCACAAACCCCCAAATTACAGGCAATACTGCTGTCATTCCTCTGTGGGATGTGTTGGAGTAGCATTATACATCTATTTTAGGAAATATGTGCAATGGACATTTTACTCTAGGGTTTTAGTTACTGCTGGGGAAGAATTAAATTCCACTCATCTGAAGGGTTGTGCATGAACTGAGTTTCATTTATTTGTGACGTCAGCCTATTCAGAGCCAGAGTCATTCCAGCAGCCCCTGGAGAAAACCTGCCGGCTTTTGGAACTTTGGAAGACTGTTCTGCAAGCCCCTTGTAATTTGGATTTTATGGAATTATACATCAGGAGGTTTGGTGATAGCTATAAAACCCCTCCTCACAAATCTCATGGGAAGTGCATAGACAATAGAAGGAAATTGTTATCTATGGTTAATGTTGTCGTAATTGGCTAGAGTGGCTTCTCTAATATTTAACTTTGAAGAGCTGACTTTTTAATCTCTTGGCTTATTGGACTAGATGTGCCTTTGGTCTGAACCAGAAGGCCTCTTCTTGTGTATAAGAAATCCTGGCTACTGAAGTGCTGTACTTGCACTGCTGTGTAACAAGCTGTTTTCCTAAGGCCATCCCAGCTGGCTGAGCATTGCATGAGAATGATGAATTGTGTGGCTCTTCCTCATACAATTGGCAACTGTGGAAATGCCCATGGCTTATGCCATTCCCATAAGCTTTATTCGGGTTTTTAGGACACATGATGTGCCAGGCTGAGCATGTCCATGGGAGCATGTCTGCAGCAGGTCAACCTATGAAACATAAGCAGCTGTCCCGGTGATCTGGAACTCACAAAAGGAGCTTATGTGTGTTGGCATATTTTTTTTCCAGTTTAGAACTTCCTTTTTGAAGTTGGAATGGACCCATTTGTATGGAAATTAGAATAATAAAAACACACAGTGATTTCCCAGAGGTGAGCCAAGTACCTAAAATATCATTGTAACAGTGTGACATCACTGTTCTAGGAGATGTCTTCGCTTCCATTGTAAGTCTAAACTATTTAAGGCAGTACTGAAAATTAAACAGTGATAAAAAGGTATAGTTATAAAATAAGAAAAAGCAGAACTTCTCAGATGTTCATCTGCAGTTCATCCCAAAATCTGAGTGCTTGTGATATTCCTTTTCCTCAATTAGCTATCAACACAAACTACGAACACTTAACTTATACATCCAGAACAGAGAAGACTGAAATGGTGAAAATTCTAAAATCACAATTCATTGGAATGAAAGATTGATAGATTCTAGGGCAGAGGATTGCTGATGGTGGGCCAAATGTATCTAATAGAATGGCACTTTATGTATATGACCCTGATCCAAATATATGTGTGTATAGCAGTTCACTGCTATATTCTTATATAGCCTGGATTCAGTTTCTGAGCCCAGCCACAGGAACATCACACAGGCAACCTCTTGAGTGGCAAAGTATTAATCAGTGCTATTATGGCTACCCAGCTTAGATACAAACTCAGCACACTGGACTTCACCATATGAGACACTCTCTTGCAATTGGGCATATTAACCTGGGTCCATCTGAGCAGAGTTCCTGGGTTCATCAAGATGTGCACGAGTGATACAGTACTGCAAAACTGGTACCCAGGACAGTTACCTGCTTTCAGTAATCTGGTTTGCCAGACCGTTCCGATTACTGAATTAGGAGTTGTGCATGCAGTATTGAACAAACAGATGGCCACTGCTGTCAGGTGCAACCATGCCAAACGTATTTAAGATTTAGGGCTTCATGTATAGGGCAGAATTGAAAGCTCCGCCCTTTCTCAAAGAAGGACACTGTGCGATTAAAGTAGACAGTGCCTGAACATGTGTCTTGCAGGATTCAGGGCCTTTACATGGAATTATGTTAGAAACTTTCAAAGAAATGATTGAATAGCCAATCAGTGAGCTATGGGAGAAGGCTTGAAATTGCTTCAAAACAGAAACAGAAGTAACTGCCTACAGTCCAAATTGTACACGTTTGCTCTGTAGAGTGTCTTGCCTTCAGTGGGACTTATAAATCAGCATTACAAGACAGCAGGCTTAAGAGAGTATGAAATGCTTTAATCATGGATACTTTAGCACCTCTAGAGTTGGGAAAGGGAGATCAGAAGGACAAAGAAAAATGGACCTGCAGCACAATCCTATGCATGCTTACTCAGGTTTTTTTAAAAACTTTTCTTGCCGATAAGAAACTATTCATACAGATAGGAAGGCTGGTTATTCTTTCCAATAACTGGGATCCCTTAAAGACTCAGTGAGGAACTAGTGTACAAAATAGCTGGCTTTTCTTTCTTTCAGTGGGTTTTGCAAATAGTTCTAATAGCTGGTTGAATGTAGACCTGGAGTGGTGGCCAACATGGTGTACTGCAGATATAACCATGGAGAGACCTGGTCTGAACAAAGACATTGGATTCTTATCTCATTATATATGACAAAGCCATTTTTCACCTTCTCACCCCTTGCTTTTTCCTGTAAGACCTATTGCAGTCGTTAAGAGTCGTCAACAGGCTCATCACAGCTATCTGCCAATCACCCATTCCCACCACCCTTCTGAGTAATACCCCTCCCCACCTTCTCACTATATAGA
The DNA here is from genome assembly GCF_027172205.1 of Podarcis raffonei. Taxonomy (NCBI): domain Eukaryota; kingdom Metazoa; phylum Chordata; class Lepidosauria; order Squamata; family Lacertidae; genus Podarcis; species Podarcis raffonei. Next base: position 13,346,169 of record NC_070613.1, read on the forward strand.
AGGATCTGGCAACTTCTGTTTCAGTGTATCTGAAGAAGTGTGCATGCACACGAAAGCTCATACCAAGAACTAACTTAGTTGGTCTTTAAGGTGCTACTGGAAGGAAAAAAAAAATTGTTTTGCAGATATAAGGGCATATCCAGAATCCTCTTTAGTGGGAAGCATAACCAGACACAGTAGACATGTCTTGGAAGAGGGCAGGTTCTCTCCACACCCGAACATTCCCTTTTTTTATCATGGGAACTCAACCCTGAAGACCACTCAGCTCATCCTGGTCCAAAGTAGGGTCGTTTTCAACCATGTTGAAAGCAGAGATCAATGTAGGTTGAAACACAGATGGGAGTGAACCAACTAAACAGTGCACAAGTTTCCCCCAGATGTGGACCAATGGTATGATTTGACCTAAATCCACTGACATTTCTTTGCAGGCTAGTACAGTGGTACCTCGGTTTTCGAATGTAATCCATTCCGGAAGACCATTCCGAGTTCTGAAAAGTTCAAAAACAGAAAACTCAATATGGAAGCTATGGCATGTTCGACTTCCAAGGTGTGTTTGAAAACCGAAGAATTTACTTCCGGGTTTACAGAGTTTGAAAACTGAAATGTTCGTCAACAGAGACGTTCCAAAACCGAGGGACCACTGTAACATACCATCCCCAAGAATACAGGATTTCATAACAAAGAGCTGTATGCCGAGCTTCCCTTTTCGGAATCTACGCTTTGATCTCAAAGTTGATGCATGAGTGTGCAGAAATCCATAGCAAACCGTTTACCTCCAGTAAATCGAATTCAAAATGCTAGCAGATGCCGTTCAACTGATTTTTTTCCCTTCCCTAAACGCCTAAAGTAATAAAGGAAACGTGTTAAGAAAAAATAACCAATGAAAAGGCCCTTTCCTTAACCACACCCTAAAACTTTCTATTTTAATTATTATTACAGAAGATCTAAAGTGCTTTTGCCATAGAATAAAAGATGTGGCTAAATATACAGCAGGTGTAGACAAAGAGGATAGAGGAGTCCACTTTAACTGCTCTAAAGGAGTAATACGCTAATGAATTGTGCAAACCAAACATTTTCCATGTGCCAGGAACTGTGTGCAGAAATGTACACACGAAAACTAACACATCTGGAGCTTTTAAAAACAATTCTTTAATTACTAAGAGGCCGCATAGATGCTTACATTAAACAATGGAGATAAAGGATCTAATCCTCTAAGCGCTGCTAATGCACATCTTCTGTATATTTCAGTGGGGCTTGCAAGTGTGATGAAGAAAGGATGTGTAGCAGTAGTGGCCGGTGGATGGGCCATGGCAGTCCCATTGAAACCGACAAGAGTGTGCTTCAGCTGTGCTTGGTGGATTGTGCTCAAGAATTGAAACATGTGATTTCATTCACAGGATGCTGTGATCTAACTGTTCTAGCCAAATTATACATTTAAAACAAAACATAACTGTACAGAAATTTACAGACACACACCTCAGATTGAGAGCCACAGTTAAGTGCTAGAAGCATGGAAACAGATAATTAATAGCTAGCATACTACACAGTAATTCAAGTAATCTTCTTTAATTCAAAGCTCAAGCAAATGAAGATGTTTCCTGCAAAAGCACGTTTCAATCAGCAAATTGAAATCAGCAAATGCCAGGGGCATGGAAGCCTCCTTGTATGCAGCTTTGCATGTGCAGTAGGAGGAGGCTGGATCGCTCCCTCTTATGTTTAAAAGGGAATTATTGGACAGTTTTATAGTAAAAGATAGCAATCCTAAAAGCACTTATGTGCAAGTAACATAATGTAAAATAAGGCTACTTGTAAGTGGATTAAGAACTAAAGGCAACAACTATTGGTTTTAAATTATTCTGCAAATTTGGAATCAAGTGGAAAAAGGAACCTGCTGTAATTTTGAATAACTATATGCTAGCAATTCAATCAGATATGACCGAAAGCTCCTAAAAAAATCTCTTTACCGGTCTTTAAAAAAGCATGCACTTTTGGATTTTTTAAAAAGGTAAATTAATCTCGAGATATAAACACAACGGTAGATGCAATTTCTCTTCTAATTCTAAAAAAAGGAAGAAAGAAAACCAACATTCAGCAGTTTGCCAACACAGGGGCTTTCAAACCCTCTTGTGAAGTTCAATTACTTTGCCTTTCTTTCCCTCTATTAGGGCAGTGATTCACAATAAAAAAGTTTGCTGTGCTCTTTGGAAACTTGGGCTCCTGCTAACGTGACCGACTTTTTATCCCTGGTTGTGCTAACTGTGCAGGTCTCTGGACTTAAGAGCTCAGATTTGCCTCTATTCATTGCACAGAAGATGGAAAGTAAACAACCGTTAAGAAAAGTGTTCCTTTTGCCAAGGCGCAGCGTGAAGTGGCACAGCCTCTTTATGCAAGAAGTGGAACTGTGTTTACTAACACGTGGCATTGTTCTCTGGTCTTGTTTGGCCTTTGTAAGAACAACCCCCTACGTTTGGTTTTTTTTTATTTTCAAAAAAGTAATAATTAGGCCCCCTGCCTCTTTTATTCAGTCCTGGAGAAGTTTACAGATACACAAGAGAGCACTATGTTGCCAAAGATACACTGAATGCACTGCGCATCCACAACACGGTGTATTTTCTATTAACAAGGTGTACATGTGCTTTCAACGTGTGAGATTCAGAACATCGTGGATGTTAAGAGGAGCTAGAGGGATTGTTCTTGTCTCTTAAGCCAAGGTCTCAGTGTGTATTATTTCTGAATACCATAACAAGAACAAGGATATACATTAACTGCTGGACTTTTAACCGGCAATAGAAGTTTGTAAAGATCTCTATCGATATGTGGTTACAATAGCAGACACACAAGTTAAGGTCAGGCCACGGTTTCCAATGACATTCACAGGGACCGAGGAGAATGGAAGAGGGAGACGAGCGCCTTGGGAGCCTTCCGGGGACGAGTCGCTCACTGCGGAAGAGCTTTGAGGATTGCGTTCACTTCTTCCGCAACTGCCGTCAACGCAAACTCAAACTGTTCCTGTAGATAGAACAGTTGGGATTAATGTTCTGGAGCGTTTCCAGGAATCTTGGTGAAACATTTAGCAAAATATCTAGGGACTAACTGTACAGAACAGAACAACAACAACAAAAAAGAGGCAAAGAAGAAAATGTCCTGAGATTAAGATTATAGACTCAATGTGTGCCCACCGTGTGGCTGAATCACTGCAGCTCAGAGTGACCTTAACTACAAATAACTCATCAGCACCATTAGTAATGCTAGCTATTAGCCTAGATGAATGGCCTGTGAGCAGTGATCAACCTGGAAATCCTGCCAGTTTGTATGGGAAAATTGGACAGCAAAGCATAGGAAACAGGGAGCGTAAGATAGGAAACAGGCCTCAGACCTAACATAATCAACGAGACACGTTGTGTATTGCTTATAGATACATATATACGATCCTCTCTTTCTTTGAGAGAATGAGAGCAGCCCATATGGGGCTCCCAATTATTCATTAATTTATTATTGCACTTATATCCCACCTTTTTATTGAAGGAACTCAAGGTAGTGTACATGGTTCTCCCATTTAATCCCCACAACTGCCATGTGAGGTGGGTTAGGCTGAGAGGCAGTCACTGGCCCCAAGACCACTCTGTGAGCTTCACTGCCGAGTGGGGATTTGAACCCTGGTCTCCCAGGTTGTAGACTGACACTCTAACCACTATACTACAAGGACTTTCCCTCCACCTGAGATACAAAGCACACCCAAAGCACATTTTAAACACATGACTTTCCCCCAAAGATTCCTAGGAACTGTAGTTTGTTGGGAATTATAGCTCCGTGAGAAGGAAACCACAGTTCCCAGGATTGTTTGGGGGGAAGCTACGTGCACTGGATGAGCTTTAAATGTGTAGTGTAGATCTGCCCAGACTCTCCTAGTTTCAACACCGGGTGTTTATAGAACAGGGCTGAGAAACCTGTGGTTCTCCAGATATTTCTGGACTGCAACTTGCACCAACCATAGCCGGCATGGTCAGTGGTCAGAGCTGATGGGAGTTCCCCATCATCTGGAGGGGGTGCAGCGTTCCCAGCCCTCTTTTAGGCCAATTATTGTGCAACTGTGTCAGAAGATTTTCAGAGGTTTTACTACTTAAACTCCGGGAATTGCATGCTAGCAGCTCACTTCCAAGATTCTACATGTAATCAGATGTGTATGTCTATCCTTATCACCAGGATCCAGATGTACATAACATAAATCACTAAAAAATTTACAACCATAATTGAGAGACTACTTGGAAACCATAAATGCACCACCTCGGGTTTCGTAATGGAAGAAAGGTGGGATATAAATTTAAGGAGAAAATATGTGTTCGTTTTATGTGGATTGCAAAGTGTCTCCCCTGTAACCTCTGGACCCCAAATATAGGGAAAACAGTCATGATTAAAACAACTACAAACATATTGAAAGGGATCATTTCCACCAATCAGTGAGCTATGAAAACGTGGTGCAGTGTCTGCTTGTAAACCCAATGTCACTGCTGTTTATTTTGCCTAGAGATACACTCTAATTGGCATTTCTATCCTGATTTTTAATCCACTGTTTTAAATTACTGTAAGAGGCTCATCCCTTATTTGTATTCAGCTGGGAGAGAACATGGTTTGTTTAAATCTATCACATGTACAAAATTCTCTGGAGACTGCCCATTACTGGCTCATAGCCAAATATTTAGAGTTTGCAGTGTCCTTGGCACAACAAAGTAATTTGGGCAATTTTAACAAGGGGATGAATAGTTAAAAGGAAGGTGAGCAAAACCTTGAATCCATTTTTTTAATACCAGATCATCAATAACTTTAGCCTGATACTATTGAAGTCCTTTCAAATATATTTTTTTAAAAAAGCTTTAGCCCAGAGCCAATCTGTGACTACATGCAAAACGTAAATGAATAGAATAAATCGGAATTCTAGATCATACTCTAATTGTGCTCTTAGACATTTTTTAAAATTGTTGGGTTGGATCCAATGGCTGCCTGAGCGGAAAACAGCCTGCACAATCATACTTTCTCCTCTGCACCCTTGGAAAAGCCATTCCAGAGAGTTGGGTCCCCACTCTGAACAGGATGGGCTGTGTTGTTATAGGTCTGCTGCAGAAGGTGGGGGAGAGTCACCTGAAACTGGGTGGAGGAGTCTTGCAATTTCACACAATCCCTCCAGTCTACTACAGTCCTATACAACAGAGCTTACAGTCCCCAACCACCCTCTGGAGAAGCTTTATGAAGGCTATAGGGCTGCAGAGAAGTGGGCAAGACATTTGAGTTGTGCAAGTGGTCTTCTACTTGCACAACTAACACACACAACCTTCAAAGAGGTTTGCTGGAACGTGCATCTCCCAATGTGGCACAACTTTACATTTACTTATTCAATTTGCGTAAATAATCTATTATTACATAACTTTATTATTTTTATTTCAACCTGTTCTGTCTCCCTAGTGGTGGTTTTTCCTATCAAAATCACTTTTGGAAGTGATAATGGCTTGGATCCTGACTCCCATTAACATACTTCCTACTCAAATAATGGAGCTCTACTGCCTTCCACTTCCCACTCTAGTCCCTTACCCAACTTCCAAAAACCTGCTCTTGAGGATTAGGGAAACCTTCGGAACAGCATGGGCTATGGCCCTAGCAGGAAGAAGGAATAGGTGAAAACAGGAGACCCACACTTGCATACGCAGAAGTGTCACGGCATGAGAAGAAGGAAGTTTTAGATCCAAGCCAATACATACCTGGTACTATATTACTCCTGTGGCCTAGTAGTACTTCTACTTAAGACTTATAACTTTTTCAAACGTATTTCTTTGACATATTCCATCAACGTAATGTTTAACCTATTTTGTCCTAATTTGAGAATCTTGTCTTGAGAGCCAGTGTGGTGTAGTGGTTAAGAGCGGTATACTCGTAATCTGGTGAACTGGGTTCGCTTCCCTGTTCCTCCACATGCAGCTGCTGGGTGACCTTGGGCCAGTCATACTTCTTTGAAGTCTCTCAGCCCCACTCACCTCAAAGAGTATTCATTGTGAGGGAGGAAGGGAAAGGAGAATGTTAGCCACTTTGAGACTCCTTCGGGTAGTGATAAAGCGGGATATCAAATCCAAACTCTTCTTGAACTCCAGCCTTCTTGCTAAGTATGCTTGATGAACCCTACCATTCAGATAATGGTCACTATATTTTCAGTGAACTTGCATTATTTTTTTAGGAAGTAACCTATCCTTGAAGATTAGGAAACTGTTTTCTTCTGAACACATATTTTCTTTAGCCATCTAAAGATTGCTATATTTAACATTTCAATCCAGATCAACAGTAAGAATTTTCAGAAGAAAAAGCAAACACAAAAGAATGCACTTTGTGTTAAATTGTGCCCTATCCTCCTTTTCTTTTGGGAGAACTAAAGCAAAGTATTAAGGTATTTAACCCAAGTGGATTTATTGACAGTACCTTTGTCTGGACCATGCCAGGTCTCTGGTCTCTCAAGTGCTCCAGAGTAGCAGCAATATCAATCTCTTTAGCACCTGCCGGAAATAAAAATAAAATAAATCACCAATTGGACTGAGTTCAAAGTGATGATAATATATGCTCCATCTGTCAATCTCCTGCTACTGGATTCCCTTTGGGCTACGAGCCCAATTGAAAATTATACAGTCATCTCTCAGCAGACTTGGCATGCTGCTCAAGAATTGGCATTCAGAAACGCAGGAAGAATAAAGCCAAGGGTAGCTTTGATTAGCATTAGTTATTTTTTTGAGGAAAAAATGATAAAGAATCGTTAAAAGATGTCTGTATTGATGCTGACAGGCAGCAAAATGCATTTATTGACAATTAACTCAGTGTTTCATTCGTAAATGTATATATTAGGGGTGTGAACTGGCCTCAGGATTCATTTTGAATCTGTGCTTTAACCTCCCCCCCAAAAAAATCTGTTCCTAGGTTGCTCTTGTCTGTCTGATTTGAGTCCTGAGCCACTCTGTGTATAACAAGATTTGTGTTCCACATTCACTTTCTTGGCAAAAGTGGGTAGAATTTGCAGGCACAGAAGCTCCTCAAGAGTAGATCAAGGCTGCCAAATAGGCAGACAGCTGTAGGGTTCCGCCCTCCCCCGCATGGCACCTTTAAAGTTTATTTTAAAAAACCACACACACACACAGAGGAAGGGTCTGTATTTTTTCATTTTCTGCCATTGGACTAAAATACTAAAATCCATTAGATTAATATTTTTGAGTGGGGGTTTGTGGCTTGATCTTTTGTAACTTAAAACAATTGCAAGGTGGGCATTGTACTAGTTTTCTTGCTTGTACATTTTTTAAGAACATGAGCAGCCAGTTTAACTTTCTGGTGCTTCCTTTTGTTCTCATATAGGCACTATAAGGTAAAGCTGCCCCAAATGCGGTTTGCAGAACGCTGATGAGTTAAGGAGATTATATATATATATATAATCTCCAAAAATAACAGTAAAAGTTTTTTAAAAAAAACATGTTTAATGACTTGAGAACTATTTTCCCAGTTGTCCTCGTTCCAGGATTCAAGATCATATCTGAAATTAGGGTCTTTTTTTTTTTTACCACAGTGAGGATCCATTTATGCTTACATTAAACCATTATTTTTCAGTAGTGATCTTTGCTTTGTTAAGGCTATTGATTTGCCTAGCATTGTCTCATTTTCTCTTGTCGTGCCTTTCCATGTGGCCTGGGGGTGTGAAACACACAGACTAAACTGAAGACTCATAAGATCCTACATAAGAAACTCTCACTACTCACATTGTGAACTATACAAAACACCACACACACAAAAGTAAATAAATATTTGTGGCGGATTTACACAACCAGTTTAAGTGTAAGATTGCAATGCAAAGTGGTAACTTCTTTTCTTGCTGTGGTTTTTTTAAAAAAACACCATATAGTTAGCACACGAAGGGAGAAGATTCTGTGAGTTGTCTTAAGCGTTACTGGAACTTTAAACAAAATTTCTGCACTAAGAACAACAGAATGAAGCTACCAAAGTGGACTAGATCCCATTTTGCTTGGTGGTCGGGGAAAGAAACTACATTCATAAATGTAGATTTAAGCCCTCTTTCCCCTTGTGTGGTAGGGAAGCAAGAAGTCTGGCATCAAGCAGCTGGCACAGGGATTACCGAATCTCAGGAGGATTAACAATTCTGGCCTGTAGGAGGGTCACCAGAATTGTATGCTGTGTAACCACATGGTGCTTTCAGGACAAAGCCTACAAAATTCTGAGTGACGCTCACTTTTAGTAATGTGGAACATTCAACAGGAGCTAGTTACTCCTTTAGTGTGGTATAGTGGATATTCACTCTACTTTAGCCTCAGCTGTTGCAAGGATAAAGTAGGATGATCACATATATTCCTTCCTGAGCTTGGAGGAAGAGTGAAATGCAAAATTAAATTAAAAACCAATTAACATAACCCTAGATGGGCAGATAAAACTATGGGTTATAAATTGTCCTAAGTTTCACAAAAATTCAGTCATAGATATGATATGCAGAAGATATTATTAGGATGGGAAGACAATGTAGGAAGAAAAATGCTAGGATATTAATGCCTTTGACATTACTGGGGTGGGAGCTGTAACATTTAAAGGCCTGGTACCACATGAGCAGGACCATTTGCAATGGTTCTTTCCACCCAGCCATAACCCCTGATGCTTGCTGGGTGATAATTATGTGCATGATCAGACCCTCCCATATGTTGCTGAGCCTTTAAATGGTGCTGCAGCAACGTGGGACTTACCATAATACCACTGCTGTAAAGGCTACCATTTAAACTTTTTATTCCTACTTTGTTTACATATAAAGTTCACGTTGAAATGAATGGCAGTACAAAAGGCCCAGTGAATTACCTACTGCTCAGGTTGTATTAAAACTACCTGTTTCTTTTTCAAAGAAATTGTCAAATGTAGCAGCAGAGGGTACACCTAGCAGATGTGGTGCTGGACTCAGAAGACTTGGATTTCAATTAATTCCCAGCTAAGAGACCGATCTTCCCATGTCACCCTGAGGCACTGACTTAATCTGCATTTCAGACAGCTGCAGAGTAATAATCCTAGGTGGGAACAACCAAACAAGCTCTGCTGTCAACACCATAAGTTTTAGCTGAATAATTTGAGTTTTTAAAAAAATGTTCTTTGAATAATTGGGGGGGGAAATGGGAAATTTTATTTATAGAAGCATTTTGGTTTAACCCTCATGGTCTGGGTGAGTTTATAATATATCCATTTGCAGAGGAAGAAGCGATACTGAGGAACGCTAATACCTTCCATGTCCACACATTTGTATCATACCCTTCCTGCCAGGAACTTATGGTAACATAGAAGAGGTTGCGAACGTTCTCTGGAAGCCGAATGTCCAACACGGCTTCTGAATGTGTGCAGGAAGCTCCTGCAGCCAATTGGAAGCTGTGCCTTGGTTGTCAAATGTTTTTGGAAGTCAAACGGATTTCCAGAACGGATCCCGTTCAACAACCAAGGTACGACTGTACACTGTACACTGGAATCATAGAATTGTAGAGTTGGAAGGGACTTTGTTGTTTGTCTCTCCTAAAATTTTTACGCATAAACTCTCAATCTTTCTTTTGTGGATTTCTTTACAAGTGTACACACCCTTTACGTGTAATCCTACTTTCCTTCCTTTCCTGTTTGGTCTATTTCTTTTGAGCAGGTTATACTCCTCAGTTCTTACATTCTAGTCATGAGTCTCATCTCACCAGGTTTCAGTAATGCCTGCTAGGTATATTTGCCATCCTATATTAAAGATCCAATTTGTCTTGCTTGTTTCCCATACTTTGTGCATTAGTATAGAGATAACTGAAATCATGAGTCATTCCCTCCAGCCGCTTACTTCTTGTAGTTTCTTGCCCTTTGGCAGGTTTCTGGAGCACCACCTCAGTTTCCTGTGCACCAGTGAAGCTATTATCCCTAGTACCATATGTTCTTCTGCTGTCAGTAACGTTGTCTCTCTCCCTCAGGATCTAGTTTAAAGCTCTCCTGAGCAGGTTCATGAGACTCTTAGCAAACACATTCTTGCCAACTACTGTGATCTGTGGAGAAAAACTACTTTAGGAGCTTTGGCTACTTCTGTAGTGAAAAGGAGCATGAACTATGGCATGCAGGCCTCAGAAACTAGTAAAATGTCAATAGGGTCAGGAGGTACAGCTCCTGAACTCTCATGTTCATCTTATTCTGAGCCCTGTTTCTCTATTCCCTAGTTCCTTTGAAGCAGAGAAATATATTAAAACATTACACATATATTTCAAGTTTACATAATTTGTTCCCATTTATGTAATGGAGTTTTCTGCTTGAAGACTTTGGAGTATTTTGGTGCAAATATTTCTATTAAAATACTTTTGTATGTTGGAGAATAGGCTGTTAATTGGATCCTGCTGCCATTTGGTGCTCCTTAATGGCTGTAATAGCAGGTATTATGTCAGGTTTCAAGTTGGTGAAGATCCTGCGGAATGACCTTTATTTTACTCAGGTTTCACAACACATAAAAGCTGTGCTAAGTTGGGCAACTGGCTGGTTTTCGGGCACCTCTAACATTCACAGAGCACTTCCTTTGGGGGTGAATTAAGTTACAACCAAATCCTGTTCTAACAGCTTTAGGGTGCTTTGAAAATGTGACATTCCATGTGGAACTTAAATATGCATTGAATTTATTTTTCCACATTTGTGTTGACTAAAAGCATTTGTTTCTTGATAAATACAGTATTACTTGGCCAGCCCTTTCATGAAGATCTTCATTATCAGTATTCTCTGAAGCAGCCCACCCAACTCCTGCTGCGAGACAAGCAAGTACATTCATATGCCACAAAACTGAGAGCCCTTAAAAGGTCTGGATTAAGCAAGAAGATCACTAACTCAGGCCAATTCTGAGCTGCATCAAATGTCAAACTTAATTAGCATACATAACGCTATACAGAAATTTTTCACTGCTCCATTTTCTTCCTTGCAGCTACCATGAAAGCTAGCAAGAAGAATCCCATTTAGGATATGCTAACCACACAACAAACAAAACAAAATACACAGAATGCCCAGGAAATTATAAAACAAAATTCCGAAGCATTAATTTAAAGAGTCAGTCATAAAACATGCCCTTCTGAGCTCAGTTCAATGCTCTTTTGAAACTTAACTATGGATTGCAAGACAGATGTTTTGATGAAAATGCTTGCCTCCTTCTCCAATCTTTTGTATGGCTGTATCTTTAACAGACAACACACAATTTCTACTGGCAGTGTCTGTTATTTACCTCATAAATACAACTAGGTTTTGCATGCAGAAATGTTGCCTGCATCCTCTACAAACTTGTCTCTTCTGTTACTTCAGTCCATGAGATTTCTTATTTCCAAATTGATTACTATTTCAAACTTATTGATATCAGCTCATTCTTTTCAGAATCTTCTAAAGCTCTGGAAGTCTTTATTCTCCTTCTAAAGATATTGACTGTGTGTGATCAATTCAAAGGTCCCAACCCTGAATAAATGAGGCAGTTTTTCTAGTTTCTGCTGTTAACTCTTCCTTTCTAAATACCACAGGGCGGGGGCGGGGCGGGATCTCTATTTTTAACTGAAATAAATAAATAAATGATCAGTAAATTGTTTTGCTTACTTCCAGTGAAAAGAAAGTCTTGGATAACTGTTCAAGGAGGTATCAACTCCTTGCAGTGCATGATCCAGCTTCTTGCTCAAATGGTTCTATTTTGCTGAAGTTGTCTATAATAATGTTTGGAAGTCTGTGTGTGCCTACAAATTTCTCTACTAGAATCTGCGACTTTTCATCTGGGTGAGTCACGTCACATAGGTCTTTGGAAGCACCACTATGGGCTGATCAGTTCTGCAAAACCTTCTCTTGTCCAAACTGCATCTTTACATATTCCACATTTGACATCACATGACATCATCAACAACAAATTATTTATACCCTGCCCATCTGACTGGGTTGCCCCAGCCACTCTGGACGGCTTCCAACATACACAAAACATAATAAAACATAAAACCTTAAAAAGTTTCCCTATTCAGGGTTGCCTTCAGATGTCTCCTAAAGGTTATATAGTTACTAATCTCCTTGGTAAAGTAAAAGTAAAGGTAAAGGACCCCTCGGCGGTTAAGTCCAGTCCAAAATCAACTATGGGATGTGGTGCTCATCTCCGCTTTCAGACCGAGGGAGCTGGCGTTTGTCCACAGACAGCTTTCTGGGTCATGTAGCCAGCATGACTAAACCATTTCTGGCACAACAGGACACTGTGACGGAAGCCAGAGCGCACAGAAATGCCGTTTACCTTCCTGCCAGGTACCTATCTATCTACTCACACTGTTATGCCTTCGAGATGCTAGGTTGGTAGGAGCTGGGACAAAGCAATGGGAGCTCACCTGGTCATGCTGATTTGAGCTGCTGACTTTACAATCGGCAAGCCCAAGACACTTGGCGGTTTAGACCACAGCACCACCTGCATCCCTGCTCATCTCCTTGACATCTGATGGGAGGGCATTCCACAGGGTGGGTGCCACTACCAAGAAGGCCCTCTGCTTGACATCAGGTGTCAGGTAGGTGGGCTTGGCTTGGCTGAAATGGCCTCGCTGCTTTAACCCATCTGAAAAATACTACCATGTTTCTGAACTTGCTGGGAGTATTTTCTAAAAAGCATGCTTAAAAAAATATTAAATAGTCTTTATCAGTCAAAAACTAAAACTATCTTCCATGTTTGCATTTGAATACGGCTTGAGGCACAGTTTTTACTGTGGTTGACTATCTGTTGAAAAAACAATATTGCATAATTGTGTTAAACTGGCTAACTCCATCGTCACTTAACGTTACATTAAAAGCAGCTCACTCACATAATGCCTTTGTAAATATATAATAAGTTTTTGTTGAACGCAAAGAGCTATTTTGACAAAACTGCAGCCGCAGTATTTCAGAGAACATAGAATGTTCTTACTTGAAATGACCTAAAATTGGCTTGTGAAAAATATGCCTAAAAATGAAAGCAAGATTCAGGCTGTTTCTGCTGCTTTCACTTTTTTCCTCCATCGAATAACTGACTGGGTCTAATGAGCTACAAAGTTCAAGGCTTAGCGATTCAATAAAATTCAAAACCTAGAAGGCAAGACAGCTACTTTTTAGAACAGAAGACTTTTCTCCTTCTCCTTCTTTGTGGGCTTCTCAGTAATTATGTCTCTGTGCCAACCCACTCATATCCTTTGAACTATCAGATCAATAACACTGCGTATTTCCCCCAGAACTACATTGTAAAATATGGCAATAAAAAAGGCCTATGCAGATATTTATTTGGAAATTGGATCTCGGAAGCAAAAAAAAATTATTTCAGATTTATAAAACTCTGTAAATTAATGATATTTCCACTACAACATTACTGATTCACAATTTTAATTAAGCCAACACATGTGGGACAAAAAGCAGCATAGAAACATATTATTGAGCTTAACTGGATTTCAGACTTGTGAATCAGGCTTGTAAACACGGCTCCATATTGCTTCATTATACTCAGACATGGGTGGAAAGAAATAAGGTATACAGGAATTATGCAAGATTCATTTTTTTTAGCATGTGAGCATAGCTGTGTTTTTATGCTTGAACATTATATTGTAAAGTACAGTATGTGTTTTTAGCTGTAAGTTCTGTGAGATTTCACAGGGCAAAACAAGCAAAATACATAAAACAACCCCAGTTTATAAGTTGAGGAAGCAGCAAGCGATGACTGAGAGTGAACATCACTTCACATTTTTATGCTACAATCCTATATGCATTTGTCAGGAAGAAGCCCCATTGAACATAGTGGGATTTATTTTTATGCATAGCATTGTAGTAGTTTTATTTTAGTTAGAAAGGAGAGCAAAGGACTTGCAGGAAATGGGACTTTTGAGGAAAGATTTAAGAAGAGGGAGAAGGGGTACCACATTGGTTTTATGGGAGAGAGTTCTAGGAACGAGGACAAAGATAACATGGTACGCAACTTAAGTTTTAATCAGAATACATCCACTGAAATGAACGTGACTAAGCTAGGTCCATTGATTTCAATGGATCTGCTCTGAGCAAGACTTAACTGAATACCACTCAGTGACTTTGAGTGCCAGGGTCTCTTCACACTGCCTTTTATTCCATCATCACAGCTGCAGGCCTGATTTGTCTTCCAGTTTTGTAATCTGTACTCTTCCCTAACTCCCATTTATTTCAAGGTGCTTGCATAGGTAGCATGGACTGTTCCCTCAGTATTCATGGCAGACTGCAGAAAAAGAAAAGTGGTGTGGGAAATTTGGTATCAAGAGTCTTCCTCCTCTCTTCACCCCCCCCCTTCAAAAACCAACATTTAATGATTACAATGGTAAAGAATGGTACTTCAGACCAAATGTAACTTAATGCATGAAATGAAAAGACCACATTGTAAATAAAAAGTGCATCATAATTCATCTGAAGTGTGCACACATACATATGTCCCGCACCTCTGCCTCACAGAGAGTTGCAGCAAATCCCTCATGATGTTGTATGAGAGGCCAAACACTCCACAACTGCATTATGCAGCTGTTTGAATAACAAAAGGAACTAAGGGCCTGGAATGTATGTTCCCAGCACAGCTCTCCTCCAGCCATCATGAGATCTGTAAATATACCCTCCTGCTACACAACACACAGAACAAAAACACCTGAAACACTTAATATTAGCGGCAACTATTATTGGAGTACTCCTGTGCTAACCATTTATATTAAGTGAAGGTGAATCTCTGGTTAGAAGAGAACCTGGACTAATGAGAAACTCATGAAATCTTAACTTCAATATCAACACTGGGAACTAAAAACAAACGAACGCAAAACCCATTGGGTTTTCCCCTTCCTCTTAAAATTCCGTAAGATCATTTAAAATGTGATTTTTCTTGTTTTAAATCAAAGGCAGGATTAATAGCAGAAAATATGAACTTCTAAAGAACTGAAATATAAGCATCGGTGCCTTGTACAGTCAGCTAAGGGAAACGGTTTTGAACATAGAAAAGTAAATTATGTGAAAAAGGAGTCCCTTTTCCTAAACATGTGCCATTTAAAGAGCCACTGAAGAGCCAAAGCATCTTACTGATTGCTTTTCACTTTCCCACTGCTGAAACTAAGTGGTGCTGTATTTACTTTGATTTTAAAATCCATTATTGCCTGCTTTCTAATAAACCAGAGTGTGGAACAAGAACTCAGATTACTCTTATTCTTAAAAGTCCCTTTTTTTAAAAAAAAGAACACAAAACCTGAAGGCCTTAATCCTTAAAAGCACTCCCTCCCCCCATCTCCCCCCCTCTTTTCCCTAAAACATGTTAGCAGATGCTGTCCTTGCAGCTGGCCCTAGACTGAAAGTGCACTTACATTTTTATGTTTAGAACTGAAGGACTCTAAAGTTAGTGTTTGCACCACAGATAAAGCAACGGCAAGGGTATTCATTGGTACTTGTGCAATTCATTCTTTAAGAAAAGGAAATGGAAAGAAAGATTTCATGTCCTGGACTTCAGGCCTTTGATCATTTGATGAGCGCTGGATTCTCAACCTGGGCCTCAAACTTCTCAGGCCAGACAAAGGAGGGCTAGGCCTCACAGACCGGTCCCTAGATTCCTGTCAGAACAAAAACTTTGGCTGCCTCACAGTGTGACAGCCTGGGAAAGGCCCACCTCAGCAGGGCTGAGATGCCCGCTCTGCCCTTTGATCTTTCATTTAAACTGCCCAAAAGCACCAGGTCAGGGATTTCAGACTGCACACCCCCAATGGCAGAGGGGTGCAGGTCAAGAACAAAATGGGGCTGACCAATCTGAAAAACCCTGCAACTCTTTTCTTTGGCCAGTTTCACATGACTTGTCTTGCATTGTGCCACACTAAGCCCACACTTAAAATGGAATTTGACATTACATGGTACAATGGAGTCAGTAAATGGCATTCTTTAGAGCTCTTGCAACAAAGTCAACCCTTCCCTTAAGTGGTTGAAAGCTCGAAGCTAGAAAATACTACTTGTTTACTATTCTGTGAAGAAAACAGTATGTATTTTGCAGTTTTGCTTTCATTGCAAGCTCTGATGGGAAAATGGAATGAGCTTAACAAAAGTCTAATAAATGTGGCATGTCTGCTCCCTCCCTCAGCTCAATAACTTTGATACAGACAGATCAAGATGCTACTTGCAATTCAAATGTTCCAAGCAGATGAAATGCCTTTTTTTTTTTTTTGCACAAATGGCAAAAGATCCTCAGTGAACTGTTTCATTTTGTTTTTTAAGGGGGGAAAATTATAACGTAGCGCAGCGCACAGAAAACACAGTCATACCGGACAAGGCATACATGGCAAGGTCAAGTTGCCCAAACCAAAAATGAAGACAACGCCCACATTCTCAAATAATAACATAGCCACCAGTATTTCAAACATGAAAATAAGAGACATCCCTATGTATAGATAAGCTCAGAGGCATTGCCTAATGGACAAAAGGTAGATGAGACCCTTTTAAGACAGGACCCACACACTTTGTGCATAACGCTAAAGCAAACCATTGCTAAGCATGAACACATGATTGTTTGGATGCTTGGCTGCTTTGCGACCCCTCAGTCCTCCTGCTGCTGTGCAACCCATTAAAAATCCATGGTTTGGCTTTGTGCCACATCTGATCCTGGGTTCATAGTTTGACTCACACTAGACAATCCAGGCCACCCTACAGGGAGGACTGGGGGAGGCCATGATTTCTGCTGTGACATCTACATGTTCGCACTTAACTATAGTTTGGCTCAACATTACACGTGAACTGGGCAGCAGACAGGGCACAAGAAACAAAGAGGGCACAAGACAAAATTCACTCACATGGCACACAAAGGTACGCTATATATCCCACCTTAATGGTGCAATCCTGTGCACGTCTCTTAAAAATTAAGTCCTGTGGAATGGGACTAATTTCCAGGCATGTATAGGATGAGATTTTTTTGGGGAAACCCCATATTCTAGATCATCTGGTATCCTAATCTTTCAGGATCATTGGAAATAAGGCAGAAAGCACTGTAAATATGTTAAGATACATTATTTATGATTGAACCAAGTTGTTGGGTGTCCTGCTATGCATTACTTTTGATATATGCAGAATTTCTCATCACACAAAGCAGTCTTTGATGAGTAGTTCTGTGAAACCAAAGACTTCATAGTGCTGCATCTACGAAGTTGAACCGATGAGAGGTTTTTTTAATGTTTAAACTATCTGAAAAAAGTGTGCTTGAGGAGGGGGTGATTTTCAGATAATGCAGGTTAGATTTCTCAACAATCAAACCACAGTATTCCGTAAGCAACTCAAGAGCAATCTCTCTTCCTCCAAGGGTTTCAGAGTAGCATATGTAGAGCAAACAACTCTTGGAACTGTGAAATCGAAGATGGAGAGGAAACCAACATTCTTTGAAAGACTATAGTGATAGAACACTATAGTTTGGTGAGATACCTTCACACCTCAGTTTCACCAAGCATAGATTACTCTCATTGATGACTTTACCACATGGTGATGATGCCCGAACTTTTCCCACATGGGAATCTGTGGCAGAGAAAAATTACACAATGTTCAGGGTAATAAAGCCGCCCAGAGTGGCTGGGGAAACCCAGCCAGATGGGTGGGGTATAAATAATTTTTAAAATGTTATTGTTGTTGTTGTTATGGTATTCTTATTAAATCTGGCCCTAATAGTCAATTTACAGAAAAAGTTATTTACATTTAAAGTAATATACTTTGTCAATCTCAAAGCTTTAGTGGCATATAAATATACTTTTGTCATCTTCATTGCTTGGGCCTCAGTGAAATGATCATCAGTGATAGGTCTTGCATCATTATGAAGTGGAATAGATTGGGATTGCAGAGTTCTGTGTTCAACTTTGTAGGCAAATTTTCTTATGCTGATTCCTAGGGCTTCCAGCTAATATAAGAGATGTTCAGGGATGAGGTGAGGAGACTAAGCACCAGTGGCTTCTTTAAAGGGGCAATGATTAGACTGTTTTCCTTAGGGCAGAAGCCTGTAAACTGGTTCTGCCCAGGCCACTTGGAAAGTAAATAATGGGAACTTCACTATTTCAGTGCAAAATTTGGACACACAGTTTATTATCAAGAGCAGGCATCCCCAACCTTTGGCCCTCCAGATGTTTTGGACTACAGTTCCCATCATCACTGACTACTGCTCTAGTTAGCTAGGGATCATGGGAGTTGTAGGCCAAAACATCTGGAGGGCCGCAGGTGGGGGATGCCTGATCAAGAACAAAAACAGCTTTCCTTTTTCTGCTAACTGCAGGACATGGTTTGCAGTATTTTATTGCTACAATTTGTTTTCTCATACATTTAATGGCTAGAGCATTTAAAAAAATAATTTGCTTTACTGGAAAGAGTCTGGTATGGGACATAATAGAGCTCTGTATTGAGCTGTTTAGATGCTGACTGTAGAACACCCCCCCCCCCCGGATGATACCCAGCTAAATCATGTTCAGGGTCTGGTCATGAGTAAAACAGGAGATCACCCTATGGTTTTAACACTACTTGGTATTTATTAGCACATATGTTATTAACTTAATATTATGGTTCTCGTCATAAAGCAACTATTAGCCGCATCATTATCTGCTATGATGAATTGGACTGCATTTCTACAGCCTAAGGTGTAATACAAATCACTGAATACTCCTAGAATCAGTTGTTAATTCCTATACATGCCTTGGGGGTGCAGGTATCATTGGGAAGAATACAGCATTCCTCTCAACACAGATATCCAATATGCGGTAAATATATAAGCCATTGCTTCGCCTTTCAGTATTTAGTATTACTGACCTCCTATCACGCAAGCTAAGCTATCAGAAAGCAAGCAGCTAATCTCATTCAACACTATTTTAGACATGCTTGCAAGCTTAGGCGTGCCCACCTGATTCTGCCCCCCCCCCATTTTTACCATATCCCCATGTCATGTCATAAACTGCTTTTAAAAGTCCCCTCAATTTCAAAGTGCATTGCCCTGTAGCTTAAAAAGCTGCTCTTCAAGAAACTCTAGCTTAAAATCCCCATGGCCATGCAGAATGAGCTATGCTTTTCTGCCCGTGTGTTAATTAAGAGGCAATACAGAAGCTGTAGTAAGAACATAAGAAGAGCCATCAGGCCAATGGGCCCACCTAGTCCAATGTCCTGTTCTCAAAGTGGCCACCCAGATGCTTGTGGGAAACTGGCAAGCAGGACCTGAGCACAAGAGCCTCTCCTCTCCTGCAGTTTCCAGTAAGTGGAATCCAGAAGCATTATAGCCTCCCAACTGTGGAGGCAGAGCATAGCCATTGTGGCTAGTAGCCATTGATAGCCTTCACCTCTATGACTGTCAGAACTGCCAGCTGCCTTGAGTTGCGGCGCTCAGGAGAGGTAACAGTCCAGAAGCCCAGCCATATTTTACACTCTTTATTGCTTCTTGGCGTATTTACAAGTAGTTCAAAAAAGCGATCCGATCATCACGGAGAGTTGTTCCGCCTGACATCTTTCCTCTTGTGGTGGGGCCAGCACAGCCACCTTCCCAGACCCCTCCTACTTCCCCTGTGATGAGAGGCACTGGCTCTCGGAAGTACCCCCTCCCTCTCAGAATCACTCCCCTCTGACCCCCCTTCTTCCCCTTCCCTTCCCTCTGAAGACGAAAAGCTGCTGATCAAAGGGGATCTTTCCCGGTAACCTCCCATTCCTCCCTCCCTCGCTGTCTGTAGTTCCCTGACAATGACATTGCCCAATTCTCTTTCAAAGCCATCTAAGTTGGTGGCTATAACGGCTTCCTTTGGGAGCAAGTTCCATAGCCTATGTCCTGGATGAAGAACAGTCTTTTCTCTGTCCTGAATCTTCCAACATTCAACTTCACTGGGCGCCCATGTATTCTAGTGTTACGAGAAGAGAAAAACATCTCCCCTTTCCACATGCCATGCTTGGAACCAAAAGTGCTGCACCAACAAGTACAAAATAACCCCTCTGCAGCACCACGAATCCAACTCAATGGTGTAACGTTGGAAAATGTCGATCACTTCTCCTACATAGGCAGTTATCTTTCCACAAGGGCTAACACTGATGCCAAAATCCAGCATCGCCTGAGCTCAATGAGTGCGGCTTTCTCCCAATTGAAGTGCAGAGTGTTTGAGGACATTTGCAGGCAAACCAAAATGCTTGTTTACAAAGCTATTGCACTACCAACCTTACTATATGCTTGTGAAGCATGGACCACTTATAAACACCATCTCCAACTCCTTGAAAGATTCCATCAACGGTGTCTCCAAAAAAGTTTACACATCACTTGGGAAGACAGGCGAACTAATATCAGTGTACTGGAAGAAGCAAAGATCACCAGTGTTGAAGCAATGATTCTTCAACATCAACTTTGTTGGACTGGTCATGTTGTGCGGATGTCTTCCAAAGCAACTACTCTATTCCAAACTTAAAAATGGAAATTGTAATGCTGGTGGTCAACAAAAGAGGTTTAAAGACTGTCCCACGGCAAATCTAAAAAAAGTAGTATAAACACTTGACAACTGGGAAACACTGGCCTGCGAGCAATCCAGTTGGAGAACAGCCTTTACCAAAGTTGTCATGGGCTTTGAAGACACTCAAGCTCAGGACGCAAGGGAGAAATGTGCTAAGAGGAAGAGACGCTTGGCAAATCTACACCGTGATCAACTCCCACCCGGAAACCTATGTCCCCACTGTGGAAGGACATGTGGATCCAGAATTGGCCTCCACAGTCTCTTATGGACTCATTGTTAAAACCGTGCTTATGGAAGACAAAGAAGAAGAAGATGCCATGCTTAACTTTATAGACTTCTATCATGTCACTTCTGACTCGCCTTTTCTCTAAACTAAGAAGTCTCCAATGCTGCAGCCTTTCCTCATATGAGAATTGTTCCATACCCTTGATGATTTTGGTTGGCCTTATCTGAATTCTTTCCAACTCTATGATACCCATTTTAAGGTGAGGCGCCCAGAACTATACACAATATTCCAAATGTGTTTGCACCATAGATTTGTATAACTGAATCATGATAACAGTAGTTTTGTTTTCAGTTCCTTTCCTGATGATCTCCAGCTTTCTCACAGCAGCTGTGTCACACTAGGTCAACATCTTAATCAGTCACCACCAGTTCTGACCCCCTGAGAGTATATGTGAAATTAGGAATTTTTTTTGCATTGACATGCATCACTTTATACTCAATTGCATTTGCCATTTTACCACCCATTCACTCAGCACTCAGCACTGAGAGATCCTTTTGGAGTTCTTCATAATCTCCCTTTCTTTTTCATTATCTTGAACTACTTGGTATCATCAGCAATCCTGGCCACCTCACTGCTCACCCCTAACTCTAGATCATTTATGAACATGTTAAAAAGCACAGTAGTGATCTCTTGGGAGAACTCCACATTTTGCACCTTTCCAGAGTACTATTCCTAGTCTCTTCTTCCTGCTACTTAACCAATTCCTGCTGCTATGCTAAGCTTACTCAGGAGTCTTCATTGAGGGACCTGGTTGAAAGCAAGTACACTATGTACCAAGTGAAAAGTATTCACCCCGGCTTAGCTTGGTTCCTGCTGAAGTGTCTTGTGGGGGGGCGGAGTGTTTCTTCCTGATGCCATGTCTAACAGAAGCATGACATGTAAAAATAAGCTGGTAAATCTTTTCCTAGCTTAATAGTAAGTAGTGAGAAGAACTTCACTAGCACAATGTGTGTGTGTGTGTGTGAGAGAGAGAGAGAGGGGGGGGGGGAGGGAGGGAGGGAGAGAGAGAGAGAGAGAGAGAGAGAGAGAGAGAGAGAGAGGTAGTGGTTGATGTTAAAGAGAAGCAAGAGAAAGGCCATAAAATAATGTTATATTGTTTAATATAATAGAAACTCCCGTGACCTAGTTGATGTGTTCTGTAGCTTCACCGGAATACTGTGGAAACTTCCTGACTAAGCAAGTCAGTCACATAAGAGGAAAGGAGGCAGGGAGCATAAAGAGAAATATTTCAAAAAGGTCAAAATATTCTACTTGCATATTTCAGTTTTCTGTCATCTTCAAAGCAAGAGAAGCCCTTGAACACAAATTACGGTCAGGTGAATGTCAACTGCTGCATACCACACAGAGAGTGAATGTAGGGCAAAACGAAATAAATATTTACTGCGTAGTTCATAACATTTTTTGCCAATAAAAGTTATGTAAATTTGTGAAAGTACAAATCCAACCACACATGTGTGAGATTCATTCATATAGAGCTCCAGGGGTTGAAATTCTGCTTCATTTTTAATCACTGTGGACATCGGAAAAACAAAATAAAAAAAAGCCCCGAGAACATTCAGGCGAGGGTAAAATTTGCCTCTAATCTATCTGAGGCCCTTTTTGCGAATATTGCGCCTGCGTTGCCATGACAACGCCACCACATCTCAGAACTCAAAAAGCGACAGCACTTTCGATTCTCACCTTTGGCCATTTTATTGAGAACCATGTCAATTAGGATGTAGGTTCCACTTCTTCCCGCACCGTCACTACAGAGAGGGGGGGGGAGAGGGGGAAAAACAACAATAGCCCATGATCAATTCAACATGCTCAAAACCCCGACAGAAATGCGATGCTGGAAGTAGAGTAGCATAAAGGGCTGAGTTGAGGTGGAAGGATGATATACGTTAGACAAGCTTTCTTTAACAAACTGTCCTCACAAGCTTGGCAGCTGTTATATTATTATTTGGGTAAACTCTACAGTTCTGCAAGGTGAATTTGTATTTTCGTTAAGGGCAAATACTTGCTTATTTTGGAAAGACTTCTCCAAATATTTTTGAAGAGTACTGTGATAAAGTAAGTAATTCTAGAAGCCAAGTATCCATGATCAAGAGCTGTTCAATCAGGTCTGTTAGCAAAAAGCTAAAAGGACAGAACAGCATCTTCTCCAAATGACTGCTCTCCCCGGTATCTGAGCTTACAGGAACATTCATGTCAACAAACCAACCTTACAATCACTTGCATCTTCTTAAACTGGGCGGGGGGAAGGATTGTATTGTTTCCTTATAAATTAATTGAATACTAGCCACCTGGGCTTGGGGAAAAATGCTGCCGATTTCCTTTTTCTTTAATATAGAAGCTGGCTTGGTTAGGGGGGAAATAGCACACAGCTTCTGAAAGTATTTCTAACCCTCCTTGGAACACACACAATAATTTTGGAGACTTCCGAGTGATCCATGTGAAGATGTCAAGATCCTTAATCTGAAAGCAGTTTCCGTTTGCTGTTAGAAACCAGCTTCTAATTGGAAAGGTGTTAGTTTTCATAGATGTTGCCAGTATACAAAATTAAGATTCTAAGCAATCAATTTTTCTTGCCCTTTCCCCCAGTTTTTAAGGTGGCATTTTTGTGACTATGCTTGACAGAGAGAGGGGGAGGGAGATATATCACTTAAAATAATTCACTTTTGTTGATTTTCTTTACCTACAAAAATTATTTCTGGACTGGAGGGGTGTGGCGAGAAGACAGTGGTGTTACTGTAGTTTTGAATGCATTCTGATTTAAGTACAATTTACTAGATCAGGGGTGTGGTTTTTAACCACAGAATTAACGTTTTGATATTAGGCATTGGACTTAGTGTCAATAGAAATAATTGAGCGATTAAAAAAATTTATTTGACAAGGATATCGTAATATATGTAAAAATTAGAAGGCATGTGTTTCTTCTCTTTTATAGCAAAATAAACTGTGCCAGTCCAGGCAAATTCAGAAGTCTACTAGAGTCTTGAAAATGGCACAATTCCCTGAGTTTTACGCAACGCAGCCTCGAAACTAGCAGGGTTTTCTGGTTATAAACCACAGTCTATGAACTCTCTTATTTGGAAGCAAATTATTAGCTGGCTTACCAAATAATATGCTTCTTGGAAGTTGATTCTGTTCAGCAGTTCCTTAGTCTCAAACCTCTTCCCTTCCTATGAGCTTGTGGCATTATGACCATGGAGGGAAAAAGACAGGCAGCCATGGACCAAATAAAGGCAGCTTGGATTCCCCAGTTCTGAGTCTCCCACACCACACCAGTCCTTGAATTGAACAAAGTATGGAATCCATGCCTAAACTGTATAACGAAATTTCTCTCAAAGCAGTAACACGTGGTACTGGGAAAAGTAATGTTTGAAGGCTTTTGAAATAAATGTTCAGTGAGCTGCCGAGCAAGTAACAAGGCCTATTTATTTACAGATGCAGAGAGGGTGAGGCTACAATCCTACACTGATTTACCTGGGAGTAAAACCCCATTGAACTTGATGTGACTTACTTCTGAGCAGGTATGTGATAGTGCTGTTTGGTGCCTGTGTGCACTGTACAGTTGTAGGTCGGAGGGAGAAGGAAGAATTGCTGGTGAGATGGTATTGAGACCCCACTGGTTATTTCTGATGGGCTTAAGCAACTTTCATGTTTTCATGGTGAAATCTGAAGTGTGATGAATCTCCCCATTTACTAGAGACTCTCCTCGTTAGCAAATACAAATGTTTTTTGGGGCAGAACAATAAGGAACAGCTTTTGCTCATTTGGCAAATCAAGCTACAGAATCATTTGCATATTTTGTTCAGTCCATGCAATCTCCTTGTGAGCCTCTTTTGAGGGTGGGTTGAAAATGGTACTTGCCTGCAATGGACAATTACCGGACAAGAACGACCCCTGTAGCACTTGTTTACTTTTCTGTAATAAAACAAATATAGACATTGAGAAATATATTACTTTCTGAAGTAATCAGAAGCATTCCAAAATAAAGTATCTTCTACATTTTAACCCCCCCCCCAAAAAAAGATGGCTTGGCATATTAAAGTAGCTCAACCTAGGCTATGATCTTCCAACCCGTTTTCCCAGTTAAAGGCTTAATGAAATTGTTAGGGCAATGGGTGCAATTCTCCAATCATTCCTCCTATAAAATAGCCATCAGGGCACATTTTTTAGTGGACACTGCCATAGATAAACCTACATAGTCACAGAATAGCAACCTTCGAAACAGCCAGTCTACCTATCAAACAAGATTGTCGCTGCCCAGTGCCTTTATGCAAAGCCAAGCCCAAATCACATGGAAGTGTTACAACACAGACATATTAGTTATATGCTAGACCGTGTAAACATTCGTGCTAACCCAGTGGGCTATTGCAAATGGAAGCTCCTGTACATACATGTCTTCTTGAATTCTTGAGTCAAAAGAAACAGAATTTTCACACATAACAGTAAAACGCTTTTTAAAATATAACTTCACACATTTGTAATGCAAATGAATGTAAAATCTACAGTTGATAGAAGGCATATTCCATTTGAAGAGCACTTTTTCAAAAGATAAAACCTCACCAATCAGCTGTTTGGCAGGAAAGGGGAAATCAGGTAGAAGTCCCCCCCCCCCAACTTGCTTCTGATTAGTAGGAGTTAATCTTTGAAAAGGGTCTCTGTGTGTACACTGCTAGATGCTTGATTGGAGATGCATAGGACCCATTTGGTACATGCAGTTCCTCACTGTGAGGAAACCTGGTTTCACATACATGCAGAAGCTGCAAACCTGACCCCCCCCCGGCCCCCGGTCCAATTTGGGTACATCTTTCTGCTCCTCAGTAACTCCCACATACTAAAACAGCATGAGATAAGACTGAAATATCCTGTTGTTCAGCAAAGAAACAATGAAAAAAAATGCTATCAGTGGCGTTTTTAAAACATCAACATAAGATTGTTTTAGCAATGTTGTTCACCCTGGTTTCTTGCTGTTCATGCCATGTGTAGAAGAGGACAAATAAATTTGGTCCTCTTATGTTAAATCTTGCAATTATTCTGCACTGGTGCTCTTCCACATTTTTGCTGAAATTGACGTCTCTTAGTTTCAAAGTAACTGTATTTAGAAATGAAATGTAGAAGCTATATTCCTGGAAGAGCAGGGTGGGGGGGTGGGGACAGTCGGAGACCATTGAGGCCTTCATTGTTCTGTTTTTCAGAGAAATAGAATCCAGCTAAGCCTATTTTCCCTCACGTCACAAAGTTGCCTTGGGCATTTTAGCGCCTCAACTTTAATTCCCATCTGTAAAATGGGAACATTAGTGATCTATCTTACAAACTTGCTGCAAGGATGGGCATTAGAGGAGCTCTACTGCGTCAGATTAAAGTCCTTAACAACTATCATGGATAGATTTAAAATGGGAAATAAGTATTTCATCTAAAATTGAAACCCAGCAGCCCACAGATCCTGCTTAAATGTTTCTGTGGTGTGGGTGGTGGTTGTTTTGTTTTTGTTTTTACTATGTACTTTATAGTTTTATTCTATATTTTATGCTGTGAACAGCCCTGAGAAACTCAGATGAAGTGTGGTATACAAATTAGAAATTTATAATAATAATAATAATAATAATAATAATAATAATAATAATAATAATAATCTGAGTTCTGCAGGGTATTTTTGTGTCAATTGGGCTATAGGTTTTAAATAAAGCCCATTGAAACTAAAAAAAAACACCACCCCTCTGTTTTTCTGCAAAGTGCAATTGGGGGCTTACTACAAATAAAAATCTTCAAAACATACCACAGAAATAGGTAAGATTTTTGAAGCAGTGGCATCTTTAGGCAAAGCATATCCAGACTATGGCTTAAATCTAAAGGACCACAAAATTAGTTCCAACGTGCCCGAAGGGACTTTGAGCTTTTGTTTCTCAAAAAACCATCCCACTGCCACATGGCAAGCTGCTTTCAAAATCTAAGTGTCTTCCAAAAGCAGTTTGTGATTTGCAAGGGGATCTGCCGTTCAAAAGGAAAAAAAATCCCAAATCCACTAGGGATTCCCAAGCCTATTAGTGCACCCAACTTGGCTCTTTAGCTTTTGCCTTTTCCATTTCCACACTAGGGCTGCCTCTCAACAAGGGTCATCGTTTTTGTAGTATTGTTTCAGTGCAGACCTCAACACGGTCACATCACCAAATTGTGGTTTGATTAGCAGGACTGCTCAGTGGGTTCCCCCTCTTCCCATCTCATGCTGACATTCCTCTTCCCTTTGGTTTCGCAGATAGCTGGTTAGCATGGCAGGTACACTGATATATTCACTAACTATATCCCTTCAGGCATAATCATGTGAGGGATCGCCTGGGCTCTGCCCTCCATCATGGTAAAGTGAGGAACCTTTGGTTTTTCCAGGACTCTAAATAGCAAAGAATTCCTTCTTTACACAGCTATGCTCCAGTTAATAGCAATTTAGAATGGCAGTGAGGGAGTGGAGCTAGTGCATGCCTCCTCCCCTCTACTCAGTAACAGAAAACCTGAACAGGGCTTATATACTAAGCCCAAGCAAGTGTTCACAAACCCACTTTGACCATAGTTTGAGGCTTACTATAGCATGGTTAGCAAAAGCACTATATCCATAATGGAAGGGCATTTCCATTTAAAATGGAGGAGTTGGGAACCTGAGGGGTACTCCCAACTGCCCACCATGTGGTAAGGTAAAAAGGTAAAGGACCCCTGGATTGAGGTTGAGGCACTAAAATGCCCAAGTCCATGGGGTGCGGCGCTCATCTCACTTTCAGACCGAGGGAGCCAGAGACAGCTTTCCAGGTAATGTGGCCAGCATGACTAAATGGCTTCTCTGGCACAACGGAACACCATGACGGAAGCCAGAGCACATGGAAACGCCATTTACCTTCCCCCTACAGCAGTACTTATTTATCTACTTGCACTGGTGTGCTTTTGAACTGCTAGGTTGGCAGGAGTTGGGACAGAACAACAGGAGCTCACCCCGTCATGGGGATTCGAACCATTGACCTTCCGATCAGCAAGTCCAAAAGGTTCAGTGGTTTAGATCCCAACCATGTGGTAGAGGTTGGTCTGTTTGGGCAAATGGGGCAATGTCCCACCAACCTTAATCTACCTTCAGTTGGCCGAGACCTGCCTGGCATTCATCACTTACAAGCAGTCCAAGGGGTGGGCACTGTCTGTGAGCTTCCTCCTCATTATTTCCACAATGCCCTGGTAGAAATCAGCAGGGAGGAGGAGGATGGGGACAAAACCAGCATTAGTTGGCTCTGCTTGTTCTTGGCTCTGCCTCCAGCTACCGTTGGGCTCTCTCTGCCTTCTGACCCCACCAGTCCCAATGGGCACCAGCCACCAATGCAACCATGACAGTATGGCAGCATCAACGGGCAGAATTATGTTTGCAATGATGTGCATTCTTGCAATGTTAAGTGTTGGATCAAATGGTACAATTGTCGTAGAGTGAATGGTTGAGTTCTCATCCTAAAGAATGAGGATATCAGACGCTTGTTTGAAATCAAGGTAGCATGATCAATTAGAGCCAAAGGCTTTCTGAGAGGTGGAAGTTTAACATTTTATCCTTTTCTAAGGGTAATACTTCCATTATTATCATTATGCTGAAATAGCATAGTCTTGGACTTGGAAAAAAGGCCTTGGGATAGAAATACACGACCAGCAGCTCATTAACGGTTGGTCTCCTGAATGCACAGCAAAAGCCAATTTACACTTCACGTGGTATGGCAGGTATGTTGGTGTTTGCTGTGTGACTGAGAGATGTGCCTCTCCAAGCACAGATGAACACATGCTAGCACTGCGGCTCCCTGGTGGACCTGTCCCTGTGTGTTTAGGGATGTTGCATTCCGCCCTTCACACTTGACAGCAACCAACAGCAGGCTACTCACAGGGGCATGTGAAGCGTTAATCAACTCCGAGGACTAGCTAGAAGTGTTAAGACATTTATTTTCATATTTCTGTTTCCCACGTATATGCCCATTAAAAATCTGCATGGCTCCTTACCTATAGATAATCATATGGGCAACTTAGCATAATTTGTCTTTTTTTTATTGACACCTGAATCGTATTTCATATTTCAGAAGGCATTTGAAAAGAATTATTTCAAAACAAGCTTTGCTGAGAAATAGCTTTGGAACATTGAGATATACATGGTTTCATTCAAAGTTTAGTCCTTTGAAACTCAGTAAAAAAACTTTTTGGATAAAGTAAGGTTCTGGGTGTTTTAATATTTATTTATTATTAAGTCTATATGCTGCACCTTCTTCAAGGAGCCCAGGGTGGCAAACACGGCAATACTAAAACGATACAATTAAAACTTCTAAAAACAGTTAAAACATCTAAATGCAATCACCTACTGTCAAACTAATTATTTTAGGTTTGCCAGGGATAGAACTGTCAACGATTAAACACTGGGTAAATAGGAATGTTTCTGAATTTCTCCTAAAAGTTAATAGTGAGGGAACTGACAGACGGGACAAACACTGAGAAGCCCTTGTCATGGGTAACTGCCTACTGGGCAACCCCTGATGGCGACAACATCGTAGGGTTCAAGTTGGTTGATATTGGAGAATGTACTCTCTTGCGTAATTAAGTCCCAAGCCATTTAAGGCCTTATATGCTAGTAGGTAAAGGTAAAGGTACCCCTGCCCGTACGGGCCAGTCTTGACAGACTCTAGGGTTGTGTGCCCATCTCACTCAAGAGGCCGGGGGCCAGCGCTGTCCGGAGACACTTCCGGGTCACGTGGCCAGCGTGACACCGCTGCTCTGGCGAGCCAGAGCTGCACACGGAAACACCGTTTACCTTCCCGCTAGTAAGCGGTCCCTATTTATCTACTTGCACCCGGGAGTGCTTTCGAACTGCTAGGTTGGCAGGCGCTGGGACCGAACAACGGGAGCGCACCCCGCCGCAGGGATTCGAACCGCCGACCTTTCAGTCGGCAAGCCCTAGGCGCTGAGGCTTTTACCCACAGCGCCACCCACGTCCCTTATATGCTAGTACTAATACCTTAAATTGGGCCCAGTAGCTCACTGGCAGCCAGTGTTGTTCTCTAAGGACCAGTGACACATGATCCATTGGTCTGCCCAACTTACCAACCAAGCAGCCACATTCTACACTAGCTGCATTCTCTGGAACATCTTCAAGAGCAGCCCCACATAGAATACATTACAGTAGTCCAGGTGGGAGCTATCCTGAGCCAGGAATGGCCAGAGCTGGCAAACCAGCCTAAGCTTGGCATAAGCCCTCCTAGAAGCCACTTGAGACTCCAGTGACAAGTTGGAATCCAGGAGTACCCCAAAACTACAAACCTATTCCCTCAGAGGGAGTACAACCCCTCAAATAATAGGTTGAACACCTAATTCCTGGACCCAGGAACACCAGGAACCAAATAAAGTACATACATACACATATAAATATATACATTTACACGCACGCACACTTCAAGAGGGAGGAAGAGGAGGAGAAGAGGAGGAAGAATTAACTAGGAAAGAATGATTAGTAATACAAACCAACCCTTGGTTCATTGAGTGAAAAAGAAATCACCATGCAAACCATCAGCAAGCAAAGGTCAGAGGTCGTTAGAAGCTCAGAAAAGGGGTTTCCCATATTGTCCCTGCAGCAGAGTCACAGTTTCCAATGATCACTTTTGTGACTATGCAACTGGGCTTATATTACTAGCTGCAACATCACAAAAATGACACTGGCAACCGCTAATTAGCTGGCAAAATAAGAATTTGACCATTTTTAAAGTGAGCAGTGTTAGTAAATGCCATTGCACACAGCAAGCAGTGATAGCATAATATATATTTTAAGCAAAGCCCTCACATGTGATGCTAATTATCTTTTAGCTTAGCAGTGTCTCTTTAAAGTGTAAATGTGCTCCCTCTGGGCTCAAGGAATATTTAATTACACATTATCAGTGCATGACTAACAAGCTAGTCCAGAGTTTAAACGATTGGTCTATTGTTCAAAATAAAATTAGGTTTCTATAACCATTAAAACTGACCAGTGTTTTCAGGAGAAGTTTCATTTATCAAGAGCTGCATTCTGCATGGATATTTTAAGCTTATGGAGGGAAGAAAAATCTGCCTTCATTCACCAATTGATACTAGATTTCACAATATTTTAATTCACCTACTCAACACAATACAATCTGAAACATTGTCTAATATAGAGGAACAAAAGAAGTGCAAGCTTGTTGTTTTCAGAATCTCACAAAATTTGCTTCCAGGAGTGAAAAATGCACATATATTTCAGAAGCTCTGGGACAAGCTAATTTGGGGGGGATCCAATTTTTCTTGGTGATATTTTCTTAGTTGTTTATATTTGCATCTATACATACAAACCTATGTAAGCATATAAAATACATACATTTACAAATATATATTTGTATAAACATACTGGATGCGTGTCAAAACATTAAAAGGATGGGAGTCACACTTAGTAAGACTTTATCTGAGTATCTGTAGTTGCAAAAAAAGGGAAAGTAGCTAAGCCAGAGGTACTTTTTTCTGAAAGTGTGAAACATTAAATTTCAATATCAAGGGAGGCAGTGTATTTATTGCTCTGGCTGATCTTAAATTGCTTCAGTTGTAAGGTAATTACAATTGTCAATATACTTAAGTTCCCTTTAAAAAGAGCATGGAGGGTTTTATTTCCCTTAAAATATATAAAATTGATTCTATTTAAAAGCAAACAAACTGTGAATAGCTTTTAAACATTTACCTGAAAAGCACCTCCACTACATATAGATTACATTTTCATTTTATTTTCTTTTAAAACCAGCTGGCTTCTAACTCAAGTCACTCCAACCTCTACTTCTGTGGCCTTCTGCCTTTGATGGAGCATTGAAAACGGGCTTGTAACCTTTACCCCTTGGTGACTGCAGCAAGAAGAAATTATTGCTGTCTACCAATGCTGGTGTTCTGATTTTGATTTTGATTTTTTTTTTTAGCTGAAGTAAGCAAAACCTGGATATGTAGAACTGCAACACTGGTACTTAAACAATGCAGAAACCTGAAAAATCTGTGGCTTGGATTCAGATTAAGTTAATCATACCCAGTCATGACAAATCCCACTAATTTAAAAGCAACTAAGTTAAGTCAGGATTCAACCGTGGGCCATGTAGCCTGCAAACAGAAATCAACATGTGCAAAGCTTTTCAAGACGCAACTGTAAGCCACATAGACCATTCCCCCTTTTAGATGTGCCAGTGCGCATTTTTACGACATGCCTCATAAGAGCATTTATTTAAGAGTGCAAGTTCAGAGGACTCAACAATGGTATTTTATCAGAAGTAGCATTAAATGGAAGAACTTTCATATAAGCGGTACTGCGATTTGCACATTCCAATGAACTAGTGTGCGACTGTCAATGAACTCTGCTAAACAACATCTTAGCATACCTTCAAAATGCGAGGAGGGACAGTCCTTAGAAACAATGTGGAATTTCAGAAGCTACCTAGACAGTTGGAATATCAAAAGCAATACCAGGCCACTACCCAAAACTAGGCAGCAGATTCTTGTTGCGAAACAACTGTGAGAGTGACCAAAAATGTTTTCAGTACACATGGCAGCCTGGAAATGTCACTCTTGACCCTAGGAGGTCTGGGATGGAGAGGGTTAGGTAGACTAGCACACCTCATGGTTTCTCAACCCACAAGAAGCAGCCAGTTTAGTACCCACTTTAAGATGCTTCTCCCATGAGATGCATTCGCTGGCATCTTTAATCTTCATATTTAACCTTGTTCTAATTAATGCAATTGGGTTCATTTCGCTTGATGCCCCAAGCAGGGCATGGTGACATTACCTTGACACATTGGCATGACTTTAGCAAAAGGGCTCCATGCATGAACTGCACCTGAAGGCAGACACATGCGGCGCCAATGCCTGGCTGTGCAGGCAAAGTTTCCCTACTGTGGCCACTGCATATAATGCAAACAAACACCTTATGCATAGATAAAATCGCTGCTTTAGATTCCAAGTTAGCACACTGATCATGGTGCCAGAAATACAGTGTGCCATTATTTACTTACACACAGAATCCATTTGCACCACTACATCTGCCTACAACTCCATGGCTAACATAGCATTCAAAGTATCCACTGGTTTAGGATAATTCCCTGGTTCCCGACCGGGTTCTTAAGTGGGATTATTTCTTCTGCATGGCAGTTTTTTAAAATGTGAAACTATGGGCAGCTATTCAACCTAGAAAGAATTTTTTTTGGGGGGTCATATATCTTGAGTTTCCTTATGAACAACTTTTGATGGCATTCTAGGTGGCACTCAGAAACAGTCCCAGAAGCATGTCTGACTCACCAGCCACTATATGCACCTAACTTAAAACTATTCACTCTTTGTGTTGTACCTGCGAAAATCCAGAAGGGACCTTGTGGAAGTGGGCACTTTCTGGTCATGCCAGGTAAGGAAATGGAACTGTGTCACGGTTCGAGTCTCATTGGTTTGTAGGTTTTTCAAGTAGAAACTTCTCACAAGGAAATCTTCACACCAGATGTGCTCTGAGACCAGATTTACCTGCCATTGCACGAAAAATATAAAAGTGAATTAAATATGGAATACAGCAGATAATCACACACATGGCATGTTCTATCGGGAATATCTGAGATTTCAAAATATCCTCTTTTGGACAGAAAACATGTGCCTTGTTGGAGTGGGCTTATTTAGGAATTTTTCTTATTTTGTTTATTACTTGAAATTTACTTCCTTTTAAGTCAAATACATATTTTTGACAATCTGCTCCAATGGGAAAAGTTGTATGAACTTAAAATGCCACTTTTCCAAACAAAAATGGCCCACGTAAAGCAGCCTATACTATTAAACTAGCAATAAACACAATAAAAAACCCTTATTATCATAAACAACACAATAATAAAATGCAGCAAAACGTGGGTGCTACCCACCAGAGAAGCAAGGAGGGGGAGCTTCTCACAAGAGCCCCATGAAATCTCATGAAACTTTCACAGGATCCCACGGGGCTCTTGTAAGATCTCTCTGGAGCCTAGAGGTTGACCCACTGACCCAGGTAAGCGAGGCTTCAGTGGGGGTTTGGGGACACAGAACGACAACTTTCTCGTTTTGCCTCACACACTGAAATGGACTAGACTGCCCCTGCTGTTTGGTCACAGAGAAGTAATGTGGCTTGAGTTACCGGTATTTGATGAACAGCCGGTTAGTCTTATTAACTTAAAAAAGTGTTTTGTATCTCAAGCCTAAACATTTGTGCTGGATGGACCTAGCATTGTCAGTGGTAAGGGATATGTTTTTCATTAAGGCTCTGGACTCAACCCTAGACACCTTGAAGCTGTGAACACAATACTGAACTACATGGACCAGTGGTCAGGCACAGCATAGCAGTTTTAAATTCAGTGGTACCTTGGTTTGCATGCGTCTTGGTTTGCAAACATTTTGGATAACAAACAAGTCAAAAGTGTGTGTCCCGGTTTGCAATCTTTTTTTGGATTACAACCCATTTTTTTGGGATTACGAACAAAAAAATTTTGGAGGCCCCATTGGCGAAAGCGCGCCTTGGGTTACAACCTGTTTTGGTTTACAAACGGACCTCTGCAACGGATTATGGTTGTAAACCAAGGTACCACTGTATTCCCAATGCAGAATCAGGCCCCTGCGATACCAGAACAGGATTGCTATGCATGGCAATTGGTTCATTCCATTTACAAATAGGATTTGATTTTGATTTAAGCCTCTTAATTCTGCTTAAATCCAAAAACTCTTATCTTAAGTTGTTTTAATACGATCACCAGTAATTCAACCTAATTTAGGCTTATATATATCTTAGCAAATATATATCTTTGCTTCTTTATCCTGCTTTAACATTAAGCAGAATCAGAGCTGATCCTGCACCAAAGAAAGTTGTAGGAGATGCAGATGGCCCTTCACACCTAGAAGCAGACACAGATAATGCCTAGAGAAACAAATTCACTATCCATACTTAAGCAAGGTTGGTTCAATCAATTTCTGTTCTGCATCACTTTGGCATGTATTCATGCCCCATTTCTGCACATATGCATTTTAAAAACAAACCATGAATGCAAATTACTCATTTATAGCCTTTATTTTTACACTATGCACATTTTTTAATTTTATCCTAAAATACAGAATTTAAAATGTATTTTGAGTTGTTTGTTTGTTTTTTAAGCCAAGAACTGCATTGCAAAATTTGGAGTAGCGTGAAATGCAAAGGATAATGACATTAGAATCCACACCTCAACGTACAGGAGGTGCTGTTCGAGTTAAGTTTGCATTCAAAAATAGGAAATTCCTTAAACATCTCTATCAAATGTGACTACTGCTTGTTGACCATCAGAGACACACAAAAAGAGGTCTGCCCTACCAGTCCTCACTGAATTCCTCCTCTCCCCCCGCCACTTGTGTATAATAAACTCTTTATCTGTTTTAATAGAAACAACAGTTGCAGAGGACCTGCCTGCAACAAAGTAGTGGTCAGGATGGAAACTTTAAAAGGTACCTATTTCGGTCCAGAGGGAAGCCCCACTGATGTATAAATGTATCTGGTTTTCAGCAGCTCATTATTGGTCAATTTGTTGTAATATACACATTTTTGCAAAGCAAAAATTTAATCCCTAATATGTTTTTGTGTGTTGTTCTCAAGTGAATAGAATGTGAAAGATGGTGGAAGTCTACCTCCTATGCACTATCTGTTAGGAATTATGGTTGACATAGGTTTCGCTCAGGACTTGGCACCCTATATTATTTAGTAAGCTTTTATAGTGGAGTCACAATGCCTGGTCTTATAGCAAGATAGACCAGATTGTTGCAGCCACCTCAGTGCATTCTGCTATTTGGGGTGTCGCAGCTATGTACATCTACAGTTCTGAACTGAAAAAATGCTAAACAAAAATTAGCTTAATTATCAAAATCATAGGTAGGCCTTTTGATAGGGTGTGGGGCCTACAGCTGCTGTTAAATATTTATAGGCCAAATATTTTCTTATAATGTATACATTTTAATTCCCCCCTTATTTGTATTTTAAATGTGTGTGCATCTGTGTGTGTGTGTGTGTGAGAGAGAGAGAGAGAGAGAGAGAGCGCATTCTAATTTTCAAACCTCTTTGGTCATGTATATATTTAGAATCTGCACAGAATTGCTTTCCTGCTAACCGTTCTATCAAGATATGCATAGAATTTTCAATGAAGCTGAAATGATTCAAGAACCACAAGATTGCATTTTATGGTAGACCTCAGCTCAGTTTGCAGGTCAAATCCCATTAAGCAATATTTTCCTCTGTATGAAATCAATCCACACACTTACTGTCAGGTTTACAAGCAGATATTTTGTTTAAGTACCTCGTAGATATGGTAGAGGTTTGACCCTTCGTCTGGCCAATAGTGGTAGCACTGTTTGACTCCGTTTTCAGCAAGGGGTGTCAGCATGACAATAACGACACAGCCGTTTTCCCAGACCATCTGCACACAAAGAAAGACACCGTGGCCACACTGTGACTGCCTAATTACTGCATGACATGTATAATTACGGCACTCAGACACACAATCGAAATTTATTCCATTCACAGGAAATGTATTTCATTTTCATTAGACACTTTTTCTCTGCAGCTGCTTCCAAATCTCTGAATAAACTAGCGTCATATTTTGCATGTTCACATGAAATATTAAAGAATCTCCAAAGAATTCCTCCAAATACTTCTAAAATAAATTCTATGCCTTTCTTTACAATTATCTCCAGTTCTTTTTCACTTTCACACTCCCAATTTACAAAGGAAACAATAGTGCTTTTCGTAGAAAGTCTGCTGCATCATATTTGGTTGCAGTACGCAAACCCAATATGGATGTGTGTAATTAACAAAATAGCAGCAAAATCTGTCATGCTAAGTCAAAGAGAAATGCTGCTTCTTTTAGATGCCTGTCATGTTAAAAGATAATCAGTTGAGCTGTCATATTAATGCTAGAAAAACAGCAGACAGAAAAACAAAAACCAGTTGCCTTCTGGAGTTGTATTGGTGTAATACTTATTCTTCCCCTCCCATCCCAAATGAATCATCCTACAATAAGTCAATGGGTCTACTCAGTAGCAAAAATCGACACTACAGGTTTCAGATTTTACTCATAAATTTTTCAAGAAATACATGTAAAATAAAATATAATGCAACCTACCCTCTGGGCTATATTTCCCCAAAATATACAGATATCACCATGAACATATGATAACAAGGAAACTTCAACAGTGGGACTGTTTAATAATGTAGCGTCGCCCCAGAGCAAGCAAACAAGAATCTAAGGCACTCTCAATTAAAGGTCCGCTAGATGTTATTCATAGAAGCAACAAAACAAGCTAGGGTAGTATATCTGTGCTGGAAAAACAGCCTGTTGTTGAACAAAACCCCTCCTGAATTAATATGGAGCTGCATAATCAAGAAAAGTCTTCATTATTGTGGTGTACATTGATGCTATATTTGCATGCAATTTCCATTGTCTTTTTATTAGCATACAAAATTATCTCATGAAAAGGAAATTGGACTTACTGCAAA
Source organism: Podarcis raffonei (assembly GCF_027172205.1). Classification (NCBI taxonomy): domain Eukaryota; kingdom Metazoa; phylum Chordata; class Lepidosauria; order Squamata; family Lacertidae; genus Podarcis; species Podarcis raffonei. Next base: position 13,383,496 of record NC_070613.1, read on the forward strand.
GGGTTACGTTTATTTCGCAGAAATATTTATAAGCAACTGCATTGAAATGTAAATGGAGTAAACAAGAAAAGGGGGCATTCGGATAAGAAGCACAGGGATGTTACATTCAATTAAAAGCTTCCTTCTTTGTGGCACGGGGATTTATTTTTACCTTAATTTCATTTGCTTTATTTACACAACAATGACTCTTTTTAAAAGGAAAAAAGGGGAAAAAAGCCTTTGTACAAATTTTGGATAGCATTAAGACAAAGACAAAGGTATATTGTAATGCTAGGGACTACTTTTACACACTTTTATTGTACAACCTCTCTCTCTGGAAAGAGTAAAACTTTCTATGCTGACCCTGTATTCCCAAAGTGATTTCCTGGTTCCACTGAAATCAGAGAGTATAAATAATCTTGCTGCAAATTCTTAACAATGCAAAAATAATATGTTGGATCAAAAGCAACGAACAACGACTTAAGTTCGTTTTTCTATTTCCTTAAGAGGTTTTTACTAATTTCAGCAAAACCTTGAATTGAAAGATGCTGCCAATTACATTAGTTCATACACTCCACTCCACAGAATTCTACAGTCTCTCTCTGTTATTTTAACTGTATCTGTACTATAGAAAAAATGAAACCCCACCACAAATTGGCCAGGCTAGCTTGTGCTTCTATCATATAACGATTTAATGTGCCTTTAGAAGGTATAGAAGCTCAATGAAGCCATTAAGAAAATGAGGAGAAACACGGTTTTTATGAGTGCAATAAAAACACAATGATCTAGGTCATAAACTAATCATCCAGCAGTTGCTTGTGCCACCCAAGTGTAACATTATGAAAGCCCACTCATTTAGAGAGAGGGAGAGGAATCCTTACAGTTTGGCATCCCTTTCCATGGGCTTAAAAAAAGAAAGAAAAAATGACACAGGGAGAGCAGCATTTCATTACAGAGGAACTTCCTCAAATCTCTGAAAATTTCCTTAAGCATAAATCCAAATGAAAGTTAATTTCAACAAACAATTTCAAAGTTACTCTAGGGTGCCATATTTCTTTCCAAGTCATGTTATGAGGTACATGACACTCAACGCTATCAACGCCACAACTGAATTCCAACAATGGAATTCTATGATATTGCAGTCATATTTAACACTTTGATGTCTATACCATTTCCCCATTAACCCCACCTCCCCAACATTTTCTCCTATCCTTTTCCCTAAGCTAATATTTTATTAGCAATATAATTGATGTTGGGGGGAAATACAACTTAGACTTCTAATAATATTTAGGTATTTATTTTATTTATTAAGTTTATATACCATTCTAGCATGTTGCTCTTTGATAAATTCCCAATGTATATAGAAACACTATTATCACTTTGATGCCTGCTTCCTGAATCATATGCTTCACAATAAGGCCAGTCTGTGGTGCCCTCATTCTTCTGTAAGAATATATGTTCAAAGGACCAAGTGGAACATTTGTAATGGCTGACCAGGTAGACTAACTGCTACAAATTAACTAAAGATGGATGTCTAATATAATGTGCTATTAAACATCTGCATTAAATGTTCTTTGTATTCGTCTCCCATTCCCATCTCCTACCCCAAACATAGAAGAACCTCCCTCAACTCCATTTTAAAATGAATCCAATCCAGGCACACAGCAATCTGTCACCTAACTGTACCTCTTCTGGGATCACGTGTTCAAAATCTTGCTGTATACATGGAAAGCCAACAGATGTTGTCGCTGGATTCCACCTGTGGGCCTCAGTTCTGAATGGGCTTGTGCTTGCATGCAGGTTGCGACATGACAGACATTCAATCTTTATCTAGCTTCATACCCACAACCTGGACCCAGCACTTCTTTATTACCAAAGGAGACCTGGACCCTGACAATGGGCAGGTGCCTAGTTTGGATCATTTTGGGAAGCAACCACTGAAGTCCATGGGGAAGGTGGTGGAAGCCCAAGGGACTGAGAAACCTCCATCCCTACTGCTAAAAGTTCTCTTGCTCATGCCCTCAGACAGATGCTTCCCCCAACATGTTCTGCAGCTATGCAGATACTGCCTTCACAACGACATGAGTCTGAGAGGCAGCAGGAGACTTGATAGTACCCCCTGAAGTTCATACCAAGCACAACATCCAAACTTTGTCATTAGAACAGAGCTCTCCAGGAGGCAGGAGGCATCACTCTGAAGGGCTGTTTCACTCCTCAGTAGCCCCCAGAAAGGCTTTCCTGAAGCACCCTAGCTTTGCTTACTCATCATCTCGGTTGCCACCTGGTTGACTTCATTGTTTCTATGCTGGTGCCTAAATAACTGCAAAGCTGATCCTGGGCAAATTCTCTGGAGCAGGAAGTTCTACAGGTGGAACACTATAGCTGCGCCCAATTGAAGACCTCAGCGGATGAAGTGAGCGTCTAGGAGGGCTGAAATCAAGGAGGGGTTCCTTTAGATTCCTATGCAGTCCTAAGTAACTTGGTACCCAGGTAAGGACTTGTATCTTGAACTGGTCTTGTAAACCGGCACCCTATGAAGCTCTTTCAAAACTAGCAAGACAGGTTCCCACAAAGGTTCCCCAGTTCAAATTCAACATTAAAAAATCTTAGGGAACATTGAAAATAGTAAGATATGGGACATGTTCAGCTCACGGCTGTTGCTTTCCATGGGACTGAAAAGCAACATCAGGATTAGCCTTTAAAAAGCAAGTTTCCTCACAACTACCCTTCCTAACTCAGGCCAACCAGATATCCTAATTTCAATTTTATGGACTTTGGCTATTAAAGTATTGCAGAGAAATAAGGAGAAGAGCACTGGTTTGACTGGTTTGCAACACTAAGTAAAACCCCACTGATAGAGAGAGGTACAGGTTATATTTTGGTTCCCCCATAAACTTCCCTTCTTGTCCAACCCATTCACAATTGCGAGGCTGATCTACTCCAGAGTAGGGTTGTTCTGCTATTACTGCGGGCTTCAAGAGAGCCTTGAATTCATAATCAGAACAGGGGCCCATGGGAAAATGGGTTCCATCAAGCTGCATAAGTGCTACCTGGATACCATGGGCCTTCAAATGACACTCCTTTGGTGTAGAGCAACTTGGGTTTTTTGGTGTTAAGTATTCCTTATTTTGCAACCATAACCCCCCCCCAATGAATTCAAGGTTTTCTACCCTGGGAGAATCTGAAAAGCACAGCAAAACAAAAAGGAAATCTGCTGCCCATTCTCTTCAGTTAAGGGGGTGCCAGAAAGATCCATTTGCAATGGAAGCAGAGGTGGGTAGGTGCAATCCAGAGCTTGCTAGCTTGCTTGGTTTGCAAAGTGCAAGGAAAAAGAGTATTTTTTTCCCCTTCTTCCACACTTCCAGCTACACACTGAAGACTGGGACCTAAGTAATACTATTATGGGGTGGGGGAGATGAACTATTGCTTTGTTTTTGACACAGGGTGCTGGTTTGTGTTTGGCCCACCTGAAATCTTTTTAAACCTTGCAAGTGTGTTGGAATTCTGAAATTCCAAAAAGCAGCAGTTTTGAGTATCTTAAGTCTTAAAGGAGCAACTGAAACACACACACATATATAGGAACTTGCAAATATTCTGGGTGGTATTCAACTAACTTTTACTCAGAGTAGACCCACTAAGATTAATGGACCTAAGTGAGGCATATTCACTAATGTCAATGGATATGCTCTGAGTAAAACTTAGGTGAATACGACCCTCTTTCTTTCTTTCTTTCTTTCTTTCTTTCTTTCTGTCCCCAACTCAGCTAAGGATTTAATGGGGGAAAGTTTATATAACATGAAATGCTAAACTTTAAAACCTATTTCGGTCCGGAGGGAAGCCCTACTGATGTATAAAAGTATCTGGTTTTCAGCAGCTCTAAGCTTGCATTACAAAGTACTTGGAAAATTAGAAAAATTGCATTAGTGGCAAGCAAACGACATTTTCCAACCCTGTACACGTATTGTTAGATAGGAATAAGGCCACATCTGGATCGTAGCACACTTCCCTAAACCTCCTGCTAGGAATTGAGTGACTGCTACTTTTCCTTGGGGTTTCCATGATGTTCTCTTCTCAGCAGATCCTAGGTAGGAACCATTTTTCATCTCAGTTCTCCCTTCTCCCACCCCAAATTTGACAACCCAATTGTCACCTCAAATTCTGCGGATATCCATGCTATTCCCACAGCCCAGGCTTGCTTCAACTTGGCATGCTAAGATTCCACACACAGACTCATTCAGCACAGCTAAAATTGCTCCGTGGTCCTTCAGGAGAACCTTTCGGCCTTTTTGTGATGTGATGGGTAGGGGCATGTTTCACCCCAACACGCAGACCCCGCCTGCATGTCTGCGGAGTGTACATTGAACCGAATCAATTTGTCCACAAACAAAATCACCGCCATAGCTATACCCAACCCAGTGCAGGTTTTTAATATTACATGTATGATATTACAACCCTGTATTTTGCTGCAGCTCGCAATACTGTTATGCTTAAGATGTAGTTAGAAATGTATATGCAATTGTGAAAGGACGGCTGCAGCATGAACCAGCAGAGCATCTGATTGGTATGCAGAACTTCCCAAGTTTGATCCCGGACATTTCCATTAGGACTGGGAATGTTCCATTTGAAACCTTAGAGAGCCACGGCCGGTCAGGGTAATATTAGCCTAGATGCACCAATGGTCTGGCTCAGGGTGAAGCACCTCCCTATGTTCCTAAAAGCAGTTCAACAAAGGCTTTTTACCTGCCAGAAGTCTGTGACCGTAGAAGGCAGGGCGCCCTGAGCAGCTATATAAGCAGGGTTCCTAGGATCATGGTCCATCTGAAAAAGGAAAAAGCAATTAGACGCAGTGCTCAATATGAACAGAGAGGGAGAGAAAATTGCCACAAAACAGCGAAAATAGCAGTTTTGCAGTGCATTAGTGAACTGATCAACTAGGAGAGCACTTCTCTTGAAAGGAGGAAAAAGTCTGTTATTTCCTTTCCTCAGAATAAGAGTTCCTTTCTCCAACAGAACAGGATGTGTCGTCTAATACTAAGATGTCACAAGATCAGCGATCTATGTTCTAAATATGTAACGTGAAATCATTTAAGGAGCATTCACTGACAAAAAAAAAAGCATTTACTCGGGGTTTTCAGTCTCATAGCAACCTACGAGCCACTTCAAAACATTTCTCAATGCAGGGCATTAGGGATGCCGGGCACATTTAAACATCTCTTCCATTTCTGTCATAGCACTCAAGGGCATCTAGAAACAAGCCAAAACTGAAGAACAAACTCAATCCTGGCCTTTTCTGGTCAGTTTGTTTGTTTAAAAATGCAGGCTTCTAACCCTCAATAAAAGAAGTTCTGTTTAAAGACCTTAATTATTACATCTATTTCAAAGAGTGACTGAGTAGGGAAAAAAGAGATCCTCAGAAACAAAGCTACGGAGAGTAAATAGGATTAGGTCGTTACAATGAGTGTTTTCAAACAGATGGGTGGGTTTTCTGGTCTTAAATCTTTGGCCCCATTCTCCTGATAAGGACAAGATTGGCTGATGGGAATTTAAACACAAGAAAAACAACAAAAACCCCATTGATTGTAATCCTTAGAAAGAATTAAAACACACACACACACTCATGAACAAGGCTGACATTATGCTTGCAGTTGCAGGAGCACAAATCTCAATTATTTCAACAAGTGCTAAATTGTACTGAGCAGTGGAATCCACCCTCACCCCCCCAAAAAAAGTTTTATCAAAATTTTAAGCAACAGCAGATAGCAGCAGCCTGTAACACTCAATATATTAACATTTATAAACACAAGCCAGCCGTTCTAAGGCGAAACCACTTGTTAGGTGAGAGATTGGTGATTGCATTTTCCAACTTGTTTGGTTTTACTTTTAATGGGGTTGTAGTTGTGTGAGTTTGCTGGCTGTGCTTTTAACACACACACACACACACACACACACACACACACACACACACACAATTTTTCCAATTTAAAAAGCCCCTGTACTGCTGTTTGTCCCCCAGGGAAAAATTATAGATGCTTGTATTTGTGTTTTCCCTGTGTAACACATGGCAGCGTGGGGTTTTGTTTGGGAAAATGGCCTGGAATGAAATTCTGGAGCTATTTCCCCAGTGCTGCATTTCCATTTTTGTTTTTAAAAATCTGGTGATACAATCACAGATCTCCTAACTCAGGCCTGGATTATTCATTACTTTCAGAAGCTCTCTTTTACTTGTGGAGTCGTTCTGCCTACATGATCAGTATTATGTTCAGCCAGGAGTTTTTGGACCTTGGCTGCAACCAATTCCAGGGCATCAACACCACATTTCATATTTTGTGGTCCACTGGATTCAACACATAGTACATTGACCAGGACCCAAAAGCTATTTTAGGCACACCCAATGGTTTGGGGATGCGCAGTGCAGTTTCTAAATTATTTTGTTTGAACATCAGTTTCCCATGTGGTATCACAAACTGCTTCTTAAAAACCCATAATTTCACCTCTTGGTATGCCTCTAGGCGATTTTAAGCAGATTGGTTAAGATTTCTCCTGATTGTTAAACAATAGCAACAGCAGATTCCATAATTTCAAATGCAGCACACAATATCCATTAGGGTGTATTACTGCTCAAAGAACCACAGGCCAAAATATACATTGGGAGCTTGGAACTAGCTGTGCAGTTCCAGGTCTCCCGTAGCCACTGCTCATTTGAGTGGGTGGCTCCCATGATTGAAAGAAATGGCAAAAAAACAGATACCTGAGGCACCTCACAATAATAAAATAGAACACGTTTTTATATATATTTTTAAAACCTCAGTATAATTTGTAACACATGCTTGCTGCTTCTAGTAGATAATGATTCAGTTTTATTTTATTTAACAACTTTAGCATATCCAAAGGAGGTCACATTCATTTATTTAAATGACCACATTTGGAAGTGCTGTGCTTCTTTCATAACCCAGCTTTCCCTTTTCCCCTCCTGAAACACATCCCAAGGCAAAAAGGGAGCACAGGTAAAGGGAACACTGGCCTTGAGGAAGGAGATGCGGTGGCCTAGAATCACTGGACGTCATTCGCAATGGAATCATTGCAAATCATAAGGCGTAGTCTACACTGTGGTAGTTGGAAGGTAGTTTGGCACCTGCTGGTAATTTGAAGTAGGGTTTCTCTCAATTGCTTGCCAAATAGCAAGAGCAAAACAACTTCCCCTATCTAAATCAGATTGCCTCAATGAAGGATGCTAAACAGGCGCAAACTTTTATGTGTGAGCTTGCTTCAGTTCTAGCACTGAAAAAAAAATATCACTGGGTCAGAATATCCTGAGACAACCCACAGTTCTGCCCCAACTACAAGACTTTAGCAGATACAAGTCTATCTGGGCTGGTAGATCTTGGAGTTCTCATGGGTAAAATGGCATGTCTGAAGTGTTGGTCCAACAGATGCTCCTGGGACTCTGGCTCCCATGGCCAATGATCAGGAATGCCACAAAGCTGCACTCCAGCATCATCTCAAGGGCCACAGGTTAACCACCCCGGTACAGGCAAGCAGCTCATCACCACAAAAGCTCATTACTAAAACTATTTCTGCACTGGATTACTTCAGACTGCGGGCAGCACTTTGCAAGTGTGAAAACGCTTTTGTGCGTGCGTTGGGGGAGAACGGACCCTTACACATGGAAAACTAGAATGTTGCGGTTAAGGATAGACTACAACTGGGGTGGCCAACATGGTGTGCTCCAGATCTTGCTGGACTCCATCATCCCTGATCACTGGCCATGCTGGCTGAGACTGATGGGAGCTGTAGTCCCAACAACCTCTTGAGGGCATCACATTAGCTGCCCCTGTACTGTAGGCTGGTAGAAATCTTTGCCCTTGTAGGCAAGACATTGGATTACATGGCATTTGTTTGTTTCTACTTTTCCATTCCTTATGCTGACATTTCAAATGGTGCGAACTTTGTGAATGAAAGGGGGGAAAGTGAAGCTGTGTGTATTCATTCACAATGTAAAGAGAATAGGCAAGCTGAATCAGTGATGAGGTGAGTGCCACTGTCACGGAAGAAATACTTCTAAACCCTCCACTGTTTGATAAATCAGGAAAGGGCCACCCTTGGCCTTACTGTATAAATCAGCTGTTGTCAGAAAGCTTCAGTTTGAGCATTACAGACATCATAATGAGGAAAGACCGGTCAAACGTATCATCAAGTTAACAATAACACAGACATTTGCAATTATTATATTCTGGTGCGCAGAAAGCAGCTATGGAGAAGACACATGCAGGTTAGGATTACTAGCTTGCATGAAGAAATAGCTGGGTCACTTTCAAATTTGCATGTATTATATCACTTCAATGAATGTAAATGTTTAAATTGCCTGTTGTCTACTACTGATGCGGAGCAAAACAAAGAGGAGAAAGGTTATCAGTCTCACTAAAAACTGGCATTGCCTAGCGTGCATATGTTCTCAGAGGATATCCAAGATGGCAAAAAAAGCTTTCTTCTCTGCTAATAAATGAATTTACAGACCCCTGCCAAGATTAAACTAATTGAAAATAATAATGCATGCCTTTATTAACTTGCGTGTTTTAAAATTCCCAATACTAAATATATTTGGGAGGATTTGGATGTTAACTCACAATTTTCACTCTGTTCAGCTGAAATGCAAAGATTGCAAACACAAAGACCCCAGGACACTTAACAAAACCATACCAGCATGGAACTTAAACTTGCATCAGGATGCTGGCAATCTAGTTTGCTAGGTCCGGCATGGGCAGGGCTGGCCCAAGACACCTGAGGCAAACCATAAAATGAAGGAACGAAGTGGGAGTGAAGATCTACATTGGGAATAAGGACAGGGAATAAAGTCAACCTTGCCCAATGTTTGACGGCAGGCACATATCCCAGCAGACCCCCGAAAGCAGCTCCCACAATTTCCTCTCTAGGTGTGGGAGGAGACTATCAGTGTCTATTATTCACAGGCCACTGTAGAGGCAGTCGCCTCACCTTGCCTCACGGGTGGGCTGGCTGGGGTTATGGGCAAGCAAGAGTTAACAAGATCCGATCTGGCTGATACCAGGGTAGGCAAGCAGGCGAGAAGCAAGTTCTGAGAAAGGTTTCAGGTTGCTCAGGAAGATGGTTCACAAATGGTACAGGGAAGTTCACCTCTGGTCCTCCTCCTGCTGCACTGACAAACCATGAGCTGAAAACCTAAGAGCAAACCTTGGTTACAGCTCACGGTTTGCCACAAGCCCAGCTTCAGATGACATGCTAAGCCAAACCATGGCTTAGCTCGCAGCAGAATCGCAGGAGAAGTAAAGCGGCCACAATCTCCTCTCCGGGAACTGGTGTGTTTATGCTAAGCTTGCCTTAAAGTTATGCAAGGGGACTGTGAGGGGAGAGACTCCATCAGGCAAGGCCTCTTTCCACCTGCCTTGCCTCATCCCCTTGCCCTGGGACTCCTCATAAGGAAGCTGTGCCTGGAGGAAGAACTGTGAGGGGCGACACTCCATCAGGCAAGGCCTCCTTCCACCTGCCTTGCCCCATCCCCTGGCCCTGGGACTCCTCATAAGGAAGCTGTGCCTGGAGGAAGAACTGTGAGGGGCGACACTCCATCAGGCAAGGCCTCCTTCCACCTGCCTTGCCCCATCCCCTGGCCCTGGGACTCCTCATAAGGAAGCTGTGCCTGGAGGAAGAACTGTGAGGGGCGACACTCCATCAGGCAAGGCCTCCTTCCACCTGCCTTGCTCTACCCCCTGCTTCTCAATGTGTATTGTAATGTTTTATGTACTGTGGCTTGCCGTTGTTTTATTGGCTATAGTTTAGAAATTATTTATTGTAACTGTTGAGTGGATTTCTGTTTAACTATTATATGTTATTATTTTATACTATTCTAATAATTGTTGATGTTACTTTTTTGATGTAGGTTGCTTATTTTAAAGTTTTGTTTTATTATCACTTTTTTTAGCGCATTAGATTGGTATAAGATGTACATTTTTTGTTTCTTCAGCTTGTAAACCGCCTTGAGTATTGCAAGATAGAAAGATGGTATACAAATTAAAAATGATGATGATGCGTGACTAGAGTAGGTTCCAAGTCAATAAAGGTTAGTCAAGACCTCTTGCTGCTGCTGCTGCTTGCTTGCTTGCTTTCTTCTTCTTCTTCTTCTTCTTCTTCTTCTTCTTCTTCTTCTTCTTCTTCTTCCTCCTCCTCCTCCTCCTCCTCCTCCTCCTCCTCCTCCTCCTCCTCCTCCTTTTGCTGAGTCAGTGTAGTAAGAAGTTGCTGCCCCACTTACAAACCATTAGGAGTGGGGAAAGTACAGTGGTACCTTGGGTTAAGAACTTAATTCGTTCTGGAGGTCCGTTCTTAACTTGAAACTGTTCTTAACCTGAGGTACCACTTTAGCTAATGGGGCCTCCCGCCGCCACAGCACGATTTCTGTTCCCATCCTGAAGCAAAGTTCTTAACCCAAGGTAGTATTTCTGGGTTAGTGGAGTATGTAACCTGAAGCATCTGTAACCCAAGATACCACTGTACTGAGTTGGGCCTGGGGAGATTCAGGTTCAAAACCAACTCATCCATAAAAGCGACTTGAGGGAAATCCTATGTGTGTTGCCCTGGAGAAAAGGGCAGGATAAAAACATGAAAGGGTAAACTTGACAGGCAGTGAATGCCCTGGGTAGTCAGTCACATTTGTCTCAGCCATGCCTCATTCTACGCTGGTGGGGCATGGACGAAGGAAGTCCTGAGATAAGAGTCAAAAAGCAGCAGTACCATCAGACCAAAGACCAGAGTCAAGTCCTGGCAGTGGAGCAAAGGCACAAGCTGGAACATTATCCTGATGCCAGAATAAACCTTTCAGCCAAATCCTTTGAACCACTGAAGGTCATTCGGGATCTTAGCACCACTGAGATCAATTTGCTCAAATTCACGTTAACTAATATAACCCAGCTGGAAACATCAACCAATAAAAGCTTAGCACAAAATGTTTAGGCTGCTTAAGAGTAAAGTTTCTGAACAATCCCTGAGGGCATCTAGATATTCTGAGCACAGAAACAATGGAGAAGTGTTGTTAAATGAAATCTGTATGTTGTGCTAAAACGTCTTGAACATCAAAGCACAGCTTCTTCCTGTACACTCAGAAATTATCACTACAGATAGATAAATCGGAAACGGTCACAAAGTTCATTTTAGAGAATAAGACAGCAAATAATTGGCTCATTAGGACAAATATCAACCTTTTTTGATCTGCAAAGGTTTAGGAAGTTTAGACTATATTTTTTTTAAAAAAAACTTACACAGATATAGTTGGTAGAGTCTGACTATTTTTTTAAAAAATGTATAATTACATATATTCTGCTTCTCACAAAATTATCATTTTTCACAGCTGCTCCAGCAAGCCAGGAAGAGAGCTAGCCTACCACATATCCAGAGTTCCCATGATAATACATGTGACTAAGGATCACTTGAACCAAAGCAAAATTAACAGCTCTGATTCTGGTATCATACGAGGAAGAAGGAATAATCGAAAGACGCCCAAAAGAACCATTTGCCTCGTTCCAACTTATCAGAAGAGAACTCCTGCAGGGGATCAGATCAAACCACCTCTAGATGTTTTAATTCCAAGTCATCTAAGCGCTCTCCCTGCCTGTCCCCAAATTAAAATTGATTGACAATTCCTAAACTAGAGAACACCACACTGAATACAAATACATTGCTATAATCAATTCTATCTGAATTTGTAAAATATGTATGTCAATTCTTTTTGCATATTTATGCTGCCCCCAAGTAAATGCTAAAAATGCTAATGTGTAAAAGATTCAACTTTTTTTATATTTAGAGACAGTGTTATTTTATCCTTCTGTTTTAACAAACTTCACGCATATGCTTCTGCACTAAAAAAAAATCTAGATATGAATAAAAACAATGCTCCACCGCTTACCAAGGGAATAATAAGAAAAGATTTGATATTATGCCATTATTTATTGTGATGAAATCTTATTCAAACAATGTATCTGTTCTGTGTGACTCCACTTAAACTGAACTAGCTTCATGCCAATTTAGATCTGTATTTTCCCAGTTATTGTGCCGACACGACATACAATTCAGAATTCTTTTATTTAGTTCTTTGGCTTTGAGTAATGCAATATTTGTGGCTAAGAACCAGCTAAGTTCATTTCTGCATGTGTGTTGGCTGTTCAATTTATCCTGACTTCCTGCATACTTATTTTAAATGCATGGTTAAACTTAATGTGCATAAAACCAACACATAAAACCAAAAGCTCTATGAAATTAATTTTCTTTAAAACTACAGGCAAGCTCGGAGGCAGTTTTGTTTCCAATATATTTAAAACCACCACACACACGACTTTCAGCAGGTATAATACTAGTGAATCACCTCTTTCCTCTGTTAAAAATAAAAATGATACAGGAGATGATAAAATTATGACTAATATATTAATAGTATATTAGAACATATAATTATTATGACTGGCACATGCCTTTCTTTCTTTCTTTTAAAAAACCCCACCTTTTAAAAAAATCCCTCTTTAAATAAATATGGTTTTGAATGTCATTACAAATTTCAGAATCTATTCTCACTGATAAAAATTTGTATGCTGTGTTTGAGCAGACTGTCATGTTAATCACATTCCTCAGTCTGGTGGCTTCAGTAATAAGCAAGCTGAAAGGTAGGTACTATTTTGTTTTTGTTAATGTAGTTGATGGGCTCCCCCCTTTCCAACGCCCCAAGAGGGAAAAACAGAATTCCCATTTACTTTTCATGACCTCTGATTTAAAAACAAAGATTGCACATTATTTACTACTGGATGATTTCCTTGGAATTTAATGAGGACAAAGTACAAATATGACAGATGTAATTATCATAGTTTTATTCTGCACAGTCAGGGTCTCCTTGTGCTGTAATTGCAAGCTTTTCATTCAACCGCTGGCAGCAGAGTTATTACCTCGGTATTTTATGTTATTTCAGAGAACAGGAAAGAGGACTTCCAGCTCAGTTTTATTCCAAGGAATCTCTAAGCATCCTCGCATTGGAATAGTAATTGAAAACAACAACGATCAACAAGATATTTCATCAGATCTTTTTGCAGATTTCTCTCCTTGTTGCTTTTTGAGCGCATTAAGTGTAAAAAAAAACCACACAAAAAACCCTGGGTTTTCACAACGTATTGGGAGGGATGGGAAAGTGGGGGCAGGGAGGGGGGCTGCTAAGCAGTTTCGAGAAAGAAACATGTGGGCAGGTGGCCAACGCATTGTCTGGTGCAAAGAAGGGCTCCCCCAGCATGTATTGCTTTACTCATTTAGACTCAAGCCAAGGTTGAGTGAGCCCCAGCTGGAGGCTGGACCACTGACCCTGGAGCTGGAAACACACAACTATACACACACCCCTGGAAGCCTCCCTTTCCAAGGCCTGAATGTAATTGCTTTATATTACACTCCGGCTTCATCAAGCCCCTCACATGCCGAAGGGAGGGGAGTGGAAATAAAAAAAACTTTCTGGTCCAATTCATAGTTTATAGCTCTAGCATTATTAATTTTCCGTTTGGAATACAGGGCAATTCTCACCTCACATCCAAAGGCTTCGTGGCATCAAATATGCCATTTTATTGGCAGGGTAATTGCTGGAAGCTATTAAATTTTGAACCACTTCATTTATTTATTTTGAATTTAAAAAGATTGTAGTTGGTGAAGAAGATCAAACCACTGTTATTTCAGGTCTCCACACATCTGCTACGTTTCATTAGCCTTTCCTATCCGTTCTTGGCTAGACTAGGGTTAGGTTCTCAAAACAAACAAGAGATGTTTTTAGCCCATCAGTATGAAAGTTAACAGGAGCAAGTTCTCCACTGAGGACTTGAAGCTTACTACTAATGTTGCACTTAGAAAATAACATTACCTTCAATATCATGAAAATAGTTAACACATTTTAAATATGGAACCAGTAAAATTACCAGACAATCATAGCATTAAAAAGCTATTTGTTCCTGTCAATAAAGACACATCAAGCAAGAATGAAGCAGAATTTTAAAATATTCTGATGTTACCCTATAGCATACTTTGCTCTTGGAAACTACCAAGGACTGTGAGACAGCTTGTGTGACACACAGTGAAGCCACATTGAAACATCTATTTTGGCCAAACACAGTTTGATTTGTGTGAAGCTGTAATGACTGGAAGAATTTGGACTGAGATGTGAGAAATGGAACTAGATTTCAGTTACCCTTTGTGAACTCTGAAAGGAAAGGAAAACAAAACAAAGTTCTGATTCTGCTTCATTTCACTTCCTGCAATGTCACAAATTTTGCCAGTCTAAATTATCAGGGCACACAATTTTGCCGTACAATAAATACAAAATGGTTACTTGGCTTTAAGGTGATCCCAATGTCTTTCCTCAAGATAGATGCAGTTTCAGAGGGCATACGCTGTACCTTACCAACAATATTTTGTCACTGGGGAAAAGCAATTCTTCCCACAACTATGGGAATGATAATGAACAGTAAGAACAATCACTATGTCCCAAGATATAAGGAGTTTTACTGAAACCTATTGCAGGGAGCTGGGCAAGTATTTACTCTCCCACCCAGAAACTCCCCATTTATCTAAACTCTCACACTGTAGTATTCTTAGCCAAATAATTAATACAACTACTGAGAGATTTGAAGAACACCCATTGTACATAGCTGCTATCAGAAGCAGGCAAACTGCTGGTCAGAAAGTCACAGGAAGAGGAATATTGGAGGGATGTCGCCATGTGGACTCAATAAATTGATATTATGACTTGCATCACAATCAACCTTTTTCTTCCATCAGAACTAACATTTTAGTTTCAAAAAGGCAAAGTAGTATTTTTTTTGTTTCATACTTACAATAGGACTGGCGTTGATGTAGTCCGAGTTGTCATGACTGTTTTCAGCTTTCAAACATATCCTGCAATGATCATCTGATTTTTTTAAATAAAAAAAGTTAAATCAGTATTCATTCATATTTATGTTAAAAGAGATCTTTCAAAGAGAATTTCTGAACAGACCACTACTATTCAGCCTATTTTTTCTGCATACTTGCTTCTAAATATAGACATTTCCAAAAGACTGATTTAAATGGTTAAGAACCATATAAAAAGTATTCTTGAAATGGAACTTGCTATGTTGAGGAATAATTGCAATTAGGCAGGTGTCTGTGCTGTATTGTTTTCAGTCTCTGCTTAAAAAAAAATGTTTTTATTTACATAAGTCTATCATATATTTTTTTGAAAAGAGAACTACTGATTTTATTTATAGCTTGATACATTTTAACGCAACGTTTTCAATGTTTGATTTTATCAGTATTTTCAAATGACTATTTTATATCATTTTATGTAAACAGCTTAGCAGTTTTTTTTATTTATGAAGCAGTGTATAAACCTCACCACATAAATAGTAAAATGGTTTGGTGTCTTAACAAGTTCACTTAAAAACACACAACAATGTTTAATATAGACTGTGCTTCAGGTTCAGTAGCCCTTAGGAAGGGCATTAGTGATGCCAAACCTTTCCGTATTCCTTCTCTGTATGAGCACGACAATACTTAAAGACTGTTGCCAATAATAACAGGTTTATATTAAAGGGATTTCCACCCCAAGTTCATATGTAGGGTAGCTGATTAAATTTAATAAATAGCGTCGATCTCATGGTACAGCCACGTGCATTCAGTCTGATGTACAATACTGAATGTTTGATACAGCTACCAGAATAAGCAAGTACATGGAATAGGGATGTGCTGCTTTTGGTTGTGCATGAATAGCACAAAAAGCCTTCAAAACACATTTATGCCATGGCTACTCTCGGCTCCACTTTCCACCCTAGGCCCAACTGCCTTGTAAGCTCATCTCTCAAAACCAACAGGTGCTTATACACTTGACTGGGTCTAACAGTTCTAACTACAAGCCAAGAGCATCGTGCACTTTTGGATAAAGGTATTTGTGTCCAAAAGCCATGCGTGAAAACCGCACCATGAGGATATCGAAATGAAATGTCATTTACGCAAAACGGCACTTGCTGTTATCATAGAATTGTAGAGTTGGAAGGGACCGTGAGGGTCCAACCCCCTGAAATGCCTGGAATTTTTTTGCCCAACATGCTGGGAAGTAGTGCAAAGCATACTTTGGAAGCAGCAGCAGAAGCATCCACCATGAGAAGTCTGAAGCACACGGCAAGACAACAAGGTGGGCCACAGAAATATTAACTGTTCCTTGCACAGAGTGGCTGATAACAGTTCTTTCGACACATTTCCTCCTCTAATTGCAGCAACAGGCAAAGGGGAAAGCAATTAAGTAATGAATCCAGCTTAAACTGTACATACACGCTACCACATCTTGTGAGCGGTTCTTCTGGGCGTTTCCTTCCCTATGTGCAATGGTAGCTGCGTTGGGCTCAGCCTGATAAGCACAAAGTGCTTCCCATTCTTTCTCCAGGCGATTCTTGTTCTTCAAGTGGTCTTCCATATAGGACTGAAATGAGAAAATATCATCAGAGGTAGTGTTATTTATACACTCAACACTCTGCTATTCTAATTAACATCTGAATGGACTAGAGAGAACTAAAACCAGGCATAGGCAAACTCTGGCCCTCCAGATGTTTGGGACTACAATTCCCATCATCCCTAGCTAACAGGACCAGTGGTCAGGGATGATGGGAATTGTAGTCTCAGACATCTGGAGGTCCGAGTTTGCCAATGCCTGACTAAAACACTTTGGCTCAAATTCAAGAACTGCTTGACTACGGCTGTCTGACCAGGGGCTTGCTTCTTATCTATCATCTATCTATCTATCTATCTATCTATCTATCTATCTATCTATCTATCATATCTATCTATCTATATCTATCTATCTATCTATCTATCTATCTATCTATATCTATCATATCTATCTATCTATCATATCTATCTATCTATCTATCTATCTATCTATCTATCTATCTATCATTTATTTATTTATTTATTTGACTTATAAACTGCCCTTCATCAACAGAACTCAGGGTGGTTCACAAGATAAAAGCAGAAATAAGCATAAACAACAAAACAGTAACCAACCACCTCCCACAAGGTTGAAGAATAGCCAAAGGCCTGGTTGAAGAGGAATGTTTTCGCCTGGTGCCTAAAATATATATAATGAAGGTGCCCTGACAAGAGCATTACACAAACAGGGAGCCACTAAAGAAAAGGCCCGTTCGCGTGTTGTCACATGAAGAAAGGCCTCAGAGCCCAGGTCGGTTTATACGGAGAGAGGCAGTCCTGAGCCGTTTAAGGCTTTATCAGTCAAACCCTTATGGAACCCGAGTTTCTCAAAACAGCATAGAAAACTAGTTTTAAAGCTGAAAGAAGTTTCAAAAGCTGCTGGATCCCTGCAAAAGCAGGTTATGATACCGCTGAGCCAAAATAGGGCAGGGCAGGGCTGTGAAATAAGAATCAAGCTAATCTGCTGTTCAGCCACGTGCTGCAATTCATGAGTTCCACCTGAGCCACAAGACCCATGTAGCTGGACTTCTGACATTAGAGTCAAAGTGAAGAAAACAGGAACAAAGTTGATTTGATTCTCTGGTTTCCCCAACGTCTGTGTACACATCCTCTTGTCTCATGCCTAGAAAGCATTGATCCATGCGGTTTTCTGCTGTCTAGGCATGAGTCAGAGGTTTTTACTTCTGTCCTGCTGCTCCCCCACCCCCAGAAAACTTGCTCTTTAGTGCTAAATCAGAGCAAATGTAAATCTGGAGAAAGTCCAATTGGCGTTTGCGCCAATTCTGTGGTAAGCAGCAAGTTCTCCCAGGGGCCAGTGGCAGGGCAAAAAGAAGTCCAGGGCCAAATTAGTCATGGTGTTAAATGTGGCGGGGTGGCGGGGGGAGGACTGATAATTAACAGCATCAGGGTAGGAGGCGATAAAACAAGGAAGTAGCACAAGAATGGCAAGACAAAGCAAAACTAACTGAAGGGAAGATCACACTGTAGGCGTCCCGTGTGAAGAACAGGCTGGTCCTAGCTTGGAGCAACACAATGCACTTTTATATAATATGCTTACTCTTCTCCTAAACCAGACAGACTCCAATTCAAATCAAATTCTTCTGTAATTTTCAATAGTCCTTTCAAAGTTTCCAGATAAGTATTACCAAGACTGTGATGCATGCATACTCTTGTTTAATTCACTTATATATTACAAAGGGTAGGGGGTAGATTCAGAGAATTCAAATTAACAAAAATAAATAATATATATTATAAAAGAAAGGTAGGAGATAGTTGTTAAATGCATATTTTTTTTAAAAATCCAGCATGACAAACTGTAGGCTTATATTGTTAATGAAAAAAGGTTTTCTGTTTTTTTGAGGTGCAAAAGATAACAGAACTTGTCACATTTCTTGTTTTGTTTACAGTAGTCATTAAGGGTCCCAAAAGTATGACATTTATTGGCCTTTTTCATGATAAATATTGTCCCGGGATATTAATTTTGTGTGTGCATCTTAAGACTTTGCACACAATTCAACAAGTCCTCATGCAATTTCTGACCACATAACGCTACATCAAACTAATTAATTCCTGGCAGTTTGGCAATAGGCGGGGGGGAACCCACTTTTTTGACTTTGAGATCATGTCATCCCACTACAAATTTATTTGTATCTTCTTCCTGCATATCCTGATTAATTACTAAAAGGAATAAAATACTTCAAACTTCAGAAGAATTTCATAAATATAAATAATTCCAGCCTAGCTGCATCTTCAGAAAGGACACTGAAGAACTGGAGCAGGCACAGAAAGGATATGCAAGACTTGATACTTATGAAGAAGAGTCATCCATTAAATCTGATAAGCAGCCAATATAACTACAGTGATACCTGGGTTCTCAAACGCCTTGGTACTCAAACAACTTGGAACCCAAACACTACAAACCCGGAAATAAGTGTTCCGGTTTGCGAACTTTTTTGGAAGCCAAACGGGCTCTGTTTTGAGTGTTACGCTCCCGATTTGAGTGACACACATCCGTTTTGAGTGTTACGCTGAGGTCTGTCTGTTTTTGCTATTTATTTTGTGTTTTTGTTTTTGTGGCTTTTTTGTTTTGTTTTTGTGACTGTGTGGAACTCTGTTCAGCTACTGCCTGATTGATTGATTGTGTGACTGCAGTACATTGTTTATGCTTTCATTTTATGGATCAATGGTCTCGTTAGATGCTAAAATTCATGTTAAATTGCTGTTCTAGGGGTTGTTTTTCAAAGTCTGGAACGGATTAATCCATTTTGCATTATTTTCTATGGGAAAGCATGACTTAGTTTTGGAACGCTTTGGTTTTGGAACAGACTTCCGGAACGGATTAAGTTTAAGAACCAAGGTACCGCTGTATTGCTACTTTATTTTATGCATAATAAGCCCATGAACACAAATCACAACAGATGCTGTGATATCCATGGGGAACCTCTCTGTAGCAATCTATTAGCCATGATAGGCAAAATAACCGGAGGTGCATATTTCCAACATACCCTGAACTTTTCACTAAGACTGTTAGTAGACCATTGGTTTGACTCAACTTAGCAATTTCTATGCTTCCATTGACATTCCACTGACTAACACATTTTTACTAAAAAGGTTCACTTATTTCACTTGAACTTATTTATTATTAAATTTCTACCCTAGTCTTCCTTCCAAAGCAGCCCAGGGCAACTTACAAATAAAAACGCCAAGATAGCAGCCTATGAAGTCGCTCCTTCTATCTCCCAGAAATGGAGGTGATAATGAATACATTAGGCTTTTTTCCTTTCCTTTCTACCAGTTTAGTAAAATTGTGATGCCATCCTTCTAATTGTACAGTGAACAGTATCAATGCTGATCTTCCTTACAAATCAAAACATGCATTTGTTTGTGTGAAAATGCCGCCTGAAGTATAGTCTAATTTTCTGCAAAACATTCATGCACATTTGCAAGCTGGTTTATGGAAATCGTATCTGCCAAGGGCAGTCAAGCTAAAAATAGAGGCATTTGCAGAAGTGGGAAAACTGTGAGAGGAGTACACATTTATTGCCACTGAGATATTTTGGATTATAAGATTTGTTTTGATGGAGGCAGTGAGAAAATGCTGGTACTTGAAAACCACAGTGTCACCTATGTCTTTGGTCTTTCCAATGTTCTGTGGTACTGTATTATTTTGATGTGAAAGGATTATCCCATTAGATTAAAAGGCATTTGGCACACATAAAAGAGACACCTCATAAAATAGTTTTCCAAAGATTATACAACAATCCTTTCAGGGATTGGGGGCGGGGGGGGGGGAGCTGTATCTTCAAAGCTCAAACTTCATCTGATTTTCAGTGGCCCAGTAAGCCTTCATAACTACAGAACCCTGCATAACTACAAATGGAGCTTTGTGAAAACACCTGGATCTCCCTTTGAAACCAGCTTAGTACTGCAATGGTAGCCAAAGTTCCACCTGCTGAAAATTCTCCTCCCTGTGCAACTACTGCAGAAACAAAGCAGCCCTTGAGTATGGCAACTCTGTGGATCATTTTGTGCATGCAAAACAGCTACTTTGGGACACAGAAAGCTGCCTTCTACCGAGTCAGATCATTGGTCCATCTAAGACAGTAGAATTTGCACTCTGCAGGGTTTCACATGAGGGCCTTGCTCAACCCAACCAGGCAATATGTGGGATTTAACTTGTTATGCACAGCAGTTATGGAATACTCTCCATGAAAATGTGATGAAATCCCATTGTATAAACTTTATCCATTTTTTTTACCTGAAATCATTTTAAGAAGACATGATGACACCTCTGCGAGAACCTGGCTGTGTCCTTAGCAAGATGAATACAGGCAACCATCTTACCACAACTACATGGTTGCTTGGCCAGCTGTTTCAACTACACTGTATTTTTCTTCCTGGCCTAAATTCTCCTATGTGCTAAGTTGTGGGGTCCTGATCCAAGTGGTAAGGTTTACTCACATTTTTCATGTGATAAGCCTGTCTGGCTAAATTGCTACAGTCTAGACCTGCTAACAACTTCAGCGTTTCCCCATCTCCAACAACTCACGTTTTTCAAGGAGTTGATTTTTTAGAATGGAGAAAATCATACCTGCTTTCCCCTAAATTCTGGTTATGAGTAACACTGGAAATAGGCATACAGAAGTGATTTAAGATTAACCAGTCTTCATCAGAATTTTGCTTTGTTTATACAGTGTGCTGGGGGGGGGGAATGTGCATAGCTGTTATGCTCCTAAAAAGGCAAACAATAACAAGGCACCATGCTGAACATAAACTGAAGACTAAAATAAAGTTGAAGGCAACATAAAAACATTCGTCAAGCGCCATTAAAAAATAGTAATCGAGATGACATGTAACTTTCCCATCTAAATCACACATTTTAATTTATGCTTCTCTAAGCATAGGTAACCCCTAAACTAGATTCGGTAGACAAAAACTTGTCTTCTGGGAAACCTTGGCATTGGTAAACTTAGCAGACCTATATCAACTGAAACCTACCCAGCAAAGCATGATGCCACAATCCATGTTTCCAGGTTCATTTGTACTGATATCAATACAAAAGCTTTTCCACAGAGCACCTTGCAAAATGGTGGCTACCATTATAAAAGCTTCCCTATTTTAATAAGCAAGGTAATAATCCCCCAAGATACCTGCTTTTAGGGTATCCCTCAGTGAGAAACTGCAACTTCTGTAGCCCCTGCTATTCTGCAAAGCTCTTGAAACAAATCCAACTTCAATTCCCATTATGGCATTTGGAAGAAATTTGTCTCAATTTACTTGCATATTGTTGAAATCGGGGCATAGCAAAGCTGCTAAGGCACCCCTTGCCCTTATATGAAGATCCTAAAAATATTTCCAAACAGAAGTGTCAGGCCAGCAGATTTAGCAAGTCTGGCATCTTCAGACCACACAGGGACTATGTCAGTCCCTATTTTTCATTTCCAAATGGTTGTAAGGAGGACCAGAACAGGAGGCATAACTGCTGTGCAAAACCAGCTAGTGCACTGCCAAACCCCCACACTCACGAGAAATTTCTTGTTTGGTGTACTTCTTACTATATTCCCAATACAGACACTTCCATCGCTGGGGAAGCTCTTGTCTCAGCCAAAGAAAGCAGCTTCCTCCTGTTAAGAGGGGAGCTGTCCTTGGTACCAAAATACGTACTTTAAATGTGAATAGTACACCCATTCAAGGAAGAGATGTGCTATTGTTAGGTCAACTGAAGCTTAAAGCCCTGCTAATAGGAACGGAAACATACCGGTAATTAATGTTAAAGATTTGTATAACGTGGGCTTGATCTGTATTTGAGGCCTGCAATATTGGAGGCAGTATGTCACTAAATACCAGCAGTATGGGGTCATGAGCAGGAAGCTGCTTTTGTTTATGATTTTGGCTTACCACTGTGAGAGCAGAATGCTAGACTACATAGGCCACTGGTTGGCTCCACCAGGGCTTGTCTAACGTTCTTATAAAACTTGTTCCTAGAATCTTACCTAGGTGCCAGATTTTGCTCAAACACCAGTTTCCACCACTTCACATTAAGTTGGCGGATGTAGAACTGTTCACCCTTCAATACTGTCATATTTAAGGTTAAGAGGTTGGAGAAATGATGAGCTGCTAGGCTCAGTGGCAGAGAATATGCTTTGCACAGAACACGTTCCGGGTGTTAGTATTTCATGCAGTCCGATGCTGCAGGTGAGATTGTTATAAATCACATGCCTGTCTGGGACGTGTCTGAGAAGACTATGGGAATGGAAGACAGCCTTATCTCTCTTCTACTGTATGTACTTTGTAATGTACTTTCACTTTGGTTGTTCTCTGAGAGCTGGCGAGAACAGATGCCATTATGCCTTTGTCTGTACATAGTGTGGAAATAAATAGTAGTTTCGCTCAACAATGCCTCAAGCTTCTTGCTGTGTTAAGCCAAAAGATTAGTGTGCATATACCAAGCTTTTAGTGTGAAAGATTCCATACCAAGTATGGAAGTGAGAGATTCCATACCAAAGATTCCATACCAAGTATGGAAGTGAGAGATTCCATACCAAGTATGGAAGTGAGAGCTGGACCATAAAGAAGGCTGATCGCCGAAGAATTGATGCTTTTGAATTAAGGTGCTGGAGGAGACTCTTGAGAGTCCCATGGACTGCAAGAAGATCAAACCTATCCATTCTGAAGGAAATCAGCCCTGAGTGCTCACTGGAAGGACAGATCGTGAAGCTGAGGCTCCAATACTTTGGCCACCTCATGAGAAGAGAAGACTCCCTGGAAAAGACCCTGATGCTGGGAAAAATGGAGGGCACAAGGAGAAGGGGACGACAGAGGACGAGATGGTTGGACAGTATTCTCGAAGCTACAAACATGAGCCTGACCAAACTGCGGGAGGCAGTGGAAGACAGGAGTGCCTGGCGTGCTCTGGTCCATGGGGTCACAAAGAGTCGGACATGACTAAATGACTAAACAACAGCAACCAAGCTGATATATGTCGCTGGGCGCCCTGGAGAAGAAGGGAGATGCCTTTTCCAGTGCTGCGCACATCGGAGGACGCTCGGAGTTCCAGGGGTTTGCAGGCTACCCCAGTGTGTTTTCCAACACTGGGTTTAATCCCTAGCATCTCCAGGTAAAACCCTGGACAGTTGCTACCAGTTGTAGTAAGGGAATTTCCTATGTTGCCCATGCTGTTTGACCCCTTCAGCAGAGCTGCAATGCACTTTACACGAGACTGTACTTGAAAACTGTATAGCACCACAACTTTTACAGGTATGTCGGTAACACCAATTCTCTTCTGCTTGCATTAGCTGGCTTTGAGGAGCTACCCAAGATGCTGGCATTTAACTTGTAAATCTTAACCTCAGTGTACTTGAAAGGAACATAGTCTTTCCTACGAACACTGGAAGACAGAGCTTTTCCAGTTGTACTCTTGTACAGTGTCTTGCTGCAGTTAAATTTACCTGACATTTTATTTATGCTGTTTTTATGCTACCCTTCTCCCAAGGAAGCCAAGGTTCCCCCCAGTCTGTTTTATCCTCACATGAACTCTGTAGCAAAGCTAAGAGATGGTGACTGGTCACTGAGCTTCATAGCCAAGTGTGGATTTAAATCCAGGTATCCCTGGATCCTGGCCAATATGCTAATTACTACATCACACCTTCTGCTATGTAGCTTCAGGAACATGCTCACAGTTTGGAGTATATATGCTTATACTAGAGCTGGACTGTCACAGTGTCATAAGGCTCATTCATGTAAATATTATGGGTTTTGCTGGTATATGGAGCTACCTAGTGGGTTTTTCTTTTTTTAGTTACTGCATACTTCTGCTGATTAATGGAATGTGGTAGCTTCCTGGGCTTTTTAAGATAATTAATTGTACACTATTGTTTAGTCCTGGACAGACTGTTGGAGCAGACGTCTGAAAGAATAACTAAATGCATACCCCCACCCCTTGGCCTAGCATGAATTACATAAATTTTATATGAACTCTACAATCAATAAAGTAAGACATGAATATAAAACTCTCACCAAGTCCGTACCAAAACCACATCCACATCTTGTGCACATCCTCTTAAGTCATGGAATACCATTTCCCCCCAATTTGCTTAGAACTCTCTTGATTTATAATTCAGACAGCCAGATCACCCCCAAATGGAAAATTACAATTAAGGTAAGGATGCACTAGAAATCTTAAGTCTTGATTTATAGGCAAACATTGTTGTAGCAATCTTGTATGAAACTAGGTAACACTTAGGTTAATGCAGCACATCTTGTGTGCTTATGGTGTGTGTGTGTGTGTGTGTGTGTGTGTGTGTGTGTGTGTAGCATAAAATACAGATATTAGCATCATACATACATGAATTCATTAATATATTTTTTTTGCCAATTGAAAGGAGGTTTTGAGAGAGTACTGGTCCAATGGCGAAACCACGACCTTTTAATTCTTAATGGTGGTTTGTGCTTTTAAAGAACTGGTACATCTGAAGACATCTCAAGTGAGCCAAACCTTATTCAGAGATTGGTCAGCACAGCTAACCATGGCTCAGGGCAAGTTTTTCTAAACCTTATGCGATAGCTGTAATTACACACCCAGCTAGTCAGAACAGGCCACCCACGTAAGTTGCAAGTAGACAACCCTGTTAACTGGATCCACCCTGGAAAAGATCCAACTTCACTATACAGGAGCCTCCGTGATCTACTTCATAATGTTGCTCTCTAAAGAGTCCATCTCTGAAGCTCCTCTTTAGCAGCAACCAGGATAGGAGGATGGAGTGGGGAAGACATGGAGGCTCATTTGCGTGGCTTATATGCACTCCTGGAAAGAAGGAATCCTATCATGGGATCATTTCACACGTTCCACTAGACCATTCTCGTTGTTCTTTTAAAAGCACTAGGGATTAATGTGAATGATCAGTGTCTGCTCCATGGGGCAAAACAAGCCAGAGTCTGGTTGGACCTGTCATCTGGACCTCGGCTCATGGTTTTGGGTTGAGGAAAACAAAGCATGTTTGGTAAGCCAAGAACAAACTTTGGTTACGACTTGAGGTTTTTGTTTGGAGACAAAGCACAAGTCCAGGTTCGTACATCATAACCCCTTCCTTGTTTTGTCTACAGTTTGGCAAGGCTGTGTTGCTCAGCATGCTGCTGGTTCACATCAAGCTATCATTTGTTTTAAACCATGGCTTGATGTGACATGCAGAACAGCCCTGGTTTTGTTTAAAGCTGCAAAGGAGAGACCTTTGCCGCATTAAGTGATGTACTGCAGCTGTAAACAAAGCTAGAGGCTTCTTCTTCGGAAAGAACATTTTCTCTTGCAAGCCCCTCAATTTCCATCTGCCTGTAGTACTGACTGGAAGAAGTAACTGCTTTTTTCTCCAGCAAACCAAACCAAAGAGTCAAAGGAGAAACCAAAACCACATTTTATCACATCAGAAATACGAAGCACTGAAAAAACCTGTGGGGAACAAGACACATTAGAAATGAATACTTTTAGCTGCCATGTACCCACTTGAATAACTGCAAGAGAGCAATCTCCATTGAAGCAGGTTACCACCTTAAATTGTTCCATTTTATTAGTATCACAACTAGTGGGCCTAGTCAACAAATTACATGCTGGAATTGCAAATATGAATGGCTTTTATATGTGGCTTCCACTGAAAACAGGCTTCTAAGAAGTGAGCCAGATTGCTCAATGCACTTGTCAGTTGCTGAACTTTCTATCCCTCCCCTTCCACTCATGATGCAAGAAAAGATCTACTGCCTCCAATTCTGAGATAGGGGGACTTAGGTACTGATGTTGCTGAGATCACATGAAGCTGTAATAGGTCATACAGAGCTTGTAGCAATTGCTAAGACAAATGTACTTATTACACGATAGACTCCTTAGGAAATGCAAAACTCAACTCCCCATTGCTGCTATGCAATACTTCTGCTTTCTAACCAATTAAGATGGGAGGGGGCAGCAATTTTTATTGGGCTTGATGTGTCTCAGAGCAGGAGTTGGGTTGAAAAAAACCACTATTAAACAGAATTAAAACTGAGACCCATTAGCTCATCTCCTGCATCTCACGGATGAACTCATCCCCCAGAGGCAAATTCAGTAAATTAACACTTTTGTCATAAAGTGTCAGTTGCCTTTCACCATATAATGTATGTATTTCATGCAAACAGAATAAAACCCTCCCTCTTTCTGCAATTCATGCCTTTCCTATGAGATTTCCTGACCCCTCTACAGAATACATTAAAAGCACTAAAAACTGTTTCCAGCGAGGTCACAGAGGAAAATGTTTTGTACGACAGCACATTGTTTTAATTATCTGCTCTCTGAAAAGCGCCAGATACTGATGGCTGGTTTCCTCCTCCCTATCTGGAAAAATAATGCCTGTACGATATAATCCAATGTGTTTATATCTTCTTCCTTTTGATAGTGCACTGCATTACTGTATGGGGTCATAGAGGTCCCTCTGGTGGGGTCCTTCTGGGGTAGTTTGTCCACCTTTGGTCCCCGACTCTGCACTCAGCTCTCACCTGTGGCTTTCAGAATGTGACAGTGGCAGCACCCTGGAAATGGCTTCACCTGGCTGGCTAAACCAGGTGAGGGTAGCCAATGGGTCTCAAACACTTAGTGAATTACGGACTTCCTCTGCATGAGAAGACAGGCTCTGGTGGATTGAGCAGACAGGACCAATAATGGGTCCAATAGTCAAGGTGGTTTCTGCCTGTGTTGTCGAGGGAAGTGAGGGGCAGGCGGGGCTTGTCAACCTGGGAAGGGAGCCCATCTAGGAGAAGGAAAACTCTGATCTAAAACCTCTGCTGCTTTGTGGGATATCTTTGGGAGAAGAAAAGGCTACTGAGTAAACACTGCACGAGTCTGGAGTGGAGATGGTTGGATGCTGTCTTGTAAGTCTCCTTCTGGCAACTCCTGCAACCAAGCTGGTGCCAAACGTATTGTTCTGCTTTCCTTTGGACCACATCAGCAAGGCTGAGAGGAGGGTCTTGTTGTACAGGACCTCCATGCACACTGCCCGGGCTTGCACTCCAAGGAGGTCACTTTGGTGCTGCTAACACACTCTGTTGTCTCTAATAATAATAATAATAATAATAATAATAATAATTTATTATTTATACCCCGCCCATCTGGCTGGGCTTCCCCAGCCATTCTGGGCGGCTTCCAACAAAATATTAAAATACTGTAATACATCAAACATTAAAAGCTTCCCTAAACTGGGCTGCCTTCAGATGTCTTCTAAAAGTCTGATAGTTGTTGTTCTCTTTGACATCTGGTGGGAGGGCGTTCCCCAGGGAGGGTGCCACTACCGAAAAGGCCCTCTGCCTGGTTCCCTGTAACTTGAGATACTCAGAGGTCAACAACAGCATCTGACCACTTTTAAGATTCAGTCTCAAAATTTTTTGGACCAGTTGATACAATACCACAGTGGGGTATGCTAGTCGATATACCAGAGTACCACAAAAAACATATTGGGACACTGGCAGCAACAGTGAAAAGCTCTCTTCAAAGTCTGTTAAGCCTTATTACAACACTACTTGATGAAGGATTATTATTTTTTAACCACAGCACGCACAAAAAGAGCTCCTTCTCCTTAACTATTAGACACTTTCAAATAAGGAGTACAATTTGGAAAGCATATTAATTATCCAAAATTAAATGAGGACACATTACATATTAATTGAATCAGAATTATATAAAGCACTATATTGCTGTGTAACCTTTTCTTTTTAAAAAAAGAGTCCTTGGCTCCTCCTAGGAATCACATTTTTTTTTTGTACCTGAAGACAATTCTATGCTACGTTCCAGACTAAATGACACAATGAAATGTTTACACTAAATGGCAACCTATGTTCTATTTACTTAAATTAATATACTTGTTATGCAGTGGCCGTTGCTGGCTCTGCTTTTCGTAATGCTCCAATAATAGAGTTTTGCAACATGTAAAAGGATTATTTCAATCCAATCAGCAGGTGCTGGGATCAGTGTGTGTCAGACAAACACTTGCTAATCTCCTTTCTTACACTTTGCAGCTGCCAAAGGTGCTCAAGTGAAATCCAAACGAAATTACTGGATACAACCTGGTAGGGACTGAGATGCAGGGCTTTGTTTCACCCACTTCCCTTTGGAACACCTGAAAATTACATTTCATTCTAACCATTGTTAACAGTTCAAAGAGAACGGCATCAGGTATACATATTTTTAAAGGGGGCGTAAGAGAGAGCAGCAGCAAAACTACATACTTAAAAATGAAATAGTGTAAAAGCTCTTTCTTACACTATGTAGATACTGTTAAGTAGGTAAGCAATTTATAATCCTGATTTAGAGATTAATAGCTATTATTGGTGAGCACGGTACACCGAGAACATGTCTGAAATGTGCACAAAAGGGCTCCTAATTTATTATTCCTGATGTCTCTTAGACCTTAAAAATAATCCAAGTTATGCAATGAAGTTTTATCCCTGCAATTACTTTGTCTGAAATAAACCTTCAACAAAAGAGAGGGGACATTTGTCAAAGGGGGATAATACCTAACTCTTTTCACTTTTGCACAGCCTTTCATCTGACAATGAAAACCACGCATACAGACACAGAAATCACCTCTCAGAACAAAAAGAGAGGTTATTTTCCCTTGCTTGTGGATCAAAGGAACCAATAAAAAAAACCAAAAAATAAAATAAAATAAAAGCAAAATTTACATCATCCTTGAGTAATCACTGGTACTGGAATCTCATTATGACAAGATTGCTGCTGAAGAAGAATGGAGTAATTTCATTTAAACAATCCTCATGCTCCATTTACACAGGGACATCGTAGTTAAGGATTAGAGCCCAATCAGCGTAGATTGATTTAAATCAAGTTGCCCATTTTGAAATCCATATATTTCTTGGACAAGCATGCGTATTAACTGGTTGCTATAACAATTCAGATATCCCGGCATGCAATGAAAGATGATTGTTTACTACGACCACTTTTGCACCACAAATTCATATCAGCTTAGGACAGAGGTTTTCAACCTTTTGAGTCCACGGCTCCCTTAACCAACTACAGTGGTACCTCGGGTTAAGAACTTAATTCGTTCTGGAGGTTCCTTCTTAACCTGAAACTGTTCTTAACCCGAGGTACCACTTTAGCTAATGGGGCCTCCTGCTGCCGCCGCAACGCCGCTGCCATGCGATTTCTGTTCTCATCCTGAAGCAAAGTTCTTAACCCGAGGTACTATTTCTGGGTTAGTAGAGTCTGTAACCTGAAGCGTCTGTAACATGAAGCGTCTGTAACCCGAGGTACCACTGTACATTCTTTCTGCAGCATCCTTGTAGGGCTCAGGAGCCCAGTTATGTCACCCCTTGCCAGCAGAGCTAGCAGCCTCTCACCCTTTCTCAAAGACCCTCCCTTGTGGAGTGTTCCCTCAGCCTCCTCTCCTCTTTCCTTGGGAGTCGTCTGGGGAACTGCTGCTGTCGTCCCTGGTCTCTGAGCTGCCCCCCACCCCACCCCAAAGAGAGGCTCCTTCCAGAAGCACCATTCGCCTGCAGAACCTATAGCCAGGGTTGCTGCAATAAACAGCTGTGCAATCCTTGGGGAGACAGAGATGTGAGAAGGCATCAGAGGAGGGAGGGAGAGGGGCAGAGTCTAGTCTTGCCCATGGCACCCTTGACCATCATTCAAGGCACCCCAGGGTGCCACGGCACACTGGTGGAAATCCACGGGCTTAGGAAATAAGAGACAGAGTTTGTTTTGGCTCTCTCTGTATACAGGCAAGAATGCAAAGCATGACAACTTACTTGGAGGGCAAGACAGAAATTGTAGACATGTCGATTCAGAAATGAGTCCTACTGAACAAATCAGGATTTACCTCTGAACAAACATGCATACAATTATGCTGCAAGTGTTTGGTATCCAGGTAAAATATAATTCCTCCATAGGAATAGAAGTGAAACTGCATACATATGTAAAATGTATTAATAGTAAAGGTAAAGGGACCCCTGACCATTAGGTCCAGTCGTGACCGACTCTGGGGTTGTGGCGCTCATCTCGCTTTATTGGCCCAGCTTCTGGGTGATGTGGCCAGCATGACTAAGCCGCTTCTGGCGAACCAGAGCAGCGCACAGAAACGCCGTTTACCTTCCTGCCGGAGCGGTACCTATTTATCTACTTGCACTTTGACGTGCTTTTGAACTGCTAGGTTGGCAGGAGCTGGGACCGAGCAATGAGAGCTCACCCCATACCATTAATTGCAATAAAAACAGCATGGCACCAGCCCTTTCAATAAAACCAGTTAAGTTTCCAAAAGCCTGTTGGAACAAAAAGGTCTTCACCTGCCAGCAGAAGGACAAGGAAGGAGCCTAACTTCTCTAGGCTGGGAGTTTCAAAGTCGGGGGCAGCCACTGAAAAGGCCCTCTCCTGCATCTCCACCAAGTATGCCTGTGAAGGTGGTGGGACTGACAGAAGGGATCTTCCCAAAGATCTCAAAACCCAGAGAGGTTTGTATGAGGAAGCCTGGACCTAAGCTGTGTGGGGCTTTATAGGTCATAGCCAGCACTTGGAATTGTGCCCAGACTGGTAGTATGTGCAGCTGTCGTAGCAAAGGAGTCATATGCTCCCTATAGCAATCTCAATTCACACATTACCTTGTCCTCTTCTACCTCCTCAGCTGCTCAAGCACCATGTGTATTATGGGATGAGCTAAGTGGGGCCATTTATTTATTTACTTCCGCAAAATGCAGAGACAACATTTTCCAGCTTCCAGGGTTGGTCAACACTTACAATCAATGCACCAATCTATAACAACAAACAAAAGAAGCACTGAACAAATAAAACAGAAGCCCCAATTTGATGCCAGATGGGGGAGGAAGTGTAAAATAAATGTCAAGCGCGAAATAAAACAAAGAAAAACAGCAGGCATGATGGAGCACCCCCTTGCCCCAGTCACTTCACAGAAAGGCTTTGGCAAATGAATGTCTGAAAACGAAGAATGAGGTTTAGGACAGTAATTTTAATACCGGAAAGAGGTGTTCCTTGAGGCCACTAGACTCTGCACTGAGATTTCTGAGTTAGCTTGGCACACAATGTATTGGATAAGCCTAAACTAAATGTTGCAGGGACATGTGACAATTGCAGCAAAGCAATGATGTGTTTCATTCCCACTACAACAGCATCCTCCTCTTCTTCTGCAAGCATTCTGCACTCCACAACCCAAAGGCTCCCCCTTCAAGGCAGCACCCAAAGAAAAACCTCCAACATGTGGATTAATGCATATTAATTATTATTATTATTATTATTATTATTATTATTATTATTATTATTATTTTAAATGTGCTTGGAAATGGACTGGAAGCAAGTGGAGATATTCAAGCAATTGTGAGATGTGTCCCCAACAGTCCCTGTTACTGCTTTTTGAACCTGACCACAGTTTCCAAGCAGCAGTATATGTAAAAGCCCATCCTGGAGGTTGGTAGAAAACAGGTAAGCATAGAAAATCTTTCTCTGATCAGAAAGGATTGCAACTGGCACACAAGCCTTAGTTTAATCATCCAGATAAACTCTGTGTGTACACAGACCTGCATGCATAATGTATGCACGATAAACAAAGATGAAGCCACAAATCTAACTCTTAACTTATATTAGGGGAAACAAAAGGCCCCAGGTCCAATCCCTGGGAGTTGGGGCTGGGAAAGACTCCTGCCTGAAGCCCTGGAGAACCACAGCCAATCACCATAGACAATGCTAAGCTAGCTGGACCAATGGTCTGACTTTGTATAAGACAGCTCTTTGTGCTCTTATGATTTGTCCTAAGTCATTCAGCAAACTTCATGACTGTGCAGGTGTTTGAATTTGGGCCTCATGTCTAAGCTCAAGCACACGTTGCTAAAATAAAACAGGTCACACATCCCAGTTACCACCATGCTACTTTCTAACAATAACACACGCACACACACTCACAGGGCCTACAGATATTAGTACTCTTCCCCATCCCATAACAAAATCCAACATTCTCCAGCAGGCAAGCAGAGGCTGCTTTCGGTCAAGGACACTGAAAGAGACTTGCGTAAATGCTGTGCTTCTACTGACAGACTATTCTTGATCCAGTAGAAGTCCCCATCAGCCAATGGGGAGGGAGGCTGTTTTCTTAAGTCCACCCTTTACCCTCTTGCCCAACCTCTAATGCTATTATGATGGGTTCCCAACCCTCTGGAACAGATTTGGGAAGGTGATGGGAGCTGTAGGGAAGAAAATGAATATGTAATAATTGCCTCTTTTATGAATTCCTCTGACAGAAGTATCAGAGCCTTCTGTCAGCAGAGGAAAGCCACTGAATACAGAGATGGGAGGAATTCATTTGGTCTGCAATTTTGTGCGCCTATCCAATTCACACTTTCAGAACTAATATGCAAACTAACCTTCAAAATTCACACTTTTCTGGATTTTATGATGCAATTCTCCAACAGAAAAAGAAATGTACCGATATAAGTATATTATTCGGGGAAAGTGGACATAAATGTGTATGTTAATGAAAATAATGTACAAAATGCATTATATTATGGAACAGTGTGTGCAAAAAAAGGGTATATTAGGAGAAATGCACACAAAAATGTATATAAATTTTCATCCTAACTTTTTCTTAAGGTTTGCAAACAAATGTGGAAATGGGATGAACTGAATGTAAAACTGAGTAACTGACAGAAACCAAAACTGACAGATTTGCCAGTCTCCAGATATAATCCGCAGTCTTTTGAGCCCTTAAAACTGAGATGAGGTGACACAACTCAATGAGACAATATTTCTCAGCTCTGTTCATGCTCAAAAGGAAGCAGCACCCAAGCCTAAATCTGTTCAATGACTAATGGAAACTGAAAGCGATATTTAATAAAAATGTTTATGGGTGTTTCAGAAAATATGGGAATATGTATCAAATGCTTACTGCTTTAGCAATTGGATGCTACATGGATTAAAATCTTCCTACTGATGCCAATGCAGTAAACACAGCGCAGCCTTTCTCCACAGGAATATATATGTCTTTCTCAACATGAATAGAAAATTCTGGGCATATTTTGATCAGTTATATTTTATTTGAGCCACCTGGAACAGTTAGAGAACAGGTACAATATTTAGCGGATCCACTTTTTAGAACATGGGTCGGCCAACTAAGGCCCGTGGGCTGGATCAGGCCCAATTGCCTTCTGGATCCGGCCTGCAGATGGTCCGGGAACCGCCACATGGATTGCCAGCATGTGTGTTCTTTCCCTCTCCCTCCCACGGCATCGCCTCCTCCCCCCTCCCTCCTCCCGGCTTCTCCCTGCCCTGCTTGAGCGGCCGCCATTTTAAGCAGCCCCTCTCTGGAGCCCGTTCACGCGCAGCTCATCGTCCCACCGCCGCCAGCCCCTGCCGCTCGCAAGATACAGGTGAGCAGCCACTGGGGCTCGTGGGGCTCTTGCATCATTCCCCCCCCCCAAATATAGTCTGCCCCCCCACGGTCTGGGGGACAGTGGACCAGCCCCCTGCTGAAAAAGCTTGCTGATCCCTGTTTTAGAAGGTGGTACACAGTAGTCAAAATTGTGTGATCTTACGATCAGAGCAGACCCACTGAAATTAATGGACCTAAATTAGTCATGTCTATTATTTTCAATGGGTCTAATTCGAGAAGCGCTAACACAAGAGATTGCTTTCAACCTCAAGTAGAACACATTTATTATTTATATGAATACATGCCAATAGGCTAGATTGAAGCATGTGGTGTCCATAAATAACCCTTCCAAGTGGGAGGAGCCTCACACAGGAAGTGCAAGGGCTCAGTGACATGCGCTCAACTCACCAAAGCGGCTCTGCACACTTTAGGCTGAAATCTTATTGGAAGTAAATTCCATTCACTTTAAACTAGAGTGTAAATATTTGCACTGAAGATAACGAGTTCTCCACAGTTAGAAGGGCAGGCGCATTCCCCTTTACCACCTTGCTGGTTTCGTGTCACATATTATCCAACCTAGCCCAACAGCAATATGAAAACCCAGCACAACATCCCATTGAAATTCCTGGCTGGTAACCACACTTATTTATATATAAATTACGCAAATTAAAATTCTCATTGCAATTAGAGGCCTCACTTGCCAAGTATAATGCTAATTATTCAGACATTTTAACATGGCGGTGGTTGGTGACAATATTGCATTTCATCTCTGCTTTTAGACCCTACAAACATTGAACAAAATCGCTGTCAGTATGTTAAAACCCCTAATATAAAATAGATCTTTAAATGTTGGTTGTTACACCCTTTATCCCAGCCATCTTTGCTCTGATACTGCGTTGTTCCCCTACTCCATATACCTGTGTGTGTGTTTATATACATTTCAGATACACGATATATGAGCAAGGAGCTCTGTAGTAGTGCCCAGATGAACAGCTTCAGCCACCATAAAATATTCATTCATTTGAAAAATATTTGCAATCTGTCCAACTTAAGAAAATCCTTGTTAACCCAAGAGAGGGTTAATTTCATTGCAAACAATGTTCTCGAAAACTCTTACGGGCAAAATGCTTTAGTGAAAAGGTTTTTTTTTATTAAAAAAAATATATAAGTTAGATTTAACAATTCCAACATTAGGCATTAATCCTCTTTCATTCGAAACTATGCTGATAATAATTTTTGCTTGTCATTCAAATGGTAAGTAATAATTATAGATTTGGGGCTTCCATCCCTGCTTCATTAATAGTAAATTGCATGGAAGTCTGAAATGAAGTCAGATATGATACATCTCAAAATGCAATTTCCATAGCTTTCCTTAGTTATGTATAATTAATTACAGAGTTAATAAGGAGAATACGGCAAAGAAAGGGAGTTTATTCAACCAGGCTGCCTTCCATTATCAGATTCCTTTTGTGCAGTTTTCTTTCTTTCAGCAAATTTGGGTGACAATAAACCAGAACTGAATACATACATTACTAGCTGGAGCACTCAATGGTTTTAAAAAATTGTAACCTAATACAACAATGTGTGTGTGATTTTTTTTTTAAGGGAGGATACTTTATATTGTTCAGTAGCTCCATTGATTTATTTCAATGCATTTAAATGTGTATTTTCAATTTAGAAGTTTATTAAATGCAGTGGGGGTTTTTTACGTTACACTGTATGGAAACAAAGCAAAGGTTGTATATTTGTCCTTCAAAAGGAAAAGTCCAATACTACCTCAATCTGGCATCCTTTTCTTATGTCCCAAAATGAATAGAAAAGCCTTAGGTAGTTATGGGACAGAGTTGCAGAACCAGGCATTGTTGGACTCCAACTCCCATCAGCCCCAACCAACATGGCCAGTGGCCATGGA
This sequence comes from Podarcis raffonei, assembly GCF_027172205.1. NCBI lineage: Eukaryota > Metazoa > Chordata > Lepidosauria > Squamata > Lacertidae > Podarcis > Podarcis raffonei. Next base: position 13,419,277 of record NC_070613.1, read on the forward strand.
TGATGGGATTTGTAGTCCAGCAACATTTGGAAGGCCACAGGCTTCTCCCCCCTGGTATAGGAAACGACAGGTGTAGAAACGTGAATATAGGCAGGCCACATGTGGGGAGCACTTTCCCACTCCCAGTCAAAGCAGTCTACTGCCTGAGGAATAAAAAGGCAAGCCATTTTTCAAGAGCTGCACCTATTCCCTTTGCCCTTCCAATAGCAGTCTGTGGATTTATGTAACTTGGACCATGTCCCGTTGGCTCTAACTTTCTGTTCCTCTACTCTTACTGCCCTTCTAGCACATATATTCCACACAGAATTCTGTACAGGTATCAAACTACTGTGGCTTTTGGATATTCTTCCTTATTGGTCCAGCATGGTAACCTGTGATTTTTTGGTCAATAAATGCAAAATGGCTACCCCCTGCGGTTTGGAAGCTTGTAGAAACATGGGTGCAAATTAGCAATTGTTAAAGTTACAGGAAAACTAATGCAGGAAAAATTGGATTCTGCCTCAGTGCAAATACAAAAGACCACCTGCACACCCTATGTCCCAGGTCCACCATCCATGTCAGACTAGAAGCCTTTAGCTTATGGGGTGCCACAGGGATCGCCTCTGGTCTCCCTATAAGCACTAGATGATGTTATCAAAAGATCCAGGCTAGAGCATCACCATTCTAACACTCATTTTTCACTGTCTGATCCAAGAGAGGAGAAAGAACTCCCATTATCATTGGAAACTCAGGTGGTACTAAGAGGGATTTTAACAGTTTTAGTTGCTTGGTCTGCCAACTACCTAGAAAAGGCGGATCTGGCCTCTTTTCACCATCCATTAGTTCAATCCAGGCTGCAATTACATGGGGCTGCCTTTAGAAAAACATTTGCAAAACTGCAAATGGTATAAATTGTGGCTGCCAGGACACCACTGGGAACAATGCAGTCAGATCAAATGACAGTTATCCTACATCAATTGTCCTGGTTACCAGCTGATTCCTGGGATGAAGAGAAAGTGCTGGTAATAATATTTAAAGCCCTTATTGGCAGCAATCAGGTTATCTTAAAGATGTCCTTCGCCTATATGAATTTGTATGAGTTTCTTGCTCTCTGGTCCATCATTAACAAGTATACTATTGGTAGATATCAAGAACAGGGCCTTTTCAGTGCTGGCACCACAGTGTGGAATTCTCTCCATAGGATGGTGTCTAAAAAGAGGTGCACACAAATAATGAAGTGCCACCCATTATTTTCTTCTGCATTGCCATTTATCTTACCGCTCTGTTTGCCACTGTTGCATTTTTATATTCTTATAATGTGTCTCTTAAATGTAGGCCATTTTGGAAAAATTAGTTTGAAAAGCAGGTTATAAAACCAGTAAGTAAATCCCCACTTCCAAGTTCACGGAAGAAAAAAATAATGTAGCAAAACACAATGTGCTTTTAGCTGTTCTGAACGAAAATTAAGAACAAAGAAAAGGGGAAACAACAGCTGTGCCTCCAAGGCAAGAGTCCAAGCTGCCTCTTGCAATGAATGGTACAAGTCAGTTTTCCCTGACAGGTAAGATAAGTGCAAAGCGTAATTCATTTCCTGGTATCTTTCTGCTTGACTATCTAGGCACCCACATTAAAACACAATTTCTCACTAATACATACACAAGAAAAAAAATTTCTCCTCCCTTCAGACCAGCTACATATTTTCAAGCATAGTGATTGAACGCCCCTATCCAAAGTAATGAGAGTTTAATTAATGCATACTATATTTTAATACATATCTACGTTGTAAAGGTTCTTTCCGATGGGTCTTCACCGAACCACATTTTTGAGGGTTTCCGCTGCCGTTCTCAAGGCTTTGTTTTCTTAAACAAATATTATTTTAAATGCAATATGCAAGAATATTTGAATAAATAATTAGGAGTTGTTGTTGTTTTAATAGGAAGGAAAAAACCATCCACAGTCATGTTATCTCATTTGGAATGCCAAAGACATGGTATTTTCAACGTCCAACTGCAAATACACAGACCACAGAGTAGAACAGATCTCATAAATATGGCCTCACGCAACTGGTGTTCCAATTATGGAAACAATGATATTTTTTAAATAAGAAGTATTGCAAACCTTCCATATTTAACATATATCTGCCTAGCATTGTATCGATACGAAATTTCCTGGGCATGCAATCTCTGTCACATAGGAAAAACAGAAGGTAGCCAATACATCAGGTGATGACCAGGGAGTTTCTTGAAGGACAAACATGGTGGGATACAATGGTGGAAGAGTTTGGAGCCAAAGACAGAAGCTACTGAGCAAAGTCTCATTTTAAGCCACAGGCTTAAATCTGCAGCTGAGCGAGATAACTCACTCCCACTACGACCTGTTTGGAGCTAGAGAGAACACATTGCTTCCCAAGCTGTCCTTCCTTGCCTTGGGAAGGAACAAAGGTTCTGTCCTGGCTCTATTCAGATGCAGCCTACTGGAAGGGAAACAAGGTATATGTGGCATTCACATGTGCAACTGGGGACATGATCATGCTGGAGTACAGGGCTGCATTTGTGTAGGCATGACAGAGAGCAGGAGAGATACAGATGGAGACAGAATGCTAATTTCCATTGAAAACAAATGTATGATATGTGTACTCATGTATGATGAGCGAGCTTTAGAATAGAATCAGATGTGCATTCTGGAGAAGCTCACCGGCCGCTAATCACCAGCAATATAACTCTCCATACTCAAAGAATATGCTCAACTTGCACGTCTTTAAAAGGATCCTGGAAACACTAGCACTGGACAAAACACCATCTGTTCAACCTTCCATTTAACTTTCTTTTCTTGGCATTCAAGCAAAAGAAACCCTTTCCACCTGACCTCCTGAAAAATTGTTATTACCGCGCCTTCTAATAAGAACAGATATTTTGCCTGCCCTTTGTCTTTCACAGAGACCAAGGCAAAGCAACACAGAATTTTCATGAATCATTGCTATTTGCTTATTTTAGGCTCAGTGGGTTTAATTTGTACACACTCGCAATGAATGCCTTGCAGTTCGGATTCCCAGGTGCTGTATCAACATTTCAGCAGCCCTTTTTTGAACCCTTACAACCTAATGCATAACACATGTTGTCCTCTTTTTTATCTACCAAATATCTGCTTACTCAAGGTTGAATGACAACAACTGAGTGCAGGATAATGAAACAGCCCTGCTATATTCCTAACCAACTAAAAAACACAGAAAAGTGCTCAAACATGCAACCTGAATCCAATTCCAGCTAGCTTTCGTCAAGCTGACAGATCAAATATTAATAAACAAATAGTTACTGTAAACATTTCTTTAGCATGTGCATATCCATTTATATTTCTTTATTTTATTAGATCTTAACTCAAAATGAGCTTTACTTTTGGGGGCATAAACCACAAACTTTAGCAAGACAAGGTTTTCTTTAATTTTTAAAGGCATTATTTTGTAAGACCAAAGTATTAGTGATCTAGTTCCAGATGTGACCTACAAGAAAGTAAACCAATAGGTTGGAGCAGAGCATGGGGGGAGGGGGGGAAAATAGATCTGAAAAGGCGTAATGGTTGGGGTTTTTTGTGTGTTGGGTTTTTTTGCATATTGAATCCAATTCTCATATCTGAATGCGTCTGTTATGCTAAAATTCAGAGCCCCAGGAAGTTATTTAGCTAGGAAAACTGTTCAGACTCAGTACCTGGTGTTTAACAGTTTTAAGTCAGTTTTATAGAAATTTATTGAAATTGGCTTTTGCAGTTAAAGTTTAGAGTTTATGTTCAATTCTAACAATTAAAAAAACCCACCACAAAACCAACAACTTAAAACTAAGAAGGTAATGACAGAGGAGGTGGAGGAATTGCATTTTGAAAAAAAGCAGTGCTGTAGGGGGACAATACAGACTCGTCATCAGAGATTGTGTTGGCCAAGTCCGTGACATAATTATAGAGCAAGAAGCCAAGCTGTTTCTCACCTACCCAAAACACCTAAAAGCATCCAGTGTTCAGACAGCTACACAAATATATCTGCTTAGACTGTCAACAGAACTTAGACCTAGACCCCTTTTGCTGCCATGCCAGGTGACAGAATATTGGCCTTTTTGCAATGCACACTCCAAGCACCCATTCTGATTCTTGCTGCCCAATAATCTTGAGATTCATTTTCCATCCATGTGAGAGGATGCTTCCTAAGGTTTTGAAGCTAGCGCTTTAATTTATTCCATCTAGCAGCAGGGCTGCTGCTGGCTGGCCTGGCCTAAACCTGGCAGAGGGAAAACAAGCCTTTTAAATATAGTTTGACTTATACCACCCTTTCTGCTGATGTTAGTTCTGCTGGGTTCCCAGGTCACGTGACTGAGCTAAACTGAGTTACGAGTCCAGAATAAGTCCCTCCTGCCGCCAGAACACCCGTTATTCGGGGATGACACTGGCATAGGTTCCACGCAGCAAGTTCAGCCCTGGGATGTGGGAGTTAAGTTTGTGTATCTCCGGCTGAACCAGAGATGCTCCATATCCTAAACTCGCATACCCTGGTGGATCTAGGGCTGGGCTTGCACTCCAAGACACCAATGAGAAGAAACAAAACCAAAGTGCTAAGATTTACTTTAAAGTAAAAAGATTGGTAAGAAGATAACAATCCTACTGGCTTTTAAAGAGCCGGGGTTTTTGTTTTTATAATAATAATAATATTTTATAATAATAATAATACTAATAATACTAATAATAATTTATTATTTATACCCTGCCCATCTGGCTGAGTTTCCCCAGCCACGCTGGGCGGCTTCCAATCGAGTGTTAAAAACAATACAGCATTCAATATTAAAAACTTCCCTAAACAGGGCTGCCTTCAGATGTCTTTTAAAGTTAAGATAGCTGCTTATTTCCTTCACATCTGAAAAGAGGGCGTTCCACAGGGCAGGCACCACTACCGAGAAGGCCCTCTGTCTGTTTCCCTGTAACCTCACTTCTTGCAGCGAGGGAACCGCCAGAAGGCCCTTGGCGCTGGATCTCAGTGTCCAGGCTGGACGATGGGGGTGGAAATGCTCCTTCAGGTATACAGGACCGAGGCCGTTTAGGGCTTTAAAGGTGAGCACCAACACTTTGAATTGTTTTTTTGTTTTTAAAAATAAAGTTTTATGCACTGCATTTCCCACAGTGCATCTGAAGCGCCTCTCTTTAGTTGAATTCAACAGCCTTAGCACCTTACCAATATCATGTGCCCAGTAGAAATGTCCATGTTGGACTGGACTGGTTCTTCGCACCAGGATGAAGTGCTGCTTCGAGCAGAAGGACTCTGGATGGGCCCATCGCTGAACTGCGAAGATATGCTGTTAATGCGAGACGTATGCAGAGGCTCTGGGTGGTCAGAGGTTTTCACTGCCATACGTTGGCGGCACAACTCCTAGAGGAGACAGAGAGAAGGAATATCCTGGGATTAAAATCCAGACTCCAAGAAATTATCCACCAAAACACACATTTAATACAGAGGGGTTTGTCCCTACATGCAGGCCGGACTCCTGTTTCTGCTTCTGAGCTTCATGTGCACAAGAACTGCATACCAGACAGAAGGAAAGATGCAACACCAGCAGGGTTGTTGTGCTATGTATATTGCTTGATTATCAAAGCTTGTTAGGATTTGTGCAAAGCACAAGATTTCAAAATATACAGTTTAGAGTCAGAACTATGAATCCCCGTGACAGGGTGAGCTCCCGTTGCTTGGTCCCTGCTCCTGCCAACCTAGCAGTTCGAAAGCACTTCAAAGTGCAAGTAGATAAATAGGTACCACTTCAGCGGGAAGGTAAACAGCGTTTCCATACGCTGCTCTGGTTCGCCAGAAGTGGCTTTGTCATGCTTAGTCATGCTGGCCACATGACTCGGAAGCTGTACGCCGACTCCCTCGGCCAGTAAAGTGAGATGAGCGCCGCAACCCGAGTTATCTGTGACAGGACTTAACGGTCAGGGGTCCCTTTACCTTTACCTATGACCACTGGAACCTACCTACTTTAGAATACTGATGTCAGTAAAGCTACTTTGGAATAAATTTCTGCAGAGGCTCCCTGCTTGTGGAATGCTCTCCTCAGGGAGATTCGGCTGATGCCTTCATTATACACCTTTAGGTGCCAGACGAAGACATTCTTCTTTAACCAGGCCTTTGGCTGATTGGCATCTGATGCCCTTTTAAATGTGTTGTTGAAGGGCAATTAATGGGTTTTATATTGCAGTTTTGTGTTGTGAACTGCCCTGGGATCTAAGGGTACAGGGCGGTATAAATAATAATAATAATAATAATAATAATAATAATAATAATAATAATAATGTTAAGTGGTACCAACAGCAGAGGGTCCCCATCAAAATTGTGTAGCCAAGTTATTCAATTTCTCTGCTCCCTTTTCACTTGGCATTATGCATATATTCCAGGGTTGGAAAAACCAGATGACTTCTTTCATGCCTCCTTGAATTGCAATAGCTACATCACACTCATTGGGAGACAACTGAAAACAGGGGTGTGTGGGGCAGGTTTCCCAAAAAAATGTATAGAAAACGGGGGGGGGGAGGAGGGGCTGACAGATAACTTTCAAAATGTAGATTCTAGGAGTCCAGCTAATTTCCAAGGTCTGGATTCTCTGTCTGGCACTTAAAATACAGGAAGCCCACTTCTAACATTTGAATGCTATATGTTAGATTCCTCTAACATATACTGCATGCTTTACAGTTTCATTTTTTAATGACATACAGTGCGTTAAGTTTTTAAAGCAATTGCCTACATGTGCCACTACTATGGTACGTATGCACTAGACTTGTAGCTAGATAATATTAGGGTCCATTCAGTAAGACAATTCTCTGGTAGCCTGATAAGTAGGTCGGGCAATGGCAGTCCATCAAGGTTTCCTGGAACTTTTGCTTTGGGAAATGGCAGGGGTGCAAAGACAGAAGCTGAAGGGAAATATCCATTTGCCCCCCACTTTCTGATAACAGAGCCCCCAACCAGAGCCCAATCGCATTTGTATGGTGGAGGGGATGCATTTGCATGAGTTTCATATCAACCCTCTCTTGTTTCTTGTGCCGCAGTGCACACGGTATCTGGACCCAAGTCAGAGGTTACTTTTCATAGGTACTTGAAGGCATCTCTAAAATAACTTTTGCCCAACTTGGTTACGGACTACAGTCATACCTTGGAAGTCGAACAGAATGCATTCCGGAAGTCCGTTCGACTTCCAAAATGTTTGGAAACCAAAGCGTGGCTTCTGATTGGCTGCAGCCAACCGGAAGCCCCGCTGGACATTCGGCTTCCAAAAGAAAGTTCGAAAACCAGAACACTCACTTCCGGGTTTTGATCATTCGGGAACAAATTTGTTCGGGAGCCAAGGCGTTTGAGATCCAAGGTACAACTGTATTATGTAGAACCAGCACCGATGTGGTATTCTGGATGGTTCTGCTTATTTGTATAGAAATAAAACTTTCTAGCATCAATTATTATTTGCTGCTTACATTATATGCTTTCTTGGAATGGGAAACAACTGAGTAAAAAGTAAATGTAAGATGAATTTTAAAAGGTGAATCATTATGTGATTTAACATTAATTGCTGCAAGCAATATTTTTACATATATTGTATACTGGATCAATGCATAATCCGACAGAGGATGCAAGCCACTTCATGTGCACTCTCTTCAAGTAAAAGCAACATTTGTTTAGGCTTCCACCTGTTCTTAGTACTCATATCCTGACCAGGGCTATACTCTACAACTTGTTTCCCTTGTTCAGACTGCTGGCATTGAGCTGGGGCAAGGGAAGCAATAAGAACAAGTTAACAACCAGAAATTAATAGCTCCTATTTATACAAAAGTAGTAGGGCTGAAGATGGCATAACAGTTATGCAATCTCTTGTTTTTTTACAAATGTATTTTTAAAGAAATATAAAATAACTTTTGCTCTTAGGGCAGCAGCAGGGAAGGAGCCCCCCCCCCCCCGTTGGAAGATAATAGATGTGGAAAAAGTAATGAACCAATAATTTATATTAGAACAATTCAATTCCTTACTGAGAGTTTCACAAACCATTCTTATAGTAGCTTCTGAGTCAACTATAATTGCTTTGCATACCCAAAGAAAGCAGGAATGGTTATCTGAGTTACACGATGGGAAGTGCAGCCAAGATGTACAAAGGGTACATCAGAAAATGGGCGAGACTGATACCCAATGTTAGTCATGCTCAAAGAAGATTCCTTGAAATAGATGGACTTCAGTGAGCATCACTCAAAATGACACTCTGTTTTTAAAGTAATAGAATGTTTTCTCTTCTTCCCACCCTTTCTTTATCAACACAACTGCTTCTAATATCTGAAGGAACAAGAAAATAAAAATTCTTTGGGGCAGTGACAGTTCTTTGCTTGCTTCCTTCTAGCCCAGGCATTGCCAAACTTGGCCCTCCAGCTGTTTTGGGACTACAATTCCCATCATCTCTGACCACCTGGTCCTGTTAGCTAGGGATGATGGGAGTTGTAGTCCCAAAACAGCTGGAGGGCCAAGTTTGGCCACGCCTGTTCTAGCCCAACCCTTCCTGGCTTCTCTTCTGTCACAGAAAAACAGGAGACTTGAGTGGCAACAGCTGAAAGGAACATCTTGTTCTATGGGAGGGGGCAAAGCAAGCAAAGAGGGAAACCTCTTGAGTGGGTAAAGGATGCAGCAGTCCAGACCAAGGCCTGTGTAAAACCATCTCTTGGGCCAACACAAGCAGGTTAGCACCCAACCACATACAATTCTGGGCACCACACAGTAGAGGGTAGTACTAATATCTCCAACTTTGTACCCCTTTGTTTCAAATTCACAAAGGGTCTTTAGAGGAGAATTCTTAGAATACACTCTGGAAACACCTTGTTGTGCATGCTGGAAACTCCTAGAACGTGGGTAGGCAAACTAAGGCCCGGGGGCCGGATCCAGCTCAATCGCCTTCTAAATCCAACCCGCGGATGGTCTGAGAATCAGCAGGTTTTACATGAGTAGCATGTGTCCTTTTATTTAAAAGGCATCTCTGGTGTATTTGTGGGGCATAGCAATTTGTTCATTATTATTTTTCCAAAATATAGTCTGGCCCCCCACAAGGTCTGAGGGACAGTGAGCCGGCCCCCCTGCTGAAAAAGTTTGCTGACCCCTGTCCTGGAAACATGTTTTTGCTTGCAATGACCACGTGCAATGTCATTAAAACTGTAGGTTTGTTCTGTGGTGGTTTGGACAAGATCTCACAGTGCAGTGACACCTGCCCAGGTGAAACAGACCGCCCAGTGAAGTTGGGCACTGACACTGCACATACTTTTTCAGATGCTACAGACCATGGGATTTTACTTTGAGTATATTCCCGACAGGGCTGCCACTGTTTCCTTTCTTACATTCATTTATTCACTTTATTAATTTATAATATGCTAGGTATTAAGCTACTACCATAGCAGCGTGCAACAATAAACTCGCTCAGATAAAACGGTTATGAGAAAAATATCAAATACCCCTTGCAAGTGAAGCCATCTATCTGAGAAAATGTTTAGAAATCAGATTCTCCATTAGCGCTGATTTAGTCTATGGGCTGCGGACGATTGCAATAAATGTTGCATTGTTCAATGGAGCTGACACTCAGCCAATATTTAGTAGTCAGACCAGTAAAACTATGTTCTCTGTGATACTAAATCTGACAAAGTAGCAAACTCAAGGGTTGCCCCTTGGCTTTAACCATCATCCTCCAGACTGCATTCTGGTTCCATCCCAGAACAACATGATTCTAGACTAGCTCCACCTCAGCTTTTGGCCCAAGTAGAGGTCAAGGGTTTTGGTAATCTTATTTGCCACCAGTGAACCAGCCCCATTATTATGACTTCCATTTCAAAAAAAAGTAATCAGAGAAACCATACGCCACAACAATAATGGACTGAAACCCTGTCCCTGAGCAATGGCAATGCAGTTCTTTGTTTGCTTACCGCCTTGACGTTATTTCTAAGCACTTGCCAGTGTGAACCCACTTCAAACATCACCCAGTTCCACTAATTTAGTAATTAAATTTAGTATCAGTTCCGCTAATTTAGTCCTCTGTTGCTCCCACCCACCCCATCCCCAAAAAACCAGAACAAAAAACCTGTCCTGAAGTGAAATTAAAGGCCTACTTTTGGCACAGCCTTTTTATATCTGAGTAGTTGAAAGACCCAACAAGTTTTATTCTTTTCTCAAATGAAGTTACAAGTGCAAGTCCTCTTCACATTTGATGGGTGTATACAGCAATACATAACAATGGTACAGAAAAGCTACAAACTTCTATTGCCTGTGTCACCAGATTTACTACCCATATCCTCGGACTATCCATCCACCCTAATCACAAAATTATGCTCTCAGAAACTGCTCACAAAACTATGAGCAACAACTGAATATTTGTTTCCCTGCCTAATGGGCCGTAGTTTGGTCAACGCTGCCTGCATAGTTGAACATTCCAGCTTTAACTAACTGAAAACACTACTAATGGCTTCCCAGCGCAAGTAGCATTCTCTTTCCTGCAGAAAATTCCCTAAAACACACAGAGCAGCAGTAGTCTGTATGAAAGGAAAACACCCCTCCAACTCGTGTGTAAAACTGCATTGCAAGCTTTCTTTGTACATTTGATTTGTGAGTGTCGTATTGTGATTTTTATATATTGCTGGTAGATACATTTATATATTGTGGTTTTAAGTGATGTTGAGCTATCTTGAGGTTTAACAAATGTGTTCTGGAAAAGCAGGATACAGTGGTATCTCTGGTTACGTATTTAATTCGTTCCGGAGGTCTGTTCTTAACTTGAAACTGTTCTTAACCTGAAGCACCACTTTAGCTAATGGGGCCTCCCACTGTCTCTGCGCCGCCGCCACACTATTTCTGTTCTCGTCCTGAGGTAAAGTTCTTATCCCGAGGTACTATTTCTGGGTTAGCGGAGTCTGTAACCTGAAGCATATGTAACCCGAGGTAACACTGTATTCATTTGGAACTTAAACTCCCATTATTTACAGCATAAATATGGGGAAATGATAACATGGCCTTTTTAGGTATCCTCCAATGGATTGTTAGACCACAAACATTTATTTTAAAAGCTAACTTGATGCTTATTAAATTGTTTCATGTTACATGGGAATTGCTTGCCAATGGAGACACTACTTCCTTCTCATTTCATTTCATCACACTTACTATCAAACATTTGTGCAATGTATTTACCAAATATGATAGAAAAAAACTTATTGCTGTGTGGCAGAAACTACCCAAATCAAACTAAAACATTTGGAAATACTGTTATGGTAGTTTGCAGAGAGCCTTTATGTGTGTGATTTTTTTTTTAAATAAAGAGACAAAGTGGTGATCCTAAACGGAACGTTTATAAAAGCATATATCAAACTTTCCCCCCACCACAAAAAACAAACTTTTTAAAAAAATAGAACCAGTTCTAAATAATTCCCAGTTTTTCAACAAACTGATGACTTGGCAGAGAGGCAAGAGATGCTGGAATGGGTTTTTTAAAGAAGAGTGAGTCAGTTTATGCAAGGCTAAAATTAAAATCAGGCTTTGTTTCCAGATTATTTTGTATTTTCTTATTTAAATATTCAAAAAAACTGGGATGTTAAAGACCCCACTTTTATTAAAAATATAGCAAGGTGAGCACTTCCTGCAAACTCCTCCTTTTTCTTTGATGGGTGCAATTGGACAGGGAGACAGCATAGATACCGGCAATGTAGTTATTCTCAGATTAACAGGAAGTTAAACTGGAGCGTCGCACATGAGATTTTCTGTCAGAAGGGGTTGAATGGTTCTGGGCAATGCTATTGAAAGCAACACCTTCTAAAATACTCTTCCCTTTTCAAAGTAGCGCTGAGGTTTCCCTTAAGCCACCAGAGAAAAGTTGGATTAGTGAAAGTCCCTTTAATCTTAAAGAGAGAGTGGGAACATGTTGTGTACATTGCTGCCCAGGTGCTCCTACATTTGAGCTCCTGCGGCCAATTCTTATGCACAGTCTAAGCCTTCTGCATTCGTGACCTATGTCAGGCAAGCACTGCAAACACAAACACACTCACACATCCTCAGAAAGTGAATCTCATCATTTGAGGAAGCGAAGGTTTCCTGTTTCAATGTGCAGACTGCATAACACCACAAATGCCATCTCTTTCTGGGTGTCCCTGCTCTGTGACAGCAATGTGCTTTTGCTGCCACATGCTTTCGCAGCAGATGACAGCCATCCAGCTGTCACAAAAGTGTGGAGAAAATGAGACAAAAAAGGGGGAGATATATATATATATATACACAAGAGAATCGGTAGCACACAACCGGGCAAGGTTTAACTGTGTAGCACCCAGAAAAATTCATTAGAACTACCTGGTCTCCCATGAAATATTGATCATGTGCACATGTAAAGGAGAGGATGGTTTTATAGCCAGGTAAAACTAGTTCTCCCCCCCCCCATTAACTTTCCATCACAGAAACCCATTGGCCTGATTCATAAACCAGTTAAACTGCAACACAAGTTCAAAATTATTTCAGCTGTATTGGTTTAAATGCAATTAATTATTTGGTAATTGGTAATTAAATGCATTTGGTATCCAAGCACTCTGGTTTAACTGGTTAGAAATTCTTTAAGGAAGCTCTGAAGTTCCCCCATATGTTATTGAACCATACATCCCATAAACCCTGATCACTGCCAACCTCTGGGGCTCAAGACTAGGAAGGGCTGCTGTCACCCCCATGTTCACTGAGTCACACACCCCTACTTAACTCTTATTTGGACGGCAGGGGCGCAAAAGCACAGCATTTCTGACATGTAATCCTTAAACACAACATAAACGCCACCTTGGCACAAGCAAGCAGAAAACATTATTTTACCAGGATGGACATTTTGTGGGAATCACACGGCAAGATTCTCAACATGCAGGACATAATTTTCCTCAAGATGAGCAGATGAAACACTGACATTCTTTTACAGACCAGGGCAACCCCACTTTTCATATCAAGTGGGCCATTGTCATTGGTTATGAAATAGAGTCTCCGGAGGGTGGGAATAACCCACTGGGAAACTCGCTTGTGCAAAAGAGCTTCTCAGTAAATGCCATTCTTTTTCTAGGCATGGTCCATTCATTTCGACAATGCCTGCGCAGGGCAAGTCCTTGATGATTGCTCCAACCCTAAACACTACTAATAAACCTGTGCCATTTTTATCCCATCCTTCCTCCAAGGGGATAAAGGGGCCCCTGACCATTAGGTCCAGTCGTGACCGACTCTGGGGTTGCAGCGCTCATCTCGCTTTATTGCCCGAGGGAGCCGGCGTACAGCTTCCGGGTCATGTGGCCAGCATGACTAAGCCGCTTCTGGCGAACCAGAGCAGTGCACGGAAACGCCATTTACCTTCCCGCCAGAGCGGTACCTATTTATCTACTTGCACTTTGACATGCTTTCGAACTGCTAGGTTGGCAGGAGCAGGGACCCAGCAACAGGAGCTCACCCCATTGCGGGGATTTGAACCACCAACCTTCTGATCGGCAAGTCCTAGGCTCTGTGGTTTAACCCACAGCGCCACCCGCGTCCCTAGGGGGATGGTGTACATCTAAAAATAAAAGGGCTTCTCAACAACCCTGTGAGGTAAGTTAGGCTGAAACCTGAGAGAGACTTCCCTGGAGCTTCATGGATGATTCAAGATTTAAACCTGGGTCATCCCATCCTAATCCAACACTCAGATTAGCACTATACCACACTGGGACCACTGGCTCACTAAACCTGCTCCATACTGAGATTCCAAAAAGAGGAAAGAAAAAACAAAACAAAACAGGCCAGCTAAACCAAACGCTCCAAGATTGCTATGTGAAAAACTGTTGGCAATGCATTTAAGATACGTGTAACCAAACTATGTCTAAGAAACACAAATCCTGGAATTTTCAAAACAAAATTCCTATAGCACCACATTCTATAATGAGTTTGTGTACAGAAGAATGAACAAGGGATACATGAGTTTGTGCTACATATGTCTTACTATAACAGGGAGTTGCAATTCCCTGCACTTTTTACTTGGAAACACTGAACTGAAAGAAGACGGAAGTCTTGGATGCAATATATGCCACCTTCCATCTACAAACTGGTCTAATCCACCAGACTCCTTTATATATATATAAACTAGACAGTGTTTTTATTTATTTATTTATTTAATTAACTTTGAAAACAGTTCCAGGTGAGGCCAGCTCACAGTATGCAGTACAAGTGAGTGCTCAAACACTCCAGTATTCTGAGAGAACATGTTGAACCAGGTGTCTGGGGCCAAGGGAGATTCTGGGGTCCCTATTGTATGCACAGAAACTTATACCACTGATATACAAAAGAATGCAATCCTATCCCTCATTTCCCTTTCAGTTTGCAGGATATATGGTAGTTCCATGGTCAATAAGGAAGGCTGGGGTTTGCATCTACCAAGGGAACAGAACATCACATTGGAAGAAAAGGAGTATAGAGCACCTACAGCAAAGACAGCTCAGTTTTCATATAGGATTATACCAGAGCTACTATGGAGCTCAGCCATCACTATGAGCTCAGCCAAAGAACCTAGTTTTAATATATACTATCACTAGGGGGCAGCATGACAACATCTTCTTGCCTATGATTCCCACCACCCACTTACACAGCTTAACATTTACATTTTGAGCACTGCATTTAATTCAAATTCCCTCCAGATTTGTAGTGGATAGTTCTGCTTTGGTGGATAGTTCTGCCAGATGCAATTATTTCAAACTCCCACCTTCCATGCATGCCCCTAAATTACCGAGAAGGATCCAGCTTTAATTGTAACGCAGTTGCTTGCCATCCTAAAGCAAAATGTTTTGTCCATCTAGTGCTTTTTTTTTATTTAATGTGTATAATTTTTTGTGTGAAATGGCAGCCACTTACAATCAGTCCTTTGATGAGCAGCCACTTACAATCAATTCAGGAACTAAATAAGAGAGTGAGCAGGCAGACAAGTGTTCTGGGGGAAGGAAGGGAAAGGCAAAAGTACCTCTGGATAGAAACCACCTTTATATCTCTATTTTTATGCTTCTCACCTCAGGTTAATCTAAGATCAGCTTCAAATAAAATTCTCAACCAAAAGAAGCAGCTAAACAGAAAACCTTTCTTATGCTGCAGGTGGTTGCTAAGGTCGCTTGACTTTCTCTGTCTTAGTCACTTTCATAGATTTAAGCATACCCATTTTGAGTATTCTCACTCTACTCTGAAGAGGGCGGAAAACAGTCGCTACTTATAGAAAAGCCCAAACAGCTAACGATGGCTGTTACTAACCACCAGAAATTTCTCACATATTTTCAGATTCATCCCACTCTAGCTCCTCATCATAAGAGACACACAAAAGCCACAGAATTTCCAGATATTATATTTCACAAGTACACACCCAACATCCACATCTATCTCCAACCATGCATACAATGGCTCCACATGAGTAGCATTACACCGTATGTTTCAGAAAAAATTATATTTCTCCTCCCCCTCCCTATTTCTCTCTCCCTCCCCTCCCCCATTTCCGCCTTCTAGAAAAATCCCGAAGCAAAAATCCTTACTACGTTTCCGCCCTTTCTTTTGTGGAGAAACATTAAGAGGAGACTTTGTTATACAGTAATCATATTGTCTCTGATACAGTAACATTATAATTTCCCCCCACACGGGGCTTCCTTTACAGGAACACTGACCCCAAAATGACATTGTGAAGTCTAGGCGAAAGCTTTATTATTGTATACACAAAGTGTGGATCTGGGCAGTAGTTGCAGATCAAAGACTTGAGTGTCCTGTTTTCCAAGTGATCAGTTTATAAAATTAAGAGGTGCCAGAACTTAAGCCTATCCTCTCTGCCAAAGACCTTTCACCCAGCTCCCAGATATTGGTTTGTGTGGAGGGGAGAGGTGATCAGTGGCTAGGTAAAAAAGCATTGTTGGGCGTCATCAAAAGTGCTCAGTTATTGCTACTTCATAAACTGCAAGGCTGGATCTTAGCATTGAAAAGAGCTTCCAGCTGCTAAATACTGTATACAGGCAATTCAAATTGTTCATTATTATTATTTTTTACGGAGGCCAATGATCACAATAACTCTGGAAACTTTATTCCTATATTGCTAACATTGGGTTGAAAAACAGGAAAGACAAAGCAACTGTCTGAATCAAGAGATAATCTTCTGGACTGCCACATTTAATTGGAATTTTGCCCAAGTGGTCCTGGGATTCAACAACAATAAAGGGGGAAAAAGTGGGGGGAAAGGTCATCACAGCAGTATAATTCCCAGGGATGGACATGAACCACAATATGTCAATTCAGTGCTTCCAAAAAAATGTCCACTTCAGTCCAAAGCAGTTCAGAAACTGCCAGATTCAGATCAAGATTTAATTTTCAGTAACCTTTCCTGAGTGGGTGAAGCCTGCCAAATTAGAGGCAAACAGGTCCATGGTGTGTGTTTTGTCTGGCCAAGGCACTTTTAAATTTTGATATTTTTTTTTTAAAAAAATAGTCTACCGCTCTACCCCCTCCCCTACATTTTTGACAGAATTGGATGGAATTTTCAGGCATGGTAGCCTCTTCTTAAAGAACGAATCCTGTCAAATTTCAGAAGGATAGCTACAGTGTGTTTCTTGCAAGGACAGCTTTCAAACTATTGTAGTGGTTAATAAAAGGATTCACTTAATCTTCCTTATTGTTTTCTGGGCAGTTTATATTAAAATAGAATATAGCAGAGAGGGGCCCCTGTGTAAGAAACCAGCCAAATTTCAGAAAAGAAGATGCTGCGGTTTTTGTGCTAGGTGCCTTTGAAGTTCATTTTTATGGGGGAATAGTGAAAGGGATTAACTTTCCCTCACTGTTGTTTTGTGGGCAATGGTTTAAGTGGAATACATGGTAGAGGCGCCCCTAGGAATATAATAGCATGAACATTTTCAGAATGATAAATGAAGGGGCTAAGCAGCTAATATCAAAGAAGAACAAAGCAGTTTGAGGTTTGTGTTCTCAACTGGCACCAAAAATCCCAGAAACTAAATTGCAAAGCTGATTTGAAAGGAGTGGATTTTGGGAGGGGGGCATGTGGTACAGTGGCAAACAAATGTCCACCATTTTCCGAGCAACTACCACTAGCAGAACAAGAGGACAGAACCAGAGCCAGGTGCTACCCTACTTCATCATCTTTCACCCAAACACTGTGATTTGAGAGCCCTGATAAAACCATTCCCTCTCATTAGAAGCTAGACCTATCAGTCACAAAACAGCAGTCCACCCTCTCCCCACCGTAGCACATTTTCCCTTTATGACAAGCTTAGAGCATTTTGATTTTTGTGGCTACACTGCCTGCAATGTTGTTTTTCTGATGTCTGAATCTCCAAAGTGCCCTGAAAGTCCCTGTTTAGGTCTGGGTCACTTTGCCACTTCAGCTTATACAAAGCCCAAATCTGTCTGAAGCAGCCTTCTTCAGTTGGGAATGCATCTGAAATCTCCTGCACACTATTAAGATTTTCTATTTTGACGAGCCTATCCTAAGGAAGGAGAGGGCCTCAAAAATGAGGGAACTGGTTAAAAGAAAGTTGCAGGGAACGTCAAAAGGGCCAAACCTCTTCAGAAAGCACGGGGCTTAAACCACAGTAACAAAAGCCAAGTGAGAATGTGTTCTGCAGATCAGGAAAAGTATTAGCAAAGTACAGCAGGACACCAGCATGGTTAATAAGCAGAGTCAAGGAAGCTTTTAGAGGAAATAAGGCCCCCTTCAGAATTTGGAAGGTGTTGCCCAAATGAGGAGAAGAAAAAGGAACACAAATATTGGGAAGCAGACGATAAAAGAGATACCAGGAAAAAAGAATTTGAGGAATATATTGCTGAAAACAATAAAATATTTTCTAAGTATGTCAAAAGCAGAAAAATCTGCTAGAATTAAACCAGTGGATGACAAGGTAGCCAAACATTTGCTAAAGGAGACTTCAGAGAAACTAAGTTCTTGGTGTCAGTTATGACTGCAGATCATGCAGGTAAAATACCAGTGTCTAAACTGACAAGAGAAGTTTTAAGTCATATTGACAAATTATGAATTAACAAAATTACTAGAGGTGGTTGGTATCCACTTGAGGGTTCTTAAAGAACTCAAATATGAAATTCCTGATCTTCTAATACACATATTTATTTTTTCTATTAGATGAGTCTTAGTACTTGAGAACTGGAAAGCGACCGAGGCAACAGCCTTTCTTGATGAGGAATCCACAGGCAAGTCAGTTCCTGATCTGGGCAAGTCAGTAGAAGGAGTAATGGAAGATAAAATGATCAAGCATATAGAAAATATCTGCAAGGGCTTGTCCTGCCTTGTTCAACCTTTTAGAGTTTTGAGATATAGGAGTGATCCAGTAAAAACATAGTATACATGGACTTTCAAAAAAGCCTTTTGACAAAGACCCCTGCAAGAGTTTGCTGAGCAAATTTAAGAGACAGGGTAAGAGACCAGGTTTTCAGTGGTGCAGTCACTGGTTAAAGACCAGGATGAAGAGAGTAAGAATAAATTCTTCCTTAATTTATTATTATTAAAAAATTATTACTTAAATCAACAATTTAGGGATGTGTCGCAGTCCAGTCTGCTGCCAGACCCCACAGAAAAGGAGGCAGGGCTGAGTGCAAGGCAAGTCAGAAGTTCAGTACTATGGACAGCTCCAAGTGAGCAATGAAGGTTGAAAACAGACTGAGCCCTCCTAAACTCTTGATCTCAAGCTCTGCCACCTTGCAGCTAACCTTAGAATGTCAACCCTCTGGCCTGAAGACCTGTTCCCTAGCCTCCAACCTGGTGTGTCCCCTGTGCTGCTGCACTGGTGTGGCCTTGGGTGAGGCATCTGGTTCCTCAGGGGACAATGCCCAGGAGGGTCAAGATTCTGGCCCTACAGAAACAGGAGGCTCACATTCCTCAGCCTTCGTGGTTTCCTGTTCTCCAGCAGCAAACTCAGAGCTCTACAGCTGGTCTGGCTCCTTAGATGGAAAGACTGCAGACTCTTCACTCAAGAGTCAACTACTGCCACTAGACTCTGGGATGCAGAAAGTGCAGTCCCCCATAAGAATCAGTATTAATTCCTGTGCTTTTAAACTTCTTTGCAAATCACCCAGAGCTATTAGTGAGCAGTGAGGTGCCAACATTTGCAGGCAACACCAAATGGTTCAAAATAAAAAGAGATGGCGAAGCGCTTCAAACATTATGTCTCCAAACTGGGCGAGTGGACATTGAAATGACCAAAGGGATTCAATGTTAACGAGAGCAGTGCACATTGCAGCAAGAAACCTGAACTCCACATCTATGCTGATGGAGTCTCAGCTGGCAGCAAGTGCCCAGGAAAAGGGTTTTCGGGTGGTGGCTAAAATGTTAACATTGTGTGTTGCCACGGTGACATGTTACGGATCACCAGGAAAAGGACTGAAAACAAGATTGCCATTATGCAAATCTATGGTGCAACTGCACTTGGAATGCCATACCTCAAAAGCAATATTGTAGAGATGGAACAGGGCGGTGAAAATGATCAGGGGGCTGAAGCAACTAGAAGGGTTACAATGCTTGAGGCTCTTCACTTCAGAAAAAAACAGTGAGTAGAGGGAACAGATTATGCATGCTGCAGAGAAAGTGAATAGGGATAAGTCCCCTCGCCCCATCTCTCATAATACTAGAATCCAGGTCATCCAGTGAAACACAAGAGTGGGAGATTCAGAACAGACAAGCTTCACACGATGCATAGTTAGACTATGGAGTTCCCTGCTATTGGTGATGGCCACCAACTTAAAAAGCAATTAGATAAACTTATGGGGGGTAAGGTTGTTAATGGCATTTTTTAAATGATGGCTGTAATACTTCCTCCAGGATCAGAAACTGCCTGTCTCAAGTACCGGCTGCCTGGAGAAAAATGAGCAAGTTCATAGATCCTGTTTGTGGCCTTCCTGTAGTCATCATTGTGGATTATTATAAGCCTTTGTTCTGGCTCAGCAAGGATCTTCTTCAGCCCTTCTATCTTTATGTTTTTGTTCACAGCTCCCAATGGCTTCCTGGAAGCTGCACACTGAAGGTGGTGGAGCTGTAACCTCTTCCAAAGCTTCGTCTGGTTTTGAAGAACACCTAGATTGAGCCAAGTGGACTGTCCAACCATCTTGCTTGAAGAGAACTCCCCACATTGACTTCCTAAACCATCCTCACAGGTATGTCATTTCCACCCACTAAATTGTGCAGTTGGTTAGAGAATGGTGCTGATAACGCCAAGGTCGTGGGTCTAATCCCTTTCTGGGCCAGCTACATATTCCTGCATTGCAGGGGGCTGGACTAGATGATCCTCAGGGTCCCTTCCAACTCTGTAATTCTATGAACTGATGAATGCCCTGTTCGTGTGTGTCCATTTAAGACAGCAAAAAAGGAAACCTAAATGTAGCTACTATAAGAAAAAGAGATGTTCCAATTTTAAAAAAACAGAAAAGGATTACACAGTATTCAATTTCCTGACATGCTATTTTGGATATAAGTTATAGTTCCATTCCAATGTATCACAAAGGGTTTCCAATTGTCCACGAGTGTGGATTTCTATCTTGCCAGAGTCTCTTGGAGTAATGCCACACACTTCAAACCCATTCATCTGCTGTCAGAAAATCCCATGTCTTGAAATCATTATCCATGCCACAATAATACAGTTGTTATCAAAGATTAATGTTCCTTTTTAATAGATTGTTCAAATAGTTCCAATGACAAAGGTTCAGGTCTTAAAGTATTTGTTCTCCTATTACATCTTTCATAATTAAAAAAATCTTTTCATAAATCTGTTATATATTTGCACAATCACCAGGTAAGTCTGAGAGCTACATTTTGTTTTACATCTCCAACAGTATGAGTTGCTAAAACCTTGGGGGCAAGTGACGGGTATGCAATACCAGACCACATATATATCTTATACTCATTATCTTTAGATTACACATCCAACTGTTATTTTGCAGCTTGTCCAATTTATCTATGATGAAACTTTTCCTCTTCCCCACTTTGCTTCCTACCCACAATTGTGAGGTAGTAACAATAGAAGAATCTTATACATTTATGTTAATAAACATTTCTGTGGTGTTTCACTTAAAAACATAATTTTAAAGGTTGTTGCTATCCCGGAATTAAGCTTATTTTTTTATACTTAACTCTTAACAAGCAACTATTGTAAGAAAACAATTACAATTTCTCTGTTTTTGAGTTTAATTCTATATGTGCTGTTATTATGTACTTTTCAGTTAGATCTCTTATCCTGTATAAAGGTAAAGGTAAAGGGACCCCTGACAATTAGGTCCAGTCGTGACCAACTCTGGGGTTGCGACGCTCATCTCGCTTTATTGGCCAAGGGAGCCGGCGTACAGCTTCCGGGTCATGTGGCCAGCATGACTAAGCCGCTTCTGGAGAACCAGAGCAACACACGGAAACGCCGTTTACCTTCCCGCCGGAACGGTACCTATTTATCTACTTGCTCTTTGACGTGCTTTCGAACTGCTAGGTTGGCAGGAGCAGGGACAGAGCAACGGGAGCTCACCCTGTTGTGGGGATTCGAACCGCCAACCTTCTGATCAGCAAGTCCTAGGCTCTGTGGTTTAACCCACAGCGCCACCCGCGTCCCTGGCTTATCCTGTATATCTGAGTTTAAAATTAAAGTCAGTTCTAGCATGGTTAAAAAAGAGCTGAAAAGATTGTGAGATAGTTAGGGTAAAACACCTGGAGAAAACTGATCTGTATACCTTATGACTCTGCACAACTGGCTATGCATATATATATATATGAATATATATATATATGAATGAGAGAATGAGTAGGGCAGAAAAATATTAACATTGATGGGGAAACACCAACACCCTAATGAGCAGACTTTTAATTTTATTCTCTGTAGAAAACAGGTTTGTAGGCTTTCATAATACTTCAAAAACAAACAAAACCTGTTTGGGACAACAGAACAACAAAACATATGTGTACATAACCACAGGCAATAATAGTTCTTTATCATAGCATCTTCATGTCTCTAGGGGGGGAAGGCTGACCATCAGTCTGCAACCTAACTCTAACATCAATAAGCTGTCAAAAGAAAGCTAGAGAGATTCTGAACCAGAATAGGATTTCAGTCCCATTGCAAGGGTTGTAGCGGACCAGATGACCTTTAACAGAGGAAACCTTAGGCCCCCTTCTGCACAAAACTTGGAGCTGATGTGGTACACAGAAACCATTATCAAGTAACCCTATGAATACAATTTTTGGCAGTAGCAGGATGTCAAACCAGAAAGTCATCTCCTCCTCTCTCCAAATAAAAACAGGCCATCCAACAGATAATCCAACAGACTAACAGGAAGTCTTGGCCTTCCTCATTGTTTTTCTGCATAATATGTACAAAAAAATAGTTTGTAAGGCAGGGAATAAAAGAAACTTTCCAGGTTGCAAGTGAAGTGATCAAGCTTTTCTAACTCAGGAGCTCTTTAGGTAGTTAAGAGAGGTAAGAACTTGTTCCAAAAAGCCATGAAGATAAGGCTGTCAATGATAAGACAAGTCATGATGGCAACATATTAGCTCAAGTATCAGAGACCTCAGGTCTCTCTTGTGGCTTCTCATCTGGTTGGAGACTGTGGAAATCAGGAATGCAAACTAGAGAAGTATTTGGTCTGATCCAGTTGGGATCTTCTTAAGTTCTTATCAGCTTATTTAAAAAAGAGCCTGCTCTATGACCACCCCGCTGTATTTTATTTTGCTTTTAATTTTAAGAGCATTTGCACCAGTGAATCAAAAACTTTACCCCTCTTTCAAAGTATGAAATATCATGGAGATTTGCAGTCAGTGCTCTTTTCTCCATAAAAACCAAAGGATTGTATCTAAATGCTAGCCATGTTCAGAGCAGACCCATTGATATTACTGGGCACTTACCACGTTGAGATTTTTAAATATATATATAAAGTGGTATAGAAATGAAATGAATAATGATGACGATGACATGACTAATGTAGCTCCATTAATTTCAATGGATCTGCTCAAGTAGAACTTGGTTGTACACAACCCCAAATTTCACAAAACTACACCCTAAACCATGCCTCCATCACATAGCAATCAACAGCTCTACCATCACTGAGAATGGAAAGTTCCCTGTAAAGAAGTCTTGTGGCTGTAGTCCTCACTGTGGTGGAGACCTGTTGGCAACTGGGGTCCTATTTAAACTAACCCTAGACTGATCAGTTCCCATGCTCAGTTCCAAGCACCGATTTTGACCTATAAAGCCTTGCATGGCTTAGGACCCCAATACCTCCAAAACTACTGCTCACCACATGAACCAGCCTGGATCCTGCATCTTAAGAGGCCCTTCTCCATGTGCCTCATCCAAGGAAGGTGCAGAAAGTGACCACATGAGAACAGGCTTTTTCATGTGGTGGTTCTCCATCTGCTAAATGCTTTCCCCAGGGAAGCATGCCTGGAGCCGTCACTGTGTGTTTTTAGGCACCAGGCTAAGCCAATTTTATTTCCCCATGCTGTTGGTAGTGAAGTTCCCCATTACTGGGGAGGGGCGGGGGACAGGTTGTGTCCTCCTTAGTGCATTGCTGGATGAGCATTTTAGGAATTTTGCATTGTACATAGTTTTAAATTTGGCTATTAATTTGTTTTGTTGGTTTCTATTTTATTTTGTTAAAAATACTTTCCTTGTATGAAGGGGTTAAGAAATGCAATGAATAAAATAATAATAATATTGCGCTCCTTTCCCATGTCACTTCCCTCACTGCATGCCTGAGGTTGCTTCTGAGTTATCCCAGCTAGTACACACTTCGTTTGTTCAATCAAGGAAAGCAGCTGCTGCCATTAAGCAAACTTCTGCCTACCTTTGGGGTTTTTTCTTTTCTTTTCCCCACATCGCTATGGTGAGTTTATACAAATGTGCATACAAACTACCCTTTATTAATATTTATTTAGAAAGTTTATAAGCCATTTGCACTCTCTTCCTCTCTCTTTTTGTGTGTGCAAAGCTTAGAAACCCGGCTAGACAACAGGCATGGAACAGGGATGCCTACACTGAAATTGTGGAAGTCAAGTGGCCTTGCAAAGGATATTCCGTTTGTTTAGTAAATAAAGATAGGACCATGTCTCTTCTGACAAGCGCAAATGAGATAGATGATAGATAGATGATCATCGATAGATATATGATAGATAGATGAAAAAGCTTACATTTATTATACCAATGAGGCACTGTTCTTCCATCACAAACAAGTATTAAATCACAGGGTGAACTCTGTTAGGACGTGTCCTGCCATTAGATGTACAATCTAGATCAGGTGCCAGCAAACGTTTCAGCAGGGGGCAGGTCCACTGTCCCTCAGACCTTGTGGGGGGCCAAACTATGTTTTTTTTTGTGGGGGGAAATGAATGAATTCCTATGCCCCACAAATAACCCAGAGATGCATTTTAAATAAAAGCACACATTCTACTCAGGTAAAAACACCAGGCAGGCCCCACAAATAACCCAGAGATGCATTTTAAATAAAAGGAAACATTCTATTCATGTAAAAATACGCTGATTCCCGGACCATCCGCAGGCTGGATTTAGTAGGTGACTGGGCCAGATCCGGCCCCTGGGCCTTAGTTTGCCTACCCATGGTATAGATGAAGTACAGTGGTACCTTGTGTTACAGACGCTTCAGGTTACAGACTCCGCTAACCCAGAAATAGTACCTCGGGTTAAGAACTTTGCTTCAGGATGAGAACAGAAATCGTGCAGCGGCAGTGCGGGGGCAGCGGGAGGCCCCATTAGCTAAAGTGGTGCTTCAGGTTAAGAATAGTTTCAGGTTAAGAACGGACCTCCAGAACGAATTAAGTTCTTAACCTGAGGTACCACTGTACTAGTTTGCTTTGGGTTTCAGAAAACCACAGGTAGCTCAAGTGCAAAAGACATGGGGAACCCAAGGCCACAGTAAGACCTAAAGCAGAAGGGAAGTACTGAAACTATTACAAGTCTTCCAAGACAATGCACAAGCTGCTCCCTTGCTTTCTAGAGTCACCTCAGCCACACATGGAGCAGATGCAGAAATGGCAGCAGATCAGGCACTAAACAGGATGCCCAAACAGGTAAGAGTAGGATCTGAAAACAGGAGCTGTCGTCTCTTCTGAGAACGACACAATCTTAAGACTAGCAAATCTAGATGGAAAGCATTTTCACAGAACCGTTTTAGGAATTTCCATTTAAATAATGGAATTTGCTATAATGCTCAGTTCCAGGCTTTACCATCTGAAGAATGAACTTACATTTGCTATATATAAAAGCTAAGGCTGAAATGACCATTGCTCCATAAGGCAAGCCTTGTAAGCCAACTGTCAAATATATACCAGATATATTCTCATTTGTCTCAAGACAAGTTAGAGATGCTAGCAAGAAATAAGCAAGCACAGAAAAACCAATCTATTTATGAGCCTGGTGATGTAATTTATAGTAAAAATAAATTTCTATCTGCAAATATGCTGGTATTCTATTTGAACCAGCATTTTGTCTGAAAAGAACCCATTTCATTTTTCTTTTTTAAAAAATTGTTGTTGTGCAACGTTGCTGAAGCCATTGTACTTGTGTCTGAATAATGACAACTGCAAAAGCAGTCATATTCAGCTTCTGAATATGAAATACACAAGTAAAGTCTTCTTGGCCGCTGGAGACTGCATTATACTGGAACAAGCCTGGCATGTTTTAGTATAACACTTGTACATGATGTAAAATAGAATAGGTACTCGGAGGGCTGTAAATTTTTGAAATGAATGTTCATACTATTTTATTTGCTTTTTAACATTTCATTCCACAGAAGCACAGAGTATCTCGAACTAACAGTACTCCCTTTCTTTATTCCTTGATTTGCTGGGACGTGTAAAACGGTGAACTGTGGCAGCAGGTGGTGTTGGTCACTTATAACTCCTGCCTCCCAGGGTCTACATACCCAATCTCAAAATCAATCCGAAGAACAGCCCTGGTCCATCTAGTCTAGCATCCTCTTCTCAGTGCTAGTCAGCAAGATGCTTCTGGAAAGCTGATAAGCAAAAGTTGAAGGCAGCATCACGTTTCTCCTAAGTACTTGGTACTCAAAGACATACGAGCCCTGAACATGGAGGTTCATTTAAGCCACTATTTCATAAATTAATTCTATAAAAGTGTTATTAAAACTTATAAAAATTAATTTGCCACCCTTTGATAGATTTACCAGAGTGGTAAACCAAATAAAATAAATGCATAATAAAATAAATACACAAAACATGAAAAGTACTCTGTCTGATGTCTCAAAGACATCAAAATGGGCACCAAGCCAGATAGCTTAGTTGGTAGAACATGAGACTCTTAACGTCATGGTCATGGGTTCGAGCCCCAGGTTGGGCAAAAAGATTCTTGCCGTGCAGGGTCCCTTCTGTCTCATTCTATAATGAAAACCAGGGTCTCTGGGAAGAGTGCTCCAAAGGTGGGGCACCACCACTGAAAAAGCTCTTTCCTGGTAAACCACCAGCAGTAACTCTGATGGCAAGGGAAGGCAGAGAAAAGTCTCTGATGACGGCACACGCAGGGAGACCAACGACCAACAACCCTTCAGGTATTCTGTCCCCAAACTGTGCTGGTTTTAAATGCCACTTTTAAGTGGACCAACAGCCAGTGTAGCTGGTGAAGAACTGGTGTAAGAGGTTCGTAACATTCAGTTCCCATTAATAGTCCTGCTGCTGCATTCTGAATTAATTGCAGCTTCTGAACCATCTTGAGATGCAGCTCCAGCACATCATAGATAAAAGCTGCCAATAGACCTATCACTCCTGAAGTGGTCTAACACTTAAAAACAAAACACAACAAGGCTGGGTAGCGGTCAGTTCCATAAATGATGGTGGCACCAATGCCCCCCCTCACAAACCACTACTGTACACATGGAAGTGTACAGAATCTACTGCCACTCAAATTCTACTACTCAATGCACAGGTTTCTGTGAACTTGCTTACACAAAGGACAGCAGAGCTCTTTGGGGAAGAGAAGATGCCTTTTTATCTGGTCCTGGGCCTAATCTAAAGTTCCACTTTCATAATTGCCTCCCTCCCAGCTAGGGAGCTGGAAAAACAGCCTAGGGTGTCCACTTCCTGCCTCTTAGGACAGTGAGGAGGAAGCTGTGACCCTCCAGATGTTACTGGACTCCAGCTGCCATCATACCTGGCTGAACTGGGAGCTGCAGTCCTACAGCATCCGAAGGACCATAGATGCTCCACCCTATCTGGGGGGTATAGAAGAGAAAGGAGCTGGCATGCCTGTCTCAAGATCTATGTCTATAGTACATGAAACATATTAAAGTTAGCAACAGGACACAAGGGAAGCAGAACAACAGGCATTTTCAAACGCAGCTATTCACTTCTGCAATGGATCTCTGAATGTATGTTCTTCTGATTCAATGTAAGGACTGTTCCCTTCTTCATCTTGCTACGTCTTGCTAATAGCCAGAAATGAGACGCTAGGGGCCTAAAGCCTTTTAAATATTATTTTGAAGTCTAATCTGTCTATACTAGGAGCAAAGTTCTACTGAAATTGGAACTGGGAGAAGAAGAATTAGAAACTTTTTTTTTCTCAAAGAAAAAATAATTGCTGCTGAAGCAACCAGAGGATTCAAATTAAAAAGGACTATAGTCTTTGGATGATGAATACCAGGGTTAAAAACCATTGACAATCACCTTTTTTGGTTCAGTTACTTCTAACTGTAGTAGATAAGGAATATCACATCCCATAACTGCTAGTGATCTGTGGGTGGGGGAAACCAGAAATTATTCCATTGGCATGGACAGATCATTGCCTGGTCAGTTTTAACTTTAGAGGTAGTTCTGAATGTGTGAAGCCATATACAGCTATGGTGTGTGGCTACACTTCATTCTTGCTTGTTTCTATTCCCCAGAACAGTTTTTTTTGTGATGCTCACCAGAAGACAGATAGAATTTTACTACATTCTTGGAATTCTGAGTTTCCTTTTAACTTTGTGGATCTGTTTTATACTTTTAATACTATCGATTTTTTTAAAAAAATATGTAGTTCTTATGGGTCGTGAGGTGCTTTGGATGAACTATATCTGGGAAAGTGGCATACAAGTATCTTAAAAATGAAAAGAAAAAAAGAAAGAAAGGTATTTGTATCTTACATGTAAGGAGTCCTACAAATCCTCTAACCTTAGAGGATTCCTGCACCTAGAAAATCATGTGGTATTAACAACCTGTGTGGCCTTCTAACTATTCTTAGCTATAGGGCCATGTAGGTCTATGTGAGCTTCAAGACTGATGAGCAGGGGAACCGGGGTAAGCCAAGAAGCATGAAGGGCCTATAAGGAAATATGAATTGCTGCTATGCTTGTGCAGTGCTCCCACATGATTGTATCTGTTGCTGGACAATGCAACTTTAGACTATGTATATCCAAATCACAAATATAAGGTCCCTGCATATACAAAGCTGGCAAGTTGCAGGGGCCGGAGAAGATGTAGTACAGCTATCTCCCAAACATGCTAGATTTGAATGTGCAGAGACTTGCTTGTCCCCCCTCCCAGCTTAAGAAAAACAGCAGCAGCAACACTACAAGCAACCAAATGTTCAGTCCCCTCTCTCCTACACCCTTGCAGTCTGCTGGAGGGTACAGTGGAGGAACAGATGGGAATGCGCTTGCATTTGCGTTTCGCCTCAAAATTGAGGAATTGGTATCTTCCCTACCTCCAAAGGCCAAATTTGACAGGTTAGTAGGGCTGCCTACCTGCCAATCATCTGATGTCGCAATGCATCAGGTGACATGGCACTTTGAAGGCCCAACAATCAGCTGATCATCAGGACTTCAGATGCACTGTGCTCAGGGCCTTTGAAGTATCAGCAATCAGAAGCCCCTTTGGCTCCGATTTTGTGTGAACAGGGCTTGCACCAAAAGGCCTAGACCCACCTAGGCCAGAGGCTCCCACCCCCTGCTCTAAATCAGGTGGGAGGTCTCACCAACGAAGAAGCAAGGGAACCATTCATTCCACCCCAACCAAGGCCAACCTTCAGAGGACCGCATGGTAAGCTGAAGCAGGAAAACAGTATCTTTTTAATAGCTTCCCCACAATTGCCATCAAATATACTGATGCCATTATTTAAACTTTTCTTCTCCACCCAACAAATCCTCATTCATTCAATTAACGCCTTTTCCTGAATTAATTTCCATTAATGATCCCTTCCCTTCATTAACCCCCACAAAATCATTTTATTTTATTTCCACGCAGTGTCAGCCCATTCCCTTCCACCATGTCCCCCCCAAGCTCGTTCTCTTTACATTCGCTGCATTATTTTCAACTGGTTATTCCCCCCCACCCCACCCCTTACCATCATTCTTAGCTGCTAAATGATTGCCTCTCCAGCACAAACACAATAGCACAGCATCAAAGTTCAGCCACTAACCTCTCCTTCCCTTGCCACAACTCTGCTACCCTCTCCCTTCCGTATGATGCGCGACATGTGTTATGAATGACTCTTGCCCGTTTATAGACACATAGAGACCCTAATTGTTGAGCTGTAAGCAAAATCCTAGTCGTGCTGCTCCTTAATAGCGGCCCCTGAAACAGTCACACAGATAGATAGGCAATTAGCCATTTGTGTCAGAAAGACACGGGTTAGGGGCTTCCAGGAAGCATCGGTGCAATGAGCTAGAGCAGAAATCTGTCATTTAAGTGGCGGCCATCACATCAAGCATAGAAATCAAACTAACAGCTATTGCAGAGCAAAGTCCCAGTGGTTTCTGGCAAAAGGATTCGCAGCCAGGACTGTACGTTGGCTACTCTGGCTTGCCTGGAGGAGGGAACAAAGAAGAGTGCCAATATGTCTAGTACCAGCTGCTTTCTCCTCCTGTCACCAAGACCAGGCCAAAATCAAATATGAATCTCTGAACAAGTTAAGTTTCTCCGTGACCAAAAGCATTCTAAGGCTGAGAAGGGGAAAAGGTTGCAAGTCAGATGCAGAGGCTATGCAGGGAAGTCTTTCGAGACAATATTATGTCCACGAAGAATGCCATTTAGTTCTAGGTGGCACTCCTGGCATTCTAAAAAGGGAACGGCATTCAATTCAAGTATTACCAGCATTAGTTTTCCTTGCAGTCTTAACTGCTCTCACAACATAAATATTTATTTACTCTGTAAGACAGTATGGCACCCAATGGGCATGTCAAGCTAAAATTGCTGGTTTTTAAAAAAATAATCAAGGAATAAATAATGCAAGAGGCAAGGTTTAAGGTTAATTACTTTAAAGAGATCAACTCCCAGAGATTTGGCTCAGTCCACCGTGCCACTTTCCTTCTTGTTCTGAAAAATATCAAATGTACTTGTACATTTAAGTTTGCCTTGGAGAAATGTCATTCTTCCAACCTCTCCACCTACACTATTTCCCTGAGAGAAGGGTATTAGCTGAAACTGCGCAGAGAACTCCCTGTACGGAACAGAACAAAACTAGAAGAACCAAAGAGACAAAGGCTCATTTCTCTTCCTGCCCTGTCATTTCAGTTCCTAGAGCAGAGGTCACCAACTTCTTTGGGTCCTTGGGCACATCTGTGAAGTGTCAAGGGCACCATCCCCTCTAGTAGTTCTCCTCTCTTTTCCTCCAGGTCAATCTCTCCACAACAGAAAGAAAGAAAACATGCAACACAAAACACATTGCTTTTTCCAAGTGGTTTGGGGAGAAGTTGTACCCAACAGAACTAAGATTCTCATGAATCTGCTTGATTTTATGTGGGAATCCTCCCGCGAACCATCAACAGATTTTTATTGATAGGTCACACATAAATAGCACCACTAAACTTCAGTCCAAGGCAGAGATTAATAATGGGTCTTAAATTTTTTACATACAGTGTGATGGTTAAACCACTGAAAATAATCACAGAACTTGTGTGGATGAAGAGCTGACCTATGGTGCTTTTCAGGGGGTTCGTTATTATAAAGAAAAAGAAAAGAACTCAGAAAGCTTTGAGTTCAAAAAGCTTCGTATGGTTACAATGCTTGAAAGGCCCAGATTCCTGACTCTGGTGGTTCAGTCAATGGAGACCGAGGTGAACTGTGATTTGTTGATGATTTCGTTCATTGAAAGTGTAAGTGTGTGTGTGTATGTGTGTGTGTTGGGGAGGGAGGAACCCATGAAAAATTATTCAATTCCAAGAGGATTGTACTGGATCTGAGATGTTTGTGTCCACCCACACACATTTTCTCTCACACACACTTCAGCTTCTTCCACAGCAGCTGCCCCTTATCTTCAAAAACACTCCGCATTCTCTCAGACCCTCTTGGTCACTCCACTGCCTCTTCAGCTGTTTGGTGCCAACCTGGACCCTTGATAAACACATATAGATCAAAGGAGGAGAATGTCACACTTCCAACTTCCTTGGCTGTCTGAGGGGGTCAGTACCCTTCCCAACTCATGACACAGGGAGTGGCCTTCACAGGAAAAGGTTTCATTGTGGTCATGGGTGCCATAATGGTAACCACAGTTCCTTTTGTAAATTTTCCTACCCTGAAGCTGGAAATAAATGTCTCTTCCCACAAGTATGAATAATTCTGTCAAATATATATGCACTGTATTGGGGCGACCACTGCAGAAGCCTTGCATGTTCCTAATACTTGAAAACATGACCAATACATCACTAAGGGTTAAATGCGGAATGACAAAATCCCTTTGGTAATATCCCCTTAATAAGAATAACTATGCAAATACTGATCAACTCAGATCAAATAAAATGCACAAGATCTTTTCGGGCAGATAAGAGATACAGGATCCATTTGTCAAAATTGCTCCAAAATACAGTGATTTGCAGTTAACAACGATGAAAAACGTTGCTCACATTTCCCTTTGAATATTGGTACAATAAATATCTGACATAGTTCAAAGTGGTTTTTAAAATCTCAGCTATCTACAGAAACATATCAACCATGAGTTTTGTTGGAAAATTTAAGGTTGGCAGAATAGTAATCAAGATGCATTGCTTTAAGAGGTGAAGTGGAAGATGAGAATCATAAAATCCACTGTGCTACATTAGTTTTTGTAGTTCTTACAGACTTTGGTCTGATCCACGTCACCTGTTAGCACCACTAGATATGACTCAACATCAGCCTCAGGCACATACTGTTTAATTGATTTTAATAAAATATTTATGCCCAACCATCCAACATAAATGCTTACTTTGGTTTCAGGCAATTACCCTGAATTTTATCCAGTTAAATCTCCACACCTAATAATTCATTCACATCTATATCCCTATCTGTATCGCAAGAAACGTTGACTATAAACTGTGACTTAACTGCACATTGTCAACTAACTATGTATTCATACAAGGTGAGTCCTTTAAAAGAGGTCCCGTGGATACAGAGTGCGGTACACATGTTCCACGGGACCTCTTTTAAATGACTCACCCTGTACATGCACTGGACCTATTTAATAACCCCCAAATCTGGCTGTTTCAAAATTGCATGCAAGAGGACTTTTTTCAGCCAATTAGGGTTCAAAAGCAAGTCCAAGAACTTATTTCCCTTAGAATTCAATCCTATACAAACTTTCCTACAAGTAAGTCCTATTGAGGTTAATGGGGCTTGCTTTTGAGAAGACACACATCAGATTGCACTGAGTAGGCATGTAGAAGACCAGACTTCTTTTCCAGGGTAAAATATGTTTTGAAACACCACTACAGACACCCTCACATTGCTTCAGAGCTCTACTTTCTTCCTGCTTCAGAGGAGATACTCGTCTTTGTAATGTTTTCCACGCTTATGCAATTGCTTCAATGCCATTCATAATGCGAAACTGTTATATGCATCTCCAAAGACAGAGCGATTCTCTGTGTCATATGTTACAACGTTGGGTGTTTTGAATATCCCAGCTTGTCAGATGCCATTAGTCTCTTCCAAAGATGCTTATCTGAACATGTCTGGCCATTTGATACAATTGCAAAATGATCCTATTTTCTTCCAAAATTTATACAGTTTATTAGATTCCGCCGTTAAACAAAGTTGTTCCTCTTCTATTTTCACAGCAAGTTGATGTTCAGTAGCACCCAAAAGGTATATAAACTTGCTCTGATCTTATAAGACACATTAAATTTCCGTAAGCTATATGCAGAAATAGGAAGCTGTGCAACGAACATGCCCAGTGCTCAAGTACTATATGCAAAGAAACGTATCTGACGATACAAAAAGGGGAGAAGGTTAAACACAGAAAATTCAAGACGTACGTTATCCTAGGATGAATCATTCTGAACTTGATTTGTCAAAGACAATCTGAAAATTGACAGCTTAGAATAAAATACCGAAGCGGGGGCAAGCTATTAAAAGTTGGCAAGAAATTCCCTTGAATTTTAACAGAACTTGCAAATTGTGCAAGTTATTTCGAGACCACGTCTTCCATTTACCTACACTGTCACAGAGGCTTATGGTTCGGTATCACTTGGCAGATCCAACCCCTTGAACAGATGCTGTTTTAATATTTCAAAGCCTTAACCAAAGCAAAATGCTTATCGCAATCAAATGGAAGCTTGTGGTAGCAACCCTCATACGGTTGAAACAAAATTGGGGGACTCTTGAATGCTGACCTCTGGAAGTGATCTATCCAGTTTAATGCAACGGTGGGAGAGATTTCACAGCTTTAATTCGCTTGCACACTGTTTTCTTACAGGGGTAAATATGCTACTCTTTGCTTGAGACTTAACAGACGCAAATAATCCCTTGAGAATTGTATTAGCATAAAAGATGAAACGGGGGTGTGGGAAGCTTAGCAACCTCAGCCTCATTCTATTTTAACACCGATTCCCCCACTGGAACAATATTTTACCGATGATTATTCGTGGTCTAAGAGATTACGTTCACTAATAAAGTTCTCCAGTTCAAAATGAAAAACAATAAAACACAATGCAAGCAGGATCACTTGGCACATAGCAATCCACCATGTATGGGGTCAAAAGGCAGAGTGCAGTTGTGGAATCACAAGCACATCTCTTGGAACAGAACCAGCAGAGCATCCCTAAAGAGCAGCAATCATCAATGCACACTGCCATTAATAAATTGCTCACGATGACAATGAAAATATGCACTTACTGGCAGTGTTTACACACTACCCTCTTTGCACTCCATGCCTGAATGCTTCTCCCCTCCCCAAACCATGGTTTATGTACTAGAGTCTTCAAAGCATGTACAAGTAAAACCAGCTCAATGTTGTAAAACAATAAGTTTACGCTGAAGTTCCTTTGGTCGCATAAATAATGGAGAGAATATGAAGTTCGCAAAATATTGAACTGGCTCTATTTACTACCACCAAATAAACTATAACATTTTTAAAAAATCAAAAGCATGTGGTAGAATGAAATAAGAATTTATTCTAATGGTCTGGGGCTCCAACACAGATTTAAATCAATTGCTGTATGTGCAATTAAGCAAGGATGTGACAGTATTAAAGCAGACACAGAAGGAGATGGTGCGCATCGAAGCATGTATTTGCATGTTACACACATGATAATTTACACTCTTATCGTATTTCACACTGACTGCAGGAAAAAGCACCTGTGAAATCAAGCTACATCCTTCCCTCTTTCCAAAAAGAATTAAAACAAAATACACCTGCCATGTGCAATTTTTTTTCTTTTCTTAACCCAGAGGAAGCAACACAAAGCCAAAAATTCATGAACAGAACTACAGCTCTTGGTATATGCCTCTGTTCCATAAATATACAACTCTGAATGTTCAAAGTGCTGCGTTTTATATTTTATATTGCATTGCAAGAGGGTGACAACTTAAAAGATTTGTTTGATGGCTGACAGATTATTATTTTTTAAAAAAATACTGTTAATTAATTCTTAAATACTTTGCACCCTATTTGACAAAAAGAACTGGTTCAAGCATGGCAGACGTATAAGAAATATTTCTGCTTGGGAGGAAAGGGATACCTACTGATTGGTGCAGAGTAGATTTATGTTCCATAACATTCATTATGCCTCAACAACTATGGCCTACGTGCATGGCATGGTTATTGCAAAACCCCTTTATGAGATCATTCATACACTGAAATCACTTGATACTTTAAGACTGACTTCAGAAGCACCGAGGTTTCAAGAAAACCTTGAAAGGATAGCAGTGCAAATGCTCTTTCAATGACAATACATTTCTCACTTCTTCCTCTGCTTTCCTAACAACACTACATTGCATCAATTAGAAGCAAAGCCTCCAAGAAATGAATTCACAAATATTTCAACTAAAGTCCTGTATTAAAGGAGGACAAAGTGGATTTGACCCCCGCCCCATTAAATGCTGAAAAAGTAGGACTGGTTTATTTGCATAAACAGCATAATATTCTGGAAGGCACCAGAATGACAGTCACTAGTACTATTCTTGCTGGTGTACTTTCATTTTCTACTTTACTGACATCAAATGGAAAAAGTGTGGATTAAATATTTAAGCAAAAGCATGCTACAGCTGTAATAGCAAGTGCCTGTTAATACAGATATGCAATTCCCAGTTTTAGAAATTACATTATATTCAGTGAAATCCTAAGCATTTTTACTCAGAAGCAAGTCCCTCTAAGTTCAATGGGAGTTATTCTCTAGTAAAAAGTTTAACACTGCAGCTGCCCCGATAAAAGGAAGGCTGATTCAGAAGAGTTAACATGCGCCCTAAAAGGATTTGGAGTTTGTGAACATTTGGTGTGCTTTTTGTCTTCAATAATCCCAAGCAAAAACCAGAGAATGATTACCCTTGCCAGCACTTCCTTAATATGATAGAAGCGTCATTATGCAAACTCCAGCTATCTTCCTCCTAACACTGTAAGTCACCTCATGTAGCCTGGGGTCAACACAGCCCACACTAAATAGCACACACATTAATTCGAACTTCCAATTATGAAAATGTTTTGAATGATTTCCCCAGGGCTATTTGAACGTATGAAGTTGTTCTGTACTTGTTTTGATGAGGCATTGGGAGGAGAAGGGAGGATACTCGAGACTTTCAAGAACTACTTTAAAGTGAGAAAAAATAATGACATGAATTAATTCATAAGAATTCATTCTTCTTCTCTGGAGTCCACAGGATGGAAACTTTGCTACTAATTCTACCTGGGAAGCAGCTTGAACAGAACACGTTTCTAAACAAGCACCTGGAAGAGCCAGAACAGGCATTGAATGGTTTGGCATTTGATTTGATTGCGATATTGTATTGTCCTTTAGCACCAACTGAATTGAAAGCCAGAGACTATGCTGATTCCCGGAACGCAACAATCAAGCCCTCCTTCAAAAAACCTGCATTTAAATTCCAACCAGCCTACCTTTATTCTTATCAAAGATGTCCTCACAAAAAGCAGTGGAAATATTTGGGTGAGGTGTGGAAAACCCTCGAACCCCACGTTCAAAATTGGATTGACAAAAGGGACTGACTTTTGAGTAGACATGTATAGAATTACAGTTTTAAAAATGTTAACTTTAAAATTAGTTGCTTTAAGTATATATACTATTAACTGTTATACTTTTCAAAAATTATATCATAGGAAAAAATTAAATAAATAAAGCTTAAATTTCATTTAGCATCTGGATTACAAATTCTTATTAAACAAACCAGAGCTCATTATAAAATCAATATCAACTTAACCAGTGTGCCCCAAGAGAAATGGCAAAAAGGTCACTCCCAGAAATTCAAACAATTTTCCTGCTGGAAGGGCATGATTTTAATTACAGATACCATTAATTAGAACTGTCACAGGGAAGATTGTCCTCTTACTTATCACAAATAAGTATGATTTCCCTCAGATTATTAAATTTATATGCATTAAAAGAAAAAGCTCATGTGTTCCTTTGTAAATGATAACACTTTACATTAAAAATGCCTAGATAAAAATTTAACAAAACTGGTTTAACCGTTAGTTGTTACGTAAACACATTTTTGGGGGGTTTCAGCAAATGTACCTTTCTCTTCACTGAAACACCTCCCTCCCCCCCCCACCTCCCTTTGATAAGTCTCTCTCTCTCTTTATTACTACTTTACTTTAGAAGGTTTTCTCCTTATGCTTAGATCTCAAGTTGAAAGCTCTTCTTCTGAAATGCTAATAAGTTGGGCAGATGTTTGAATTCAGCACTCTTACTGAACATTTCATTGGGTATGCAATGCTGCCCTCCCCCATGGAGGAAAGCACACAGTACAAAGATGAGGAGAGAGGGAGAGAGAAATTGGAGGGAGAAAAGGGAACACAGCTTCAGTACACCAGGATACAGATGCAAGTGCCCTGGGTCGTCAGAGAACACAATGGTAAAAAAATAGGAAAAGGGTAAGGCTTCAACTCAAAAAGTGTACTGAACATTTTATTATTTGAACGCATAGCTCATTGTTCCAAACTTTTAGCATTTCTGAGCATTCTTCTACAACTCGGGAGAATTTTACAGGAATACTAAGATTCGTGGACAGCCAGACTAACTGTTAAGATTTGTCCAATTATGCAATGTTCAGTACCATATATAAAACACCAATGCAGGCAACAAGAAAAATAAGGATTGCCTATCAGAAATAAACTCCCAGTCCTTGATCTGTGCTTCCGAAACAGCACCTTTCCCCTCCTATTTACTACAGAAGCCTCACCTATGTTTCCTTATTCCTTTGCTTCTATCTGCTGTCACTGTTCTCAGATTTTTCTTTTATTTAAAAAAAAAACACCACCAAAACACCAACAGGCCTGCTTCTAAGTTCTCTAGCGCTTACAAATTTGTGGGCATTATATTCCAATCTATCTGAATAATGGGAGAAACTGACAACTGTGCAGGTCAAAGGTTCTTTTCATATCACACCTCCAAGAAGTCAATGATTCAAAGAGAGGAACACCTTCAGATAACTGGGTGATCCATGCCTCATAAATTGCAAAGATTGTTTTTAATATCTAAAACGCAGTGACAGGTTCTAGATATTGATGTGTGTGGCGTGTGGGTTTTTTCCTTTTCCAGGGGCATTGAAATTGGCAACTACTTCTTTTAACGTTTCTAATTAGAGGCACATTTACAGCAAGCTACAAGAATAGCAAAGATTAATAACAAGCAATAAAAAAGCTGCTACAGTCTACGGGGGAATATTAATGGAGGGACGCCCAAGTAAGGCATTGTTTAAAGAAAAGGGGGGGGGGGAGAGAGAACCCTACCTCGGCTATAAATAAATAAAAGCAGCACTCCCTTGTGTGGGGGATAATAAATAACGGTTTTAAGTATCAGGAAAAAATAAAGAGCTGGTGGAGTGGAGAGGCCGGTCTCCTACCTGATAAGCAGCAGTCGCACTGGAGCTGTTGTCGGAGCCTAGGCTTGTCAGCTTCTCCTTCAGTCTGTGATGAGAGCTGTGGCGGAGGCAATAGATGACCCCAGAAGCCACAAGGATCCCAAAAATGCAAGCGATGGAGAGGAGGGTTAGTATGATGAATTTGGTGGTGTCTCTCTCTTCCTGGGCATGGTGGGGCAAACGCTGGAGCTTGCTTTTCTGTACAAAAAATAAAAATAGGCGATGTGGAAGGTTATTTTTTAAAAAAAACAAAAAAGCAGCAAGGGCAGAAACAAGAGAGCAACCACTACTTGATCCCGCCGCCCTCCCCCTCCAATGCCAACAGGTGAAATCACAACACAAAATGAAGAGAAATTGCCACAATACAAAATTGCAATCAGGTTTCCCTAGCAGAATATTTCAGGGGTTGCAACTACAATCCTATTCATTGAAAATAAGCCCCAATGGATAAAGAGGGTCTTATTTTCAGTAGACATGTATAGGATCACACTGTTTATTTCACACACCAGTTCTTTGGGATGTGTCAGGATAGGAATTAAAGTTTGGAATCCATTCCTAGGCACGATTAGTCAAAAGTATATTCCATTAAAGTCAACGGCATTTGCTTTCCCCTCGGTGCAGTACAGATTGCACAGGCAACTCAGTCTTACATGTTTTTACTTCAAAGTACACACTGCAGAATTCAACGAGTCTCTCTCACCCCGTCCCCAAATCCCATACATAGGATTGTGACCTTAAATGAACTGGAGCAATAGTCAAAAATCCACCCAGCTATCTGAAAAGTAGTATCACTGTTTTCCTCCACCACCTAAATGAAATGTAAATTAAAAAGATAATTCCCTAACACATACCTGGCAACATCGTTCATAAAATATCTTTAAGAAGCAGGTAAGACTGTCTTTGTGAGCCTATTGAATTTGTCATAGGAAAAAAAAATATTTCCAGCAATAAACCTGGTAAGATATTATCACAGCCAGTTTCCCTCATGATACTCTTTGCATAAAGTGGGATGTAGATTTCTTCTGCTCGACACCTGAAAAATTGACTTCTCAAAAAACACTGCTCTCCATTAACGTTTTATTTTTACTTATGAGGGAAGAGTTATCAGATGGGGAGGGCTCATCTCTCCCTCTTTTCTTCCTGGGATAGATACAAAACAAAACCAAAGTTCAACGTTTCCAAGCTCCTCCAGGATATTTTTTTTTAATGTGTGTAATTTTGTGTGTCTGTGTGTGTGCGCACAGCGACAGAAAAGAAATCCTGGTGATGCCTTTCGCTTGTCTCCATGCGCTCAAAAGTTGTCCAATAATTTCCCCTCATTAGCTTCATTATAAGCTATATTAGCAACAATTAAAATCGCAACATGGCTATGAAAAGCCCAGGCACGCAAGATTGCAGGCTCGCTCATTTGGCCAGCGCTTGACAATTACTAGGGAAATGAATTGAAAAGCACGCCCCTGCCTCAGCTCTGGTTGCTACAAGATGAGAACAATTAGCCAAGTCCTCTCCACCACCTCATTTCGCGTGGTAACAAAATGGATTTCCCCCCCTGAATGCCCGGCCCGGCCTATTCATTATCTCGCCTCTCTTTAGTAATTTTCTGCTCCGCATTCAGCTGGCCGCCGCTTAATTTCCTCCCGGCTAGCACGTACACAAGCGGCTCTTGTGTCAGGCCCCACTCCGGTTCCTTTCTCTCTCTTTCTCTCCTTTTAAAAAAAATATATCTTGGAATCAGAAAAGGCCACCGAAGCAATTAGCGCCGCGTCTTGACTGGGAACATAGCTTGCCATTAATTAGCCTCCTTGCTTTAGCAGCGCGCCAGTTTAGCGCGGGGCTCGGGCTTAATGGAACGGAAAGGCAGGTCCGGGCAAAGCGTTCCTCCCACCCTTCGCCGCCTTGTTGCGCAGGAGCGAAAAAGAGGAGCGAGGCTCGCCGGCTGGAGAAAAAGGGACCGACGGAAAGGAGGCAGGCAGGCAAGGCGCGCAGTCGCCCGCTCTCGCGGCTTCGTCGGGGAGGGGTTCCTTCGCCAGCCGCTCGCGCCACTTTGGCTCTCAAGACGCTGCCGCTGCTGCTTCTGCTTCTCCTCCCGCTGCCTCTCCAAAGCGCTCGAGGGATCGAAGAAGGACGCGCTCCGGCGCTCTCCCGCCTCCTCAGCCAGCGGGAGGAGTCTTCCTTGCTTCCCCCCTCCCTCCCCTCAATCTCCACCTGCCTCGCCTCTCCTCCTTAACCCAGCGCAGAGGAAGAGAAGGCGGCGTTGAGACCTCCGGCGCGCAAAAACGCGCTCGAATAGATGGGCGACGCTTCCTCTCTCGCCTCCCTTTCAAGCGGGCGCGCCTGCCCCGCCCGCGTGTCCTCAAGACCGCGTCCCCACCCCCTCCCCTCGAGATTACCCGGAGAAGAGGGGACTGGGAGGCTTTGAGGGGCGCCTCCCTGCCACTCCGTCCATTTTTCAGTTTAGACGGGGTGGGTTGGTGCTAGGCTGCAGTCCTGTGCTCGCCTACTGGGAATGGTAAGGCCCGAACTGAACACAGTGGGACACTTCCGACGGGTCAGGCTGCACATCTCATTGGTTTTTAAGAAGCCACAGCCTGGAAGTGACATTACTGGGAAGGAAGCCCTACGAAGATAAAAGGGCTTGTCCTGCAAGTAAGCATGATTCAGGCCGGATCACAAGGCTACGGTCCTATATGGCAACCTACTGAACTTTTTGGAACGGAAGGGAAAGCATGCGCAGCAATGGGCCGCGTGCCCCGTTGGAGTGCAACACGGAAATAAGTGGGCACCGGAATATCAACTCAGTCATTAGACCTGCAGCCCTACACATCCGGATCCCCAAACCGCATTCGGACGCAGAACTTAACTCCCAGTGTACGTGCTTTGTTCTGAGGAGTGTGGAGTATGTGCTTTTAGCGTAGGGTTAAAGATTATTTGCGAGCTTGAACACACCATACATTTAAAGAACACTTTCTCAGGAATCCTGGGAACTGTAGTTTAAGAGTGCATCTCTGGGAGGTGTAAACTTCAGTTCCCAGCATTCTTGGCAGGCTGCTTTAAATGTATGGTGTGTACTCAGCCTAACCATTACAATTCTTACAGTACCTACTCGGAATCAAACTGAATATTGTAGGACTTAATCCCAGGTATCAGAGTTGCAGTCTAAACGAGCGGGAAAAGTGGGGCCAGTTCGTGGCACCCTCGGCTAAAACGTCTGGCGCGCCCCAATCCACGTAGCAGCGGGAACCGACGGCAGTGAGGTCCACAAACCAGCAGAGAACCAACCCAGCACCCAATTTGCGGACCTGGCTGTAAAAACACACACCCCACGCTGCAGACGAGCTTTGACCAGGGGTCCCGTTGCTAAAAATATTGGGTGGGTCCCGCTTTGCATCCCCGCTAGGAAACAGATTCAGGGAAAGCGCCCCGAAGGGACCGTACATGAGTTTTGACCGCAGCCCCACTCGCTCTTCCTTGGCAGGCGGGCCGAGGGCGGGCAAATCCGTTGCCCCCTAACACGGTAGCTTCTCCCACAGGTCTCTTCGCGCGTCTTCCTCCATCCCTCCCTCTTTGGGATCTCCCTACCGCCCCGTCGCCCCTGCTTTCCCTTTCTTAGGACCGCCATATGGTCCCTCGCCCCCGCCCGGGTTTCTTAGGCCCCCTCCGCGCAGCGGCGCCCTCCTCAGCCCCGCCTTTCCGTTCCTGGAAAGCGCCTTTGGCCGCGGCCCTTCCTGCTGGGGAGGGCAGGGGGTCGCCCGATAAAGCTCTCCTCTGGCGGCGAAAGGGCAGGCCCTCCCCTTCGGAGGCCAGTTCAGGCTGTTGGCTGGAGCTCAAGGCCTGGCCTTGGCTTCGCCATTAGCATTTAATTGAAAGCGCCCCCCGGCCCTCTGGCGAGGGAGAGGTCCCTATCTGCATCTAAATAGGGGCGTTTGAAAAATGATCTTGCCCTGGACTGGAGACCCGGCCTCGCTCGCCGCATCTTCTCTTCCCTCCCCACCAGAACTCCACCCCCCTCCCCGGGCAGGGCCTGGCCTGAAGGGGCCTTAATTGGACGCGCTACAAAGTCCCCGAGGCAGAAGGAGCGGCTGCCCCGATGTTTAGGCTTGCTGTGGGGACAGCTGCCGCGAAGGCAGGGTCCCCCCACCCCCGTTTCACTCGTCCTCCAGCAGCTGCGCACCCAACAAGGCGGAGGCAGGGGGCGCCTCCGGCCTCTTCGCCGGGAGACCAGGCCATTGAATGCATGGCCCCGATCCTGGACGTGATTCCTGGGAAATGAGCCTCCCCCCCCCAGCCCATGTCGCACACGAGAAATCCCACTAGATGCTTCTCTTCTGCTTAAACATACTTCGAAGGTGATGCGCATAATAATCCAGGGGTAAATAGATGAACAGCTCCGATCCTAGGCGGTCAAAATACCAAAGCCAAAATAATAGCAGGCCCAGTGCACAAGTCCCATTAAGTTAAATGACGTTTACTTACAAGTATTGCAAGTATTACTCACGCGGTTGCAACCTAAATATGCTTAGGATCAGGGTTGCTAATTGGTTGTTGCAGCATTCAAGAGATGCGCGCC
Organism: Podarcis raffonei; assembly: GCF_027172205.1. Taxonomy (NCBI): domain Eukaryota; kingdom Metazoa; phylum Chordata; class Lepidosauria; order Squamata; family Lacertidae; genus Podarcis; species Podarcis raffonei. The sequence continues at coordinate 13,462,129 of NC_070613.1, forward strand.
CACGCACCTTGCGTACATATATAACAGTGTCATATGGAAAGAAAAGCGACTCTATTTATGGTTTGCATAAGAAAGCTTTTTCTCTGTAAATTATTGCCCGGCTTATTCTGTTAACAGTGCGGATATTAAATAACGTCAGAAAGAAAGAGAAACCCACACTTGTCCACTGTAGTCATCCCCCTCAAAAAAATACACCAGCCCCTCTTTCATGAACATGCTGGTGGGTCGCTCTCTGGGCCTCGAATCCCTTTCTGCAAAATGGGACTAATAGACTGCAATTCTGCACTGGGAGTAAGTCCCATCGAACTAAGCAGACGCGTATAGGATAGCGATGATACTGTCCTCTTTCAGGTTTCTTCTGAAAGAAAGAGAAAAAATGAAGCAACAGAATCCGCTTTGCAAAGTGGCGAGTTCTTCTACCACTGATATAAACGATAATGGTAAGCAAGCCTCTTAAATCAAGAGCTGTCAGGCCCCTTTCGCGGAGCTGACTGGCCCGCGGCCACACGATCCTTAATACAAAATAAACGGGGTTCTCATTCGCATTTTTAGCTCGGGAAAACCCCCCGGCAAACTCTGAGGAAATCACCATGCAGGGAGAATATCATCACAAGCTCTATAATAAAGCGCTGTCAAATGTAAGAATTAAACAAATAAGACAAATAATTTATTTCCTTTTAATTTTCAGCAGCGTTTCGTTTTTGTCCAAACCACTTCCAGGTTTCATATGGATTCAGAGTTTGGGTTGTTGTTGTTGTTGTTGTTTGTAAATAGGTTTAATTTGCATAACGATGTTCCTCCCTCCAAGCCGAGCTGCAAATCGGAACGGGTCTTCAAATTGCTTTACAAATTGACTGCTCATTGTTGAAAAACGAAGAAACCGGAAGCCATTTTAAGCAGAGCCCGGAGTGGCAAACGCCCCCCTGTGCGCCACCGCCGTGTTGCTGCGCGCACGCTTCGCAGGGGGCGGCGGATTGCCAGCCGACTGGAGGCGGCCTGCCTTGGCTTTGCCTTTGCAAGAGACGGGACCACTCTTCTTTCAAGGGAGCCAGCCGGTCCTCGTCCAGCCAGGGGAGGGGGAGGGCTGGGGGGACCCTCACTTCCAGATATGGCAAGGAAACTGCCCGCGAGTGGGGAAACGCGCGGGGGCCCCGAGATTACGCCGGTGGAGGTTCCCAATGGAGGGCTGGAAGAAGGTCCAGAAAGCACCAACATCTCTCCCTCTCGCACACGGAAAGGCGCTCTGCTTTAAAATGGCCAAAGTCACCCCTGGCTTGGATGTAGTCGCGGTAAGGCAAGTGGCGCAAAGCAGGTTCTTTTTTGCCTACTTCGCCAAAAGAGGAAACCACCTTCCCTCTCTTCCGCAATTTGTACACAATGCCCTCTCCATAAATATCCGACGATAGCGCCGGGCTCAGGGTTTGTTGGGAACTCGCGTTTCTAGCCCTCATTGTTCAAACAAAACAAACCCCACAAAGCGCTTAGATCGCGCGTGGCCCTTAAAGCCTTTAGTTCTGTAGCAGATACGCGCCCTTTCAGGGCAGAAGAGGCCGAAACCGAGTACACACGTTAGCTCGCCTATGGTCAGGAGTTTCTCTTTTGGGGGGAACTAGTGCCTGATAAAGCGCTCCCCCCCCCCCGACGATCCTCAACTGCGCATCCTTCCCACCCTGTTCTAAAGATGCCGCTTTGTACGGATGACCCTGAACGGTTCCCGTACTGAACATAATTCCGCTTCTGTTTCTGCAAATATTGTCACAGCTCAGGTTTAAGCAAACCTGTTTCTGTTGTCGAAGAAACAGGGCATGTTTCGAACTACACAGAACCCTTCTTCACCATAACGCAGTCAGATAGGAAGGCGCATCTGACGAATTTCTAAACAGCGAGGTTTCTTTCCATTCCGACCTATGAAAGACTGGAACGTAGGCAGTCCCTCTTCTCGAAACTGGACCGGCTTAATTCCTAATTTGCAAACATCCCAGGGAAACATGTAACGCCTGCGACCCTCACTCAAGATCCTCAAACCGATCCATCCATTGCGCCCAACCTTAACTTCCCCGCAGCTCGACCCAGCTCCGGATGGTCCCGCTCCAAAGTTCAGGGACAACTCAGGGCCAGCGCTGCTGTGCAAATAATGCGGGTCCGAGGGTCTTCCTCTGCGCGCTTCCCCCGATTTGTCACCTCCACAACCCGGAAGGGAGGTTTACTCTCTCCATAAAGGTCTGCGTAAGCTTGCTGACAAAAGTATATACCGCCAGCGCTCTGGAAGGAACCGAGAGTCCTGAAGGACTTTTGAGATCCCGAATACATTGCTGTGAGGATGATGTCAAAGCGCTGGTACCCGCCTCGGGTGCATTCTCAAGACAACTTAACACGGATCCCCAGCTGTCTCGTCAAACGCTCTGTCCTTCTTACAGTCGGGATGGTTAGTATAACAAATGACCTCCCCACTCCCTTTACAGGAGGAAAACTTCTCTTTTTTTGGTAGCGTGACCTGGGCATGAGCTCAGGATCAGGTAAGTGTTGGTGCCTATTCAGGATCGGTTGATAAGAAGTACAAAAGTGTGATCCTATGCCCTTAGGGGAGGGGGTCATCCAAAGTAGGTGGGGGTGTCCCATCCCCCCCATTGCACCCTTTTGAGTGGGTAGGATTTGGGTATAGAGACTAATCGATGCTATCATATCCATTGCTATTTCTGGGTCAGTGAGCTGTAACTGGAAGAAGAAGGTGGGCTTGAGGTTTGGAAAGAAAACCTTCCCTCTTGTCAGGCTGAGGAATCAAAGGGAATCCAAAAGCAAGCTAGGCTTGTATTGGTGACATTAATCTGGCTTTTCCAGCAGCATCTCTACCCAGGTGACACAGGATAGAAGGTAATGATTTGTTTCCTGATGCACCCCTGGCTAAAATGCTTAGAAATAAAAAATAATTGTGAATCCCCAGGCTGTGCCCCTGCTACACCAAGTAGAACTTGGGCTTTTAAAAAGAGGCAGCTTTTAACTAGCTGTTTGTTTAGTCTAGTTTCCCATTCCAAACTGGACTCTACCTGACACCCTCATGCGAAGGAGGAAGAGGGGGCAGGAGGGTTCTTCAACCCTGGAGCTCCCAATAATCTCCCACTTTGCCTAAGACCCCCACCCCACCTCCCTCCAGCCAAATGCTTCTATTGGATCCAACAATCAGGCCTTGCAGAACAGAATCCAGGGTTAATTAGAGGCGCCCTGTCAGACTTGACTCTGAATGGAGGGGGGGATCTTTAAATATGTATGAATTTGACATTTACAGTTGGACGTCTTTAAAGCACAGCATCCCCTTCCTCTGTCACCGGCTCAGTTTGACGCTGGGATGTTGAAGTGTGTGTGTGTAGACAACTGCTGTTGCATAACATGGGAACAATCGCAAATATCTTCCTTTTCAAAGTTTAAGGCCTACCAAATGCATGGGATGGGGGGGGAACGGCGTTTCTTCTTTACAACAAAAAATGCAAAACGGACTCTAAGGAATAATTAAAGTGAAGTGCATCAGAGTAGCTACTGAATGTTTATTCGCAAGCACCTTAAAACTATGCTCTAAAGCAGGGTATTCTCTAGGACTGTAAAGCAGGGACTCTTAATAATTCCTGGGTTTCAGCCCATCATGCCAATGCAGAATGATGACTACCATATATATTTATTAATCTTACCCTGCATAGCAGCTCAAAGAACTGGCCTTCCCAAATGCATTGCCAGTCAGAAATGTTATTTCCCATTGCATTGTCTCCAAGGAAGTAAGAAAGGCATTTCTTTGCCTTTGCACCAGCTTAACTGCCCCCTCCCAAAAGCCCTTTGCACAGTTGAGTTTCAGTAAGGAAACACCCACCCCTCCCCAAAAAACGATGATGTTAATGTAATCAAACCATGTTTGATATCCTTTCATTGCGTCTTCTTCAACAGTCTGACACACTTCCTCAAGAGAAGGAGGTGTGTGCATGACTGCGAGCCCAGCTATATTGGAGGGGAGATTGCAGGTGCAGGTAACATTCCACACCAACAACGGCCTGTAAATGCTTAATATACATATCATTCAGGCAAGCGAATGTACTGGAAACTGAAGGCAACGATGGACCGTCAGTTATCTTCATAATATAGATGCTACCTTAGATACAGGTGCTTTACAGATTATCAGCCTTAAATAGCAATTCCCATTTCCCCCTCCCCTCCCCGTTTAAAATGGACATTGCCATCTTACAAAGTAAACTTTGTAAGAATGGAAATGCCATTCAGCTAAGAACCAGCTAGTGTAAGCCTTCGAACTTCAAAAGCTATTGCTCAGTTGAGATAAGGACACACTTGGCTGGCAGTTGATGCACACTGCCTTTCTACTTCTGAGAAGAAAAACGCATTTCAATATATATTTTTTTCTAAAATAACTTGGCAGTAGTATTTAGTGGCACATAATGCACCAGAGGGGTTTCCCCCCCTCATTTTTTTTTAATAATTCTTTGTTGATGACACATTATAATAGATCTGAACACAAATAACAATGAAAACTAAATATCTTGGTATGCACAGATAAATAAAACTTTGGAAAATGATTTATCTTAAAATATGATGACTTTTTAAAAAACCCACCTAATGCTATTTTTAATTGAGAATACACTCCAGAACCTAATAAATGGGAGAAGTCAGGCAGAAATAATCATGTATTAATTCTCTACATTACAAAATCTTTTCAGAAGCTATTATCAGAGCAAGAGGCATTGTGGTTGAGATTCAGGGTGGGAGAAATCCTTTGTGCAACTGAAAGCTATTGTTCCTCTGTGCTGATGAAATTGTACTTGCAAATCTGCCATTCAAGAAGGCCAAAAAAGGAGGGGGGGTTGAGTCCCAAGAAGAAGAAAAGGAATGACAAGAAAATAATTATTCTTGACTATAAACATATATTAATATACATTTGGACTCAGCAGGATTTTTAAAAAAAGGAATATATAGTTTTGTAAATTGTGCAGCTATTATCTATAATATTACTGTTAATATCATCTAACCACATTTTCTAAGAAAACTCCTTTGGAATAACTGACCTTGTTTTCATGCAGTACATTTATTAGAGTCACATTATTGATTTAACTAAATAAACCTTATATTAACTGTGATCTTCTGGGGGATATTTTCTTCTCGGGATCAAAAAAATGCAGGAAATATATGTTTACTTAACCTTTTGATACTTTAAAGAATTATATGTACAAAAATCATCCTTACAGTAAATTGGCATTTTAAAATATTTTAATTGTTCTTGTTCTTTACAATGATACCCATTATCACAAAAGTGCTAAACACATCCCCGTGGAAGAAAATTAACTCATTTAGTTTAAATTGAATATGCACTCAAGTTAAGTTTGCTAGAATTGCATCCATTTGACTGGACCGATACTCAAGTAAATGCATTTAGGGTGCAGTACTACACAATTGCAGAAGCAAGGCCTTAAGATATCAGAGCTGCTTCAACACAAGAATGCCTTGTTATTTGTGTTCAAATAAAATGTGTTCTTGTTTACTAACTGTCACATCATACACCACAAAAAGGACATAATTTAGTGGCTCACAGTGCAATCCTAGTCCTGTCTACTCAGAAGCAAGTCCAACTCGAATTCTTGTCTTATTTATTATTATTTATTAAATTTTTATACTGCCCTTCACCCAAAGGTCCATTGGGCAGTTCACAACATAAAAATGAGAACACAAAATACACAATAAAACGAAAACAAACAACCCCACCTCTCACAAACACATTTAAAAGGCCATAGAATGCTACTTGAATGGAGCATTTGCCCAGGTAAGGGGTTAGGACTGCAGCCTCAAATCTCACATGAGGTTCTTTAAGATTAGCAAGAGGTTTGTATATATAGGGATGGAGACAGCATCCTCATAGCTCCCTGTCTTCCATTAACACCTCGGATGTTGATTCAGAATTACTTGTAGCAGATGTCAGTTCATCACCTGAAACAAGGTCAATTTAATGCTTTTACTTGGAGAAGGAAGGGGAGGGGGGTGCAGTCAGATGGGAAGGTACTTTCCCCCCTTCTTTGAGAATCTATGGAGAGGTTGAAAAGATTAGACAAAATTGACACACACAAAAGGCAGATGGATTTCTGGGAACTCCAGCTTATTCAAATCACTGAGAAAGGTCATGGTGCGAACCATAGACCTATTCTTCTGGAGGGACACAATGATCCTTCCTCAACCTTCAACCCCACAAAGCGGGGGGGGGGGGGCGCTAGTTCTCTATACCTTTTAGAAGGATTAATATCCCGCAACAATGAAGGAATCGAATCCGAGGCTTCAGACAAGTTTCAAAGATACCAGCATCAATGGGAGATACTTTCTTCTTGTTTCGTAATGAAAATAAAAGAGCTGTTTTTGTTGTTTACAAAGAGAGGAGGAGCTGCTTGCACCAACAAACTAGTAACCTTGCTTTTCATAGGTGTTATGCAATATGTATACGAAAATGTCAATAGTTGTCCAAAGGGTTAAAAAAATGAGTGGATCTCTCTGTCTGTCTGGCAGTATTGTGGCAAGATGAAATTTACAGGCATTTTAATATTCTCCTAGGCAAAAGAGAGAAAGCAGAAACAAGAAAGGGTAGATATATGCACAGCATAAACATATAGCTAATTACTTGTCAGAAATATTCTGAAAATATGAGTAAAGAGAGCTCCCTCATTTATCTTTGTATGTGTACACAATACATGCCATATTTGTAGTTTACTGTACCCACATTGCATGTGAGCAGGTATACACACAGTGGTCGCATCTATTTCCATTGTTTTCTGCCATCCTGGTCAATATCCTGATTGCCTAACTATGCCCATTGCACTTAAGATCTCCATTGAAACACGCCAAATTTAAAACAAAAAATTGAAGCGTATATCCCATTTTGCCAGCTTCCCTCAAGATTGTGCTAGGATGTGTGTGTTTTATATATAAAACAAAGCATAGCAGAATAGGTTGTCTTGCTTCAAAATCCTAGGCTGCCTAAATCACCTGCTTTATGTCCTTCTAATATAAGGATCACAATACTATGCATGTAAACCCAGCAGGCATACCAGTGTAGGCTGAGCGTGGATATGGAATCATATACTGTATATACACGCTGTCTAGAGAGACGCATTTGTTCTCAACTCCCCATTTTGCTCCCAATACGTCAGCAGCTAAATTTTAGAAGGGATGGGAGGACTATAAAAGGAAGAAGTGTGGCCGAACTTTGCTTTCCATCTTGTAAATGAGTCACCAGCGCAGGAACAAGAGCAACTGGGAGGAACTTTGCTCAATCGGCTAAGCATGTTGTTGTTGTCCTCCTCCTATCTCTGGGATTTTCTAAGGAATGACCAGGACCAGAATGATGCGGGACTTGTTGGAAGCAAAAAATGATGCTTTGGGGGCTGGTGAGGTCATGATGATTCGGGAAAGTTGTGGAAAACTGATTGCTAAGGTCACTGCAACCCAGGAGCTACAGGTGAAATTTTAGGACTATCGATGCTGAATAGGAACACGGGTTAATAGCCACAGACGATGTGAGCCGGTCGGGGATCGCTCCGGGGACCTTTGGCGACGGCCCACGAGGCGAAGGAGGTAGAGGATCCGGAGATCCTGCAGGGCGAGCTCTGAGGGGTCCCCTCCGCGCATGTCAGCGGTGACCTTTGCACAGAAGCTGCTGCCGGGCAGCTTGGGAGGCAAAACAAAAGAACTTTCTTGTCTTTTGAGAAGAGAGAGAGAGAGAGAGAGAGAGAGAGAGAGAGAGAGAGAGAGAGAGAGAGCGCTAGCTCTTGGTCGCCAGCCACACAATACGCAACAACCAGGGGGCAGATTCGAAGCTGCAAATCCTGGGCGGGAAAGAATGCGCCCATTCCTCAAGTGCGCGACTGGCGCGGGAGCGAGAGATCGGCTGGGTCAGATGCGCCTCTGGGTGCTTAACAACGGGATCAAGGGGGCTGAAACCACACACACCCCTTCCAACTTTTTCCGGAACAGGGGCGCGCGAGAAATGCTTCAGCAAAACAAGGATAAGAAAGAACCAGGGCAGACGGGCGCTCTCACTACGCGCTAGCAAACCACCGAGCACCGTTTTCACCTCCCGATTCCCCTGGCGCTTGTCGCCCAGCACCGACCCTGCGCAAACACGGCCGCGATTCTGCTGCTGGCGGCGACTTCAGCGGCGGCAGGAAGGAGGCAAGCTCCCGCGTCCCAACCCTTCCGTCCCCGGCGGGGCAAAGCGCCCCTTCCGCCCCTCTGAGCACGTGGCCAAGAACTCGCCCCAGGAGCGCGACTGGGGCCAGAGCTGCTCCAGCAAGGGCTCCTCGCAAAAATAAAGGCCGCCGCAGAACCTCTGAGCATGGGCAGAGGGCCTCCCCGTCACCTCTGGCCACCACCGACCACGACCACCGGTCTCTGTCTCTCAGCCATTCTCACCCAGGCCGGGATTCAGCGACGGGGCGACGCGGCCAGAGCGGCTCCCCGCCCCACAAATAAGCACAAGGGCGCCAAAAGCTCCACGTCGGGCGTCGCTGAAAGGGAAATTCCGCGCGCCATTTCCGCCCTCGGGGCGCCCCTTACCTGCCGCCATGCCTTCCGCCTCCCTCCGCAGGGCTCTCAATCCCCAGAGAGGCATCTCCAGCAAGAAGAAGCCGCTGCCGCCGCCCAACTCGGTCCCTGGGTCGGAGCTCCAACTCCCTCCCGTCCCTCCGCCAGGCGATACAAAGGCGGGAGGCGGCGCTGCTGACAGACTCCTCTTTCCCGGTCCCAAGGTAACGCGACGAAGCCGCTGGTTCCGGCGCTCGCCGCCGCCCGTTTCCCAGGGCCTCGGCGCAGCTGTCCATCATCCCGGGGCGCGAGGGGGAGCGCACCGAGGAGCGCGCGCGAGAAAAAACGCCCGTCCCATCCGCCCGGGCTCCGCTCTGCCCCTCCTTTATATTCGCCCGCGCGCAGCCCCTGCTGTCGGCGGCAAAGCACATGGCCCATCCACCGGTTGCTATAGCGATGCCTCCCCTCCACAGGTTGCTGACAGCAATTGGCTGGCGAGGCTCGGGCTCTTCAGAACCCCCTCGCTGGCGCGGGAGGCTATGAATGGACATAGCCTTTGTCACTCATTTGTAAAAGCTGCTTGGGGTTGCTGCTGTCCCCCTTCTTCACGCTCACTTTCTCTCTCACACACACTCCCCCCCCCCCGCAGTCATTTTTGTGCCACTCTGGCCAAATGGAAGCTGAAGGGAGAACAATGAGGGGAGCGTCGCCCCCTCCCCGCAGGCTCAAACATCAATGGAAGATAAAATAAAATCAAAACCCTCTACTATTTGCATCAAAATATAGGCACCCAACATGTCAGTGTCCACTGCTCTTCTAGCACGGACTTTTCCTGAAGTGGTGGGGGGATATGAAGCGGAAATTCAAACCAACTCTTCTCCACTTCATGCGCTGACGTGTTTTCACTTTAATCAATATAAGAAAACCTTAGTATTCTGCATTAAATAAAATGCCTGTCAGAATTAAGGTTGCTAGTACTGTACTGGAATAAACTGGAATATCTATTAGACCTCCGGTTTGCCGAAATACCCAATACTATTCAGTTGTTTGAGGGGCAAACTCCACCTAGTTTCATTAGTGTCATGGGGACTGTTAAATGCTTGTAAAGTGCTAGACTAATTTAATTAGTGTTTGGAGAGCTATTAAATAACCAGCTAATATTACTATATAATTGATGTGGCAAAATTCCTAAGCCAAGAGTCATATTTGAAAGCCTTGAGGTGGACCTCAGTCACCAGTCACACAGCCCTTGCCTGCTAAACACAGGACAGTTGCTTCACGCTGCATAAAAAATATCCATCCATCTAGGCCAGTACTGGCACCAGCTCCCCATAGTTTTGGGAACACGTTCTGCAACCAGAGATTTTTAAAGCTAGAAATTCAGGATTTAACTTTCAAGCTTCCACATGCGATGCAAATGTTCTCACACGGAGCAGTGCTTATTCCCCCAAACCAACAATACCAACATTTCTCTATCCACAGCCATCTCCTGCCGCCATTCCAGTACCAGTGGGAGAAGGGGGAGAGAGGAAGCCAGGCACCTTTAGCTGCTGTGCCCCCAGCAATTTTGTTAAGGCAGCCACAATTTGACTACAACTGAAAGGAGTCCTGAGGTGGTATTTATGGATTGTTCCTCTTCACAATTCAAGCACCCTTCTTCCACCACTCTCAAGTTCTGCTGCTTGCTACACTGGATGAACACGCTCCTGATGTGATGTTGATGAACATTGAGGATTTATTTTAAATATATATATACACTAACTTTGATTGTTAACCCCCCCCCCGCTCAAAACAGTTTACAAAAGAATAAGAGAATAAAGTCAAGGAAAAATCCAACAACCCTACTTTAAAACACACAAAAGTTAAAATACCAAAACAGATCAACGCTACCTTAACTTTCCAAGCATCTGGGCCGGCCTGTCTAAACATGGACGTTTCCAGTAACGGGAAGGCACCTGCTTGTTCTCAATAGGCAGGGAGTTCCAAAGTTCAGGCGCTGCCGCACTGAACGACGTGAGTTGTTATAAATGTGGAACAGGTATTATGTGGCACCTGCAGCAGTGCCAATTCCTCCGGTGGCATGGGTGGGATGTGTAATTTTAATTCTGTTTCAGTCCACTTCCTTGAGTCACCGCATGCCACCCACAAGCCACAGCTGGGCTACTCCTTGTTTAACAGCTAGTATAGTTCAGTGCAATGATTACAGTTCTGGAGGCCACCTAAATTGAAGTTGAAGTTTAGGCATGGTGGGCGACATCGACTCAACTCTCTCAGCCTTTCTTCCTTAAGAGGAGGGCGCTGGCAACAGGTTCCTACACTGCCCAGTCTTCCCATGCCTCTCAAAAATCCCTGGTTGTGTCCTCAAACTGAACCTAATTTTTAAAGTTGCCCCGCACTGCCTTTGCATATTTCTCACCAAGTGTTCCTGTACTGCTGAATTGGCCTTGCAACTGTGTCTAATGCCGCCTGCAGAGCTTTGTAGCGCTCGCCTAGCTAACAATGCAGCAGGGGCTTTGCTCAGCTCTTGTCCTGGAAAATGGGAGCCCCCCAAAAAACTCCATTTCTCCATAAGGGAATGCTCTGCAAAATTGTGGAAAGTCTGAATGTCCCTTGCTGTGCCTCTCCTTTCAAAGCATTTTGTGTCTGAAAGGCATTCTGCGTCTTGTTTCAGAGTTCAGCAGGATGAGAGATACGGGTCTTCGTCAAAGAGAACACTGTAAGCCATGCAAAGCATCTCTGAAAGTAGAATCTCAAAGTTATCTCAAATGCCTAGTTATCTAATTGTAGTGTTGTATTCATAAGGGCATAACGCACATGGAAAGCAAATGGCACTTCCACTCAGCTGGCTTTGGGTGCCCAAAATACCACTGGAGATGCAGTCTTTGGCCTTTTCTGTCTCTGTAGTTCCAGCTCAAGACCGACTGTAAAATCACAATCATATTTCCAGTTTCTGATGAATTCTATTCCCTACTGCTGGTGCTGACGTGAGATAGCTGGTTAACATTTAACTCCTGCTAAATGTTTACTCCGTTAACTAACCGCCTGCTCTCTCTCTCTCTCTCTCTGACGAAGTCCCGATATTAGAGAGGCATTTACACTCCCATCCTTCCTCAAGTGTAGCATTTCTATAACTCGCAATGGTGCAGAAGTAGAGGAGGGAGGGGATGGATCTGCAGGTTAAGCCAAACATCTGTTTGCACAGCGCCTTTGAAAATCCCACAGCTGCAGCAAACAGGAGAAGAAAGGAAGAAAAGAAATGAACCCGGGGAAAGGAGCTCTTGTCAGATGCAGATGACAAGTCTTTGGGAGGCCTCTTTAGTGTCTGGCACTCTTGAAAGCACCATGCTCCCCTCCCGCCTCCCCCTGCTATTGTTTCCCCCCTTTGCCACGACAGCTGGGGATGGCAGGCCCAAGCACGGCAAAGCTAGCTTCTCCCTAACAAGCCCTCCTCTCCCCCTTTTGTAGGCCCCCAGCTGCAGGGGGGAGGCAGCTAGCTGTTAGGCCACCTCCCTGTGATTCTGCCTCACCCTCCGCTGAAACCGCCTGTTGAATGGTCTCCCCACAAAACGGGAATTTCTACCGGAGTATCCTTTAATCTCTTCCCCCATGTCCCCTAGAATAACCCACCAGGCCCCTTCTATAAGGACAAATGGTTCCAAATGCAACAGGCCATTTCACAATCAGGCAATGTAACCGACCATGAGAAAGGACGATGGGAGAGGAGAGGAGTGGGACTTCGTTAAAACTAGATTGCTGTATCATCTTTCACTTTTTGCCTCCTCCTCCGACCTGCACACCATCCTATGAGATAGGCTTTTTAGAGTTCCCACTTTACAGACAAGCCATAGAAGATGTTAAGTGGTTATTCTTTCACCCAAGTAACTGAGCAACTCCCACAAGGAAGTGGGAACCTTAACCCAAATGCTAGTCTACATTATCCACAGCACTACAGTTGCTACCTTGACGTGACAATCCAAAATAATAAATGCTGAGCTTAGCTCAATAGAAGAGCATATGCTCTGCATGCAAATTACTCAAAGTGTAATACTCAGCACTAATACTCATACCCCTCCCTGTTACCCTGGAGAGATGCTGTCAATCAGGGAGGAGACAACACTCACTTACATGGTCAAATGGTTTGGCTCCCTGTAAGAGAGATTCCTGTGTTCATACCTGCAAATTGTGGAAAGATGCTCACAAGACTACCTTGTTTTGGTACTTCCCTCAACAATTTTTTTAAAAAAATCACATAAACACACTGTTCTGGATTACTTATTCCTGATCAGCTACCACTCCACTGCCCAAACGTCCCAGAGAATCACAGTATATGTGTAAATATGAACTTGAGAATGAGAAGACATCACTCTTTTTTTTGCTATTTCTTAACATCTCTGAGTGTCAGTTCCTACTCCCACCAGCTAATGAGTATTAATGAATCCCAAATCCTTATTAAGTCATTTATTTACATTTGTTTAGATAATAAAACAAATCAAAACAAAACAAAGCCAGTGTGGCAATTATGCCACATCTTAAAGCACAAGGCCATGGAATATTCACAGCCAACATGCAGTTCAACCATAACTATGCATGATATAAGATTTTAGTTGATTAATGTTCCTACTTTTGTATAACCAATTTGCTCATTAACCATCTTATAATAAATACAGTAAGTCTCCCAGCACAAGAGATCTTTGAAGGATGCGTAACAAATAACACAGCTTCCTTTGGCTTAAAGATATGGATAAGCAATTTGTCCAGGCAAACCATTTCATGGCATTCCCCATGTAGAAATAAGCAGACTTTGCCTACTACTCCATTGGCACTGAGTCAGTAGTCTTTCACAGGAGACAGCCTGGATTACAATCATATTTTTAAAAATCCATGTTAAATCTGCAGTGAACGAATCAATCATTTAATTGCACCAGACTACTTAACTCATGCTTTCAATTTCACTGAAGAAGGAGAAGCAGGTTTGAATTAATAACATGGGCATGTGGTGTGTGTGTGTGTGTGTCTGTCTGTGCATATTGCCACACACAATCCACCTGACCCAAGCTAGAAAACCATGTAGATGCATATCAACTAACTGGGTATTATCTTCCAGCACTGAGGCCCTTGGAAAGATGCAGTTACGACGTTTTCTAGCAACACTGCAACCACATGCATGCATCTCCTTTGCCCTCACTGACCCATTTCACATGTGTTAGTGCCACTTAAACCGCCTTTGAACACTCTCCTGTCCTTGGTGTGTATATGGAAAAGACAAAAAGATAGTTTCAAACATACTTGTATATCAAACCAATTGACAGCCACACAGGGAGGCAGATTTACAACCACATCTTAACTTTCTTTCATGGCTTCGGTTTGCCGTGTGTGTAGAAGTGTCCCTTTGGTCATCATTAAGAGGAATTATATATTTTTAAAAGTTAGATGATTGTGCCACCATGTTTTTGTTTATTATAAACATTTCAGTCCCATCCTTCTGCTCTAGAAGTTTCCAGAGTGGCTATAACTAAAAAAACCCAACAATATCATTGCCACTCTTAACAATTGATTCCATTGCAACAATTCCAGTTTGCAGGCAGTGAGAAGGGGGGGGGGGACACACAGTGCGGGTTCAGAAAAAGAAGAGGGAGCACACTAGCAGAAGCACAAGCTACTACCTGGGCTCTGCACCCCCACAGGAAAAATAAATATATGCAAATGTGCATATTATCTTTTTTCATGCACACTTCATGTAGTTAGAAATCTGCTAAGTAGCACTCCCCCTCCAGCTCCTTAGTTCCTAACCTTTTTGCTGACCGCTATCCTTCAAACAAGGGTGGCGCTGTGGGTTAAACCACAGAGCCTAGGACTTGCCAATCAGAAGGTCGGCAGTTCGAATCTCCGCGACGGGGTGAGCTTCCATTGCTCGGCCCCAGCTCCTGCCAACCTAGCAGTTCAAAAGCATGTCAAAATGCAAGTAGATAAATAGGTACCGCTCCAGCAGGAAGGTAAATGGCGTTTCCGTGCACTGCTCTGGTTCACCAGAAGTGGCTTAGTCATGCTGGCCACATGACCCGGAAGCTGTACGCTGGCTCCCTTGGCCAATAAAGCGAGATGAGCGCCACAACCCCAGAGTCGGTCATGACTGGACCTAATGGTCAGGGGTCCCTTTACCTTATCCTTCAAACATGGGAATGGCTTCAATGATGGGACATGGGAATGGAATAAAGTCGCCGACCCAAGCTGCCATCTCAGACTCCACTGTGTCATCCTCACCACCACCACTGGTTCCCCGCCCTTTGACAGCAAGACCAGCTCAGGAGGTCGTCCCTCCACCCAGGATAAAATGTCATGGTGGTCCCTGCCATGGACTGGCAGTTGCTGGCTCCTCCTTTCATCAGTCTTCAAATTTTACTGCCCTTCTAATTTTGCCACCTCTGAAAATTTGCTGACCCAGACTGCCACCTGGTTTACTTAGTGGTTCTGGCTAGAAATGCATCCGAAGGTCGCTATAGAGCAATATGGATAAGCGTTAGAGATAGGCAAGGATGGAAACGGTGTGTTGTGGTATTTAAATGGGGGGGGGGGCAAAACTTGTGAATGGTTTCAATGCACATTCACCAAAGTGGGTAATATTCCCTATTGGAATAGTTAAAGCACTAAAAATGCAAGAGTGATTTCAGCTTACGTGGAACTCTGCCTTTAAGCACATTGTGTTCAGACTGGGCATGATCTCACAAGTCAGGTTAGGCCACGGGGAAAGAGGGCAGCAATGAAGTAGGAGAAGAGAGAGATTCTGCTCTCCAGCAATTATTTATTTACAATGAAAGATTTTTATTTTGTTTCTGTAATTTTGTTTTAGGACTTATTTTATCTTACGTATTTTATACACTGTACTCTTCTTCACTGCTTAGATATTTTATGTTAAGTGGTCTATAAATTATTCACAGACACACACACACACAAACAAACACAGGGAGAAAAACACTACTTTTTGTAGGGGTTGTTCAGTGTGGACGGCATTCAACTAAGCTTTACTCAGAAAAGGCCTATTGAAATTAATGAACCTAACTAGGTCATGTTCATTAATTTAAGTCTATTTTGAGTAAAACTTAGTTTAATACCAACCAGTGTTTCCATTTTTGGTTAAGTTACCTTAGGGTATTCAAGAATTCTCCTAGCCCCCTTTCCTTTCAGGAAAAGCAGTCATAGTATTTGATAAACAAAAGCAACCTGCGAAGAGAAGACTGGCACCTAGTTCTGAAATTTCCAAACGAACAGTAAAAAGAGGCCAGCAATTCCATCCATAAACCAAATGAGTTTTCTTGGGTTTTTGTATAAGATGACATAACTCCACTTTATAGATTACAGCTAAAGAGAGCAAACCTTTAAACTATAGAGAGTGTTTGTTCACACACAGCACTGAAAAGCACCTTTAAGCTTCTCTTATCCTAGTTGTTTGGTGGGTTAATGTTGTTTAAGCAGAAGGATGTGATGGTGTATTTATGGTACCTGAGCACTGAAAGGTGGAAGCACATTTTGAAAAGTCAAAACAGGGATGTGGCAGGGCAACAAATCAGAATGTGTCAGAGGGGTGAGGATAAGTGTATGTCTGGAAGCTGCTCTGATCTTGTTTTTACAGATGCTTATGGGAAGCCCACAAGTAGAACACTCTCCCCAACTGAGATTCCCATCAACTGATACTCAAAGGTATATTGCCTCCAACACTGAAAGAATTCTCCTCTATGAATGTTCCCTTCTCTTCCACTGACAAATGCTCCCAAGGAGAGCATGTTGTTATGAGTTTGGGTGGGGAGTAGGCCATATGCCGAGACCTTTCTAATTCCTGGTATAGCCAGGCTAGCTTCCTGGTCTGGTAATGGGTCATTAAGGAAACAAATAAAAGAGCCTCTGTGCTAGACAGAAAATGGGTGGGCCTGGTGGTTAAAAAAAGAAGCAGCAGCAAAAGTTGAGTTATGTAAGCTAGACGCTGGAAGCAAAGCTGCAGGCTGGGAAGCCAGAGAGAGAGAGAGCCATGCCTGATTTATTTTGGAATCCAAAGCTGCGGCCATGGAAGAAACAATACCCTTTTGGGGTGTTAATAATATTAATAATATTAATAATAATTTATTATTTATACCCCGCCCATCTGGCTGGGCTTCCCCAGCCACTCTGGGCGGCTTCCAACAAAATATTAAAATACAGTATTGCATCAAACATTAAAAGCTTCCCTAAAGAGGGCTGCCTTCAGATGTCTTCTAAAAGTCTGGTAGTTGTTGTTCTCTTTGACATCTGGTGGGAGGGCATTCCACAGGGTGGGTGCCACTACCGAGAAGGCCCTTTGCCCTGTAACTTGGCTTCTCACAGTGAGGGAACCACCAGAAGGCCCTTGGCTCTGGACCTCAGTGTCCGGGTAGAACAATGGGAGTGGAGACGCTCCTTCAGATATACTGGACCAAGGCCGTTTAGGGCTTTAAAGGTCAGCACCAACACTTTGAATTGTGCTCGGAAACATACTGGGAGCCAATGTAGGTCTTTCAAGACCAGTGTTATGTGGTCTCGGCGGCTGCTCCCAGTCACCAGTCTAGCTGCCGCATTCTGGATTAGTTGTAGTTTCCAGGTCACCTTCAAAGGAAGCCCCACATAGAGCGCATTGCAGTAGTCCAAGCGGGAGATAACTAGAGCATGCACCACTCTGGCGAGACAGTCCGCGGGAAGGTACGGTCTCAGCCTGCGTACCAGATGGAGCTGATAAAACAGCTGCCCTGGACACAGAATGGACCTGCGCCTCCATGGACAGCTGCGAGTGACTCCCAGGCTGCGCACCTGGTCCTTCAGGGTTACAGTTACCCCATTCAGGACCAGGGAGTCCTCCACACCTGCCCGCCTCCTGTCCCCCCAAAACAGTATTTCTGTCTTGTCAGGATTCAACCTCAATTTGTTAGCTGCCATCCGTCCTCCAACCGCCTCCAGACACCCACACAGAACCTTCACTGCCTTCACTGGTTCTGATTTGAAAGAGAGGTAGAGCTGGCTATCATCCGCATATTGATGGACACCCAGCCCAGACCCCCTTATCATCTCTCCCAGTGACTGCATGTAGATGTTGAAAAGCATGGGGGAGAGGACAGAACCCTGAGACACCCCATAAGTGAGAGCCCAGGGGTCTAAACACTCATCCCCCCCCCCACTTTCTGAATACGGCCCAGGAGGAAGGAGTAGAACAACAACTGTATAACAGTGCCCGCAGCTCCCAGCCCCTCTAGACGGTCCAGAAGGATGTTATGATCGATGGTATCAAACACTGCTGAGAGATCCAGCAGAACTAGGAAACAGCTCTCACCTTTGTCCCTAGCCCGCTGGAGATCTTCGACCAGGGCGACCAAGGCAGTTTCAGTCCCATGATGAGGCCTGAATCCCAACTGGAAGGGATCCAAATGGTCCGCTTCTTCCAGGCGTGCCTGGAGTTGTTCAGCAACCACTCGCTCAATCACCTTGCCCAAGAATGGAAGATTTGAGACTGGGCGATAGTTGGCCATATTGGCCGCATCTAAAGATGTTTTTTTTAAGAGGCGATTTGATAACCGCCTCTTTCAGCAGGTCTGGGAAGGCCCCCTCACACAGAGAAGCATTCACTACCCCACGAAGCCCATCGCCCAGCCCTTCCCGGCTAGCTTTTATAAGCCAGGATGGGCAAGGATCAAGGAGACAGGTGGTTGGTTTCACTTGTCCAAGCAGCCTGTCCACATCCTCGTTGGTAACAGATTGGAATTGATCCCACGCAACTTGACTAGACTGTGAACCCCACCATCATAGGCTCAGGCTATCTATATGTGTGTAATTAAACCATATATCAATCATAAAGACACCACAATCTCTGCTATACCTTATTCCAAAGGAAACACGAACCCAAGGTAAGCGAATGGAACCCCTGGAATCTTGCACTGCTCAGAGATTGGGGTGGCATGCAACAATAAGAACTAGGGGTTACTTTTAGAAGAACAAGAGCCATCATTCAGCAGCAGTATTTTTAGAATACAAAGAGAGGCTGCCACTTTCTTGTGCTTTTGCAGAACAAGCTACCATGTCATTTCAATGAAATGTCATGCCACTCTAATCTTAAAGATAATTCTCAGTTCATTGAGAGCCAAGCTAGACGTTACACAAACTTCTGTGTTACTTTCCTTTGAATTATTTTTGCTAATTATAAACGGGAACACCATATCCCTTAAACACCACAGATTATTCTTTTTTGGGAAAAAACCCCAATGGTTTGGAGAGGACACTCTTGAGTTGAAAAATGTGCAGTGGGAAAAATATCAAGTAGCTGTCCATCTTCCACTCAGACTCAACACTTGTACAAGTTGCTTTTGATTTTTCTTTTTTTAAAAAAAACAACAACAACCCACACCTTTGGAAGAAAGCAACATGGAATTCCATGTAACATCTAGTTTGGCCTCTCTCTTTTTGGTCTTAAGCAGAAGTATTTAGAAGAATTGTTTTGAGGATTGCTGCGCAATGCACTCAGGAGGATGGTCCTTTAGATTCTGAAAGATTGGTGCTAAATGTGTTACGATATTTTTAGGTGACAAAATGCTTCTTAACATCTACATGAAACTGCTAGGAGATGGCCGTGAGGGGACCTTTGGTTGAGGTGTCATGAATATGCAGGTTACTACCAGCTTTACATTTGCTTCTCAAGAAATCCAGGTGAGGTACTGGACATTCAAAACCAGTGCTTGAACCTGATCATAGATGACCTGAAGCTCAGTTGAGACAAGATAGAGGTATTGTTTGTGAATGGATCACCTGCCTAGCTAAGTGGCTTTCAACCTGCTCTGGATGGGATTGCCCTCCCACTAAAGGAGCAGGTTTATCGTTTTGGGCTTAACCTTGATCCAGAACGGTCACTGGAGGGGCCTAAGTGGCTTCAGAGCACAGAGTGCTTTCGACAGCTTCAGTTGATATACCAACTACAACCCCATCTGGAAAGAGATAATCTTGTGGTGGTTATTCATTCTCTGGCAACTTCCTGGTTGGTTGGTTGGTTGGTTGGTTGGTTGGTTGGCTGGCTGGCTGCACTGCCTTATATGTGAGGGTTTCCCTTGAAAATGGTCCAGAAACTTCAGCTGGCTCAAAAAAGGGCAGTAAGGTTTATTAATGGGAACTGGAAGATAAGTGTATATATATATATTACACCAGTGCTTTCTCACCTACACTAGCTTCCAGACAATTTCTGGGCCCAATTCCTTTAAACCCCTAATCAGCTTTGGACCAGGTTATCGGAAGAATTACCTCCTCACATATTACCTCCCCAACTAGACCTTAATATCGTTATCAGAGGCTCTTCTCCAGGTTCCCCAACCTAAGGTGGTGAGGCAGGTAGCTTTCGGAAGAGGGCTTTTTTGGTGGTGATGCTCCAGTGATGGACTGGGCTCCCCAGTGCGGATCACCTAAACGCCACAGCTTATGTTAAGATTTTGTGGGTTCTTTTGCATCAGGTCTCCCAGGCTGTTTAGAACAATGGAGCAATTTATTTTTAGCTTGGTTTTACACATTTGTTTTTTTTTTTTAAATATTTTATGTATGCTGCTTTATGCTGATCACCATGTGCATAACTCAGTGTTTTAACTTTGCTGATTTGTTTTGAATTTTGTGTGAGCTGCCCAGAGGACATTGTTAATGGGTGATCAATAAATGTCAAAATAAATAAAAAGGGAATGTATTTTATTAATCTAGCACTCAGGTTGCTTGTTGAAGGAAATGCCGGGTTATTCTGCAGTAAATACATAATATTGACAGCTACATAACTAGGTGGCAAGTGTTATTTCTCAGTGGCCAATGGCTGCTTTATTTAAATGCTCCAAGTCCGCTTGACCAATTTTAATCAACAAGATGTAATCTGAATTCCCACAGGCTGTTTGCAAGGCTTATGTGGTTAGATTTAACAACTAACTGCCTGTGGATTTTGGAATTCTAATTATAAGTTCTCCTCAGTTTCCCTTAGGCTTAGCTACCTATCCTGAGGCTGCCTACTCTCCTTTTGGCATTTTAGTTCCTAAGCCTGCGGCCACCAACACAGTACGCCCAGGCACCCCTTGTCCCACCAATACCTACTATGGCACCATCAAAAGGTCTCTGTAAATATCTCCTTAAAAACCCACAATGCTGTTCCTACCTGGTTTCTTTTTTGTACTGGTTCATCCTCTACCTTAATCATTCTGCCATTTCATTGGATGCCAGAAATGGGTGCCCAATCTCCCATCTGTGGGGGCAGACTTTGGTAATATGCAGTGCTTTTTTTCTGGGGGTACGCATACCCCTAAACATTTTGTGAATCTAAGTTTGGCCTCATTGAGGGGCAGTATTTCAATATGAGTAGGAAAATGAGAGTACCCCTAAACATTTTTTTAAAGGAAGAAAGCACTGGTATTATGGCACGCTGAAAGAGGCAAAAATTTGGTGCCCCCAAATGGATCTTCTCAGTAATGGGTTTTCTCAATTTTGTGCCCCCTCATCTTGGCGTCCTGTGTGGGGGAAAGCCACTTCCGGACCTGGCCAGGAGGTGGGGTTGCTGGCTTCACGCCCACCCCACGTGAGCGGTGGCTGCTTTCAGCCCCCGCGAGAGCTGGGGAATCCCGGCCGCGTCGTCCGCCCAGCCAGCCAATCGGGTGGCTGGGGGCGTGGCCTGCCCTATTTAGGGCCTGTGCAGCCAGGGCTCGCCCTCTTTTGCCAGCCAGAAGGGGTTAAGAGGATGTGGGGGGGGGAACGACATCACCTCCCCCCAGAGAGCGAAGGGTGGTCCGATAAAGGACTCTGGGGGGGGGGGTTGTCCCTGTCCGAAGCCTATGGAGGTGTGGGCCTAAGCCACGCCCCCGAGCGGTGACCCGGGGGAGCTCCTAGTTGACGTGCCTCAGCAGGAGACTCCCCCACTATGGTGTTAACCCTTCCCGGTCTTCAGCAAATGGGCTGGAGCCAGATAGTCGATAGGACCAATGCCTAAGCCAATGCCTCTCATTCCTGAATTCAATAAAGTTGTGGCCTAATTCGCCCATTTAACCTTAATTCTGGTGTCCAGTGTCTTTATTTATCCTTGGTGGGGGGCGGGAACTCGCTACGCAAACTGCTCACATTTCCCAAAATCTGGCACTGCCACCTATTCTGAATAAAGGCAAGGTTCAACTAGCTTCTCCCTATGAGCAAATATGGCAATGGCTGATGTTTCTTTTTCTCCATTGATGGTGTGATTAACTGGGGGCATGGATATACCCTTTTATTATCCTGTCTCTTTTTCTGCTTGTTTAGTTATGGGGATTACTATACTATGCCTCACGACAGCCATTTTGTGCTATGCCACCCTCACAACAACCACATTGCATTATGCTACGCTCCCAGAGCATCTCATTTGCGATAGGCCACACCTTCACAGCCGTCATTCTGTGTACCTATGGCACTTTCTCAAAATCCCAGTGGGTACCTCTGTATGCCCACACGTATCATGATATCTGAAAATATCTGGTACACACTCCAAATAATGCTCATATCTTTTGAAGGAATGAAGCTGCACCACCATTTCATGTTATGCCCTTTATTATTAAATGGCTGCTTTATTTCCTTTAAAAAAAAAAGAGAGAGAGAGAGAGAGAGAGAGAGAGAGAGAGAGAGAGAGAGAGAGAGATAGATGGTGCTAATCAGAAAGAGGGTAAATGTTCACATGCGGGTCAAACTTTCAGAGAGATTGAGAGAGACGGTGCAGGCAAGAAACATAATGTAAGAGGGGGGATGGAAAGATATACAAGATTCTGTTCCCCTTCTGCAAGGAGAGTAAAATAATACTGTATATATTAGGTGAGAGTTAATGACAGAGAGACCTGAAACACTGGAAAAAGATCTGAAACACAGTGGAGTTAGAGATCATGGAGAAGGATGAAGCCAGGGGATAAGTTGAACTCTGAAAGAAATGGAAATTGACGACTATTGGCTTCATTAGGGAAATAGCCTAGTCTACTTCTAGGTGGGTGTATTTTTCTCTGTTGTTTTTATTTTGCTCTCACGGACTGCTGAACTTTTTTTTTTAAAAAAAGCCTTTAAAATAACTTATTTTCGAAAATTGTTAACTTGCTATTCTATACCTAAAACTGAGTTTATTTGGGTGTATTATCTACCCAGAACTGTATTGACTTAGCACTCTAGAAAAGCGGGGGGGGGGGGGATAAATCCAGAGGTTAAAGGTCTATTCAGTAGAAGCAGCCAGGAGAAGAATAGCCCCCCAGATATGCACTTGGTGGGAGTAGCGAAATTAAGAAGGAGGGAGGGACAGGGTGAGCTGGTTAGCTTGCCTTCCCACCCTGTGCAGGCTACAGCTTGTTCCATTACACAACCCATAAGCTATGAGCATGCCAGCATTTAATATTTAAATGGTTTCGAATAGTTTTTTATAGAACTGTTTTAAACTTACGGTCAATCTTCCTAACCCACAGAACACTGAGCTATGTCTTTAGCCCACTGAACAGGAGACCGGCAGATAAGAGAAGGGATTGGACTGTGTCTTCATTCAAGAGGGGTAAAGACAGAAGTCTCCAGGACTGCAGCAACGGACTCACAGTCTGTGGTTCTTTAATTGAGTCCCTGCTCTGTATGGATGTCTGGACCAAGGCCCTCTTTGTACATGCAAGTTGGATCAAGTTGCATATTCAAACTCAGAATATCCCCACATGTTATTCCCCTGACACAACCAAGCATGTTTTCATTGCCACCTTATGCATATTTGACCCAATCCACAAAAGTGGTCTACTGGTTCAAACTCCACTGTAGCCCTGCTGCATAAAATGGCATTGCCAGAACAGAAACTATCATAGAAAGTTTTCTTGTGCCCGGCTGGGAGGTTTTGCAAGCAGCCTAATCAGGCAGATCATTTGCTGCTGTAGCTGCATGTTTTAAGGAAGTGGCGAGAAAGTCTTGTAACCTTTAAAGAGTTATGCAATAAGTTATCTGAAGTCTGAGATGAAACTTCTTATTGCTTGGTTTCATGCTCATTAAGTGTCAAAAAGCACCTTCTATTTCTGGCAATTTTCAACAGTCATTGGTAATATATGCAGTTCTTCTCAGGACCATGTTCTATCTCCCTTTTGCTCTCTTATCAGGACCATGTTCCATCATCTCTTTGCTCTCAGGCTCATTCACCTTCAGTGCTGTTTAATCAAATTGGTTGTGGACAACCATGTGATTTTTGTTGATAGTATCACAATGCAGTGCCTGACACTACAGCCTTGTGGTCACTCATAAGCAAAATCACATGGAGAGCCACAACCAATTGGATTAAACAGCATGAAGCTGGAAACAGCCAAGGGCAAAGATGAAGGCACAGTCAAACAGCGCCGAGAAGCAGCAGCCAGAGGAACAAAAAAGTGTCAAATGACGCTGAAACAATGCAAATGTTTGGTGTGCTGAGTAATTCGTTTGGCAGCGTCAGATGTGTTAATTTTAGAGGGAATATGAAATGAGAATATATTTGGTGGTAGCTTAGCTTCATCTATGAAAGGAAGAGACTGTGATAATATGCCAGCACCAGTTGTCCTAATTGCATGCTTTTATGACCATGATGATAGGGACATGAGTGGCGCTGTGGGTTAAACCACAGAGCCTAGGAATTGCCAATCAGAAGGTCGGCAGTTTGAATCCCCACGACGGGGTGAGCTCCAATTGCTCGGTCCCTGCTCCTGCCAACCTAGCACTTCAAAAGCACGTCAAAGTGCAAGTAGATAAATAGGTACCACTCCGGTGGGAAGGTAAACAGTGTTTCTGTGCGCTGCTCTGGTTCACCAGAAGCGGCTTAGTCATGCTGGCCACATGACCTGGAAGCTCTACGCCGGCTCCCTCGGCCAATAAAGTGAGATGAGCGCTGCAACCCCAGAGTTGGCCACGACTGGACCTAATGGTCAGGGGTCCCTTTACCTTTACGACCATGATGATGAAATGTACTAACTAAACTATGAGTAAAAAATATACTTATAAAGAACTTCCCAGAGATCACAGCTGTACAAAGCAGCAAGAGCTGCTGAAACAATTCTGGAAGGCCATGAGCAAAGTTCTGAGAAGAACAAGTTGCTTCTACTGACTTCTTTGCTACTTAAACTACCTAGGTTGAACCTTTGCTTTCTGAGCTTCAATCCCTACTCTAGCACAGGCTCCTTTCTCATGACCAGTGTGCATGTTTGTTCAGTCTGCTGTCCAGGTGCGAACTCTTCATGACCAACCCCCAAGGTCCCTGCCCTCCCTTCTTAGGGTTCGTGCTCTTTAAACTGGACTGGGCAACCCTTCAGAAAGAGAACTGACCTCTCTATAAAGTGGACATATAGCTACCCTACCTAAGATCATTCAAGGGAAAAGATGGCGGGTCACTAAACAAAGTAAAGGAGGGAAGATCTACATATGCCAGCTACCCTTCTAAAACAAGACTGCCCCAGGGTGGAAAGTTGACTTACTGGTGGTACTTGAGTGTACAGACATAAAAACCAAATGAGATGTAGGGTTCCTGGGCACCTGGGACTTTGGGGGAAGAGTCTTTTTACTTGCAACAGGAAATAGCATCATGCATTTTATGCATAACCAGTGGCCAGCACAAAATCTAAAATTACTGTTTTGCACCAAGGAACTTCCAGGAGGCTAACTCAAATTAAAACAAAAACTCAGAACAATCAGTAAATAGAGGAGCAAGAATTAAAACAGAATTGTTATAATTTTCTTCTTTTTTTTGTTAAAATTGCAAAGGTGTTTTTTTAAAAGAATTAAAACAGCAGAAAAATGAACCTAACGCATAGCCACCCCCACCTCTGAAATAAAAAAACATCAACTTCCATTTGCTGCCAGATAGTAAGAAATGAAGGAATAGGATGAACTTCCCCCAAACAGCCTTGGTGCCACCATAGAAAAGGCCCAGTCCTGGGTGATTCTCCTGCCATACCTCAAAAGGCATGGGGATTTTTTTTTGGGGGGGGACACTGGAACTTGGGGCTATGACATTCAGCGTGATCTGCTAATGCAAACCCTAAACATTCCACCTATTTCAGCACTCTTTACAATTTAGAGAGTTATATTTTTCCAAAGACATAACATCAATTCTATGGCACTGGGCAAGAGGTGACTTCATACTAAAATGTGAAAATGTCATTAAGAGATGCCTAAATACATGTGATTTTCTTGTTCATGGTTGAGGTTGGAACCCAGCTGCCTGACAAAGGCCAGTATAGCCCTTAAGCTGCTTAACTTTGTTCTTGACAGCTAGTGGTATATAAACAATATTGTCTATAGTTATTTATAAAAGGGGAATGGTGCTTCTTTATAATAATGGAGAAATTTGGTTTGCCAAGATCCATAAAAACCGGTGAGATTTTTAAACACTTAATTCATATTGATTACAATGGGGCTTGGATGAACTTCACAGCTCCTGATTAGTACCAGGCTTTTCAAATTAAAGAAGTTCATTGAATATATGCTGTCTTCCTTTATGCAATGACTCATGGACTTACATAATGAAAATTCAAAGCAAAAGGGTGAAGTCTGGAAATAAGTCTGCCAAAGTGAAACATCTTTAGGCCCCCTGATTGCATTAGGAGAGTTAAGCGTCCCTACCACTGGAAAAACTGGGACAAAAAATGGATTGTGCCATCTGTTTTTAATATTAATTTTAATGGGATGCCGTTATTATTATTAGACCTGTTCTCCAATCACTAGGGCACCTGTCAAGACTGAAGGGCTTCCTTATCAGTAATTTAAATGTTTACAAGAAAAAAAAGTAGCAATAAATTTAACACTTTGAGAGAGATTGTGTTCTGTACAGTTACAGTAGCTCGCCCCTGCCCCAGTCCATAAAAGGTGTCTATTACACCCTTATATTTTGTTATGATGGCTGAGTCTCCAAATGCAAGTCCACTCCACTCTTAGGACGCTTATCAATCACAGAAAGCATAGAATCATAGAGTTGGAAGAGACCACAAGGGCCATCGAGTCCAACCCCCTGCCAAGCAGGAAACACCATCAGAGCACTCCTGACATATGGTTGTCAAGCCTCTGCTTAAAGACCTCCAAAGAAGGAGACTCCACCACACTCCTTGGCAGCAAATTCCACTGTCGAACAGCTCTTACTGTCAGGAAGTTCTTAAGTTCTTCCTAATGTTTAGGTGGAATCTTCTTTCTTGTAGTTTGGAACCATTGCTCTGTGTCCGCTTCTCTGGAGCAGCAGAAAACAACCTTTCTCCCTCCTCTATGTGACATCCTTTTATATATTTGAACATGGCTATCATATCACCCCTTAACCTCCTCTTCTCCAGGCTAAACATGCCCAGCTCCCTTAGCCGTTCCTCATAAGGCATCGTTTCCAGGCCTTTGACCATTTTGGTTGCCCTCCTCTGGACACGTTCCAGTTTGTCAGTGTCCTCCTTGAACTGTGGTGCCCAGAACTGGACACAGTACGCCAGCTGAGGTCTGACCAGAGCAGAATACAGTGGCACTATTACTTCCCTTGATCTAGATGCTATATTCCTATTGATGCAGCCCAGAATTGCATTGGCTTTTTTAGCTGCCGCATCACACTGTTGGCTCATGTCAAGTTTGTGGTCAACCAAGACTCCTAGATCCTTTTCACATGTACTGCTCTCAAGCTAGGTGTCACCCATCTTGTATTTGTGCCTCTCATTTTTTTTGCCCAAGTGCAATACTTTACATTTCTCCCTGTTAAAATTCATCTTGTTTGTTTTGGCCCAGTTCTCTAATCTGTCAAGGTCGTTTTGAAGTGTGATCCTGTCCTCTGGGGTGTTAGCCACCCCTCCCAGTTGGTGTCATCTGCAAATTTGATCAGGATGCCCTTGAGTCCATCATCCAAGTCGTTGATAAAAATGTTGAATAAGACCGGGCCCAAGACAGAACCCTGTGGCACCCCACTAGTCACTCTTCTCCAGGATGAAGAGGAACCATTGATGAGCACCCTTTGGGTTCGGTCAGTCAGCCAGTTACAAATCCACTGAGTGGTAGCATAGTCAAGACCGCATTTTACCAGCTTCTTTACAACAATATCATGGGGCACCTTGTCAAATGCCTTGCTGAAATCAAGGTAGGCTACATCCACTGCGTTCCCTTCATCTACCAGGCATGTAATTCTGTCAAAAAATGAGATCAGGTTAGTCTGACATGACTTATTTTTCAGAAATCCATGCTGACTATTGGTGATCACAGCATTCCTTTCTAGGTGCTCACAGACTGTTTGCTTAATGATCTGCTCCAGAATCTTCCCTGGTATTGATGTCAGACTGACTGGGCGGTAATTATTTGGGTCCTCTCTTTTCCCCTTTTTGAAAATAGGGACAACATTTGCCCTCCCCCAGTCTGCCGGGACTTCGCCTGTTCTCCAGGAATTCTCAAAGATGACTGCCAGTGGTTCTGAGATCACATCTGCCAGTTCTTTTAATACTCTTGGATGCAGTTCATCTGGCCCTGGAGACTTGAATACATCTAAACTAGCCAAGTATTCTTGTACTATCTCCTTAGTTATTCTGGGCTGTGTTTCCTCTGCTGAATCATTTGCTCCAAATTCTTCAGGCAGGTCGGGCATTGTTTTCTTTATCGGAGAAGAATGAGGCAAAGAAGACATTGAGGAGTTCAGCCCTTTCTGTGTCTCCTGTTTGCATTTCACCATCTTCTCCTCTGAGTGACCCCACTGTTTCTTTGTTCTTCCTTTTGCTACGAACATACCCATAAAAGCCTTTTTTGTTGCTTTTAACCTCTCTAGCAAGCCTGAGTTCATTCTGTGCTTTAGCTTTTCTGACTTTGTGTCTACACGTGCTGGCTATTTGTTTGAATTCCTCTTTGGTGGTTTCCCCCCTTTTCCATTTTTTGTACACATCCTTTTTTAATCTTAACTCAGTTAAAAGTTCTTTAGATAGCCACCCTGGCTTCTTTAGGCACCTTCCATGTTTCTGTCTCATTGGTATTGCCTGAAGTTGTGCTTTTACTATCTCCCTCTTAACAAACTCCCAGCCATCATGAACTCCATTTCCTTTTAGTATTACTGTCCATGGCATCTCACCCAGCACTTCCCTAAGTTTTATGAAGTCGGCTTTCTTAAAGTCAAGAAATTGAGTCCTAGTATGCTTGGCTGCTCCTTTCCGCTGTATAGTAAACTTCAGAAGAGCATGATCACTCGCGCCTAATGATCCTTCCACTTCTACCCCACTAACCAGGTCATCAACATTGGTTAGGACCAGATCTAAAAAGGCTGTTCCTCTTGTTGCTTCTCCCACTTTCTGGACAATGAAGTTGTCTGCAAGGCCAGTGAGGAATCTGTTTGACCTTATGCTCTTGGCTGAGTTTGACATCCAACAAATATCCGGGTAATTGAAGTCCCCCATTACTACTATCTCCCTTCCTTTTGCATGCTTGGCCATCTGTTCCAGGAAGGCATCATCTATGTCCTCCGTTTGGCTTGGGGATCTATAGTAAACTCCCACAATGAGGTCACTGTTATTCTTCTCTCCCTTAATTTTGACCCAAATGCTCTCACTTTGGCTTTGAGGTTCTAAATCTTGGATCTCTTCACAGGTATACACATCCCTGACATATAACGCCACTCCTCCTCCTTTCTTGTCTGGTCTGTTTCTCTGAAATAGATTCTATCCCTCCATTATTACATTCCAATCATGGGACTTATCCCACCAGGTTTCAGTGATGCCTATTATGTCATATTTAGTTTGCTGTACCAAGAGCTCAAGCTCATCTTGTTTATTTCCCATGCTTTGCGCATTAGTGTACAGACATTGAAGTCCATTAATCATTCCCCCGTGTCTCTTATTTAAGGATTTTTTCCTCCCACCACTAGGTCTGCGTGCTGTTTGCTCCATTTGGTCTATGACATTTGGATGATCATCTTCATCAATTGATAGACTCCTACCTTCAGGAGCACTGTCTCCCTCCCCCACATTAGTCAGTTTAAAGCCCTCCTGATGAGGTTTCTGAGATTTTTGGCAAAAACATTCCTCCCAACCGTTGTGAGGTGCAGCCCATCGCTTGCCAGAAGTCCATCTTCAAGAAACTGCAGTCCGTGATCTAAGAATCCAAACCGTTCCTGTTTACACCATTTGCGAAGCCAGCTGTTCACTTCCACTATTTTTCCCTCTCTCCCTGGGCAACGTCGTTCAACTGGGAGGATCTGGCATGATCTGGAGATTTTCCTTCTCCCTCTGTAATGCAGCAGATGGGTAGATGACATCTACACTTCTGTTTCATGGTAGCCATTCCTATCATTAATCGAGTTACTCATTACAAAACCATTTTTTTAAAAAAACCTAAGGTCCGTGGAACAGTTCCTGAGAGGGCAGACATGTCACAACCATCTTCTGAAGAAAGGATTTGTCAGCCTAAAAATACCACACAAAGATGCCTATTTCAGAAATGCCATTGAGAGATTGACTTTAAAATTAGATGTCACCATCTCCTCAAAGCTAAATTACTTTTCTTATTCATGCTGGGGTGATATTAGAATCTGACATCCCTTTTGTGTATTTCCCCCACACCCCCAAACTATTAGTAGCTGGAAGTAGAAAGCAGGAATTTAAGAAGATTAAAATAGAAAACACCATTAACGTAGTAGCCCGGCGTAAAGTAAATAAATATTTGCCTATTTACTTCCTCGTGAAACACCTTTCAGCAACTGGCATTTTAAAGATCATTCTACAGTTTCATTTGGCACAAACATCTACTGAACAGGAAAGAATTTGCAAGTTTGCTATTAGCAAGGGGGCTGTGTTTGCTTGAACTTTCCATTAATTTAGGATCCAATAATTTAACACAGGATTACTCCAAAATTAGGAGCATAATATTAATTTTGAACAAGTGGAGTTTGAATACATTGGTGCTGACTTCTGAGTAAACCTGCTCAGAATTGCACCATTAGGTAACAACCCTATGCACATTTACCTGCTGTACGTAAGTCCCATTGAACTCAATGGGTAGCCATGAAGAAGATTGGGCTGCTTGTGGACAGAATGGTGGAGAACCTTGTTCAAATGTGCCATGTAAGCTTCTGGGCAGGGTGGCCAAACACAAAAGGCGATAGGACTCCTGCACCTCTAATAGTTTTGCGGAATAGTTTTCTTCATGCAAGCTACAGCTGCTGAAATACTCTTCTACAACACTATTGAAGGTGCAGGAGTCCTGAGCTACTCTGCATCTTGCTCGCACTATTTCTCAGTAGCCTTGGGCCAGTCACACACTCGGTCTAAACCTACCTCACATGGTTATTAAATTGGGAAGCCCTTGTGAGAGCCAGTGGGGTGTAGTGGTTAAGAGCGGTGGACTCGTAATCTGGGGAACTGGGTTCGCTTCCCTGCTCCTCCACATGCAGCTGCTGGGTGATCTTGGGCTAGTCAACACTTCTTTGAAGTCTCTCAGCCCCCCTCACCTCACAGAGTGTTTGTTGTGGGGGAGGAAGGGAAAGGAGAATGTTAGCTGCTTTGAGACTCCTTCGGGTAGTGATAAAGCGGGATATCAAATCCAAACAATTCTTCTTCTTGTTCCTGCCCCACAAGGCGTGACTGTGAGGGTGGTGGGACCAGTGAATCGCCTGCCCCAAAGATCTAAAAACCTGGCCAGGTTCATATGACAGAATACAGTCTTTCAGATAACTTGGACTTAAGACCTTATTTAATGCCTCTAATGCTTCAGATGTGGAGGGGACCTCTCTAGATATTAAAATCTATTGCTATCCCTACTTTCCAGATGTGTGATGTGAAACCCAGCATTTTGCTGCCCTCAAGGTAACAAATTACTTCAAGGAGAGTCCAGAGAACAGTCCTTTCTGAGCAGTCAGTTCACCCTAATGTCTACTACGTCACGTCGTGTGCGTTCCATCTGGTTTCAATTACGCTCCTTTGAAGTGGCTGCAATTCACCTCTGTCCACCTGTTTTCAAAACCAAAATTTAAATAAAATAAAATAAACCTTGAAATTCTGGCGTTTATTTATTCATTTCAGCTGTATCCCGATCTCAGTTTCACTTTTCAGTCTCCTCCTACGCCATGCTGTGATACTGGATGACTGAAAATATCAACTTTGCACAACTGGGATATGAACCTCTGACCCGCAGTTATAAAGTTAGGTATGCTAACTAATCTTAAGTACTAAAGCAAAAATGTGTTCATTACTCAGATCCTTATGAAGCGTTTTAGCACACCTAGCTCTCTCTCTTGCTTTACTGCTTCACAACTTTTACTGGACTAAAGAAGCCAAGGTAAATACATACAAATAGATTGCATGCAGCCTAAATCCTTGGACAAAAAGGTAAAGGTAAAGGACCCCTGGATGGTTAAGTCCAGTCAAAGGCGACTGTGGGGTATGGGGATAATCGTGTTTCAGGCTGAGGAAGCGGCTATTTCTCCACAGACAGCTTTCCGGGTCATGTGGCCAGCATGACTAAACCACTTCTGGTACAACAGGACATCGTGGTGAGTGCCAGAGTGCATGGAAATGCCGTTTACCTTCCCACCGCAGCAGTAACTATTTACTCACATTGGTATGCTTTCAAACTGCTAGGTTGGCAGGAGCTGGGACACAGCAATAGGAGCCCACACCATCACGCAGACTCGAACTGCCGACCTTCTGATTGGCAAGCCCAAGAGGCTCAGTGGTTTAGACCATAGCTCCATCTGCTTCCAAAATTCCCATAATTCCTTGGACATCCAAATGGCAACAAATAATATGCAAAAGCAGGGCCATCTTTCCCCATATATATTCATAAACATTTCTATTTTAAAAGGAAATTCACGGGAGCAATGAGAACACAATTTATGCTTTTTTGGGGGGGGTGAGATCATGGTAATTTATTTTGGTTTGAACTAGTCACAGGAGGACCCAAGACTAAAAGCACCAGCTTTGACCGAATAAGTGTAGGATCTACAGTTTACAAAAGGATCGATGAACAGGAACCTAGATGTTTGACAGGTCCCATTCACACTCACTAGCCACTGATTCAACTTCAAAACAGTTGTACAGCATCCACTCCTCACATAAGATGTCCACATATAATGATTATAGAAAAAACTGCATGGCAAGTGTTCACAGTGCTTCTCATGCATTATCTAGTTGTAAAGGTAAAGGTAAAGGGACCCTTGACCATTAGGTCCAGTTGTGACCGACTCTGGGGTTGCGGCGCTCATCTCGCTTTATTGGCAGAGGGAGCTGGCGTACAGCTTCCGGGTCATGTAGCCAGCATGACTAAGCCACTTCTAGCGAACCAGAGCAGCACATGTAAATGGTGTTTACCTTCCCACTGGAGTGGTACCTATTTATCTACTTGCACTTTTGACATGGTTTCAAACTGCTAGGTTGGCAGGAGCAGGGACCGAGCAACGGGAGCTCACTCCGTCGTGGGGATTCGAACCGCCGACCTTCTGATCGGCAAGTCCTAGGCTCTGTGCATCCAAGACTCCCTGATACATAAGCTCTGGCTGCATTCCTATACCTACTTATCTGGGAGTAAGCACAATTTAAAAAAAAAAAATTATTAACAGGCCAATCACATCACATTAATTCCATTAATGCAGCTCTGGCTGCATTCCTATACCTACTTATCTGGGAGTAAGCACAATTTTTTTTTAAAAAAAAATAATTTTTATTAACAGGCCAATCACATCACATTAATTCCAAATCACAATAATTCCAAATTACACAGCCAAATTTTAAAATTTTTTTTGTTGGGGGTACCCATGCTTCCAGCTCCGAAAGGGATCCGATCATCTCTCTTACTGCTGCTTTAATTACACAGTTCT
Organism: Podarcis raffonei; assembly: GCF_027172205.1. Classification (NCBI taxonomy): domain Eukaryota; kingdom Metazoa; phylum Chordata; class Lepidosauria; order Squamata; family Lacertidae; genus Podarcis; species Podarcis raffonei. The sequence goes on from NC_070613.1 coordinate 13,495,481, forward strand.
GTCAAAATAATATTCACAGTTCTGTTCAATCTTCTCTTTGTTGTTTTCCTCATCTTCTTGTTGTTATCATATATTCCTTTCTTTGTGATCTCTGATAATCTCCACAAGCGGGTTGAAGACAAACGTTGTTATATCCTGTGTGGATTTTACACTCATCCAAGAGCAATAAAAGTAGACAGACGCCATTTCAACACCTCCATACAAAACATTCCGACAGTCTGTACTGATCTCCCCAGGCCCGCCGCTCCCTCATAAATTTTCTCAGGGGGCCCTGCTAGGCCGAACTCACACTCCAACATAGTAACAGCCATAGTCCTCCTCCCCCTGGATTCCTGCGGACGGGCCTGCCATGATAAGTCTCTTTTTATGACTGCGTCACAAAGGACTTACTTTCGTTTCCCGATGCTTTTTTTGGGGGGGGGATTATTGGGTACTCACATAAGACAAAAAAATAAAAGTTTTTCTCCCCCCCTCCTTTTCAGTCTCGCTCTGACATATCGATCCTTTGATGAATCTTCTTCTTGATTTATTCTTCTTCTTGATTTATTGTTAAGTCCAGCCCGTTGCTCCACTTCCCGGAGATCCCTTTAGTTAGCAGTCTTTACTCCCGATCTTCGCTCGAAGTATGTGCGTTTGCTTCTGTCCTGATTGTTTATTTAGAGCTCCCGCAACTAGCTGCGCAGATCAGAGACAGCATCCAGGAGAGCCGACCCACACGAGGGCTTTTGTGCCTAGTGCCCTCACCCCCTTTCAAATCCGGGGGTGAATTATGGGCACAGCAGGCAAGGCAGCGTTCCCCAATCGCTTGGGGTAACGAGGGAGGCTGCATACTCCCATAACAGCCTCTTAATTACCTCGTGTGAGCCGGAGAGATGGTATTGTCAGCCATCTTCCGATGGACCCCCTAGCGGCCCCCCGGGAGTAAGCACAATTGTAACCAATGGTATTTACTTCTAATTAGACATGTATAGGATTGTATTGTCAATCTCTTAGCCGCTACACTACAACAAAAGTGGCATAGGTAGGTATGGAAGTGCTGAAATGATCCTTTAGAAAAAGACAATCCCAAAGTACAAAAAAGGAAAAAAGAAATTATGTCATAAGGCAAGTGAACTTATTCTGATCCTGGGTTTCAACACCAAAAAACAGTGTGTCCTCTTCCAGCATAATGTTCTGACCAAATCCTGTTGAGGTATTACTGGCAGTGGAAGTGATTGGTACGCCATCATTTTTGAAGGTGGGGGAAGATGTGTTTGCGGCAAAAAACCCCAAAAAGCTGGATGGATTTTGAGGGTGGGGCATATAGGGCATGAAGTCTACATAAGGGATGGCAGTCAAAATCAGCCCAGTGTGTTCTAAGTGGTATGTGGAACCCTTTTCACATTGATTAGCCCACTTCAATCAACTATCCAACAAGAAAAGCCAACCTCTGCAAATTACAGATCCATAAATTCTGTGATTAGAAGACTTTATGCATATTCTTCTTCCCTCTAAAAGGGCTGCTTTTATGTAGTAGGGTCTTGAAACAAGCCTGGCATAAGCATGGAGAACCATTCCTTCCAGTTCCTCCTCATGTCCTCAGCTACGGGATCCACCTGTGATATCCAGCCCTGATCGATAGGGCAGCCTATGTAGCTTGGGTCATTGTAGGGTTGCTAGGTCTTTGGCTTAGCAGTACAGTGGTACCTGTACAGTGGTTACAGACGCTTCAGGTTACAGACTCCACTAACTCAGAAATAGTACCTCGGATTAAGAACGTTGCTTCAAGATGAGAACAGAAATCACATGGCAGCAGTGGGTTAGAAATCGCATTAGCTAATGTGGTTAAGAACAGGTTAAGAACAGTTTCAGGCTAAGAATGGACCTCCAGAAAGAATTAATTTCTTAACTCGAGGTAGCACTGTACTGTGGACAGCAGTCAGTGCTGACTCCAGGTTCTGGAGACACCCTCAATGGACACTCCTCCCTCCTTCAGTGAATCTACCTTTCACTGCCATTGTTGGCAGCTGCTGCTCTGCCTCATTGTGGCTACTACCATTAGGTCCAGTCGTGGCCAACTCTGGGGTTGCGGCGCTCATCTCGCTTTACTGGCTGAGGGAGCCGGCATACAGCTTCCATGTCATGTGGCCAGCATGACTAAGCCGCTTTCTGCCGAACCAGAGCAGCGCATGGAAACGCTGTTTACCTTCCCGCCGGAGTGATAGCTATTTATCTACTTGCACTTTGAGGTGCTTTCGAACTGCTAGGTTGGCAGGAGCTGGGACCGAGCAATGGGAGCTCACCCCGTCGTGGGGATTCGAACTGCCGACCTTCTGATCGGCAAGTCCTAGGCTATGTGGTTTAACCCACAGCGCCACCCGCATCCCAACAACTACAGTGGTACCTCAGGTTAAGTACTTAATTCATTTGGGAGGTCCGTTCTTAACCCGAAATTGTTCTTAACCTGAAACACCACTTTAGCTAATGGGGCCTCCTGCTGCCACCGCACCGCTGGAGCATGATTTCTGTTCTCACCCTGATGCAAAGTTCTTAACCCGAGGTACTATTTCTGGGTTAGCGGAGTCTGTAACCTGAAGTGTATGTAACCTGAAGCGTATGTAACCCGAGGTACCACTGTACTAGGTTGCTTGCTGGCTAGCAAAACAGGCAGTGGCATCAACTATGACTCCTCCTCACCACTGCTGTGGTCTGGGCCACAGAGAGAGGCACCTGAACAAGCAGTTTGTGAAGGGGAAGAGAAGAAGCAGTTTCACTGAGCCCTCTGCCAGGGAGTGGTCCCCCTCAAGTGACCAGCCATGATGACTCTTTGAAACAGTAACTTCCAAATGGCAACTGCAGCAATATTTACTTGCCGAATCTATCCATCTTTTCATTTCCATCCAACTTTGTTCCTGAATGCAGCTAACACGTCACAATTATATTAAAACTATGGGTTTTCCTGCATCTCTCCTGGTCTCTTTGCCCATCCTCACTCCATCTGCTGTGGAGGCAAATCAACAGTCCTATTTTTGGGAGGGAAAGGACAGAAAGCGGGGGGAACTGCGCAATGCTGTTACGCACATCAGATGGTGTTTCCTGGTTCAGTAGACAAAACAGATTTAAAGTTCAAGGCTAATTCAAAGTGGATTTTAGAAACACAAAGTCTTAAAACATTTGCACCAAACTGAGGGATTACACTCTTATCTTACCCTTAGAAAAGCCTTTGGCTGTTGGTGCTTTTTCATGGCGGCTCAGATTTTAAATTGGGTCCACAAAAATGTGCGTCTCTGGGGTCTAGTCACCTGCTTGGTTGCCTATTGTTAAAAGGTAAAATGTCTTGTGGTATTGAGAAAGGGATTTGCATAAATTGCATTCACCTGCTGGCCATCCCAGGTTAATGAAAGTGAAGGGGGCATGGAGCGGAGGGAGAATCAAGCAGCTTTGTGGGACTAATCTGTTGTAACTATTTCACTGCCATTGATTAGCAATCAACCCGAATTTGCTGAATTCTGCAAACCACTGGAGGCATCGCTACTGATTTTACTTAAAGCAGGGACTGGCCTTACTGCTGATCAAATACTCTTTGGAACTTGTCTCCATACCAGATATTCCTCTTGACTTTGCGTCAATGCGGAACATCTTTAACACTAATGAATCTGCACTATAGCACACATCTGGCCAATGGTATCTGCCATTGACAAATCGGATGCAACCGCCTGAGCACAAAAGCTTATGCGCATAAGATGCTTCCCATAAATCAGTGTTCTTTAAGCTCGAGTCCCCAGATGTTGCATTTCCTAACTCTTCTTTCCTTGGTCCTTTCATCTGCCCTACTGTCGGCATTCCCTGGTGTGAAAAGCAGATGGAGTCTGCACACGACAACAGGCAAGGGAGGAGGCCAACAAAAGGAAGCAGGAACGAAAAGGAAGAAAAAAGCAGTGCCTGTTTCATTGCACACTTTCTTGCTTATTACGAAACTGCAATGGGAATATCCAGTTTTCAGCCTGGCAACCCTAAGCATTGTTCCAACATTGTTCCAAGCCAATTTTCCTAAACTGCTGTTAGCATTCTGCTATGGCTGTGGTGTTGGAGACATGCTAAATGTTGGAGTCAAGACAGTAGTTTTGATAGTTGATTTTCTGCAAAATTTCATTATGGTCAAGACTGCCATATTTCGGAACATATTGGACTAAGGCAGCTCAGTATTGTCTACACGGACTGACAGCAACTTTCCAAGGTTCTAGACAGGTGTCAGGAACTGCTGACTGCTGTCTCATGTGCTGAGCACCACTCCTGCTCCTGTTGGATAAACTCTGTCTAGGTTGACCATTGGCTCCTCCTGGACAGAAAGGAGTACAAGAGTTTTCTTTCTGTGTCAGAGGTGCTTTGCTTGAGCCACAAGTTCCACCTGAGCTCTTTTAAATCTGGTTTTGTTCTTTGGTCCTGACTCCTGGCTTATCCAGGCAGTAGGATAGTGCAATTGGCTAAAGCATGGTGCTGATAACACCAAGGTTGCAAGTTTGGTCCCTGACAGCTGCATATTCCTATATTGCAGGGAGTTGGACTATTTATTTGATCATCAGTATCTCTTCCAACTCTACAATTCTATGATTCTACCAATCCTGCTTTCTGCTTGGCCCTCCTCCTCCAGTCCTCCTGATTCCCACTTCCTTGCTCACTTTAACTACATCCCATAGCACTTATGGATGCGGGTGGTGCTGTGGTCTAAACCACAAAACCTCTTGGGCTTGCTGATCTGGAAGGTTGGCAGTTTAAATCCGCACAACAGGGTGAGCTCCCATTGCTCTGTCCTAGCTCCTGCCTACCTAGCAGTTCCAAAGCACGCCAGTGCAAGTAGATAAATAGGTACCACTGTGGCGGGAAGGTAAACGGCATTTCCGTGTGCTCTGGCTTCCCTCATGGTGTTCCGTTGTGCCAGAAGCAGTTTAGTCATGCTGGCCACATGACCCAGAAAGCTGTCTGTGGACAAACACTGGCTCCCTCAGCCTGAAAGCAAGATCAGCACCACAACCCCATAGTTGCCTTTGACTGGACTTAACCGTCCAGGGGTCCTTTACCTTTTACATAGCACTTAACTAACAATGGGAGTATTTCCCATCCTTACTTGCAGAAACCAAGGGTTGAACGTTTGTATGCAAAATGTGTGCTCTATGACCGAGCTTCCTGTTTTCTGGCAGGTTTTGTGTGTTTTTAACAGAGGCATAATGGGTAGAAATTCAGCAATGCAGCCATCCCAAACAAAGAAATAAACTGATGTGAAAAGCTTCAACTACCCCATAGTGGTTGTATTTCTTTCTAGCTCCCTTTTCCTTTCTTGGCTCATATCTCTTCAGATTTCTAGCCTTTGGCTCCAAGCTCCCTGCCTGTTCAAACCTCCTTGGAATGCAGCCTCTTGTCCCTAAACCCTGTGGAAAGTTTTCTGCCTGCCAAACTGACCTTTCCATTCTCTCTCAGCAACTGCACTTTTTATCAATATTTTATAGCAGGCTCTTCCTCCTATGTTGTTAGAATACTTTATGTGGCATCACACAGAAAGTTCAGTCAATGGCAACAGGGGCCTTACAGGTAAAAGAAAACACCTGGTTGTGTGTGTGTGTGTGTGTGTGTGTGTGTGTAACAAAGATAAATATGTCCTGGCCAGCTACTGACTTATCAGTGTTTATGGTTTCACTAGCTTGGTTTTATTTATCTTACAAGCAGATTTGTCTCCTAACTTACTTTTCAAATTAATATCTGAATAATATTTTTTTTAAAAAAAATCAGTGGAAAAATACATCCTATGGACCACATGCAGCTTTTAAGGATCCTTTCTTTTAAAATCCCAATAATCTTGATTTTCTTATTGTTGCTCAAAATTTCTGATATAATTCAGCGACAGAACATGTTGATTACCCTATAATGAAACCACCTCATTCTCTTTAAAATAAAGAAGACAGGGTGGTTTCCAGTCAAATTTTGAGCTGTATTCCATGTGGTGCTATTTTATTTTGTAAGAAGGTGAAAGTACTTAAAACGCACACGTAAGGATTAAGTTAGTACTATCTCAGTGAAGGAGATTTTCTTGAGAGACTCATTTAAACCAAGCAATCGGAATTAGGGGATGGGGAGGGATCAGGTCCCTAGATGATATAAACCAGTTTAGAACCTGCTATAGGTTTTGCCATTCTCACGCTACAATCCTATATGTGACTTTGAAGTTAAGTCCCACTGTTTGTTCAATGGAGTTCATTCTCCAGTGAGTGTGTTTGAAATCACAGCCTTCATTTCTAGAACAAGAAGTGCCATTATCCTAGGCTCCTTTGAAAAACTGGCAAGATATTTCCTATAATGATTAAAATAATGTCCCTTATGCTTTAGCAGTCATGCTCAGAAGCATTTTATTTATTCACCTGTTCCAGGACTGATTCCTGGCACTGAAAACATGTTCTAAGGCTTACGTTCTGGGTGATTCATGACTCATATATAAGGCCTGATACTTTGATAAAGGCCCACCCCCCTCCATTCCTCTCTCCCAATTTCAAATGTTCAGTAAAGAATGCACTCAAACAGAGAAACAGATAATTACATCATCTGTAGCAGAGGCATTACATCATATCAAAATTGCTTCTGCAAGAAAGGGATCCTGCAGGGAGGATGCTGTTACCTAGCAACTTCTGAAATGCGATTAACACTTTTTTGAGTCTCTCTCTCTCTCTCTCTCTCTCTCTCTCTCTCTCTCTCTCTCTCTCTCTCTCTCTCTCTCTCTCTCTCTCTCTCTCTCTCTCTCACACACACACACACACACTTCCTGTCTCTCATTCTTCCTATCAGGTTCCAACTAGAAATTCCAGGCACTTAAATGTATTTTCCTGACCTTTTTCTTTAAAACCAAAAGCAGTCTCAGTCAGAACACCGCATGTTTGAGTGAGCCACAACAAATGAGGGGAGGGAATGCTTAACCCTTTCCTGCAGGGTTCATCAAATTGTCCCTCCCTACTCCCCCCTCCCTGCCACCGCTGCCTTTCACCCATCAATGACAAAAGCATCTGAGTGGGTGACTTTGATTTTTATTTATTTATAAAAAACTCCAAAACACCAAAAACCCAGAGGGTAAAGAGTTAACGAGTCCCTTCCCCTGCTGTTCCTCTCCTCAAATTCACAGCTTCCCAATCTGTTTTAGGTTGCTGGGGCATGGGAGGAGGGACACTGTGGGAAAGATAATATCCAATTAAGTTTAGCCCTTGCCATAGTCATCCTGGGCTGTTATGAAATGAAATCTAATTAATTCTTTCCTAAGAGACAGAAAAACAAACACAAAAGGAGCTTTGTGCTACAAATAAGGAAAATGTGAACATTCCATGGTCAGATCTGCAAGCAGAGTAAACTACCAAAAAAATAAATAAACCACCCAAGTTGCTAATAAGTTGATCTGTGCATTTTAGCAGGTTATAGTTGCTTGCATTGGCAGAACATAACATGGGGAAAGCAATAGCTCAAGTCGCACGGTGTCTGCTCTGAATGGAGGAGGTTTCAGCTTTGATCTCTGGTACGTTCAGGTAGGGCTGGAAGAGACCACTATCTGAAAGGCTGGAGAGCTGCTGCCAGTCAAGAGAATAATGGCAACAAATATACCTGATACCCACCAAAGGGGAGGCATAGTGTATTTTGCTGACCTTGTTGCCTGCTGCATTATGAGTGGAGGGAGTGGTGGGTGTCTTTTTCTAGTTGCCCTTGTGAAGTTATTGAAAAATTCAATTCCTAAGAAATAAAGCTTTCAAGAAAAGATGATAATGACCTAGATCAGGGGTCAGCATACTTTTTCAGCAGGGGGCTGGTCCACTATCCCTCAGACCTTGTGGCGGGACGGACTATATTTTGAAGAAGAAGAAGAAGAAGAACGAATTCCTGTGCCCCACAAATAACCCAGAGGTGCATTTTAAATAAAAACACACATTCTACTCATGTAAAAACACGCTGATTTCCAAACCGTCTGTGGGCCGGATTTAGAAGGCGATTGGGCTGGATCCGTCCCCCAGGCCTTAGTTTGCCTACCCATGACCTAGATGGACCAATGGTCTGACTCGATATAAGACAGCTTCCTACGTGTAAGAAGAGCCCTGCTGGATCAAATACGAAGTGGACATTAGCCCAGCATCCTCATCCTCACAGTGGCATGCCTTGAGGAAGACCACAAGCAAGACATAAAGGCAATTTCCTCAGCAACTGATACTCAGAGGCATGCTGTCATTGTGACTAATAGCCACCGAGAGCTGCATCCTCCACAGGCTTGACGTATCACCCTTTAAAGTTATCTAAGTTGGTGGTCATCACCATTTCTTGTGATACTGAATCCCACAGTTTAACAATATGAAGAAGTTCTTCCTTTGGGCTGTCCTAAATCTCCCATCACCAAGCTTTGTCAAATTGTCCCCAGCCTCTAGTATTTTTCTAGGGAGAAAAACATATTTCCACACAAAGCATCATTTTAGACACCTCTACCTTGTCGCCTCTTACGTTACTTTTTCTGACCCTTCCTTGCAGGGGAGTTGACTCAGCTCCCTGATAATTTTGGTTCCTCCTTTCTCCAGCTTCTCCAGCTATGCTTTAGCCTTTCTGAGATATGTTAACCAGAAGTGCATACAATATTGCAGGTGGCATTTTCAGTGACATTTTCAGTCCCTTGTGGTATTTTCAGTCCCTTTTCTGATGCTCCCTAACCTGGAAACCTGCGCTGACCACACGCCCGAATCATTCTCTTTCATTCAAAACAATGAATTTCTCTGTTTCACTTCTGCTTTGACTACATCTGCCAGTCGCCGTGTATGTAGCACAGCAGTGTGACTCTGCCTTGTCCCAGATCATAGCCCAAAGGCATATGATGCAGCAATTATGCTGGTACTAAGCAAGCTTGAGTTTGTTCGCTGGCTGGCTGGGAGACCAGCAGGGAACACTATGTACGCTGCTTCGAGTTCCATGATGGAAGAAAGCTTGGATATAAATGCAATGACTAACTGCTAGAGAAACAGGACCAGAGGCTGGTATGATACAATAGTACAGCAGCTTTTGGGACACTGCTGTTTAAACTAAGGTTACTTACTGTATTATAAAGAGGCAAAGAAGGATTGGCACACACACACAAAAAATTATTGAGAGATGGAGCTTATTCATAAACCACTGGAATTATGTATAATGTCCCCTAGTAGTAACCCTCTGGAAAGAAGGTGAGCCAATCAAGTCTGGAAACCACTGCTGTTTTTTAAAAAGTAAAAATCTAGATGGGGTTTCCTCCCTTCCCACATCACAATGCTTCATATTCCAAAATGAATGAAGCAAGAACAACTAAGATTCTGTCACACTACCCAAAGAACAGTTCATAGATGTATAGAAATAATATGTTATAACCATTCATGACCAATGAATATCAGCTAAAACACATGGTCAGCATAAATGTGCTAGAGCTTTCAACATATCTAAAGCAATATGAAAAGGGCCCTCCCCAACCAGAACCGGGCTCAGGGCAGCAAACACCAATAAAATTATAATAAAACATAATGGGGGAGGGAGAGACAAAAAAACTAGTTAATTAAAATACAGGTTAAAATACAATTTAAAATGTAGTCTCATTTTAATAGCAGCCCATAAATCAAAACCATAAGGGGAGGGAAACATAAGGGTGAGACTGAGTCCAAACCAAAGGCCAGGCGGAACAGCTCTGTCTTGCCGGCCCTGTGGAAAGATGTCAAGTCCCGCAGGGCCCTAGTCTTGTGACAGAGCATTCCACCAAGTCAGGGCCAGTACTGAAAAGGCCCTGGCCCTAGTTGAGACCAATCTAACCACTTTGTGGCTTAGGACCTCCAAAGTGTTGTTATTTGTGCACCTTAAGGTCCTCCGCAAGGCATACCAGGAGAGGCGGTCCCGTAGGTACGAGGGTCCTAGGCTGCATAGGGCTTTAAAGGTCAAAACCAGCACCTTAAACCTGACCCTGTGCTCCACCAGGAGCCAGTGCAGCTGGTAAAGCACTGGATGAATGTGATCCCGTGGCAAGGACCCCGTAAGGAGCCTCACCGCTGCATTCTGCACCCGCTGGAGTTTCTGGGTCAGCTTCAAGGGCAGCCCTGCATAGAGCGAGTTACAATAATCAACCATGGAGGTGACCGTCGCATGAATCAATGTGGCCAGATCAGGGCGAGAAAGGTAAGGGACCAACTGCTTGATACGGCGGAGATGGAAAAATGTCACCTTTGCTATAGCTGTAACCTGCGCCTCCATGGAAAGTGAGGCGTAGAAGTTTACACCCAAGCTCTTGACAGAAGGCACTGGCACTAATTGAGCCCACGCAAGAGATGGGAGTTGGCCCCCCAACCCCCATGTCGTCCCAACCCAGCCAGAGGACCTCTGTCTTCGAAGGATTTAACTTCAACCGGCTCCCACAGAGCCAACTCTATAATTTTACTGTAATAAAAGTGAATCCTGACTTCTTTTTAACATTTATTTAACTCCAAAATTGTGTTAGGTACTGCATACTATACAAATATTAATATTTCATACTTTAATATTTTGCTGCTTTCCCTAAGAAATCGCAGTTCCCACTTCACTGCTCAAAAAGAATGCACCAGTGATATATTCGCCAAAGATCAGATCATGGGGTTTAAAAACAGCTGAAATGCCACAGAAACTGAGATTTTAATGATAAAATATTTACACATTATGCTATAATAATGGCATTGCTATCATCATGTGCACATTCCTTTGAAGTCAGTGGGACCATATCTGCAAATAACTTATCACTTTATCAGGGCAGAGGTGAAGCGCTTTCTCAAGAAATTTAGATTCCCAACCCATGTTCCATTGATCTGGGATGAGCAAGTAACATATTTATTTTTCACTTAAGCACTGACTGTCATGACCCCACCTGAGCAGCAGCCAGGACTCTAACACAGAGAAGGAGGCATTACCTGGATCAGAAAGATGGAACCAGGAGCCCCTTGTGACAGGGACCTCCAAACTTGGACCTGCAGAGATAGCACTTCCTGAGCCAGTTTCCCCACTAACCAGGGACCTTATGTTCTCTAGTGCCAGGGAATGCACAAGGTGAAAACTGCCTTGGAGATAGGTTCTAGGACAGAGGACCACCTCATTAAGGTACTCTACTCTTCAGGAACTCAGTGGAGAATGGGAAGGATAAAAATTCTCTGGTGAGCTTGCAGGAGCTATCCAAGGTCCTGCAACTCCAATGACCAAGCCTTCCACTTGCCTAAACATGCTGCCTCCAGGCATCCATTGAGCCCTGTGGTCCCCTGTTTGTGGCCAGGACACTGACCCTCCAAGGAAAGAGTCAAAACTGCTGGCATGTGAAGTAGCCATGCTCCACCTATTCCACAAGGTTGCTACTAGGAAAACACAGGATCTGACAACACAGAAATAGAAGATATGAGAAATATCTAAAGGGCAGCTTCCTGTGGATGCGAGAGAGGACGGGCTAGAAGGTATAGTTAACAGGTCAGTGCCCCGTGAATTCACAGCCAGAACAGAGGAAGGGCATGTGCTTGTATATTGGTCCTGCATGTCTCCAGTGACCTGCAGTGACCAATCATGGAAACAGGGGAGAGATGGGGCAAGACGAATGGCTAATGAGGTATTTGGGCCTTGGAGGCTCAAAGTCTGCAAGGAAGAGAGGTGGTTGTTCAGGTAACAAGGCTCCAACTTGTTCCTCCACTGCAGGGAGTTGGACAAGATGACTCTTGGTGTCCCTTCCAACTCTATACAATTCTCCCAGAAAGTCCCTTTTCTGAAACCCCATTTGATTGCAGGCCTGACATCTGGTGCAATGAGAGTAAAAGCTGCTGTGCAGACACCTGCAGGGATGAGGGAACTTCCCTGGCGCTAGGTAAGCTCCTTGCTATGGATCTGAGCACTCCACTCTTCCATGTCAAATGGCACCCCCCCTAGATATTTCCTATCCTGAATAATCTCTTGGGAAAGTTCAAATAATAGCAGCAACCATCTTATGAAACCCCCGGATTTCCGACCTTTTTCCCTGCAAAAAGATGATACTAGCAAACGGCTGCTTTGGCTGGAGAACAAGCACCTTCTGTTTTTTCCACAGTGTATGCTCTTGAATACCAAGGAACTAATCTAATACCACCTAAAGCTCCATTCACTTGTCAGCTTTACAGCTGTCCAATCAGCAGGGTTTCTGAGCCAAAGTCATGCTGCCCTGCAAAGGAGGAAATCAATGGGGGTTAAAAATGCTCACACTGAGGCTTGGTGTTGATCCATGCTGCCATTAATTTAAGCCATTTGGGAAGGCTTAAAAAGCAAGCTAATTATTTTCTGTTTGCAATTCTAGTGCAGGGCTAATACACAGAGTAGTAGCTAGTCTATAAGGAAATGTAAACCTGTCAGTTGACTGCTAAGTGACCCAGCTTATACAGCAGCTGCAATTAGAAAGTTATTAAGCTCGGAGTCGCTTCAGCCAGGGTTACATCTGAATGGCTATGCTCCTAATACAATCCATTAGGCAGCTCCCATTTATAGCCGGGTTGGAGTACTATCAATTTTTAATAGTATTAGCCTGGACAATAAGCCAGCGTAGGCTTGTCTAGACCATTAACCTCCAGCTTAACGATGACTAAACAAACACATACAATATACTTTTTCTTCCTTTTAAATCTTCTCTAGTCAGGCATAGATGAGTATTAGGCTGCAGTGGTGACTGAGAAGGACCATCAAAGCCACTTCAGTCTAGTACCTCATCAAACTTTTGTGTTGTTCAACTTTCAGTATAGAAACTGCTCTTCTGCAATAGCCATAAAGTAAATTTTGTGTGTGTGTATAAGGACTAGCTTACACATGTGAATTGGATGCTATCCCCAGTGCGCTTTCCACAGAGTTCTTCCATTTTCCATTTTGAAACTTTTGGGTGAGTCCAGTTGTGTCCACGACAGCTGTTTTCATTACTGCAGCACCATTTTAATTTTGTGGGGGGGGGAAGGCTTTCATGAGATCTCTTGGCAGATCTCATTTTGATTTGGACACATTTGCACTTTGTTGTTCTTGTACAACGAACATGTAAAAAAATATTTTTTTGGGAGGGTAGACAATTTCAGACACCAGGCTACAGCTTCTTGCTAAATTTGGTCTCTAATTAGAGCCAGAGATGATACAGTAGATCAAAGTTACTATGTTTGCCTCATAAGCAGCTTCTCAGAAATAAAGAGGATTTCCAGCCCCTGGAAGCTGACAAAATAAAAATTCAAGAACAGAAATGTAAGACAAACTATGCCTCTGAACTACACCAGAGCAAAATGTTTTTTAAACTCTCTCTGAAAAACAGAAGTGTACAGACTCCACACTGCTCCCTATACATTTTTTTCAACCTCAGCTTCCCGCCTTAACTTGTTCACCATTCACCTACCTTAAGGTTTAAAGTGCACAGAAAAGGAAAGGAGAAATGTGCAAAATATATTATCATGCTCTAGATCAAATTTAAAATCTACACAAGTATTACATTTTTCAAATACGGGAATGTCAATATTCGTATTCTGTTTTCTAATGCATGTTAACAAAATGGGAAGGTGTAGTTTGATTAGTGTGAGTTTATTAACCACAGCATTTATTTGATGTTAAATATTTATCCTTCTCTTCTAGTCATAGTGGTTTTCATGTTGCATAATCTGCTGAGCAGCTAAGGCAGTTTCAAGCATTTCACTCACATTTTAATTATTATTTGTTAATCATAATTCATTAGTATGTCAAAGGGTTTTTTCTTTTCTTTTGGGGAGAGATGTTCTGTTTTGCTTTGGGGGCGTAATATGGATGAAAAAGTAATTTGGGTTTAACAGGGAGAAGCCTAACTAAGCCCTTATTTACTTTATTGTCCAAAATAATAATAGACAGTAATTGGAGGTTTTTTAAAATTAAAAAATGAGCTTTTATACAAGATGTTTGAAGCATAATCTCATTAGTGTTAATTTGAATTTATTCAAGGGATGGCAGTGGCCTGCAATGTTTACTTCAAGAAAGAAAGAAAGAAAGAAAGAAAGAAAGAAAGAAAGAAAGAAAGAAATCCAACATGTGAATTCATAAATGAAGACGCAGAAAGTTACCATAAGACTTGATTGGCAACTCAGTCCTAGTTTTACAGGCTGGTTGAAGGAAACTCTTGAGAGTCCCATGGACTGCAAGAAGATCAAACCTATCCATTCTGAAGGAAATCAGCCCTGAGTGCTCACTGGAAGGACAGATCCTCAAGCTGAGGCTCCAATACTTTGGCCACCTCATGAGAAGAGAAGACTCCCTGGAAAAGACCCTGATGTTGGGAAAGATGGAGGGCACGAGGAGAAGGGGACGACAGAGGACGAGATGGTTGGACAGTGTTCTCGAAGCTACCAGCATGAATTTGACCAAACTGTGGGAGGCAGTGGGAGACAGCAGTGCCTGGCGTGCTCTGGTCCATGGGGTCACGAAGAGTCGGACACGACTAAACGACTAAACAACAACAAAGCCAAGCCCCATCCTCAGCTTTCAAAGTGGTCAGCCACCATATACCCTTCTTGCCTGTTGGCTGACAACTGAAGGACCAACTGGGAACAGGAATTGACCCTGTATTATCCAGAATGTAAGCAAGATGTTATTGCTTCTTGAAGGATAGGTCCATATGAAAGCTCCCTATGCTCTGCCTTCTGCATTTTACTGTAGCTGCATTCTCCTTAAGCAGGATCAGGGGATCACATGCCCACTTCAATTTGAGAAAGAGCAGAAAAATGCTAGGAAAGGGAGCAGGCACAACAGTTGTAGGATTGGATTTGAATGCAGATACATAGAAATCTGACAAGCACCTGGTTTAAGAACACCCAACATGGTATGATACAAAAGCCAGGTGTGGTTTGGCCATACCATGTGTGATCAGTATAATCTAGGGAAGGACTGCAGTTCAGTGGTGAAGCATCAGCTTCGCATGCAGAAAATCACAGGTTCAATCCCTGGCACACCCAGGTAGGACTGGGAGAAACCCCTAAGAGAGTCACTGGCAGTCAGTGTAGACAGTAGAGAGCTAAGTACAACAATGGTCCGACTTAATATGCTGTCCCTCTGCCCTCTTCACATGCTATTTTCTTGTTCTCTTCTCTTTTTATATTTCACTCATTCTTTGCACGAGAAGCGAGGATGTTTTGCTGCATAACGGTTTGTGCTACATATTGTCACAACATAATATCAATAAACATTTTAACAGATAAAATAATTAATAAATAGATGGAGCGAAATGGAAGTTTTGCACAATGTGCTGATACACCCACCCACCCACCCAGGAACATTTATTGCTTTTCTAGTCATATGCTTAATAGCTTGGCAGCAATCAATCAGAGTCATACATAATTAGTTTGAAAAACTAAGCACGGGAAATGAGGATACGTTTTAGTGAATTGGAACAGGAGGCAGACAATATTCCCCCCCTTTTTTTTGCTTTTCTACTACTAATGCAGTAGGGTTTATTTTGAATGAAGGCAGTATGAGTTTAAATTAAATGTCAAATATAATTTAACTTTAAAACATGAAGTGGCTGACTGTGTTCACGGAGGAACTGGCAGCCCTCCTGAGTGGTTAATTGCCATCTACCCAATAACGAGCTATAAAAAGATCACTCATTTTCACTAGTGAGCATTTCAGACTACTTGAGGGGAACAATCTTACATATTTTTAAATCGGAAAATATTCCAGTATCCAGAAATCACTGCTGCCTAAAAACTTTTCTTCAGTGAGATAGATCCTCTTGAGGGGCTGGTGGCAGGAGAGCAAAAGGTGTGGTCTCAGGGAGAGCTAAACTGAAATGTCTCAGAATAAAATTTAAAATTTCTGACATTTTTCTTTTGCTGATCCTTCACCCGCCCTCTACCACCCGCCAGACAAAAGAACAAGTTTTTCCACTGAATATTCATCGCCCTCATCATAATTTTGAGAAATGCTGCCCCTGCCCAAACATCAATTTCCCTGCCCCAAAATAAAGTGGATTATTTCAAGAAGCCAGGTATGCCCAGTTCTAGTCTCTGGATGCTTTTCCATCAAAAAAGCAGTGCAAAGGGCTTCTGGAGAGGAGGGAATGAACTACTATAATTCATTCAAAATATATAGAGGTGGATTTGTCCAATTCTTTCAATGCAAACAAAACAGAAATGTGCCAACTGCACTCTTTGCACTGGTTTTTTTTTTTAAGGCCACAGAATCCTAATGTAAACCGACAGACTACTGGCTGCAAAGAACAAAAATCAGACCAACAGGGCAAATGACTTCTATTCTTTGCCCAAATTTCACCATTCAATTAAGCCTGGCTTTCAGTTTCTTGGTGAGAGTTCATCTGGTGAGATTTCCTTCTCACCTAAGACACTCATTTATCAAACTGAGCCAAAATTTCAGATATCAGCAAAGTGCTCCCCCTCCCCGCAGCTTCTTGCATTAGAAGCTTACTATGATGTCTAGTTACCTGTACTTCCAGCAACCTTTTTTTTCTGGGGCTCCACCATCTTTTGATCCTTTGTCTCAGCTTTCTCTCCTCATCACTGATTTCTCTCTTTCTCTTTCCTCTCTCTCAACTTCAGAGCTTTGGCTCTCTTCCTGCTTTTCCCCACCCTGTAGTAATGTTTTGATGACATGTTTGATGTGTTTTCTTTGGCTTTTGTAAATTTCTTTTTGAAACCGGGTGGCTATAAAGGTAAAACAGATTAGAGATCTATGTAATGGAAGCCCTTCCTCTCATCACTGTATAGAGACCTGGATCAAAGCTTCAAGGAACTTCATGCACTCTACAGGCAAAATATTTTATTCATCCAATTACTGAGTGTGTGAGAGAGAAAAGGGGGAAGGATCCAGGTAGGCAAAAATGTGCAATGCACCTTTCTATGTGGAAAGCCTCCAGTTCAGCACAAATCCCGCTAAATTCTTATCCCATCACTAACAGGCCTAATAATGGTCAAGTATTGAAATGAAGGGAACTCCCGATTGATGTGCGAATGCACGTGTTGCGAAAAACACTGAACCCAGAAGTGACCTGAAAATGGCACTAAATCGTCACTAAAATGTCACCAAAAGGGGCAGGAGCAGAACAGGGGGGGCGCTCTTTACGTGGGCCCTGCTGAGGTGTACAGGGGTCCAGAATGTAACCCCCGCGCAAAATGAGGATTGCCTTTAATTTACTAGATCCGTAGTAACAAGAGAGGCCTAAGGCAATTTAAAACAGCACACAAGTTAGTTACCTGTTATCATGAAGCAATTTACATTACATTCTAAGCAACATTATGCTTAACCTTATAGACTTATCAAACTATAAACAATATTTAAGACACTTAATTCCTTTTTGGATCACCACTGCAGCAGTAGAAGAAGCAGCAGCAGCAGCAATTTCATTCGTTTAGCTGTAAGCCATAGCAAAGATAAGGGCACTCACTGTAGTGGAATGCTGCAATTGCCTCTTTTCCTCTATCGTGGAGAAAGCAGGGAGGAAATCTGTTTTGTCCTGCTTTTGGGGAGGGATTATACAACATCAGTGATCCCAAAGCATGCAGATACTGGCTATGAAAATGGTTGACTAGGAAGCAAGAAGGCCACTGAGCTGGCAAGATGGCAAACCAGACACGAGGTAGGTGGGGGAAGGAATAGAAAGTCTGAGAACAGCTCATTCTGCACCCAGTTAGAAAGTTGTTCACACTGAACCTGATTTAAACATAATTTTGAGCAAGTGAGTGAGTTAGGATTGCTGTCTCAGTGAACATAGGGCTAACTGAGAGCAAGTTGCATGGAACACAATGGGATGGATTTCTGAGCAGTCATGCATAGAATTGCATCCCTCCCACCACAGTTTTATCATAAAATATATATCACTTTAACATTTTTCCTCCCAGCACCAAAACTCTGTTGGAATTAACCCAAGGTAAACAAATACGGCTAGCAGAGTTCATTAAATAAAAGTGCACTGATGAAAATGTGCCAACTTTGTACCATGGACAGAAGCCCATATGGCAGCTCTGCAAACCTTGAGAGTTTGCATATTTGGTTCAGAACCCTTTTTTATAGCTTTTTTCTGGTCAAGTGCCCCCAAACAATAACCATAAGGTAGTGCACAAAAGCTACAGAAAACCTATAGGGAGTCTATAAAATATCTATCACGGAGTGTTAGACAACGGGCATCACAAGCTTGATGGAGGAGCAACTTTTACTTTTACACATCTTTATACAAACTACTCTCTCCTTTTTCCAATAGGCTGGCTCTTGGGAACAGAAGAGTCTCTGCTAAGTATACCCTAGTACAGGATAATGGGCAGTGTGTCCTTCTCTGGCTTTTACTCACTGCTGGACTTGAGCAATAAAAGGAGAATTGCAGCCATGAATCACAAACACTAGTGTCTTAATATTGTCTTTCAAGAACAGGAAAGACAAATACCACTAAGGCGAGATGAGTCCCTTGGATATCAGATACACCTCCAGGTAAGCGGTTTCCCCTCCCTTAAAGAAACAGCAGTTGAACAACAACAAAATCTATATTAGGTATTTGCCCTCATAAAAAAAGAAGCTCTAGTGAGCTTGAAGGGGTTCTGATGCAGTCTCAGAAATCGGGGGCCGCTGACGCTATTTGCTGTCAAAGAAGGCTCCCTACACAAGAGCATTCCCCAACCCTCAAGCGAATGAAGAGGCCTCTGTTTACATAAACCTATGAGGACACATGCACCAGCACTCTCCTGCAGCATGAATCATAACACTATTAAATTTCAGCTCTCTGATAGATGAGACAGGCTTTCTTTGTCTCCCCTTCTTGCCATTACAGAACTTGTAGATATGGCGTGATCCAAACCCCCACATTTATGCAGTCGGGTTGCTATGCCGTGGTGGTTGGTGCTTAATAACACTGATAGTGAGGAAGTCAGAGAGCCCAGCAGTAAGCAGAGCCAGTGATGGATGGAGCCACCTAATTCTAATATCATAGAACTGTAGAGTTGGAAGGGACCAGTCATCTACTCCAACCTCCTGCAATGCTGGAATCTTTTGCCCAACGTTGGGCTCAATCCCATGAGCCCGAGATTAAGAGTCTCATGCTCTACCGACTGAGCTATCCTGAGTTGTCCCCACCCTCCGCCCAGCTGTGTTCCACAAGGGCAACACTGAGACTTAGGTAGGGGAAGCAGACAGCCTGGGCCACTCCTGAACTGGTTGTATATAAGAAGGCAGGTGCCATGCACCATAATAGACCAGCCTCCACTGCAGCCTGCACTGACTCTGTCTGTCTGTCTGTCTGTCTGTCTCCACGGCTCAACTTCTCAGACCCAGACTACATCAACAGATTGTGATACCATCATCCACTTTGATTCTTTTAACTCAAAAGAGTCTCCCCCACTGCCTACCCAATGAAGAAGCTTGAGGCCCATTTTTGGTCAAAACGTCACCGTAAAAATCCAATCAAATAAGAAACTGGAAGATGCCATTACCTGTCGGGAAATGAGAAGTTTTCCTCTAGGTTTTTGCCAGGGAAGAACTGGTGCTTTATGAGCCCAATGTAATGTGGAGAGGAGGACAGACTGGAAAAAAACCAGGGCACGTGCCACATTCCTGTTGATCATCCAAGCCCTAGGCGTTCAAGGTCCAATTTTATCATGTTCCATCCTAAGTTCTGTCCTGTTTTCCTGGGATAGCATAGCAACACAAACCATGATTCACACCACCATAGCTAAACGGAGAGCCCTAGGAGCAGGGTGCCAAATTATGCTCCTAAGCATATTTATTTATATGTTCTCTCCCCCACTGAACTCAATGAGACTTTCTTTCAAGTAAATATGTGTTTAGGGATTGAGGTGCCAAAGCTTTGATGGGGTGAAGGCATTAGGGGACCACAGAAGATTACAAGGCAGAAAAACCATTCTCAAGCTATTAAAAGAGCTATTCTCTTAGTTTGTTTTTGCAGTAAATAAAACATCATTGGCTCCTTTAAACCATTCATTTGCATCAAAAGATTCATTTGCATTTGTTTATCTAATCCAGAAAGAGCTTACTATAATAGAGCACACTCTCACCCTCAATAAGGCTATTCTTTGCAGCAGAGTAGTGTGCCTTCATAGCTACAATGCTCTCAAGATGGATTTTGGCAGTGCTGGGATCTGCTCCATAGATGAAACCATTTGGTTTTCTTTATTGTGTTTACCTCATTTGTTGGCTGAAAGAACATAATAATTACATCAGTAGGAAGCCCAGTGGATTAAGTGTGTGGGCAATAGAAATGGGAAGACCCCCTTCTATATGTAACTGTCCCATCTCCTGACATCTGTGGCGTTCTCAGTTTGATATCAGTACATGAGGCCAGAATGAAATATATTTTCAGATGTCACAGTAACTCTGTTCAGGTGTTCAATTGAATACATGAAGGAGGCTAACTAGGGTTAGGTCTGTTGGTCCTGCCTCTGACACCCACACAGTCATCGTCATGCTTGCATGGAATCAGTACATGTATACCTGAAAACTCATGATCTGTGACTCAACATATTCTAAAGCATGCATACATAAACCTTGTGCATACTTGAGCATAGCACATTTGTCCATATGCAATAAACTTGCAAGGGAACAACACCTTGATATGTTCAAATGAAAAGAGCTAGCATCTTCTTCCAGTATAGAAATCTTCCAGAACAATTTGCAAGGTCCGTAAATGTTGGCACCTTGTGTTTTGTACACCTTTTGTGAGAAACCTTTCGTATACCTAACCCTGCTCTTTCTCCAAAGGCCTTCTCACAACTGCATTTCCACCTAGTGCAGTATTCCTGCATTTTGTGTGCTCTTAGAGCAGTAGGCTATCTACATGCAATGAATGCAGGGGGATAAATAGCTCTGCTACCTGGGAGGCAGACTTGCTGGGCAGAAAGCAGACTTGCTCTGAAGTGAATATCCATGCTACTATTTACAACTCTTCCTGCTTTTACAGGAGAAAAGGAATGCATAGTCTTCAAATTTGTATATATTAAAAACACTCCTATTATAAAAGAGATTTATAAAATGGAATGAAAGCCCTCTCTGAGGAATACAGCCCATTCCCCCAGGTTAGATTATTCTGTATTCTAAGCTTAGAAAACCTTATTCTCTTACAACAGAAGAGGGGAAACATGGTGGCTGTGTGCAGAAAGAAAGAAGCAAGTGTACACTTACTACTTAATTTAATATATATATATATATATATGGGAAGGCCAAGTGCTGAAAGGTTGGAACAGGTGTATGAGGATAAGACAATGTTAGCAAGTTTTCCAGCTTTGCATGGTTGCCTTGTGATGTGCATGTGTGGTTTAGTATAGAATGGATTGCAGAATTCACATCTGATTGGTGTATTTGAAGGCACACAGATTGAACCTAAAGCACTCCAATGCTGAGATTATTGAATGAGATTTTGTGTTGTCTGAAAGCCCCAAACTATGCATCCTTTTTTGCCTAACTGAAGTTAAGAAAAACCGCCTTAAATAATTGCACTCTAGTTATCAAAGCCCCAAGTGTTTTGAGATAAGGCCTCATCAGATTCATATGCTTGGTGGTCCATGCTGCAGTAGAGAAACCACATGGAGTCAAAGCTCAGAAGCCATACTTGGAAGTAATCCCACAGACTTCCGTAGTGCTCCTCCAATTCAGCATGTAAAAAAGTATTGTTGTTTTATTACTTCTCTTGATTGGGTTTGTTCTGCTTACAAGGGTAGGGTGGGGGGAAGAACACAGGAAGCTTCTGGCTTAATTGCCAGACTTTCTTCAGTAAACAATACAAAGTGATTAGAGATGTTTTTTTGGCATGCGCAGGCCAAAGCCACCTAGTGAGAGTTCAAAGAACAAAGCAAACCCTCATTGGAAGAAATTATGCAGCTAACTAAACTTGTATATCTTGGAGCCAGCCATTTCTCCAGCATCTTTGCCCCATTTATCAATGCACAATTACTGTCACCATTGTGTGGTGTCATTAGGCGTAAGGTTACAAGTGCCAGTCGGGATGGAAAAAAAAAATTGCAGTTATGTTGGCATAATTTTTCATTATCATCTTCATTAACCAGAGCTAGTGGGAGTAAGAGTTTATCCTTGCTCTTGTCATCGTCATGACAACGCTTCCAAAGCTTGTCTGCCAAGAGTCCACCCAATACAAAAAAAGCCTGAATGTCCTCATTATTCCGCCTCTCGCAAGCTCACCCATGCCAAGGGTGATACGCGTTGCAGAGGGCCCTTGATTTATCCCCTGTGATTTCTCTTGACAGCCTGGTATGGTGTCTCAGCTTAAGGCAATCGGTCTGATTTCACAGTTTAATTACTGCTAATCTGAGGGAGCGTGGTCAATGCTAATGAGCCAGTAGCAATCAAAGCAGTAATGGCTACACTCACCCTGTTTCATTCTTGTCCCCCACCCCTTTGAAATAAGCAAGGCATAAACCCACCCCTGTAGCATACTGGGAGTGGGGGGGGGGAGAGAAGTCTGATGTACAATTCGTTATGAAATTATTTCAAGCTGAAACACACTTTCCGAAGTATTGTTGCCTCGCCCTGCACAGGAAGCATATGCTCTGTTGTCAAAAGTCTTCAAATTATTTCTTTATTCATAAGAATATTTATAAGCCTTTCCCTGATAAAAATAATATATCAACGTGGTGAATAATAAAAGAATTAAAATGATAAAATAATAAAATACAGGGTGTGTGTGTGGGGGGTAACCAAATTCATCATCTAAAAATACTTGACAAAACATTTGTTTTCAAAAAGTGGTGAAATATCAGAATTGTAGGTGCGATATTCCAAATTACTGGAACCACTATGTCAAAAACTTTGGTTTGCATAGAAACAATATATATATGAGATACTGTAACCGTGGGACAGTTAGGAGGGTTTCTCCAGGTTATCACAGTGAACTGCACAGTATATAAGGGACAAGGTGGTCCTTCAGGTTAACCTGGTCCTAGGTGGCTTAGGACTTATACATTAACAGCAAAACCTTGAACTTAGCTTGGTAATGTACTGGCAGTCAGTGTAGAGCTATCAGCACTGGTGTAATATGCTGATGAAGAGCTGCTCTGGCCAAAAACTAGACCGCAGTATTCTGAACCAGCCTCAATTTCACAACCAACCTTAAGGGTAGCCCCACTTAGAGCATATTGCAATTGTCCAGTCTATAGGTTACCAAAGCCTGCACCACTATGGACAATCTAGCCATGTCCAGGATTGGCCAAAGCCAAAGCTGGGAAAAAGAGCTCTTAACCACTGAGGACACCTGTGCCTCCAGTAACAGGGATATATCTAAGGGTACTTCCAAGGTACATACCTGTTCCTTCAGGGAGAGTGTAACCCCATCAAGAACAGGAAACCTGACAATTTCCTGAACATGGGAACTGCTCATCTACCAGCCTTCTGGCTCACCAGGATTCAGCCTCAGTTTATCGGCCTTCCTCCAGCCCTTCATTGACTACAAGCAGTAGTTGAAAACTCACACCATCTTGTTTCAGATGTTACAGAGAAGAAGAACTGTGTGCCATCAGCTTCCTGGTGCCACCTTGCTCCATTAGAAGAAGCTAATGACCACTTCCAAAGCATTGGGACAAGATGGTACCCGGAGGGACTGCACAGTGCAAACCCCAGAGGGCTGACATTTGCCCAAATGTGAATGGTCCTTCAGGTAGGAATGAAACCACTGAAGTGTAGTGCCACCAATTCCCATCCCACAGAACAGGCCCAGGAGGAGACCATGGCAGATGATACTGAATATACTGAGAAGTTGAGCAACAGTAACAGGATCTCACACTCACTGTCCTTTCATGCTGAAGGTCAACCATCGGGGCAACCATTGCTGAATCAACCCTGAAACTATTCCTGAAGGTGGATTGAAATGGTTCAAGGTAATTGGTGTCTTCCATGATTATCTGTAGTTGCATCACCACTACTGTCTTGATCATGTTGCCCAAAAAAGGAATATTAGCAATTGGCCAATAATTGTGCAGCACAGTTTGATTTAATGTCGCCTTCTTTAGGACCAGTTGTATAATTGCTTTAAAAAAATAATAATGACAGTGTTTCTCCTTCTTGTAATGAGACCTTCACTACTGTCTGGACTCACAAGGGCTTCCATGGTGGATGACCTTTAAACAGCTTTAATCAGCCAAGATGAGCAAGGCTTGAGAGCATATGTGACACATGCATACTTGCAAGCACCTTGCACACATCCTCAGGCTGAAACAACTGAAACTGATCCCATAAAACTTGGCACACCTTGCCTGGACTTGATATAAAAAGGAAGCAGCCACAGATGCTAAGCTGTATCAGAGGAAGCAGCGAAACGACCCAGAGGGTTCGTTAGCCAATCAATTCAATTCCCAGCAATGGAAAAGTGAAAATATACGGAAACTCTGGATACAAGATATCCAATTCAAAGAGAGACAAGGAGGCAGATTTGAGATGGAACAAAAACTGATGATAGGAAAAAAATGCATTCAAAGGGTGTGACAAATTTACCTATGCACAAGATCATGCCCTGTTTTTGGTACTTAGTTTGGAATAACTACGTGCCATCTTTCTCTCTGGGGATTTAAACCAGGGGTCAGCAAACTTTTTCAGCAGGGGGCCAGTCCAATGTCCCTCAGACCTTTAGGGGGGTAGACTATATTTTGGGGGAAAAAAAGAATGAATTCCTGTGCCCCACAAATAACCCCAAGATGCATTTTAAATAAAAGCACACATTCTACTCATGTAAAAACATGCTGATTCCTAGACCATCCACAGGCCAGATTTAGAAGGTGATTGGGCCAGATCCGGACCCTGGGCCTTAGTTTGTCTAAAGGTAAAGGTAAAGGGACCCCTGACCATTAGGTCCAGTCGTGGCCGACTCTGGGGTTGCAGTGCTCATCTCGCTTTATTGGCCAAGGGAGCCAGTGTACAGCTTCCGAGTCATGTGGCCAGCATGACTAAGCCGCTTCTGGCGAACCAGAGCAGCGCACGGAAATGCCGTTTACCTTCCCGCCGGAGCGGTACCTATTTATCTACTTGTACTTGACGTGCTTTCGAACTGCTAGGTTGGCAGGAGCAGGTTGGCAGGAGCAGGGACCGAGAAACGGGAGCTCACTCCGTCGCGGGGATTCGAACCGCCAACCTTCTGATCGGCAAGTCCTAGGCTCTGTGGTTTAACCCACAGCGCCACCCGCGTCCTTTTTAGTTTGTCTACCTATGATTTAAACCTTCAGAGACCCTGAACTGTTCCAAAAGTTTAGAAACTTCCAAATCATCCTCAGAGGCAGGATACTAATGTCACTACTGAACTGAAATGAGAGGAAGGAATCCAAACTGCGGCTGCAATGGCTGTGATCATTCCAGGGATCTCTGTTTGGGATATCATTTCCTCAGTAGTAATGGGCAGTTCACCTTCTACATCTCTTCACTCTTGCTGAAACTCAAATGCGCTTTCATCCTCTCTCCCCGATCCTCAGACAGAATGCTCCCCTTTGTTGGTAAACCAGTTAGTACCTTCTGCCTGAATCTCAGTGGTCCCTGGAGGAAGCTATCTCAGCTGGATGGGATGGAGTCAGAATGTACCAAGTCAGCAAAGAGGTCAACCACTTGCTCATAAATCATTTAGTGCACGTCATGAGTTCTAGCCGGCTGCCAAGACAAGTAACATCATGTGTTGGGATCGTGCCAGGGACCTCTGCCAGCTAGAGGCAGGCAAAGGATGGGCACGGCAGCTTTCTTGATGGGCATTTGCCCACTGTTGCCCCACTGTCGCACTACCTACTTGGGGTAGATTCAATCAGTTTTTGCCAAAAGGATGTCCAAAGGAATCCAAAGTAGAAATGCCTCCCGATTTTTAAACCTTAGCACGTGTTACACTAGGGACAGTTGTGTCACTTGCATGAGGCTAAAGTCATGGGTGCTTCAGACACGCCCCCCCTCCCCCTGCTGCTTCCACACTGCTTAGAGCTAAGGCATGGGTTGGCTTTGAGTTACATCCAAAGCAGGCTTGTGGTATGTTTCTCTCTAAACAAACAACAAATTATAACTGCAGTGATACCTGGGTACTCAAACAACTTGGAACCCAAACACTGCAAACCCAGAAGTAAGTGTTCTGGTTTGCAAACTTTTTTCGGAAGCTGAACATGCTCCGTTTTGAGTGTTACGCTTCCGATTTGAGTGCCACACTTCCGTTTTGAGTGTTACCCTGAGATATGTCTGTTTCTGCTATTTATTTTGCGTTTTTGTTTTTGCGGCTTTTTGTTTTGTTTTTGTGACTGTGTGGAACTCAGTGAAGCTACTGACTGATTGATTGATTGTGTGACTGCAGTACATTGCTTATTGATTTCATTTTATGGATCAATGGTCTCGTTAGATGGTAAAATTGATGTTACATTGCTGTTTTAGGGGTTGTTTTTAAAAGTCTAGAATGGATTAATCCATTTTGCATTACTTTATATGGGAAAGCGCACCTTGGTTTTGGAACACTTTGATTTTGGAATGGACTTCCGGAACAGATTAAGTTTCAGAGCCAAGGTACCACTGTATAGGGAAAACAAACCATGAGCACTGGTTGGAACGTATTGCTTAGCCAAGCAAATGCTACTTAGCTTAACTATGGTTTAAAGTGATGTGCAAACTAGGTCAATGCATGTGCGAAAGCACTTGTGTGTATGTGAATGTGGGGAGCTTGCTTTCAGGCCTGAAGCAAGAGAAAGATTGAAGTGTTTGCTTACACGGGCAGCAGAATGCAGCATTATTTCATGATACTGTACTGCGGAGTCTGTTTCCTCCCAATGGAATTATTTTTTTTCTTGGTATTTTCTAACTGTTTTTGTCATCTGAGAATTCACAGCAGCACCAAAAGGCATCTCAGCATAGTGCTATTTAATAATATATCAAATAACTCTGCCAGTTACAAAATTACAGCCCGAGCATATGGACATTCCTACTTTGTTCATTTGTACCTACTTCCAAGTAAGTGGGCACAGGATTGCAGCCTTAGGGGGTAAACTGCAATCCTGTATCCAATTGCATGTCATGAATTTGAACCTAGATTATAACGGAGTTTAGTTATGCAAAGAAAAAACAATATACTGTACAGTAATATTACTGTGTTAGCTTTTCAGCTAGGAACACAACACATGGAAGCATAATATTAATAACCGTTGATGACTTAGCATGCATACACTTGCATTTGTGGGCTTGGGTTCTGATAAACAATCTGAAGGGCAACCCTTAAACTTAATAAATAGAATTCTTTTACCGTTGAATGTCTGTTTTGGTACATGATTCCTTCCACAGAGACTGTACGTACCAGTGTCTTGTTCTAGTTTTCAATTATTAGTTTTGTTTTATCTTTTCATATCTGTATCACTAGTCTCTTAGTGACTATAACATTTAAAGCTGCTGAACCACAGTTTCCCATATTTATTCGGATTTCTCTCGATATTCATCAAACTTTAAAATTACATGATTAGGTTACAGCAGAATTCTGGCTGATAAGAAAAATAAAATTAATTCCCGCAGTCCAAAATAGAGAGTTTATTAAACAAATTTAATTAAATATTAACAGGAATAACAATCATTTCTGCTTAATGCACAAGGGACTGAGATAACCAATGACACAGTAGCCTGGTAGGAAATGCTAATTAAAATACCTGAACAGAGCTAGTCTTATGACAGGGGGAAAAACTTCAATATATGCTTGTTTTATCTAAGGTATTAACTCCCCCCCCCCTTTTGTGGAATTAATTTTGTGAGCTTCTCCGTCTTTTGAAACATTATAAAAAACCAAGTAAAGGAATGCTCTGAGAGTCTTTGACCTAAGTAAACATAATGCATTATTGTCTGTAATGTAACATTATCTTCCCATCTAAAGTACACCTAACGTTTTCTTATCAGCCAGAATTATACTGTGTATGCAACACAATCCTAGGCAATTGGAGAACCTGTCTTCATGAATGATCTAGCTTCCCATCCCCATAGCCTCAACTTGTGCTCAGGCTATAATGCCCACAGTTTCGTTCTTTAACTTGGGAATAAGTCTCACTGAACCTACTAGAACAGCACTGCATGACAAGTGTTGCCTGGTATCTGCAAAACCTATGTTATGGAGGGAGCAGCCCCATCAACATGTCAACAGACGACTTCACACGCATGTGCTGAAAAATATTTCTGAACAGGGGCGAAAAATACCTCACAGACTCAACCTACTGACTGCCAGCTGGATCTTGCTAGTTTAGAATACTTGCAACTTTTAAAACACTTATTTCTGGTTGTTTCAAAACCCTTTGAAGAAATCATTTCTTCAGTGGGGAAAAAAATATTCTTATTAAAACATTTTGAGAAAGCTAGCAGGAAGAGCTTTTCACCGAGACGGAAAGAAGTCATGGAATGAGTCAAAGAGCAACCTGCATGGCAGCTGAAATGTGAGCGCTTCTGGGAATTGGTTTAAAAATTTGGAAGACAAGGCGCAGCTCACACACTGGATGAGGAGCCGGCAGGCGGGTATCCTTTCAAGTAGTAATTTCTCAAATGATATTCTGCTCACTGGCAAGCTCCCGTGTTATTGAAACTGTATTTCTTGAATTGTTTGAACTGGTACAATTTCTAACCTATAATAAAGCTGCCGCCTTCTGTTTTTCTAAAGGAATACTGCTGTTGTTGTTTTTCTCCGGGAAAGGGGTGAAATGGCAATGGCCCTGCCTCTCTCTCGAAATAAAGAAATCAGAGAAAACAGACAAGACAAAGAAGGATGAGGTTAGATTTGAGACAAACCTAGTAAGGAACAATATTAAGAGGGGGACGGAAGGGGAAGAGGGAGAGGGATAAGAAGCCTTCAGGCAAACAAGCAAGAAATGCAGCAGTGGTGAAATAAAAGGGAGAACAAAACCGAGTCACATTTCATCTCAGAAACTCCGGATAATTCCTTCCCCTGCTAGAAAAGGTCTTAAAGGATAACTGTACTAGAGGACTCTCAATTCAACTTGGGTTAGCAGTGCTAGAATGATTAGGAGAATTCTAATACATTTTCATTCATTGCAATCACTGGAGCCAGAAGCCCATTCGAGTTAGGCCAATAAGATACAATCCCTGAATGGTAGAGAAAAGGATATCATCTAATATTGATACCTTCCACCAATTGGCATTGCATAAAATAACAGCAGCCACATGAGGGCTTGGCTTTCATTTCCACAGGTCACCAGATACCAGGCTATCATTTGCTTTAATTTGCCA
The DNA here is from genome assembly GCF_027172205.1 of Podarcis raffonei. Lineage (NCBI taxonomy): Eukaryota > Metazoa > Chordata > Lepidosauria > Squamata > Lacertidae > Podarcis > Podarcis raffonei. The sequence continues at coordinate 13,524,683 of NC_070613.1, forward strand.
AAATAGTTGAGGCGTGGATTTGAAGCACAGGTTTCAGTGATATGCAGTGATTAGGGGGAGTTTAAATTTAGACACCTTTTAAAGGTCTGACCTTGTGGATTCAGCATAGTATACAGCATCTTAAAAATATTAACATGTAACTTTGGACAGGAGGTGAATGCAACCAGGCCTATGTAGCAGGAATTTTGAGTCTTTGTTGATCACTCGTCCAGTTGGCTTGTCTCTGCTGGGGTGGCTTGTGTGATTCCAGATGTAATTTTGCCACTGGTCTTTTAATTTAATTTAAAACTGAACTGAGTAACAACAAATGTATTGTCTCTTATCTTATGGGTGGCATATCACAGAGTTCATGACAAACGAAAGCATTGGTACCTTTGAATCATTAACAGATCTGAAAACAAATGAATGAGCTTATTCTTTTGATGATCTGATTATTCTGTTGATTATTTTTGTTAATTGAATAAAAAAAAGAATTTTTTTTACCTAGGATCCCAAAGTAAATGGGGGAAAAAATCTTAGGTGTAAACTTAAATGTATTTTTTGCTCTATAAGACGCACCAGACCACAAGACGCACCTAGTTTTTGGAGGAGGAAAACAAGAAAAAAAAAATTCTGAATCTCAGAAGCCAGAACAGCAAGAGGGATTGCTGCGCAGTGAAAGCAGCAATCCCTCTTGCTGTTCTGGCTTCTGGGATAGCTAAGCAGTCTGCATTCGCTCCATAAGACGCACACACATTTCCCCTTACTTTTTAGGAGGGAAAAAGTGAGTCTTATAGAGCAAAAAATACGGTAATTTGCAATTTGAGCTATTTCTAGAAATAAAGGCCATCTTTTAACATTTTATTCATTACCAGTCCTGTTTAATAATAATCCACCCAAACATCTTAAAAATAAGCAAGTGCAATCCAACAGAACTGTGGCAGATTCATAATCACATAAAAATACCTAAAAAGAACCCTGTTGGAAAAAATGGGACATCCTGTTTTTGTGTGTGTGAGATTGTGGCGGCCATTTTGGGTGCTGTGATCTTGTACGGTGCTCAAGAAAAAGCAATGCAGAGCCCCAAGGTGCACATTTTTGGATGCCGTGCAAGATCTTGCCCTGAAAAAGCACTTTTTTCAAGTCAAGAGCAAGGCGCGGGTCACATGACTCACCAGGGAGCACGCCCCAGGAGATGTGCATCCTGGTTTTGTGTCTCCAAAGGTTGGATAATAATAATAATAATGATAATAATAATAATAATAATAATTTATTATTTATACCCTGCCCATGTGGCTGGGTTTCCGCAGCCACTCTGGGCAGCTTCCAACAAAACACTAAAATACAATAACATATTAAACATTAAAAGCTTCCCTAAACAGGGCTGCCTTTAGATGTCTTCTAAAAGTCTGGTAGTTGTTTTTCTCTTTGACATCTTGTGGGATGGCCTTCCACGGGGCAGGTGCCACTACTGAGAAGGCCCTCTGCCTGGTTCCCTGTAACTTGGCTTCTCGCAGCAAGGGAACCGCCAGAAGGCCCTCGGCGCTGGACCTCAGTGTCCGGGCAGAACGATGGAGGTAGAGACGCTCCTTCAGGTATACCGGACCGAAGCTGTTTGGCATGGTATGCTGTTCTCACAGTGACCAACTAGAAGTCCATGGAAAGCTCACAGAGAGGAACCATCTTCTCACTTACGATTCCCAGAATTCAGCGGTATACTGCTTCTGACAATGGAGGGAGTGATAACGTATAGCCATTATCCTCCAAGAATTTGTCTAACCCTCTTTTGAAACCATCCAAGTCTGTGACCATCATTACATCTTGTGGGACCACATTCTACTGTTAACAAAGTATTTTCTTTTGAATCTTCCAACATTCCACGTCAGGGGATGACCTTGGATTCTAGTATTACAAGAGAGGGAGAAAAACCTATCCCCATCACCCCAACAACCATTTTGTTAACAGTCGTCAGGAATGGAGGCTGATCTTAGGGCACGTCATATATTTTATTAGAAGATCTGCATTTTCACATTTGAGTTCTTTAAAGACAGATCGACATCTACTTGTCCTTGATCATACTAGGGAAAGCTATGCACTTATGCTCAGTTGGTTACTTTACCAGATAAGGAGCACATCTTTGTGGTTCCAGCATCTGATATGGCTGATATATTATTATCAGTGCCATCATCAGTCATTAGACAAAATGAGTCCTGGGCACATCTTCTCCATCTCACTGGAGAGTTGACCGCATCCTAGATATTAGATGTGGGGAGCAAACTCATCTCTACCTTTCTCTCTCGGACCAACTGTGACTGCTAATGAAAGGAAAACGCTCCCCACATCTGACACAGTTGTGTGCTCAGTTTGAGACCAACACAACACGGATGGGAAAGGAAAAGCTACACTCTCTCTGGGAGTGTATTTGGTAGCCAGTAACACAACAGCTCAGTACTTAACAGTATTGGTTAGAACCATTACCCAATTAGAGAAATCATACTGTGCAATCCTATTCATGCTCACCCAGAGGTAAGCTCTGCTGAATTTAATGGGACGTATTCACATGTAAGTGAATACAGCACTGCAGCCTTAGTCAGATTAATTGTTTAATTTGGAAAATCTTATTTTTTCCCACAGGAATAAAAACAATAATTCTGACAGGATGGTTCATCTCAGGGATGCTTTAGCTGAGATTCCTACATTCCAGGGGATTGGACTACATCATCCTTGGGGTCCTTTCCAACTCTACAATTCTATGACGCTATGATTCTATGACATGGAAAACTTGTTTCTATATCTACACTTGTGTTATAGCAGGTACCATATTATAAGAGCCCATCCTTTCTTTGTGAAAGAGGGACGGGATGTCTTCTCTAAGATGGTGGTGATCATCTGCAGTTCTTGTAAGCACCAGTTGTTAAAATGGATGGTTTTTAAAAATATATATATTTATTTCCTACATTTCCTCTAAAGAGCTCAATGTGGCAATACATTCCCCTCCCCATTTTATCCTGCCCTGTGGAACGCCCTCGCATCAGGTGCCAAAGAAATAAACAACTGTTGAAAGCCACCTAGAGTGGCTGGAGAAACTCAGCCAGATGGGCAGGGTATAAATAAATAAATAAATTATTATTATTATTATTATTATTATTATTATTATTATTATTATTATCATCATCATCATCATCATCATCATCATCCTCAAATTATGCCTGTAAGGTAATGACTGGTGACTGATCCATGGTCACCCAATGAGCTCCATGACTGAGTGGGAATTTGAACCCTGGTCTCCAAGGACCAGGTCCAGTGCTCTAACTGCTACAATCTGCTGCCTGATCAGAGGCAAAGTGTTCCAAAATTATCTGATCAGTGAATCAACTAAAGGTTGAACACCAGCATATACAGTGTTCATTACTCCCAGAATGACCAGATCAGCTATTGCAGTAGGCAAAAATGGACAATACAGTGGTACCACTGGTTACAAACTTAATTCGTTCTGGAAGTCCGTTCTTAACCTGAAACTGTTCTTAACCTGAAGCACCACTTTAGCTAATGGGGCTTCCTGCTGCCGCCGTGCCATTTCTGTTCTCATCCTGAAGCAAAGTTCTTAACCCAAGGTACTATTTCTGGGTTAGCGGAGTCTGTAACCTGAAGCGTCTGTAACCCAAGGTACCACTGTAGTAATAATAATAATAATAATAATAATTTATTACTTATACCCAGACCTACATTTCTATGCTGTTGTGCAACACTCCTTTTCCAGATAGCAGGTTATGGGAACAAAAGGGCTGTTGTTGTGAGTGTGTTTTAAAATACAATGAATATTGCTTTTTTTTATTGCTAAGACAAAATAAATTGCTAAGACAAAATAAATTATTAATAAGATTGTAAATAGAAATAGAACTAAATTGAAAAAATAAGATTCATCCATATGCAATATTATTATTATTTAAATGCCTACCTACAAATCATTCATACATAATGCCTTCAGGACACAACTCTCTTCTAGTTCACTAGCTACCCAAGAGACCTTTCAGCTAGCTCTTTATTATGCAGGGTTAATGCCATACTCCGCCAGCTACCGTACGGCATGCCATTGTGACGTAAGATGACTTGATGTTTTCACAAGAGCTGTTCTCTTTAAATGTGCCATCTTCTTAATTCATTCTCCCGAAGAGAACAGTAACACGTTACAGCTTTTCGTTGTACCAATATTAATTGCCAATGGCTTGTTTTTACATTGGAAGCAAATAGCTCACATGGATTAGATTCTAATCTAATTTTTTAAAAAAAACCAGCTGCGATGAAACAGTCCATTGTTCTCCTGGCAGGAATGGCTACTCCCCCCCCCCAACCAACAGAGATAGGGAATAAAACCGTACCGATTTGTAACAACTGCAGCAAGTGTAACGGCAGAAGTAATGCTTATGGTTTCAAATCTCATCTTTGTCAGGCTGAGTTCTGATAATGCTCCTTGGAATCCTGCTATGCTGCGGAATTGTTGTTAATTTCATCATGACAAGCCTATGCTGGAAGGGCAAAGTCAGTCGCGGGGGAAATGAGACTTCCAGTGGTGCAAGCCTTTCTGCTACAGGAGTGCCAGGTCCCCTCGAAGGCAGGCTCCCTATTCCCTCCAGGCTTCCAAGGCATGGTGTGATTCTTAGAACCACAGAATTGTAGAGTTGGAAAGTACCCTGAGTCATCTAGTCCAATCCCATGCAGTTCAGGATTCCTATCCGCAGCCATCCCTGAGAAGGCTCAAACCACCAACCTTCTGGTTAACAGCAAGACACCCTGACCCTCCCTGCTGCACATCTACTAAAGGTTCAAGAATATCATACGAAAACCTGGATTTGGGATACAGAAAGGTAGCCGTGTTGGTCTGCCATAGTCAAAACAAATTTTTTCCCCCTTCCAGTAGCACCTTAAAGACCAACTAAGTTAGTTCTTGGTATGAGCTTTCGTGTGCATCTGAATCTGTATCTGAAGAAGTGTGCATGCACACGAAAGCTCATACCAAGAACTAACTTAGTTGGTCTTTAAGGTGCTACTGGAAGGAAAAAAATTTTTTGTCTGGATTTGGGAGTCATTGCAACAAACTAGTAAGGGCTGTCAAAGTCTGTGTTTCAGCAGATGGAGCAAATGGGTGGAAGAGGGCAAGATTTTTAAAAAAACGTTTAGGGGTCTTATCTTTGATGATGAGATGTCAAAGGGATTTCATCTTTGTGTCCAACCCCCCCCCCCCAATTTCCTACCCTGACAAAGATCTAGCAGCATGTAGTTCTGGGAACTGTTAAGGAAGCTTCAAGGATACACTTAGGGCTCGTCCACACTTGTTGCATGCCTAGAGAACACAGGCCCAAGCAGCTGCCACCCTCCTTTCCCATGGAAAACCTGCTCTTTAGCTTTGTTGTTGTTGTTTAGTCGTCTAGTCATGTCCGACTCTTCGTGACCCCATGGACCAGAGCAAGCCGGGCACTTCTGTCTTCCACTGCCTCCTGCAGTTTGGTCAAACTCATGCTGGTAGCTTTGAGAACACTGTCCAACCATCTCGTCCTCTGTCGTCCCCTTCTCCTTGTGTCCTCCATCTTTCCCAGCATCAGGGTCTTTTCCAGGGAGTCTTCTCTTCTCATGAGATGACCAAAGTATTGGAGCCTCAGCTTCGGGATCTGTCCTTTCAGTGAGCACTCAGGGCTGATTTCCTTCAGAATGGATAGGTTTGATCTTCTTGCAGTCCATGGGACTCTCAAGAGTCTCCTCCAGCACCATAATTCAAAGCTCTTTAGCTTTAATTCAAAACTAATGGCAATACGTAGAAATTCCAAATGCCATTTGCTCCGATTGAGTGCTAAAACAACAGAAGTACCGTAATTAGATTATAACACTGTGGTTAGGATTCGATAGATGGAAGGTAGGATGCAGCAGAAGGGGGGAAACAACAACAGCCTGGAAAACAGGGTGGGAAGTCGACAAGAATAAGAGAAAAGACGAAACTGTGTTTTGACTGTATATGTAAAAAAAGTTGAAACTTCATAAAATATAATTGGAAAAAATGCATGGTTTCCCCCCAGGGGAAATCAGTGGTACAAGAGGAAGTATGGAGTTTGGGAGTAACAGAAGGGGAGAAAAAGGGAGAAGAACACAAGAAGATTAACTTGTGACGCAGAAGGATAAAACCCACTGAGGCCATATGTCTGAACATTAGGATTCAGCCCCCAGCCACATGAGAGCAACAAGATAGTTGCTCCTGACTTGGGGCACTTCTAAAGTCACCTCCAGTTTTCCCCCTGGAGAAGTATAATTTAACCAATAGCAAGGTTATCTCCAGTTTATGGAGATAACATGGAAATCCTCTTTCTGCTCTAACAAGAGTTGTTTATCAGAATAACAGTGCTCAGGTAGCAGCCTCTGAACCTCGACTATGTAAATAAGCTGTGTATGAGATGTACCGATGGGGCTATTAAGTATCATTATGAGAATTTGGCTTCCCTCCTAGACCACCAAAGCATATCTGCCGGAATGGCTAGAGCTAATATTTAAAACCACTTTAATCTACGCTGCAGTTAATGTATCTAGATATGCAAATGGCAAATTTGCTAACAGAGTAGATGGTACATAATTTAGCATTCACAATTTACAACAGAACATCTGAAAATATACCCCTATTTATGCTAATCAGTCCTAGCTTTTATATTCTGGAAGGTATTGCAGATAGGGGCTCTAAAATCGAAACAGGAGTAGTGCGGGACAGAAACAAGTTCCAAAAGTAGATTAAATGTATAATCTGGTAATCCACTCCCAGAAGGCTTTTAAAAGAGAGAGGGGGAAATGAGAAATGGGTACTTAAATAAATTACCCAGAAAATGACTGCTTGAGAAAAGAGTGAATATTATCTCATCAGCAAGATGCACAAAAGAAGGGGGAAACCAGAGAAGTCTAAAAGGGTGGAGATATGGAATCACATCTTGTTACTTGAGTAGTAAAAGGGAAGCTGTGAAATGATCTGTATGGAAAGGACTCTCACAAAATGCAGACCAACGTTAGGTGGAATTCTGGTGCTGTTTCATTTATAATTTACTCCTTAGGAAAATGCAAGGGGGCAGCATAAGACTTGGTTTAAATATATTAATGTGAACATTAGTGACTGACTGAAAGAAAGAAATAACCTTACACCATACTGAATCAAATATGTCTTAAGAAAATTAATTGAGGAAGGGAATGCTACCTTGGCCCCATGACCATGGGTGCCATGCAGTGTGCATGGCCCTAGCATTTAAATTTGTTCGTGTCTGGCCCCTTCATGGGGAGTTTTGTGGGTGCTAGGGCACCCAGGGCCCCAAGGTGTTGGCACCTATGAATTGGTCCAGATTCCATTTTCAGGTCTAGGTCCAGGCAACAAGTGGCGAAACAAGGTGATAATCATCAAGGAAGTTGGTGTGGGGAGTAGACCCCTTTCTTTGCATTTTTAGACTGAACTAAAGCATAGTTGCTTTTGAATTATGGTGTTGGAGGAGACTCTTGAGAGTCCCATGGACTGCAAGAAGATCAAACCTATCCATTCTGAAGGAAATCAGCCCTGAGTGCTCACTGGAAGGACAGATCCTGAAGCTGAGGCTCCAATACTTTGGCCACCTCATGAGAAGAGAAGACTCCCTGGAAAAGACCCTGATGTTGGGAAAGATGGAGGGCACAAGGAGAAGGGGAGGACAGAGGATGAGATGGTTGGGCAGTGTTCTCGAAGCTACCAGCATGAGTTTGACCAAACTGCGGGAGGCAGTGGAAGACATCAGTGCCTGGCGTGCTCTGGTCCATGGGGTCACGAAGAGTCAGACACAACTAAACGACTAAACAACAACAACAACAACAACAACAACAATGCATAGTTGCAATTCAGCGGGCTGGTGAAGGAATGCCCAGCCTCAGAGCTGAAGCTCTCTTTCCTTTCCTCTCACTGTGAAGCTAGCCCTTATGTTTACAGCTCATTCATTTATTTATTTATTTATTTATTTATTTATTTATTTATAAATCAGTGTATCAAACTAAAACACAGATCAGGCCAACTGCAAGAGATCAGATTAATCCATCTGCTTTGTGCAACAATCACTACATTAAAACAGCAAAATTAAAGTTAACAAATTAAAAACAAACACATGTTACAAGACAGCAGATGGAAAGCAATCAATTTAGTGGTGCCCTTTTAGATCGAATTTCTCCATAGGCCTAGGTGAAGAGATTATTCAGGTAAAGCTAAACAGTGATCGCTCCAGCTGTTCCTCTGAGGAGAGGGAGATCCATAGATTTTGCACCACTACAGATAAGTCTCTTGTGTCACTGGACTATGAGCTTTGCCCAATGGCAGCACATCAAGAAGTGCCTCACCTGCTGATGGTTTCTGAGAATAAGTCAAACGGTTTTCACCTTTAAAACTCAACACTGCCCGGGTCCTGTTTACCTGAAGGAAGGAACTCATCATCCTATAGGTTCCTCCCCATGCTTTGCAAACGTTCATTAAAATTCTTTTGTGACCATCTTACCATCTGATATGGTTAGGGGTCTTTTTGGTAGTGATGCCTTAGCTGTGAAATTTCATCCTTGGGGAGGCTCACTAATCCATCTCCCTTTGCAATTTCAGAAGACGGTTGTTTCAAACGATTGCCAGATTGCTTTGAAAATTAGATGCTCTGTTTGTTTTCAATTGGAAATTAAATTTTTTTTATCCGGTGTTTCAATATCTATAGCTTTTCATTGCTACGCTTTCTTTGTTTTGATATTGTTCTTTACGACTTTCTTTTCATTCTTCTTGATTTTACCAGCATGGATTGCTTTGAGAATCTTGGGCTACAAAGCTGTTTATAAATTTGAGAGCTGAATAAATTCATCTATAAAGACCTGTGTTTTCACAGGAAAATGAATTGGTGGTGAGTTGAATCCCTAAACTCATAAGATTTGTACAACTCACAGTTTTGCACCTCTGTGCCACATCAGGACAGCTAGATCACATAGACTGCAATCCTAGACTCATTTGACCTGGGAAGTTGCACTGATAGAGCCATTCTCAGTAGCTGCAAACTTTTCTCCTGGAACTTAGCATCTATTGAAATTCTTACAATAGGAGGTATAGCCAGAACATGGTTTCGCTAGTACTGTACAGTCCGCTTACGTATCCCTCCAGTTACGTAAACTTCAGGATACGTAAGTGGCAAACCTGAAAGGATATTTCCGGGTTTTTGCCACGTGTGCATGCGCAGAAGCGGTATCTCTGATTGTGAAAACCTCAGGATCTGGCCGGACCTCCGGAACAGATCCTGTCTGCAACCGGAGGTACCACTGCTGTTATGGAGTAGCATTTTCGTTTACGTCATGCTTTAATCATATCTTAACTGTATAATTAGGCTTGTAATGAGTCACTTATCTGGTAGCCTGTGTTGAATAAGAATCACCTCTAGATGACTAGATAAATAAGCTTTTGATAACCGGATGTTTATTGTCATTCCACCACCACCCCTCACCCCATCACAATGCTATGCCATTGCTAAGTCATAAACCACAAGATGTAAGCAGGCAGGCTTCTTTCTGAGGGCAAGTAGCTGTTACGAACTTGTTTGTAGAATTTGGGTATTTTATATTTGTTTTTCATCTACTGCTTCTGTCTATTCCACTACAGGGTTTTAGGACTATGAATAATCACTTTGGGATTCCTAATGGAAATCAATTCATAATTGTAAGAAATACATAATAACTACCACTACCATTTTTTAAAAAATCAATTAAAATAATACAGTTTGGCTAATAGAACTTTGGCATAGTGGAAAGCTGCAGGAAAGCCCACACCACACATGACGCCACCGAGGTAGCAGTTGCTAGACCAGGGGTCAGCAACCTTTTTCAGCCATGGGCTGGTCCACCGTCCCTCAGACCATGTGGTGGGTCGGACTATATTTTGAAAATAAAATGAATGAATTCCTATGCCCCACAAATAACCCAGAGATGCATTTTTAAATAAAAGCACATATTCTACTCATGTAAAAACACTAGGCAGGCCCCACAAATAACCCAGAGATTCATTTTTTTTTAAAAAAGGACACATTCTACTCATGTAAAAACACAGAGGGCCTTCTCGGTAGTGGCGCCCGCCCTGTGGAACACCCTCCCTTCAGATGTGAAGGAAATAAGCAGCTATCCTATCTTTAAAAGACATCTGAAGGCAGCCCTGTTTAGGGAAGTTTTTAATATTTAATGCTGTATTGTTTTTAACACTTGATTGGAAGCCGCCCAGAGTGGCTGGGGAAACTCAGCCAGATGGGCGGGGTATTAATAATAAATAATAAATTATTATTATTATTATTATTATTATTATTATTACTGATTCACGGACCGTTCGTGGGCCAGATTGAGAAGGCAATTGGGCCACATCCGGCCCCCGGGCGTTAGGTTGCCTACCCCTGTGCTCGACTGTGAAAGAAAGGAATGACATTTTCAAATGGTGAGCCACACATTTTCATTTTCAACTGCTCTTGTCCTTTCAATATATAAGCTCCCAGGTTTTGGAGATGTGCAGCATTAGCTGAGATTTTGTGGCGGTTAGCAAGTCCATGCCAGCCTGGCTCCATCTCTTTTCCTTTATGCTGTTGGTTCAGCACCCACATTTGTGACTGATGGGAAAAACGAAAACCCGTAGCTTGGTTGCACAGATAGAAAACACACAGCTTAGCCGAATGTTAAGCCCGAGACATACAATGCTTGGCTCAGACAGAGCAAGAAATGCTACCCTTTTCCATCTGGCTATAAGGCTCCAGATAAGAAAGTCAACCAGCAAAAATCCCAACCTTATTTACCGCACATTATTGCTGTTCAAGCACCTGAGATATCAAACAGACATTCACAAAGGAACTGACCGCTCATGGCAGAGATGCCCTTGACTGCTGTCATCTGATGAAGTGGGCCGTAGTCCACGAAAGCTTGTGCCATTACTATTATTAAAATTTATACACCCCTCTTTATCCAAAGGTCACAGGATAGTTTACAGTACGGAAATACAAAAATAGATAACATAATAACAAACAAAACCATAACGCTTCCTGCAACACTTAAAAAGACCATAAACGCTTTAATTAGCCGAAGGAGAATGTTTTCACCTGGCGCCTAAAGATATGTAATGAAGGCGCCAGGTGAGATTCCCTAGGGAGAGCATTCCACAAATAGGGAGCCACTGCCAAAAAGGCCCATTCTTGCGCCACCACAATATTCTTTGTTGTTTAGCTACAACAAAAACTTAGATGGCTACCACTGCAGAACTGAATTGCTAGATACCTTTTGAACCTCATTCTGATACAAATGTGTCATATCCATTTGCTCGAAGCTTGTTGTAAAACTGGCATGCATGTTTATGTTTTACCACTATCTAAAGGTCTCCTCGACTGCACTCTCAAAAGACTCCACATTTTCTTGCTTTCTGCCCTGTACAATTGGTACAGAGCAGAACACTTGTGTAATGTCATTTTCCTTACTTCCTTTTAATTATATATGGTGAACATGTAGCCCTCCTGAGGTTTTTGGACTCCATTTCCCATCACCAAGGCCAGTATAAGAGTCATCCCCTCCACACTGCTTACCTTTGTTTTAGTGCTATATTGTTATTATTCAATCAATCAATCAATCAATCAATCAATCAATTTATAGACCACTTGACAACATGAATGCATTGAAGAATGTACAAGATAAAAACAGATAAAAACACAAAAACACAAGCTTTAAAAACAGTAAAATCAGTTCAACAATCTCTAAATTCTAAACAATCTCTGCAAACTCCAAAAACAGCAAAATAATTTCTTCAGATGCAAAAACTGATATTTCATAAATGTATTTCATAAATTTCCCCAGGGAAAGCCTTCCTCTGCAGGTGCCTAAACATCACAATGCTAGGTACCAGACTTTGGCTGACAAGTAATTCCAGAGGGCAGGAGTTGCAAGACTAAATACACAATGTGATTGTAAGTTGTTTAAAACACAATATTAAAAACAGTTTAAATGTTGTAACCCATCTCAGGACTTTAGGTTGACTAATATAAAGCACCATGTCCACTGATGAAACTGTAAAGTCAATAAATGATAAAAAGGAGCTAAACCTATTATTGAACAATCAAATCATGTCTGATTTTGATATTTGCTATTAATTCAAAAGAAATAAGAGTTCTATACACCAGGTAGATAAGCACCAACAATGTGACAAAATGCAAGGTTGAAAGATTTTTATTTGAGAAGTATCATAAATTCCCGAATCATTGAAAATGTTATACCAGTCAGCTTGACATTTGGTTCTCACATATTTTTTGTGGCATTTCAATACCTACAAAGAGGTATGAGGAAATTATAGGACCTTGGGGGGCTTGATGTACAAGACTTTCAAAGATGCCCCAAGAGTGCAAAAGCCCAAAGCTGTATTATCAAAAGGTATATTTGACCTGACCAGAGTTTTAAATAGTTGGGATTGATATGCCCACTGAAGTAAATGACAGTAATTAGAAGTGTTTCCAAGGAATTTAATTGGTCTGAGGGGAGGGGAGAACCTGAGATGCCTCTTTCATCAGGTATTTCAGATTTTTTTAATATTAAAAAAGGCAAATTCTAAGCATTTCAGGAATAGGATATATGGGGCTGATCCATGCAACCTTTGGGGCAAGTCGGGAAATAGGCTGAAGTAACCTACCCTGCTATTTAGATGTCAATGAACAATTATCACAACCCTGCAGCCAAGAAGGCTCTTTTTGAGTCCAAATGTGGGATAAAAGCAAATGAATTAACATACTTTTAAAAAGCAAGATGCACGGGGGGGGGGGGCAGAGAGGGGGGGGAATTGCGGGAGGTTGACTCCTTGGCATGGTATTTGCTCCTGAAAGTCTACTCCCCAAAGGTTGTCCTAACAGCAGAATTAAGACAATATTTACAGGAACTCGTTAAATTTTTTGTTCCCAGAGACTGAATATCCTACCCTTTCTCTCCTATCCTTATATGAAGCCTCTCAAATGTAGCTTTCTGCTGAATAAATATATCTCTGCAAGCCATTTTATCTGTACATTATTGATTAGGGCTCAGGGAGTGCTGAAGACCCCTAAGCGCTGTTGGACCTTCCATCTGATCACTGCGGTTGACACGGCGAGCATTTCTTTAAGGTTTGTATAAGCTGCAAACAAGGGCCAACTGACTCCCCATTAGATCTCAGATTAAAAGTAGGGAATTTGCTGTAGATCTCCCAGTAGTAACACCTGACTTTTCAAGATGCATGCTGCTAACAGCGCTTAAAACCAAGCAAGTAGAACATGTTGGTGGGGTGCGTGCAAAAGAGAGGAACCAAATGTCCCAGAAGAAACAGAGAAAATATCCTTGGTCTGGTATCTACTACATCCTCCAGAGGATCTCTCTCCTCACTCCAACCCCCACTTTACAGATATAATAATCCTTTTCTTCTTCGTTGGCTCCTTTCCAGAAGCTCACCCATGAGCAAAAAGCCAACGGAACGGAATGTTTACGGGATCAAATAATTGCATATTTAAGACACTTGAGCAGGTTACAGCTGGGTCTAGCATGTGAGTCCAGCCTGCCGCTCTTAATAGCAGAGGAGGTTTATTCTAGCATGGGTTTGCAAAGAGAGGCATCACGACAAGCACTCGCTTACATTAACCGCAACAGCTTCGCAGGGACTTGTTGACATTGCAAGCTGAGTGTGGTTTAATGTGGAGTATAGGGAAGCTGATTTAACAGCAGCTGTTTGGCAGAATCTTCACAGAAAACATCTGGGAATCACTACAGACGTCACCTAAAGTTGTGTGCGGGTCAAGCTACGTTGCTATGACTAGAATATATATTATTCAAGCACTAGGCCCAGCTCACATGTCGTGGCGAAATAGTTAAGGGGTCTACCATGAATACAGAGATTGCTGTTGCTTCTCCCCTGTGGTTTACCATGCCAAGCAAACACAGACACTGTAAACATTTAATAAAGTGGGTCATTTGTCCAAAGACCCATTGCAAAAGTATCCAACTGCTTCTCCTTATAATCCCAACAAGGACACACAGTTGACCACATATTTTGACATTCGTTTCTTAATACAAAAGAATACAGGTCTATTAATTCCAAGTAATGTCAGACTTCTAACAGTGCCATCGTATGCATATTTATTCAAAAGTAAGACCTGCTGAGTTCAGTGGGGTTCCCTTCCAAGGAAGTATGCATAAGATAGCAGCCTCAATCTATCTTTGTAAGTAAATTGATTTAACCTGTTATAGCTCCATTTCTTTTTAAAAGTGGGGCAGTTAGGTAATTTTACACTCTAGAAGTACCCATGTTTTTTTTTATGGGAGTTCCAATTCTTCAGAAGCCAGTTCTGCTGTATTTGGGAGTTCTCTTGCTCACCCTTGGTAGAAAAGGAAGCAGGCTACAATCCTAAAGACACCTACTAGGGAGTAAGATCCATTAAACAAAATGGGACTTACTTGTGAGTAAACATATAGAGGCTTGTACTGTCATGCTGTAAGTATATACAGTACAAACTTAATTGGGAGTAAGAGTCACTTAACTCGATGAATCTGACTTCTGAGTACACATGTACAGGGTTGCACTGTCAGAAAAATAGGGTTTTTTGTATTCATCAAATTGGATAGAAAAAATTGAAACCTAAACAACATGAGTCTTTTTTAAAAAAAATCTATTGCTGATGTGAAGATAACATTCTGAGAAATCTCATTTTGATTAATATTTCTCACTTTATACATATTTACATGACACAAACTAATGGTTTGCGATAATGCTGTTTAAAGTTCCTATTGCTCCCATTACCTCACAATTGGTTTGAACAGGAGTCTTAAACTTAATTCACTTGTTTTCATCATTGCAAACAGACTATTATTTAAGAAAATGTGCTACTAAATGCCAGAACGTTTTAAGAAGAGTCTGTAAAAACAAGCAGCAATTTGAATTCATATGGCAGATCTGTTTTCCTATATGAAAAAGGAATATAGCTTGCATAGCCCCAACACTGCAGCCCTTCCTTTCCAGTGTACAATAGCCAGGTGCTTCTATTTGAAGCAAAATACACGATGTGTTTATGGAATGCCATCTACCACAGCTGCTTGTGGGTTTCTTGGGCAATGGGGCAATTTATGATGAAGGGCAGGCTAATACTGTAATATTTTAAACAAATAAACTAAATAAGCATGGCACTTATATTCAACTAAGTTTTTTGCCCACGAAAATCAATGGTCCCAAGTTAGTCATGTGCATTAATTTCATTGGCTTTGCCCTGAATACGATTAATGTTGGATGCAATGTACAGGCTATTCAGGGTGCAGAGTTCCATGCACACATCTTTGCCCAGCTTTGCTTCCAGCTGTGGCTCCTCACGTTGCACTGGGTGCTACAAGGGTCTTTGGGTTTTCCTTAGCAACTTTTCAGAATGCTCACAGGGCTGGGAGTGCAATTCAAAATGTCTTGGGGTGCAGAGGAATTGCAGTTATGTGGATCCTGGCCAGTATGTGCAATACAAATGGGCCAACACTGAGAAATTATATTGGCTTTGGAGTATGCTGTAGGTGCTGTCATATGGCTTTAAAGGAAATGGGCCTAATATAGTAACAAAAACCCAACAACCTTGAATCTGGGTTTTGAAATATATTCATACATTTCTAATATTATAAATAGGAAGACACACCTGGCAACCTTGGCATGTACCTGACCCCTTTCAGCCAGTTTTGCCCAAAGCTTGGAACCAATCTGTGACTCCAGTTTGTAAATCTGGATCTGCCTTGATCCAGTCAGAACTGATCTAGACCTGGCCCAACCAATCCAAATCATAACGAAATAATAAAAATAACATGTGGATAACAATAAAAATAAAATAATTGTGCAACCCTACTAGGATAGAAAACGCACGTTGTTTCTTATAGTTAGTGTAAATAATAATAACAATAACAACAACAACAACAAATTCTTAGGAACGAGAAGAGAATTTTATAAAAAATAAAGCAGACAACAAACGAAAAGGATAGGATTGAGATTGACTGGTAAAAGGTAGAAAACATATATACGATAAACAAATGCCAACAGCCCCACCAAACACCTTCTGACAGACAGAACTTACAAAAGAGTTCTGCATTTTAAGACTCTCTGCCTCCTCACAAAGCACAATAATTGGATATGTTTGGGTAGGTTGAGCATATTCTAACCCTGCAGCTCTTATTAAGCAAAGTTTAGCTACTTCCCTTAATGTCTGTGAATGGAGAGTGTTGGTTTGGGTGAGATCAGAGGTGCTGTCTTGTGCCCAAAGAGGATGGGGCATACATCACATAATGACGCATCATCAGAGGGGGACAAGCACAGTGTGGCTTCCTCTCTTGCACTCAGGAGCAGCCAGCCACTGAACCACACCAGAATCAATCTCCTCGACCCCCTCAACATTGAGGGGGCCTGACCCCCTGACAGCATATATTGAGGGGGCCAAAGACCCCTCTGCCTCTAGGAGTTGGTCACCTTGGTGAGATCATTCTAGATGACAACTTTTCGGAGTTGCACTTCTGACTTTCTGAGGGACTGTATTGAGCTACAGATCTGCACAAAGCTGTATAAATTGATTCAGCACAAGCTAACGCCCCTGCAATGATTTGCAGCTAGCCCGATCTGGACAGGGTACAAATTGGCCCAATTCAGTTTTGGATTCAGCCAAATCTGGTGCACAGCCTTACTTTTGCTAGCATTAAAACAGAATGTGGGCTATCCTCTGTTTTCAGAAAGATGCAAAACCCTTCCTTCTTTTCAGCGTAGCTCAGTTGTAGAGCAGTTTCCATGCATGCAGAAGGTCTCAGGTTCCATCTCCAGCATCTCCAGGTAGGACTAGTTTAAAACTCAGGAGATCCTCTCTATGTTGACAACACTGAACTGAATGGACCAATGGCATGCTTTATAGTATAAGGCAGCTTCCTACGCACACTGGATTCTTGGCAGAAACGCCGTCTCTGTACAAGTGTGGAAACAAGGTCTATGGTACGAATGTGCTCTGAGTGAAGCAGCAATCCTTTTTATCCACTGTGAATTTGCCATCTTTCAATTTAATTATACGTCCCCTTGTTCCTGTGCTTTGAGACATAGAAGAAAAGAGCATCTCCCAACCTGTCCTCAGTACCATTCATCACTTTCTATACATTTATCATGTCTTCTCTTATTTGTCTTCCTCCCAGAGCTAACTATCTCCAGCCTTTTGGACCCCTCGTTGAAGATGGTTTTCCCAGGCCCAGAGTAATTTCCTTTGTAGTTGCCGCTGTTGTTACCTATCTAAACTTCTTCCTAAGCAGCAATATCCCTTTCTTAGGTGAACTGCAACACAAGGAATTTCAGTAGAAAACAAATAACTGTTTCTCTAATGGCATTTTCAATGTGCACTTATTATATACCACATCTCTTTTGTGTGTATGTCCTTGATAACTCAGATTCATTTTCGGAAAGTGAGCAGAGAGAAGTCTCTGAAGAACACTTTAACTGACAATGCTTTGTCCTCCTCAGCTGAGTTTAGCAGTGGAATAGAACAAAAAGATAGAGACAGACAGATATTTTAAAATGTGGTGAGAAAGGTTATGATACACATATTGCTGCATTCCGAAGGCGTTCATTTTCAGACAGAAGATGTGTATTTGAAATCAAACCACCTCCGCCATGCTTTGAAAGGCTGTGTTTGAACATAACATTAAGCTATGGCTTATGATTGTAGGAACAAGACTAGGTGAGCCTTGGGCTCATGTGCTGCCCCTTCTCTAGTGTAGCCTTCAGCAAATCAGAAACTTTCACTTCCAATTAACTACAGTTTAGTGTTACATCCAAATCCCATGCTGTGATTAATCTCAACATTTGTTAATTGAAACCAGTCACCTTCATAAAGGTTTGAAGTGGGCTTGTGTTTTTTTTAAAGAAATATTTATTAAAGTTTTACAAAATCATGAATACAAAAACACATGAAAAGGGAAATACATGAAAAAAGAAAAAATACATGAAAAAAGAAAGAAAAAAAATAGAAAGTAAAAGATACAACATACAAAAGACATAAAAAAATAAGAAAAAATTAAAAACAAATCCGTTTTTCATAACTTTAAACTCCTTTGCTTATTTCTTTGACCTCCTCACACCTCCCCTTTTTGTATTCCCATTTACCTAATCAAGTCAGCAAATCCTTACCCTCTTTCATTTACCTTGTCCAAAATTTGCAATGACTGAAACAAGAATAACATTTTTGGCAATACATTCATCTTTATAGCTGCAATTCGACCCAACAAGGAAAGCTTCAAATTTGACCATATTTCCAAATCTTTTTTCACTTCTGTCCAACATTTCTCATAGTTATCTTTAAATAAATTTAAATTCTTAGCAGTCATATTAACCCCCAGATATTTTACTTTCTTAACTAATGTTAAACCTGTCTCCTTCTGAAACCTCTCTTTCTCCATTGGTGTTAAATTTTTTTCAAGAACTTTAGTTTTTGACTTGTTCAGCTTAAATCCTGCCACATGACCAAATTCTTGAATCAGTTCTAATACTCTTTTCGTACTAGATTCTGGCTCCTGTAACGTCAAAACTAGGTCATCTGCAAAAGCTTTCAATTTGTATTGTTTGGCTCCGACCTGAATCCCTTTAATCAGACGGTCCCTTCTAATCATATTTAGCAAAACCTCCAGGACCGAAATAAAAAGCAATGGGGAAATTGGGCAGCCTTGTCGTGTACCTTTCTCTATCTTAAATTCCTCTGTCATCACATTATTAACTATTAACTTAGCCTTTTGTTCTGAGTAAATTGCACTTATACCATTTTCAAACCCTTGGCCTACCCCCATTCCCTGAAGATTTTTCTTCATAAAATTCCAAGAAATATTATCAAAGGCTTTTTCCGTGTCTATAAAAATTAAAACTGCTTTGGTATTAATGTTCACTTGCAGCTTCTCCAAAATGTTAATTATATTCCTCGTATTGTCAGACAAATGTCTACCTGGGAGAAAGCCAGCTTGGTCTTTATGTATCTCTTCAACTAGTACCTTTTTTAATCTGTTAGCCAAAATATCAGCAAAAATTTTGTAATCCACATTAAGCAGGGATATGGGGCGGTAGTTCTTAAGTTGTGTCTTTTCAGACTCAGTTTTTGGTATGAGTGTAATGTAAGCTTCCTTCCACGACTCTGGCGCCTTTTTCCCCTCCAAAATTTCATTGCAAACCTCCTTTAGTGGCTGAATTAACCAATCTTTCAAAGATCTATAGTATTTGGAGGTTAGGCCATCCGGCCCTGGAGATTTACCCAACTGCATGTTCTGAATGGCTCCTTCCACCTCCTGGTCTGTGATTTTATGGTTCAACATTACCGTATTTTTCGCTCTATAGGACGCACTTTTCCCCCTTCAAAAATGAAGGGGAAATGTGTGTGCGTCCTATGGAGTGAAGACGCCATAGCCCTGCGACCCTCTCCCAGCTGGAGAGGTAACGCGGGGCTATGGCAGGAGCCTCTATAGCCGCGTGTCACCTCTCCAGCCGGGAGAGCGCGCACGGGGCTAAAGCAGCCCCCCGCGACCCTCTCCAGGCTGGAGAAGTGACACACGCCTATGGCAGGGGCCTCCATAGGCGCGCGTCACCTCTCCAGCCGGGAGAGCGCGCGCGGGGCTAAAGAAGCCATAGCCCCGCGACCCTCTCCCAGCTGGAGAAGTGACGCGTGACTATGGCAGCAGCCTCTCTGCTGCGCCTTTCCGCTGCTCCCTGACCTGCTCTTTGGGGCTGGTGGTGGGCTTCCCCCCGCCAGCCCCAAAGAGCAGGTCGAAAGGAACCTGAAGCCTGGAGAGCAAGAGGGGTCAGTGCACACCGACCCCTCTCACTCTCCAGGCTTCCAAGGTAGCCGCCTGAATGCACCTTAAACGGCACCTTGTTTTAGAGCGGGAAAACAAGAGGGGGAAAATTTTCCCACTCTCTGCGCAGCGCCTCCTGCCGCTTCACTGAAGGGGTGCTGGGCAGAGAGCGGAAGAATTTTCCCCCCTTGTTCTCCCCCCTCTAAAACAAGGTGCGTCCTATTGTCCGGTGCGTCCTATGGTGTGAAAAATACGGTATCTTATTTTCTTGAGAGATTTTTTGTAATCCATTTGTTCTTAAAAATTGGTCTAATTCAGTCTCTTTCTATGGCCCTTGTGTATATAGTTGTTTAAAATATCTCTGGAAGCATTTTCTAATCTCCAATGGATTCTGTATGTTCTTTCCTTCCACATCCAGATTTATAATGGTGTTTAGTTTTTGCCTTCTTTTCATCTGCCAAGCTAGCAGTTTCCCACATTTATTAGCCGATTCAAATGTCTTTTGTCTCATCTGCTTAATTTTCCATTCTACTTCCTGAATTATCATTTTCATATATTGTACTTGATATAACTTTATTTCTCTCAGAATCTCTTGCGACTTTGGTTTCACTCTTAATTTCTTCTCTCCTTCTTTTATTTTTTCCAGGATTTTATCTTTTTTCTCATTTTGAATTCTCTTCTTTATTGCGTTCTGTTGAATCAGAAACCCTCTCATGACCGCTTTGCTTGCGTCCCAGATTATTCTTTTTTCAACCGTAGTATTCAAATTTATCTCAAAATAGTCTCTCAAGATTTTTTGGGCCTTCTTGGTAACCTCTTGATCTCTAAATAAGGTGTCATTCATCCTCCATCTGAAAGAACCGATTGGTGTTAGTTTCATCTCCATCTTCACCGCATTATGGTCGGAGCAAGTTTTTGGGCAAATTTCCACTTTTCGAGTCTTAGGTGCCAGTCCTCTAGTTATCCATATTTGGTCAATTCTTGTCCATGTCATTTTGGCTTCAGAGAAGAATGTTCCCTCTCTTCCAAGGGGGTTCTTAGTTCTCCAGATGTCAATCAAGTCCATATTGTAAGTCAATTCAAAAAAGTTTTTTGGTAGTCTGCCATCTTTAGTTACAACCTGTCTCTGCGACTTGTCCATATTTGTAGATACCACTCCATTCATATCTCCCATCATAATGATGTTGTAGTCCATATAGTCCAACAATGTCTCATGCAGTTTCTTGAAGAATTCAGATTTCCCCTCATTTGGTGCATAAACTCCTACAATCAAAAATTTTTCTCCTTGTGATTGAATCTCAATTGCCACAAATCTTCCTTGTTCATCTTTAAAAACAAATTTCGGTGATAGGCTCTCTTTGGCATAAATAACAACTCCTCTCTTTTTAACCTTGTCCGATGAGATAAACTCTTGACCCAATCTTTTATTAATCAATACTTTCCTGTGTAGCCTTATCACATGTGTTTCCTGTAAACAAATTAAGTCCAATTGTTCCTTTTTCAATAAATGAAAGACTTTCTTCCTCTTCTCCGGGGAATTAAGTCCATGAATGTTCCAACTTAAAAATTGCAGAGACATGGTGTGGTTATTCTATTCTCCTCCAACTGCTCCCAAAAGTTCTTTTTCTGACGGTGGTATCCCTTTTTTTTGTTTATCCAATCCCAAAGGTGGTGGTGCTATGTCTCGTACTCCTGATCTTAAGGCTCTTAACTCTTCTAGAACTTCTTTTTGCAGGTCTTCTTCGTGATCTCTCAAAAAATTTCCCTTGTCTTCCACTGATCTTATTTTAAACTTTTTCCCTTTAAAGGTAAAAGATAGTCCCTGAGGGAATTCCCACCTAAAAGCAATTCCGTTTCTTCTCAGTAGGGCCACCAGATCTCCGTAGTTGGTTCTAAGATCCAATAGATGTTTCGGAATATCCTTAAAAATCTCGACTCTCGAATCGTTAATTTCCAAAGTCTTCTGGAAGTGCGCACTCAATGTCTCTCTCTCCTTTCATTCGAAGGGTCACCAAACAGTCTCTCACCCTGTTTTTCCTCCCTCCTCTTCCGAGTCTGAACGCACTTACTATCTTAAAGTCTTGCTCCACCTCCAAATTCCAAAATTTCCCAAATTCCTGCGTAAGATAGTCACTTAGGTTTTCTTTTTCTAGTTCCGGTACTGCCCTGATCCTCAGATTGGTCTGTTTCTCCCTCAGTTCAATCATAGACAGAAGTGACTGATGGTCTCCAATCTGCTTGCGCATCGGTTTTATTTCTTCCTCTACAGCCACTGCTTTTTCTTTTAATTCCTCAGATATTTTTCAATTGGACGCAGATTCTTCCAGCAATTTTTCAATAGATTCTGTATTGGAATTCACTTTCTGTCCCAGATTATTAATACTGACAGTATTCCGGTCTATTTTAGTAGATTGTTCAGTAACTTGTTTGCTTAGGCCTTCCAATTTTTCATAAATTTTATTTAACACTGAAGTAAAATCCCCTTCTGAAGCCATTTCCTTTGGACCAGCTTGTGCAAAATCTTCCCCCTGTGTCACAGGAGGGCCGGGAACAGATGGTCTACGTTGCTGGGAAACTGCGCTGGGCTGCTGTACTCTAGCCTTGCCCGATCTTGTTGTCCTTTCAGTCATCACACTTTTGTCTATGAGTCAAGGTCGATCCCACGGTCAATTCTTGCCGTGGAAAATCCCCAAAGTCAAGAATGGAAAAATCCCCCAGCTGAATGTGCAATTTCAATGTTTCTCTAGGGGGACACTGTAACAGTCATTGAAGTTAAAATAAAGAGTCTTTTCCTGCTTTCCAAAGTCCCCCTCCAGAGAGCAAGCAACAGTTTCAAATCCAGAGAAGACCTTCAACAAGTATCACCTTTGCAGAGTTAACCATTAAGAAGTTACAATGTCTATAAATAGTGCAACTCACAGTGCAACAATTCTAGTGGATCTGGCAGTCCGTTCCCAGGAGTTAGGTAATTGTCTCTATTTTATCCACAAATGGAAGAGTCACTTTTCCCTCTCCCCCCCCTCTCCTGCAGCCTTTTACTTTGATGTTCGGATTTGGAGCTTTTAAGACACCGCTCTCCAGGTTTTAGCTTAAAGAGTATTTGCTTTTGAACTGTATACAGAAACGGAAGATGGACTTCCTGTTTACGCCTTCCCGCTTCAGTGCCAAATTTATCCTTTTCCCCCCTCCTTTAAGTCTCAATTTTTAACTTCACCTACTCACGGGTAGTTGTTTTGCAGCCGAATTGTCACAGGAAAAAGGTCAGCGCTCTCTGGCAACAGCTGTGCGGCTTCACCCCACGGAAGGAGCGATCGACTCTCAGCACCGCGCCAAACTCCCGTTACGCTCCGGAGCCCCTTACGGGGTCCCTTCGCTGATCCGGGGGGCGCTACCGGTGCCCGCCGAGTCCCACGGTCACAGGCTTCTCCTGCCTGTGATTTTTGTAAGGGTCTCCGCTTCGCCGTAGCGGACAGACCCGTTTTCCACGGAGCTTCCCCCTCTAAGCTAGAAGGAGACCGCCATTGCCATTGGCGCCGCCTCCGGAAGACTGAAGTGGGCTTGTTTCAACAAGCCAGAGTAAAGTCTAACCACAGTCATGTGGGTTTGGGCATAACACTAAACTGTGATTTTTAAAAATGGAAGTTTCTGATCGCTTCCTCACAGCTGCACCAGAGAGCAAGTGAAACATATAAACAGACCAGAGATGAAATAGCCTATACTGTACATCTATTGTCAGGCCTATGTGGACATTATATAGTTTATTGCTATGGGAATGGAACTTGCGTGACCCATGATTTTCAGTGTTGTGGTAGCCCCTTGGAGATACAACCACATAGATATTATTCCAAGTAGTAAGCTGTCTACATAATGCAGCTCCCCACACAGTTCCAGTGACTTTCATGAAGAAAGGGTTGCTTGGTGTTGTAAAAATCACTGCGATTGCATGGAGGTATGCTTCACAGATGTGGCTTGCCATATGGAAAAGCTGCCATATGGTTGCATTTTCATTCTAAGTACCCTTCCACATTGCAGGTTGCATGTGTGAATCAAGTTTTAAAGCAATCCAATTTCCTCCTAACATTGTGTCTCACTTTATAGCTGTCTGTGTTTCAAGTCAACAATATGTTCATCTAAGTATGATAGTGTGGTTTCAAGTTGCACTACCATTGACTCATCTGGGCAGAGGGAAAATTAGACTGCAACTGTTCCTGCAAAATAGTAGCCCATGGCAGCAGGCTTTATAAAACTGACCAGAAGAAGCTGTGGAACAAAAGCAGGCCCCTGTACCCATTTTCATATCTGACTGCCCGTCCACCTTGTTTAAAGCTGATAATCATCTGGATAACTGTATGATTTTTAATGTAATTTTATTTTTGTCCATCTTCCTGGTATCTATTGACCATTTGAATATGGCCATGTCATTTATAGGTAAATTTAACATAATTCTTTCCTTTCCCTCCAACTAGATACTATTTTGAAAGGTCTATTGTAGCACATCACAGATTAAACAAAGAAGCAGCTGTAACTGAACCAGCAGAAAGGGAATAATCCCGCAAGTCCCCTCTGTATGCATTCCCAAGGTGAACTAGATGGACTCTAAAGAAAAATGTGTATTTTAATAACTTTTAAATCCCCATCGCTCTGACACTAGCTTCAAAACAAACAGCAAAAGAGGTTCGAGAAAGCACTGCAACCTTTTCAATATTCTTCATTAAACTCCACCATGTATGGCCCCCAGAGTGAATTGCATCATCAAATCAATGGCACCAAAGCCAGCTCTGATTTATGAAAGACCTCACCATGCCGTCTTCATATACTATTTATTTAAGCACCAAAATGTCTTACCTATAGATCCCTAAGTAATTACACACTGAGAAGACTCACACAGTGCAGCTTTTCAAGCGATGGAGGTGGGCATTTCAGAAACAAAAAGACTTTTCACAACTGAATTCAGGCTTATACTATAGACTTTTAGGCACATTTTGCTTTGGGTTTTTAACAGCTTGGGCGAATTAAAAGAAAAGGCAGCTATAAAAAAAGGGGGGGACAGTGTGTACGTATTTTCATCACAGTACAGAGTAGGGTAGAATCCTGAGATGGGGGCCACCATAAATAGTAACTACATCTCTTCTAACCTGGTCACTAAGCAATAGTCCTCTTTCTCTCCTGCTTTGCTGCAACCGCTGCCCCCCTCCCACTTGTCCTGTTCATCTTACTTAGATTAAAAACTCTGTGGGCACAGGACCATGCAATGCCTTTGTTCTCTACAGCACCTAGCACACAGTTGGCATTAAATATGCACTGGTTTCTCCTCCCCCACACCACCACTGCCATGAAAATGTTATTAGCTTTTTAGTACCTGTTTCAAAAGTGGTTATAAGAACATGCTCCCAAAAGCCAGAAGATTCAGAGAATATTTCTGCGCCCTGGCACTACAGAAAATATATGGGATCAACATGGGACAAAGAAGAACATTTTGGCTCAATTTATGAGAGCCAATTCATTCCAGCACTGGAGACAAGGGTTCATGCTGAGCATATGTACAATATCTTTTTACCTATTTGTGCACAACACAATAACAACTTCTTCTTCTTCTTCTTCTTCTTCTTCTTCTTCTTCTTCTTCTTCTTCCCTCTTGCTATTCTTTGGGATCAGTGCAGCAACAATTGCTTCTATAGCAGCTGATTTTAGCTGAACCCCATACTTCATTTAAACTTAACCCAACGGATTGAGACAAATGAAAATTGGTTTCATTTTTTTAAGGTGCAACAATCCACAAAGCCTACCCCACACCCAGTGTTCACATGTCTGAATGTGTATGACCATTTAAAGAGTTGGAACTAATGGAATGGCTGTGCTTCCTCACCATTACTCCTTCAGGCAAAGCACCTCCATTTCAGATTTCCAGAAGAAACAGGACAATCCCATCAATTCTTCCGAGGTCTTGTAGTGCTTTTTTAAATGTTCAAACAATTGGTTCTATAAGCATGGACTCCAATAACATCACCTACTAACATGCTCGTCCATCAACGTAGAAATAGCAATAACTCCTTTTCTCTCATAACTAGAAAAACCACACTGTATTTATCAACTTTTAAACGGAACTTGCCAACATGTCATTTTCTTGATTAGTTTAAAATGACAGACTCCCTGGTATAATAGAGGTCTACAATACTCTCAGTAATGGACAATTCCTGGAGACTAATCGTTTCCAGGAAATGTGAATGCTTTGTAAAAGGCACTACTTCATACTTGGATAAAAAGAAAAGTTGTATCACAATTGTTGAGTGGGCTTCCTGATGGCTTCACTTTGTCCATTTTTGTTGTTGTCTAAAGTGCTATTCTTTTTCGTCAAACAGGCTCGCACTCAGTTGGTTTTACATGATTTTAAACCATCTTCACAGGGCTAGCACTAGCAAGGAGGATATAATCAATTTGATCCTCTAAACATTTATGGCTCTATGAATCTCAAGCAGATGCTTTTGAAAGGTAAACATAACAGCACAAGGTAGCCCCGCAGAATCAGATCACGTCCCTCTAGTTCGAAATCTGGATTCCTACAGTGTCCAGCCAGATAACTCCAATAAGCTAAGTTCTCAAGAAGTTATCAGGCTGCTCCACTGCTCTGCCACATATAGCTTCATACAGCCTTCACGGCTAATAGTCGTGGAAAGACCACTCCTCCATTAATTTGTCCAATCCCCTTCTAAGTTGGAGGTCACCACCACATCTTGAGACAGTTCATTCCACAAGTTATGTATGTGTTGAACAAAAAAGTATACAATATGCAGTTTTCACTGTCCAACGTTTAAAATTGTCTCACCCCCTCATAGCTTTTCTTCCTGTAGGGTTTAAAACACAAATGTACACTTTGAACCCCACAGGGGGAAAGCTACCTGGAGAGTAATTTAGAACAGAGAAATTGTGCACAAGGAAAAGGTTAAGTACCCTGCCCACCCCCCTGCCGCTTCTATGCTCTAAATCCACCCACATCCATATGTATGCTTTTTCTTTTTTAAAAAAGCATCAGGACTCTGTTACATGCTTTTGTATAGAATGTGTACTTAGCTCCAACAGTTATTGGAAATGCCACATATTCCTTGACTTTCAATCAAAGCCACCACCTTTGCTCTGAGATCTGAATTTGTTCCACTATATTCAAATAGCTTTTGATTTTTTTTTGCCACTTTAAGAAAAAAGCTGGACAGATAAGAAGGCTTCACTGTTAAGAGCTGAGCACTATATCCTGGATATATCTCATTAAGTGTTTTTTAAAGTACGTCTGCATGGTGTGAAAATATGCTGCAAGTCTGAAAGGCTTAATAGGGCTAATTACCACTTCCAAATATATTCAGATTTTAAAATCTCGTTGGGCAGCATCCAACACACAGCTGAGAGCACTTGTGAGATATGTAGCCAAACCCTATACACGTTAACCTGGAGGCAAGTCTGGACTCAAGGGCATCCTGATCTGGACTCAAGGGCATCCTGATCAAATTTGCAGATGACACCAAACTGGGAGGGGTGGCTAACACCCCAGAGGACAGGATCACACTTCAAAACGACCTTGACAGATTAGAGAACTGGGCCAAAACAAACAAGATGAATTTCAACAGGGAGAAATGTAAAGTATTGCACTTGGGCAAAAAAAATGAGAGACACAAATACAAGATATTATACATGGGGGCATCTTATAGATGGAAAAATATGGTATATAACACAGTGCAGTCAACCAACAAAGTTTTCGACTTTCAGTTGGGTGGGCCAACAGTCCCTCTGTTAGGATGATAAAAGCATATAAATTTAATTCACACATTCCAAATTGCCAATGAAATGTTGATGTGGTGTGTAGATGCACCTTTTTTTATTCAGGTTTATGGGGTAGAATGATGTCGTCTGGCTTTTATTGACTGGATTCTTGCTATCTGCTTTGGGTTCTGTTTCATTTTTTTTAAAAAAAATATTGTCTGAATTGTTGTAAGTAGAATAATTTCTATTTGATTTCTGATATATATTTTAATGTTTTTATTTATTTCACGATACATTTCCCATCAAAATAATATTTGATATTGTTTTGAGAGCCTTCACTCAGATTTCTGAATTGCAAACATCTTTTCGAATTCAGTTTTCTCTCTCTCAAATTAGCACATTTAAAATTAAATTTCCAATTTGGAAAGATACAAAATTTGACTGCTTGTTACTCATTTTCTAAACCTGCTCAAATGATGTTAGATCTTCAACAACAGCAGCAGCAGCAACAACAACAAAAAAGACAACGTTAAATATATGGGTAGAAAAATACTGTTATAATTGTCCAGTATTATACACCCATATCCCTTTGCACATAAGGAGATAATGTTCCTTTCAGGAGACTCCATATATTTAAAACTAGAGGTGGAAATGTATGCAAATATTCTTCCAACACTTGAACTCTATAAGCTGCCCAAGGGAATTTTTTTTAACTCTTTCAATACAATTGCTTGTTTTAGTTCCGTCTGCCTAAGTTTAACTACCTTCAAAAGCCATGGAAGCCTTGCTAACAAATTACAGTGGTACGCTTCAGGTTACATACACTTCAGGTTACAGACTCCGCTAACCCAGAAATAGTACCTCAGGTTAAGAACTTTGCTTCAGGATGAGAACAGAAATCGTGCTCCTGCGGGGCGGCGGCAGCAGGAGGCCCCATTAGCTAAAGTGGTGCTTCAGGTTAAGAACAGTTTCAGGTTAAATACGGACCTCTGGAACAAATTAAGTACTTAACCCGAGGTACCACTGTAGCTACTTGATACTAAACCAAGGAATTTGGAGTCTGCTGTAACAAATTTTGAACATTTAATAAACACTCCCATCCTGAAACTCTGGAAACTTGACTGTGGTGTACTGCGTTCAGGCAGAGAATGTGTGGCTAAAAACTGCTGGTACTCTCATAAACACATAATTTGCAGATATTTTGTAGATTTACCATAAAGAGGATGTCATGACATAGGAGGGCACCTGAGAAATGTGGACTACTGGATTATTATTTTTTTAGTAGGCTGATAAATTGTAAGGGTCACCAGTTATCCCGATAGTATTAAATGGCTTGCAGAGACTTGCCATTACAGAGCACAAAATTATGTTGGTGATTCATAGTTCTGCTAAGTAGTAGTTAGTTTGTTGCTGTCAGTGAAGAATTTATCAGTTCTCTGTATACAACATATGACATTGTAAGGGATTGTGAAAATACATTTTAGTATCTGCTCTCCTTAACACTATTCATAGGCAGTCAAATGACTATGAATCATGTTCAGCAGAATAAATAGTTTTAAAACCCACTATTCTGGCAGCGCAGTCCTAACCATGACAACTCAGAATAAGTCCTACTGAACTCAACAGGACTTATTCCCAGGTAAACTGGATTACGATGACAGCCTTATTTACATACATCACCTGCTATCCCTAAAACACTTTATAAGTTTGCTAACATGTACTGTACAATTAGTATGTTAAAGGTAAAGGGACCCCTGACCATTAGGTGCAGTTGGAGACGACTCTGGGGTTGCGGCGCTCATCTCGCTTTACTGGCTGAGGGAGCCGGCATACAGCTTCCGGGTCATGTGGCCAGCATGGCTAAGCCGCTTTTGGCGAACCAGAGCAGCACACAGAAACGTTGTTTACCTTCCCGCCGGAGCAGTACCTATTTATCTACTTGCACTTTGACGTGCTTTCGAACTGCTAGGTTGGCAGGAGCAGGGACTGAGCAACGGGAGCTCACCCTGTTGCGGGGATTCGAACCGCCGGCCTTCTGATCGGCAAGTCCTAGGCTCTGTGGTTTAACCCACAGCGCCACCCGTGTCCCAATTAGTATGTTGTTGTTGTTGTTTAGTCGTGTCCGACTCTTCGTGACCCCATGGACCAGAGCACGCCAGGCATTTAGTATGTTACACATACACAATTGAGTACTTCGTGTTTTGGATGTTTTGTCTGAATGCACTGCGATAGTCGAACACAGCAGTTGTAAACAAGGAGCTGAGAGGAGTGATATAGTGGATCTATCACCACTTCTGAAGCCTTACTGCTTTGTACCAGCTGGGAAGAAGAAACCCCCCTTTCTTCTTTTTGGCTACGTCAACTCCAAAACTGGGCTCCTGTTTGGATCTCCCTCCTTCAGGGTTCACTGCTAGCTGTAAGTGGGGACCCACCACCCTCAGCCATCAACATGGGGGAGAGAAACCTACATGGTAAGACTCCCAAACTCCCAATGAGGTGTGTGTGTGTTTGTGTGCGTATGATTGTGCTCTAATGGTATGAAATCATGCTGCTGTATTGTATTTCCTCTAAAGTGTACCTATCTCAGTAGCGCCAATCTCCTGCCCTTTCAAGTTGCAAAGAGTATTAAAGAGCAATGGAAAAAGCTTGCCCTATATACCACCACTTCAGTCCATTTTAATTAATGTGGAACAATCGGCACTATGCTCGCAATCGTGAATGTTGCTTACAATTGCACTCCATATTTGACACAATTGAAAGCTTTACTTCCAATGCAGTGGCGGACCAATATGGTTTAAGGCTAAAGCCCCCAAACCAGATCCCAATCAGGGCACCTGCACCTTTTATTCTCGCTCTCCCTCTCTGTTTTTAAAAGGCATTCGCATAATTGTTAACTGCATGAATGGTGTCACATCTAGTGTGCTCTTTACATCAGAAAATCATTGGGGTGGGGGAGGGGGGTTTGTCCAAAGATAACTTGCAAGTGTTGAGGCATAACTGTACCTGTTGCTCTTGATCATATTATTCTATCCCTCGGGCTCTAGGAAGGTTATGAGTAGGGCTGACATAAAATTACTTATTTAGTTTCATGTCCATTTTCATCAGTCTCAAAAAGCGCATCCCCCAAGTGATTTTTCATTGCTTCCTACAAACATATATTCACGTTCAGCACCTTTTTCTTCCCAAGCTGCTACT
Source organism: Podarcis raffonei (assembly GCF_027172205.1). Classification (NCBI taxonomy): domain Eukaryota; kingdom Metazoa; phylum Chordata; class Lepidosauria; order Squamata; family Lacertidae; genus Podarcis; species Podarcis raffonei. The sequence continues at coordinate 13,555,463 of NC_070613.1, forward strand.
TATGCTTGGAACCATTACCCTTTTCTTCACAATATGACACCAGAAACTTCTGTAAACAAAACCATATGGGTTGCTACAGCCAATCAGATCAGACAGCAGCAAAGGCCAATGAGGCCAAGCGCTATAAGGACAAACAGGAAAAATGACAACGAGAAGACATTGCAGCCAGGAGAGGGTCAAAGAGCACCCAGACAATGCAAATGTGAGAGGATGGTGAGTAATAATAATAATAATAAATACTAATGGATGACTATATCTTCTTCCTTGGCGATCACTGGTAGCTGAGTAAGATTGTCTTCCATAAACACGGTTTTAACAATGAGTCCGTAAGTTACTGTGGAGGCCCATTCTGGATCCACATGTCCTTCCACAGTGGGGACATTGGTTTCCGGGAGGGAGTTGATCACAGTGTGGATTTGCCAAGCGTGCCTTCCTCTTGGCACGTTTCTCCCTTGTGTCCTGAGTTCGAGTGCCTTCAAAGCCCATGGCACCTTTGGTAAAGGCTGTTCTCCAATTGGAGACAAGTGCTCACAGAGAGGTGTTTCCCAATTGTTGGTGTTTATACTACATTTTTAAAAATTTGCCTTGAGACAGTTTTTAAAGCTCTTTTGCTGACCACCAGCATTATGCTTTCCATTTTTAAGTTCGGAATAGAGTATTGCTTTGGAAGACGATAATCAGGCATCCGCACTATATATGTATATTTTCAAAAAGCAGAATGTTATTTTTCAAAACATTCCACCTAATATTTTGTTCCTGCGATTAAATGCTCTCTCTGTCCTGCAGAGGGGAAGGCTTAAGGTTGTCTTCTCCATGTGCAGTGCAAGTATACTTCTGGATATCAGATGTAGCGGCAAACAAGCAAAAGCTTCATTTCCTGCCCTGCTTGCAAACACCCAGTGACTTTGCTGGTTAAACAGAAACAGAAGGTTGGACTGTGACGCAGCAAGGGAACCACATTCTGATCAAATCAGTATTTTATTATTTATTTGAAAAGGTATGAACTTCTTCTTCTTCTTCTTCTTCTTCTTCTTCACAATGTACCTTTAAATTTCCAGGTCCTTATGCTCTTATATAACCCAAGGTGGGCTGTATCCAACCAAGTTCTACTTAGAGTAGAGCCAGTAAAATTAATGAACCTCAGTTAGTCAAGTCTAACTTAGTCAATATTTTTTACAATGCAATTCCAAGACCATGTAAAAGTTTCATATCAAAAGCTGCAAGGAAAGGAGGTACATGTCGACAAAACAAAAATCAAAACAGCAGAATTACCCTGGTTACATATATTTTTTATTGAACTTTCTACTCCAGCACCCCATTTCCCAAAAGGAATAGTGATACATTTGGACTACATGCATTTAATATTCCCATTATTCCTTTTAATTTTACATTTCGTTCATTCTTTTGGTTGATAAAACTGTCATTACAGCCTGTCAAATTAAGCCTGGAGTCAAAATTAATGTGAGAAGAGACGGAGGGCTTGAGACTTTTATTCGTTTTCACACGTTTGTTTTTCTGTAGTGCTTCATGCCACCAAGTTAAAAAGGACCCTTTCTCTCCCTTTCACCATGGTTTCATTATGAGAGAATTATAAATATAGCTGCAGTTCAGAATTTAAGAAGAAAGAAAGAAAAAAGATGCCACTAGACTTCAGCAGTGAATGGTGATTGTTCTCTCCCACACCATATCAACACATCTTGGATAGAAGTTCAGAACATTCCCCCATTATAAATTAACAAATGCTGAACAAAAATAAGGTGAGAACAAAGTAAGATTTTAAAACATGCAGTGAATTTTTAATAGGCAAGAGTAACTGGGGGGAGGGGGAGAGAATGCTACACGAGGACATAAACCAGTCCTTGATCTGTCTCTGCCATTCAGTATGTCTGGATTTATTCATACTTTCACATAGGAGCATATTGGTTAGCAAGAAATGAAATCTTGCCCCTGTTCAGTGAACTAATATGATCAAGAAAAGGATTAGATTCAATATAATTGCATCACTTATATACAATGTTTAATTTCACCCTATCACTTAACCACCCTAATCATTCCCTTCATCAGACCAATTTGATCATATCATTTATAAACACAATTTGCTAACCAATATTTTTGCTAGCCAGCTGGAAAACTGATTGTGCATTGGGCTTGAGTATATGTGATTATTCCAAGTGTCCAATGTAGTACCCTGAGTGTTCAAATGATGACGGAATACTGTCACTGTAGGAGCGCACAAACTTTTGAGTTATATATTACTCATTAGGTAGAATAGAAAATTAGATACTTCTCAGCCTGAAAGACAGAGACATTGGGCGAATGGCACAAATTACTGCTCCGCTTCAAATAACTTATAATTAGGAGCTGAGCTGAAACTACTCACAATTTATGTGAACTTTTTTTGGCAATGTGGAAAAGTGGCCCCCTCTTTTCAACCATTCCTTGGAATACCTTAGGAAAGAAGGTCCTCTGTGAGTGCCTTGAGGTGGTTGGAGGATGGATGATGACTAACAGATTGAGGTTGAATCCTGACAAAACAGAAGTACTGTTTTGGGGGGTCAGGGGGCGGGCGGGTGTGGAGGACTCCCTGGTCCTGAATGGGGTAACTGTGTCCCTGAAGGACTAGGTAGTCTGGGAGTCATTTTGGACTCACAGCTGTCCATGGAGGCGCAGGTCCATTCTGTGTCCAGGGCAGCTATCTACCAGCTCCATCTGGTATGCAGGCTGAGACCTTACCTGCCTGTGCACTGTCTTGCCAGAGTGCTGCATGCTCTGGTTATCTCCCACTTGGACTACTGCAATGCGCTCTACGTGGGGCTACCTTTGAAAGTGACTCAGACTCAACTAATCCAGAATGCGGCAGCTAGACTGGTCCCTGGGAGTGGCCGCCAGGACCATATAACACCGGTCCTGAAAGACCTACTGTACATTGGCTTCCAGTATGTTTCTGAGCACAATTCAAAGTGTTGGTGCTGACCTTTAAAGCCCTAAACAGCCTCGGCCCAGTATACCTGAAGGAGCGTCTCCACCCCCATTGTTCAACCAGGACACTGAGGTCCAGCTCCAAGGGCCTTCCGGCAGTTTCCTCACTGTGAGAAGCGAAGTTACAGTGAACCAAGCAGGGGGCCTTCTTGGTTAGTGGCGCCCGCCCTGTGGAACGCCCTCCCATCAGATGTCAAAGAAATAAACAACTATCTTACCTTTAAAAGACATCTGAAGGCAGCCCTGTTTAAGTAAGTTTTAATGACTGATGTTTTAATGTATTTTTAATCTTTTGTTGAAAGCCACCCAGAGTGGCTGGGGAAACCCAGCCAGATGGGCAGGGTATAAATAATAAATGATGATGATTATAAAGTGTTTGGTTATTTATTTGTAATGACCTTTTCTCACTGTCTTTACCATTGCCATCACTTCTTCTCAGTAACATTATCACATAGCCAAATCTGATGTAGCATTGTGGAGCCATTCCATCCATGGCATGGCCACTGAATGGGTAAGATAATTGATCCAGGAAGTTCTGTCCTTGTTTTCCATGGTAATTGCCATCACCATGCAACCAAATGAACTACGTAGCATTGTGATGCCATTGCAATCAATATGTGATTACTGACTGGATAGGAGTCTACATGTAGAATCTACATGGGCCAATGTAACACCAGTAGTGAAGATGTTTTGTAATGTATCTGAACTGACAAAAATATAACCAACCTAACTCTCTAAATAGCTGTGCGTTTTCTTCTTGTTCCACAGAAGGAAGTGTGGAACAATGCGCGGGGGGGGGGGAGGTAAGAGGCTGGCCAGGAAAACCAATGTGAATAGATGATGGTCTATGACCCACCTATTAAGGCCAAGAAGCCCTTGCCAAAATTTTGCATAAGGCATCATCTGAATGTACACGATGCAACAATATTGGTGACACAAAGGAGGTCTGGGTCTGTGGGACTGCTTAGATGCCCCTGCACTTCTATCAATAGTTGAACGGTAGGCTATACATTCAACAAATAGACAAATATTTCTTTCAGGCCAATGCCCGTTTGATCTTGGCAAACTTGTTGCCTGCAGGTGTGCTTAACACTGCAATACTATGTAGCTTAAGAAGATAAAGCAAGTCCTATCAACAGGTCTCCAGTTTAGAAAGTAGTATACACACTTCTAATGGCTTTATATTGCCAGAAGAGTGGGGATTCAAAAATATATTTTTTTACTTCAGACTGATTTAAAATAAATTTCCGTTTTTTGAATACTTGTCTTTGCCTTTAGTTTATGAGATGGATCGGTTAGGAAAGCAACATAATTAGACAAATGCTGCCTCACTTGTTTCTTTTTTTATTTTTCTTTAAAAAATGCTTTGCTGTTCTCCTTTTAAAATAATGGTTAGGAGGAAAAATCTTTTTGTACGGTTATAATTTCTCGCTGTAATTTGAATTAAATGCAGATTAATATGTTTAGTCTAATGGACTAAGTTTGCCACTTCACTCTCCTCAATGAAGAGTTAAATGAACACAACGCAAAGCAACAGAGGGTGTGGGAGCCTGGGACCAGAGAAGCCTCCATATTTTATTTGCCGTAATAGTGATGGATGCTCCATGGATATATGAAGGGCTGTTATTGCAACTTGCTTGACAGCCAGCATTGAAGTTTTGATCTATTAGCCCTCTGCTTCTTCTGTCGAATGCACAATGCAGGCATCCAGGTAGAATTTTGGCATATATATTATATATGGTGATTGGAAAGATCTATCCTAATTTTCTTGAAGTCTAAGAACAACTTTGGCTGCAGGATAGAACACATGCTGTTCTCAGTAGAAGACATCGGAAGGCAGCCCTGTTTAGGGAAGCTTTTAATGTTTAGCGGACCACTGTATTTTAATATTTTGTTTGAAGCCGCCCAGAGTAGCTGGGGAAACCCAGCCAGATGGGCGGGGTATAAATAACAAACAAACAAACAAACAAACTTCTTCTTCTTCTTCTTCTTCTTCTTCTTCTTATTATTATTATTATTTATACACAAACCTGGCAGTCTATGGCAACTTTGCTGACATGACAGCAAGATTCAAAGGTGTCTGATTTCTTTTTTTAAAAAAAGAGAAGTATGGATATGATGGAGTTGAATAAGCAAACTGAAGTTATTCCAGCTTTCTTAATTCATTAGTTGCCCATCCCTTCACATGCGCATTGCATGTTGATGTATACATGTAATTAATTATCTGTGAGAGAAAATCCAAACTGAGTAAAAATGGTGTGTATTTCCTCAATTTAATAAGCGTTTACCTTCCCCCTCCCCCAATGTAGCTGAACTTGGCTATGCTTGTTGGGAGATGTATGGGTGATTTTGTGGTGTGAATATTTATTTATTTTTATTTTTACCTCACCTTTTCCCCCTGATGGGACTCAAGGCAGCTTACAGGTTAAAAAAAGAACTAAAATCACAGAAAAAACAACCATTTAAAAACAATTAAACACTGATAAAATTAAAAACATATATACATATATAAAAACTATTAAAACCATACCAATTAAGTATAATAAAAACAGCACAGCACTAGCCCTTTCATTAAAAGCAGTGCTCAGGGGTCACATAACTATAGTTGTTGTTTAGTTGTTTAGTCGTGTCCGACTCTTTGTGACCCCATGAACCATAACACGTCAGGCACTCCTGTCTTCTACTGCCTCCCGCAGCTTGGTCAAACTCATGCTGGTAGCTTCGAGTACACTGTCCAACCATCTCGTTCTCTGTCATCCCCTTCTCCTTGTGCCCTCCAGCTTTCCCAACATCAGGGTCTTTTCCAGGGAGCCTTCTCTTCTCATGAGGTGGCGAAAGTATTGGAGCCTCAGCTTCACGATCTGTCCTTCCAGTGAGCACTCAGGGCTGATTTCCATAAGAATGGATAGTTTTGAACTTCTTGCAGTCCATGGGGCTCTCAAGAGTCTCCTCCAGCACCATAATATAACTATAGTAGGTTCCAGCTATTCCAACCTGCTTCACCAGGTAAAGTGTTTACCTCATTAGTCAGTGGGAATGACTACACTTCCTTTCTCTGCCGCCCTGACTTCTAGGCGCCACTACTGCCAGAGTAGTGACAGGAAGTAGTGGCAGGAAATATTCATGCCTTTCCTCTGAATGTGGATTCATGGAGATAGCACGTAGGCAAAGAGATCTGGCTGATTACCGTCTAAAGAAGTCTAAAAGAAGTGGGAGTGGAAGTCCAAAAAGCGAACGGTAGTTTCATTAAAAATTCCCCTAGTACCCATGCCGGGGGGGGGGGGGATATTAACACAACTTTTGGCTGACCAATAAAATTTGGTTTCAAGTATTTGTACAATGAAGTGTGCTGTTATGTTGTGTCAGTTAAACACACGGTATTGCAGTTCTCTGCACAGCAGTCTGCACATAAATCTCATGAAGTTGGTGGGGTTTATGCATACTGAACAGCATGAAAGGAAACAGTTGTGGTATTAAGCATCCAAACCTATCAATAGAATTGGCTAAAATATCTATTCACTTTTACATATTTCCTAGCTGATCGAAAAGATGCTTTTTATCTTATGTCGAAGCACTATTTACAGGGTATTCATGTTGCAGACAGACAGACAGACAGTATAATCTCCTTTCTGTGCAGCTGACAGCACACAGAGATGCTCAGTGTAAAGCTCAATGATGTACAAGGAATTTGTCCGCTATGAGATAACTGGTCCTTTTCTTAACTCTCTCCTGATGGATTGTGGGAGGCAGGCGAAATAACAATCTGCTGCCCAACTGATATGTCATTTCTGAGCTCAAAAAAAGAAAAGAAAAGAGGAGAACTGGGACATTATAAAAGGTGAAATCATTTATAGCAAATGCCCTTTTTAGAAAGAGATCGGAAAGTGGGTAGGCATGCACATGACACATCAAATGTGTGGTGCAAGATGAAAAAAGCATTGTTGATCAAAACATGCATTTGCATAGATCCTAATATTGGCAGCTTTTATGTGCCTAGTTTGGGGCATCTAAATTTAAAGGAAATAATCACGGATCCTTCTCAGTGAGCCCAAAAGCAGAAAAGATGGCACACCATCTTCTTTGAATGGTGGCATCCTGACACAGGACAGGTTTTCACTTCCAGTGAAAATGTGAACTATGAAAAAAGAGAGTGACTTTACCTCCCCACTGACCAATGGCAACCAGCACCCACCATTATGGGATGGAGAAATGGATTCCAGATAGCCATGACTTACTAACAGGTCTGTTGGTTGCCACTTTAAACACCAAGCATTAGCTATTGACCATTAGAGTCCTATTTTCCCATTATCTTACATGCCGTATAGGTGGTTGTGGTTTTTTTTATTTAAAACCCCCCTCCCCAAACTTGTTAATCTTCAAACTTTCACCAGTTATTCTGAATGAATGTGACAAGCTACTTCAAACGTATTTTCTTCTCCACAGGAGCTATGCTTCATTGCTATTTCGAAATTCACTTGAAGTACCACACATCAAAAATTGCAAAGCCACACAGGATGTCCCTGCAGCATTTGCAGACCTTAGATTTTGCACATTGTTGGTTTTTCGTTTGCTTCCATCTTACCACCACCCCATCTAATAATAGAGCTCTACAATATCTAAAAATGAGAGGTGTGAATAGGTATGACGCGTCAGAGCTAGAACGTAAGTGGCGTACAAAAACCAAGCTTTCATTAAGGTGTATTCATAAAGCCAAAATCATACATTGTGCCCTATTGTTATCCTATTTACCAACCTTTTCCTAATTAACAATTGAATCCTATTGAATTCAACAGGGCTCACTGCACAGGAATACAACTGCAGCCTCAGTTTATTCTCTCGTTTTCTCTCTCTCTCACACACACAGAAAACCACTGTATCTTTTGTAAAGGATGGCCACAGATTCTAGCTAGTATTTAAAACAAGGTCATAAAATGGTTAAGAACTAAATAGGGTAAACCTGAAGCCCCTAACTTTTGAAATAAAAATGATAATTCTTAAAATAAAGAATCCTGGATATCTGAGCAGAACCAGCTGCCCCAGAAGCAAAGTCCAAATCTGCTTGTGTAAGTCAGGGTGCAATGAAACTGCTATCCCACTTCCTTCTGCCATGTTTATCTAGAGCCCACACACTTTGAAGTGTTTATTTGACTTACAGCAATGTGGTCATATCAGGACCAGCCCTGGACGTTTTGCCGCTAGAGGCAAAACAGGAAATGCTGCTCCCCTCTGCTGCCTTGTCCTCCACTGTGTGCCTGCGTGCCTGTCCCCACCTGCTGTTGTGTGCCTGAGCTGTAGGTGTGGAGGCACACAAACAGTGGAGGGGGAGACGGTGGCCAACAAGTGCTGGAGGCAGATCTGCTGCCTCTCCCAGCTTTCTGGAGCCTGCAGCCATGAGGCAACTGCCTCACCTTGCCTAATGGGTGGGCCAGTCCTGGGGCATATGAATCATACTCTCTCCATTAAGGGAGATGCATTGTTTGAGCTTGAGTCAATGCATCTTCTCAGTGAACCACCAGTTACTGCTGATCGCTAGTTCATATGCAAGCAGTGTCTCAGGGAAGAGACTTCTGGACTATCTCTACCCAGGCCTGCCATTGGCTTCTCTTGGGCAGGAATATAATTGTGGGGGTCGGACACCCACAAAGTCAATGAGAAAAGCTGGCAGGCGGCGGCAGTGCTGCCTCCGAGAGAAAAGCAGTTCAGCTCCACCCTCCACAGTCAGCGAGCGAGGCACGCTTTTCCAGGGGTGGGAGGGGGTCGGATGCAGAGGCAGAGTCTCTCTGCCCCCAAGTCTGAGCTTCTCCCTGTGGTCGTGTGTGTGATGTTGCATGTCCGTGTTGCGGCAGAAGGCACCCACAATCCTGAGGGCGAGTTGGCACCCCATGGGCAGGAAGGAGTATAAAAGAGCTTTTTTTTGTCTCAGTGGAACTTGACTGGAGCAATGAAGTCTACCTGAGCTCTAATTTTCCCTGTCCTTCTGGTTCTAATTCCTGGTTGTGCTCTGATATGGATTGCTCTTCAGTCCCCATTCCCACCTACAGCCTCACTCTAGTTTGCTGCCCGAAGCATGGCCCTCACACAACACACATGCTGGAACACATGATGGATGAACCCATGGTTGAGGGCAGGGGCACACACCAAAGTCTTATCCCCAGTGTGTATCGCTCCATCTGCTCCGTTCTTGACTTTCCCTGTGCTGAATGGGAAAGGTCTGCATGGGGGATTCAAAATCCCGCAAGGATTTTCCAACATGCCTTCAAGTGAACACAAACAGAGGCCCTCTGCAGGTCCGTCCTCCTCACTCAACAAGAGGAAAGTTGGGGACTGAGCGGGCAGGGCCACATGTATGGAAACATTGGGGGTTGGATGTGCGTGTGTACAAGAATAGAAATCTGCTATTTCGCATATCTCATTTTTACCCCCATGTTACCTTTTGAGAACACAACTGGAGATATTGCAAATAATTCCGCAAAGGCTGCCCTTTCTGCAAAGGAGGAGGATGGACACCTCTTGGGCACCATCCATCAAGAATGCTTCCTGTACAAGCCATGCAGAAATGAAAGGTACCTGGCCAAGTGTTTGTGGTTGTCCCAATGAAACAAATTAGGGTAGTGCTAGAAGAGAGTAAAGCTCTTCATTTTGATGGGGTTTGCGCAAGATGATCTCCCAGCGGATTGTGACACATGAACACGGCACCCCTCACATCAACCTCCCTTGCATGCTGTTGCTGTCGTGTCTAATCAGACGGTGAACTTCTTGGGACAAGTATAGGGATTACTTGTTGGCTCCAGCCAATATGATTAAACACGTCTATTGGCAGCACGGTTCAATATCTGTCCGCCGTACTTGAAATGTACTATATTGAACCATAAAGAAGAACCTGAAAATTACCTCTGTGCTTGCTGTGTGTGAAAGAGAGGGCGGACAGACAGACACTTAACTGGAAATTGAGCAGAGATCTCTGAAGATTATCCGGCCACACTATATATAGATAGATGTCATTTTGTTCGTGTATAAGAAGGATAAGGGGAATTAGTGACAGTGCTGAATCTCAAATGGGGGGGAGCTGCATTCAAAAAGTGGATTTCAGCAGCCTGAAGCCCTTGCAAACCAGGCCACCCCTTCCAAAGTTTTGAAAAAATTTAACATTGCATCATTCGGCTTTGCCAAACTTACCTGAGGGAGGGCAGTTCTGAGAAGGCCAAAGACACCAGAGGCTGAAGTCTTGGGTACTGTGGTACGCATGCACAGCAGTGCCCAAGTGGTGCAAGGAAACATGGAGAATGCAATTCTCAACAAAAAAGGAGAAAGTCATGCCAGGGAAGACAAATGGAATTTGGCACTTGAGAACATGCATACACTTTTAAATTCCTGTAATGTGGGGACTGATAGACAACAAAAGTGGATTCTGCAATATTTTAGAAGACACCTGACTTTTAGAAGACATCCGAAGGCGGCCCTGTTTAGGGAAGCTTTTAATGTTTAATAGACTATTGTATTTTAATATTCTGTTGGAAGCCGCCCAGAGTGGCTGGGGAAACCCAGCCAGATGGGCGGGGTTTAAATAAATTATTATTATTATTATTAACAACACTGTTGTTGTTGTTTTAAAACCTGCAAACAATATGTAATTAATGACTTTGTTTTACATTGTTCTGCCATTCCCCTTACACTGAAATGATTACAAGTTATGTAGATAGTTATATAACTTAGTAGACAGTAAGATGAATAGTTTTATCTTGTGAACCGCCCTGAGATCTTCGGATGAAGAGTGGTATATAAATTTAATAAAAAATAATAGATGCAGAACTGCAGCAGAACAGAAACAGCACTGATTGTGATGAATACAGGGCTGAGACAGAAATTGCTCCCTTCTTCCTTCCCTAATTGTAGCTAAACCATGAGGTGCACGTTAAGTGTCCTGTCAGAACAGTATCACTTTGGCATGCTGGGGAGAAAACAACTCTCTGCATGTAGAAAATTAGTGGGAGACACTCTAAGCTTTGAAATAAGTATATCTTGCCCTTGCCAGTTTCAGGCAGGTTTATGTCAATCCTCATAGTCCCACTGAAAATCCAATTCAGATATAGACAGCTTTTTCTGAATATCTTGGCATAACAAGGTGAGGTTCTTTCAACTGCTCATGTTAGAAGGCGGCAAATTGAAGTCGTTGGGATAATGCCAGGGGAAAAAGGTGGTTTGAGGACACAAGGCAGACTGAAATTCCTAAAAGAAACTATTGGTAAAACATTGTTATGCTTCCTTGTTGCCAGTCTTATGAGAGAGAAGTTGTTCACACAGGGGACACAACTTCTGCAGAAAGTTTCCTTTCTTGAACCTTGTCCGGTAATTGGACAAGTAAGTACACAAATAGAAGGTTTAAAGGATACTTTTTTAAAGGAGACTTCACAAAATATTGAAAGGATTTACAAGATGTTAATGGTGCATTCCTTACACACAGAATACAAATGAAAGACACAGTCCTATGATATCAGCTGTATTTTCAATCAATACCAAACTCTTGGGTTTCCGCTTGCCAAAATCTCACACACTTCTTGCTTCCAATAAGATGCAGGAGGGGGAGAGTTGCAGCACTGGCAGAGAAAATAAGAATCCCTGTGACTCTGGGAAATATGTTCTCACAAGGTCACACTCAGATAAATTATATCAGCTGCAAAACTAAATCCACAGAAACTGTATTGCAGATAAACAGAATACCTTTCTTCAAAGGTCTTCTACCTGCTTCTCCATCTACCACACAAAATTCCCTGCAAAGTTCTGTCTAAGAGGAAAGGATATACACAGAGGTTATTATCCATCTGTAATGCAAAGTCTTCTTGACACAGGGCCAGGCATACTAGACGTGACACGCTAGACAAAGGAACATGAAGGGACCTTGATATTATGATACTTCCATTGTCAGTAGCAACAGAGGATGACTTCAATCCATCTTGAAATTAATTTTGCATTTTAAAAACCGAAATGGTCTTTACTCTGGGTGCAGTGCCAACTCTTTCATCTTGATGATTTGTTCTGTGTTAAAGCATTTAGTTATACCTCCCACTGTGCAATGATTGAGTTCATGGTCGCAAACACACTGACCACAGGTGCAATGAAAGCAATTGATATTGCTCTAAATATTTGAAGATGGATGATCAAATGCAAAGTACTAGCAATGTCCTTCCAATTAGCCTAGTTCAGATCATATTCAGAAGTCTTCCATCTTTGCGAGATGATGGAATAATCTAGAATCTAGAATATAAATCATGGGTAGGTCGAATCTGGCCAAATCGCCTTCTAAATCTCGCCCGTGGACGGTCCAGGAATCAGTGTGTTTTTACATGAGTAGAATGTGTGCTTTTATTTAAAATGCATCTCTGGGTTATTTGTGGGGCATAGGAATTTGTTCATTTAAATAAATAGATAGATAGATGATAGATAGATGATAGATAGATAGATAGATAGATGATAGATAGATAGATAGATGATAGATAGATAGATACTCCGGCCCCCCACAAGGTCTGATGGACAGTGGGCCGGCCCCCTACTGAAAAAGTTTGCTTACCCCTGAGTGGACTAGCAAGACCTGTGGCACATGCCATACCTGCAATCTGATTCTTTTAATCTTACATTCATGCTTTTTCTACAGCGGGAGGAGCTCTTTCTTTGCTTAGATTTCTGTGCAGCCCTGGGGTCTGTGACATCAGATGTTTCTCTTGGTTGCTAATGTCTTCCATTCACTGCTGCTGAAATCTACTAAGTCACATTTACATGGAATATTTTTGTTTATTAACATTCTTTTTGGTGATATTGTCTGGCCGGATGCATGCTTCTGAAAACTGAACAGTAGGCCTATTGTCATGACTAAGAATGTTTAGAGCACAATCTATCTTCTCAAGATATTTCAGAATATTGATTGTGTAAACAATTCATTTGTGTATGTATGTCCAAACCTCAGTATACCACAACCATAGTTTCCTGACCGTAGCTTCCAAATTGGGAAGTAAGTGAGTGCTGTCTGTCATGGATGACCTCTAATCAGGATCTACAGGTGGAAAACTAACTGGAGGGAGCCAGTGTGGTGTAGTGGTTAAGAGTGGTGGACTCGTAATCTGGTGAACCGGGTTCGTTTCCCCGCTCCTCCACACGCAGCTGCTGGGTGACCTTGGACTAGTCACACTCCTCTGAAGTCTTTCAGCCTCACTCACCTCACAGAGTTTTTGTTGTGGGGGAGGAAGGGAAAGGAGATTGTTAGCCGCTTTGAGACTCCTTAAGGGGAGTGAAAGGTGGGATATCAAGTCCAAACTCTTCTTCTTCATCATCATCTCAGCTGAGATCATGCATGGAGAGGCCAACATATTGGCATGTTTGAGATTTAAGTTTATTAAATTTATATACTGCTTCCCACTACAAAAAATCCTGAAATGATATAAAATCAAATAAAAAGTGCAATAATAAAAATTGCATAAGCATGTTAAAAACATAAGGTTGTAGCCATTGCTAGTAGTGCTCAGCGTAGATCAGTTAAAATTAATGGACATGACTATCTTGGGTCCATTAACTTCAATGGGTCTACTCTGAATGCAACATGGACATAACCCTATATCAGAATACAGTAACTTAAATGAGTTTGTCCCCATCACAACAACCCCACCCAACTTAAGATGTACACCAAAACAGGACGAACATCCAATCATGGGCGCTGCTCAAATGCCCAGGAAAACAAGACCATCTGTGACTGGTTCCAAAACTATGAAAAAGTTAGTACCAGGTGAACCTCCTTGAAGAGAGCATTTTGTGGACAGAGAGCTATCACAGAAATAGCCTGTTCTCTTGCCTCCATCCGCAGGACCTCCCTGGATGATCTTAGGGTTCAGGCAGGTATACATGGGGATACCTTTAGGTATAGGGGTCCTAAGCCATATACAATTTCAAAGGTCAAAGCTGGGACTTTGAATGAAGCTTGGAAATTGACAGCCTGTGCTGTTGAGCCATGAACAGTGCTTTTATTGATCGATTTACTTCCACTCCTCCTTGCCCCCAGTTAACAATCTAGCTGCTGTGTTCTACCCTAGCTGTAGTTACAACCTCTTGCTACGCTGAAGGAAGGATCAGTTTCACAGAACATTTTAACATTGTCCCATTGTATTAGAACACATACAATGTGGAACATGCAAACTGCAAGAAGTATCAGAGAGTTTTTCTCCTTAAGACTACAGAAAAGGTATTCAACATAGTGAGTTTGAGGAGATTCCACAATGTGCTGGTTGGGTATTTCAGAAGAATGGGCTTCTGCAAGATATGTGCAATATGGACCTCAAATGTGACAAAAGTCTTCTTACAGATAAATGGGCAGCTGGAAGGCTATTATGGGTTCTTGTGAATTTGTTTAGAGCTACACTCTTTATCTCAAGGAAGTGATTTTCCTATTAAGTAAAATAGGTTTAAGAGATTGCTAAATATTTATTTAAGTATTTGGATACAAGAGATTTATAACTCTGTTCTTGTTAAAAAGCAAATTAAAATGGCATCTTTCTTATGAACACCAGAAAGGGAGACTCAAAAACTACTAAACTGACTTCACAATTACAGGGGGGACTCCCCCCTCCAAAAAATGGATTATTTCAGGCTATAAGGTTATGCCGCTCTCTGGAAGGGTGTTGATCATTAACTGCATCACGAGGGTCAGAAACGAGTCTACATTGTTAACCTATTTCTAAAAATTGCTGCCACAGAACAGTCTGTAACACTGTTCTTGTAACTTTAGTTAATGATTTATGCTACAATGGAAATGAGGCAGCAAAATGATTCTTGACTAAACTTTACCTTCAGCTCTAAACTTCTCACACTCACACCTCAAGCGCAGATGTATTACACAAACACATAGTTGCATTCCTACACATACCTACTCAGAATTCCCGTTGAGTTCAATGGGGTTTACTATCAGGCACATTAGTATAGTGCAGCCTAAGAACGCTGTGGGTAAAACCTCAGCGCCTAGGACTTGCTGATCGCATGGTCGGCGGTTCGAATCCCCGCGGCGGGGTGCGCTCCCGTCATTCGGTCCCAGCGCCTGCCAACCTAGCAGTTCGAAAGCACCTCCGGGTGCAAGTAGATAAATAGGTACCGCTTTATAGCGGGAAAGTAAACGGTGTTCTGTGTGCTGCGCTGGCTCGCCAGATGCAGCTTGTCACACTGGCTACGTGACCCGGAAGTGTCTGCGGACAGCGCTGGCTCCCGGCCTATAGAGTGAGATGAGCGCACAACCCTAGAGTCTGTCAAGACTGGCCCGAACGGGCAGGGGTACCTTTACCTTTACCTTTAAGAACAGCATACTGTTTATCCCCAAATGCTGTAGGATTTGAAAGTATCATTATCACGAGTTTTCTCAAGGAAAACCTCAGAAACCTAGTGTCTTCCATATTCCTCAGGTCCTCTCAGTCTGTCTCTACACCTACCCACTGAACTTTGTACTTGTCTGAGAACTTTTTCTCTGCACTGCAACAGCAAGACCAACTGCCCTATGGGCCTTGTATTTGCTATTTCCCACATTATCCTCTACATAATTCCCCACTTTCTCTTCTAACGTAACTTCTCTTGTGGTTTTCTGCTTATAAGCGCCAGCTTTTCCATATAGCCATTGCTTCCATTGCCTGGTGTGCTGACAGACACAAAAAAGGACTCTGAGACCCAGTGGCGTAGTGTGGGGGGTGCCAGGGGTGCCGGCCGCACCGGGCACAACATCTGGGGGGGGCGCGAGTCCAGAGGGAAGGGACAAGCAATCGAGGCTTGGTTGGGGTGGGGGGTCGTCGTCTCCGTTTGGCCGGCCCCCCTCGAGGAAGCGGGAACCTCTCCAAGGCGTAGCACGCCGTCGGTGGAGGGAAAAGAGCCGGGCAGCAGCAGCAGCAAAGCCGGGAGGAGGAGAAGGTGGAGGCGCCGCCTGCCGCAGGATCCGATCCGAGCCTGCTAATCGCGTGCTGGGAATTAAGTGCCTCAAAGAGGCAAAGGAAGAGGTGGAGCCGCTGGCCCGGCCGGGAGGAAGCTGGAGAGAGCAGCGCGCCTGGGCGCGGCGAGGTTGGGTAGGTGCGCCCTGGCTGGCTACCCGCCTCCAGGGCTCAGTGCCTCCATGACCCCTCCAGCGGCGATGGGAGAGATGGGGGGGGGTCTGGAGCAGCCCCGGCTGGCCTGCTCCTGCTTCTCCCCCGCCTCCTTCCCGTTGCCGGCGCCTTGATCTCATCCGGATCAGGGACGAAACACGCCCATCCTTCGCTACTCCTTGTCGGGTCACTGCTTCATTTCTCCAGGGAGAGAGGAGAGGAGAGGTGCCGGGGATTGTCAAGCGCGCGTGACGCAAAGGGCCTGCCCACGCGCAGGCTGAGCTCCGTGTGGCGGGGGCGGAGGGAGGCGCTCTGCACATGCTTAGGAGGCGCTCGCTCTTTCCGAAGAAGGACCCGGCTACTGGATCAAGGCCACAAGGGCCCATCTAGAGTGGCCAAGCAGACGCGTCAATGAGAAGCACTCAAAGCAGGACCGGGGCACAAGAGCGCTCTCCCTTCCTGCTGTTTTCAGGGGGTGGAAGCGTCGCTGCCTCGAGGGCTTCCGAGATACCCTGGGGTGAAGTCCCGCTTCACCTTCTTGGGAGTCCCTCTCCTATGCTTTGGGGGGGGTAGCAAGGGGGAAGAATAATGATTTCCTCCACCACCAGCCCCAAATTCTATAGTAAGAGAAATTGGGGGCCAAGCCAACTGGGGAAATGGTGAGTCTCTAACTATAGAGCTCAGGTATTTAGGAGCAAGCTGGCTCTGGCCATAGGGAGGAAAAGCACTCTATGCAAGCTCAGAAAACCCACGCTACGCCACTGCGCGCTCGCACTCGCAGCTCTCTGCCCCTACCTGGCTCACTCACTCTCTCTCACTGCAGTGCTGGCTGTGCGAATCCGATCCGAGCTGCGGGGTCGCCGCCCACTGTGGAGGGGGACCTGCCCTGGCCTGCTCTAAAGGGGGATCTATGGGGACCCTGGCCTGCTCTATAGGGGGATCTATGGGGGACCCTGCTGTAAAGGGGGATCTAAAAGGACCCTGCTCTAAAGG
Source organism: Podarcis raffonei (assembly GCF_027172205.1). Taxonomy (NCBI): domain Eukaryota; kingdom Metazoa; phylum Chordata; class Lepidosauria; order Squamata; family Lacertidae; genus Podarcis; species Podarcis raffonei. The sequence goes on from NC_070613.1 coordinate 13,572,532, forward strand.
GGGATCTATGGGGACCCTGCTCTAAATGGGATCTATGCAGTGGCGTAGCGTGGGGGGTGCAGGGGGGCCGGCCGCACCGGGCGCAACATCTGGGGGTTAGGGCAAATCCACGGGTTAGGGGGCGCAAATCCACGGGTTAGGGGGCGCAAATCCACGGGTTAGGGGGCGCAAATTACTTGCCTTGCCCCGGGTGCTGACAACCCACGCTACGCCACTGCTGAGACCTCTGAATCTCTCAGTCCCAAGGCCTGATGAGTTCAGTGTGGGGAACCATGAGTCCTAAATTCAGTACTTTGGACCCAATTTTGCAGAACACCCTTCCAGCTGGGATTAGATATGGGCACCCCTCCCTCTTCCAGTGCCTACGGAACGCCTTTTAATTCCAGCAAGCATTCTAAGCCATTCTGAGCGATACGGTTTGTAACTTTACAACACAAATCTTTACTGCATTGCTGAGTTTTATGTACACTTAGTAACAACTGTGATTAAGCAGTATGTGAACTGTCTGCATAAATAAACATAGTTAATCGTTAAATAATACATAATAGCACTATATTTATATTTTTATTTATTTATTGATTGTGGTTGTTATGATTATATGTATTAATATAACAATATAATAGTGTTATATTATTAATAATGTTATTGTTGTTGATACTGGGGATAAATTATGATGTTGTTGTTGTTGCTGTTGTTGTTATTGTTATAGATGGTTTCAGTGCTTTCTTCTGGAAAAAATGTTTACTCTCATTTTGCTACTCATATTGAAATACTGCCCCTGAATGAAGTCAAACTTAGATTCACAAAATGTTTAGGGGTATGTGTACCCCTGCGTACCTCCAGGAAAAAAAAAGCACTGGATGGTTTACTTCCTTGGGATTGCACTCCTGAAGTTGTGTTGGGACAACAATGCAGTCCCATGCCTTTTGCGAATGAATACATATTCAATACTCTGACCATCTTCCAGTGTGTTCTAAGAGCCCAACAAAAGCATCGTACTCCAGGGGATCTCACTCCTGTTTGTGGATATTCTTCTGATGGCAAAGCGTCTGAAACTCAACATTTCCATGTCTTTCTGCTGATAGTCCATTTAACCTGTCCTGCCTTGCCTGCATCAGGGACTGCTTGAATTAACCACATCTGGAGTTACGATACAACCCATTTCCCCCTAAGAATTGCAATTTGCTATGTGATTCTAGAAGTTACTTGGCCCTGATGACCCTTGAGGGGACTGCCTCTGGATTCATTATAACAACAAAGATGATAAATATTAACAGAATAAAAGAGGAAACATAAAGGAAAGCAATGCCTAGGTAAGCTTTTCAGCAAAATAATGCACTTTGTGTCCCAAAGACAGGCTATTTCTCTGCTCTTTCTGTAGACAGAACATTACCATACCATTTGATAATGACCTATCAGAACCTGTTCTTTGATTAAAGGCAGCTGCTTTTGATTACAATCAATGAATCGTTAATTTGTGCTCAGCTACAAAACAGTTGGATCCCATCTATTATTCATTCTTGAAGCAGAAATTCTATTTAGACTTGAGTTCTGAATTTTTACGAAAGCTTTCTCTCTCTTGGCTATTAATAATTTTGTTTTGAAGTCCGCTCTCTGAGGTTCCATGATGGCCTTCCTTTGTTATGCTGAAACTCTGAAATAATGCATTCAGCTGCTGCCCTGATCAGTGCATCCATCTCCCTGACCGTATGTCTAACATGGTCCGATTTAGGCTTCTGAAAGTCATGTGATGTTCTTTTGATTCTTTAAAATCCCCAGCATCTCTGTCCTGTACAAAACAAGCTGCATTCACAAAAAGAATGGCACGCTTTAGTTTGTGAATTAGTTTACAAATCAGCTTTGTGTCGTCTCACCAAATATCTCAAAATAAATAAAATGTACTGGTATATAAAAAGCATTTGTAGGTTCCACAGCATCGGCTCCTTTCTGAATTTGATTTATTTATCCTGCAGTATTCTTGTGTTGAAAAGACATATTGCTGCAGTCAAGCTACAATCTATCTCCTGTTGCATATGCACACACTTCAAAACACATGGTGAATGCTTAGAAATCTGTCTCCTAAAGGTCAAAGAACCAGAGCCCATAGAGTTTGCAGAGGCAAGAAGGCTGGAGCTCTTTTGCATCTAACCTCCTACTGTGTGGGTAAAAGCAGAAATCTAATTACAGTGGTACCCCGCAAGACGAATGCCTCGCTAAACGAAAAACGCGCAAGATGAAAGGGTTTTCTGATTTTTTAGCCGCTTCGCAAGACAAATTTTCCTATGGGCCTTTCTCGCAAAACGAATTTTTTTTTGAGTTTTTCCCCACAGGCTCCCTTAAACTTCAGCGGAGCGGGGCGGGCTGGGAGGGAATCCCTTGGACCCCCGCCGGACTTCCCGAAGCTCTTTTGAAGAGAAGGGCTTTTCTTCCCACCGCCAGCCTTCAGAACAGCCTTCTCCCCCCGCCTGCCTACAGAAGAGGTTCGAGGAAAGAGGCGAAGGAGCGCTGCCCCTTCACCTCTGTCCCCGGAGCTTGCCGTTCTCCCCCGGCCTGCCTTCAGACGAGGTCCGGGGACAGACTGTCCCCGGACCTGGTCTGAAGGCGGTCTCCATAGGAACGCATTAATTGATTTTCAATGCATTCCTATGGGAAACCGTGCTTCGCAAGACAAAAAACTCGCAAGAAGAAAAAACTCGTGGAACGAATTAATTTCGTCTTGCGGGGCACCACTGTACTGTGCCATCCCTGTTTTACATTGTTCCATAAGCAAAACGAAGAATATTGTTACAAAGGTTGCATGCCACTCCCAACCTCTGACAAGCAGTCACAAGATTGCAGGGGGTTCCAGGGACACCCCCAGGGTTGTGCTTCCATTGGGAAATCTGAGGCACAGCAGAGGCTAGTGTCTTTTAGAAATATGGTTTATTGCACACCTATTTACACCTGCAGTCTTCTATGGAGGGGGTGGAGAACATTATACCCCAAGAGAGACTCTCATTGCCCCTCTCATAGCAAACTTGGGCCAAAAGCAGCAGTCAGTCATGGCTCCTGGTCTCTTGGTGCAGCCTCCTCCAGTCAGCACCAAGATTATGCCTATTTCCTCCTCCTTGTTCCCAGAACACCTTTAGATTTCAAAAAGGACAAATTTTCCTGTGACATCATGTCCCCATCAACTAGGCAACCTGCCAATTCTCCTGTCTCTGTCCACTCCTTGGGGTTTGGGGGAGGACAGTGGGTTTGTTTCGGGGTTTTTTGCATTGCCAATGGCCCTTAATGGCTCAGGACTTAGCTCAGGCTGGGTTGCATAAGCAAACCCAGGGATTTCCTGTCTCGCAGAGTTCTTTAGCTAACATTTCCCTTCGTATCCCAATTATTATCTCAGTCCTATTAATTTCTACCATTTATTTATTAATTTCTACCTACAGACTCCAGGACCCTAGATTGAGGACATTATTGAAATAATATAATATAATATAATATAATATAATAATATAATATAATATAATATAATATAATATAATATAATATAAATATTTATATTATATGAAGTTATATTTTAAATGTAGTTTGTATTTTTAAAAATAAATGCAAGCCTGCTGAGATTAAGTTTCTAAACATATTCCTGCTTCTAGAGCAATGCAAGATGTTAAAAAGTATTTTTTCCCCATTTATCAATAACTCTGTTCACATATTATAGACATAATCTCAGTAATGAAAGTTGGTTTCAATGTGAGCTAGCCTGGTTCACAAATCTGTTCAGTACTATCAACCAGCATACATGGAACCTTGATTGATAGATGGATGATGACTGAACTTAAAATGAAGCCAACAATCAATATGTTCTGGCTTACTATCAGCAGCTACCACCACACCATAAAATGTTTGGCAGGAAGCAAGAAAGTTAAAAGTAAATTCTAAAGTGTTGAGATGCCCTGATATTAGCCCTGCATGTGCTACGGCTGCTAGACTGATGCCTATAAATTAAGAGGTTGCTTAATGCATTTGAGCCAAGCCATATAAAACTTCTTCAAAATATTCAGCCAGTGCATTCTCCACAGCACAGGTGCTTTTACACTGTCAAAAAGTTTATTGCATCAACAACTGGGTCACAGCATTCTGCCCCAAAAGTAGCAGTAATTACATTGCAGTACAGTGGTACCTTGGTTTAAGAACAGCTTAGTTTATGAACAACTTGGATTAAGAACGCTGCAAACCCGGAAGTAGGTGTTTTGGTTTGTGAATTTTGCCTTGGAATAAGAACATGTTCCGCTTCCTGTTGAGTGTGTTCCATTTGTAAATTGAGTCCCCTGCTGCTATGGGAAAGCACACCTTGGTTTATGAACGCTTTGGTTTAAGAACGGACTTCCGGAAGGGATTAGGGTCGTAAACCAAGGTACCACTGTAATCAAGTCTTGAGACTACCAATGCATAGACTACTAAGCATAAGCTATTCCATTCCTAGAAGGCCATAGACCAGCCAAACCCAATAAACACTGAAGACTGTGCTTTTTGCCTGAACCATAAGATTGGACCCTGCTTTGTGTGCCTAAATCCCTATATTATTTGGGGTTTTTTGTGGTTTTATATGATATTTACTATTGGTTTCTGTTTTATTTTTGTTTCCATTTGATTGATTGCTTTTATTTCAAACAGCACTTTGAGATTTTTTAAATATTAAGTGGCTTTTCAGTGATTTAAAAAAAAAAAGGCAATAGAAGGATGGATTTTATTTACTTTTGTGTATTTTGTGTATCTTGCTTTTTTCCAGCATGCAACCAAAGGTGCCACAGGTGTGATTCCTGGGCTGATGCACCAAAATGCATAATATCCTTGTTGTCGAAGAGGGTTGGATGAATTACGTGAACTGCCTCCTTAAAATCTAACTTGGATGTATTTTCATACTGAAGGAGACGGGGAGTTAAGAATTCAAAATGCTCCTGAGCTGCTTTGGAAATCCTGGTTGGAAGGGTCACAATGAAAAGCTCAAGGAGCTGAGAAGAATTTTCAGAAAATTAGGCATACTACAATCTATTCCGAAACAAATGTTCTGTCTTGGTAATCCTCAGGTATGCAACAATCACTAGATTATGCAGAGCCACCCAAGGCTTCTGATCCTCATAAAAGAGAGCAGTTTAGATTGCACTCTGCTTGTTCACTAGAACAAGAGTTGTGTTTATAAATTATGCTTAGCTGAAACATACACTGAATAAATATAGCAGTTCCAAGATTATTTTATTTTCTTAAGAGGAAAGCTGCATAACTTACTAGCCTTATTGCAAAGTAACAAAGGAAAAGATGAGGGGAAAAACAGTGTTATGTGCTCAAAACACCCCTGGGAAACAGAATGGCTGAACAGAGCGGCACAGTAGTTCAGCTATAATGGACTGCAGTTTCAAAGACTACATAGGATGCGTAAATGTCAGATTTCCATTACTGGCAGCATGAGGTCTTTGCAACAGGGCTGCTTTTATTAAACTCTCACGTCACCGTTTGCTCTAATTACTGCTAAAATGCCATCCATCATGGCAGGTATCTTCAACCTATAAACACATCTCAAGGTACATTCATGCACAGAAGCAGTTATTGATGGTAGTTGCACAACCAGGGTGAGGGTGTCGGAAAAGGCTTAAAATAACAACTCATCAAGTGTCAAGAAATTGATTACGCAGGCATGAGACAGGATACAGGTTCACATTGGAGATGGTCTGCAAGTAGACTTTGGATAATGGACAGCTTGATGACCACTCTGTTGGCATCAATACATAGCTGAAGCATCCTTCTACAGACAATGCTTGCAACTGAGTTTCGGGGATCTTCTATTAGTGGGACAGATCCAGCTGGCCACATACAGTGCTCTTTCTGTACTGTTTCCCCATAGGAAATGAGATTTCTCAGGACTTATCTGGTATACAGCCATCAGGACAGAGGACCAAACCAGATGCACACATGTTTATTAAGCACCCATATTAATATGCCCAGTAAAAATGTTTCCTGGTTGGCTTGCAGTATCATTCTTGCCAGTTAAGTGTTGGTATAAATACAGAAGAAGAAGGAGGAGGAGGAGGAGGAGGAGTAGGGCTGTAGTCAGATTAGAAGAATAACTTGGCCTCCATCAGCTTGCTGACACCAAACATTTCCAAATCCATCACAATCTTGTAAAGCATCCTTAGATAGGTGTGTTGAAAACGAAGGAAAAGAAGATAGAACCTTGTGAGACCACAAAGGGAGTACACAATGAGATGGTGGTGTGGTGTGGTGTGTGTGTATTAAACTCCAAGGCTGTGGTCTTGGACAGGCAGCTTTGCAGGAAAGCATAGCAATCTTATGTATATTTTTTGAAAGGCACAAACCAAGAGTCTTTGAGCCTTGAAAATTGCATGGTACATTGGGTATAACACACTAACCATACACAACCTGGCTTGTCTCCATTCAGGTACAAGTACCGGGAAACATTTTCATTCTCTTTATTATGGTTTGAATTTTTGTTGCACTTCAAGCATTATGGACATAGTGCAAACCTTGTTTCTTTCCTTCTTACCTCTTTTCTGTCCTTTTCCTCCTCACTGTCTGAGTAGATACTGAAAAATACTTTCAATTTGTTTAATGACTGGAGGATTGCGCACGCTCTTACATGAGGGGACATAGCCTGGGCATCTATGTGCATTTGTGTCTTGTGCCGTATGGGTGATATGCCGCATACAGCCGTTTGTGCATGCATGCAAACAACCCAGGGATTTACATTTTTTGTTCCTCAAGTCACAATAAAAGCAATTGGGAGCCATAAAAGATGAAAGACAGAGAAGAAGCAGCCTTGAGAAATGGGATTCTGATAATTGCAAACAGCAGGGAGAGGTTCTGGCCAGGAGAATGAAAGGAAACACCCATTCAGTACCTTTTCTAGCACTGGGACAAGATAAGCAACATGACAAGAGCTTGATGTCTCAGCCTTGCTGAGCTGGCGGAGAGGAAGAACAAGTTAAATATGATTTCTTAAAGGAGGAAAAGCATTAATTTTGTTATACATCATATGCAAAAATAAAAAATAAACCATAAAGGTTCATATGACAACTTGGGTGGAAACAGCAAGTGAATGAATCACCACAATATCTGGTGTCTTGAAGCAGCATCTTCATTGTAGAAAAGAAGGAAACCTTATTTCTTGATAATAAAGTTTGTGGTAGAAACTGCACTTGTTATGGGAACATCTTAAGCACAGTTCATTGGCTGATGGGCATTAGGATGACGTGGAAGGCTCCCAATGATGGCGGGAAAGCTACTGTCTCTGCTAAACACATACACAGAAATTCTAATCCATTGAAGAGCCCCAAACGTGGCTGGAGTCATTTGATGGGACATGGGAGAAATCAGCCTTGAGTGTATCTACACCAATTCCCTAACATGCCTCCTTGACCAGCCACAGACATTGGCAAAAATCTGTACCAGGACTGTGATCTGAGAGCAATTAATTCCCTTTTCATTTATTCCAATGGGGAGGGGAGGAATGGGACAAAATGGAGAGCATTCCCCCAACACATTTTCTTCTGTGTTTTTTTTCCCTTCTCCTAGAGCTGGGTATGGTCTGGATGCTGCAGACATTTCACAGACATTAACTACAATGAACTGCCTACCCACTATTACAGGATTGCTCTGCCTGACTGCAAACCAATACACATTCTTACGACATGGACTGAAGGCGTAAGAGCTATTTGGGAGGAAGAAAGCTGATGGTACAGCAGGCCAATGGGCCTTAGGCACACTTCAGTCTTTGCTAGTGTTTTGCCCTGCACATGGTCATCCCGGAGAGAAAGTGCTTCTGACCCATCTTACGCCCTACTGGATATTCAGTGGTTGCTGATGTGATCCTAGTCCCTAAGTATCTGGCAAGGCCAGTCCATGGCATTTTGTTGCCTGAGGTAAAGAACAAGATGGCACCTCCCCTGTTCCATGCACAAAAGCTGGCTAGACTGGTAGCTGGACCTTCCTTTGCGATGGGATAGAGTCCTCAACACCACCCAAGGCCACAAAGCTATCTTAGGAGGTGCAGGCTGGGCCTCATGACTCATAGCTCTGCCCACTCTATGCTCCTCAGCAACTTCCACATGAAGTGGCCATCTCACTCTTCTTAATGATAGGACTGCCGTGGATTAGGTGGAAACTTGTGGTATGTGCATACTTTTTAATGTACAAGTATATCCCAGAAGTATATTGAATATATCTTCGTTTTATTTCATTGGCCCCAGGAGTAAGGAATACAACCCAGCTCCCCCCAGCACAAAAAGGAATCTCGTATGGATGTCAAGTTTAGCTATCCAAGTGGTCTTTGGAAAAAAATTTCCTGATACAGAATAACAAAAATGCTTGAGCTTATTATAGAAACTACAGCAAAAACATGACCTAGAAATGTATTCTTGTTCACATATTTGCTAGTTGGCTATACATTTTTATTGCAAGTCTTAATTGAGACTAATAACTCTAGCTTTCTCTCTATAGCCTGCTGTGAGGATATGGATATATATATATATATATATATATATATATATATATATCACATACACAATATATACTGTGCTGTACCTCCCTCTACTGTTAATGTGGAGGCTGCATTTCCAATATTTTACAGTGCAGATATGTGTCTGGCCCTGAGGTAAACGTAGACACTGGAATATATAATAAATCACCAATGAAACAGGGGACTATGAAGGTAAGACAGCAAGTTCTGTTTCTTTTCCGATTTTGGCCACAAAAACGGATGCTTCCATATGCTTTAAAAGACCTTTTACATCAGCTTTCACCCCAGACTGTAGCTGGCTAATGTGTAGGTGAAAATATGGTGCGGAATATATTTCCCCGCCCCTTCCTAAACTGAAAAGAAGATAACATTTAGATGGAATCTGAAGTCTCGCTTCCCTAGGCCCAGTCCTATTCTAAAATCCCCATAGAAATTTGGCCAAACTTTTGCCATTCACAATAATTGAGGACTGGTGATGAATTAATAACAGCAATGACTGGTAAACATTAAAGCAATTCACACGCTGCAGTTGTCCTTAACACTGCTGTGATATACAAGTAGCTAAAAGTCTTTTAAAAGGCACTTACTCAAGTTTCCTTCTTTTGATTCTAACAGTTTAGAGTATTCAGTTCTTGGGTGCTATAAGATGGCAGGGGGAAACACATGGCAAGTGTTGAGCATAAGATTACCTCGATCTCTGGAAATAAAGCTGTAAAGCAGAATTTTTCAATCTTTTAAAGTCCACTGCTCCCTTGACCAACTACATTCTTTCTGTGGCACCCCTGTGGGGTTCAGGAGCCCAGTTATGTCACCCCTTGCCTGCCGAGCTGGCAGCCTCTAACCCTTTTTTGAACACCCTCCCTGTGGAGTGTTCCCTCAGCCTCTTCTCCCCTCTCCTTGGAAGTTCCCTGGGCAGCTGCAGCTGCCGCCCCTGGTCTCTGAGCTGCTCCCCTGCCCCAAAGAGAGATGCCTCCTCACACTGCTCCATAGGGGCCTGGGAAGCACCCCCTGGCCAGTCCCAGAGACACCATTCACCTGTGGAGCTTGCAAGAGGGCATCAGAGAAGGAAAGGAAGGAAAGAGGGACAGAGCCAGTGTTGCCCACGGCACCCCTGACCATCATTCAAGGCACCCCAGGGTGCCACGGCACACTGGTGGAAAACCACTGCTTTAAAGGAATGACTAAAACATGTAATCTATAATATTAACTTAATCCTTCAATACGTGTTCATCTGCTGTGTGTACACACCCTGCAGGCTGTGCCATACAATTTGTAGAACAAGAAAGTAAGGGTACACCATGGCTGTCTTCAAACCTACACCTAGGCTGGATCTAGACACATCGAAGAAGCGTTTCAGCTTAAAGCGTTGTAAATTTAAACAGGGAAAACAGGGAGAGGAAAAATGAGACTCCACATTGCCATCTGGCGGCACAATGTTATATTGCATATACAGTGGTACGTTGGGTTACATACGCTTCAGGTTACAGACTCCGCTAACCCAGAAATAGTACCTCGGGTTAAGAACTTTGCTTCAAGATAAGAACAGAAATTGTGCGGCGGTGGTGAGGCGGCAGCAGGAGGCCCCATTAGCTAAAGTGGTGCTTCAGGTTAAGAACAGTTTCAGGTTAAAAACGGACCTCTGGAACGAATTAAGTACTTAACCCGAGGTACCACTGTAAATCACTTTTTCTTTACCAGTCTAGCTGAGTCCCCAAATAGTTACCCCTGCCTTTACTGCAGAGGGATATGCATTTCCTTTTTTCACCACCAGTCTAATGTTCGGTGCTAGCACATTTTCACAACCATCAGACTTCCAGACATAGGTGTCCACGCCTTAAGCAGATGAAGGCTGACACCACGTGCAGAACGTAGCGCCAGCTGGCTTTGCGCAGACTGCGGTGACCATGGTTTTGTGAGTACTGTCAGCAAGATGCACAAAGCTGTTCTGCATAGGGCATCTGGATGTGCCATCCATGGCTGTCAACACTAGCATGACAAGTAGCAGTGGTGAGAATAGGTCCTTAATCAGCGCACGCATGAGGTTTCCTTTCGATACCCCCTATGGCCTTCTTTCTCCTCTGAATTTCTTCCTTGACTAAGCTCTGGCACCGTTAAATATATCATCTGCTTAAGGAAAGTTTCTAAAACAGACAGCCAAAAAAATGTGTCTATAATTCCAAGTCATCTTCCTGCAAAACAACAGATAACGTAAGATGTACTCTGCAAGGCCTAAACCTGTTCCAGGCCAAGAATTCTTGACTGTTTTGTAGCCAAACAGAATATTGCAAAAAAAAAAAAAAACACACACCAAAAAACCAGAAGATTTAACAGTCGTGAGAGACTATTTTCTTTGCGTAATTATTTGATATAAAGCTAGCAATATGGAAGGATCATACCAGGCTAACATATATCACATTTCGATTCTTAAAACCACTACCTGCCAAACCATAGTTTGAAGTGGTTTTGCAAACCATGCTTTGAGAGTTAACATTTGCCTGATTTGGATATTACAGCAAATCAAAGCTAGAGGAAGTCCCCCAAATGGAGCAAGGAATCAGTGTGTGAATCCATGGCACATTCCTCATACATGAACCATGATTTGGAATATTACAAAATCAATGTTGGACAGCCCAGTCTTCAACATAGCCGTGCAACTAATGAAAGAGACATTGCATTGTCTTTTGCTTTTGCTTGCAAAGAACGGCGAGTAAATCATTACAGCCTTTCCAGTGCTTTAATCATGCTTAATGCCCCCCTGCCTTAATGCTAGAGGAAGATTCTCTTGGCATCTCCTCAATTTCCTTCAGTTACACTAGCAGAATAGCCATAAAAGGGTGTCTGCGCTGCTCTTGCACAGCACACACAAACCACCAAATAACAAAAAAATTAGCAGCATGATCCTATAAAGAATAGGGATGCACACATGCAATGTACTGAAGGGGAAGAGGGACTGTGCCAATGTCAAACACCTCACTGGCCCACTCCTCAAATAACCCATGCATTCAGTGAGAGGTTTGCAAAGGAGCCTATACGTGTACAGGTTTATGAACATAGGTTCCCTATCAGATTGGGAACTCTGTGTAACTGGGGTTGCTGACTGGGTGAAGAGCTTAAGTGCATGCTGCTGAACACAAGTTGTTTTTCAAACATTATGCTAAACACATGGATGTTGGGGATGGGGTCAACAGGGCACAAATCATTGGGAGCTGTGCCAGTGGGGGCTGCTCCCCATGCCACTGACTGGATTTGTGTGTGGAGGGGTTCGTTTGAACATTTCTATTGTGCTGGGTGACAGTCATGAATCCTTATCGTTTCCAACTTATGCATGGCAATTTGGGGGGGAGGAAGGAGTGGCAGCAGTAATTCAGATTTAGTTTTCCACAGGAACTATAGGGCACACAATAAATTGCTGTTAATAATAATGAAATCATGACAATGTCAGGTTAAATAACAAGTCCATCTAAATACTCCATTTCCTCATTCCATATGAAAAGTAAATTATGGGAAGCTAAGGGGCACTACTCTGACAAAACAACCCACCCATTCTGTTCCAGAGTACATTTGTATATCACTTAACTGTCAAATCCCTAAGCGGCTTACCTGGAACATAAAAGTATACATAATATCCACATACTGTACATTATATACAGTGGTACCTCAGTTTACGAACTTAATCCGTTCTGGAAGTCCGTTCTTAAACCAAAACCGTTTTTAAACCGAGGCGCATGTTACCTAATGAGGCCTCCTGCCGCCGGTGCCCTTCCACCATATGGATTCCATTCTTAGACTGAGGCAAAGTTCGCAAACCGGGACACTACTTTCAGTTTTGCGGAGTTCATAAACTGAATAGTTCGTAAACAGGGCTGTTCTTAAACCAAGGTACCACTGTACATCATTTTAAAAAGAAAATGACCTGTTAAAATGCATGTCATCCTTATATATCTGAGTAAGCTTGCCCCTTTCTGTACAAATTCTCTGTACAAATGTATAATGCAACTGCCCAGCAGGACACTAGTTCCTTAACTTGTACTGTTAAAATAATTTGGAAAAAGTAGTATAAATTTTAATTTTATAATTCCTCAAACTATAATTCTATTTTAGTCAGGGCATTTTTATGGTATCCGTTGGAGGATTACTTTATAACCACTTAGAGATTTTTTGAATATTATACAGTTTGCAATTCTTTTGAATAAAATAGAATGAATAAAATAAACAACTTATAAAGGTAAAAAGGTAAAGGAACCCTGGACGGTTAAGTCCAGTCAAAGGCAACTATGGGGTTGCAGCGCTCATCTCGCTTTCAGGCCGAGGGAGCCAGTGTTTGTCCACAGATAGCTTTCCAGGTCATGTAGCCAGCATGACTAAACCGCGTCTGGTGCATGGAACACTGTGACAGAAACCAGAGCACATGGAAATGCTGTTTACCTTCCCACTGCAGCGGTACCTATTTATCTATTTGCACTGGCGTGCTTTCGAACTGCTAGGTTGGCAGGAGCTGGGACAGAGCAACGGGAGCTCACTCCGTTGCGTGCATTCGAACCGCTGACCTTTTGACTGGCAAGCCCAAAGAGGCTCGGTGGTTTAGACCACAGCGTCACCCGCATCTTATAATGTAAGTTGTTCCTCAGGGACCTTTGGGAGTGAAAGTGATAACCTGTTCCTGTCACTACGACTGCCAACTTCCCCCCTAGAAATCATCCGGTGTCTTTCCTCATTTTTACGATAATCAGAAACTCCTTGGTTTCTTCTGCTATAGATGCAGTGAAGTCTAAAAATAGAATTATAGTTCGAGGAATTATAAAATTAAAATTTATACTACTTTTTCCGAAGTATTTTAACAGTACAAGTTAAGGAACTATTTCTGAGAAAACAGGAATCTGTATATGTCAGAGGCAGGGTTCTTATCCTGTTCCTCTGAACACTTTTCACATGGGGGCAAGGCCTGAAGCAATTCTGCTACCTCTCCCTATTTCCCAGGGAGTAGAAATGAATTTCTAACCCATTTCATTATATGTTATTCTATTCCTTACAGGCAACGAGGCTTATAGGAGAATAGTCTCCTTAATACCCTCATCAGGAGGTAGAAACACCACGGAGGAGCCAGGCTCCAAGGAACATACTGCAGAAATATTTCTTAAGAACAGGAGCATAACTGATGCCAGTATAAAAGTACAGGCACACGTGACACTGCTGCATGCAACTTTTAAAAATATATGCTCTCTTCTCACCCCCGCCCTCTCTATTTTAATAAGGAAAGCAACATTTGTTTTCTCAGAAATGTATTCCAAAGTCTGGAGTCCAAAGGAGAATCTATTTAAAAGCACAAGCCAAAAATGCAAGACTTTTATGTTAAATTGCTGAAGAAGATGCCTACAGGAAAAAAAACACCACTCAGTTTTTGCTGGTGATTTTATGAGCTCGGCATTTGTGTAGTTGCAGCATTTCCATATCAAACAAATCCTGGCATGGAACCTTTCCTGCAAAACACAAAAGGACATAAATGCACCAATTTGGTACAGATCTTTGCACATAGAAGGAGATTACTTTTATCAGTTGCTGAGATGCCTTTTCAGTACAGGTGCCAAGGATCTCAGGTGATGTTGCTAATTGGAATAGGAAACTGTACAGGAAACAGAGCATCAAGCCCATCAGTACTTTGTATCTGTCACATCATCATCATCATCATCATCATCATCATCGTCATGCCACTGCTCCTCAAACATTTGTTCTAGCAACATCTCAAGCTTCTCTATTACTCTGTCATGTGCCAGCCTGGCAACCTGGAAAGAACGTATATAAGAATGTTTGGTTCCTGTGTCTTCCACCCTTTCTCAGATAGACGAGATGCACTAGGGCTACTGACCATTATGGTAAGGGCTACAGATGATATCTGGGGTATTCGTAAATGGAATGGACCAGGGTTCCTCAACCCTGGCCCTCCAGATGTTTTGAGACTACAATTCCCATCATCCCTGACCACTGCTCCTGCTAGCTAGGGATCATGGGAGTTGTAGGCCAAAAACATCTGGAGGGCTGAGGTTGAGGAAGCCTGGAATGGACCAATAATGCTGCAGCTAAAAATACACCAGCATGTCAATTATTATCCATGACATAAAGGGAATCTAGTACACACAACTCATAAAGTGTTCTGATTACTTTATTTCTTAATTTTGGGTTTCAAAAAAATTGGGGTTGTCTTATAAACGGAAAAATACAGTATTTAGTTTTTCATGCTTAATCACATTCCAAGACCGAGTAACACATGCAACAGCTTAGGCCGCTAGAATTTTCCTTAAAAATTTGTTGTATCAAGTTTTGAGCTGCAGGAATGGGAGTTTGTTTAGCCTTGGCTCTTTTAGATTGACTTGTATTTATGTTGTGAGCCACCCTGAGATCTGCAGATGAAAGGGGGGGGTTTACAAATGTAATTAATTAATTAATAATTACTAGATCATAATTTACTTTCAAGAGACCCTAGCGTTCATCTGACAGTTGCGCAGAAGTAACCCTTCTTGCAAGTAATTTTCAATTAAATGACTACATAAGTAATATCAACTCCAGCCACACCTGCCACGTTTCAGCAGTTGCTGTTGCTACAAAAGGAGAGTATTTGGTCTCTGCACAGTTCATCAAGCATGGGGAGGTAAATGACTTCAAACCTCTTAACTTACGGCAAGTGATGAAAAATGTGAGCAGTTTGGTCACTCCAAGACTTAAAATGAAGATGATACACATGCTTTCATTTTTGTTCAATTGCATGCCTACTAAATAGTCTCTTTAACACATGACATTCTCCCTATGTGTAGTCAAATCCAAATGCTGCCCCTCAGTCTACGCGCCAAACTAGATAAGATGGCAGCCAACCCCTCTCCACAATGGGGTTGGAGCCGTTGCATTGGAAGAGAAGGGTTAACCCTTTCCCTTGTACCATTTCTGGGATTATAAAGGACGATTCTCTCTTACTCTGCAGCTACTTCTAACAGAGATATGAAAGTTCTGTTCACGTATCAATATGTGATCAATACATAACAATATCCTATTCTGTGACTTTTCATTTTGGTTCAGATTGTTACTATCAATGTTTGATGTTTTATTATTATTTGTATGTGTGTTGGAAGCCGCACAGTGTGGCTGGGGCAACCCAGGCAGATGGACGGGGTATAAATCATCATCATCATCATCATCATACACACACAGCACAGAGATTCCCATGCAAAGCTCAAGACATGCGAAGTGGCCAGTCCTAAAGTTGAAGGGCGAACCCTGAGAAGTTCCTAGGAACTGCTGCCAGATTTGCCAGTTCTTAGCAGGATTTCTGGATATAACTGCAATTTGCTGAGGGACCTGTTGGGACATTTCTTCCATGAGCTGGTGCTGGAGGGGAAGCCTTTAGCTCTCCTTTGTCCAAAGGGGATAACTGGTTCAAACAACAACAAGCTGGCTAAAGTATCTGTTACAACTAAATCTCTAAACCCAACTTGACTTTACTCTCCATTCTGTTTTGGCATTCAAACAGTTAGACAGGCATATTCTGAGGCAGAGATTGCACGGAAAGTGGTACACGCACTTGTTCTCTGTTAGCCTGTTGATTTGCTCTGCATGATGTAGGCTGGCTGATTTTGAAGTACCAGAGAGAAAAAGAGAGAGAGACTGAAATCCTGTTTCCACTAACCTGAGGATAAAACCCACTGAACTCAGTGGGATTACTTCCAAGTAACCTTGAACAGGATTGTGCAGTCAAAATCTGAGAATGGCATTGCTCCATTGACTTCCATAATCTCTAAACCCGGCATATTATGTTATGAATAGTGTATCAAAACCTCTTTTTAAGGACGTGGAGGAAAAGCTGAGTAGAAGATCCTTGCTCTCTTCCTAACATTTCTGGAGTGCTAATGGTAATGAGTACACTTTGAGGGAGCAGATGCTGAATTTAAATAAAGAAGTAGAGTACTTTCCTCGTGACAATGAATCACACATTAAGTGTAGCATAGGTTTGCTGTTGTGCCAAGAACGGCTCAGAAAGAAAACTAGTCAATTATGATGATGTATGTATGTCTCTCTCTCTCTCTCTCTCTCTCTCTCTCTCTGTGTGTGTGTGTGTGTGTGTGAGAGAGAGAGAGAGAGAGAGAGAGAGAGAGAGAGAGAGAGAGGGTTGCGTGTCTTTCAGATATCTTACAAATCAGGAACATTAGCCAAGCAGTCTTGGCTAAGGCATAGAAATGACAGCATGTATACTCCTTCAGTTTTAAGAAGGTAGATGTCCTATTAGCCCAGATGCTCCCCTCACTATTCTCTCTAAAGCAAAACTTTCTATGAATGGCTAAAATCAAAAGCCCAGAAGACAAGGGAGGGAAAGCATAACTACTAAAAGCAAACCTTGTTTCCATGAGAAGAATATGCAGGCAGATGTAGCTGAGAGAAGGCAGATGAAAATTGCACAAACACACAATCCCCACCTCAGCTGTAAATAAAAGAGATTTCATACTCCCCACATTTTAAAAGAAAAGAGAATGTCACATTATAAAAATAAGGCACTTAAGCAGCTCCAGATAGGGCCGTGTTCTTTCAGGCACATATTTAATTTGTGCAGTACCCAAAATTACTGGTTAATGCAAACATAAAAGAGAACTGCAAGTTTTAGAAATTCTGATTATATTGGTGACCTTGTCAGGCCAGTTAAAACTGGCATTTCAGCTAGGAGAGCCTTTGTATTTTCTGGCCTGAGAAACTTTGCCTCTATCTCATGTATTATTCAATAGTAAGCAGAACAATGAATGAAACAGACTTTTAAAAGTGAGAGGGGATTTCCCCCCCCCCCAAAGGGGGAAAACCTGCTATGGATAAGTAACGGTTACTCCGTTTTTCTCTACAATTTATGGGAAAATTGCACCTTTTGGAAGGCTGGAGATGTTCTTGCTTGTTATTACAGGAACACCTTCAATTTTGCACATTTCTCCATGCTGACTTGCTGCCCACAGGGTGCTAGTAGAACAGCATATGGTACAATGTGCTCTCTCCCCCGTCTCCTTATAGAGAGCCACAGTACAAGCTCTGGCAAGCAACCACTGCAAGAATCAACCTCTCCTCAAAGCCAGAGATTTGTTTCTTAACAAGGTTCTGTGAAAGATACCTTAGAATTTCAAGAGTCCTTGTATGCGCCACCTTGATGGATCACTCGGAATGTGATAGTGTACACTTGTTTTCTTCAACACTAAGTTGCCTAAAATCCCATAGAGCATTAAAGCTCACATTTATTTCATTATCTGAAGGCTGGGAATCAGTGTTCTCAAAACTACAATTATGATACTGCATATATATTTTATATTACCCATAGATTTGCATTAACTTCCTGTAGACTCAAATTTACTCTTAGATAGACAGAGTGCTAGGGGAGCCATCCATTATTTACCCTGTTTTTTTTTAAAAAAGTTGGAAACACAAATACAGTAGCAGATAGTATACTTCTTTTTAAAAGGCATATCCCTTTATTCTTTAAAAACAAGGAAACCACCATTCTTTGTGCGCCTAGCTTTGTACTGTTCTTTTAAGAGAGCATTCTCACTATACTGCAAATGTAGCTTTATATAGCTAAGCAGTCCCATTAGAATGGATTGGATGCCTTGTGAGTACAGTTATAGCTTTTCATGGTCAAAATAGATTTCAGCATATCTATGAAATTTACTCAGTGCTGTGAAACATATCTCTTCTCCTTTATTTAGCCCTGGAAGCTAATATATCCTGAATTCTTATGCACTCATTTCGCTGGCTGCCCAAGATTCACCACCTGCCACATTTGGCATGTGTTGCTTCCTATGACTGAGCACATGGTCTCATAGTTTGGAAAGTAAAACTAAAGTAACAGATACAGTTTTAGTGCCACGGAGCTTTCCCTCCTGTATTGGCAAATATTTCATTTGTACTTATAAAATGCCTACTCTTTTAAGAACAACACGGAGTGTAATAATGTAAAACAATATGACTGAGAAAATAAAACTGATTTACTAAGGGGGGGGGGGTTCCATCTCCACCCTTGTGTTTGAAACTGAATGCACACACAAATATTGATGAAAACTGAGCTGTTGCATCATGTTGGTGCTGAAAATTTGCAACATAATAAATATCACATTCAATGCACCCCCCCTTTAATATGGCCAAAGACAACACATAAATGGTGTGGGATGCCCAGTCATACAGCCCAGGAATTCCTTAGTTGCCTGTTGGCAGCAGGCCAGTCCAAAGCACCACATTTTTCATACTCTCCTAAGGAACCATAGCACACCCCTTCTACATGTTGAGTCCCAAAACCAGGACGCACGTCTTCCCATCTGTGTTCTTGCGCAAGTCCTGTGACCCATGGGAGATCACAGAGCCCAAAAGATGCACTTTTCCGGGGGTTGTGCTCTCACAGCACACCAAAACATGCACTTTGGGGTGCCATGCGCAATCACGGAGAGCCAATGTGGTGTAGTGTTTAAGAGCGGTGGACTCGTAATC
Organism: Podarcis raffonei; assembly: GCF_027172205.1. Classification (NCBI taxonomy): domain Eukaryota; kingdom Metazoa; phylum Chordata; class Lepidosauria; order Squamata; family Lacertidae; genus Podarcis; species Podarcis raffonei. The sequence continues at coordinate 13,591,535 of NC_070613.1, forward strand.
TGGTGAACCGGGTTCGCTTCCCTGCTCCTCCACATGCAGCTGCTGGGTGACCTTGGGCTAGTCACACTTCTCTGAAATCTCTCAGCCTCACTCACCTCACAGAGTGTTTGTTGTGGGGCAGGAAGGGAAAGGAGAATGTTAGCTGCTTTGAGACTCCTTCGGTAGTGATAAAGCGGGATATCAAATCCAAACTCCTCCTCCTCCTCCTCCTCTTCTTCTTCTTCTTCACAGCCCTGAAAAAGCACTTTTTAAGGGTGTGACCTCAGTGCGAAGTTGCACGAGATCACAGTGGCCTGCTCTTGTAGGGAAAAAATGGGATGTATGTCCCAGTTTTTCCAGGACACCTGCAGAGTATCCCATAGCTGCACCTACATGGCAGATATATTATTTGGCTGGGGAGAGGCAAATTTTAGCTCACAAGGAGGTGAATCATACCGGCTATCAGCTTCCATATTACTAGTGCAGAGTTAATTCTCCTCCTATTAGTAGAGTTCCTTGGACATTCTGTGTATTTATTAATATGTGTGAAAGTGATATGTTAGAATATGACATCATGGTGGGGTATGGGTCCAAATATTCACATAACCATACCCACCTTCATAAAGAAAAGCGACTGAGCTAGAATAACGGAGCGGCTGGCAGTACAAGAAGGGCTGGGGAGATGTGACAACTTCGACTAAGCTAACAGACGGGAAATCACTTGATTTGGTCTCTGCACATCTTTAAAATCATGCTCTGTGAACATTGTTATGACAGTGAAAAACAAGATTTTTTTCCCTTGTAAAATTAAATGTCACTCTTGATAGCATAATATCAGAAACCTCATCCTTCCAAGTCCACACCAATATGTTACACAGAAAATTAAACTCTCTCTGTTTATTGAGTGGATAATGCAGTCTTCAAATGTGTGAGGACCCCTGCTAGGTGAGAAATTAAAAAAGGGAGTGCTATAAAGTCTAATGGTATGTATGAAATACAGAAAAAGGTAACTTAATTGGTAATCAGAAGAAATCATAAAACTAATCATGCAATTAGTTTATTAAAAAGCCAGCATATGAGGTGTGTATAATTACCAGAAAACAATGCCATGGTGGCTTCTAGCATTAATGAATTAACAATTATGTGAGGTTTCTTTTTGGGGAGGGGGGGAAAAGAGGAAGGAAGGAAGGAAGGAAGGAAGGAAGGAAGGAAGGAAGGAAACACAAATACAAATCACAGCGTATGAGAAATTTTGTTGTAACAATAGTTTTCTGAAATAACTGGACACACATTCATTGGGAACGTCATCTGTGAAGCCCAATGAGAAGCATGGGAGTTGTGCCAGAGGCTGGCTGTTTGTACAGGGGGGGAAACACCACACAGGATTGTACATCTTAAGAGTTCGCTTCAAACAGTATAAGCCCCTTTCTGACATTTTTCATAGATACAGTGGGCATGGATGGAGGGTGGCATCACTTAGCAAGCTCTGCCCCTTTACACATGTGCGTTTGTTGTAAGCTCTGAAGAGATCCCTGTATTTTGAAGTGTACATACAGCGAGTTCTCTATGTGCATTGAGCACTCTGCTTTTCTAGGTCTTTTGGTAAGCACATACATACAAGAATACACTTGTATTCTGGATTGTCTCTTGAGTGATTCCCACTGCTGGGTATGTACACGTGTTCCTTTCGCTTGTTCACATAATCAATCCACCTAATTATGCAGGCTGATGTCAGCAAGTTCCTGGATGGTATCCCAGCGAGGAAGAGATAGGAAACAGGCATACAGGAAATATGACAAAATGCTAATAACCAACACCATATGCTGAGTAAACAAATCACGCTACCCAACACTGCACTAAACCACACTGCAGATGAGAAGTTGCCACATTTACACAACTGATTCCACAATCTCCACCTTGAATTTATTTGGATTCCCTCCCTCTCTCTCTTTCTTTCTCTCTCTCTCTCACACACAACACACACACATTGTGTGCGAAATCTTATACACTTCTACACTAATTCTTATGGCAGCTTGCATGTGCACACACATAGCATTATTGTGTGTACTACACAACATCTGCACTGGGCTAAGTGTTAACATGTTTCCCTGAAGAACCAACAAAGCAAGTTCACTCTCTCCAGACCTCTGCCTCTCTAGCCTTGGAAGTGAGAACAAAGACAGTACCTAAAAAGAAAGAAAACCCACACAAAAGAACCTCAACAGCAGTAGAAACAAATCACCAAAACATGTGTCTCAGAAATGATGTATAACCTTGCGGTTCATTCAACTAAAAACAAAATCTTAAAATGTATTTCTTTTTTTCCTTAAGGGCATATGCCTTAAGGGGGAAAGTGATGCTCATTATTAATTTACTGATAATCTAAAAGAGGAAGATATTAATGCCTTGATTTTGAAAAGGTATAGAATAAACTGAGAGAAATTACAAATTCTCCCCAACACCTGCATGCCAAATAATGCTTGAGCTTTCTAAAGAATTTAGAATGAGCCTCCATCAATGAAACTTGTTGAGGAAAGTGCCTACTAATCACAGAGGCCAGAGAATATAGTTTGAAGACACATGATTTTGCTCCTTTCTTATAACAGGGCAGGGCTTGGCGCTTAGTCAGTGCTTGTATGGAAGGGAGAACTGAGTGAGAGCCCCTTGTAAGCCCCTCTGAATTTCCCAAAGGTGGAGTCAGAGATATAGATGTAATAAATAGGTGATCCTGACACTCTACAACATTGCAGTTTGATTATTTGTTCAAGACTGCTTACATATATGTAGGGAAAATATATTATTTGACAAGGCCTTGCAGAAAAGTATTTTTTTTAAAGAAGGGCAAAGGCCCATAATTCAGTATTATCATTAGAACATAAAGTGCTGCAGATAAAACCCAAAGCGTGTCCTCTGTCTCATTAATCTGACTGAACAGGAGCACAAGGGCTGAATTCAATAGCCAATGCAGTGGAGGCAATGCTGGAAGGAAATGAATGTAGAAAGGCCAGGGACAAACATCTGCTCTGCTGTGAGACTCAGCAGCCTTGGACAAGTTACGATCTCAGCCTAATCTATTCAATAGGGTTTTTATGAATGTATTGGAAGAGGGGGGGGGGTATATAAAAATCGCAAAAGAGCCACAACAGTTGCAATGAATTTTGGGAACCCTTAAAATTAAAATACTTTTAGGGTCCCCAATAAAAAGCACAGATATGCACAAAATTTGCATATGATAATGTATATGAATAGGTGCAAATTTAGTCATTGTTGTTGTTCAGTCGTTTAGTCGTGTCCGACTCTTCGTGACCATGGACCAGAGCACACCAGGCACTCCTGTCTTCCACTGCCTCCCGCAGCTTGGTCAAACTCATGCTGGTAGCTTCGAGAACACTGTCCAACCATCTCGTCCTCTGTCGTCCCCTTCTCCTTGTGCCCTCCATCTTTCCCAACATCAGGGTCTTTTCCAGGGAGTCTTCTCTTCTCATGAGGTGGCGAAAGTATTGGAGCCTCAGCTTCAGGATCTGTCCTTCCTGTGAGCACTCAGGGCTGATTTCCTTCAGAATGGATAGGTTTGATCTTCTTGCAGTCCATGGGACTCTCAAGGGTCTCCTCCAGCACCATAATTCAGAAGCATCAAAATGATTTAAATAGAAATATGGTATCATAATAGGAAAGACACCAGATGACTTGTATGCCCGCTCAGTCTGCTGACCAGGGACTGCAAACTAACTGTTGTTAGGGAAAGCTTTCCTGCTTTCCCATTTTATGGTTCTTTATCTTTAAACCAGGCTTGGACTAGGGAGCCCTCAAAAGGAGAACATCTTCAGATAGACTTTCCTCTGATAAGACATTCAAAACAGACAAGCATCCTCTTTAAAGTAGGTCCACCCTAAGAGTGCATGAAATTTGGGGTGCAGGCATAGAGCAACATTTTGAATGCTGAAAATGGAACATTTGTGCATGCAGATTAGACGGAAGTAAATTGTTTCTGTCCCTGCATCGACCACAGGAGTAAAATCAATGGTAACTGAGTGAGAAAAGTGCAAACAGATACGTGCTGTTTGAACATTGGTATTCTATTTTGGGAAATTAGTCCTATTTGCAGGTTGCTCTATTATTGAATGTTAAGCTGTCGAATGATTGGAAGAACCTCACGTTTCCTCACTAGCTCATCTGCATTTTTTTCTTATTGGGAGAAAGTTGCAGTTGGAAATCACTAAGATCACTAAAATCAGCAAGGCTGAAAACTACAAGAGGAGCTGTGGCTGTGCTGCCATCTGCAGGAGGCTGTGAGGCTTCCATCTCCTGCTTAACACCATTAGGACATTACCTGTCATACAGACATGCAAGACATGCATTCCTTATGTGTTTACTGGTGATTTCACTGCTTCCACCAGGACCATAGGATGGCCAATTAGTGGGCACACCTTGTGTGCCAGATCCCATAGGACAGGGCAAGATCAGGGATTACAGATAGATCTTCTAAGGCTCCACCCCCTTGTGCAGAACCTAGTTCCTGAAAACTCAGTGCATTCCCTGTGCTGCTGGGCACTGGGTTCCTCAGGCTCAGAGGAAGATCCCAGTGAGGATCCTGGCTGTGGATGTACAGGTTCTATGGGAGGTTGGTCTCTGGGCTCAGTGGTCTCCCAATCTCCAGTCCGAGTCCTGGTCTGGCTCCTTAGCTGATGCCTTTGCAGCCTCCCACTCTGCCTGGGTTGCTATTGGACCCAGAGGCCATGGTGTCTTGGCTGCCTTGATTGCACCAATAAATAGGAAGCCATCTGAACATCCCAGAATTCTTTCACCTCTTTGCATAAAGCTGCAGGTGCTAATGGATGGTCTTGTCTTCATTCCCTTGGCTTAATTTATTTTCCTATGCAAAATGGGGTTTCCTAGAGTCAAGGTGCTTAAGCTTGCTTAATATGGCAGCTGTGCTGAGCTCCTCAAATAACACCTGGTTTCCTGCAAGTTGGTGTTAAGCAGTATTTTCATTATTACTTTTACTTTCCTCCCAGCCTGCAAAGGAGCCCAGGAAGGCAAACGTGAGAAAGTTAAAACAACAGCTGTATTTATCATAACAGAACACAATCATTATGGGTTGTATTCAGCTATCTTTTACTCACTCTAGACTCATTTAAATTAATGGACCTAAGTGAGCCATGGCCATTACGGTAATTTCAATGCATCTGAGTAAAGTGGAATACAACCCCATCCGCCTCCATTTTAAGCCTATAGATAGCATTTTGCTTGCTTTTGTAGAAAGACACAATGATGCCATCACTTCCTTCCTCCTGAGACTCAGCTCAGAAACATCCGTTCAAGGCCATATGACACAGAGTTATGTTCATCAAGGCAGTGACACCTCCAGGTTCAATTTGTGTGACAACTTTAAGCTGGCTCATCCTTCAGTGCCTGCAATTTCTTTCCACGAATGAAGAAAGCTAAATTTAAAATGTTGTTCCAAAGCAACCCAATTTTGGTGGTGCAAGGGTGGTGACTGCGTTCCCCGCCTCCCCAAATTGCAGAGTGGCTCTTAATCAGAAAGCCTCAAACCCACACCCCATGAAAGGCAGGGAATCTTGCAGTTGCCTTGGCATAACAGTAGTCACAGAAATAGTGACAAAGAACATTGGGAAGTGGAAAATTGGAGGAAACCTGTTTGTGAACTAAACAGCCTTGGTCCTGTCTACCTGAAGGAGCGTCTCCACCCCCACCATCCAGCCCGGACACTGAGGTCCAGCGCCGAGGGCCTTCTGGTGGTTCCCTCGCTGCGAGAAGTGAGGTTACAGGGAACCAGGCAGAGGACCTTCTCGGTAGTGGCACCCTCCCTGTGGAACACCCTCCCTTCAGATATCAAGGAAATAAACAACTATCTGACTTTTAGAAGACATCTAAAGGCAGCCCTGTTTAGGGAAGCTTTTAATGTTTGATGTTTTAGAGTGGCTGGGGAAACCCAGCCAGATGGGCGGTGTGTGTGTGTGTGTGTGTGTGTGTGTGTGTGTGTGTGTATATATATATATATATATATATATAATATTACTCCATGTGGACAAAGCATTTACTTCATGTTCCAAAAAGGAGTTTCATTGTTGTAGCCTACCCTGTGCCCTTAGGGTGAAGTATGGGTGGGTAAATAATAATAATAATAATAATAATAATAATAATACACAAAGTGCAGGCTTTACTTGGAACTTCCTGCCTATTGACACCTTTGCTGCACTCTGTTCAGTGCCTGCCTAAAACATTTTCATTTAGGCAAGCCTATCAAGACACGAAGGTGTTGATGGGCTTTGATATCTTTTACTGTCAATGTTAAATTATTTTAAAATATGCTCAATTGTTTAAAACTGATTCTATTGATAATCTTAATATTTCATGTAAACAGCTTAGAGGTTTTATCAATCAATCAATTATTGTGTTTGACGAAAAGCCATTACAAATTCAATTACAGATCCAGCAAGTCAATTAAAACCTGTTAAAAGAAATCCAGAGATATACGTCCATTTACAATAAGTCAAATTAATGAATTGCCTGCACAGTCTACAGCATTGTATTTTATATGGCTAGCACAAATACTTTTAGCGGCTTTGGCACATAGGGCTGTTTTGTATGTGGCAAGCGGATCACAGTCAGATAATGCTTAGCGGTTTTATTACAGTCAAGGGGTATATAAATTTTGTTACATAAATAGGAGTGTGATTTCTAATGAGATATGCTTGGATTTGAGCCTTCTTCTGCTGGGAGCCCTTACCCATAACCTCAGCAGCTTGTGGTGGTTATTCACTACAGGGAAAGAGACTCTTCACATTCTCAAAGGTTTCCTATGTTATTTAGTTTAGATGTTCCAGAAGGCAGCGTGAATTTCTGGCACTGAAAACATCTTCCACAAATAAACTTCAATGAGGCCCAATTCAAATGATGCAGCATTTGGGTAGCTGAAAATTACCAATTCCTATTCTAAAGGTTGGATTGAAAAAGCGTCATGCCTCTCTGACAAGAAGAATAAGCAAAGATGACAGTCCGATTTCTGCCATGTCCTGGGGCAACTAAGAAGAAGAAGAAGAAGAAGAGGAGGAGGAGGAGGAGGAGGAGGAGGAGGAGGAGGAGGAGGAGGAGGAGGAGTAGTAGTTTGGATTTGATATTCCGCTTTTCACTCCCTTTAAGGATTCTCAAAGCGGCTAACATTCTCCTTTCCCCTCCTCCCCCACAACAAACACTCTGTGAGGTGAGTGGGGCTGAGAGACTTCAAAGAAGTGTGACTGGCCCAAGGTCACCCAGCAGCTGCATGTGGAGGAGCGGAGACGCGAACCCGGTTCCCCAGATTACGAGACTACTGCTCTTAACCACTACACCACACTGCCACAAGGCAGGTGAGAGGGTGACAAGAAACATCATTCCATTTGAAGCAGTCAGATTTCATAGAGATTCAACCAAACGTGACCATCTCACAAATTAGATTATATTCAGGGTCCTGATGTGCCACTTCCTCAGCAGTTTAACTACAATGCATTCCCCGCACGTTGTGTTCAACTTTTGCAACTTCTCTGTGCATATGCAGTGAGAAGGAAGCACAATTTAGGGTAGCAGAAACTCAAGTCTAGGAAAAAGTCATTTAAGTTTTGTAAAGGTTGAAAGGAATTCTGACTGGCAGCTACAAAACCTTTTTAAAAAAAACACACATCTGTGAATTAATATACCCAGGGACAGTAAATGACTGCAAAGTGGGGTGGGTAGCTGGCATAGAATAAATCTACAGGAAGAAAGCATCTGGTTCTGCAAAGTTTTCAGAAGCAAATTACCAGGTCTTACTGAAATCAAATTACCAACACATATGGCCATAAGTGGGACGTGGGTGGCGCTGTGGGTTAAACCACAGAGCCTAGGACTTGCCAATCAGAAGGTTGGAGGTTCGAATCCCCGCGACGGGGTGAGCTCCTGTTGCTCGGTCCCTGCTCCTGCCAACCTAGCACTTTGAAAGCACGTCAAAGTGCAAGTAGATAAATAGGTACCGCTCCTGCGGGAAGGTAAACGGCGTTTCTGTGCGCTGCTCTGGTTCGCCAGAAGCGGCTTAGTCATGCTGGCCACATGACACGGAAACTGTACGCCGGCTCCCTTGGCCAATAAAGTGAGATGAGTGCCACAACCCCAGAGTCAGTCACGACTGGACCTAATGGTCAGGGGTCCCTTTACCTTTACCTATGGGCATAAACAGGGCTGAGAAAAGATCAGTGAAGGAAGAAGCATCATGTTGAACCCAGTACCAAATGGAGGATACACAACCCACAAGTGACAGTTTAAATCACTGGATTGAGCATGCATGTGTGTGGCTCAGTTTGATATATTAACATCTACTAGAATATCAGCTTTCCTATATGTCCATGCCATTTCTTCTTCTTATAAAATTGTAGAATTGGAAAGAATCCTGAGAATTACCTAGTCCAACCTCCTGCAATGCAGGAATACACAGCTGTCCCATATGGGGATCAAACCTGCAACCTTGATAATTATAGGCACCATACTCTAAGCAACTGAGTTTCTTCTTCTTCTTCTGCTTCTGCTTCTGCTTCTGCTTCTGCTTCTTCTTCTTCTTCTTCTTCTTCTTCTTCTTCTTCTTCTTCTTCTTCTTCTTCTTCTGTATGGCTGGAAGGTCTTCAAGGCCCAGATTTTTATTTTTATTTTGCATTTGATAGTGCTTTAAAAAACGAGGTCCGCAAGGAGTTGAAACGAGATGAATATGTCACACTCTTCAAGTAAATGTGTCTCTTAACACCCTGTTCCTCAAGTTTTTGGTTTGCAGTCAAGAATAACAGGCCGCAATGGTGTCCAGGTCAGAACTAGGTCAGCTACCTTCAGGTGAGAAGAATTCAGTGGAGGGTTTCTTGTAGCTGTTGCAAATAGAATTTGCCAAGGTGAGAATGTTGAAATGATCTTACGCAAAGACCTCTTCTAACCTGGCTATGCTCTTTTGAATGTCACCCCGGCTGTCAGACCTGGCTCCCATGCTGCAGAAGGAGAGAAAGGCAATGGCAGTTTGTAGCTAGCATGGAGTAGCCAAAGCAGTGTCTTTGGATTAGCGAGCAAGCTGACCTGGAAACTTTAATAGGAGTCAAGTAGAGACATATATGGATGTAAACTTTACACCGTAAAAAGGGATCTTTGCTGGTCTCCCTATGGAGTGCCTTCCAGCTCGTTCAAAAGCTCACCATTTCAGGATGCACCATGCTCTTATTACCAGGAATTACTGCCTTTAGCATTCTGGATTTCTTTTTACCTGCAACTAGTGCATTGCATATAGGGACGCGGGTGGTGCTGTGGGTTAAACCACAGAGCCTAGGACTTGCCGATCAGAAGGTCGGCAGTTCAAATCCCCATGATGGGGTGAGCTCCCGTTGCTCGGTCCCTGCTCCTGCCAACCTAGCAGTTCGAAAGCACATCAAAGTGCAAGTAAATAAATAGGTACTGCTCCTGCGGGAAGGTAAATGGTGTTTCCGTGTGCTTCTGGTTCGCCAGAAGCAGGCTTAGTCATGCTGGCCACATGACCCGGAAGCTGTATGCCGGCTCCCTCAGCCAATAAAGCGAGATGAGCGCCGCAACCCCAGAGTCGGTCATGACTGGTCAGGGGTCCCTTTACCTTTACCTAGTGCATTGCATTAGGGCTTGAGAAAAAATGGGAAAGAGAACGCTTTGCTTGGAGGGACCAAATTCCTGTCTGGCTCAAGGCAATCAAAAGTTGTCAGAACGGTGATCTTTTTGTTGTTGCCGCTGTGAAATGCCACCAAAGCTTTGTAGACAAAGATGTGATTCTCATGGTGATGATGCACACACGGAGGGGAAAAAGTCTCCAGGAATCCCACACTCCTTTTCTTGTGGTGTTTCTCTCTTTTCCGTAAGAAACTCATTATCTATTACAATATCTAACATAGAATAATGAACCCGAAAGAGCACAGATAAGGTTTCAAATTGATCTACAGCACTTTGAATATGCATGCAATTCAAAATGCATGCAATTCAAAATGCACCATGACCAAAATAAAGCTGAATTTTTTATTTTTAAAAAATTGTTTGAATACTAACGCTTTTTCAGAGAATATTTTTAAAGGCTACGTGCCCTAGCAAAACTTTTAGAGTATCTTTTTATGCACATTTTGATGTTTAAAACATAATCCTAGCCAGAGAGAATTAGAGTCCTGTGTGCCAAACTCCAGGTGAGCAATCTTCTTCCTAGGTAGCTTCATCCCTTATGGAATTTAACTTTCAACTAATGATGCCTGGCAGTTTGGTGCTCTGCCAGAGATGTTTGAAGTGAGCAGAGAGTGGCTCTGGAGTAGCCTGATAAAATGCCCACTGCTAATATGACAGCTTGGGGTTTCCCTCATACCTGAGGTAAATCTCAGGTATGATGTAGCAGCAAAATTAAAAAGAGAGAGTAGGTGGGATGAAATTTCTGTTGTTGTTGCCGATTACTATTAGATTTTTCTTTTAGAAGATTTAAACAAATAACAGTGTGACAATTATCCCCCAAAACCATTCAGCATCCCCTTCTCACCTAATAAGATTTTTTTTTAAAAAAAAAATTAAGTCAGTACTCACAACGTACAGGTGTTCAACGTACATAATTTCAATTTTACGTGGATAAAGCCCAGACAGTTGAAATCGCACAAATTAAATGCTCAGAAGGGACCTTTCCTTAACCACATTCGAGGACTGTGTAATATATGAACTAAAACAATAATGTATTAAGAAAGGAAGAACTATATCTGCATTGGATTTAATTAAATAGGTTATATACCTTGCTTAAGGATTGTAGAGTGGTACCTCGGGTTAAGTACTTAATTCATTCTGGAGGTCCGTTCTTAACCTGAAACTGTTCTTAACCTGAAGCACCACTTTAGCTAATGGGGCCTCCTGCTGCCGCCACGCCGCCAGAGCACGATTTGTGTTCTCATCCTGAAGCAAAGTTCTTAACCCGAGGTACTATTTCTGGGTTAGCGGAGTCTGTAACCTGAAGCGTCTGTAACCTGAAGTGTATGTAACCCGAGGTACCACTGTATATGGGATACATCCTGGACTTGATTCGTATGTTAGGAAGTAACCACTAAAGAAATTTGTTACAAACATTACCATTCAGCCTGTTGCGCTCTATATGTTGTAACTATTGCATTTGTGTAACAAGGTATTGTATTTGTTTTGACCCAGAAGCCAGGAGTGGCACCAGAAAACTCCACAGGCTGGTCAGAGGAATCCATTTGAAATTTCAGAACTCACAGCTTGTTTTGCTCTTGGCCAGTAATACTTGATACAAAACACCCTGACTCTTGTTCAAATGTCAATAATGATAGTATGCAAGGATCGTGAGGATGAATGGGCTGCTTCACAGCAGATGATGCTGAGAACCGCCAATTTTGTATCCCCAACTTCCGCACATTCAAACATATTACTGAAAAATATGTAACTGGTGAGAATTCAATGAAAGACTGGTAAATCAGTTAATCCAGTTCGACAACTGGCCTTTGAACATTCTGTAAATTGCTACCAAGATTGTTGGTAGGACAGGTCCGTGACATAGGACAGGTCATAAGGACAGGTCCGTGACATAGTTGATAAAATGTAACCATATTTGCAGAATTTCTTATGAAGAGCGTTACACTCTACCATAATTGAAGAGCAAAATTGTTGAACAGTTTGGGCACAGTGTTTCTGCAAGTAGCACAAATGGTGTTGAAATGTTCTTACATTTAGAAAAAGTGCTCATGTCATTCATTGTATTATAATAAGCCTAAAGACCAAGACACTGATGAACAGTGTAAAAAATTAATAGCAGCAGCTAGCTTCTTTATTAAAAAAAAACCCCAATATTAAGGAAGTCTGGCAATCTAGAATATATTTCCTATATTTTTTTAAAAAACAAACCATATCCAGCACAGAAGAGTGCCTGCAGTTTTTGACATACTCTCTTCACTTACTGCAATCCTCAACTGTTAGTGACACAAACATACAAGTATAAAAGGCATTAACAGGTCTAGTGCTGATGTAGGCTAGCAGGCCCAGAGCAAAAAGAGCAGCAATGTAGTTAGCACTTGCCATGCAACTGCTTCATTAATTTCATTAATACCTTGAATGCACTTGGGTTTTGTTTACCATATCATGAGGTCATCAGGTATGTATGAGAAATCTTCAGCAATCACTCCAGCTGCTACAAAAAAATATTGTGATTCCTCATAAGGATGTAACACCAGAGACACTAAGGGAAGCTGGAAACAAAGTCATTTGCTGCTATCCATGTTGCCAGTTTGATGGATTAAGCATCAAGTACAAACGTATGCCTCCATTAATATTTGGTGCCAATGCTGGGTCATAAAAACTTCAGATTTCTATTGGATCTACTTTGCACATCATAAAAGGTAAAGGAACCCCTGACCATTAGGTCCAGTCGTGGCCAACTCTGGGGTTGCGGCGCTCATCTCGCTTTATTGGTCGAGGGAGCCGCCGTACAGCTGCCGGGTCATGTGGCCAGCATGACTAAGCTGCTTCTGGCGAACCAGAGCAGCGCATGGAAACGCCGTTTACCTTCCCGCTGGAGCTGTACCTATTTATCTACTTGCACTTTGATGTGCTTTCGAACTGCTAGGTTGGCAGGAGCAGAGACTGAGCAACAGGAGCTCAGCCTGTCGCGGGGATTCGAACCGCTGACCTACTGATCGGCAAGTCCTAGGCTCTGTGGTTTAACCCACAGCGCCACCCGCGTCCCTTTGCACATCATAAGCAAGCACAAATTCAAGAATGGAGTTACACCTTTGGTAATTTTTGATCAACCACTATATCAGAAATATTATTTTGATAGTTTCGGCAGATACAATAGAGACCAATGTACAGAAATAAATAACCAGAGGCTTACACACATACTGTAGGTCATTTGGATCATTTGGGTACCTGATGTCAGTATCAGGCCTTGCTAATATTTTCAAGTGAATATACACAGACAATTCTGTAAAATATATGCTTAGCGGCAAAGCAACATCAAGAGTGATATGAAGTCACGGTCTTCTATACTCTGCACCAACCATCCTATTATTAAGTATAACATGATATCCCAGAAATATCCCACCATGATTCAACTGAGTTTCATAATGACATAAAAGAAACAGAAACATATGCAATTTATAAGGACTTAACAAATAACTTCATTAACATACAACAGGCATGTTCAGCTCAAGTCTTGGCAATAGTAACAAAACACAACTCTTAAGTTAGCATGACTTTCCTTTAAAGACAACCAAACAGCAGCCCTATGGCTTCAGTACATTAGCATATCAAAAGACCACTTTTAATCTGGAAAAGTGGAAACTGGCATTTATAATTATTTTTATTTTATATTCTGCCTTTCACCCAATGCAGGACCCAAGACAGCTCACAGCATGTGTTAAAAAACAGAATGAGCAGGGGGGGGGGGACGGGACCCTGAGACAATAAATTATAAATAATTTAAAAGCTACTATATTAAAAACAACACTTGGTCAAGCAACTTAAAACTGGGAACACTTCATCCTGTATGTCTCCCCCACCCTTTGCCACTTATGGCCACTGGTTCTATGCTAAATCAGTTCAGATTTTCCTTTAGCAAATGCTTGGCCTTAAAACAATTAACTTCTAGTTATATACCTATATAAAAGTATACAGAAGAAAATGGGGGGGGGCACACAAAAAACATCATAAAAAGTTGTGTGTAGATTTTTCCGGGGGGGGGGTCACTCTAGGAGCAAAGGGGGGCAATTTTGGTACGTGATAAAGCTCATTTTCCTAAGCATTTTGGTATTTAAGGAAGTTTGAGGTTAAACCTGATCAATTCCTGCCTACATGGAATTATGGCAAGAGTCACACATAGCCCTCAGACTGCAGATTAGAATATTGTAATGGTATATCCATATGCTTTTGGGAAAATATCGGCAAAATGCTCCAACAGCAATGCTGCAACATAATATTTCCCTTGCTAGATCAGACGGAAAGTCTACTTCAGCATTCTTTTCCAGCATATGTCTCTGGGAAGCTCATAAGCAATGCTGCAAGTATGATCAACAGCCTTTATCTATCAATTCAGCCCTTTCTCCTTTAATTTCAGAATACAAACTTATTAAAAATGTATCCAAATATAAGCACAGGAAACAGAACTGCTTAGACTTGGATGAAATCTAAGGCACATTACCTTACACTATTTTTAGCTCTAATATGACTTTATCTCTGGATCATAAATATCTGCTCCAAAGCATCTGGTAGAATGATATTTGCAGCAATGTTGATAATAACGTTCTTTGACCATATGCTGACAGTATTGCTTTTGGCATGCCCTAGCCCAAGCAGTTACATGCTGGGATAGTAAGTCAGATTCAGACTTCTGAAAGTGTAAATCTGCATTACCAAAGATGTGAGTTGAATAAACTGTCAATGGTTTTCTCCATTCCCATGTTCAAAGTTATAAAATAAAATTTATATTCAGGTTGAAAAAAAAAACTGGCAAACTTGCTGGTGTCTACAAGGTACTGTGAGCTAGTTCATTAATAATATTAACAAGTAGTATTTATATAGGTATAAGAATTGAGTTGTGGAGGGGGACAGCATTTTATTAGATCAGTTTAGCTTTGTGTAGGGATCTACAAGCATCAAACTACATTAGACAGTGTACACTTAATAGCTTGACATATTCCTAAAGCACCTAAGTTGGTCTATTAAAGTACGTCCCTTTATCTACTTGGTAATTATATCTTGTTCTTGGAGCCAGTGGTTTGATCTCCATGTTACGCTCTGCCAAATGATGACCTAGCAAAAATGTGAGCGTGTATGGACTCCCAGAGAGGTAGAGATAATGCTTATGTAACTTCTCCCCTGTCGTTTTTCTGGCACTATTCCTGAGCTTAAGCCATGGTTTGGCTTAGTATGGCACACAAACCTAGGTTTAGGTCTCCCGGGCAAATCACAAGATGTAAACTGAGGATGAACCTGTGACTAGTCTGAAGGGAGCTAAACTGTGAGCCTAGGTTCAGATGACACATGAACCATGGCTTAGCTCAGTGTGGAGTACCAGCAAAATGATCAGGGAACAATCTTTCTCTCAAAGCCCATGCATTTGCACTAAGCCGTGGTTTGGCTTGACATGATGTGTGAACCAGGCCAACTTGACGATTCCCAGGTAAGATCCTCCCCCATTGTGTGAGCAGGGTGGTCCCTCTCCCTACCTGGCCTGATTACCTTGGCAACGCCTCCCCAGGCGGGATTGGGCAACTGGCTGAGGTAGGCGGAGACCTCCAGGTATCCCACCTGGGGAAGGCGAAGCCAAGCCTGTGCTAATGGTGCCGCATAGGGTCCCGGGGGCTGCGCGCGACCACGCAAAGGGCGCCCCCCATTTAATGTGGGGAGTGGTCATTGTCAGATGGAGATCAATGCTGCAGTCAATCAGCAAGAGAGCAGAAGATCCAGTCAGGAAAAATGCAAGTTAATAGGAAGAGCAGCACCCATCTGTTGTGTCCTAAGCTACACTGTGTGCTGTGTGACAGCACTGAAGCCTCTTTTCCTGGGTTTCTGTGGAACCCAACATGAACTGCAAGTGGTGTGATGAAATCCATATGGACTGGTGGGCGACCCATCTGCTGCTCTCAGTGACCAGATTTAATGTCAGAGAGACAGAGGACAACCTAGTGCTTGTCAGAAAATGTATCGGTAAACTACCTTTGGGATACTTGGCACCACTTCTTTCATGTATCCTTTGACTTGGCCCTTCTAATGAGGTGAAAGCTTTCAGGCATGGTGACTGTGGAAACCAGTAATTGTAGTTCAGTTGCTCACACAAGACCCCTGTGCCAGGCACTCCCTACACTATATGCTCTAAAAATAATTGCACATTTTAAAAGCATTACCTGGTTCAACATGAAATAAATTATGTTTTCCTCTAAACAATAAATGTCATTAGGCAGCAATGTCATTTAATAGCACGGCACATACAAATTCGCTATGTTATGAGTTGCAGGGATTTCTCTAAGCTGTGTAAGCGTGGATCATTTTTCAAAGTGTGAAGTGCATACTGTCAAAATATAGCCTGCAGTGTTTTTATTATAAATAGGTAGTTTATTACAGGCAGTATACACAATTGTCCAAGCAGCTAGTTACCACCCTTAAAAGTATACCATGATGCTAATTCTATAGGGAACATTGAAAAAAGAAAGAAGGAAAGCGCAATTAAAGAAAGTCCTCTTTGGCTTGCATGGCATCCTAAATGACATACAGCAGAATATCAAATACTGCACATTGACAATAATGTGAAATTTCTCTCTTCCTCCCTTGTGTTTGACCTTCTCTGTGAACTGCTCACCCCCCAGAATCAGATTATATATCGTCAAGTATTGCATTACTTTCAAAATTAAAAGGTAAAGGGACCCCTGACCAGTTGTCCAGTTGTGGCCGACTCTGGGGTTGCGGCGCTCATCTCGCTTTATTGGCCGAGGGAGCCGGCGTACAGCTTCCGGGTCATGTGGCCAGCATGACTAAGCCGCTTCTGGCAAACCAGAGCAGCACACGGAATCGCCGTTTACCTTCCCACCGGAGCAGTACCTATTTATCTACTTGCACTTTGATGTGCTTTTGAACTGCTAGGTTGGCAGGAGCAGGGACCGAGCAACGGGAGCTCACCCCGTCGCGGGGATTCGAACCGCCGACCTTCTGATTGGCAAGTCCTAGGCTCTGTGGTTTAACCCACTTTCAAAATTAAGCAGCTTTAAAACACAATAAATGCCATCATGAAAAGGTTTGATTACAGAAGTTAGGGAACAATGAGGAACAGTGCCCCTGCTTATTATTTTTCAGTTTTAAAAAGTTGCACAAATTCAATATTTGCAAAATATATTTATCTCCCCAGTTGTATTTAAGCTGTTGCCAACTCTTCTGGGCAGTTAACAGAAGAGAGAAGGAACAGAACTAAGTATTTCTTGTTCTTCAGTGAAATGTCTGTGAAAGAATCTTCTTCAGCTAGAAAAAAAATCCTCAAACACTAGAGGATCAGTGTAGGGCCAGCTATCTCCACACTCCACATCTAAACAATTTTTCATTTTAATAATAATAAAAGTAAAACATGAAAGTAAAAAGAATGCAGATCCATGGGGGACCTTTGTATGGAGGTACTCGTAACATTTAATTCATATAGGCAACCTGTTGCCATATGAGAGAGAAAAAAATTATAGACAGCACCAGACACTCCAAATAATGTTAAATACTGAGAGTAATAAAAACTTCTGGCACACATAACAAATACCTCTATGATGATTCAGGGCACTACAGGGAAGGAAGGAAGGAAGGAAGGAAGGAAGGAAGGAAGGAAGGAAGGAAGGAAGGAAGGACCTGAAAGACAGGGCAAGTGACTTGTCAAGATTAATGCAGTGTAAAACCTAAGCCAGCTCCCAGGTACAAAGTTCACATAAATGCCCAGTCCCATTGCTAATTGCAACTTGCACTTAGAGGGACAGTAAAAACAAAGAGCGGCTCAGATGTTGCGGCTCAGATTTCTACACATTTCCTGTCAAGCCATTTTTAGGTTGTAGTGATGATTTCGGACCTAGTACACATGACAGGCCAAAGTACACATAACCCAGAATGTGACAGTCAATGCTTGCGACTGGAGCATGTGCTAATAACAAGTTCAGCATCAGGAACCATTTTGGGGTGAAATGGAGTGCTGCTAAGTCTCTCTGAGTATAATTGTGTGCAAACTCTAACCCATGATGCCATAGGCAATTAACTAAACACTCTACTTGAACCATTGTCTTGTACAGAGGTCAGGTAATTCGCGATGAGAAGCACAGGTTGGCCAAGTGAGAACCATTAGAAAAGAGTGATTAGTTTTATTACTAACACCCCTGTGGTAATGCTGATTGCACAGGGGTTTCCGTTTGGGCTGATTGTATACTAGGCAGTAAATGCTGACCACGTTGCTTCTAGCCGGAGCTAAAGAACCTCAGTGCACTTAATAAAATCTCAAACAAACAATCTCAGAGGCACGACTTTCTTTTCTTTTCTTGTGGAGCTGCAGATTAATTTACTGTTATGTAACATGATCTAAGGAACCTCGAGAGAGATGAAATCAGGATACAGCCACATTTCTACCAGACAAAATTAGTATGGTGTCTAGAGGCCCAACTAGATGTAACACAGAAGTCTGTGATCAGGAACTCTCTCTCATCTTAAAAAGGTTAATACAAGCTGTGCATGGGATGGTGAACTGAATCAGAACGGAGGTACCAGGGGAAATGAGGAGGTTTAATACTTTGCCCCTCCAGAGTCCCCTCCCTAAGAGCTGCTATTTGTCCCAGGGGAAACTTACAGGTGTTTATATGCCCCCTGTATATTTTTCCATACAGAGCTTGAGGAAGGTGATTTTAATCACTGTTCCCAGCCAGATGGAGGGGACCTTGCTGTTTCACATCTCATGGGGAAACTACTCTTCCACTGTGAAGCAGGCTTTCTTATGGAACAAAAATTGTTTGAGATGGTGGAACACAATATATTTAACCATACAGTGATTTTTAGAGCTGATAGGCTGTCCTGGATTTCTTGGTTGAGTTCTTGGAAACCAAGCCTTATGAGGAACAGTTGAAGGAGCTGGGTGTGTTGAGCCTGGAAGAAACTGAGAGGAGATATTATAGCCATCTTCAGATATTTTCAGAGTGGCTGGGGAAACCCAGCCAGATGGGCGAGGTAGAAATAAATTCTTATTCTTATGCTTATGCTTATGCTTATTCTTACCTCAAGGGCTGTCAAATAGAAGATGGAGAAGGTGTGTTTTCTCCTGCTCTGGAGGATAGGACTCAAACCAATGACTTCAAGTTACAAGAAATGAGATTCCGACTAAACATAAGAAAGAGCCTTCTGACAATGGGAGCTGTTTGGCAGTGGAATGGTCTCCCTCGGGAGGCTGTGGACTCTCCTTCCTTGGAGGTGTTTCAACAGAGGTTGGAGGGCCATCTGTCATGGATGCTTCAGCTGAGATTCCTGAATTGCACTACCCAAGTATATCGTATCCTCCCTCAAAGAGGGCACGTGTTGCAGTGCGACCTGGCAACCAAACCCTGTGTAGTGTGTGGGTACGATTGGATAGCCACAACACCCTATTGGTAGGTCCCTCGATGCTGGGTTTAATCAGACCAATGGGATGCTAGCCAAATGGATTGAGGGACCTATATATGCCCATGCACATGACCCTGAGCTTCCTCTTTGGGACAGTGCATCGGAACACCCGCCCACCTCCCCCTATATTTAGGGCTTGCGCTTGACCTTGCTATGCCATCGTGTGTTGTCTGTCGTTGGGACAGGAGCACGGCAGGAGTTCTCCCCACTTGGCTGATTGGCTGTTGCCATTTGGGTTTCACCTGCCGTGTAACAAATCATCACAACTTGTAAGGTTGCAGATAGGCTCTGGTTCGGGTGATAGAGATGGGGGAACGCTCTCGCCATCCCTATGAGAAAGGTATTCTGTTAAAGGAATCCAGGGACTCAATGGTTTGGTCAACCCTGAGAGGGGTTGTGCCCATGCCTGAGTCCAGGGGGACATCTGGGTGGTGGACTAGCCTGACCCTGGCTTTCCGCTGTTCCAGGTGTTCACCATAGGCTGACCTATGCTGGTGCCCTGGGTCAGCGCTGCCTGCCACGGTGCAGGGAGCTAGTTGAACCAGAGCCTATGCAACCACTCACTTGATGTAATCAACAAAGTTGTGGCCTAAATTCTGCCAAAAACCAAACCAAAATTTGAGACTTGTCTGAATTTATTTACGGGGGAGGTTAAAAGGTCTAAACATGCAACTGCAAGACTTTTTAAAAGGAATTGTCATTAGCAGCTGGTGAACTGGGGAAGGAGAGTCCCCCTGATCAGACATAAACCACATGGCAGATACTACTGCACAGGGCACTACTTTGCCAATAGAGAAGCCATGCTTTCTCACAAGGACATTGATCTCAGTTACAGTTGTGGTGTGGGAAAGTGATGTGGTGTATCTACACTAGGCATACATTACACTTTGTTTGGACAGGAGTGTTTACAGAGGAATGAAGAGAGCTAACTTTGTAAATAAAAGTGAAGGACTATTTGATTTTTAGAGGCAATGCTACAGTCAAGCTACAGATCCTTAATATACCGTAAATCAAGGGAATTGTAAGACTGAGCCGAATGTTTTGGCCCTGCAGACTTCATTAGAAAGGGACAACCACCTTTTCCAAAGCTTTAAGAGCCAGGCGTGGGCATTCTGAATGGGGGAGGTGAGGGTTTTTTTTTGGGGGGGGAGCAATTAGTTAGCTTTCAGTTATGAGGTGGCCTAAGGCCTTTTTTCTTCCCCAGAGGGGATAACAATCCCCTACCCAAATATAGTGCTCCTGGAAATGATGCTATGTCATCTACAAGTTTCTGGTCTCGATATGAAAATGCATGGCTGGAGTCATGCTTCCAAGTTGCTTGGAGTGGCTTTTACCTTTATAAAAGTGGCCAAGGTTAAGTGGGCTAATGTGGCAGGGTCTGTGAATAGCCTCTTTCACTAATAACAACTTCTCCAAAACTTCTGCAAAATATCTGGCTACTGTTGTGCACCTAGCAAATACAAAATTAAACACCTGCCTGCCAGACACCTGTATGCTGGAGCTGCGGAGCCATCTGCTGCACATACCACATGCTTTTATTTTATTACTTCTTTTTTAGGCTGGGTTGTCAAGGGAAATCATTAGAAAGAGAATGTCTCTGAAAAAAGGCTCTAGACAGCATGCCAGCACAGACTGCACAGCAAAGGATGCCAGGCCTGCCAATAGACACTCCCTGTCACTTTTATGCTGAATCTATGCACTTACCAGTGCAGGATTTGCATGAGAATCTGAATGCTGAAAGAGATATTATCATAGTCGTGTTGGAAATAACCGTGGCACAATGGGAAAGATGGTGTGCCGCCAAGCATTTCTTCAAACTTTTAAAAGTCTAATTAAAACCACATTGCAGTGGAACATACTGCTTCAATAAAGCAGAGAAACAGCCCCCATAGATATAGCAGCTGTCTATGGACACTCCAGACTATACTCTCTGCCTCCAAAGACACTGAACTTTGCAGCATCCATTTCCTAATTTTGTTCTATTTCCACGAGCTTCTATGATGGTTGTATGGGAATGTCCACAGGAGTAGGAATATTTTTGCAACAGCTTGCAAGGGTGTTTGTGGAGGGAGAAGCATGGAAGTAGGTACAAGAAACGTAAGGATTCATTGGAATGGAATAGACATCTGTACAAGGAAATTTCAGAGGGGCGGTTGTGTTAGGCTGTTGCCGTAAAAGCAGGGAAAGAAACAAGCAAACTCCTAGGGTGCCATAACTGTTGTTGGCTTTACTCCTTTTTTAAAATGAAGCTTGAGCTTATGAGGTCATCCCCTGATATCAGAGGCGGTTTTAGCCGAGCACACCTGGTTTGGCCACACTAGGTGCTGCACTGCAGGGGGGGAGGCAACACAGCAATGCTGTAGAATGGAGCTGAGAGGCAGTGGGGTGGATTTTGGCATCACAGAAGATGCTGCTGAAATTTGAGAGCCCCAAATACGCCACTGCTGAAATGGAGCAACCTTGCTGAAAGTAAGCAAGTCTTGGTCCAATCAATGTCTGGATGAGATATGGCCTAGGAAACTGGATTCCATAATGGAAGAAAAATGAAGGTAAAATGAATACATTTCCTTTCCTTTAATCTTGGTGCTAGCTCTCTGTTACTTTATCCATCAATTACAAGCTCCAAGGTTGCATTCAATGGGGCTTACTCCATGTAACTGCAGTTATGGTTGCAGAATAAGTCCTTAATTTTAATTGTCTTCCCCGCCTGGAGCCCACTTCTGATTGTATGTCCTCTCTAATTTCACAGTGTAAACTTTTCTGTTTGTTCCCTTCCTTTTCTGTAGCTCTCATGGCTTCTAACGTATCTGTCAGTTTCACCACACCCATATCTATCAAGTCATTCCTTCTTTTAAATGCCTCTATTTTTTTCTCCAACCACTGAAGCTTTTCTCCTTCTGTGATACTTAATGGATGTTTACTTTACCCCACCCCGTATTCTTTTTTTTACTCCTGCTCTCTCACTTCCTGTTTGTCCCCAAAAGCAGCGGGGTGGGCAGAACCATATATTCATTCCTCACAGTACCTCAAAAAACAACACCTTAAAGACCCAGCACATTCATGGTGGCATGAACTTTCATGGGATACATGCCATTTCAGTCAGAAGCAAGGCAAACACGCTGACAACACCAAACCCACACACTGAGAACACCAAACAGCAGAAGCAAGACAAGCAATAACAGTGAGATTCCAAGGAAACCTTGTCCTAGATTTGTGAATGTGGATGGTCAGAAAACTTTCAGCAAAAGGAGCAGATGTCTTAGCTGCTCATTATGCAGGCCAGGAGAATTTGCTGGTGTATTATATGTCTACCCTTACCACCTCGGCAGTCTAGTGGTTAGTGTATAAGACAGGCAGAACTACCTTATACTCAGATAATCAGTTCTCCAGGCCTGTACTCACTGGCATCCAAATCCTAGGACAGAGGTCTTCACACTCTGAAACACTGAGCTAGAGATGCTAGAGATTAAATCCAGGACTGCAAAGCAGGAGCCATATCTATGATCCCCTAGCATCCCTCAGGCTCTTAGGAGTTGAACACTTCTAACCTTAGGCATGCCACTCATCTCTTGGTCATCTTGATACAGAGGCATATCAGTGACATAGCTTCACAAGACAAACACCAAATACTGTATCACGTTAATATTGCTTTGCCTGTGTTTTAAATGCTTTTCTTCCTCTACTTGAGGATATGTTTCCTAACTGGAACTGGCAGGAGCGGATCTACTATGAACCCAATTAAGCAGAAGTGATTTTAGTCCACATTGCTTACTTTTTTGGGCTCTAGTGGACCCAAACTGAGTCACACAACTCAAATTGATTTTTGGTTGTATATATTTCAACAATCCCAAAGTTTCAGAGTTAGTAGCACAGATGCTGTAAAGGTGGAGTGATGTGTCGTGGAGCAACCCCATTGAAGAAGATAACAGTCATTACCCAGACCTTGCTGCTGTTGCGAAAGGGCCCCCGTGACAGTTCAAGCTTCAGAGCTCCCAAAATGTAGGTCCATCATCAAGGACTGGATAAAAGTAGCACTAGCGCATAACCAACTTCACTGTTTTCCACCTAAATTCTGTGCCCACTTCAAAGTTCTGGTTTTGACCTTTGAAGGCCTTCATGGAATGAGACCACTCATCTGTCTCCATAAGCACCTCTCTGAATCTTATGACCTTCTTCTGAAGCTCTTTTTTGGGTGCAGCCTCTGGGTGATGTGTGGCAGGCGGCCACTGGAGAAAGGGCCCATTTAGTGGAGATACTTTGGTTATGGAATACCCTCCCCAAAGAGTCCCATTTGGCACCTTCTTTATATTCTCTTTCCAAGGCCTTTTAATCTGTTCCTCCTTTAAATTTCTTTTTGTACAGGCTATATTTTTTATGTTTCTCTTATGTTTTATGCATTTATTGTAAACGTTCTTAATTTGCTTTCCCTCTTCTTTGTTGTAAGCTATAGTGAGAACATGGTGATAGGATAGCATATAGATCTTTTAGGTAAATAAAAAGTTTCTTATCACAGAATACTTTCTGAAAGGGTCTACAGTTCAGTGGCAGAGCACATAATTTGCATACAGAATATATCCCCCTCCCCCTGAATCTCCATTATTTCTAGTTAAAAGAATTGCATAGCAGCTGTTGTAAAAGAACTCTACCTGAGACCCTGGAGAACTGCGGCCTGTGAAACTAGATAATGCTCAACCAGACAAATCATTGGTCCAACTCACTCTAAGGCAGCTCTTATACATATTTCAGATTTCGAATATAAATACCATGGTTTAAAGTGCTTGTGAAAATGATGGAATAGTGCTTTGAAATCTCCATAGTATTTTTTTTTTGCATACCTTCAATATCAAACCCAGTGTTTACCAATCCTGTCCGATGTTCATGCTACACCAGTCATCTCAGATTTTCTCATAAGAAAAAACTATTCATAACGCTTGGAACGTATTATTATTAAGCACACTAACATTTCGTTTCAAAGAGAACTCCACAATGCAGTATTTCTCAACACTGCGTGAAATGTACAGTAGCCTAGCGCACCTTAAAACTCTGACGTCAACGGCACAGAAATCAAGCGAAAGAATGCATTGCTTCAGGAGCTAGCTGTTTCTGTGCATGGGCACCGAAACGCACAAACATAAGAAAACGCCCCCAAAGCAACATTCTGCAGTTATCCTCCCATTTTTAAATCACCCATATTTCATCCAGCATCATGCAGAATGTCTTCTGATTTATGGTAATTGTCAACAAAAGCAGGATGTGGGTGGAGAACCCACATTTATTTCAACCCTATACTTACTTACACAGGATTCGTGTGTACTAAATGCTACTACCACTACCGCCACCACTACTAATATAGATTTTTATTACACACACACACACACAATTTTCCTAGGAAGCAGGTTCTTGATAGATCCAAACCCCACCCCCACCCTGCCGCCCCTGATTTCTTCTCTGCAGTAGCAGATGCCAGAAGCAGCATCTGATACACTGGTCACCTCTAGTGTTCTCCCAGCATGTTCATGGCCTCGAGGACTTGGAGTGGGACTAATTTCCATATCAAACCCAATTTAGATGAAACATCTTGGTTTAAAAAAGACTGAGAGAGAGAGAGAGAGCCCGCGCCAGCGCATCAATAGCCCCTTGATTAGATTTTTATCTCCTGAGCAGACAAATATGAATATTTATTACCAAGAATGCAGATTCCCCCCTTTTTTTTGCTCTTTCCATTGCTCTGATCTTGAATATTATCCACTGCTAATTTTTATGAAAATTTGGGCAACATAATGTTTTCACATAAACTGACAGTTCTCGAGATAATCCCATTATTGTTTGGTGGAAAAATGACAGTTCCCACTTATTCATGTGTTAACGAGGGATTAAGTATTGTTTTTCATCGCCATAATGTTAAGATGGACTGGAAATTAAAAACTGAACATTGTATAGGAGAGCAGAGCTTTTGTGCACCAGAATTTGTTTGCATTCTCTTTAGGGGAATCTGTAAATTAGCAGTTTAACAATCAGCATCTTTTATGTCCCAGCTGAAAATGGCATCATGGAAACATCAATAGCATTTATAAAATAAATTCATTATCTTTCCTGCTCACTGCTCACATGGATGCACGCTCTCTCTCTCTCTCTCTCTCTCTCTCTCTCTCTCTCTCTCTCTCTCACACACACACACACACACACACAAATAGCATGCATGACATCTCACAAAGAAGGGGAAATATAACAAAATTCAGTGTTTCCTGATTGAGATAATGTTAAGAATTTTCACCTCTGTACGACTGATTTTCTTACTTTGACTGGAAGTGTATTTTCTTATTCTTATGAACGCATCAGCTACATGATCCTCGACGACTGTTTGGAAGCAAGGGCCCTTAAAAGCAACAAGATCAGCTTACAAGAATCTATATGTCAACGTATTTTATGTCAGCGGTTGAATGGCAGCATTTTTAAATGGCCCACATTCTTAAGGTGATTCACAATAACATTCTAAAACAACAAAACAAAACTAAATAAATTGGCCCATTAGCTTCTCAATCATCCAAGCCAAATGCCTTGTCAAATAGGTCAGCTCCCCTTCTCTGGGGGGCTGCTTTGTGGGAGAGAATCCGGGTCCTTGTAGTGTGCCGGCAGTGGGTGGAGGGACGCAGCCCAGCATCAGGGTCTTTTCCAGGGAGTCTTCTCTTCTCATGAGGTGGCCAAAGTATTGGAGCCTCAGCTTCAGGATCTGTCCTTCCAGTGAGCACTCAGGGCTGATTTCCTTAAGAATGGATAGATTTTCTTCCTCAGTAGCATGTTGTATGTCTTCCGACCTGAGGGGCTCATCTTCCAGCGTCATAACTTTTATATGCCTGTTGTTTTTGTCCATGGAGTTTTCTTGGCAGGGATACTGGAGTGGCTCGCTGGTTCCTGCTCCAGGTGGATCACGTTTAGTCAAAACTCTCCATTATGACCTGTCATAGCATAGCTCATAGCTTCTCTGAGATATTCAAGCCCTTTCGCCACGACATGATCCAAGAAGGAGCCCGAGATTATACTAACAAGCAAAGAAGGTGCTCATAATGGGAAGAAGCACTCTCTAAGTCAGGGCCGGGGAACCTGTGGCCCTCCAAATTTTGTTGGACTCCAACTCCCATCAGCCACAGCTGGTAGGGCCAATGGTCTGGGATGATGAGAGCTATAGAGAGCCAGTGTGGTGTAGTGGTTAAGAGTGGTAGATTCGTAATCCGGGGAACCAGGTTCGTGTCTCCACTCCTCCACATGCAGCTGCTGGGTGACCTTGGGCCAGTCACACTTCTTGGAAGTCTCTCAGCCTCACTCACCTCACAGAGTGTTTGTTGTGGGGGAGGAAGGGAAAAGGAGATTGTTAGCCGCTTTGAGACTCCTTCGGGTAGTGATAAAGCGGGATATCAAATCCAAACTCTTCTTCTTCTCTTCTATAGTCCAACAACACCTGGAGGGCCAAGTTATGCACCTGAACAAACTTCTACATACGACCTATCAGGTTTATATATGTGATAAAAAAATGAATATTATTAAGTTCTTTATCACCGTAACCATCTTCACCAGTGGTACCATCAGAACAGGATTTTGGAGCTGACACCCAGGATTCCACTCAACACAATGAGCAAGGGAGGGGCCCCCCAGATGCAGCAGGACATTTCAAAGTGAAGTAAAACAAAAAAACATCTAAAGAGGGGGCCTTGTAAAGCCATTAAGCCCAGTCTAAAACCACCGAACTGCACCCACTGAAGGTAACAACAAGAACAATAAAAACTTCCAACTTGGGGGAAGGATCCTGAAGTTCATCTCAGTGAATTTCCACAAAAGGCTTACAAAGTCTTATGAATGTGTGGACGCCATGGGGTGGTAGCCCCTTGAAAATGCAACTGCATGGAGGCAACCTGCACCCAGCTAGCCATGACCCACCTTCCCATGATAGTAGAAAACCCACATTTTAGCAGCATGAGCTAGTGTGGTGAAAAACCACCAGAGCCTATAAAGAAGTTATAATGTAAGCATTGGTTCTCCTAAAGCAGAAATATAATTTTAAAAACACTAAAAGACATGCCATACGGAGCAGCCTCCCTATGGTTTCTTTTTCAGGCAGTTGGCAGGTCACAGATGTGGATGTGTGATCCAGCCTTAAGCCTAAATATAATAAAATGTTCTGTGGTGCCACTAGGCTGGGGCCAGTAGTTCTATAATAAGAGTTCCACTCCCTACATTACACTACCCAGCCTGTGGTCTAGGTACGCCTCCGAAAACTGGTTTTTTTTAACTCCACTCTCCCCCAACTTGATGATAGCAGGACTCTGATAACAATGAGATTTATGGAGGAGATCAAAAGCATAATACTGCCTGAAGGGCTCAGTTATTTCTTTTATAGTGGTAGATAGTTCCCACTGAAGATAAAAGACATGCTCTAAAGACAGAAAAAAGCAATGCCTCTTTGACAATTAGAGAACCACAGGACTGGGGAAAACCAGTAGAATTAAAATGTACACTAATGTTGGAGCAGTCACTTGGTACCTTGGGGTGCATGGGGTACTAGGGGAGGGGTAGTACCTCCGATGGGGGACATGTCATGCTCCTTCTGGGGTAGTTTGCCTTTGTCCACCTTTGGTCCCCACCCTGCACTCAGCTCTCACCTGTGGCTCTCAGAAGCTGTCAACATGTGACAGTGGTCATGCCCTGGGAAACAGCTTTGACTGGCCAGTTAAACCAGGTGAGGGTAGTCGATGGGTCTCAAACCCTTGTTGAGTTAGGGTCTTCCCCTGCATGTGAAGACAGGCTCTGATGGATTGAGTGAATGAGACCAGTAGTGGGTCCAATGGTCAAGAAGGTGTTTTCTACACATACTGTAGAGAGAAGTGTTCAACATAGGAAGGTAGCCCATCTAGTTGAAGGAAAGCTCTAGTCCTAAAACTTCGCTGCCTTGTGAAAAATCGTTGGGACAAAAAAAGGCTAAGGAGTAAACACTATACAAATCCAGACTGGAGTCCCTACGACAGTTGGATGCCTCCTTCCAGCAACTCCTGCAGCTAAGCAAAACACATTGTTCTGCTTTCCTTTGGACCACATTAAAGGTAAAGGTACCCCTGCCCATACGGGCCAGTCTTGACAGACTCTGGGGTTGTGCGCCCATCTCACTTAAGAGGCCAGGGGCCAGCGCTGTCCGGAGACACTTCCGGGTCACGTGGCCAGCGTGACATCGCTGCTCTGGCGAGCCAGAGCCGCACACGGAAACGCCGTTTACCTTCCCGCTATAAAGCGGTCCCTATTTATCTACTTGCACCCGGAGGTGCTTTCAAACTGCTAGGTTGGCAGGCGCTGGGACCGAGCGACGGGAGCGCACCCCGCCGCGGGGATTCGAACCGCCGACCTTTCGATCGGCAAGCCCTAGGCGCTGAGGCTTTTACCCACAGCGCCACCCGCGTCCCAATGGACCACATTAGCAAGGCCGAAATAGGGAGCCTTGTGGTCTGGGCAGCCCAGGACCTCCACAGAAACTGCCAGGCTTGTGTCCCATGGAGGTCACTTCTGGGCTGTTAATGCAGTGGTTTGAGTTCACTCCCGAAGGCACACTCCATTCTCTCTCAAGACAGACAGAAACCTTCAACAACATTTGGTACCTTTATAACATACACAAACACACACACATTGTTGTATCCAGTGCCAGTCATACTCAACCACTGCAATTAATAGACATGAATAACCAAGGTCCATTAACTTCAATAGGTCCCAGCTGATTACTATGTTAATATTCTGTACGGCTATTTACAATCCAAAGAACGGTATCCACCTCTTTAGAAGTTGTGACAAAGATTTGTGCACATAGAAAAAGGGTGCAAAAGCTCACGAATCAGCTATCTTCCACTTCACCAAAACCATTATAACAAAGGTTGAGGTCAGTCATTTTTAATCTTTGGTGGAGCAACCCCATACAGGTTAGTAATTTCCCCAAACAATGCATAAGCATAGCACGTTTTTTGCAACCAGGGTCTATATTGTATGGCATACTGGATCGTAAAACAAAACACCCTCTATTTTAATTCTGTGTTCATGTTTCAACATGCAGCCAACAGGTTTTCTGCTAGCCTTTCCCTTTTAGCAATTTGCTTCCTTTCAGAGGACAGTCTATGGTTAAAAACCAACAACATTGTCAAGCCCAAATACAAACTGTAACTTGGATTAACATATGTTCCGTGTATTGATTATTATTTTTTAAATAGCCCAAACAAAAGCAAAATAGAACATATGCATTCCCACAGCCACAAGGCATATACCTTCCCTCTTTCATTTTACATGTTGCTGAATAAAAAAAAAGAAAAAAGGAATTACTGCTGCTACCATAGCAACCGCTCAATCACTTCACAATTCTGCTAGTTTAAAAATCACACGCGCTATTCCGATACAGAGGGATTCATGAGGCAACATGACACTTCACTATTGTGCTTTTCGCAATGTTTCAAGAGCACAACACGTATCAGAATAAACTGATAGCTGCCTCTGAATTTCAGGAGCCATTTATAACTTTTTATTATCATAGCTCCCTGTCATTTCCTTATGCAAAACGTGCATGAAAACAGATGTAAAGATATTTGAATCGCAAGATAAGAGAAGAGATTACAGGAGACAACCCGTTTCAGAGCTGAAGCTGCGACCTGTCAGTCACAAGTCAAAATACTTCTTCTGTGCAGTATTCAAGGGGGGATAAACACTTTGATAAGTGACAGAGGGAGTTGCACTGGATGGGCGTGTGATTAGCTTTAATCATAGAAGAGTCTTCCTGGAAGTCATTGTCACGTTTCAGTTTCAAATAAAGATAATACCTGTAGTGTTTGCAGGACTAGGGGCATATGTTTCCACAGATCATTTTATGCTTGATTTAAGCAGGATTGCTCGAACAACTGCAGCCCTTGTATCATTTGAATATCTGCAATCCTGTGCATACTTGCATAGTAATAAATCCCACTGAGACTTACTTTGGGGTAAATATGCACAGGCAGGCTTCTATTCCATAGGTACTTTCGCATATAGACCTTAGATTAGCATAGGCTGGTATTCTTGCCACATTATTGTCTAACTTGTGCTTGGCCTTTCCCTTCCCAAAGACCACCTCCATACCCTCCAACATTTCTCCTATGAAAATAGGGACATCCTAGTCAATAGTAATAGTAATAATAATAATAATAATAATAATAATAATAATAATAATAATAGTTTTACCCTGCTCATCTGACTGGGTTGCCCCAGCCTTTCTGAGGGGTTTCAACATATATAAAACCATCACAAAACATGGAACACTAAAAACTTCCCTATACAGTGCTGCTTTCAGATGAGTTCCAAAGGTAGTATAGTTTTACCTATCTTCTTTGCCTGGGGGTCACATAACTCTATACCCTCCAACATTTCTCCAATGAAAGTAAGGACTTCCTAAGGAAATGCGGGACATTCTGGGATCAAATCAGAAACCAAGACAGCTTCTGTAAATCTTTCCAGGTCATTTGACCAGCATGACTAAACTGCGTCTGGCGCAACAGAACACTGTGACGGAAGCCAGAACACATGGAAACACCATTTACCTTCTCGCCACAGTAGTACCTATTTATCTACTTGCACTGGTGTGTTTTTGAACTGCTAGGTTGGCAGGAGCTGGGACAGAGCAACGGGAGCTCACCTCGTCGCGGGGATTTGAACTGCCGACCTTCCGATCGGCAAGCCCAAGAGGCTCTGTGGTTTGGACCACAGCGCCACTTGCATCCCAGTCTCTAAGCCTAACCTACACCACAGAGTACGAGTATGATGAATATGGGATACAACCTGCTGCCCTCCTGAGTTCCGTGTAGAAAGGTAAGGATTAAATATATATATATATATATATATATATATATATATATATATATATATATATAAAAGGCTCCAAACAAACAGGACAAACTAGACCTGTTATGTGCACATTAATGGTCATTAAAAAACCACAGAACATTTTAATAAACTCTTAGTATTACAGTATGGAGAATGCAAATAGTATGGTTTTGATAGAACTGATCTAGCAATGCTGGTGGCAAGTCTGGGTCATCCGAACCAAGGGTTCTACCCTTTTTATCAGTATGTGTGAAAGTTGAAATCTCATGGGACTTACATAATAAGACACCGTGACACGACTGTGAATACTTGCTGTTTGTGATACTGTTACTAATTTTCTTTGAGCCGCAATACACAGCCGCATTATACCTTGAAGACGTGTTTTCACAATTATGTGCTATGCTTCAAATTTCCTCGCTTAATTACATCAGCGCAGATAATAATCTCACAGTCTTGTCTCCAGGAGGCACACACTCATTTGTAGAAAAAAACTCCCTGCTCTGTAACCTTCTAGCACAGACGCCAGTTCAGAAAAGCAATCCCATTGACTTCAGTAAAATCAGAATTGCATCTGGAAAGCTGCTAACCTGTTTAAATGCCCGAGGGTTAATTACTTTTCCCACAAACACCCCAATCCTAAACACATTATCTGGAAGCAAGCGCTATCGATTTCAATAGAATTTACCTCCAGGTAAGTCTGCTAAGGTTGCTGCCTTTGAATTACATGCTTAGCTATATATGTCAAGGGACAATTCCTTACGTCAGGGAGCCTTCCCTCCAAACACATGAAATAAGACAGGCATATGTCATGACTTGAAGTATGAAGCACAATAAATAAAAGACTGGAACTGCATTTTTAAATGCACAGCTCATGCATACATGTGTAAGTTTGGTGCACGTGTTAAACATATATGTACAAGATGTAGCACAAGTAATCACAGACTTTAATGTTCATGCATTTGCTTGTTTATTTTATGTACATCCCGCTTCTTAAAGGAAATCGAAGTGGTTTACATAAAACATTGAAATATGCTGATAAGTAAAAAATACACTAGTTAAATCCAGCAGAAAACAGATTATCTAATTAAAAGAGGAACAAACCCCTGTCTTTCCTCCCCACTACAGAGCATGTTCTCCCTGAAATAAGAGCATGTGTTGCGGTAGGGTCTGCCAAGCCAACCCTCTGTTGCCAGGCAGGTAAAAGTGAGCTGGCCTGGGGCAACAATTGGATGGCTGGGTTGCTGGGGCAAATTGCATGTTGCAATGTGGTGGGTGGGACGAAAGGCTTTAAATATTTGGGCACTCAGCTTTTGCTTTTGCTTTCTCTTTCGCTGAGTGCATCGGATCACCCACCCACCCGCCCTGAGTTCCGGTTGACCTTGCTATGCCTGTCATGGGGCGTCTGCCTTTGGGGCAGGGGCCTAGTAGGAATTTTGTCCTTTTGGCTGATTGGCTGGTGCCATTTGGTTTTTGCCTACTACTTAGCAATTCGTCACAACTTGTAAGGTTGCAGCTAGGCATTGGTTATAAAAATTGGTGGAGGAGGGGTAAGTATAGGCTGGGCCTGCCCCTCCAATGGTGGTGTGGAAGGGAATTCCGTTAAAGGAATCCAGGGGCTTGCCACGATTTCGTCCAATCCCTGAAATGGGACCAGGGCCAGCAAGCCCTGGGGAGCAAGTTGGGTGAACGGTGAGGGACTGTCGCTCAGCTCAACTGATCCCCAATATTGTTTTCCCTTCACTGGCTTCCGAGGGAGTTCAGAAAGTCAGTTCTGTCCCAGGCGGGGGGACAGATAGTCTTAACCAATGCCTAAGCAACCACTCACAGATTATGTATTTTAATAAAGTTGTGGGCAAAATTATGCCAAAAACCTTAAACAAAAATTATGTGTGAATTGTGAATTATTTTGAGGGGTGGCTTGGGGGCCTAGACACGCAATGTATAGAGACTGCATGTCTGCCCACTGTTTGTTTACCAGCTGCATTCTCCCCACGAACGTCCACCTTGCAAATAAAAAAATGCAGCAAGAACTCTGTATCCCTGATTCTGTAAAAACTCCCTTTAAACCTTGCTTGGGATTAAGTCTCATTTAACCAAACAAGATGTGCTTTTTAGAGTCAATCCTCATTGGAAGCTGTTTGCATGTTTCTCCCACTTTAAATGGCAGCCATTGCCACTGGGACCCTGATCTTTGGAACCAATAATTTCAAATAGCGGCTTATGCTTTTGTCAGGATCAACAGTGAAGGGAGCAGAGGGCCGTCTCCCATGCATGTGATAGTCCTAAACCTGGCCAGTCCCCTTTATCTGCTATTCGCCACAACTGCAAGTGATTTTTGAGCATCACATACAGTTTGGCCCTTAGTAAGCATGCGCAGGATAGGACTTCAAAGCTCCCAGATGTGGCTGCTTGTTGTTTCACTGCAATACAAGAAACTCTGGATGTGGAATAGTTGGAAAGCATGTAGGGTTGTGGTGGCTTTCCTTTGGGCAGTCAGAGCCTCCAATACGCCACAGATGCTTTCAGACATCCTTGCAATCCCAGCTGATTATCTGGAGCTCTTGATCCACCTATCACAATGAATTCCTGACTATCAAGAGTACTTTATCTCTTACATATGCAAGGATACAATTGATGGGTCCACTTCCTGTCCCTGTTGAATTTCTCTGCCACTCCCCCTCTCTCACACACACACTGCTTGGTTTTCAGGCAAGTCATGTTCTAGGTTGCATTGCAACTGAAATAAAGGTTGCTATTCTATTGCGATCTGAGGACAGGTCTTCCGTAACCTAGACAACGTAAGTGTGCATGCTATCGAGTCATTTAGAAGTAAAAATATTACAAGGGACACCTGAACAGTGTAAGAGGAACAGTGGGGATTCCCCTATCTCTTGGAGGGGAATAAACTTCTGTAGAAATGCTAAAAGTGGCTTGCTACTTCTTTGTAAAAATAACACCAGAATTTACAATCTGGTGTAATTCATGGAAAGTTCTGGAAAATCTTCATTAATAAATGATGAGCTATCAGTACAGGGTTGTGTTCTGATTTATTTATTTTTTGCCTAGTGATGTGAGTATAATGACTTAGAAATGTGTTATATTTATACTTAAAAAAAAATAGCAGTTCACAAGCAGGCTCATCTACATACTGGAAGGACAAATACATCAAATTTAGGTCCCTGCGGATCTTGAGATGAAACAGAACTTGAGTGAAACCAGGTGGGAATAATCAGACACATCAATTGCTTTGTTCGTCCTAGGGGATTTTGCTCCTGACATACTACAAAGCTAGGAAATCTATTTCTTAAAGGCCACAAAGATTTACTCATGTGGTAGGTGGAATGTGATATTGTATTATGACAGATACAACAGTCTAATAATCAGAATTTTTAAAAGCCCTTAGGATGATTAACACAGTTCACATACGAACATCCGCAAGATCTAGGATCTTATAAAATAACAAATCAAGCATTTTAGATAATGACATGTACTGCAGTCACCTACCTCCCCCATGCCAATCTGCAAAATTTTCAGTCCTGTTGCTTTTTCAAGCTTGTCTTTGTTGTCAGCTGTTAGGAAAATTAAAGAACGGCAGAGTTAAAGGAAAGTTGAGAATGAAAGGGTTTTGCATCATACACTTTCATCACTGCTGAGATGCCAAATGTTTTCCCACATTCATCCACACAGAATCCCTGTCAGTTGGATTATTTCAGTTTTACAGGGATGGGTTGAGGAATCAAAATGTGCTCTCAGCTAATCATTTAAACCATAGCTAAACATTTGAACCTGGACTCAAGTTCTTAGACCAACTGGCTCTAATTGTCACATAGGATTACATAAACCAAGAAACAGAGTTTTCAACTAATTAATAGGGTTCATATCCTGTCCATCAGATCACCTCAGGTCTGATAACAATATATAAACCAAAATCATAGAATTTCCACATACAGTTCTATATATAGATATTAGCACTCAAAAGTCATAGAGGCAGACAAATGTTTTCTGCTGGGTCCGAAAGATGGACAGTCAAAACACTTGGCAGAGGATGTTCTTCAGCCAGGGAGCCATTACCAAGAAGGCACCCCCACCATGACCCACAGGGCTTTGCAGCTAATATCAGAGTCCATCCACTTACTGGGTCACATCAACACCATAAATTTAAAGCACATGTCTTCTCCTCAAAATTATTGGTACTGTAGTTGGTAAAGGGTGCTGTGAACTGTAGTTCTGCAAGGGAGTAGTTCTACAGCTCCTAGGAGGTTTTTTTGGGGGGAAGCCATATGTTTTAAAATGTGTGCTAAATGTACTTTAAAGATATGGTGTCCTCCTGAGACTTCAGTCCTCATGCAATCAGTTGCTGGACCACATGGGTCTGCTGGTGTTCTTGCATATCTGGTAGATATCAGATAAAGCTGCTGATTTTATACACCAGGGTCAATCATACTGCTGGTCAGGGGTTCTGGTGAGTTTAGATGACGTGTCCAGCCTGCTCTGCTCTGAATTGCACTCTTCCTAAAGTAACAAGTCTCACACTTGAAAGGCATTCCTGAAAGTAGTGTTGCTCTTGGGTCAAGAGGTGATGGCAATGGCCAGCTCTGTATGGTTCATCAATGGCATCCATTCTTAGAGAAGTTAGACCTGGCCACAGCCTTTCAAAACTTAGTTACTTCATTGGATTGTAATCCTGTCTAATGCTCTATTCCAGCATTCAAAAGAGAGGACAAACTGTGTACACCAGTCTCGCCCCTCCTGACTGCAGGCAGGATTCTAAGTTTCTGTCATTGCTGGTTCATCCTTGATCATATTTTATTTTACTTTGTTATTGTGGGATATATCTAGCCTCATATAATCAACATGCTTAACTCTACTTAATTCATGAAGGGGTCAAGACCATAGAATAAGCTGTCCTGCCAGGCTTAGCTGGGTCACTTACTGTCACCTTGGAAGGGTTACCAAACTCTTTGTTCCTTTCCCTTTCCACTGTGAACTCAACCAGTAAAGACATCTAAGCTGGATGCTCCAAGCTTACAATGAATGGCTTTAGCAAGCCATCTTTGTCATTCCATAGAAATAATTTAGAAACATTTACCACTTTGAAACTAAGCTAGGTTTTGCTGCCTGTCTTGTCTATCTGCTGTATGGAAAAGCACATAAATCTGACGTCTGAAGAGTTTGTCAGTAAATTTACCAAACATATGGTCTCTTTCCATACTAAGATAAGTGGAGAGTTTTAAAAGTGACTTAGAAAGGGATATTGTAAAGGTCTAACAACCTGTATTTCCACACTTTACTTTACTACATGTGCTGTGATTTTAAAATCTCTGCTGAGGCTCTCTCACCAAAGAGTACTTGCCCTAAACCTCATCTAGGGAATTCTCCATTTCTAGTATTTATTCTTTTAACCAAATTACAATGCTAAAACCCAACAGTTATATTGCTTTACCCTAATGTAATGTAAGCTACCTTAGGTGGTTATTTTGTTATTTTGTATATGTGGGATATACATTTTAATATAAGAAAGGAAAGAAAGAAAGAAAGAAAGAAAGAAAGAAAGAAAGAAAGAAAGCATGTACAGTGGTACCTTGGTTTAAGAACAGCTTAGTTTATGAACAACTTGAATTAAGAACGCTGCATACCCAGAAGTAGGTGTTTTGGTTTGTGAACTTTGCCTTGGAATAAGAACATGTTTCGCTTCCTGTTGAGTGTGTTCCATTTGTAAATTGAGTCCCCCGCTGCTAAGAGAAAGAATGCCTTAGTTTAAGGATCCTTTGGTTTAAGAACGGACTTCTGGAATGGATTAAGTTCATAAACCAAGGTACCACTGTATATGCCCCACCTCATGTGGAGGTACTTGTTCATTCAATCATACCCTCATTGAAATCTGTTTAGGTCAGAAGACTACTGTCAGCCCCATATTCTTGCAACAAATCACATGGAGGTCTCCGTGCCTAAGGACTGAACTTTATTCAGTTGACAATCTTGTTCATTTCTTTCTGGGGGTGGGGGTGGCCCCGTGTCTAAATATATGGAATTTGCCATGAACATTCAGCTCTTTGCCCATTTCTACCGGTCTTCTTAATCCCATAAACTTTTGAACACTCCCCTTGCATTCTTGCTCTTGCACTTATTTCTAGTGCTTCAAAAATGTTTTACACTCTTTGCTTTCAAGCATGCTCAAGAGCTTTCCTGGACTGCAGCCTAGAAGTGTAGATTGATAGATAATTCAATTCAGTATTGGTATTTAGTTATTTATATAGTGCTTCACGCATTCAAAGACTCAACTAACATCAGTCCATTTATTTATCCTCACAATTCCCCAGAGAGATAGCTAAGTAAATATTATTAAATCCCCTTTGTACAAAGAGAAGGGCAAACTGAGGCAAAGACGTGACTCAACTCTCCCTAGCTGCTCAGAATCAATGCTGGGATGGGGATTAAGATGCAAGCCTTGTTGAGAGAATAATGATTTCAATGTGTAAACGCCTACGTATTTCTTGCAGTATATATAAATGCATTTTCATCTACACCAGTGATCACATTGGTTTGGTACATGTACTAAACAACTTACGTTGTTTCTTTACATACTGGAATAATTAAAAAGAAGGCACACTCAAATCCCATCGATTTCAAGTTTGATGTGTAAGGTGAACGTTGACTCCAATATGTTATATATACGTCAGCAAAATACTGCAACCTGAATACGCTCTGTTTCACAGATATTATACAAATTTGTAAGAAAATGGAAGTTATCTGCCAATACTATGTATCTATTTATACATAGTTCCTACCAGACAAAGCAAGCCTTGGACAAAATTTTAGGCCTTTCACCATGGCCATAAAGAAAACACACGATATTGAGGTGTTTTCCTGCCAATTTACCCCTCAAATCAGATAAACCTGACAAAAGAAGAAAACCTAACATAATCACAGGCTGTGGTGTTTGACACTCCCATGACAACTGCTGTAAGAGCTCTGACTTCCGCATGGTCACTGATGCCAGTGCTGACAGGTTATTGAATGTTTATGAACATGCCTAGTGTTCAGTATTTTACAATACAAGGCCGAGAGGCAGATGAGGGTGTGGGAAAACATTGCTCCTCTGCTGTGCTCATCAAACTACTGGTCATTTGCTAAATCAATATATGAAGGCTGACTATGGAGATGTGTGCTATTGGTATGTGTCAATAGTGTGTCTGAGTACTGAGTAAAAGTTGGAATAGGTCCATGTGTAAACTGGGGATCGTACAAAGAGAAAATGGAGACTGAGAAAATATTATCCAGAGAACGACATGAGTGAGTTCACACGAGTCTCCAGTTGCCAAATTAGTAATCAATTACATATTAGAAGAACATATTAATAACTTCAGATATTCAAGCTTCCTCAAGCACCGTTTATATTTTACTCTCTTTTCTAAAATAATTTTTATTAAATTTTCCATTTTAACAATCCAATCAAATCACATTAAGTATTCCAAATTATACAAATACATATCATATAGTCCAAATATTCTGCCAAATTATAAATTTGTGTTGGGGCTTCCCGTGCTTCAAGTTCAGTGGGGTTCCAATCATCTTATGTTTCTACTGCCTTGAGTTTCCAATAGTTCCTTCTTTAAATCTTCCTGTTGTTATCCTTCCTTCCGTTTATATTTTACTCTCAGAGCAGTTAAGGTGAAGTAATCTCAATAACTTAATTCACATGAGCCCTGTGAGGAAAGTCATAATCAGAGATACTGATTTGCCCTATTCCTGGGTCATCCTTCTTTGAGCATCTTTGAGTGAGCTTCACAGCTAAACGGATATTTCTCATGTCCAAACCCAATATTCTAGCCTTTATACTGCATTTCACTAACTGAAATATAGCAGTAGTTTCCATACTTTTTCATACCTTGACAATAAACGGTCCCAAACATCCAGGACCCAGATCCGATGTTCCTTTAAGTCCCTTGTTCTGTATTAGTTCATGCCTCCTGTTTACCTTTTCTACACAATAAACTAGAAGTACATCTAGTCTGGGCTTGCTGCAGCGAGACTATGGACTCAGATAGACTGGTAACGAAAAAGCGATTTATATGTGTTGTATATGCGATAGAACGTTGTGCCACCAGATGGCGATGTGGAGTCCCATCTTTCTCTGCCTGTTTTCCCTGTTTAAATTTACAATGCTTTAAACTGAAACGCTTTTCTGATGTGTCTAGACCCAGCTCATATTGATGGAAGTAATAATGGCAATTCGTGTTCCTTCATTATTATGAATTGATGGTTTGAAGTCCTTGTAAGGCAGAAGTGAAGATAAATGACACCTGTTACACCTTTTAGGAGGTGTTCAAATCAAGATTACCTTGGCATTATCAAAACAAAGTGTAGTGTGCCGGATTTAACTTTATTACTCAAAGCTCTGTCTGCAGTCCCCAAAATGAAGGGTTTAATGTTGCTGGTAGTGACACTATAGATTACCTTGGGGAATTTTATCCCCTTCCTGTAAGAAATAAAAAGTGTTGTGAAAGAGATCAGGGGGTGGGCTTTACCAATCCTTTCACAGTATGGAGATATTACGCAAATCTGTGTTGGTACCTGTGAGATGTCAAAAACTACAGATTTATTCATTCGGATCGAAAATCCAAGGTAAAAAGCAGAACGCAACCAAATTTTTCATAAACATATCTTGTGGAAAAATGAAAACCACACCCTTCTAAAAGTCTTTAAACGATCTATGGCATGTTAAAAGCATGTACACAATTTTCACAACATGCATTAAGTTTTGGTGTGGCAATCCTGATTTGTATTGATAAATGTGAGGAGAAAAAATGGACAGTATTCAGTTAAGGCTGCAGTCCTCAACACATTTGCTAAGATATTAAGTCACACTGGACATAGTAGAACATCTGAAGAAATATGCATAGAAGTGGGTTCATCAGGCTTTTTTTAAAAAAAGGATGATAGGGTATGAAAACAGCTGTGTGCAGATTGGTGAGCTGAAATTTTGCTCTCTGCTCAAATGTCAAAGACATCTTGGGAAACACTTACTTACAGAATTCATGGTTAAAAAAAGAAAACAAACAAAAACAGAACCGTAGAAATACACCTGTACTATAACATTTCCCTCAACTATTTAAAATATAATGAAGATAGCACACATTGCAAAGGAAGATGCAAAAAAAAAAGTACAAAAAAGTGAGCTGCTATTTTAAGGAAAGGCAATGAACAACATATGAATTCCTTTTTAAAAAAATCTTCCCATGAGACAAAAGGGTTTCTGAACACACAAAAAGAAGTCCATTAAAATTAAATTCGGTAGATGAAGGATATGCAAATCACCTGAAGAAGTGGAACCCTATAATGTTCTCAAAATTCGGCAATAGTCTATTTAATTAGTATTTTAATTTATCAGAATAATTCTTTGCACTTGACAATTCCATATAATTAAGCACGTAGCTACAGTGGAATAATATCGCCTGCTCGCTTTATACCAGTTATTTTAACCTGGAAGAATATGTAGAAGTTTCTTCTGTGATCTAAATTACAATGGGGACAACTTAATGGCTTTGCTCTATTAAGCGGCACGACTGGAGGGTTACTGAGTGTTCAGAGAGGTAGAGGTTGACACAGCACAGGGCCTTGGATCTGACTAAAGGAGAGATGAGGCACTTTCTGAACAACGTAATTTATTTCAGAGGCGTGTGGGAGACGGGTGGAGAGAAACTATTTCACGAGAAAAAACAGCCGAAATCCTTAAACTACATCAGAATATGCAGCAGACTTCAATGAGACTGCATAAAGAGAGAGAGAGAGAGAGAGAGAGAGAGAGAGAGAGAGAGAGAGGGAGAGAGAGGGCTGAGACATTCTTCAGTGGCTAATACAAATGCCATTAGCAGACTGGCTCTCGTAGGTTAAAAATGCATTTATTTCTGTTTCACTGCCAAAGACGAGCCTTCCGTTGGGTTGGGATAGATGACCGTTACAGCCCTTCCAGCTGTACTGCCATTTTATGAAAGGAGGAGACGGCTTAATGTTTGGTAACCACATCAAGCGATGCATCATTAGGCAACTTTTGGGTACTAAGCACTCTGGGTCACGATGCCAAAGAGGAGCTTTCTGCCAGACCTCTTAATCTGTCAAAACAATTCAGTTTAAGCACTGCTGACTTACTTGTTTGCTTTAGCCTATGTCTGAATTCACACTCTTCACTATAAAAGTGAAAAATAGGGTTTGAAAT
This sequence comes from Podarcis raffonei, assembly GCF_027172205.1. Lineage (NCBI taxonomy): Eukaryota > Metazoa > Chordata > Lepidosauria > Squamata > Lacertidae > Podarcis > Podarcis raffonei. The sequence continues at coordinate 13,632,765 of NC_070613.1, forward strand.
GAGAGAAAGAAACCACTGACATTTCAGCATCCTTTGGGCGTTTACCTTGCAGGAGAAGTTGAAATGTTAGGTATATTTGCTCCTTTGGAATAAATAGTTGACATTTGTATAGTCCACTTCTTCCTCTCATGTGAAGATATGAAACTGCTTCACAAACATCAAATAAGTTTTCATGCCTCACCACACTGGGTGGTAAATGTAATTTAGCTAATATCCATTTGCCTTGCTAATTTTTAATACAAACCAGTAGGTCTGTTTAGGTAAGGCGAAAGGATAAAACACAGTCATTCAGAGACAGGTAATTAAAAGCAAAAATACAACAACAACACATTGGTTTGATTGGCTTCTTCTCAAGCAGGGGTCATCAGCTTGGTGCCCGCAAAAAGGCTCAGTAAATATCCCCTCAAAAATGCACAATACATGAGAGAGTGTTTGCTCTCCTGCTCAGTTACTCAGCCTCAGTTTGCTCAGGCTCTCCTACATTAAACCTGCCTCCCCCAAACACTCTGACATTTCACTGGATGCCAAGATTGGACGCCAACTCCACCTCGCATGGGAAAGGGACAAAAAGCTTCTCTTTTTGTGAGCAAGTGTGGTGGAGCAAGAAGGGGCAGCGTGCAAGAACCATTTTGTGGTCTAGTCTTGGTTTTTCCTCTTGGCGGCCATTTTGTATTATGCCACACCCCCTACGGCAGCCATTTTATGACTGGCACCCACAGGACTTCCTCGGACTTCCTAATGTTCCTACTGACCAAAAAGGCTGGCAGTCCCTGCCCTAGAGAAATAGGTACCACCATAGGAGTGTAGTGTAGGGACACGGATGGCGCTGTGGGTAAAACCTCAGCGCCTAGGACTTGCTGATCGCATGATCGGCGGTTCGAATCCCCGCGGCGGGGTGCGCTCCCGTCGTTCGGTCCCAGCGCCTGCCAACCTTGCAGTTCGAAAGCACCCCCGGGTGCAAGTAGATAAATAGGGACCGCTTACCAGCGGGAAGGTAAACGGCGTTCCGTGTGCTGCGCTGGCTCGCCAGATGCAGCTTGTCACACTGGCCACGTGACCCGGAAGTGTCTGCGGACAGCGCTGGCTCCCGGCCTCTAGAGTGAGATGAGCGCACAACCCTAGAGTCTGTCAAGACTGGCCCGTACGGGCAGGGGTACCTTTACCTTTTTATAGGAGTGTAGTACCAATGGATTTTATCCCATTTGTACCTCCCAAACATCTTGAGGGCCCCAAGTTCCACATCCCAGGTTTAAATCATTTGTAAAATTGCTCCAGCCAGTGTTTGGGGTGGAAAAAAAGGCTGAGAAGCAGGAAGCTGGCACAAGAAGAGTAAAGTTAGGAAGATTTGTAGTAGTGTAGAAAGCAGACGAAGTTCAGGGTGATGGGGACATAGACAATACCTGGACCAGGCAGTGCTTATGGCTGGTCCTATTAACTCTCTAGCAAATGGTCATAGTTACAGTCAGTATAAATGATTAGATTTCTCGTAATGTGACATTGTTTCCCTCTGCCATCCTGTTCCTTTTGGGCATAGCACATTTGGTCTTTGCTTTATTTCCAATTTCAACGCTATACTAGAGAGATTAATAATTTAAAAACCACCGCCAACGAGCTATATGTTACAGACATTGAAGTGACAATGCAGCTGACTTAAATGGTCAGGCGCAACACTGAAATGCTTCCTTTTTCCATATCCAAAGGGATTATTTGTCAAAGACGAGGCCAAAAGGTTGCAGAGAAAAGCTATCTTTGCCCCTCCTTTTCCATTCAAATGCAGGGAAATATGCAAGACCTTTATCGCTCACTTGTCTCTTTTCTAATCTCTGGCAAACCTGCAATGAAAACGGTGGCACAAAAAGGCTAAGCTGCACAGTAATAATAGTGACAGCCTTGTAAATGTTATGTCAAATCCAATTTTCAAGTCATTTTTCAAGTGATTTTAATTAGATATTGTTTCAATCTCTTTTGCATTAATATAATTTTTCATAGCAACGCCTCACCCTCCAGTCTATTGGAAGTATTTCCCCACCCCCCATCTGTATCTTGACGCCTTGAGTAATTTAAAATGGGGTTTTTGTTTACAGCAATTTTCACTGTACTGGTCCCATAAAGGCCACTACATCCAGTAAAACTGACACAGGAAAGGCAGAATTAAGGCTTCTTTTGCTGATCTCAGTGGAGCTTGTAATTTAGCTCTTCTGGAGACATGACAAGCACTGTGAAGGCTACAAGTAGATAATAAAAGATTTGTATCACTAGTTTCACATCAGCATTTTACTTCACTTACAACTACCACTGATTAAAGAAATCCCATTTATATTAGGTTTAGCTAGGTAATAAGCTATCATAGAATCACAGAATTGTAGAGTTGGAAGGGACCGCAAGGGTCATCTAGTCCAACCCCCTGCTATGCAGGAATCTCAACTAAAGCATCTGTGGCAGGTGGCCATCCAACCTCTGCTTAAAAACCTCCAATGAGGGAGAGTCCACCACCTTCTGAGGGAGCCTGTTCCACTGTCGAACAGCTCTTACTGTCAGAAAGTTCTTCCTGATGTTTAGTCAGAATTTCATTCCTCATAACTTGAAGTCATTGGTTTGGGTCCCACCCTCCAGAGCAGGACAAAACAAGCTTGCTCCATCTTCCATGTGACAGTCCTTTTGATATCTGAAGATGGCTAGGATATCTCCTCTCAGTCTCCTCCTATCCAGGCTAAACACACCCAGCTCCCTCAATTGTTCCTCATGCGGCTTGGTTTCCAGACCCTTGATCATCTTGGTCACCCTCTACTAGAGGCACATGTTCCAGCTTGTCAATGTCATTCTTCAACTGTAATGCCCAGAAGTGGACACAGTACTCCAGGTCTAACTAAGGCAGTCAGCCAGCTACAAATCCACCTAACAGCTATTTCATCTAGCCCACATTTTATCAGCTTCTCCAGAAGAATATTATGAGGGACTTTATCAAAAGCCTTACTGAAATAAAGATACACAACATTCACAGTATTTCCCTGCTTTTGAAACCAACCTTCTTAAATTCCAGAGTGCATGTCCATCTGCACTCCACTTTCCCTTTCCTGTGTACAATGAAACCTAAGAGTACCTCATCATTTCTTCCCAAGGTTCCCAGTTCTTTCACTTTATTGACCAGTTCCTCCCTGTTGGTGAGGAACTGGGTCCAAGAGAAATGATCCCCTTGTTGCTTCTTCAAGCTTCAGGGAAATGAAATTGTCAGTGAGGCAATGAGGAATTTGTTGGACCTTACATTCTTGATAGCATTTGAGTTCCAACAGATATCAGAGTTGGAGTTCACCCATGACAGCTATAAATAACACAGCAAAATACTGCTAAAACATGTTACAGCAAGAGCCTCCTTTGTGCAATTCTCTTCTGTGTAGGCCCTTCTACCTGCTGTGGAGTAGCAGTCCCGTAATGCTTGCCTGATGGGTCAGACTACCACAGAGGATGAAGTACAGGCATTGTAAGTATTGCTGGTGGCTGAAAAGGATTTGAGGCTGCTTTGGGGAGGGTGGCGGAAGCAATGGCGTTCTTTAGCTGCTCCAGCCCCCACCAGTGCCAGAACCCCCCCCCCCAAGGCTGCAGCGTCTGAGAGAAAGCAGTGCACACTCCTTAGTCACACAGAATGGACTGCAAAGGACATGTGGCCGAAGAATGGAGTTAGGAAACTCACTTTTATCTACAGAACCACATCCTTCGAGGTAGTTTGCATCGATTTCACAGCTGGTTTTCCAATCCAGAGCTGCTTACTTTAGGGGGATGAAATGGTATGTACTTGGATTGTTCAAGTCTGAACGAAAATACAAAAGGTGAATGGGAGTGGAATGACCTCTTCTGCCTGCAAAAACAGTTCGGGTTAGACTGCATTTCTATGTTTAACATCCTGCATTCCTCTAGTAGAGGCCTGGATCTGTAAAATACAATTTTACAGGGGGTAGAAGAAACCTGCTGAAAAATACAGCTTTATTGATTATATTTGTTAGTACCTTTCATCGCAAAAGTGGCCAAAAGCTTTAACTTACATTAAAGCTAATGAAAACAAACACAACCAATAAAAGTCTAAAAACACATTAATACAGATAAAAGGCGAGTCTTACATATCCCACCCCACGAAAATAGCCCAAAACATCCCTGTAAATGCTCAGTTAAAATAATTACTAATGCACTATTTAAAATATATAAATTGTATTGAATTGCCACAAAGACCAGAAGCAGAGGAAGAAAACTGGAAGACCCAGAAGAGACTTATTCAAGGCTGGAAGTGGTCTTGTTGTGTTCTAAAAACCCAGCTGATGATATTTCAGATGCAAAATTGTTCTGTTCAAAGGCTGTTCAATCAGCACCTTCGCAATAAGACTGGAATATGCCTTTTGGCTTACTATTATACATAAATATATTTCTACTTTGGAGAGGTCAGTTATACATCTAGACCAGCCTTCCACAACCTGGTGCTTTCTTCAGATATTGTTGGACTCCATGCTCATCGACCACTGCCAGAATGCAATGGCCAGTGGTCAGGGTTGCAGTCCAACAACTAAAGGGCTGATCTGGGCAACAGCATGCATTTAAAAATGCACTGCACCTTCTTTGAAAAATAACAAATTTTAATGAACACCTCTCTACCCAGCAAAAAAGAAAAAAGGCCACATCTGTTTCAATATTGTATTTAGCTGTTGATCTGTTCCACATCAAATAAAGCCTCACTTTCTGGTCCATTTTAGTAATAACCTAGCCTATTGTTTGTTGTTCATCTGCAGGCAGCCGCTTGGCACAACCAGAATCAGCCAGAGTTGGAGAAACATTTGCAATATTTCAACTGACTGGTTTACTAAATCATGAGTTACACATTTAATGCACAAGGTCACCCACTTGCAAAATCTATTTACTGTGAGAACAGAAATATTTATTGCCAAAGATGCCCCTAGTAACAAGATCTGCCATAAAGCTTTTGGATGAAAATGAAGATGAGTTGCAGTAACATGCTCACTGTTTCTCCAAACACCTGACTATATTCCCCTCCTTCCCACAGTCTCATCTTAATAAAGACTTAATAAAGAGGCTATTTTGCTGAAGTCAAAAGGATTTACTTCAAATCAGCAGGCAATGAAAAATTCAGTGTAAACGTCTTGTATTTTACACACACACACACACACACACACACACACACACACATTTCTTCTTCTTCTGCAATATTGCTTTCGCTATACATTTGTTTGCAAAACCACCTCCAGCCTCATTTGTTTTTTGACGGTTAGACCACAGAAGGAAGGCCCTATTTCATTCCACTGATTCCAGAGAGCTTTGAATTAAGCTTTAAATCAGGGAAAGATTCATCTGTAACCAGTGGACAGCAGGAATGCAGGAGCTGACATTGTGGAATCAGCACCCAGGTACCAATACCATACTAGCTTTAGTAACCAATAGTGGAAGATGGTTGTAGCCTTTAGGACAATTCCCTTCCTTCCACTTAAAGCATTTGGAGAATTCCCCCTCCTCCCTGTTCTCAAGCTGGTGTGGCAAGAGCTCCCCCTCCTGTTTCGAATTAACTTCAATCGCTGTTTATTGGTGTAACCTTCAGCTATATGATTGTTGCCCTGTAACCGAAAAGCCACCACGTGTGGATTTTGTTGCGCATTCAAATGAGAAGCAGCCCTAACTTCCCTTCCAAATCAGAACACACTGCAAACACAAAAGTTTTCTAAATGAAACCAATTATTTTCTGTAAATATTTATACACAGAGATAAGGAATAAGAGCTATGGAAGAGAGACACCAAGGGGAAAGGCTATTGTTCGTTCCATTTCCACATAATGCCAAACCACAGGGAGGTTTATAGGTTTGTGGGGGTTTTTTTCCTTGCTTTTTTCATGAATTTTGTGTTTTTATATTGTATTTTATGTTGTGAACTGCCCCGAGAGCTACAATTGAATATTGGTATACAACTTTATCAGTAAATAAATAAATATACCCCAAGCTTCTATCCTCTCTCTCCCACCTTGAGCATTCCACTTAAATTAGTCACTTCCTGGCTCGATGACCAGCAAGTTATGGTTTGTGCTGGCTGGCCTCCAAAACAATTTTTCAATCCATGGTTTGAATCAATTTGCAATCCTAGTTTAGAGGGAAAGCACAATCATACCTTGCCATTTCGGATGTACCAGTTTAGAATCTATGCTCACATTCACATCAGAAGATTCCCTCCAATGCGTTCAGTGGAGTCCACGTGAACATTGTTGATCAGACTCGGCGTAGGCGGACTTTGGGCTCTCAAATTTCAGGGGTGTCCTGTGTGATGCTAAAATTTGGTGTGCCCCCACCTCTCTCATGCTGTTCAACAGCATTGTTGTGGCACCCCCTCTCCCTAAACCAGGAGAGGCATGAAGGGCGCGGAGTCTGACTTCGGCCTGACAATCCTGTGCAAATCCTGTTTTTGCTATTAAAGAGTTAACTGCATCTTGCTCAGTGTGATTTACTGCTGGCTCGCTCCTGTCAGCAACATATGGAAAACTGAACATGCCTTTCCAGTTATAAATGTATTTAAGGACTTAAAGCTTGCTTTGCAACCATATTTCTCAAAGCAGGTAGCAATTCATTTTTAAAAAAGATCACTAATACTCCAATCCAGCTGTGGAAGTATGTAAAACAACAACAACAACAATTCTGTACAGTATTTACATATGACTGTATTTATGCATGAGAATGTGACTGAGGAAGAACTTTTGAATGTGTACTCCACTGAAAGTAATGCAGCACTGATATACGACATCCCTACTTGGATATGCCTTCAGTTTTACAACCACGGCATGTGGGGACTCTGCTTCCGTGTGCAGATCTCCTTGCCTGGAAAAGCGCACAAAAATTCAACATTAAAGAGAATGTACAAGAACAGCGCAACACAGGAGACAAAAATCCAGACAAGTTCAGCTCCCAATCACTCACAGGCTTGCATTTGATGAAGGAGCCTCTTGGCTTAGAAAGCTTCAAGTTGTAAACAGATTAATTAGTCTTTAAGGCGCCACAAATCTCTGTATCCTTCAGCGTTTGCATGTATTTATTCCCATACTCATATCTACATTATACATCCAAACATATAGTTTTCTTACCACAGTATGGTAATGACTCTGTGGATCAGCACTACAAATATCAATCATGTACGAAGTGTGCATTTTTTTTAACCAACCAGAGAGGATGTATACTATTATCCCTTGACCCCCATCTTAATGTTCTCTTGCCACATTTCTAAAATATTTATGCCATGCACTGTATTAAATTATAGCAATTAAGACCACAGTGAGGTTTTATTAATATTTCATCAGAAATATAAACTAATTGGAATTCCCCTTCTGCTGTTTTTTGTTGATTTGCAGTACACACACTTTTACTGAGTGAGGTAGTAACATGAACTATTCAGTGGTTCAGTTTCCGATTCAACTGTATTTTTCTGTATAGATTGTCTGCAAACAGTGTGAAGGAAGTCTAGAGATGATGAAAATTTAAAGCAGAGAAGTCAAGGTAGGTAGTAGTGCTTCTCACACTCCTTTTAAGGCTCTGAGAGACCCAGGAGCCAAATATTCATTAGAAGCCCCTTCCTCCTCAATGCACCAGGTGCCTGCAGAAGGAAAATCCCTAAGGTAGCCAGCTAAATAGATCTGCTAGCACAAGGGCTTTTGGCTGTGCAAAACAACAACAACAACAAAACACATGTTCCCCTTCCTCTCTTTTCCTTAAACACTCCTGTGCCCCCCTGGCTCCTAAAGGTGTGAAATGAAGGTTCCAGGCAAGTAAGAAGGGCCTCAGATTATGATCGCTGGGGAGAGGCGGTCCTTGAGGTATTGCAATCCTCAGCCATTTAAGGCTCTATAGGTCAAAACCAGCACTTTGATTTAGGTGAGGAAACTAATTGGCAGCCAGTGCAGTCGGGACAGGATCACACTCCATAAGATCTTGCAAGCTCTTGCCATAAATTGACAGCAATGGGTGGCACAGCAGCACTGCTGGCGGCGGAGATGGCGGAGGCAGGCAGAGCCAGGAAGCAGTTCCCATTTCGCCTCCAGTGGTGAAGCAGGATGCACTGCCCCTGCTGGTGCTAAACATCTTACAACTCATGTACATATTGCACAGTGCTGCAACACACCCGTGCATTTTCCTTGTCTCTGTGTGTGCAATGCTTTGTTGTCCAGAGTCACACCCTGTCACATTTATCAGCCTACACAGAGCGGCAGAAATTCTCCAGAACTAGAAAATTTGACAGCACAATGCAGAAGACGTGGGTATTGTTTACCCACCCACCCACCCAAGGCTTAACAAAAAGTCATTGAGAAAAATAAAGCTATCTCACTTATTCTGTCCATCTGTTGGTTCTCCTCCTTCTCTTCCTCTCCTGCTTACCTGCTGGCTGAATGAGTGGCTGAGCAAGGACAGGCACTGCAAGCTTCTATTGCTGGCTTTCCCAGTACTGTGGTATGACAAGTAGCTGATCATGTCACACAGCTTCTGCCTTTGCTGCACTACCACCCTGAGTAAACAGCACCCTACCTCTTTGTCTCCTCCCTCTGAACTCAAATCTGGATTGGGGCAACATGTTAAGGGAAACTATAGCATAGCGGGTAGCAACAGCAGGACCAGAGGAGGAGTACATGTTAAGTGTAACTGTTTAATGTACATCAGAATGGAAAATAACTCTGTAATGTGTCTGTATGTATACTGTGACGTATGGCCTGGAAATTTCCATTGAAGCTAAGGAAGAGTTGAGAAGAGAGCCTCACATTTAATCATTAAGTGGGGCTGTATCTTTGTGGCGTTTACCTTCAATCATATGAAAAGAATACCATTACAAGTCTATGGGTAGTTTAATCTGTAGGCATCCATCTTGGGTGGAATGAGTCTTTGGTCTTAAGCTACTGGAGAGAATGGACATACTAATCTCTCTCCAGGAAAACAGCCTCAAGCTAATGGAGGCTGGTTTGGAAGAGAGGCAGAGCTTTGATTTTTAGCCCTTGATGGAAGATATTCATAATCTAAGGTATTTTATTGTCCTTTTTCCATTGTTATATTTTATGGTTGTGTATTTCCCTCTTCCCCGCTAGGCTGAGCATGCATTAATCCACACTAAATGCGGATACCGTTCCACTGGTGCAGCGGTGGCATATCTCCTTTCCACAACATAAGGTCCTGATGCTGATGGACTCCAAATCCCATCAGTCCCGGCCAGCATGGGCAACGGGCAGGGATGAAGGGAGTTGAAGTCCAGAAGAGTAACTAGTTCCCTACCCTTGCTATACACAAAGGAGTATCTCATTGAGTTCAATGTGCTGTGCGCACATGCATAGGATTACATGGTTACTTTATACATACACATACAATACAACTAGGCTTTGATGAGATTTTTTTAAAAAAAAATGAAATAAAAATAGATTCACACTTGCAACAGAGGCTTTTGCATTCTTGGATAGGGTCGCTCCAAAACTGGCAACAGAAATTGCACATAGCCTTCTGCTACTTCCCATGCTCACAGCATTCTGTTCCTTTTTCACGCTGTATTTCTGAATTTTTTAAAAAAGAAACCTTGGGAAGCTGCCAGAAAATGATCAGACACAGATCTCTGTTAACTTCAAAGAGGTCAGACACAAGTGCGAGAACCATGAACTCCGGAGAAAACGCTAAAGAGAGCTGTGAGACACACATCCTGTACCCACACTGGGCCCTTCTGAGATTATAAAGACACAGGGCCTCTGCCATTTTCTGCCCACTTCCTACATGAAACCAGAAATGCAGTATTAGAAAATGTCTGTGACCTTATCTAAGTACGTGCATTATGAATGAGATATAAATTGAACGCCTAAATTAAATAACTATTTTTTCCCCTTGTCGTAAGTCAAAACATAGAGGATACACCAGAGTCCTTTTTACAGAGTTTTGCATTGTGGAGGCTGAGCTCTATTATCCCATGCTGTAACATTGCTAGAGAAGAATGTATTTCAGATATGCTTTTCATCCAGCTAAAATATTTTTCTTCTATGGACTTCTGGGTTGGCGCCTCCAGGCAATGGCGGAGTTCCTCCGATCGGGAGGAATTTGCTCCGTGGAAATCAGGGTCTGACTGCCACGGCGAAGGCGGAGACCCGCTGAAATCACAGGCGGGAGAAGCTTGTGAACCTGGGATTCGGCTGGCACCTTTTGCGCCTCCCCTACTCGCGGGGAAACCCTGATTTGGGGATCCGGAGCGAAGTGGGGTGAGCGGTGCGGTGCTTCGAATTGATTGCTTCTTTCACGGAGTGAAGCCGCATCGCTGTTGCTGGAGAGCGCTGACTTTTCCTGTGGACAATTTGACTTTAAACAGCTACCCATGAGTAGAACGGAAAATTGGATCTTTAAATTTATTAATTTGGCATCGAAATGGGAAGGTTTTAAACAGGAAGTCCGCCTTCCCTTTTTGTAAATAGATTGAAGCAAAGACGTTGCAAGTTAAAGCCTTGGAAAGTCTTTTGTAAAGGATTAAATCTCCATCGGTTAAAACTATTAACCCCCCCTTGGAAGCAGGAGAAGAGAGGGGAAATTTTGGACCTAGCGAGCCTGCAGGTGAGAGTGAAAAATCAAATTACCACTGCTCTGAACCTGGAAACGGGCTGCCAGTAAGATTGACGTCTTGGGAGAGTGCATTGACTGTGAACAGAAAGTACGTTGACAGATGGCTAAATAAGAGAAATATATTGTTTCCATTGTCCCCGTCTGCGTTTAAAAAGGAGGAAAAGTAACTGAAAATTGAAACTAACTTTATAGTTTAAATTGTGTTTGAAAGGATTGATACAAGTGGAGACTGTTTCCCTCTAGAGGGAGCTTTTGAAACTGTTACAAGAGTGGAGCTGGGGTTTTTCCAGCTGCAAGATAAGAACTGTGAGAATCAGAGATTGACCTTGGATTTTAAGAATGTTGACAGAAGGAGCCTTAGTGACTGTATTATGTAAGATAAGCTATTCGTTGGAACAGCTCCACAAGAAGACGGATGTTATGAATACTAAACTTGACAACTTGGGACAAAAAGTGATTAATTTGGGACAAAAAGTGATCATCAATACAGAAATTGTTCAGGATTTGACACAGGAACCTACTTTGACAGGACAAACTGGGGAGAAGATGAAGGAGAAAGTTGTTGTTGTTGAACCTAAAGTAATACAAGTGGGAGCCCCAGCCTTACAGAGGCAAATCTAGGACTATAAGTGGAGGCCTTTTATGAATGAATATAGAAAAAGTCAGAATTTGAAGATTGGAGCCCTGCTTGGACTGGAAAAGGAAGGTTGGTGTCAGGGAACTGCCATCGGAACTAGAGGAGGAGGAGGCGAGGCTCCACAGCGATGCTGGAGAGGGGCCAAGCAGGGAGAGAGGCAGGTCTCCTGTTGGGGAAGAAAATCAGCGCAACACCAGGGATAGAGGGGGGCCAATGGGGGAAGCAGAGAGCAGGCTCCAGGACTCTTCACTGGACACCAGCGGGGAGAGCACAGGTCCTCCGCTACCCACGCCCTCCCTGCGCAGAAGACTTCCGCGCAGGGAGAGTAGGAGGAGACTGGGCGTCAAACAGCTTTTATGTTGGAGAAGGTTTAAGAAACGCCCACTGACGGATTCTGCCAGCGACTGAACAGCCACGGAGTGGAGGGCTGTCCAGCGAGAAATGGTTTAACCAGCCAACCTAGCCCAGAGCGGCGGCTATTTACGCACAAGCAACCCCTAAAGCCATTACAGTTGGATAGACTCTTTCATGCAGGGATTTACTGACCTTTGGGTCCTGAATCTGGGTCAGGAGGTGATTGGAGTTGTGGGGGCCTTTGGATCTGGAGGAGCTTTGAAACATGATTTGAGATATTGTATGGACCTTGGTTCTAGCTGTGGAGAGTTGGCTGGCCTGTCGAGAGGGAATGGGGGCATGGTTGGGACGGGGCCCCCCCGAGACCTGCTCTTCAGCATCTTCAGCATCAAAGAATATGAAGAAAAACTGCAGAAGGGACTTGGAAAAGATTTAAGAGCCTCGGACAGAAGATCTCCAGGTTGATGAACGATATGGAATGGACGGAAATGACTGGCAGAATCCGAGACCAGGGAGAAGAGATGGTGGAAGAAGATTGGGAAAGTTTAAAGTTTATATATAGAAATATTGTAAAATTAATGAGTGTTAGAAAATTGTTGGAATGAAACTTTATGGCTTTAGCAGAAATGTTATAAGGAGTTAAGTATAAATAAGTACTTTAGTATTAAGGGAAAAGAAGGTTAAAAATATGTTAAGATACTCATAATGATAAAAATAGAGAAAGATGGAAAGGAATTGCTGAAATAAGTAACAGAAGTGGAATACAAAAAGGGAGGTGAGAGGAGGTCGATGAAATAAGGGAATGAAAGATAGAGTAATGAAATGGTATGGTATATGTTTTTAAATTGTTGTTTTGTTTTGTTTAGTTTAGTGTGTTAAGGTTGTGTTTTGTATTGTTTATATATTGTATTGTATTGTTTCTTCTTTTTCCTTTTTTCTTTTCTGCTCTATTTTGTCTTTTTCTCTCGCTTTTTTCTTCTTTTTTCTTTTCTTGTAAGTCTTAAAAGTAATAAAGATTATTTAAAAAAAAATAAAAATAAAATATTTTTCTTCTATGATTTTTAAACACAGTTTTGACTATTGCTAGTGTTAAAGCCAACGGAAGGTAAAATTCTGATGAAGTATTGCAAATACTCAGCGACTCTCTAAATGTTTATAATGCAGTTTGAACTCCAGTTGTTCAAAGTGAAGTCTCGTCTTTGGTATGGAACATAAAGTACTTTAGATAGAAGAGGAGAGCAGCATCAAAGGAAGAACAACCATTTGATGGCACAAATTGTATGTACTGATTTCACATTTTTTGAAGGCTTTATCTTTACAATTTTTAAAAAACTGGATAGTACCACTATACTGGTAAGCTACGTCTTTAGGAAAAATCTAATCTCTGAGAGGTCTATTAGTGGGATACTATCAACAACATGGAAAATCAGTTCACAGAAGCAGATATTATGCAAGTCATTTGGACTGCAGGCTCTATTCCCCAAAGACATATTGGGCATGCCATATCAAAAATGTTTCAAAATAGAGATTCTATTAAACTGCATTATTAATGGCCTGTATTTGTCCCCATTCTAAGCATCATCAACAAAATGCTCTATGACTATGAAGCCCCAGAGCAACCAGTTCAGAGGTAAATTCTAATCCTTCTCTGGGGTTGTTGTTGAGGGTTTTAAAAAATTATTAATAAAAGGATAGTTCTTATCTTCTTTCTTTATTATTAAATTGCAATCAAGCATTAAAGACCTTCAAAAGATATTTAAATGAGTTGAAGGCTTTATTGCAACAACAAACTTCTGGTTCCGTTTACAAAATGATTACATAATTGGGGACAAGATAGATCCCCTACCATAGCTGTCAACTTACAGATTTGAAAATAAGGGACCAGCAGCCTTGAAAATAAGGGATCAGCAGCTAAAATAAGGGATTTCCCAAGCACAGGTATGTTCACCTTCTGAGCCCCTCCAAGCCAAAGGCAGAAAGCCCAGCCAGCAGCCAAACGAAGCCTCAAGAGGTGGTTCCCACAGCGCAGCAACCCGGCAAAGGGGACGCAGCAAGGAAAACCACCATAACCGCCCCGCTGGGAAGCGCTGAGCAAAGGTGAGTCCCCAGGCAACGTGGCTGATTTGATCGGCACAAGGCATGCAAGCTCCACCCCCCAGTTGTTCTTAGACTCCTTATTGGGTGAGCAACACAGCCAAGCAACACAGTTGGAGCCTCCCTCCTCTCTGGCCGGGAGGGAGGGAGGGAGAGGAGCTGCTTCCTTTGAAACCTGGGAAATTTAAGGGACATCATCAATAAGGGACAGCAGCAGGACACGGCGCTGGGATAAGGGACTTTCCTGCCAAATAAGGGACGGTTGACAGCTATGCCCCCTACAAAACCTCACAGTACAAGTTCCATGGAGCTGAACAGCAGTCCCCCAATGCTATTCTCCAATAAGAGTTGTGTAGGTAGTATCAGAATCACTAGAATATTTTGACTCCATCCCTCAGCCTGCAGAGTAAACCCAGGAGAATATCATGGTCAATTTTTATCAAAAGCCACTGAGAGGTCAAGGAGAATCAACAGGAAAACATTTCCCCTGTCCCTTCTCCTGAAAAAAAAGTAATTAACCAGAGCAAACAAGACTGCTTCATTGCTATATCCAGGCCTGATAATCAGCTTCATTCAGGTCCATCTACAGTTGGTCTGCCACTACCCGCTTGATCAGCTCCCCCCCCCCCCAGTGACACCTGCATCTAAGAGGTAATGATCCAACCTTTGGATTTGCAGTTGGCGGCAACTGAAACTGATTCTGGGGTTGGTTGCAGCTCGGAGCTGAGAAACTAAGGATAAACAGAAGGGGGGAAATTCAGAAGTAGGTAGCATTGCTGTAGAAAAGAGGATGCTGAAGGAGTTTCTGCAGACCCCAATTATCTACAGCAGGGATGTCCAACTCCCAATAGACTGCGATCTACTCACAGTATTAAAAAAAAAACTGGCAGTGATCTACCCAAAGTTGTTGAGCTTTTTTAGTATGCCAAAATTGTTTAGCTTTTTTTTGTGGGGGGGGGGAGGAGATCACTAAGGGGCCAGAGATCTACCAGTATCTACCAGGAACACCCAGTGATCTACCAGTAGATTGTGATCTACCTGTTGGACATGCCTGATCTACAGGACCAGATGGGGGGAAATCTATGAAGAGGAAGAAACATTAGAAGTTCAAGAAGCCATCGTGGAGGAAGGGAAGGATGCTATTATGCTATTTGAATAGTTTGCTTAGAGCATCTAAATGCCTAAGGCCATTGCCTAACATAGGTCTTTTATTTACCTGTATATGGGGAAGCATTTTCTCAATGTGTTCTCATCTGTAGCTTGCCTCTCATGCTCATTTTGTATTTCCTATTTGGCCATTTTTTATCCTATACACATTTTCCCAAACAAGATAAAAAATCCATAAATTAGGCTTCCAAAGGACGTTTGTGCCCTATGTCTCTGTCAAGGGTGATCAGAATCAAATGCTTGTTTCTGGAGACAGCTTGTCAGGCAGCACAATTACAAAAGCTCCCAACTCTTCCTACTCTAGCAGATATGGTGCAAGATAGGAAGATGGCTCCTATGGTCGCAACTAGGCAGAGGAACAGTGCCAAACGTATTGATGCATTCTAAAAGGCACACTTAATTAGCTGGCATGGTTAATGGTCAAATTCATCAATCACTTATTAGGATTGCTATAGAGATTTGATCATAAGCTAGCTTCCTGGTAGCTTCAGCACCGACTCAGCATTATTTTAAACAATCTGTGTGCATCTCTTGGTTCAGACGAGTATAATGGCAGTAATTTGTTTTGTTTTTGTTAGCCTGGCTAGATTGTGTTTTGCGTCCTGCAATATTTTTGGTTTGTTTTGGTGCACAATGTAAAATGAAAAGTGAATTTGCAAGGAAATAAGTTGTAGCTATTTTTTTCACTTCCTGGTTGTAATATTTATCAATTACTTATTACCACAATTTATATATGCCACTTAACATAGTAGTGTAACCCTCCAACATTCCACCAATTAAAATCGGGACACATGTTTTTCAGTGCCATACTCCCGGGTGTGTTTATTAATTTCTTTGAAGATCATATGGAAATGTAGCCCCCTTGCCGATGGTATGGGATTTTAGATATGGCCACGAAGCCATTCAGTTCTTTGTTTCCTAAACATGGTATTTTCTGCACTGTTGTGCAGCCTTCCATGGGAAGAATGCACAATTGAATGCATTTTTAAAGAACCCAAAATTAAAATTTAGACACAGCAACGCGAAGTGTTCATATCATTCAGAAGTTGAAGATCAGCCACTGAGGAACTTGTATTTCTAAACTTACTACTGCAGTTGTATTTTTGTGTTAAAAAAAGACAGGATTTTGTTATAATGTATCACACAACTATTTATTTTATAGTGCAGTGTTCGTATGTTTGTTTATTTAAAAAAAAAACTTATTTGGTCACAGAATAAAAGCTAGGAATAAATTTCCTTCTGTGGATTGGTACTTTATTTTGTACTGGAAAAACAGTCAAGGAACAAATTGTGCAGCCTGTGTAGAATTATCTATGAATAATTTGTGCAAAACAAATATTATGTCTGCCTTTATTACACTCCTGCAAATCAGGACACTACGGATCCCATTTTACAGATAAGGAACCATCATTGAGAAAGAGCAATGTACCCAAGTCACAACCTGAGCTTAGCTAAAGGAGTGATTTGTATTTAAATCTCCCAGATCATACTTGATCCTCTGGACTCCCCTATTTATTATTCTGTTATTTGCATGTGCATACAGAAGCAGGCAGATCTATTGCCTGATGGGCTGTTAAGGCAGTTTTATTATTCACCCATTAGCTTTTTAACATTCTTGTCAATGGTGTGGATGTTACTGATGTTACAGAGTTTAAACAATGTCATAGAGTATAGAAAATGTGTTCCGTGGTTTTCTTTTTGTGAAAATGGATTGAGTACAAGACAGGCGGTGATGTTGCTTGATCAAAACGTGGTATAGTCTAGAATAGTTTTAAATTTAAAACTTGAGTTATTTGATTGCATATAAGGATACATTCTGAAGGAAATCAGCCCTGAGTGCTCACTGGAAGGACAGATCCTGAAGCTGAGGCTTTAATACTTTGGCCACCTCATGAGAAGAGAAGACTCCCTGGAAAAGACCCTGACGCTGGGAAAGATTGAGGGCACAAGGAGAAGGGGACGACAGAGGATGAGATGGTTGGACAGTGTTCTCAAAGCTACGAACATGAGTTTGACCAAGCTGCGGGAGGCAGTGGAAGATAGGAGTGCCTGGTGTGCTGTGGTCCATGGGGTCACGAAGACTCAGAAAGTGACTAAATGACTAAACAACAACAAGGATACGCTTCCATAGTCTTGCCTGATGAAATACTAAATCTAAAACCACCACTGATTCATAATTTTGTCACAAGATGTAGATCTGTATTTCAAAACAGTTTACAGCATGTATTAAAAGCTCTCTATACAGTATATTCTACTAATATATTCAAGTTGCCCCACTCCACCCCCACAAATTGCTCTCAGAGAAATTGCTGAAGCGGCCCAAACTGTCTTCCAGTCTTTGCCAGATCAACTTCGATTTCAGCTATTACATGAGATATGAGTTTGCCCACAGTCCAATTGATATTATCACACCAAATGCTGCAAACATTTAAATCGAAGGTGTTGAAAGTGCTGAAATGAAGCACCTTAAGGGGAGGCAGCTGTATCCAGCTCTCCTGAAAATAACATATTTTAAAAGAGTCCTTTACTTGGAAACTGGGAACCATTTGTCCCAGATGTCAGCTCTGTATGGGATGTTGAAGCTCATCATTTGCTGTGCACCAGCACAGCAGAGAGTAGGGCAGGGAAGGCCCACACAAGAGTTAAAAGGAAGTCAATGAATCAGTGAATCCCATACATCAATTAGAAAGTGTTCAATCTTCCTACCTTCCTAACCCCCTATCTGCTGTATAAGGTACTGAGAAATGTTCTACAGCACACAGTTAATTCACATAGCACTTAATAAGTCAACCAGTCTCCTTTATTGGCATAAAAAGTGCATCGTATACATGGATCAGAACACAACACAATTAACAAAGCATAGTAGGGGATACTTTAGGATAAAACTGTCCAGACATTGTGAGGTACGAAGATGGCTCTTAGGACTCCCATCATCCCTAGCTAACAGGACCAATGGTCAGGGATGGTGGGAATTGTAGTCCCAAAAACAGCTGGAGGGCCAGGTTTGGCCATGTCTAACCTATGGTGACGTAATTTCAAAGCATCACTCAAAAATCTTGCCACATTCTCCACAACGTCATTACTACAATTGCTCAGCAGATAAGACACCATGGAAGAGTCAGTGAGATAAATCCCCTCCTTCAGTAAGGGGACCAAATACTTATGATATATTTTTTTTTTTTGCATAAAATGGGCAATATAATAAAATGTGTGTGATGGATTCGACCTGTTTTATGTCACAAAGGCAGTATCTTTCAGAGTATGAGATTTTCGAGAATCTACCTTGCAAAACTGCAGACGGTAAGACGTTAAATCTTGTGAGGAAAAGAGCTCTGTGTAGGTGGGGATCGTAAAGCTGGTGTAAATATGGAGTGTCCTGGCCAAACAAGGGTGGAATTCCCAACCCCAATGGGGAACAGGTTTTGTTGGCTGCACTGCAAAGGGTTTGGAATTAAATCTCTAGGATTCTGCACTTGATTGTCTGGAATGCTTCCAACGGTGGGAACATAAGCAGTGACTCGAGTGGTAGGCCACAGGTTCTGATTTTGCTCTCAATGCAATCTAGCCATTTGGAGTGGTGGGATTAAAGAAGACAGGTTGGACATGAAATGTAGGGAGAGCCAGAGTTTTATAGCGGTGAGCCATGCTTTGGTTTCCAGCCAAAAACTTTCTACACTTAGTAAGTGTTATGTACCACCAGCCTTATCCTGACCCAGAAGTGATATCCTTGATAAGGGATCTGGGATATTAGTGCCCTTGAGGCTCCAGCCTGAAGGACCCCACTGTGGGTTCCAATAGATCAGAATAAGTTGATAAATCTTACTTTAACTGGGATACTACTCCATGAGGCAGCCAACCAGAAGGAATGCAGGGTTAGGGACTCTGAGACATTTGACTGGTCATATCTCCAATGCCAGATGTCTGACCCTCGGAGAATGAACAATAATAAGTCTGAGTCAAGCCCAGACAAGGAAGTGTAGGTTTTAACTGCCTGCCTGAATGAACCTGATAGAATTCTTATGACACAGGATCACTATTGGAAAAGCTCTAGTATGTGTGGTGGGCAATTTTGCCTCTTGTGGAAGTGGCACCTGTAGCAAGGACTCTTTACAAATGGGGAATGTATAGGAAATGGGGTAAGACTTTAAAAAGAAGGACCATAAACCCTGCATTTGGCTCAGAAACAAGCTAGCAAACAATGGAGATCTTGCAAAATAGGCTTTCAGCGGCTAACACCTGCAACTGTGCCTGGAGCTGTCTTCAAGAGCAGCCCCACAGCACAGTACTCTAGTTGAAAGGTTGCCAGAGCAAGAGCCTTTCCTTGATTACTTAACAAGTTTAACAGAGCAGTGGTTCCAAAACATTCCCACCCTGCTCCACAGACCACTTAATGTTTTGGTGGACCACTTCATGATTTTTCTGCCAGACCACTTGATGTTTTGGTGGACCACTTCATGATTTTTCTGCCTGTTGTAGCAATTGTAATATGTTGTGCTAGACGCTGTGTGGCTTTTAATTGTATTTTAAAAGACAGGCTGTAGACCACACGAAGAAAGCTCATGGATCATTGGTGTTCCATGGACCCTTGTGTGGAAATTCCTGTCCGAGTGCTGATGCCCAGGAAATGACCAAGTCATGTGACAGGTCCACCATATATTACATGATATGGAGCTCGCTTCTTCGTGACCCAGGAAGTTCAAAATATTAAGTGACAGTGAAAGTAGTTCCATTTACAGTTCCATTATATATATATATATATATATATATATATATATATAATATATATATATATATATATATATATATATATATATACACACACACACACACACACACACAGACATATATATATATATATATACACATATATATATATATTCAGTGTCAAGTAGGGTTCCAGGTGAGAGGAAACCTGCTGCTAGGATAAAATGCTAACTATTTGGAACTTAATTTGATATTTTATTTCAAGTGGTCTAAAAAAGCACACAGTTAACTAAAGGCCAAGTGATACTCCGGCAGAAGGAAATTAGAAGACTGTACAGGTAGAAAGAGGCCTTTTAGTCCTGCTAATATAAAGTGCTGTGAACCATACAATTCCAATTTTCAGCCTTCCAGTTCAGTTTTCATGTAGATCTTTTCTTTTTTGCAGTGGACTGGGTGAGAAGACGCAAGAGTCACCGTACTATACAGGCTTCTTTCCCATGGCAATAGACTTCAAAGGAAAAGGTTTACGGGTCTACTTACAGGTGGTTAGGATCGATTTAAGAGCGCGTGGAGGCACTGGGCCTTGACTGACCTCTCAGATTAATCATGCTGTTTCATTTCTGCAGCTCTGGAAATCTTTGATGCACCCCTCTCGCCTTCACAAATCACAGGCCCAGTTGACCAAGCAGCACATGGGAATTGACTGTCGGCAACCGGGTCTATAAAAATTCTTAATCACTGGGTGATTTCTTCATCTGACGTGCACCGTATAACATATATGCGCTCGGAACAGGCAACTGGGGTTAATCCAAAGGGGAAGTGACACCCAAGAGAGATAAATCGCAACTCGTTTGCCTGGTTTTAAATAGAGGTAGAAAATTATGACGCATCTCTGCTTTTCAATTCATGAGGCTGGCAGACATTTTGAGAACCAGGAACCATAATATGTAATAAGAATCAACACGTGAGGTCTTATAGAGAACGAAAAGCACCGCTGTCATGTTTTATTTACAGCAATGAGGGATAGAACCATGATTTTCTAACTGTTCTAGTGAGACACAGCAGAGGCGGATTTAGGGGAGCACAACTGGTTTGGTCACACTGGGTGCAGAGCCTTGAAGGGGGGGCACAACTATGAAGTAGAATGGAAGGCAAGAGGTGGGGGCAGGCCAAATTTTGATGTTGCTGAAATTTGAGACCCCAAGGTCCACCACTGGACACAATAATACACTTGTCGCACAATACAAAATTGTTCACCTCTCAGACATGTCATGAAAAATAAAGTTCTTATTCAAATGAACAACCTTTACGTGTTAGAAAAAGGAAATGAAAGAATCAGAACTAGAGTTTGTGTACTTGCAAAAGTACATGCACCAGAAACTATTTTGGAAGTTATGAACCTTCTTTGACCGCTTGCTAATCGTTCCAATTTGAAAAGCAGCACATAATTCAGAAAAAAGTGCCTACCTATAATTTTTTAGAATCAGCACCTTAGCCAGAAAGGAAGAAACACACAGCAGTGTGATGTAGAAAATCAGTTGTAATGAGATACTGGGCTTTCATTTAATCCCCAATTCTCCTGCCAGACGATTACTTTAGAAGTGCATAATAACACAGCCAAATGATCACTCTCCAACAGGAATATAGCTGCACTCTAAACTGCTGGTGATGGTTGTACAGCTCTAATTGCGAAACCCCCATTCTCACTAATTTCACTCATGATAGCCAAACTTAAGAAAAACTTTCTGCTAGGATATTTGAAGACTAACATAAACCTGGAAGGAAGCTGAGCAGCACACAGCTTCAAAGGTTGTGGAGCAGCTAGCCGCTATGCATCTCAGGATCCATATACCTGGTCCTGTTAATACACTCAATTTATCAAGGATGTTCAGGAACATATCATGCCAGAACTGATTTAGGAAGACCATATGGTGGTCCACAAGACTGTCCTAGGAATCACAGCAATCACAGGACAAAGCACGCCAGTTTTTTCACTCCATTAAAATTACACAAGAGTAACATGTGCAGTACTACCCCAAAACCCACACTAGGGCAATACTTTTATTAGACTACCAAAATATCAAAAGTTTTGCATGCAAGCTTTTGGGTTCTCAAAAACACTTAAGATCAGGCTAGTTTGTAAGCGGAGGAGGAGGAAACGGATGACTGATGTTGAAACCTAGTCTGCATTTAATCACAGTCTTAAGGCTCTTCCAGATTTTAAAGATGCATTCAGGGCTACTGGGAGGGAGAAACATGCAGTGGTTGCTCCACCATTTTTATAGCAAATTGGTAGCAGGAAGAATTAAAGAAACAACCAAGAAGAGAACTTCCTTGCCTGATTGCTATTGGAGGCAATTGTCACTTGTCACAGGTCACTGGAGGAATACGCAACTTATAAGCCTGCTCTGTCTCCCCCTTGCAAGGGCCTAGCACAGGGAAAGCCAATGTGACACTCTCCAGATATTGTGGACTAAGATTCCTATCATCCCAGACAATTGGTCATCCTTGCAGGGGCTAACAGGAGTTTAGTCTGCAATATTTTGAAGGCACCATTGGTTTTGCCTTAAGTCCCCCCACTCAGCAATGTCAATAATGTTCAACCATGTCAAAAAACTGAAGACAAGAGTGGAGTAAAGCTGTTTGTTGTTCCAGGTCCATTTTGGCAATAATATTAATTTCCTGATGAAGGAGGCTTGAAGGAGCAAATAATTATGATTTCCTGTTACTACTAATTAGATTTCATTTGCTTTTCCTATTTAGCCGCTCTAGGCACGTCTTGTCATTTATTTGGAATTATCTCGCAGTACTCCCTTCATATGTATCAATAAATTATCATTCCTAATTAAGCTAGCATAGTTGTTGTTTTTTGTTTTAAATGAATGAATGTTTGAGACTCCAGGGGCTTTGTACTTGGGCTGGAAAAAGTAATGTTTTCCCCCGCTTCTGATATTTGGCAGACAAATTGGGTGCAAGGTGACCATTGCATTTCAGTTTGCAATATATGCATCTAATGGGGGGAGTTGAAATTAAAATTCAAAGTTACCTTTCACTTTCAGCACTTGGATAATTATTGAAAAACTAATTATTACGATGCCAGAAAGGACATGCATTAGCTGCTGGCAAACAAGAGGACGCCCACAAAGCCTTGAAGTAGGAAAAGGAAGCAGAATTCCCAAAGCTACGTCTCACTGTGTATTATGAAGTCAAGGGCCCCTTCAGATTAAAGTACAGGAAGATCAGAAACTGCCTTATACTAAGTGAGACCGTTGGTATCATCTACAGCAGTGGTTCTCAATTAGCTAATGTCAGGAACGTGGCCCCCCAGAGCGCAGGGGATGAGTTAGACTCAGAGATTGAACTAAATGAACGAGGGTCCGACTCTGCAGATGAGAACTGGCTGTCAGAATTGAGAAAGGGCAGTTTGACACACACACACACACACACACACACACACACCGTCAAGGAGAAGACTCTATTAGCTCTCAAGGAGAGGAAGAGTTGGAAGGCAGCCAGAGAGTTGCTAGGCAATCAGCTGATAAGCAGATGTCTGAATCTGGGTTGAGTGGGAGTGATGAGGATGGGGGAGGCCAGCCTCTCAGTCCCTGATCCAGGCGTCTGGATAAAATCAGAAGGCAACAGTAGGGCAAGAGGGGAAAGGCGGGAGTCTGGCGTCCTTCCTACTGTGGGAGGGGTGAAATTTCGAACTGACCAACAAACGTAAATGCAAGCAGGCGAGCAAGTAGTCATCTATTAAAGCCTTGGCCAACCTGCTGCCCTCCGGATGGTTTGGACTACAACTCCCATCAGCCCCAGTCAGCATGATCAATGGTAGGAGATTATGGGAGCTGTAGTCCAAAATGTCTTCAGGGCACCAGGCTGAGGAAGGCTGATTTTGGTATCCAGCTATGTCATAAATTTATGCCATGTCCCTGCAGTCCCAAAGTTCTGATCCACTGCGGATTGATGTATGAATGAAAGAAGAAACAACAAAAACATTTCTCTCACACTGATGTTCGCACTAATGGAGTGTTAATCCACCCCCTCACTTTATAAGACGTAAAGTTGCTGAGGTGTGTAAAATCATCCTGCTTCCAACACAATCATTCCATTAAATATTAATATACAATATAAAACTATGAGGAGGGCAAATGGTATTTTTGAAACTGTGAATTCAGGTATTTTTGGTTGTATATAAGGACACAAAAAGAACTATGCAGGGTTAGATTTAAGGGTTTCATCTAGCTCAGCATCATTTTTCTAGCAGTGGCCTGTCATGAGTTCAGGGAACTCATGTTGCTGCCACAGGGATAACATATCAATGAAAACTTTCAGAATAATGAAGACATCCATGAATCTGAGTACAGTTGTGGCGCATAGAAAGCTATTCTCCCAAATATTTTCTGCGGTGGCTCCCCGCTTGTGAAATGCTCTCCCCAGAGAGGTTCTGTTGGCACCTTCATTGCATATCTTTAGGCACTAGGCAAAAATGTTTCTCTAATCAGCCTTTTTAGAGGATTATTGATTTGTTTTTGTTTGTGTTCTCATTTTGTAATTTTATGTTGTGAACCACCCTACGATCTTCGGATGAAGGTTGTATACAAATTTAATAAATAACAATAACTATGCTCCCAGAAATAGAACTATTTCCTTTTTAAGACATGATTAAAGCCCCATCACTTTAAAAAAGCAGATCGAGGTGTCTTTGTTTGGCTCTTTGGATTTGAGGATAAGGTAGGTGAGAAACTGGGGTTTCCACATTTATTACATTTAACCAAATATTAACTAGGAATGCAGGGTAATAGCAAACTTCTCCTTTTTTGGACATTTCCAAGAAGCATGGCTCACTTATTTAGATGTTTCAAGAAAATATTTCAAGATCTTAGTGAGGGAGCAGTTCTATAAATGTAAAAATTAGGGAAATTGCTAGACGGAAGAGAAGAATATGTCTTTTAAGTAAAAAAAAAATGTAATGGATGTTGGAACGGAAAAACATCTTTTTTGCAGGGATGTGCTTGCCATCATAGTATCATCTGCAAGAACCAGAATTAGGCCCTTCTGTTTGAAAAGCACAACATAATGAAAAGCGGAAGCTTCTGTACTTACATTCACACCCCTCATTTCCTTTATCTTTTTTGCCCCTGTCCTCTCATTTTGCAGCTTGCCTTTGCACGCAGCCCCAAATGAGATGGAAGCAAGAGACTCAAGCACATTTGTACAGAGCCTTTTGCACAAACAGCAATTGCGGAGGGGGCGGGGAGGAAGGCCTCTCTCTTTGATACTGCCTTGTGGAGTCTGTCTGTTGCTTTTGCTTATTGAATGAATTGTCAGCTGGAAAAATCAATGAATGGACCTTTTCCGTAAGGAGCACAAGCTGCCAAGTAAATATTTGTACTGCTGCAAAGAAAAATTACCCGCAGCGCCAGTAACATGCAGAAGTTTCTTCTGTTGGCGGAATGGAGTCCTAGCCACTGTTCCTCTTCCACATGACTCTCTTGTAATTTGTAATTCGCACCTTCATTTTGTTTATCTATCTAAACTCTTTCTCCTGACGCTATCTCATGCAGATGGTGGAATACGATATTCTGTGAGTCTGGGCGCCACAGTTCAAGAAGGACACTGACAAACTGGAACGTGTCCAGAGGAGGGCAACCAAAATGGTCAAAGGCCTGGAAACGATGCCTTATGAGGAACGGCTAAGGGAGCTGGGCATGTTTAGCCTGGAGAAAAGGAGGTTAAGGGGTGATATGATAGCCATGTTCAAATATATAAAAGGATGTCACATAGAGGAGGGAGAAAGGTTGTTTTCTGCTGCTCCAGAGAAGCGGACACGGAGCAATGGATCCAAACTGCAGGAAAGAAGATTCCACCTAAACATTAGGAAGAACTTCCTGACAGTAAGAGCTGTTCGACAGTGGAATTTGCTGCCAAGGAGTGTGGTGGAGTCTCCTTCTTTGGAGGTCTTTAAGCAGAGGCTTGACAACCATATGTCAGGAGTGCTCTGATGGTGTTTCCTGCTTGGCAGGGGGTTGGACTCGATGGCCCTTGTGGTCTCTTCCAACTCTATGATTTTATGATTCTAATTGGCCCTCTGATAAGGGCCAATTAGGGAATATTTCTTGAAATATTACATTGGAGGCCATGAACTTCAATAGCTATATGACAAATGCATATTAGAAATCTATTTAAAACTTCTACCTCATTTTCTCTACCCTTTCCTTTAATTTACCGAGGCTGTGATCCTATACACAGTTACTTGGGTGTAAGCTACATTGAACTCACTGGGACTGACTTCTGCATAGAAAAATACACAATTGCATTGTATCTCTACAGCAGGGGTCAGCAAACTTTTTCAGCAGGGGGCCAGTCCACTGTCTGTCAAACCTTTTGGGGGGCTGGACTATATTTTGAAAAAAAATAAAATGAACGAATTCCTATGCCCCACAAATAACCCAGAGATGCATTTTAAATAAAAGGACACATTCTACTCATGTAAAAACACCAGGCACGTCCCACAAATAACCCAGAGATGTATTTTAAATAAAAGGACACATTCTACTCATGTAAAAACATGCTGATTCCCGGACCATCCATGGGCCAGATTTAGAAGGCGATTGGGCTGGATCCGGCCCCCGGGCCTTAGTTTGCCTACCCATGCTCTACAGCAAAGGGGGGAAAAAAGCTCTATTAAAAGTGCTTAACTTT
Source organism: Podarcis raffonei (assembly GCF_027172205.1). Taxonomy (NCBI): domain Eukaryota; kingdom Metazoa; phylum Chordata; class Lepidosauria; order Squamata; family Lacertidae; genus Podarcis; species Podarcis raffonei. The sequence goes on from NC_070613.1 coordinate 13,659,027, forward strand.
GGGTATATTGTACCCAATAATAACTATGGCAGAGTAAGAAATATTTCTTATTATTTATTTGTTACGTTTATATACCACCTTTCTCTCCCAAGGATCTCAAGGTGGTGTATGTGGTTCTCCTCCCTATTTCACCCTCACAACAACCCTGTGAGGTAGGTTAGGCTAAGAGATGGTGACTGGCCCAAGGTCACCCAGTGAGTTTCATGCCTGAGTGGGGATTCGAACCCTGGTCTCCCAGGGCATAGTCCAACACTCTAATCATTACGCCACACTGGAACACACACACACACAATATAGGATGGCACTTTCAAATACCCTGCCCTGTAATCAGAAATACAGTGTGAAATGTGACAGGAATTCATTACGGAGCAGATATATTTTTTAAACAATTTTTAAAAAGACAATAGGAAAGAACCAAGTTCTTTTAATCTTGTGCTCTCCCTGGTAGCAATCAGCTTGAGGTACATTTCAGTTTGTTCACTTGTCATCTACATTAAGAGACCGTCGGTAAGCTTTTCTTTTAAAGTAAATACTGAATGACACATTTATAATTAGACCTGCCTGACCATTCCTTTTTAGGTCTGAAGGATATGAAATGTGGACATGACAGGCACTCCCTTGACTCCTGATCAGTGTGCTAAGAAGCTCAGACTTTCACCATTGATTAGTGAATAGTGGCACAACTGACACAACGTATAGCATAAGAACAATTTGTTCAGATACTGCAATGTCAATTATTGATTGCATGCAGCAATGGATAGGAACTGGAAGAAATCATTCAAGCTAAGCCTGAGCTTTCTATTGCAATTCCCACATCGTCCCTGACCATCAGCCACGTGGGTTGGAGCACACCATCTGCAGAGCCATAGGTTTATTTTCCACTTTAAACCATCGTATCTTGCTCTTTCTTACTAAATCTAGAGTTGTTTAGCAATTTAGGTGTAGCACGGTTAGAGGTAAGGTGAGGTAGAGACTGAGTTTGCCCAGACTTGGCCTTCTCCCATTGTCTCTAACTGTCTACCAAGTACAGTGGTACCTCAGGTTAAGTACTTAATTCGTTCTGGAGGTCCCTTCTTAACCTGAAACTGTTCTTAACCTGAAGCACCACTTTAGCTAATGGGGCCTCCCACTGCCACTGCGCTGCCGGAGCAAGATTTCTGTTCTCATCCTGAAGCAAAGTTCTTAACCCGAGGTACTATTTCTGGGTTAGCAGAGTCTGTAACCTGAAGTGCCTGTAACTTGAGGTACCACTGTACTCTTTACAACTTCCTCTGCGATTCCTTATCCATATTGTGTTACTTCTGCTGCAGTTGTAAACATGTCAAGGCTGCTGTTGGGTTAACAGGAGAGGAGCAGTAGCTGGATCAACTGCAAAGCAGGTAAAACTTTTGTTGCCACCTTCCTGCTTTCCTTTCCTACTGTTCTCCCCTGATGGGAGAGGAGAGACACTGGACCATTCCTGAAGGACACTGGACCCACCCACCACTGATTTGTAACAGCTGGCTTTGACACCAGAGTTAAATGGGGGGGGGAGATTGGTTGTTTGATGTGAATCAGTTTTGAACTACAGGGAGTTTGACGTTTCGTTTATTTGCTAATTAGTGGATCAGAGTATTGCTTTGTTTATTATTTGAGTGTTGTTATTGTTGTTCGCTATTATTTGTATGGCTGGTATTTTTGTCTTTGCTTTTCCACGGATGTTCTGTTATATGCAGTGCTCTTTTTTCTTTTAATAAAAGGAGCGCTGGTAGTCACCATATAATTGCTACAGTAAGCGCCACACTTTTAACATTTGAAGAAGGAAAAAAGGTGCCCTTACTGTGTACCATTGAGCACCCCCAGAAAAAAATGCACTGGTTATATAAATATTAATGTATTACATGATCTCCTCCCCTCCCCATGGCATTATGTATTTATATATATATATATATATATATATATATATATATATATATATATATATATATATTGCTGCAAGTCACTTAGAGACCTTCAGGTGACAAGTGGCTGATAAGTTAAAATAATAATAATAATACTGATGATGATGATTATAAGCTCTCTAGATTTTGTTGGACTCCAGTTCCCATCAGCCCCAGTCAGCATGGCCAACGTCAGGGATGATGGGAATTGCAGCCCCCCAGTGAACAAGAGCTACAGACAGAGCTTGGAGTGGACACTCCTTTATTTGCTTTCAGCCTTCTCATTCTTTTCTGCTGGCATATCTTTTGCTTAGCCTCTATACGATTCTCATTACCGTGGAGAAAAATTAAATGATTCAGTCAGATTTCTAATCTATTTCCACTCCTCTTTCCTCCATCTCCTCCTTTCCCCCGGAAAACTGAAGTAGCAACTTCTCATTATGTATCAATTTACACCTCAAAAATCAGAAACAGATCGATGCAGGTCTTCTGCATCTTGCAAGTTATAACACATCTTCCTTTCGTCACTCTCAGGAAAAGTGGAGGACGTTATGCAGAGCATGTGGTCTGCTTTCACAAATAATTTCTATGGAAAACAGCAGTCAGGCAGTAATACAAACCCAAGGTGACCTCATTACTGAAATTTGTTCCAGTTGTCATTAGACATATCACACTGTGTCAGTCAAATCAGGAAAGAAATAAGAGATACTGACACGTAGCACCAGTGATTAGAGACAAAAAATACAGTTACATTCTAAGAAACCTCTTGGTGGAAGAGGAAAATGTCTGGAGTTTATATTCAACCTCCTTACTTGTCCCTAGGATCTTAGCTGCTCTACCCTTTTCCCAATTCCCTGCCAATAGCTTATTAGTTTTTCTCTCTCATAAAGGAAAGCGCTTTTTCCTAAGGTGCCAAGGGGAAACAATCATCACATCTGGGATAGCACCTCTTTGCTAAAGGCAAGGTCAAGTTGCTAGGATACCAAAGGGACAGTCCAGCTTCCTAGACTTGGAACTCGTAGCTGAGCTCACCAAAATAAACAAAAAGTCATTTGTGTTCCCATGTATTCCCATGCTCTTTGTTTTCCCCATAATGCTTGAGGAAGAATTCCTCATGTGAAAGAGAAGAAATAGAACGTTTCCTATAACCCTTTCCTCTCTTCCTTTCAGAGGCACACACAAATAAAACTGTTTCCATTTGCTACCCATTAAAAGAGGCGGGAGGCAGCTGCCATAACATTTTATGCAGTTGCAAAATGGAATCCAAAACATCCCTGCTTCACTGAAGGCTCTCTAGGTGGCCCTGGGCAAATCACCATCTCTTAGTCTAGCATCTTATGTGTTCGAAAATAATACAGTTCCATGTACTGCCCTAAGGAAGAACAGGAAAATAAGTTTAGGATGGATGCAAACTGTAATGGCTTTAGGGGTTCCTTGTGCGTAAGTTACCGCCGCTCTGGGCTAGGTTGCCTGGTTAAACCGTTTCTTGCTGGACAGCCATCCACTCTGTGGCTGTTCAGTCGCTGGCAGAATCCGTCAGTGGGCGTTTCTTGAACCTCTTCCAGCAAAGAAGTTCTTTGACGCCAAGTCGCCGCCTACTTTCCCTGCGCGGAAGTCTTCTGCGCAGGGTGGGTGTGGGCAGCGGAGGACCTGTGCTCTCCTCGCTGGTCTCCTGCGAAGAGTCCTGGAGCCTCCTCTCTGCTTCCCCCATCGGCCCCCCTCTATCCCTGGTGTTGCGCTGATTTTCTTCCCCAGCCGGAGACCTGCCTCTCTCCCTGCTTGGCCCCTCTCCAGCATCGCTGTGGAGCCTCGCCTCCTCCACTAGTTCCGATGGCAGTTCCCTGACACAAACCATTTTAGCCAAGGACTAGGTTCCATTAAAAAGCTAATGTGCAGATGTAGCCAGGAAAGGATCAACTAGCTAACAAGGAAGGGCAAAGTGGTTGAGCCTTATTGCTTTCTTCATCCAGAAAGCACATTTGTTCCACTGGTTACATGACATTTTGTTGCCTAACTCATTTGGCTGCGAATGCTAAAATCTGTCAAGGGGTACCATCCTAGGTGCAATGTCTACTTCTGCCTCTCAACACAGAGAAAAAGAATTTACAACATGTGAAGGATCTTGGCCGCTCGCAAGTTAATTGACCATGTAATACAATTGCAGCCAACCAGATGTATTTTTTTAAAAAATTCTTTTGGCTTCACCAACCACATTTGGATGAATCCTCAAAAAAGAATCCATGGCAAAAATAAGTATTAATTTAAATAGACTCTAGCTCGAAGCAACTTAGTGTATGTTCAGAATTAAAAATGCACAGAAGTGATCAAATCAGTGTGAAATTTTTATTAAGTTTGGAGTTATGTGGCTGAAAGGCTGACCTCACTCTTTGAAAGATAAGCTGATGCTCCATGTAATATATCTGATGTTGGACTACACTATTTCAGACTCTGTTTTGAGTGATGCCTTTGAATGGTCTGGTGGAGCCTGGTGGTGGTATGTGAATCACTGGTGAATTTTTGTTGGGTCTAAGGAAGCTCCCTGCATAGGAACTAATCTGCTAATAAGTTGTCTTCCCTGACAGTCTACATGGTTAAACCTCAGTCATCAATGGCATTGCTGTAAATTAAGTTTTTTTGCAGAAGGAATTCCTTTCAGTAGTTTCTGTGGATTAACATTCTGGCTGCAGCCCTATACACGCTTCCCTGAGAGTAAATCTCACTGAACTCTGACCATGGGAGCCAACTCCTAGGGGACATGGGGGCTTGGGGGACCACAATATAATATTTGAGGGGACTGGGCTCCCACAAAGTTGATGGGCATTCCCATTCAAATGGTGTGGGCACACTGTGTCATGTGACAGATTATGTGGGGTGGGACTTACCTGGGCCCCCACAATATTTTATTCAAGTTGGCACCCCTGACTCTGAAATGTTCTAGACATGCACAGAATTGTGCTGATTCAACCATTAAAAGTTCTCACTCTCAAGGTACCATATTTAAGCACGACATTTTTAAGATTCAAATGTGAGGTGATATCACAAATAACTAACAATTGATTGGGGGGAAAAGCATGAATCAAACAACGGAGAAGAATAAAAAGTTCGCTTGATGCAAACAAGTAGCAAACTCAACTCCTGCTTCCTGAAAGTTTGTTTAATATTAGCTAGGTCTTGCTGCTGCAACCCAGGCCTTTGGGAGTATATGCAAATCAGAACATTTGCATTTGGCCTTGAGCAATGTGCCTTCTGCATGACGGTGCTCTCCCCATAGTTTTGAACATGCTGAAAGTCTTCACTAACGAAACTTCCAAGAGAACTTGAAAGTAGGACTGATAATAAATGAATGAAAAATTGTTATAGGTATTAGAAATAACAATGACATGAACAACTTGTGAAAGCCTGAGGAAATCCTAAATCTGTTTTGCACTGTGGCAAAGAGTTATTCAGAAAGTGGAGCCTCAAGAGATTCCACTTTGAATTAGTGCCAAAACTGGTACACTAAATAAGGTATATCAACAGCCATCCTTAGAACAAGGAACGATGGTTGGATTATGACTATGCTCCCTGCTCTACACCCTATTGGCTTTATTGATATACCATGAGAGGTAAGAACCAGTTATATTAACTCTCTTTCAAAATGCTGAGTTTGAGATATTATTTGTCAAATGAGGAAGACAGAATTCTCAAAACAAGCCTTATTATTTAGTCTTGTCCCTCCCCCTGTGCACCAGATGTACTGTCCATTTTTTTTTAAAAAAAGTTATGTGCTTTTATGTAGAAGCATGCTGATCTTTCTTCTTAAAATATAAGGCAACCATTATAAAAAGTATAAAAACTGGCCTGGACAGGTGTGAGGAGACGTGAGTTGTCAATTAAATCAGTCTATAGGCTTAGCCAGTAAGTGTTCTCACACTTAGCTTTTATTGTTCAACCTAAGCCACTGAAAAACTGCAGAATCATTTTATTTCAGGACTATACTCAGAGCAGAAAGACATATATGGTTATTAATGCCAGCAGGAACTTTCAAAACACCCTCACTCCTTTAAAACATTATTGCCATGTTCTCTGACCTCAATTCCTTCTCAAGCTCAGAGGAAGCAATGGACAGGGAGGAGACCATGCTCACGTATCTGTCATTCCCCACTCCACGACCTTCCAGGTCAGAATATATGGCTTTGCCAAACTCCTCAGACTTGGGAGACAAACCTTCAATGAAGTAAACCTCATTGCTGTCTTGCAGCTAGTGGTTGCAGAATATGCAACAGTCCTTTTACAACACAGACTGATCCCCTGAGGGAGGGGGGCAATAACAGGACTAGCCCTTCCAGCGCTCATAAACTCTCACATAACCTCTGCACTCTGTTGACACAACAGTTCTCCTTGTGTGAGTGAAAATGCTCTACTACAGGTATAGGAAAACTCGGCCCTCCAGATGTTTTGGGACTACAACTCCCATCATCCCTAGCTAACAGGACCAGTGGTCAGGGATGATGGGAGTTGTGGTCCCAAAACATTTGGAGGGCCGAGTTTGCCTATGCCTGCTCTACTAGATGCATCTTCTACAGGGCTCTGTCCAGGGTCCTGTCATGAACCTGCCTTATTTGCTGGAACTCTCCCCTAACACTACTTCCACAGAAGTACACGCTCCCTGAGCATCGAACAGCGATACCTTCATTATATGGCACACACCCTTGGTACTTCTCACTAGCTGTATGCTGGCAGAGATCAAACTACTGGTGGCATGTGAATCTGAAGAATTTTATGTAATCCTGTCTCAACAGAACTTTGATGTTAAACACTGTCATTGCATCTTGTTGTTTCAAGGTTGCTCGAGGGGCTGTCAGATTTTTCAAATGGTATCTCATTAATTTCCCCCATTACTAAGAACATAAAATGCAAAATCATAACAACTAACAGGAGAGTTGGACTGTAAAGCACAAATTTATCAGTAGAATGAGCTAAAACATAGGATTACAGTATCTTTTCATAAAATTTCAATCTATATAGCATGAATATCAGACGAAAGGAGAATGTCAAGTAGAGGAATTGCATTCCAAGTAAACAACTGACAGGTTGGTGAAGCCTATAAGTCAGATGTATCTGATGGAGCATTTTTTCCCATCAACACCAGGTTCTAAATCCACATTGTTGAAGTAAACTGACCAGTGTTTTTCCTTTGCCTTACAAAAATAATTGTCAGCGCTGCCCAAGGTCCCAGCTCACACAAGACCAACGCTGCTTCTTCCTCAAGTAAAAAAGTCTTTATTGAAGTTCAGTTTCATTTCCAGACGCGCAGCGTGCAACGCTACGTCTATGCCCTAGACCGTAGAAGTCCCATCTGAATCTCCTCCCCCCTGACACCAGCTTAAGATTCTAGCCTTACTCCACCTCTTCCTCTGTTCCTTCTTTCTCTGGGTCCTCCTGCTAGTCGGAGTTTCAGCCCTCCTAGATTCTTCTGACGCTGAGTCCGCCAACTCTTCTTCCCCCCTCCTTCGGGCTTTAGGACCTGGCTCCCAATCCGGGTTTTCTGCTGTCCCGCGCTCCTCCACATTTGAACTTGGCGCGCGCGCGCAGCCTCCCACTTTCCTTCTGACCGTTACACTTGTGTCACTGCTCCCTCTTTCGGGGAGGCTAGCTGGACCTGGCCTTCCCTCCGTTTCCCCACTCCCCGATGGGGGCGTGGTTACCCCTGACTCATCTTCTCTCCCCGCTGGAGGAGAAGCTGGTCCTGACTCATGTGACTCTTCCCCCCCACTGTGCTCTGGTGGGGGAACTGGTCCTGATCCTCCGCTACTCCTTTGGGACTCCCCTCTGGTTCCTTGTTTATGGAACGTCCCCCCTGGGACTCCCCTCGCCCTTACCATAGGCACCCCCTCCTGGGAATCTTCTGATTCGCTGGAGAAGCTCATGGAATCTCTCGGGCCACTGTCATATTCCCCTACGCTCCCCTCTGATTCCTCTCCTCCGCTCTCTATTTGCTCTCTCCCCTGCTCTTCTGCTCCTGAGCCTCTGACATCCATCCCCCCTCGAAGCCCCCCCTTCCCCCCTCCCCCTCTTCGGGTGTGGGTTCCAGGTGCTCCAGCGCTGGGGGTGTGAGTGCTGGCTTCCGTTCTCTCCCCCTGGTGTGCAACCGGCCAGCGGGATCAGGCCCCCCCACGATGGGTTCGTCACGTCGACTTCCTCTGCTTCCATTTCTCTGCTGTCGTGCTCAAAACCAAGATCCTCCCCCCACACGTCCATGTCCTCCTCTCCACCCGGTCCCTCGGGTGAGGCTGTGTGCAAGCGCCCCCTCAGCAATTCCCTGCTCCACCCCACTTCTGGTTGAGTGTCCCACCAATAGGAGCGGTCCGTGGCAAACCCCGAGAGCGACCCCTCCGGGGAGCTCATCCCAGGCGTCGGCTCCTCATCTGAGGAGAAACCCTGGAACGTGCTGGCTGACAGTGTGGGTGTGAAAAGCCAGTCGTCGAAATACTCCGCCGGCATGGGTCTGTGTGGGAAGATCGAATGGAACTCGTCTTTGAGGTAGTGCTCCTCCACGGCATAGCACGGCACCCACTCGTTGGCGCTGGCCGGAGTACCCTCCCTGGCGAGGAGATATTCAACTCCCTCTTCCCCCCATCTGGAGTCCAAAATCTCCGTGACCTCGTTGAGTGGCGTCGCCCTCTGTGGTCCCTCCCCTGTTGGCGATGGGCTACGTGGGGCTGGTGCGGTCCCTGGCGCCTGAAACCTGTGGGGTGCCTTGTAAGGTGTGAGCACTGACCTGTGAAAGACTGGGTGCATTCTAGAGCCCTCCGGGAGTGTCAACCGGTAGGCCACTGGATTGATTTGTGCCGCGACCTGGTAAGGTCCCAGCTGCTTGTGTTCTAGCTTCCTCTTAGCTAGCGTTCTGGCCGGCACTGCCTGAGCTGCTAACCAGACCCAGTCCCCTACCTGTATGTCTTCCCCAACCCTCCTGTGCCTGTCTGCCTGCATCTTGTAGGCGTGTTTCGCGAGTTCCAAGTGCCTTCGGAGTTGCTCATGGACCTCCTGTAACTCTGCGGCTAAGTGCTCTGCCCCCCGTGGCTCCCCCTCTGCCTCGGTCTCCAACCCCGGGAAGGTTCTGGGGTGGCGCCCATTGTTGGCGAAGAACGGTGTCACCCCTGTAGACCCGTGCTTCGTGTTGTTGTAGGCAAACTCGGCTAGCGGTAGGTAGTCCACCCAGGTCGAGGGCTGTTGATTGGCGTAGCATCGCAGGTACTGCTGCATGATGGCGTTGACCCTCTCTGCTTGTCCGTTGGTCTGCGGGTGTCGTGCCGACGCTAAGTTGATCTTGACGTTCAGGATGCCCAGCAGCTTCTGCCAGAAGTTCGAGATGAATTGGCGGCCCCGGTCGGACAGGATGGACCGCGGCAAGCCGTGAGCTTTGAACACGTGGTCTATGAACAGCTTGGCGGTCTGTTCCGCTGTGGCCACCTTCGCGCACGGAATGAAATGCGCCATCTTGGTGAAGAGGTCTACGACCACGAGTACCGCTGTTTTGCCGCGCGAACTGGGCAGATCTGTAACAAAGTCCAGGGCCACTTTCTCCCATGGTTCGAGCGGCGTCTGCAGCAGTTCCAGCAGACCCGCCGGCTTCCTGTGTACTGGCTTGGCCCTTTGGCAGGTGTCACACCTGGAAACGTAATCCGCAACTTCTCCCCGCACCTTGGGCCACCAAAAGTCCCTGGTGACTAAATCCGCCGTCTTGTCCTTGCCGAAGTGCCCAGCGCTGGGCGTGTCGTGCAGCTGCTGCAAGACTCTCGCGCGAAGGTCGTCTCCCGGTACGTAGAGAGCCCCTTTGCGGAGGAGTAGTCCGTCGCGTATCTGGAACTCGTCGTCCCTCGCTGTGCCGTTTCGCACCTCCTCCATCTTGGATTGCGCAAACAAATCCGCCTGTAGCGCGCGACGGACTGCGTCCAGGTCCACTGCGGCTGAAGCGCACGCCCACACCTCTGGTGCGAAAATGTGTTTGGCCGCTGCCGGTGCCGCTTCCTCGAGATACTGCGGCTTCCTGGATAGCGCATCCGCCATGACGTTGTTGTCTCCCGGGATGTATTCTATCCGGAAATCGAAATCTGCAAAGAACTCCGCCCAGCGGATGTGTCTCTGGTTCAGGAACTTCGCCGTGCGCCAGTACTCCAGGTTCTTATGGTCCGTGCGGACCTGCACTGTGTGTCTGGCTCCGACGAGGAAGTGCCGCCACGCCTTGAAGGCTGCATGAATGGCCAGCAACTCCCTGTCCCAGATGGTGTAGTTCTGCTCCGACGTGCTGAGCTTCCTGGAGTAGAATGCACACGGTCTCCAGTCCCCTTGCGGATCTTGCTGCAACAGGACCGCCCCCACCGCTCTGTCCGAGGCGTCCGTTTCAACCCTCATCGGTTTGCTGGGGTTTACGTGTAGCAGCTGTTCCTCGGACGCGAAGAGACGCTTGAGCCTCCGAAAGGACTGCTCCGCCTGGTCCGTCCAGGTGAACTTCTTCTTCTTGGAGCTGAGGGTGTCCGTGATGGCCGCCGTCTCCTTCGCGAACCCCTTGATGAACTTGCGATAAAAGTTGGCGAAACCGACGAACTTCTGGACCTCCTTCCGGTTGCGCGGGCTCTTCCAGTCCAACACTGAGCGGACCTTGGCGCTGTCCATGGCAAGTCCCTTGTCGGACAGCTTGTAGCCCAGGAAATCCACCTCTGTCGTGTCGAACTGGCACTTCTCCAGTTTGGCGTAAAGTCTGTGCTCCCGTAGTCTCTGCAGGACCTCCTTGACGTCCTCCTCGTGCGCCTCCTGCGATTCCGAAAAGATCAGGATGTCATCTAAGAAGCAGACGCACTTCTTGTAGAGGAGTCCCGCTAGCACGTGGTGCATGAAAGCTTGGAAACAATGGGAGCCATTTTGGAGACCAAACGGCATGACTCTGTATTCATAGGTTCCTAAAGGCGTAAACATGGCTGTCTTCCACTCGTCGCCCTCCCGCATGCGTATAAGGTTGTAGGCCCCTCGTAGATCCAACTTGGTGAAGATCCGTCCCTTCCTCACCGTCACGAGCAGGTCGTCAATTTTGGGCATGGGGAATGCTGTGGGCTTTGTCCTGGAATTGATGATTCTATAATCCACTATGAGCCTCCGTTCGGGCGTGTCTCTCTTCTTCACGAAAAACATGGGACTGCCCCCCACTGCTTTGGATTCCCGGATGAATCCCCGCTTCAAATTGCGATCTATGAACTCCCTGAGGTCTTGCATTTCGTCTTCAGACATGGAGTACAGTCTCCCAGTCGGCAGCGTCGCGCCCGGCAGGAGGTCAATCTTGCAGTCGTAGGGTCTGTGGGGAGGCAGCTTGTCCGCTTCCTTCTCGCAGAAGACTTCCAAAAAGGCCTTGTACTTGTTGGGTACCGCTTGCACCATGCCTAGGTGTAGCTGCGGTGCATCCTCTTGCCCCTCTTCTTCCTGGCAGGTCTGGATGCAGTGCGCTGCGCAGTAGGAAGAGCAGAAGGTCAATTGCCGCTGGTACCACGCTAATGCCGGGCTGTGCCTATCCAGCCAACTCATGCCCAACACTATGGGCGTGTCCGACAGGTGGGTGACGTTGAAACTGATGACTTCACGGTGGTTCCCAATTTGCATCACCAGTGGCGGTGTCTGCTGTACCACCTCTCCTCCCAGTATCTTCCTGCCATCTACCGTGACAACATTTAGGGGCATCGTGGCTGGCAGGAGTGCTATGCGATGCTGCTTGACGAAGTCCAACCCTACAAAGTCTGCATTGCTACCAGAGTCAATGGTAATAGGGACCTCCAGGGTGAGCCCATCGGGCAGCTGGAGCGATGCAGTGAGTTGCACCACTGGTTTGGGTGGGAGGGGGTCTGTGGGCTGCAAAATCTCTGGGGACTGCTTCACTGACTCGCCTGGTTGAGCCCCAGTGCCTCCGTTTCCAACCAGGCTTCGTCGTTTCCCTGCAGCTGTTCCCCCTGCTGAATTGCTCCTTTTACAGTTGCTGAGGCTGCAGTGTGCTTCTGGAGCCTCTGGGGACACTCTTTGGCCATGTGCAGTGCACTGTCGCAGATGTAACACTTCCTGCTCCCTCTAGGAGCCTTCGCCTTGACTGCTCCTGGTGTTTGGGCTCTGCTTGCTGTCTGAGCCCTTGCACCTCCGATCTCCATCGGCTCCTCTCCCCTCCCCAGTGGAGGCGTGGACTGAGCGCGCTCTGTCTCTCTGGGTAGGAAGGGAGTCGTTCTAACTGACGTGTTTGCTCTTCGCCCCTCCTCCCTGCTCCACGGGCGTTCTTCCAGGCGCACCCCAATTGCGAGCGCCCTTTGGACTACTTCTGTGGTATTTTGGGGTCTCTCCCCCCTGGCCAGCTTATCTTTCACGGCTCCATTCAGCCCCTCCCAGAACAGATCCCTGACGGCAGCTGAGTCCTTCTGCCAGCCCAGCACATTTACTAACCCAAAAAAGCGGGAATGATACTGGCGCACCGTCGCTTTTCCTTGCCGCAATCCATGCATTTCCCTTCTAGCGACATCCACATCTACCGTTGATTTAAAGCAAGCGTCCATGGCTTCAATAAAGGTGCTTGAATCTTTGAGGGCGGGGTCATTTTCGCGTAATAAGGTTCGCAGCCACGACTTAGCTTCCCCATGCAGATGAGTGATTATGAAACCCACTTTCTCCTCCTCATCCCTAAAGTCTTTCCGAAGCAATTTGAGCGCGAAAACTACTTCTGCTCTGAAGTTAGGGTACTGCTGCAGGTTCCCGTCAAAATGGGTCACAATACTGGCCCCCCTTTTCCCGAGGCCAACTCCCTCCGGCTTGGCTCCCAGCTGCCCCTCCTTTCCCCATCTGTCCCACCTGGCTTGCAGATCCTGGCAGAGCGCAGCTGTTTCTCCTTCCTTTTTCTTAGATGCAGCCAATTCTGCGTAGAGCGTTGAGACTGCCTCCTGCAGTTGCTTGACTTTCTCCTCTGTAGTCATCTTTGCCTATCTTCGTGAGCTTGCAGAGTGAGATGGGACTTACTGTCAGCGCTGCCCAAGGTCCCAGCTCACACAAGACCAACGCTGCTTCTTCCTCAAGTAAAAAAGTCTTTATTGAAGTTCAGTTTCATTTCCAGACGCGCAGCGTGCAACGCTACGTCTATGCCCTAGACCGTAGAAGTCCCATCTGAATCTCCTCCCCCCTGACACCAGCTTAAGATTCTAGCCTTACTCCACCTCTTCCTCTGTTCCTTCTTTCTCTGGGTCCTCCTGCTAGTCGGAGTTTCAGCCCTCCTAGATTCTTCTGACGCTGAGTCCGCCAACTCTTCTCCCCCCGTCCTTCGGGCTTTAGGACCTGGCTCCCAATCCGGGTTTTCTGCTGTCCCGCGCTCCTCCACATTTGAACTTGGCGCGCGCGCGCAGCCTCCCACTTTCCTTCTGACCGTTACACTTGTGTCACTGCTCCCTCTTTCGGGGAGGCTAGCTGGACCTGGCCTTCCCTCCGTTTCCCCACTCCCCGATGGGGGCGTGGTTACCCCTGACTCATCTTCTCTCCCCGCTGGAGGAGAAGCTGGTCCTGACTCATGTGACTCTTCCCCCCCACTGTGCTCTGGTGGGGGAACTGGTCCTGATCCTCCGCTACTCCTTTGGGACTCCCCTCTGGTTCCTTGTTTATGGAACGTCCCCCCTGGGACTCCCCTCGCCCTTACCATAGGCGCCCCCTCCTGGGAATCTTCTGATTCGCTGGAGAAGCTCATGGAATCTCTCGGGCCACTGTCATATTCCCCTACGCTCCCCTCTGCTCCTGAGCCTCTGACAATAATGATAACTATAAAAAGTCTTTATGAAGCAAAGTTTTGAATGCATTTAGAAATCAGCTAACTATAACTCAGGGATAAGAGTGTGGAAGACTAAGTATTTTGTGTGTGTGTTTGTGTGTGTGTGTGTGTGTGTGTCCAATTCCAGAAAGTGGAAATCATTTCACACAAACACTTGGAAGCTGACAGATTTGGAATGACAGATCTGCAACCCATTTAGTTGGATGTGAATGTTCTGGAAACAGCTGGTGATACAGCAGCCGTGTTGAAGGTAAGTTGGTGTGCATTCACAGAATCATAGAACTGTAGAGTTAGAAGGGATTCTTAGGGTTATCTAGAACAAACCCCTGCAATGCAGGAATCTCAACTAAATCATGCATGACAGATGAGCATCTAACCTCTGCTTAAAACCAAGGTCCATCACCTCTCATGGGAGTCTGCCACTGCTGAACAGCTCTTACTGTCAGAAGGTTCTTCCTGACGTTTAGTCACAATCTCCTTTCTTATATAATAATAATAATAATAATAATAATAATAATAATAATAATAATAATAATTTATTATTTATACCCCGCCCATCTGGCTGGGCTTCCCCAGCCACTCTGGGCAGCTTCCAAAAAAATATTAAAATACTGTAATACATCAAACAACTTGAATCCACTGGTTTGGGTCCGAGCCTCCAGGGCAGGAGAAAACAAGCTTGCTCCATCCTCCATGTGACATCCCTTTAGATATTTGAAGATATCTATCGTATCTCCTCTCCTCAAATCTCCCAAAATATCCAGGAGTTCCAACGGAACAATATTAGATGCATGCAATACAGTCCATGCACTTGAAATGCTCTACATAAGGTATATTAATGTTCTTTATAAGAAATATTAATAAAACATTCAAAAACAGTAAATGAACATTTCATAATTTCACATTATTATACTTAGCATAGCATTTCTGACCTCATGTCTTGGCGATCAACTACACAATCAATTCAAAATGCATGGATCAAAGCTCATTTAGGTTTGGTGACAAGCTGACCACACTTGTTCAATTTCAAGCTCACTGTGTGGGTTATGAATTGTACTAATGGTTTATAAAGTTCAAATATATAATAGGGATTATTTTAATGAACATGTATAAAGCTGTTTAGCTAAAGGAGCTAACGAAGTACTGCCAATGACAATGACATTTCTCCTTAGAGGAGTTACTCCCAAAGTAATTTATATCGCTGAAGAATTGATGCTTTTGAATTATGGTGCTGGAGGAGACTCTTGAGAGTCCCATGGACTGCAAGAAGATCAAACGTATCCATTCTGAAGGAAATCAGCCCTGAGTGCTCACTTGAAGGACAGATCCTGAAGCTGAGGCTCCAATACTTTGGCCACCTCATGAGAAGAGAAGACTCCCTGGAAAAGACCCTGATGTTGGGAAAGATGGAGGGCACAAGGAGAAGGGGACGACAGAGGACGAGATGGTTGGACAGTGTTCTCGAAGCTACGAACATGAGTCTGACCAAACTGCAGGAGGCAGTGGAAGACAGGAGTGCCTGGCGTGCTCTGGTCCATGGGGTCACAAAGAGTCGGACACGACTAAACGACTCAACAACAACAGCAACAATTTATCTCCTTCTCTAGTCTCAAGTTCCTCCAAGTTTCCTCTTTTGGGGACACAGGGGTAATGCATGCCTTAAACTCTGGCTCTCTACCAGACAATGAGTTGTTGGGAAAAAACACAAACAAGCAAGTGAAGTGAGAAAACTACCCAATATTCCTCTTATGAAAGTAATACATTTAGCCATGTCCAGACCTATGTAACCCTCATGGATTCTTTATCACAATATTGCTGTATCTAAAAAGCATTCTGAAAGCATGGTAGAAAATTGTGAACAGATTTGATTTCAAAATGCTACAATGTACCAGCTCGTGAGCAGTTTAATAACTTCAAATTCACAGGGGAAATTCACCCACCTGAATATGCCTCTGCCCGCTGCTAAAACTTTTCAGAACATATTTCTAACAGATCTTACAAAAGAGAAAAGTCATATGGGACCATACCTAGACAGATGTGCCCTAAACAAGGAAGTCTGACAACCCAGGAAAAGGTGTGTGCTCTCTCTATCTCTCTTATCTACGGTCCTTTCAAGAGTCTCTAAAATCTATGGAAAAATTGAAATGCCAAAGTACTTAACACTTGCAGATGATTCGAATTCCAATGATCTAGCCAAAACAAAACAGGAAAGTGCTCCCAACAGTGTCTGGCACACTTTAGATAAATTACATCCTGTCTTTCCACATTTTTACATTAGTTTGTTTGCTTTTCCTCCAGATCAGGAGTTTATCATGGTTTCAGTCCCTTCACGTTCCCTTTTATGTATTAAAAGAGGGAAAGGTACTCTGTTTTACTTCCTGTTGTTAACTGTTGAGTGTGATCCTGAGGATTGTTAAGCAGCTGGTAGGTTTCTCCATAGGGACGACTTTTTAGCAGCAGCTAAGGAATATGGAAGTGCTTCTATGTAATAATCACAGAACTATGCATGTATTTTGTTTAATTGGACTGTTTCATTTTTAGCTGTAATTTATTTATATTCTGTCCTTGATCTGAAAATCTCAGACTGATTAACCATAAAATAACCCTATAACACAGAATAAAAACAGAAAAATGCATAGACTCTATATAACAAACATTTTCAACAGGGTATTAGTGATGCCTCAATTATGGGTTCCAAAGCTTGGGTAAACAGCCATGTTTAAACGCTATGGGGCCACACAGAGCTTCTAATGGGAAGTTTCTAATGTTTCCTGAGTGGCTGGTAGTTATTCAATAGCTGTGGATCTAAGGAGGGCTTGTTTGTGGCTGCACCTGTGCCTCTTTAAAATATGTAATGTGTTTGGCTATGTTCAATTATTAAAATATATTTTTCCAATAGTAGATTTCAATTGCCCAGTCAGCACTCAAAATAATTCCGTTAGGTGGCTACTTAAGGAAGAAACAAAACAGGGGTTTGTTTGTTTGTTTGCTATAAAGCTTTTTAATAAGAGTATATATAATACAAAATTAATATGGATGCTTAATTAATTACTCCAATACAGTAAATATATCCTATATCATCATAATTCTTTTGCATCAGTTCAATCAAAATATAAATATATAAAAGTATAAATATTAAATACTGAAGTTATAGGAGGCTCTTATAATTTATAACAATTATAATTTATAACAATCTGCTATTGTTATAATTTATAACAATCTGCTATTTCTCTTTTTTAATATATTATAATCATCATCATCAACAACAGTCCTATTTATTTTATTTTTACTAATATCTATTAAACTTCTTTTCCACCTTTCATCATAAGGTCCCAGGGAGGGTTACAGCAATTTAAAAATCCAATATTAAAAACAGTTAAAACCGACTGCAGTGACGAGAATAATATGGGTCCTAAAATATATATCTTGTTACTAGGGTTCATTTGTCTAGTACATCAATGTAATTATATTTATTTCACAACACAGTAGTTTATTACATTTAGCTGTTACTATAACTTCCTAAGAGGGATGCGGGTGGCGCTGTGGGTAAAACCTCAGTGCCTAGGACTTGCTGATCGCAAGGTCGGCGGTTCGAATCCCCGCGGCGGGGTCAGCTCCCGTCGTTCGGTCCCAGCTCCTGCCCACCTAGCAATTCGAAAGCACCCTTAAGTGCAAGTAGATAAATAGGTACCGCTTTATAGTGGGAAGGTAAACGGCGTTTCCGTGTGCTGCGCTGGTGCCGGCTCGCCAGAGCAGCTTCGTCACGCTGGCCACGTGACCCAGAAGTGTCTCCGGACAGCGCTGGCCCCCAGCCTCTTAAGCGAGATAGGCGCGCAACCCCAGAGTCGGTCAAGACTGGCCTGTATGGGCAGGGGTACCTTTACCTATAACTTCCTAATCATGTTTAGTTTGCTGGGGGGTTGAGTGTTCTTTCATGCCTTAGCAGACATGATTTGTGCTATTGTTAAAATGTGTAATATTTGCACCTGGTATAAATATGGCAATTGCATCTGAAATGGATGGTAGCAGTACCTCCAAAGCCTAATGCTTACGTTGGGGCTGTACCATATAATCAAGTAGACTCAATTGGGTGACACAAGTACACTACTTGCTCAGCTGACCTTTGCTAACGTACTCCTGGGTATACTTAATTGTCAACTCCCCATTTTCTGTCTGTCTCTGTCTTTCAGCAAGGTGAACCTGTATCAAGGTGAACCTTTTACTCAGAAACAGTTGCTTCTAAACTGCTGACTAGGGGGATCCCATCAAAGTCATTGCTCATTTTTACACAGCCAGCCTCTCGTCCCATTTCTGGGTGATGATTCCAGGTGGTGCATAGTCATCAACTAGGACAGGCATAGGCAAACTCGGCCCTCCAGATGTTTTGGGACTACAACTCCCATCATCCCTGACCACTGGTCCTGTTAGCTATGGGTGATGGGAGTTGTAGTCCCAAAACATCTGGAGGGCTGAGTTTGCCCATGCCTGAACTAGAACTAAAGAAGTAAAGATCTGATCTAAAGGTTTTGAGGAGCAGTGGGGAAGGAATGGGTTTGGTTTTTAATTTGAGGATATGGATGAATTATACCTGTTATCATGCAGATATTCTATCATGTAGAAGGAGTTTCCCCCCACTCCTATACTCCAATATTTCCCTTCATCTAGCAGCAAATTGCAGAGGCAGGCATATACGTTGAGCTGGTGCGGTGCAGCCTTTGAGTGCAACAGTTGTTTTATTCTTACACATCTTTGCTTCTTTCCCCTGCACAACCTCAGCCTCCTCTCCCCTCAATTCCTAATAGATCAAACTTCCATGATATTAGAAAACTAATCCTATATTAAGAAAAAAAGAGTGAATATATATTCAGCAAGAAATTCTATAGTCTTGCAGCACGGAAGTGAATAACTAGTGCCTCTGCTCATATAGACATGTTGCTTGTCAGGCAGCATCAGAAGGGAAGAGAGAGCAAGGAGGCAGAAATCCCTCACTTAATTGCTCAGCCGCAATATTGCTGGCATGTTGGCTCTCAGGGTGATCACAGTGACTCTTTGGCAGTCTGCTGTGACATATTTTGCTAGTTTGTAGTGGGAGGAAAATGCTCACATCTATTCAAGACACCACTTTGATTACATTACAATTACGAGATACTCTCATCTTGCTGCCATTACTTGGTTGTGTTCCAGTTGTTAACAACCTGCAGATGCTTGGATAGATGCTTGTCCCTTGCAGCTAACAATGACTAGTGGTGGGAGGAGCAGCTTCCTGGGTCAGGAAGGTAGTAAATACTATTTTGAGGGTAGGCATGGTCCCAGCTGCCTTAGAGGCAATGATTAGACCACTCTTGAAGAACCCAGGGAATTTTTGTCGACTATTAGCCTGTTGCAAATCTTTCCTTTCTAGGCTAGATGCCTGAGTGGGTGGGTGGTGGCAGTTAAATTCCAAGCATGCCTGGAGATCATTGATTTACTAGATCCATTTCCATATGGCTTCCATCCTGGGTTTCGCACAGAAACTGCCTCAATCACCATAGATTTATATATATATATTAAAAAAAACAAATGTGAGTTTGTGTAGGACAGGAAAAGTGAGGCATGAAGGTGATCAAACTATGGCCGTAATCTGCACAGAGATTTTATTAGAGAAGATAAAAAGTGAAACAAATGCTCATCACACAAAGACCAGTTTCAAGGCAATGCTTCACAAACTGTCTCCAATAGCTACAAATTCAACCCAAAATTCTAGCCACATTTTATTGGGGCCAAAATGATACAGAGACAATGTCTTCCTGAAAGAGGGATTAAGGTAAGGTTGCCATAGTTGAGGGAAACAAAATTGGAGAAAACCTCCCCTCAAAATAGTGATTTTAAGCTTTTGGAGCTGTTTCGGCTGCTTTCTCCATCGCATTGCCATACATCCGGGTTTTCCCTGACATTTTGCCAATTCTGCAAAATCCCGCCCCCACCACCACCATTTTTACACCCGAAAACCAGGACATGTCAGGAATTTTCCTGACGAATGGCAAGCCTAGATTAAGGCCTCTTGTTTTGTTTTGCGAGTATTAAACTATCTCAGCCTACAAATTAATACATAAATACTTTAATAAATTAATAAACAAAATGGTGACTGTAAGCCACCAAGGGTGCATAAAGCACAAAGTCAAATGTGATCAAGCCAATACAATAAAGTAAAGCATGAAGTGGCTGAAAGCTCTGCATTGCATGACAAATTCCCTAAAAGCCTTGTTTCCTCAGCTTCATGGTGGATTTTAATGTTGAGATTATATGGTAATAAACGTCAGGTGCCTAGAGATCAGTAAGAAAGCACGATCAAAATCCTCGAGCAAATGTACTACATGCAGACATATTTTCCGTTGGTTTTATTAACATTTGAAAGCAAATATGAAGCTGGGTTTTTAAAAAAAAACAACCAACCAACAACCTGGAAGCCAGTGGGTTGCCTTTGACCTTAGCTCTACTCATCGTAGACCCATTGAGATCAGTGGACGTAAATTAGTCATGTCCATTACTTTCAATGGGCCTGCTTTTATTAGATTGGATATAACCGAGCATCACTTTCCGTCTTTACTTTTACAATGTTTCCTGCTTGGCAGGGGGTTGGACTCGATGGTCCTTGTGGTCTCTTCCAACTCTATGATTCTATGAATGTGTGGAAAAACTGAGCTATTGAAATTTCACATTCTCCCACATTTATTTTATAAACCACCGCAGTTATGAATGGATGTAGCCTTCCCCCTCAGAAAGCAGGCAAGTCGCAGTGAACTATAAGCCCGCTTGGAGGTGAAGGAGGGTAGCCTCAGAGCTAGCACTGAGATTTCTCTTTCCTAAATAATGACGTCTGTGATTGGTCGGAGCACCACAAAGATCTCTAGACAAAGAACAGGACCTGCAACACTTGACCAGGAGCTGTTGGAATGACTCCATTTAGTTGCACTAAATTGGACAGTGCAAGGCAGCACAGCCATGTGGCTTTCAGACACCCCCAAGTATGGCTGTGGTTTGCTATAGCCGCAGAGTTATCAGTGCAGGGCCTTGCATAAAAAAGATGGTGGTTTGTGACCTAAGAGAATAGATTTGGAAGTGCTCCTTATTAGTACAAGCAAGCATGTATTGGATTCTTTATGAAAGCAGCAGAATATATATTGATATTGTGTAAATATTTGTATTTGTAAATCTGTGACACGTAAGCAAGAGTATTAGAGCTGAATAATAAAAAATTATTCCTCCCCAAACTCCCCCTTCTAACTTATCTATCTATCATCTATCTATCATCTATCTATCTATCTATCTATCTATCTATCTATCTATCATCTATCATCTATCTATCTATCATCTATCTATCATCTATCTCTATCATCTGTCTGTCTATCATCTATCTATCTATCATCTATCTATCTATCATCTATCATCTATCATCTATCTATCTATCATCTATCATCTATCTATCTATCTATCTATCATCTATCTATCTATCTATCTATCTATCATCTATCTATCTATCTATCTATCATCTATCTATCTATCTATCTATCATCTGTTAAATAAAGGACAAAAGGGCTTGCCCATTCAGAATGTGGGCAGGAATTATTGTCATCTCTCTGCATTGCCTATAAGGCATCATGACATCATCATACTGGCAATATTATTCCTACTTGGCTGGGATCTCAATACTTGAAAGAAGGAGAATTTTAAACGGCACTGCAGCACTTGCTGAGAATGACAGCAAACAAGTGGGGGAAAACAAGCAATACAAAGGTAGGCATATTTCAAGGTCTTTGAAAGCCAACCCCCATCCCTTTCTGTGCTGCAATGCCTGCTTTGTGCAAATAGATTTTGAATTCCAGCACAAAATTAATAACCTTGTTTAGAGTTAGGTATTTCTTAAAAGCCAACCAAACTACCTGGAACCACCAGCACTGGGTTGACCCCAGTAAGGAACAAGAATGAAATGAAGTTGCACACTTTACGGGTTCCTGTGGGTACAGCTGTATTTATTACACTAAAAAGATGTGGATAATATACTTTTAAATACCCATGTATGAATAACTGGGAACTTGATTGTGTTCTCTGTTTGCTGGGGAAAACAGAATCATAGAATTGAAGAGACCCTAAGGACCATCTAGTCCAATCTCCTGCAATTCAGGCATATGCAGCTGTGACTTACGAGGATCGAACCTGCAACCTATTATGCTTTGAAAGCTATCTATCTAAAAAGCAGGTTACAAATCTTGGGGAGAAAGCAAACAATCCTCTTAATAACCCAAGTACTTCTGATTCTGGCTATTGTACTTCCAGCAGATAAAAAAGCAACTATTCCAGAAATCAGAAACAAACTGAGATCAACAGAGAAAAGCCCCCAAATTATTCCCAAGATTCGTTCCTTCAAAAAATAGAATTTTGCGATAGAATGGAAACTTGCAAAAGAAAATGGTAGGGTTGGATCATCATTTATCATGGGTTTTCCCACCACTGTCAAAGCCTTTCTATGGCTTGAAATCTTGGCCTTGTTTTATCTAAACAGTATATCTGTGAATTGTTGCCTGCCACCCCAATCTCAGAACGGTGCGAGACTCCAGGGGTACAATGGAGACAGTGGTGTCTTTAGGATATATGGCTTATTTTCACATATATACAACCTGAGCCTACGATGGAGGGGTTCGCAGCATTAACACCCCAAGAGGGCCTTGCTTCCCCCATAGCTGCAGCCTTGGATTCAAGCAAAAATCAAGCATCTCCTTCTCTCTCCCTTTCTCCTGCTTGCTTCTTTATAGCTTCTAGCTTACATCACTCCCAATTCTCTGCTTGCAAGTGGAAGCTTCTAACTAAGCAAGCTGGGACTTGGGAGGAAGCTTCTAACTACCCGAGTTGAGGGAGGGCCCCCACTCATTTGCCATCTCGCACAGAGCCACTTCCTTCATTCCCCTTAATGGTCCATCACCTTGCCAGGATAGCTTAGCTATTCTAGGAATGAGAAGGCAGCCCAGGCATTCAGCTTAACCGTCCGCCCCCCCCCCGGCAAAACTCATAATAGTATGAATGTAGTGTTCAAGTTTCAGATCAAGTTATATATATTAAAGCACTGGAGAGCCTGCCACATTTTGCCTAACAGGAGAAATGTGCAATAAATTAAATAGGAAGAAGTCTCTGAATAATTACACTTGAGGAGAGATGCAGGCGGCTGATGGGAATAATAAACATCTTTCGGAAGGATTGCCTTCCTTTTCCCACTCCTGGGCTTCACCTTCTCTTTCTTTCAACATCTTGCCTTTAGGCATTCTGCAGCCCTGCACTCCCTCCCTCCTTCCCATGAGGACTTGCTGTGTGGCAGCAGCAGGAAATAACTGGTATGACTCTACATCCTAATTTGCTGGAGGTGCTCAGCTGCTACAGCAAGACCAGGCTGTGCAGTTCTTGAGCTTGTCTTCCCTGCAGGGATGTCAGGATAACGCGATTTACTGCTGTCAAGGAGAAGGCTGCCAAGGCAAGAGAGATGCTTCTTGCCAAGCTGTTGGCATTGAAATCAAACCTGTGGATCTGTCATGCACTTTTTGCTGCTTCAGTTCACAGGGAAAGACTATGACTTCTTCCTATCGGTGCACCGCTAAACAGAAGCAACATCTGAGGTTTGGAATGTGTTTTTTAATCAGGCTCCCGGCTGTTGCATGTCACATTCTCTTTTGCTCTTCCTCTACTCTATATATGTGTGTGTGCGTATTCAGAATGAAGATACTAGGTGCTCACCGACTTTCAAGGGTATATGTATTGTTAAGGTGCAACAATATTTCCCCAAAAGATAGAAAGTTGAAATTTCATATACAGCAGAAGGTATGTCATCTCTGTGACTCTTCCAAGAGACATAAACATTACTGGACACCATTATAAACCTGTCTCCTCAATCCAAGGCTGTGTTCAGTGTGTGACAAGTGGAAGACCCATCCAGAATTAACTCTGTTTGTGTGTGGCTAGGCTTGCACTGTGCTTGAATGCTAGTATGAGGTGTACTTTGCATCTTACACTTCAACCCTGTGATATGTTTAAAAAATGTCTTTTCTAGTGATCAGGAAATCTTCCACTTAGATGTGCAGTCAGATTTCAGCCATCTGCTGGTGACATAGCCTAACAATTTTTTATATGCCCATGTCAATCATACATTGTCCGGTGCGTATGTGTGTTTGCACATATGTATGTGCACCTGCACTCTTAACCAGGCATCCCCAACCTTTGGCCCTCCAGATGTTTTGGGCTACAATTCCCATCATCCTTGACCACTGGTCCTGTTAGCTAGGGATCATGGGAGTTGTAGGCCAAAACATCTGGAAGGCCGTAGGTTGGGGATGCCTGCTCTAAACCAACTAAAAAGCTCCAACATTTTGATATTCAACTCAAATGAAATGCATTGTGCATATAATCCCTTGACCCAGAATATAAAATGTCAACCGTGCATTTTTAAATTAAAATCTTCATTGCATACAAAGGGCAGTCTAAATACAAAACATTATTCTCATTTATCACAATTCTAATGATTTAGAATTCCTTTCCTTTACACATTTAAAGAATATCACACTATCGTTGAACTATCCATAAGCAGGAATAATAAAAAAATATTTCTAGGTTTTAAGAGCTAAGTGGATTTTACAGGTACTTTCCCTTAAATCTGCTTACACTAAATAATGTTAGCATCCAGATAGTGTTTCCAAGTCTTCGAAGCCTTTGTCATAAAATTTGGTATTCCACTATTCAATCTGTGACCACATGTATTTAAAGTGTATTATCTTGTTGTAACACCTATAACAACCTTGTAAGGAAGTTAAGTATTAATATCCCCAAATTGCAGGCGGAGAGCCAAGGGAGGAGTTCGTGACAAACACAAAATTCAGAAAACGTATCTCCCTGATTCATAGCTCATTCACTCAGCCAAAAAAACTACAGTCGCAACAGTATTACATTTACCTGTATGGATATTCTATTGAAAACTATTTGGTATGTATTCCTCATTCCTCATTTATTCATTATTTAATATGCAGGTTGCTCAGTATTATTTTTGTTGTCATTCATTGCATGTAATGTATTCAATTTCATCATCAGCTGACGAAGATTCTTCTTCGAAACAGTTGATTCAATCTGGATATACTGTGTGTGATGGCCTGGGAATCTGATTCAGAGGCTGAACCTGAGGAATCCCAGCCTGCACAGGAGTCCCCGCCTCCAGGGCTGGCTGAGCTGGGGCAGGGGCTTGAACCTGAAGGGCCCTCACCTGTGCCGGATCCTCAGGAGCAGACACCAGCTGAATCCGCTCTGGCTCCGGGGGTGATCAAGGGGGTGCTCCTCTCGCAGCCCTGTCAGGGGAAGGTGAGGTTGCCTCTGGGTCCAGTAACCCTCCAGCCTCTCCGGAGCTGCAGAGGCTCAGGGCAGAGAGGCGGAGGGAACTAAGTTCTCACAGGAGGAGTGCTCGCCTCCAGGCCAGGAGAGGCGAGTCACCTGTGGGCCGGGACTGCCCTATGTCTCAGAGGAGATAAAGGCCAGTCAGCCCAGCCCCAGGTTGCGGGAGTAACATTGTTGGTAACCTGTTCCTGCCGCACCCTGACCCGCTCTCCTGAGTTCCTGACCAGGCCCGACTCCTCGCTTTGGACCTCGCTTTGCCCCTGACGGACAGCCTCCTTACCCTCGACCTAGTACTGGACTTAGACCACGCCGCACGGTAACCCCCCCCCCCCGGGACCAGCACACTGTCTTGGACATCATCCATTGAAAGGTGTCGTGGTGTTCCCTGCCAGTTATTCATTTCATTGACTATTTCTTGGTTATGGACTGACATATATTATTTTGAAGTTGATGAATTGGAAATTTTGGATGGCATTCTATTACTAATAATAACAGCACATTTACTATATTCATTAGCCACAGGTTGCGGCTGTATTTGAGCAGATTATTCTGCATTGCAACACAGGGGTTTATTTTTGTCACAAAAAACTACAGTGGCAGTATGGTATATATGAGTTCAGTTTCACTGGTGCATGGTAGAATTTTTAATATAATTTTCAAGGTGCTTGAGAAGGTTCAGCTTCAGGCACACTTGGAGGAAGCTGATTACATGGATCCATTGTGCAGTCTGACTCCAGGCCTGGTGATGGCAATGAAACTGCCTTGGTCACCCTGGTTGACAATATTTATTGAGAGGAAGGTGGGAGAGGTGTGACCCTGCTTGCATCTCTTGGCAGCAATCAATACTGTTGACCATGATATCCTTCAGTGGCATCTCAGGGAGGTTGGGGTTGAGTGTTTCCATTCCTACCTCTAGGTCCATTTCCAGAAGGTAGACATGCAAGGCTACTATTCAGCACCATGGGGGTCCTGTGCTTTCCCACAGGGTTCCATCTTGTCTCCCATGCTATTTTAACATGGATATCACACACACACACACACACACACACACATTCTACTGCAGTTGCAACAGAGCATCTCCAGACAAGTTTAAATATCAGCTCAAGAGTTCAATGAATACCTCCGTATGTTCATCATATCCACAGGCAGCTCCTCCTTGAGGTGTGAGATGCAACAACAGTAAATGCTCACCCTAACAATGGCCTGCCCAATGCGTCAGCATTAGATATATGAAAAGTAAAGCATAGACTTGTTTCCGAGTGGGAAGACTGTAATATGTCATCCCCGCCCCCCCCCATCCTCAAAATTTAGTATGTATGCACACAGGCACACACACACTTTTGTCCACTTCATTTTCTTCCTTGGGGCAACATCAGTTCATGCCCCAGGGTCAGGTGATGGGAGCTGAGCAGCACAATAAGCCAAGCAACGATTGGCTTTGTGACCAGGCCCTGTGAGAACCCAATACAATGACGAAGGATAATTGTCCTCCCTTGAGGCTGGCTGCGTTCAAACAGGAGTCATACAGATTACAAACCTACTGTACAAGGAACAGGGCTGCTACCATATCCCTCTATTTTACAACACTCTGCTTTCTTGCTTGGTTGGTCTCCTCGATACAATGGAAGCACACACTCCAGTTGTTCTCTCATGCTACAAAGCCTTTTTTTTTTTTTAGGACAAAGGATTGAGTCGTTTGTGTGCAAAGGTCTTAGTTCTTTTACTGAGAGAGTAAATCCAAAAGCTTCTGAAGCCTCGTAGAGTGATGAAAGGCAACAGAAAGCTGATAAAGAACGAGTCTCTAAAGCACCAACTTCAGCAATGCAAACACACACAACCATAATCCAGGGGGGAGGGTGGAATCATTTGTTAATAACAACCTATGGCATCTAAATACACATCTGCAGGAGAAAACTCTCCACCCTGCACTCGTTTAAACATTGTTACATGCCACCCCAATTTCTTTGAGATTTCAGCGTTCTAGGTGTGGTGACCCATGGTTCTTTTGGAAATGAGGCACCACGGAGACATGAATACAACCTGAGCCTATGATTCTCATAGTTCTCATAGACGCAGTTCGAAAGCACGTCAAAGTGTAAGTAGATAAATAGGTACTGCTCCGGCAGGAAGGTAAACAGCGTTTCCGTGTGCTGCTCTGGTTCACCAGAAGCAGCTTAGTCATGCTGGCCACATGACCCGGAAGCTGTACAGCGGCTCCCTCGGCCAATAAAGCGAGATGGACCTAATGGTCAGGGGTCCCTTTACCTTTACCTAGGCTTGTCTAAAGAAGAATGTATTTAGCAGGTGCCGAAAAGAGTACAGCAAAGGCACATGCTCAATCTCAACAGGCAGGGGGTTCCAATGTGTAGGTGCTGCCACACTATAAATGATCAAGTTCTTACAAATGCAAAACAGGTATTAAGTGCCATCTTGTAGCAGTGCCAATTCCACTGATCAACGTGGTTGTGTGGGCACATGAGGAGTAAGGCGATCTCGTAGGTAAAGTGAGTGAAAATAAAGCAGTGGGAACTTTAGGGTGGAAATGGCCTTGTAATGCTGGACGTCTTACAGAAAGTTTAAAAAGAGTGTAGTCAAGCACATAGCTTGGGTTTTAGAAGTGCTGATTACGATTCCACAGCTAGATAATGCAGAATAGTTGTTTTCTGCATTTCAGGAGAGCAAAATATGCTCCAGAGGAGAAGGTGCTTAGCGTGATGGATATCAGTCATCAGAGAACTGTATTTTAGAGCCCTGCCTGGGAGGGAAATATATATCTATTTCTATTTCTATCTCTCTATCTCTATTTCTATCTACACACCCTATTAACGAACCACTTTAGTTACCAAAGCCCATGTGATGTCTGAATTTAATAGTTAAGTTTCAGCAGAAAAGACACTGGCAAAAACTCACAAGGAGCTTCACAGAATAACAAGCCACACTTATGAAAAGATCCGCTGGGGAGCTTTACAGAGCAAGTCGTGGCACTTCTTAAAAGATCTGCAGGAGACAAGAGTACAATGTCATTTAAACCACCTTTCTGGATCTGGGTGTTGTTTTCTGCACTGCAAGAGGCGTTTCAGAGGCTGCTTGCACCTCACAAGAGATATAAGTGCGCCGACCTCATTTCAGTGTGTGACCATACAGAAATGTTTTCAAAACTTTCCAGGGTTTAAACTAGACAGCAACATAGATACACTGAGCAACCGCTGGCCTATGTCTCTTCGCCCACCCTTCCTCATAAAATATTTGTGTGGTGTGACATCATCAGGCTCTGCATTGCTGAGAACCGATGATGTCAGGCAAGGTTCGAAGTCTCACATAATGGTTAGTTAAGCCCTCATGTCAGAAGGGGAGGGGTTGTGTGTGCATTTCTGTGCACCCAGGTAAAGGTCTCCTTTGGTTTGGTAAATACCAGCTTCCAAGTACTCCTGCAGCTGCACAGCTTGAAACTTCTAATGTTCATCCGATAGCTACCTTTGGAGATTTCGGTAAATCCCTTAAGTATAATTACTAATTTTTCTCACAGAAGTGAAAGCGGGAGAATCCTAACAGGGGTGTGAAAGGCTAACAAGCTGGAAATCTTTTGAGGCAGCAGCAGCACGCCACAATTTATTGATGTCAATGAGTTGGTGGAATTGTTACCAGCTCAAGAAGGCATGCACCCACAGAGTCTCGCGTTTTACACATTCCCTTCAACTAACACTATAGTTAAGGCCTCCTATTCCAGCTGAGGCAAGTGAACTGAAATGTCAGAAAGTTGCTCACTGGGGCCATTAAAAAGATGAGAGCTTATGTACAGGAGAAGGGGGGAAAAACAAGAGCGAACAACTAATAAGGAAAACTAATGCCTCATTCCCTTTCTCAGGTTTGGATGTTGCTTTTTAAAGAAAAACGACAGACTCACCAAATTACAATGTGAAAAGAATGAGGAAAACTCCAAACTCCACTGGTATTACATGTAAAGTGTGGCTGACAAGAGTCTTTAAACATGAGGGGTGAATCATAAGGCAGTATTTTTTTACCTAAGCTTTCGGTAATCTCTTATGCTTTAACCCATTTCTTGCTCCACCCCACCTAGGAGGCTACAAACAACAATAAAATGCTTGAGAACAGGAAGCAAAGGTAGCACAGAGGCTTCTGCAAGGGGACCTTATCCTCTTTTTTCACCAATTGCTCCTGAGAAACTGAATGATGACTCTATAATGATCTTATAGGTAATGGAAAGGGAAAGTCCATCTTTACCTATCAGTGCACTAACAGTCTTCCTAAAAGGTGGTGATCAGAACACCACCAGCTCAATGACAACAGTTTGTAGAATATGGCGGCGCACTTTTTCCAACACCAGTACTTGTGCAACAAAACAAATTTAAGTTTAGGGATTTTAAGATATGGTTGCAGATTTTATTTTTTCATGAACTGATGCTAGCACTCATGAAAGGGAAAATAAAACCTCTTGGTTCTTTTGCATGCATTTCATTACCATGTGCCGACAGATGCAAAATCATAGTCTGTTCTTTTTTACTCATCATCCCAGACGCTCTCAGGAGGTTGCATAAGGAGAACTAATTTGGTGTACTTTCACAGGAATCCGCAGGATTACGCTAGCTGAACAGAAGAAACACATGGGAGCTAGGAAATCAAATATGTGTTGCTTTCTTGCTCTGCCTGTACTAGCCTTGAGTCCATAAATATATTGCTCAATGAGGTTAAGCGAGTTGCAGATCTCTCAGTAACTCCTGAGGATACAGTTGCAGTTCTGAAACAGATGGTAGGTTAAACAGTCTCAGCTGGTAGGACTTATGACTCTGGCCTTTTCCACTTTATTTCCCTGTAGAATAATACATGGCCATACTGTGACAGGCATGTTTTCAGTGGTGTTCGCAGAGCAGACGCCGACACACCTCCTAAACACATAGAGCCCTCATCTAAACACCAGCACCTCAGGCCTTCCTTTAATGAAGTGCATCATTTTGAGGGGTAGCTTGCCACCTCCTAAATCTTCTGAGAAACAGGCATGCATTCATTGAAAAATAATGCTATTAATAATACTTTGCTTTTTTATGTAGCAGCTTGAAGTCTTTAAAGTACTTCAGGGATGTTACATTGGTAAACCTTACAACAACCCTGCGAGGTAGGTAGTATATTTCACATTTTTGCAAATGGTGGGAAAGAGGAGGCTAAGAAACACTGTTCTGCTTGATTTTACTGTGTGCCCGGACTTCCGGGTTGGCGCCATTGTTTAATGGCGGATTCCCTCCGAGCTCCGGAGGGAATCGGCTCCATAGTGTCTGGGTCTGGCCGCTGCGGCGAAGCGGGGACCCTTAAAATCACAGGCGCGGATGCCTGTGAACACAGAGACTCGGCGGGCACCATTTGCGCCCCCCCAATCCGCGCCGGAGCCTTTTTAAAGGCTTCGGAACGGAGGCAGGGTGAGGCGTGGTGCTGAGAGTACTCCCTCGCCTACGGAGTGAAGCCGCAAGCCATAGACAGAGAGCGCCAACTTCTTCCAAGACCGACTGGACTCTAAAATATAAACCCGTGAGTAATACGGAGATTGGAACGTTAAAAAACTTAATTCTGGATTTGGAACGAGCGGGAAGGGGCTAAAAAGGAAGTCACCCCCCCCCTCTTTGTAAACAATTTAAAGCAAAGGACTGGGCAACTAAGGTCGAGAGAACCTGTTTTTTAGTGAAAAGATCTTGATTTCACGGTTTTGACACTATAAGGATTTACTGGAGGATAAAAAGAATTTGGGGACTGAAATTTCACCCCCCCCCCGAGACCCGGGAACGTCCTAAGAGAAAGTCTGTTGCATGGAAGATTTTGACAGCTGTCAAGAGAGCTGCGAGTCAGCTAGTTGCCAGCTGGAAAAAGAGAACATTGTTTCTGCTGTTTTTGTTGTTTTATTTGAAAATAACGAGGGCTGATACAAATTAACTGGACTTTTGGTTTTGAGCTGAAAGGAATATTAAGGAACTAAAATCCCCCTAGAGGGGTAATAGGGATACTACATTACAAAAATGGCTGGAGTACGTAAATTTCAAGCAGAACTGGATAGAACGCTCGCTCTCTTGGGAAACTTGAAAGATGAATACAATGTTATGTCTACAAAGATATCACTACTACACTGGACAGTGAACAACAGTTTTGAGCCTGATAAGGACTTGAAACAGGAAGCCTACTTAACTGAACAAGTAAATGAAACTGAAAGTGCAGAAATGATGGAGCAAGGTGCTGTCTTTGAAGAAAATGAAGGAGAAGCAGGAGATGTGCAGGAGTTAAAGGAGAGTTACAATATGAGGCCTGACATGATGATAAAAAAGGACAATAAAAATTGGATGTGGAAAGCCTGGTCTGAATGGGAGATTATAAATCTGCGGAAGGTGAAAGCTGGAGCCTTGGGGACATCTGGATCTGTAAGAAATTTGAAACAAGAGTTGGAGCCCCCCATAGGCTTTGCGTTCAAGTATGGAAGACTGGCTGGAAGCAACAAGGATTCTGCTGGGCCGGAGCCCCTCCGAGACTTGGGGTTTAACATTAAGGACCATCAAAGAGACCGGCAGAAAGGAACTGAGAGAGATAAAAGGGCCTCGGACGTGAGGTCTCCAGGCTAAATAAATAACATAAAGACTGATGGACATTGGTTGGGGACTGGAACCGGGAAAAAGGGCGGGTGGAGGTTGGGAATCCAAAGGGTACATAAGGATAATTTGTTTTTCTTTTCATTTTTAATTAGTGGTAAGGAAATTGGGTAAATCGTGGAAGGGAAATTTTGGTCGACTTTAGGAAAAAGGTTTAAGAACAATTAATGAGGTATAAGTATTGATGTGTGTTTTTAATAAGGTAAAATTGGTTTCTTCTTTTTTAAATTAATTGAAAATAAGATTGTAAAAAATAAATGGAGGAAATGGAAAAAAGAAGCAAAGTAAAATAATGGTATGTTAGAATAAATGTATAAATTAAGGTAAAGAAATAAGTTAAGGACTTGCTGAACTGATAATTTAAATTGGAATACAAGAAGGGGAGGTGTGAGGAGGTCTGAGAAATAAGGTTAAGAACAATAAGTATGAATAATTTTATGTGTTTCTTTTCTATTTTTTCTTTTTTTGTTGTTTAATTTTGTTATGTATTTTTGTATCTTTCTTTTGTTTTGTTTATTTTTTGCTCTTGTTTAATTCTTGAAAATGCTAATAAATATTTAATAAAAAAAAAAAGATTTTACTGTGTGCCCATTGTTCCTTGCTGTATTTTAATTGATTCCCCCCCCCCCACTGTATATGCTTTCTCATTTAGATTAGAATCACAACTGCTGGGGTGGAGTTTTGTACTGAAGGGTGCCTAATGCATGAATATTTTATTTTCTAAATAAATACCTGCTGCATCAGAGCAGCGGTCCCTCTAGCCAGTTATTGTCTCTTCTGACTGACAATGGCTCCTCAAAGCTTCAGGCAGGGGTCTATCCCAAAACTACTACAAGTGATGCTTTGAACTAGACATGTGAAGCACTCACCCAGAGATCTGCTGTATGCAGAGTGTGTTCTCTTGCCCTTCCTTATCCCCATTCTTTAAAAAGAAGGAGATTGTTTTATATTGGTTTGTTTGCTTAAATGTTTTGTCAGAGTTTTATTTGGCTCTATGGGACGCGGGTGGCACTGTGGGTTAAACCACAGAGCCTAGGACTTGCCAGTCAGAAGGTCGGCGGTTCGAATCCCCGCGACGGGGTGAGCTCCTGTTGCTCCGTCCCTGCTCCTGCCAACCTAGCAGTTCGAAAGCACGTCAAAGTGCAAGTAGATAAATAGGTACCGCTCCAGCGGGAAGCTAAACGGCATTTCCGTGCACTGCTCTGGTTCGCCAGAAGCGGCTTAGTCATGCTGGCCACATGACCCGGAAGCTGTACGCCGGCTCCCTTGGCCGATAAAGTGAGATAAGTCACGACTGGGGGTCAGGGGTCCCTTTACCTTTACTTTATGGGCTTGCTCAGGAAGAGATTTGGTTGAGGGAACTTTTAAACCTGGGCATTCCCTGCTCTTACACTGAAGAAGAAGAAGAAGAAGAAGAAGAAGAAGAAGAAGAAGAAGAAGAGTAGTAGTAGTAGTAGTAGTAGTTTGGATTTGACATCCCGCTTTATCACTACCCGAAGGAGTCTCAAAGCGGCTAACATTCTTCTTTCCCTTTCTCCCCCACAACCAACACTCTGTGAGGTCAGTGGGGCTGAGAGACTTCAAAGAAGTGTGACTAGCCCAAGGTCACCCAGCAGCTGCAGGTGGAGGAGCAGAGACGCGAACCCGCTTCCCCAGATTACGAGTCTACCACTCTTAACCACTACACCACACTGGCTCTAGCGACATCAGCTCTCAATTATGAGTTTAGGAAGTTCCAACAGCCCCTAGTTTACCATTAGGTCAAGAGAGAGATGCGTTTAATATTCAGTATGGTGTGTGATGTGCAAATTGTTTCATAATCTTCTGCAGCCTGGCCTGTTTTATAGCCCAAGAGGCTTGAATATTTGGGGCACAGTCTGATAAAACTCGGCTCGGTAAACTGCCTGCTCGCCTGCCAAGTTTGGAACCTTCAACATATTGCGCTGAACTGGTTTGGTAATAATGCAATCTGGTCTCTGCGTGTCACCAGAATAAATTCAGAGCAAGCAACGATAGCACAGTGCCTGTTTAGTGGGTCGGAGCTGCGTGCCATGTTTTAACGCTTCCTCCTGAGATCAATTTCTTAATCGGAAAGAGATTTAAAGGCCCTTGAAGGGAAACAAGCATGCTGCACTCCTCTGTACATCTTTTAGTAGCTCCAAGTTATATTGGTCCCTCTCTGCTCTACCATTTAAATAAACAGCAAAGCTTCCACAACACTCCGACCTTCAAAAAATGTTCTTTGTTGAAGCTGAGCAAGTCTGTCCCTATGAAAATGTATTTATTAAAGGTTGTTAAACAATAAAACAATTCAAACCCAGAAGTGCCCCAGTACAATTTGAAAGATAAGGGACATACAAATGCAAAAAATAATAATTATATTTATATATTTTCCTGCTCACTAAGCAACACAGGTGGACGCAGGTGGCGCTGTGGGTTAAACCACAGAGCCTAGGACTTGCCGATCAGAAGGTTGGCGGTTCGAATCCCCGCGACGGGGTGAGCTCCTGTTGCTCGGTCCCAGCTCCTGCCAACCTAGCAGTTCGGAAGCACGTCAAAGTGCAAGTAGATAAATAGGTACCACTCTGGTGGGAACGTAAACGGCGTTTCCGTGCGCTGCTCTGGTTTGCCAGAAGTGGCTTAGTCATGCTGGCCACATGACCCGGAAGCTGTACACCGGCTCCCTCGGCCAATAAAGTGAGATAAGCGCCGCAACCCCAGAGTCGCTCACGACTGGACCTAATGGTCAGGGGTCCCTTTACCTTTACCTAAGCAACACAATCTGCAGGTTAATGCACATTCAAGTAACCCCTCCACATTCTCCTATGGTGCAGTGGGGATAGGCAAGTTTCTGCAGTTACTTAACTTATAAATAGTAAGCAGACTTTATCAAACCTATTTTGTCTTGCAGTACCTTGTACCACTCTCTAATGATGCGTCAAATGTTCAGAGATGCTACGGCCCAAACATCCTTCTCTAGAGAGCCCTCTAGCTGACTTTTGCAATCTAGCTACTTCTATTCTAGTCAGTGCCCAAAGAAGCACAACCGGTTCCGTTTGAATGAAAGACTGTTTAGCAGAGGCTCACTATGTCAGGTTCCTACTGGAAGACCGGACAAATGCTAGAACATTAGCAGTGGCAAAGTTTTTATCGGTGGTTGCAAGAACAAATGATCCCTATATTCTAAACAAAATGCTTGTTTAACCTGGAGGTAGGCTGTATGAATTGTGTATTGCTTTGTAATGATTTGTTGGGTCTCTGGACCGTAATAAAGATTGATGATGAAAGACTGATTAGAGTCAGTCCCAAGAGATAATAATGCAAGACAGGGGTCTAGAGTGAGTGAGTGACTCGTGATGGGAGAAATCTCTAAGAATAGAGCCAGGCCCCAAATCCCACCACTGCAAGGAACCCCACTGGAACTCTGTGCTATATGAATCCTTCATTCAAGTCCCAATGCTCACTGCTTTCATGTCCTGAGCAACAAAGAACGTAGGAATATAAGGAGAGTCTGCTGCGTCAGGTCAATGGGCCATCTTGTTCAGCATCTCTGCTTTTGCAGTGGCCAACCGGATGCCTGTGGGAAACAAGCAAGTAGGATTTGAGCACAACAGCACTCTCCCCTCCTGTGGTTTCCAGCAGCTGGTATTCAGAAGCACTGCTACCTCCAATGGTAGCAGCCAGGCACAGCCATCCTGGCTAGCAGAGGTGGATTTAGGGCAGTGCGAGTGGTGCAATCCCACAGTGGGGCGCACAGCCAAGGAGGGCACCTTCTCAAAGCCCGGTAAGCACTCACCTGGCTCTGGGAAGGAGGGCTCTGACAAGGTCCTAGAGTCCTCCTACCGCCTTCCCAGAGCTGGGCAAGTGCTTACTGAGCTTTGAGAAGGAGGTAAGTGCCTCCTAAGACCCTGTCAGAGACTTGTGCCTCCTTCCCAAAGCTGGAGTGGAGGGCATCAAACAGCCTTGCACAGGGTGGCATATTACCAAGGCTCTCCTCCTCTTTTAAAGCCATCCGAGTTGGTGGCCATCGCTGCCTCCTGTTCTATATGCGCTGCGTGAAGAATCAGCAATAAAAGAAGCAACTTTACTCAGTACTTTACAGGCGTACATGCAGTGGCAGCACCAGCCCACAAACATGCCTGCTCTATGAACGCTTGGGTTAATACCAGCCAGTGCTGCGCGGTGTTCCAAGAAATCAGCGATCTGGAAAACTACCCATTCCACAAATAAAGGGGGAAGATTTCCTGTTTGCTGTTACTCCTTCAGAGTTTGCCAGAAATGCAGCAGGAGCGATGGTAGCCTCTTACAAAACGCCACCATTTTCTTGGCAGTGCATGCTATGGAAATATAACAACGATGATCAACACGGGTGCTGTAAATAGTGCTTGTTCTCTCCTCCCTGAAAAGTGTGGAGTTCAGAGGCTTTGTAAATTAAGCTCTTTTCAATGGAGGAAGACTGGGATGTGATGACACCTCACTTCTCTGAGGTACAGGCTCTCAAAGCTCCAGCACCGAGTTACTCCTGCCCGGGGTGTGGATTTCCACACCTGAGCTAGGAATGGAAGGAATGAGGGGTAATTTTATGACAGGTGTTCTGGGAACATTGCCTTAGTCAACGCAACAGTGCTCACTGGAATGGAGGGGAAATGAGTTCCTCCAGCCTCTTGCCTATCACAGTGCTGGGAGCTGTATCTTATCTTCCAGTTACATATGTATAAATTCCATAAGCTAATTCCTCAACGCAACTCTAAATTATCTCTGTACAAACGGCTACATCTCTGTATCTCAAATATGTCACTTGAGGCTGCTTCCATCCTCTCTCCCTCTCCCTCAGTACAAATGTTCATCCAAATGAGTTCTCCACTCCCATCCAGCCTCCAACTCCTGAATAAATGATTTCAAATATTAATATTCTTACATGAATCTAATATACTTTTTGCCACCGGCTAGTAGTACCAGGCTCTTTCATTGTTTAACAGAACGACAATGAACCTAATAACGCTTCCAACAGTTATTGTAAAATTAAGAGAAACGTTACGTGTACAGTTCTGGTCAGTTCCCTGTGTAATGTTAGATTTGTATGAATAGTTTGAAAAACACAGCCCTATGCAATTTTCATAACAAAACAAATATCTGTTTAGATTTCTTCCTTCTGCGCCAAGCAATTAACAAACCTTGACATGGGTTACTTCAAGCAAGGTATTCTGTGCATCAATTACTGTGATTTTATGCAAATCTAAAGACTGGAGTCTATCTACTGCCATTCACATTCCATAATTGACATTTTTATGACATTGGCATTTGTTGTTATTTAAAACAGACTCTATTTATGTGAACACAGTGGTGCCTCGCAAGACGAAATTAATCCGTTCCGCGAGTCTCTTCGTCTTGCGGTTTCTTCGTCTTGCGAAGCACGGCTATTAGCAGCTTAGCGGCTATTAGCGGCTTAGCGGCTATTAACGGCTTAGCGGCTATTAACAGCTTAGCGGCTTAAAGAAAAAGGAAACAAACTCGCAAGAACGAAACGTCTTGCGAAGCAAGCCCATAGGGAAATTCGTCTTGTGGAATGACTCAAAAAACGGAAAACTCTTTCGTCTTGCGCGTTTTTCGTCTTGCGAGGCATTCGTCTTGCGAGGTACCACTGTACTCAAAAATGGATGTTGCTGCACTTCAAACATGGACGCCGTTTTTTCCATATTATAATATGCAAATTTGTGGCAGTCTTCGGTAAAACCTGCAACAGTGATTGGTTAGGCCAAGGTGACATTGTGGAATGTTCACAAGCGTTATGCTAAGGAAACTGAACTGCCAGACGCCAGCATCTGTGAGCTTGGCTGGGAAAACTCCTTGTGATGTGCTCTGGAAGAGCAAACAGCTTCAAGAAGAAAAGAATTTCCCTCCACCCTTTAGAAGGTAGAGGGAGATCTGGTCAGGGAAGTTCCTTTGGGCATGGCATTTCAAAAATGGGCCTTAACCAAAAAGGCCTTAGATATTGTAATCACCCATGCATTTGCAGTATGGCCTCTTCAGATTATTTAAAGCATGAGGGGGAGCATGCATCTGGCATCACATTGTGTTGGCATGGAATCAGGATACAGTTTCCTGCAGCAGAACAGTCACCCCAGGATGTAATATGACACAAATATAAGCAGTGTTAAAAGATACAAATAACGCTAAGAAAATACCATTGCTGTGGTAACTATTCCCCAATCAAGGCCCTTGGCAGCTACTGATTGAATCCTGGAAAAATCTGTCCGTTAACAGCAAACAATCTCCCGTTCCCTAATTAAGCCCAAATTGCAAGAGGACACCAAGCCTACACCTGATTTCTGTTTGGCTCAGAGCACAATTGCACCAAAGAAACATAAATCAACGTGCTGCAAAATAAAATGAAAAACAATAAAAACAACCCGTGCCCCACCCCATGAGGGCAATGGGTAACTTGGAAATTTATCACAAAGAAGAAGAAAATTTCCCATTCCCATCTTGAGATAGATGCTCATAAGTGGAAGCTGATTACACGGCACTGTTCCTATCTTAAGTTTAATTTTCAAAAAGGAGTTGTTTCGTGGATACACAGAAAGTGCCCTCTTATGACTCCCCTCTTTTTTCTTTCTTTCGACAGAACATTTTCTACTTTAGTCTCATGTAATCAAAAGGGAGAGGGAATCATGAAAGGCTCCAGACTGAAAAACCACACAGAGGGTTTATGTTCACTTTACAAAGTACACAATTGGTGATTTATTTTGTGTTTTATGAGAGGCTGGGAACGGCAATTGGCTAACATGGTCCCCAGCTTCGGACAGACACCTCAGGCTGTGGTGAAACATGACCTTTTTAGCTATCTAGCACAAAACACTGAGGGAGCAAATATAACATCCTGACCTTTTTCAATACATAGCACTAAAATATCTGTGGGGCAAATGTCTTCGTCTCACATACAGCATCACCCAACTACGGCGCAAGGAATGTAATAAGCAGCAGAAATATTTCATCAGTCCACTTTGGGGCGGGGGGCGGGGAGAGAAGGCAAAGAGATTCATTGGAACACAGGTCCCCAGTGCC
Organism: Podarcis raffonei; assembly: GCF_027172205.1. Classification (NCBI taxonomy): domain Eukaryota; kingdom Metazoa; phylum Chordata; class Lepidosauria; order Squamata; family Lacertidae; genus Podarcis; species Podarcis raffonei. The sequence goes on from NC_070613.1 coordinate 13,697,867, forward strand.
CCCTGTACTGCAAGCCCTTGGACCCTGGCAGGATGAAATAGGGGCCAGACCAGGCCAAGACTACAGCCACATACATCTTGCCTCATGCACAAGAATTTTATCCAGCTCTTGGTAATTTCCCTTCCTTCAACATTTCCTCATACAGTGTTAGCTCGAGTTACAGACGCTTCAGGTTACAGACTCTGCTAACCCAGAAATAGTACCTCAGGTTAAGAACTTTGCTTCAGGATGAGAACAGAAATCGTGCTGCGGCGGCGCGGCAGCAGCAGGAGGCCCCATTAGCTAAAGTGGTGCTTCAGGTTAAGAACAGTTTCAGGTTAAGAACAGACCTCCAGAATGAAGTTCGTAACCAGAGGTACCACTGTATTGCCTCAAGGGCAGTCACCAATGGGCCCTGACTTTCTGAGAGCACAAGGGGATGACATGATAAGGGAAACCTCCAGAAGAGTCCTGAGAGTGGACAGGATCCTTTAGGATCCCACACAGTATGTGGGGAGAACTTGCCTCTTGGATCATTTTCTGAGCCAATCTAACAATCATAGCTCACTCCTGATGCAGAAAAAGGGAAGGAAAGCCCCCAACAGACATTGAGGAAAGTATTTCCCTCTGCTCCAAGGGCTACTGTGTACATTTCTCAAGGCACATCAGGGTTTGTTTTCTCTCTCCTGCTGATTTAAATGAGTGTACTGTACTGGCATACAGAAAAAGCTAAAGGAAAGTATTGGACTTTACTATTCCTGACCATCACTATGAAGCTCACTGCCAAGTATGAGTTCCAAAAACTTGACTAGAATATTTGGAATAAAAAAACTACCTTCCTCCTGGTAAGAAATTCAGGAAAACAGGACTTATATGCAGTCTCTCTTGCTGCGCCGCACATTTAAAGCACATTTATAGCACTTGAACAGTCACGGCTCCCCCCAAGGAATCCTGAGAACTGTAGTTTAACCCTCACTGAACTACAATTTCCAGCACCTTTAACAAACTACAGTTCTCCCTGTTCTTTGGGGAAAGCTATGTGCTTTAAATGTATGGTGAGGATGTGACTGTTACACTACTGTACTGTGTTGTAGCAGTGATTTCAACACTTACCCACCTCTCATTCTGTATCATTTGTTTTTAGAACATTAAGCGGTAGTGGTTATTTCAACACATTTGCTGCATTTTGAGGCAAAAAAAGAAATAAAGAATGTATCTTCAAAACAATTCCACTAAGAAGAATATCTGTCTGTCTTTACTCTTACCCAGTGAGGCCATTCTACCATATTAAGTCACATTGATAAGTGTGAAGACAATCAGATATTATTGTGGTGAAAATGGTTTGCAGATGCATTTTTAGCCTTAAATACAATAAATGCACTTCAAACCAATCATTCTCTAGTACAGGATTATAATCTGCTCTCGTATGTTGCAAGCTAGATATATTCAGACATTGGGGCAAGGCCCAAAAAGTGATCATGGAATTCCTGTACATTCTTCACATTTTTCTTCCAAGTTTAGGAGACAGTTATATTCATCATGATATACCTCTTGAAGGCTGTTCATATTTAAAGGCACATGAAGACTCTTATCAGAGAGCATATGAATGAGAAAAATATATAGGTGGCTATAGAACTCATACAAAACTGGGGATTCCTCTGGTCTTAGCCAAAAAATTGTGTGAATGATTCAAGTATGTACCTTTGTTTTTTTGTTTTGGTATAGTCTGTAGTTAAAGATTCCTGCTTATTTTCTCTGATTTTCTGCCTTATTATTCAAATGAAGAGGCAGTTTGCATTTTGCCAACTGGTGTTTTGAACTAAAGGAACAATCAGCACATATATGGCTGAGGCAATTTTCAGGGATTGATTATGCTCATTTAAAGCACCCAGACTTACTTACATTTATTTGTAAGAACTGGCTGTTAAAGAGATTTTGTGGTTACGTAATCTGGAGTATATTTGACACAATTTACAATCAGGCTAATATGAGAGAAGTCAGAAGTTCTTTACAGGGAAGGAAAGCAAGAGGTATGAACCCTTCTTAGTTGTAAAGGAAAATAGAACACAATAAAAGCTTGGCGACATAGCTTGGTTTAGGATTATAGCTTTTGCTTGTTCTGACACATTTAAAGGCAGAAAAAAAACATGAGGGTAAAGAAGGTTATTCATACTTCTAAATCACACACCAGTACTGTGAAGCATAACCAGACTGCTTCAGATTAAAATGAAAACTTTCATTAAAACATGCCCACCCTTAATTAAAGAGAACTTTGATACTGGTAATGTGGGTTTAGTATATACACTTCCATGAATTTTGTGCATGCCCTTATTCAAGGTTGCATCTCTATCAGAGTCTGTTTCTTTACTGTAAAATTGGGAAGAGACAATAATAGGTAAACATGACTGGTGCCAGAGAATAGTACTGGAGGACTACATTTTGGCAGCTTAACTGCAGATGCCGCAAAGCACAAGTCTATTCACAGTGCTACTTTAATATTATACCAATGGTGTGTTAGGGAAGATTAGTACCTCTGGTGGTGGCATGTTGTGGGGTAGTCTGTCTACCTTTGGTCCCCACCCTGCACCCAGTTCTCACATGTGGCTCCTAGCTGTCAGCATGCGACAACTGCCACACCCCAGGAATGACTTCAACTGACCAGCTAAACCAAGTGAGTGTAGCCAATGGGTCTCAAACACTTGTTGAGTTAAGGATGTCCCCTGCATGCAAAGACAGGCTCTAGATGATTGAGAAGACAAGACCAATAGTGGTCCAACTGTCAAGAAGGGAAGTGAGTGCTCATCACATGGGGCTCATCAACCTGGGAAGGTTGCCTATCTAGGAGAAGGAAAACTCTGGTCCTAAACCTCCACTGCCTTGCAGAATATATTTGGAAGAAGAAAATGCCAAGGAGTAAACCCTACACAAATCCAGAGTGTACGGCTCCTTCCGGCAACTCCTTCAGCCAAATCCATTGATCTGCTTTCCTTTAGACCATATCAGTGAGGTTGAGAGGGGAGTCTTGTCGTCTGGACAGCCAAGGACCTCCATACACACTTCCCACATTGGAGAGGAGGTCCCACTGTAAGGACATATCAACACATGTGGTGGGAATATCCAAAAGTAGAAGTTTTGGGGAAATGCATTTACTTGCGTATTCAACATATATTGCATATTAGAAACAAAGAACTCAGAGTGCATCTTTTAACTGCTGCAAGAACAACTATTGCCAGAACATGGAAATAATTAAAATTATTATCTATGGACCAATAGTATAATGCAATTTTGCACAGCCTTATTGGGTGGCAACACGAGAATGGGCCTTCTCTGCTGTGGCTCCCCGTCGGTGGAATGCTCTCCCCAGGGAAGTTCACCTGGCACCTTCATTATAGACCCTTAGGCGCCAGGCAAAAACGTTCCTTTTTAACCAGGCCTTGGGTTGATTTGATTGACATTCTATGCCCTTTTAAAATGTGGGGTTTGGGGGAGGGGCTATTGGGTTGTTGTTTTTATTTTGATTATGTATTTTGTGGTTTTATATTTTTATTTTATTCTCTGAACCACCTTGAGACCTGCGGATACAGGATGGTATATAAATTAAATTAATAATAATAATAATAATAATAATAGCCATAGTTTACAGCAGTTTGGCATGCATGAAGTGCATATTTAATTTTTTTCACTTCCCCCTTCCTCCCCCTTCCTATAAATTTCCATTGTTATTGATACAAAATACCTTTTCCTTATGGTCTCCAATTTAAGCAACACACGTTACTATGCATCATTTCATATCTGTAATACCTAATAATTTTGGTATATACACTTTGAAAGGACTTTGTAAATATATTCAGAAACATTTATCTGAGTATTTAATGTTGTTTTAATTTTATGTAACTGTGCATGTCATAGCTCTAATGTAAGCAAAAATGTATCTCGATGCAACCATATCAAATAGTTTAGAGGTGATAACGAATAAAAAATATATATTGCAAAAACAAACAAACCTCAAAGTCTATGAGGATTGCATTGTAATTTTTCTTCTCCTTTACTTTGCATGAGCTGAAAAACTGTCAAGAATTGGAAATCGAAAAAAGGAGCAGTCCTCAATATAATACTGTTGGGCTGTGTTTTTTAAGGTCAGTACAGCTTATAGTAATGAATTCAGAAAGGTTACTATTGTTTTCTTTTGCTGATTCCCCACTGCCCTAAAACATAAAGAACGAGAAAAGGTCAGAAAGTAATGTTCCTAAGACAGTTTAGAATTTACTAATCTACTAGCAAGGTAAATAAAAAATGTGTTAATAGTATACACTCTGGACGATAAGATTACCAGTGGCATTTTGGCTGTGAACCCTCCTTGTTAGAAGAATGCAACCCAGAAAGCAAGGGGAAAATACTATCACCAAATATTTCCCATGTTTACAAATGCACACACACACACACAAAAATCTTCAACAAGCAGTGGGTCGCTTAGGAACTCCTCACAAGAAGGGAGAGCAATTTTATTTTCACAGATTTTTTTGTGTTCATCAGTACTGCAATTGAAATGGGGGGGGAGTTTGAAAGCTTTTATAGTCAAAAGATAGGGTTCTTTTGTATGAATACAATCTGCAGCTCTGGGAGCTGAAGATTCACTGCTTTTAATAGACATTAGTCATAAGGGTTGCAACGAGCTGCTTTTACATGGCTGATTTTGCACTGTGGCTCTAAACTGAAAGTATGAGCATCACCACAAAAAAGGACCAAGTAATTCAGGGAGTTTATCTTCTCTCTTGAAAAACCTCAGGGAGAAGGTCTTCTAGGCCAGGTTGAGTCCTAGCATCTCATTTCATATAATCCAATGTGTATCTACTCAGAAGTAAGCCCTGCTAAGGTCAGATAAGAGAGTGTACAGAATTACAGTCTCATTCATTCAAGATAAGATAAAATAAGATAAGATAAGATATTCAGGTGAACATCACAAAGTGATTTACATAGACATATTAAAAACTATATGCACCAACTGAAAGTACAGAATAAAACAGTCAAAGGAAGCTACAAGAGAAAGAAAAAGTAGATTTCCTCTCCACTCAGGGCAAGATAGTTCTTGAGTGTCAGCTGGAGGAGGGAGAAGACATTTCAGCTGGGACAATAGCAGCCACTTGACCAGGGACTAGTCTTGGCCTGCCACGAGTTCCATTTTGGCCCATGAAGTCATTAAAAAAAGGACTGTGCCCACCTGTCAATGAGCTGATGTTATGCCAACTGAAGCCCCTGATAAAACAGAGGAAAACCCTTCATTTTAGTGCAAACTCCTTGTGATCAGAGTGTTGCCAGCTTCCAGCCTACCTGGTCATCAAAGTAAACGGCAGAATCCTGAGCATAGGAATCTGGCAAATGGCAGAATCCTATGCTCAGAATCTATTGGTGTAGCAAGCAACCATGGATTTAGTGACCAACTCAAGAACAGACAGGAACACTGCCCCCCCCCGAACAGACATATGTTATCCACTGCAGATCTCATGTGGGTCTTGGTTATTCATGCAGGTCAAAGGGGAGAACAGCATGGGGCATCACCTATTAGACAGTTTTCCTGCATAAGCCCTGCTGAAATGAGTGGAAGCTTTGTAACAACATACCAGCTGCACAAGAGCTGTCATCCTCTATCCATAAGAACTAAAGGGTCTGGAAGAACTCAAAGACTGAGTATGATCCTCCTAATTTAGAACCATCTGCAGGAAAGGCAACAATAAACCTCTAAAGACAAACAGTAAGTCAGCGTGCTATCTGATGTTATGTATCATCTCCTATTTTGGAAAGTCTCCAACCACTTTGCCATGTGGTCTGGATAAGTCAGAAGTTATATTGTTTGCAGACTTTTCCCTGAACCTTTTTTGGTACCTTAAGGGCAAGAGAATTAGTTGTCTCTTCTAGAAGAGATACCTTGAGCTGGACCTTAGCCTTTGGGGATGTATATACCACTCTGAGTAAGATGAATCTGTGAACTGGAAGGTGGAAAACAGGCCAGATGGCTTGTAGCATTAACATCTGTGTTCGGGCATCACCAGTTTCTGCACAAGTTCTAAATGCCTACTGCAGCTAGTCAGGAGCAGGACCTTCTTCCCACTTTGCTCTGCCTGTTCCAGTTCATTTCTCATGGACCAAAATGGTACTTCTCTCCCTAGATATAAATTAATTGCAGGTTTAGGATTTGATTCAATCCCCTCAGGATTGGATCCATCACATCTGAATAAGTTTGGGAGTTGTCTGGGACCATCATCGAGTTTCTGATCTTGGATGGTGGTGGTTATCTGCCCAAGTAGTATAAATTTGCCCTGAGGTGGTGGCATCTCTCTAATGTTTTGTTCTGTTTAGTTGCTAATTGTCCTACCAAGGAGGTATGACTTTACCGGCATAGCAGTGTTGGTTCAACAGCACACACTCAAATATGGATGTGACTCCCAACTCATGCTGGGCTACGGTCTGTGCAATACTTGGCTTAGACAGAGAACCTTGCAGGGAGAATACCTGGTCTGTACACTGAGGACAGAGATGGCCATGTGGGGTCATCCAGTAACCATTGCAATACTCTCTTTGGCAGTATGACTGCTTCTGGCATCCCCATGACCTGGTTTGATATGCTGGGAAAGCCATTTTTAGGTTTCTCCTAAAATGGTTTAAAGGTGTATGGAGAAAAGTGTGGACAGGCCCACTATGCTGCTTCATGGTATGGTGTATGGTGCGTATGGTGAGGTAATTTGACACCCAGACATTTCTCACGAGCTACTTCTTATCTATAGACTAGATGGCAGTCATCTCTTGAACAAGAGCAATATCATGTGGTAGAGGAACGTATGAGTTATGCTGGTAAAATTTATTTAGGTTCCATGAGTGTAGAAGTGGAGTTGGGCTGAGGAGTTTTCTTTCAAGGGTGATTAGGTAATGGACAAGGGCAATAATCAAGGAGTAGGCAGGGTCAAACTTCACATATCATCACGGAGGGGCCCTTAAGGTACCTTGTAGAGGTCAGAGTTCATGGGTCTGCTAATGCCAGTTAATTGCAAGTGGTAGCGCTGTGAGTTAAACCACAGAGCCTAGGACTTGCCGATCAGAAGGTCGGCGGTTCGAATCCCCGCGATGGGGTGAGCTCCCATTGCTCGGTCCCTGCTCCTGCCAACCTAGCAGTTCGAAAGCACGTCAGAGTACAAGTAAATAAATAGGTACCGCTCCGGCGGGAAGGTAAATGGCGTTTCCATGCGCTGCTCTGGTTCGCCAGAAGCGGCTTAGTCATGCTGGCCACATGACCCGGAAGCTGTACGCCGGCTCCCTCGACCAATAAAGCGAGATGAGCGCCGCAACCCCAGAGTCAGCCATGACTGGACCTAATGGTCAGGGGTCCCTTTACCTTTAAGGATAGTTCACAACATCTGTTGTCTTGATCTTTCCCACTGTATGTCCATATGTCATGGATGCTTTAGTTGAGATTCCTGCATTGCAGGGGGCTGGGCTGGATGACTCCTAGGGTCCCTTCCAACTCTACAATTCTATGATTCCCAGAATTCGCATATGATGAACTGTGGACTTCTCTGGCTGCAGATGGGCTGCCTGATCTTCTCTTTGTCCCTGATCGTATGCAGTCAAAATAATGGAAATCATAGAGAATTGTTAAAAATGAAGTCCTTTGTTGGGCTATTCTTTTCTTGGTCACACTGCCACATGTTTCTCACTACAAGAAGCAAGGACATCTGCAAACCTCTACATTCACCAAACAATTGAAACTGCTATTTTAATGTCAGACATCATTTCCTATTTTGGGAAGTCTCCAGTAACTTTGCTGGAGTGAATAATACAGTCTGATTGTATCATGAAATTGGTATGCTTCCTTGACTCACAGATACACTGCTAATTTAAATAATAGTCTACCAGTCTGACATTGTCAGACTGTCTGCACTGTCTCCCAGGGCCATCACTGAGAGAAGGGGCTCTTCAAAGCCACGGCTCAACAGCCTCCCAAACAAACGAATAAAAACACTATTGCAACCAGCAGTTTACATAATATCACAACTGGAAAGAAATTAGTGTGACTGCTGATGAAGTTTTCAAATAGCCAAATGAATTCCTCTCAAAATTATCTGATTCTAGAAAAACTGTAGGAGAGAGATTTTTTTAAAAAAAAACCCAGCAGGGAAGAGAAAAGGAGAATGGAGCATATTTTTAAACACAAGGCAGCTTCACGTCACATATGATTGGCAGTGTTCCAATGAAACAAAAATAATATCAACAGACGTCAAAGCTCCAAATGAGGTTCATGAATACTTCCAAAATATAATTCCTGGCCTATTTTGACTCCATGTCCATAGTTTGGTTATAAAGTGCACTTGATGCAACATGGTATGTTAAAATCTCCTCTTTCCCTAAAAGGCGGTGTTTGGACTGCTACAAGAAACCCCTGAAAGCTATTTTGAATTATCTATCATCTATATCTATCATCTATCTATCTATCTATCTATCTATCTATCATCTATCTATCTATCTATCATCTATCTATCTATCATCATCATGTTCTAAGAGAGCAAATTTAATCTTAATTATTTACAATTTTTGTTTAACCCATAAGAAAGAAGGGCTTTTCCACAGGCTAGGTTCAATTCTAATCCTTCTAACCTCCTTTGGGGTAGGTTTGCGGGTATGGCAGAAGGCAATAGGATCTGCCCATGCGATGCCCACCTGGTGGAAACTCTAGTTCACATGGCCCTTATATGTAAAATGTATGATGATCTCTGCCAACAATTTCTAGACCATCTATATATTCCAACATGGAAACCAGAGGCAGAGGTTATACGCTTCTTATTACAGGGGAGAGACCAGGAGTTCACCAAGACAGTAGCTAAGTTCCTCTATTTGATTTTTTGTCGCCGAAGTACGCTACAGGATCCTGCCCTTGCTGGAGACCCACAGAGATGAAATAGATTGGTCACCTCTTCTTCCCTTTGGCAAATGACTGTACTGTTGAAATGGCGATGAGATCGCACTGGCCTATTTATTCTGAATGTTTGTATGTGATGCCAATAAAGGTTTGATGATGGTGATGATGATGATGATAACAGAGCAAACCACCACCCCTACCCCATATGCTAGGTGGTGGGGGCACACTGGACTGAGTGAAGGCATCCCTCCATTGGGCTCCACTGAACATTCAGGCAGGCAGGAGGTACATGTGGTATTCCTGGTGATGGATCCCAGGGGAAAGCCACACAATGGCACATTCTGGGTAGGGGTGGGACTCAGCCAGCCTAGGAGCCACAGCACCCTGAGTCAGTCTCATAGCCCTCAGAGGTCAGCACCAGGCCTAATCCAGACCTGATTGCTGTGCCAATCCAGTGCGTGGATTGGGCCTAATTGCTCTGCCACCCTGCCTTCTTCCACAGCCACTGAGACCAGCAGAACTGCAGCAATGGTTCCACTGCTCCCAGGAGCCTAGCAGCAACTCTGGATTGCAGCCTGAGTTCCCCTTCCAATATATACAACACTTAAAGTGGCATCCATAAAAGCTCAAACAAAATCAAACATTTTTTAAATCCCTCAATAATAAAACAACAATAAAAACAGTAATAAAAACAAACAAAAATGGAAATAAATATATGCAGTTCCCACCTTGTGTTTGAGATTTGTCCCTGGTTATACTCGATTTCTTAAAGGATGGGTTTCCTGTGCAAAAGCTTATGTCCAAAAAGGGGGTGGGGAGAGATATAAGCTGCAGAGGACAGGTGTCTTTTCCTACTTTCTTCTTGCTCGTTGTCTAAAGCTTCCCTTTTGAATTATTAGAGATTCCCATACTTGTTTTCTTTCTTTATTAACTAGGAACCTGTGTCACTGCACATGTTGACAAACTGGTGGTGTTGTACTCCAGTCAGATGCTGGATCCCACCGAGAAGGTGGCAAGGCTGCAAGTGAGGTGAGGAAAGGAGAGGTAGAACTAGGATGGAGGCAAGGCCTGTCAGATGTTGCAGGGCCACAGATAACAAGTAAGCAGCTTACTCCGACAAAGGTTGGAAGGAGATGGATGCCTTTTAAGCCTCTTAAAGGTAAAGGGACCCCTGACCATTAGGTCTAGTCGTGGCCGACTCTGGGGTTGCGGCGCTCATCTCGGTTTATTGGCCGAGGGAGCCAGCGTACAGCTTCCGGGTCATGTGGCCAGCATGACTAAGCCACTTCAGTGAACCAGAGCAGCACACGGAAACACTGTTTACCTTCCCGCCAGAGCGGTACCTATTTATCTACTTGCACTTTGACGTGCTTTCAAACTGCTAGGTTGGCAGGAGCTGGGACCGAGCAACGGGAACTCACCCCGTCATGGGGATTCGAACCGCCGACCTTCTGATCGGCAAGTCCTAGGCTCTGTGGTTTAACCCACAGCGCCACCCGCGTCCCTTTTTAAGCCTCTTAGGTCACCAGTTCTCCACGAACCTCCATCCCTCAGGCAGAACTTCAGAGCCTTAGAGAGCCAACGCCCAGGCCTGAAGAATGGCACTCATCCTCCATTCCATAGCTTCTCTTCTGATGTGGTCCCTGCACTGCTGGACTGGTGAAGTATGGTGAGAAATATCTGGTTCCTCAGACCTAGGGGAAGGTGCTCATGAGGGTCCAGCCTGTAACCTTGGTGATCCAGGAGATTCCTCTGGGGATCAGCAGCAGCTGGCTCAGAGCCTTGAGCTTAATCTGGCTCCTTGATCTGGATGGTACCCCTACAGCCTTTGACTCTGTGCCAAAGGTGCCATGACATCATGCCCATTAACTGCCCCGGAAAAAAGGGGACATCCCTTTTTTTTCTTGTTAGTGGACAGCAGCCAAAATAGTCGCCACGATTTTGGGCTGCACTCTTTTCAAGAATGGCACTCCAAAACACTCATTTTGGGGTGCTGTACCCGAAAAAGTTTTTTTCCGTGGGCAGTGATCTCATGTGAGTCACGTGACTCACGCAGGAGTGCAGACCCGGAAGATGACGACACAGATTTTGGCTGTGTTGTATTGGAAGCTATGTGACAGGTGGGCAATGAAGGTAACTCCCCTCCCAGGTTAACTACAGTGTGTGTGGGGGGGTGTAACTGGGATTGAACACAGGGAGAAGGGTTAAACCTCTCCTCCCTGAATGCTTTAGTTCTGAAGAAAACTGCTCTCATTCCCTCACACAACTCTAGGATCAATATTTTTTTTAGAATCTGACATGGCTGTTAGCCATGAAATTAAAGTTAACATAGAGTTTAACACAATACCTTGCTAATTTCAACAGCCAGTTTTCTTTAGCAAAACAAAACCCTGTCCTTTACGACTCCCCACTGGCATTTTTCACAAACTGCATCTTATTAACTGGGTTTATATACTGGTGCACCAGTGCAATTGTACAAAATCAGCATATGTTAAGGAAGAAATAAAATGCAAGGAGGATGTCAGTGTGGTAAACCAAGAACCATTTGATCTTCAGACGTCACTTTTAGTGCCCCCTCCAATAGAAAACATATCGCTATTTTGTTTAGGGGGGAAATGACTCAAAATGCAAAATTTAAATGTAAAGAACAGGCAAATCCCTTAACTGAACAAGCTGAGAATTGGTTCTTTAAAGTGCTTTCCATCTGAACTTTACATACAGAAGCTGTGATATCTAGACCCTAGGGGAAACATGCATCTTGGGTACCACAAATTGCCATTTCTAGTTTGTGTAGCAAGGAATGACATGTTTTTATATAAAAAAGGGAAAAAAATATATTCAGCAACAATAGGGTAGAGTTTTAGGATACAATCACTTAGCTGTTTCCTCTGACCACAGTGGCACAATAATACTATCCATCTTGAGTTAGCCTCTGAAGATCATTAGAAATGAGCACCAATAAACATACACACCACCATCAGATTAGCAGACAAAACAGTAACCATGGCAACCATGGGTCAAGAGAGCTCGCCTGCATCCAACATTAATTTAAAAATAAAAATCCCCAAGTCTCGTTGGAGTCTGTCTTGTGAAACACAAGTGCTTGCAGCTCTCTAATCTGTGGCTGCCTTTGAAAACCCATCCAACATTAACGCTGAAGCTGAGCCAATTAACATTAACAAAATTGGGTGAATTGCAGAGAATCTGGCAAAGCTGTGTTTACCAATTAGCCCCCACCCTACTCCCCTGCAATCCCAATCTTGCGCACCACGCAACAGAATAAAGCACTGGTGCTGAGTAGGAAACTGTTAATTGCATTTTCAGAGGCGCACGGCTACAAGGTGAAACTAATCATATGCCTGATAACTGAATTTTGCTACCTACAGTGCTTCAGCACTGCAGCTCACTAATCTGTTTTGAAACAGTTCCCAAATATATATTGGAGTGTGTGTGTGTGTGTGTGTGTGTGTCCGTCCGTGTCCCTCCCATTTTTTCAGTGCCTGCAGCTTTGACCCCACAACACACTCTGGAATGTTTGGGGTTACGAGCTCTGTAAAAATAAGCCCTAAATAAATTACATTAGTAATTTTAGCAACCAAAACCAAACATGGCCAGACTGTGATCCCCCCTTCAAAAACAAACAAACAAACAAACCCCACAAATATTTGAGTGAATAAGTTTATTTGTAACTAAACCATGAAAATGTGCATTGGAAAGGCTAAAATGGCACCAGAACCACACCCTTATTTTCTTTTTTTCTTTTTTAATAATTTTTTATTACAGATTTTTATAACAACACAAACATATAACAAATACATAAACAAAAAAAAAAACACAATCAAAACAAAAAACATGTACCATTTCATATCTTAGTTTCTTACACCTTTCTTCCCCGACTTCCTCATGCCTCCCTTCTCTGTATTCCAAGTTCTTATCATTTACTCAGCAAATCTTCCCTTATTTTAATAAAAATTCAAGCTAATCTTCCTTATTCTCCTTGTCTTAACCATTACTAATAGTAACCATTTCCTTTCCAATCCAACATCATTCTAACTCTCATTAATTTTGTAATATCTCTTTAAATAGTCCTTAAACTTTTTCCAATCTTCTTGCGCTGCTTCTCTTCCCTGGTTTCGGATTCTGCTCGTCATTTCTGCCAAGCCCATGTAGTCTATCACCTTCATCTGCCATTCTTCCAGTGTGGGTAAATCTTGCGTCTTCCAGTACTTCGCAATAAGTATTCTAGCTGCTGTTGTAGCATACATGAAAAAAGTTATATCTGTCTTTAACACCCCTTGGCCGACAATACCCAAGAGAAAGGCCTCTGGTTTCTTGGTGAAAGTATATTTAAATACCTTTTAAAGTTCATTATAGATCATTTACCAGAATGCCTTAATCTTCGGGCACGTCCACCAAAGGTGAAAGAATGTACCTTCCTTTTCTTTACATTTCCAACATTTATTATCAGGCAAATGGTAAATCTTTGCAAGCTTGACTGGGGTTATGTACCACCTATAGATCATTTTCATAATATTTTCTCTTAAGGCATTGCATGCCGTAAATTTCATCCCGGTGGTCCACAACTTTTCCCAGTCAGCAAACAAAATATTATGACCAATGTCCTGCGCCCATTTAATCATAGTTGATTTAACCATTTCATCTTGTGTGTTCCATTTCAGCAGCAAATTGTACATTTTTGACAAGTTCTTAGTACTGGATTCTAACAATTCAGTCTCTAATTTTGATTTTTCCACCTGGAAGCCCACACCCTTATTTTCTATATTGACGGAAAAAATTTTCAACCTAAGTTTCAGGTATCTTGATAAAAATATTGTATGCATGTGGTGTGCCACAGGGAAACGTTGAATTATTAATAACACAAAAAATCCATTGTTTAGCAAAAGGTTCCCAAATATATGAACATTTCACATTTTAGATGCTGGTTTTGCTAGGTTTTGCAGATTGAACTATTCTTGGTTTCTGAACCCCTGCTCAAATTCTCAGGGGGAAAGCCCTGCTTTTTACCTATTTAGATAATATCTGGTATCTAAGAAAGAGAGGCTGATATTTGACAAAGCAGAGGAAAATAGAATGTATTAACCTATTCTTGTACACATATTATTTTCCATCATATATTGCTAGCGTGAATTTGTATTTTTTTAAAAAAAGTCAGATATTCACTTTACTTTTTCATAATAAGATGCACCAGCATACAAAACCACATATATATTAAACTTCATGAAAAATATTGACTCCTGGCATACTCAAAATGCTATTTTTAAAATGAATTCTTGATTCTAAGATATGGCATTATAAAATACAAATCTTCACAGAGAATTCCTCAATAATTGAACTGAACTGTGCTCCTAGATACCATGGCAACTAAAAACAACCACTTTTAAAAAGCCTGAAATACATAAATATGAATGTGAGCTTCTGTTGGGTAGAAGTCAGTCCAACATTTTAATATTGCCCTTTATTGTGAAATGGTATGTGTCACTTGACACCCATAAAATATCTATTTCTCTACTTCCTTTATTCACAGCAGAATCTTCAATGAAAATGTGATAGCAATGCATGTTTACTGTCTTCGAGCACTGGTTCTAAAGCATATATGAGATGCCACTGCATTCTGATTCCATCTACATTGTGTGGTTTCTTTTCCTTCTCTCGTGACACTGAAACCATGAGAAAAACAAGGTATGGAATGCACATAACTTGTCCTAGTTCATGCAGGGACACCACATCTATCAAAAGCAGTGATCTCTGAGACAGGCTCCCGCCATAGGCATGTATGTGATTGTAAATGGTATGCTCTGTTACATTACAAGCCTTCATGTATCCGCCTCTCTGTTCTATGTGATTACATAGTAGATAAACCATTGGACATTGACTGAAGGTATCTCTGTTCAAGCTCCCTTACCCCCACCCAAAAATCTCCCAGGGCGACTTAACCATCACAGAGGGTTACTGCAACAAAAAAATGGAGGTGAAAAACTGGGGGAGGAAATATATGACGCCAGAGTACTCCATATCCTTTCTTCTGAAGTGGCTGTGCAATCAAGTCATTTGCTGCAGAGAGTGCTAGCATTAATGGTCTTAGTTAAAATAAATGGATTCATGCAATGCAAGAAGAGCAAGTTACTGATCATTGTGGGACAGCACTGCAGTTTTCATAGCATGTGCTTACTGCATTTTCCACAAGGAAAAATAACCATGCACCCAAAAAAGGAACATTAGAGGTTGTTTAGAAGGGAACAATAGTATTATCTGCAATGGGAACTAAGAGGCAGTACACTAGCAAATTCCTGAATGTGAATGCTGAAGGCAGAAACTGGTAATTTAGTGATGTAGATCTTTATTGACTGGTTCATGGTCACTTGGGTATGAGATACCAATAAGTGTTCTTTTTTGTTCTGCCAGTATTATCAACCATGCCTTCTGCATTCTCAACCATAGGTTCTACCATAGCTATACAGTAGTATGCCTTCTGGCCTTTCTCAAGAATGAATACGGTTGTATTGGGTTGTGAAACCCATGAATTTCTTGTTCATCTATTTATTTTTTTTAACCACTCCACTGAAATGAGGGTACTGGCATGGGGGATAGGGGAGCTTGAGACCTTTTCCCTGTTGTGGTCCCATTACATACGAACATCCACTACCACCACCACCCCTATGATATGCATGGAATAAGGGTCCAACAGGACCCTTTTCCCCTCATGCAAGTTGCTGGTGGGTGTGATCTGAACCAGGAGGACCACAGGGAGCCATGCTCTAAAGCTCTCCGACCCATGACAGGGTCCTGATCCACTCCACACTGGCTATACCCAAGGGCTATGTCACTGGCAAGGCCTCTGGAAGTCTGTTTTTTCTTTCTCCCAGTAAGAACATAATGCTGTGATAAAGAACAGTCTAATGTGATACACTGGCCACAGATTAAGTAACTGCAGGGGGCTTCCTTCTCCCACCCTGTGGCAACTGCCAGTTGCCCCAGGTCCACAGAAGCAAGGGGGGAAACATGCTGTGGCTCCTTCCATCAGACAAAAATAATAATAAGAGCCATTTACTGCTATTCTGTCAAGAGCATCAGCAAGGGAAGATCAACCTGACCCCGGCTGGATATAAATGCCCACTTAGGTAGAGGGACCCCTGACCATTAGGTCCAGCCGCAAATGACTCTGGTGTTGCGGCGCTCATCTCGCTTTACTGGCCGAGGGAGCCGACGTATTGCTTCCATGTCATGTGGCCAGCATGACTAAGCCGCTTCTGGCAAAACCAGAGCAGTGCACAGAAACGCCGTTTACCTTCCCGCCAGAGCAGTACCTATTTATCTACTTGCACTTTTGATGTGCTTTCGAACTGCTAGGTTGGCAGGAGCAGGGACCGAACAACAGGAGCTCACCCCGTTGCGGGGATTCGAACCGCCGACCTTCTGATTGGCAAGTCCTAGGCTCTGTGTTATAACCCACAGCGCCACCCGCATCCCCTACACTTACAACTCACTATTTTGTTCTGGCTTTAAACAACACCTTTCCCCCTTCATTTCCCTTCCCTGGAGTCTTTGTAAGCCTGCTGACAGTACTTGTTTCTCTCCTTGCTTTTTATTATTAGTATTACTGATGAGAGTTGGTTTGAGAGAATTTCGAAAAACATGATGAAAAAATTGTGGCTATGTGATGTCGCATGTAGTTGTGCCCTAATAGTTGCATTCTTTTTATTTATTTATATTAATATCTGTAAAAGGGTTTCTATTCCAAACATATCATAAAATAGCAACCTTGCTGTGCATATAGCTGGGAAGTAAGTGGACTTTTCGCATCATATATTTGCAACAATCTGTTTAAAAGCCCCAAAGAAGTAACGCACATCAAAATTATTTGTTTCCTGGTTAAACTTGCACCCAGCCTTTACACCAATTGGTGCTCAAGGTGGCTAAGAGCAATAATATAAATGCAATATGATCCAATAAAGCACAAGGGTGGTTTTTTCCCACTAAAAAAAAAATGTTATGAATAAGCAACATGTCCACAGTAAAGTACTAACTACAGAACTGGGTTTTGTGAAGTGAGGAAATGCAACCGGTAGTTTAAAACTATAATCCTTTTGCCATTTTATTCCCCATTTTCTGCATTTTTCCATTGTCTTTGCTGAGAAGAGGGAGTGATCATTATTGACCATTTATATGGCATTTTGATGTCAATACCATTTTGAAGGGAAAGCTTCTTTCAAAAGATTCTGTGCTGCTATAAAGCAGGTTTAACTACTTCAGTATGCCAAATGCATATCATGCTGTGAGCCATCACAGCAGTACACTGGTATTGATTTCGATAGAGACCAGAGGATTGGCAAAGATAGAAAGGGCACAGTGCGCTTTCTGATGCTTATGCATTATTTAGGTTTCATGGTTTCATCTGAAGTTAGCGCCCACATAGATTTTTAAAATGACAGAATTTATGTTTTATATAGGCAGTATAGCGGTAGGAAATGAGAGACAGGCACTATGCGACTTCTGAGGAAGTGTACTTCAGGAAAAAAAGCTGGTACCACACTGTAAAATGCAACAAAACCAAAATAAAATTCACATAGAGGTGGGGGGGAGAGGGGGGTAATAATAAGCACAATGCAAAAATGAGTTTAAATTGTATTTACTGGAAACATTAGGTTCCCCCCAAACAGGACATTTTATAAACTGCATATGAGAAACATACAAAAGAATGATAAAAAAATGCACAGGGCAGTGGGAGGGGACAATCCAGCCCATTTGTTACTAGCAAAATGCCCATTTTATAGCAGACATGAGCCTGTCTGCTCTTCAGACATATATATTGAGCAGCTACTTGAAGGGGAGCAGGCAATGTATTTTCTCTTCACTTTTGCTGTAGTGGCAGCAGAGCAGCAAATATTCATTAATCTGTTCCAGTATTCACAGTCCTCTCTCTTCTATGAAAAATCATACCCAGGGAAGCTTACAAACAGAATGACGTGCCATGACACAATTAAAATCAACCAACATATATCAACCAGGAAAAGAAAGAAAGTGAGATCAGCATCGGTTGGCCATTATTGCTCCCAAAAAGGAAGAGATGCCAACGGTAGACCTATTAATTAAAGAAGGGGGGCAGTTTTTATCAATTATCCTCCCCTAGCAGCTCACAGTGTTCCCCAAATGTATGCTCCAGGGTAGACGGTGACAAGTGGGGAGTACAGTGGTACCTCGGGTTACATACGCTTCAGGTTACAGACTCCGCTAACCCAGAAATAGTGCTTCAGGTTAAGAACTTTGTTTCAGGATGAGAACAGAAATTGTGCTCCGGCAGCGCGGCAGCAGCAGGAGGCCCCATTAGCTAAAGTGGTGCTTCAGGTTAAGAACAGTTTCAGGTTAAGAACGGACCTCCGGAACAAATTAAGTACTTAACCCGAGGTACCACTGTAGTGGGAAGGTTAAATAAACAAAAAACACCTCCCCATCTCTTCCAATAATGGAAGTGTTCACTGGATCCAAAGTTGGCACCAACTGGATTTCACACAATGTGAAACAATGCATTTATGTTGAATGGAATGCTATGAACAAAACATTATCCACCACATTTTTCTTAAGTTGTTTTTTTTACAGCTAAAGAGTAAGCTTTTTGATCAAGAAAAGCCCAATTATATATGTTCCACAGCTACCTTTATAGTCTTAAAATATTAAAATATTGTTAATGCATGAAGAGAAAGTGTGATGGCTGCTTCTTTACTTTAGAGAGTTTAGATAAAAGGCAGGCACACATATCCACGCACGCACACACGCACACACGCACACACTTAAGACCCCTTTCAGCCAGCTGCAAGAGCATATACCTTCCAAGTGGTGTTTCATCTCAACCGGAGGTGACTACTAATTTGTTAAAGAAAAGAGGTCGAGAGGCACTAAATAAAGTTGACAGTTTCATAACATTAGCTACTTTGAAACAGAAAGGTGCAGGAAACAAAACAAAACCGATGACACTGTTTACAGGAACAATATTTAAAATGTATTAATTAAACCCAGAGCAGAACTACAAAAGGGGAGAGGCTCTTTGAAGTCGGAAAGTTCTGAATGCCACAGGAAGCTTTGAAGTTCCTCAGCTGCCTTTGTTTCTCACTCATAATACATGAGGACACTATGCAACGGTGAAGCTTTAGCTTCCAAGGGGCCATTATCTATTGGTTCCACCATTAATGAGGAACTAAACCTCAACCCAGAGAGCAGGAGAAAGGGTTATGTATCATTTGATGCACAATGAGGGCCTATGACTATCTAGGAAAGGTAATTTCACTAGAGCCGATTATCACCAATGTCATTTTATTACAAATATAATTTTGCATGCATAGATGTCATTGGCTACCGCATAAAATCTGCCTTCTCCCATCTTACTATGGTTGAAGTGCATGAGGTGAAACTCACATATAAACAAGTAGAGGGATCAAAAACAGCTGCAAAATGTTCACAGAGATAAGAAAACATGAAAGTAGGTGCAACAATTTGTAAGCTCCTAAATATGACTATATCAAGGGGGAAATCTGCTTATTTGCTCATTCATGAAAAGTGTTTGAAAAGCTGTGTGCTGTGATCACTTTAAGCAGACAAAAGCTCAAACCCTCTCCATTCCAAATTCAGCCATATTTTTGTTTGGGCAGAGATAGTTCAGAGTCTGGTACATCATGGATGGAGTTGGTGGGTTTTCCAGTCATCAGCACCAATTATTTGACGGAACACAGTTTCACTGGTATGACTGATGCTCACGGCTGACAAGCCCTGGACACAGCAATGTAAACTTTCGGTTGGAACCTGAACGGCTCCACATCTGAAGTCGCTGCTCAAAGAGGCATAAAAACTACAAGAAGAACACAAGAGGCTATTTGAATAATTTAGTCCAGGGGTGGCCAACTCCCAAGAGACTGTGATCTACTCACAAAGTTAAAAACTGGCAGTGATCTACCCCCTTTTGTTGACCTTTTTTTAGGGTAGCCAAAGTTGTTGAGCTTCTTTGGGGGGGGGCACTGATCTACCAATGATCTACCACAAACGTCCAGTGATCTACCGGTAGATCACGATCTACCTGTTGGACGTGCCTGGTTAGTCCAGGGATGGGAAACCCCAGACCTAGGAACAAATGTAGCTCTCCTGTCCCGTCTCTGGCTCTCAGTACTCTCCCCACATCACATTCTTCAGTGGCCTGGCTTCACACCCCCAAGCATTTCCCCCTCGCCGGAATGTGGTCTGAAAATGCCTCTTGCTTTTCTGGATGGAAAATCAGGAGGGTATGTGACTGTGTATAGATAGAAAGCAGGCTTCTACACAAAGGTAAAATTTGCATTCATTGTTTTTCCCACTTTTGCCTCTCCCACACAGCACTAGAATGTGGCTCTTAGAAGGTTCCCCAGGGCAGAGTGTGGTCCTTCTGCTGCGAAAACAAAAGGTTCCTCACCCCTAGGTCTAGTTTCTTCTTCAAATGGTGACCCTAGTTTTTGTCAGGAGCTTGTCCTACACTTGAGTAGGACCCTGGCAGAGACACATGCCCGACTGGCATGTTGTCTCCCTCCTGGTCGATCATTTGGGAGCTTTAAAAGCTTTCTTCAGCCCGAACATCACAGCGACCGATACCAAGCGACACCGGCACACTTAGGGATCCGCAGAGTCTTCGCAGCTTGAGTAACAGACCTCAGCAACTCAGTATTTTGGCTAATCTACTTTATTTACATATAAACACACAAGGAACACTGCAACATGGCTCCCTCTCTCTCTAGCATCAGACAGCAAAGAGTAAGAACAAAGGACAATAGGTCCACCTCACGGAACACAGTAACACAAACATCCTGTCTCCGTCACTTCCCACTCTGTGGACTCAAAACATACACCATCATGTGATAGACAAAATTCCCATGACTGCAATCATGGAGCAGGAATTCTAACAGTTTTTCTGTAGGTGCCCAATGGTCAACTATTTTTTATGATCAGGATCCCTCCACCTTGTATAATTCTCCCTCCACCCTCTGATTCCACTTCCGATTTGGCTCTGCCAATTGGCCAGCTACCTCTTCTGCTACCCTGGGAACCTCCTTTAAAGCAACACCATCCACTTTAAAGGAGCTAATCCACAAGAGTAATGCATGGGACAATCCACTTAACAGTACCTCTCTCTCTCCTCGGTCCTCAGTTTGCTAAGAGAGAAGGAAGTACCACACTGCCAAGAGAGCAGAAATATCATGACTCCCCTCCCCTACAAGAACGCTGCTGCTTTCAGAGAAAAGGTCATGTCCCCCAAAATGACATCTTCCCTTCTGAGAAACTAACCTCGTTAAATTCAGCCCAACCCTATTAACTCATTGTTACCCTTTCCTTTCTAAACATCCTTAAAACCGGGCGCTTTCCTGCTTTTCAGTGTTGAGAGCAAGTTATCTCTAGCAATACGATAATCACATTCTCATTCAAACATGCAAATGATCGCTTCCTGTTGCCATGGCTTCAAACTGAACCCACTCCCCACTGCCATCTTCCTTTCACACACACCCCAACCTAGCTCATTGTAGCGAGCTGTTTGTTACTCTTTAATGTGAATAGGGGAAAGCATGAAAAAGGATAAACCTGGATACATTTGCAGTTTTTCTTAAAGGGGATAAAAAGTGCTGCTGGAAGTGTTTATACATTATTCTGCGTTAATAAAACATTTTTGCATTAAATGACTCCCACTGCTTCCTATTTAAATTAAATTAAATTAAATTAGATAGCATGAGATTTCCCAACCGAAATGTAACAAGACGCCACCCACAGAAAGTTAGGCATGCTGAAATCCCATTGATTTTCAACGGAAGTTCAGCATGACTAGCTTTAGCTGGATCACACTATGTATTTAGAAGCATGCCTGCTTTAAGAACATAACCAGACTGGAAACTCTCTCATTGGTGTAAACAGGATCATTTTCCTCTTCCTTTTAGCAGCAAACCTACAGAGATTCAAGGTGGCAGACTCTGTGAAAGACTTTACAGCTACTGTGCCTCCAGCAAGCTACAAAAACTCTTATCTTGCCCAAGGTTTACTGGCTGCAGCACTGATAATGTATTGAACTGCTTTAGATGCTTACGTTCAATATGTATTTGGTTCATTTAATCCTAGGTGTTGAGCGTCCTATCCCAAATTTGAACAAGGTTTACAACAAATGTTCTACTTATTTCTAGATGCACAGTCAATCTGGCACCACTGGTATTATGCCAAAGAGTTTAAAATATATATATTTGGTGTGGGGGTTTTTTGTTAAACTAACCTGTGATACAGTCAGTAGTTTGTTTGCTTTTTGTCTGTGTGTGAATCCAGTGTTCATTTCTCTGACCTGGCAGATTTATTAGGATTGTACATGCTGCTCCCATTGCAGGGGACTCCTTCTCCCAACTGATAGGGATTGCTTTAAAGATTATGCAAAATATCAACAATTCAAGCATCCCTAGGGCAATAACATTATATTATATAGAGGGAACAGTAGGTACTACAGTGATACCTTGGGTTACAAACGCTTCAGGTTACAGACTCTGCTAACCCAGAAGTAGTACCTTGGGTTAAGAACTTTACCTCAGGATGAGAAGAGAAATTGCACGGCGGCGACGGCGGCGGAAGGCCCCATTAGCTAAAGTGGTACCTCAGGTTAAGAACATTTTCAGGTTAAGAATGGACTTCTGGAATGAATTAAGTTCTTAACCAGAGGTACCACTGTACAAGGCATGGAGCAGAATGCCGATCAGAAGGTCAGCGGTTCGAATCCCTGTGACGGGGTGAGCTCCTGTTGCTTGATCCCTGCTCCTGCCAACCTAGCTGTTTGAAAGCACGTCAAAGTGCAAGTAGATAAATAGGTACCGCTCTGGCAGGAAGGTAAATGGCATTTCCATGCGCTGCTCTGGTTCACCAGAAGCGGCTTAGTCATGCTGGCCACATGACCCAGAAGCTGTACGTCGGCTCCCTCGGCCAGTAAAGCGAGATGAGCGCCGCAACCCCAGAGTCATCCGCGACTGGACCTTACGGCCAGGGGTCCCTTTACCTTACTCTTTACGCTACCTGGTATAATGGCACAAGCACTTAATATATTCAGGAATGGTAGAAGGCTATCAGTTTGGAAGGACAAGAATATATTGACCATTGACCTTAACCTAACACTGAGATAAACATGCTTTAAGTCTACTGGTTTGGAGCCAGACTTAGTAATACTCAAGAGCAGTCTCATTTAAATCAGTGGGACTACTCTTAAGTATGACTGTTTCTGGATCCAACCCACTGAAATAATTAATTCATTGTTGGATTGTGGCCATTAAATAAAGGCCGGCACTTCTGTTCCCTTCTTCCTCATGATTCTCAATGACTTTAATATCTGGAACTCTTTATATTTGTGCATCTGAATGAATATAAAACACTAATTATAAAGCACCTCAGATGGTAAGTTACCTTTATTTCCATACTCTCCCATCCCCACTGAACTTTTTTTAAAAATAAAAAGTTGAGAGAGCAATTGTGTGTGTGTGTGTGTGTGAGAGAGAGAGAGAGAGAGAGAGAGATATTAAGTATACCTGTAAATTAATACATAAAAATGAGTATGGTACCATAAGCAAAGCTGCCAATGTTCCATAAACATATTTTCATAAACAATTCAGAAGTACAAAAGCTTTTATTTAAATTCTTCTCCATTACTACCTGAATAAGGATAGAGGAAAGGCAGAAAAGGTAATGTTAGTCATGCATGAAGTGAGAGAATGAATATAGACATTTGTCTCTCTTTGTCTCTGAAGAAAAACTATTGACAAGAGATTCCCCCATCTGCATATGCAGCTGTCACGTCAGATTAGCTCATCAGGTAATGGAAATTTGGCCTCTGATCCAGAAAAGGTCCCTTTGCGCTGAAGAATTGAGACTGTTTCAAAGAGATTGTATTATCTTAGACAGCAGGATTAAATTAATATGGGAATGACTGCTACTGGAGGAACTTTTTTGTTAAATATTTCCTAATGGTTATTATGCATAGCATCCACTTCTCATAAGTGATCTTATGTGACATTTGCTCAGTGCTTTTTGACCTTCTTCAGAAACTATGAAAAAACAATGCAAAGTACAATATACCGCAGGGGGGAACAATAGAGGCAGCTGAAGGTATTACAAAAACAAATGCTTCGTACAAGACCAGTTTTTAGTCAGATACACCAGTAAATGACAATTGTCCAATGTTACTTAGGCTGGATATTAATCTGGAAACAAATCCAGACTGCCTGCACTGTGAAAATATTAGGCAACTTTAATGCACAGTACAGTAAGTGACCTAGTGATGTTTTGCAATTTGGGTACCAGATCTAAAAAACACTCTCAAGTTGGGATGGATAAAGGCACACATACACACAGTTGTTCTCCCCATTGAAGTTAATGGAGAAATAATCACATGACCATCACATCACATACAAAGGCTGTTGACAACAATTCCTAATTTTATGTTTCCAAACAGGTCAGTGTGTGGACCTGTATTATATAGAGACAAGCAATATAAGATAAGCTGGAAACTAACAGAACTACCTTCATTCTCCTCCATAGACAATGAATATAAATCAAGAGAACGTTTCATGTTTAGAGTACACAAAACTTCATTAGCAGTGCAGTCTTAAACATTGTCTACTTAGAAGCAATGTCCATTGAGTTCAAGAGGACTTGTTCCCAGGTTATTGTGTACAGGATTGCAGCCTTAATCTAACATAGCAGATATGGTCCATACTGATTATTATTAAACCAATGTATATTAATTAAGACACCTGCCTCTTTTATTATATTTTTAAAGTATGACACGTTTCACATATTGCATTATCTACGATCAGCAATTTAAAGCAGCCATCTGTCAGACAGCATATTAAAAATATGAATGCACTTTAATTAATTTCTTCGCAAAATAACACAAAAATGTATTTAGAATGCTTTAGGTGGATACCTTACTTGGTAAACAATTGTAAAGTGACTTTTTTTAAAAAAGCAAAAAAAAAAAAAAAAGCAAAAGCAAAAAACAACAAACTGACCAAGCCAGAATTTGGTTTATTGTTGCAATTCTAATCATTGCTGCTGAGGGTTGTGACTGATAACGGCAGTTGTGATAAATGATGCCACTCTTCTATTAAAGGCGGCCGAATTGCAACAACACTGCCCTGACACTAACCTCTTAAACATTGGCCTCGTCCCTTCAACTCATTTCTAGGGTCACAATATTGGGCAATTACTCTGTGCTGTTTATTTAACAGAGAGAGTAAAATGTGAGCCGTGATAGCAAAGTGTCCTTTAGGAAAAATAGTGCAGGGTGGTCAAGCTTTTTCTCCAAAGGACCACATATACAGTTAATGTACTGTATGAGACTTCTTCCTGCTTCTCAGTGTAAAAGGGTGTACTGCATTTTCATGTTTTGCTTTTTATGCAAAACAATTCCTTAGGTAAATATTTATTTAAAAAACAAAAACAGAAAGGGGAGTTTAGAGGCAAAGTGATATTAATGCCTTCTCACTCCAAATCCAGTAGCTTCAAATATATTGTTATGGGTTTCTGGGTGCCAGAGTTTCTGGGTGTCTGGATTTAGTAAGTGCTAGAATTTAACCTAGAATTTAACCTAGAATTTAATGGAAGTGAGAGCTGGACCATGGAAGTGAGAGCTGGACCATAAAGAAGGCTGATCGCTGAAGAATTGATGCTTTTGAATTTTGAATTATGGTGCTGGAGGAGACTCTTGAGAGTCCCATTTTTAAGGAAATCAGCTGTGAGTGCTCACTGGAAGGACAGATCCTGAAGCTGAGGCTCCAATACTTTGGCCACCTCATGAGAAGAGAAGACTCCCTGGAAAACACAGTGATGTTGGGAAAGATGGAGGGCACAAGTAGAAGGGGACGACAGAGGACGAGATGGTTGGACAGTGTTCTCGAAGCTACCAGCATGAGTCAGCATGAGTCTGACCAAACTGCGGGAGGCAGTGGAAGATAGGAGTGCCTGGCGTGCTCTGGTCACAAAGAGTCGGACACGACTAAACGACTAAACAACAACAACAGAATTTAACCAACGCTTGGAGAGTTGAGCTGGAAGTCAGACCCTTAATAGCTCAGCTTCCTATGCCCAGGTCAGCCTGATAATGGCCAGGTTGTTAAGCAGACAAAGGGGGCAGGTAGATGGGCAATTAACAAAGCAGAGATTCTATGTCAGCCAGAAGATGGGTGAAGCCCCTCCCTGAGCTTCACCGTGCCCCTCCTGCTTACCAGCAGTGACCCCAGCATTGGGAACCTGGTGGCTCTAATTTAGAGGACCAAATACATTGTTTCTGCACATGAGACCTCTTGCATGCACACCATGCTAAACTGGGGCAGGGTTTTCTTTCCAAAGCCAGCTGTTGTGGTTCAACACACTCAATACCTGAAGGGTCTTGCAAGACTCGTATGTTTACATTGATGCTGATTTCTTCTGGTCCACGCTGCCACTGACTATACAAAAGATGCAAGTTTTTTGGCTATTTCTTATAGCACCATTTCACCCACCTGTAGCTTGTTGCCACGCCCTAAACAGGCTGTGAAGGAGCTGCTGTTCACAACCCTATATATAAAAAAAGCATTGGTTCCAGCAAACTCTTCTATTGGAATCAGAGGGGCTTGATCTGGGTAGCTCATGCCCAGAATATGTAGAGAAAGATGGTGTACTACCTAAGCAAAGTATTCTTTATTAGTGTTTTTATAATGAAAGCCAAATTAATGAATAATAAATTAGTTTTTTGTAACTGCCCTGATATTAGGAACCTCTTTAAGTCTCTCTCTCTCTTTTTCTCTCTCTCCCCCCCCCCCCGCCAGTCTCTCTCTGTAAAAGTCAAAATTCACAAGGACCTTCAGAGAATAACAACTTGTGGATTTAATTACAGATAAAAAAGGAAAACTGGCTTCTGTTAGAAACATGAGAAATCATGACCTAAAAAAAATAATAAATTAAAATGGAACAGAGCTTCGGAAATGACAAAGTTTGTTCTCAAAAGACAGTCAATTAGTTTGTCATTTTTCTCCTTCTTTAAAGGATGGCCCTCAGTGTGGGGTTGCAAATGAATTTACAATCAAATTTATTCATGAAAAGGGTGCTTATTTTTTAATGGAATCCTCACTGTTTACAACCCTTTTGTAGCTGCACATAGATCCAGTGTTACAGGTATGGGCTCAAGTCCAGAGTTCCTCCTAAAAGACCCCAGGGCATGTGTTCATGCAAGAGGTGGCTTTGCCAAAGTTCCCTCACTGCTATAGGTTCTGCAGGTATCTGCTCTAAGTACACTTGGCTGGTTCTTTCTTTTATACCTGCATTACAAATTGTGTTGGACTGATTTGCAGGACCTGACAAGGACATGTTGCTAAGCAAAGGGGTCGTGTAGAAGTATGTAGTGGCTGTAGACTCTTTTAGGTACCACGTTTCTGCTACTGCCTTGCTAAGCTCCACCCATAACACATCCTCTTTCAGCTGTCCCCATTCATGATCTACTGGATTTCACCTGGTTCTTCCCATTACTTAGCAGATTTCACCAGAATACTGCTGGTTCTACTTGCAGGCTTCAGCCAGGGGGCAAATCATTTCGTAATCAAAAGATGGCAAACTTCTTCAAGGTGTCAGATGTGTGCCATGGTTATGTGCCATTATTAGAACCCCGTGCCCCTCTCAGGTAAGCACTATTTAAAAGCCCAGAAATGATTATCCCAATTATCCGAGAAATACACAGATTGCAGCCTTTTCTGCTTTCATCAACACCTTTCCCTTATATTGAAAACATAGTGGTCTTTAAGTAGAAGCTGTGTCACATGTATTGTTACTGCGTGGTTTTTTAAAATTCTCATTATTCAGGAAAACTCAGTAATTGAGAGCACGGAGGATTGTTTTATGCCAGCTTCACCTTTTCATACTTTACAATTGTAATGAGGCTGGTGTTGATAGAGTGCAAAATGTATTTAAATCGAAAAGAAATAATGCCACAATCCACTGTTAATAAGTGTTAGAGTGTCATCACGCACTTCTCCTCCTATTGATCCACCTGTGTGATGCAGGGAAGAACATGCATGCTAATGTAACCCACACCATGATCTCCGCCAACTCTAGGGCAGTTCTTTTTTCGTATTACTAAGTCTTAGGAGGACTAGTATTGAATATATTGTATTTCTATTTGGTACAAGAGAACTGGAATACTATTCATCGGGATATCTGAACAATGCACAGTGCTTTTTTTTTCTTAAAAAATGTTTAGGGGTACTCTCATTTTCCTACTCATTTTGAAATACTGCCCCTCAATGAGGCCAAACTTAGATTCACATAATGTTTAGGGGTATGCACTGACAATGCATCCTGAAAAGACTTTGCAGACTATAGCTGAAGGGATCCATTGTGTTTTCATAGTCTCATAGAACTGTAGAGTTGGAAGGGACCCTTAACATCATCTAGTCCATGGGTGTCAAACACAAGGCCCGCGGGCCGAATCCGGCCCGCCAGACCTCATCATGTGGCCCGTGTAGCCGGCGGCGGCCGCCAGCCTTCACCTTTCATTCTCGCTTTTTTTTTTTACACAAGAAAGCCGCCTCTTCAGCGCATGCGCGGCAGCCTACAAGCCAGAGAACGTCTGCCCTCTAGCTGCGCCGGCCGTTCTACACCGGAAACCTCCACTTTACATGCATTCAGGAAACCTCCACTTGTTTTTATATTGAGCGCATGCCATCCTGTGATGTGACAGATCTACTTGCCATTATTCTGACTATGTTTCTGCTTTCAGAGCTAGTTATTACTTACATTATTACAAAATAAATAAATAATTGAATGCAGTGACAATAATTTATGATAATAAAGAGTGGACACATAGTCCTACAGATACAACCGGCCCTTTGAGAGTGACCAAACTGCTGATGCGGCCCCCGATGAATTTGTGTTTGACACCCCTGATCTAGTCCTTCTGAATGTGCAGCTGTCCCATACGGGGAATCAAACCTGCAACCTTGTCATTATGAGTGCCATGTTTTAACCAACAGAATTATCCAGGGTTTTCCTCCCTCTTAGCATGCTGTAGGGCAAGAAGAACTTTTATGCTGCATGCTGAGTAGCCACCTCTTAGCCTGAACAGTCCAATCATACAATGCCACAATGGGGCACAAATCCAAGAAGAAGAAGAAGAAGAAGAAGAAGAAGAAGAAGAAGAAGAAGAAGAAGAAGAAGAAGAGTAGTAGTAGTAGTAGTAGTTTGGATTTGATATCCTGCTTTATCACTACCCTAAGGAGTCTCAAAGCGGCTAACAATCTCCTTTTCCCTTCCTCCCCCACAACAAACACTCTGTGAGGTGAGTGAGGCTGAGAGACTTCAGAGAAGTGTGACTAGCCCAAGGTCAACCCAGCAGCTGCATGTGGAGGAGCAGGGAAGCGAACCCGGTTCACCAGATTACGAGTCCACCGTTCTTAACCACTACACCACAACACAGCCAAAGTCTGGCCATGTTTTCCAGCTGCATTCTTTTTTATTATTATTAAATAGTCCGGGGGAATATTTGCTATCGGGCATTGATGTTTTGAAGTGCCATTGATTAAAAGGAACATACAAGTTGCCCTGTAACTGTCAGAAGACGCATCATTCCACCAACTTCCTCCATGGTGAATGCATTGTTCATAAAAAGTTTCCTGTTAGCTGTTGGAATTCTACTTCCTCTAACGGGGTGGGGTGGTGGAGTCACTAACCTTCTTGGGCCAGGTGGCATATTTGTTCAGAATAGATGGGAGGGGTGAGTATCCAAGGCAATGTGGGCATGTTTAAAGGGCTGTGCTCAGTGTAGCAGAGGCTGAGCCAGGAACTGAGCAAGAGAAGCAAAAAGTCTCTTGTGTATTGTGGATTTTTGCAGGGATGTTTACTGAAACTATTAGCACTCGTGGGCACACATGGCACATTGATAATCCCTGTCTTATAATGACTTGTGACAGATGGGTGGGGCATAACTGTAGGAATTCTGTACAACAGAGCTGCTCCTCCGGTCAAGTCCTCCGGAATCTCCTCCGACATTGATTAACGACCTAAGCCTTTGATGAGGCTCCAGGCATGCTCCCATTACGCAGAGTATGCAAGCAGCAGCAGAAGGACAAGAAATATGAACTACATTTCTAAGAGCTTTATTTCTAACTACGCAGACAGAAAAGAATATACATCCTCTCTCTGTGAAAGCTGAGAGGCAACTGGTACAAAGAAACAGGAAACCAGTAATATCAACATCTGTCTCCCGTGAGACTTCCAACAGTCTGGAATGTCTGGAATGTAAACAGAGTCTTGTGACTCCAAGCACTGCACAGTGGCATAACAGAAACCTAACAATAACAACAGCAACAACAGCAACAGCAACAACTGCAACATCAAACATATAGGCAGACTCCATCCACTTGATTTTTTATACTTACTATGGAAAACTTACCTGGGAAAATCTCCCAGGGTGGGAAGTTGGCAGAAGAAAGGGAAGCTCCCATGTGTGAGCTGGGAGGGTGTGGCCCCTTCTGTGTGAGACAAGGGTTAAGATCTACCCTTGAAAGAGGGATCTGTATTTTCTCTCTTTCTTTCATTTTAGTTTTACTTTTTTATTGTATTATATGATGAAAAGTTTCAATTAAAAAAATCATGCAAAGGAAGCATCCAACAAACATGAAACCATAAAAATTATTAAGGAGTTGCACTCTTCACTGCTGCCGCTACAGGCACAGGCCTTTGCAGAGTTTAATTTTACTCGTTTTCAAAGCAGAATGTTGAAAGGGGCTTTAAGACAAACCCACATGAAGGATACATGCTTGTGTTTGCTCCTTTCTTCTGGGTGGTGATTGGGAGCAGAACAGCGGGAAGAGGAGATAAAAGGCCCTTCAATTTATTTATTTTTTAAAAAACCTGAGCAAAATGTGTGCACCCAATTGTCACACTTGGTTATTTACATGATTGTACATGGTTTCTTATACTGAAGTGCTATGCAAAAAAGAGAGCCCAAAAGAGAAAGAAATAACACAGGGGGGAAAGATAATCTTAGAAAGTCCAGTCATGGATCGAACATAATATTTCATTTACCAATTATTTCCTAAACATGGAGCATGCAAGCTAACACCCGCCTCTGCCCCACCTCCAAATGAAGCAGCCATGTAAACTTTAGCAAATGAAATTGCACCGTGTTAGTGGCACCATTTTTCTCAATGCAAAGCCGCAACGTTGTAAAATGGCTCCCACAACTTCTAATTACAAAAACATTAGCTACCTGAGTCTTCTCCAGCTGAGCAGATTAGCATAGATCTTATATGCTGACAGTTATGACCTTCTCTCCAGCAAACACTTGTCAAAAGTAATTACCTAGATGTTTAGGAAGGAGTAATGCTGGTGTGTTTCTGCCCACCTCTGCTTGTTACTGATCTAAAACAAGTAGAAAGCTTTGCCAAGAGGCGCCTTCTTAAGTCTGGCATAGAAAAATTTGTTGCCAGTCTGTCGCAGTTTTTAATGGGAAATTAAATATTAGCTGCATGATATCCTGCCAATCAAACCTGCCATCACTAAAGGAGGTAGATAGAAAGAACCACTAGATGAGTCTTCCAGCTCTGTGATTGCTGTCACCATTTTTCTGGCTGTTAGATCAGGTAAGGAAATGAGCTGGGAGCAATTCATGTAATTATACCTTATATACATTTGTCCTCTACTAACTTTCAGTCAAGAATTCCCACAAGTGAGACAGCTGCTGCGCTGAGGTCCTGGCTTTCCATGGTTTGGCCACCGTGAGAACAAAATGCCGCCTTAGACGGCCCACCGGCCTGATGCAACAGGCTCTTCTTATGTTCTTCATATTTACTTTATTTACTCTCCCCGCCTAACAATATATTTGTTTGGATTCATGAGGACTCATTTTTGCAAACTGTTAAACTGGAGCTTGGAGATATGAAACGACTTTCTTAAGTACACATTAGTATTCTTGCTGGTACACATTTAATTTATACATTTGCATCAATGGGAGCGGTTTTGCATAGCTGCTCTGAAATCAAGGGGCGCAAAATGAATTCTAATGAGCAAACATTCCAGATAGCTAGGCTTTATGAAATAAGGCTTCACGAGTATTCTGCACCCCATTGTTCACTGCAAGCTACGTCTGGATGCATCCAACATTTTAGGTTCATCTGCATCTCATAATAATAATAATTTATTATTTGTACCCCGCCCATCTGGCTGGGTTTCCCCAGCCACTCTGGGCGGCTTCCATAGAAACCAAAAATACACTAAAATATCACAGATTAAAAACTTCCCTGAACAGGGCTGCCTTAAGATGTCTTCTGAATGTCAGGTAGTTGTTTTTCTCTTTGACATCTTGTGGGATGGCCTTCCACAGGGCGGGTGCCACTACCGAGAAGGCCCTCTGCCTGGTTCCCTGTAGCTTTGCTTCTCACAATGAGGGAACCGCCAGAAGGCCCTCGGTGCTGGACCTCAGTGTCCGGGCAGAACGATGGGGGTGGAGACGCTCCTTCAGGTATCTCAAAGCCTCCCTCATTATCATGGTATTAATTACTCATATTTTTTGCTTGCATTAATATGGACAATCCTGACTATGTAAGTGTAGAGGCACACATATCATTGCTGTCCATGAAAAGTTCAAAGGTTGTTAGCAGAGGGGTCATACACAACATTTTACACTGAAGAAGCTCCTTGGAATATACTTTGCTTGACCGTTCTTTGCCAAAAATGTCTGTGTTTAGATTGCGTAACAACCTGAACAACTGGCAGCCCACATTGATGAGAACCATATAATCCCAAGCTACTTTTTGAAAACTCACTTTAGGATACAGCAGTGCAGGCTGCTGTTCAGCAAACAATGCAATACATGTTGCTCACACTGGCACAGTCCCAAAGGAGACAATATAAACCTCCATTTATTTTATTTGATGCAAGTACGTTAATCTGTGCACAGTGCATACACGGTATGTACAATGCATTTCCGCAAGGTACGATCATTGTGAAACGGTTACCTCCAAACTGAAACAACTTGAGGCATTTAAAACAACAACTTCAATATACAGTATGCACTTGTATCTATAGTAAATTTCGACATTGTATCTTCAAAGTTCCATAAAAACTTGTTTTCCTATTTGAAATCTTGCATGGGAAGATAGGGAGGAGAATCTCTGTTCCATTTTTAGTTGGTAGAGCACAAGACTCTTAATCTCAAGG
Organism: Podarcis raffonei; assembly: GCF_027172205.1. Taxonomy (NCBI): domain Eukaryota; kingdom Metazoa; phylum Chordata; class Lepidosauria; order Squamata; family Lacertidae; genus Podarcis; species Podarcis raffonei. Next base: position 13,730,985 of record NC_070613.1, read on the forward strand.
TTGTGGGTTCGAGCCCCATCCTGCATTGCAAGGGTTGGACTAGATGACGCTTGTGGTCCCTTCCACCTCCACAATTCTATGATTTTGATACAATCCTGCACAGCTGTTGTGTACCAGCAGAAAGCATCTCTTTAAATGTAAGGAGATCATCCACTGCTCATCTTTTTCATCCTTTCCATGATAAGGAACACTTTTAATATCGGCATGCCTTTCCTCAATCTTGGACCCAGTTTCAGTTTTGCAGATGTGGTGGATTGATACTTAGCAGAAAAATCAAGATGTAGCTGTTAAGTGTTTCGATAGTATGGATTTGCTTTATAGTATTTTGTGTTCTGCTGTAAGCCACTTTGGACATATTTATATAAAAGCAGGCTTTAATAGTAATAGCTTAACAAGAGAGGAAATAAATCCAGTATGCCTAGGGCTGCTAAAAGAGCCTGTAGGAAACAAAGCAACTTAACATGTGACCTGCGTTTTATATGTTGGCCACCACTGACCAGAGCTCAAGTTACAGCCGCTCGCATTTTCCAGGAAGCAGCTCCCAGGTACCATGTCCAATCATATTATTATAATGAGGATTAAGGTTTCAGTTCCTCACTTGGCTTCATCACTCTTGTGCCAACTGTTTTAGTAGCAGTGTGACTGCACTAAGTCCTTTAGCTAATGATTATTAGTGAAACTAAACATGGGGAAATGGCACTGCAATGCCACTTAAGGAACGAGGCCAAATTAGGCACCATTGCACAAAGAATTAGCAGATGTTGCCTATGCATGCTTTAAAGCAATTTTTTCAATCATTTGTAGCTTTATAATGTTCTTGTTACTCATCCAAAAAGTTGTGGCCATATTCTTCAAAGGTGCATATGAACAGGCAAACTTCCAAATAACTAGCAGGTGTAAACTGCCAGAGCTTAGCTGCCCGCAGGGCATTTTTGCAGATAAAAGGCGGTGGAAAGTCTGCTGTTTCATTTCAAATGTATATTATCCATGCTGCTCATTTTAGCAAGAGTCAAGATCAGACTTACCATCCAATTGTTGGAAATTTATCTGGAAGTAACTCCAATTAATTTCAGCTGAATGATGCATTAATATTTGATTATGTAGGCTGACTGAAGGACTCATTTTGCCCAGTGTCTGGCAGAGTTGCATAAATAAATAAGATTTATCATAAACTTGTAGAGTTGGAAGAGACCGTGAGGATCATCTAGTCCAACCCCCTGTAATGCAGGAATATGCAGCTGTACCATACGGGGATCACATCTGCAACTTTGGCGTTATCAGCATCATGCGCTAACCGACTGAACCATTACGAAAAAGAGTTTTGCTCTCAGTGCTCTAGTTCTAATTCTGGAACCTTTGCTGCCTGCCCATGTGCCCGCTCTTTGAGTAATGACTGCTATACCTCTACATTTGTAAATGAATTTTATTATTATTATAAGGATACCATGCTATTTCCAGAATTCCCCCCCCTACAAACAAGGTAAAGGTAAAGGGACCCCTGACCATTAGGTCCAGTCGTGGCCGACTCTGGGGTTGCGACGCTCATCTCGGTTTATTGGCCGAGGGAGCCGGCGTACAGCTTCCGGGTCATGGGGCCAGCATAACTAAGCCGCTTCTGGCGAACCAGAGCAGTGCACGGAAATGCCGTTTACCTTCCCGCCGGAGCGGTACCTATTTATCTACTTGCACTTTGACGTGCTTTCGAACTGCTAGGTTGGCAGGAGCAGGGACCGAGCAACGGGAGCTCACCCCGTCGCGGGGATTTGAACCGCCAACCTTCTGATCGGCAAGTCCTAGTCTCTGTGGTTTAACCCAATTTGCCATAAAGACTACCCTGAACTTATTACAACTTGGGAAAGGCAAGCACAAAACAATGTACTTAGTCATTATGCCTAAAAAAAAAAAGCTACACTACATCAAGCTGGATGCTTGGAAACCAATTGTATTACACAATGGGCAAGTTCTGTCATAAAAACAAAACAGAGCATTTCAAGGCCATATAGAGTGAATATTTTAATTCTGGATGGGAGAGAGAGAGAAGAGAGAGAATGAGGGGGGAAATGGTAGAGGCTTTGAGTTTTTATCATTTTCATGCATTATCACTTTAATTATTGACTATTCCAAGGCAATCTTAATGGGCTTTTTTGTTTCCTTGAAAACTTCTATGAACAGCTTATATCCCTAGGTGACAAGCTTCTGTTAAAGATAATTTGCACACAGTTAGACTATTTAAGGATAGGATTCCCAAAAGCAACTTCTATATGCGGAGCAATTACTTAAGTTATAATTACACTTACAATATATCTGTGGGACCTACAGGACTGTCTCGTATAGGGAGAAACTTTGACAATAACTACCAAGTTGCATGTCTTCTAGTTCTGAAAAGGAGCAAAAGGGCAGGGAGAGGAATGCCATGAACATTATCAGAAGGCATACTCAATATTTCTTCTTTGCTTGGTTTGCTTTTAAATTACTTTTACAGCTCTCCACAATATTGTCTGTAATACGCACCTGGAGGGGAGAGAGGAAATGGAGTTTATGCATTTTTATGGGAACTAGTCCCAAGGCAGCAAACTTCCTTCTGCCAAACAGGGACGACCTGAGAGGTAAAGGCGCAGCAGTGGTGTGGCAAATGTTGAACTGTAGGAGCTCTGCGTGTCCACACCACAAGGTCCAAAAATACAATGAGCTGTGATGACACACAGCCACACCCAAATATTAGCATAATGCCCAATTGATTAAGAATAAGTGACAGTCACTGAAGAGATGTTTAATGCAGCCATTAAATCAGAAATGCAAACAATCTTCCAAAGAAGTTTTTGCCATATAAGTTGCTAGCATGAAACAAGAACCCCATCAAAAACAGGGGGAGCAAGTATCACAGTTTGATTATTTTCCTCATTCTCAGATTTCCTGTGTTAATGTGTTCCACACATAGCAAAACACGGAAGCCTCGTTCTTGTCTCATTCACTGGCTAGAGCAAGGAGGACCCGTAAATTTCCCTGGTGTTTCGACAGATGACATCATCGCTCCTGCTCCAAAATATATCTCAGAGTGTCAGTTCCCAACACCATAGAGAAGGCAGAGAGAGTTGGAAATTGTTCTTTACCAGAGTCCCTTCTGGACTATGTAGTCACATTCTGGCACCGAACTATAGATCCCAGCAAAGTAATTGGGGGCAGTGTGGGTGTGAAGTTGGAAGGGGTGCTATATGACTATATTCCCCCACCCCCTTAATATATATATATTAATATATATGTCCATGGAATGTGTGGGTTATTTTGTTTTTATGACCGCATCTGCTATAATGTATATGTGAAATATATTCGGAGTTGAGTGTTGATTTCATGCTCTTTATTTCAGCTCATGGTAAACAGTGAGTGAGTGCTTTTCCCCAAAACCTCTGGTTATATATACACTATTTACACAATGGGTCCCGTGTGATTGGCTGATTCAAGTCCCCTCCTGGAGCCTGATTGGACTTTTCCTGCTGGCCAATCAGGTTGCTCATTCACTTCCTCCTGGAGCTTGATTGGGCTGTTCCTGCAGACCAATCAGGTTGCTGCCTTTTAGGATCCTACCTCCGTATTGTTCTAGGATCCAAGCTCAGTATATAACAATATGACTTTCATATCCAAAGAAACGAAATTTGATATGTTGGCAATATGAACTATTTCTTGAAACTCTTAAATACTGCCCTTCCATCCTCTACTCCTCCTCTACTACTCAGTGTAATCAACTCCAAAGAGACGTGACAGGATTACGAAGCTAGTCCTTTAGGCGGAGGGTAAATTACCGAGATGCATATAAAAGTTATATTTTAAAAACCTACAGGTTTTGTGAACTGGGATTTTGTAAACAACAAGTAAATTGCTCTTCCCTTGAGCACTGCCGACCCTAGAATGGATATCGAGTTCCTAGACAAACCAATGTACAATGCCTAAGACAAACCAATGTACTAAAACTAAACAAGCATTTGTCTTCACGGGGCACAAAAGATGTACAGGCCCTGGATTCAAATGAAGTAGCTGCACCTCAGTCAATGTCATGTATACAGAATACCTCAAAGAGGATGACTTTAAATCACTTTAATTGGTGATACCCAGTGCATTTATTAAAACACACACACACCAGGACCATAATCCAGTCAACAAATAGTGGCAAGTGTGGTAGGACCACCCTCTTGGCACTGGGTTTGCTACAGCTAATCTGGATGGGGTTGGGGTAGGGTGGTGATGACTTTAGGCAGAAGTGGATTTAGGAGAGTGACCAGTCACACTGGTTGCAGAGCCTTGGGGGTGCCACAAGGGCACCAGAACTACGATGTGGAATGGAAGCCAAGACGCAGGGGTGCCAAATTCTAGCATCACACAGGACACCACTGAAATTTGAGACCCCCAAGGTCTGCTTAGGATTTCATGGATACACTGGCAGAGCCAATCCATCACTCCCATGGGTCACACACACAGCACAAACCTTGCTGCCACCCTGCCCCTTATCAGCCTCGCCCAGGTAGCCTGTGGTGACATTACTGTCAACAAGGCAGCTCCAAGTATCTGCCCAACCACACTGGTGAAGGCAGAGTTAAGCCCACTCAAACCCAATTAATTTCTGTAGGAAGTTAAGTGCATGCTTAAACTCTGCAACTGAAATTAACAGAAATGGACAGCACTGCGTCTTCACTGTGTTGTGCTTCATATTCCTAAGCAACATGGTTCTTTAAGTTGGTATGGGTACATGGAGTTTTTATTAGGAGACAGACACACATACAGTGGAGGTTGATAATGGGTACACGCACAGCTGTCTAATGCACTTGAGTACTATCACAGACCTTGTCTGCACTGGCAGCTGGGGGTCAGAGTGTTGGCGATATCATCCCAGCAACAGTGGCACTGCTTCTCATCGCAAAAGAGATAGGGCGGGCATCGCCACTGCCCTTGTCCTCCACACCCTGCTAGGATTGCCTCCCGCCGTGTGCCAATAGACTAGGCTTGCAAATGCACAAATCTACAGGTTAACTTAATACCACACTGTATTACCTCCTAGGTTACTTGTGGAACAGTTGAGCGCCAAGATATTCAATCTACTGTACATACATTCAATCCATGGTACTTTTCATGGCGTAGTATTTTTGCCATCGGAAGCTCCCATGAGATTATATAAGCGACAATTTCAAACCAGTTTGATCGTTTGTTCTTACTCATTAAAAGCATGCTTGAGTTACCCCGGGCAAACTTACAGCACAGAGCTTGCCCAGACACCAAAGTAAACCAGGTAACCACTTGGGGGTGCCTGTCTCAGCACTGATAATGTCTTGGGGAGAGAGGTTATTCCTCCCCTTCAGGGGAAGGAACATTAAACGGGGAGATGAGAAAATAATACCCAGGCCAGCTCTTAATCTTTTAATGTGATATTGTCAAGCTGGTCAGCACAGGACAAGGTACAGGGAGGAGGTGAGGAAGCAGCAAACTTTTAATTCACCTAGGGGGGCAACAAACCTTGGGCCTCCAAGTGGAATTCTAGGCACGATTTCAGGTCAGCAAAACAATTTACAATCAAGGCTAGACTCCAAAATGACTATAATCAAATCCGCACTGCACTGCCATGGCTCTTTTCGAGGAGGACGTTCGCTGTTGATCTGCAATGCTCACCATCTCTGGGTCATGGGAATTGTCAAATTAACTTGACAGCACAAACACGTTTATAGCCAATTCCGAAGTCCAGAAATAAAGGCTTAATTGTAGTCATACTTCTTTTGTGCTGTACAGCTACACTAGGCTGGAACTCGCTGATGTCAAATACTCATTTAAGAACTGTACGTTTTCTCTCTTTCAAACACATCACTGTGGGCTCTCTTTCATTATAAAAATCCAGGCCTCATTCTCTGCTCAGTTCTTTTACAAATAAGGAAGTGTCAGGCAGTTTTAATTGAGTTGGAGATGCTACACTTAAGTTTTCCATTTAGGCTACCACCCCTTCAAATGTCTGTTTCATTAAATGTCAATCTTCTAGTGATAAGGACCCTTCTTGTTGTCTGAGACTGTCTTTCTAAATTCAATGGTGGGTGGAGAAAAGGGTGCATTTGACAATAAGAATTCTTACCTGCTGCTTTGGCAACATCGGCTGTGGTGACATTGAAGACATTTGAGTGCACTTTGAAGGTCACAGCTGGCCCCAGCATGCTACAAAACAGGATGTGAAACAAGAGGTTTGTAACTAAGGAACATAACATACAAAATATATTCAAGGATAATTTATCATCTCCAGTGTGTTTTATTAGGCTCAGCTAGACGTTTATAATCTCAATATCAAAGTAAGGTGCATATTGATTTAGTTATGAATGAAAAACTCAACCAAGCTTTTTGTACAAAAAGTAAAATGAAAGTTGAACCAGCAAGTACCAAGAGTAATGAATGGGTACCAATGCATTGCTTTTATTATTCCAATAATTATCAATATCCATTCATCATTCCCAAACCTGAAGATTTATTGCTACTTGGGTGGGCAAGGTCTGGAGAACGTGGATTTTTTATTTTATTTTTTTAAAAGGATGTGATTGTCACTTTCTTCCCTCCTGTAATATCCCTGTATAGGACATAGTTATAGGTAGGTAGCCGTGTTGGTCTGCTGTAGTTGAAACAAAATTTAAAAAATGCTTCCAGTAGCATTTAGAGACCAACTAAGTTTGCTATTGGTATGAGCTTTCGTGTGCATGCACACTTCTTCAGATACCTGGTATCTCTGGTTCCTTCCCTCCCTTCCTGCCTCCTTCCTTCCTTCCTTCACCTCACTCAACGTTTTGTGACTTTTCAATATTCCATAAGTACCTGGTCACTAACCATAGGTTATTGTTTGGAATTGGGCGGGGGGGTGTTCTGCACACACTGGAAGTCTACAGAGTATGCAGAAATATCTTGCTTTCAGGTAACTCCATTTCACATCCAAACTGATAGGCACAGGGGCACTGAAGTTTGATTTTAGAGGAGTAATGATACAGGTGATGTGCATGTTCTTCTTATATAATTCATTGCATTAATGAAAAACATCTTAAATTACTGCAAAATAAGCTACAGGATCATTCACAAATAAGCACTTTCAGGACTGAAGCCTGAGTCAAAATCCACAATTAGGTCATGCTTCCTTATGTCCAGACCACCTGGCATTATGTTAAGTAGCAGCTGATTTTTCAACTAGGGTTTGGCACTAAAGACCACATTAGGAACTTATGATGACTCCGAGCCAGAGGTCTATGCCTCATTTACACATTTTAGCTACAGCTAATACTTTTTCTGCATCATTTGCATCAACATAGTGGTTAGGAAGGCACAGCTAGTCAGTGTCTTCTTATCATCCTCTAGAATTGAAAACAAAAGAACCAAGAGGTACTTGTCTATTGAAATGATATAGCTCTAGTAAGCAGCAAGACACCTCAAATATTAAAATCAAGTCAGCACCCCGTAAGTTAAAACATACACTCAATATAAAGGACAAGTTTCTACATTAAACATTTGAATTGTTTATAATCCAATGACAAGAAGTTCTTTATGAAAACAATTAGTGGGCACCAAATTCATGTGGAGCCATCAGTTTAACTCTTCGGTAGGCAACTTAAGGCCCATGGGCCGGATGCGGCCTAATTGCCTTCTCAATCCGGAGCGCAGACGGTCCAGGAATCAGCGTGTTTTTACATGAGTAGAATGTGTGCGTTTATTTAAAATGCATCTCTGGGTTATTTGTGGGGCATAGGAATTCATTCATTTCCCCCCCAAAAATATAGTCTGGCCCACCATATTGTCTGAGGGACGATGGACTGGCCCCCTGCTGAAAAAGGTTGCTGACCCCGGGTATAACTACCGTAATAAAAGTGTATCCCATAATGTCCCCAGTTATTCTAGTTTTGAAGGTCTCTCCTAAAATTTCGGGTGCTAAACATAAACTAATTTAGCAACCCTTTCCAGGGAACACTCCTGGTACAATATTAAAGACAGTATACAGGAGAATCCATAGGTACATTAACATTAGTACAGTAGATGACAATATTCCTTGAACCATCTACTTGCAAAAAGCTTCAGTGCTATGCCCATCACATGTCAAAGATATAATGTATTTTATGATATAATGTATTTGGGGAATCTTTGTGCCTTGACTCATCATCAGTTTCAAAATCCATCCAATTCTTGAGAATTGTATGTTAGAATTCTATAAAAAGATTGTTTCTTGTATAGACAGACAATTCCTTATCTGGAAAAGGGGAATTTAAATTGTGAAACTTGTTGGCGTAGCTCCTTAAGCAAGAAGGTTGTAGGTGAAATCTTACTGTAGTAATTGTCCCATGTGGACAGTAAGGTATTAATAACATTTTGACACTTTAGAAAAAGCTGCCTTTTCTTTTCTATTATCCAGAGGATGGAACACAGAAGAAGGTTCGTTCAATATTTTTAATTGCTGGATCACCTTTATCTTTTTATATCCAGATAAATTTAGCAGCATGGTAACAACGTAGTAATTTGGGAATTCCACATCTTTCTTTAGAACATAAGGCTATGTACACATTACTGGCTTAAACCACAGATAGGTTATTCTTTTCCTCAATTCAGATTGAAGCTGGTTTGGGGAGAAATGTAGCAAAATGCAGTATTTCATTTAACAAAAACCTACAGGATAGGTGTGAATTGTAGCTAACATTGTGTGTCCATATGAAACTGTTAAACGTTTGTGGCGGAGAAGGAAATATTTTTGGTCCATTTCTTCTCTTGAGGTTTTCAGCCTACAATTCCCATAGTCAAGATCAGCACACTATTTTGTTGTTGTTGTTGTTGTTTAATCGTTTAGTCATGTCCGACTCTTCGTGACCCCATGGACCAGAGCACGCCAGGCACTCCTGTCTTCCACTGCCTCCCGCAGTTTGGTCAAACTCATGCTGGTAGCTTCAAGAACACTGTCCAACCATCTCGTCCTCTGTCGTCCCCTTCTCCTTGTGCCCTCCATCTTTCCCAACATCAGGGTCTTTTCCAGGGAGTCTTCTCAAGAGGTGGCCAAAGTACTGGAGCCCCAGCTTCAGCATCTGTCCTTCCAGTGAGCACTCAGGGCTGATTTCCTTAAGAATGGATAGGTTTGATCTTCTTGCAGTCCATGGGACTCTCAAGAGTCTCCTCCAGCACCATAATTCAAAAGCATCAATTCTTCGGCGATCAGCCTTCTTTATGGTCCAGCTCTCACTTCCATACATCACTATTGGGAAAACCATAGCTTTAACTATAAGGACCTTTGTTGGCAAGGTGATGTCTCTGCTTTACTTTATGCTATTTGTAGGATTAGCAGCATTTGACTGACGCATATAAGAAGGTGTAGCCAGCAAGGGAAAAAGAAAAAAACAGTAAATAAAGTTGCAGAAGAACCTTCCCCCTCCCAAGACTTACTGAGAAAATTTTGATTCCAGCATCAGTGACATATGAGATGTTGCTCTTTCACTCAGTTCGCCACACCTCCTTGAAGCTTGGCTAATATTAACCACAATTGATTTGACACCACTCTTAAATACTAATTCCCACTGAAGGGCGTAATGGTGTTTATGACCTGATGCATTTCATTGCAAACAAACTGTTCTCACATATCACCCATGATCTGGCTGGTGAGTAAAGAAGATTGCCTCCTTTGGGGCAGATTACATCACACACAAATTCAACAAACTGTGCAAGATGAAAAAGAGGTCATAAACATAAAAACACCAGAGCCCAGCTGGTCAAATGAATCAAAACGCCTGAGAAGCATGGCATTGCTGTGTATCTTCAGTGACTAGAAAAGCATCTTAATCATAGAATTGAGAATTAGATCACACCGTCAGTTGCATTCATGCACATTTTCAATAAAGCATTTTGGTTATCCTGGATTTACATCCATTTAACAACGCAATTGTATATAAAGGTGATTGCGCAGATTGAGGATAGTAAGACAGCAACCCTAATCCTATTCAAAACAGTGTTTGCTTGATCAAACAAATTACTTGAAATGTACAGACTAATTACCCCCTAAGTTGGTGGAATTTCTGCTGGTTTGTTTTGTTTTTTTAAATTCAGTAGTGCTACTTTCATATCAGCTGTGTATTGGATTTAAACAAAAACCATCAGCATCTGAACAACGTCGCAGACGGTTATCATCATTTATGGTGGGTTCCAGTCAATTTGTCAAGGATGACTTGATTCCATGTTAATGATATTATGTTCCTCTCCCCGTTTTTTACCCTTGCCACACACGATGCACAATTTTTTATCGTCAGAATTATTATTATTGCTCTAATTCCAAGCATATGATTTCACATCAATGAATGAACAAATTGAAAGCCAGAAAGAGAGAGGTGCAACATTATCAATACAGCAGTTCCTGCATCACTTTCAGTTGCGGGCTACAATTACTTTTATAAATGAGGCCATTTAAATTCTTATAGATTGTGGACTGAACTTCATATGACCACACTTCTTTCCCTCGTAGGTACGGTACTTATTAGGGAAACATAAAAGGAAGATCACAGGGAAGTGAAGTTACAGTCTGCCATACCCCCTAGTGGAAAAGTATTTGAGAAGCAAGCGCTGCTGGTGGCATAGTCAGCAACAAAGCATGGAACTGATGGCAGAAGGAAACAGTTTTGTGGCTCTGAAAGCATGCCTAAGAAGTTCAAAACTATATGTAAAGGAGGAGAGGGTTCCTGTGCCTTTCAGAGTTGTATAGAAAGCATTTCCTCTTCCCTGAAACATACCCTTGTTCTACATAACTGTTAGATACTGGCATCTTGTCCTCCTTTGCAGCTGGTCACTCTATTCACAATGTGCTAAAGCACTGAGGTACAGTGATCAAATCAATGTACTTCTGGCTGAAGCCAGTCTCCTGTCGGTCCTGAGGATTGAGTCCCTAAGAAACACGGGACAAAACAATGCACTTCGATAATTATTTATTTCTGGAACACTAAGCGATGGAGCTTGAACAATTTAAGTGGTATACATTTAGGAAAACACACCAAAATAATTTGGTCTATGATGTGTTTTGGCTTTTGGGTGCGATGCCGTTGAATGAGTGTGATGTTGCATTTTTATTTTGAGAGCTATCCACCGGCCACATTTCGGCAGCACCAATACATCTGTGCCAACATTGGGCATGATCCGCTTGATGCTTTCTGCATGGCAGAAGGGGGCTGCTGGCTCACAGTCCCCAAACAAGCACAGCTGAGAGGCGGCAGGAGAGGAAGGTTTGTGGAAGGGAGATCCTGTATACAGAACAGAGCACACAGGAAAGGGAAATAAGGATGCAATGACTGACTGAAGGATAACCTTATATTTTTAGCTTAAAATGAATCGCAAGAGCAGACGGTAGTTTAGAATATGGTGGGTGTCTAGGAGCACACATTTAGCAGATAACAAAGGAGTCAAAACTAGATAATTTAGATGAGATTGTGGCTATCATAATAATTTATTTTACCAAATTCAGAAAATGGGATGAGTACCCAGACAGACCTTAATTTGGACTTGCACTTTAATTGGCTTGTATCCAGGTCACCAACACACAATGTTCCTTCCCTTCATTACCCCATTCCCTTCTTCCAAATTAACACGATGACAAGTCAGGGGTGGCAGCAAGTTCTTCCTCTGTTCCTCACCCCTTCCCTCATTCGTCCCCCCCCCCAATCTTTCCAGTGCTCATAGTGCCATGGTAGCCCATTCTAGGTGCAGGAAATCCTGCAGAAACATGTTCTCCAGGGCTGCTTGCAGCTAGGACACTACTAGATTCTAGCATTCTAGATGAAGAAGAGTTTGAATTTGATATCCCGCTTTATCACTACCCTAAGGAGTCTCATCAAGCGGCTAACATTCTCCTTTCCCTTCCTCCCCCACAACAAACAGTCTGCGAGGTGAGTGGGGCTGAGAGAATTCAAAGAAATGTGACTAGCCCAAGGTCACCCACCGATACCCAACGATAGTTTTAAGGTAAAACGTTTAAGTACAGAAATAATGTAGTTTCAAATATGCAGTGATATAGTATAAAGGTATATTATATAGAATCAGAATAAAGAATAAAGAATCAAATAGGGCCGACACTACTGAGTCGTACATCTGATTCACACTCCGGATACTCCTTTTCGGCCCTATTTGATTCTTTATTCTTTATTCTGATTCTATATAATATGGACTCCTTTTGACTGCCATTGAGACTTGTACAAAATAATTGTTGTGTACTGGTATTTTATGTACCTTTATACTATATCACTGCATATTTGAAACTACATTATTTCTGTACTTAAACGTTTTACCTTAAAACTATCGTACTTACACGTTGTGTTTAAATTTACTATTAGCTTCAAACTGTTATTCTTAGCAGAATATACACGTTTTTCTTTTCAACTCTCGAGTAGGAATTATTCCTTATATTGAAACTTGTGGCCTGAGCTCTTGGTATATCCTTTTTAGTGTATTTTCAACAAGAACTCCAAGGTCACCCACCAGCTGCATGTGGAGGAGTGGATACGTGAACCTGGTTCACCAGATTACGAGACTACTGCTCTTAACCACTATAACACACTGGCTCCCAGTATGCTAGAAGATGGGCAGGGAGCAGAGGATGAGAAAAGCAGAAGAGCCTACTACTTTTCTCCCACCACCAAGTGTTTGTAAGGAACTATTACAAGAAGTGAGTGGAAATCAAGGTGGAAGAAGAAATTCCTCATCACACATACAAGCTTGACTTCACCTTGTGGAGGTTTCCATAAATAATTTTGAATGAGCACATATGGAAATAGATAACATCAATACAGAGGCCATAAATAATGCCTGGGGTTTAAAATTGTGCAGTGTGGAATGTGTCTTTCAGTGAGGTCGAATTCTTTCACTAATACCTGCTCCCATTCTTAAAGGTAAAGGTAAAGGGACCCCTGAGCATTAGGTCCAGTCGTGGCCGACTCTGGGGTTGTGGCGCTCATCTCGCTTTATTGGCCGAGAGAGCCGGCATACGGCTTCCGGGTGATGTGGCCAGCATGACTAAGCCACTTCTGGCGAACCAGAGCAGCGCACGGAAACGCCATTTACCTTCCCGCCGGAGTGGTACCTATCTATCTACTTGCACTTGACATGCTTTCAAACTGCTAGGTTGGCAGGAGCAGGGACCGAGCAATGGGAGCTCACCCCGTCGCAGGGATTCGAACCACCGACCTTCTGATCGGCAAGTCCTAGGCTCTGTGGTTTAACTCACAGCGCCATCCGCGTCCCTCCGCTCCCATTCTGACTCCCAGGTTAAACTTAAAAGCCTGCTCAGGCTGTACTTGGTCCTCTAAATGAAGTGAGGAAGAAAGTGGACCTCAGGGTCAAAAGTCAGACAAATCTCAAACTATCACAAGGTACCATGTTGCTCATATAAATGGGGGATCTCCTGCTTTAAGTCATGCATACTGGGGGTAGCGCCTTAATTCCACACAAAGGCTCATGAGGTCTGAACTGGCAATGACTGGAAATGAAATCTTGCCTTTATATAGGATAGCTTGAAGAAGATGCTGCAGCAAGTGGGCCATTTCCATGTTAGGGATCATTGGGGAAAGGGATTGAACATAAAGCTGCCAATTTTATAATGCCATTGTGTGTGACCTCACTAGTTCTGGTCGTTTCACCTTCAGACAGTGCTGGAAAACGTTCAGAAAAGGGCAGTCAACATGATAAAGGGGTGTGGCAACTCCCCAGTGTGAAACATGAGGTGGCTATCATGACACAGTAGATCTATTACATCTTTTCATGGAGAAATTCCAGCTACAAGTGTAGAAATTAGAAAAGACTAATCTGTTAGATGCTAAACAGCAGCCATCTTCTAACCTTGCTTCATTCAGTGACAGGCCCTCAGGACAGTAAGTCTGAATTAATTACCAATCTTCCTTATATCTGAGATATCACTTGTTTGGGGACTTTGATATATGTTTTACAGATGTAAATGAAATTCTCCTGCAGGATAATTACCCTTCACTGGTTCAACCTTCCTTTGAAGGGGTAACCAAGATATCCTGTTAGTTCTGTTAGAATTCTAATTCTGTATATGAAATTAAGTTTTAAGATCTACATAGTAATTGGATTTTAGCTCCCGAGGAAATCTATTTTTCTACTCACATGTTTTGGAAAGTCAGTTACTTTTTCAAAGAGTGGGTCATTGTTTAGAAGATGAGGGATAAGGAAGTTGGAGAACACAGATATTTAGTTCTTGATGAATTTATTTTGGATATATGGAAAAGGCAGGAATGGTATGGAAAAGGCTGGTTTCAAGAAGAGACGTAGATTTACAGGTCAGAAACTATGCAAACTTCACTTGAACCTTGGTATATCAAATAAGTAATTCCTTGCAATTAAGACTGACTAAACTGCTATTTATTTTTAAGTACCTGCAAATCTTTCCTTTGCCCCTTATTTTCCTTCTTTCTGAAATATTTCTGGGTTCTGTTTTTGTTTTTCCAATTGGGTTTTGCTTTCCCTGTGTTCATAAAACAACCACCGGACACACTACTAAAATGTACTTTTATATTACAGGTTTGGGTTCTTTACTGTTTTAATAAGAAGCTGGTGGCAGTTCTGTAAAAGTTTATAAGGTTACATAATCTCAAGTTTTGCTCACTCGGAAGTTTTGTTCTGTAACCTATCATAGCTAGGCAATGGCGCAGTGTCAAATTTTGAAGTGCAGGAATTAATAATGGCAGCCCTCACAGCTGTGCCCCAAGAACAGTCCAAAAATGCAGAAAGATGTTTTTGACTCAGGAGACCTGGGCTTGCCTCCCAATTAACCATGTGGCATGAATACAATCCTGTGCAGTTACCTGGCAGGAAGCAGTGCTGCTTTTACAAGTGTTTGACTTGTAAAACTCATTGATAAAAGATTCTTAAGTCAGCTCAGATGCAACTTTTAGCTTCAAACTAGAAATGCAGACAATATTGCAAAGAAGGGTTACCAACTAAATTGCCAGCATAGAGTAGATGCACCACCAAAGAAAAGGAAAGTATTCAGGCTCTCAAATTCTCTTACTTCCTGTATCACCATCTGTGGCAATAATAAAAACCTCATTATCAATTCATTGATTTGCCAGAGCAAAGAGAGTCCACCAACTGGTCTGGAGATTTGGCAGATGATGCCATAACTTCTGGTCTGAAAAAATGAGAGCTGTGCTCCCCTCCCCTCCCAAAAAAACCTCCTGCTCACCTACAATTAGCCAGGTACTGCATGCACCTGGAGAGAGGAGACAGCCTTATTCTGAAAGACATTGCATCTGTCTGGGCTGAACACAAACACCAAATAGCTGCACATTAAAAAGTAACTGCAGCATACCCAAATTGTGCAAGATTTGGCTTAGATTCAACTAGGATTACCAAGCGAATTTGCATGCTGAGTTAAATATACCTATTTCACACCGTTCTGAATCCAAGCTACTCATAATTTCCTTAGATGTTCACCTTTACAACCAACACATGCCTTGTGTCATAACCTATCAGCATGATGAAGTGGAAACACCAAGTTTCACAGCAGTGTTTAGGTTCTGGATGAGTAGGTTTGATTAAATGGCTGATTGGGTTTTTCAGGTGGTACTGTATCAATATAACGGGAGGAAACAAAGAAAAACCACCACCAAAGGCTTTAGCCTTCCATTTAGCAAAACTACTGCTGACATGCCAATTCAGGTACATACAGCTCTATCACATACGATCAGGAATGGGAAAGGAACTGAAGTGTAAGCTCCTTTGCCCTGTTAGTCACTAAGACCAAATCAGAGTTCCCAAACTTAGGTCTCCAGCTGTTTTTGGACTACAACTCCCATCATCCCTAGCTAGCAGGACCAGTGGTTAGGGATGGTGGGAATTGTAGTCCAAAAGCAGCTGGAAACCCTAGTCTGGGAAACCCTGGACCAAATGGATCATTTCTATATGGCTTCTCACCCATTTCCTAAATGCATCTACTTAAATGAAACCACCTGCAATTTAAATGGGAAATCCAAGTTAGCACTTCTTAGGGTATGGTTATTTGTGACTTGTTTTAGTACTCTTCATAACAGGTGAGTTCTGTGAGACAGGACTCAGGAGATGCAGAAGAGGAGGGCTATAACCTGGTTTTTCAGCCAGTAAAATACACTTTGTTATCACTGGTTTTAAATTTGACTTCTTCCTAGCTGCTGATGTGATTTCTCTCAGAAATTCTGCACTTGAGGAAGTAAAATATGTTTCTGCAGAAGTGCTGTGCAACCATCACTACAAGTCAATTTAGAACTCTTGGTAAAAAATACCCATTCCCCAAAGATATGCTGGGATAGCTCAGTCAGTAAAGCATGATACTCTTAATCTCAGTGTCACAGGTTTGAATCCCATGTGGGGCAAAAAGATTCCTGCATTACAAGGGGTTGGACTAGATGACCTTTGTGGCCCCTTCTAGGATTCTTGGATTCTATGACTGCCCATGACTGTTGGCTCAATTCTGAATCGAGCTAAGGGGACTTCACATGACACTATAAGAGCCAGTGTGGTGTAGTGGTTTAGAGAGGTAGTCTCGTAATCTGGGGAACCGGGTTTGCATCTCCGCTCCTCCACCTGCAGCTGCTGGGTGACCTTGGGCCAGTCACACTTCTTTGAAGTCTCTCAGCCCCACTTACCTCACAGAGTGTTTGTTGTGGGGGAGGAAGGGAAAGGAGAATGTTAGCCGCTTTGAGACTCCTTAAAGGGAGTGAAAAGGCGGGATATCAAATCCAAAATATGCCTGGATTCACATTAGCATTTCAAGATGAACCTCATCAATGCTGAAAAACTAAAGATTTCTGAAAAGTTACCTGAAAAAGGACCAGATGAAGACATTTTGTTGCCTCAGACAGAACAGCCAAAGCCACCCCCAGATTGGCGGACTTATTTTGGCACCTGAGGCAAAAACTCCCACAAGCATCTCTCTCTCGCGCGCGCAGTAAAAATGCAAAAATTATATATGAAATAACTGACATCCCAAATGAGCTGCCTT
The DNA here is from genome assembly GCF_027172205.1 of Podarcis raffonei. Classification (NCBI taxonomy): domain Eukaryota; kingdom Metazoa; phylum Chordata; class Lepidosauria; order Squamata; family Lacertidae; genus Podarcis; species Podarcis raffonei. Next base: position 13,747,990 of record NC_070613.1, read on the forward strand.
AGGCTTCCCCTTGTCTAAGGATTCCTTCCCAGACCAGATGATGAGAGGCAGAGAGTGGACAGAGCTGGGTGTGCCATGCAGCTTTTCATCCCCAGAGCTACCTTGCTGCCCTCAGGTGCACTGAAAGATACTGTCTCTTTGCCTGTGTTTAAGGAAGATTCAGCTGCCAGTCTGGTCAGCGTCTATATTTGGAAGTGGGGAGAGGAGTCGTCTTGCCCTTCGTCTTGGGTAGCAAAGCATCTTTGACCAATACTGCTGGTAAGCCCTGTTTTCAAGTTGTAGATACAGGCTTTACTTGAACATTCACTGAACTCCGATGCCTTGGGTTGTTATTATTATTATTATTATTATTATTATTATTATTATTATTATTATTATATTTATTATTATTATTATTGGTTTGTCTCATATATTTCAATTTACTCTACTATTATGCTTTAGGATACAGAATAGAATTCCCAGTTAAAATAAACCCGTGGGAAGTAAGGTCTAGCAAACCACAAATAGATTTATTTTTTTAAAGGAAACAGATTTACTTCAGGTTGGTTTGCTATATAGAAGTTCATTATATGATAATTAAGAGAGGAGAAACTCTCAGAGGAAAGACATTGGTGTGTGTTCACATTACCCCCTTAAAACACAGTGAAGTTTTTTTCCCCATCATTACGTTTCACAGCTCTTTCCCACCTATCTGTTCACACCAGCACAGCTTCCTTCATTTCTGCTCGTGTGTTTGCACCAGGGGGCACTGTTGGGGGAAGTACGTCTTTGCCTTGTGCCAAGGAATGCACAACTTGGCTCCTTAATTAAGGAACTAAAATCCCCCTAGAGGGGTAATAGGGATACTACATTACAAAAATGACTGGAGTACGTAAATTCCAAGCAGAACTGGACAGAACACTCGCTCTCTTGGGAAACTTGAAAGATGAATACAATGTTATGTCTACAAAGGTATCACTACTACACTGGTCAGTAAACAACAGTTTTGAGCCTGATAAGGACTTGAAACAGGAAGCCTATTTAACTGAACAAATAAATGAAACTGAAAGTGCAGAAATGATGGAGCAAGGTGATGTTTTTGAAGAAAATGAAGGAGAAGCAGGAGATGTGCAGGAGTTAAAGGAGAGTTACAATATGAGGCCTGACATGATGATAAAAAAGGACAATAAAAATTGGATGTGGAAAGCCTGGTCTGAATGGGAGCCTGGAAAATGGAGAGATCTCCCTTGGAGGAGATCTGAAGACCTGAGGATTACAAATCTGCGGAAGGTGAAAGCTGGAGCCTTGGGGACATCTGGATCTGTAAGAAATTTGAAACAAGAGTTGGAGCCCCCCATAGGCTTTGCTTTTAAGTATGGAAGACTGGCTGGAAGCAACAAGAATTCTGCTGGTCCGGAGCCCCTCCGAGACTTGGGGTTTAACATTAAGGACCATCAAAGAGACCGGCAGAGAGGAACTGAGAGAGATAAAAGGGCCTCAGATGTGAGGTCTCCAGGCTAAATAAATAACATAAAGACTGATGGACATTGGTCGGGGACTGGAACCGGGAAAAGGGTGGGTGGAGGTTGGGAATCCAAAGGGCACATAAGGATAATTTGTTTTCTTTTTTTATTTTTAATTAGTGGTAAGGAAACTGGGTAAATCGTGGAAGGGAAATGATGGTCGACTTTAGGAAAAAGGTTTAAGAACAGCTAATGAGGTATAAGTATTGATGTGTGTTTTTAATAAGGTAAAATTGGTTTCTTCTTTTTTAAATTAATTGAAAATAAGATTGTTAAAAATAAATGGAGGAAATGGAAAAAAGAAGCAAAGTAAAAAATGGTATGTTAGAATAAATGTATAAGTTAAGGTAAAGAAATAAGTTAAGGACTTGCTGAACTGACAATTTAAATTGGAATACAAGAAGGGGAGGTGTGAGGAAGTCTGAGAAATAAGGTTAAGAACAATAAGTATTAGTAACTTTATGTGTTTTTTCTATTTTTCTTTTGTTGTTTAATTTTGTTATGTATTTTTGTATTTTTTCTTTGTTCTGTTTATTTTTTGTTTTTGTTTGTTTCTTGAAAATGCTAATAAATATTTAATTAAAAAAAAAAAAGGAATGCACAACTTGGCTAGAGGTTAATTGGGAATGGCTCCAATTGGTGTGAAGCTAGTTTAAGAAACAACACATCAAGCACTAGTATTTTGTGTCAAAGGTTTAGGAAACCTATATGGTTAGGATAATGTCATGTAAACAAGGATTAAAAACCCAGCACTGGAAACGCAGTAAACGAGAGTGTGAACACAGCAGTTGTCGTAAAACACATTTGTGGTAGAAACAACGGCACATGGACTAACAGAATGCCTATTGATGTTGCCACCCACTTTCATCTCCTACGATATTGGTCCAGCAATCAATCACCAGAGGCCACAGACACTCGTAATTGGATTATAAAATCAAACTTATCATTTTGTGTCTGCTTGCATAATTATTCTGGCGCTTTAATATTCTTTTAATGATCCCTAATGATGTAATGCAAAATAATGGAATTTGTTTCACAGCTACATAACCATTAACAAAACAGATTAACCATAACTAGTACTTTCATAAAAGATCAAGAAGGCAGCCAGAACAACAAGCTGAAATGCCTCCAAGCTGAAATGCCCAAACCCTTGTTTTCATCATCTTGTCTTAGCAATTCTGTACTCCGCATGTCGAATGCCACATGTGCTACAGAAACAGTTTGGATAACTTAAGTATAATCACGGGTAGCATGAGAATCCCTAGTGCAGGAGGAGGTTTGGGTACATCAGGTTTGGGTACACCCTTTAACCTGCCCTGCCTGATTCTCACTGCGAGAAGCAAAGCCACAGGGAACCAGGCAGAGGGCCTTCTCGGTAGTGGCGCCCGCCCTGTGGAACGCCCTCCCATCAGATGTCAAAGAGATAAACAACTACCTGACATTTAGAAGACATCTGAAGGCAGCCCTGTTCAGGGAAGTTTTTAATGTGTGACATTTTAATGTATTTTTGTTGGAAGCCGCCCAGAGTGGCTGGGGAAACCCAGCCAGATGGGTGGGGTACAAATATATTATTATTATTATTATTATTATTATTATTATTATTATTATTCCACCACTCCACCACCAGGGAAGCTCTGCCACTGAGAAGTATAGTAATGCACCTACTCAAATGGTGGGCATGAGCTACTTCAGCAGAAACCCCCAAAACAGAGCCTAAAACAGAGCTAGCGCAGAACCCAACAGATCCAGCGCAGACCCTGTGCATACTGTTGAAAAATCCAAAAGAAACAATCCCTCACTGCCTTGGGGTTACAAATCTGATTCCCACCATCACTGCCTCGCTCTTGCTAAAATAGTGCTGTTTGCAATGCACACACACACACACACACACACACACACACACATCCCACTTTGCACACCCCGGAGGCTGTAATGGCAGCACATTTATCAGCTTTATAAAACTGTATTTAATATGGAGGTCATGCACAAGGCTGTACAATTGTTTTCATCAGCTGTAACAAAGAAGAGGAAAGAAAGAGGCCACTGTGGACAAATGCTGCCGGCAGAAACGGTGGCTGGCCTTTGTTTATTTATTGATCTATTTATTTATTAAAACTTTTAAAAATATAACAATCTCCCCACCACCACCAAGCTGTCTCTTAAACTCATCCCCCTTCCGTCTTGTTCTCATGCAAAACGGGCAGAAATAGACTTCTTCCTCTTTGTCCCTTGCCTAGCTAGCCTCATCCACAATGGCTGAAGCCAAACCTGCAAGTGACCTGCTTCTTCTGACATTGGCATAGCATTTGTTCAGGGATGCAGTTTTTATTTTCAACAGCTGTTCTTCTTATATATCTGCCCCATCACTCCCCCCAACCACTAAGTGTTTTGTTTTGTTTTATTTTTTAAAAAATACAGTACGCTCATTTTTTGTGCCTAATCTCCCCTCCCTCAAAAATAAATGCTATTTAGGAAAGCGAAACATACCCTTCCAACCCAGTGCTGCCTGCAATACTGCTGGGTTTATATAGAATGATCCATTTTTTAAAAACGGGAAACGTTTGTTCTAGACACTGGAGAGGGGAATAAAGGCGCACATGTGGACATTTTCTGTATACATGTGCCCAGAATGGGGAAAGGTAGCATGGCAGTGATTGAGAGGAGAGACAAAACTAACAAGTTTGTCCAGTGGCAGACTAGATATGAAGATCTATGAGGGATAAAACAGAAAATACAGAAGCTAGTGTGCCAATCCTGCACACAGAAAAATCTGCTTGGGCACAGCCTCAGTTCCAGTACTGACACTCTATTGCACTTCTACACACACACAAACACAGATGACATGACTTCCAATGATGTGTGGGGAGGGAACATACTCCCTGCTAGATGCATGTTCTTAGCTCCTATGGCAGTGATGGCCAAACTTGGCCCTCCAGCTGTTTGGGGACTACAACTCCCATCATCCCTAGCTAACAGGACCAGTGGTCAGGGATGATGAGAATTGTAGTCCTGAAACAGCTGGAGGGCCGAAGGTTGGGGATGCCTGGTTTAGAGTGCAGGTGAATCACCTGTACTTGTCCATTTACTTGACATAAAAGAACCAAAAAATCTCAAAGCAGTTTACAACACATTAGAACGTTTCATAAAAACAACCCAGAGTAAAATAAATTCATGCTACAAGAAAAATATTTCAGGTCCTTCTTCTAAGTGACATTTCGCTTCACTCTTATTTATTTATCTACTTAATTTATATTTAGCAGTCTCTCTTCTACAATCAGAGTCACAGGGCTGGAAGAGGGTGGTCCTTGAGAGACAATTCAGGCTGAACTTTAAAATGAAAACTTCACTGTAATTCTCATGACTAATAGCTGTTGATAGTCCTATCCTCTGTGAATTCGTCTTAACCTTTTTTTAAAAAAAACAGATCATGGCAGTAAATTCTAAGGGTTAATTAGGCATTGTATGAAGACGTACCTTGTTTTCTATAACCTGAGCCTACTGCCAACCAATTTATTGGGTCTCCCCCCCCCCTATTACGAAAAGGGGAGTAAAGCAGATATCAGCAATGTACCTTAAAACAATTCAGAACCATTGCATTATTGTGGCTGAGGATGGAGGTTAGTGTTGAAGCAATCTAGGAATTAAGATGAGATTAATAGAAGGGCTGGACTTTGTGCACATACTTGATATCAGCAAAGGCCGTCATCTGCAGTTTCAGCTGGGCAGCAACTTGCTTTATTAACTCCAGACCCTTTTCCTCGCTCAGAGGGCTGTTGAAAGAAAGCAAGAATATGCAGCATTACGAAAAATGGAACTCATCAATACTTGAGAGGCTAAAAGCCCCAAAAGAGTTATCACCTTGGAACGGTTAGGTGGTTCGAAGCCAACGCTTAACTGTATTCCTGTCACATAGCAATTGCGATATCGAGGGAAATGGGATCAGGTGCTTCCTCAGGCATGATGAATCACCTGAATTTTCCAGCAATAAGACAAACAATAAGGTGTAAATGGAATTGTTAGGAAGTGTAATGGGCCCAATGATGCAGCGACCAGTTCATCTTGGTCCTCAATGGAAAGGAAAAAAAAGTGGGAGGGAGGAAGAGAGCCAGATGAGGTTGGAAACAAACAAATGAATGTCAAATTACAGGACTCTATGAAGTGGTCGCGGGAAGACATTTCTTCTTCAATTCATTTGCTTCTGAAATGAATTCGTGCCCAGCCAAAGGAGGAACAAACATTATAATATTCAAGAACAAACAATAGTGCTAACTACACTGTCCTGAAGAGTGGCTGAGGGTATGGAAGTTAATTTTCCTCTGTGTGTGTGTGTGTGTGTGTGGTGCTCAAAAAACGTGTCTTTGAGTCTTCTAGTCTTCCTCAACATCATGCTTTATAATTATATTTTTAATTGGAAACCAGGCAAAGGGTCTTCTCGGCAGTGGCACCCTCCCTGTGGAACATCCTGCCATCAGATGTCAAGGAGATACTGCGCAACTTTTAGAAGACATCTGAAGGCAGCCCTGTATCGGGAAGTTTTTAATGTTTGGTGTTTTATTAAGTTTTTATACATACTGTAAGCTGCCCAGGCAGGCAGGGTATTATTATTACTATTATTGATAGCAATACTTTGCTACCATCATTTGAGAAACAGATTTAGCTGCAAATCAAGATTATAAAGTTACAGGTTTGGTCAGTATCAGCACAGATATCTTCAGTGAATGCTGTTAGTCACTGACTTTGCTGGCATACACCAGTTTAGCTTCCAGCAAGTGGCAACATATACCAGAAAATAGTGACATTCATAAATTTTGTTTGGGATTGTCAATATTCACCTGACTCACACACTGTATTTACCTCCATCTATTTATTTACACAACACACACACACACACACACACACACACACACACGTGTACTTTCAAATGCAGGGCTGGCTGTATTAGTAAATAATCAGTTTTATTTTATTTTAAAAAATCCTGCAAAATAATAATAATTAAAGTCAAGAAAGCTACTTTGTATGACTCCTTCAGTTGCAATATTATTGCGCTTCCCAAAATTAACATAAAGCAGTCCTTAGGAAATTTATACTTTATAACTTTATCCCATGTATGGCATCAGACTACTTAAAAATTCAGTGTAGCGGTATTAAGAGTTATATCTGAATTTCATAATACGTTGAAATAGAATGCCACAAAGAAAACAAACAGCACTCGTAGATATCACTCAAGTAAATAACCCATTGGGAGAGCTGGGGTCGAAATAAAACACACAAACACCCGAACATACCAGCCCATCCAGGTTCTTATTTTTAATTACTGCAATACAAAGTATTTCCCACATCACCACCAACCTATTATTAGAAAGCAACATGGATTTTAAATCAGTAGTGTGATGTACAAGTTGCATATTATGCTGAGGAGCACTGCTCTTCACATTTTGTTTAAAGTACCTTTGAATGAACGTGTGCAGTACTCTGAGGGAATATCTACCGATATAATAGCTTCTTTAGACCCCAGCTAGGAAAGTAATATATCTTAATTTCTTCCAAACCTCATGCATCCACTCCCCAAAAAATAATTCAAGGGACACTGTGCCATAGGTGGCACTCCCTCTAGGCTAGTATTTAAATATATGGTTTTTCCAGACGTGTAATACAATGATGTTTCTGTTTTTTTGTTTTTGAAAAGGGTTATTTGAGTATTTCCACAGGGAGGGGAAATGCTGTACCTAGGTTATTCATTAAAAAGTCACCCTTGAATTTCAAGACTAGGTACTGGGGTAGAACTCTTGATTCTTCACAAGTCGCAATGAAAGCAGGGCTGTCACAGGAACTCGGGGGCTTGTGTGTTAATTAGATCCTTCACTCCTGAGGACAGTGGTTCAAATGTGTGTGAGACAAGAGGTGTCAGAAAGTTTCTCTCCCTCTCTCTCTTTTTAACACTGTAATATTATTTTTGCCCAGAGGTGCAAGAAAAGTCATACAATACGTTGCTGGCATTTCCTTCCTATCATTTGTACGCATAAAACTGTAATATCTCTGCAGGCTACAAAATCAAAACTGAATGTCAAAGCGAGTTGCAAAAGCAACCGTACCAAGGCTGATCAGAGCATTTCGGTGCTAATATCCAGCAGCGTTACAAACACCCTCAGGAAGGCGAGAGGCAGAAATGAACACAATATTGTCATTACACTAGCCTTAATTACTTTTCTGGAACACAGGTAAGCCCAAATTAAACAACCACACACATATACTCTCTCTCATTGCAAAAACCGACACAAGAGAGACAACTGTCGCAGTCTTCCAGTGATGGGCAGAAAACCTCAGAAACAATTCTGTTGCGTTTAGTAACGAAACAGAAATAAAATCCTCATTATGTGTTTTTATTGTGGCAGTGTCTAGGGGGTCCTGTTGGGGGCTCTTGCTATTGGTGTTACTGCCTCAACTGTTTACAATGCTTTAAACGTTTTTAAACGGCTTTTAATCTATGGGTTTTTAAATTTGGGTGTTTTCTTTTCTTTTAAGGTGTAGAATGTGCCTTGGAAGAGAGGGAGAGTAACAGGGGGGAGCAAGGGTAGGCAAGCAAAGTCGTTCAGAGTAGGGAAAAGTTGGTGACTGTGCCATGTGCCTGACGCGCAGCGTAAATTAATAATGCAGAGTTTTAAAGAATAAAAGCTTTACTGAGTTAAAATAAACTTCTTCATAAACAACATGGTTCCAAACAGTTTGACTGAGATTACATACTGACTCTGTTCACAGCTGAGGCAAACAGACTCTCACGAAATCTTACAGAGAGCACAAAAGAAAAACTGGCTGGCTAAGTCACATGTCAGAGTGACTCAACACTTAGCAGTTAGGCCTGAATAACTTTAGTAGGCCCAAATGACTGTGCAGTCCCAGCACTTCCCAGCCTGCTTTGCTGCTTCTGCTCTCATGTGTCTTTGTCACATGACAGTGCCTACCTGTGCTCCAACCTGGCGAATTTTGGGTCAGCCAGTCCTCAGTTCTGCAGCTGTCGTTGTCGAATGCCAAGTCAGCTCTTAGTAAGACCTTCCTCACCCATAATCTGATTGTGGATGAGGAGACTGATCTGGTCTGTATAACCGAGATCTGGGTGGATGAGCAGAGTGGGTTGGTCTCAACCAGCTGTGCCAACCTGGGTACTCAGTGCAGCATCAGGGCAGACTTAAGGGTAGGGAGGTGGAGTTGCTGAGATGTATAGAGATTCATTCTCTCTCTCTCTCTCTCTCTCTCTCTCTCTCTCTCTCTCGGCTCTCTGTCCAGTTGTGGGAGGTCTAGAGTGAGTGTTCCTGGCATTGGGCAATTGGGACAGATTACGGATTCTCTTGGTTTACCGCCCATCTTGCTGCTCAGTAGTCTTCCTGCCTGAGCTGACAGAGTTGGTCTCAAGAGTCGGTGTTGAGGACTCCCAGGCTGCTAGTTTGGGGAGACGTCAGCATCCACGTGTATGTGAGCAATTCAAACTGATCTTCTTGGAAATTTCCATCTGTACTTTTACAGCTGCACTGAAATACTCTCAAACTCAGCAACAACAGCATACGAGTCATATGCATCTGCTCTTTCATTCACACACAAAAGATTTAATGAAACAACTTATCAGGCAACCATGCGTTTCCTCCACACTCCAAAACCTCAGAGTCTGGGTGAGCAGACATTATATTTTTATTCTCAGACTTTATATTTTCAAAATATAAGAGCTGTCTTCTACCAGTCCATTACCCTGGAATTCATCAGCCATTGTGCTTCTTAATCCGTCAATGTATTTAAATCCACGTGGAATTTTAAATCCTCCACATACCCTTGGGGTAACTCACTGGGCACTTATTCATGCTCTGAGAAGTAGCCTTTCATACATGATGACTCTCTCTCTCTCTCTTATCATTAAGTACCAGTCTGTAAGTCATAACAAAACTTTGCCCTTTGTGGAAATTTACTTTCCCCAAAACAAAAACAACAATATGTTTTGCCAAGAAGTGAACTTGGAGAGAACAGACTTAGTGGGATTTCCCTAGGTGCAATCGGCAGACTTGTTTTACTCAATATTTGCTTTTGCGAGATCTCTCTTCAAGCAAATGCCACTGTACAAGCCATTGTTGAGAGCTAATTTGGAATGTTTTCTACTTTGGGCCATACTTGCTTTGCAAAGGAAGAATGAAGCGTAAAGTTGAGCAGCCAACCACAGTGAGACTCCCTTCCTCACTTGCATTGTGTTACTCTTTCTGGTATATGTCAAACATGTCAAGGCTCACGCACAAATTGGGTTGGACCCAATGCCCGGGATTTGAACCTGAAACCTTTTGCATGCAAAACACAATTTCTAGCACTGAACGACAGCCCCACATCTCCCCATATACAAATGGATACCTTTTGCTTGTATAGAATACAGCCTTGCGACTTGAATTCTAATTAAATCTTGAATCATTTAAAATTAAAATGTAGAAGAGTTATTGCATGCAGCAACCCACGTGTAAACAGGATTTGTGCTTCGTAGCCATGTTGTGGCAGGAATGGATCCTGCAGAGTTCTGTTACCTGAGAGCTCAAACAAGCCTGTGGTAATGATTATTAAGAACACTGCAATTTAACTTCATCTGGCTCCAATCCATTTCCCCCAGACTTGTTTCCTCTAAGGCTTTATTAGCTACTGAACATTCATAAGCTTACTTCTGTTTTGACAAGACAGCAAATCTCTGCTTGCCACATTTTGCGCACCTACCTTCCTTCTCTTCCTTCCCCACCACAAATAGGTGTGAAATTTAAACCTTTTAACTCAAGACAGATTCAAGTCCAGACCAATTTATAAAGCAGATGACACTTTGCAAAAATCAATTTCGGTGGTCAGACTATGAAGGTCAATGGAAATTACATATCATGAGAAAGGTAACAGGAACGTAGGAATGAAGGAGGGATCCGTTCGCAGGGGCTATTATGGAAATGTGACACCAAATAAGGCTTTAGTAGGGGGTGGGTCTCATTTCAAATACATGCTGGCTCCACCTACAACAGAGGCAATAAGAGAGTGCTTCCTTATCAGAATTTGCCTTTGCCTGTGAGTTATACAACACTTCCGCAGTGTTTCCATATTAAATGGAAAACATTCATACATTTTGTTGTTGTTTAGTCGTGTCCAACTCTTCATGACCCCATGGACCAGAGCACATCACGCACTCCTGTCTTCCACTGCCTCCCGCAGTTTGGTCAAACTCATGCTGGTAGCTTCGAGAACACTGTCCAACCATCTCGTCCTCTGTCATCCCCTTCTCCTTGTGCCCTCCATCTTTCCCAACATCAGGGTCTTTTCCAGGGAGTCTTCTCTTCTCATGAGGTGGCCAAAGTATTGGAGCCTCAGCTTCAGGATCTGTCCTTCCAGTGAGCACTCATGGCTGATTTCCTTAAGAATGGAGAGGTTTGATCTTCTTGCAGTCCATGGGACTCTCCAGAGTCTCCTCCAGCACCATAATTCAAAAGCATCAATTCTTTGGCGATCAGCCTTCTTTATGGTCCAACTCTCACTTCCATACATCACTACTGGGAAAACCATAGCTTTAACTACACGGACATTTGTTGGCAAGGTGATGTCTCTGCTTTTTAAGATGCTGTCCAGGTTTGTCATTGCTTTTCATACTCCAGCACACAGAAGTACTCTGATCATGACATCTGCTCTCAATATCCACCCTGATGCCAAATACCTTATTGTGGTGTATAGGATAATCTCATTTGTTTGCCGTTTTTGTATCCCTACTTAAATCATTGTGGGCTAAACTGTAATCGGTGATTGAAGAGGTACCTCTCCCTTTCCTTTTGAGAGCCACAAATAAGAAGATACGGGGTGGGGAGGCGGTGCTCTTTAGCTAGAAGGGAGAGGGGAATCAAGGGGTAGTAGAATTTGCAAACTTAATGAAAGGGAACTCTTCAAGCACCAACTTACGCAAAACCCCTGATTCTGCTTGTGAAAAACAAGTTGCAAGTGCGCCGACCTTCCCCCGCAATCGAGGGGGCAGGCACCAGCTGTGTGCACATGCCATTTGATGTGCTGACATTACTCGCGCATGCCACACAGTGGGCGCATGTGACATACCATGTCACACAGCATGCACGCACGTTGTGTGCACAACCACCATGGAATTTTGAGGGGCTCCAAGCCACTCCCTTGAAAATTTGGGGGGCCCTTGGCTCCCAGCCTCCTCCCCCAGTAGATGGTGCCCCTGACAAGTTGGATAACCTCATCCTCACAAGCAGAAATTTACTACCAGCAGAAGAGGAGAATAGTGTTCAGGTCAATCATGTGCACTGATCCTTAAAACATTGTTATACAGCTATCACCACTAGGAAGAAATGAAGATTGAGGGAGTTTTAACTGCCAGCTTCTTGTATCTGGGGGATCATATAGTTTGATGCCTGGTTCGCTACATGCTGCTATAGCAGAGCAGTAGTAAAGTATTAGGAAAGATTTCTTCCACAAACAAAACTTGTTTACTTTTTTTAGAACACATACAATATAGTTCTTAGTAATCCATTCCCTATTATGGATTAAAACTGATCTGCAATCTGCAAAGCAATTTATTCCAAATTAATCTCATAAGCATTGGGCACACAGGATGGTTGTTGACCATCCACAATCGAGCAGGGCGGGGGGTGGCCAAAAAAAAGAGACTCCCTGGAACCATTTGCTTCCTTTAACTTAATCTGGAGTCACCAGGCACAATGGGAAGAGGATCAGAGGCAAGAGTAAAATAAGGCTGTAGAGCACGGGTGTCAAACACAAGGCCCGCGGGCCGAATGCGGCCCGCCAGACCTCGTCATGTGGCCCGTGTAGCCGCCGCCGGCCGCCAGCCTTCACCTTTTATTCTCGCTTTTTTTTTTTGACACAAGAAAGCCGCCTCTTCAGTGCATGCGCAGCAGCCTACAAGCCAGAGAACGTCTGCCCTCTAGCGGCGCCGGCCATTCTACACAGGAAACCTCCACTTTACATGCATTCAGGAAACCTCCACTTGTTTTTATATTGAGCACATGCCATCCTGTGATGTGACAGATCTACTTGCCATTATTCTGACTATGTTTCTGCTTTCAGAGCTAGTTATTACTTACATTATTACAAAAAACAGTAATAATTGAATGCAGTGACAATAATTTATGATAATAAAGAGTGGACACATAGTCCTACAGATACAACCGGCCCTTTGAGAGTGACCAAACTGCTGATGCGGCCCCCGATGAATTTGAGTTTGACACCGCTGCTGTAGAGAGTTGTGTGCTTTGGAGCAACAAATGCATGAATAGCACTGGAAGGAAGCAGGACCATCTGCAATCTCTTAAATGTCCACGGATGCAACAGATGGTGAAAGCATTTGGAAGGGTGGGGTATGAGCTAGATAAATACACAAAAGTGGGGAAATTTGAATCAATTATTTTCGAACTTTGGGAGGTTCATTATGGGTTTGGAACCTGTAAGTCTGTAACTTCCAATTTCCCCGAAAGCTTTGCAAAGATTCTGCAAAGTGTTGAGGTTGAAGCGAATCCCATCCTTTCCCAAGAACTTCAGAAATATATGAGTTCTTCCTACTACATGCTACAGAATGAAATTCCTCTCCAATGGTTATATAAGGTTTCGTTGCTGCTTCTTTGGCTCTGTAATAGGTGTGGATTTGTGTGTGTGTGTGTGGGGGGGTTAAGTGACTTTATTTTCCCACTCGTAAAACACAGCCAGGAGTTATTTAGCCAGAAAACATCATAGCGCTAAGTAGATATCTCTGCCGATTCCTGGAAAACAAGAGATGTGTAGTCAAAGGTTTCGTAGAATCAACGTGTGACCTTCAACCTTCTTTACTTCTGCAGCCTCCTGATCATGTGCTTTCCCCCTCTGTATCAATTTTCTCTTTCCTTCTTCACCCCAGTCTTCACCCTTTCCCTCATTGACCTGTATCACCTTCCTCCAGTCTTTCTCTTTGCACTTCCTTGATCCATTTCCTTTATTGAGCTTTTGCCTTCTCCTTTCATATGCCCCTGCCTTTCCTACCCCTATTTACCAAGGCCTTTCTGCCAGTGATGCCCCTAGAATAAGTACAGATATGGGCAGTACAAGTGGAATTAGCCTGCCCACTCCAAGTTATTAATATACATTGCTGACTGAGAGGATACCTTTGGAACAAACAATGAATTGCCATTGTTGAATTTTAATATTTCAGTTTGTTGTGTTGTTACCACTCTTCCTTTCCTTAATTCCTTGTCAGGGCTGGAGTCAAACATGGGTCAGCAAGCAAGAAGCAGAGTTTGTCAGAGAAGTTATTCAAGGAAACAGCATACAGCTCAGCAACACTTCCCAGTAAGTCTTGCTCCTATAGAGCAGTTGCCAGGACTGACGGTCTCTGCCTCCAGCTCCCTCTAAGGCTCCTCCTTTCTCAGATGTTTCCCAAGCAGTCTCAAACTGTGTCTGGACAGCTCTAATATCTGTTCTGCTTGATGCATCACTCTGTTTGTCCTTGGAGAGAATCAAGGAGAGGCAGGCTCCCTGTATTATTCTGAAGGCTCTTGCTCCCACTCCTCTGCTTCATCCTCTGAGTCGGAAATGCTCTCTGTCACAGGCTCTCCCTTTTCACAAAACCCTGTTGCCCCTTCAGCATCCAACAACTCTTCCTACACTTCTCCCTCTGACCTCTCCTCAGTGTTCCACCACCAATCCCAGGGCTCTGAGCCTTCCTCCTCTGGGGTTTCCCTTGAGGGTTCCCCGGCTGCTACGTCCAACCACTCCTCATCATCCATCCAGCCAGTCCCCGACACATCAGTGGAGGCTAGTCGATTAGGGTGAGTATTTCCATCCCAATGCCGATGAGGGCCTTTACCGGTGCCAAGCTCTGAGCTTTCATTTTTTTTTTAAAAAAAAAGGCTCTAGCTCTTCTGGAAGGAAAGTTATGAAGAATAACTTATGCCACATTTAACTTGTACGCTTTTGGAATTACTATAGGGGATGGCGTAGCATCCATATCATGGACTGAGGTCAAATTCTGCAGGAAGGACCAGTGTACAGGGAAGTTATCTGTTTTGAACACTTTCCACCCAAAATAAAATGCTGAAGCAGCACCTGAGAGGATTTGCCAGACAAATGTCTATACTGAAACTGTTAACTCACCCCTAAGATTAGCACCAGTGCTTACTATGGATCAGTACAGGTCACTGAAAGGTCACTCAACAAAAAGCAGGAGTGACCTATTTGTTCTAACTACAGTGGTACCTCGGGTTAAGAACTTAATTCGTTCTGGAGGTCCGTTCTTAACCTGAAACTGTTCTTAACCTGAGACACCACTTTAGCTAATGGGGCTTCCCGCTGTTGCTGCGCTGCCGGCGCGCGATTTCTGTTCTCATCCTGAAGCAAAGTTCTTTTTTTTTTAAATAATATTTATTACTTTTAAGATTACAGAAAAGGAAAAGGAAAAGAAGAAAGACAAAAGAGAAAAACAAAAAACAAAAAACAATACAATACAATATATAAACAATACAAAACACAACCTAAACACATTAAACTAAACTAAACCCTAACCCACCTTAACCCTAAACAAAACAAAACAATAACCATTTAAAAACATACATCACACCTTTTCCATACTCTATCTTTCATTCCCTTGTTTCCTCGACTTCCTCTCACCTCCCTTTTTGTATTCCACTTCTATTAATTGTTTCAGCAAATCCTTTCCATCTTTCTCTATTTTCTGTCATATTATAAATAATATGAGAAGCAAAGTTCTTAACCCAAGATACTATTTCTGCGTTAGCAGAGTCTGTAACCTGAAGCGTCTGTAACCCAAGTTACCACTGTACTGATAAGCAGGCTGCCATTTTGACAAATCTTCAAAACTATCACAAATCACTTCTTTGGGAACTTTTGAGGAAAATATTTGTCTCTGCTCTATGACACAATTAAAATACCTGGTCTTCACAGTACAGTGAAGCAATTTCCTTGAATCAAGGCTCTGGAGCCAACAAAAACACACACACTGAGAATCCAAGTGTGAATGAATCACCTCTGACATCTTTCTAACCATACTGCTGAGTGCAATCCCCCCCGCCCCCAGTTACATCTGAAATTGCAAAGTGAAAAAGAACTCCAAGCTATTAACCTCTGTGCATGAATATGCAAGACCCCTTTTACCAACAGAGGGTTCGTTTCTGCTGAAAGGATTTTGTTCCTTTATTATAACCACTTCTGCTAATAAAATTCTGAGAAGCAGGAACCACAATGTACAGTTTCAATAAAGCCTGAGATGATTATAGGAATAAACGGTATTAAAAATAAAAAAAAAGCTTTGGACTCCAGGTATCATTTTTAGTTGTGTTCTATTGCTTTCTTTATCTCTCGCGAGCTGTGTTTTTGTTTTAAAAGAAAAAAAACATGCTTACAACTGCATAGCTTTGACATCCTTGAACTATGAAAATGTCAAGAGTGTCTATGTTACATATATTTCCATAATTCAGAGAAATTAAACCTCTACTAAATTTCAGCTGGGGAATTGGTCTTGATAATAAAGGAATAAGCTTTGCTTGCTCCAGGCCTCTATGCTGCAAACCTCTCTCTCTCTCCACTCTCTATTTAATCTTAAGGTCCTTTTCCAAACTGACACTAACTACTGAATGTAACTTAACCTTACAGCTTCTCTTCCAGCTGCCTGTGCTCTAGGCTCTACCACCACCCTTCTTTGCTTCTTTCTATCACACCGCTCCTTTCCGCATATCAGAAAGAGCAACCGGACCACGACAGACCACTTGGCCCCATAATCTACTCTGTTATCATCTCCCTCCATTATTTTACTCGCCAGTCAAAGCACGCCCTCTTCAAATCCACGTTACTTAAGGCTACTTTGTGCTTAGATTTAGAACATACAGTAGCAGCTGGGATAGCTCAGTTGGTAGGGGACATGAGACTCTTAATCTCAAGGTTGTGGATTCGAACCCCACCTTGGGCAAAATATTCCTGCATTGCAGGGAGCTGGATGAGATGACCCTTGTGGTTCCCTTCCAACTCTACAAATTCTATGATTTGGTGTACAACTCTGAAATGTGGTGTTATGTACTGAGTTGAATAGGATCCAAACTGCAGCAGTCTGATTGGTCCTAGAACAATAGGATCCAAAAGGCAGCAGTCTGATTGGTCCTAGAACAATAGGATTCAGAATGCAGCAGTCTGATTGGTCCTAGAACAATGCAGCAATATGATTGGTTGGCAGGAACTACCCAATCATGCTCCAGATAGAAGTGAATCCACAACCTGATTGGCTTACAGTAGAATTCCGGAATTAGCCAATCATGTGCAGCCCATTGTGTAAATAATGTATATAAAGCAGATACTTTGAGGGGATATTCATTCATTCCTCCTCACCACTATGAGCTGAATAAAGAGCATGAAATCACTTCGCGACTCTGAGTATATTTCATGTATGGAGGGGTGTCTACACATTTCTTTCTGATGAAAAGCAGGGGGTCAATCATTATATGAACCTACAGAAAAATGAGCTAAATAAATATAAGTTGTTGTTGTTAAGTGTATTCAGCACACCCCTTTCAAAGGAATAGGGAACCTGCAGCTCTCGAGTTGTTGTTGGACTTCAGCTCCCATCTACTTCACGAAGCATGGTCTGTGGGCAGAATCATAGGAGTTGTGGATCAGCACCATCAGGAGGTCCACAGGTGTCCTGGCCCTCCACCATAGTTAGAAAAAACCATATGTTTCCAATCCTTCATGGATTGGATAGCTCAGTCTGTAGAGCACAGTATTCTTAATCTAAGGGTTGTGGGTTTGAGCATTACAGGGAAACGTGGTCCCTTCCAACTCTACAATTCTATGAGTCTAGGTTTTCTGCTCAGAAGGTAAACAGGGCATTATTAACACACCCAGAAGTTTTATTTTCTTTTATTTTTTAAAGGACTGAGGAAAAACTTGGACAAGCTCAGTGGTTTACTTAAAATATCCTAGTGACAACTATCTGTTCCGGGGTCCCTTTCCCCCAGCAGCCTTGCATTACAGAGCACAGCAGCATGTATTAAATTGTTCAGGCAGTGTTTCTGAAAGCCAAGGTACAATAAACAAACTTGAATTCCACAACCTTTCTACCTATAAACAGAAGAATGTTCCCAGCATAAATTGTATCAGCACTACACTGACCAGGGCTCAACTGCTTAAACGAAGAGATGCACGCAGCCCAATCCTAGATATGTTTGGCAAGAAGAAAGCCTTGATGAGTTCAGTAGAGTTTACTCCTAAGTACGCATTTGATTTTAGCATTTGTCTCACCTACAACAGCAGTGCTACTTCCAATATTTACCACAGGAAAATTGGACCAAGAATCCTAATGTACAACATTCATCATATTTTGCACTGTGAAGCCTAATATTCAAAGAGCACATCTGTAAAACCATTAATACTGCTACTAATGTACTCTGCAGTCCACAAGGCCACCAAAGGACAGTGCGAGAAGCAGATAAATGGCCTTCATTTTATGTATTTTCACAGGAAATGTGGAAGCTCTGGCTTTTCTGTCAAAGCAGTTCAGGGAGATAGTAGCTAACACAAAAGCATTTGGGTGACTTTTAAAAAAAAAAGTTTTTAAAAGATATCACACTGATAAGGTCATTTTAAATTTTACTCTTAGCTTTGAAATGGATGCCGCAGGTTTTACATTATTTGCTGTTCTAGTATTTTGAACTAGAGACACTGTTTCTTGGATGTTACTGTGAGCTGCTTGGATATTTAGCAGACCTGGGGGCACATTTGTTGTTGTTTAGTCGTTTAGTCGTGTCCGACTCTTCATGAGCCCATGGACCACAGCACGCCAGGCACTTCTGTCTTCCACTGCCTCCCGCAGTTTGGTCAAATTCATGCTGGTAGTTTCGAGAGCACTATCCAACCACCTTGTCCTCTGTCGTCCCCTTCTCCTTGTGCCCTCCATCTTTCCCAACATCAGGGTCTTTTCCAGGGAGTCTTCTCATGAGGTGGCCAAAGTATTGGAGCCTCAGCTTCAGGATCTGTCCTTCCAGTGAGCACTCAGGGCTGATTTCCTTCAGAATGGAGAGGTTTGATCTTCTTGCAGTCCATGGGACTCTCAAGAGTCTCCTCCAGCACCAGAATTCAAAAGCATCAATTCTTCGGTGATCAGGCTTCTTTATGGTCCAGCTTTCACTTCCATACATCACTACTGGGAAAACCCAGTACATACATTTGAAAAATTAAATAAATATTTCAGTATTCACAAATAACCTATTTTAACCATTCTATATTTTAAACACACATATATACACACAGAGACACAAACAAAAATTTATACTTACTCTTTCTCTGTCACGATGTATCCATATTCATCCTCTTTAGAAGGCTTGGCATCCAGCTGAAGGCCTTCTCCCAATTTATTTTGAGTTTCTTCATAGACAGTTTTATCCTGAATCAAAGTATTCTTAATCCAGTGATGAAGCTCAGTCAGCTCTTGAGAGTTAGGTTCCGACTCAGCTTTCTTTTCAGCTATCAACTCCCTGGAGAATGTTTCGCTCTTCACATTTTCAACCCCAACCTTCACTTCCTCAGAGGAAGAGGAGGAGAGATCTAAATCCTCCGACTTCTTCATTTCTGTTTTAAAAGATTCTTTGGACATGGGCTCCCTAAGAAGATTTTCAGCTGCGATATCCTCATTCAGGAAATCAAGTAGTTTTTTACTCAAATGGTTCTCCTATATTACAAAAACAAAATCAAACAGTGTCATTCATAACAATTTTGAACACGCATTAATGGGGTATCTATGTGAAATTCAAGGGCACAAAACTAACAGAATCCTGAAGCTATACTAAGTACATGAGTAGACACTGTTGTCCACTTATGAAAGATGAAAACTAGAAATCACTTTAGCCTGGGGTGCAACTTTTGACAGCTCTTAGATTGCAGCTTAGAAAACGTTGCCTGTATTTTCCCCGAAACTGCTCTTCTCTTCTTAAATTTGACTGATCTTAAGAGGCTTCATCTTTTGGAAGCACTGAAGTATGTCTAAACCTAAAGCATTATCATTAATTTCTTTTTGCCCAGCCTTATGTTACACGAAGCAGCCCTAGACATCCCTGTTTGACTCAGTTCAAGTCTGCTGACAGTGGCATGAGACCACCAAGCCTTTCCACCAGGTTAGGATTTCAAATTCTGGGTCTTTCAAATCAGCTAGCCTTGAGATCTAGAAACAGCCCCATCACTTAGTCTAAATTCTTAACTCTTTGGAGGGGGGAACTGTCTAAGACCAAATTCTGGATTCTTCTTCTGCTTTGTGTTTCAGAAACATGACTTAAAATTCAATTAAAATCTGCTGTGAAGTTCCATTCCCATGCAACTTGATAGGTGGCGTTAAGAGCAGCACAATAGGGACGCGAGTAGCGCTGTGGTCTAAACCACTGAGGCTCTTGGGCTTCCCTATCGGAAGATTGGCGGTTCGAATCCCCGCCAACGGGAGTGAGCTCCCGTTGCTCCCGTCTCAGGTGCTGCCAACCTAGCTGTTCGAAAGCACACCAGTGCAAGTAGATAAATAGGTACCGCTGTGACAGGAAGATAAACGGCATTTCCGTGCCACCATGGGCTGCATATAAATTTAATAAAGGAACAAACTAGCAAATTAGCTGAGGCATCTATAGCACACGTATCTCATACGGTTTTTAGAGGTGAGTGAAAATGCTACTCTGAATTTTGCTGGTGCATTCACAGGTGGTGAATTAGAGAGGGGTGGCATTCACTGATTTTGGGGGGTAAAGGAGCAATACTGGCGAGTGACGAAACATAAATTTTCCCCTGCTAGCTGCTGCTAATGCCCCCACTCCCACTGTCTGAAATCCACTGATGGTTGCAAGTGCACCTCCGTCTGTGTTCTACTGTTGTCGTGTTGTAAACTGAACATCAATTATTTTTATTACATTATATTTAGCATATCTCGGATGACGAGCATTTGGTGCGATGGATTGTCGATATTTATATTTAAACATGCAATTTACCTCATTTTTAGTCCTGGCATCTTCATTCTGTGCCCCTTCATCTGTGGGAACATTGAACAAGCATGTGTTGTGGGACATTATAGAACATTACGTGTGTAATGCAGACACTGCTGTACTAGCTTTGCTTTTCTATAGATTGTGGTGTTATTTACTGTACATTAAACATTAAGATGTTGCCGCTGAAAGGCGAAAGTAAAAGCATAGATCAGGTTTGTCACTTTGACTCCATTTGGACAGCTTGCTAATGGAAGATCAATGGAGGCAGTACTGTAAGAGTGCATTATATTAATTAGTTCAATAGTATGGCGACGAATTTACCTCTGTTTACCAGTGCCTTAAAAAAAAAATCAATACCATGTTTTCTGCTAGCATAGAAATAATGGCTACAGTAATAAATGCAGAAAGGCAACAGATTTACGTTTCAGGCACTTTTCAGGGAAAAATGGATTTCATGTGCTCATCTAATTTTTTATTTTAATAAAGTAGGCACTTCAAAATAATGGTTTCTCGGTTATTGTGACTACTCAGAGGTAAATACGGGATACCAAATTGCCTGTTTTAGGATAGGAACAGGAAGCCTTTGTGAGGCTTATAAGTATGAAAAACAGATTTTTGTGCATCTTTCACATGAGTCACAAAATGACCTAACAATGGAGCTGTTCACATCTCACACACAGGCCACTCTTACTGGATGGTACTTTTTTTTTTAATCAGGCCTCAAAACTATGAGTTCTCCAAAACAAATTAGTACCATGTCTGCCCTACTTTTCCTGAATGGGTCATAGAATCATAGAACCGTAGAGTTGGAAGGTACCATGAGGGTAATTTAGTTCAAACTCCTACAATACATACTGATGGCTAATTATTTTAGCAGGTCACTTAAATGCAGTGCCTGGTTCATGAGCAGTGCCGGATTTACATATAAGCTAAACAAGCTATAGCTTAGGGCCCCACTCTCTTGGCCACCCCCCCCCAAAAAAATATACTTCTTCTTAATTGTATTTCATATCAACAATTACTTTGATAAAATACACATTTTGTTATGTGCAAATGGCTTTAGATACCTATTAGGTCCATAAATTACCATATAGCATATATTCAACACAAAAAACAGTGGCGATTTGTTGTTGACAAAGGACAGCTGGACATATAAAGGGCCCCATTACCTCCAGTAGCTTAGGGCCTCATCAAACCTAAATCCGGCCCTGTTCAAGAGGTGCATCTAAATTGTTTACAACAGTGCTATCGGTTAACCAAGTGAACAATTAAGTATCATGAAAATGCAGCTGTATCTTAAGGTGGCAGTGGCGGAATGACTTAATTGCATCAGTTTGTTGCTTAGGACAAGGGTGGGCAACACACAGGACTCCAAAGCCCAGTCACCTTTTCCTACAATCAGCCATCAGCTGGGTGCCCAGGAAGAGTGTACTGTTCCCACACTGCTAATAGCAACAGTAATATCGTGTAAATATGAAACACTGGGGAGCAGGCTTTAACCTACCCACAGTACTCCCAATCCAAGGAGGTTCACTGCCCCTATGTTGATAATAGCTGCACAGAGACAGCAGTTTGCAATTTTAATGGGGAGGTAGATGTGTGGGAATTACATTCCCCAAACAGGTATCTCCTCCTTTAAATCATGGAGCAACCTGCACTCACCTAATTGCCCACAGCAAGTTGGGATTGCGTGAATAGCACCCATCCCACCCTCTGAACACAATATAATCATGGCAGGAGGAAAGGGAAGCTACATGAACAGCCCTACTATTGGGCAAAGTGGCATAATCTCCTCAGGGAACAGATGCTGTGGGGCAGCAGTGGAACCCCCCTGCGTGTTCCTCCTAAGCCCCTGCCCCCTGGGCTGTCCTCTCATCTGTTGGAGGACAGAATTGTGGGTTACACAACCTGTCCCTGTCCCCTAAACTAGCTTGCTGTGGTGTTGGCTGCTGTCCTGTCACTAGTGCTGAAGTAAGATTCGGCAGCCAGGCTGTTTGACTTCAGTATGTGGAAAGTGCCAGGGAGGAACCATCTTGTCCTTCACCTCAGGCAGCAAAATATCTTGGTCTGGGAAGCAAACGGTAAGGCAAAGATAAGTGGAGGGGAGCTAGCAAGCAGCAGGGAGAACAGGGCAGTGAGTCGGCAGTGGGACAGGTGAGCAGGTAAGTTCCTCCTCTTTGCATCTTTGTGCAAGGTTGTTTTAAGACTTTAGAAAGGAAAGGAAAGCTGCCATGGTGGATAAAGTACCTTGTAAAGGGTAACCGGCGCTCATTAATCCCATCTCATAATCATCTTTTCCTTCGGCATCCACTCTCTTCTCTTCTGCCTCTCCTCCAACCTTCCCTGCGGCATTCTTCTTTTCTTCATCTACATCAACAGCTTGAATGGCATCAGCAATGATATCTGCCATCTCGTCCAGCTCTAGCGGGCTCAACTTATCTACATCCACATGATGTTTCTTCAGGTCCCTCAGAACATCCTGAATAAATATTTCTTGGGAAGGGAGGGAGAGAGGGAGGAGAAACTTGATTACTTATGAAAAGTCTGATGGTATGTGCAAGGAAAAGAGAAACGAAGCATTGTAGTCTCTGCTCCAGTCCTCAGTAGGAGCTATTTAATTATCTATGAAGTCTCGACTACATTATTCTGTGCTAATCTGTATTCATAAATATAGCCTTGGTAATGTTTTCTCCTCTCTCCCCTCTTATTCAAATGTGTTTATTGAATAGTTTCAATGTTACTAATTCATGGGATTATCTTCTTATATGAATCAGTAATTAGATCACTTTTCTCACTGGACATGCCTTGCCCTACTGAAACAATTGATTTGGGATAAATTAGTGGCGAAACTTTTCCCAGACCAATATGGCTTATCCAGGAAGGCCTGTATCCTGAGGACAAAAAAAGTATTTATTTTATCACATTAGTGGTCTCTCCCTCCCCTCCCCATTACAAACCTTATATCAAGACTTCCTAACAAAATCAACTTATGCTGTACTAAAGCTGCTTAACTATAGAAATAAATTATGATTACACTCAGTCAACCATAATGTAGTTTTTGCAGGGTAAAAATAGAGGGCACATCAATATAATTACATATAAGAAACATGCAGTCTGCTGAAAAAAATAAAAGGACCAGAGCTATTTTTCTACTAGGTGTCCCCAAAAGAAGCAGAGACTGTAAATAAATCACTACCACTGAATTATGAAGCAGCAATATCAATTTGACTTACCCAGTCACGTAAAGGGCTTAACTGGAGGGAGGGGGAGGCAATGGGGAGATCTCAAGAGTGTCATGGCCCATCCCTGTGAAGTCTATCCAATACTGGCCATGAAACAGAGGACTCTCATCGGAATCTTATCATTCTACCTGACACAAATTCCCAGGTGGAGCTTCCCACAGACCTACCTCCCAGCCTCCAAACAGGACAGGTGGTTCAACGAACCAGTCCAAATGCAAGGTGCACTAGCCGACAAAATTGCCTTAAAACTCTCCACTCAGAAGTTCCCAACTTGAAGAGACAAGGAGCAGCTCAGAGGAGATTGCCATATTTTAAAACTGTCATGGACTGGCTGGATGTGGAGGAGTGCGGGGAGATGGGGAGGCACCAGCCAAGGAATCCCCAGGGGAAGAAGGCTCAGAGCCAGTGGATTGGTGGTGGGACAATGATGAGTCATCAGAGGGGGAAGGAGCAGACAGGGAGGAGGAGGAGATGACAGAAGCAGAAGAGGTAACAGGGTTTAGTGATCAGGAAGAAGCTGCAGCAGAGCACAGTTCAGACTCTGAGCAGAATCTCTCCTGCTGTGACCAGCTCCCCTCCCTTCTGGTCTCCTGGAACACACAGAGAAATGAAACGGGAAGAGTGGAAGGTTGTTGTGCACAAACGAAGCCTCAGACTGCGTGGGAAAGACCCTGGAAAGGAGGAGTCCTAGTGGGCCCTGGGAAGTCCTTGCAACTGCTTCATCATGGTAAGACCTCCTGGAAACCACTAGGCTGAGCTGTGGTTTGTTTCCCTGAATAAAGTGTTAACTTCACTGACCTCGGGTGCATTATTGCTTTGTTGGTGACCTACGCTTGACTCCCAGCCCTGACAAAACTTCCTATAATTTCAGATTAAGCCCTACAGTTTTCAGCCACCAACATGCTCGCCCCGATTATATTTGGAGCCATATTGCTGCTGCCAACAGAATTCGCACATATAGATATTCCAGGTGCTGCTCACTGTGGTACTTGCTAAACAACCATTCAGCATTAACCCAGCTACTCACTACCAGATAGCCAACTGCTTGGTGGGGCTGACCTATCTTGTATATGCAGGCTCCTGCCTGCCTGGAAAGGACAGTTATTTTTTGTTGCTGAAATATAATTTAATATCTAATGATATATCCATGCTAATTTACATTTATAATAATAATTTATATTTTTATGACCTAATCTTCATCAATATCAGGAAATAAATATGCCAGTGGCTTGTCTTTTAACACAAGCACCCTGATCTCATTTGTTTATGCTACAATACAAAATGTAAATAAATGTTTTCTGAACTATATTGGATCTTCTGTCTGTTCAAATGAGAGTTTTAGCTGCGTTTTGTTCTGATGTACCGGTATGTCAGATGTGGACAGAGTAAAGGAAATGAGTTTATCAATGACCCCAAAGAACATAAATGGAAGATGACATCTGAGGCAAGATGAGAAAAAGCAGAGATTTCTACAAAGAAAATCAAACAACAGACTTCTGAATGTGTTATTAACAGATGTTTTCAAAGGAGAAAATATTAAAAGATATTGGAGATGAAAAATACATAAAGTAAACAAAAGTAAGTGGAGGAATCTGAAAAGAGATAGCCAACAGTGCCAAAATATAGGTAATAGACTGAGAACATTTTTACCCAGTCCAGAATGAAAAGTAACCCATTGTATCTTGTTACGTAAATAAGTCTGCATGACCTTGGGGTGGTCACTAACTCCCCTCCCCTCCTCTTTTGTGAAATGAGAAGGCCGCACACAAATTATTTTAAAAAGCGTATCCACTTCCACTTTTGAACTTTAAAAAAAAATCTTTAAAATTGTTGTTTTTCATTGGTTTATTCTTTTTTTAAACCACTTGGAGGTTTCTTTGAGGGGGGGGTTTACAATCAAGCAGTATATAAATATTAAAAAAGGTAAAGGGACCCCTGACCATTAGGTCCAGTCATGGCCGACTCTGGGGTTGCAGCGCTCATCTCGCTTTATTGGCCAAGGGAGCCGGCGTACAGCTTCTGGGTCATGTGGCCAGCATGACTAAGCCGCTTCTGGTGAACCAGAGCAGCGCATGGAAACACCGTTTACCTTCTACTTGCACTTTGAAACCTAGCTTTCGAACTGCTAGGTTGGCAGGAGCAGGGACCGAGCAATGGGAGCTCACCCCGTCACGGGGACCTTCTGATCAACAAGTCCTAAGCTCTGTGGTTTAACCCACAGCACCACCCGCATCCCTTATATAAATATTAGGAAACAAACAAACGAATAAATAAATAAATAGCTGAACTTAAGAGAGCTGAGTTGATTTCTGGGATTCATAGTGCCCCTTATATCATTCAAGGGACTTAGGCCCATCTTCCTTTTCTCATGCAGAATACGTACACTGCCTCACAACCCCTTCATCAAACCCACAAGTTGTGGGGTTTTTTTTGTCAACTAAGCCAAAGAAGGCACACACTGGCTTCTGCCACCATCCACATGATCTTCAGCCATTTGAAAGGCTGCACCTCCTACCTCCGGAGAAAAATATAACGGCAAGGAGGAGACCAACCTAGTCCCATCCGTCAGCCACTTAAGGTGTAGCTGCCCTAATTCTTGCTTTCCTTTTCCCTACCCATTCTTTTTTCACTCTTTTGCATCATCTCCATATCCTCCAATATTTCTCCAATGCAAATAGGGACATCCTATTCCATAATATGTGACACAGGTGGCGCTGTGGTCTAAACCACTGAGCCTCTTGGGCTTGCTGATCAGAAGGTCGGCGGTTCGAATCTCCGCAACAGGGTGAACTCCCGTTGCTCGGTCCCCGCTCCTGCCAACCTAGCAGTTCGAAAGCATGTCAAAGTGCAAGTAGATAAATAGGTACCGCTCTGGTGGGAAGGTAAACGGTGTTTCCATGCGCTGCTCTGGTTCGCCAGAAGCGGCTACGTCATGCTGGCGACATGACCCGGAAAAACTGTCTGCAGACAAATGTTGGCTCCCTCGGCCTATAAAGTGAGATGAGCGCCGCAACCCCAGAGTCGTCCGTGACTGGACTTCTCCAATGAAAATAGGGACATCCTACCATAGCTTCCAACATTACTCCGATTAAAATAGGGACATCCTAAGGAAAAGCAGGACATTCTGGGATCAAATCAGAAACTGGGACAGCTTCTGTAAATCTGGGACTGTCCCTGGAGAATAGGGACACTTGGAGGGTCTGAGCCTGCAGGGAAGGACTGCCTTATCTTGTAATGTATGCACAGCACCCAGAAACAATGTAGGCACTTATAAATGTTAATAATAATAATAATAATAATAATAATAATAATACTCTATTCCTGGTAGACAAACCCAGAATGAGTTGTTTATCTTTTTATTACTTTGGGGGATTTGTGCCACGTTTTTTAAAATATATATATATATATTTAAAATGCTTTTAAAAATTACTATAATGAGCCCTATTCATTTGAGACATGGTGGGATAACATTTGAATGAATGAAACATTTACATTAACAGCCATAATTACACACTTCTATATAAAAGCACCCCATGGTGCAATCAAGCTTGCAAATATAATCACAGAAGCTAATGACCCACAAGCCTAAACTTATCTACTTTAGTCATCTGTGGCCTAAACGCTGTGGGGCAGGTAGAAAGAACTGTATTTTGCAAAACATCTGTCACTGGTCAGAAGCAACCTTTTCTTTACTTGACTTGGGTGAGCTGCTATTTGCAAGTCTGGGGTAAATTCTGTTGAAAAACCAAGTGGGTCGTGCCATGAGAAACCCCATGGTGGACAAATGCTTTTTGCCCAGAAGTGGAAGGAAGAGAAAGTCCCAACCAATGAAGATTGGATAACTAAGATGATGGACTATGCCGAAATGGCGAAGATGACCGTGAAGAGCAGACACCAAGATGATAATTTTTTTAGTAAAGAGCGAGAAAAATGTACAGAGTACAGTGTCTTAAAGATCACTGTAGATATTTAAAAAGGTCAGCAGGATTGTTATAACACTTGTAATGTAATAAGACTAAAGTTAAAAAAGGATACAAAATGAATTTGAAAAATGTATAATTGGATGCAACAGAAACAATAGATAAATATTGGAAACCAGGGGAGGTTGGGGGGAAGTCCGGGGATTAAAGTAATCTCAGATGTGCAAAAACTGAAAATGATTTAAATGTATAAGAAGACTGTTAAAAAATGAAAATGAAATATTTTTTAAAAAGAAATGCCACTGTGCATCTGTACTGGCATAGTGAATATTGGCTGAAAATAATGCCAATATATTTCACATCTGGCAACCAATGCACCCCTTTGGTTTCAGATAGTATATGGGTAGATGAGTCTAAAATGCCCAGGACACAAATTCTCATGGCCCTGTAGCAGCTATGGTGGCTCATTTACCAGAAGTAATGTATTTAGCATTAACCCTAGAAGTGTATACTTGATTCTGATCAGACATAAGAAACACCTGCTGGATCAGGCCAATGGCCTATCTAGTCCAGCATCCTGTTCTCACAGTGGCCAACAAGGATTTGTCTATTCTATCCATTAAGGTCTGGAGGTAAGCAGATTGCAGGTCAGTAGGCAAGTTGGGAAACAGGAGAGCAGTCAAGTAGACAGGCCATCAAAGCAGCCAGCAGATAAGTGGGAGTGGATGGCTGGAGAGCAGCTCAGTCCGCACCTGAGTGACAGGTTGCTCAGACTGAAGAGCTTCTAATCCTAGAATTAGAAGGAGTATTAGGGTAATCTTGCCTTTATGGAGCTGGTAGCTGAAATACCACCATCTGGCCATTGGCAGTGGTGGTGTTTAAGTAGAGCAGAGAGCATACCTGAAGGAGCATCTCCACCCCCCATCCAGTGCCTGGATACTGAGGTCCACCTCCAAGGGTCTTCTGGTGGTTCCTTCACTGCAAGAAGCAAAGTTACAGGGAACCAGACAGAGGCCCTTCTTGGCACTGGCGCCCTCCCCAAGGAACGCCCTCCCATCAGAATGTCAAGCAGAACTACACAACTTTTAGAAGACATCTGAAGGCAGTCCTGTATATATGTGCTGGAAGCCGCCCAGAGTAGCTGGGGAAACCCAGCTAGATGGCTGGGGAATTCTTCTTCTTCTTCTTTTTCTTCTTCTTCTTCTTCTTACTACTACTACCAGGTGCTCCCTCCAATGAGAAAGCTACCACAATGGCACAGAGATTATGTCCTGAGGACCAGAGATCCCAGTTTGAGATCGTTAGATATTTACATAGCCTATTTTAAACTCCTATAGCGTACAATTGAACAGGTCAATTATGAGCTCAGTATAAAGCACCATGTAAGTTTAATATTGCTGTCTGGTGGGCTTTCCCCTCCCTCCCTGCAATTGGGTTCAATCCAGCGAAAACCTAGACTGCTGAATAAAAAAAACCTGTTGATAAAACCTTTCCATTTCAGTTTCATTTGTTTTCAACTCATTTTCTTTTCTTTCATTCTATCATGTCTTATCTCCCCAGTTCCCTTCCCTAGGTTTCACAGTCTATAGGAAAGCACAGTCGTAATCTCAAGCAAAATGAAAATAAGGGGGAAAGAAATTCAACAGGAGAAAATGAATGGCCAGCAGCCCCACTCCAGAGTCCACTGAAAGACATTTGGCAGATCTTTCTGGTTCATTAAATAAAGCAAAGATAGAGAAATGGTCTGCATTCTGTGAAGTGTGTTGTTTCTCACACTGGGCAGTCACTAGGATGCTAGGAATACCTCCTGAAGATAAGCTTCTTGTTAGAGGAGACTGACATCTTAAGGAAAACTAAGCCGAAAATACGAAGCATTGCTACTGCCCGACAACCACTGAAGATAGAAGCCAAGAGCAATCACAGGCACAATATGAAAAATATGGCATAAGTATACTGGAAGATTCATTAGAAAATGTTTGACTGCTGGCAACAAGCTAAGAAAACACTTGATTTGTGAACAGATATTAAAGAGAAAGAAACTATTTGGAGGGTGGGAATACTTTTCTTAAATGGTCAGCATTGTACCTAAACATGTTGCTCTGTAATGTTTTGCCTGCAGAAGCCAAACTGTTAAAATCCAATGCATTTTGCAGCATATTGTTCCCTGTAAGTTTTAAGTATTTCCTCTCTGCAGATTCCTGCTAAGAAAGGTGAAATAGGGCAGTGCATGATAATGAAATCAGCATGGACCTAGTTTGCTCTAGCAGCAGTCCTATTCCAGATACGTGCAGGGCCACCTGGACTTGCATTTACATTAAAAATTGTTTTTTGAAACCTATTATCAGGCAGCTGCCTCACCATGAACCCTGTCACTTTGGGCATGTACACACTGGGCTCTCTTCTGTCTAAATAGCAACACTTCAATAGTGATATAGGGATTTGGGAGCAAAAGAAAAACACGAAGGAGAAGACGGTGAGAAACAATATGTAAAGCACGGTATGTATAATGCTTCAGGTTTCTACAAAGGGAGGATCCTGGCCAATGGTCAACAATGATGGGAGCTGTCATCCAAAACATCTAGAGAGAACCAGGTTGGCAAAGGTTGCTCTACACACCAACATTACCTACCTTCCATTAATAGAAAACTCCACCTAACACTGCATATACCTCCCCAGAAGGGCTGACAATGATTACATCGTATTTTTTGCTCTGTAAGACGCACCCGACCATAAGACGCACCTAGTTTTTAGAGGAGGAAAACAAGAAAAGCCCGCAAGAGCCGCAGACACACTCACTTGGCGCGGCTCTTTAAAGATAGAGCGGCTCTTGCTGGCTTTTCTGGGAGGTGGGAGAAGGGACTGATGGGTTGCCCTCCATCCCTTCTCCCACCTCCCGGAAAAGCCAGAGCAAGCTGCGCAGCTATCTCTGAGGCTGTTGTGCTGCCTTCCCAGTGAAGAAGGATGAGGGACGGAAGCGGCTCCATAAGGGCTCACTTCTGTCCCTCCTCCTGCTTCACTGGGAAGGCAGCACAACAAGAGGCGCTGCACAGCTCTCCCTCTTGCTGTGCTGGCTTCAGTGATAGCTGCATAGCCTGCATTCACTCCGTAAGACACACACACTTCCCCCCTTACTTTTTAGGAGGAAAAAAGTACGTCTTATGGAGCGAAAAATACGGTACCTAGTGTGATGTTGCAGACTCTGCCAAATTAAATTCACAAGAGCAAAGGCACTGCTACCTACAAACACGTGGTCCCAATTCTAAGGCCCCCACCCAACCCTTAGCATAGTGGGGTCCCTGCTTTCACCTCCTAGCGCTCCCGTTGGCCTTTGTCACACAACAAACCTTTTGTTTTGCCCACCCAGCAGCAAATGATGAGTGCCTGCAGCACTCCTACCACCAGCTGCTTCAAATCACAGCTTGCAGCCACAGCTGCTGAGCTGCGCATGAGCACTGGTCTGTTGCAGCTGAGGAGCAGGAGGAGGAAGCAGCCACTTGGGCAGCTGCTAGCACTACACATAGTCCTCTCTGCTCTGCTTATTGCTGCTGTGTCTTCATCGTGCCTGTCTGCAACTCTTCACATGCAGAGAACATCACAAAGCCACAGGGAGGCGAGCCAGCTCCCCATAGGAGTTAAGAGAAATAAGAACATAAAAGAGCCTGCTGGATCAGGCCAATGGCCCATCTAGACCAACATCTTGTTCTCGCAGTGGTCAACCAGATGCCTGTAGGAATCTCCCCCACTGTGGTTTCCAGCAACTGGTATTCAGAAACATTACTGGTTCTGGCCATGGGGGGTAAGAGAATAGTCATCATAGCTAACAGCCATTGCCAGCCTTACCCTCCCTGAATTTGTCCAGTCGTCTTTTAAAACCATCCAAGTTGGGAGCCATCATAGCCTCCTAATGAGACCGGGTACCATTGTTTAACTGTGTGCTGCCCGAAGAGTTGGTTGCACTTCTGCAGCTCCTGCTCAATCTCTCCAGCATCAGCAACAAACCCTGTTTATCAAGGTTGGAAAACTGTGCCTGTTTTGCTGTAAGTGTAACAGGAGTGTAATGTATCAGTCAAATCCTGGAGAGGGCAGCAGGGGTGCCTGCTTTCCTGGATTTGTGGGTGTGCATTGCTCTCTCTAGAGGGACGTGGGTGGCACTGTGGGTTAAACCACAGAGCCTAGGACTTGCCGATCAGAAGGTCGGTGGTTCGAATCCCCGCGATGGGGTGAGCTCCCGTTGCTCGGTCCCTGCTCCTGCCAAGCTAGCAGTTCGAAAGCACGTCAAAGTACAAGTAGATAAATAGGTACCGCTCCAGGGGGAAGGTGAACGGTGTTTCCGTGCGCTGCTCCGGTTCACCAGAAGCTGCTTAGTCATGCTGGCCACATGACCCGGAAGCTGTACGCCGGCTCCCTCGGCCAATAAAGCAAGATGAGCGCCGCAACCCCAGAGTCGGTCACGACTGGACCTAATGGTCAGGGGTCCCTTTACATTTACCTATTGCTCTCTAGTCTACTGAATGCCCCATTACATTTTTATCTTGGGTCTCCTAGTCTGGAACTTTAAGCACTACACTATGTGCAGTAGTGTGGGTAGGAGGCAGCCCCCCTTTTTGCTTGCAATATACTGAATAGGTGGTGGTGGTGGCATATTCTGCAGGTATTTCCTTAATGACAAAAGTGGGGACATTCCCCAAATGAAGCTGCAAAAACGAAACCAAGCCAGATCTTGTGATGAGGATACTCAAAATTCATACTGCATACTTCACAAATATAAAGTAATAATATTACACTTAAAGAGGGGGAATGTAAGCCTGGGTCCTAAAATTATGTAGATGCACTGCTGCTCAAAAGCTTGCAGGTATCTTAATAACTTCAGACTAGTCTTCCTTTGACTACAACAATGTATTTCAATTTTTATTTTTATTTTCAGGTAATTTCACATTGACTTCTCTGCACAGCCCTCACAGAACTTGTGTGCATTGCAGCGGATTATGGGGAGTGATTTATTGCTTATAAAAGGTGCACTGTTCAGGCCTGAGCAGTCTGAACTGAATCACATGCTTCCCCTCCCCTGCAGCTGTGCATTGCATGGGACAATCAATGGTAGAGAGGGGACATGCCAAGACTGACCACCTCATTGACAAATCCCTTGATAAACTTCTAAGGAATCCCGGTAGATGAAATTACTGGTCTAGAACAGGCATAGGCAAACTCGGCCCTCCAGATGTTTTGGGACTACAACTCCCATCATCCCTGACCACTGGTCCTGTTAACTAGGGATGATGGGAGCTGTAGTCCCAAAACATCTGGAGGGCCTAGTTTGCCTATGCCTGGTCTAGAACAATAGGTGAGCACTCATACGAAGATTAAATGGATCCCTTACCATCTACTGGAGTTAGAGGGGCCTTCGTATCGCTCTGGACAGAACCAGGCACCAGTCCAGATCCAGGCCTCCTTATGAATGGTGGCCTCATCTCAATATCTCCTGGTTTCTCTTTCAACATTGTCCCATCAAGATGGTCAGCCTGAGGAAGCTTGAGCCGACTGGTATAGGGAGGAGACACTTTAGTCCTGCTAACAGGAGCACTTCCGTCAAGATTTTTTGCCGCAACTTTCTGAGAGATATATGCATTTAATGCCGCCAACAGAGCCTTTCTGTCAAATCCGTCATCTGGCTTTAGTGGGAATTTATCTCTCTGTGGTTGGCTGAAGGTTCTCACTGGGATGTTCTCGGTATATTTTGAATGGGCTGCTGGTGAATGGGTTAAAGCAGGAGCTTTTCCTTTGGAGTTCTGCACCATGTAGTTGATGATGGTGTCAGGTGGGATGTTATCAACCTAGAAGGAAAAGGAAAGTTGTATTAGAATCGGTCTTATGCTAACCCCTTCTAATTAGCCAACATGGGAACTTTAACTTCATGTTTAAGAAAGGGAGGGAGGTAGCCCACATTCCCTATGCAAGTCAGGGCTGGATTCTGAATCATATATCAATTATGATGCACATTTACCTAGGTCTGTTTATTTTGTGCTGGCGCAAAGGGACACTTTGTTTATCTGTTTCTCCCTTATATAAGTTGCTATGATAGCATGGAAACCCTAGCATTGGAGGACCAATAATTTATCAACCCTTGCTTTGGTTTCTGAGGTATAAAGGGCATCTTCTGTAGACCTCAAAATGGATATTTCTATTCACAAGAGCAGGACACTTGCCTTTAAAATATAATGAAACATGATTCTTAGATCTTTTATACAGAGAGAGGCTGTGCGCCAACGCATGTTTACATGGTATGCCTTAAACTCCCACTGCTAGATTGGGAAGCCGATGATTATTTGTTCCATTTATTTAACCAAAAACTACTTGGTTGTAATAAAACCCTTAAGCAGTTTACAAGCAATATTAAAATTATCATTTAAAACAGTTCAAAACAATTAAATATTTAAAAATAATTTTTATTAACAATAACAAAGATAATATCTCATCAATGCCCACATGTCCTGATAAGCTTGCCTAAACAAAAATGATTTAAACAGGTGCCAAGAAGAGAGACTCCTTGATGTAAATAGATAGGGAGTTCCAAAAATACAGGTGCTGCTGCTCTAAAAGATTCATTTCTCACAACTGCGGGGTATTATCCAGCACCTGTAGCAGTACCAGTTCTGCAGATCAGAGCACTCAAGTGGGCAAACACGGGATAGGGAGATCCAACAAGTACACACAACATTTAGTTGGCCAGTCGAAGCTGTTTCTGGGGTGTGGACACTGTCACATGCTTCCAGGGACTGGACAGAGAAGGAATGGTGGCGACCGCCTCCTCCCCAGCCTGAACCTTGCAGAGAAGAGGAAGACAGTATAGATTTACAACAGTGGTTTGTGGGAGGTCACAGCTCAGAGGCAGATGAGGGGCAAAGTTGGGAGATAATACACGTCATCACTAGAAAGCATTCCTGACCCCCCTTCCCCCAGAACCTGATGAGCATTGGAAGTAGGAAAGCAAAGAGCTCGAAGACAAATGGCCCTAAGCAGCCACCATAAGGTGGGTGGGGCTGTTGACAACTGAGGAGAGAGGGGGTGTGCCTGGAGATTACTCAGAGCAACGCCATTACTCCAAGAGGCTTCAATAAAAGACATTGGTAAGAACTTGTCTATTCCTGGCAGTCTACATGCTGGCAGCTTCTAGGAGACTTCACCCCCAGAGGTGCACTCCATTGTCTCTTGAGACAGATGGATGCCAAGGACAAGACAACTTTAGTTACAATCTACATCCACCTTGCAATTTGAGAAATGCTGAATTTTGATGAATTCCCCCCACCCCCCAAACACCCCAGCTTCAATTTAATAAGCCTTATGGAGACACCTGCGCCCCCTTCCCTGCCCACTGGTATGGAGAGACAGCAGGTGACTTGGAAACACACCCGATATTGATGTGTTTGATCAGACCTACAATGACGTGCAAATGCAATTTGAAACACAGTGGGCGGAAATGACCTTGCTGCATTTTAAGACGATAATGTGTACACAGCCACACTTGCAGAGGAATCGAGCGCCCGTGGGATGCAACGAAAGTGAACAGAAGGAAGACTGGTCCTCATCTCAGTTATGCAGTGCAATGCTTCATGATGAAATCGAAAAGCACCCATACCGACTCGGAATCCTAATATCAGGGACATTTGTCCCCCTGCACCAGTGCTAGGAACCTTATGCCAAAGAATATTTCTATGCCTTATTATACTGAGCAAGTTGCTGGGGAATTGGCATTCATGCAAAGCATCCTTTGAGCTATTATTATGATAATGATAAACCATAAATGGCTTAAGATAATAACCTATTCTTCTCAAGCCCTTTAAGATTCATAACTCCTTTATCTGTATCCACAATTGTTGTTCAACAATTGGATGTTACTGTACGTCCGTAAAATAAGGGAGAAATAAACTGAATTGCAAGGTGCTACTTATGCTGTACATTGAATTTGAGCAAAGTGGTGTGGAAATCGCAAAGACAAAGAGGCATTCATATGTTGCTGTTTTTTTTACAAATGCAAAATAGTTCTTGAAGTCTAAAGAACAGAGGTCGCCCAAGGAGCAACACGGAGAGTTGCACATACACAACTGAAGCTTCCCCCCCGCCAAGCCCATGAAACTCCATGCTCCCCCACCTAGGCTCCTGAAAGTCAGGGACCCTCTATAATGCCTGGTTGTGGGAAAAGGAAAATCACTGTCCTCTCTACCTGTAAGCAGTCTTTGGACGTCAACACTGTACTCTGAAAACACCACCAAATTCTAACAGCCAACAAAAGTAATGAAGACCCTTTCCTTTATACAAACCTTACGAGACAGTTTGCAAAAAGTTTGACCTGGATAATCAAAGGTGGCTTTTTTTAAAAAAAACACACAGCTACTCAAAAAGTGCCTGAACACTCAAATATTGAAGAGGATTTGCGATTTCCCTGAGTCTTCTGTAAACAAACAAGCCCATCAAGAAGAAGAACACAGACACTTCAAGCAGCCTTATACAAATTGGGTACAAGTGTCAATCGCAGGCTAAGCTGGTATCAGGAGAGGACCAGCAGTCTCTCAGCAGCTTGACAGGTCACAACACTGGCAGACTGGGATGCTCTTTGAAAATTCCTAATTAAAAATATGGCATCAACAGCAAGTAAGCCTATTTTGAAAGCACCCTCATTTCTGACAACAAATGTAAAGTCAAAGAGAGAGAAAAAGACCAGAGCCACATACAGCCTGAAGTTCCAGTATTAACGTTAAAACCATCTTTGACCGTGATTCACTATGGATGTAGACCTGCATTGCCCTGTTCTTTGGCATCTTTGTGGTGAATTGTCTCTGTACTTTCCATTGGAAAACAAGAAAGGAAAGTTAATTCTATGTTATACTGGAAGTGTCGGGATGGATTGCACTGGATTGTATCCCTTGACGAAAGTTCGCCAGGTTTGATTTTAGTAAAGAACTTTAGACCAGGAGATAAAATCCAACACAGTCCTTCTTGGTACTTCTCACCCTTGTTTCATAGCAAGTTTCTACAATCTTCAGGCGGGGGAGAAATTCCTAGAGATAAATGGAACGCAATAGGTCAGGATATGTATGCACAACAGAAAGGTACAAACTGAAAATTTCACCCAGTTAAGACTTAGCACAGGTAAATAATGTAGTAGCAGAATTATGTGATCTTAGAAAAGAGCAATCCCAAGTCACACAACTACTATATTAAATAGCACCAGGGTAATTTATTCTATTTTCTGTGAAGAGGAGGATGAGGGAGACCCACTGCATAGAACTTAGCTCTTCCTGATGTATGTTTTTAATCAAAGAATTAAGATCGTTTGTGTTACCGCCATTTTTTCTGGTCTTTTTATTCTCGCCGAGTACCTCTGGACACTACTAACCTGCCTCATTTAAAAGTAAAATGAGTTTCACAGGGTAATCCCACAGCAGAATATCTTATTTATTTATTTTTGTAAATCTAATTGCTATTAATGACAGGGATTTGTAAATTCACTTTGCTGGCAAAATTAGCTGTATGGCACAGGAAATAGCTAGCAAGGGATAAGAGGGCAAAGAAAGAGAGAGCTGGAGGGGGCAGGCTGGGAAAAGCAACAACATGAACATGCATCAAATGAGGTTTGATATTTGAGCCAGAGAGTAATTACATCTGACAACAGTTGGAAAAATGCGGAATAGGCTTTATCACATTGGAACTACTCCATATGTGACTTGTGGCTGCAAGCTATACTTGCCTGTTAAATAGTCATGACTTTGCTCAAATACAATTGATTTCAATGGGAACTAAGTGTGCCTAAATGGGTAGCTACCCTGGGGCTGCTTAGTGAGGTGGAGCCACCATCTAATCCAAATATCTTCTGGCTCTTGCCACTAAGGAGGTAAGATGGGAGCGCAATTCCTCCTCCTCCTCCTCCTCCTCCTCCTCCTCCTCCTCCTTCCTCCTGTACCAGCTCCAGGCTGGCACAGCAGAAGGGCCTGAACAAGCCCCCTCAACAACAAATGACCCAGCTTAGGATCCAGGAGATCCTTGGCTCTCCTTGCTCTGCCCCTGAAAAATCCCATTTTGGAACCCTGTGCTTGCTACAGTGGGAATGCCACAGTCAATAGCTCCATAGCAGCTTCTGCAACAGTGGAACCACCTGCTGGTGAAAGGACACCTCCGCCATATGCCATCGCCCGCTCCTTGAGCAATTAGGGAGTTAAGATTGCTCCAGACCAGGCATGGGCAAACTCGGCCCTCCAGATGTTTTGGGACTACAACTCCCATCATCCCTAGCTAACAGGACCAGCTGTCAGGGATGATGGGAATCGTAGTCCCAAAACATCTGGAGGGCCGAGTTTGCTCATGCCTGCTCCAGACCATTGGTTCTTCTTAAAATAATGGCAAGCTTTGCTAGTGCATGACACATCAGCCGTTCTGAAACTAAGTCGATCTGGATGGGGTCAATGCCAAACGGTAGGCTGTCCAAGAATCCCATGCATGTCGCCTTGAGTTCCATGATGGAATAAAAAGTGATGTGTGAATATAAAATAAAAGATGCATTGCTCAGGCGAAGGAACTACTGTTTTATCAGATTTTGTCACAGTCTTAAGGTTTTTTAAAACTATTTGTTAACTTTGAGTCATCCCTGTCTTTGCAGAGGATGAGCTTTAAAAAATTTTATTCTAAAGAACAGTTCACTTGACCCGTCGTGGATGGTGCAGGTGACCTAGATAATACAGGATGAACAATAAAAAAGAAAATAAATTACTTTGAAACATGTACATTAACTTAAAGTCAGGTTGACTATGACACACTGCTCAGTACGATTTACTTAAGTAACTGACCCTTCAGAAAGAAATGTCACAGAAGTGCACATTATTTCATCCTTTGAAGACTCTTAAAATATTAGACTAGCCACATCTAAGTGAGGAAAAATAGTTTTTCAGCAGCCGTCAAACAAAATTATGGTGCACTAGATAAAAACTGTTATTAACAATAGCTGAACCATTTGAAGACTCCACAGACCACTCAAGATAACACAATCCCACCAAAAGTAACAATGGTTACAAGGATAAGAATTCCTTGACATCAGAGGCTTCTCAGCGAAGGGGCATGCAGGCTCCAAGTCCAGCGTTCTCTGAGAATCCTTGGACAACATGACATGAAAATCTGCTAGACATACCTTTACTTCAGGTTAAGAACTGGGCATGAGAAAATATCAATTGCATTCCTGCATGTATCTTTATTTTACTGAACAGCTGCCACAACGGCAAGAACTATACCTCGTACAGTTCATGACATGTTCTCCATATCCATAGATCCACAGGAAAAAATCCTGATTGCGTGAACTGGCCTAAACTAAATTTTAATTAAGATGATCTTCTATTCTCTCTAATTATTTCATGCAAGCTTCGGGGAACGCTGTAACATTAAACAACCAGCAGTCATATTGAGTGATGGCAAGAGGGAGATCATTAATATATCATGAAACCACCAGTGGCTTGGCAGAGAAGATGGATCATCGTAGTTAAGGATCTTACGTAACCTTTTCCTGTCTGAGATACGCTGAAGCTTTGAAATAGTTTCAAAATCTACTTCAGAGGAAACCTGCATGAGGAAGGTTGTTAATTAAAACCCTCTAGTTAAAAGTGCCACGCTGCATATAGATGATCAAGCAAAAAAATTGGTCCAAAGACTCTCTTCAGATCAAAACTGGTAATAGTTTTGCCTCTGAAGCCTGACTGTGCAGTTGCCACTTGAATGGACAAACTGGAGGCTGAATAAACAGCCACTCTGCTATAAAGTGCGTCTTCTGCAAACTGCCTGTTCTATCATGTGTGTTATGGGAAGGAAACCTGGACAAACAAAAGCAGCTGGCTTTCTATGGAGTTTAGTATCTCAAGCTTCATTCTCGATTGGAAAGCCAAAATGCCCCCAAAAGCTTCCCCTGCTACTTTTATAACATCCTAGAATCTCTGCGAGGGTGCCGCTATGGGTTAAACCACAGTGCCTAGGACTTGCCGATCAGAAGGTCGGCGGTTCGAATCCCCATGACGGGGTGAGCTCCCATTGCTCGGTCCCTGCTCCTGCCAACCTAGCAGTTCGAAAGCATGTCAAAGGGCAAGTAGATAAATAGGTACCGCTCTGGTGGGAAGGTAAACAGCGTTTCCGTGTGCTGCTCTGGTTCGCCAGAAGCGGCTTAGTCATGCTGGCCACATGACCCGGAAGCTGTACGCCGGCTCCCTCGGCCAATAAAGTGAGATGAGTGCCGCAACCCCAGAGTCGGTCACGACTGGACCTAATGGTCAGGGGTCCCTTTACCTTTACCTAGAATCTCTGCACCACTCAAGCTTCTCTGAATATCAAGGGCCATAAATTACGCGCTGAATTCTTACTTATTGCTGGCTCCTTCTTGGCCATACTTCTTTTTTTTTTTACTGCAAAATATATTTGCTAAGTGAAATGTGCACAGTACCAAACTCTAGAGAGACATTTTATATAGGACTTACATAATCACTAGAGCAATGTTTCTCAATCGGGGGCGAGGAGGGGTATATGCAGTTCTTGGGTCTGTGTGTGTCAGTTTCCAAAAAATATGCACTATATATATATAAAAGTTAGAATATTAAAATATAAAAGTATGAAGTGTTATGCTGGGAACATGAGAAACGTATATGATCTTCATATCATCACAGGTGCACAGAAGTTCAGCATTATACAGTAATATGAGGGGCATCGCGTACCATATGCGCAGCAGTTCATCAAACACAGTGCAGATAATCAATTGCTTATTTATTTGTGCTGTTCATTTCCAGTAATTCTGAGAACTTCAAACATCACATGTTACTGCTATTACATATCCAATAGTGCTCAGTTTAAGGCAGGGGAATTTTAGTGTGCAGTTGGATGCAAAATGTTCATTTGGGGGAACGACACTGTGCATTTGGTGGGGGGAAACTGGAAGAAAACTGGACACACTAGGGGTTTGTCTTTATTAACCACTTAAATGACAATGTCAGGCACTATGTAAGCAAATTAGATGAACTCAGCTGCCATTACGAAACTGCCCAAACAACATTAAAACACCTTGTTCTTTTTTGCCAGAACCTCCTTCATCTTTGGGCAAGTAACACTTGGTTACATCCTCCTAAACACCTTTAAAATACTCCTGGTTTTGCTCCTTAGGTCTCTCTCACTATTCAGCCACAACCATTGCCTAGACAAAAGAACTGGTTTGGCAAGCTTGCTCTCATACTTTCTACCACAACAGATATACGAACCCAAAAACTGGAAGGGGCTCAGGGCATCATGGAAACTGACCTTCCCCAAAACCCACAACATGAATGCTCATTGCTCACTGTAGCATCAACCACTGAAATGTAGGTGTGAAATAACCACCACAGGTTAAACGCTATAGATGATGAAAAGAAAAAAGTATACGCTAGTCAATTTTTATTTTTATTTTACTTATCTGCAAGGTTATGAAAAAATGGCACCCTACTGCCATCAAAATTCCTTTCAGTAGAAAGTTGAAAAAGAACTTTTTGTCCAGCCATACCTATTAAGCAAATGATTATAATCCATGTCAGAGGGTGGGTTATGTTCAGTTCTTTTTCTGGGGAGGAAAGGGGGAGCTGCATAATTGCAAATTTCAGCCATTTATCACCTCTCAAGACCCTACTACTAATTTAGGCAGGTGGTATCCTGTAAAAATGTAAAGTAAGCCATTACAGTTGAACACCATCTAGAGAACTGCTGCTTGTTAATTAGGTGGCACTTTTAATCAGTGCCCTAAGCTAATACTTACCATACTTAGGCTTGCCATAGCACTTTGTCTTCAAAACACTTAACAAAATGTTATCACCGCTCCTCTACATACTGGGTAGCTGCTAAACAGTCATACACCAGAGATGTCGAAGTTAGGTCAGGTAAGTAGGTCAGGGTCTTCTGATAGATGCCTAGGTGATTTGCAGTAGATCAACAAAGGTTTCTGGCTCCTAATTGTTTAGCAACAACAAGGTGACTTCTCCCTCCTAACTGAGCCTGCTGAAATGAAGAAAGCTAAAAGGGATGGACTTTTATGTGAAATGATTGTGAGCTCAGTTCAGTTCTGGTCTAGAAAACAAATTTCCAGACTTAGAATGTGCTCAGAGGCACCCTGTGTCAGGAACGTGGCCCCCCAGAGTGCAGGGTAAGAGTCAAGACTCAAAAACTGAGCTAAGTGAATGAGGGACTGACTCTGCAGATGATAGCTGGCTGACAGAGTCAAGAAAGGGCAGCTCGACCCCCTTCCCGGGGAAGACTCTGTTAGCTCTCAAGAAGAGGAAGAGTTGGAAGGCAGTCAGAGCATTGCTAGGCAATCAGCAGATAAGCAGAGGTCTGAGACTGTGTCAAGTGGAAGTGGTGAGGGCGGAGGCCAGCCTCTCAGTCCCCGTTCTAAGAGACTGAATAAGATCAGAGGGCAATGGAAGGGCAAGAGGGGAAAGGCGGGAGTTTAGCGTCCTTAGTGGGAGGGGTGAAGATTCAGACTGACCAACTATCGTCAATGCGAGCAGGTGAGAAGCCGTGCTCTGAATGCGTTTTTCTATAAATAAATGTACATAAAACTGTCAGAGAGTCCTTACTTCTTATCAGGGCTTGCTTGCCTGCCAGAGATCATTACAGCCTGTTCTTTAATTATAACCAGCAGTGGTCAGTCTGTTGGAGCAGAGCAATCACAGAAGGAGAATCAGTGCCACTGTTTTGCATTAACATTCTAGCCATTGGCCATAAAACTAATGACTGCTGTGAGACTGCATAACCCCCAGGCCAGCCTCCCAGGAAGAATATCACAAAAATGGCAAAATCTAGCAGCAAAGAAAAAGAAAAAGAAATGTTTGAAGGAAGAACAGGAGGAAACAACAACAACAACAACAACCTTACCTTAAGAGAGGCTTTGTTGCCCCTTATCTTTGAATATAAATTTGGAATTGCAGACTGGGAGAGAATGTCCAAATAGGCAAGGTATTGCTGAGGAGACTTGGCAAAGTTCACATCCTTTTCCAGACCTAAATTCCTGTTGCTATCAGCTTTCTGCTTTGTGGACCTGCAAGTTGAAATAAAGTTAAACAACATTACTCACATTATAAAATGTGCGGTGGACTCAGAAATTAACCAACACCTTTGAATATTAAGTATATAGTCCCCAGCAGCATATAACTAATACTTCTGAGAGGTGAAATACACTAGAATATTTTGAAATATCAATGTTTCAGTAAAAAGACACAAACTCAATAAGATATATTCAGAAATGGTTAATAAGAATGGGTTGCTGACAGAAAGCTCTTTGATCCAACAGAGATTTCCATGAACTGAAAGAAGAGTGTGATTTTCACAGATTCCTTTTTACTCCTCCAATCTGTTGCACCTCCCTCCATGCTGTTACAAGGGGTCCCCAGCCCCCTTGAACAGATCTGGGAGGGGCACAGGGGCAGCCGAAGGAAAGTAGAATCAGCAACAACTCCCTCTCTGCTTGTTTGCTAGCAGAAGCTTCCACTGGATCAAAGGGCTGTGCAAGAACAAAACAAGCCCATTGTTTTTATTTTTACTTAGTATTGGTATGGATGCCTGAGATCGAGGGATGGTTAACACTGTCCTTCAAAAATTAAAAACGAAGTCCCTCAACTATCTGGAGCCTTCCAAAATTCCTGGTGGGAATTTGGCCTGGCTGCCAAATTCTGCACCAGTTGAAGTTTCCAAACCATCTTCAGAGGCAACCCCACATATAATGCATTGCAGTAATCTAACCTAGAGGTTACCAGATCATAGATGACAGATAAAGTGGAAAATGTGTACATTTATCCTGATCAAGTGTCACTTCCATTCAATCTTCTGTTGATCCCAATATGATTACATCTCTTTTGCCCCATGATTGACAGGTTTCCCTTAATCAACAACTAACTGAACAAGAGGGTCTTGACTTTCCAGAAAGAATTAAGAACAGGTTGAGCTAGAAGTGTTTCCATCACTTTTAATAGTAAGGCTTTGGGCCAAGTATAGGTTCTCTTTGGTCATAATAACCATTAACTTACCTTGTACAATGAAGGGAATAGGGGTGGGGAATAAAAGGTCTTGCCTGTTTATAGATGCTGCCAAATAAAATCATATTTTGAAGGAATGTGCCATTCATGTGACTGTGATGTCATAAGTTTAATAAATAACCCTGAATTGGAGGTGAAATCAAAAGGAACAACATCACAGGCACCTGACTATTACATGTCAGTTTCTCTGAGATAGCAATGAACATACTGTATTTTTCCGTGTATAAGACTATATTTTTTCCTAAATAAAATAAGAGGTCGTCTTATA
This sequence comes from Podarcis raffonei, assembly GCF_027172205.1. NCBI lineage: Eukaryota > Metazoa > Chordata > Lepidosauria > Squamata > Lacertidae > Podarcis > Podarcis raffonei. The sequence continues at coordinate 13,792,005 of NC_070613.1, forward strand.
CATGGATAGTACATAGTGCATTTTCTTAATTTTGGGTTAAAAAAAATAGGGGTCGTCTTATACATGGGGGTGTCTTATTGACGCAAAAATACGGTAATTTTCTTGAACCAGTTGCTTACATATAGCATGAAGCTTCTTTCCAGACCTGAGCAATCACTAATGGAGCAGCTACTAGATCTACAATTAACTGTTTACATATAAGATCTGCCCTACCTTTATCAATAGCAGACAAAATACATAGTGAAGGATCCAGGATCACATTTTCACCTGTAAGTGTACAGATGTCTGTATTCACTTGTTTCCAAAATTCATGAACTTTGGTGCAACTCCACCACATGTGCCAATAAGATCTCTGCTTCCCACTGCCCCGCCAGTACAAGGGAGACCCTGAACTTGTAATGTGAGCCAAACATACCAGTTTTTTTTAATAAATAAATAAATAAATAAATAAGATTTTCATCTCCCATAATCGAGAACATAAAACATTACGATACATAAAATGCCTGGGTATTTACCTCTGTGCATCAGGCTCTTCTGATGAGAATGCCTCAGGGTGCCAATCATGAATCTTATGGAGATATGAGACTTCACGGGCAATAACATGCTGTGTATAATCATCTTGCCAGGTAAAACCTGGAAAACAGTTGTGCAAAATACAGTTTTAGAAACTCAGTACTTTGACAGAGCAAAAACAAAACAAAACAGGACATCTCAATCTTGTGTTACGAAAGCAATTATAATGAACAGAAATTTCAACTTCTGCAAGGTTTTTAACAAACTTTCTACTTGTTACAGCTGCAGATTTCCTTCCCCTGAAAAAATCACTGTGGTAATCAGACCTTTCTCGTGAAATACTGAAGCCTTTTAAAATGCTTTCTTCTAAGAAGGCGGTGGGTGTTGCGATGAGATTTAAAAGGGAGATTAGTCTTAGAATTTTAGTGTTTCTTAGTCACTATGGACCTATAAACCAGCTTTACTGTATAAACAGTATTTACTGCTTTGTTACAAAGAAGAGGTGTTTGACAATAAGTGAGTCAAAAATACAAGTCATGCCAAGTTTCAAAACTAAATTGTAGCATATAATGGAAAGTGGCTTTTCAAGGAGGACTACTATCTCACCAATCTCACAATATATTTTCCATAAACCTTTTCTGTGACCTGCTCAGGAAAAGGTAGGCACACCCAGGTATGAATAACACTGATCTAGTGCTAACTATTCTAATGGACAGTGGAATATTATATATGAAGACTGATTCATATTTTATTTACACTCAACTGTTGCAACAGAGACCTTTAAACAAGGGCAAGGTGTCACTGTAAAAGCAAATTCCATGCAATTATGTATTAATTACATGCACTACTGATCACACAATAATTATATAACTCCAAGAATAATTGTTAGATTTGTAAATGTTATGATTAACACTTTTAATTTATGTAGGCTTACCACCTGGAGTTATATGTAATTACTCAGTATCTGAGCCCGGTTCTGGCTGGGGAGGGAGGGGTATACATAAATTATTATTATTATTATTATTATTATTATTATTATTATTATTATTATTATACAACGTATCGCTTCCTGGTAATTATTGACATTCAGCTTCCCCAACCTAAGTCCACTTACTGAAATACTATCCACTAATACAGATATTGTTGAGTTGAGAACACATCTATGATAACAATGATTACTGTATTAAAACTGCCACCAATCACGATTAATTGAACTTCAGGTGCATCTCAAATCACTTGGAAATGCATCCTATTCATTGGAACATATTTCCATTTGATCAAAAGACAATTCTACATGTGCTAGACCAGGGGTCATCAATCTTTTTCAGCCGTGAGCCGGTCCACCGCCCTCAGACCACGTGGTGGGCTGGACTATATTGGGGGGTGGGGAATGAACGAATTCCTGTGCCCCACAAATAACCCAGAGATGCATTTTAAATAAAAGCACACATTCTACTCATGTAAAAACACCAGGCAGGCCCCACAAAAAACACAGAGATGCATTGTAAATAAAAGGGCACATTCTACTCATGTCAAAACACGCTGATTCCCGGACCATCCGATGGCCGGAGTGAGAAGGCAATTGGGCCGCATCCGGCCCACGGGCCTTAGGTTGCCTAGCCCTGTGCTAGACCATCACTAGACAGTTTCATAGCATAAGGAGCATGTGCAGAATTCAGGCAATACACAAACATTAAAATCAATGGAGGTCTATTTTAGGGGCATGAGTTTGTTCTAAAACCATAATGAATGCATCCAAATTCATTCAACATCAAAATTATTATTATTATTATTATTCCCTGCCCATCTGGCTGGGTTTCCCCAGCCACTCTGGGCAGCTTACAGCACATAATTGTAAAACATTAGACATTAAAAATTTCCCGATACAGGGATGCCTTCAGATGTCTTCTAAAAGTCAGATAGTTGTTTATTTCCTTGACATCTGATGTTAGGGCATTCCATGTTCATATTCAAAATGAATATGAAAAATAAATTTTCATTTCCAAATTAGTTTTACATTGGAATCATTGCCTCGGATTTTGGGTCTGTGAGTCTAGGAGTCTTTGTCCAATGGAAAATCTGATATTCTGGAGAAAGGAGGTGTTAGAATTCCTGAGATTTCAATGCCACGAGATGGAAAACACCAAATGTACAAGAAGGAGAAGGGTACCAAAAGACAGGCTGGGTCTCCATTAAAATAAAAAGGAAGAAGAAAAAGAAAGATAAAATGAAAATGAGTACAATTAAAATGAAGGAAAATTAATGTGATTATGTTTTAAAACATAAACTGAAATGAATGTGGTTTTTAAAGAAAGCAAATTGAAAAATTAGACATCCTTAATTTATTTTCTAGAAAATGTGTTTCAGATTAAAATGTTAATCCATAACTCCTTTTAAAATGCTATGTTTGGGGATAAGTCACTGTGAGCATATTGGAATGGCTTTTGGAGCTACAGTATCTTTAACACTGTATCTCCAGGATTAATATTTAATATTTGAAAATGCTATAATATTTTTTCTTCAGGTTTTTTTTTATCCTGCTCTTCCTTTGAAGAGGTGAGTTTTGTGCATATTTGTTAATATTTTAACAGTTCTAAGAGGCAGGTTAGGCAGGGAGACAGTGCCTCATCCATAGCTTTCTGTTTAAAACAAAGATCTGGTGCAGACCTTCCTAACAATCCGTCACTATGCCAGACTGGCTGGCCTCTTGCATTAAGCTGCTGACCCAATCCAATGTCAGCATCGCCCCTGAGCCAGTGCCACCAACTGGACTCATCCACTCAGCCCCAACTGGGCTAGGCAAGCTGGGTAGCACTTCCAGAGACCACCTTCTGCACAGGAACAGGTCAAAGTGCTGTGGACTCACAGCTTAGAGTTGTGAGCACCGGATTCACTTCCACAAGAAGACAGTCGTCGCACAGCAGAGTACAGCAGAGTATAGCAGAGTATAAACGACTCGGAGAGCGGCTCTGTAGAATAACTACTTTTATTCTATCTTCAACTATCATACAACTATATACAGAGCTAAATGAGGTCTAAGCATAAAGAATGCTAAACTACACTGAGTGTCTGCAGCTGCTCTTAGCAGCAACCTTATCTCTACACACGATCTCTAACACTCAGTCTCTCTCTCTCTCTGACACACTGACTGACTGACTGACTCTTTGATGTGGTGCTGGAGCAGAATAAGTAGAGAGCAGAACACGCCTCCTTCTCTCTGGAGAATCACCAGACTCATCAGGAGCAGTGGCGTAGCGTGGGGGGTGCCAGGGGTGCCGGCCGCACCGGGCGCAACATCTGGGGGGGGCGCGAGTCCAGAGGGAAGGGACAAGTTCCTTCCTCCGCCGGGCTCCCCGCCGCCACCGCTGGACAACAAGGGCTGATCGAATGAGTCCTTTTTTTTCCGTAGCGAAAGCCGCTGCCGGACCACAAGAAACAAATGTGTAGTGAATAGGGCGAAGGAGGAGGAGGAAAAAACTGGAAGGGACGCGCGCGAGAGGAAAGTGGGTGGTGCTGCCTGAACAACTTCCCTTGACATCACTGCCCAAATAAGGAGCTTTAAAATAACCCTATTCTGCCGAGGCTCGCCGGAGGGAAATTTCTCTCTCCCCCCCCCCACCCCCTCCGCCGGCGTCTCAGGGTTCCTCACTTAGCTGGAGAGCAGGCATGGGCAAGAAGGCGGCTGCAAGGAGAGGGGATCCGACGGCAGTGGCAGAAGCAGCGGCAAAGTCTCGGTAAGCAGATGCTGGGGAAGGGGGTGGCGCTGATGGGCTGTGCTTCTCCCTTATCAACTTTGGTCAGCTGGGAAAGAGGGAGGAGTGGCGGCTCCGGAGGGATCGGGGAGGCAGCCCCGCGTCCCCCGACGGGGGCCGGTTGCCGTAACACTCGGGCGCGTCTCCTCTCCGATGAGGTCACTCACTCCCCTTGAATGCGCCACCGGGACTCGACTTTTCTTTTTAAAGCTGGCTGCAGAAACGGCTGCCCCGTGTGCCCTGTTCGTCCCGAGAGGGCTTGTTTCTCTTGAGCTTCTGCCAGGCGAAGGCCAAGCGCCAGCCCTCGAAAGCAGGCGAAGCGAGCCACGGCCTCTCGGACAGGAATTGCAGCCGGGGGAAGGAGGGTGGTCATCTTGAATGTGATGCAAAGTCTCTGTTGGGGGCTGTGGTACGGAGCATCGGGGTGTGTGTGTGTGTGTGTGTTGTCATCCGTGTCCTCGATCGGGATTTATTTGGGCCAGATTTGTGGGACGGAGGGAAGGGGGAGGCTGTCCCTGCTCCTTTTCTTTTGTCTACCCAGCCTTGACGCGAGGCCAGGATTAAATAGGTTTGGTTTGTGTGGACCCAGTAAGGTCTGCTCTCTGCTTGATCAACACCCCTATTTTATTTTTTAAAGTGTGTCTGGGTATGAAGGGGAGTGTCTTAGAGACACAACCTATGTGTGCTTACTCAGCAGCAAGTCCCACTAAGTTCAATGGTTAACTTCCTAGTGATTTTTACAGAAGCGATGAGGAACTTGAAGGTATCCAGAAGTTACTGCACTCTGGCTCCCATAGGCAATGGTTGCAGGTGATGGGAAGTGTAGTTCAGCAGTGCCTGGAGGCCTGCTTGCTTTGGGATAATTAGAAGGGAAATCAGTGCAGGGGTCATTTATGTTTTCGAATTATTTCTGTGTTGCTTTCCTATAGAATAATATTCAAAAGGGTTTGCCCATTTCGGCAGGAAGCAACCTATCAAAATGTCACAGCAAACTGATCAAATATGATGACCTTCCCCCTCATTGGTGGAGATGGAATGGCAAGTGTGTAGCCTATCTAAGGCTTGGCGAATGTGGAGTTTAGTACCACAGGCAAGAAGCACGTAGATTAGGAGGCACGGTTGTTGCAACTTCCTCTCTCTTAAGGCTAGTTGTGGTGCTGTTGTGGATGACGTATGAAAAGGAACTGGACAATTTTTGTGAACGTTGATGGAGTCAGGCAGTAGCCACAGGAGGCCTCCAGCTTCAGAGGCAGAGAGAATTCAAATAAATGTCAAAAAGTTGTTATGGTGCTTGAGAACAGCAAAAGATCCTGTTGTGATGGTGCTCTTGTCACCGTTTTAAAAAGATGGCACAGTGAGAGACCTGCTCCATTTCCCAAGCTGAGAGGGGACAGACAAATCTTCTCTTTGTTTCAAGTTGTGTATTTATTTATTTCGAAAATTGTGGTGGTCCTAAGCATGTTTTCTTAGAAATAAAAAATTCTATTAAAATCAAAGGGATGTGCGAGCTGATAAATATGTTTAAGGCCGGGTGGCAGCGGCTGGGTGTATGAGACGTTCTGCTGAAGATTAAGGCCAATAGAACGGAGCACCTTTATTATTATCGTTATTTAAAAGCTAAATAATTTTTAAAAATGCATTAAGCCTCACTAAATGAGCTGTAATGAGTTAAGCTGCTTAATCCTGCTCAGTGGAAATTAATATGCGCTGCTTTACCGAGACATGTGACCTGAAACTGACAAGCATGTTCCAGACTGAGGATAAAATGCGTGGAAATTCATGGCCAGAGTTGGTTGGGATGCAAAGCATTCTCCCCTTCCACATCTGCTTTCCCATCCTTGAGCCTTTGGATCAGAGGCCATGCTAGGTACAGGCAGTGGCGTAGCGTGGGGAGTGCAGGGGGGGCCAGCCGCACCGGGCGCAACATCTGGGGTTAGGGCATATCCACGGGTTAGGGGGCGCAAATTACTTGCCTTGCCCCGGGTGCTGACAACCCACGCTACGCCACTGATCAGGAGATTCTTGGATATGGGAGGGGTGAAATCTCCTCATCCAAAACATCTACAGGAGTCAAAAATCTACATAAAAGTATTTCAAGAACAGGCTTGGGAAAGCAGCTTTTTAAAAGTGCACATCTGTATTGCAGCTGTCGGTTCAGGAAAAAAATAGAAGATATTTTTGCTTCTGCAAGTCTTTCCAGCTGAATGTAAAGCTGTTCATGTCAAAACTTTTGGACTGGTTTAAAAACTATTTTTAGCTGCTTTTATGATAACGTTTGCAATTCGCCTCGTAACATGTGCAAAAGGTGATTCATAAATTAACAAGTGATAATAATTTTAATTGCCACACATCAGGTTATTACTTTCAAAAGGATTACTTTTACACTGATTTATAAACTTGCTTCTAAACGCACTGGTTCTTTATAGCCTACTATTCAACACGTTCCATGGAAAAAGTTTCACTGAAAATATAACTAGTATTGCCTAAAACAATCAGCTGCATCCTTTCACTGTTTCATTTTGGAAAGGGGGGAAAATCTCACCCACATGGTCTGCAATAAAACAGCTCACACAACAGCACTAATACCAAGCTGACAATTGCAATCAAAATTAAGACTGAGCAACAGCAAATGACGCTACTAGGCAATTTCCTGTCCCTTTTGTCTGTGCTGCCACACCTACTGGCTTGCTCCTGGCCCACAACTCAATTATAACAATTTAACACCGATGGCTGAGCAGGATCACAGTCGTTCCGTTGTACACATATTATTTCCATGTCACTAATGTGGAACTGTATGGTGGGACACACAACTACCAATTATCTATCCCTGCTGGAGCTCTGCCTACACTGTACATATTTCCAACTGGGAATTCCCACAGATGGGCAATGCAGAACCACATTCTTCCATTGAGGGATCTAGTTAAGACAATGGAGCCGACAAGTTATCGCTTGAAGCCAACAAAAATATAAACTGAAATGCTGCATGATTTAAGTAGTGATACTCAGGGAAGGAAGACTAGTTTGAGAAAGAGAATGGATTTTGTAAAATTGTTTTTGAGAAGCGTGTGCGTGCATGTGTGCACGCGCGCACACCCACACACCCACCCACCCAGAAATTAAGTATGAATTCTGCAAGCACCTTGGCATGCCCAGCAACTACGCATAATTTTTCTCTCTCTCCCTCTCCCTCCAAATCCAAGCCTGAAGCAAACACAAAGAGAGAAAATTGTATCACTGTAGTCCAACATTTCTCCCTGTACAGTGGTACCTCTGTTTACAAAGGCTTCTGGTTATGAATGCTTCAGGTTACGAGCTCCGCTAACCTGGAAGTAACTTCTCCTGGTTGCGAACTTTGCCCCAAGTAAAACTAACCCTAGTTGTTCCAGAACTGAAATTGGGCGAAGGAAGCAGGAGCAGCCTACCATTAGGCAAAGTGAGTCAGCTGCTTCAGGCAGCAGATACTGGGGAGTGGGCTAGGATAGAGGTGCTGAATAACAACTTTGTATTCTACACAGTATGGGGACATGGGTGGCGCTGTGGGTTAAACCACTGAGCCTAGGACTTGCAGATCAGAAGGTCGGCGGTTCGAATCCCCGTGACAGGGTGAGCTTCCGTTGCTCGGTTCCTGCTCCTGCCAACCTAGCAGTTCGAAAGCACGTCAAAGTGCAAGTAGATAAATAGGTATCGCTCTGGCGGGAAGGTAAATGGCATTTCTGTACGCTGCTCTGGTTCGCCAGAGCTACATGACCCAGAAGCTGTACGCCGGCTCCCTCGGCCAATAAAGTGAGATGAGCACCGCAACCCCAGAGTCGGCCACGACTGGACCTAATGATCAGGCGTCCCTTTACCTTTAAATGTGCTTGTGGGAGACGGGTTATTGGTTTGCTTGTGTGTTTTGTTTGGTGGGAAGGTAAACGGCGTTTCCGTACGCTGCTCTGGTTCGCCAGAAGCGGCTTAGTCATGCTGGCCACATGACCCAGAAGCTGTACGCCGGCTCCCTCAGCCAATAAAGCAAGATGAGCGCCGCAACCCCAGAGTCGGTCATGACTGGACCTAATGGTCAGGGGTCCCTTTACCTTATTCTACACAGTCTAGCCTGCACTCCCCAGTCTTGCATGCTGCCCCCCAGGTACAGTGGAAGATACTCTCCAATTAACTGGGTTGAAGTAAGATTCAACTACCAGTTGAGTTAAGATCCAGAAATAGAAATCTGAGGCGGAGCACACAATCTGGTTTGCCTCAGATAGCAAGACGTATTGGGCTAGCCCTGGAGAGGCTTTGTTTACTCCTCTCTGGTAGGTCTGCTGCTGCAATGTGATGAGCCATAGAGGAAGTACCGGTCTCCAGCCTACAGCATTAGTCTTTTATTTGCACTTTTATTTGAAGAGGTCCTGATTAGTGACCTGCAAGGACAGTGGAACACGGCAGACTTACCAAGTTCCTAAAAGAGTTTACCGTTTGAGAACCTTACCCATAAAAAGCAATTTCCGTACAAAATTATTGCTGCTATTATTATTTCATTTATATACTGCTCATATGCCAAAATTGCTCCGAAGCAGTTTACAACTATAAAATCAATGCATAATTAAAACATATGCAGTAACAAATCCATTGGGGCATTACAATAATTAAGCAGTTCATTTATTTCAAACATGTATGAAATAAGTGGGGTTATGAATAAAATGGCATGAATAAAATGGAAAACTAACTGCTGTGTGCATTGTTTGACCCCATGTATCCCATAACCCAAAACCCACAGTAAAAAATGAACACAATTGTGTATTGCCATTTACCAGTGCACTGCTGTGTCTTCCACTTCTGTAACAAAATATTACACGTTCCTTTTTACTACATGGCTCCCTTTTTCAAGCTGTGCCCTAAGATTAGTTTCAGCATACAGAATGATATGTTCCATTTTCTCTAAGTTTTTTCCCTCTGCCCTCCTGCTTCTTTAGCCTACTATTTTATTTCAGCGAGGAAACTCTTCAGTGTGATTCTTGGATATTTGCAGCCCCTGTGTCATGTGTGCTGCAAATTGCTAATGCCTCTGTTAGCTGTCAGAATGTCTGCGGAATTGTATGTGATTGGCTTTCTTCTCTTGTTTTCACAACTAACAGGTCAACATATAGATGTGACTTTCCGCAGGCTGCCTTCCCAGACTCCCTAGAGAAGGAGCATTCGCTCTCCTTCCCATTCCCCATTTTCAGAGCTCAAGAACAACAAATCAAACGAGGTTCACATGTTTTAATAGACGACTTGCTCAAAAAAAAGAAGAAAGCATCTCTTCTCTATGTTAGATATTTATCTATGCACCAAAGATAAGGCATTTCTTGTGGCTGATTTTAGCACCTACCAAAACAAACTAAATTCTCATTGTTTCTAATATTTCCCAGCAGCAATACTTTCATTTTAACCCTCAACACAAGCTGAGGGCTACAATAGTAATTATGGGGGAGCTACCCATCCTCCATCATAGAGGGCAACTGCTCAGATAAACAGGAATGCTATTTACACAGGATTACATGGGAAGAGGATTAGCATGCAGGACACAAAGTCAATCTTGATAACAAGATGTTTTGAATAACCAAGCTGCAGATAATAGGGAATTCTACCGTCTACTGTTAATAGTTCCTTCCAGTTTCCATCAGGCTGCTTTATTTAAACTCTCCTGTCACTTCGGCATAATATCTGCCAGCTTTATGCGATACGTAATAGAGAAGGCTTCTGCGCAATTTGTCGGCAGTCTTGAGTTACCACTCAGCATAAAATTATCCTAATTCGAAATACTGACCTTTGCATAGCATGTCTTTGCATTCATTTGGGAAAGCGAGGGGAAAGTGTGTGCCCTGCTTGAGCCCACTTATTTCGTTGATGGGTGAGAAGCCTTGTGCTCACCCTGAAGAAAGAAAAAAGCATTTGCACCCTTTGAATAGTAAAATGGAACATGTGTAATATGTGTATTGATGGGGGCTCTGCAGGAGGCTCTCCAAGTCTTTGATGTAACACCTGAAAGCCAAAATGCCAACCTCAGGATGTGCCAGAGTTGTAGACAGCAGCAGTCAGAGGAGTCAGCAAGTAGGGAGCCCATCTTATGCTCAGGAATGAGAGCTAGGAAGTGTGCAGTATTGCTCAGGCAAACAGAAAACCTCCTTGGATAACTCAGTGGCCAGTGGAGCCAAGTGGGGCCAATCTAGGCTTGGAGCATCTTCACTGCCCAGGATGCTGTTCCAAGCCACAGTTCTGGAGGCTCCTTACATGGCCATTGGCACACACAGGTGAGGAATCCTGGTTTTCCTGCCTTTCTTACAGTTTGCTACTCTGTCCCAGCTCCCGAGCCCAAAATATTCCCGAGGGTGTGAGACAGGGCAAAAGCCAACACAGGGATCCAGCAAAGACCGGTGAGCTGCCCATTTAGCTGGAAATGACTTGCAGAATATAATTTCCTTCCAGGGAATGGGTCATATGGCTTGGGCCCTGCCTGTGATTCCCCAGCAGAAAATAGGTTGTGTGCAATTTCCAGCTGCACAGGCAAGCTAGCAGTTCTGTTAGAACCCTTCACCAGCTGCTACCTTGTTCCTCTTCCCCAAGGTAAGTGGGAGAAGCAGCTGGCTGAGGACTGGGGTGGGACGCAGAATCAAAGCAGGAATCTCTAAAGGTGGGCTGTGTCCACCTCAGTTCGGCTCACAGTTGGATGCTTGCATTAGGCACAATGCACATTGCTTTTTTTATTTCTGAAGAATTCCTGGTGCCTTGTGCCAATCATGTGGCCTTGTTTAATGTCATTTTCTTTTCTTTTCTTTAAATTATGTGCAACTGATTATATGGCAAGTAAGGCACAACCTGTACCTTTTGGCCCGCTCTGAAAATGTTGATTTATTGAGTTATACTAACACTTTGTCAAGAGAGTTCTCCATCTGGTCCCTAGGTAGACACTTAATTTCTGGCTTCTATATTGGTTTTCATTCAACTATCTCCTGCGTTTTCCATTGAGTTTCATTAATAAAATGGAACAGTCTGTAGGTGTTTGAATGGGTTCTTTATCATTTTCATCTAACAGCACCAGCAGCCTGAAGATTATTTCAGGAAGTTAACTCCCCACTGCACACCATCAGCTGTGCATCAAGCTGACCTGAGCTGTGGCACAAAGTTGTGGCAGATGGGAGCTGTAGTCCAGGTTGGGGAAAGCTGTATCACTAAAAACAAATGGGAAATAAGGGTTCTTAACTTCATTTGACTAAATACAGACCTTTTTAGAAATGAGAGGTGTGAGCAATGTATTCTAAGTGGAGGAATCAGTTAGTCACCAGGCCAAAGAACTGGGCTCAGCAGAAGTCCTTCCAGAATCCAGAAGAACTGTCTAGACCAGCATCAGCCAATGCTGATTTTGGTCAGCATTTTGTTGGACTACAACTCCATCAGCAACCATGAGCAATTTTCAGGGATGATGGAAGCTGCAGTCCATTTGGAGAGCCACAGCTTCCTCACCCTGGTTTCAAGAAATAAATGCAAGTGACAGAAAGGGTACAACAACTGCTGACCAGCCTATGGCAGCCTTTTCCTACATCATTAAATAGGACAGCTGGAAACATGGAGATAAGGTTTTATAACTAAGTAGAAGTGCAACCGATGAGCATGAGTCTTGAGAGAGTAGAAGTTGGAGCTACTGCATTCGAGGACTAGAGCATGTGCCTGTCCTGTGTCACTTGACTCTTGATGGTGATAGAATGATTGCCTGACTTGTGGTAGAGAGAGGTTTCCTTGAGCAAGATGTCCATTTATACCAGATCCCAAATTGCTCCTCAGCCAGGTTTGTTGAGCCTGTTTCAAATCTCTCAATGCACTGGTAAAAAATAGCGGGTTCAGGTGCCATGAAATCACAAACCTGAAGCTGAATCTTGAGCCATTATGACATTGCAGTACATAATATAATAATAGCCACCACAAAATAAGATCCTTTTATATATTGCCTCGGTATAGATATAGTCCTAATTTTTATTTTCTCCAAAACTCCATTTCATAGTCTTCATATTTCCACCACCATGAATTTGCTTTAGAATGACCGAGAAACAACAACTTTACAAACACAGCAGATGTATACAAAAAGTGCAGGTGTAATTCAATCTCAATGCCCCCTTCTGTGTTCTGAGGCTGCCAGCAATGAAGCCAATTAGCACCAGTTGGAGTGGCAGCCTTTGAAGTGGGCACCAGTCTACCAAAAGGACTGGGGACATTGGCTCATATCAAACATTTTATTAAAATAAGATGGAAATTTGGCACGAGCCGTAAACCTATCAGGCACATTCAGATACAGCTGAGAAACAATGCCAGGCATCTTCAGGAACAGCAAGTGTAACCTTGACAAAATATACTAAGTCCTTATTGCCTGATGCCCTCATTATATATCTTTATTTCATTTATTATTTGTTATTATTTATTAACTTTGTCTATCGCCTTTCATCTGCAGATCTCAGGGCACTGCACATAAAATTACAATATAAAAGCACAAGATACATGATAAAGACAAGGGGGAAGAAACAGTAACACACACACACCCAACACATTAAAGAGGGGTATAAGATGTTAATCAGCCATGGCCTGGCTGAAGAAGTACATTTTGCCTGAGGCCTAAAGGTGTATAACGAAGGCGCCAGCCAAACCTCTCTAGGAATATCTTTTGGTGCTAGGTAAAAACTGTCCTCTATAACCAGGCCTTTGGCCCTTAACTATCAGTGTCCTGTTTGAAGTGGGCAGGATGTTTTTAATGTATTTATTTTTCCTCTTGGTTTTCATGTATCTCTGTGTGTCGTGGGGTTGACTGTTGGCTGGCTGGCTGTAAACTGGGCCAGATAAGGCGACGGACAAATTAAATAAATAAATAAAGTAAAATTAAAAAGCACCTCCCTTGTTTGCTCCTTTGAAGAAACATGGATAGAGGGAAACAGGGATATACAGTGGTACCTCGGGTTACAAACACCTCAGGTTACAAACACTTCATGTTACAGACTCTGCTCACCCGGAAGTAGTACCTCGGGTTAAGAACTTTACCTCAGGATGAGAACAGAAATAGTGTGGCGGCGGTGCAGAGGCAGTGGGAGGCCCCATTAGCTAAAGTGGTACCTCAGGTTAAGAATGGTTTCAAGTTAAGAACGGACCTCCGTAACGAATTAAATTCATAACCAGAGGTACAGCTGAAGTCCCTGAAGCCTCTGGTGCTGTTTATGGGGCTAACCATCCCTTGACCTAGGAAGGAAGGAGGGAGTTTGTGGGCAGAGACAAGGTAGCTGGTCCTTTGGGGATAATAGTCAGTTGAAATACATTACTGAAAATTAGTTGTTGACTAGAGAAACAGGAAATAGTTGATTGCCCAAGCCAATTCCTACGCACCAGGAGATCTGGGGAAGGTATGCTCTATTGATAAAAAGTAATGTTAAGTTAGAACACAGTGGGGGGGGGCAAGATGCCTCCTGTTATATTGCACAGATCTATATACACTTGCTAGCCCAGGGCACTGAATCACTGCAAACGAATGGGTAGCAGAAAAAAATGCCTTCTGAGTTTCTGCTTGCACAAATGCTGCCTGAGAAAATAGATTGTGTTAACGGACATGCTTTTTAGGGGCATATTTACTTGTCATGGGGTGACAGTAAATGTCATGTTTTGCCAGTACTGATGGGATTTTTAAAACTAACTTACATCCATGTAAATGCTATAAGCAGCCCAATTATTATGCATGCCAATTATTAAAATAGGTTAAGCTTGAATCTTAGGAGTGACAAAAATGTCTTTGGAATGGGGGGGGGGGAGGCTGTGTTTTTGGCACTCCTGTGTTGTGATTTTGCTGCTTTATAATTGCTTTGCTCCGATGCTGATTGATCTACAGCACTTTATGGTGCTCTATTGTATATTTCGTCTTAATATGTTGTTCAGCACTTTAGAGGTCTATGAGACAAAAATTGGCATATACGGTAAGAGGAATAATAACAACAGAGACAACAGTATACAGAATTGTCACAGTCATGGGTAGCGTTCGAATCTTTCAACAGAATCAAAGTCCTTGAAACCATTTCTAACACACACACACACACACACACACACACACACACACACACACACACAAAGTCATCTATACAGTGCTACCTCAGGTTACAGACACCTCAGGTTATAGACACTTCAGGTTACAGACTCCGCTAACCCGGAAGTATGGTAGCATCTCGAGTTGTTAACTTTACCTCAGGATGAGAACGGAAATCACGCGGCAGGAGCAGCGGGAGGACCCATTAGCTAAAATGGTACCTCAGGTTAAGAACAGTTTCAGGTTAAGAACGAACCTCTGGAACGAATTAAGTTCTTATCCCGAGGTACCACTGTAAACTCCTGACACGGCACCAGCAGAACAGAAACTAGAATGTGTTTCACTCTGATTAACTGTTCAGAAAAGATACTTCTACTTTGTGTTGGTACATTAGAGTTCTTTTTTAAAATAAATACAGCTGTCTTCCCTTACAAATCATGTGCTTGAGCCAAATCAGGCTGGCACGGTATGCAAGCCTTGAGCAGCAAGCAGCATTTTAACCAGGTATGGTGCTCTTTCCATTTCTGCAGCCTATGTCAGGCATTAATAGATGACAGCCATCCTACTTCAAATGATGACTGCATGTTCTGCAGGCTGCAGCTATATTGTCTGAGTGTGAGTGTGTACAGACTCTTTTTATCTGGTGGGGGTGGGGGCGGGAGGTCTTATTTCACAGTTGTTATGTATTTCTGGCCAGGCATCTTTCCTTTCACCTATAGTATTTGTGACAAGACCCGGTGAAAGTTCCATTGCTGCATATGTGGAATACAGCTCTATATGCCATCTGATTGTCTATATAATATATCAGCCCTGTAACAGGAAAAGGAGCCTCCATAAGGATCCACTGCCAAAATAACATTGTGGGGGCTTTCTGAAATGCTGAATCTAAGTATAAAATGTGAAGTTATAGAATATTGTTAATGGATCTTCTACAGGTAAGCTTTGTGCTTATTTTTGGGGGGTGTATTTTAAATGAATCGTTCATTGTCGAATGGTTCATGTTATTCCGCAGAGATAGTTTATGTTATGATTATATTCAGTTGTTGTAGACTGCTTTGTTTTCTGTGAATCTCTGTGAGCAGAAATGTATTTGTGGTGTATAGATACACTGACTAGGACTACACTGGTGACAACTAATCTGATAGCAGACCGAGGAGCTTGTCCAGAGTTGAATTTCCATTGGTCCAGGGTGTCACCTGACATCTGATGGGTTAGCAAACTGTAGTACCTCTTTCTGACCAGCTGCAGTGGTGATGTCGAACCACTGGATAACAAGCTAATGGCTCCATTTTCTGGTCTAATGGCACAGTGAATGAGATGTCTGAATCTCACTGCCAGAATTCCTAATATATTGCAGTTAAATGCTGAGGTCATGTTAGCTTCCATGCTACTGAGCATTCTTCTTTTTTCTTCTTTTTTAATGTGGAAGTAATTCTTTAGACTGTAAACTGGGAGCAGGACATGCATTTTCAACTCTTGCACAGAGTTAATACTATCACCTTGCCAACAAAGGTCTGTATAGTTAAAGCTATGGTTTTCCCAGTAGTGATGTATGGAAGTGAGAGCTGGACCATAAAGAAGGCTGATCGCCAAAGAACTGATGCTTTTGAATTATGGTGTTGGAGGAGACTCTTGGGAGTCCCATGGACTACAAGAAGATCAAACCTATCCATTCTTAAGGAAATCAGCCCTGAGTGCTCACTGGAAGGACAGATCCTGAAGCTGAGGCTCCAGTACTTTGGCCACCTCATGAGAAGAGAAGACTCCCTGGAAAAGACCCTAATGTTGGGAAAGATGGAGGGCACAAGGAGAAGGGGACGACAGAGGACGAGATGGTTGGACAGTGTTCTTGAAGCTACCAGCATGAGTTTGACCAAACTGCGGGAGGCAGTGGAAGACAGGAGTGCCTGGCATGCTTTGGTCCATGGGGTCACGAAGAGTTGGACACGACGAAACGACTAAACAACAACAACAATGTTGCCATCCGGCTGTCTCAAAAGACAATGGAGTGTGTCTCTGGGGCTGAAGTCAAACCGCTGTGTTAGCAGCCCCAAAGCAACCTTCCATGATGTGCAAGCCTGGTCAGTGTGTAAGAAGGTCCTGAATTGCCCAGATGACAAGACCCACCCCCCTCTCAGCCTCGCTGAGCAGAGCAATACATTTGGCACCAGCTTGGCTGCAGGAGTTGCTGGAAGAAGGTGTACAAGGCACCATCCAAACATCTTAGGGACTCTACTCCAGATTTGTGTAGAGTTTACTCCTTAGACTTCTCTTCTCCTGAAGATGATTCCACAGTGGAGGTTTTAGGATCAGAGTTTTTCCTTCTCCTAGATGGGCTTCCTTCCTAGGCAGAAGAGCCCCATCTGCCCCTCACTTCCTTCTACAGCACATGAAGACACCGCCTTCTTGACCATTGGACTGAGTACTTGTCCCATCTGCTCCACTGGTAGAGCCTGTCTTCGCATGCAGGGGAAGTCCCTAACTCAGGGTTTGAGACCCATCGGCTACCCTCCCCTGGTTTAGCAGCCAGTCAAAGCCATTCCTGGGGTGTCACATGCTTACAGCTCTCACCTGTGGCTCCTACGTAATAGTTAATTAATAATGAAGGATCATCACTCTGTAGAAGAGCAACTGCTCTGCACAAAGAAAACCCCTGGTTCAGTTCTCAGCATCTTCTGGTAAGGTTTGGAGAGACCCCTGACGGAAATCCAAAGAACCACTGGCAGTCCATATAGACAACACTGAATTAGATGGACCAGTCGTCTGACTTGATACTAGCTCCCATTAATAACATCTTTGAGTTGTTACAAGGGAGAGGATTCCAACTGTGCCTTTTCCCATTTTTGTTTTAAAGGGGCACAGGCGCCGTCCCAAATTTAAGTGGCACAGAAAAGGATGTCTGCCAGAGAATTTAAGAGTTACTCCACAACACAAACATGGGAGGCTGCTTACTAGCAATGTCAAAGGTACTCCCAGCAGTTGCCCCAACACTTTCACAACACAACAGTCACTATCTGGCATGTTCATCTGGGGAAAAGTATATCCCCCACTTCCAAGATACTGGCGTTTGAATGCGGAGCAAAGGCACAAAACTACACGGACACCTGGATCTCCCTACAACGAAATGAGATGCAACTGCACATTGGCTGTACTATAAAATCAACACTGAACAGGTGTCTCTCTCTTTTGCACTGGTGAGTTAAAAGAGCAAAAGGAAGCTATTGGAGGTAACTGAGAACTCAGGGCACAGCTAGATGACTTTCCCCACCTGACCAGCATATCACCCCAGCCTCTGTCTGCACCAGAACAAACCAAGTAGCAAAAACAAAACAAGGCATTGCTCAATATAGCTTCATTTCCCCGCAAAGGAACTGGAGTGGCTGATTGACCTGCGTCAACACAGTCTAGATAGGTACTAATGCAGTAATTCTCTGTTTCGAAAGGCATGAACATTGCAGATACAGCTTCAAAAGCTCTTACAATGCTAGTTCCCATCATTCCAGATGAAGAGTTCTCTTGCATGGTGACTGAATAGCAAGGAAATGTGATACAGTATCTTCTAGACTATAAAGTACAATCTTATTACCATACTTTTGATGTGGTGGAAAAGCTGGAATCTTATTTTATTATCTCTTTTTACAAGAATGTAACCATAGGCTGCTTTCCCTCATTTCCCTCTCCTTGAACACAAGTGGTAGGAAAAAACTCCAGTCAAATGCAATAGGACACTAGTGAGGGCTCATAATCAAACCTACCTAGTGGCAGTGAAGGCAGCAAAAAAAGATATACTTTGCTGCTTCCATTGCATCCTCACTGTGCTGTCCAGGAGAACTTTTACAGGTATTGTGGAGCCTCTTACAGTCTGTCCCAAAGGAGGTGGCAGAACTGATGGTAGCTCACTGTGACTCGTTTGCAAAGAACATTGAGGATAACATCGCTTGCAACCACTGGAATCTTGACTCTGCTGTTACAGCAGATTGATCTCAAGGGGTGTCCAAAGCACCAGTCCTGCACCAATCCTGGCCTAATTGCACTTGGCTGCCAGTTTGTTGTTTCTGGACCCAATTAAAAGTGCGGGTTTTGACCTATAAAACATTTAACAGTTTAGGACCACAATATCTCAAAAACCACCACTCCCCATATGAACCAACCAGGACCTAGCAGTTGTCATCAGAAGTCCTTCTTCGTGTGTTCCCTCCATTAGAGTTTTAGAAGGTGGCCTTTTCTGCAGTGGCTCCATTTTTGGAATGCTCTCCCTAGAAAGGTGATGGCACCTGGTGCCTTTGTTACATACCTTTAGGTGTCAAGCAAAAACATTTGTTTCATCAGCTAAAGGCCTGTTTATGGACAATTTATGCCCTTTTAAATGCGCTTGAGGGACGCAAGTGGCGCTGTGGGTTAAACCACAGAGCCTAGGACTTGCAGATCAGAAGGTCGGCGGTTCGAATCCCCGTGACGGGGTGAGCTCCCGTTGCTCGGTTCCTGCTCCTGCCAACCTAGCAGTTCGAAAGCACGTCAAAGTGCAAGTAGATAAATAGGTATCGCTCTGGCGGGAAGGTAAATGGCATTTCTGTGCGCTGCTCTGGTTCGCCAGAGCTACATGACCCGGAAGCTGTATGCCGGCTCCCTCGGCCAATAAAGTGAGATGAGCACCGCAACCCCAGAGTCGGCCACGACTGGACCTAATGGTCAGGGGTCCCTTTACCTTTAAATGTGCTTGTGGGAGACGGGTTATTGGTTTGCTTGTGTGTTTTGTTTTGTTTTTTAATTCTGTAATTTTATGATGTGAACTTCCCAGTGATCTTCGAATGAACTGCAGCATACAAATTCAATATGGCTAGTCTTAACCTCATCTTTCTGAATTCTTACAGAATTCTTACAGAATTCTAGACAGAATGAGTAATAGGAAATATCATTGGTAAGGAAGCTGTTTAATGGGCCAATCCATGGTGAAATGTGACCTTTAAAAGATTTTCCTATCAAATTTTCAGTACTTTATACACTAGTACAGCAATGCCTATGTACATGCTTTTCTAAAGTAAATTATTAATTTTTATTCTTCTCATGAACACTGTAGAATAGCCAACACATTATTTGTCTACTTTTTTCATACTTCATAGAATCACCTCTTTGGTGTTTGCAGTGCAATATCAGTTAGGGATAAAAAAAAGTAATGTATATATCACAGAGTAGCCACTAAAAATTTAATTACTATAAATCTTATAATAAAGCTTAATCTATTACATATAATATGAAACCCTACCCATAATACATGTACTTTTCTTACCTTTCTTTTATTTTAGTCCTTTCAGTTCCTCTATCTCACAAACACAACCTCTTTGATTTTACCAGCAGTATGAACAAGCTTGAATTTTAAGTGCAGCACAAAAATTATTAGCAATAAATACTGCTGGCTATCTCTGGT
Source organism: Podarcis raffonei (assembly GCF_027172205.1). Classification (NCBI taxonomy): domain Eukaryota; kingdom Metazoa; phylum Chordata; class Lepidosauria; order Squamata; family Lacertidae; genus Podarcis; species Podarcis raffonei. Next base: position 13,811,767 of record NC_070613.1, read on the forward strand.
TGGTGTTTTAGAACGGAAAAGTAGAGTTGGGGATTGGTTACATATCAAAAAAAGCTTGCAGTGCAATGAACAGACACCAGATGTCACTACAAGTAAAGCGCCACAGCAGAATATTGCTACTAGCAGAAGAAACACCTCCTGAAAGGAACTTCTGTAGCATCTCAGAGGAAGTCCGAATGGCATATTGATGGTGATACGCCTCTCAGGGGCTCAGCAAAAGCAGGTGACTGGAGCACCAAGTTGTAAAAAAAAAGTCAAGAAACCACAAGGAATGATATTTAGAAAACATTACCATACAAATAAGTCATATCTGATTAAATTGTGGGTCATATCTGAACCACAATATTTTGCAAAGGTATTCGTGTTTAGATTTTGGTTTATTTTTTAAAAAACCAGAGGTAACACTCAACAGGTGACAAACTTGTTTCTTTTTTTTAATATTTTTTAAATTAATTTTTATATATATTTTCCAAACAGAACATAACATCTCCTTTCATCTTATACAACATTGTGGCTATAAGCCTAGCCCTTCCATCAACCACGTCTAATGATTTTTCAACCTTCATCACTTAGCCTTGCATTTCATTATTTTCACTATAGTGGTACCTCGGGTTACATACGCTTCAGGTTACAGACTCTGCTAAACCAGAAATAGTACCTTGGGTTAAGAACTTTGCTTCAGGATGAGAACAGAAATCGTGCTCCGGCGGCGCAGCAGCAGTGGGAGGCCCCATTAGCTAAAGTGGTGCTTCAGGTTAAGAACAGTTTCAGGTTAAGAACGGACCTCCAGAGCGAATTAAGTACTTAACCCGAAGTACCACTGTATTGCTTTTAATAGTCCATAACTTAAAATCCATTCTCATAATTTTTCTCTGCAATATTTCATATAGTTCTCCAACAAACTTGTTTCCGAAGTGAAGTCAAGTGACGTATTCAAAAGATGGTGGCTTGAAATGCTCGGGCCACAGGTATCGAGTCACGATTAAATGATGGGATAGGATGAAGCTCAGGGGTAGAGTATCTGCTATGCATGAAGAAGGTCCCCAGCATCTCCAAACTCAGAAACTTTGAAGAGCCATTGCAAGGTGGACTATTGATCTGACTCTGCATAAGGCTGCTTCCTTTGCTCAAAGTGAAAGCTCACCTTCCACCCTGTCTTAGCCTTCCCTGCTAAATCATTCACTAGACACACAACCACTTCACAAACAAAGAGAAAAGCAAAGCCATGGCTGGGAGCCAGCGTTGTGTAGTGGTTAAGAGTGGTGGACTCGTAATCTGGTGAAATTGGTTTGATTCCCCGTTCCTCCACATGCAGCTGCTGGGTGACCTTGGGCTTGTCACACTTCTCTGAAGTCTCTCAGCCTCACTCACCTCACAGTGTGTTTGTTGTGGGGGAGGAAGGGAAAGGAGAATGTTAGCCACTTTGAGACTCCTTTGTTGTTGTTGTTTAGTCGTTTAGTCATGTCCGACTCTTCGTGACCCCATGGACCAGAGCACGCCAGGCACTCCTGTCTTCCACTGCCTCCCGCAGTTTGGTCAGACTCATGTTTGTAGCTTTGAAGACACTATCCAACCATCTCGTCCTCTGTCGTCCCCTTCTCCTTGTGCCCTCCATCTTTCCCAACATCAGGGTCTTTTCCAGGGAGTCTTCTCTTCTCATGAGGTGGCCAAAGTATTGGAGCCTCAGCTTCAGGATCTGTCCTTCCAGTGAGCACTCAGGGCTGATTTCCTTAAGAATGGATAGGTTTGATCTTCTTGCAGTCCATGGGACTCTCAAGAGTCTCCTCCAGCACCATAATTCAAAATGAGACTCCTTAGGGTAGTGATAAAGCGGGATATCAAATCCAAACTCCTCTTCCTCCTCCTCCTCCTCCTCCTCCTCTTCTTCTTCTTCTTCTTCTTCAGGGTTAAAAACCAGCTTCCACATCCTACCTCCCTAGGCAGCCGCTGAAGCAAAAAGCAAGCATCTGTGCATGTGCAGATAACTTTGCACATACATAGACCCTTCACAAGCAGAAGGAAACAAAATGAAACCCTTTGCCTTTGCTTGTGAAGGTGTAGTATTGATTGAAGGCAGGAGAGAGTCTGCCCGGATCACTAGTTAGCAATGCTGCACCTTCTGAGCAGTTCACCCATCCCTGGGCAACAGGCCTGTCCCTACTCATACATCAAGTTCAACAAGTGTGGGTTAAGGTTCATTCAGAATGGGCTCGGCTGGTGCTCAGTTACCTCTGAAAGGAGCTTCAAAAGTGCCCCAGTATCTTCACCCATATATTTTTTTCCCTGTAGGTTAAAAATAGCCACAGAGAAGTTGATTTGAGCTAGAGGGGACCATTTGCCAATGTTTCTGCAGCTCTGGTTCACAGCTTGTTTTGGCTGGTTTTGCTTTTAATAAATAAATAAATGGTTGGGGAAGTTTCCCTGCAACGTGAAGTTTTAGCCTTAGAAATCAGCCTAGGTGGAAGCATCTGATGAAAGTGATACAAAATCACCATTGCCTCTGATGAAAAGTAATATTTTATGCTTAAATATTCCCAGGCAGGGCTTACTGTTTGCTATGTGATATTTGATCACATACGGCCAATGTACTCCCCCCCCCAAAAAAAAATCATTACCATAGCAGCCACAAGGAGTAAATAGTTTTCATAGTTTTAAAACTATGCACTTTCAAAAGTGCAAATTTCAGGATGAAAATCTGAAATTCAGCACAGCCTTAATTTTCAATTATTATTATTATTGTTTTTTAAAAAATCTTTTTTAAAGCGAAGTCCCAGAAAAAGTTGAATTTACTTTGAGGTGGCAGAGAAACGCCAGTCAGTACTGGTCCTGTCATTTGGCAGAATAAGGCAGCTGCTTCAGGCAAGTGAATCTGGGTGCCATGAAAGGACAGAAATTTTTTGGTTATAGAATCATAGAGTTGGAAGAGACCCCCCCCCAAAGGTCATCTAATCAAACCCCGTGCAATGCAGGAATATTTGATTATTATTTTTTTAATGTTGTAGTTTGGCTGCCAGGAAAAGGAAGAGGTGATTGCCGTGTTTTCTGCCTGTACTACAAAAATAATTTGAGTGCCTTGAGTACTATATACCTTATCTGGACAATTGGGTATGGGGTGGGGGGTGGTTGCCATTTATTTCCTAACATACCTGAACCAAATACTATGCGGTAGGAGGGGGAGAGCTTTTATTCCCTTTCATAAGAACAAACACAACCAGAATGCGCCTAAATTGAAGTGTCAAATTAGTCAGATTGTGTTGTTCATAAATTTATTTATTAATTAAGGGTTTTTAATATATATATATGATATCCACCCCACCCCCACCGCTGCCCTCAAAGGTAACACTACCTGTTTATCAGCAAACAGCATGTTCTACAACATATAATTCGGCCACACAGACAGGCTTACAAAACAGGGGGGAAAGGAAGGAAATATGTAATGCACAAGAGATAAAATACAAGGAGAGCAAAGGAAGGGGAAGGGAACAGGAAACATGAACTTGAAAGAACCGTGGAAATATTCCTGATACAACTAGCTGCTGTTTTTAATATATGGAAAATGTAAAACATTTAAAACATGGAAATTGTTCTGTCCTGATTATCTTATTTGAGCTATGCATGCTATCTGCATTTATTAGATGCAACGCAGTTTGCTAGACGATAAAAGGCTACCTTTGCCTGAAAGTTACTTTTTAAAAAAACCCGAAAGAAAGAAAAGAAAACCATGCAACTCAGCAATTAACATGTTGTGAATTCACTCTTTCTGCACAACAGATGCCAGGCTAATCCACGTGGAATGGAGCAGAAGCAAAGTCACACCCCTAATAAAACGTCCCCTGAATATTTGCTTTCCCTTTGATGACTAAGTGCTAGCGAATGCTCCCGCAATTCAAGCTCGTGGTTACGTGTTAGAGCATAACGTTTACTGAAGCAGCCATTCTTGCCAAGGATATATTGCGTTAATAAATCTTCCAAACAAGCCCTAGTAAATGTCACTTCTGCTTAAACGTTCAGCAGAAATCGGTGACAAGTGACGCTTCCTTTGCCCTTGTGGAGCCCGGGTGTTCAGTTGTGAATTCTAATAGACTTTCTGCCAGAACGAGCCCTAAATGTTTCTCAACAGTCTGGCTCAAAACACAGACAAAACAGCCGGAATAGTTTTTTTTTTTTAAATAACCCTTAAAAAAATAACCAGAAGCTCTTTAAAAGGGCAGAATGCCCAGTAAACAGACGAAATAAATTTACCTGCTCAGTCGCATGCAACTGAAGTGAGAAAGCTTTGGTTTCAATACTTTTAAGTTAAAAAAAAAAGGGTTATGGTTTTCCTATGTTGTATTTACCCAAACAGCCTACAGGGATCTAGAACATGCTCATCTTGAAAGATTCAGGATGAGGGTACAAACTGCATCAGGTTCCGCAGGAACAGGGAGGCACACAGTGAACTCAGATATCCAAAGTTAAAATAATGAGGTTTCTACTTCTCTGCAAGACCTGCCCTTGGTGAGTATTATGTTAAAGATTTTATTGTAAACTTAATAAAGATAATGCAATGGCTAGTTCAGTCTCGTATTAGAATTGCAATCTATTCCAGTATAATATGAGGAAATGAAAAATGGTAACAATTTAAACTGTCCAGGCATAATGTCCTTGTGATATGATTATAAGCTTTTTTTATTTATGAGGAAAGGAGATGAAAAATGAAAGCATAATGAGAGGGAAAAGAAAGTTGCATGCAGAAGCATTTAAAATCCTATTTCAGCTTGAAAAACAGAAAAAAATCAACCCACTGACTTTAATTTCATAAGAAATTCTTAATAGGGACATATGCTGTTCACCTAGGGACAGCCTGAAAATAGGAACACAACACAAAGTGAAACACTATAATCAAAAAGGATAAAAGCATCACCAGTTAAAAGAACGGGCAAAGCCGAGCAAATGCAACAGAAGGCCAAGGAATCAGAGACCTGCTACCTCTCTCTTTAGGCGATGAGACTCATAGGTGAAGTGATCACCTGGCCTACCTTGATATAGATTTTGAGTATTTTCAAAGTGAATATATTTCACCAGGGGCAATTTTATTTTTTTGTAAAGGACAATCTAAGTTGAGGTGCAGTGAAATAGAGGAGGGAACCTTGCATTGACCAAATTAAACCATTTGTTTAAACTGCCTTGGGAAGCGGTGTGGAAACCACCATGACCCCCATTTCCAGGGCTGGCCCACCCATAAGCCTCAATTCAGCAGTTGCCTCAAGCAGCTGGCTGGGGGTCAGTTGGGAGGGGCGACAGATCTGTGCCCCCAGGAGCATGTCATTTGCCACCTTGTGTGCTTGTTGGGAATTTTCCATTCCACCTTTAGTTGCAGACATGGGATTATTACGTGTCACATGCCTGTTTACATTCCAGCACTGTTTGCTGGCGTTAGTGGAACTTCCGCTGTACAGTGGTACCTCAGGTTACATACGCTTCAGGTTACAGACTCCACTAACCCAGAAATAGTACCTTGGGTTAAGAACTTTGCTTCAGGATACGAACAGAAATCGTGCGGCGGCAGTGGGAAGCCCCATTAGCTAAAGTGGTGCTTCAGGTTAAGAAGAAGAGGAAGAAGAGTTTGGATTTGATATCCCGCTTTATCACTACCCTAAGGAGTCTCAAAGCGGCTAACATTCTCCTTTCCCTTCCTCCCCCACAACAAACACTCTGTGAGGTGAGTGAGGCTGAGAGACTTCAGAGAAGTGTGACTGGCCCAAGGTCACCCAGCAGCTGCATGTGGAGGAGTGGGGAATCGAACCCGGTTCACCAGATTACAAGTCCACAGCTCTTCACCACTACGCCACACTGGCTCTCAGGTTCAGGCAGAACAGTTTCAGGTTAAGAACAGACCTCCAAAACGAATTAAGTTCTTAACCCGAGGTACCACTGTATTGCTTTTGCTTTTGACTCTGTCTCTGAGGAGACGGCAGGAGAGACGACATGTTTCTTTGTCTTGATTTATGCTTAATAAATCCATAGTCTGTAGTATGTATTCACAGCCTCAGTCTCGTCTGTTGGGCAGTTTACACTGCTAAGTATAGTGTGCCCGAGTCTGGGAGGCTTGGGTCACTGATTTATGTCAGAGCAAGAGGTTGATGGATCTTTGCAGCAGTCGGCTGGAAGGAGACGACCCAGCTGGGGCCTAGCCAGCTGGCCGATCAGCCCCCGCATACTGACATGTGTAACCCCAGGTCTTCCATCCATCCATCCGGTCTAGGGAGTCACCCACTAAAAGTCCCTCAGTCTTATCTGGATTGACCATCATTGGGGCCCATGTAAGGTCACCCTGCCCCATTGTGCCCTGACCCACACCCTTTTGTGATGTCTTCGGGTCACTTCCAGGTTCGGGCCAATGCCCGTGTGCGAGGTTGCACACATATCAGTCAGTCCCTGCCTGTACCTGCAGAAACATTAATGGAAAATTCTCTAATTCTATGCTGCAAATATTTTGAATCGTTTTCTTTTCAGAAGCACAACCTTGAAACGTCGGTGCCAATTTAATGCTGGTTTAGGAAGCAATAACAATATTTAGGTGCATCACTTATACATTAAAGTTAAATAATCTGGATGATCAGATGATGTTTTCTATTTCCTTCCCCGCTTTTAACTGCATCTCCCTATAAGTTTTTTAAAAATACAATAAAATTAACACACTTCTAGAGATAGGGTTATTTCTTCTGAAAATTAGTTTCTTGCTCATCTGCTGCCAGATGTTTGATTTAAAATTTGCCAGCTGGCTTGGTTGCAGCCAAATATCAAAGGCCTTCTAATGTTATTTCAGAAACAAAAATAATTGTCTGTGTTGTTCAAAGATTTTTGATATGAATTGTGAAGCTGCCTCATCTAGGCTGATTCAGTCAGTTGATCCAACTAATTCTAGTTAGAGTCTAGTAATATTTCATGCTGGATTAACATTTTACTACAACAGCTAAGATTTAGAGCCCAGTTTTAAATAAGAAATAAATTCAATATCCAGCCAATTACTTAGGTGATTTTACACTTCAATATAAACAAACACTTATTTAATTTCAGTTTTTAAAACAATATAAATAAAAGGCAACTAAATATATCCATTAGGCTTCGGACAGCCAAGGAACAAGTTAAGCGATCTTCCATAGTTTCATACTAAACTGTACTGCGAAAAGATACACTTAAAATAAAATAAAATAGTGACTTCTCTTGTATTTAAAGCCAAGCCATATACTAGAAGACACACACACCCCAGTCAAAATCCTCCAAGGATGGAATGCGGTCTAATCTGAGGAAAACTTTCCAGGAGATAGTTAGATACTGCATGTGAAATAAGCTCAATCATTTGTCTTTATCAATGAAAAAATTATTAGCTATTTGGTCTGCCCTTTTTGATTATCCAAGTCTATTTGTGGAAGAAGAATCAAGGTTAGGTGTAATTGTGTGTATGTAAGCCTTACCCTACTGATCAATATCAACGAGACTAAGAAATTTAGCGATGTCTGCTGTTTTTATTGTACATTGCCTTGAGACAACTGTATAGAAGCTGATTCATAAATTAACAATAATAATTATTTACCAAATATTTTGTAACCTGGTAATTAGTTACACTAATCTGAGTTTGAGTGAGGTTTCCTTAAATCGCTTGCTAGTTTGGCAAATTAGTTCTCTTATCTCTTGTGAGTGAATTTCATTACAAACATTTGCTAAATGGTCTGTGGAAAGTTTGCTTTACAAAACATATGCTTTCGTTGGGACTTCTTCTGGCCTATGTTGGGACTTCTCTTCACCGGCATAGAAAAATCCAATCCACACAACACTGTTGATGCTTCTCTCTCATGTCAGCAGCCACATTGCTTATTCCAAGTGGAAAAAGCCATTGACCCATGAAATTATTTACACAAGCCTGATATATGTGACTTTTATGTACTTCTGCCTCACAATAGCTGCCAATTTGTAATGTCTGCACTTCCTGTGGAAAATTCAATGTTCATTACAATTACCGGTTAGATTCAGATTATTGAAAGAAGCAGGGAGTCTTAAACTTCACAAAAGAAAGACCTGTTCAGTTTTACAAACTACATAAGCGGACGTGTCCTACCTATGTAATTGAAAGATGTGGCAGCTTAAATTTGGAAACTCTCTATGTCTAGTTCATAAAAAGAATAATTTTCCTTTTAGAGATGGATATCCTTTTGTGTCCCACCATTATCACTTTGCAACCTAAAAGAGGGAAGCCAATCAGGATATCATGCAGCGCATTCTGCCTTCCCAGATACTGCAATCCGGAACAGTCACTTCTGGGTTTGCAACATTTGGGAGCCAAAACGTTCAAGAACTAATCTGTTCGAAAACCAAGGTACGACTGTACCTAGAACCCGGTCTGGAAGCAAACTGGCAACCAGTACAGCTCTAATAGCAAGGCTGTAGCATGTTGCCGAAGAAATGGAGGCAGTGAGAGATTTTACTTTCTTGGGCTCCATGATCACTGCAGATGGTGACAGCAGCCACGAAATTAAAAGACGCCTGCTTCTTGGGAGAAAAGCAATGACAAACCTAGACAGCATCTTAAAAAGCAGAGACATCACCTTGCCAACAAAGGTCCATATAGTTAAAGCCATAGCTTTCCCATTAGTTTTCCCATTAGTGCCATAGTTTTCCCATTAGTGATATATGGAAATGAGAGCTGGACCATAAAGAAGGCTGATCGCCGAAGAATTGATGCTTTTGAATTATGGTGCTGGAGGAGACTCTTGAGAGTCCCATGGACTGCAAGAAGATCAAACCTCTCCATTCTTAAGGAAATCAGCCCTGAGTGCTCACTGGAAGGACAGATCCTGAAGCTGAGGCTCCAATACTTTGGCCACCTCATGAGAAGAGAAGACTCCCTGGAAAAGACCCTGATGTTGGGAAAGATGGAGGGCACAAGGAGAAGGGGACAACAGAGGACGAGATGGTTGGATAGTGTCTTTGAAGCTACAAACATGAGTCTGACCAAACTGCGGGAGGCAGTGGAAGACAGGAGTGTCTGGCGTGCTCTGGTCCATGGGGTCACGAAGAGTCGGACACGACTAAATGACTAAACAACAACAACAACAAAGGAGTCTCAAAGTGGCTAACATTCTCCTTTCCCTTCCTCCCCCACAACAAACACACTGTGAGGTGAGTGAGGCTGAGAGACTTCAGATAAGTATGACTAGCCCAAGGTCACCCAGCAGCTGCATGTGAAGGAGCGGGGAAACGAACGCAGTTCACCAGATTACGAGTCCACCGCTCTTAACCACTACACCACGCTGGCTCCCAGCCATGGCTTTGCTTTTCTCTTTGCTTGTGAAGTGGTTGTGTGTCTAGTGAATGATTCAGCAGGGAGGGCTAAGACAGGGTGGAAGGTGAGCTTTCACTTTCAGCAAAGGAAGCAGCCTTATACAGAGTCAGATCAATAGTCCACCTTGCAATGGCTCTTCCAAGTTTCCGAGTTTGGAGATGCTGGGGACCTTCTTCATGCATAGCAGATACTCTACCCCTGAGCTTCAGCCTGTTCCATCATTTGATCGTGACTCGATACTTGTGGCATTTCAAGCCACCATCTTTTGAATACGTTACTTGACTTCACTTTGGAAACAAGTTTGTTGGAGAACTATATAAAATACTGCAGAGAAAAATTCTGAGAATGGATTTTAAGTTATGGACTATTAAAAGCAATACAGTGGTACCTTGGGTTAAGTGCTTAATTTGTTCCGGAGGTCCGTTCTTAACCTGAAACTGTTCTTAACCTGAAGCACCACTTTAGCTAATGGGGCCTCCCGCTGCTGCTGCGCCGCCGGAGCACGATTTCTGTTCTCATCCTGAAGCCAAGTTCTTAACCCAACAACAAACAACAAAGTTCTTAACAACAACAAACAACAACAGCATGTTGCCAGTAATCTGTTCCTGTGAACAGTGAGCAGATTGGCAAGGATTCCGGATTCCTAGCACTTGTTTAACAATATCAGCAACAACATGACTTTTTCCTCCTGAAATAAAGGAAGACGAGCAAGAGCGAACTTGTTTGTGAAATGACTGGGACCACAGCTCAATTCTGGCACTGAAAACAGACCCATACATAGCCTCAGAATACACTCAAGAGAGGGCACACTCTTCTTTAACAGTATGACTCTGCACTTAGTTGTGGTGCGTAGACATAAGGGTTCTGATTCTAGCTTCCAACAAGCCTGAAGTCTACCGGCCCCTTTATTATGAGACTGCTGAGCTACATTTATGTTGAGATCAGCCTGCATTAACATCTCCCTTTGCATAGCAAAGAATTAGCTATCTTTCCAGCAGCCGCTTTTGCACATAACTATAAGCTAGACTTATCATGGTTTATCTGGAACAAGCAGCACATTGGCTGATTGCTCTGGTGCAAGCTGGATAAACAAGCCAGGAGCCATAATGTCCAAACAGATATTATGGTTTGTTGCTCCCTATTCTTTTACCATTACCAGCTGGTCCTATGAAGAAATTACCTTTCTTCCTGTGTCTCCCATTCTTGGGTCCAGCACATCACCCGTTTTCTAAAAAGCAAGCTATTCTATTCAGCCATAAACAGCCTATGGAAACAAAGGTATCTAATGGAGACAGCGAGAAACTCATCAGTGCACCAGCAGAAGGGAAATTTATTGAAGCAAATGCAATATTGTGCTTTCATCAGCCAAAGTGACAAAAGCTTTTGCTAATTTTGAAGACTAAATTCATATTCAGGAAAATAATTCAAAGTATCATTGCTTGACACCATTAGGAAATGGAGGTCAGGCATGCCAAGCTGGGGGAAAAATGAATTCACTGGCCACACAAAAGAGAAAATGGGATCAGATCATTATGGAGTGCAATGACATTATTTAAATGTCTTTGTTAATCAGGTTCCTAACAGAAGAAATGAGACTTGGAGAATGTGTTCCTCGGGCTCTTCCCAGCATGGGCCAAATCTGCTTAATATTCTAAAGTTGCTGAGTGCAGCTGAAACGTAGTATCCACCTTTCTGTGAGTCCTCTTCCCAGCATGTTGCCTTTGAATTTGAGATGCTCTGGTATTTCAAGCTCTCAGACCTTGTAAAGGGCAGGGAATTCAGTATAAACACTGAGTTCCTTTCAAGCCTTGTTTATAATGATTTATACATTATACCTGGAGAAGCTTTCACAGGAAAGTCGGGTTTTGCGTACTAATTTCAAAGGAGGTTCTGAATGCCAGCTTTCACTGTTGATGTAGAACACACAGGGTTTGATTCTTCTCCATTCAGCCACTCACAAAAAAGGTGCATAATACATGTAAATAAAAGTGAACCGGGGCTAAAAAGGACAGCTATTCTAAAAACACCCAGGACACAATTCGACACAGACTTAAATTCTACTGAAACAAGCTGCTTTGCGTGTATTGAGTTGTGTTCCCAGTGTGCTATGTACAACACAGTCCAAAGCATGGTAGCTCAGATGCAAGCCCAGCTGCTTAAATGGGACTTTTTCCTTAATAGATATTCTTAGAAGGCAGTTTAAAGTTGCCAGATGCAACTTACGTGTCAGATTTAGAAAGATCACAGGTGCGTTGCGGGCAATTGCTTCTCCCAAAGCCAGAGAGCCATGACTCAGTCAGTGGAAGAACGCAAACTCTGCATGCAAATGATCCCAGGTCCGTGTCCTAGAATCCCCGTTTATAATAGTGTTTGGTAGTGCTGTTGCTACCTTACCAGGGTTAGATGGGTCCAAAGTCTGACTTAAAGTAGCTCTCTGTGTGTTTGGACGTGTTACTCATTCTCATCAGCTCAGGGTACTTATTCATTTATCAAATTTCTAACCCACTTTTCCTCCAAGAGGCTTAATTAAGGAGGTCACATGTTTCCTCTCTCTCATTTCATCCTCACAACCACCCTTCTATGCAGAGAGAGTGACTGACTGACTGACTGACTGACTGACAGACAGACCTAAGACCACCAGATGCATTTCATGACTGAGTGGGATTTGAACCTCTAACTACTACACCATATTGAGTAACATAACAGATAATAGAATTGTAGAGTTGGAAGGCACCCTGAGGATCATCTAGTCCAGAGGTGGCCAACTCCCAAGAGACCACGATCTACTCACAGAGTTAAAAACTGGCAGTGATCTACCCCATTTTGGGGGGTTCAGGTCAAAGTTGTTGAGCTTTTTTAGGAAGGGAAGTCCTGTTTTTTGGGATTCAGGTGAAAGTTGTTGAACTTTTTTTAGGGAGGAGGTAAGCCCTACTTGGGGGGGGGGGTGCAGGGCAAAAATGTTGATCTACCACGGACGTTCAGTGATCTACCGGTAGATCACAATCTACCTGTTGGACGTGCCTGATCTAGTACAACCCCCTGGCTCCTCCCATATCTTGCTGGCAGAGAAGCATCACCAAGGCATCTTGATAACTTCTTTCCAACATCGCCATGTCGTCTTCACAGTGCCTCCTCAATATTGCCACATCATCTCCAAGACACTGGCCATGATGGGTGGGCACTGGTGTCATTTTCTTGGATGTTGTCGCTCTGCCCTGAGGAGTATCTTTTAGCCCTGCTGATCTGAAATAAGCGAGTGTAGGACACGATAGACTTCATGCCAGCTTACTAAGGGCGTAGTGCTAGGGGCCTATCTCTCCCTGTTATGTATTGGTGTATAGGATTCCTCGGTTAACTGCTCCCCAAATACATTAGGCATGAGCATCCAAATTCAGAGGGCCCACAATCTGTCTTGCCAAGAACAGATAAAATATTTCAAAATAGAAAACCAATTATCTGAGGAAACCAGGCTGTTTTTCCATGTAGGGAAAAAGCAGTGGAGCATGGAATGGGAAAGCTGGGAGATGTTTCAGAGGAGGATAATTCTGAGCAGAGTAATAGGGGAAAAGGAAGGGGGGGGAGAGAGAGAAAATAGAACCCAATATATTTCCCCACCCCTTCTTTCCTTCCTGCTTCTCTCGGTTTCCTTGTCATCCTCCTTTCCTTTCCAGAACTGGCTTCTCTTATGCAGAAATGATGTAGCAGAGAATTAAGAGGCAGCCCTCCTAGTCACAGCGCCTGTTTTGCCTGGTGAAATGTTGACAGGTGCTGTACATTATGGCATGTATTTGGGAAGACACAATAAATACGATCTGAAAAGGTCATGTCTCACGCAAATACCTTTGACTGTTCAGGCAGAATCTCTCTTAAAGCATAGCTCAGAAAATAGTTGTGGCAACGCACTCCACCCCACTCTCCTGCAGCCTACGGAAAAGTGGAATTTCAAGAAACGTTTTAATTCCTTGTTAAGGATTCTGACTGGGGAATTATTTGCTGCTTCATTATACTGGCACCCAGAGAGGCAGTGATCACGCTGTGAGGAATATGCCACTGACTGTTCCATTTGAAAAAGGGGTATCTAGGAAATATGCAATTATTCTTGTTCTCATCAAAAGAATTAGGAAGACGGTCTTTTGATTAGAGAAAAGGAGCAATAACCTAGCTGTAGTTGCAAAAGCTGCACCTAGGTCCCTTCATCTCCATCAGGGTGTTTTCCATTAACATAATAACAGGGCATTCATACACCCAGCACAAAAAGAGGGTTAAAGGTTAAAACAATCCTAAGAGATTACTACAATTGCATTCTATATTGTCTGGTTACATATATGCGATATGAGATGATGCAGGGTACTAATTAAAACTCTTGCATATAGCTTCTGCTCTCATTAATTATCTTGGTATTTTCCACTCTCATCCATGAATATTTCTGTGGTTAATGATGCTACATCTCCTGTATACCAATTCACTCATGCATATGACCACTTGATTACCTAGCATAGAATGTTTAATCTAATTACTGTTTAATGCAATCTAAAAACGGGCTTCGCTTATTTAATGCCATGTACTAGGGCCCTCAGTTTCGCGCTGGGATATGCTGGCATGAAGGTTTGTCCAAGGCAGTTATGCTACAGTCCAACGAAGAGGCTACCTCAGAGCAAGGTACTTTCTCTCCTGCCTAGGGAGCTCCATCGGTACCAGAATATCTCATATTTATATAACCACATTCTCTTTCCAAAGTTAATAGATATTCCATGCTTCCTATCTTGCAAGCTCATTGGCTGTACTTGACTATTCCAATTCTCTGCCACTGCCACACCATCACTTCCCCTCGATTTGCCTGGTTTCGGAGAAAGCCTGTGTCACTTTCCTCCTTGGTCCTTTCATACACCATTTCATCTCCTGCCCAGTGGTCCTGAATCCAAAGCAGTGAAGGACATCAACACCAATCCTCTCTTCTAGTCATTCCACTGAAGCCTGTTCACCTTGACTGATGATATAGGCTCTTGATTGAACTGCCCTAGCTGATATCTCATGCCCTCTGCTAGGCAACACGCCCCACGTTTCTGAGAAAAAAACTATGCTAGAGGAAGATGTTTACAGACCTATCTCCATTCAGTCCCTCCATTGTTGTAATCTATTCTGTGTTCTTCTTGACTTTTCAACAGAACTCCTTCTTATAATGTTAAATATGATGTTTTACACCTACAACCATGCATGTTTGATGCTCTACACTGTGTCCTCCTGTTATGTATTGAGTGGTCTGTGTTTGCCTGAGCTTCAGTCTGGACTAAGGATTCTGAGCCTCTGTGTTCTCATTCGATACATGATATCCAATCACAGAACATTTCAGGATTTGGGCCTTTGCCATTGGTCCTTAAACTCCGAGTCATGATTCGTAGCTTGGAAGTTTAGACAGCCAATCACACTGGGAGTGGGAGTGGCCCAGGCCTTCAGAAATGTATATACGCAGTTGCTTTGTGCCTGTTGTTCAGTTCTGTTAGTTCAATAAAGGTTCTTGCTGTTATCACTGTGTCTTGCCTCGTGGGAACCCACCTACACTTTACGCCCATGTTCCTTTGCTAGACCTGTGGCACTGGTTTCTTGCTAACTTTTGATATGTGACATTTTATTAAGGCGTCATTACAACAACCATCAGTTTCTTAAGCAGAATAAAGGGTACAATTCTTTAAAGATTCCTACAATAGCAGCCGGCAAACTTCAGTTTGGTCCAAAAATAAATGCAAAGCTTCTCAGCTAAAGAGTCCCATAAAGGGGAACACCTTTCAGCTTTCTTCATTCCCTTAATGGGGTCATTTGTACATGGACAGAACATTTGGCATTTTAGAAAATCCTACTTCCAAGATGTGATTTATTTTCTTCTCCCCCAGGCACTTACAACATTTCTAGTTTCCTAAATTTGTTTGGAAGTCCCACTGGAGTTTGTGGCATTAGTACTGTTGCCAGTAGCAGGAAAGAAATTGGTCTTCATGTTGTTTAAAGCACAACTGCTCTACTGGAGAATTAAGTAACCATATGAGGGGTACTCAGATAATCAGCGATGACATGGCTATGCCAGGATGCCAGATGCCAGAGCCTATGTCAGGAGTGCTCTGATGGTGTTTCCTGATTGGCAGGGGGTTGGACTCGATGGCCCTTGTGGACTCTTCCAACTCTATAATTCTATGACATGGATTTCTTTGATAAATCCTCCCCTCACCCCAGAACAACTTGGTTAATAAAATAGTAGCTTGGCTCAACTAGAAAAGGCCCCTGTCTTCTTCCTTCTAAATATAAGCTATGTTTTTAGATTCCTCTACCTAGATGACCTGCCTCCCCTAGCAAGTCACCTCAGTCTCCATGGGCTTTCTCCATGCAGCCTGGGGCCTATACCTGTTGCTGAACATTTCTAAACCTTTAAGGGTTCTCCAGGTACTTGCCAGCTAATTAGCCTTAGACCCTTGTGAATGTCCTTGTTGATCAATATTAGGTTCCTAACACCGCCTGAAAATTTGGCTTCAGCAGATAGATGCTGAAATTGTTGTAATTCTCTATTATGAGTCAATTTGCACTGCTTTTCCTCCCAGACTATGCCTCCAATATAATCTCTACCTATTTCATACTGTGCTGAAACAGTCCAAAGTCAGGATCCTCTGTGCTTTTGAGTTGTATGAACACAAGTAATTATAATGTGAAATGTATCCTATCAGGAAACAAAATCTACTTTCTTACAATAAGAGTACACCTACATACCAATCCACACTCTTCAAAATGAGGTGGAGTATGGGTGGGTCAGATATTCAACTATTTGAATCACTTCCTCCATATATGGACAGACAGCTATACCAGCTCTCTAAAAGGCATCAACCAACCCTATGAGAAAATTATCAAATTATCTAGAGTTAGTCCGTCATCCATTATTTCCTGAAGAGAAGATATGTCCTAAGCTCCCATGGTTTGGGAGATATAAAAGGTAAGTCCACAGCATATTTTAGACTCAACCCTTTTGTGTCTTGCCCAACAGTGGCTATGAAATTCGGTACCGAGGTACATGTTGTTTGGCCATTCTATAATTCGTGTTTATTTTGTACATAAAATGTCAGGTCTTTTCTTCCCTGTTTAACAGGAAATCACTTTTTATCACAGCAGCTGTAAAAGGTGAAGACAGAGAAAAGCTCATATACGAAAAAATATATTTCTGCCCACTGTATCACTCCCAGGCTGTTTTGTAAAAACTATTTCCTAACAGGAAATAAATATGTAAAAGGTGACATCAATTATTAAAGTTTCAATTACAACACAAAAAAGGCAGAAGAAGCCATGCATAGAGGAAATGACTAATTTGAAAAGGGAATAAACTGTATCTGTTCAGATAAACTGAAAGGCATTTCATTTGTGGAGAATTTAGGCAGGATATTTATTCAGATCTCAACAAAAGGGAAACCGGAATCCGTGTACGATAAAATCTTTTCGCTTTCTTTTCCCAGACAAAGGTCTGGTGACAGGGATGCTTTTCATATTCAGATCCCTCTGTTATTAGCTTTACTAACTCCTTCTGTATGTGACATTGCATCAGCTCTCAGATATTCCTCAGTACAGAATAGAATCCTTCCACTTTCCATCGGTGTTTTGGCCCATTTAAGAGTACAGGATGAAAAACAAGTGTTTATAAATCTATAGAAGTGCGACACACTTTCATTTATGTCATCATGATCAAAATAGTAAAACCAAAGAGAAAGCCTCACATTGTTTTTACTTAGTGGAAGGCTTTGAACCACAACAATAATCATACTTCTCAAACAAAAATAGTTTGAATAGGGACTATTCAGGTTTTAGGGTGCTTTGCTTTCTGCTGTTTGTAGAAACATCTTGATGATAGTCCGTGGGACTGTTTTGAATCTGCATACATTAAAAATGTCCTGGAAGAAAAAATTGCTGCTTGTTTTTCCTACAGGAAAGGTAGCAACTTTTATGCATGACTGTCCAATGATGGAGCTTAAGGTCACAGACCTTTTTCTATGGCTTTGGGAGAACGGCTTTTGTTTTCACACTGGTTTCATTTAGATTGCAGCATAATAAGTTTTGTGAAATGAATGAGATAGAATAAAGCTGGATCTGGGAGCAATTACTATTTTAAAAGGGGGTATAATACAGGGGTGTTTTGCAAGTTAAGGAAGGATGGAAAGGTCTCGAATCGTGCTGGGAATATCCAACCCAGTAAAAGGGAGTGGGCAGACTTCCTCAGGTGAGTAGCCTCTTGGACAATTTGTTAAACAACTGCCGAGTTCAGTTAATGTAGTTTAGTAGTCCCAACATTAGCGTGGAATGTGGGAGATAGT
This sequence comes from Podarcis raffonei, assembly GCF_027172205.1. Classification (NCBI taxonomy): domain Eukaryota; kingdom Metazoa; phylum Chordata; class Lepidosauria; order Squamata; family Lacertidae; genus Podarcis; species Podarcis raffonei. The sequence goes on from NC_070613.1 coordinate 13,829,425, forward strand.
TGATGTGTTTACATCAACAGAGCTGCAAGCTAACCTCTGAGCACTAACCAGGAGCAATTCTCCAGAGTGAAGTGAGAATCTGCTGAGGTCACCTGTGGACAACCTCTAGCAACACCTCAAGACAGAGAGAAGCTAACTTCAGGTAACTAACTGCACATAGGCATAATGCATACGTAAACATTAGATGGCCCTCAAGCCATCTGCAACATGGAGCTCTGTCTGTGATTCATTGGTGTGTTCCATTCTTTAGCACTTCAGAGCCTCGCCACATTCATTTCCTCAGACCTCAAAAGGTCACTCATCACTCAGTTAGTTTTAAACTAATGATTCAGGCTCAGTGGCTGAAAATTAACATTTTTACATAAAGTGATGTAGTCTAATTACAAGACATAAAAATGTACATTACTGGGACAGCCATAAATGCCACAAAGCAAATACATCTCATAGTAAATGAGCTAATTAGTACATAATTACTGTCTATTACCAATTGCTATAGTGAGGGGAAGGGTTGGTAGAATAAAATACTTCCCTTGTTTGTTTATTTCAGCTGTATACATGACTTCCATTACTAGAATTGCATGAATCTGGTAGGGATAATTAGGTGCTTTCAGATAGAAATAGAGTGCTACGTTCTCCATATTTAGGCTTGGCCTAGAAATATTTGAAATGAGCTATTACAAGTGTCAGTGGGGGCAAAGGTATCACATATGATAGCCAAAGATTCCTACATACTGCTGTGCAGTATTTTTAAAACTGTTACCATTCACCTGATGCACAGCAATGCTAGTCAACTCAAGTTGTGTGCATAAGTCAAGCAGGAAGCAGATCGGCCAGCTTATTTGGGGTGTGTCTGCAGCATCAGGACTATCCAAAGCTGCTTATTTATGGTTACCTTGAATTATTGATTCTTGTTCTTCAGATCTGGGAAACCCCCAGTGGAAAAAGTTGACAGGAACAGACAAGGGGGGTGTATCCAATTCTGTGCCTAAAAACAAACAAAAGGGGGCAGCCCCCCACCCAAAATAAGGATTGTGCATGCTGCAGCCTATTGGAGCTATGCACTGCTGGGGAAAAACACTGGAAACTGGAGTTGTGGGGTAATGAATGCCATGCTATATCCCTTTGCAGCTTCTAGTAACCCGGAGAAAGGCAAGGTGGACCAGATGGAACCCTGAAAACGTGTAGTTTTGCTACAGGGTGCAGATACACTTCATTTATTGCAGCTCTGAGGGCGGGGGGGGGGGGAGAATCTAAAACTGGCCAAATTATTTTATACGCAACTTTGCTTGGTATCTTGGTAACTCCCAGTTTACCATTTGCCTGCCTCTGCAATATTCTTACTAGTGCTCATTGCTTCAAATAGGAAGCCACTTTTCAATAGTAATGTTTTTGATACACAGCAGCCCTCAGCTTGTCCCTGTGGTGTTTTTCCATAATAAAAACACTACATTAATGTTATGTGGAATAAGTGGGCTGAGGGAGCAGTCTTAAGGAGTAATACTAAAAAAAATACGAAATGGTTGCTGTCAAAACACAGAGAATTAAAAAAAGACATACCTGTTTGTAAGCAGGAGATGGAGATGGAGAGCTAAAGGGTGAACTCTGTTTTAGAGTGTGGTCCTTTACAGTAGTGTCATTTGACTAAGCCTCATATGTGGATTCCAAATGCTACTATTTACCCAATAAAATCCAAGCATTTTTCTATTGACGCCTCGCGGCACATGGTGTTACTGATTCCAGGAATTTAACACTTGGCATTAATGAAGATGGCACATTCAATATTGCTACTTTTTGTTTACACCAGCAGCAAACATTGCGATCCCAGGGATTTTGGAACCACCTAAAATATCCCACTCTCTTGCCAACCTAGCAGTTCGAAAGCATGTCAAAGTGCAAGTAGATAAATAGGTACCGCTCCGGCGGGAAAGTAAACGGTGTTTCTGTGCACTGCTCTGGTTCGCCAGAAGCAGCTTAGTCATGCTGGCCACATGACCCGGAAGCTGTACGCCGGCTCCCTCAGCCAATAAAGCGAGATGAGTGTCACAACCCCAGAGTCGGTCATGACTGGACCTAATGGTCAGGAGTCCCTTTACCATTACCTTAAAATATCCCACTACAGATGTTAACTATATAGGACTGCATTGAGCTCTGTTTTAGTATTGCTATGGCAGGCGTAGAGCTCAAAATGCCTGTTTCAAGTACTGTATCTCTCTTCCCTAATATAACCTATTCCGCTTCTCTCATTCCATCATATAATTTCTACTGAAAATCTGCATTACTTCTCCTTTCATGACAGCTCTCTTAAGAAAAGCATGCCATCTTTGTTCTTTCTCCCTCCTCCTCAAACAAACACCAACCATCTTTGTTCAGTGAAATCATTTTCAACCTCAATTACTTCCCATTTAACAAATGGTTTGGATAGGAGAGAGCTACCGTAGCAAGAATAACAGTTGGTGTTCCACAGCAATCTTTTTAATTCTGTCTTGGAGAGGAATTCTCCAGCAGAAAAGATGCTTCACGTTTCTTTTTCTGTCACTGCATTGTTGCTGTACAGATTGTTTGTGAAAGACAGATTCACAGCACCCCATGAACGCTGTTAAATAAATCTACACTACCTTTCAGAGAAAGAAGACAGAAATCAGCTTTTCCTTACAGCCTTTCTGTAAAGAAAGCCTCTAAACTTTAAAAGGACCAAAAACACAAACACCATCCCACTCTTAGATTTGGCAGTATATATGCTAAGCTTCATGGTTTGTTTTTATTACAATTAGGAGGTCGCAACTCCTCAGTACCTTTATTTAGCCACCTGGAAGCCTTGCAGAAATGAGTTAAGACCTGGAGGAAGCAATCCAGAAAATCAGGCTTTTCTCCTGTCTTGCAATGGAAAAGGTGAAAACTGTACTTGCAAAGAATACAAAATTGTACGAAAGCTAGATGAAGACTGTAGGGAACCTTCTGGGAACCCATGACAGAGCATGGAAGCGAATTAATATTCTGAATGTAAGGCTGCTAGTACAATGATAAGGCATACATTTGCTGCTGCTCCGCCAGAACTATTACCACAATATAACACTTACTTAAGTGCTAACCATGAGTGAAGGCCTGCCCTGGACTCAGCCTAGGCTTGCAGCCTAGAATTCTTTCAATCTACATTAGATGGACATTAGACAAGCGGCAGCAGTGAAAACAAACATTAGATGCTGACAGTGAGAAAGGGAGGCTGCAGAGAAGAGATTTGGGTAACATTTTTTCTTAGTCACTTTAACCATATTTTCTTAAACTAAAGCTGTAATTTTAAGGAGTGTGTCACCCATGCATCTAAGTACAAGCAGTCAATGGAAGGGCCCTGGGACAACCAATACATTAAGAAACTCAAGAGAGCTAGTCAAAGCAGTTGTACTATATATTATCTACTGACTTGTTACAGACTCTCCAAGTTTCCCTATTTTCCAGGGACAGTCCCGGGTTTACAGAAGCCATCCTGGTTTCTGATTTGATCCTGGAATGTCCCATATTTCCTTAGGATGTCCCTATTTTCCTCATAGAAATGTTGGAGAGTATGGAGTTATGAGACCCCGAGCCAAGGAGATGAGTAACTATACAACCTCAATTGTAGGCTCAGGTTTTATATTTGTGAAAATAAACCATATATCATAAAGACACTGTGGTCTCTGCTGTGCCTGGAAACATGAACTCTGACGACTGACAGTTTTGCCTCAGTATCATGAGCTTAAGGCAACAATTCAGGAGACAAAATTGTCTGTAAATCTACCTATATTTGAAACATGTCATGAGACAGCAGTTCGTTTCCATCATCACTTAATAAAACAATTGGGGGTGGAGAAGGTTTACTGTTTTCCTTCAGCATTCTCCCTCTGTAATTACAAATGTGCCCTCAGTCTGGGAATAGCATGAAGAACTTTATCCAACAGATAAGTAGAAACATTTATAACAAAAGAACAGGTATAGTTAAAGCAAAATAAACTAGTAAAATATGCCTATCAACTTGCACACACTTCCAATGCATTTTCAAATGAGATCTTCAGACCCAATTTTAGTGTCATTCATGTTACTTTTATGTATATAACTGGACATATCAAGGGCTTCCCTGCACATTTTCTTTGTAAGTCAGGCTCTGAAAATTTTTCATTATCTGAAATGAATGAGAAAAAATTAGCATTGAAAACGGGTCACAGAAAACCAGGAGAGAAGGGAGATGAAATGTAGAAAATAAACAGAAAGGAGGCATGAATGATGTTAGGGAAAGGAATGAATGTAATTTTTGAGTGACAGTTTCTATGGAGGTCCATGATCAAGCTTATTTCTCCTTGCACAATTTTATATTGTTTAGGGGAGAAATCATTGTAGGAGTAATTTTAAAACTTGCAGGAGACGAAGCTTGGAAAGAACACTGAGACTTGGAATGCACCATAGAATTTGTTGTGCCCCTCAAACTCTTGTGAATAACATACCAACAGACCATCTCTGGCCTTATGGTGCCACATATACTGACTACGTGGGAGCCATTTGAAACAACATTTACACAGAGAAGTGAAGAGTCTTAATGGGTTAGACTTCTGGTCTGCAGCCTAACCCTCAACCACCATTCTGCCATTAACTAGCCAGAGCTTTCCTTAATAAGTTTATGCAGCTATTTACAGGAGATGTCATAGAATCATAGAATTATAGAGTTGGAAGGGACCCTGAGAGTTATTTAGTCCAACAGGTGGTTCCCCATCCAATTTGAAATCATACCAGACCCTGCTTAGCTTTGCAAGCGTGCTAGCAGTTTTATTGCTGCACCACTAGGATGTGTGTAAGATTGAGGGAAGGCAGCAAAGTACAACACAATAAGAAGGAAGTAGATCACTTAGAGCCAGTCTGAAGGTAGGGTAGAATGTGATTAATCCCCAAGAAAACACAAAGTTACTCAGACAAAGTCCAAAGACTCAGCTCAAATGTCCCTAAGAGGATCTGATGGCTGAAAAAGTCCTGTCTCTCCAGCAAAAAAGCAAGGGGTTTTTAAAAAAGTGGAGGTCTAGCTTGAATCATGTAGTTTTCAGCTGCCAAATGGCCTCAAATTGCATTTTTTGCTTTTCCCAGTAGTTGTTTAGGTTGGTGGGTTGTGGTGGTGAGCAGACACTGGAGAGCAGGAAGGCCCTGGTGCAGGGGGAACATCAGAGGATCCAGGCTTGGGGAGGTTGCTGGTGGTGGTCCTGGTTCAGGAGTCTCTAGCTCAAGAAACTTCTCACTCAGAGGTTCAGACCTCATGTCTGCAACTAGTGATGCTGGAATTCCAGCCAGGCTCTTCTGTGATTCTGCTGCCTCCCAAGGTTGAGGTTGTAAAAAGCATGAAAACAAAACAAAGTCAGTTGCCTAAAGCCAACACACGCTTCCCTCAGGCTGTATGCTTTGTGGATTTGCAGGACAATAGACCCCTCAGATGAGATTGGAACAGGTTGACTCGCCTAATATATGGCCTGTGTCTTAGGGTTCATCCACACTGCTGCTTGCCCCATGCCTAAAAGGCACAGCGCATGGAAAACTCCCTCTTTAGCTCTAAATCGGAGCAAGCATCAATGTTCTGACTGAATGCTAAAGAGCTGTTTCCCCCAGGGGAAAGAAGTGGGAAGTGTGGATAAGACCTTAGTCCCTAACTAGTCTACCATCCTGGCAAATGATTAAGGTAAAGGCAAAGGGACCCCTGACCATTATGTCCAGTCGTGACCGACTCTGGGGTTGCGGCGCTCATCTCGCTTTATTGGCCGAGGGAGCTGGCGTACAGCTTCCGGGTCATGTAGCCAGCATGACTAAGCAACTTCAGGTGAACCAGAGCAGTGCACGGAAACGCTGTTTACCTTCCCGCCAGAGCGGTACCTATTTATCTACTTGCACTTTGACGTGCTTTCAAACTGCTAGGTTGGCAGGAGCTGGGACCGAGCAACGGGAGCTCACCCTGTCACGGGGATTCAACCGCCGACCTTCTGATCGGCAAACCCTAGGTTCTGTGGTTTAACCCACAGCGCCACCCGCGTCCCTGGCAAATCATTACTGCAGACAAAAACCAGGGTCAAAATAAAGCCTGTGCTTACAATAGGGGGCTTGCACTCACCAAGTATATGTCTGATACTTTCTAAAACAACAACAACTACTACTACTACTACCCATGTAACATCACATAATGTCTGCCTTGTGGCTGGGGGAGAAGCTTGAGAAAAACTAATCTAACCTCCCTTTGGGTTCTTGCAAAAAGTTTCAGAGTTAACTCGATCCTGGCCAGAGAAAAACCCGTGATCATATATTGATTACATTTAAATGTCTTGAGAATAATTATTAATAATTCCTACTTTGCGGTGTGCTTTGGTATTGAAGCATCGCGCAGTAGACAAATATAGCTCTGGAAAACAGGCTATTCCAGCAGCATCTTTCTTTGGCTTTGTATGCTTAGTTTCCATTGTGGCCTTTGTACTATGCAGCTCTTTTATGTAGCCTTCTGGCTTAGCCCACCTGAACAGTTCGCAGTAATCGTAGTTTTTCAGTAGGATGCAGAAGGAAAATCATAAGAGGCTTTTACTGAGGGTGGAGGATTGGGGAGGGAATGAGTGGGGGGAGAGTAAAGATTTTCAGAGCTATTCCCAAAATGAGAGGTCCAAAAAAAATCAATTTGTAATTATCTGCCAACACAAATCTAAAGGCTTTTCTTTGATAAGGGTGGTAATACACAGGGCTGTAATGTGAATTATTTTAAAGAATAAAAGACTGATTGTCTTCATGACCTATATAGCTTTTAGTGAGCTTTCAATCAAAATTACATTTTATACAGCTCATGAATGGCCTTCCTTTCCTCTTTTAAAAGTGGGGTGGGGGGTGGGGGTGGGTTATTCCATTTGGTAAGCTTTCAGGCTTAAACAGGATTCAGATTTCTTCCTATGGCGATGCATTTTGTCCTCCTGAAAAATGAAAGTGCAGGCTTTGCGAGAAAGATGAAGCTTTGGCTAAACAAAAGGCTAGCCTTTCAGCCAAGATCTAAAAGAGAGTTGTCTTGGCTATTTATTATTCTGCAGAAGTTCAATAATGTAAAGAAATTACTTTTTTAGAGAAAGAGAAGTGTGGGCACTTTTAGGAATGTGATTTAACTGAATTATTTACAGCATATAGTAAAAACAGTTCAGATGAACAGCAAATGGAAAGCACAGCAGTACCAGACCTCTGTCGCTGCAAGGACTCAATGGAGCTATAATCATTACAGGGGTATTTCTCGTATAGTGTCTAAATTCAAGGCTTAGAGACTCTAAGCCGGAAGCCTTGCTAAAAGGGCCCTCCATGACATTTCAGACTGATTTCTCCTAACAAATGCCATGACAATTCCCATCTCTCTCTCTCTCCCCCAGCCCACTTTACTGCTGCATTTGCAGCCCCAATAATGGAGCAGAACATTCGCAACTTAATTAGTCTTCCCTAATTGTGGGCAGGTGAGAGGTATGAGCTACTGGCTGGAATCCTGAACAGCTGCGAATATGCCATTTGTCATGGAATCATGTCCTCTAAGCTAACAATCTGGTTTCTCTTCAGCCACTTCAGCTGCTGGCTGCCATCCTTGGTCTCAACGGTGATAACAAGTGGCTTACGGTGATGACAACTTTTCAGAGTTTGGGTTTGGGATCCCAGGTGATATCAAATGCCACTAGCAATGTTCCCAAATCAGATCTCAGTGTGTGCTACAACGGACAGAGTTCTTGTGTGAAAAGAGAACAGTCTACTCGTTTTAAGTGAACAAGGAACTCTGCTTGCCCACTGAAACTTTTCTGTGACCAAAGCAGTGCCAGATATAATAATAATAATAATAATAATAATAATAATAATAATAATAATAATTGTTCCCCAGCCGGAGCCCAGCTCAGGGCAGCTAACATCATAAAATTAACACAGTATACAAATAACATAAAAACATAAAAACAGGCAATCAATCAATTAAATTGATTGAGCATATAGTACGAGATTCATTAGTTCAGCAGGGGTGTTTTACCATTTAAAACGTTAAAGGATATAGTCCTATTCCTCCCCATCACTTTACCCAATCTGCCAAAAGGAAGCCCAAACAAAAAGGTCTTTACAACAAGATGGTGCTATCCTTGGCAAGTCTCTCAGTGTACAGAATTCCTTAAATGTAATGGTATGGATGCTGGTGACACCCAGGTCTGTTCAAAGATACTAAAGTATCCAGGAGCAGCTATTTCTGTTCTGAACCATTGTTTGGAAGCTGTGGCCAAGCACTAATCCAAACAAGATGGAGGTGATGCTGATTGGAAATGGCTCTGGTCTGCAGGGAGAGGCTTTTCTATAGCTGATGGGGTCTCTCTCTGACCCTGGGCTTGTCCACACTTCTGCTTGTCCCACTACTTTCCCCCTGGAAAGTCAGCTCTTTACAGCTGAACTGGAGCAAACATCCATCAGGTTTTCCATGGATGGATGTTTGCTCTGATTCAGCAGTAAAGAATTGGTTTTCCCACGGAAAGCGGTAGGCAAGCAGAAAACTGCTTGGACCCATGCCTAGCACACATGGGACAAGTGGAAAACCTCTTGGACCCAAGCTTTCTAGACACAGGGCAAATGAATTGTGGATGAGCCTAGTGATAGCCCTGAACTCAACGAAGTTACCTGAGAAACAAGTTGAAGTTGCTGCTCAAAGCACCTCTTCTTATTTCCAGCTATCAAGGAGGCTTTTTAATCTCTTAGGGCTCATGCAGACTTGCCCTTTTCCCTGCCACTTTTCCCCAGGATAAACCAATCTTTTCCGCTGAATTGGAGCAAATGTCAATCGGCTTTTCTCTAGATCGATGTTACCTCCGATTTATCATTGAAAAGGTGGTTTTCCCGGGCAAAGCAGCAAGGCAAGGGCAAAACTGCTTGGACCCTCGCCCAAAAAGCACAGGACAAGTGGGAAACCACCTGGAGCCATGCTTTCCAGGCATGGGAACGTGCAAGTGTGCGCAAGCCCCTGGGGTAAGAAAACAGCGTGGCTAGTTGGAATAATTGTGGATTGGTTTAATCTTTTTCCACATCTCTCTAATTTCACTTGCACATTATTTCCTCAACGAAGCAGAGGTCTGGCTAAACATCAGTAACATTCAGTGCCGTAACAGACTCCTGATGACTAATGGTTCTGCGCATTTGAAACAATTCACTTGGTAAGCAGCTTTTAAACATTATGGGTCCCATATGGAGGTGCCACCATGTGGAAGCAATTCTTGGTAACCTGCACCTGGGGCTGCAAGTCTGAATTGGCATTTAGTCATCATCTGTCAGTGTTCGTGTTGGCCTACATTCTTCATTAGTTAAGATGGAGCTGCGGTTCAGCTTCAACACTGATGGTACTACTATATTTAGAATAGGGGGATGTGATCAAAGTTTGTTCTAAGTTCATATTACGTTTGAGCTTTGTTCCGGTTCATGCCTTAATAGTAAAGGACACTGTGAAGGAAAGTAAGTGTGGAACTTTAAAATCCTTGGGGAACTTGACTCACTTCCTCCTCATCCTGTGACTTTAACGGGGGTAATGCTATAGTGGGGTTACAGTGGTGAAGGGGGAATTTAGGATTTGGCAGAATTTGTGTTTGTTGTACCTTCTCCCTCCTCCCCGGTTCGTGTTAGGCTAGATTGTTGTGAGGAACGTAAGGCAATTCCAACTGCTGCCTGGATGGATGCTTTGCCACTAGGGCTGATGCTGTGTGTATGACATCCTCTTTTATACTGAGAGGGGGTGCTCCCATCATTAGAAGTTCATTGGCTCCCTCTGTGTGGCAGGGTTGCCAGCACAGCCTTTCATTGTTTGTCACTGCCAGTGTACTCAAGGTTTCTGGGCGTATAGCTGTTTTTTCTGCCATTATTGCAACCGAGTCAGATGAGTGGGGTACAACTAATAAAATTAATAATAATAATAATTACTATATTTTCTTGATAGTTGTCCCCTCACTCCTCATACAGGTACTCAATGGATGTAGTGGGCATTCTGCCAGCATAGAAGCGGTAAAGGTAAAGGACCCCTGAACGGTTAAGTCCAGTCAAAGGAGACTATGGGGTGTGGCACTCATCTTGATTCAGGCCAAGAGAGCCAGCGTTTATCTGCAGACAGCCTTTTGAGTCATGTGGCTAGCATGACTAAACTGCTTCTGGCGCAACGGGACACTGTGACGAGTGGCAGAGCGCATGGAAATGCCATTTACCTTCCGCTTGCAGTGGTACCTATTTATCTACTTGCACTAGTGTGCTTTCGAACTGCTAGGTTGACAGAAGCTGGGACAGAACAATAGGAGCTCACCCCGTTGCACAGATTTGGATCACCGACCTTCCAATTGGTTTAGCCCACAGTGCCACCTGCTTCCTCATACAAGCAGTATTAGCGTTGGACACGGCTTGGCATAGGTCTAAGACTGTTCTGAAAATATGTGCATACAACTTAAATATGTATAAATTATGCACTTCAGGCATGCACTTGTACCTTACAAACAATGTCCCCTCAAGGCGAATTATGTGAACTCTCATTAAGCTGTATTGATTGATGCAGCAAGCATCTTTAGGCCTTGGAAGCATAATCTATGGCAAGTAAAAACTATTAGTGTGGAGAAAGCTCATTTGCAGCTTTCAGAAACCTACAGCTATCAGTCTCTGCCATGTAAATGAGCTGAAAGAAGTAGCATTCTGGGATGCAGAACATTCTGTGAAGTGTAAACGGGGGTGTATTGCTAATCATTTCTTTCCCTCGTGCGTAATTTAGCTTTGCTGTGAATGGTGTATATCGTTGGACTGGTTATCAAGTAATAACACTTCATCCCTCATGAGATATAGGAAGTGAGAGATGGTACATTAATCAATGTCAAAACTCAAAATTCATATTTTTAAAGAATAGCATTATTTTTCCCACTACAAAACATTCCCAAAATTGTAGCTAGGTATGGGAATCCACGCCTCTTCAGCGGAAGACTTTGTGTACATTGTTTATGTAACATCGTTCTCACACTATGCAAGAAGGACTTTGATGCCATAGACAAATTAGTGGTACATTCAGGGGATAATTGTTAGACAAGAGGGGAGTAGAGGGGGGGGAAGTACCCAGAAAGTTGAAGAACTAACTTATTTATATATTTATTTATTTATTTATGTTTGTGACTCAAGATATCTCAAAATATCTAAACTGGGAGCAGCAAAACAGGATTTAAAGAATCTCTCTAAAAAACACTTGACTAAAATTTCATGGTGCCTAGACAAGTAAATATGACTTCTGTTTCTTATACATTTGAAGGCAGGTGGGGAAATTTCAGGGCTGGGTAACAGCCATGAAGAATGCCCCTTGCTTGAACATGAATGCAAAGTAGTAGTCACCCTTGTAGTATAGAGGCCTAAGAAGGTTTGATGCTCAAACATTTCATTCCCTCCAACATTCATCAAATGAAAATGAGGACATTCTTGCAACTGGAAACAATGGACTAGAGGCTGACCAGAGCCACCTTTCCTTTCATGTCCCCTATGGGCTTCTATGCCACCCAGCAAAGCCCCCCTTTTTTTCTACCTACCCCCCTGCTTTTTCCTTTCTCGCTCAATCCAATGCAGACCCCGCCCGGACTCCCTCCATGCTGCTCCCGGGCATGTAAAGCATGCAGAGGATGACACGCAGAGGAGCGCTCCCACTTGCTTTTACCAACTCTAAAAGGGGCCGGTCCCTTTGCCCCCCCCCCAATAAAATATTTGAGGGGACAAGACCCGCCCAAAGTTGATCAGGATTTCCATTCAAATGGTGTGTCATGTGATCAGTTAGGTGGGGTAGGGCTTACATGCACCCCCCAAATATTTTATTCAAGTTGGCACCTCTGGTGGCACTATATTGTGGCAAGGAAAAGGCTAATAAAGAGGTCTCTCCCCCAAAGGCAAGTGTTGAAATCAAGAAGGAGGTCTGGAAGGAAGCCAATAGGCTGAAAAACATTTTGTGTTTTGAGCAAAGGCAGATCTATGGGAGCACAACCAGCTCAGCTGTACCGACTGCGGCACTTCTGAGACTCTGCTGCAGATGCCACAGCCATAATGCCCAACGGAAGCTAAAAGGTGGGCAGACGTGTGTGTACTGGATTTTGGCCTAACACAGGACACCACTGAAATTTGAGACACCAAAGTCTGCCACTGTTTCGAGGCAACGATACTTAGAATATGGTAGGAAGCAAATGAAAATATTAGCATACGTCTTCCATGCTTTCTGCTGGGGGTGTAGATGGGAAGCTGTGCCTTTTTAAACCTTGCAAGATTTATTGCACCTCAAGGAATAGCTTTGTGAATTCTGTGTGTGCAGAAACATTCTGGTGGCAAGCAGCTATTACATTACAGGCAAAAAATAACATGTCTGAGCAACCACCACAAATTAGTGGATAGCTTTGCTGGAACATCACTTTGTGTTATTTTCCAATGATGGGGGGGGGGGGGAGAAAACATCATGTCCGAAAGCTGCCTTTCTGTCCAAGTATTGACTTTTTTTGTAGTGACTGACAACACACAAGAGCTGACATAAGCTTTCTGTGTTTTTCTTCAATACCAAGTAGCTACCGCACTCTAGCAGAGCTCTGGGAGAGACCTTATTAACTTGTCTCTCTGTAAGAGTTAACCTTGGCAAGCATTCGGCACCTGCAGAATTAGTTATCCTCTGTTTGATGTGCTTTCGTGCTGATGGACAGTCAATGTTAATGATGAGTAGGATCTATCATAGGATTGAATTTTATGTGTTTACAATGCACACATTTCTATTATTATTTGTTCAAGGTGGTTTCAACTGATAATGATTTCCAAAAAGCTGCATTTCCTATTGTTCCTGCTGAAGCTGAAGGAAATGTTTTCTACCATGCTGGTGTTTTCATACAAATGATACTTTGAGCTCAGTATCCTTATACATTTTACCTCATTTCTCACAGCCACAAAATATGAGTACCCTTTGGCACAGCTAGTTTCCCCACTTCCAATGCATGTTCAAGAACTGAAATGGATGTCTAAGTAGAAGAAATCCACTGAAAAAATATCCCAGGTTGTAATTTTGCTGCTCAAAACCACAACTACGTTAATAACCACCAGAAAAATCTATTTATCAATATTACATAAGACATTTGTGACAAAGTCTGGTTTGATTATTGACAAATTCATGGCCAAGAGGACACAAGGCAGAATTTGAGTTCTAAATGTTCCCTATCAAAGCCCTTCTAAAAAGAGGTCGAGAGAAAGTACAAATTTCCACCAGTTTTTCTCCAATGCAATTATTGTATTTTTCCCCCTACCAAATAATGTTTTGGGTTTTCATCATCATGGGTTTCGAAACGTTCAAAGCAAACTGAATTCTTCCTCCGCCTGTGTGTTTTATTTCCTGTGTCTAAACAGTCAATGTAGCAAATTATATACTTTAGGACAGTGGTTCCAAATTAGGGGTCAGGGGACCCCTGGGGGACCACAGAACACGCCCAGGGGGGCTGTGGCCCCATCCCTCGCCTCCCCCCCCAACTAATTTTTTGTCAGTTTTGCATGGTAATAAGACAAATTTTCTGGTCTGTTTTAGCACTGTGCGATTTTTCAATATATCGGCCAAAATCGGTTTTGAAATCACACCATGATAACAATTTTTAGCTCCACTTTAGATTGGGCGCAATCCACTTAGTACTGTGCCTTATGCTGAGTCCATCTAGCTGGTCCATTGGTCCAAGGTTTCAGACAGAAGCTCTGCCTGTAGTTGCTAGAGAGTTAACACAGAACCTTCTACTGGGCCAACCCACCCATGACATTCTGCTGCCTGAGGTGGGATAGCAATGCCCACAGGTGCAAAGAACCAAAGGTCTGCCGAGTGATTTTAGCACCTGTGGCAAAAAAAAAAAAAACCAACCCTAGTAAAACACAAAAATTGCAAATTCAATAGCTAACAATTTACTCCCCTTTCATGTTGCCTAAGGTGGCTCCCACACTCTGCCTAATGGTAGGGCCGGCCCTGACCTTTTTGCATGCAAAATCTCTGCTCTGCCATGGTGCTGTGGCCTCTGCTGCACAAGCTCCTTTCATTTCTGTTGGACTTGATTGGCTGCATGGGACTCATTAGTGCAAATAAGAAACTCCAAGGATAGGGTCAAGTGGATGAGAGGAAAGGAAAAATGGAGTATGCAGGAATCAAAAAGAAAAATCATAATGGGCAAAATGTGAGCAGGGGAAAGGAAATAAGGATGAATAGAATTGTGATAAAACGTAAAGATAAGGGGAGAAAGAAAAAACAGATAGTACAGAAAGGGGAAAAACTTGCCTGGCTGGACATAAATAAGTATGAGAGGCAGAAAGAAACGGTAGCCACAGATGCATTCATAGGGCAGCGAGAGGGGGAAATGGGGAAGATGAATATGATCAGGAGCATGGAGAGAAAAAGACGAAACATATGAATGTCACCAAGACTGCTGAGTGCAGCACTGGCCGGGATAAATGGTTGGAGAGTGGACCTGAGTGAAGCCTGCTTCCTCCAGGTCTGCTCCCCAAGCTGCACTCCCAGGCCACCGTAGATAGGCTAGTTTGAATTGGAGGGCCAGGCAGGAACCAGTGAGCCTCTGCGGCAGACGAGGGGACGTGGCAATGGCCACAAAATGGTGCGGAGCAGCGAGGGATTCTGGAGGCACCATGGCTGGCTGCAACCACCGCTCACTTTTTAAGTCCGATAAAGTGGTCATCATCATCATCACCAGAGAGAAAATGGAGAGAGGAGAAACTGAGGAAAGTAAGAGGGCAATTGGATTAGGCAGGCAACTGGCAGAAAGAAAGGAAATGATTTCATAAGATGCTAACATGGATGAACAGAGAAAGGGGGGAATGGGAGGTAAAAACAGAGAGAAAAGACAGAGCTTAAGAAAAAAACGTAAGTAGATTTATTAGGATTTATGCAAAGAAAAGCATGCAAGCTTAGAGAGGGTCACACAAACTTATCTTATTATTCAAATAGGAAAATATTAAAACGTCCAACCACTATCAGATTGTCAATCTTTTGGGCAAATGTACGGTAATTAGTTTCTTTTAAACAAATACATATGCATTTGTTCTTCAGCCCATTTTTTTTTCTTCTGGTGATGAACTGGTTAAATGCTGCATCCTGATTAAAGTAATGCCTGTTAAGTTCTCTTGTTGTCGGGGATTGTGTTGTGGGATTTCTTTCATCAAGCTGCAAACTATGTTCCAGTGTCACTAACCATCATTCTGCTTGAAAAGTTCAACTCCTGGAGAAAGATGTGAGGCAGTTCTGTCCAATTAAACTGGCAGTGACCTGACAAAAACATCGTATTTTACAACCTCAGCCTCAAGCACTGTATAGTAAGGTTCCCCCGCCCTCGCCCCGTTTCACTGCAACATACACAAAAGCATTTGAACTGCTGGGATGAAGTGCTGTCAATGAGATGTAATTTTGAAACGTATCCGGTATGTTCTCTTTTCTCTCACTAAACACAATCAGATAGGGTTTGTTTTAATGGGGTGGGTTGTTTTTTTTTTTTACATCTTTAGTGTTAGAAATAAAAGGATCAAAAATTCAAAAAAAAAAGAAAAGAAAATATTTATGGCACAGGATTGTACTTTTAATCCTGCCTTTTCTTATCTCTCGTTTTAAAAGAGCAAGTTTCACAAATTAATAAGCAGCCATTTTGTTTCGTTTTGCTGAGTTTTGGAAAGCGGACGACCGACTGCAAGATACAACATGCTTTCTATGTGCAAGGTTTTAGTTGCATAATTGTCCTGGAACCCATACGTTTAAGGCAGCAAAGATTAGTACAGCTTATGTCACAAAATATAGTTTAAACATTGTCCTCAGCTGAAGACAACAGGCTGACTGGCATTGCAGTTCACCTTGCAGACAGGAGATAGGATCAAAAAAATTCTCTGCTACAATTGTTTGTGACAAGCTGGACATATTACAGTTGTACCTCTGGATGTGAACAGGATCCGTTCCGGAGCCCTGTTCGCATCCAGAGCAAAACGCAACCCGCGTCTGCACGTCTGCGCATGCGCGAGCGGCAAAACCCGGAAGTATTGCATTCCATTACTTCCGGGTCACCACGGAGCACAACCTGAAAATGCTCAACCTGAAGCGACTTTAACCCGAGGTATGACTGTACACAGCCTTTCCTCTGAGTTACATTCCATTTTAACTGAGAAGGTCCACCTCTCAGTTACAAGTTTGAACATGCAAGTCTCATAATGTATGTGCAGAAAGAACATAAAAGGAGCCTGTTGGATCAGCAAACAGCCCATCTAGTCCAGCATCATGTTCTCACAATGGCCAACGAGATGTCTAGGGGAAGCCTGCAAGCAGGCACTGAGCACAACAGCACTCTCTCCTCCTGTGGTTTCCATAAATTATTATTCAGAGGCGTACTACCTCTGAATACAGTGGAGGTACAACATATCCATAATGACTAGCAGCCTTTATCCTCCATGATTTTGTCTAATCCCCTTTGAAAACCACCTTACTGCCTCTTGTGGGATCAAATTCCATAGTTTAGCTATGCGCTAAGTGAATCAGTGGGACGCGGGTGGCGCTGTGGGTTAAACCACAGAGCCGATCAGAAGGTCGGCGGTTCGAATCCCCACAACGGGGTGAGCTCCTGTTGCTCGGTCCCTGCTCCTGCCAACCTAGCAGTTTGAAAACACGTCAAAGTGCAAGTAGATAAATAGGTACCACTCCGGCGGGAAGGTAAACGGCATTTCTGTGCGCTGCTCTGGTTCGCCAGAAGCGGCTTAGACATGCTGGCCACATGACCCGGAAGCTGTACAGCGGCTCCCTCGACCAGTAAACCGAGATGAGCGCCACAACCCCAGAGTTGGTCATGACTGGACCTAATGGTCAGGGGTCCCTTTACCTTTAAGTGAATCAGTACTTTCCTTCAGTAGGTAGAAGCTGTGTGTAAATATTGAGCTGACTGTAATTAAATCTGAAGTCTTTGTCGACACTTTCCTTTCAACTTTATTTTTCTTAAACGAGGAACACAATACCTACCCAATTTAAAATGCTTTATAAAATTAAAATGTTTTTATATTTAATGAGGATGTACCAGAACCAGTACCGTCTTACACCCTGGCTGCAGTCTTCAACTAATAATCAAAGCACTTAAGATTGTGTTAGCCCTCCAAATTATCAACACGCAACAAGAATTGAGATGTACTTTCCACAACAGTCAAAAAAGAAAATTGTCACGATCTCTTTGTATAATACTTAGTAAGCACATGAAGTTTGTACAAAAAACAGAAAGCTGTAGCCACAGAATCCAATAGCTCAAACCCACCATCAGAAATACAATGTCCTGTCTAGAAAAATCTATCTATGAGATTTATATCTATGCCCATCATTGAAGAACTATTGGGTGAACCTGGGAAACGTGACTAGAATGATCCCTGAAATTTACAGGGCAACACACATGGTACATAAGTACTTTTTTCCTGTAATACAAATACCGGTACTGCATAAAGTTGCTAGCACATTTATTTGAGAATGTCTCTCTTCTTTCACACCCCTGATTAGCATCATTTGTGTATATACCGTAAATACATAGGGGTGTGTATATGCACCCCTCATCACAAGCAAAAATGCCCTCAGGCCCACAGTACATGACTGAAGACAAAAGATACTCGCCAAATATAAATGCATATTGGATTTCATTTTCAGAAATCAAAGACTACCACTGTAGGTGTAGGGCACCTCCGAAGTTCCTTTGGTCACGTTGGCTTTTGCTTGCACTCCATTTTCCGTGCATAAGAGACAAGGGTAGTAGAAATACATTATTCGGGCTACCGTAATTTTATTCTTCTGGTTTATGGTAAAGGCCACCTCTCTACAGAGCTTATAATCAGCCACCCCACAAGCCCCACTAGAAGGCAAAGGTGAGAACAGATCATTGTGGGCTATGCCCTTGGAGAATTAGAATGCCACTGCCAATGCAACTCTTAGCCTCCACCTGTTGGGACTGTGCAGCAGCACAAAAGATGTAATAAATATTCAAAGAATGCATCTCCTTTCCTTCCTACTGCTACAAACAAATGCACACAAACACACATCTCATCTCTCTCTCTCTCTTCCCCATTTCTTCCCCTTCTTCTACTTCTATTGATTCTTGTAACAATAAGCACGCCAATTTTGCTCAAATAAAGCAATTGTGCCCCGGAGCTATGTGAATTCCAGCTTTTGATTCAGCAGCAATAGCCATCTCTTCAGTAGTGCAAAGACGCTTTGAAAAGACCTCCTTCAAGTTATTATATCATTTTACCATGCATGTGATATTGCTATCCGCAATCCTATTTATGCAGCTATAGAATCTGGCGCAACCAACCTGAGGCATCAGATTGTCATGCTGATAATGCAATATTGAGAGGGTTCTAGAGAGGGCAGAAGGACAAGAGGAAAATTCAAATTGAATCAGGAATGTAAGATGAAGGACAGGGAAAGAATACAATAACACTGGTTGAAAGATTGGTATATATTAAGAATACAAAGGCCATTTTTAAACAGTAGGACGTAAACAATTACAAGGCACTAGGTTTTCAACTGGAATTTTAACAAACACCAACTGAACTATTTCACCTTTGGCCCCAATACCACTGTTTTGCTGTTAATTTAGATATAGTCTATGGGCCAGAAGGGATAATAGTCATTACCATCTGGGATGGATAAATGAGGTAACCTTTTTTTTTTGATAGCCTACAACCCCAATAAAATTATCAGCCATGTTAGACCATCAGTAATGAGTAGAATTCACCAAAAACACAGACAAAAGAACCCAGACACTTTAATTATTCAAAACTAGTCAAAAATATATAATATCTACCCGGGAGCACTTTTTATTCAACAACCTGGGCTCAAGAGGGCTGAAATTGACTGCAAATGGTCCATAATGCACCAAAATAATTTTTGGGAGCATCACTGAAGAGATGCAGCACATACAGTGCAAAATCTGTAAATAATGCAAGGGGGAGATGATTTGCAGATTTCACTTATATATAAAATAATAGTAATTTATATGCCGCCCATCTGACCGGGTTACCCCAGCCACTCTGGACAGCTTCCAACAAATTAAAATTGTTCATATAGGCTGAAA
The DNA here is from genome assembly GCF_027172205.1 of Podarcis raffonei. NCBI lineage: Eukaryota > Metazoa > Chordata > Lepidosauria > Squamata > Lacertidae > Podarcis > Podarcis raffonei. The sequence goes on from NC_070613.1 coordinate 13,848,555, forward strand.
CATGGTCTGTCCTTTGTATATTAGACACAATTACCACCCCACACCACCCCCTCATTTAGGCTGCTATCTGACACTGATCAGTGATTGATCATGTCTCTGTTAAGGCAACATTGGTGGTATAAATCAATACTCCATGCCCCACCTTCATCTGTTAGCACAGTTCCTTCTAATTATGCAGGCCTTAAAATGGGGTGGTTTTGTATCTACCCCCCTTATCCATGAGAAATAGATTTTAATGATTCTTTAAGAAAACTTTATCCATAACCTCCAGCCACATTCTCAACATATTCCTTTCTGCCTCACTTTATTTATCTCGGTCCCAGCTTCTGTCCACCTAGCAGTTCAAAAGCACGTCAAAGTGCAAGTAGATAAATAGGTACCGCTCCGGCGGGAAAGTAAATGGTGTTTCTGTGTGCTGCTCTGGTTCGCCAGAAGCGGCTTAGTCATGCTGGCCACATGACCCGGAAGCTGTCTGCGGACAAATGCCGCCTCCCTCGGCCTATAGAGCGAGATGAGCGCTGTAACCCCAGAGTCGTCCGCGACTGGACCTAACAGTCAGGGGTACCTTTACCTTTACCTTCATCCCTCCCCTCAGCCACTGAGCTCTTCTAACAACAAATGCATTAAAGCATAAAGTCAAATGCATTAATGCATAAAGTGCATTAAAGCATAAAGTGCCTGGCGTGCTCTGGTCCATGGGGTCACGAAGAGTCAGACACGACTGAACGACTAAACAACAACAACAACATAAAGTCATGGTTAACAAAGTACAACAGATGGTTGCTACCATCTTGAGTTGGTTTTTTATAACAGCCTATGATCCTAGTAAGATTATTAGCCATGGTGGTGGTCAGTAATGAGTAGCTTTCATTGACCCCTTCCCCCTAATTATATTAAAAATAGCCACAAATATACAATGTTCATATTTGAGCAACAAAATGACAAAACTGCTTGATAGATGCAATGCAATTCTATCTGAAATAAAAGCCAGATAGATTTTTTAAAAAAAGAACTTGATTCAATGTCAGTATTTTTATTTATTTATTATGCTGCTGTGTTGCTACCATACCTTCATTCACAAATCCATAAAAGCAGCAAAGTTGAAGCAATCGTCACCTTCTTCAAGGGCAGATTCAAAGGCTTCTTCATTAGCATCCTTGCCACAAAGGCAATGTATGGCTATGCATGCCAAACCATTCTTCAGTGAGTACTGCAGAAGGGAAGCAGGGAGCCTGCAACCCCCAGACCCATTGCATCTCATGTATTTAGTGCTAGACCATGGTTTAGCATGCATATCAATGCGGCCTATAAGTGGTTCAGCCAAAATGAACTGAAGAACAATTTTCAAGGAAGAGTATTTTAAAGAAGAGTGGAATCACAAAAGTGTTCTAGGAGTGAATTCCAACCATAATGGGCAACAAAGGAGACCAGAGATGCTAATTTAAGAGAGTGGGCTGTTGGGCAGGCTGAGGTTAGAGGACAGAGGTCACTGGTGGGAATACAGCTGTAGGGAATAAGGGCAGAAAATAGAGCAAGATAACAATGACCAAGAGTTTCTGCTATGTCTACCACCATGAAGGAATTTCATGTGGCCTGAATGTCATGAGAAGTTAATATTTTGGGCGGAGGGATTGTGAACAGAGATGAGACAAAGGTGTGGTGAGTCATAGGAGTGGAATGCATGAGATTCCGGAATAGTTTGCACAGTCTAGAAAGTGTTTCTCTCTCTCCAAGATTCACATATTTTGAGAATCTAGACATATTTAGATTGAAATAACATAACTATGAATACCCTCCAGTTCTTATCACTCATCGTCCCATAATAACTCCTACGTTCTCCTTCTTACCCAGTTCCACACCTTCTGATATCTAAGACTGGCAAGGAGTTGACAGATACACTTAAGAAATCACCATGAAAGCCTTACTCAGAACCAGTTATTCATCACATCAATTTTTCATTTCAGGTTTGAAACCTGAATAGGATGAGAACTAGCACCTGTGCTATGAGGGCAACCAAAAAGTTGTTGTTTGCCTCAGCATGGTAAATACAACTTTTTGGCCACAGATAAAACACTGAATTTCTTGGGGAAGTACTTGAAAATGTGACATGAAGATAAGGCCTGCTACTCTTCCAGCAACACAATTGTTTTGAGGATGTTTGAGGAGACATTTGATCAACTAGTCTAATTATATCCTTTAGGGTTTGTATCTCTAAGGCTCTAATATAACCATTACTTTACTTTGAGTTGAAAAACAACAACACACATTTTATTTACCAATGGTTATAGTAAGCGTTCTGAAGAATGTAAATCGTGGCATGATAATGCTTTGAATTTAAAACAGCAGATAAAATCAGAGGAACAAAACACAAATCCATAAGTGCGCATGACAACAAACCAGCTATTGAGATCGATTGCTGCTTACTTTCTATCTGTCTCTTACTTGAGTTCAGTATCTTCTGCTTTATGGAATATATTGACTTGCTCGCTTACTCACAAAATTGGATTCCTGATGATCCTTGTGATAAAATGCACAGCAAACATGGAGCAAACCTCACAGTAATTTAGTCTACTAAACGTCGATTTGCACAAAAGAAGGAAACGCTTTGTGGTCCGGTATTTGAAAGTTCAACAAGAATAAATACTCAGAATAATCAGTGGAAGTGATTGGCTGTTAGTTCCTTTTCCAGCTCTTGTATTGAAAATTATCAGGCAAACTACTGTTGTCAATTTACGAACAGGTGGATGCACAGCCTGGACACCAAAATGATTTAAATAAGTAAATAATAATAATTAATAATAATTTTATTATTTGTATCCCGCCCATCTGACTGGGTCCCCCAGCCACTAGACACCCTAGAACTTAAATATACGTTCTATAATAGAAATCAGTAGATTTAATAAGATCCACTGTAACAGCCTGTAAGGGACACGGGTGGCGCTGTGGTTAAACCACAGAGCCTAGGGTTTGCCGATCAGAAGGTTGGCAGTTCGAATCCCCGCAACAGGGTGAGCTCCCGTTGCTCGGTCCCTGCTCCTGCCAACCAAGCAGTTCGAAAGCATGCCATAAGTGCAAGTAGATAAATAGGTACCGCTCTGGCAGGAAGGTAAACGGTGTTTCCATGTGCTGCTCTGGTTCGCCAGAAGCGGCTTAGTCATGCTGGCTACATGACCCGGAAGCTGTACGCCGGCTCCCTCAGCCAATAAAGCGAGATGAGCGCCGCAACCCCAGAGTCATCTGCGACTGGACCTAATGGTCAGGGGTCCCTTTACCTTTACTGTAACAGCCACAAGCCTTTTTGAATGAAAAGATTTAACATATCTTCCATAAAGTTCCATAAGAATGTAATGCACATGGAAGATGTAGTGTCTGTATTTTCTACTGTGCTGGAACATGGTTTGAGGTTATTTCTCTGTGCCATCTTAAACTGAATATAATATTTAAGTATTGCTTAAGTTCAAGATTTCCTGCACACATATTTAAAGTAGATCCTATATTAATTACTTTTACTGCAAAGGATATCTTCCAGGGCAATCTTACTGATCCTTTCCTACCATCTAGTGTTGCAAATATGTATTAATTTAAGTTGCATTATTTTACTACATGTGATTCGAAACTTTTTCACCTGCAGACTTCATTGCTTTTGATGCAGTTAGGAATTGAACCACATGCCCTCTCTGCTTTCGCAAGTAAACAACAGTGGGTAGCTCCCAGCTACTAAAATTTTTAAATTACCTAAATAAAAAAAATTAAAAATTCAGAAAACAAACAAATGTTAAGGCAGTAGAAGCATGACAAAAAGCACAGTAGAACAGAGCAGGAAAAACAAGCAAACCAAATAAATAAATAAATAAATAAATAAAGGAGGATAACACATCAGCAGGTAAATAGGGCAAAGGCCTGCTAAAACTGCACTGCCTTCAAAAAAGCCTAAAGTGTATTAAAGAGGCAGCTCAGCCGATCTGCTCTGGGGAAAGGATATACTGGGCATTGCCACAGAAAATGCCTTCTTTAATATCCTGACTTCCAACCAACTGTATGTCTGGTAGAATGAGCCTCCTTCAATGATTCATGACCCCAACATCACTGCAGATTTGAAAAGCATTTCTCATATTCTGCAGAAAACCTAAAATAACAGCCAAAGCTATGCTAGTAACACATGTCACATAAAATGCACCACAGTGCCTGTCATAGTCTCCCTCTTGGACACAGATCCCAGGACAACACTAGTTCTCTGTTGTTTGCTGAAGCATACATGAAGCAAGCCTGAGAGCTCATATCTCAAAATGCAATGCCTCAGAAGAAGATCTCCAGCCAGTTAAATAAGACTGCATATGTTGTGATCATCTACTATGGCCAAGCAAAGATTTCTAGAGCTCTTTTTTAAATGGACAAGGGCTTTTTTTTTAAAAAAAAACCTCCATCCCATCACAACAGCAACATAGATCATTATTATTTTCATGCTATACTTGAGGACGATCCATTTTCACCTTGTCTAGCTGGCTCACCAAACAGGAAAATAGACGCACACATAAGGATTCCTTAAAACGGCATCTTCCTTGCATCTTAGGCAGGGCTGTTCTTAGGCAGTGATTGCATCGGATGGAGTGTCAGTGTTTCTCTGCTTTAATTTTTAGCAATGAGGTATTTGGGTACATGGGGCTGCAAAAGTATTTGAAAGAGTGTGCACGGTGTTTGGTGAAATCTCAGAAGCCAGAATTTCCAGCAATAAATATCCTGAATAGCTCTTTATTCTTTCCCATTAACAGCATGAATAGAACAAATTGTGCAAATTTCCTTAGCTTGTGTTTTTGAAAGAAAAAAAAGGTTCAAAGAGTGAAATACCATGAACTGAGTAACTCTTGCTAGAAGAGTGGTTCTTAAAAATAAAAAACAATCGGAATGAAAGAACTTAAAGAACGTAAAGAAATATCTGAACTGGCCCCACCCTGCTCAAAAGCAAACACTTGTACATGATTGATGGGAATTCCTTTCCACACTTGCTGCAGATATGTGGGATTGTTACATGTCACATGTCTGTTTACATTCCAGCACAGATTGCTGGAGTCCCGTGAGCGGAACATGTATTGCTTTTGTTTTCTCTCTCTAAGAATGACAAGGAGAGAGGCCATGTTTTTCCTTGTCCTGATTTATGTATAATAAATGCGTAGTTTAGTATAGAATCCACGCCTCAAGCCTGATCTGTTGTGTGTTTACTCTGCTGAGTCATGTGTGCTCTTACATGCACATCAGCTGCACATCGGCGGAGGATGACTGATGGATCTCTGCAGCGGCAAGGTTGAGAAGGGAGACATTCTGGCTAGGGCCAAGCCAGCTGGCTTTCCATCCCATGGTTCCAACAATAATATCATGAAAGAGCCAGTTACAGAAAGGTAGCCGTGTTGGTCTGCCATAGTCAAAACAAAAAATTTTCCCCCTTCCAGTAGCACCTTAAAGACCAACTAAGTTAGTTCCTTACGCCAAAGAATAAACGGACATAAATCGGACATCAAGAATCACAAGACAGAGAAACCAGTAGGAGAACACTTCAATCTCCCAGGACATTCTATACAAGATCTCAAAGTAGCTGTTTTACTACAAAGGAATTTCAGAAATAGACTGGAAAGAGAAGCTGCTGAATTGCAACTCATTACCAAACTTAAAACCATGGAGAGACCTGGTCTGAACAAAGACATTGGATTCTTATCTCATTATACATGACAAAGCCATTTTTCACCTTCTCACCCCTTGCTTTTTCCTGTAAGACCTATTGCAGTCGTTAAGAGTCGTCAACAGGCTCATCACAGCTATCTGCCAATCACCCATTCCCACCACCCTTCTGAGTAATACCCCTCCCCACCTTCTCACTATATAGAGGGATCTGGCAACTTCTGTTTCAAGTGTATCTGAAGAAGTGTGCAAGCACACGAAAGCTCATACCAAGAACTAACTTAGTTGGTCTTTAAGGTGCTACTGGAAGGGAAAAAAAATTTTGTTATGAAAGAGCCAGTACAACTAATATACTAAGAACAATAACCCCCACATACAGCGTTCAAAAGACATAGGTGGTATAATTAGCCAAAGGCCTGGGAGAAGAGGAATGTTTCTGTCTGGAGCCTAACTGTAGCAAAGGTGAGCCTCCCTGGGGAGAACATTCCACAAATGGGGAGCCACCACTGAAAAGGCCCGATCTCATGTTGCCACCCTCTGGACCTCTCACCGAGGAGTTACACAAAGAAGGGCCTCTGGATGATGATTGCAGGATCCGGGTCAGGCAATCCTTGAGGTATTACAGTCCTGACTCATTTAAGGCTTTATTAATCAAAAACCAGCACTTAGATTTGGGCCTGGAAACTAATTCACAGCCAGTGCAGTCGGGCCAGGATTGGCATTATTTGCTCAAGCCATCTTGCCCCGGTCCATTATTGAGGCAAGACAAGTCCAGCGCATCCACTGCCACACCTGTAAAGAAGAAGTAGAGCTGTGTGCCATCAGCATACTGCTGACAATGTACTCCAGATGACCCCAGAATGGAGAGGAGAGCATGCAAGGTCAATGCAGGAACACACAGGAGGAGCCCAGGGTTTCCCATTCTTTCCAAATTGTGAGTCCCTTCTTACGTGGCTGGCCAACGGAATCTGCTTGAAATGGCCTGTTTAAAGGGACTAGATACAGAGCTGTGCCCCTGGGCCATCCATCCTCACATGGGTTCTTACCTATTCCTGGCAGTAGTGCCAATTTCAAGCTGCCCCACCCATGTTGCAGAGACATATTATGTATTCAGGATAGCACCTGAGGTAAGATGCAAAGATGAAAGTGAATGTGGATGACAGGTTTGATGAAGGAGTAGCATGGACAGAAGGCAAATGCATTTTCCAGTAGCAGGTTTTTAAAAGTGAGAGCTGCCTTGCTGTACAGAAAAGGGGGGGACTATGACACTCACAAGGAGAATAATGAAAGAATGCACAAAGGGGAAGAAGAGAACAAGAGGGATGGAAGAAATCAAGCAATTTTTGCATCTCCACATTGATTGTAATACTGCAGGATATATCAGATACAGCGCTATAATGTGAAGAAGAACAAAGAGATAAAGCATACAGAGAAACAGTCGGTTCCCCAAATGTTTGGATGGAAATGAAACATTTTGCACAACAAGGTGAAAATCCTTTAATAAAAAGCTTTCTATAAACAGCAGGCAGAACCAGCCTTATATTATATCCGCAGCCTCTAAGAGTAGCCTACCTGGGTCTTCTGTATTAATAGTGATGTTTTTGTAAAAAAAATTAATTTATTGATACAGAACCTAACACCTCTTTGATCTCTGCTTTGATCACAGGTGTAATTTGGAAGTAATCAATGACTATAAAACAGGGAAGAAAAATGGAAATTGTAATTGCAATAAAGCTGAATATCTTATTATCGGATAAAACATACGCCCAAATGGCCAAAAATGAAACACACAGAGGAAAATTGTTACAAAAGAGCGAAAGAGATTTGCTGTGCATTATTTGGCAATGTAATTAATTTTCATGGCCTTTCTTGCTGGCTGCCCTACACAGCCTTACCAGCAGCTTCCTTCCTTTAGACTCCTGAGCCCTATTGTCATGAAGTTGTGTCTGTGGGAGCTAGTTGCTTGCATTAATCTCAAACAGGAAGGGACTGTTCTTACTCCTGGGAGAAAGTAGTGGAAGGGGGCTTCCAGCCTATTGCTATTTTCAGGTGGGATTCAATCACATATCAGCAAATTCAGGCTGCACAACTGAAGTTGGATTTGAGGTTTTGTGCAACAAACCTGCCTCCCCAAAAGAGTTGACTTATTGCAATAAGGAAAGACATGCCATGCAACTTCTCCACAAACAAATAGGAATGCATGCTGAAGAAACAGGTTGCCTGGAAGTGACCTGATAATTAACTGGACTGCAACTGGTCCTCCTTCAACAGAAAGGGCAGGAGAGGTTTCTGAATTCTGGGGAAGCAACGCAGCTCATTCCAAGCCTACTTGACATGGCTGGAGTAAAACGTTTCGCTCAAAGCTCTGCAAAAACTGGACCCCTTTATACCAATGAATCGATATATCCACATGCTATCTAACATTTCTGTTCTGTACAGTACCTCTGTGTAACAGCTTCTCTAAGACAATTCTCAAGTGCTGGAGGATGAGCGGTGAAACTTCATACTTGTACACGTCTATCACTGGCACCTGTTGACATCTCCCAAATACTCCATCTGGAGAAGGTAAAAAAAGGGGTGGAGCATAAGGAAAAAGGGTGAATAAATCACATTGTTCTATGACATACCTACATACACTAAGAAATTTGCAATATGTTCTGTTACTATGACAGTTGTACTAAACGTGGTAATGAGAAAGAGATAGTTCCTTGGTCACCTTCCCTTAAAAACTGCTTCACTTTTTGAAACATCCTTTCTGATAATGCCAAAGTAAATAAATAAAGCAATAACTCTCATGAAAACCAGACTGCCCAGGAAACATGTATGTTAGTTTGCAGAGAGAGGGTTTCTTTTTCCCCTCCCTCCTTTTAATACAGGAGCTATGTAGTAGTAAATGAGTGGTGAATCGATAATAAGCAGCCAAGGCTAGTCTAATGTAGCACCCTCTAATGAATGCAATAAAAGGGAGCGGCTCATGCAACAATGAGATATTAATGGAACCTAATTTATTTAGCTCCATTCCATTCATCTAAAATGACAGACCCTTCTCATCAAGCTCTTTTCATATCACACCTTCTAATTAATTTAGGTCCTAATTAGTCTTTATTTAGAGAATTGTTCATTTCAAGACAAGCTTCCTGTGTGGGAAGAAGAAGATAGGCAGAGGAGGGGGAGTTCAAACATTCAAATTACCTTTCTCCCTTCCATACAAAAGACTAATTTAGAACTCGGGTGCTTATAATATCCTCTGACCATCTGCAGCGCTAGGCTTCAAAAAAATGGGTGCATTTATTGTTGTCTTCACCTGTACACAGTGATCCACAGAAAACTATTGAAAATGCAAAAAGTTTAATTAGCATGCTATTCTTCATACTGCTTGTTTTAATTCAGTAATTACTGCAGATATTGCATTCATAATCAAAAGGGACAGTGCAATTTGACTAATAGAACATAACATTGTGAATTAATTTGGAAGTACCTATTTATTTATATGGAGCTTCAACAAGATGAAAGAGTAGATAGAGGGGGAAACAGCTGCTCTCAACATTCAAACAGTCCGTCTATGGTATTATAGAGTACACACCTATATCAAAGTCATTTAATTTACATTATAAACTGGAATATTAACCTAGATTTGAAGAGATGCAGTTAAAATGTTTTTTTTTTAAAAAAAAAAAACAACTCTGCAAATTTTCAAGTGTGATTTCTTCCTAACAGTTTGAGCAACGATTACTCCACACAAAAGATTTCTGCCACACCACCATATATTTTGAGTTAGCTTGGGTTTCATATTTCTCCATCCTACAAAATACTGAGTTCTGAAGCTATGGATAGCTTCTAAGGGATACACGAACGTGTGGTGATGTTTTCCTTCCTGGCGAACGAATGCTTGCTGTATTCTCTACACACTCTTACAACAAAGCAAACTGGTCTGATGAAATGCTTTATCTATTTTGTGTTTCTCATCCTTAGAGATAAGCCTAGCAACTGCCTTTAAGTAGCTACAAAACAACAAGGTTGTTCAGAGTATCCCAACCCAACCTGTTTTTGTTTTCAGATGTTCATTCAATGCATGTGAGGAGCAGGGCTGCACATGCCATTCCCACCCTCCAACTATGTGCATTCCCGGAGAGCTTGGAGAGACCTTGGGGAAGGACTGTGGCTTAATGGTGGTACAGCATCTGCTTCACATGCAAAAAGGTCCGGTTTCAATCCCTGACAGCTCCAGGTAGCGTTGGGAATGTCCCCATTCTGAAACTGGCCACAACCTGAATGTAGACCCAGGGTCCCCAAACTATGGTGCATGGACCATCAATGGTCTGAAGAACACTTACAATTTGAATTCTATAGAATTCTATGGTGTTCAAATTTTGATACAGCACAATACAATGCAATCTGAGAATGATTCCTTAATGAGGGGAAAAGAGAGGACTATAGAGTCTCTAGATAAGAAAATGCTTGATAAGAAAATCAGTTTTAGGGCTTGCCAATCAGAAGGTCGGTGGTTCGAATCCCCGCAACGGGGTGAGCTCCCATTGCTCGGTCCCTGCTCCTGCCAACCTAGCAGTTCGAAAACACGTCAAAGTGCAAGTAGATAAATAGGTACCGCTCCGGCGGGAAGGTAAATGGCGTTTCCATGTGCTGCTCTGGTCAGCCAGAAGCAGCTTAGTCACACTGGCCACATGACCCAGAAGCTGTATGCCAGCTCCCTCGGCCAATAAATCGAGATGAGCGCCGCAACCCCAGAGTTGTCCACAACTGGACCTAATGGTCAGGGGTGCCTTTACCCTTAACTCCACTTAAGGGAACACTACTTTTGCTTATCTTCTTCCCTGATACAGCATATACTGTGGCACTCGCGAAGTTTATTTCTTCAGACATCTTTCTCCGTGTCTGAAAAGGTTCTAGCTACAGTACACTCATTCAGCGTTCCAGGCTTGGGAGAACTCATTACAATTCAAAGAAGTAAGTTCTAATTTTATGTAGTGAAGGAGCTGTTTTAACATTTGTTTTACCAGCATGCCCCCCTGGGATCTGTTGTTCAGTTTAAAAATAAAGACAGATCCACTATGGCACCATGGGCTGCATCTGCCTACTCCAGCAGCCAAACTGCACCACATCATAAGGACACTATCCTGCAAAAAGAACACCAACCTACTTTTTATGTGATATGATATCTCACAAAGCCAAAGACAGTTGCTCTGGTGCATGGATGGGGAATCTCAGGCCGTGTGTGTGTGTGTGTGGGTGTGTCAATTGTGGCTATCCAGGCCTCTCTATCTTCCCAGGGCACATTTCTTCCTAGTCCAGCCTCATATCTCCAGGCTTCACCCCTCAATAGCCCTGGTTCTGTACCCTCTTCAGGTCCTTTTGCCTGCCTGGAAGATGTGCTTGAACTGTGGTAATGCCTCATGTTTCCCTGCCCGGAGAAAAGAGGTGAGTGTAGAAACCTCTCACTTTTGCTGTACAAACATAACAGCCTCACCTGTTGCTCCTCCCATTTTTGCCTCTGGCCCAGTGCCCCACAGGCATGTGGCCTCTGAAAGGTTGCCCATGAGGGAATTTGGCCCCTGGGCTGCAATGGGGCTCCACCCATCCTCTAATGTAAATGTCTCTCTCCCTTTTAAGGGATCCCCTAAATTCTACGCAAAGCTGAAAGTGAAATTAAGGTACCTGAAGTCATTCCTAAAATTGCTAGTTCTACGTCACAGTCCTTGACACACTTCTTTTCATGTTCCTTAAATTGGCTGACTTGAAATTTCATTCGGTGACCTTTAAATGGAAGGGCAATGTCTGCTTCTAATAATGCAGTTGCCACACTGAAGCACTTAAAACACAGTTACTGTATGCATTTGAGCTCCCTACATTATCGGTAGGCAAACTAAGGCCCACGGGCCAGATCAGGCCCAATTGCCTTCTGGATCCAGCCCGCGGATGGTCGGGAATTGCCGTGTGGATCACCAGCGTGCATGTTCTTCCCCTCTCCCTCCTTCTCCCTCACACGGCAGCAGCAACAGCACCTCCTCCCTCCCTCCTCCCCACCCTGCCTAGAGAATGAAGGGGGCTGGGCTTTATTGGTGCTTGAGAGGCCGCCATTTTAAGCAGCCCCTCTCTAGAGCCCTTTTGCACACCGCTCATTGTCCCTTTGCCACTGCCGCCAGCCCCTGCTGCTCGCAAGACACAGGTAAGCAGCCACTGGGGCTCATGGTGCTCTTGCATCACACACACCCCAAATATAGTCTGGCCACCCACATGGTCTGAGGGACAGTGAACTGGCCCCCTGCTGAAAAAGTTTGCTGACCCCTGCCCTACATGGATTAGCATTCACTGCAAGTTTTTAACCATTGGACTTGGCACAGTGTGAGGAGGGGGCAAGGCCAGAATGGCTTCCTGCACAGAGCAACCTCCATGGCAGTTGCTTTCAAAGAACTGGTCACCAATATGTCTAATATACTAATATTTTCTTGGACGGTCTGAGTAACTCAGAACCAGGTGAGCTGACTGTGGTTCCTCTCTAAGCTCATTCAAACAACCCCTGAGTGTGTCATTCCTCCATTAAATAAGAGAAGAGGCACCTCCAGCTCTTGAAATGATGTTGGTCTTAAACTCCCATCAGTCCCTGGAAAGAGGAGAGTTGAAAGACCACAGGTTCCCCATCCCTGCTGTAAATGAACACAAGAAGCAAGGGGAATCTAGTCCAGCTCTACAGTTTCCTCATGGGAAACTTGCTATGTACTGAAATTTTCACCCTGGACCAGCAGGGGGATGTTGTAGATAGTTTTCACTCAGGTCCAGATATGCAAATAAGGGATTGAAAGTGACGTTCAGTGATTGGATAGTTACAGGAAATGGTTACTGTTGCGTTGTAGTGGAGCTCTATATAAGCAGGCTGGCTGAACCGTTCAGTTCAGTTCTGTTCTGGTCTGTGAATAAACAAGAGCTGTTTGAAGAATCGCTGTGTCGTCTGATATGTTCACCCACAACCGAACAAAACTGTTCCGTCAATCGCTCCTCCCTTGGCTCAGATTGCGATTGGGTGTGCAAACTCCAAAAATAGAATGGCAGTTGTACCTAAAGGTGAAGCTTGTGGAAGGGGCTTTGCTCAACCAGTTTGCTACAAGCAAACTGTAATCTGGCCCAATAAGGAAAGCCAGATTCATGCTTAATACTCCATATACAAACAATAATTTCTCACCAATATCCAAGCTTGTCATTTTTTAAAAATGTTTGTATATAACCTTCATTTTCTGATTGATTAATCTTGACAGGAGTTGCTCCACAAAGCCCTATGTACAAGTTTTTCACACATTCAGAATTGCACATGGGAGGGATATGGCATCATGGAACAATATCTATATTAGTAGATTTTTCAGCTTATTCTTCACTTCATACAGCCATCCATAGCCTGTGGGGGGTTTCTGTTAAAAATCTTTTCCCAGAATCTCTCTTCATTAGAGCTAGTCGAGGTCTTTGGGTTTTGCTTTGTTTTTTGCTTCTTCTTCTTCTCATGTTCATTCTACTACAGTGGTAGCTGGTGAAGGAGGTTTCTCAGTAGAAACCACTGTTATATTGTGGTAATTGAGAAGGGACTGACCATACTGTCTGCTGTACTCCCTGCCTCCAATAACATGTCTTGGCATGTGAAATTGTGTGTAGAAATTCCCTCCTCTATTGCCACACAATGGAGGATTTGACTAGCAAGCTGCCTCATCAGCCACAAGTGTTCTGTTGCTTTTTTTCCTACCTTAAATTTAATTGTTCTAGAGCAGCAGCAGACAACCCGTGGCCCTCCAGATATTGTTGGGACTCCAACGCCCATCAGCCCCAGTCAGCATAGCCAATGGTCAGAGACAGTGGGAGTTGTAATACAGCAACATCTGTAAGGCCATAGGTTTCCAACTCCTCTTCCAGATAGCGGAAGCTAATTTCAGACAGCCATCATCCCCACTCCACATACTCCCAAGAGACACTAACCTTTTTTTCTGATTTGGCTCATTTTCCCCCAGCAACGCTGCAAATAATCCTCTCAACTGTCGCAGTCACTTATATACCAATTTTGCCTCTCATTTAATTGCAAAACTGTCATTTGAAGCTTTCGAAACCTCTCCCACGAGGCAGCTCTCAGGCTGCTTGTGTTCACACTGCTTTTGGTTAGAAAATAACTGTGGGTTTCAAATTTTATTTTTTATTTTTGTGTAGAGCTCACAATAGTTTGAGAACCTCTTTTGTAGACTCAAACAACTGTAGTTGGGCAGAGAGATACTTCTTGAATACTCTGCAACCCTAATGAGACTGAGAGAGATTTCTTTTGAAGTGGGTTCGGTACGTTGTTAAGCAGACCACATTTTTATGATGTGAAACTATTAGGCTGCTTTAAACAGGTGGATGCAACCAACAGTTGCAGTTGTAATCCTGAAGAAGTGTGCATGCACACGAAAGCTCATACCAAGAACTAACTTAGTTGGTCTTTAAGGTGCTACTGGAAGGGGAAAAATTTTTAGTTGTAATCCTGTTACTATTATGACACAGTACCGCGTTTTATATGAGATTACTCTGGAGTAAGTTATATTAAGGTCACCACTGAGGATAGAGAACTCCAGCTTGTCCCCAGAATGATATTGCACAGTCACTGGTGGTTAAATGTTTATTTTTCATTCTTTCATTTGTTGCAAAAGGGATTCCAGAGCCATGTTTTCTTTCCAACATCCCATTAATCTGGAAAGAGCTCAGTGGCACCAGTTGGACTACCCTGAAGTTAATGGTTTGAGGCTTAAGGATGCAGACGGAAAACAGCACAGATGCCTTCTTATTGCGGGCACCCTTCCAAAAAAATAAAAGTATTTACTCTGGAACAAGGGAAGAACTTAAGCCACAATGCACTCAATTTAATGAAAGTAAAGGGGTTTTTTTTGGTTTAAGTTACTACCGTAAACCTGTCAAGCAAACTTGGTTCGCAATAAAGCTCACTCTCCCCAGCCGCAGTCATATTTGGAGCTACCTGTTAAGGGTGGAAAGATGAGCAGCAGGGCAGCAAAAAGGAGGTTTATCTATGGCAGCTAATCTCCTCAATCAACAGCACTCTGCTCTGCTCAACAGCCGTTGCCAAGTAACAGGCCAGAGCTTCTCTTATCGGCTTCCTAATGTTTCATTGACTATTCAGACAAGAATAGAAAGCTGTGACATGGAGGGTTATATGCAGCACAAAATGAAAACGGCACATTATGTGGGAAGAAAAAGAGAAATCTTTTAGTCCTTTTTTCAAAAAAAATAAAATATCTGGATAGTCAGTGGCTATTGTTCCTGTCCTCCACCATCACCTCGCCCACCAAGGTAATTTTCTGCACTGCTCATTCTAAACCACAAAAAAACAAACAGGGGGAAGTTATAAATTTGCATGCATAAGACTCTTTTGGTCTTTCTTGGTAAGAGCTCAGCCATTCATTGACATCACCAATTCCCTCTATAAAGGAAAGCAGCCATTTCTCAGTTGCACGTTCCACCGGCAGATCAGAGTACTGGTGGCAATGATGAAGGGGATTGGAATCTTTGTACATTACGCCCTGCTTGTAATAAAGGCAAATGCATGTCAAATTGGCAACGTTAAAATTTTATCTACAACAACATCTCTCACGTACACAGAGAAGGATAGCAATTTCCAACTGGATCATTACTCATACAGCCTCTGCACTTGTTTCCCATTCACATTCCAGGTTAGGCACATGAAATTTCTTGTTTTAATACTTTAATACTTTAATAAAAACCCGATTTTCAGTGCAGAAGCATTTAATTAAAAACCTTAATTATGAGATGGAGTTTAAAAACAGGATCTTCTGTCATTCTCTCTTCAGGGTAATAAATAATCAAAAATTCTTATGCTTATCTTGCTAAATGTTACATAATACTTGGTAAGCACGTGGTATGAATACTTCCAATCTAAAACAAAAACCTTATTTTGTAACATGTATTTTATATCACATTCATAAATATTGGCTGCACAGGAATTTCCTCAAAATTCGCACTCCTGTAAATGAAGACATGAACACAGCACCAGAATATTTCACTAAACCACATGGATGCAATATGTGATTTATTGACATATTATGCAAATACATACTACATAGACAGAACCATATCTCCCATTACATTTCAGAGGCACACATGAAACACTTTGGAGTAACATATTCCATGTCATATAGGATCAGAGAATCACAATGTATACTTATATCACAGAGTGAAGGCCAAGAAAGCTAAGTGCACAGGAAGCATCATTTGCAACAGAAGTTACTATCTTGACTTAGGGCAGAACTACATGTTATGAATTGCATTGTTGTTCCTTTAGAAGATTATTTTTGTCAGGCATTGAAATCTGCAATTTGAAGTGGAAGGCCAATTTTTTTGGGGGGGGGGGAGAAAGAATAGGCTTCTTAATACTTTTTCCTACATGATCAAACCTTTACTACAAGATCAAACCTATCCATTCTGAAGGAAATCAGCCCTGAGTGCTCACTGGAAGGACAGGTCCTAAAGCTGAGGCTCCAATACTTTGGCCACCTCATGAGAAGAGAAGATTCCCTGGGAAAGACCCTGATGTTGGGAGAGATGGAGGGCACAAGGAGAAGGGGATGACAGAGGACGAGATGGTTGGACAGTGTTCTAGAAGCTCCTAACGCAAGTTTGACCAAACTGCAGGAGGCAGTGGAAGACAGGAGTGCCTGGCGTGCTCTGGCCCATGGGGTCATGAAGAGTCGGACATGACTAAACGACTAGAGAAGCTGCTTCCACTACTAATGAAGAAAAGATACAAGTAGCAGCACCTTTCCCCCCACCTGGAGTTAAAGAAATTGTGGCACAATTTTCAGATGAAAAATAGCTCAAGGGAGGGGGGCCACTAGGGGGCGCATTGGAAGATGGCCGACAATACTATCTCTCCGACTCACACGGGGTAATTAAGAGGCTGTTATGGGAGTAGGCAGCCCTCCTTGTTGCCCCAAGGAAATGGGGAACACTGCCCTTGCCTGCTGTGCCCATAAATCACCCCCTAATTCGAAAGAAGGGGGTGAGGGCCCTAGGCAGAATGCCCCCGTGTGGACCTCGGCTCTCCTGGACGCTGTCTCTGATCGCGCACTAGCTGCAGCAATTCGGAATAATTAATTACAAAAGAAGCAAATGCACATATTTCAAGTGAAGAAGGGGAGTGAAGTCTGCTAATTTAAGTGACCTCTGCGAAAGAAGATGACGGGTTGGAGAAACAGGAATATTTTACGATGAAGATACACCAAAGGCTGGGTATGTTGGGACTGAATGGGGGGGGGAACCTTTTTTACTTTCCTTCTATGTGATTTACAAGAACCCCTCCTCATTAGAATCGTCGGTTGAACTGACCCAAGCAGGATGATTAAGGTCTGTGTGGAGATAAACTTTAACCAAAAGTATGCTTTATGGAGATCGAGAAGTAATAAGAGCTTTTGAGAATGGCGCAGCAATTAATTCGGAGTTGCCATCTTGCCAAAGGATTTATAGCCAGGAGGAAGAACGGACTTGTTTTTAGACTGCATTCCTAGTGAATCTCCTCAGAGGTTTTGAGAAAGGAGGCAGATTGGTGAAGATTAATGACGCTAAGACTGTTTTGATGTATGGAAGTGATGTTACATGGAAAACGTCTGGATATGGCTACTGGATAAAAAATAATAATATCTACGCAGGATTACAAACTGTTCTAACCAGCTTGCGGAGACTATCAGAGGTCACAAAGAGAAAGGAAAAATATATGAAAATAACAACAAGAGATGTGGAAAAACAATAAGAAAGGACTGGATAGTACTGTGAACATCATAAGGTTAGATTTGTGGACATTAAAACAGCAGTAAGAAGCAAGAAGTTGATTGGATCCCCTTCGGAATTTGAAATATGGGTACCCCCAACAAAAATTTAAAATTCGGCTGTGTAATTTGGAATTTATGTAATTTGGTTTGATTTGATGTGACTGGTCGGTTAATAAAAAAATATTCTCAAAAAGAAAAATAGCTCAAGGGAAAATGGTTAAGAAGCCTCTCTGCAACACATTGGGCAATCTGCAGCTGCATTATAATTTGTAAGTACGAGCAAAACTATAAGAAACTATCTTCTAGTTACTTCATAACTTGAGTATCATCAAGCAAGTAACACCAAGCAAATGACAGATAGATACAGATACAGCAATAGTTACAGACAGAAGCGATGATAGTTGGATAACTATAACTATAGAAACAGATATAGACCTATGTCCGTATCATAAGATGTAATCCATTGTGGTACTAACCACTGTACAGAACACAAAAGCGACAAGCAGATGGACAAGATTAGAGTGGGTGGAAACTACTTCAAAGTAATGGAGAGGCTGGATTATATATTTCCCACTTACATGTAGTTATGAACATCAGCACAAATTGACCCAGTTTGTTCTTGTATTGTGCTGCTTATACCTTACAACCCAGGAGAAAGTCTTGCAAAGCTCATTAGAAGAAAATGCGCGCTCAGACTGAAAACACACTTATAGCTTTCAATGACATCTAACTGAAAATTATGTGCTTGGGACAGGTTTCTGTGTTGTTCACCACAGCACAAGACGAGCATCTCAATTTGAAAAACCATTTAAATAACCTTTATGGACACAAAAAAACCAAAACAAACAAGTTGTCCTCTGATACCCAGCCTTGTTCCAGAGAATACTTTTGTTGTTGTTGTTTACATTTGCATTACCATCCCTAAGTGGTGAATTTTCCACAGCCTGTGCCCACAGTTACCTGCAACTACAAGAAGCCCATTTCCTTCTCAGGCGGTCTTAAGTCTGGCTTTGGACCTGACTGGGGAGCAATCAATCAAAGCCATCTCCACAGGTGGCATCCCAACAACCAGCTTCCTTACATCCTGCTCTCTTCTCCTTGCTGCTACTCAATGTGGCGCCCTCAGTATCAGACATGACATTCCTGACTGCATCTGATTCCCTCGGTCCCCTTTCCCTGTCCACATCCATCACGCATGTGCTGCTCCCTGTTGCCTTCATATGGCCCCAGCCCAACACCAAACCTACCAATTGAAACAGCAGGTTGAAATTGCTATTTATAATAATAATATAATAATAATAATAATTTATTATTTATACCCCGCCCATCTGGCTGGGTCTGCCCAGCCACTCTGGACGGCTTCCAACAAAACACTAAAATACAATAACCTATTAAACATTAAAAGCTTCCCTAAACAGGGCTGCCTTTAGATGTCTTCTAAAAGTTTGGTAGTTATTTTTCTCTTTGACAACTGGTGGGAGGGCGTTCCACAGGGCAGGCGCCACTACCGAGAAGGCCCTCTGCCTGGTTCTCTGTAACTTGGCTTGTCGCAGGGAGGGAACCACCAGAAGGCCCTCGGCGCTGGACCTCAGTGTCCAGGCAGAACGATGGGGGTGGAGATGCTCCTTCGGGTATACTGTCTTTCACAATACCTCGGTATTCACAATAAATAAAACTGGAAATGGATATCACCCCTTACAAAAAGCCCACCATGAAAGATCTTGCTCTTTCATACTTTCCTATGTGCACATGCAGATACAGACATTCTTGTGCACCTAAAAATGGGGAAAGGTCATGGAGGATAAAGGATAAGTGACTATGGTCTGCCCACTGGTATGGATGCTAAGCAGTGGCATGTCAATGAATATCCAAACAAAATGTGTGGAAGCTTATATGCTGATCACACACACCAGATCTGAATGCAATGCAAGGACTCCATCTGGCAGCACCCTAACTTAAGTCCATTGACTTCAATAGGTTTATCATGACTATGACTTAGCTGAATACAACCCAGTAAGCTTGAAGGACGACATTTTAAAGTGTTGTAGAAAGGGACTGCCTGGCAGTGCATGCAGTGAGCTTTTTTGCACACCTGCTACTGCTGATATAAACACAGACACTCTTAGTGCAATAACCACACTTATCAATTTATTTTCATTTTTTCTGCCACTTAACAGCAGTTCTGCGAATGAGGAAATTGTTCTGTGCTGTTTGAATTATTGAACAGATCCAACAAGACATCAAGCAGTTTGGAGGGGAACCAATCAAATTATTTTAACAGTATTTTGTAGCAAATTCATGTGGGATGCAACTGTTTTCTCTTATTATCTTCAACAAGGCCCCGTTAGCCAGACATCTATTATCTGCCCCAATTATCTAAATTCCCGGTATGTTCATATGTAGCACTATGTCAAGACATACCAACAAAAACAGCATTCTTGCTTAACCAAACATTTAATTATCTGAATGTTTTCAGTTGCTTTCCTGACAATTTGGATAAACAAGATTGGACTCGTGTACAAATCAGTGCCACAAATATATACCAATAACTAAGAACCAGCAGGCCTGTCAATTATAACAAAGTAATACAGCTTAATGGGAGGGTGCGGAATAATGTAGGTCTTTAGGTTAGCTGGTTCTATTAAGCCACCTTTCCTTTCATAAACAAACTAAAACACTTTCAATGGCGGTGGGAGGATGCAAAGTCTACATATTGCAATTCTTCCTTGTTGCACTTTGGTTCTGGTGTTTTTAAAGGCTTCAGAATAATTTCTGTAAAACCAACATGGATCATCTTTAATTACTATGTTGCAACCATGGTTATTTAAAAACCCAGCTTCAGAATAGTAGATGACAAACATTAATGAGCAGTAATGCACACATGGTATTGTAAATGAAAGGATAATGAAAGCAATTTATTTGAAAATTAAAATATGATTAAGAATGGCAGTCTGAACTAGGGCGCAGATGCGTGGCGGGGGGAAAAAGCAACCAACATGCAACCAGACTCTCATTAATTTAGGGACTTTGTGAAATTGCTTTTCTTTCTCTGACAGTTTTTAATATAGAGTAACTTAACTAGCAGGCCGGGTATGTAGCCCAGAAGCCTCAGCCTCTTTGGAGAGGTTCATTGGAGTTGGAGTACAATACTAGGGAAGAGTATTGAATATATATATATATATACTGCTACCCAACACATTCTTTTAGGTTGGGATACCAATAGTTTAATCTGTAACACAAACCAGTTAAATCATGTTACTGATCTATAGGGATGTGGGTGGCGCTGTGGTCTAAACCACTGAGCCTCTTGGGCTTGCCAATCAGAAGGTCAGCAGTTCGAATCCCTGCAATGGAGTGAGCTCCCATTGCTCGGTCCCTGCTCCTGCCAACCTAGCAGTTCAAAAGCATGTCCAAAAGTGCAAGTAGATAAATAGGTACCACTCCGGCGGGAAGGTAAACGGCATTTCCGTGCGCTGCTCTGGTTCGCCAGAAGCGGCTTAGTCATGCTGGCCACATGACCCAGAAGCTGTACGCCGGCTCCCTTGGCCAATAAAGCGAGATGAGTGCCACTACCCCAGAGTCAGCCACGACTGGACCTAACAGTCAGGGGAACCTTTACCTTTGCCTTTACAGCTCATTATATTGGTGTTCAAGTATCTGAGACACATATCAATAAGAACATCAGAAGGGCTTCAGAGTATTGGGCCAAAGCAGTTCTATTTCCAAATGCCTACAGGAAACTCACAAGGCAATCATGAACAGGGCTTTTTTTCAGCTGGAACTCAGCAGAACTCAGTTCCAACACCTCTCATGTGGGCACCATTGCCATCCTAAGAGAATGAGGGAGGCGTTCTTGGCGAGTTCTGGCACCTCTTTCCACACCCCAGAAAAATAGCACTAGTCATGAAGGTAACAGCGCTTCCATATTGTATGCACTCAACAGCTGGCGTTCAGGTTAATACTCCATCTGAACATATTTAGCTGCCATGTTAGGCCAAATATGGGTGGAAGATCTCATATGTAGCTTGTGATTATTTTTCAGACTTTTTCCCTTCTTTATATGCTTAGCGCAGCCACTGGGGCTGAAATTTGAAATGGAAGGCTTCCCCCACCCCACCCCCTTTGTGTCATTCTTTAACACTAAGCTATATAGGTATAGTTTGTGGTTATTATGGATGGGTACAGTAGCAATTTAAAATTGTAAAACGGCATGTGTAAAAGGGCCAGTTCAAACATTAGACACTGCCATCTATGGTCAGAAACCTGGATCACACTGGAAATTCTTTTTTTAAAAATTCTCTCTCTTATCAGGAAAAAATACCACAATATAATCTTTTCAATCAAAAGAAGAGAGGCAAAGCAGGAAAAAAACATTTTTAGATTTATTCCGGATAGGATTTCTTATCTATCAGCACTTTTAAACAATTTTAGCACTCTGGATGTTCTCTCAAGAAAGTGGTATATATATATAGTAAATGTTTCATTTCTAGCCTGTTAGCTGCACTACACTTGACATATTAAAACGATATAAAAGAATATCAAATTATTTTTTAATAAAACAAAACCCAACAATTAATCCTAATTACAGGCCACATTAATCAGAGCACTTTTTCAGCGAGAAAGATACCGCCTTGGCCTGGGGCTTAAGGATCAAGGTCAATGCAAATTCTATTTTAAGAAAAGGTTGGAATTTGTCAGATGTCATTGATGACTGGCCAATTCCCTCAGCATAAAAAAGGAAAGAATACCATGCTGCTAACAAAAAGTTTTCCTGTTTGGCCATAGTCAAGAACAGTTGTATGAGCTTGCCCATGATTAATTGATCCCAGCATTGCTAGTTCTGTCCATACTGAGACATAAAAGTATTCACAAGGTGCTCATGAGGTAAACAAACTTTACCTCCAAACCTGAAACAGAAACCCAGTTTGAATTATGGTTTACAAGTCTGATTTGGAGGCATACTCTGGCTTGTATTAATCAATTGGGACAAACTTTGTAACCCAAAGCAATGAAGGGATTCTTTAAAATATATATATATTGCTCAATTTCCACATAACAAATTATCAAACCATATAATCGCCTACATAATTTACCCCCTTTCCCCCCTCCCCCCCAAAGGATTTCCCTCAGCTCCTCTCCCTGATTTCACTGCACATATTTTCTCTGCATATTATAAAATTGTATACCGGTATATCCTTACATATCTGTCCATCATGTTATAAATAATAAATTTGTGTATGTTTATTGAAAACCTGCCAAGGAGTCCAGTTCATTTTGTTGTGTTTTTAAAGCAATGAAGGGATTCTTCAGCTACCTTCATGCCTCTCACCTTGTCAACATGCTTTCCTACCACTGTACGTAGTTCAACTCAACTACACATACTATCATCTAAGTCCATTTTAAACATACAATAAAGTAGGTTCTTCCCTGTAAAATCCCTTGTGAAGAACAAGTTAATCTTTAAAGGCACCACAGAATTGTTTGTTTCTTTGTTTTAACAGTGGGGCCATACTATGTTTTAAAAGAAGATCAAAATCATATGTGTAGATAGAAAATCTGTTTCACTATTAGGCATTGAAGTTTGAGGTATCCTCTGCTTGTGGCGAAAAGAAACATTTGTTGTGCAACTTTCCACTTTTTAATAATATGGAAGAAAGCAATGCAAGTACTGCAATCTTGTGAACAAACTATTCTGTGAATTTAATATCTTACTGTAAATTTAGAGTCTTGATGAAAAGCTTTTCCATGGCTAGAAGAAACCACAGAAATTGGGTCAAACTATTTCCCAGGATGTTCCTACATTTTAAAAGCATGAGTGAAGAACAGCGTCAAGTCGGTGGGCCAACTCCATCTCCAACTGCTGCAGGCAAACTTTTGACCTGCCAATCACCTGGTGTAGTTATGACATTAGCTGACAAGTTCAAAGGCACTTGCTTTTGGTACTGATCAGCTGATTGGCGCTGAGAGCAAGCTGCTTTGAAGGCACACTCAAGGATTCCTTTGAAGTCGGTTTGCAGGTACAATTTGCATTCAAACCATGCCTGCAAGCAGAGAAATGCATTTCCATTTGCAGGCTCAGTTTCAATCCACCACTGCAAATAGATTCTCCTTTCAGTAAAAGCTGGTGCAAAGTCCTGCCACACCGCCAGGTGCAGAGGGGCAAGATCTCCACCTCTCACCCAGCGACAAAGCTGGGAGGTGGAACGGTTAAACCAGCCCTTATGGGTGCCGCTTGAGAAAGCTACCTCATCCTGACTCATGAGTGGACCATCTCTGGCAAGGGCTTTCCAAGCACCACCAATCAAAAGTTCAGGGATTTAAAGGCATTGCTCATCAGCTGATGCTCCATGCTGTCAGGTATAGAGCAAAGGAGGGATGCGGGTGGCGCTGTGGGTTAAACCACAGAGCCTAGGACTTGCTGATCAGAAGGTCGGTGGTTCGAATCCCCGCGACGGGGTGTGCTCCCGTTGCTCAGTCCCTGCTCCTGCCAACCTAGTAGTTCGAAAGCACATCAAAGTGCAAGTAGGTAAATAGTTACCGCTCTGGCGGGAAGGTAAATGGCGTTTACGTGCGCTGCTCTGATTTGCCAGAAGCGCTTTAGTCATGCTGGCCACATGACCCGGAAGCTGTATGCCAGCTCCCTCGGCCAATAAAGCAAGATGAGCACCACAACCCCATAGTCGGTCACGACTGGACCTAATGGTCAGGGGTCCCTTTACCCTTTACCTTTATAGAGCAGAGGGATATGGCTTAACAAATAGCAAACAGCTTCACAGTCAAACGGGGAGGCCCTAATTAAGGCCATGATCCAGAGATTGTCCATCACTGCTTTAAAGTATTGTTCAAATGTTCAGGTTCTGAACATGGGTGTATATACTGTATGATAAATACACACACACACAAACCTGTCACTCAAGACAGACACTGATGAAATCCAGCTAAACAAGAGTAAAACCTTGTTTGAGTAAATGAGAAGGAATAAACATGAGTAATAAACTGGACCAAGGTCTGGTCCAAAAGTATATGAGACTACCTATGTTAAAGCTATGTAGGTCTAGGTGTGGTCAATGCCTACATCATTAAACACATTGATTGGGTGAACACCTGGGAGTGTATGCTGCCTTGGGGTCCATCATGGCATAAAAATGGCACAAAAATGTAGCAAAGTGTTTTTCTTTAAACAAAAAACAAAATGTAGACATGTAAGTACAGCGTAAAGAGATTCTTAACATTACTTAGAGTGTCTTTTATTAACAATACCCTTTGAGATAATTACAAAGGATGCTGTTTGTCTATAAAGTAAGTTCTGCCTAAAACTCATATGAAGGAAATAAGGCAGCTCCAAGGAAAATGCCAATATGCCACA
This sequence comes from Podarcis raffonei, assembly GCF_027172205.1. NCBI lineage: Eukaryota > Metazoa > Chordata > Lepidosauria > Squamata > Lacertidae > Podarcis > Podarcis raffonei. Next base: position 13,873,413 of record NC_070613.1, read on the forward strand.
GAACAACATTATGGAAATAGAAATTGGACACCAGATTGAGCTGACCTTGGAGACTTGGCTTATCACAGATGAAAATGACTTGTGAAATGACAATTTGGCCATAATTGACTAATGCTCTTCTGAAAAAAGGCTTCCCCACTTCTGTTGACTAAGAATGCCATTTACCACACAGCACTGAACAGGATGTTCTTAAATTCCACTATTTTAGTACATTAAAATTTTGAGCCTTTTTCTTAAGCTTTAGGGAAAACAAAATCATACTTAGGCTTCAAATGAAACGTGAGCAAGAGCAATTAATAATATTCATAACAAAAGAGTTGTTTCCTTACAATTTATTCTTGTGCTCACACAGAGAGAAGAAGATTGCTATTCAAGAGTATATGTGCTTTTGCCCTTATTCACCATTCATTTGCTACACCTCTGAATCAAAGGCACATACAGTTATCTAGAAGGGTTGGTGTAGACCTAAAGGTCTATTCCCACATCCGAAATGCCCCATCCACTTTTGCTGATGCAGTGACTCATTAAGACCAGCATTTGCGGAGCCCTCCACTGTTGCACCCTCAAGGGAGAAAGGTACCAAAATCTAGATTTTTCTCTAAAAGCTTCTGTCACAAATCCAAGGCATCGTAGCAAGCCTGTTGAGTTTGAAATATGCCCCGTCTCTAGTAGAAGAGATTGCACAGAGAGAGACAGTACCTTGTATCCTGCTAGTGGGTTTCTAAGCGGAGAGACAGAAAGGTTTATTCACCCTCTTAGAAAATCACTTTTATCATATGCAGCCTCATTCACCCCCTTGAATAAGGCATAAGACAGGCATAGGCAAACTCGTTCCTCCAGCTGTTTTGGGACTACAACTCCCGTCATCCCTGGCCACTGGTTCTGTTAGCTAGGGGTGATGGGAGTTGTAGTCCCAAAGCATCTGGAGGGCTGAGTTTGCCTTTGCCTGGCATAAGATATGAACTGTTAACTTTTATTGGAAGTCAGATAGTCCTGACCTTCAAAGGGACTTCAGCTAGGCCACTGCTTAGTGGTTGAAATTTGTGTGATTAGCTGTCTAGTGGAACCACATGAAGAGTATTAGGGTTGCCTCCATTATAATGAAACAAAGCTCATTGTGGTAGATTAAAAAAAAAATTATATTCAATCTTGGGATTGAATTAGCAGTCTGCCATGAGGCAAGCTACTGCCTTGGAATGTGTATGCTTTAAGTCTTTGTCAGTGCAGTCCGATACATCTACTCAGAAGAAAGTCCTGTTGAATCTCTGCATGGTGCCCTTCTGGACTATAGCTCATGGTTAGTGAGGAAGGAGCTTAACCATAAGTCCTGGTTCAGCCAACATGCTAAGCCAAACTTTGTTGGCACAATGCATCAGTAAAAGGGACGGGTAGGAGCAATATGGCTGTGGACGCCTCTCTGAGACCTCACACATTTACAATGCCTTGATATAGTTTGGCTTTCCATATCATCTGAAGCAGCCCAATTTGTTATAAGGTGCACCTGCCCACAGAAAGCAGATACCATACAAAGAAGAACAGAATTTAATACTGGGAGAAATTACTTTTCGCTTTAAGAGTGCTGTTCAAAAAGATGAAAAAAACCAAGAAGTTGCCTCTGGTTTTTCTAGGTTTTGCTATCTTAACTGAAGCCAGCTATCAAATTAAAATAAAACTGATAATTTCTTAGCAAGCGGGGTGGGGGCAGGGGAACCAATAACACAAAAATTGTCAAAATGAATAGGACTTAATGAAAGTCTCAATTCTTTTTTTCCTGTTTGGAATACTTAATTAACATATTTATTGAATTACATTGGCAATGTGGACAGGAATACATTGAAATGCATTGATTTACCCTTCTTCCTCTCAACTTAAAAGCAGCACAGATGCACAACAGCTCCTCATCTTGTTTCTGTCACCTCCTTTTTCAAGAGCCCCCCCAAATCGGCAATTTAAAACTTATTAATTCTATATCCAGTATGTACTGTTAATGACATTAATGATGCGCAGAGCACATCAGAATGAGGTACGTTCAAAAGGAGGGTCACGTGCTGATCTTACAAATTTTAAATCAAACAAGGAGCTCTGTAGACCTCCCGACTCTTCAGGCTGTTTTAACAACTGAGCACTAGAGATCATTCTGAATGTCATTATACATCAAAAAGATGAAAGATGTGCCTCCCCTGTCATATCTGATGTACCATTTGCAGAACACAATTTAATTGTATGTTATAGCAACGCCTGCCAAGAAACACTATCATTGAGGATAAAACGTATTGGCACTGCATGCTGCAGCAAAACTGGAAAAGGTGGAGAGTATGGCAGGCAAAATGGTGAAGGGTACACACAGGAGTAGCTCTTCAGTACTGAATGAAGGAAGCCTAAAGATGTGTCTGAAAAGCATGAAAGGTTGAGAAGAGCTGAATAGGGAACAGCTGTTGAGCCTTTCCTGTCATTCACTAACAAGGCGGCAGGAACGAAGCGAACGTAAGCAGAGTTCAGAGCAGCAGACTTATAAATAGTAAACAAAAATAATTGAGTCGTCCCCCCCCCCATCCTCTCCCCTGAGCAAACTCAACTCGGTTCCATGGAACATGCAAATGTGCACTCCCAGTTTGTTTATTTATTTATTTAAAAATGGCTTTTAGAAATTCAAGAAAATGTTAGGAACAACATCAGGGAGAAAGGACACTGCATGCAGTGAAGAAGAACTGCAAAAACATGCTGCCCTGCTGATCTCCTTCTAAATACCTGAAATAATATTCATAGGCACAGATAACTGGTTCAGAGCGGGTCACTGGACCAATCCGTCCAGGTCCTTGTCTAAAACAACTGCTGCCATTTCTGGTTAATTGAGGAGTTAAAAGCAACAGCAACCTACCATAGAAATGAGGTGCAGGGACAGAGATGATGAAGCAGGAAACTGGAGAAGATAAAGAGTGCACAACAGTTTTTGTGGTTAGTGTTACGTACTGAAGTTCTCACCCTGGGCCAGCAGGGGGATACTGTAGATAGTTATGCAAATGAAGGATCGAAAGTGACGTTCAGTGATTGGATGGATACTGTAGATAGTTATGCAAATCAAGGAACGAAAGTGACATTCAGTGATTGGATGGTTACTGTAGATAGTTATGCAAATCAAGGAACGAAAGTGATGTTCAGTGATTGGATAGTTTTAGAAAGTTGTTACAGTAACAAGGTACTGGAGCTCTATATAAGCAGGCTGACTGAGCCCTTCAGCTCAGTTCTGTTCTGGCATCTGAATAAAGAAGAGCTGTTTGAAGAATCGCTGTGTCGTCTGATATGTTCACCCACGACTTAACAGTTAGGTTAAAAATATTGTGTAACAGGCCTTACGTCAGAAGATAGTTTAGAATCATTAAACTGAGAAATATTGGTATGTTTCTGTAAAGCTCAGAGAATGGTCTAAAGGCGACTGGGTGTGGCTCCATTGTCTCTGGAGCTAAGCATGACAGGCACTGCGTGTACCTCAGAACTACTGAGATCGTATCACCAGCTTTGGTGTGTAGTGCCCAGGATCAAACTTGCATGGTCAGGCATACAACTGGAGTGCCCCTAAATATTTGGAGAGCATTTCTGCATAGTTACAAAGAACAATTAACCGTATATTTTCTGCCCTGGGTAGCAGGATGCCTGCTTGCATGTTTTCACCTCCTGCAGAGAGTTGCAAATTGCTGTATAATGCCATCTCAAAAAGGCATATCAGTTAAAGGTGAGCCACTTCAGCTGGTAGGCAGGTGCTAATACATTTGCAGGGACATGTGCGTGGAGTGCTGAAAAAGGCACAGAAAGCAGGCTGATGTGCCTTTTCAATAATCCTTCTGGCATTTCAGCCAACAATTATATTTCTCATTAGCAACTGCTTTTTTACACGTTCTCTCTCTGTTTTCATTTTGTGCAACTCCAGAGTTTGTTCCATGGTGCCTACTTCAGAAGATACAGGTCTCTGCTTATTTTTAGCTTTCTACGCAATCATCTGCTGCTTACAAAAAAATGCTCTGCACTTTAAAACAGCCTTTCTGCATGTATGGGTTAAACTAGGCAATATATTAAAAGTGTGATCACAACCAATGTTCTAAGAATACATGGCTGGCTTGTTAACCATTTAATCTTGAATCTATCCAAGCATGGGCATATGAATCTTGGTTGTCACAAATCTCACGTCTCACTTTAGCCCCCAACCCATATTCCTGACATCTGAAATACCACACTAGGCATTGCAGTGTGTAGTACTTAAGACCTACATCAATTGATGAAAGACCTATATTAAATAACTATTTACAGTATAAGTTTAAGCATTGGTATTGGGGAAGAGCAGGGCACTTGTGCTTTAACAGCTGTGTGCCAAGCAGAAATTCAACAGATTTAGCCTTTTCTATTAAAGCAATACAATCATGGGGAAAACTTCACCTGTTGGTATTCTTTCTGCGTTGCTATTTAGCCTTATTCCAGGACTGCAGAACTTGGGATTTGTTGTTATTGTTTTTAAAGTTAAGTAAGTGGACTCCCAACACAACATCTTAAAAAAACAGTCCAATAGGCATCTGGTAGGGTGTGGTGCTTGAGGATGAATGGAAACTGAGGGTTTTTTTGGTCATCTGGACCACTAGTAAATTATGATACAAATCTGCATATGACATGGCAATTTACCCCCTCTGCTGTGGGTGGGGCAAAGGACCCAACTCACATGCAGGGCACCAGATCCAGAAGACCCTGCTGGCAACCCTGCCATCAACTCAACCTTAACCTCCAATAGCCCAATGCCATTACTGGTCTGACAGCCCAACTGCAAATTCCATCAACTTTAGACAGAAAGTATATCACGTTGCTTCATCATTCAATTATTTTGAATGGGAATCTTTCCCTGCAGGGCTCTTCGGAATTTGGAATTCTAGGTGGAACTACAGAAAAGCTCCTTTAGGTAAGTTGCCTGTTGAATATTTGGCAGCCCTAAAATACTCCCCTCAAAGAATAAGGTATTTTTATTATTTTTATTATTATCATCATCATCATTATTATTAAATACTTGTATTGTTTTGAGAAACGTTCAGTATCATTTGAAGCAAAAATTTACTAATGTTTTGGGGAAATCTTTTTCATTACCTATTATATTTGTTGGCTTTTAACCTGCATTCTTTTTACCTTTCAGCAGACATTCTGCAGCATAAATCCAAGACTGCAAAACTTGGGGGAGTTGCTACTGGGAATCTAGTTCTGTAAACTTTTTTATTAAGAAGTGAGAAAGGAGGCTGGTAGGGTTTAATGCTTTCTTCTCATGGGTCTGGACTAAAACTAAATAATATGTTGGTGTCCCAGCAAATGGATTTTACAGAAGTGAATTCTGCAGCCTGGTCTCAATTCGACACCACCATCCATACAGGTCTCTTGGTTCCCATAAGAGCAATCTTTTGGCTTACCTGATGTGATGCATTTATCGACACTGCTATTTGAATAGTCTCTTTGCTTTCACCCTATCCTGTTGCCTTAGTAACAGCATCACACTACAGCCGAACTCCCTACAGAGTCAGACATGTTGAAGCATTTCTTCGTGTAGGTGTGTCGAGATTAATCCAAAAGCTGTGAGTGTAATTTGAGAATGAATTGCTGTTCTGCTCTGATGTTCGGCCTTGGCAATCCACAGCACTGTAGCTATAGGGCTATAGGGCTATATGGCTATATGGGCTGTACCCAGTCATATAAGGAAAAGTAGGGCGTATTTAAATACTAAAGTCAAGAACTACAAGATATATGGAATTTGAGTTCTAAAGTCTTCCAGTTCTGTGGACATCTTCAGTTAAATTCAGTAATGAACATTTTCCCCTAGATGCTGTAAGTCTTCAAACACTGCTAATGCAGATCTCATAAGCAGCTTCTTGATAACAAAGAGATGTTGCTTTTCAAATGTGATATTGTGCTTGAAAGTGTGGTGCAATTACAGCATTACACAAGAACCTATAGTAGCTGTTGCGGAGCACTGAATTTGAAAAAAGAAGAAGATAATTTTACACAGTTTCAGTTTCAAATACAGTACATGTCTTTAAAATTCATGCAAACTATACAAAAGTCTGCTGTATGAAATACAAGACATTAATTCAAAACAAAAACAAAAGCTGGTGGCACTATTTGGTTAATTTGTTGTCCAGTTCCAGAAGTTAACTTTCTTCACCAGACTCTCATTCATTTTCCTGAAAATATTTCCCTCTACAATGTTATTTCCCGGGGGGGGGGGGATTTTCCCCAAATAAGCACACAAGCAAACATCTGGCAAGAAATTCCTCCCAATGTTTTTTGTGTTTTTATCTTGTACTTTTGTGCTGTGAAATTATACAAATTTAATAAATAAATGCAAAAATAAAATGCATAAATAAAATATGCAGATTTAATTAAGTAATTATAACTCTGCTAAAACTTAAGTAAAAACACTTGCAGCCAAAGAAGTCCATTTGCACCCTAATGGAGGTTCTTCAGCATAAGAGTCAATATCAGCAACACTACACCAGATTCCTTACACCAACAGAGCTTTTACCTCCACTAGTGCAATGCATTTAGGAGTAACCCTATCCTCAACCAGTTGCTGTAAACGAAGGAGAGAATCATTCTGAGAGTCTTGTAATAATTAGGTGTGAAGAAACTCCTACTGCCCATAGGAAGAGGTTGTCAAGTGCCTTCTGAAAGATCAGGGATGAATGCTTCTCTTAATACAATATGAAGAATTCTCATTTACTATAGCAGAAAATTGTATTTGTTAATTAAGCCCTTCTTGCAATACACTGGAGAGAGGCAGTCTACATAGATTCTGAGCAGCTAAAATGGGCGAAGGATTTGTAGCCTATATAGGAATATTTGCCTTCCCATTGTACAGCAAATTTATAGACATTGTGATTATGCAGGAGGAGATTGCAACAGGTGTGCTTGACTTTCCCAGAACTCAAATACACATGACTCCCCCACCATTTAAATAAATGACTCATATGATTTTAAACTTTGTTTCAGAACTGAAATCAATTTGATAAAAATGCATTCAAGAGCCATTGCAAATTTTGATATTTAATGCCCTTCTAATATCCATGATTTTGCGTCAGTATAAAACATTCAACATGACAGTGGAAACAGAATAGATTTGCTTATTTTAATTTGGACAGCTTATGGCATTTGATGGAATTTGGAAAGGGAAAGAAAAGAAGAGAAGAGACCTCTGGGGAATAGTGTTTTTAGACAAACACTGTCCTAGAGACTACCAAGGGCACAATAACTTTTAAAGTCAAACCTGTTTCTGCCTGTGACTTTCATTAATGAATTTCTGCCACTCTAAGTCATCAAAAAGTTTCCAAATTCCTTAAATGAGTCTGATTTTTCTGCTTTATTGCCCTTTATGACTGGAACCGTCTTCCAGAATGCCTCTGTGCGAGTAATTCCCTTGATCCTTTCAAATCCCTCTATGCAACTCTTTTCCATGAAGCCTTTGGTACAAGCCCTATGTCACAATACTGTACTGCAGGGATGGAGAACCTGTAGTCCAACCTGCAGACCATAATTCCTGGTCATTGGTCATGATAGCTAGGGCTGATTAGTCCAACAACAACTGGAAGGACACAGGTTTTCCATCCCTGCTCTACACATTACTACAAGCCAAGGTACATGCAACTCAAGTTGATAAGCTACCTAATTATTCTTTTCTGGAAACATGAGCTGCAGAGTTTTCACAGCAGGAAGCTGGAACTTAAAAAGCCTGTTTTGGAGATGGCTAGCAGGAGTAGCATGGGATGCGGGTGGCGCTGTGGGTTAAACCACAGAGCCTAGGACTTGCCGATCAGAAGGTTGGCAGTTTGAATCTCCGCGACGGGGTGAGCTCCCATTGCTCGGTCCCTGCTCCTGCCAACCTAGCAGTTTGAAAGCACGTCAAAGTGCAAGTAGATAAATAGGTACCGCCCTGGCGGGAAGGTAAACGGTGTTTCCGTGCACTGCTCAGGTTCACCAGAAGCAGCTTAGTAATGCTGGCCACATGACCCAGAAGCTGTACGCCGGCTCCCTTGGCCAATAAAGCGAGATGAGCGCCGCAACCCCAGAGTTGGTCACAACTGGACCTAATGGTCAGGGGTCCCTTTACCTTTACCTAGCAGGAGTAGCAGCATCAGTTGCAGGGAAGTTCTGCAATTATGAAGAAGTGGGATCAGAGAGGGGAATGTTTACTGAACTGCATAAAATGACTGAACCCCTTTGCTTGCTTGCAATGTGGTACTTGGTTATTTTGTAATGTTTATCTTATTGCAACTAGTATTTCAGACTGTTCTGCAGTAAAGGTCTGAAGCACATTCTTGAATGTGAATTCATTTCTACCCAAGGTCTAGATCATGGATTCCACTGAAGGCTGGAAAGAGAAGTCTGTCTTAAGTGAGAGGTTCCACTCGTGAGTTTTTTCATTTCAGTGAGTTAAGCTACCTGATGATTCATCACAGAAAACCTGAGCAGCTGCTCTCACAACAGCAGAGGAAACTTGTGAAGTCAAAGATGGCTAGCAGTAGCAGTTGCAGCAGAGAAACTCTGCAATGATGAACAAGCTTAGAATCTCTCTCTGGGATCAAAGAGAGGAAAGTTTATTGAACTGCGTAAACGACTTAAAGGACTGAACCGCATTGCTTCCTTGCAATGTGTTATTTTGTTAATCCAATGTAACTAATATTTAAGACTGTTCTGCAGTAAAGCTCTGAAACTCTTTGGGGGGGGGGAGGAGCTAATTTAATTCTACAATGAGCAACTCTAACAAGTCTTATCCTTGACACCTGGACTCCCAGGATGGGGATTTAAATCCACATGTTCCCTTGCCTCCGTATTCACCCATTCTGCAAATATATTGCTGCAGTGTAAGCATTCAGGACTTTGGGCAAGCAACACTGGTCCTACCAGCTGCCAGTTCAAGTAGCTTTGGGTGTCAAAGAATAAACAGTAGTCAGGTATTCAAATTTACAATTATGGGGAGGGAGTGTTTTGGATTTTCTGCCTCAGTTGTCAAGATGTACAGGCCCTCCACCCAACTGACAAGTGAATGTTATAGCCTTGTCTTGAAGTTAGTCCCTTTGTGACAATGTAGATGGCAGGAATAGTATCTCATTTTGACAATCACAGGGGGGACTCCTAGATTGAAACTAGACTAGTCACAACTAATCTATGATGCAGCCAAACACTGCTGAGAAAAACGTGTTAGCTATCCAAAGACATGCTTTACTAATCACCCCAACATAAAGAGGCACAGTCAGTAGGCTGAGTGCATATATTAAAATAGATATAGGCGAGGAATGCATGCATGTATATTTGCCCATTGAGAGTTGCTCAGTTTGTTTTTTGAGTGCAATTTTGCTAGAACTTATATAAGCAATTTTAATTTATTCACCACTAAGATAACAGCATTGTTCTTGATTAATCATTCCCTCATGAGTGAAAAAAGCAACACAATTAAACTTTTAATATATTAAAGAAACTTTAATTTTTCCTTCTCCCTTTGGGAATGCTATATTGTGTACATAAAACATGATGACAAGGTAGAATCTGAACAAAGCTTTATTTAAGAAACCATTCTCAGCTGAATTCTAACCCATAAATCTATTTGATATTGCATTGGGACTTGATTATTACAGTTTTTTAAAAAAAAATTAAAGGCACGTTTTAATAGAGTTTTGCGATACTGTGACAAATATCTTCTATTGCTGACAAAATACTCCCTCTGCTGTACAATGCACAGTGTTACAAAAACACATATCAAGCCACAGCAAGTACAAACGTCCACTAAATATATGATAAAGGGAGGTCACAGGTGCTGATGTCTTTAAAATGTCTGACTTTGCTTATCTGAGGCAAAAGGAGATTTCTTGGTTTCTGGTTGCAATCTTACACACACTTACTCAGAAGCCCACAGAAATTAGTCAAAGTCTACTTCCAGAATCACCAACATCTAATGCTTCAGCTTTGCTAAAGAAATTTGCTAAAGCGTAAGTCTATGAAATAGCAAATCTGTTGGCTTATAAATTAAGCAACTCCCCAGTGCTGCCAACTTCATCCAGTGCTGATGAGAAAATTTGCTTACATGTGCAAATGCCATTCAATAGACACATGCTATTTAATTTGAAACTCCCCAGCCCCTCCAAGTGTCCCTATTTTTCAAGGATGTCCCTAATTTAGAGAAGGCGTCCCGGTTTCTGATTTGATCCCAGACTGTCCCGCTTTTCCTTAGGATGTCCCTATTTTCGTTGGAGAAATGTTAGAGGGTATGACTCCCGAGTGCAGCTAATCCCACTGTTATCAAGCCCTGCTTGCAAGGAACAATCAGGAAACTGTTTCTTTGTAGCTGCTTCCTTACCTGCCCCATACCTAATTTCCCATATTATGTCAGATGTGGGCCATGTGGGAGTGCCTTAAGGAAAATGACCTTGTAGGCCAAATTAGGACACATGCTGGACTTAATTAGATCTGCAGGCAGGCAGGTTTCCGATTCCTGCTCCAAGTTGTTACTCACTCTGAATCTTCAGAATTAAACTGACTAGGTAAAGGTAAAGGTACCCCTGCCCATTCGGGCCAGTCTTGCCAGACTCTATAGTTGTGCGCTCATCTCACTCTATAGGCCGGGAGCCAGCGCTGTCCGCAGACACTTCCGGGTCATGTGGCCAGCGTGACAAGCTGCATCTGGCGAGCCAGTGCAGCACACGGAACGCCGTTTACCTTCCCGCTGGTAAGCGGTCCCTATTTATCTACTTCCACTCGGAGGTGCTTTCGAACTGCTAGGTTGGCAGGCGCTGGGACCGAACGATGGGAGCGCACCCTGCCGCGGGGATTCAAACCGCCGACCATGCGATCGGCAAGTTCTAGGCGCTGAGGCTTTAACCCACAGAGTGGGCATTTTCTAATTTGGCCAAAGACCTAAAGATGCATCCATAGTTGCCTGTAGCTTATTATTTTGTCCTCCCCTAGCAGACTTTTATAGAGGTGAACACGCTGGAATATTATTATCTCCTTAAAACTATCTATTTGTTTACAAATGTTCAGGCTGAATTCATTGCAAAAGGATCAAAGTTTTTGCTTCATCTGTAATTTTTGTTTTAAAGGATATGGATAGGAAGTACAAGCTAGTCTCTTTTCGTCCTTCTTTGTGAAGATTGGGATTAAAATCGGGGCACAGGAATCCAGGTCTCTTATTTCGTCCTCTCTTATTTCATTACTTTTCTATTCTGCTTGATAAATAGTTCGATTATTTGAGTCCAAAGTTTGCATACTCATGCGCTAACAAAGGTTATTTCAATAAAGGAGATTGCCTTAATGACATTGCACCCTCCTTGGAACAACATGTCATCTATATAAAATGAACATGTAAACAGAAAGGCATCCATTCACCTTCATTTACAAAAATGAGCATTACACTGTGGTTTATTATATGAACTTGTAAGCTTTAAGATGACCTTTGTCTTATACGCAGTGCCAGTAACAACCATGCTACCCCAGAAGTTCAAGTCATGATAGCACACTACAACCCTGTTACTGTTTATATAATGTATGCTTTAAAGAAGTTTTGATGTGGTTGTGACTATGCAGTACTTAAAAACAACCACAGGATGGCAGAAAAAACAGCTGATAATTTCATCAGCCTCATATAAACTGCCAGGATACTAGTAAATGCCTATTAAACCAGATTTATCTAAAGATAGCAATGTGGAGTTACATATGCACTGAAAATACCAACTCACTGGGGCCCCCTGCTGTGGAAGATGAGAGAATACTGTAGAAACCTTGATTTTAAATAAATACAGTGGTACCTCGGAACTCAAACAGCTCTGTTCTCAGACGTTTCGGCTCCCGAACGCTGAAAAGCCAGAAGTAAGTGCTTCAGTTTTCGAACGTTCCTCAGCACACAAATGTCTGACACAGCTTCCACTGTGCAAAAACCTAGCTGTCGGCCAACCGGAAGTTGAGCCTTAGAACTCGAACATTTCGGAAGCCGAACGGTCTTCCAGAACGGATTACGTTCAAGTTCTGAGGTACCACCTGTACCACTGAGTAGATTTTTTGTTCCTAGCTCATGAAATCCACAAACAGCCTTTTATGTGAGACGCACGCCAACAGCACTTTTCAGGTTGTCAGGCCCAATTTCTAACTGTCAAATGCAAGCAGGAACAACCCACATGAGAAAAGTTTGATCCTAGTTTATGAAGGAACTTTTGGGCGTGAGGGGAAGATTAACATAAGAGCATCTTATTGCTTTGGAAACATCAATAAAAATGAAGACAGGCATTCTAAAATATGACATACGCTGTTCCAAAATATATTTGCTACACTCGACAAAGCGTTTGTTTTCAGGACAGAGACTGTGTCCAAACTTACCGCTTTCTTCAACTTGGTCTCATAGGTTTACTGATCATATGGGAAACCAAACAACTACTCCACCACAAATTAACCGAATCAAGCACAAATTCATTAACTGGCACACTGTAACAAGATAAGAGTAGTACTAGTTTGAACTGCCCATTTATCACACTCATTGTTGACAATATAAAATATGTAGTTGCATTTAGTAGAAAGTATTTCATTTAAAATGAATGGTTAAGATAGTAAAAAAAAAGGAGCTATAAAAATATTTAATGCATCTAGAGCATTAGACTAGACAAACTAAGGCCCAGGGGCCGGATCCGGCCCAATCGCCTTCTAAATCCGGCCATGGACGGTCTGGGAATCAGCATGGTTTTACATGAGTAGAATGTGTGCTTTTATTTAAAATGCATCTCTGGGTTATCTGTGGGGCATAGGAATTCGTTCATATTTTTTCCCCAAAATATAGTCTGACCCCCCCCCCCACAAGGTCTGAGGAACAGTGGACCAGCCCCCTGCTGAAAAAGTTTGCTGACCCCTGATCTAGAGGCATTTCATACAATATCAAACATGCTTTAGCTCAATCATGTTAAATGCCACCACAGTTTATATAACAATTGATCAATACAATTGATCATCCATCCTTTCCAACATGTCTGTCACAACGTGAGAAAGGATTGAGGGAATTGGGCACTTGAGGAAGAAGGGAGAAACAAAGCTCATGACAAACATTGTGCATGTCTCAGCATGATCCATCTCTAAAAGGTTTCAGTAGATTTGATTACTGCAAGAAAGGTCAATTCTGACAAGCTACTCACTTGTTCTGTGAGATACAAACAGCTCCGATTAATAAAACAGAGTCAGAGGTGACATGTCAGTTTTAAGACTCTTATTTATGTGCTCTTATTTTGATCAATGTTCACTAACCCAAACTTTTCTGTATAATAACCTCAATATAGAAGACGCTCCATACAACTCACTGAGCGTGAGAGTTGTATCCAAAGATGGCTTCAAAGTTAAAGGTCACTTGGAGGGCAAAACTCAACTTTCAGTCTAAAGACACAGGCATAATAATAGTTGAAGATGAAACATGACAACAGGTGGGCAAGACGCACCACGACTGTCGGAAGATAGAGAAGAAACCAGCAGACAAGTAAATTGGTACAATGAGGCTAGAAATCAGCTTGGGCAGGCAGGGAGAAATAAGACATACAGAAGCATGTATAAACCGACTGACTCGTTCGTAATGTTTCTGTGGGTGCTTCTGCCATGGATAGAAACAAACTGGTTTACTGGGTGCATGGTAAAGTCTGAAGACAGGCAGAAAGGAAGCTCTACCTGATAGGAATGTAGAGATAACTCCAGAATTTCATCATGCAAGTTTCTCACATGCAAATTACAAATGATCAGAGTTTTGAATGCATGAAGACAAAAGGACAGAATATAGGAGGAAACAGCCTGCATGGATGGATGGATGGATGGATGAATGAGCACTGTAGTGCTGCCTATTACATGTAACACCATTATTCTGTTTCCTAAAGGCTTTCTTTTTTATCGTGGGTCGCTTCAGGCTGAGTGAAGAGAAAAGAGAAGGGAACAATGTAAGAAAACTCCTGCTAGATAAGGCTAAGAGTTCAGAGCAAACAGGGCCCGAGTGCAACAACACTCTCTCTGTGCACAGTTCCCAGCTCACTGTCTCTGAGCATGCAGTACACAGCCATCACAACTAGTAATCACTGATAGACATGAATTTGTCTAATCCAGGCTTCCTCAACCTTGGCCCTCCAGATGTTTTTGGCCTACAACTCCCATGATCCCTAGCTAGCAGGATCAGTGGTCAGGGATGCTGGGAATTGTAGTCTCAAAACATCTGGAGGGCCGAAGTTGAGGAAGCCTGGTCTAATCCCTTTTTAAAGTCAAGGTTGTGGGCATCATCACATTTTGTGGAAGCAAACACCATAGTTTAGCTGTGCACTTTGTGAAGAAGTACAGTGGTACCTCAGGTTAAGTACTTAATTCGTTCCAGAGGTCCGTTCTTAACCTGAAACTGTTCTTAACCTGAAGCAGAACTTTAGCTAATGGGGCCTCCTGCTGCTGCCGTGCTGCCGGAGCACGATTTCTGTTCTCATCCTGAAGCAAAGTTCTTAACCTGAGGTACTATTTCTGGGTTAGTAGAGTCTGTAACCTGAAGCGTATGTAACCTGAAGCGTATGTAACCTGAAGCATATGTAACCCGAGGTACCACTGTACCTCCAAATTCATCCCAAATCTTCCAACATTAGGCTTCACTGAAATGGTTCCAGGTTCTAGGTTTTTTTGTGGGGCCCCACAAATCTACTTTCTTCAAATCATGCACCACTTTATACACCACTATCATGTCCCTCCTTACTCACCTTCCCCCCCCCAAATTAAAAAGTCATAAATGTGTAAACTTCTCCTCACAAGAGCATGTGCTCACTCAAAATCTCACCCATGTGCCAGCTTCCTCCCCAAGAATAAAATATACAGGTCCCTGTATGTTCCCACACTGGAATATGAGTTGCAGAATGGTTATAGCAGGCAAACAGCTGAGACGGAAAAGGTTACACACATACACAGGTTCTTAGCTCAATCGGAAGCCACCTGCTGCTGTTTTACATGATAAAAAGGAAGCACTCCCAGGATGCCATTGAACTACACATAATATATAGCAGGAATGGGCAAATGTCAGACTTGTCGGATCATCAGGTTGTTGGTTTTTTTACTTGAACTCCAAGATCTACCAACCAGAGCCAAGTGTAATTAGAATTAAAGTGTTCATGGTGCCTCTGAGCACATTCTGAGCCCAGGAATTTGTTTTCTGTGCTAGAAACTGAACTGAGCTCACAGTCCTTTCACACAAAAGAAAACTTGTGGTTAGCTTCCTTCATCTCAGCAGCCTAATTCGGGGTGGAAAAAGTTGCTTCGTTGTTGCTATCGTTATAAACAATTCAGAGTCAAAACCCCTGCTAATCTGCAAATCACAGATCCTGGTCTATCTTCTTCTGACTGCCCCCTCTGATGTACAGTGCTTCAAAACCATTTTCTCAGGGTAGTGCTGGGTCTCCTTCTTGACTCCTCCAGACCTGCAACTGCTCTGAGCAACACATTCAGTTCTATTTAAGCAAAGGGAAACCTCCTTAGCCCTTTTCATGGCTCCACCAGTTATAAAAATAAATTATTAATAATGAAATGCAAGCTCATTTGCCCATCTCTGGAATATCCAGCAACAGCTGCTACTAGTAGTTTTGGAACACCCGAGTTTATATTTCCTTCCATCTTACCATTTTCTCCTTTACCTCCCTTAGTTCCAAAATCGTCTCTAGGTGGCCTTTAAGGCACAAATCTGTACATACTGCTAAAGCTGAGCAGATGGTTGCAAAAGAGAAGAAATAAAGATAGCAGAGATTACAAGCTAGTTTACAAATGTAGACCTGTGTTTGAATAAGGATGCTCAAAATTCTAAGAAATCTAACTCAGAGTCCCAAAATACTGAAATATCAAGATAATAATTCAACCATATGTATTCCAATAAAGTCTGACCTGTACTGTTGTTTTGTTATAAATTGTGTATACTACATATACATTACATGGATTTAAAGACAGGATGATTTATGTCATGATTATTTTTTCCTCTACATTTGTATTTTCATACATACACACACAAACATGCACACATGTTGTAAATCAGTCAACCACATTTCAATAATTATCTATACTTTTCACCCACTTGTTTAGCTCTCCTCTACACTTCCCAATAAGAGTAGGCAGAATTTGATCCTCCAATTAATCCAGATCATAACATTCAAGCTCTCCTCTATCCCACTAAGGGCCAAACTCTATGTAAAGCGGTTTGCATGAATGCAATTAACATGCATGCTTTTGAAAACACAAATAGGAGCTGCATGGCAACTAAGAAACAGGAGGTGGAGAGGGGGAGTTTAACCCTCCCATGCCCCCCCTCCCTGCCCCACTATAGTCCTGACAAAACATCAACTCCCTGGAACTGCAATATGCATAGGGAGGAAACCCTAGCTATCCTCCTCCTGGCACTTTGGGGCCCTGCTAATTGCCTTCTTAAAAACATGCATGTTAAATTGCTGGCTTCTGTCTCACTCTCCTATAAAACAAATAATATACTAAGACCAGAAAATAACACAGCAGAATATAGGCATGTGATGATGCATACAGAGGACAGACAGAACTGTTTCCCTTTGATTTATAAAAGTAAATCTGCCTCATGGAAATCGAACAGCGTCATGCAATGAAGTTAATACCACGTCAGCTAAGCAGAGCAGCTGTCCCAGGGGAACCACTGCTTGGATTGTATGCCCAACCCTGCTCCTGCTGCCATGCCAAAACTATCCCTCTCTAGCAAGAAGCGCATTAGGAACTTCCTCTCGCTTCAATTAATGTGCTTTATCACAATTTGCAAGCTAAGTTTTTCCCACTCTAAATGTTACCGTACCCCTGCAGCTGGTTCAAAAGAAGACGCTCTCCTCTCCTGCTTGCCTGCCCCAAATGTTGGCTCTAAAACTGGACACAGATGCCATCCAGTAGCATAGCTGTCACGTTTCCCTTTTCTTGCGAGGAATCCTATTTGGAACAAGGGACTTTCCCTTTAAAAAAGGGAAACGTTGACAGCTATGTCCAGTAGGCCTTCTTTTAAACTGCGCTGATGCCTTCTCCTTTGCCATTTTCCTGTAATCCACATGCGGGAACACCTTACCAGTTTAACTTATATCTTGCTCAATTTTTTTTGTTTTAAATTGTTGCTGCTGTTTAGTTGTTTAGTTGTGTCTGACTCTTCGTGACCCCATGGACCAGAGCACACCAAGTCTTCTTTTGACCACATCCAGCTTACCATGGTTCATAGATCTTACATTCCAGGTTCCTATGCAATATTTTTCTTTACAACACTGGACTTTCCTTTCACTTCCAGGCACATCCGCAACTGAGCGACCTTTCGGCTTTGACCCAGCCGCTTCATCAGCTCTGAATCTATTTGTCCTCCGCTCTTCCTCAGTAGCTTGTTGGACGCCTTCCGACCTGAGGGGCTCATCTTCCAGCATCATAACTTTTATATGCCTGTTGTCTTTGTCCATGGAGTTTTCTTGGCAGGGATACTGGAGTGGCTTGGCAGTTCCTGCTCCAGGTGGATCACTTTTAGTCAAAACTCTCCACTATGACCTGTCCATGTTGGGTGGCCCTGCACGGCATAGCTCATAGCTTCTCTGAGTTATTCAAGCCCCTTTGCCACGACAAGGCAGTGATCCATGAAGGAGTTGTTTTAAATAGTTTTTATTAAATATTTTTTGTGATACAAAAGAAACAAGTGAGGAAAGGTATATATAGCATCTCCACTTTCTAATTCATAGAGTTTTTTCATAGAGTCAGTGTATTCTTACAAAATTAAAGTGCGCACCAGTGCACCCCCTTGAAGAGAGAAACAGCCCCTCCCCTCCTTGGAGCAGTATCAATGGTAATACAGTGGTACCTCGGGTTAAGTACTTAATTCGTTCCGGAGGTCCGTACTTAACTTGAAACTGTTCTTAACCTGAAGCACCACTTTAGCTAATGGGACCTCCTGCTGCCGCCACACCGCCGGAGCACGATTTCTGTTCTCATCCTGAAACAAAGTTCTTAACCTGAAGCACTATTTCTGGGTTAGCGGAGTCTGTAACCTGAAGCGTATGTAACCTGAGGTACCACTGTAGAGTGAAGTGCAATATGGGGTATTCAAATTGTGAAATTGACAAGGCTGTTCTCCCCACACCTGTACAGGGAGGAGGTTTTCAAAGCCAATTCCACATGTGTACAACTCTATCGCATCCCATCCCCCCCCAAAAAAAAGAATGGTTGAAATCTGTCTGAGTGAGCCTGGCATTAAATGCACTTTTATTCACCTCTCAATTCCAGTCACACCAACCTAGCTTGGTACTTACTGCAGGGCAGCTGATAAAAATTTAGGCTGTTTGCAACTCAAATTACTTACTCAAGTCCCCCATTCCAGCAGGATTTCTATGAGGTTATAGAGAGGCTCCCTTCAATCACACTTCAGTCTTCAAAAATGTATTCAGCATAGCCAGCTTCATCCATGATGATATGCATTTAAAGCGGAGGCATAATTACAAAAATAAATGGGGAGCACGTCCTCCTCAATGCCATTTGCCGAATGCATGTTCACATTTGTGAGGCTGAGCCTAAACAATGAACATTTTCATAGCGGAATGTAAGATTTATTCCCCTCTATGGGTCGTCCTCCCTCCTCCTCCTTTCTTGGAAACTATATTCCTCTCCTGGTATGTACCTTTTCACAGTTAAATTAACTCCTCAAACACGGTTGACTGACAGATCATCCATTATTCGGTTCTAGTCAAATATTCAGGGAAGGATCATAGCTCAGAAGTGGAGTACATACTTCTCATACAGAAGGGCTTCAATTCAATCCCTGACACACTGGAGGCAGAGCTGCAAAAAATACCTAATCTGAATTCTTGCTGCCAGTCAGTGAGCAAGAAAGAACAATGGTCTTAATAGGAGGCTTTTCCTGTTCCATTAGGCTCCCACCTAATAAATAAATGCTAAAAGGTTCCCCAAAGCACCTGGGTGGCCACTCTGGGGACTAAGATGCATCTGCTCCAATATCACTCATAACTGCACTGCCTGTTCACACAGGAGAGCTAGTGTGGTGTAGTGGTTAAGAGCGGTAGACTCGTAATCTGGTGAACCGGGTTCGCGTCTCCGCTCCTCCACATGCAGCTGCTGGGTGACCTTGGGCTAGTCACACTTCCTTGAAGTCTCTCAGCCTCACTCACCTCACAGAGTGTTTGTTGTGGGGGAGGAAGGGAAAGGAGAATGTTAGCTGCTTTGAGACACCTTCGGGTAGTGATAAAGCGGGATATCAAATCCAAACTCCTCCTCTTCTTCTTCTTCTTCTTCTTCTTCTTTTTCTTCTTCTTCTTCTTCTTCAGGAAAGTATACATTTTTACCATTACGGTTAGACTGTTCCCAGTAGCCTTGAGCCTAAATCGGATGTAGAAGGACCAGCATAACCAACGCAAAATAATTCCAATGCAAACTGACTTTATGAGAAATTTTTTTAAAAAAACTAATAATAATAATAGTACTAATTTGAAATACGTTACACAATAGCCACACTGAGCCTCTTGGTCTTGCCGATCAGAAGGTCGGCGGTTCGAATCCCCGCAACAGGCTAAGCTCCCATTGCTCAGTCCCAGCTCCTGTTAACCTAGCAGTTCAAAAGCACCCCAGAAAGTGCAAGTAGATAAATAGGTACCACTCAAGCGGGAAGGTAAACGGGGTTTCCGTGCGCTGATCTGGTTTTGGTGTTCCGTTGTGCTAGAAGCAGCTTAGTCATGCTGTCCACATGACCTGGAAAACTGTCTGTGGACAAACCCTGGCTCCCTCGGCCTGTAAAGCGAGATGAGCTCCGCAACCCCCGAGTCGTCTGCGACTGGACTTAACTGTCAGGGGTCCTTTACCTTTACCTTTTAATCATGGCCACAGCTTATAAAAATGAAAAAAAAATCTCAGAAGCCATTAATATGTGTTTAATAATAGTTTGAAATGTATAAATGCAACTGCTGGCTATAATTCTGTAAGAATTTTTTAAAAAGTAAGATGTATACCACCCACATTGTTTTAACTGCATATTGTCACAGAGTCATAACGTAGGCAGAAGATGCCATATAAACACAGAAGTATTGTCCTAGTGAAGGGAGAGGAGAAGCCACACTACAGCTAAGCCTGGAATCTTTCCCACAGAGGAAGAACCTTCTATTCTTGTTAGTCTACACCTCCTGGACCATCCCATTCCCAACTGAAAGCCATCCAGACGTTTGATGGGGGGGTGAAGTTTACTGTGAATTCCACATTGATATCAATGAGCAGTGCCTTTTCCAACAGGGAAACACAGGGTCCCTGAGATAAGAGAGGCAGTACGGAAGGGTACCACCACAACACACCTTACACAAGCCATATCACATTGCAAAAGAAGTTCAAGATTTTTAGAAAGCCACGTGTCAGTGGTAAATTATATAGGCATGCTTAGTCATGTTTTGCATTGACTTTAGATACTTAAGGTTTTTAACAAATATGCTTGAGAATTTGGAAAAGAACAATGCAAGTAAAAGCACCAGACAGACAACAATGGAATGAATTTGTGCGTGAGGCTGGCTGGGAAACAACTTGTCTGACTGCATGACATTGTGATGTACAGGTATACCTGCTCCCCAACTGCTTGATGCCCTTGTCTCCTTGTTTTCCTTCTCTCCGTTTAAGTGTGCAACAGCTTTATGTAATTAACAGTCTTGGATGTTGTTTATCCTGCTAATTTCTTATATGTAGAGGAGAAGTAGGTAGTCTTTGATGTCTGTTAAATAATATGTCAATGTTAGCAAGGCTACAGAACGCAGTGTCCTTAGCACTGCATAAAATCAGAGAATAGGCCTATATTTTGTGTACAAAGAGGTGGGGAATGTCTCCTCCAAGCCAATGAATTCAGAAATAATCTGAGAGCAAAACAGCATCAGTTTCTTTAAGAACCAGAACACATTTCAAGGACAGTAATCATATCTAAGGAGAAGGAAAGGCAAGCATGAAGGAGAGATCAAACACCCCAGAAGGCTTAGATGTAAGTAATGCATTGGAGCTACAGACTGGGATTTTCCATTAAGAACTCTCTATCTCAGAATTGGTTGAGAATGCTCAAGCTGAAAATAGTACTAGCCTAGTTTTCCTGCAAAAGTTTCTGTTACAAAATAGCAGCATAATAGTTAATCACGACAAGCTGCCATTTCTGTGGAGGTGACATCAGTACCATTAACCATTTTAATTTCCTTTTAAACATTTTTTATTACACTGCACAAGAATTGCTTGGGCAATGAGTAAGAGTCAAAGACTGAATATGTCCCAGGAACACGTTAATAAAGAAAAGGAAATTAGCTTCCCAAACATTTTTTTTTTATTTTGTTGGAGCCATCAACAATGCTTGTCATTCCTGACGGTGACAGTTCTTGTCATTGCTGATGAGTCTACAGGATAGAGCACGCTATTAATATAAAACAAGGTAAGTATCTGTAGGAAGCAGTAGCAAATTAAGTGACTAACAAAAACTACTCTTCTTGAACTTCTCTTCAAAAGTTTGTTTTAAAAAATAATTTCCTTTCATTTTATTCTGGATGCTGCCGAGCTCTTAAAATACATTATAAATTAAGAGTGAAACAATTTGATTTGTGGTTTTTTGTTTTTGTTTGCTTAAGTGCGGTATCAAACAGATGTTTTAATAAGCAGTAAAAACATGTCCAAACAATGCACTAGAACAGAAATTCTTCTGAAACCGGTATGATTCCATTTATAAAGGCAACAAAATGAAACATTTTATATCCACTCAAACGTGTTCAGATAAAATCTTGTTCCAATTACTAGATAGGGATCAAATGCTCAAAAGTGAAGCCTTTAACCTGCAGAAGATTATGGAGTTACCCCATTCAAAACGTGAATTGCACAGGATTTACTATAAGTTGTTAGTGGTTTTCATTCCGATGTGCTTCCCTGAGCTTGAGAAAAATGAGATCTGAAAAGTGGGCTTTGATGGATAGTTTAGAATTTTGTATTTCTTTTAATGCGTTTTGGGTGCTGCTGTAGAAACCCCTTTGTGGCATATATTCTTCTGCCGCAAAAATCCTTTAAGCAGAAGCTATGCTGCAAAAAGAAGAGGAGTGAGATGCAAACAGATGGCTGGGTTAAATCTGAACAGACATTAATTATACAGTTTTAGGACAGCTGAGGCACTCTTTTGAGGCGGGAAAGTTTCAACAAAAGCAAAGCAGTTTTTTTTTTTAAAAAAAAAAATCAAAACACACTTCAAAATCGTAGTCTTTTAGATCTGACAAGCAACAGCAGGATGCTAGAAAATGCACTGCGAGTCTGGATGTGGCTCTCATACACACACACACACACACACACACACATATATATATATATCCTGGATGCCAAGATCCAAGTTTGGGGCAAGTACTCTTTGGTGAGAGAACCCCATCAGAGATTAAAAGTCACAAAATATGCAGCAAAGTGAAGCGTGGAAATATGCCTTTTAAAGTGAGTTCCAAAATGCACGCTTGAAAACTTTCTTTCCAAAGTTCCCCTCCAAAGTACGTTTCCGAGCACAATTCAAAGTGTTGGTGCTGACCTTTAAAGCCCTAAACGGCCTCGGTCCAGTATATCTGAAGGAGCGTCTCCACCACCATCATTCTGCCCAGACACTGAGGTCCAGCTACGAGGGCCTTCTGGCGGTTCCCTCACTGCGAGAGGCCAAGTTACAGGGAACCAGGCAGAGGGCCTTCTCGGTAGTGGCGCCCGCCCTGTGGAACGCCCTCCCATCAGATGTCAAAGTGATAAACAACTACCTGACATTCAGAAGACATCTGAAGGCAGCCCTGTTCAGGGAAGTTTTTAATATGTGACATTTTAGTGTATTTTTCATCTTTGTTGGAAGCCGCCCAGAGTGGCTGGGGAAACCCAGCCAGATGGGCGGGGTACAAATAATAAATAATAATAATAATAATAATAATAATAATAATAATAATAATAATTATTATTATTATTATTATTATTATTATTATTATTATTATCTTCTGCCACCATAGGAAAAGACTACATATTTGGTAAATTTGGTTACTTACAAGACCACATATTTGATAAATTTGGTTACTTACAAACCCTTGAAAGGTCAGATTCTTATGCTTCAGAAAGTTGCACAGGCAGAAAAACTTGGCTTCGTTACAAAGTGGTGAAAGTTCCTAAATTATTGGCATAGTGACAACCATGCGGTCTGAGATGGAGCTCTCAACATAAACCACTTCACAAGTTGGGCTTCCCAGGTAGACTGGAGAGAAACAATAGGCTTGCTTACCTATTTCCTCCCAAGGTTAGGGGAAGTGACCTAGGCTAAGCCTGGCAGGACAGCTTACTCTATGGTATTAACTCCTTCATGCATTAATTAGACTTAAGCATGTTGGTTATATGAGACTGGTTATCTCAGAGCTCTGGCCAAAGGAGACTCTAATATAGTCCTCCCTACTCTTACTAGACAGTATACACAAATTGTGTGACTGAAGCTTATATCATGCTGCAACATATATGAAAATTCAAGGAACAGGCCAAGCTATGTCTTGAGCTGCATGTCTTGCTGTTCTCACGCCTGCTGTTTCAAAGGAAGCACTAATCAAATATGAATCTTGTTCAGTTCATACAGTTATACATAGGTGAGGACCGTTTTTGCAGTCTACGGGCTGTATTCATGAGCAACCTTCCCAGGGCCACATGCCAGTGGTGTGAAGAATAAGAGGAAGAAATGGACAAAATATGAGCCTGGGGGCTAGCCCAGTTCTTATCTGGCACACTTGCAAACCATGGTAATTTAGGAAAAGGAAGCGAGGAAAGTCTGTTCCCGCTTCCCTCTCCAACCCAACATGCTTTCTTTATGCATTCATTTAGTAAATCGGGTCGTCCCTTAAAGAGGGCACGTATTGCGGTGAGACCTGGACAACCGACCCCCTGTGTTGTGGGTGGGTACAAGTGGTCAGCCACAACACCCGATTGGTAGGTCCCTCGTAGCTGGGTGCAATCTGGCCAATGGAACGCAGTCCAAACAGTTTGAGGGACCTATTTATACCCATGCACGTGACCCAGAGCTTACTCTTTTGGCGCGTGCACTCGGAACACCCTCCCACCTCTCCCTATTTTTAGGGTTTTGCGCTTGACCTTGCTATGCCGTTGTGTGTAGTCTGTCGTTGGGACAGGGGCACGGCAGGAATTTTCCCCACTTGGTTGATTGGCTGTTGCCATTTGGGTTCCGCCTGCCGCGTAGCAAATCATCACAACTTGTAAGGTTGCGGATAGGCTCTGGTTCAGGTGATAGGGATGGGAGAATGCTCTCACCATCCCTATGTGAAGGGTATTCCGTTAAAGGAATCCAGGGACTTGATGGTTTGGTCAACCCTTGTGAGGGGGCTGTGCCCGTGCCTGAGTCCAGGGGAACATTTGGGTGGTTGAGTTAGCCCGTTCCCGGCTTTCTGCTTATCCAGGTGTTCACCCTCGTCTGACCTATGCTGGTGCCCAGGGTCAGCACTACCTGCAACGGTGCAGGAAGCTAGTCAAACCAGAGCCTATGCAACCACTCACTTTCTGTAATCAATAAAGTTGTGGCCTAAATTCTGCCAAAAACCAAAACCAAAATTTGAATCATGTGTGAATTTATTAAGAGGGGGGAAGTTTCTGGGTCTGAACACACAAATCACCATGTTCAAATGAGAAGTCAATGAGAAATTCCAAGCAGTATGACTCCATCCAGGAGGCAATCATATTTATTACTGTTTATCATCCATGTTAAAGCAACCTGAGACAAAACAGTGCTCTGTTCCACTACAGCATACTGTCTGAACTATGGCTGGGGATGAGAACATGGCTGTCTTCAGCCCCATGTAGTTGACATATGGGAAGTGTAAGACATGCAGCATTGATGACTGGTATTTAGGCTCTATGAATATTTACTGCTATGTCAACCAGTTTCATCATCATCAATTCTGAATTGTATTCTACCATGGTATAACACATGCCGTTTACTATAATTAGATCTCCAAGTGCCCATTACCTTTTATAAAAGATTATTATATCAAAATGAAACATATACAACACAAATCATATACATTAAAATAAAAACAAGAAAATAAAGATTAACAACCCCCTGGCTGTATCAAATTTATTTTGTGTTAGCAAACATGCTGCTTTCTAATATTTAATCATGAATAAATTCAGCCAAACAATTCTGCAACGCTCCTGTAATGAGCGACAGGCCCATATATATATAATAACTCCTACTCTCTCTAAATGGTATTAGCAACAATCAATATTCTTTATATATCGAAGACCTCTTAAGCTGAAGCAGAAAACTGATGAAATAAGAGGTCAGCTTGATTGCTCTCCTTGTTGTAATGGAACTCAGTTCAGGAGCAAAGAGTAATATAATTTTCAGTAATGCAGCCTATTAAATTTTGATAGCTTTTAAACCTTCTAATTACAACATATTTGTAGCTAATGCCTCACTGAGCACTAGTTTAATTTAAACTGAAACAATGCTCACATCCATTGAAAAAGAATACAAATTAAAAGGACCTAATATTTCTGAAGCTTTCCCTCAAATGCTTCCTGATAAAGTTAAACAACCTCCCAAATTAATATGCAACAGCCATCTGTCAGAACACAAAATATGCAACAGTTCCTGCAAACACAGCAATATGTCTTCCAATTAGCAGAATTTATCTCACTTTTACAATATAGACTTTCATAAAACTATGAAACTTCTGCCAGATAGAAGGGCATCCTAATGAGAAAGACATTAGATCTCATTACCCATGAGGAAAGGCCTATGCCTAGCATATGATGGAGGTTTATGAAATTATGTGTAAAGTGGATAGAGAAAAGCATCTCTCCCTTTCCCATATAACACTGGGGACTCAGCTATACAGCTGCAAATAAAACGTTTTAAATGTGTTGTGAAGTGCAATATACAAATGTGCCACTAGATGGTGATGGTGAGCTATGCCAAATTCAATGTATTTTTCAAAACCTTTTTTATAAAAAGCATTTTCACAGTGTTTTTAATATGTGTGTAGATTCCACCTACAACTTGAAGCCACTAAATGACAATGATGGCTAACAAATTCAGGACAAAATAAGTAAGTATTTCTTCACATGGTGCTTCACATTATGAAATCATACATAATCATACATAATTCTAAGTCAAAACATGTGTGTGGGCTCCCACTCCAAAAGAAGACCATTGCCACTTGGTTCCACCTGCAGTACTGCTCCTGTGAGCCAAGTCATGGTTTGGCTTATTGTGTTGCCCAAATCCAGGTTAACAGCTTAGCATGCTCCAGACAAACCATGAGCTGCAACCAACGTTTGTTCTTAATCTATAGCCTGTGGTTTCTCTGGAGGAGACATTAACCCCTTCCTCCATGTCCAGTTCCTCCAACAACTGTCCACCATACCCCAAGATCTCACTGTTGGAGGAACTGGACATGGAGGAAGGGGTTAATTTCCTTCACTAGCACCCCATGTATGAGATAAGCCAACAGGTGCAGGATCAGCCAAGCCAATTGCTATGGCAACGGCCCAATGCCATCTATATAAGTGAGTAGACCATGTCAGCTCATTGGTCAGTCAGTTAGTCTTGTGAAGTAACTTGGAGTCTGTGTTAGGTCCTGAATTGCTGGAGCAACAGAAATACTTTCTACTTGTCTGTATCTGTATCTGTGAAGCCTGAAAGCAATGTCTGGAACTGTATTACTGAAGCCTGATCTTCTGCAACAGTAAACTATCTTGGACCTTAAGCTGCCTCTTTGTGGTGACTGGAGCTCGGGGCAACTTCTGCTACTTGGGTGTTTGCGTCTCGATGCCCCAAGACCCACCCCCAAAATAAATACACACGGACACTTATATTAGTTTAAGTTTTTGGGCAACATTTTTGGCCACAACTTTATTGAAATACAATCACGTGAGCGGTATTGGCTTAGGCATTGACTCCCCACTATAACTGGCTCCACCTCTCAGGGTGATCGTCAAATGGGGTAAACCAAACGAGGGAGCTAGGTTGATGAGGACCAACCTAAGCTCACCCCGTGGTTGCTGTGGTCCTGGCATGGCCCTAGCCCCTCAAGCGGACTTCGGACGAGATCCAGGACCCCCAGATTCCTTTAACGGAATACCTAGTTCCTGGAGGGGCAGGTGATGGCCGCACCTCCCCTCCCCACAATCCAACTGAGCCAATGCCTAACTGCCACCTTACAAGTTGTGAAGATTTGCTAAGGGGTAGGCGAAAACCAAATGGCTAAAGCCAATCTGCCAAATGGAAAAAATCCTACCCAGCCCCTGTTCCAAAACAGGCGACCCAAACCAAAGCAAGGCCAAGCAACTCTACCTAAACTAGGGAGGGTGGGCGGGTGCTCAACAGTGCGAAGCAAGTGCCCCTCCATCACACTGCTGTTTTTAAAGCCCCTGGGATCACGCCACCCGCTGGCTATTGGCTAAAATCACCTGGTGTGATCCCAGGGGAATGGCCAGGAATTCTTGCTCCCCCCCCATTTTAACCCTATCAGGTGAGCTCTTGGGTCCCGCGCGCAACCAGGACCCTCTGTTATGAGGATCCCATTTCACATCCACCACCAGTTCAGACCTCATTAGCACATATGTGGTTAGGATTTTTTGTCCCAGTGTGTATCAGTTTACTCTTGCTTACCCTGAACTCTATTTGTCATTTTAATGCCCATTTGCCTAGTTTTCAGAGATCTTTTTTCTTTTCTTTTTAACCACCTTGAACAATTTGGTGTCACCAGCAAACCTAGCTACCTCACCCTTAACGCCAGGTCATTTATTAAAAAGTTAAAAATCAACATTCCAGTATTGATCCTTGAGGAACTCCATTGCTTACATCCCTCCATTAGGAGAACTGACCATTATTTATGTTTCCACTTTGTTTACGGGCTAAATTCAAGGTGCCAATACTCAACTGTAAAGGCCTTTAGAGTCTGGGCCCTGAATACTTGAGACTGTGCCTCCCTCCATGTGTTCTGATCTTTAAGATCTAAGATAAGAATCCTTTAGCTGACCCATCTTTTTGGTGCCAGGCCATAAAAGGTCTTTCAAGGGGGCAACAGAAAACTTCCT
The DNA here is from genome assembly GCF_027172205.1 of Podarcis raffonei. Lineage (NCBI taxonomy): Eukaryota > Metazoa > Chordata > Lepidosauria > Squamata > Lacertidae > Podarcis > Podarcis raffonei. The sequence continues at coordinate 13,901,550 of NC_070613.1, forward strand.
TTTCAAGACAGGCGTATTACAATTAGGCACGTTTGTTTTTTTTTATGATGGCTTTGGTTTTTATCTTGTCCCTCCTCTATCTTGTTGTTGCTTTATTACCATTTGCATTGTGAACCTTAAATGGTTTTAAAACATCATTTATTTCAACATTTATCCCACCCTTCCTCCAAGTTACTGAAGGAAATGTACATCATTGTTGGTCTCCTCCACATCATAGGTAGGCTTGGCTGTGCAACAGTGACCGCTTCAAGGTTAGTCAATAAACTTCATGGCTGAACTGGCATTTGGACCGGAGTCTCCTTGGTGGGTGGCGCTGTGGGTTAAACCACAGAGCCTGGGACTTGCTGATCAGAAGGTCGGCGGTTCAAATCCCCATGACGGGGTGAGCTCCCGTTGCTCAGTCCCTGCTCCTGCCAACCTAGCAGTTTGAAAGCACGTCAAAGTGCAAGTAGATAAATAGATACCGCTCCAGCGGGAAGGTAAACGGCGTTTCTGTGCGCTGCTCTGGTTCGCCAGAAGCAGCTTAGTCATGCTGGCCACATGACCCGGAAGCTGTACGCCGGCTCCCTTGGCCAGTAAAGCGAGGTGAGTGCCGCAACCCCAGAGTCGTCCATGACTGGACCTAATGGTCAGGGGTCCCTTTACCTTTTACTCCTTGGCCATATGCCAGCACTGTATCCACCACAAATACACTGCCTCCTCCAGAATAAGTCATTCCTCAAATACAGCTTCTCTAAGCTTTGAGAAATATTATAAATATATTTTGCGCTGAACCTTTCTGGCGAAGGGTGAGGGGGAATATCCCATGAACTGATGCACTGCCAACGGCAATAAAACCTGATGAATCATGAAGAGATGTGACAGAAGTTGCTTTAACTGTGTTGCCCTTTAAATACTTGGTGAGAATGCAAGGACCTTTGGATACATGCATTCAGTAGTATCCAAGCTGAATTTGCAGTGCAAGTTCAGCATAAATAACACTAGATTAATAAATCTGCACATGTTATTTGGAGCGGAATTAAATTCCATCTCCAATAATGTCTTTTCCTTTCTATCCCTTTTAATAAACAGCATATTGTGGCGGGGGCGGTGGTGGTAAAAATTTAATCATTAAAGCACCAGCCATTGTCCACCTCTGACAGCAGTGTATATTCCATTGTCTGCTTCATAACATATCCTTTTATAAGAACTTGCCCTCTCAAATTGAAGTCAGTCTGAGGACAGGTGCATTATGCCTGTATTTTTTTCCTCTGGATAAATTTCTCAGAAGACAAATGGCAAGCTGCCCAGGACTATGCAGGCTTCCAATAGTATCAGAAATTTGTCTCTGTACTGAACATGTTTTTCCTAGTGAGAGAGGTTGTGACGGAGGAGGAAATAAACTCTGACAACTGATAAAACACCCAGAAGCTCCCCATGCCACAGTACGCTGTTTATTTCAAGATGGCTGCTGGTGCAATTTTGTAAGATGATCAGACAGAAAAGAAATATAACTTACCAAGGAAAACATTAACTTAGACTTCAACTTACATACTGTGGAAATCCAATTTTAAAAATGGACGGAAAGAAGGAAGGAAAGAAGGAAGGAAGGATTGCGAACAATTCCCCCCCCCCCTTAATGATACCATTTAAACTGGTAGTAGGAAGTAGGAACCCTATTTTTTAAAAAGGAAAAAAGTATTCAGCCTCAGCTTATTTTCCTCATTCTCTACCTTCTTCTGTCCTAATCTGTAACAAACTTGAAAGCATTCCTATCACATCATTCACTTCTCAAAGAAAGGAGGGCTCCTCAATTACCCGCTCTGTACTTTGAAGGATAGCTTCACCACTTCTGCCCTGGGGGGGAAACAACAACTGTGGAGCTACACTCCCATACATTCCTGCTTGACTTGACCAATTGGAATTTGCACTTTGTTTTGCTAGCCCTGCTGTACCTGAACCCATACCTAGCACTGCCCAGATTAGAATACTGTCTGGCTGAACATCCCACCTAGAGCAGAACAGCTCCCCTCTAATGGACCAATTGTGTGCCTCTGCCTTTGCCTTGCCCATTCCACCAATTCTGAAGAAACTGAGTCTGAAAGACAGAAATGGCAAGACTAACAGCAACCAGGCAATTGAAAAAGTAAGTATTCCTAGTCTGTCAGATGACTTGCAAGAAAACCAGTGGAGTTTGGGCTGGAGGATGTGCTAAGAGTCAGGTGCAAGAATTATCTGGCATGAAATTACGAATGGCTATTGACCATCCATGAGAGATATTATATAGCATAAAGCTAATGATATAAGTACCCAAGGTTTCACCATTGCTGCCAAGTGGCTGCTCAAAGATGCAGTCTTCTAATATCAGTGATTATACCCTGCAAACAGCTTCACTGGATGTGGTGGTGGGCAGGGGTGAGGGTGGAGGTGGAGGTGGGGAAACCATTTAACTTTTGTCTCATGTGAAATGATTTGTTTGAAAGAAAATGAGGTGCTATTTGAAAGGCTACCATAAAGCCCTGGTAAATTGTACCCTTTGATGAACATTATTGTAGGAAATGTCTGATAAGGACAAATAAAACCCTGTGATTTATGAAAGAAGCTAAATGCCATGGATATCTGTTGAGGAAGCCAGCTGGCACGTCCTCCTGAAACGAAGAACAGTTTCTTCCAGCAGTAAGCTGGTACTTTCACACATCACAAAATCTGCCCACCAAGGCGGCCTCAGAGCCAATTGTGTCACATGAGAAAGCAGCTGTTCCTTGACAGGAACAGGCAAGTGAGAGACGGAATAGAGGCAATCTATCCTAATTTTTCAAGAGCAATTGCCCACATCCAATTAACGCAATGCCCTCAGTTTGTTTTAATACCAAGTCTTTGTTAATTATTGTCCAGTCTTGTTTATCCTATCAAAATGTATGAACAACCAAACATTCAAATACTGATGAATTTACATTGGGTTAAGCAGTGATATGGAACAGTCAGATAACTAATAGCATGAAGTGGTTTAACACTGCAGTGTGCAGCACATCTAAGATGGTTTCCAACCCGCTAATGGCCCTGAATTAATGATGCAAGTCGGAAAATTTCCAAAATGTAAAAAAAACCCCAAAAAACCCCGCTACTTTATTTTTCTATAGAAAATTTTCTATTTCAAAAGTTCATTAGTATGAATTAGTGGATGCCAACTAAAAATGAATATTATCTAGTTTTAAAGCTTTTTAGTTTTGTTTACTAAATACAAGTAAAATAAACATACCAAATTGGATACCTCTCTAGGGCATAAGAGAATTTTCTGGCCCTGATGATCCTATGCAAATAACAAATGCAGATGAAGTTCTTAACTTTGTTTTTCTTTTTTCCTAAATAAGGACAAAACATTGGCCATTATTTGAATGTATTGGTTGAACTTAAAACTATTTCAAAACCTTTAAAAAGATCGTGTTACCAGTTCATGATGCCTAATATTACATTATTTTAATTTCATATTTATCTTACATTGTTATCCTTACTGAAAATTGGAAAAGCAGGGAAGGAGCATCTAAATAAGAACAGCAACAACTGCATCATCACAGTGTAGAAAGGCTATCTTGTCAACCTAAGGGCCATTGCTTGATAGAAAAGAAATGCAATTGTTTGTTGAGTGTTGCTATTGGCTAAAAAAAAAATCACAACAATTTAATTACATCCCCCTGGGTTTCAAATAATACTCACGTGTAATGTTATAAAAGGTTTGACTAACATGATAGCTAACTCCTTCACTGCGGGCATCCATTGCTCCTGGCTAAATGGTTAATTGGCTCTAGGCATTCCCCAAATGACCATTTCTTTTGGCATAAAAGAATTCATGCAGGCAAACAATAAATAACATCACACATTTTAAGATTATTCAATTGGTCCGTCGTGAGGTTTATCTCCTGAGCTGTGCGTATTAAGGTTATTTAATGAGTCTCAGCACAGAAATTGAGAATGTTTCCCCTTTAAAGCAGCCTGCATGTCAATTTTTATCTTGTTTTTTGTATGCAAACCATGGAATGAGATGCCTTTTGGATCCAGCAGGTGCTTTAAACTGCAGCTTAATGAATCTGGGACTCACATAGGTCTGTTTTTGTCTATTAACATCCCCCTTCTTACTCTCTCCAGTAAACAGAAACCACCTGCTCAGGTGATTAACTGTCTTATAGACCTCCAAGGCATAGTCATTTGTGAGGAAAGTCAAGAAGAAAACAGCTCCTCTGAGAAGCTTACATTTAGTAGAACAATGTTATGTGGCTAAAATAGCAAGAATTGCAAACTGGGACATTTATACCAAGTGTCATAATTTTACTTGCAAACCTACAGTTGCTCTGTTCACATGTAAACCATTCAGAACTACAATATAATGAACCACCACAAATCTCAAGCCCTGATGAAAGAATCTTTCTACCACTCAGCAGAGAGTGTGGGTGGCACCCAACTTTTGTAACAATATATAAGTAGGTGGCCCCTCTGAGAACAAAACTATACAGAACGAACTTAATTCGTTCCAGAGGTCTGTTCTGAACTTGAAACCGTTCTTAACCTAAGATACCACTTTAGCTAATGGGGCCTCCCGCCGCCGCATTGCCACTGTGGGATTTCTGTTCTCATCCTGGGGCAAAGTTCTTAACCCAAGGTACTACTTCTGGGTTAGCAGAGTCTGTAACCTGAAGTGTTTGTAACCCTAGGTCAGGGGTCAGCAAGCTTTTTCAGCCGTGGGCCAGTCCACCGTCCCTCAGACCATGTGGGGGGGCCGGACTATATTTTGATAGTCAAATGAACGAATTCCTATGCCCCACAAATAACCCAGAGATGCATTTTAAATAAAAGGACACATTTTACACATGTAAAAACACGCTGATTCCCGGATCGTCCGCAGGCCAGATTTTTAAGGCGATTGGGCCACATCCGGCCTACGAGCCTTAGGTTGCCTACCCCGCCCTAGGTGTTGGTAACCTGAGGTACCACTATATAGCCATTTGGTCTGATCCAACAGAGCTTTTCTTATGTTCTTATGTTGAACTTAAACAAGCATTAGCAACTCATATATTATTTCAGTTTGATATTATGGTCCCAATCCAGCTGTAGTCACACCACGTAACTAGTGGTCTCTGTTTTACATCCTTATTAGCACTGAGAAAGGTGCACACAATCAATTTAGTAGGGTCAGTTGAGGATTATGATTTTGTGTGTGCATGCAGTGGGTGCAAATATTTTGCTGAAGCACATATGTTCTTAAATGATAAGGCTCCCCCCTTCCTTTTCTGCAGTAGCTTCCCATTTGTGGAATGCTTTCCTCAGGGAGCTTTGCTTGGCGTCTTCACTGTATACCTTTAGGCACCAGGTGAAAATGTTCCCCTTCAGCCAGGCCTTTGGCTGATTAATATTCTATAGCCTCTTAAATGTGTTTGTGGGAAGGGGATTTATTGTTTTGCTGTGGCCATAGCTGCCTTACCAACCAACAGGTTAAGAAAACCTTTGATTATCACTTTTTTGTAACTGTTATTGTTTACTTTTGTATGATTGCTAGGTTTTTTTTAACTAGTATTTTTTTTTTAATTTAATGTTTGTTTGTTTAAGAAATTTGATACCTGTTCTTCACTACTGGGGTCTCAAACCAGGGTACAATATACTGCTTTGGACTATTTATTGGTAGCAAATATGCAGATAAATGATATTATCGTGTTTCCACCCTCCAGACCTCACATGGAGGAGGCACATGAAGAAAGGCCTAGAGCTGGGACGATATTGGCTTTTCAACATCGCGGTATATCACCAGCGAAACATCGTGGTCTGGCAATAATAATAATAATAATAATAATAATTTGTTTATACCCCGCCCATCTGGCTGGGCTTCCCCAGCCACTCTGGACGACTTCCAACAAAATATTAAAATACAGTAATGCATCAAACATTAAAAGCTTCCCTAAACAGGGGTGCCTTCAAATGTTTTCTAAAAGTCTGGTAGTTGTTGTTTTCTTTGACATCTGGTGGGAGGGCGTTCCACAGGACAGGTGCCACTACCGAGAAGGCCCTCTGCCTGGTTCCCTTGGCTTCTCACAGTGAGGGAACCACCAGAAGGCCCTCGGCGCTGGACCTCAGTGTCCAGGTAGAACAATGGGGGTGGAGATGCTCCTTCAGATATACCGCCATGTTGAAAAAACAAGCTGAATTGGCAAGGCACTGGGTGAAATTGCCACAGCTCTCATAGTGGGAGCTGAGGCAGTTTCACCCCAGCGTGCTGGTGAAACTGCCACTGCTCCTGAGTCCCTCTAGTAGCAACGTTCACTGGAGGAAGTCGCTGGCAGAGGGACTCAGAAGCAGCAGTGGTTTCATCAGCGATATACCGCTGAGTGAAACTGACATCACGATCTGCTCCTCATACTGGTCCTGGGTGATATATTGATATATCGTCCAGGCCTAGAAGGGCCTCAAAAGAGGAACACAAAGTCTGGGTTGGTTTATATGAGGAGAGGCGATTATTGAGGTTCTGTATAACCCAGCCATTTATAAAGATCAACTGTATATTTGATGAAGTGTTTCCATTGTTTTCAGTTTGTATGGATGGTTTTATTGATTTAGTTTGTTGAACTGATTTTATTGCTCTTAAGGGTCTGTGTTTTATTCTGCTTTTACACAGTACACTTCTTCAGCGGCTTCATGCCATGAAGTGGGGTATAAACATGTCTAATAATAATAATGCGCAGCTCTGTTACCTTCTGTCACAAACAAATCTCCAGCCACATATACCTATTCCTATTATAGAGCATCACTGCTGCGCAGATTTCATTCCTTCGCCACAGAACCTTTTTTTTAAAAAAACTGAATTTTGAGGCCAGCTATCTGGGAGAAAATAAATAGGCTTTTATCATTGGTAGAAAGTGTCACTCCAATGACATTGACTCAAGCCTCCTTCAAATCTAAGAATGCTGTAACAAGTTAGGTTTACAGGTTGGTGTGTTTTCACTTATAAATCTAGACTTGAAAATAGCTATTTGGCTTATTATCTCTGAGGAGATTAGGAATCATCTCAAAGTAACTACCCAAGACAGCTTTTGGTGTGGGTGGGTGGGGGTGTTATTTTCTGTTTAGGCTATCGCTATGACATAAATAAATTATACAGATATGTATAGGCAGATAAGCCAATAAATGTTTTCTGGACTTGCCTGCAAGGTTATATTAATTGTTGCTCCTGAATCCTATCAACCCCGTGAGGTGGGTCACTGTTAATCCTGCCTAACAAATTAGTACTAAGAGCTCAGTGCTCAAGGAATATCTGAACACAGGTCTCACAGCTCCAGGGCCAGCACTGTATCTATCAGACCACATGCCCATTTAATTCAGACCTCAGTTTATTTAATTCAATTCCTTTGAAAAGTCACAGTAAACGCAAACTATGCCACCAGCTTATACCAGAAAACAGGATACACACTGCACTGCACGGAACAGCAGATTTTGTTTAGCAAATGCTTAATGCCATTGTCATGGTTTCAGATTCTCAGCTTGCAGTGGCATTGCTAGCATTACCATAAATGCATACCTACTTTCAGCTTATAGAATCTGTATGGAACTTTACATTGGAACAGATCCAATATGGTTCTAGTACTATACGTCAGCAGGATGAGGTAGCAATTTATGAATTCTAGTAGAGAAATGTACTCATAGAGTCAAGTGGGTAACACTTGCAAAGAGTTCAGCTTTTTCCCTTTCTCCCAGAAGCTTCAGCAATTCAGCTGGCAGCCAGCAGCCAAAGAGGTGGCACCAAGTCGGTGTCAGAATTTTGATGTCATTGCACCATGACTTGGATAAGGATGCTAGGTTAGTTTGAGGTTGGGTGAGGTGGGGTAGAGTGGAACTCCATGTGGAAGAACCAAGGAGGTTTGAGAGGGTGGATGCAGAACCAATGGGGAATTATCTGTTGTTATATAACTTTTGTAAACAAGATTTCCTGGCTAGAGCATCGAGTCTAAAAACAACAACTGACCTTATGACTGCAACATCCAGGTTAATTTTAGTGCTTTTGTTTTTTCTTGTCCTGCTACCTCTTGCTTTGTCTGACATCTTGCCTGAAGAAGCGTTTGGAGAATTTGGAAGCTTGCCACTTTCAGAAACCTTTTGTTAATCCTGATAAAGATACTGCCCAACTATGGATTTGGGACTTCTTTTTCTTTGCTGCTTCTTTTTCTTTGCTTTTCAAGTAGAAGAGGAGGAGGAGGAGGAGTTTGGATTTGATATCCCGCTTTATCACTACTCAAAGGAGTCTCAAAGCGGCTAACATTCTCCTTTCGCTTCCTCTCCCACAATAAACACTCTGTGAGGTGAGTGGGGCTGAGAGGCTTCAGAGAAGTGTGACTGGCCCAAGGTCACCCAGCAGCTGCATGTGGACGAGCGGAGACGCGAACCCAGTTCCCCAGATTACAAGACTACCGCTCTTAACCACTACACCACACTGGCTCAGGATAGTTTTTAGCTATCAGGACTATTGTTTCCCAGAATCAGGCTGCCTTAGTGATTAAAAAAAGGAACAGTTGAGGCCATGACAATGAAGTGGACTGGAAAAATCATGTTTTTACCCTATGGTTCATCCAGAGGTACACCAGGTAAGTTATGCCTGGGATACAGAGAGTGAGACTAACCCATGAGAGTGGAATTGATCTGAGACTTTCCTCACAACTCTCGTTGCATCCGTATGTGATTGTTATACCGTGTGGAGAGTTTCGCCTGTTTTGTTTTCATCCTATGTGACGAATCACTACAAATAGTAGTTAAATAACTGTACTGACATCTGCTTCTAAGGAAATTTGATTTTGCAGTAAAAATATGACTCTTCTTTGCTCTGATAAATTGAAACCATAATCACAGTAGGAATACTGCATCTTCATGTAAGTGCTTCCTAGTTGTGAGATCAAGATCAGCCCAAAATATTTTGCTGCCAAGGCAAATGACAAGACGGTGCCCCCACCAATGCGTTTCCTTAACAAAAGGGCTGGCAGCTAAATTTTCCTTTCAACACTGGCAATAGGACAATGCACTAAGGGTAGCTGATTTATTTAGGACACATGGTAACACGGCATGACATACACAGCTCTGACCTCCAACACCTTACTGCAGCACTCTGCCCTTCGGCTTTTGCTGCCTGAGGCAACCACCTAACTTTGCCTTATGGTACGACTGGCCCTGTGTAAGATCACAAAAAGGTGCCCCATGGATAAATGAATTGATAGTAAGAGCTCTGTGATACTGTGCTTGGGGATGTCCCTAGAATGTCTACTGTTATACTTGGAAGGATTCTGTAACTTGTACCAAACAAGGTTTCTTCTGCTCATATTAGGCACTACTGATTCAACACTGCACAACTGTTTATTCAATCTCTGAGGGACACAGTTTCTTCAAATACAATTTCAGACATTAAACTATGTCTTCCTGCAAGAGGGTTAGCAATTATCAATGAGGCTTGACTTGATACAGTGTGCATCAGCCAGTACATTTAATTAGCTTTTCTTGCTTGGCCCCATGCAATCAGATCTCATCTATACAATCCTGGTCGTGATTCATGTAAATAAGATTTTCAGTAACTGTATTCTTGATATATAAAAACTGTCCTAGCATTACAAATACTCCGTTGAGAGAAAGAATAGACAGTATGGCTTCAAAAAGGTAGACCAGGAAATTAACAACAACAACAAAACAAGGAACAAAATTATCAGGGGGAAATCATTAGTGTGCTCTGTATTGACAATTCATATAGGTCTCAATGATTTTTAAAATAATTGCTATTTTTTACACACACACAAAGAAATACCCACACACAACATTCACTTAACATATATAAAAATCTTATGAAAAATATCTATATATTAAAATTAAAAAACTAGAATAAAAGGGAAATTAACACTATATACAGAACATCTTTTTTTTCCAGAGGAGATATAACATATTCATAAACATTCAGATCTCATAAAACATGAGAGAATCTGTACAAGAAAGAAACCACATAAATGTTCCATATGTGGGAAGAGTTTCAGTCAGAAATCAAAACTAAAAATATATGTAAAGTATCATACAGGGATAAACCTTAAAAATGGGCATTTTTTTTACTGGTATGCAAATTGCATTAAATATCAAGCATCTACACAGAGAAACAATCCAAATGTTCTACATGTGTGAGAAGCTTTCTTCTTCAATCAAGCCTTCTTTCACATGAAAGATGATGATGATGATTACAATTTGTATACCTCCCTTCATCTTTAGATCTCGGGATATTCACAACATGAAAAAACCCACAAAATACGTAAGATCCCCCACAGAAGAAAAGCTATTTAAATATTCCAGTTGTATGTAAAGTGTTCTGATTTCATGAAGCAACAGAGAATACGCACAAGAGAAAACTGCCCATTCTCCATGTGTGAAAAAAATTGTCAGTGACCAGTCTTCCTGTACGTTAAAGATTCCACACAGGAGAGAAGCTGATAAAATGCTCCCATTGTGGGACTTGCTTATTTCAGAAGCAGGATCTTGTTAAAACACCAGAAATCCACACAGGATAGAAACCCTACAAATGCCCCACGTGTAAGAAAAGTTTCAGCCAGGAATAGTCTCTTATCATACACGAAAGATTCCACGGAGAAAGGACACGTAAGTGCTCCAATTATGGAAATGGCTTCAGTTGGAAGTCTGAGATTGTTGAACACAAGGAGAAACACATAGGGCGATAATCACTGATAATCTGCCCTCCCCTTGCCTTCTCTTTTTACAGCAAAGCACTGTTGGGTGACCGCCTTTAATGCCTCCTCAGTATAAAACCCAACTTGGTCCAAGTAGAAATTCTGACACAGTGGCCTAGTTCAGTTAGCATGAAGGCACAGGTTCCAGGAGAGAAATTGCCAGGTGTTTTGCTCCTCCCTGGTCCTTTTTGCTGCAGTGCCACACTGACCTAAGCCCAGGTTTGGTTTAGTATGTCATCTGAACCCATGCTCATGATTAAATTCTCTCCAGACTAACCACACACTGTAATCAAGATCAAATCTGGGTTGTGGTTAGGCTTTGGCTTAGTGTGATATGCAAACCAAGACAATGGCAGATGAAGCAAGTTGGATCCTCCTAACAGAGGGTCCACGTTGTGCTTGGCCCCTGAAACTCTTTCCCAACTGGCTTGTGGGCAGGGCTTGCCCCACTCCAAGCCGGTGGTGCCACAGTTATGCCACTGGCCTTTACCCAATCGGCATCGTGGCAAAGGTTGGGGGTATCTATTTGGCAGCGCACTTTTGCTTTGCACTGCCGAACACCCGCCCACCCACCTGTTAATTAGGATGTGTTTGGCCTTGCTTTGGACTTCAATTGGTCACCTGTTTTGGAATGGGGGCCAGGTAGGAATTTTTCCCAATGTGGCAGATTGACTGTGGCCACTTGGTTTGCTACCTCTTAGCAATCGTTACAACTTTGTAAGGTTAGGCGGTTAGGCATTGGTTTAGGGGAATGTGGGGAGTGGAGGTGCGGCCACCACCTGCCCCTCCAATGAATAGGTATTCCGTTAAAGGAATCAGGGGGTCTGGATCTTGTCCGAAGCCCGGAGAAGGGCTAGGCCCATGCCAGGACCCCCAGCAATCCCAGGGGTGAGAACCAGTCAATATACACTGACGGAAATCCCCCTGCTGGTTGTTTTCCCTTATAGGCTTCCTGCAGGGTAGGGCAGGAGCCAGATATAGTTTTGATACCAATGCCTAAGTCCATACCAGTCACATTTGTGTATTCAATAAAGTTGTGGCCAAAATTGGCTCATTAACATTTAAACTAAATTCTATCTCCACTGTGTCTTTATTTCCATGAGGGACGGGTTTGGGGGCTCAGAGCACAATCAGCAGCATACTGGCTTTCAGCCATTTTAGTGAAGAGTTTTACAAGTTTTGAGTAATCTCCTACATCAGGGGTAGTCAAGGTGATGCTCTTCATGTGTTTTGAGCCAGAACTCCCACCAGCTCCAGCCAGCATCGCCAATGTTCAGGGACAGTGGAAGTTGTAATTCAACATGTCTGGAATCGAAGACACTTGGCTAGCAATGTGGGGATAAAACTCCTATTCATAAAATATCAGCTAACTATAAAGAACTGTCATTGAAGTTGATTCATAAATGGTACGTGACTCATAGCAGGCTCTTGAAGATGAATTCATTTGTATCCACAAGGTGCTGGAGGGGATGATCAGAAAGTGGGTTGTAGCTCCACCTACAGAGCGGTTCTACTAGAGTGCAATAATTCTGGGCTACGGTATTCAGAGAAACGGATATGATCTTTAACTGCCACATTATCCCAACTCTCAATTAGCACATTTATCTATATTTGACAAGGATAACAAAAAAGCATAATAAACATTTGATAGTGCACCTGCTTATAGCAGCTAGGATGGACCATCACACAGTTTGGGGGGGGGATAGATGAGGCCAATCTTACTACTTAGGATCATAGAACTGTAGAGTTGGTGATTCTCACTGTCCCTTCTAACTCCAACCCCCTGCAGTGCAGGAATCCTGCCCACAGCCATCCCTGAGTAGACTCAAACACCAAGCTTCTGATGAACAAAAAACCACACTGACCCATTGTGCCACAGAGAACATCCATCTTGGTACAGTAAAGTTTGCCCTGCTGGAAAAACTAATAAAACTGATAGTCATTAGATGCCAAAGGGGGAAAGGGGATGCTTTTGTACTTGTTTGGTCTGACTGTATTTCATTTGTAATCAAGGAAGAACATGGCCAAGAACCCTGCCTATCCTATGAATGAATATGGCTGATATCGTGACTCAAGGCATTTGAATATTTCAAATATGGTACTTTGACTTGGTATGATGGGGTTCATGTTTTGTAACCTTGTTTTGTTTAATCATTATTTCTACATTAAAAAGTTCTAGTTGCTACCTTTGGTGCATTCACATACCTTTATTTTAACTTGGGTTTATTTTTTGTTTGTATTTGTTCAACAGTGATCTGTAATTTTATATGTATATCATCACCAGTTCCTGTTTGATCACATTGTATGTTGCAGAATCTCTTAAGTTAACAAAGATTGTAACGATAAAACACACACACACATCTGGAAAGCAACACATCAATCCACCCAGGCTGTTCTTCCTTCCTCCTTCCACACTTTCCATGATAAAAACTCATTATTCACATATTTACCGGAGGATATCAATTTTTCAGGCTCATAACCTGTAATGGTTCTAGGGGTAGCTCGTGCGTAAGCCGATGCCAACACCTGGCTGGGTTGCCTGAGTGAACCTTTTCTGTCCGGACAGCCACTCACCCGTGGCTGTCTCAATCGCTGGCAGAATCCGTCAGTGGGCGTTTCTTAAACTTCTTCCAGCAAAGAAGCTCTTTGACGCCTAGTCTCCTCCTACTCTCCCTGCACGGAAGCCTTCTGCGCAAGGAGGGCGTAGGCAGCGGAGGACCCTTACTCTCCCCGCTATTTCCCAGCAAGGAGTCATGGGACCGCCTCGCCGATTCCCCCATCTGCCCCCCTTCTCCACTGGTGCTATGCTGATTCTCTTCCCCAGAAGCTGGGCTGCCTCTCCCCATCCCAGGACGCTCTCTGGAATCCCTCTGGAGCTTGCTCTCTCCCTCCGGCACTGATGGCAGTTCCCTGACATAACCATATGAGGCAGTTTTCTACTAGTGACAGAAACTGAAGTATATGTGTCAGAGCTGCCCGAGGTCCCAGCTCACAAAGGACCAACGCCGCTTCGTTGTTAAGTACGAAAGTCTTTATTGAAGTTCAGTTTCACCTTCACAGCCGCAGCGTGCAGCCCTACGTCTCAAACTCTAGACCGCTGAAGCTCCGTCTGAATCTCCTCCCCCCAGACACCAGTTTAAGACTCTAGCCTTGCTCCACCTCTTCCTTTGCTCTCTCCTCCTCTGGTTCCGCCTGTCGGGGTCTCGCCCTTCCTAGACTCTTCTGACGCTGAGTCCCCTGAGTCTTCCCCCTCCCTCCGGCGGGCTTTAGGACCTGGTTCCCAATCCGGGTTTTCTGCTGTCCCGCACGCCTGTACATTTGAACTTGGCGCGCGCGCCCAGCCAGCAACCTTCCTCCTGACCGTTTCACTGCTGCTGTCACTGCTTCCCCCCTCGGGGAGGCTAGCTGTAACTGGCCTCCCCTCCGTTCCCCCACTCTCCGATGGAGGCGTGGTCAGCCCTGACTCATCTTCTCTCCCCGCTGGAGGAGACGCTGGTCCTGACACATGTGACTCTTCCCCCCCACTACGCTCTGGTGGGGAAGCTGGTCCTGATCCCCCGCTCCTGCTTTGGGAGTCCCCGCTGGTCCCTTGTTTCTGGTGCGTCCCTCCTGGGACCCCCCTTGCCCTGACCATCGGCGCCCCCTTCTGGGAATCTTCTGATTCGCGGGAGAAGCTCATGGAATCTCTCGTGTCACTGTCATACTCCCCCACGCTGCCCTCGGATTCTTCCCCTTCGCTCTCCATTTCCTCTCTCCCCTGTGCTTCTGCTCCTGAGCCCCTGACAATATGAAATCAATCTGTAAATGAAAAACTCTGGAGAGCAAGACTCAGAGATCTTATTTGACATATTGTCCTGCCATTAGGAAAGCATTAAAAAAAATGCACCACTACCTTACCAACTCTGAATCAGCAGATTTCAGCAAGCCAATAAAAATGGTTTACAGAAGAAAATTAACACTGCATGACTGCTACCACAAGCCACTCAGCAAATGTAAATAAGATAACAGAGCCTTTACAACAAACATAGCCTCTACTGCAAAGATATCGGCACTTTAGTAGAACACTTATTGTTATAGACAAAAAAGGCTCTACGTGGCCCAGTGGAAATATATGATGCAATGAGTGAAGCTCACCCATCATCTGTTTTCCACCACTCTAATTAATTCTTTTTAACGTTGTACTTACTTTCTTTCTCTTACAAAACTACTTCTCGTAATTTTACAAAAATTACAAAAATGTTACAAAAATTACTAAACAGTCATTCGGTACATATATACATTTAAAACAATCTAAGTCATAATTAAGAGAGTCCAAGGATAATAACAAGAAGATTTAAAGATGGGACTAGTGGACACTCAAAGCAGTAGAATATGAGATGATTGTGTTGGGATATAAGTACTACGCAGCTGCGAACAAGCAGCTGGATGTTTACATCACATGATGGAGCTAACCGTGGGGCAGGAAGCTCCAGGGATTTCACAGGCATTTGTTCTTTGTGTAATATGAGACCTTCCTGTTGCTTGTGTGAAGGAAGTCTGAGTGAGTTGCTCGGAGAAGTCTGAGTGAACGGACATGTTTTTGTACAGTTGTACAGTCAGAAATAAACTGTAGATGAAACAGACTTTCTGACTATCTTCTTTCTCCTGCTGGTATGCAAGGAAGAAGGACTCCACTGAACTTGAAGCATGGGAACCCCTAACAAAAAAGTTATAATTTGGCAAAATATTTGGACTTTATGATATATATTTGTACAATTTGGAATATTTAATGTGATTTGATTGGATTGTTAAAATGGAAAACTTAATAAAAATTATTATTAAAAAAGTCATAATTAAGAGAGTCCATCAACAGTTGCGTAATTGGGGGTGTCCATAAAGTATGTCGCACACCCTAAGGTATTCAAGATTCAAATCCATTTATTGTGAGGACCATGCCTGTGCACAAACATCAACACTACAATAGTTAAAAATATTAAAATTCATTACATACTATGCCAACAAAACCTTCTTCCCACAGAATAGAAAAGGAGGGAAAACGAGCAACGAGTTAAACAGACGATGAAGGGGTCTTTACATTGTCGTCCATAAATCTTTCCCTGGCCTTCATGGCCTTCATCACAAAAACCGCTACCACATGGGTAATGCGTGGGTTTGACCCTAAGGTATTTTTAATACATGCAGGGAAGAAGGCTGGCTCCTTGCTCATAAGGGTTTGCTGCACGTGTGTCAGAGTGGGTGCAAAAGGGCTCCAGACCTCTCATGATGTCTCAGAGAGAGTCAGGTAATGAAAGAAGGAGGGAGAAGCTGCCACAACCAAGAAGGAGAGAGTAACCTATGTAGAAAGGTTCATAGGTAGGTACCACCACCCAGTGTCGGATCTACAAATTTTGTCATGGGCACAAAAGTTTGCACTACCACCACCCCTCATCATAAATAAATTTTAACAGATGACTGCTCAGACTATACAAAAATCTGCCTTGGGCGGGAGGGAGTTGAAGGATCTCTTAATTCTTACTGGCAGAGAGATTCCACATGCGTCGATGTACGCATATACAACAAGCTGCTTAGCAATGTGTGCCAGTTATTCATAAACTTACCATTTATGCAGATTTCAAATGATTTGCAAAGGTCATCCTCAAACAGGCAGCCTAGAAAGAATGCAATGAAAACACAAAATCAGGATGGTGTGAAAGCAATGCAGTTGCAGTACAGTCCCAACATCTCAAGCTATAAAATCTCAAACTGGAGTCAGACCTTTGTTTGATATTCTAAACTGAACAGTACAGAAGAAGCCAAGAGCACAAAGTAAATGGGAAGAATGAATGGGAAGAATACAGAAATATAATACCTGCTACTGAGCGCCTGGTCCCCAAAGGTTCGTTTCCTGAGGCACAGCTCTCATGTAGTATTTCTAGCTGTTATGCTGGGCCTCAAATCCAGAATGTGTCTATGACCATCTGAAGTCAATAGCTAAATGCTGGTGTCACTGCTTATATACCCAACTGATCATTGCAGGAGGCAGGATACCATCTCATCAAGGTCCATTCAATACAATGAATGAAATGGGCTTTTGGTGTAACAGCACCTACCCTTGGGAACTTCTTCCCATTACATATCAGACAGGGCACATTTCTATAATCTTTCCGGTACTTATTGAATACTTTCCTTGGATGGCCACTATAACAAGGTCCTGTACACAGAAAGACTTTTTATTTTTTGTCAACCTCAGGTGGAAGACATCACTCATAAAGAGAACCAAGAAATCGCTTTCTGAAATCTCTGTTTGCAGAAGCAAACAGGTACACCATGGTAGAAATGGTTCTGTTTCTTCTGCGTGGCAATAATAGCTTTGTAACACAGAAAGTGGCCCTCTGTGCACCGGCTGCAACAACAACAAAAATCAGGGGAAATGAGTTAGATAAAAGCACTATAAGTTGTTTTGGGAATTCAGACATTAAGTTTGCGGGTGTCTCTGGTATCTTCTCTCTTAAATCGATAAATAATAAAGGAAGCTAGATCCACCTAGACCAGCAAGAGTTTTAGAAAGCATGCTCATCATCATAGTGATTATGAGAGCCAGTGTGGTGTAGTGGTTAAGAGCGGTAGTCTCGTAATCTGGGGAACCGGGTTCGCATCTCCGCTCCTCCACATGCAGCTGCTGGGTGACCTTGGGCCAGTCACACTTCTTTGAAGTCTCTCAGCCCCACTCACCTCACAGAGTGTTTGTTGTGGGGGAGGAAGGGAAAGGAGATTGTTAGCCGCTTTGAGACTCCTGAAGGGGAGTGAAAGGCGGGATATCAAATCCAAACTCTTCTTCTTCTCTTCTTCTTCTTCTTATGGTGGTAGTCTCAACTCTAGTAGACAAGCTGCATGTGAAATAATTCGAACCTTATCCCTTGTGGTTTAGAATTTGCATGCGATACACCTATCATATATCAGTTGTCATGGTAGGCCATGACATATCTTACACTTGCTGGGGTAGTAAGAACAAACTGAGTAGATGGGAACGAAAAGCAATGACAAAATCACACCTTTAAAAACATACTTAGCTACGGTATCACAATTTGCATTGAAGGCAAAATGTTTTATTCTCAGTGTTGTGTTCTCAAATTAAACATGCCCAGGACTGGACTACTTATCTTTCCTTCTAAGTCTTCTCCTCAATCCCTCTTTGTATCTGTCAACAAAATCACTATGCAACCTCTTAATCAGCCATTCATGCAACAGTTTTATCTTTCATTCTTCTATCTTCTTTCCTACGCACATTAATCAGCTGTCAAGTCCTGCCATTTCTCTTTGTTCTCTCTCTTCCCCTCATTCTTCCTCTCTCTAAGCCAATTCTTCTCTGCTACGTCAGCTATAATACTGGTTCATGTTCTGGTCATCTTTTATCTGGTCTTCCTCTTTCACAACTCAGACCTCCCATCTCTCTATCCACAGTTACCATGTCAAAAGTACTAATTTATTCCATTGTTCAGACCAAGAAACACCCCTCTTCAGATGCTGTCACTGGCTTACAGTTTTGGCCCAAGCTCCTCATTACTCCCTATCCATGATCTCTACTTATCCAATTCCACCATGC
This sequence comes from Podarcis raffonei, assembly GCF_027172205.1. Taxonomy (NCBI): domain Eukaryota; kingdom Metazoa; phylum Chordata; class Lepidosauria; order Squamata; family Lacertidae; genus Podarcis; species Podarcis raffonei. Next base: position 13,919,853 of record NC_070613.1, read on the forward strand.
TCAGCTGATTACATGTCTCCAGAATAACTCAACATATTCTCCCCTGCTTCTTCCTATGAATAAAGGTATCCCTGAACATGTACATGGTGCCATCTCTCTCCCTTCCTTCAAATCGCCCATCAAAACACATCTATTCGATGTGGTCTCTGATCACAGAATCATAGAATTGTAGAGTTGGAAGGGACCCCGAAGGTTATGTAGTCCGAACTCTAACAATACAGGAATCCCATCTAAAGTATCCATGACAGGTAGCCATCCAACTCCTGTTTAAAAACCTCCAAGGAAGGAGAGTCCACTACGTTCTGAAGAAGCCTGCTCCACTATTGAACAGCTCTTACTGTCACAATGTTCTTCCTGATGTTTAGTCGGAATCTCCTTTCTTGTAACTTGGATCCCAATTCTGTCTTATGAAGCATTAGCTACCCTTCCCAGCTTGGTGTCACCTGCAAATTTAATGAGCATCCCCTCAATTCCTTCATCCAAGTTGTTATAAAGACACTAAACAACAACGGGCCCAGGACAGAACCAATGTGGCACCTAACTTGCCACATTTTTCCAGGATGATGAGGAACTATTAGTGAGTACTCTTTGGGTTTAGTCAGTCAACCATCTACAAATCCACCTAACAGTTACCTATTGCTTTATAAGTCGATATGAACTGCCTTGAATGCACTGTTTAATTAATACTCAGTTTAGATCCCATCAACATAAATATGGGTAGGAATTTTGGTGACAACCAGTCCCAACTGACTTTTGACTTCCTTATATTGAATCTGCCATTTTGTTGTTCAGGCACCAAACGTAAAGAGATTACTTTGGAACAAGTGTGTAATTCAAATAAGTGATTTTAATTTTGTTCGGTCCCTTTTGCATTATCACCTAATATGTACTCAATACGCACAAGAAAAACTTATTATACAAAGCTGCACCTTCAATGTTTCAACAAAACTTGACAATTACATGCTGATTAGAATGAGGCATCTGATGCAATTAACCAGAGGATCTATGTCTTGAATAGCAAATTAATAAATTCATGTGTGGCAAACTCTGGTACTGGTTTGCTGGGGAAAGCAGATTAGAAGGACCTCTAAATCTCCTTGAAAAATGCATGATATTTGAATTGAGTTTTACATTAACTGAAGCTGAAGTTATGCATGTTTCACCCAGCAGTCAAAATGCTAATTTAAACACAAATTTATTTTTTGTTATTATTTGCTACAGCATTAAGAAACAACATATTTCATTTTAAATATCATCTACCTGCTAATGGTTAATGACAGTAATAAATCATTACTGAAGAGCAAAGCAGTATCGTATCCTGCAGATCCTTTTACTCACGTCATGCATTACAAACAACTGTCTTCCATCTTCTAGCAAAATACCCACCCTCCCCACCTTAGTTTCCTGCTAAAATAAATGCAAATGCATGCAGGATTTACCTTGTGTCAGAAACAACCCATACATTCCTCCCCTCATATATCAATATTTTATTGAAAAACGCTCAGCTACTCAACCATATCAGTTTAAATTGACTAATTAGTGCAATCTGCTTTAAGTTTGCATATGAAAATGCAAAATTTGGATGAAAAAAGGATGCTGTTTCAGACCAAAATTGGGGAGTTAGAATCCAACAACATATGGAGGGCCACAGATTCCACACCTGATTTAGATAATGTGATACAGGGGTCACCAGTGTAGTGCCTACAGGTGAGAATTTGCTCACCAATACGTTTTGTGCAACCCACAGAAGGTCTCAGTAAATTTCCCCTCAAAAATCCCAAGTGCAATCCTGCTCAGTTCCTATTTGTGCTGGTTCGGCTTATCCTACATTGAACATGCCCTTTTAAACATGCCCACATTTCATTCAATATCAGGATTGAATCTTCCCTTCCAGTCTGAAGAGGTGTACAAAGACCATCTCTCTACAAGTGTGTTGCATGTGCCTTTTTTCCCTCTTGCATGGGTGGGGTGGCTGTAGGGTAGCATGCAGCCCCAACCATTTTGTGTGCCTTTTCTCTATTAGACGTGGCAGCTGTTTTGCGTGATGCCATACATCCCAGGACAGGCATTTTGTGAGTGGTGCCCAAATGAACCACTGGCCGCAAAAGGTTGCCGACTCCTGATGTGTTGCAGCCAACACCATCTCCGGCAAGCCATTCGCTTTTGCAGGAGAGAAAGGAATGCCTCTTGCAAGATGGCACCTACAAGGTCCAGGTCCTGTGAGCATCTGCATTACACTGTTTAAAATCTTCAGCATGGTGTAGTGGTTAAGAGCGGTAGATTCGTAATCTGGGGAACCGGGTTCGCGTCTCCGCTCCTCCGCATGCAGCTGCTGGGTGACCTTGGGCTAGTCACACTTCTCTGAAGTCTCTCAGCCTCACTCACCTCACAGAGTGTTTGTTGTGGGGGAGGAAGGGAAAGGAGAATGTTAGCCGCTTTGAGACTCCTTAGGTAGTGATAAAGCGGGATATCAAATCCAAACTCTTCTTCTTCTTCAGCATGATTTTTCAAATGGAGTTGTTAAAACAAACTTATTTTAATCTAGTAATCTAATCAATTCATTAATCCACTAAACAGTGCCATCCTACTCCCTTTCTCTAATATCAATGGACTTTAAATATGGAAGAGCCCTCCCTTACATCACATTGTGACCCATCTGCTACCCTCATTCCTAATTCCCCTTTGCAGAAGGAAACACAGTGCTCTGCCTCTTCAAATATTTCAGGCTGCTGGAACTAGTATATGCCATCTGCTCCTAGAACTGATTTGGTGTTGCTCATGCTCTGTGGAGCTTGGATATCAGTAAGAACCCAGTGTACATGTAACTAGCTTTTACTGGCAGCAGAAACTACAGAAAGGAAAGGAACTGAAATGACATATTTCTAGTTCCCAAGAAGGTTTTATTACTCAAGAAATTGCACTGCACTACAGTTATCCATAGCCTGGTCAACATCCATGTTAGATCCAGCACAAACAAGAGGGGTTGTCCCAACGCCTTGCTGGAAGAGCAGCAACGCCCTGTACTGGAACTCCAGCAGAAGTGGTGGGGTGCCATCTATGTGCATATACCGCCTGAGGCAGCTGCTTCACCCATACCTCATGGTTGGGCCAGCTCTGGGGGAGAGAATATAGCTACATGAAGGTGGCTACATGAAGACATGTGAATATGAAACAGTTATTGATAGTATTCAAATATTATACTGGCTTCCAGTTTTGTTGTTGTTGTTTAGTCGTGTCCGACTCTTCATGACCCCATGGACCAGAGCACGCCAGGCACTTCTGTCTTCCACTGCCTCCTGCAGTTTAGTCAATATGCTAGCAAGGTTATGCTTAAAATTCTACAAGGAAGGCTCAAGCAGTATGTGGACCGAGAACTCCCAGAAGTGCAAGCTGGATTTAGAAGAGGCAGAGGAACCAGAGACCAAATTGCAAACATGCGCTGGATTATGGAGAAAGCCAGAGAGTTCCAGAAAGACATCTACTTCTGCTTCATTGACTATGCAAAAGCCTTTGACTGTGTCGACTACAGCAAACTATGGCAAGTTCTTAAAGAAATGGGAGTGCCTGATCACCTCATCTGTCTCCTGAGAAATCTCTATGTGGGACAAGAAGCTACAGTTAGAACTGGATATGGAACAACTGATTGGTTCAAAATTGGGAAAGATGTACGGCAAGGCTGCATATTGTCTCCCTGCTTATTTAACTTATATGTAGAATTCATCATGCGAAAGGCTGGGCTGAATGAATCCCTAGCCGGAATTAAGATTGCCGGAAGAAATATCAACAACCTCAGATATGCAGATGACACAACATTGATGGCAGAAAGTGAGAAGGAATTAAAGAACCTTTTAATGAGGGTGAAAGAGGAGAGCGCAAAATATGGTTTGAAGCTCAACATCAAAAAAACGAAGATCATGGCCATCTTGATACAATTCAGTGTTCCAGTTTCACACTATGAAGTCCTACAAAACTTGGGATCATGAGAGGTCCAGAGGGTGGCAGTATGAGAACAGGCCTTTTCTGTGGTGGCTCCCCACTTGTGGAATGCTCTCCCCAGGGAGTCTCACCTGGTGCCTTTGTTACATATCTTTCGGTGCCAGGCAAAACACTCTTCTCTCAGGCCTTTGGCTAGTTAAATAATCTATGGCCATTTAAACTGTGGGGGTGGGGAGAGTATTTCTTTTGTTTAATACTATGTTATGTATTTTTGTGTTTTTATATTGTAAACTGCCCTGTGATCCCATGCTGTCTGCCTTTTCTTGTCGGTACCTACATGCCTTTTAGGAGACTAGCTTTAATATTCCTTCTCCGGTTACCCTCAATTGACTAGCAACAGGACCCTTTGGGTTGAAGCACTTACCCCATTTAAGAAATATACTCTCACCAAATTCATGTGGCAAATAAGTAGCTGTTGTTTCAGTGCCAAGTAAAATAAAGTTTATTTTCCAGTGCCTTTGGGTGTCTGATCAGATGTCGTGAAGGTGAAGTTTTTGGCATTGCTCTTTTGCATACAGTCAATGTAATTTATTGGATTCAAATTAGTTTGGAGCTTTTTGTTGGCTTTAATTAAATTATTAGACACCTTGGAGGCTTCCCCCTGCCTGCAACCTTGCCTCCAAAGAAGGTGTGGTATATTTTTTAAATAACTAATAAAATGCAGGGCTATTTTCGTCTTCAATTTACAGTGAACTACTTAGGCCATAATTTTTGTATCAGAGATAAATTGCAATATGCAGAACAGTGTGATTTCACGGGGTTCTTTGTAGCCACTTGCTCAGTGGAGCAGCAAGACATTCTACAGGCTATATAATCCTTCTCAGTCACCTTACCCTATTGACACATTCTCTTTAGCAACTGTTAAACAAGTGACTATTATAATATGAAATATTCCTCCCTGCAACCAGGCTGGGAAAGCGTAATTTTGATTGACGCATCCAAAAAGCAAATCAGGTTTGGCTATGTTAAACAATAGTAGTGGGGATGGGGGCGGGGCGGGAAATCCCTGACATTTAAAATACTATCCTTAACTCACACGGTCTTTTATATACCATGATTCTTGTCTAACAGGGAAGGACCTGCGGTTGCTGCAACAGCTCCGCAGCGGCTTATTTTCTGCTGTACATCAGAGCTTGGTGGGGCCATGACCCTCCCTACTAAAACGCAACAGTGGAAATTATCATTAGCATAGCACACAGCTATGGGTGGGGTAAAAGGGAAGGTGGGAGAAAAATAAGGTGGCCCTTTATGTAGCAACATACAAACTGCACAAGTTATTAGCTGGGAAAATCAATGTGGGGGCAATTTGCTTTTGCCTATAAGCCATGTGATATATGGTTGTTGGGCGTGAACGTGTCTGTTTCAGCAGATGTTAAATCAATCTGCTGTTTCTAAGAAATTTCTATGGCCACTGCTTTTACGTAAGTTGTTGTTTTATAGCTGCAATGTTGACTATTCCCGTTCTGCTTCTGTTTTAATTCTGTGAACTGTACACTTCTCTGTAAACTGCTTTGAATGAGCGTTGGGAAAGAGGGCCAATAATAATATCTGCCTTGTGATATCCTATGGTTTAAAGCTACACATTATTTGGATTGATTGGTTATTTCTAAGTATTGATATTCTGTGTCCGTTAACACTCTGCTTCGTATGAGCTATGGAATGAACTATTCCATTTCTTGTATATCACGACAGTTCTAACTTGATTTGCATCTTCAAATTATGTCAGAGGGCTTGGAAGTTAAAATATGCCATTACAGCTGTGCTGCTTAATTTTTCTCTTATGGCTTATAAAGTTTGCTCTTGTTTCTCACCTCATTTCTGTTCTACATTTGGCTCAGTTAAATTTCATAGTGGTTCTGTGAGTATGAAACTGTCTTCAGAAACAGATCACTACTCCCAGTAGGCTCCCACTCTTATTTATTTTGCTTTCTCCTTTTGTTGTTTGAATGGCTAGTATTTTCTCTGGGCCTGAGAATATTCTGTTTTTAGAAAACATCTATCTGCAGAATCCTATTACCATCAATGGTAATATTCTCTCTCAGTTGCTGAAATACAGCTTTTGATAGAAAATTGTACTTCTCTTGAGACCTAATGTATGTACGGACAAGTAAGAATTTTCACTCCTATGCTTCCTAACCATGATTTGTGAATTACATCCTGGAATTTCCTTGCTAAGTGAGAATGTGCAAGTGTACAGGTAGTTACAGTAAAAACTGAAGCCATTTCACTCCTCCACTGGTCATCCTGCTGCTGTACCACCTAGAGCTAAGCCATCATTTGACTTAGCATTGCATTCAAACCCAGGCTCCTGTTTTGTCTTGCTGCAGACATACCATGAGAACTGTAATCAAGGTGTGTTCTTGACTTGCTTGCAGTTTTGTCTACAAGAACAAACCACAAGCCAGCATCCAGCATTCAGAAGTTTATGGTTGGCTTGATGAAATACGGATGACCATTCTCCCTCTCCTTATATGCTCTCTATATACACCAATGAATAAGCCCCAGACATTATTTTCTATTTTCTGTTTATCCCCCCTAATCCAGACCACACTTTCGTTTATTGTTTATTTTCATGTTACATGTTTTTTAACTAAGTCCCTTCTTAAGATCTGTAAGCTATGCTGTACAATTATCCTAAATCTTTGTATTTTATTAAAACTAATAAAATTACTTTAAAAAAAACAAGCAGACCACAAGCCCAGGTTCAGATGCAATAATAAGCCAAATCATGGTTTAGATCTAATAATGGATTGTATTTCTGACTTACAGCTAGGAGTGGTTAGATAGGTCTGTTTTAGTCCATGTCAATTTTACGTGTGCTTATTCGTACATCCCTTCCATTCCATTTACACATTAATCTGTGAAATTTTTTTGGAAGTATGACCATTCCTACTTAAATAAGTGTTTTAGCTAAATGTGCACATTTTTAAAATGCATTTTAAATGAAAATACTTACTTATTTACTTTATAATATGCACAGTCTACACAAACAAATATATTCACAACCTTAAATTTTCATATTGCTCATTTCAATAATCAATACAGCAATTCCATCTCTCATAAAATCTGGACTTTTCCCTTCTTCCTTCCCTCCTTTGAATTAATTTGGCCAGTTTATCCATGACTGCTAGTTCAACACATTTCGTCAACCAGTCCCAGGCCGTTGGAATGTCTCGCTCCTTCCATTTTATGCAGCTGTTATTAAGACAGAGACTATTACAGTAGTCTCTAAAATATTTTTAATGCATTTTGGCATGTCTTTTGAGCCATATGTATTGTAAAATCCTCAGACGTGTGAAATCAAAGTATAGTTAACGTCTGATCCATGAAATACAAACTGAATGAAATTAAATCAGCCCATCAATCAATCATTTTATTTGTATGCCGCCTTTCTAAAGCTAAAACAATGCTCCACCGGCCCTACTTATACTCTCTGCTGGAGTGAGATTTCTTCTAAATCTTCCTATGCCAGAACTCAAGGATATGCTGTCATAGGGAATATGATGGCATAGTGTCACTGTTGCCACCAAGGTGGCTTATCTACCTTAGGCAAAAACCACCAGGAGAGTCAGAGTTGGCGGTGTGCTAGGGACAGGGCTGAAGTTAGACAAACTTCCATACAGTTACAAACTTTATTCGTTCTGGAGGTCAGTTCTTAACCTGAAACTATTCTTAACCTGAGGTACCACTTTAGCTAATGGGGCCTCCCGCTGCCACCACACTGCCAGCGCACGATTTCCACTCTCATTGGTTTTTGTAAATCCACATGCAGGAGCTGTTCTTCCGAAGCGAATGCCCTTTTCAATTCCTCAAATGCTTGCTCCGCCTCCGCCGTCCAAACAAATTTCTTCTTGCTGCTGAGATGGTCCGTGATGGGAGCCGTTAAGTGGGCAAAGTTCTTGATGAACTTACGGTAAAAGTTCCCAAACCCTAAGAATCTTTGCACATCCTTTTTCGTTTTCGGTGTCTTCCATTCCAGCACCGCCTGGACCTTGCCTGGATCCATGGCTAATCCCTTGTCCGACAAGCGGTACCCCAGGAATTCCACCTCCTTGGTGTGAAACTGACACTTCTCCAATTTCACCCACAGCTGGTTTGCTTGCAGTTGGCTCAACACTTCCCTGACATCCTTTACATGCTGCTCCTCATTCTCTGAATATATCAACACGTCATCTAGGAAGGCCACGCAATTCTTGTAGAGCAGAGGTCCCAGGACGTGGTTCATGAACGATTGAAAACATGCTGAGCCTCCTTGTAATCCGAAGGGCATAACTAAATATTCAAAAGCCCCCAAAGGGGTGAACATGGTGGTTTTCCATTCATCCCCTTTCCTTATCCGTATCAGGTTGTATGCCCCTCTCAGGTCCAGTTTAGTGAATATCTTTCCCTTCCTCACCCTGGTCAAAATGTCATCAATTCTGGGCATGGGGAAAGCCACTGGTTCTGACACTGCATTCAAGGCTCTAAAGTCCACTACAAGTCTGGGTTTATCCGTGTGTTTTTTGTCCACAAAAAACACTGGGCTGCCCCCCACCGCTCTGGACTCTCTGATGAAGCCTCTCTTCAGGTTTTTATCAATAAACTCCCTTAACTCCTGCATTTCCCTGTCTGACATGGCGTACAGCTTGCCCACTGGGAGCTGGGCTCCAGGGACCAGGTTGATTTGGCAGTCAAAGGCTCTATGCGGTGGTAGTTTATCTGCTTCCCTTTCGCTGAAGACCTTGCTCAGGTCAGCGTATTGTTTGGGCACCTTCCCTTTGTCCATTACTTCCGTCCCTGCTAGAAAGGCTTTTGCCCCTTCCGGCGCCTTTCCCTCTTTGCAGTGTTCCAGGCAATGTGCTGACCCAAAGGAGACCACTCTCTGATGCCAGCCCACTAGCGGATCATGCAACGCTAGCCAGCTCATTCCCAAAATAACGGGAGCCCCTCCCAGGGTGGCCACATTGAACGCTATCCTTTCAGTGTGCCTGGCCACCCTCATAACCATTGGGACGGTCTGTAGGCTAACTTCTCCTCCCAACAGCTCCCTCCCATCGATCGTGGTCACCTGCAGGGGGTTGCTTAAAGGGAGTATCTGTATCTGGTGTTCAGCTGCAAACTCCTTACTCATAAAATTACAGGAGCTGCCTGAATCCAATAGCGCCTTTGTCTTTAGTGGGTGTCCGTTTGCCAACTCTAGCAACACCTCTATCACTAGGGCTGGTCTTGGAGGTTCCGGCGTGGGCACTTTTACTGCTCCTTGGCCTGGCTGCTGTGCCCTGACAGTGGCAGCCAGGCGTTGGCTTTTACTTGCTCCTGGACTCCCTCCTCCTTCCCCCCAACAGCTCCCGCCATCCCTTGCCATTCCTTTCTTTGCGGGCAGACTCTGGCAAAGTGACCTGGCTGCTGGCAGAGATAACATTTCTTGGTGCTCTTCCCCTCCTTCTTCCGCCCTTCACTGGGATTTGAAACTGCGCGCACGCTGTTCCAATTTCCATCGGCTCTCCTGGCGGGAAAGTTGGCTCCGGAATCTCTGGAATGCGGAAATCCCTCCAACGCTCTCCTTTCCCTTCCCGCTTCTCCAAGGCTCTCGCCTCCTGGCGCGCTCCAATGGTCAGCGCTGATTTGGTCAGCTGGTCCATAGACTCCGCCCTGGGCGCCCGGGAAAGTTCGTCTTTCACCGCCGAAGAAAGCCCCTCTTCGAAAAGCATTTGAATGGGTTCCGCCGATAGGTCCCACCCCAATTTATGTATCAGCATGGTAAACTCAGTCCAGTACTCACGAACCGATCGGCTCCCCTGTTTACAAGCCATCAACTGTCTGCGCACCAGTCCCTGCTCAATCTCGCTGGAAAACATCAAATCCATGGCGCGAAAAAACTTCCTCGTGTCCTTCAGCATTTCACTATTCCCTGCCATCAGGGGTCTAACCCAGTCTCTCGCCCCCCCTTCGAGATGGCCAACCACAAACGCCACTCGCGATGCCTCGTCGGGAAAGTCGTCAAACTGCAGATTGAGAGCATACTGCATCTCTGTCCTAAAGGCTTGATAGTTCCTGGGGTCCCCCCCAAACTTCTGCACCAATCCTGGCATCTTTCTTGCTAGTGGGGCGCCTTTTGCCTTTTCTGCATCCTGCGCCCTCCTTTCCTCTAGCCTCGCCGTTTGCAGCGCTAGCTGGACCTCCAACACCCGGTACCTTTCTTCCAGGCTTGGACCCTCTCCAGCTCCTCCGGCTCCCCCGGTTCCGGCTGGGTTGCTCATGATGCCTCTCTGCACAAGCTGCTTTCAGGGACTGTCCGATTGCTGTGATGGGATGATGAGCTGCTTGTGCATAAAGTCCTAGTCCCTCAGAGTTTGGCTAAGTCCACAAACCTCTGTCTGTGACGGAGCTCCTTAAGCATGGCTCCATCAGTCGCTCGTAGAATCGGACAGTGGGCGTTTACGGAACTTCTTCCAGCATAAAAGTTCCTTAACGGAAACGCGTCTTCTGGACTCTCGGCGTGACAGTTTCCGGCGAGGAGTGGGTGTCCCTATGGGAGGTCCTGAAACCTCCCCGCTATTTTCGCTGGAAGTGTCTCTGAGCCCTCCCTCCGACTCACTTTCCCTTGGAGCTCTTCCTCTCCCCCTGCTGGTCCCCTCCTCAGCGGATAAGTCTCTCTCAGCCTCTGTGAGCCCTTTCACCTCCTGTGTCTCCGATGGCAGTTCCCTGACAATGGGCTTCCTGGGTGATCGGTTTACAGACTGCCTCACAAACTATTTAAACATGGTGCAGATATGATTCACAGATATGGCCCTACTTTTCATCAGAGTGAAACAGCTGATTTGGGGATTTGGGGTGTCATGAATGGATAGCAAGCTGCTAAATTATTTAATTTATTATTGTATTTTACTTCCAAGAAGGGGAAGAGGTACTTGTAGGATTTTCTACCTCAGGTGCCAAAACAACTTGACTGGCCTTGGCTACTATGTGCATTGACATGGGTGGTTGGGTGGAGAATCATCATTTGCTGCTCCGCCAAAGCCAGCGAAATATCTTTGGCTGGCCCTGGTACGGCCAGCAGTCTGCTGAATGGCACATTAAATCAGGACTCTGGAATTTCCAATAGAGTCCAGAAGCTATTGGCTAGACTCCCAACAATGATGGAGTTATGAGCTGCCATGCAATTACGCATTATGTTAAGATGTTTGCCAGCGTCGCTTTGGCTAGCTTTTGGTGAATGGGTTGCAGTAAAATACACTTGACGTTTTCATTCTATTTTAATATTTTACTTTATTGTTACATTTAATGTCCTGCCTTTTCCACAAATGGAACTCAAAGCAAAATGCACAGGGTACCTTGACAGCCTCCAACCAGTCATGGTCCCTGCTTAGCTTCAGCAAGGTTCCCACATCGTGTATCTTTAAATAATACCCTTTGATTATACAACAAATCATTGTACTAAGCCCTTAGAATAGGGCAGGATGTATTCCATATAAATAAGCAAACCGCTAAAACAATCCTGGGCAGGCATGATTGTGTAATATGTCCTAAGAGGCTAGGTATGCAAATAGTGAGCACAAGAAAACCCAGCTTTGCTTAGTTCAGGAAGGAGAAAGTATTATAAGGAGGAATTTTCATTTGACAGATAATAAGATAATTCCCTACCCCTATGCCAAAGCCTGACTAAACCTTTGTGCTGTGCCCAGCGAGAGAGCACGTTTGGAATGCAATATTCATGTACCTTGAAAGGCCTGCAGGAGATTGATTGCACCTTATTTCCAATCTGCACTGAGATGCTAGGGTTGGATTACCCTTTCAGCTCAACAGCTTTATACAGGTGAGCATGACTTAGCTGGGATCAGGATGTGTAATGCAATCAATAAGGAGGAGAGTAGTACCCCCAGAAGGCCTGGAGAAAAGTAGAAAGCCCTTGTTAGGGAAGCGGAAAACTGGAGGGGTTTGCAGAGCTTTCCTCCAGGTTTCTTTCAGATATTAAAGAAATGCACAGTTCATTAACATCCAAGGAACTCTGTTCTATGCTTGAGCCATGAAGCAGGAGTAGATAAACATTCATTTTCCTCTGAATTGTGAAGGGCTATGTTTTGTACCTGTTAGGGAAAGAACTTCCTGCACTTTTCCAAAACCAATCTATCTTGCAGAACTAACAGTAAGAATTTCTGGACAGTGAACACTGATGCGCTAAAGTGCTGTTTACCGGGTGTTATCATAAATCTGAGGATCTGCAATGAATCTGGATAATCTGAAGCTACAGATGATTCATGGTACAATGAAAGTTTGAATACTGGTTATACACATGTATTTTAGAAAGTGGGAAACGTTTTGAGAAGTTCCAGGTACAAAACCACATATATGATTCCGGAGTATACAGTGCAACACTTTGCATGGTCCCCCCTAAATAAAGACAGACTTGACTCAAATTTTAGTTTTGGTTTTTGGCAGAATTTAGGCCACAACTTTATTGATTACAGAAGGTGAGTGGTTGCATAGGCTCTGGTTCGACTAGCTCCCTGCACCCTTGCAGGCAGCGCTGACCCTGGGCACTAGCATAGGTCAGCCAAGGGTGAACACCTAGGTAGGCGAAAAGCTGGGAACAGACTATGTTCACCACCCAGATGCCCCCTGGACTCAGGCACAGGCACAACCCCCTTTTGGGGGTTGACCAAACCAGTTGAATCCCTGGATTCCTTTAACAGAATACCCTTCACATAGGGATGGCGAGACCATTCTCCCATCCCTGTCACCTGAACCAGTGCCTATCCACAACCTTACAAGTTGTGACTATTTGCTACGCGGCAGGCGAAACCCAAATGGCAACAGCCAATCAGTCAAGTGGGGAAATTTCTGCCGTGTCCCTGTCCCAACGACAGACGACGGCATAGCGAGGTCAATCGCAAAATGCACTAAAAGTAGGGAGAGGTGGGCGAGTGTTCCGAATGCACAGGCTGAAAAAGGAAGCTCTGGGTCACGTGCATGGGTATATATAGGTCCCTCGATCCATTTGGACTGCACCCCATTGGCCAGATTGAACCCAACAACGAGGGACCTACCATTAGGGTGTTGTGGCTGTCCAATCTCACCCCACCCACAACACAGGAGGTCGGTTTCCAGGTCTCACCGCAACACGTGCCCTCTTTTTGGGAGGACACGATTTCTTATAATTCATGACAAACTCAAAGTGCACTAGTTTACAAGTGCGCTAGAAAGCAGGGTGTGCTTTTTTTAAGGTAACCTTTTTATTTTAAAAAAGGTAAACAGCCTAGTATCCCCCTCTTTATCTGTCCCAAGAATTCTCATCCCAATTACTCAGACTGCTTTTCAAATCTGGGAGTTTGAGGCACAATGAGGAGATTCTGTGGGGACAGCAGCTGGCACGGAATATCTCTGAAAAGTTAGTGTTGGTGTACAGATGCTGCAGGCACACTTCACTGGCCCATGGCCAATAATTACTTTGGTCTGTTGCTAGGGAGCACAGCTAATTGTTCTTTTCTTTACAAACAGATAATAAGATTGAATATACTCTGTTTCCCTTGACCTTTGAAGACTTTTAGATGCAGGTGTCTGCAGCACATTTAAAGCATTTTAAAATTATTTCATCAGCTTGCGATGAAAAGCGATTTATTTGATTTTTTCTTCTTCTTGTATATTGGTATAAGTTTTGGAGGCCAGAGTCTGTGGGTGCAAAACTCCCATAAATCCTAGAATTAGCAAAAGTTAAAATTAACTAAGGTTTGATTTAACTGAACCCAACACGGTTTCATTCGTGCTAATGAGACAGGCCAGCTTGGCAGAGCTAGTTGGATATGGGTGACTGGGAGAACAAAGCTAATGGTGGCCAGTCATTAACCCACCAAGGAAGCCATCAATAAGTCAAAGAGGCAGCAGACAAGGAGTAAGGAGCCCTTTCTCCAGCTGTGTTGCTGGACAGAGAGCAAAGAGGTTTAGGATTTCAGGATGGATTATGTAGAGCAGGCAAACAGGAAAAAATGTGCCAGCTTTGCAAGTGGTTTGGCCAGCAAGAAGAAGAGACTCAGAGAGCTCCGTTGCTTTCTCTATTTGCAGATCTCCAAGCCTGCTGCACCTATGAGAGAAGCAAAGCACCCTCTTGGGATGTAATGCTGTGCACCCCTCCTTGTAGGCTCAAGTTTTATATATGTATAAATAAGCCACATATCATAAAGACACCTCTGTCTCTGCTGTGCTTCATCATCCCCAAAGGGAACACAGTACGTGCACCTGGAAGCTCACTTGTGGAGACTGGGATGGAGTGGACAGAGCTATAGGTTGAACAAGATGGTTTGAGCATATTACACCGATCCTGGTCCGACTGCACTGGCTACCAATTAAGTTTCTGGGTCCAATTCAAAGTGCTGTTTTTGACCTATAAAGCCTTAAACGGCTCAGGACCACAATAACTCAAAGACCACCTCTTTCCATATGAACCTAATCGGACCCTGAGATCATCTTCTGAGGCCCTCCTTCGTGTGCCTCCTCCTCGAGAGGTTTGGAGGGTGGCAACATGAGAACGGGCCTTCTCTGCAGTGGCTCCCCATCTGTGGAATGCTCTCCCCAAGGAAGTTTGGCTGGGCCTTCATTATACACCTTTAGGCGCCAGGCAAAAATGTTCCTTTTTAAACCAGGCCTTTAGTTGACCTGATTTATATCCTATGCCCTTTTTAAAAAAATGGGGGGGGGCTATTGGGTTGTTGTTTTTATTTTTATTATGTATTTTGTGGTTTAATATCTTGATTTTATTTTGTGAACTGCCCTGAGATCCCCGGGTATAGGGCGGTATCTAAATTCAATAAATAATAATACAGTAATAATGATGATTGTGTCACTAGGAGGCACTGTCATTTGTTGTTGCAAGTTGGAATGGAGGTTCATATTCCTTTGTGTTTCTATATATTTTAAATATAATCTTGCCTATTCTTTATACCTCCCTGACATGTTCTGGGCACTAAGACCAAAATATGAAAGATACAAAATAGAACAAATCAGAAATTTATGCTCATTACACACTCCTGGTCCAATTATATTTTATCTAATTCCTATGTATGCTGGTTATGTTGATATGTAGATTCTATTTCCAAGATAAATGCTTTATAATTCTGCCTTAGTCTTGAAGCAAGCATTAACATATTGGGTATCCTATTACTACATGCAATTTAAAGCCAGAAATAGATATCTATTGCACATGACATTATTTATCCAGTTACCTTCCCATACCAAAAGGCAAAAAATAATCTCTCTATATATATTGGTAATGTTCATTGCATCTGCTTAATAAATAAATGACATGAATTCTGACATGCTAGAAACATTCTGATCTGCAGCAAAAGACATCTGCCCAACCAAGTGGATTCTAAGATGTCAATACAGTACACAGTGTCAATCACCATTCTCTTTCTTCTCCCGAGCCACTGACTTTGGTAATCTTTTGTAATATGGTGCCCTGCAGTAGGTCAAAATCTAGCGCCCCCAAATGGATCTTGTCAATTATGGCTCTTCTGTGTCCCCTTGGCTTTGCACCCTGTGCTGGGGAAACGCCCGCACCACCCTAAATCTCATGCTGTACAATCTCATAAATTCCAGAGCATTCTGAGACACTTGACTTAGCAAATCGTAACCTCACAGAAATAATAGAAACAATCATGCTAGCATAGCAACGATCTTGCACTATGGAAAAGCTTGCACCAGTCAAGAAACTAGGCAAGCAAAGTTATTGTTTCTCTAGAACAAGAGCAGAACAGGAAGCTTCACCCAGATACAACTAGGTCTTGTGCCACCTAGTGACTAAACTATGGAATGACATTATCCACACACTAGACCACCAGCATAGGTTCTAGGTAAATGTGGTGTTCCCCAGGCAGCTTCATCACTTAGCATGGACTAAGACTGACTAGTGTGTCTATTTCATTTGCTCATCCTCGAGTTCAAGTTCCAGTCAACCCAAGTGTACCAAAATACCTGAAATGCACTAGGGGGAAAAAATTACAACCCATCTAGAGAAGAGTGACAAACGACCAAATAAAAAAACTTTTGATTACACTGTGTAGGAAGCGACTCCACTAAATGGTTTTCAAATACTTGCTTTAAATATTCCATTCATTAAAAAAGAAAAGGAACCAAAGTGTCAATCTAAGATTTAAACAGATACATCCTCAGAAATTAAAGTATCCCATGATATGATTCCAGAAAGAAAAGCCTTTAAATAAAACCTGAGCCCTTAGGAACACAAGCTACTTGCTCTGCTTTGAGATTGTGCGTGATCTGCGAAATGCTATTCCAGTAGGTTTACATTACCCTAGTGTTCTAAATCAACATGCATTGTAAGCAGCTGAGCTACATAATTATGCAAAAGAAGGTCAACTAAATTTACATACTTAATTACATAACTGGAATCCATTTTAATGCTGCTCCTGCTACCAGTAACAGCAAGAACTATCTTCTGCTTTTTTGCTGTGACAGAGGAGCAAGATTTCTCACACCAGCCTAGATACTGTTCTTCTCTAAAGACAGTGCTGTATTACCACCCAGAAGATTTTGCTATATTGAATACCCAGAAATCCCTTACTGAAAATAAAACTTAAAAGAGAAGTTGCAAATTCTAGATCTTTCCAGAGACTTGGCATTTCTACACTACTAAACTAAAGTGAAAGATAAGCAGATAATCCAAATGAACAGTGCTAATTTCATATTTAAGCCCTCTAATAGAGAAGAGATGGCAGTATCTCCAACCTGTCAACGATATTTTATTTTGTAACAGGTTTTGCTCCACCAAGCTGCTCGAAAAGCAAGCTTGTGATTCTGTCTACACACTTCCAAACGCCCACCCGTCATTCACACTTTGTTTCACCAATGTCCTTTTGCATAAGTTTTAAAAGTACAGATATCCTCCAAAAAGTAACTTATACATGGCACATTTAGAAAGCTCCCACGTTACGATAGCAGCAAGCGAAAAACATGCTCTCCTTTAGCATGTCATTCAAGTGTTTAAAAATCTCTCACCAGTTTTCCTACATGGAGGACACTGGACAAGGTGTGAGAGGTATAAGCTGACACAACACTGAGAGCCCAGCTTCTGGAGTCACCAGTGTAGCGCCTATTTGCACAAGGGTGACAACAAAGATCCTGAGGTCCCCGTCACTGCTGCCTTCATCATGATGTGGCAAGCAGCGCTACTGCCCTCCTTCCCTTGAAATAAGAGCTGAAGGAGCACTATGTACTTTCCAAGGCTCAGAGTGGCACCTGAGCAACTGAAAAGAAAGTAGAACAACCAAGAAGATGAGATGGAAAGCGGGGGGGGGGGAGGAAAGGGGAGTGATCTGGATGGCTAAGGTGACACAGGAATCAAGAAAGAGAGAGAATGGAGTGCCCACTGAGAGAAAAGAGTGTGTGCACGCACAAACACACCCGTAAAAATCAATCCTGTTAAATTTGCATTTTTCCCTCCACCATCAAATCACAGATCTGTCTCAACTGGCTGAACCACAATCATGGATTTTGTGCTTTCCAGTGCTGCTATGGTGCAAAAACTATGCATCCTCATAATGTTTTACAAAGGATCCCCTCAAAATCATTACCAAATCATAGGTCTTCTCTGTGACCACAGATGTGTTCTGTGACTTGTTGGTTGTTTTGTTGTCATCCTATATAAAAACAATGAATAGCTGGGAGGACCTGTGCCATAGATTAATGTTTTTGTGCTATTAGCAAGCACCAGATCTGAATTATTATTATTATGCAAACTTGAATTTGTAACATTATGAAAATTCAAGAGGATTTGTTTTAATTCCACTGGATCTACCTTTTACCAAGACCCAACAGAAAAGCAAAGTGTGTGAATGGCTATATGTCTGTGCACAACCTATTGTTTGACTGGGTGGGAGTGACGAAGGAAGAGGGTGAAAAACAACCAGAAAGGTGATGCCCATGGGACTCTTCAGAATTCCAAATGGGCCCAGAGGCTCAAAATGGCTGACAGCTTCTACTCTGCCTTAGCAACCCTTCTTCTATTAAACAGTACATTGCTTCTTTCATATGCTGCACTCACTTAACTGCTACTTTGCTGTAAAGGTTCTAAGGAATTAGTGCATTAATTCACTTAAGCGCCTCTTTATTCCCCATATTTTAAAAAATCATATCTGAAGAGGTAAAATATAATTTGAAAGTATGGAGAGAATGAAAATATAAGTGCAATATTTATCTATTGAATAGAGAGCCTTTGAAAGCATAGTGAGAAAGCCTTGCAAGTATATTCTTATCAATAATATTTGCTGTCAATTAGTTATTTTATGAAAGAAATATTATCTTTATTATCTGCTGTTTATGAACGCATTTGCTGTGTGAGTCAACCAGATTGTGACCTCCTTCCAAAGCATTGCAATTATTCATCACAAATGTGCGTCAATGGAAACGTTTATACACATGCACATTGTGTGTGTGTGTGTGAGAGAGAGAGATATATAGGAAACATTTATATGTTAAAATGTATTTCTATATCTACAGTATCTGTATGCATAACTGCAAAATAAAAGAATCACGCCAGGAGGAGAAGGTTATCTGGGTAAATCAGGTTTTGCAGGCTAGCATAAAAGAACAGACTGTTATATAAACAGTTTTCGGGGAAACTATTGATATAATAGTTAAAGTTTAGAGAAAAGTCGAGTAAGAGGCGACATGACAGAAGTTTACAAAATTACGCACGCATGGAGAAAGTGGCTAGAGAAACATTTCCCCCCCTCTCTCATAACACCAGAACTCATGGCTATCCAGTGAAGCCAAATGCTCGAAGATTCAGGATAGATAAGAAGATTCAGGATAGATAAGAAGATTCAGGATAGATAAGAAGATTCAGGGTGGATAAACAGAAGGACTTATTTATGCAGTGCGTGCTTGAACAACGGAACTCACTCCCACTGGAGGAAGTGATGGCCACAAACTTAGATAGCTTAAAAAAAGCATTAGACCAAATTCCTGGAGAATTAAGGCTCTCAGTGGCTACTAGCTATGATGGTTATGCTCTGCCTTCACAGTCGGAGGTAGTATGCTTCTGAATACTAGTTGCTGGAAACTACAGGAGAGGGAAAGGGCTCTTGTGCTTGGGTCCTACTTACAGGTTACCCACAGGAATCTGGCTGGCTGCTGTGAGAACAGGATGCTAGACTAGAATTATCAAAGCAGATGTGGTGGTAGTATGGAGAATCCCACTTGGCTGAAACCAAGAGACATTCTTAAGGGTCATCCAGACATCTACATTTTCCCGGTCCTTCATGGCTGTCCCTCCAGCTATGAAGAAAAAATCCAAAAGGACAGAAAGACCCCAAATGTGAACATCGGTCTGGTACACATATATTCATGCATATTCAAGAAGAGTCCTTCTGGATCAAAAGGCCCCTCTAGAGCTAGATTGGGCAGCAATATCTCCTTTCTCCTTTTAACTACAAAATGCCGTTTTATAACTATTATGCAATTATTAAAATTGTAAAATATTGTTAATGTCACTGGTAGCGTGTACAGCATTTTTCAGCATGCGCTGAAATCTGTTGATAGGCTCGACATCTCATTTATCCTTACAATATATTTCCTGCTAGGAGATGAATTAAGGCAAGGCACAGAGTTCAATCAAGTTCTATGTGCTGAGACTTGGGTTTCTACGTTAAAAGCCAATGCGTGTTCATCACAACCCACTTTGGTTTAGCGTTTCAATCTTATTTATTAATTCAAAACGTTTTTATTTGAAAACCATGAAAGCTCTTCAGAAACCCTCTGTAAATGAAGACCATCCTGAGACTTCTGCTGCATAACCCTCTTCCCTCTTTCCTGACAGTTCTTGTAATTAAACTTCAAACACAATCTTGAGGCACTGGGTATATTAGTCTCTGCTGGCACTTTTAGTCTTGTTATTGCTATCTGCTATCTACCTTTTGGAAGCTTAATTTTGGCTTGCAAGTTGGATGGAACGCATTGTCCACTGCCCTATGGCAGGTGCAAACATTGTCTGACTGTGTCAGGTACCTAGCTGTAAGGCACTGATGGTCTCAAATAAGGGATTCTGGAAGTAGCACAGGGTGACTGAGCTCTGTGGTAGTTTGTAAGAGAACAGCAGTGTTGGCCTGCTCTCTGCTAACTTCAGCACCACCACTATGGAAAGCCAGGATGTGGCTTCCAATTGGAGATTCCAATTCAGCAGAAATTAAGTAACAAAAAATGTGAATAGGATTACACTTGGAATCATATTTATTCCTTTATTGAAATCCTGATTTCTAGGGTGTGTGGTTTTTTAAAAAGTGCATATAGTAGTGCTTTATCTGCACTATATGCTATAATGTTTGTTTCAGCTAATTCTCTGTAGCTGTTTTATGAGTTAATGAACATCACTGATTTATTGCAGACTCTATTTCTCTGTCTAGTCACATTTTCCAACAGGATTTCATAAACCATGGGTAATGATGGCTAACCCTAGTTTACTGTAATATATCTTCCATACATTTCCAAAGGACTGAGGCACGTCTTTCCCCAACGTGTGCTTAATTGAGTTCTATGACTCCACTGCCTGCAATGAAGACAGTAAAAATGTTTTGAAAGCCATTTGACAAATTCATGGGGGATCTGTGGATAACTGCTGAATATAGTGTTCCTGTTCAATGGAAATGCAGATCAGGGAATGGCACTTCAGTCTGTTTTGGATGGGGTTGCAATTCCTTTGAAGAATCGGGTGTTCAACTGGAAGTGCTTATTGACCCAGCTTTCCTGCTGGATGTTCAGCAACTCACTGTGGCAAGGAGTCCTTAAAGAAGAATTGATTCATTGAGAAGGCAGATCTGGCTGTGGTGACACATATACTTCAGTCACCTTCTCACTGAAACATTGAAACATGCTTTATATGGGTCTGCCTTTGAAAAGTGTTGCAAAACTTTTTTTAGCTACCACTGAATGTTGCTAGCATTTAATTTTCTGCAGAACATCTTGTGTATTATAGCAAAAAGGCAGGATATAAATAGTTTAAAAACTGATCTTTACATTTTCAGAACCAGTATCTGGTTAGCAGATATTGGCGCAGACAACAATAAATTATTTTTTCTGCTTATTCTCTGCTTATAAACTTCTCAAAGACTTCTGTTTGGACATTGCTGAAAACAGAATGCTGCCCTTTGGATCCAAGGAAACGATGCCATTCTTATGCATATAAAAGATTGTGCTTTACCTATAGGTGGTCTTCAAGTTCCTTCCATTTCTATTATTTTAGCCTTTGAACTTAAGAGATATTTAGATGTTTTGGTTGCTAGCAGACTGGCATCCTCAAGAAAACCTTCAGCTTACAGCATTTGAAGCAAGTTTCCAGTGGCTATTTGTGCCTTTATGTTATACTGAAAATCCCAGTTTGTAACACTGTAACTTAATTTCTACTTACTACCTTTTATGAATAATAGGAAAGTCTTTCTCTCAGTACAGAGATTATGAACAATTACATAATTATCCAAGAACAGACACAAAATACAATTACCATGCAACCAAAACAAAGCCAATTATGGAAGAAAGCTATTCAAGTCCTGCCAATGCTTTTCAAAATGTGGATTCCACCCCCCCCCAAAGGGAAAGCATGGAAAATCATAAATTCAGCACCCCACCAATAAATTCCACCAATATGATAACATTCCAGTACCCAATTATTTGAAGGAAAGTGAGAAGGGTAATTTGTGCCCTCTACTCTTGTGGAAGAGATTGACATTATACTATTTGGGATGAAACAGTGAGCCTTGGTCATTACACAAAAACTAACCACTAGATGAAAAGGGACACGGGTGGCGCTGTGGGTTAAACCACAGAGCCTAGGGCTTGCTGATCGGAAGGTCAGCGGTTCGAATCCCTGAGACGGGGTGAGCTCCCGTTGCTCAGTCCCTGCTCCTGCCAACCTAGCAGTTCGAAAGAACATCAAAGTGCAAGTAGATAAATAGGTACCGCTCCGGCAGGAAGGTAAACGGCATTTCCGTGCACTGCTCTGGTTCACCAGAAGCAGCTTAGTCATGCTGGCCACAGGACCCGGAAGCTGTACGCCGGCTCCCTTGGCCAATAAAGCTGCAACCCCAGAGTCAGCCACGACTGGACCTAATGGTTAGGGGGCCCCTTTACTTTTACTAACCACTAGATGAGCTATATATGAGTGATTTAAAGCCACATTCATCTGCCATTCACAACACTGTATTACAGTGTTACAAAGGGGAAGAACCAATTCAGGAAACTCCAAAATTATTACTGCTTTTCAGTGCTATTTTTCTTTTTTAAAAAGGTGCCAGAACTCACCATGAACACCTCCCTTGTTCTCTTAGAATGCCAATGGTGCCCACCTCAGAGGTGCCAGAACTGAGTTCTTGTGAGTTCTGGCTGGGGGGAAAACAACCCTGCTGCTTTTAATTATTCCAATATCATTCTAAGTTTAAAAAGCCTCTTTAGCCACCATGGCAAACCTGAGTGGCAGACAGCACAGGCACCTCACCCAGAATGCCTGGTTCTAAGAAGGATCTCCTCAGTGAGGCAAGGCAAGGAGGAGAAGGTGGAAGAGAAGACACTCTCTCTGCTATTGCCATTGCTAATTTAGTGGGGGTGTGGGAACAGGAAGAGGGAGGGGAGAGGAAGAGGAAGAGGAGGTGGTGCTGCCACTGCAAGGAAAAGAATGGGAGTGGCAGCAGTGGGGAGATGAAAGGGGAGCAGCGGCAGAGTTGCAGGCCGGCTCAAATGATGCAATTTCTAGTGCTGGGCCTGCACAGTAATGTTAAGGGAAGTCACGTGAAATAGCAATTTACCATCAAACGGAAGCCGCTTGACTGTACTCAAAAAAGGCCTTTGTGCAACATAAAGGGCCAGGTATGTAATCAAAATAAAACATAATTTGCTAAGGGAACGACAGCACAATCAGCAACATTGTGTCACCCTCTTAAGCTACTGCTTCGCCAGATGAGCAACAGCTAACTAAAAGGACTGGACCTTGTCATATTATATTATGTTATTGTGAAGCAGCTCAAACAGTGGGTGCTGTGCGGTAATTATATTTTTAAGAGACACCCCTCCTGTAGGCTTACAATTTAAGATGGGCAAGATACTAAGAAAAGCAGAAGAGACACAGAAGGAAAAGGAGAAGATAAGAAATATCAGAGGCCTTGGGAGAAGGAATATTCCTTTAGATTGTTCTTTACATATGTGGCAGTAGACAAAAAGCTGCAGAAGTCCCTGCATTAAACGGGGAAAGGGGACGTGAGAAAGAAAGGATGGATGCATGAAACAGGATAACTAACCCAGAATTTGATCAATGGAACATTATCAGCATAGCTAAGACAACTAAGCTGTCAACCATGGTTTTCTGGCTAACAGCTTCTGGAACACCTATGGAAACTATGGTTAAGAGCTTTGGAACAAACCAGGGTAATAATCCATCATATGAAGTTGGCTTCGTAGTTCTGAAGCTGTGAATGAGAAATCAGAGTTGATAAAAAGAATTCCTGATGTGTTTGCTCTCTGGTGTAAAGGGAAGAGTGAAATAAATGCTTGCATGGCTGAAAGGCTTAAGCCAAGATATGACTGTCCAAATTCCCTCACAATGCAGGAAGGAGTTGAAGATTTACAGCACAATCCAAACCCGTAATCCACCAGGATTAACAAATTTGGAATATTATTGTCAGTATTATTATTATATTTATATCCCACCTTTCTCCCAGACCAAGACTCAAGGCAGCTTACAGATAAAATTGTTGTTTAGTTGTTTAGCCATGTCCGACTCTTTGTGACCCCATGGACCAGAGCACGCCAGGCACTCCTGTCTTCCACTGCCTCCTGCAGTTTGGTCAAACTCATGTTAGTAGCTTCGAGAACACTGTCCAACCATCTTGTCCTCTGTCGTCCCCTTTTCCTTGTGCCCTCAATCTTTCCCAACAGCAGGGTCTTTTCCAGAGAGTCTTCTCTTCTCATGAGGTGGCCAAAGTATTGGAGCCTCAGCTTCACAATCTGTCCTTCCAGTGAGCACTCAGGGCTGATTTCCTTAAGAATGGATACGTTTGATCTTCTTGCAGTCCATGGGACTCTCAAGTGTCTCCTCCAGCACCATAATTTAAAAGCACCAATTCTTCGGCAATCAGCCTTCTTTATGGTCCAGCTCTCACTTCCATACATCACTACTGGGAAAACCATAGCTTTAACTATACGGACCTTTGTCAGCAAGGTGATGTCTCTGCTTTTTAAGATGCTGTCTTAGGTTTGTTATCACTTTTCTCCCAAGAAGCAGGCGTCTTTTAATTTTGTGACTGCTGTCACCATCTGCAGTGATCATGGAGCCCAAGAAAGTAAACTCTCTCACTGCCTCCATTTCTTCCCCTTCTATTTTCCAGGAGGTGATGGGACCAGTGGCCATGATCTTAGTGTTTTTGATGTTGAGCTTCAGACCATATTTTGCACTCTCCTCTTTCACCCTCATTAAGAGGTTCTTTAATTCCTCCTCGCTTTCTACTCCTTCATGGATCACTGCCTTGTCATAGTGAAGGGGCTTGAATAATTCAGAGAAGCTATGAGCTATGCCGTGCAGGGCCACCCAAGATGGACAAGTCATAGTGGAGAGTTTTGACTAAATGTGATCCACCTGGAGCAGGAACCAGCAAGCCACTCCAGTACCCCTGCCAAGAAAACTCCATGGACAAAAACAACAGATAAAATAGAAACAGCTAAAAACATACATTTATTGTTTTGGGGGGGTTTCCCCAGATGTTCACCACTCCTCTTATTTATTTTATTTAAATATCTTTACCCCACATTTTCATATGAAGTGCTTGGCATACATACAGAATGAAATGCCAACTTTTCCAAGCACCCTGGTTGAAAATAAAGGGCAGAGAGAAGAACCTGATCAGACCCTTCCAGTGGGTGCTGCCTGTCCCTTCAGTAGGGTGGGAGTGATGGTGGCTGATGGAGGACACGGTAAGGAGGGGGAGAAAAGAAGGGGTGCAAGTAGGTGAAGGGGTACAGGGGCAGTGGGATGGAGAGCTGCCACAGGGTTCTAGTTGGCAGCCTAGGGGTAAGCTGGGGGCAGCACCAGCAACAGGGCAGTGCTGCTGGGGGTGAGAAGGTCCACAGCCCCTGGAAGGACCTACCAGAGGGGGCACCATGCCACTGCTGCACAGGGTGGGCAGCTGGTCCCAGGGCATGAACAAATAACCATGAAAGGCTGAGTCTGGAGACCGTGGAGGGCTGGCCACCACAGGGTGGGTCCACCAGGTCCAGTTGACAACTCTTGTAAGGGGAAGGCAAGGAGGCATCTGGGCTGGGAAAGGAGTTGATCCTGCTGTCCTGGGAAACCCAGGGGCAGGGCGAAGATTTGAGGTTTGTGCTCCAGGCTTCAGAGTCTCTAGTGGAGGTCTGCAGCAGGTTGTCCATCATAAAGAAGCTTCCCAGGTTTTGCTTGCCGGTCTTTTTCTGGGGGAGGTCTAGAGGTGCTGGAATACATAAGGGGTCATGTCCTGCTTGAAGGCCTCTTTGCCCTGGAGGAAGATGGGCATGTTCTGCAGCTTGAGGGAGCTGGTGGGTGCCAGCTGTACATCTTTCTTCTTCTGTTTCCTCAATAGGGTGGATGGGCCTTGCTTTGCTCAGGGAGCCTCCTGGTCCACTTGCCCAGGGTTGCTGCTGGAAGGAGTGGCAGCATCTGGTGAGGCGTTTGAGATTGGCGGCTTGGGTCCATGTTTAGGAGCAGCATTTGATGGAGGCGAGCTCACTGGCAAGGTCACTGAGGATCCCAAGAATCCAGGTGTCCAGCGATAGGCTGAGCAGGGGCAATGCTTGTGTTGCTCCCTTATCCTGGATCAGCCAGGAATATACTGGCATAAGTTCCTGAACCTGGCTAAACTGGGGCTCAGGTGAGAGAACTGAAGATGGACGCCCTTATATTGGCATGAATAGGAACATGGCAGAGGTGGGATGGTGCAAGAAAAATGCTTACTCCTATTCCAAACCTGTTTCAGTTCAGTCACATGACTGGAAACCTGGCAGAACTTACACTGGTCAAAAGAGTGGTGCAAGTCAAACTCTGTTTTAAAGCTTTACTGATGTTGGGAAGGATTGAGGGCACAAGGAGAAGGGGACGACAGAGGACGTGATGGTTGGATAGTGTTCTCGAAGCTACCAGCATGAGTTTGACTAAACTGCGGGAGGCAGTGGAAGACAGGAGTGCCTGGCGTGCTCTGGTCCATGGGGTCACGAAGAGTCGGACACGACTAAACGACTAAACAACAACAACAACAATCCCTCTGCCTTACTCAGTCCTATTCAGGCAGCTTTAGCCCTTCTTGCAAACAGAGTTTGGAACAGGGGTGACTTATGCCAGCTAATTTAAGACTGCTCAGTTCCACCAGTTTCCTATACTTTGGCTTGCTTTGTTCTTAAAATTAGGTTCTGTTAGGTGGTACAGGTTGCACCAAAGGTTACTGGGACAAAGAAGCAAGTAATAGTTGTCTCCCTTTATATATATATATATATATATATATATATATATATATATATATATATAAAAAATCCAGCAGTTACCCTGTCTCCAACCGGGTTCAAAAACTTCCTTGGGCCAGTATGCATAAATGCATTCTCAAAGTTAGGGTTCAAAAAACAACTTGCAATTATTAAGAATAAAAAACCCACTTTTTTAAAATTAGGCAAACAGAAGGCTGGTATTTACAATGAGATATTTTCAGCTCAGAGATTATGGTTGGGAGGATGAGCAGACTTAATTTACATGCAGCTCAGGTTCTGAGTTTTCATGAAAGGATTAAACACTTCTGGCAATTTACTTTTCCTGCTGACCACAGAAATAGGTTTTTGTTCTGAATAAATTTAATAATAATAATAGAAGGCTAAGCTGTGTTTTGTTTTGTTTTTAAGTTTCTGAGGACTTGTACTTACCTTTCGAGTCATGTATACCTTACAGGTTTTATCGGGGAAGAAGTTACTATTTGTAATTCTCTGGTAGCAAAAACATACACAAGTCTTAAAATCCTGTTTTCAAAAAGACCACCCAGAATACTTCAGAGTTCCATTCAATAAAAAATATTGTTTGTGCCCTCCCCCCTCCCCAGAGTCCCTTCAATCCACCACATAATTATGATCTAGTTCCATTGATTTAAATCAGACTAACAGTGCAAACCTGTACATTTTTACTCAGACGTCACCTCAGTAAGACTTTCTCTGAGATAAGTGTGTACTGTATAGGATTTCCATCTTAACCACTTGCAACATGTGTGCATGACCGAAAACAGGATATTAATGTCAAATTAATTTTCTAATATTTGAAGTCAAAAGAATCACAGCAGGGGTAGGTTTGCCTTCTTTACCTTAAAAATATTGGAAGAAAACCCCTCTTTTGTTATATATGCATCCCTTCAAGCACAAACGATTTTCATAAATATTCGCCTCCAGTTACCTTCTGCACTGTAAGCACTATGTAAGCATGAGAAAACAAATGATTTCCCAGGAAACCACTATTTTAAAAATGGTGTCATATGTTGCTGAGTATTTATTCCAAACACTAGCTCATTTTCCTCCTCTTTTACATTCATGAATTCGCTGCACCAAAATTGAAAGCTTACATAGAAAACCATTCTCAGATTCCCACCCATTTCCTTTAACTCCTGGTGGCAAATTCTCTTTCTCATATGCCAAATGCCAGAGAGCTTGGCACAGCTTTTGAGTTTTCTTTTTCATTGTTGCAGATTCATTCCTGCAAATGTTGTTTGCTTGATGAGTTAGAATGTGCATGTAATGCATCTAAAGTTTTATTATAAAATAGATTAATTTAGGCTTGGCTCATGTCAACAGGCACATGCTAAGACATCATTATCATTATCATTATCAATAATAATAATAATTTATTTATACCCTGCCCATCTGACTGGGTTTCCCCAGCCACTCTAGGCGGCTTCCAACAAAATATTAAAAATACAATTAAACATCAGACATTAAAAACTCCCCGAAACAGGGCTGCCTTCAGATTATCACTTACATGATTTTAATAACATATTTCAAATCCAAACCAGACTTTTTTGGTTTGGCCACATTAAACACTCATAGCAAGGCTTATGAAGTTCTGTCCTGTGGCAGTTTAAAGACCCATAAATTTATTGTGGTACAAACTTTGTCAGATTCAACCACCAGGCTTCAACGGTTCACCAGACTTCAATGATACACAAAATATTTGAAACATTACATTAATTGATATTGCGATGAATTGTGACTGTTGTGTGTCCCAACGCCAACAAGTGCAACTGTATAGCTGTTTCTGCTGGTGCGGAATCTGCTTGACCATGCTGGACAAATGAGCTAACTCTGAGAGCACTGACCACCATTTGCAGAAGGAAGGGTGGGAGAACAAATATGGTTTCCAAGAACTGAGAGGGATGCAGGGGGTGACATTCACCTCCAGAACACAGAGGAGGAGGAGTGAGACCATAATTCCCCTGGTGCTTGGGCAGCTCAATGGACCTTCCTTTATCTGAGGCTTTCAAGTTTGCAGGTGACATTGATATAGAGGAAGTCAGGCTATGTGGTCCTTAAAAAAAAAAAAGTAAGATGTTTACTTCTATGCTAGAGAGGTGAGTTTTAAAAAAATGTTATTGCAACAGCAGAGCACTGCTGTGAATAAATGGAAAGCCTCTTTTTAAAGAGCTACATGAGTGCTTCTGTAGATAAGCATTCTTTCAAGTACTAAAAATACACTGAAGAGCCCACATCAGAAACGTTCCTAGGAATCTGGAGAAGGGATATGTTACCATAAGGCTTCCCATCACAACTGTCAGCTGAAACGTATTAACGTATCTTACTTGTGGAGGCTAGTTTCAGCTTTGCCAGTGTAAAAGCTTGGTGATATTTTTTTAAAAAACTTGCCAAACCAATTTGTCCTGAGACGAAAGCAGATGACAACTCTGCAATGCCATCTCCAAGACTCTGAAAAATTACCATATATGTTGTGTATTGAATTGCAGGCACAGCATAGTAGCAGAGCAGCCAGGAACTAATTAAGGTAGGTAGTGATTGCTTTTAATTAGCTAGTTAGTAGTCCTAGCCCAGGTGCCTATGTATAGCAGCAGGGTTGGGGCTTTTGTGTGTCTTTCTACTTGCTTGCTCCCATGAATAAAGATGTTACCATACCACCACTAGCTGGACTCACCATATAATAATATATATGCAACTTTATGCAGATGGCAATAGGGGGGGAAAGTGCCAAAGATAATGTTTTGATTAAAAATAAATGAATTTTCGGGTAACTCAAGCTATCGAGCCATATCACTAATGGGGCTGCCAGAATATCACATCAAAATGTAACAAGCAAGCTAGAAATACAGGTGATATAATCTCCTTTACATTCAAAAATTGCTGCTAGAAATGTGCCTCCGAGCAAGGATTTCCCTCCAAAATACACCAGGCTGGAATAAATAGTGTTTCTTGCACCTGGAATTTTTTCCTCCTTTCCTGCCGCTGTCCATAACGCGACCCTGTTTTTTGTAGCTGGTTTTCTGAGTGAGCGAGTGCAAATTTTCCATGCAACAAGTTGAGCTAGCAATGATCTCTGATATGTCAGGGAAAGGAGGCACACATGAAGATTAAATTGGATGTGACCATTTATTAAGAATGTCCATATTCTAACATTAATGCCTATCCTTGTATGATCCTATCTCTTTAATTTCTATAGCACCCCAAATCCCCAGTATACAGTTTCAACATGATATTATGGTGTTCTACTTCTTCAACGTGATACGATGTTCTACGAGGGTAAGTTTAGGTGCAAGAACAAAGCTTTGCTATAGCTTGTGGTTAGTGAAGAGAGAGCTTAACCATGAGCCTGGGTTTGGATGCCACACCAAGCCAAACCTTGGCTTAGCTTAGTGCACACAGGAGTAAAAGGGCTACGGAGCAGCAAAGGGGCTGCAAACTTCTCTCCAGGAGGCCACACTTTCACGCACTCCTGCATGGCTTACCATGACAACACATGAACCAGATCACTGTAACTTGGCTCTGCTCAATTCAGTCATGCCAACTAGTAGCTAATACATACCGCCAATGCTAATTTGTTCAGTAGCGGAATGAAGAGACTGTGTTCTTTAACAAGCCATTGTGAAACTGCGGACTTGCATAACACAGCTACACGTGTTTCCTCAAAAGCACGTCCCACTGAGTTCAATGGGACTTAGCTGCTACCTAAGGAGAGATAGGATTGTAGTCAGGCCAAGCAGTCATAAATCCCAACTGGGAGCCACAGGATGACACTTGCATCCAAATCCTTGACATCTTATACTGGCCAGGATGGAACTGGAGCAGGGAGGGGCAGATTTCCTGCTTTTTTGTTGCTCCAGGCTGGTACAGTCAAGGTGTCATGACTCGAGTCCAGCAGTAGCAAGGGCCAGAAGCAGCAGATTTTGCAGCTTAGGCAACACAGGGCCCGAGCCTGCGGCTGAATAACAGGAAACAACCGAGGCTGAGGAACATAGTCTCCAGAAGAAGCTCACCAGAGCCTGGATCCTCACGGGCAAACCTCCCTCTCAGGAGCCAAAACCTTTCCTCAGGACCTCACCAGTACAGTAGGGAATTGAGGAGGGGTGGCCATCTTAGGCCAGAGAGTTGGCCCGTTAAGACTCTGTAGTTAGTCATAAGGGGGCACAGGCTGAGAGAGTCTGAGAGCAGGAGCTTCAGGAAGTTCTGTTTGCTGCCATACTCTGTTGGAACAAGTTGCTTACTTGAAGCTATCTGTAGTCCAGTCTTGCCTCCTTGTCTGTAGGATTTGGCATAGGGCCATGACATGATTAGGATAGATCAGTTCATGCAAGCTACAACTTCTATTTCCTCTTGCCATGTATCGCTGTGGCCAGATTAGACAACTCCAGGAACAGGTGTGGCTGGCACACTAGTTTTCAATGTGCAAACACATTCCTGGCCAAAACCTAAGCATCTAGACTCAGGGTTTAATCCAGGAGTACACCCAAGGAGCAAACCTGAGTTTTCAGGGGGAGTGTAACACACACACGCCCTCCAGCACAGGCTGAATCCTTATTCCCTATCCTTTCAATGTGATAGAACTGTGAATCAATTATATAATGGGGAATGAAGTCTAAATGAGGTCTAAATGATGCCCGGGCACCCACAAAATTCCCCATGAAGGGGCCAGGCACCCACAAATTTCGGTGCCAGGGCCATGCACACTGCATGGCACCCATGTCCCCAGGCACCCACGGTTGCGGAGCCAAGTTGGCACTCCTGTCCAGGGCAGCTCTTCAATCTTTGGTGAAAGATATCATTCCTATGGAGAAGGCTGTGCTCAGGGAAGCTCCCTAGAGGCGTACCTTCAGAGAACCTTCCCAGCCTTTGAAGAGGGCACCATGTAGAACCAGCATTTTGCTCTCACTGATACCTATGGAAATTCCTCAAATAGGAAATGAGCACAATAGCCTTCTCTCATTTGTGTTCCCCCTGTAACTGGTGGTTCAGAGGCATATTGCCTGTGGCAGTGGAAATATGACCATGATAACTATCAACCACTGATAGTCCAATCCTCCATGTATTTGTACCATCCTATTTTAAAGCTATCTAAGTGGACAGCAAAATCCATTACGGTGGTCCTTGCTTCTACCATCTTCAGCGGTACCAAATACTTTTGGTTCCTGGAAGTTTCACCCTTTCTCACTTACTTTCCTCATACCTAGAGAACTGTCTCCCAGAACTTCTTGATAGCATCATTTTTCTCTCTTTCTCCCTTCAAGTCCTCCTTTCATCATTATCCTTTAGTCATCACCCCCAACTGAAAACACATCACTACATTAGTACCTGTTCATCCCACCTGACTCCCCCTATCCTTCATACTTTTCTCTGTTGCTTTCTTCTTCCAATATTAAATTGTAGATTGCATGTTCTTTGAGCCAGTGACACTTTTTTATACTTAAGATAAAGCATACCCAAATATTAAGATGGTGACCCACATTTAGGGCCTTTTCAGTTGTGGCACCCCATCTTTTGAATACTCTCCCTAGGAAAACCTTGCCTGCCATAAACCTGAAGTAAGGACTTTACTTACCCAGGCCTTTTAGGTAGTCTGCCTTGTTATTTTTATTCCATTGTGGATTTATTCCAGGATTTATTTTGCTTTTTAAATCTGTTTGATGTTGCTTTTTAAAAAAATAATAATAATTCTTTGTCATTCTGGGAACATTTTTCAGATTGAAAACGCAGGTCCTAAATATTCCAAATGAATAAAATGTTGCTGTATAAAGAATCGTATGCACCAACGGCACTATAAAAACAAATAATATGTTTGCTGGTATAATAAGTAGTTACTTATGCATGTCTGAACGCATTAAAAATTCAACATTCAGTTCCAAGAGATATTTTGAAACAAGAAAATGGAAAAGCAACAACATAAACTTGATAGTTTGAAGGCGAGGCATCAGTGCCTTGCATCTGTTTTCTGTTCTTCAAATGTGGTGGCATTTACTTTGGTTATATTCAGTCAGATGTTTCAGAAAGATATTTATTTTCAAGGTAGAAACACTTCTTGGCACCACTACATTTCTCCCATTATCAACACTTTATTAACAGAGAAAAAGACCCTGGTGGCGATTTTGCCCATGCCCTAGTGATAATGTTCTATAATCTCTTAAAATAATATTTTAAAACTATTTCCACCACAGCATGACAAACTCAGAATTAGTTAAGCAAGCTTAGGCACAGTCATAAATGGAGCCCACTCCTTTTTAAAATAGGAAATACTTTTAAATCGCAGCAAAGTGCTTGTTTTCCTGGTTCTTTCTCCTTTTCAAACACACTGCTGGGATTTCAAATTATTCCCCTGTTTTAAAAAGGAGTGGGCTCCATTTATGATCGCCCCCAAGGTTGCCTAACTAGTTCTGAGTTTGCTTTTTAATTCAAGGGCAGGTTTGTTCTTTAAATTGACTTTAGTGCTAGCACAAATCAATCAAGAGTGCGCAGGCTGACCTTTCGAAAACCATCTGGGGGAAATCACGTACTGATTTTGTGTTATCCTTCCTGTGCTTCCCAAATTATTTGCAATGCATGCTTAGGACCATTATGAGGCAAATGCATAAATGTGTTAAGGAGCAGTGAAAGGGTGGATTTCGGTTTATAAATAACAGGTAGTGTTTACTCTGGAGAAGTGCATCCCTTAACAAGATCTGGGAATGGTTTTTGTGTGCCATTTATAATTGTTAGTAGTGCTACCTCCAATCCAGTTTCCTTTAAACACCTGTCCACATCTTTTAACATATGGAACACATTATTATTTTAATCTCAGTATGCAGATTCCTGCAAATATTATCAGCTTAATTCCATGACCCTTTCAGCTGGGAAGCAAGCATGGAAACATAGGTTCTATTAATTTGCTCTTACTAACAGAGAGCTTTTAACAGAGGCTAATGTAAGGCTGATTCTTCTTTTACCTGCTCTAGACAGTAAGTGCCAAGCTCTACAAGGACACAAGCTGAGGCAACCTGTTCTCTCACAAAAATAATAGCAAAGATGAGGCTGGAATGGCCTATATAGGTCATTGTAACACTGCAGGGTCTCAGGTGGCTTCTCAGTAAAAATGATTCCCCCCCCCCAATATAAAGTAAGCTTGGGGTGAACAGATTAATGGCACTGAGTCAGATTCTCAGTATGTGACTTAATATGTCATTTTCAAAGTCTGGCTTTCTTTAATGTATCTCTAGGTATCTGTGTGACTCCAGTGAGACTATGGAATTTCAATGATAAAATGTGTTCATAGGGAATCAGCTAATAAGGGAACAAATTCTAGAGGGATAGAAAAGCTAGCTTTTATGGCAAAAGCTACTATTATGGTACCTTAAAGGCTACAAGACGGATTGTGATGAAGATTGAAAGCTTATAAATCTGTAGGACTTTAAGGTGCCAAAAGACAAGTTTTTGTTTTCATCACGAGAAGTTTGTAACGATAGTCCTGTCAGCATGTCATTGTTTGGGAGAGTTTGCAACTGAAATCTGCACTATATTGTTATTGGCAAAATAAATGGGCTTATAGAGTTAGAATTCATTTTAGTTTCAGAATACCACTGTACACTACAATTATAACGGGAATGCTTTTAATTTGAGGAGCTCAGATATCAGGAAGTGTTAAACAGGTAAAGAGTGATATGGTGCAAGTTTTAGAGGATTAACAGCAACATTAGTTAAATTGGGAGGATATCTCTTAAAAGGGGGGAAAGGTTTTGAAGAATGACTACAAAATTATATTGAAAATTTCCTTCATTTGGAGTGTTTATTGGTAAGGAATGTATATTCAGTGTATCTGATATAGAAGGATTGCTTACAACTACAAAAAGGTAATATCAATAAAAAGAACTCCATTTTTGACCAGCATGTTCAACGAGATGATAGTTTGATAGGTATATAGTGAGGATCAATTTGCCTAGGGAGTCTGACCTATAAACGACTTTACCTGAATTAATTAGGTGAGAAAGGGAAATGGTCCATCTGAATATTGCTGGGGGGGGGTGGAATTGAAGAAGAGAAATAAGCTAGGTTGGTAAAAAAGTTGAAGGGCAAGAGTCTCACCAAGGGAATGTGTGACTCTCCAGTAAGAAATTGTCTATGAAGGTTTATGAAATGATCAACAACAGTTGGGTGATCAACTCTAGTACATGTGACTAATGGAACTTCTTGATTCAGTGAGTTGAATTTAGCATTATTGCTGCTGCTGTTTATTAAATTTGTATACTGCCTTTCACCCAGAGTCCTCAGGGCACTTCACAACAATGTAGAATTTTGGAAAAACACCACCACCAGGCTTTACGGGGAAGTAGGCGAGATGTTTCAAATGGGGGAAATATCAGTGGTGTGCACTGAGGAGGCCAATGAGTCGGTTATCTAACTTTGGATGGGCCTAGCAAGGAACATTAAGAGAGCAGGGTAGGTTGTAGGATGTTCGCAGCAGCCTGTGGGTATGAAGAAATGAACATTCTTGAAGTAACTGGGGCAGCCCTTGGAGCTGGCCCTGTAATCAGGTGCATATAGAGCGTGTGGAGGCCACAAGTGGAAATGCAGTTGCTTTGCTATTGCCATAGACTTCACAAAGTATAACTTGTAAGAAGATGATTTGTGAAAGAGATCTCTTGGTTCTGGACAGAACATTTGGGGGGGTTAACATGGAGGAATGGGGGTCTGCAAAGTAGTAGCGGCCTCCCCTCAAGCCCTGCAAGGGGTGAGTCAGTGAGGCTCAACTGGGTGACAATGGGAGCACCTGAGGGAGGAGGGGGCAGGTAAAAACACACAGGTGCGCAAGGGCTGACCCAAACCTCTGCTAACAGGGGACTTGAAATACACGCGTGTAAGTGTGGGTGTATCTACACACACGCGTAGAAACCGCTTTTGAGGGTTTCTGTCACTGACCAAGCGGTATACAAAAGCTGTGAAATTAAATTAATTGAATACACACGCACGCGCGGCTAGCAGGTGTTGCGCACCTCAGTAAGAATATGAGGGGAGGAATTAATGCGTGTCGACTGAAGGGTGTGTGGAGGGAAACAGAAGGTCTCCTCAGGAGAAGGATTTCGGGCGCGGGGACAGAGGCAGGCCCCTGGAGGGCAGGGTTTCCTGCGCTAGCCAGAGAAGGATCCCCGCGCCCTTTCGCCCTCCTCACAAGTTGCGCCTCAGAGGCTCGAGGGGATGGCGGCGTCGGCGGCGTCGCCACTTTTCCCGCCCGCGGGCGGCCCTGGCTCACCTGCCCTGGCCCGGCGGGCAGCCTCTCCCCTTCCCCGCCCTCTCCTCCCTCCTGCGGCGGCGCCTCCTGCCCTGCGCGTCCTCCGCCGCGCGCCTCTCCTTCCCTTGCAGCCCAGCTCTCCACTCACCGAATTTGGCCTCTGCTCCAGCGGCGCTGGCGGCGGCGGCGGCGGCTCCGCCTCGGTGCCGGGCGACGACGAGGACCAGGAGCAGCTGCTGCAGCAGGCGGAACGCGAGGCTGGAGGTGCCGGGCGACCCCATCATGCGTGGCCCATGGCAAGCGCCTGCCTGCTGCCTGCTTGCCCGGCCCGCCTCGTCGTCCTGTCCCCTCGCAGCGGCTCAGTCCATGCCACCTCGGCTCCGGGGCCAGGCTGCAGGCGCTCCCCGGCAGGCTCCCTTCAACACCCAGGACAGCGACCAGCGCCGTCCCCTCGGCTCGCCAGCCTCAGCCAGCCAGGCGGCCCCTCCCTGCCTCGCTTCCTCCTCGCCCGGCAGCGCCAGGCGCCTCCTCCTCCTCCTGCTCGCAATGAACTGCCTGCCGCTGCTGCTGCTGCTCTCTTCGCGCAGCTCTTTCGACGCGCTGCTGCTGCTGCTACTGGCTCGCGCTGCAAGCTCCACAGCCTTCCCTCAGCCGAGGCGGGCCAAGCGCGCCCGCTGGACCTTTTTCTTCCTCTTCCTCCTCAACACCCCTTCCATCTCTTTCCTCCCTCCCACCCCGGCCGCGCCTCCCCAAGGCTTAACTTCCCTACAGGTAGAGGGACTGGCCGACCAAATCCGACTAAGGAGGAGAGGAGGAGAGGTCAGGGTCCAAAATGGAAGCCCAGCTGTTTCCTGCTCCAAAGGCGCTCTCTGGCCACCAGGTTTTAGGGTGGGTGTGTTGGGTGTGTTTGCAAAGTGGAGCTCTCCTCTTTTTTTAAATGCTTGGGGTGAGATTGGCAGGCAGAGCCCAGGAGGCTAGTAGTGGTTCGCCTGGGGGGGGGGGTTTCTCAGTGGCAGGCTGGCTCAATGGATGGGGGTCGGCCTTACTGCCAAGGAGGAGAGGGCTCCTGTGCCTTTAATAATAGCTTTGTGTGGGAAAGGAGGATGCAGGCAGGAAGTGGAGCATGACAAGTTGCACCTGCCCAGATTCACCTCCCGTGCATCTCTGAGGAGGGCTGCCTGCCTGTGCAGCTGGGCATCCCTCATGAAGCTGTGCTCTCTTGCAGAAAGGCGTTTCTTCTGCTCTTAAATGCCACACACCTTTTTGGCTTGCAGGGCTGGCCCAAGGCATTTTGGTGCCCGAGGCAAAGGGTCAGATGGCATCTCCGCAGGCACAGACACGCACGGCTTCCGTGCGCAGAACTGAATGCAACTTCTCCAACAGCACCTGAGGGTATAAGGGACGGGGATAGAGTGCATTGCACACACAGCATTTGCTGCCTCCGTCTGCTCTGTTGAGTAGGGTCAGCTCTGCTGACTTGGAAGTCCTTCTCCTGGTGCTAAGGTAGAGAGAGGATCTGTTGTGGTTACTTCTTATGTAACACAGTGAAATGCGTTTGATGGCCGTAACTTAGTGATAGAACATCTGCGGTGCATGCAGAGGTTGCATGCCAAAGATCTTAGGCTCAGTCTCCAATTAGCATCTCGAGTTAATTACCCTGTCTGAAAAACTGGAGAGCCACAGGTAATGTCGCTCCTGTTGTTGATAACATCAAAATGTTAAAGTGTGACTGTTCCCTCTGATTAACCACTGGGTGGTTATTCATCTATACTTATCATTTTGCCCAGTCCCCGCCTGGACTTATTAAAGGAAAATATTTGCACTTTGCCCTCTGGATTGCCTGTTAACTCCACATTTTTGCAGTGAAAACCACACATCGTTGATTTTGACCCAACCAGTCCATTTATGGCCAACTTGCATTCCCAGCATCAATCCTTGTCTTTGGACAAATTATTATGCACTTCTGAATTTGTGGTAGTGGTCTTGTTGTTGGGCATCCATTCTCCCCAGTATTCAATGTTGGCTCATCCCTTTCTGGGTTAGAGTACTTGTTATTTAATTCTTTAACACAAAGTCCTATTCCAGCATTAGTTGCAGGGGTAAGACTAGGGCAGGGGTGGGTGGGGTGCACTCATATGTCAACTAGTCCTGCCCCATAGCATCCCATGTATATAGTATGGATGTCTGCAGGGAGGGAGCCTTCACATATACTGATGTATGTGTCAACACAGTGCATACACTGTGTACATGGCCAGCAAGGAGTGAGGCTACTCCCCACTTTTTGGTTTTAGCCATGCATAAAATGCCTGACTGTAAGATTGTAGTGAACATTAGTCACACTCAGAGTAAACCTATTGGAATTGGATGTCACTAAGGTCCATTCGTTTTGATGGCCTTACTCTGAGTAGAACTTGGTTGGAGCAGGACAACACAGAGGATCACTAAACAAAAGTCAATTCACTGTTTAAGCAGCCTGTAGTGGACACCACCAGTTTTGAATATTTTTATTGCAAAGCATGGTAAGGTTTCTGTAAAGCACTTATTCTAAGCTATGAGTTTGCTTTAAAAGAATTATGGTTTGAAGAAAGTTCGTTGCTGCAAGATATGTAACTTCAGATGGCTAAACTGAAGTAGAAACAAACAAAAATGCAAAGATAGGCAATATGGAAAGGACACGATGAAAAATGAAGCTGTTGAAAGTTAAATTGTTGAATTCTCATGGGCTGTGCAAGCCATATGGCTGGAAAAAGAGTATGTAGTTTTTAAAAAAAGAAACCCTGGAAAAATGACCGTATTGAATTTACATGGAATGAAAAACATAACTCTGACTAAGACAATAACATATGGCAGAAAGTGACAAGACAAGGTATTTATCATTATCATTAGTTACCATTTATCAAAATATATTAGAAATGTAGTGTAATGTAATGTAGTTTCTGTTGTTTGCAAGTTACCGAACTACACTGGTAAGGCAATGTAAATAAAAATTCAACATTTTTATCAACACTGATGATACAAAATACATTAGGAACAATTTTAAAGCCTCTATTCTATCCCCTCAAAGATCTTTTATATAGTCAGCTGGTACCCCAAACTCCCATTTTCACCCTAACAATGGGAAACTTAGCAAGAGGAAGGCGTTGCAATCCCCAAACTACCCACTCCTCACCTTTTTTTTGTTTTTGAAAACAACGCACTCATCATAGTGTTACAGATGGGCCCATTCTGAAGGCTCCAGGTTTGAACCTTAGCACAATCCCTAGAGCTGAAAAATATCACCTGATACCTTAGCGAGAGCTGCTGCTATTCAGAACAGTCAGTACTGAACAGTAGTTCAATGACTCTAGCATAGGGGAGCAACATGTATTTATAAAGCCTATCCAAGTGAGTTCTCCACATGATAGATGCCATGAAACCCGTTTCCTTTAGGAGAACGTGGATAGAGGCTTTTTTCTCCGTTTCAAATGAAGCCAAAGCGTGGGAGATTCAAGACAGACAAAAGTACCACTTCAGACACATGGTTAAACAATGGAGTTTGCTGCAACAAGATGTGGAGGGAAGTGACTATTAATGGCTACTAGTGATGATGGCTACATTCTGCTTTCAGGATCAGAGATGGCATGGCTCTGAGTACCAACTTCTGGGCAACAACAGAGGAAAGTGGCTATTGCACTCATATCCTATCAGGGCTTTCTGTAGGCATTTGGTTGGTCAGTGTGGGAACAGAATGCTGGACCAGAAAGGCCTTTGGTCTTACCTAGTAGCAGGGCTCTTTTTGCGTTTACATGTTAGCATATACATCAGTTTGGTCATGTGCACTGTCTCCATGCCTGTACCAGGAATGTGACTGAGCCAACGCACATGTAGCATAGGGTTTTCTACTGCATGATGGCAGCCTTGGTTTATGCAAACTATTTAAAGATGAGGTTAGTAAGGAAATACATTTAGAACAACAGGAAATCTTCTGCATCTGCTTCAAAAGCTTCTACCATGGGGAGAAAATTAAAGCTCACATGTGTCAGTTATGATTTACAAGTATTTTTTTAATGGAGTGTGAACTACTAGAATAGATGAACAAAACTTTGATATCAAAGCTTACCACTGAGCAGTCATTGTTGTTTTTTCTGCAACTGACAGCAAAAAAAGAGACTAAAATCAATATTGGCATTGGTTTGCACCACTTATGCGCTGAATACAATCAATTAGAGAATGTGGAAGGATTTTTATTTAAAGAGAGGCAATGCAAAACAAAAGAAACCACACTTCATTCAAAGGTGGTGGTGGGAGGGAATCATAGCAGTAAATCAAAGTGTTATCGAATAGCAAGTGATTGTAACACAGGACTGTGGCAAAAACAACAGCTACAGAAACCTTAAAATGGATACCTTTTATTATGTTTACGTATGCATTGCTTGCACTGGCTGCCAGTTCATTTCCAGGCCCAATTCAAAGTGCTGGTTTTGACCTACAAAGCCTTAAATGGCTCAAGATCGCAATACCTCAAGAACTTCCTCTCTTCATATGAACCTACGGGGACCCCAAGATCATCATCTGAGGCCCTTCTCTGTGTACCTCTTGAAGAGGTCCAGAGGATGGCAAGACAAGAATGAGCACTTTCTGCAACAGCTCCCCCTTTGTGGAATGCCTTCCCCAGGGAAGTTCAGCTGGTACCTTCATTATATACCTTTCAGGCGCCGTGTGAAAGTGTTCCTTTTCAACCAGGCCTTTGGCTGCTTGACATCCAGTGCCCTTTTAAATGTGTTGTGGGAGGGGCTGGAGGCGGTATTGGTTTCTGTTCTTGCTTTTATTATGTTTCTTCGTCTTGTATTTTTAGATTGTGAACCACCCTGAAGTCTACAGATGAAGGGCAGTATACAAATTTATTCATATAATAGGTGGAGCAGGTGTCTATTTTCTAGTAGAAACTCCTAGTAAGATCACATTGGTACACTTATGTTCTGCTTCAATTTCCTTCCTTCGAAAAGGAAGCAAGCACCACTCCTTAATTTGCATTTGCATGTTTACAGAGTGTAGAGAAGATCCAGGGTTCACAGGGTATGTATACAAAGATATTAGAATGTCTATATAGAATCTGGGTGGGGCTGTTTGACCACAGATTTCGCAGTATACTTGTTGGCAAAGTAAACCCAGCTGATCTCTTGCAGAAAGCAACAGTACTTGTTTCACCCACCAACTATGCTCATGTGCTAACTTTGGCTAATTTGTGGGATGAGCAATATACATCCCTTTATTTTGCGATACTTTTATCTGGTCAACTTCTTGTTATGATCTGAACATAATCCAGTGTTCTGTTCCCACAGGACCTGAACACCAGAGCTGATTTTTTCATTTGTATATTTTTTCATTACTTCTCATCTTGCAGTTGCAGTTATGTGTAACATGACATTGCCCTCTAATTAGGCTTTGGAACTTCCCGAGTGCCAAAATATCAATTGAAGCCTTGGGGAAGATATCATGGGGTCACTTCTCCCATTAGGTGTTTTAGGAAGTGCAGGCACCCAGGGAGGCTGCAGAAATATCTACCGGGGGGGGGGGCACACACAGACCACCCTTGGCCTCCTCACAATGGTAAGATCAAAACCCCATATTGACAACAGCAACAATAATAATCCCCAAGTGCCCTAAGAAAGACAGAAAAATGGAAGCCTCTTTCATCGGACAAACTGGATGACAGATTTTGGAACAGCACTGATGATAACCATCTTTAAGAATGGAGTCAAAGTGTACGGGGCTGACTGAACTCTTATTTGGGATTGTTTCCACCCGTCTTGCTTGCTAATGCAGATGTGCTTGCCAGCATGAAGATAACTATTGTGAATGGAATTCATATCCACCTTTGCTGATTTAGTCTTCCCTCATAATTCAGGCTAATGGCCTCAGGATGATCCTGGATTAATTGCTACACATGTGACCTCAGGAACACTTTGCACCAACTTCACCTGGCAAGACCATTGTGTTCTTTGGTTGGCAGGTCTGTATGGGACATGCAATCATACTTTCAGTCACCTTTAGGCAGTGGAGGCTGCTGTTAGGGAAAATGGGGGACGGCCCCACAAATCTCAGTCTGTCCCCATCAGCTTGCCTTCTTATTTACAACTAGTTCAAGGAGTGGTGGCCACCTGTCAGCAGCCTTTGTAGAGCATCAGTGAGGAGGATGGAGACAAAAGTAGAATTAGTTTTGTGTGGATCCTTCTTCCAGGAAGCATGAAGAGGAAGACACTGGGAGGAAGGAAACAAAATGCTACAGGGAGCTTGCTAAGCTCCACCCCCACTGGCAACCTGAGCTTGTTAACCCTTTCATGCATGCAAGTGTGAGTCAATAACTGCATATTACAAATTCATTTGCATAATTAGCAATTAATATAATATAATATAATAAAATGGTATATTGCTACCACTCAAAAAAAGAGAAAAGAATATTGACTAAGTCACAGATATGCAGTAATAAGTTAGGGACGCGGGTGGCACTGTGGGTTAAACCGTTGCCCGGTCCAAGCTCCTGCCAACCTAGCAGTTCGAAAGCACGTCAAAGTTCAAGTTGATAAATCGGTACCGCTCCAACGGGAAGGTAAATGGTGTTTCCATGCGCTGCTCTGGTTCGCTAGAAGCAGCTTAGTCATGCTGGCCACATGACCTGGAAGCTGTATGCCAGTTCCCTCGGCCAGTAAAGTGAGATGAGCGTCGCAACCCCAGAGTCGTACACGACTGGATCTAACAGTCAGGGGTTCCTTTACCCTTTACCTAAACTTAGAATAGAATAATAGAATTGTAGTTGGAAGGGACCCCATCTCTTGCCAGAAGACCTTCCTGAAGGAAGCAGAGTTCATGTTCAAAGCCAAAAATTTCCTGATGACACCCAGTAGTTTACTTTCAGTATTTCTCTCTCTTCCTGGGCCACAACATTCAACAGGAAGGAAAGATGCCCCAAGGCCCTTCAGCATCCTGCCCAGAGTTACTTGCTATATGTTAAAGATTGTGTCTGGCAGTATCGTTTATACCCACATGAATCAAAAGGAAGGGTTTGTGGTCAGTGGGCTTTATAAAACATGGCAACTTCTCTGTCACATCATGAATCTTTGCACCTGGAAGATAGCACACCTCCTGGGACCCTGTTACCCCTGCCCACTGCTGCTTCTGTCCCCCTCAGTAGGGAGTCACCTACCACCACCAGACGTCTCTTCCTTCTGGCAGTAATTATTTTGTACACAATACCTTACAAACCACCTCATAGTGTTCTGAGGTCTGCAACTGCTGTTCTTGCTCCTCTGGTCCAGAATCAGAAACTAGATCACTGGCAGGGTAGGAGTTTGGGGCCTCTAACCTGGACATATTTCTTCCAATCCCTGCATTCAGGCCAACATAATGAGCTTATCAAGATATTATTAAGATAGGTTACAAAAGCAGGAATCTTATGGCTTGAGAACTTCCTACTCCTTCATCTGAAATTGCTTTTTTTCAAACTGCAATTCTCCTTTTTCTGAGATCATTTCCTTGGTAGGTAGCTGTCAGGGAACTGCCATCGGAGAAGCAGGAGGTGAAAGGGCTCACAGAGGCTGAGA
The DNA here is from genome assembly GCF_027172205.1 of Podarcis raffonei. NCBI lineage: Eukaryota > Metazoa > Chordata > Lepidosauria > Squamata > Lacertidae > Podarcis > Podarcis raffonei. The sequence goes on from NC_070613.1 coordinate 13,963,146, forward strand.
GAGACTATTCAGCTGAGGAGGGAACCAGCAGGGGGAGAGGAGGTGGAGTTCCAAGGGAAAGTGAGTCGGAGGGAGGGCTCAGAGACACTTCCAGCGAAAATAGTGGGGAGGTTTCAGGACCTCCCATAGGGACACCTACTCCTCGCCGGAAACTGTCACGCCGGGAGTCCAGAAGACGCGTTTCCGTTAAGGAACTTTTATGCTGGAAGAAGTTCCGTAAACGCCCACTGTCCGATTCTACGAGCGACTGATGGAGCCATGCTTAAGGAGCTCCGTCACAGACAGAGGTTTGTGGACTTAGCCAAACTCTGAGGGACTAGGACTTTATGCACAAGCAGCTCATCATCCCATCACAGTAGCATACAGGTTATCAGAATACTCATCCACTGTCAGTAGCCTTGGATCTGAAGGGTTTAGGTCAAGAATGGAAAGCTATTCGTCCATCTCCTCCCATCTCTTCCTCCTGTGGGGGGTGGCAGGAATCATTCTGTGCACTGTATCTTCCACAGCCACCTCGGTGTGTCTTGAGGTTGACAACTGCTGTCCTAGCTCCTTTAGCTCAGAAATAGTGTCCAAGGTGAGGGCCTGGGATCCATTTTGCAGCTCCAGTGACACAGCAAGGCTCCTGATAGCCTTGCTTCTGTGCATGATGTTCTTCCAAGGGTTTCTCTCCTGCAATGGGTGATCTTCCTCCTCTGTAGAGGCACCTCACCTGTGTTGCTGTTCCAACACAGTCCATGCTCCTCTATCTAGAAATTATGCATCTTGCCCAGTAGTTCAAAGTGTAGATAGGCTTCTTGGGACTTATCACCATAATGAAACACAGAGGAACATAAAATACATTTTAACTCTTTAGGGGTGGTGCCACAAATTAAGATGAATGCATTCATCTTCCTGAAAGGAAAAGACTGCAGAAATGTTTTCATAACACCAGCAGCGGGTTCAGAAGATTTTCTACAATACTTGGAGAGGAAGCCAGCAGATGTTAATATCCTGCTCAACTCACAGCAGAGGTAAATTTATTATTCCCCCCACTCACCCGCCCCCATTTTAAGCATTCAAGCATATTCCTGTGTAATTTTGCCAAATAGTTGCAGTTTGCCAAGGGGGGAGAAAATGGGAGATTGCGATTCTTCTAGATTGAGCCTCAGTGAGATATAAACAATATTGATTTTTAGTGATGACGAGTAGCTTGTGAGGTGCTATTTTATCCCCTAGGCCATAGCTAAATGATAATGGCTTTTACATGTTGCCAAAGAAGAGCAGTTGGAAAGGAGCTTTGAAAGGGAGTTGCATTTTAAGTCTCAGACTGAACTGCCGTTAGCGATTACCTGGGAGAATAGCTGGAAATAAGGCGTGTGGTTAAGTGAAAATGCTAATGCTTAGTGAGAGTTAACTGAAGACCTAAGCATCTGTTTAGTGTTTACATCAGCACATTTTGAGATGAGCCAATATTAACAAAAAGCCTTCAGGAATTAACATGCACGGAAATTTCTTTTGTTAGATGGCCTCCTCTCTAGAGAAATCAGACTTCAGAAGCATGGAGATCAGTTCTAGCATGACTTGCCTTTATGATCTAGAAAGTTTAAGGTATGGGTGGAGAACCTGTGGCCCTCTAGATACTTGTTGGCTTAGTACTCCCATCAGCCCCAGCCAGCCTGGTCAAGGGACAGGGATGATAAGAGCTGTAGTCAGACAACATTTAGAGTGCTTCCCCGTTCTTCATCTCAGAATCACAGAATCACAGAATCATAGAGTTGGAAGAGACCACAAGGGCCATCGAGTCCAACATCCTGCCAAGCAGGAAACACCATCACAGCACTCCTGACATATGGTTGTCAAGCCTCTGCTTAAAGACCTCCAAAGAAGGAGACTCCACCACACTCCTTGGCAGCAAATTCCACTGTCGAACAGCTCTTACTGTCAGGAAGTTCTTCCTAATGTTTAGGTGGAATCTTCTTTCTTGTAGTTTGGATCCATTGCTCCGTGTCCGCTTCTCTGGAGCAGCAGAAAACAACCTTTCTCCCTCCTCTATGTGACATCCTTTTATATATTTGAACATGGCTATCATATCACCCCTTAACCTCCTCTTCTCCAGGCTAAACATGCCCAGCTCCCTTAGCCGTTCCTCATAAGGCATCGTTTCCAGGCCTTTGACCATTTTGGTTGCCCTCCTCTGGACACGTTCCAGTTTGTCAATGTCCTTCTTGAACTGTGGTGCCCAGAACTGGACACAGTACTCCAGGTGAGGTCTGACCAGAGCAGAATACAGTGGCACTATTACTTCCCTTGATCTAGATGCTATACTCCTATTGATGCAGCCCAGAATTGCATTGGCTTTTTTAGCTGCCGCGTCACACTGTTGGCTCATGTCAAGTTTGTGGTCAACCAAGACTCCTAGATCCTTTTCACATGTACTGCTCTCAAGCCAGGTGTCACCCATCTTGTATTTGTGCCTCTCATTTTTTTTGCCCAAGTGCAATACTTTACATTTCTCCCTGTTAAAATTCATCTTGTTTGTTTTGGCCCAGTTCTCTAATCTGTCAAGGTCGTTTTGAAGTGTGATCCTGTCCTCTGGGGTGTTAGCCACCCCTCCCAGTTTGGTGTCATCTGCAAATTTGATCAGGATGCCCTTAAGTCCATCATCCAAGTCGTTGATAAAGATGTTGAATAAGACCGGGCCCAAGACAGAACCCTGTGGCACCCCACTAGTCACTCTTCTCCAGGATGAAGAGGTACCATTGATGAGCACCCTTTGGGTTCGGTCAGTCAGCCAGTTACAAATCCACTGAGTGGTAGCATAGTCAAGACCGCATTTTACCAGCTTCTTTACAAGAATATCATGGGGCACCTTGTCAAATGCCTTGCTGAAATCAAGGTAGGCTACATCCACTGCGTTCCCTTCATCTACCAGGCTTGTAATTCTGTCAAAAAATGAGATCAGGTTAGTCTGACATGACTTATTTTTCAGAAATCCATGCTGACTATTGGTGATCACAGCATTCCTTTCTAGGTGCTCACAGACTGTTTGCTTAATGATCTGCTCCAGAATCTTCCCTGGTATTGATGTCAGACTGACTGGGCGGTAATTATTTGGGTCCTCTCTTTTCCCCTTTTTGAAAATAGGGACAACATTTGCCCTCCTCCAGTCTGCCGGGACTTCGCCTGTTCTCCAGGAATTCTCAAAGATGACTGCCAGTGGTTCTGAAATCACATCTGCCAGTTCTTTTAATACTCTTGGATGCAGTTCATCTGGCCCTGGAGACTTGAATACATCTAGACTAGCCAAGTATTCTTGTACTATCTCCTTAGTTATTCTGGGCTGTGTTTCCTCTGCTGAATCATTTGCTCCAAATTCTTCAGGTCGGGCATTGTTTTCTCTATCGGAGAAGACTGAGGCAAAGAAGGCATTGAGGAGTTCAGCCCTTTCTGTGTCCCCTGTTTGCATTTCACCATCTTCTCCTCTGAGTGACCCCACTGTTTCTTTGTTCTTCCTTTTGCTACGAACATACCCATAAAAGCCTTTTTTGTTGCTTTTAACCTCTCTAGCAAGCCTGAGTTCATTCTGTGCTTTAGCTTTTCTGACTTTGTGTCTACACGTGCTGGCTATTTGTTTGAATTCCTCTTTGGTGGTTTCCCCCCTTTTCCATTTTTTGTACACATCCTTTTTTAATCTTAACTCAGTTAAAAGTTCTTTAGATAGCCACCCTGGCTTCTTTAGGCACCTTCCATGTTTCCGTCTCATTGGTATTGTCTGAAGTTGTGCTTTTACTATCTCCCTCTTAACAAACTCCCAGCCATCATGAACTCCCTTTCCTTTTAGTATTACTGTCCATGGGATCACACCAAGCACTTCCCTAAGTTTTATGAAGTCGGCTTTCTTAAAGTCGAGAAATTGAGTCCTAGTATGCTTGGCTGCTCCTTTCCGCTGTATAGTAAACTTCAGAAGAGCATGATCACTCGCGCCTAATGATCCTTCCACTTCTACCCCACTAACCAGGTCATCAACATTGGTTAGGACCAGATCTAAAATGGCTGTTCCTCTTGTTGCTTCTCCCACTTTCTGGACAATGAAGTTGTCTGCAAGGCCAGTGAGGAATCTGTTTGACCTTATGCTCTTGGCTGAGTTTGACATCCAACAAATATCCGGGTAATTGAAGTCCCCCATTACTACTATCTCCCTTCCTTTTGCATGCTTGGCCATCTGTTCCAGGAAGGCATCATCTATGTCCTCCGTTTGGCTTGGGGATCTATAGTAAACTCCCACAATGAGGTCACTGTTATTCTTCTCTCCCTTAATTTTGACCCAAATGCTCTCACTTTGGCTTTGAGGTTCTAAATCTTGGATCTCTTCACAGGTATACACATCCCTGACATATAACGCCACTCCTCCTCCTTTCTTGTCTGGTCTGTTTCTCTGAAATAGATTGTATCCCTCCATTATTACATTCCAATCGTGGGACTTATCCCACCAGGTTTCAGTGATTCCTATTATGTCATATTTAGTTTGCTGTACCAAGAGCTCAAGCTCATCTTGTTTATTTCCCATACTTTGCGCATTAGTGTACAGACATTGAAGTCCATTAATCATTCCCCCGTGTCTCTTATTTAAGGATTTTTTCCTCCCACCACTAGGTCTTCATCTCTGGTTTACAGAGAGATATAGCTGTCTGTGCCTCAGTTACACAGGCCCTGGTTGTTTCCAAACTAAGTTATTGCCCTGGTTGTTTCCAAACTAAGTTATTGCTATGAATGGCAGCCTTTAAAGACAGTATGGAAACTTCAGCTGGTACAAAATGCAGCTATTCAGATACTTGTGGAGGCCCACTGGTTGGAGCTGTTATGTACTGAAGTTCTCACCTTGGGCCAGCAGGGGGATACTGTAGATAGTTATGCAAATGAAGGATCGAAAAGTGACGTTCAGTGATTGGATAGTTTTGTATGCAAATGAAGGATCGAAAAGTGACGTTCAGTGATTGGATAGTTTTAGAAAATGGCAACAGTTACATTGTTCTGGAGCTCTATATAAGCAGGCTGACTGAGCTCCTCAGCTTAGTTCTGTTCCAGCTTACAAAATAAAGAGCTGCTTTGGAGAAATCGCTGTGTCGTCTGCTATGTCAACCCACAACTTAACAGGAGCATAGAGCATTATTGCTGGAACAGCTGTATTTGTTGCCTATTCGTGCTGATAATGCCCTTTAAAGTTCTAAACTTTCTGGGACCAGGCTATTTGAAGTACCACCTCTACCCATATGAATCTGTGCAGGCCTTAAGGTTAGCCTCAGAACCCCTGTTTGCGGGCCTGCAGCAATCTAATAGACTGGTGGGTATGAGAGATGGGGCCCTTTTGGTAGCGACTTCAAAGAGAGTTAAGAGATTGAGGTTCTGACTACATTACACAGCAAGTGAAAGAAAAGATTGCAGACATCAGTGCTGTAGCCAACACAGAAGCACTATATGAAGAAAGAGGAAAGGATGAAAGAGATAGGAAAATTGTGGACAGAAAACTATGGGAGTGAAATTAATCCAAAGGAGAGAAGTTAAGATAACTAGCCAGACAGGCCGAGTTTCAGAAGCTTGACTCATCAGTATGAGTTTAAAAAAAGGGAGAACAGTGAGACAAACATCATAAAGTTTGCAATCTAGGCAATTTATCCTTAACTCGACTTGAGGGATTATCTGGAGATAAAAAAGGATTTTAACGTAATAAAACCAAGACACATTTTATGATCCTATCATCAGGAAAAGGATGCAACTGAGCTCTACTTAACAACTGTCAAAAGTAGTACAAGAACCTCAAGAGAGTCTCCAAGATTTCTTAATTAGAGAGCTGGACCCGAGGAAAAAAGTCCTGTTTACCTCAAGCCTAATGTATGATCCCACCAGACAAAACGTTCTGCTCCATTCCATCCTTAAAGGACTACAGAGTTAATATTTGGCTTATGTTACAGCCTTATATAAAAGGACAGCCGATATTGTGTTTGAAAAAAGGAAACATAGTTGTCAGTGATGAAATAGAGACACAGCAGAAATAGGAAAATAGAATGTGTGTTGTGACAGGGGGAAAACTGCAGCAGCGGCTCCCTGCTCAAGTTCATGGAAAAGTATAACCCTCTGCTGAATGAGATAAGGGAACTGAAAGCCAGCTCTGAAAAAATTAAAGATATAAAAGCTGAAATTAATTTCCCAAAGCAATCTTTTCAGAGTACCAACCTACCTGCCAATAGCAGAAAAGGGGAGGAGCACTGATAAATACAACACCATAGTTTTTAGGTGTTGCCAATAAGCAATAAACAGCTAGCACCAAAACAGGGACCGTCTAGAACCACAAATCACAAGAATGTGCTATATCTTAACTCTGATTATTCTGACAGTCTCATGTGCCCTAGATGATGAGCAAACAGATCACTTATATTATTTCATTGGATCTAAGGCATTTAGATACTGATTTGTCCTTAGCATCTCTAAGTGGTAAACATAAAAAAAAAAACCAAGCAGGGAAAACAATAAAAAGAAAAGAAAGCCAGACACTACCTTTTAAGTTACCATGGCCACCTACCAGAGACAGGATGTTTTGTGGGTAGGACCCTTGATTCTGATTTCCCTTCTCTGCCACTCCTGTTACAGCCAGTGTGGCTCAGCTTTAGACCAGCTTGATCCAGATGAAGAAGTGAACTTGGATGTGGCGATAAAGCTGGCCATGGGGCTTTTAAGGCCCTCAGAATGCTGTGGTCATAACACTAAAGACAAGAACCACAGCCAACAGTGGACAATCAGGTTGGGACACCCTCATTCTTCTGCTTTTCTTCAACCGTGGTACAAATTAGTGGGCCTTGATATAAAGATCATACACAAATAAATCCAGCTATTGCCATATTACTGGTCAGGATACAGGAGATGGTTTTATTCTTTTCTGGGAGAAGAAAGTTAATTAGAGTTTGTGTTAAGCTTCTGTTAATTTAGCCTATCTTAAGCTTTTTCTTCTGTTAACTTGTGAGGAGAGGCAGGCAGATTCCAGTGCAGTTGACTAAATTTATGTGACTATTGTACTGTTTAGGCCTCTGCTGAAGTGGCTCTGAATCAATGAGAGAATGATTTGTATCTCCCTGAACTATAGTATAACTTGGTATATTAGGATTTAAATTTCCCACCACTAGAAGTGAGAGTGAGCAGAGGGCCCTGGCTTTTAGGTTATGCAAGTACATTGGTACCTCGGGTTACATACGCTTCAGGTTACAGACTCCGCTAACCCAGAAATAGTACCTCGGGTTAAGAACTTTGCTTCAGGATGAGAACAGAAATTGTGCTCCGGCGGTGCGGCGGCAGCAGGGGGCCCCATTGGCTAAAGTGGTGCTTCAGGTTAAGAACAGTTTCAGGTTAAGAACAGACCTCCGGAACGAATTAAGTACTTAACCTGAGGTATCACTGTATTTCTGCTAGCAATGGTAATGCTTTTAGGCGTTTCAGTACATTTTCCCCTCTGCAGAGGCAGGAGACCTATTAGGATGGTCCGTCCTCAGGGGCTGATGGATCCAGTGGATTTCAAGGCAGCTCTGGGGGGTTTTCTGGCTAATATGACTGGCGCTCCTGTCAAAGCCCTGCTCAACAACTGGAACATCCATATGGCTCAGGTTGTTGACGCAATCATCCTAGAGCGCTGTCTCCTGCTTCGTGGAGCCCGCTTGGATCCCTGGTATACGCCAGAGCTTAGGGTGAGGAAGCAAACTGGGGATCACTCTTACATGAGTAGAGGAAAACTTGGGTCAAATGCAAATGAACACTGGTCAAGAAAGAAGAGAAAGGCATTTGAATATCCCTGAGTTCTCATACTATCGATCATTGTTAGGAAGAGTACCTCTTTGTGGATTGATTTACAGAGATAGCAGCCAAGACCAACCATAACCTTCCTGCCATGCACACCTCAGCATTAGCGTTCCAGGCCGTATGGAGATTTCTGGAGTCAAAGAACCTAGCTATGGAATATTTCTAAACAGCAGCGAGGCAGAGCAGCACAACAAAATGCTTCACAACAAAGGTCTCCTGTAAACTGATCTTGGAGAAGATCCCAAACTGGCCACAGTAGTTCAACTGAATGACACTGAATGGGCACAATGGAGGCAGAGAAGTAATATCAATTTTCTGCCATAGCCACCACCCAATAAACTCTAAAATGTGTTCTGCACTATGTTCAGTTGTGTTTCATCTTATTTTCTTCCATTTGTACTTTATCACTTAGGAAACATTCATACTTGCATTTGTAGTTAAAAAAAAATCCACAGAAAAACCAAATGTTTAGAACAAGCCTCCTATCATTGCTAGCATCAGCTCAAGTAAAGAGTGCTGGAGAAATTTTCCAGTGTTCTATTCAGAACATGGAAACAGTGATTAGTCCTACAAATCTGCAGATAACGCTCCTTCTTGACAGTATGAACAATAGACTCATTTTAAAGCAGAATGGCTTCCATTAGTCATTCAAAGGAACAAAACCAAGAAGGAGAGTCATGTTGCACGCAAGACAAGAATTTCAAGCTATTTTGTTTTAGATTAGTGATACAGTTCTGTTGGTAGCAGAATTCTGAAATTTTGTTTGCATCAGCAAAAGGCCGAAGGAGACAAATCCCAGTAAGACTCCTAGGACAACAATGAAAAATTAATAATTTTCCGGGGGGAAATGCAAGAAACAGACAATACTGGGTATAATAAAGGAACGATCTTGAGTCAAGTCTATGGGTGCTTTGTATGTAAATAGTTCATATGTTCTATATAGGAAATGTGGAATAGAAGCTATTTGGAAAGATAGGAAGTGACGCAGAACACTATTTGTACCCAAAACTCCCCTTAGTCCCCCAGCCTTTGACAAAACTCAAGAGAATAAACTGAAAATGATTATAATTTGAAGAAGAGGCCAATTGGTTTTAGTAGTTTTGCTAAGCTGGAAAGTTCATAAAGGGTCTGTCCCAAATTGATGTGCTTTGGGATGCTAAATGCCCAGCTTGGGTTTGTATTAATGTAACTGTTGCATTGAGGAGTCAGAAAAACAAGAAGAACCATTCCAATGGGATATCATTAGGAACAATCCAGTTCGTTTGGGGTAGCACCTTTCATCAATGAGATACGGCAGGATAAGAAAAGAATTCAGAGAATGGCAAGAAACAAAGTTCTAAGGAAAGGCTAGAGGAACTTGTTACACCTTTTAATGTTAGGTATGTTTTTTTGCATGTTCTTTTTATGGCTCTTTTGTGGCTGTCAGTGAGTGCATGAATCAACTTTCTGCTTTCTCTCCAGAAAACAGAGAGGTAATTTCAAAAAGTGACAGCACTTTTTGAAAAACAGCAACTGTGATGTAGGTGCAGGGATGGAAAGGAAACCAAAGAAATAAAATGCATGCTGTATTTGCTAGAACTTAAAGAGCTCCCAGAATGCATGAGAAATGATGACAAAACTTGCTAAGGATACAGTCCCTAAAGACTATTCTCAATGATGCTTTCCTGCGGCAGTAAACACAGGTCGAACTAGGAAGGCACTCACTCCACATCACACCACCAACATTCCCAAAATGTACTCTGCACAGGCCCAGATGGCCAATGGAAGGCCACCAGTTACAGGTAAGCAACCTGCTTTGCTGGTGGTGGGGGGAACTTCTGCTTTCCCCCAATCTTAAAACTATAGCAACATTAATTCCATTGCAGACAAAATTGGTTCCCGGTAGACTAGCTCTGGTCTCATAAAAAGCCTGCTGGAATGTGGAGCAAAAGAGAAAGAAAATGACTACAAGGGAGATGTTTCTTTGTGGGTGTCCTTTTGCTAGATTGGCATCTGCTTCTGCCTACAAGGCCACAGACCAGGGATGGGAAATCTATGGCTCTCCAAATGTTGGATGACAACTTTTTGACCATTGGCCATGCTGGTTTGGGCGGATGGGAGTAATAGTTCAACATCATCTGGAAAGCCACAAGTTCCCCACTCCAACTGTAGACAAAGAGGTACCATTTGCCAACTAAGACAAATGGAATATTTGCACTGGCATTTGCAGATGTAAACCTGTGAATGTGCATGCAGTAGCTCGGGGAGACTCTACTACAGAAACCTTTTCAAAGATTCAGAATGTCATAAATATGCTAACAGAATAAGTCAGTAGGAGTACCTATCTATACTGGTGATTGCATTACTTTTCAGAAAATATTACTCGGTATTTAATAACGGTATGTGAAACACCATATTAAAAATTAAGACATTCCTTACTTAACAGTTACATTCGGTGAAAGATTTTGGTGCTAATCAAGCATGCCTCATGTGAATCGACCAATGTTTGCATAGTGATTTAATGTAAAGATCTGGGTGCCATTCAAAAGAGCTTTTTTTTAAATATATACAAAATATAACTCAAGGATCTAAGCCATATTTAAAGCAATGTACAAAAAATACTTTAGCATTTAAAAGTGTTTCTTCACAATTCTTACAAAAATGAATGTACAATTTGATTTTGACTTTAAAGATTACCTATGGAAGCAGTCCCATGACAAGGAAGCACAAAGCAAAGCGGCGTGGTTTTCCCACTCAAGGCAAAACACTGCATAGTTAAGTCATTTGGCTCTCTGGAAGGGGTGTATTCATCTTCTTCACTGTTTCCTTAGTTTATATAAATAGTTACATGGTCAAGGACTTAATATTTCATCCAAAACATGCATAGCCGTTTCATAGAGGGTTCTGAAAACAAGAGCAGGGAGCAGCTGTGTAAGTTACACAAATGACTGGCAAATGAAGAGTTTTCCATTAACTAAAACATCTGCTTACTATGACATTTCTGATACTCTTATGCAAAAGTATGGATGTCAGATTAAAATTAATTGCTTCACAGCACTATGAACTGGGTTTTGTACTGATTAGATTTATATCTCCTAGTCAAGGCCCCATCCTGGTGATCTTCCTATGCAGCAGTATAAGGTTTTCTGTACCGAAGAGCTTATTGGGAGAGCATTGAGCTTCAAACAAAAGTACTCTGTCTCATATCCCCATTCCACACTCTTGTGTGCACTGTAATAAGAAAGAAACTTGCACAAGATGCTAACGGAAACAAGCCATGTTACCTTTGATGGATTCCTAAGATTTTAGAAATTTGATGCATTCTCATAATGAGAAAGATCCTGGGGGTAAAGTACTCAAAGTCTTTATTAGCTAGCTCCAAGTTTTAAGAACATTGTTTGTTTATTAACATTGAGAGATGTGGCTAAGTGTATCCATTTGCAAATGGCATTAGCTGGAATCTTTTAAAGAATTAAGTAACATTCTGATCACTGAATCAAAAACCACTGATGCATTCTATGTATTTGATCTCATCTTGCATGACCTAATAAGTTCAATATACATGAAGTATGGAGCTTTGCTGCTAGCATATAGCTGCATGTGTTGTTCAAAAACTAAACAAAAAAACCCCTTTAGAATTGCAAGAAAAAACTGAAAAGCATTTCTTTCTTTCTTTCTTTCTTTCTTTCTTTCTTTCTTTCTTTCCATGCTCCGTGTGGGCCTCAAATAACTTATTACTCAACAAGATAGCTCAGTCGGGAGAGGACTAGATTCTGAATCTTAGAGTCATCAGTTCAAGCCCCACATTGTGTAAAACGTTTCATGCATTGCAGAGGGCTGGACTAGATGACCCTCGTGGTCCCTTCTAACTTTGCAATTCTATTATGATACATGAGGCCAATGAGAAGATAAAATCTAAACTGCTTAAGACCAGACTGCTTCATATGGTTTTTATGTACTATTATTGCAGATGTTCTGATATTTTTAATGAATAGTGGTATATCAATATTTTTGCAAATAAAATAACACATTACACACCAGCACTAGTATATATCTTTTCTACAAAGCAGAACGTAAACATTCCACCAAAGGTTTACCTTTCCATGCTGCTATCATCTTCCTTGATAATCTCGCTGTACGATGTTAACTTCCTCTGAAGGGCAGATGCTATATCCTTTATGTACGATGGCCTATGCTTACCTGCTGAAAAACATGATTATGAAAACTAGTGAGCCTTACTGAGAAACAGAAATAGATGGAACAGAAAAGGGAACTGAAACATTCCCCTAAGGTGTAAAAGTAAATCCACTAATCATGGCTGCACTAAAAGAATCCTTTCAAGCTAGCCATGAATTCGATTGCCTTTTTGAACAGAGGCAATAATTTGTTCTGGAAATCAAATAGCATTTTGTGAAAAATAAATACTACAAGGTATTTGCATTTATACAGAATCTGAAGTTTTCAGTAAGTGTTAGATCTTTGCCGCCCAAAAGAAACCTATTCGGGAAAATGCTAGCAATTTGGTTTTTTACCCCTTCTCCAATAATTTCTAGCATAGAATTGGCCCTTTAACTACCCTCCCCCCGCAACACACTCAGAGTTCATGCTTTCATTCAGCTATCTATGACCTCGATCTCTCTCTTCTGGTTAGTCACAGTTAGGATTTATACCCCAATATGAATCACTCAACATTTACAGTTGTTAAACCTCATTCTCCATTTTAACACCTATTCAAGCTAGCTTGCAGAGATTCCCTTGTAGCATTTCACAGTCTGCTTGTATTTCCAACATCTCGGATAATTTGACATCATCTGCAAACTTGGTTACTTCCCTGCTCTCTCAACTTCAAATCATTTTTAACAAGTTAAGTGGCCTTGGTCCCTATACAGATCCTTAGGAGAGTCATACTTATCTCCCTCTCTTAGGTGAACCAGTTTACTTCCAATGCCTGCTTCTTGATCTTTTACTAGAAAGCTTTAACTAGCAAGCTTATTCTAAAGTCTTTGATGAGGGGTTGTCAAAAGCAATTCGGGAGTCCAAAAATCGGAATTAAACTTGTGCAGCTTTCAGTGATTTCAAAGTTTTGTTTTTACTCACCTTTAATTAAAGCAACAATGTACACAGTTGCTGCAATGCTGACAATCCCTTCAATTTCTTCAGACTCAATGGACTCTGTTAACTCCTTTAGAAAAGATCTAAGAATGAACGGAATATGCATTAAATATACAAGTAAAGAGAAAGAAACAAGAGCTTTCAGAGTTCTTAGGTTTAAGATCCTTGCAAAACTCTTAATAACTTCAAGGCATCGTTACCAAATCCATTGCTGTCACTTCGCCCTCCCCAGGAACCTCAGAACAGCTACTTCTTTTCTCCACCTCCAGCCCAATTTCCCCCCCTCCCTCCTACCTCAAACTTTCTACTTCAGCCTCTCTTGGCAAACCATAGCCCTAATCCCTTTCCTAGTTAACTCCCTCCATTCCAGTGTATCTGGGTGAGGAGGTGGGCAAATAGGACAAAACACCACATCTCCATTCTTAGCATTACAATAATAGAATTCTCGAGTTGGAAGGGGCTATGAGGGTCAACTAGTCCAACCCCCTGCATTGCAGGGATCTTTTGCCCAACGTGGAGCTTGAACTCTCGACTCTGAGATTAAGAGTCTCTTGCTCTACCTACTGAGCTATCCCACTGCTACCAAATGTACAATTCCTGACAATTTTCTTAAAATGCACAAGCATTTAGAAACATAAAGTCACCAACCTAGTAGAACTAAATAGTCACATATATATATAGTTAGAGGGAGAATCCTTCTAGATGTAACCCACTGTGATGGAAACATATGTAAAGATGACTTCAACTAGATAGCTTAAAGCCCGGGATGGGGTGGAGTGGGAATAACAGTAGCTTGCTTCAAGATAAAGGCATTGACTGGAGAACAGCTTGTCACTTACTGCCAAGGCAGAGACCACCATGTGGGGGAGGAGAGTTCTAAGGAGGTGGGGTCTTCTTTCCTCTCTCTGATACAGCTGTCAAACTAAGCCAAGGAACACAGCCCAATTGCCTGGGGTTGGGGGCCCCTTAGTGGCAATCTACAGTGCATTTTGATAAGGGCAACCACATGTATCCTGAGTAGTGATGACCAAATATGTATATTTAAAGTAGAACCCATTTTCCTGGATTTTTATTATTATTATTATTTTTTAAAAATGTAGGGTGGATCAACATTAGCAGGCCTAAAATAGCTCTGTTTGTATTATGTTTGAAGTGTGATAAAACTAGTCTTCAACATCTAAATTAAGGTTCCAGTAAAAAAGAAAGTATAACTAAATGCATTCAGGCTGCCATTATAAAGTGTAGGTCTGAAGGAGCTCTTACCAATTTGTAAAATAAAGGAAGAAACAAACAAAAAGCCTAGCATAAAAGTTGGCTGATAAGACATGGAGATCTGCCAGTGGATATTAACTGCCTTTGTATCTACAAGGAATTAAAGCTTGGCTCCAGTTCATGTTTACCCCATCAGCTCTCTCTTTCACATGCTCATGTAAAGCACTGCCATCAGCAGCCCACATCACACTCAAGGGTTCAATTGCATGGTACAGGGAAGGAAGGTACACTTGCTCCTCCGCAATGTGGGCAGGAGTACAAGCAGTGATGCAAGAAGAATTGGGGCTCTCTGCTTTGCCACATACATTCGGGGGGTGGAGACAGAAAGAACTTACCTGACCACATTTGCTGACTTGTTCACTATTGCCATCAAAATACTTGAAAGTGGGGGGAGGTCTGAAAAAGACTTAGGTGGGGTCAGCTCTTCTGGAGTGGACGCCTAAAGCGGAAGAAACCCAAAGAGACTCTATTCAGGCAAACTGGAAGTGAATACACAGCAGGCAAAGAATTTTGATACTTTAAGTTTATGTAATATTCAACCAGAACCAGAACAGCCAGAAAAAGAATTACTAGATGTCTACAATTAGGATTTTAAAAAAGGAAAGCTGACAGGCGGAAGGAGCATTCAGCTCCTATTGTCTCGTTACTTGATACCATTATTGAGGCAAAGCATAGAGCCAGCCAATTCTTGTTCAGCCCCTTGCCATGAGTAGTCCTAGAATGTGTACTGGAGATCTTATTTAAATAAAAAAAATTATGCAGCGGAACATGTGCATGCAGAATACCACCTAATAACAAAAGTGCAGTTTTTCTAAGGATTAGGAAGCCAATCCATTTTATGAGTGAATGAGAGGTCATGAGAATTGGCTTTGGAAACTGCCATCCCCTTGACAAAAGCAGTACTTGCTACATGACATTATCTCAAACAGTACATTAGCAATTGTTGTGGCTTTGATAGGGGAATGCACATTAAGCTGTAACAGCTCTGAAAGGTCTGTTGCACCTGCTGGCATTCAGAGCAGTGTGAAGGTTGACAGTGGCTTAATAGTAAATTTAGGGGTCATAACTAACGGGGAACATATGGCATAGTGCTTTCTCATTCGGTAGGAATGGGGGGTGTCCACTGACCAGCTTGAGGTCTGAACTGGCAGCTATCACTTGAAAATCTCATTCAAAGTACCATTACCAAGTCCTTCAGCTCTGTGTCCTTGACACAGCCCTTACTAAAGTGTGACTCTTCCAAGCACGCTTTTGCCTTTCGGTTGAGTGAATTCCACATTTGAATGAACAATGATTAAGTGAGGAAAAAAGTATGCATAGGAGTGTGTAATTGTTTTAGAGCTTTTCTAGCACTCATCATCAATGCAGCTACATTATTATTATTATTTGGCTCTTGTGTCCTCACAGATCTGCAACTTAACAACAATGAAGCTGCCTTTTCTTGGGGACTTTAGGCAAAGGTCTGGAGAACGGTATGAAATCACATGACAGCTCGTATGAAGCTCAGATCTGGCCTGTAAGCTGCCTAGATAGGAAACAACTTGGAAGCCATACAATTCATTAGCCACTCTGAGCTCAACCATGAAAATACTACTACTAATACTACTACTACTAATAATTTATTATTTCTATGAAAATGAAATGAAGACAAATTGTACAAATCTGAACAGACAGCTGGACTAGATGTGATGTTTCTAGAATTAGCCTTCATTCTACTGGTGTCCCAAGAATTTGCTTAGGTAGTGTCCTTTGTATGCTTGAAAACTGCCCGAACACCCCTCAGCATATTTCCCCAAAGCCTTGGTTATTCATAGGTCCTTGAGAAACTGGATCAAATAGCAGTAAACATCTCACAGAAGAGCTAAGGCTTGGTATATACCCTGGCTGGGCTCCCTGATTGGGGTCCACACCAAACAAAGGGAATAGTAATTGTCAGGATTTCTTGCACAGAAGAGAACAAGGTGGATGACCATTCCTCCTCCCCACTCCCCAATATATGTCTGGCAAGACATTTATTTCAGATAATTTTGAGCTGCTAAAAAATATCTAAGTGGTATACAAAAACACAACACAGAAACGGTAAGTCTGTATCATAAAAACAAATGCAAAAAAAAAAACAACCCCAGTAAAACATTATTCTAAGAAACAAAGACAGAAATTCAGCAGCTGTGCTCCTCATCCAAGAAGCTAACTGTGATAGCTTTAAGATTTCTGGTGCAGCCTATGTCTCATTTCTTTCTTCTGAGGGGGAAGCACAGAGCAACAGACGGCAAAAGCTAATCAGAAGATACAGTTTAAAATGCTTCTTTCATGGTTGTTAGCTAAGAACCAGGAGGGAAGATACTGGTCCTCATGTCTCACCTTACAAAAGGTCACTGACAGCATCAAAGTAATAATAGGGACCAAGCATTCCTTTAGCCTTTCAGTTTTGCAGAACATTCTACATTTTGCTCACTGTAATTTAGCGTGACGGATTACTGCCATGAGAACCTTCAGGCTGAATTTCAATTCCCATAAGAATGATGGTGAGACATGAAGCATTTCTAATAACCTTGAGGCCAAAATCTTTGACATGTAGACCAGTGGTGGTTCCCCACTTACAGCAGACAGCGGCTGCAAGTCTGGAAAGTATTCCACACCACTCTCTCCTTTTCTCCCCATCACTGCCGCTGCCACCTTTATACTTCTTGTTTTAAGTATTGGTCAAGGTGAGCAGAGCCACTCAGAACTCACATTTTCAGTTCAGGTAGAATCAATGCTTGTTAGAAATCCCCCTCATCCCCAAACAATCTATCCAGCTTTTCTGAGTGGAAATGAACACATGTGGGCTTGAACATATTTTAAAGGCTCTTCGGAAGCAGAGTCCATGGAAAACAGATACTCCTAGCATGCTTCATAGTAGCAGTAGCTAACCCTGTGGTACACTCTACATTATTTTGGACTATAGCTCCCATAATTCCTGACTCTTAATGGCTGATGCAAGCTACAACATCTGAAGGGTTACAGATTAGTCACCACTCTAGACCATCAACTGTATGTAAGATGGGTTAAAAAAAAGTAGCATTATTCAAGATAAATGAAAGGTAGTTTGTTAACTGGTACTGGATTTTTGTTGTTATATCTAAGCTCTTCCAAAAACTGAAGACAAGTCAGTTTCTCCAACAATAATAAATTTATGGTAAGGTTATTAGACAATAAAAATGAACCACAGTTTTATAGCTGTAATAAAAAGTGCAACTGCAAGCAATTTATATTCACAAGAATAAGAACTTGGATTTATGGTGACATTCTTTTTATAAAATACACTGAGTATACAAGTTAGTACAAAAAATATATCTCAGCACCAATTCACTAATAAACCTGTGCATGATCACTTGATACCTCCCTTTCCCTTCATGCTTACAGAGCATTTTCATAAAGAAAGCAAAACAAAGCCTTGTACCTTGTGTTGCAAGGTGTAGCCTGTCTCGACTACTGTTGCAGCAAGCAGAGAAGAAAGGACTCCATGGTGAACAGCTGGACAAGTCAAAGCACAACACTGAACCACATGCACAAATTCTCGAAGAGGCTCCTGAACAGAATGAATGAACTAGAACAAATAAAAAATAGTTTTATATTATATTATAATTTTATTTATATCCGCATATTCCCCAGACTAGAACACAAAAGACAGTACACAAATTAAAATACAAATAAAATACAGAAGACAAACATATAGAAGGTAATACAGTACAGTGGTACCTCGGGTTACATACACTTCAGGTTGCATATGCTTCAGGTTACAGACTCCACTAACCCAGAAATAGTGCTTCAGGTTAAGAACTTTGCTTCAGGATGAGAACAGAAATCGTGCTTCAGCAGTGCAGCGGCAGCAGGAGGCCCCATTAGCTAAAGTGCTGCTTCAGGTTAAGAACAGTTTCAGGTTAAGAACGGACCTCCGGGACTTCCGGGTTAGCGCCATCGCCTAATGGCAGATTCCCTCCGAGCTCCGGAGGGAATCGGCTTAGTAGGGGTCGGGTCCTGCCGCGGCGGCGACGCGGGGACCCTCAGAAACCACAGGCGCTGAAGCCTGTGGACCTGGTGACTCGGCGGGCACCATTTGCGCCCCCCGACCCGCGAAGGAGCCTTTTTAAAGGCTCTGGAATGGGGGACGGAGAGTGGTGCGGTGCTGTGAGTCGACTGCTTCCCCTGCTGAGTGAAGCCGCATGCCATGGACGGAGAGCGCTGACTTCTTTCTCTGAACATTTGGACCAAAATAACAACCCGTGAGTAATACGGAAATTGGACTTAAAAGTGAAATTTTGGGGGGGAATTAGGCACGACCGGGTAAGGTGTAAAGAGGAAGTCCGCCTACCCGCCTTGTAAACATCTTAAAGCAAGGATTTTACAACTAAGGTTGAGAGAATATCTTTCTTTTTTGTGGATAAAAGCAATTAACTCCACGTTTTGGCAATATAAGTGATTGTGCTGGAGGATAAGAGCTAACATTGAGAGCGGAATTCACCCCTCCCCCAAGACCCGGGAGCGATCGGTGAGAGAGCCTGCAGAAGAGACATAAAGACTTTGACAGCTGTCAAACTAGCTGTCAAAGTTGGGGGAAAAGGAGAACTTTGTTTCTGTTGTCTTTGCTGGTTATATTCGTTACAATTTGGTAACAAATTGTTAAAAATAAAGAAGAAAAGGCTAACTTGACTTTTGGGTTGGAACTGGAAGATACTAAGAAACCAGAATCCCTCTAGAGGGGGTTTAGGACATTACAAAAATGGCTGTAAGTGGAAAAACACTGGCTGAACTGGAGAGGACTTTTTTCTCTTGGGAAAGTTGCAGGAACAGAGTGATGTTTTGGCTACAAATGTTACAATACTGAATGGAACAGTAAATAAAGTTACTGAGCCTGGGAGGGACTTGACTCAAGTCTTTGCAGCTGAACAGGAAAGTTTTGCAGTTGAATTAAAAATTTTTGCAGTTGAACAAGAAAAGAAATTTGAGAAATCTGAGAATGTGATGAAAGAGGAACATGATGATTTGAAGGAAAAAGAAGAAGGAGCTATAATGCCACAGATGATTGAGGAGAGCCAGAGGCTGGTTAAGATGGATATAAAGGAAAATAAGATTAGGATGATGAAAATCTGGTTTGAATTGAAGAATGGAGAATGGAGAGATCTCCCTATGCAGTAATTTTGGTTGTCTGGGCAGAATGTTGGTATACATAAAATGTATACTGTTACTTCTTCCTTTTAACTGGTGTGTTTCTCTGCGTTTCTTTTTATTTGCAATGACCTCTTGCCTTTCATTGCCTTTCTTAAAAAGTTGGTTTAAGAGTAAAAGTAGGCATCAAAGGGACACATATTTCCTTGCCATAGAAAAAAATCAATACCCCTATATCTCTTTGGAGGCTATTCTCCCAATTTACGGTATCTATACTCTTTTGTGAGCAACAGCCATGCCTGGCCAATACAGCAGTGATTGTCAAACGGAAAAGTGTTCACATCACCTTAAAGGTTTCACTCCCCAATAATTGTAGATAGAATAAGTCATTCATTTGGCAAGAAACAAGCTGGCCAACTTCATACGCAACAAATACCTGGATTCCTTCTTCACGCTGTCTTCTGAGTCTCAGTGCCATACATTCTAGAATCTTCTGGAACATCTTCTGAACATTGTCAAGAAGCTCTTCCCAGTCACTGCTATCAGTATTATGGGCTAAAGAAGCTTCAACCATCTCTCTCAGGATACCAAGTATCATTGGAATGCAGACATAGCCTCTGTCTAAGCAAAGAAAAACTGAATTAACTATCAGAATTCAGATTTTAAGCTATGCCACCCCATATAACTATCATCTGTCTGTCTGTCTGTCTGTCTGTCTATCTATCTAATGGCCAATTAATTCCTGGAGGTTATTGATCCTATGATCTTTCAATATTTATTGATTTAATTAATTTATTGCATGTATATCTCACCTTTTTCTCCAAGCCACTCAAGGTAAGGTACATGGTTGTGCCCTTCTCCCATTCAATCCCTACAACAACCCTGTGAGATACTATGTTAGGCTGAGAGGCAGTGACTGGCCCAAGGTCACCCAGAAAGCTTCATGGTATCCAGGGAGCCTGTGGCACAATGAGTCAGTGTATCTGGCTGTTAACCAGAAGGTTGGTGGTTTGAGCCCATCCAGGGACAGCTGTGGGCAGAATTTCTGCATTGCAAGGGGTTGGACTAGAAGGCCCTCAGGGTCCCTTCCAACTCTACAATTCTATGGCTGAGTGGGTATTTGAACCTTGGCTTCCTAGGTCCTACTCAGACACTCTAACCACTAAACCACATCAATGTTACAGGCATTCCCCACCAGTTTAGCTCCTATATGAAGTTACAGTACCCTATGCACAGGTACTGTGCAAGGTAGCAAAACAGGATTTGACCTTTATCCGCATCATGTCTCTTTCCACCCATGCCATGGGTGCCATGTGTCCTACCTGGTTTTTTGCACATGTGCACACAGAATGCCTATTCATCCAGAAACAAAGGCAGCCAAAGTCTACTCAAGAATAGGCTTTCTTAGCCTGAAACAAAGGGCTGCCCAAGTGTCAACTTAATGATATATTCAGAAGAGCATATAGTGAAGCTGCCAATTATGTGCATCAACAGAGTCGAGGCTGCTGCATAGACACTGTGGACATCATAATAATAAAGGACAGGAGCGAGGAGCCTCAGGGTTGGAGAATGACTGTGGCTCTCCAAGCCTCACTCTCTGGCACTCAGAATCTGTCTCCCTAGGCCATACGCCCTCAGTGGCCTGGCCAAGCATTTTTGCCCAACTGAAATGTGTCCATGAACTCAGATAAAAGCTCTCGCTTAGAGACGGGCATGTGAGTGGGTGTAGAAACTAGCCTACTGTACCGAAGGTAAAATTGACATTTGTTGCTCTGCCTACCACTGACCCGTGGTCCATGGAAGGCTGTCCAGAAGGCAATGCGGCTTTCAGACTGAAAAAGGACCCCCATTTCTAATACAGGAGAGGAACTGTTTTGGCTCTATGGCTTTACTATCCAATTAATGCACTCAGAAAAGGAGGTATTTTGGTGAAGTAGTTAAAAGAGCAACATCTTACTAGGTATATCCTGTAGGGTAATCATTGAACTGTGATTTTAGTATCTGTGCTGGATTTGCTTTGTTCTCTGTATCAGAGACACGTCACTGCTATCTAACTGCTTACACAATATGCAGTTCAGGGCCACCTCTGGACTAGTACTTTCTAGAACTAACAGCATTTATAAAATTCATTTTAGTATCAACAACTGAATTGCACAGTCATTATATAACTTATATTATTATGTCATTATATAACAATACTGGACAGAATCCAGTATTGTACAAGCAAACTTCATGATGTGAAGCCCCACTATATGAATTGGACTTCTCTCCTTCCTCTTGCAGTACCCCAAAGAACATTGTGAGGGTTGCATGGAAGAGGAGAGGAAGGTAAAGTTCTACTTGTCCACAGATGGCATCGGATGCAACCCTTATAAATATGTATTTTATTACACAATATATGTTTTTCCCCCCAATGTTGCTAATTTTCTCTTCTCTGGGATCTACTTTGTTTGTTTACCTTGAATATTGGTGTGTGTGTCTGTGTATGCATGTGTATACACAACGTTTCACAAATTTTAATTTTGGAAATGTGGAATCCTTGTCATGTTTTAAAGGCTTATGGGCCAAACAATGTATCTTAACCACACAAAATAAAAGGCAGTGTTAATTAGCCAGAAACATACCTGTGTGCATGATGACAATGGTCAAGTTCAAAAGGTGTGCTTGAAATTCTGAATCACCAAGGCCAACAGCTATAACATCTTTGCAAACTGTCAGGTAATTCTACATATGAAAAGTTGAAATATAATAAGATTTTTGTGCATGACCAGTACTTAATATTTAGATGCAGTTATTAAGCTTCTATTGAGATTAAAGCATGCTTGAGATTAGGAAATGGATGACAAGTTGTTACCAAGCTAGGAAATACAAAGTTAAATTTTTAAAATTTCTGTTTAAACATTTTTGTCATTTTAAAAAAATAATCCAGTATTCCCTAATGTCAGCTCATTTTTGACAGTTTTAATCCAAAAGAAGAGTTAATAGGCTTTTGCTATTGGATCAACTTTTATAGGTGAATAAACAAACTTTACAGTGCTGCCCTTCAAGCAGAATAACTGGAGGGCAGTTATTTTATAGACATAGGGAGCTTATTTATTCATCCCATTAGCTAATATTAAAATTACATGTTTTTTAAGAAGCCAGACTCATGTTTTATCACGCATTTCCTAAGTAAATAGCAGAAGAGTGCTTTGAAGGATTTAGCATCTACTGTACAGTCCTTTGTTCCACTGGCTTTTACTAGCACAACTCTTGAGGAACTCACCCTTGTAAAAACCAAAAATGAACGACAAAATGATCCTGCAATCGATATCAGACATCAAACCACAGTTAAGGAAGCTTAGCTATGATTTATCATGGCTTCTGATCTGACATCTCATGACCTGAAAGCTAGTCAGCAAATCAGAGTCTAAGGCCATGGTTTGAACAAGTTTCTGTACAAATTGACAAACCATAGGCATGGCAGTTAGTCTACCTCTAAAGGCTGTTCGCCACATAAACAAGAGCACAGAGCTAAGGAAGAGAAGCAACCGTGAGTATCTTGGAAGAGTGAGATAAAAATATAATAAAGTAAAAGGAAACAAATCATAGATGAGCACAAGCAGCTCTAAATTATGGACTGCACCTGTGTTTCTCTGGTGTGAGGTCTCAATTGAGCCAGTGTGAGGTACTGCACTAATTCAAAATACATGAGAAAACTCCCACAACATGCACATACATTTTACCTGAACCACCAGCTGAGAGGTTTCACTGGGCTGCTCTATGTTGCCTTCCTCTTCATCTATTTCAAAAGCAGGCAGAATGCTACTTTCTATCCAAGCTCCTGCTTTCTCCAAAGCTGACAGGTACTCCTGCCCTTCAGAGGCAAACTGTTAAGATGAAAACAGAAGCACACAAATATGTGATATAATATATTCAGATTCTGAGAGCTATTGCTGCTCAAACGCAGAGCAACTCTTGACATGACAGTACCTTATATTGAAGATGTATATTTAATCTGCAATACAGACTGAAGGCTCTCAGTGCAGTTGCAGGGTAAAAGGGAGGCCTTGCATCAGATCCTCTACTAGAAGAGCCTAGAACATCCTGAAATGTAAAAATCATACTTAGGAAGAAAACAATCTGAACATCCTGCACAGAGATTTTGAGGAGTGGAGGATATTTACGAGTACAGGTAATTCACATCTTAGGCGGGGGTTACATTCCTGGCCATCACACACATAAGCAAAATAGTGTGAAGTTAGAACAATCCCCAGAACTGACAACCTGAACCGTAAACCAATACAAAAGAGGCTAATTATTCATTCTGTTGAGAAAATTACACTAGGCAACCTAGCTACCCAATTCTGATGATGCATTTGATGCTCACCCTCAAATAAAATGTTAATCCATACACCTGAAGTAAACAGTATCGCCCATCTGGCATATTGCCACATTGCCCACTTTAACCTGGTTTAAGTGTCGCTCCAGCAAGCATATATTAGCATGCATTGCATCATCCTGTTCAAACTGTTCCATTTTATTACAGAGCTTGCACAATAAGATACGAAAAGGCTTGTGCTTGTGAGGAAATACAGACACATCACTGTAGTCAAGATCTTTCTCATGGTAGTTCCTGTATTAAGTAATCTGCACAATCCTGCTGCTCCTTGCAAATGCAAAGGTTCCAGGTTGGAACAGAAGTATAATTATCATATATCATTTATCTTTTGGAAATCTTTGACCAATATTATCAAGCAATGTTAATCTGAACTGACATAGCCTGATAACACTATGTATGCATTCTGAACAGAGATGAAGATTTTTACATCAATTTGACCCACAATAAAAGATAAACTCTTAGGCAACATATGAAGGCTACATTTTGTTGGAATAAGTTGCTTCAAAGGTTTACTGGGTGATTATGGAGCAGAGAAAGCTATCCACAAGGCAGATAACAGCAGAAAACCTTATATGTTACTTGCTGGCATTAATTCAGACTGCCATACAATACTGTGGAAGAGTGAAATCTAACCTTTGCAGCTTCAAGAGCTTTCAAAAGATGGTCCAGCTTCTCTTTGGGGAGTGACAGGAGACATTCCCGATTCATGTAATGAGTCAGCAAATACTCCATATAATCAAGCGCCAATTCTGGTTTCGACTCATGTGTCTCCTGGATACGTACTCGCCGTTCAGAAGTGCCATTACTCTAAATACAAAGAGAAAAGAGCTCCTTTATATTTAAACAGTAGGAAGATGTCATTTTAAAATGTTAACTAAAGCAATGATCCATCTACAAAAGGTGCATACGGCAATGATTCAAAGCCCAACTTTTTTTTAAGTATAATTTTTATTATTTTCTTTTTTGACACAGTACAGTATTTCAAACATTACATTAACAATATACTCTTTGCTCTGCCAAGTTTCAAAGCCAGACTTTTAACACACCTCTCTTCCAACTGGTTCAGCAGTTATCCAATCACAGATTAATTCAAGAATGTGTCCCACTTTCCCCCAACGACACAGACAGTCAAGAAGGGAAGAGTATTGGTTTTCAGTGGCACCATTTTCCAGATTCTTCAGTTTAGAGACCACACCACAACTAGAAACAAATGCAAACACGGCACGTTAGCCATTTAAGTACATAAGGTTACCTCAAAAGCCTACACAACTTTTCAACATGCCTATGGATCAAAATAATCCTTACTAGAATCAAATCTGCATGGCACACACACAGTTGACAGAAAAAGTTTCTATCCACATTTGCAACTATAACTAAATACATAAATACCTGAATGTAGGAATAGCAGCAGGAGTCATGAAAGATGCAAGGACAATTATTGGTGACACACAACGATCATCCTAGGTTGAAACAAAGAACAGTCTAATAAGGAATTTCTAAACATTTGGTAAACAAGGCCACTTACAAAGAGAACCAAATGGTGCCCCTCCATTTTCACAGCAAGTTCCTAATTCATTAAGATTCTCCAAAAGTCAGGTCAAGAATTATTAAGCCTGATTCATATTGGTACATCTTCTATACTTGACTGCCACAAGTTTGGCCTGCCTAGACTGTGCTACAAATATAAACTAGCAATGCTGTTAGATCTTATGTACATTTGGCTTGAATATGTTTACTGTTGTACTTCCCAGTGCATTTTTTACAGTTTTGAACAGCACTGAATAAAATGAATCTCTGATCATTGAGATCTATGAATGACAAACATTCCATATGAATACATTTATATTTATAAAAACTGAAAGAGCATCCATGCATTTAAAGTTACAGCAACGTTATGATTTAATGTTTTAGAGCAAATACAGAGGCAGACCAATAACAACACATTTGCAAAATTTCCACCCCTTTCTCTTATCTACAGGATGTTGGATGCATGTACTGCAGTTCTTCAGTCTAATGATCTGTTATGAACCACCCTAGGATCCCTGGATGAAGGGTGGTATGCAAATGTAATTCATAATAGTAATAACAATTATTACAGTGATGATGAACTGATTGTCTTGTACTTCACAGAATTCTCTTATTCCTACTGTATTCCCTCTACACAAAAACCCAAGCAAGTTCCTTCTTTCTGTTTTTAATACCTTTGCATTCTTTCCCCCATACCTGGTGAGGGACAAGGGGCCACAGAATAAAGCTTGGGAGATAAGTGTTACTGTGAGTTGAAGTTCAAGGGGGCTGTTCTGTTTGTAATTGTACCCTTTCCACAAACAGAATGAAACCTTTGCATCCAATCCATCTATAGGAATTTTAAGTGTACCTCACAGGAGACTTACCTTAAACACTTTTAAATATTCAGATAGTACAGAAGCAAATTTTCGGACAATATGGTTTTTGGCTCCTTCGTTGCGATTAAGTGGTTTTTGAATGCTTCTCCACAGAATTACAATTATTTCAAGTAAGCCTGCCATGGAAGGTATGTCATCAACTGACAACACATTATGTGGCACCTGAAATGTAAACAAGTGAGGATTATTATGCAATTTCTCTTGCACAGTGCATCTCAAATTAGGCTTATAGGCTTTTTAAAAAATGGAACGAGCCTTCTTGCACTCATGTGTATGTTAATACAACAGAAGTTGTCAGGGATTTTAGAAAGAAAGCAATTTTAGAAGTTTGCCATTATCTGAGAGGGCCAGTGTTCCAGGAATCAAGGGGGAAATGAACATTAACTGGTTTTTTTCTTAGATCACGTAATAATACCCATTGAAAATTAACATCCTAGAATCTAGATTTTATTGCCTTAGAATTCCCAAACGCAACACAGAACATAAGAAGAACCCGTTGGATCATGCCAATGGCCCATCTAGTCCAGCATTCTGTTCTCACACTGGCCAACCAGATGCATATGGGAATACCAAAAGCAAGACCTGAGAGCAACAGTTCTCTCCCAACTTGTGATCCCCAGCGACTGACATTCAGACGCATACTACCACCAACAGTGGTAGGAGAACATAGGTGTCAGGGCTGGTAGGCATTGATAGAAGCTGGAGATACAGAAACAAGATGAGGACCCTGAAAAATGAATGTGGGGCCAGGTAGAGTGAGGGAAACCAGCATTTCAAAGCAAGCCTTTCCAGAGACTGCAAAAGAAAGCCTAAAGAAAACACAGTAATAGTAATAATAATAAATAATAATAATAATAATATAATTTATACCCCGAGCATTTGGCTGGGTTTCCCCAGCCACTCTGGGCAGCTCCCAACCCAAGTAATATTTCTTATGAATTTATTTTTTACTTTAGAAAATGCCTAGACCAGTGGTGGCCAAACTCGGCCCTCCAGATGTTTTGGGACTACAATTCCCATCACCCTGACCACTGGTTCTGTTAGCTAGGGATGATGGGAGCTGTAGTCCCAAAACATCTGGAGGTCCAAGTTTGCCCACCCCTGGCCTAGATGAATATACAAACATTGTAGCAGTTTATGGGTTAGCAATTTAGCTGCCAGAACGAAATTATAGTTTAAATCTGGTTCAGGTGCTGACAGTCCAAGAAATAATCAATATGGTACAGAGTGAACACACCTCACACAGGCCTGGTTCCACAGTAAGGATAACATAGCCTACTAGGACAGAGTGTGCTGGCTCCTAGATAGGAACTTGCAGCTGCTTTGCTCCTTTCTGGTCTGTCCTACTAACTAGTTTTCTAGGTTTGGACAACACACTAAGCCAAACCTTGGTTTAGCAGCTGTGCTGCAACTGGGGAACATCACATCCCACATCAAGCACCAAGGAACACTCTTGGTAGGTGAAACAGTGAACAGTTGTCCTCTATATTTTGCCCCAAAGAGCAAGACAGAAGAAAGGCTCAGGTCCCGAGTTCAATCCCTGGCTGGGAACACCCCGTCTGAAACCATGGAAAGCCACTGCCAGTCAGTGTAGACAATACTGATCCAAGTTCGTAGACATCATCTTATTCTCCTAATTAGCATTTTTATCTTAGAAACTGTGTTGCATTCTTACACTCATGTTCTCTTTCTCACTGTCTTCATCATCGCTGTCAGATGCTTTTAATCCCTGCCGGATACAGGCGTTCAAACAGCTCTGAATGGTAAGCATCAATTTAGCTAAAATTAAAGAACAAAGCGTGCAATTGTGAAAGATAGTGTAAAACAGGAACAATTTAAAGTAGTGGGCAGCAAAGCAGTCAACCGAATCATTACTTACATTCAAAAAAAAAAGAGTAAATTTAAACATTTAAAGTCTTCAATGTAAACAAAATATAAAAATGAAAACAGTTTAATGATAAAACACGGTGCTGGTTAGAGCTTAATATTTTATTCATTCTATTTCTTGCTAGTGTTTTTAATTGATTTGTAAATGGCCTTGAGCATCTTCATGGCTATATATTTTAATATAAAATAAAAATAAATTATTTAAATGTGGCTGAAGTTAACACCCTGTATCACTCAATGGCTATGCACTGAGGAGGGAGTTAAGTACGATCTCCATTTAAAAATAAATAAGCCAAGTAGATACATAATGCATGCATATAAAAGGTAGCAATAAGAATAAAAACCCCATATAGGTCTCTCTCTCTCTCTCTCTCTCCCTTCCCGGCATTTATAATTTGGCACAGAATTTTCAGAAGCAGCTACTGGCCTACGAGCATTTACAGTAAGAGCTACTACACAATACTTTTGCTCATAGATTCTTTATTATAAACCAAGCCATTAGCTCTCCAGAACTTTACCTATGTTGGTTGGGCTGGTGTACTCATAAGCATACTGGTAGAACTTTCTAGCCGCTGCTGGGTTCATTTGGATTAGTGTGACACAGCGCTCACACCACACTTCTTCCGGTTGATCGATGGGCATGAAAGAGCTGAACAAGAGATTTACTATGCGCCGGGACACAGGCCGTGAATCAATCTCAAGGCGAGTTAAGAGATGCTCTATAGGACAGATTTTCCAGAACTGATTTGTGAGGAATTTGGAGCAGGGCAGTGTGGAGGTGAGGAAGATGAAGAAAAATAAAAATAAAAAAGTAATCATGATTACATTATCTTATAATCCCATTTTGTCTTTTTTTACATGATGCTTTTTCTAAAATCTCTATTCAAAACACTCCTTTACAAATCCCCCCCCCCCCGGATCATCACAGCCTCAACCTTTCAGCATTTCTGCTAGTCAATACTATTATTATTTCTTACCCGTCCTTTACCATAAAGGTTACAAGTTGTTCCCACAAACCTATGCAGGCTCCAACAATGTAAAAAGACAATGTTAAAATCAACTAGCCCTCTTCCAACTTGTCCTTGTCCTGTATCACACCTTGTTATCTACCTCTGTCTGCATCCAATCTATGGAGTTTAGATAAGGCTTCTGGGAACAGAATGCCACATCTTTATTGTGGCAGTTCCAGGCACACTATTGGGGTTAAAAACAGAGCAGGGAGCAGAAGATCTTATGCATGCAGTTATTCTACACACACTGGTCTCAACGCACTTGCATGAGTATGAAAATGCTTTTTTGCAGCAGGTTGAAAATGGGAAACCTGTATCACAGCTGAACAGCTATTTGGATATTTCTTCCCTTTTCTCTCTTCTCTCTTCTCAGCACCGTTAGGAATGGGCCATGGGCCTATTCTTCCTCCCACAGGTGCAGAAGTGCCGACAAAGAGACTCCATTTATTTAAGCAAGACTATGGATGCTAAAGCAGAAACAGGTTCCATATCCAGGGTCAGGAGAGCTTGCAAATAATTGCGTTCACTTCTCTGACCATAGAATCATAGAATCATAGAATCATAGAATCATAGAGTTGGAAGAGACCACAAGGGCCATCGAGTCCAACCCCCTGCCAAGCAGGAAACACCATCAGAGCACTCCTGACATATGGTTGTCAAGCCTCTGCTTAAAGACCTCCAAAGAAGGAGACTCCACCACACTCCTTGGCAGCAAATTCCACTGTCGAACAGCTCTTACTGTCAGGAAGTTCTTCCTAATGTTTAGGTGGAATCTTCTTTCTTGTAGTTTGGATCCATTGCTCCGTGTCCGCTTCTCTGGAGCAGCAGAAAACAACCTTTCTCCCTCCTCTATGTGACATCCTTTTATATATTTGAACATGGCTATCATATCACCCCTTAACCTCCTCTTCTCCAGGCTAAACATGCCCAGCTCCCTTAGCCGTTCCTCATAAGGCATCGTTTCCAGGCCTTTGACCATTTTGGTTGCCCTCCTCTGGACACGTTCCAGTTTGTCAATGTCCTTCTTGAACTGTGGTGCCCAGAACTGGACACAGTACTCCAGGTGAGGTCTGACCAGAGCAGAATACAGTGGTACTATTACTTCCCTTGATCTAGATGCTATACTCCTATTACCAGAGGTAAGAGCAGAAAGGAAGAGCTCAAGGCTCATTCCTGATCTTGCCACACATAAAGGGCAAGTAGCAATGGTCAAATTAGCCTAAAAGTCAGCAGTGCTTTAAAAAGGTACTAACATCTAAACATACTTGTAAGGAACATGGCCAGCTTTCAATTGACACATTGACAGACCCTTTACTCTGCTTACTGAATTATGTAAAATATGCCACCTTCTATCAAGAAGCAGCATTATATATTATGTGTGGTCTGAGTAAATAGAATGATAAGGAAAATTTGGATTATAAAACTAACAATATTGAAAAAGCAAGAAAACTACAGTATAAGGAGCCCAGCACTGAGTTTATACAGAGTTATAAATTGAGCATTAACTTTATAATGATTATATAATCATTATAGTAAATTTAATGAATTCAAATAAATCAACTGAAAATTAATTATTATTATATATTATACTTTTTAAATAATAATTAAAAGAATATAAATTGCATCAATCCAGTGTATTATACACTTATAAATGTGAAAAATGTGAAAATTTTGGAATCTTGCAAGTGGGGAAGGGAATCAAATGGCACATTGCTTAACCATTACTTATAAGTATGCATAGCAACATGTGCCTGAAAAACAAACTCTCCTTTTTTCTAATATCAGTGTAGGTTTATCAGTACATGTGCAAGGATTGCCCTTCTTTCCCCTTATAAAAATCCAAGTCCTCATCATCATATGTATATTCCAGTAAATGCACACCCCCAAAAGATCAATGAAAAAGCTGCTGGTGCAGACACAATAAAAATAAAGTACTTTTCTAAGCCCCCACCCACAGAGACTTCTATTAGTGCTGTTGTAAACAACATAGGAATAAATAAAGCACTCAACAGATCACAGACATGAGGACTTCCGGCGAGGCAGCATGGCGGCTGCAACAGCAGAAAAGAGCTCCTGAAGCCAGCCAGAGTAAAAGGCTCTGTCTGGCCGACTCCGGGACTCCCAGGACTGCTGCTGCCAGCGGAGAGGAATTGGGGGTGCCCGGGGCGTCTATCAAAGGAGCCAAAACACCCCCCCACAACCTTGATTGAGCCGGTAAGGCACCCGACCACCCCCCCCCAACAGCCGAGAGGAGCTCCAAAACCAGGAGGACAGTGGAGCTAAGGCAAAGAGGGAAGGGGGAAAAGGGGGGAAAGAGGAAGAAAAAGAAAGAAAGAAAGGAAAAAGAGCCCCAACTTTACCGCTGCTGCCCCCATCTGTGCCTACGGGAAAGAAGAGGAGACGTAGGTGGGCAGAAAAAAGGCTCCGGAAAAACACGTGGCTGAGCCGACTGCAGCCTCCAGCGGCAAGGAAAACAGAGGAAAGCCGCAAGAAACTACCCCTTTTTTTTTTCCCTTTTCTTAAATCCCTTTTTTTAACCCCTTCCTCCCCCTCTCCCTTTTTTTTTAAAAAAAAAATAATTCTTTTTTATTCCCCCCCCCCCCGCCATATACCTACTTTTATCACTTCTCTTTTTAAAAGAGGGGCCACTGCTGCAGCAGCCACCCTTACTTTTTTACAAACAAAAAATAATAATAGTAATTAGGGGGAAATAGGTTGTTTTTTAAAAAACAACACACACACACAATTCCCCCCCCTCTTTCTAAAGCCCTTTCTATTCTATTTGTTAGCTTGTTCTTGAGGGGGGAACCTTTGGCCCCCAGCTACGACCACCACTCTCTTTTAAAACACAAATTTCCTCCATATCACTACTATTGCTATTGATACTCTCCCCCCCCCGTTTATTTCTCTCTCCCTTTTTGCTCTCCTCTCTCTCTCCCTTCACCCCCCTTATTTTTTCCTTTTATCCCACCTTTCACTCCAATCCCCCCTCTCCCCCCTCCGTCTCCCCCCTTCTTCTTTCCTTCTTCTTCTTCCTTTTTCTCCCTCCACCCTTTACATATAGCCTATTTGTCTGTCTCTATTTCTGAGCGCACTCCCAACCCCAACTTCCACCTTAACTGGACCCCAATACCCCTTTTGGGTATATACAACCCCCTCCTAAACACATATTTCCCCTGGCCCCACCCCTCTAATCTCTTGTATCTCTACCTGCTAACCCCCCCCCTTTATATGCACTGTCTGTCCGTTAGTCTATCCATCTCTGCTTACCCGCCCCCCCCCCATGACCACCTAATCCAAACGCTCTGTAAAAGCCACCAGCCAGCAACGCCTGATCAGCCCAGCAACCCAACAATACCCAGGAATCACCACTGCCACAACTCCTAACCACCACACGCCCTACTCCAAGAGGACGCCAAGCCAACCTCAAACCAAAACCATTAGGGAGACTGAGATGACACCAACCAGGGAGATGGCAAACAATGCTAATACCGTAACTCCCCTTCAAGATGATGACCACCCAGTAACGAAACGAGATCTGAGGGAAATGGAAGCAAGATTAGAAGCACGATTAGAAGAAACACTGAAGGCCACAATGGCTCCCATGCAGGTACTAATCAACAATCTAACCTCCAAAGTGGAAGCTCTAGAGAACAAGAACCAAATGCAAGAAAGAATAATAGAGCAATACCGGGAGGAGAACGCACGTGTGAACAAGAAACTGGACGAACTGGTAAACCAAATGGAAGCAGAACACAGAGAGATGAAAATTAAGCAAGCCGACCTTGAAGACCGCAATAGACGTTGTAACATCCGCTTCCGCAACTTTCCTGAAAAAACAGAGGAGAAAAGCCCAGCAGACCTAATTATACGCTGGCTGAAAAACACAATCCCAAACCTGAAACTTGAGGCAGATGACTTGGAGAGGGCTCACAGAGCCCTAAAACCTATGCCAAAACCCAGCGCCCCCCCAAGAGACATCATTGTATGC
The DNA here is from genome assembly GCF_027172205.1 of Podarcis raffonei. Lineage (NCBI taxonomy): Eukaryota > Metazoa > Chordata > Lepidosauria > Squamata > Lacertidae > Podarcis > Podarcis raffonei. The sequence goes on from NC_070613.1 coordinate 13,996,155, forward strand.
TTCACACGCTACAAAAAGAAGGAAGAGGTATGGAACAACCTCAGAAACTCAACCAACCTTCGATATGGAGAAACCCCCATTCTGGCCCTACAGGACCTATCTCAGGATACCCTAAACCGGAGGAAAAGCCTGCGCCCATGCACCCAGCGTCTCCAACAAGCAGGGATCAAATACCGATGGGGCTTCCCCTTCCGCCTCATTGTAACAACCAATACAACACAACACATGGCTACCAACATACCTGAGGCCCTGCAACTACTAAAGAACCTTGAACTCGACCTCCCACCGGAATGGCAACCGACAAACCCACCAAGTGACAGCCCCAACCACGAGGAAACAACAGCAAACAACTGGACGACGGTACAGAAGAAAAAGAGACAACAGAAGCGGCACAACAACGCAAACCAATACAGACAAGCATCATGCTCAGAACCGTCCCGCCGGCCATACGACACAAGAAACCAGACCAAGATTAACCAAACCAATTCATCGCAGATGGACAACCCTACAATAGCAACAACCGCAGCTGAATGAAGCAACCAGGAAGAAACCACAAACTGAAGGACTGGTGATTCCCCCCCCCCGTTCCCCCTCTCTCCCCCCCCCCAAAACATAGATTTAGTTAACACCATCAACATCCCCCCCAGCCCCGCACCCCCACAGAAATCCCCACCCCAACACCAGTCCAGACGACCTCAACCACATTCCCCATCACCCACACCTTCAACATCTCCATACTAGGGAAAAACAACTCCTCCAACCTTAATAACACAACCCACAATCAGGCTAAAATCTGATAAAATCAACCAGCACTATGGTGGCACCAGAGCGTACCAGCACCCACACCCCCACCCCAACACACCAACAATGTTGCTCATAACATTGGCAACATTGCTTATGAACCTTATACTTGACAGCGACGTTACAAAGTCACTTCACACTGTCTCACTGATCTCCCCCTATCGCAAACAACAGGGGGGATGGCCTGTCCTTGAACACGGTCTTCCACACCAGCTGAGACCTAGGACCAACCGGCTAAATGCCAGATGGTCTAAAATACCCCAAACAAACACCTATATGACTACATATAGGAAACTCTCTACAACTTACCCCCTACTCTTTAACCCAAATCTTACTCTAATCCCATTAGCCCTCCACCCACCACACCCTAGGTCAGCGCAACCCCACTGGTTCCTTAAACAACACGAAGAGAGAGACACAAGACAACCCGAACGGGTTGGCAGGGAATCGCCCCACATAATAGACAAGCAAGATGGCTAACCTAAAAGCAATTACATTAAACGTGAGGGGGCTGGGAAACCCCATCAAAAGAAAACGCATCACCTCATACATAAACACCATGAAACCACATATCACCTTCCTACAAGAAATACACAACCCACCCAAAGGCAGCAAACTCCTGAGCGACCCCCGCTTCAGTCAACAGTGGGTCGCACGAGGCTCAGGGAAAGCTCGCGGTGTAGCCATAATACTCAGTAGAGACCTGAACTTCACTGCCACAACAGTCCTCAAGGACAAAAAAGGCAGATTCATTTTCGCTAAAGGGACACTAGATGGCAAAATCAAACTGACAATCGGCTCCATATATGCCCCAAACGCGAAACAATTAGAATTCTTCCAGAAGACACTAAACAAATTCCTCTCCTTCTCTGAAGGGGAAGCAATCCTAGGAGGGGACCTCAATCTAAATATGAAAGGTATATCCCTGAAAGACATCCACCCTACAACCCCATGGGCAACCTTCCTCCGAAGGAAACCCCCAACAACTAGGAACTCCTACAAGTTACTAAAAATGCTAAAAAACAGGGGTCTCTACGACATTTGGGGTGAGCAAAACCCGGGAGACATCAGCCATACATTCCAATCGGGACGTCACGATACAGTGTCCAGACTGGACAGCATTCTGCTCACACAGGGTCTGATCCCCTCAGTGGAATCAACAAACATAGGTAACATTAAAATCACAGATCACGCCCCAGTAGAAGTCACCGTTAAAATAGGAGAAGGAACACAAACCACCCCATCATGGTCCTTCAGTCCCATCCTAACTACAAACAAACAAATTAGAGAGAGTCTCACAAAAACCCTCCAAAACTACTTCAAGGAAAACGATGTAGACAATATAACAACCCCCCTCCTATGGGACACAATGAAAGCGGTCACCAGAGGAGCTTGCATAAAAGAGAAAACATCCCTTAAAAAACAAACCTCCTCAAAAATTAGCAAAATAGAACAAGACATCACAGCCCTCTCAACACGCTACAAACAAACAGGATCTAAAAAACTCCTCAAACTTATAGAACAAAAAAGGAGAGAACTAGACTCCCTAGAAATTAACAAAACAATGATCAACATTCTATATTCTAAACAACGTTTCTACGAATATGGAGGGAAAAACTCCAGATTACTAGCAAATAGATGTAGGAAAAAAGCACTCAAAACAAGAATACACTGCATCACCAAAAAAGACGGCAACATAACATTCTCCCCTGAAGAAATATCCTCAGAATTTGCAGAATTCTACTCCAACCTATACACCTCCCATAACCCACCAGAGAAGGAAATCAGAACATTTCTAGCAGGACTGACCATGCCTACCCTAACTGATGAGGAACAGGAATTCATGGACAGCCCTATCACCCCAGAGGAAATAGAAGTGGTCCTCAAAAACCTGAAACCACACAAAGCCCCAGGCCCAGACGGCTTCACAGCAGAATTCTATAGGAAATTCAAAGAACCCTTGATGCCCTACATGACCCGCCTATTCAACGACATCATAAAAGGGGGCCCCACTCCAAAATAGTCTCCATCCCAAAACCACTAAAAGACAGCCTCAAAGTAGAATCATACCGCCCAATCTCATTAATAAACCAAGACTACAAGATATTCACATCAATCTTGGCCAACCGCCTAAAAATCTTCCTACACAAGTTAATAGCCCCAGACCAGACTGGCTTTGTCCCTGGCCGCAATATAACAGACCCCATCAGGAAACTACTGAACCTGATCGAACACAGCAAGGCAACTAAACTCCCATTGACAATTATGTCCCTAGACATCCTCAAAGCCTTTGATTGCTTAGAGTGGAAATACATATTAGCAGTACTAACTAACATGAAATTTGGCCCCAACTTCCTACAAACCCTCAAACAAATATACTCCCAAGCCTCAGCAAAATGCAGAACTAACAATATGGATTCTAATACTATAGCTATCCAAAGAGGCACGAAACAAGGATGCCCACTGTCTCCCTTCTTATTTATCCTGGCTCTGGAACCCTTAGCAATCCGCATCCGAGCAGCCACAGACATCAAGGGAGTGGAAATAAAAGGCAGAACCTATAAATTAGGGCTCTTTGCAGATGACCTAATGGTCACAACACCAGACCCCATAAGCACAGCAACCTCCCTAATCAGAGAACTCAACACATTTGCAATGGTGTCGGGCCTACAGGTAAATTTTACAAAGTCAGAAGCTATGTGCTTCAACACCCCTCCTCACACCCAAAAAGAACTCACGAAGGTCACCAAAATAAAACTCTGCCACACCAAGTTCAGATACCTAGGGGTACAAATAACCAGAAACCTCAATAAACTGTACCTCCACAACTACAAGCCCCTGTGGCGACAAATTAACAAAGACCTAAAGAGATGGAATAACATGAATTTCACTCTCTCAGACAAAACAGCCATGATCAAAATGATCACACTCCCAAAACTAACCTACCTATTCCAAACCCTCCCAATCTGGATCCCCTCAACCCAACTCCGCAGTTGGCAGAGAAAACTACACTCTTTCATCTTCTCACATAAAAAACCAAGAATAAGCCCCAAATACCTGCACCTCCCCACCTCAGAAGGAGGATGGGGAATCCCCAACATAGAAGCATATTACATTGCCAACCAAATACGCCATATAATCCCATACATACTAGAAGATGAGACAAAACAATGGGTACACCTAGAGAGGGACACAATTGAAAATACCTGCACCACAACATACCCACTCCTCCCAAACAAACTAAAGAAAATTCCCACAACACTTAACAGGTACACACAGACCATGCTCAAAGCATGGAAAACACAAATAGGCAAACTATCCCCAACCCCATCCCCACTAATCCCCCTGGCGTACCACCCATTATTCCACCATGCAGCACAAAACCTCCAGATAAAAACCTGGCGAACCAAAGGCTTATATCGCCTAATAGACTTTTATAAAAATAACAAACCCTTGTCAACACAAGAAATACAAGACAAACTAGAAGACACCCAAATGCCCTGGTTAACACAACACCAACTACATGCCCTCTTAAACAACCCAACAGTAAAATCAGCAGCAACTAGACCCCTGACAACCTTTGAAAACCTCCTCCTAACAACAAAGGGAAACGGTAAAGGGGCGGTATCCGCAATATACAAAATACTACTCCAAAACCCCGCAAATCCCCTAGACGCAATCAAAAAACAATGGGAGAATGACATAGGCTATGAGATTAACCCCACTCAATGGACCAGAATGTGGTCTAAACCCCCCTTTAAATCCATATCAACGAAAAGAAAAGAACTCACACTGAAACTCACCTACAGGTGGTACCTAACACCAAGGAAACTAGCGCTAATACACCCAGGAACCTCACCAAAATGCTGGAGAGGGTGCACCTCCACAGGCACATACCTCCACATGTGGTGGGAGTGTCCCAAAATCCAACTATTCTGGACAATAGCCATACAAGAAATATGTAAAATAACTAAACAAGTATTAGACGTCACCCCAGAATTGGCCCTACTAAACATCTTCCAAGACAACAATGCCCATTTACACCACAAAGAACTCATAACCCACCTACTTTCAGCAGCCAGAAACACCATAACCAGACACTGGAGAGACCTGTCAGGAGTAAGCATGGACCAATGGTACCAAATAGTATGGGAAACAGCCCTACTAGAAAAATTAACTAATAAACTGAAACTGACACGGGGACAAACAGAAGAAGACACCTTCACCCCGGTATGGCTCCCCTTTATCACATACACAGCCCAACAGGACAACGACAATAATCCACCAACAGCATACAAATCAATATGGCTAACCTGATCCAAAACACCCACCCACCTCACTCACACACGAAAACAAAGATCACCACAGCCAATCACAAACAAACAATCACACCCTAGGCCAACCCCAACCTCTCTCACCACCAAAGGAACACAAGTGAACAACACAAGCACGCTGACACCAAACTCTACATACATTAAGCATAACAGAAACACCGCTACCCGACCCCACCCCCATCCATCTCCCCTCCCTCCACCCCCTTTCCTTTTTTTTTCTTTTTTCTTTTCTTCTCTCCCTAATGCCTCATCAAATGAAACAGATTTGTAAAATTGTTACATGGAAGAAAAAAAAAATACGAGGCATTACACTTACACTGTAAAACAAGAAAACCCTTAATAAAATATTTAAAAAAAAAAAAAACAAAAAAAAACAGATCACAGACATACAATGATATTATTGACCATAGATCTTCTGATCCGATTTGATTCTAAACTAATATCTTCATATTTCCTAAAAGCTGTTGGAATACAGTTGTCCCTTCTGGTTCTATTTCTTCCTAAACAATTCAGCAACATCCCAGCTCTTGGTATCCAGTAAATGCCCAGTTGAGTTCTCACATCTTTTCCAGTTAGGGGCAGTTTATTTTTGCAGCTACAAAGTACCAATAATTTGTAACTTATGTTTAAAAATAATCAGGAAATAACAGAATACAACTGCTGGACATACAATCAAGATAATTGCCAGAAAAACTGCAAAAAAGAAACCGGCATTTTTAAGGCACTGATTAGTTTAAAATACAGCAATAGTAAATAGTTCGGAGTGAAGTGTTAATAGGTTACCTGCACCCCTATTCTTTTAGGATTGTTGCAGTACTGATGAATGTACATCTTTCAGAATAAATTGCCTAGTTCTATGCAGCCTGTCTGCAGCCTAGCAAACCTAATTTATCCTACCTTAGCAGCCTTGACAGACTTAATTTTCAGCAACATATCAACGAAAGCCACTCTAACTTTCTCCGAATTGTCATGGAGATTGTATTTCAGGGCTGGCAGGAGCTGTTCCAATAATGGGTGGGTTAGTACGTTGTCCAAAATTATAGGCAAGCACTGCAAGAGAGAAAAGAAAAAGACCAATAAAAGGTTATCACAAGAAAGCAGGGAATACAGAACTGAAACTATTCTAATTGCTAACCACATGCAGCTTAGAGAACTGGCTCTGGAGAATGACAAAAAGCAAGGAAACACGTTTTATTAAAACATGCCATTTAAATGCAAAGTGGTATATGTTGTGCATATAAAAATTGTCCTATTAATATTCCTTCTAGGGATGTGCTGCTGAACTGGAACAAAGACAGCAAATATATTTATGCAGAATAGAAGCATTTAAAAGGTTTGGTACATCTATTGATGTTTTTATTCCAGTTTAAGGTATGATTTGGTTAGCACACATTTCTGCTCTGGAGAACTTTACTATTACAGCATTGTTCTAGTTAATAAGATTGTGTTCTCATTCCAATCAGAAGTACCCTGTTTTAACAAGCTCATCACTAATCAGCAGCATGATCTTTGCATGGCAACTATTTCAAAGCTTATTTTTAAAAGGGAATAGCATTGGCTATAAAACAGAGCTTGGGAACTACTGCCTTGTAGCCTGCTCTTCAGCCCAGCAGCCTCTCCTCTGGGCCCTGGTTTTTCCCAGGCCACTTTTTCCTGGCTGCCAAGCTGCCTTCCTCCACATAGCTGAGCAGTGTGTGTTGTGGGGGTAGGTGGAGTAGAGGAGCTCTGAGAGGAAATTCAAACCTGCCCTTTACACACTGCTCAGTGGCAGGGTGGCGGGAACGGCTGAGCCTTGCATCAAATTGCTCACAAAAGAAGAGATCGCTCCAAAACCACTCAACGCATTTCTGAGTTGTGCATTGAGAAAAGCCAACTTTTTCAGCAAGCAAAATGAAAGCAAAACAGTGTGCTTAATCAATTTTTAAACTATCCTGCATTGAAAGATCCCTGGACGATAAACACAAATGAAACCACAAAAATTCAATAGCACATTAAAATCATGCAGCTGTAACATTTAAGAAAGAATTATATCAATCCATCACTAAAGTACAGCAAGAAAACAAACAAAAATGACCCCAAACACCTCCATCTGTCCCAAATAACTTCACAAGTAGTTCTAAGTAGAAGACATTAAAATGGTCTAAAAGTAAGGTTACGAGGACATGGGTTACTGTGGCTAAGTCATTCCTGATCCAGGAACGGCTACCACTGAGGCCACATGGGCCTGTCTGTAGTGACAATGTCAATCAAGCAGTACCCCCAAGCTAAGAACCTGCTCCTCTGAGTTTGGAGAAGAAATTGCAGGCCTGGGTTTGGATGCAACTCTAATGCTAACCATGCCTTAGTTCCTGGGAGCAGCAAGGAGAGAAACCAAGTATCTGTGAGTTTAGCCTTGTGCACTAGCACACTATGTGTTCACCTTTAAATCATAGTCATGCTTACCTGTGCTAAGTGACATTTGAACCAAGCCAATGAGAAACTAATCACTAAAAGAAGAGACACTTCATTTTGTTGTGAAGGCACTTACTTTAAAAACAGAGCATCTAACATCAGCTGAAGTTGCATCAAAAGAAAGATCTTCAATTAGAGTTTTTAAGAGATCAGCAAGCACATTTGCAGGAATCATCTCCCAATATTTGAATGCTATTTTACTAACACCAAGCACACCTGTTGAGCGGACTAGAGGTTGAGGATCTCCTAAGAGAGTCTAGAAGCAGGGGGGAAATAAAGAATATTAAGTCACAATTTCCATCCAGTTTTCTGTGCAGCTGGACAGCTCACATTTGACAGTTTGTGAAGGAGACTTTATCAAGGGATGATGCCTTAGATATTTTCAGAAATGCAACACTTAAGTGAGTTCTTCCATGTCTATATTTTCCACCTATATGGGCTTTAAAGTATGTCTTCATCAATACAGTGATTTCTTGCTCTAAAATGTTCATTATATGTTAATCTTACAGTATTTAAGTTTCTGTGGGAGCCAATGATCCAAATAAATGTGTATGTACATTTATACAATAACATTATATTCTAGTATTGAAGGGAAGAGGAAGAGAGAAGCAATTGGCTTTCACTATTCTGATAGGTTCTTATCAGGCTAGATGATAGGTCACTATGTTTTCAGTTTTTTTACTTTTAGATTGCTTTGTAATTATGAAGATGCTGAAAAGCTCAAAATAAAGCAAGACAGCTACTTGTAAAAATAAAAAAGCACTGATGTCTCCAATTCCATTTTCCAGCAAAATGGATTTCCTTACTTTTTGCTAACCTTAAATAAAACTAGCTTGATGGAGGGTGGGGAGAGAAACACACAGTAGACTTACAAAGAGCTCATCAAATTGCCTTTGGATTTCATTTTCCATATCTTCTTTATTAAAAGATGGATCAAGAATTGGAAATGCATCAACAAATAGCAATGCTGCATTTGATCGGACTTCCGAGTTTCTGGCCTGTTACAAAGCAGGAAAGTAGTCAAGTAAATTATAGTTATATAAACCATGGACAAAGCAAATCCTTAATGCCTAAATCATTGTCATGTGTTAAAAGCAAGGGTGCACAGTGAGTTTAAGGTGTGAACCCGCAGCAGTGTTAATGGTCCCATTTGAATTCAACTATAAACAATAGTTTAACCTTAGAAGAATGAGCCTAAGAAAGCCTCGGGCTTATTTGCCCCATCTCTTTCCAACCCGCCTCCAACACAGCCAGGACAAGCTGTTCAGAAGCTTTTGCTTCCATTTTACCTCAATTTTCTCCACTCAATGAGATTATAAAAATATAATTCCGTTTCAGACCTTTAAGTAAACGGCAACTACACTAGACTTTTCTTCCCTTTCCACACAGCAGCAGGCAAGGGATCTTACTTATTATGGCTAAATAAGCTAGCTGCTTCTAAGCTAGCAGGCACCTGATGGCGCATTTATCTGCACAATAGTGCTTAACAAATACGTGCAAAGAGCTAGTTCTTCAGAAGCAGAGCTCTCTCTGTGGTTCCACGTCAAGGTAAAAGCCATCATATATTGTAAAAAAGTAAAAAGGTGCACCAGCTGGACCTGGGCAAAAGCAAACCCGTCCACAGCCATTATCTGAACTACTTCTTCTTCCTCTTCTTATTCATTAACTTTATATTTTATGTATTATTTGCTTTCTTACTAGTTTCATACAGCCACACCATAACAAAAGTTATCTGGGTGACTCACAAAGCAAAAATAAAATTATACTCAAACTCAGAAGCAAAGCCAGATTCTGGAAGATCTCCACTCCATGAAGGGGAGTGCCACCCTATGCAAAACAAGTTGAACGCTTATTTACAGGAAGACTCCCTTCTCAACCAAGAGCAGCTTTGTAGTGCTACTTGGCACAGAAAAGAATATATGCACCATCTATTCTGTCAGATCGATGGTTGACTAGGCTTGGCTAGTGGTGACTTACAACACAGAAGAATATTGGAAGCTACCTTTGAAAAGGTCCAATTATTTTTCAACTCCTTTTCAACAATCTTGATGTAAAAATATCCGCAAAGATGATAGGTAACATTTTAAACAATTACCTTCAATGCTCTCCAAAGAATTGGTTGATAAAGTCTATAAACAACTTCTTCAACTCCCTGGCGACATTTGTTTTGTTTGTGGAAATAGATCAGCAACTGACAAAATGAAAATAAATGCAAAGGATGCAGGAAGTTAGTCACTTCATTTCATGGGCTGTTTGAGAAATACAACTCCTTTTATCCAGTGATTAGCTTTTGCAAAATAAGAATTCCTGTGGTTTGTGTAAGCAGACAACCATAGATGATCTTATATGCTATGGAGAGCCAATGTGATGCCCTCCAGATGCAGGACTACAATTCCCATCATCCCTGACCACTGGTCATACTAGTTGGAACTGATAGGACTCCAACATTTGGAGAGCACCATCGGTTGCTGCTGCTATATGCTATGCTTAAAAAGTGTTTTCCTTATGAAGATGCTTTGTCCACAAGATACTGACGAATATTGGAAAGAATGAAGAGTGTAGACATTTCGATTAACTACTGATAGAGCAAAAGAACCACACAACTATTTGTATGTACTGTACCCAATAGGAATTAAATGCTCATTTAGGAGCAACCCTGCCTCCCATCATAGTGATGGCAGGTGATGTACAGGTGGGCAGCCCCATGTTCCCACCAAAAAGGGCCCATCCAAGAGTGGGCAAGTTCAGGATCTGGCCTGCCAGCTGGATCCTATTCACCACCCCCAGAGTAGTCTGGTTAAGGTTAAACTGAGGTTTCAGGAAAAAGTAACAATGCGGAGAGTCAAACTTTTGTGACACACAATAACAATTGGAACAGATACTTTTCAAATTAAATCATTTGTTATTGTAGGGTTAGAGCAGAGTAGTGACACACTTTTTAAGCATGCATCATTTTGCAACACAGTAATGCAGTTTTACAAGCAAACCAGAGTTTAACTAACCCCTTTCCAGCCCCAGGAGGAGCATTTGTGTGACACACCTGTACACTGCAGCTGACACACTATCGTGTTGCGACACACCGTTTAGAAAGCTCTGGGTTAGAGGGCTAGACTAGGACTGGGGAAACCTAGATTCAAATTCTCACCCAGCCATGAGGCTCAGCAAGTAATAGGCCAGTTGCAACAGGAGGATTTGCACCATCATCCCATGGCTTATAAACCAGTGTATGATCATTTGTGAATCAAGAGCTCTCTATGCCTAATCTACTTTACATGGATGTTGTGAGTATGAGAGGGTAGAACTATGCATGCTGCCTTGAGCTCCTTCTAGGAAAGGAAGAATATAAACGCACAAAACAAATATTATTGTTAATTACTGGGTTCCTCAATGCTAAGTTTTTCTAAAAGACAGCTTGTCACTTGCCATCAGTGTTCTCTTGCTGTGAACAGCTTCAGGAGAGAACAATATGTGTTCTGGGGGATCACCCTGCAAGGCAAAAGTGTGGAAAGGGAAAAGATAGGAATTCTGAAAGCCACTGGTTTAACATGAATATCAACGCACCTCTCGCACTTTAGAGTTTAATGGAGAGTTCCTGGGGAGGTGAATTGCATGATGCATGAAATCCTGAATGCAAGTATGTTCAATCACCTAAAATAAGAACAAATACACATCCTCATCAATATGAAAATTTAGGGCTAAGTTATTGAAGCAACTGCACTTGACTTCTAACTTGTCTCTGAGCCAAATTCTAAATGCCTGTGTTGTCTTCAAAACCCATTGTAGTTTGAGGCCAGTATATCTGAAGGACATGCATTCTCCTGCACAGGACCAACTGCCTACCAAGATCTTCAACAGAGGCCATCCTATGTATCCTAGGGCCAGAAGTACATTTAGTAGGGACCAAGGAGAGTGACTTTCTTGTGGCCTCACCTGCACTCTGGCACTGGCTCCTATGGGAGGGTTGCCTGAATCCTAATTTAGCAGTTTTCAGTCAGGTTGCCAAAACGTTCTTTACAGGAAGGCTTTGGGAATCAAAAGTGGTTTTTAATCTCTCCTACTTACTGAATTGTTTCAAATTGCTGGAGGCTGTTTGATCAAGCTGTTTTTTAATTGGCGGCTTATATTTTCTGTATTTTTATTCTTTTATTATTTTTTGTTATAATTGTTTAATGCTTTTGTGGTTTGGCACCTTGAGCTGTATTGACAAGAGCCTAGTTTCCCAGTGTCTTGCTCCCTGCAGAAGTAGTTCCATCCAACTGCCAGCTGCCTGTGAATGGAGCTAATGCAAATAGAGCTTAGGCCACTGAGTCTTCACGTGAATTGTCTAGTGAAGATAATGAATGCTGTATCAGTCCTCCTGAAAATAACAGTTCCTCCACAAAGAAAGACTAACTACAGTGGTACCTCAGGTTAAGAACTTAATTTGTTCCGGAGGTCCGTTCTTAACCTGAAACTGTTCTTAACCTGAGGTACCACTTTAGCTAATGGGGCCTCCCGCTGCCGGTGTACCGCCACCACACAATTTCTGTTCTCATCCTGAAGCAAAGTTCTTAACCCGAGGGTACTATTTCTGGGTTAGCGGAGTCTGTAACCTGAAGCGTCTGTAACCTGAAGCGTCTGTAACCTGAGGTACCACTGTACTTAGCGTAGAAGATCCATACACCTCTTGGATATGTCAGTATCAGTGCTCTTATTTACAACTGATCTTTCTGCTAAGTAAAGGTGGCATTTCACCTTGCTTGCTTGTAGTTGTGATATGTACACAATCTGGTTGCCTCTACCTACACTGGCTTCAAGATTTAGAGTGCCAACACATTTAAGAGCAAAGACAAGTAGCAACTTTGAAACAATATACCTCCAGTACATTCCCTGAAGCCTTCTTCCAGGCTCTGAAATAAACCTCAGCAATGTGTGTCATCAGGGACCTGCATTAGTAAATGAAGATATAATTAAGATTAGGAAACAGTCTGGGGCTAGTAACTATTTTGAGTTAAGTTGTCACTATGTCACCATGCACTCAGAGTCAAGATTGTACAACCAAGATCAGTTGGTTCAAGTGATGGTTCCTTTAGAACAGACCTCACAAAATAACTGTTGAGAAGATACCTTCAAGAGGCATTTATTACCTCCACAATTCACTCAGCCCTAATCTGGCCACTCTAATAAGCTACAACAGGCAAAGGGTTCTGAAACCTTCTTGTAATGGACAGAGGCAGATATTCTATAAGAAACTGAATCCTTATCATCATCATCATCTTTATCTTGCCCAGCACAACCCAGAGCAACATACTGTACAAATATTAAATGAACAAAAAAGCCCACATAGATACATACTGAGACATACATTTAAAACATCCCACCCCCTTCTAAAAGGCCAGTTATAGATATATAATGATGTCTTAGGATATGAATGTATTTTCCCTAATAGTTTTTTGACCCCACTATATTATCTACCTATACACATTTTGGGGTATGGGGTATGGGCATGACCACAAGCATAAAACAAAGTGGTAGCAAGTGCCTTCAGTCCAACATACCTAGGAAAACACAACAGCTGATTTTTAACAGTCCCATGTATCATTTTAATGAAATTCACATTCCATGTGAAAAGAAAACTCAGGAATCTTCTCCCCTGAAAGAGATGTAAGGCAAGGCAACTTCACAAAGAGCCAAATGGGCTTTTTAATATTCACAACTAAGTAACATGACATTCATAGGGTTTACGGCTATAATATACTATTCTTATTTTCTTGACAGCAAGATTCTTTGAACAGAAGACAACTTCTGAGTAAACATTGATGGGATTGCACTGCACAACATGTATTCAAGGCAGCTAACAAAATACTTAATATATTACAGCAGCAAAACACACAATTGAAACCAAGTTCTTTAAAAGCAACAAAACCCACATAAGTAATCCTGGCGTAGGAAACCTGCAGCCCTCCAGATAGTTTTGGACTTTAGCCATCAGCTGATGGGAGCTGGAGGCCAATAACATATGGAGGGTGACAGGTCCACTTCTCCAGTATGTTTGACCAGAAAAAACCTTCCAAAACCCAGTACATCTGTAGCCAAACAAGCAAAAGAATTCCCCCTCCAAAAAAATCAAAACAAGTAGGTCTTAACTATTTTCTTCAAAGAATGGGGTAGAAGGCAAGTAGATATCCTGCATTCATCAGGTTGCTGAACATACATACCTTGTGAGAAATATAAATTCTATGCTGCCCCTCCCTAAGACTTGTTTTATTTTTTGTAGGCATCAACTTATCACCCAATAATTTTAAAACAGTGAGAAGATATATTTAGAAAAAGTACGCTTACCTCTTCTTTTTTAATATGACCAATACTCATAAAGCACCGGAGTAACAAATCTTTCACTTCATTACTCTCCTCTGAGTCATAATCAAAACACAGTAAAGCCCGGTGAAGATGCCATAGACGGACTATATCCACACCCTAGGGGAGATGAAAAATTGCATTTGTGTGTGAGGATTATGAGGTGAGAGATATCTTTCAGTCATGCGATATGCACCAAAGTACTGGAGCTTACAGTATCAATTAGCTCAAGCACAAATTAATTACAAGTTTCTTACTCTATAATATTTTTGCAAGATGCTGCAAAAAATGTTGCCATGCTGCAGTTCACATGGTTGTGTACTGGTGGCCGCACAAACTGCAACGTGGCAAAAGAAAAACAGGCAGGCAGATGAGCAAGTGAGCAAATGGCATGGGTAGTGGGAGGCCCAGACAAGTTGCAAAAGAACAGCCAGGACAGGTCCTCAGCAACTGCCCTACTTTGCTGTTGCCATGCACCTGACACTGGCATCACTCTTTTAGTTTCAGCAGTGTCAGAGGCCAAGGAGGAACAAAGTGGCAACCTAGCAGATGGTTGCTGGGGAGTTGTTTCAGTAGACAAGCAGCCTCAGGTGAGTAGGAAGTAAGTGTGGGCAGATGGATCAGCTCTCCCCATCACTGCTACTGGTTCCTGCAGGAGATGGGAGGAAATATACAGCCATACTTCTCTGGCTCTCTACGGCAGCGGTGACAGGGGGAGAGTGGGAAGGCTTGCAAAGGCCACCCAACACTGATCCCTCCTACCCATTTCCAGCTGAGATAGGTGATCTGGATTAATGCAGCCTATTGAAGTATAATCTTCTCTTGAGTAGCCTGGAAGAATGGGCAGAAGGGTAAAGCTGTTTCTGGATAGCCCTGACATACAGAGTGGGGAAGCTATCCTGAAGCTTTAGCATGGACATAGTGAAAGGTTAAATTAAACATTGGCATGCATCTTAGGGGGCATGTTTGGGTCTGAAGGTACTTCAAGGGGGCAGGGAAGTGTGGAGTGAGTAGCTGGGGATGGCAAGTGGAGCGAGCAGGGGTAGCAGCTCCCAGTGTATATAAACATGACTTAACTCATTAATTAAAGCATACCACAACAATTTTCTTTTCAAGACTCTTTTTCAGAAGCATGATGAAAGCACTTTTCCCAAGCACTTCTTTTCTTTGAAGTCCCTTCTCCCACCATCGCTCACATAGGCACTGAATGGCTCCCAGCAAAGATTTTTCAGAGTCAGGTAATGTGTAAAGAATGCCTGCAACAAAATCATAGCAAGCACAATTAAATTTATGTGTCAAAAAGAGACTGCTAGCAATCTTAAAATGCTTCAAGAAACGTAACTCAAAGCTGATTTTCTTATGTTGCTGTCCAAAATGCCAGCCACAAGACAGCTGTCTTTTGGAAAAATTGTTTTACTGCCAAACTCAGTAACTCTATCTTTGTCATTTAAATTTCTTAGGAAAATTTGATGTGACCTTAGGAGCACAGTTAACCATGGCATACATAATTTTGTAAAACAAACAGGTAAACCAGGGGACCCAAATTGGATTGGGTCCATAGTCTGGGTGGCTTTAACTATTTCTCCTGTGGTCCCATTGAGAATCAGGGGAGCTAGGTGCCTCATATTTGCAATGGCATAAAAGCTTCTATTGGTCCCAGTAGGCGCGCTCTATAGTGAATGGATTATGGGGGATGGACCATTCTGGTCTCCCACCACAGCGTACTCTCATTCCAGGTTAGGCAAGAAATACAGTGGTTCCTATGAGGTGCTTATGACTAAACAGGGGATGGACCACACTTAGGTTTAAGAACTAGCTTTGGATGAATTTGTGGTATGACCAAGGTTATAGTTTTGTTTCAGTAAGTTCATTCCAATCGTTTTACAGTCTGAAACCCACATCAAGAGTACTTGAAGCTTGTAAAGCACTTACACCCACTTGCTAAGCTATAAACATATCAACAGATACAATATTTACACCAACATTTTAGATTATTACTTTGTTGCTATGCAAACCAGTGAATCTGTTATGAGATAAGTGGTTATATGACATGTAATATGGTTTTCAAAATATGCCATAAAGGAACAATAATAGCTAAAGAAAAGATGGGTTTTAAATGTTCAAGGAACATGCAATTGTATGAAGAAAGCCATAAGCCAGCAGATTTAAATTACCTCCACTCCCAGAAGCGGCATTCCTTTTATTTTAAATATTTGCTTGTTCACACAAAGGATGTTTAGCATTATCAATATACCAAAGATCCTAGTATGCTGAGATCAACTGAAATACATACCATTTAATATCAGTGCACATTCTAAAAGAGCTTTGATGTTTACATTTTCATCTACCGTGGGTATGGAAGTAGTAACTACAGTGGCAACACCATGGATGAGAGCTGTGGTTTCTTCCTAAAAGTTGAGAGAGGTACACTTACTTAACAAGGCTATGAAGTTAAACTACAACATCAGGCCACAATTATTGAAGAAAAACTGAAAGCAGTATGATTTGGCTTAATATTAGCTGGAATAAAATCCTTTGCTGAAAGGTATTTAAGTATGTCCTCCCTTTATTAAATGCAGGTGCTAATTTATTTTTTACTAGGCAGTATTTACAATTATGGTAGAGCAGCACTGCTGTGATCCCCCATTAAAACCTATTGTGAGAGTAAGTGTCTTTCCAAACATCATGAACGTGATCTAGCCAGTCAAGCACTTTCCAGCAGAAAATATTTAAACACATGTTAAGCTCTCTCACTGAAATTAATAGGGCACTAATTTTTGTATGTCATTTTCTCCTCCTTGCAGCATATTTTCGTTTCCTTGTCTTTTTCAGGATCTGCCACTGTTCAAGTTTTGAGGTTTAGAAAACAAAAACAAAACAAGTAAAAAACTTTGTACCAGTTTGCAACTACTTACAAACAGGTTTTACAACAACATCCAATCAACTGATGTGAATTCATATTCATGGTGCAGAATATAAGCTTTGAAGTAACACGGCACTCTTCCTTAAGCTGTTAAAAAAATTATCCATGTATCTACAAATTTTCAGCAAAAGAACTTGAACCAAGAACAAATAAATTCATTGAATTAGGAGCTGAGAGCCAATTAACCTAAGTGGATAGACTAGGTAACTGTGTTTTCTTTAAGAAAGAATAGGTTTCAAAGAACCCTTAAGCTGACTGGGTTGTGTCCAATCAAGCTCTACTCAGAGTAGATCCACTTAAATCAATGGGTCTAAATTAGCTGTAAGCCATTATTTTCAGTACAGTATAGTGAATAAAACTCACACAATTCTGCACTGCTTTCCTGAAGAAAGCAGTTGAGATTTTGATAAATAATAAGCCTTCACTTCATTCATGTTAACAAAGGCATCTGCAACTTGCACTTGAGATTCTCAAACTATTACCATCATGCTTTCCCCTGGCCCCTCTGCTGTATAAAAGCTAGAATGGACAATGTATGGAAAGGCCTGGAAGCCCGGCATAAGCCATTCTGACAGGGAACTACAGGATGTAAATCAAGAGGTGGGGAACCTCCAGTCTGTAGGCCAAACTTGGGCCTTCCCATTTGGCCTATGGGGCTGTTTTTCATAAACCCTGGCCACCTGCCTCATGCCTGCAATCATATATATACAATCAGGTGTGGGCGAGGTAAACACAGTTGCACAGGGGATTCAATCCTGCTTTGTGTAGGGTTTGTGCCTGAACTCAAGCTAGCATGCCTGAACCCAGCTGACGAGGGTAGAGAAGCTAAAAATCTGGCTGGCCAGGCCAAAAGGATCCCCACCCTTGATGTAAATGAAACTGACATAAAAGGAGCGCATATGAAAGGCTTCTGGTGTCTAAGGTTGTAGCCACATAAATTAACAAATGACTAATTAATTACAGTAATTGCACCAGCTCATGAAGAATAGCAGGAATCTGTTTGAAATAAGAAATACCCTTTTAGCAGCCGTCTCAATTTCCATGTCATCATCACAGTCTTCTCCAACTCTCTGCCATTCCTCTGTTGGGTCTTCCACTAAAACTTGCGCCAACCACTGTGCTAACTTCTCCCACAATGCTTCTTTCTGCTTCCTAGATAATTCTTGCAACAACTCATTCAAATCAAATGGATCTGCTGCATCTTTCTGTAAAAATGATACAAACCAAAAGTTTGTCACTGAACAAAAGTGTTTCATCCCACTCCAGGCACTTTTTTCTCTTCATGTTTACTTACGTGAAGTTGGATAAAATGCAAGAACTCCTTGTTGGCACCATTAAAAGCAGCCTGTAGAAAAGCTTCACGTTTTGCCATGTTGTATTACTTCGTAATCCATAAAAGTCTAAGAGGAAAACATTGCAACAGGAAATCCAATTTAATGCCAGAACAGCAATTCAGAACTGGTTGGCATACAAACCTAGTTCACACACCGCATTACATTCACACACCACATGTAGGTGCAGACTGCTCAAATGTCTCCTATTTGCTTCTCCTCTGCTCCTTACCTTGACACACCAGAGTGGAAACAAACCAGAGACTGGTTTCATACTAGGTGCAAACTAGTGATTATGGTTTGCTTCCTCCCCCTCCCTCGCAAAAAAAGAAAAGAAAAACTTTGCCTTCAGGTTGCTTGCTTCCAAGAAAACATCTATTGCCTCACTAACCACTGCCCCACTAGGTTACCTCCTTTAAACCTGGCAGCATCTGCACTTCGACTCATTGGAGCAACTGTCTCCTACACTGTTGGCCTGGCTGTTTCTAAAGATGTATTCTGGCTCAGCTGTCTTTACAGGATTTTTTTTTCACCACATAACTGAATGTATTTAACTGCTGCTGTTTTAATTTGGCCATGAATTATTGCCCATCTGGCAGCAATGGATGTTTTACTGCTATTTTTGGTAATATCAGTAGTTTTAGGTTATTCCATACACTGCTTTAGGTACTGTCTCGCTATGTTTCTATACTTCTTAAGTAAATTAATGGACTTGCACCTGTTC
This sequence comes from Podarcis raffonei, assembly GCF_027172205.1. Lineage (NCBI taxonomy): Eukaryota > Metazoa > Chordata > Lepidosauria > Squamata > Lacertidae > Podarcis > Podarcis raffonei. The sequence goes on from NC_070613.1 coordinate 14,015,055, forward strand.
TGGCAACTGGGCAGAACATGTAGTATAACTAGCCTTACCGCAATAACTCACTAGTTCCAGCTACTGGTGATTCACACTTATTTATTGTCCTACACAATATGAATTTTGAGAAAAGAGATGACAAAGATGAAAGTATCCATAGGTTTTCTTTCCTCGCTCTTTTTGGCTACAGCATGTTTACTGTGGCCATTTGCTCCCCACCCCCACCCGAAGCCAACCCTACCCCTTTTTCCCCCAACCACATATTCCTGAAGTTGAAGGTAGAATATATTTTTTTATTGTTTCTTTTTAAAAAAAAAGGAACTGAAGGCAAACACACAATTCTCCTTTCATCATCACGTACCTCTGTTCCCATATGTATGGGATTCTATTCTATTCTATTCTAATTAACACTACAGTGGTACCTCGGGTCAAGTACTGTACTTAATTCGTTCTGGAGGTCCATTCTTAACCTGAAACTGTTCTTAACCTGAGGTACTACTTTAGCTAATGGGGCCTCCCGCTGCCTGATTTCTGTTCTCATCCTGAAGCAAAGTTCTTAACCCCAGGTACTATTTCTGGGTTAGCGGAGTCTGTAACATGAAGTGTCTGTAACACGAGGTACCACTGTAGACCACTGAAATTAATTGACCTAGGTTAAGTAAAATAATTTCCACCTTGTATGCAATCCCCCCAACTCCTTCTGTCACTTCCCTGTTTCAGACGCACCTATAAGTCACTAAATAATAACAACAAACCATTTCAAAGGTGTGCTTTTACCTCACTTTCTTCGAGCAGAAAAGACACCCAGAGCAACCTACAAACGCCAGTATAGTAAGACAGTCCTTTTCCCCCGAGGCTTGCTATCGAAAAGGCACGTCACACGAGGAAAACGGGACGGGACGGGACGATAATAAGCTGTTTGAATAAGATGTCTCCACAAGACGTCCACCCTTCCGGCTCCCTAACTAGCAGGCAGCTGCTAGGCATTGGCCACTGTCAAGAATAGGTTACCACAGACCTAGCTTACCCTAACATAATTCCGTTTATAATTCACCTGCCACGGCCTCGCCCTCTCCCCTCAAAACTCACCGTTGAGAATCCACGACCAGCTCCGTTTGGCGCCCGCGCAGCTGGATTCGAATTCTCCCGCGAGCGGTAACGTCAAGAGACGACGCATGCGCGCCACAGAGGCCGGCTCCCGGCTAGTCATTGGACGAAGCTCGGAAGTAAGGGCGGGGAGAGGGGCGGGCAGGTGAGGTGAGGAAGGAAGGGAAAGGGGCGGGGAGAGGCCGCGCGGCGAGACTTCTTCCGGTCCGTAGTCTCCTCTGCCGCCGCGCGCGTGCGCACTTGTCCGTCAGCCTTCGGTTGGGACCCGGAGGCCGAAGCGCCTGTCTCGGTGGCGGCGCTGCTGCGTTTCAAGGCCTTCAGGGCGATTGCAAAGGGTGTGGGATTGTGCGCGCTTAAAGGGTTCGTTCGCTGAGGTGGCTGGTTGGTTTTTCAGAAATAATATGTATTAAGACGTGAGGTAAAACTCCCGTCTGTCTGGTGTTTATTGGGGGCGGGGGGGGGGCTCTCGAGACGTCCGGGCGGTCACGTGAGGTACTGCAATCCTAAACACAGTGTTGTTGTTTAGTCGTGTCCGACTCTTCGTGACCCCATGGACCAGAGCACGCCAGGCACTCCTGTCTTCCACTGCCTCCCGCAGTTTGGTCAAACTCTTGCTGGTAGCTTCGAGAACACTGTCCAACCATCTCGTCCTCTGTCGTCCCCTTCTCCTTGTGACCTCCATCTTTCCCAACATCAGGGTCTTTTCCAGGGAGTCTTCTCTTCTCATGAGGTGGCCAAAGTATTGGAGCCTCAGCTTCAGGATCTGTCCTTCCAGTGAGCACTCAGGGCTGATTTCCTTAAGAATGGAGAGGTTTGGTCTTCTTGCAGTCCATGGGACGCTCAAGAGTCTCCTCCAGCACCACAATTCAAAAGCATCAATTCTTTGGCGATCAGCCTTCTTTATGGTCCAGCTCTCACTTCCATACATCACTACTGGGAAAACCATAGCTTTAACTAGACAGACCTTTGTCAGCAAGGTGATGTCTCTGCTTTTTAAGCTGCTGTCTAGGTTTGTCATTGCTTTTCTCCCAAGAAGCAGGCGTTTTTTAATTTTGTGGCTGCTGTCACCATCTGCAGTGATCATGGAACCCAAGAAAGTAAAATTTCTCACTGCCTCCATTTCTAAGTTGTTGTTTACTGCTGCCCAAAAGTCAGTCCCCACTTGGAAGTTTTATTTGACTGTTTATACCTCTTAAAACATTTCCCCAAAGTATTCCCACTCATCATTAATAGTTCAGTTCTATGTAGGTTTTATTTGGGAAGAAGTCCCACTGTGTTCAGTCGGGGGCATTCTCCCCGTTAACAGGTGCAGAGTTTGAGGCCTTGGGCCTTCTGAGTATTTATTGCCTTTATATCTGACCTCAAAGGCAATCAAGGTGGTGCACATGGTTCTTGGCCTCACTTACCCAACAACCCCGTGAGGTAGGTTAGGCTGAGAAGCAGCAACTGGCCCAGTGCTTCATAGCTGAGGCGATTTGAACCCTGGTCTCTCAGGTCCTAGTCCTAAACTCTTAACCACTACAGGGCACTAGTTCTATGAATAAATACATCAAGTGTGCTAAATAATGAGTACATATATTGAGGGTTGCACTGCAAGGCATTATTCAGCCTTGCAGCCCAAACCTTCTTAATACAGTGGTACCTCGGGTTACATACGCTTCAGGTTACAGACTCCGCTAACCCAGAAATATTACCTCGGGTTAAGAACTTTGCTTCAGGATGAGAACAGAAATCGTGCTCCGGCAGCGCAGTGTCAGCGGGAGACCCCATTAGCTAAAGTGGTACCTCAGGTTAAGAACAGTTTCAGGTTAAGAACGGACCTCCGGAACGAATTAAGTACTTAACCTGAGTGGCTTTCTGAGGGCCGGCAATGATGAGCCTGGCAAAAGTGGGTGAGGCAAGTAAAGCAAATTGTACTTTTTCTGCTGTACATCACTCTAACCTCCATCACAGCAAGTAAGAAGCATTATCAGAGTTCATATTCCAGTTGGGCAGGGCCAATGGGGGTTGTGGCGTGGGACTAAGAGAGGGGTCTGGAGAGCTGCATTCGTTCCCCAGACCTTACATGTTACAATTAAGAGCCAGTTAAAAGTATCAGAAATTGGCAGGCTGCTCTGCCACCTCAGGTGGAACTATGGATTGAGGAGCAGTTGCAAAAGGGGACTTGTTTTTGACTGCCAAGATGCTGTTAAGAAATAGAATAGCATTTTGAATTTATTGAAATTGTTTATATGGTATGTAGCATACTACCTCACAGAGAAAGCAGCAGAAACTTCATTTCCTTTTCTAATTTTATATGCACATTTTTTGTTTATTATATAAATGTTAGGATTCCTAATTTGTCATTTAAAAGTGCTACCTGACAGAGAACCTTTCTGCTTCCAGCTGTAATGATGCCACCTAAATTTAAATGGGGAGGCCGGTATGGTGTAGACTAGCCCCAGAGTATATGCAGAGTACAAACCAGAAGTTGACAAAGATGACTTTTTTTCCCAAAATACATTGTAATGAAGTTTAGCTTCAGGGTTTATTAAATTTTTAGACATTTATATGGGGCTAGGCACTTATATGGAAAAGAGTTTTATAAAACAAATATATGAGAAAGCAGCTTTTATTAAAGTGTATTGTGCAGGGACGGGAATAGAAAGTGAAGTAAAGTTAAAAATAATCTGAGTTACTCAAAGAAAACTGTAGCTGCTAGAACTGGAACCAGGAACCCACAACACTCTGTGCATGTGCAGCTCCCACAACTGCAGACTGTGGTACCGTCCTGGAGTCTGGACAGTGACATATTCTCAGACTTTGGGCTGAGTTGTTGCCGGATATATTTCTGGCCTTGGCATGTTCTTCAGTTCTCTGGCTCAATTCCTTGACTCCAATTCCTTGGCACAACAACTGGTTCCCTGCTCCCCTCTGACTGCTGTTTACAGCTCAGCTTTAACAGCCCTACAGCAACAGTGTGGAGGCAGTTTAAATAAGAGCAGCCTTTGTAAAGCAGGGATATATGCCTAATTAATTGGCTGGCGCTTCCATTTGCGAGCAGTGCCAGGGTGCAAATTGCAGTAATTTATCAGTGTTTCCAACTCTGAAAGGTACCCATCAGGTAAACTCACTGAAATACAACTCTCCCTACAATTTAACATAGCTTATTAAATTCAGGTTTTTATTTCAACATGTCCCTGCAACTAGATCTTGACACAGAAATCATAGCAGGCTGAATAACAAAGATCAGATCTTAAGTGATACAGCAGAAAACAAAAAAGGGATGTAAGAATTGCTTTGTGCAGGTAATAATGAGCCAGTTGTCAATTTTTTGCAGGGTGTCATCCTTCAACAGTACCTAAATTGTACAATTCCATTTTGACGTGTCTGCACATCAGTTCAGAATAATCTATACCTTTTTTATTAATCATATACTTAACTATCCTTCTCCCGTCAAATCTTGTTAAAGCAATCTGGGAAAGGGGGCCTTTCAATACAAGGTTGCTGAGCAACAGCAAATGCAAGCTTGCTTCCATGCTGTCCCTTCATCAGACAATCTTGTCCCCCACCCCCCTTGAAGAGATCCCTCTTAACTGTCAAGGAGTCTAGAATGCCTCAGGCAAGCCATTGTAATTTTGTGTATTATTCACTGCTATCAGCAGTAACAAAAGTAATATTCCCAGAATGTGACATCATATGATAGCTGGTGAATCTATTTGACTATATACCATCTATGCCCCTTCAGAAAACAGTTATTTTGACATGAGAGTGTGTTTTCTTTTATATAGTACACACTTGAGTGGTGAGGAGACAATTCTGGAACAGCTATTTATATTGCAGTAAAGCTTATTTTATATACACTTTGCTACACTTGGATTTCTTTACAATTGACGTTTAATGTTTCCTTCCATTTCTATTTTTCATTTCACTTGCTGTATTACATCAATAATTTTTATTAAATTGTAAGATCACTCGTAAAATTCTCCTAAATCCTATAGTAGTGTGCCTTCCTCTCACTTAGGCAAATGGGGCATCTGTCATGCACTCTGCCGCAAATGTTAATATGGCCAGGCCAGAAGTTCAAGGGACTTTCCAGAGGACTAGATTCTATTTCTTATGCGTATCTTATCTTGTGATTCTACTTCTGCTGCAGGGTACTGCAATTTCCCAGCACAGGAAACCTTCTTACATTATTCTAGGAAACCTAGCTGTTCCTTAGGGTTTGAAGTCTGATTTCCATCATCCAAATGCCCTGTCTCATAATCTGCTTTTTAAAAAGCTCTCACAAAAACAATGGTTAACACACTATTACTGTAATTACTATTACTTTTTTGGGGGGGGGTTGGAACTGTCAATGTGGATTTGTAGGGCTATACACCTTGAAGGAGTGTAGAGGTCTAAATGCACAAGCATAATTTACATTGATAAGTGAACAAACATTATATACGCCATCTTCTTATCCAATTCTAAATAATTCTGCCTTTTTTGTTTTTTTCATTATGTATTAACTTACAGCTCTTTAGGCTAATAACATTTTCTTTTTCTTTCTTTTTTTCAGTTTCATCCTTTATTATTTTATTCACGTGATATACATTCTTTACAACAAACAACTCCAAAATAAACAGACAGCTCCAAAATAAAATCATATGTAACAAAAAAATAAGTCTCATGTTTTCATTTACACTGATCTCCTCTCCGATACCTTTACTTGATATTTCTTGCTGATTTCTGCTTTCCTTATAGAATCTTTATGAAAATTTAAATCTCTTAAATCCTATACCAATCTTTAACAGTTCCAATTAATCCCTTCACCTCCCTCCCCCACAGCCCAGTACTTACCTCCATCCATGTTTGATATTCTTTACTATTATTTTTGTTATTGTTGCATTATTCACTTTATTTGTTATTCCATCCTTAATATATTATTATCCTATCTCCTTGCACCTTTTATACTTTTGCATATTAATTTTTAAGCTCCAGCACCGACATTTTTCATGTATTCCTTAACGCATTCCCACTCTATTTTTTTATTAGCCTCTAATTGATGCTGTTAATTTTGCCATCTCTGCGAATTCAAGAAATTTGATTCTCCATTCTAATAATTCTGGTATTTTACCAGTTTTCCAATTTTTTGCCACTACGATTTTGGCTGCCGCGGTTGCGTAAAGGAATACATTCCTTTTATCCTTAGGAATGTCACTCGATACCAAACCCAGCAAAAATGCCTCTGGTTTTTTAAAGATTGAACTCCTAAATATCCTTTTAAGCTCTTCATGTATCATAATCCAGAATTGTTTCACCACTTTGCACCCCCACCACATATGATACATCGTCTCCACCTCTGTTTTGCATCTCCAACAGAGATTTGATTTTTTATACATTTTTTATAGTTTCACTGGGGTGAGGTACCAGCAGTAAAAGGTCTTCATTATATTTTCCTTAATCGAATAGCACGCTGTAAAATTTATATCAGTTTTCCATAATCTTTCCCCTCTGTCTAAATGAATTGTCTGGCCCAGCTCTTGTGACCATTTTATCATTGGTTCTTTTATTACCCCATCTTTCAGTTCCCATTCAAGGAGCAAGCTGTACAATTTCAATATTATTTTCCTCTTTGGCTGCAGAAGTTCACTTTGTAATTTTGATGTTTTCTGCATTTCTACAGAATATTTTTAACCAGCCCATCATCCCACTTAATCCCAGGGTGGGGTACAAAACCAGACATAAATCAAGAGAGTGGTACCATAAAAAGAAAGATTTTAAAAACCAACAGCCAGCAATGTTTACAAGATTTCCTCAGCAAGCCCATAGCAAAGGGCACATTCATAGTACATATAGTACATTCCTCAAATTACGATATACCAGGAAAAAAACCCTGGTACAACTAAAGCTTTTAGCTTTTGTCCATGAATAGGCTGAACTGACTGGGAAGAGCACTTATTCATCAGAATCTATAGCACCATCTAGTGCTATTTATGAGTTGTGTGCATGATTGAAAAAGCACACTATTTGAGACTGCATCAGAACTGTTGCCAAGAGCTCACTTTTTTGTCTCCTTATAGCTTAAAAATGTACCACTTATCTTAAATTACCTTATTTAGCTTTCGGTGATTTCTTTTTCACCTAGGACAGCAACTAAGGTTAATCTCAGCATCCTTAATTTAAAAACTAGTTTATTTCTGTTTTCCATCTACCAAGGAACCCAGTGATGGAGACGAACCCAGGTAACAGCTGGATTTAGATGTTTTTTTAAAATGGGGGAATCAATTGTGTTTCTTTATCCCAACAGAAGACTGTGACTAAATGGACATCATACCTTTAAAATCAGAGGGAACCCCCAGCCTGTTGGCCAAACTTGGCTTACTGGGCCTACGAGGCTGCCTTTCAGAAACCACTCACACCTGCCATCATATGTGACATAAGGTGTGGTGGGGACTGAGATGCCGCTGCAGAAATCAGCCTCCCCTCCCAGCCTTTGTGCCTTTGTAGAAGTGAGTACCTTGCTCACCAGTTTATGATATTTGTGGTTGGCCTAATAATAGTATTGCCCAAGTATGCATTTCTGAATTTCTTATGGGCTACCACAGCTGCCTTTGCTTATAGGTTAAAAAGCAGAATTAAGTAATGCAAGAAAATACAAAATCAGCTGTTGTAAGACAATGCACATAGGCATTTCTAACACGGCTGAAATGTTGATGGAAGTAAAAGAAAAGCAGACCTGACCCAGTATTATGAGAGTTTTCCTAGCACTGGGCAACTGAACAAGAAGTGTCTCTTCTGAACTGAAAACCATTTTTAAAATATGCCTTATTTGCTCCATCTACCTTCTCTGAAATACCTTCATCCCTCCCTCTTATCTTCAAGATTGTAACACAATGTAAGTGAGTTCTGAAAAATGTTGCTTCTGCAGGAAACCAATTACAGAGGCTATATCAATGTAGATATCCAACCAAAAGAAGTCTTGGAAGGAACTATCTGCTTTTTCTCAAGTTTCATCAACGGCATAAGCTTAGGGCTTATCAATGACCTCTTCCCTGTACCGCAGGAAGTTCCTATTGATTTCAGTAGTCAACATACATACACAGAATACATGTCTTCTGATAATGCAGTAAATCACTGATGCACTAATGACTGCCTGTTATGTCGGGTAAATAAATATTTAAGACTTTCTTGGAATGAAAGGAAAAAAAGAGCCACCAATAACTCCCATATGAATCATTTATTGAATAAATACATGCAATTGCAAAATTACATGAGCGAAAAAGGCAATCTGTACTAAACTGATCACCCTGTCTTCTCCTCCCTTCAGCAGTTGCTGCAAGCCTGATATAGAGAAGGTTCAAATAATTTAATCCAAAACCCACGTAATATAGTGACTTGGTGCTTGGATTATAATAGCTCTAAATGCAAAGTGCTGTTTTCCTCTCCAGCAACATAGAGCACTGAACAGTTTCAATAGCACGCAACAAAAACTGGTAGATACAGAGAACAAAGCTTGGGTTGAAACAAAGTATTTAAGCTTTCCTTTAAGGCACAGAATTAAAAAAATAAAGAATGCGGAAAGCTAGTCTGATGACATTCAGTCTTTGATTTGCTAATGGAAACGTCATTCTTCCTCATCTTACCACCACCAAGTTGTGGACAGAATAGATTCATGCATGCAGCTTCTGATTTCCAAAGGTAGAAAAGAGCATTTCTTTGTAATTAGCCAGGATTTTGGTCCAGATTTTTGAGAGCGAGCTCCTCTCCACCTGAGGGCCACCTTGATGACTTCTCACATGGTTACAAATCCCTTTTTGCACACATTTGGCATAACTCTCACTATTTGTTATTTCCTCATGCAGGATACCTTGGGATGTAGGGAAAGAACACTGATATATACCAGGGGATGAAGAGAGAAGATGACGGCTTTTACTTTTAATAATAGACTGGAAGTATTTCACACTGTTCCCTAGTAGCCTGCATTACCTCAATGCATTCCCACCAATATCCCACTCTTAATGCCAAGGTATTGCAGATACATGAAATAGAGGTTACCATACCTGGTACTCAGATACTCAAAAGAATTATGTAGGACCCTCCTGCCAAATTTTGACCACAGCAAGAAACCTATTTGTTCTACAATTGTTACATGCCCACATGTTGGCATTTTGGCCTCCTCTCCCAAGAATCTCATCATTTGGGAATTTCAGCATAACTAATGCCACTGTACAATGCTCTTACTTACTAATACCAATTTTAGCCAGGAGAGAATACTAGGGTATATGGGTTAGTAGTTTTCTTCAATAAGACTTAACTTTGAGTCACATTTCCCTTGTCTTCATATTTCTCATAAGGGCTCGTGGTAACTACAGCTTATGGCTTTTCTTCTTCCTATTATATGTTCTCCCTTGTTTGAGCTGTCTAACGGTGGTTGTATAGTGAAGATGCTTAAAAGGAAGTAAGGAACCACCTTAATCTAAGCTATGTTTATGGTGAGCCTCTCTCTCAGAGCTCATGTACATGTGCCAAATTATCTGAATGATGCTGCACAAGTCTGCCTAGCAAAGATGACACAATACAACTTGATGTTACATATGGGATGCCAATGGGTATGTACAAAGGTGTCACGCCGACAAATGAAAATGAATTTCTTTTTTAAACTTGGTATGAACAGTCTGCTACATCTATATGACAGGCACTTCGGTATTCTTAGTATACTTGAAGGGCACATGGGAATCTCTTCTGTGCAAGCTCAACTGAATGGTTCTTGTGCAGGAGGCGTTACCGTTGGATTAATCCAATTGTCTAAGCGAGAATTAAGGTTATGTAAGTTTAATTATAAAGCTAGTATTCCAGGAGTTTATTTACCCATAAACATTATTTTGTAGTCAGAAGCTACCCCAAGAGAATCAACTAATGATAAATTGTTATTTTGTTTTTAAAAAGCAATTGCATATTTACCCAAGATTGTGAGGCTACTGTCTGCAGAGGAAGTGTACTGTTTCTTGGGTTAAACCACAAAAATAGACACTTTTGTTAAAAACCATCTGAGAAAGCTTTCCAAAAAAAGGAAGCAATAGATATAATCAATGCCCCATTGATTCTGTTCTGAAAGTAACAATGAATAAAATGAAGCAAAACGTTCACACTCAAAACATTTATCAAGTCCATTTGTTGCAAACCACTCTTGCATTTCCTGGGCCTGTAAAAATCAAATGAAAAAGCTGCACTGATTAGAACATACATTTGATTTTAAATGGCTCATTTTTACTGCATTAACATCATTCTGATCCACACATTCCAGATTCATGGCTGATTTTGCAGAATTTGTGGAACACACAGTCTACTCAATCTCTAGTGACAAATTCCTTAACTGGTGGTGTATGAACTAGTCCTTGCAGCAGAATGCAGTGGTGTTTTGAATGGAATCTGAGTGTTTCACATAGATCAGACCCAAAAGAGAAGGAACTGCTCCAAGCATTGAAGCAACTGGAAAAAGCTAACCAGAAATCTAGATATTGAGCTTTCTATAATATGAGTTCCAATTTAAGAGACCTGCAGGCATTTTATGATACCACTGATAAACGTCCTAGAGACCCAGTTAAAGAAGCTTCATATGTAAAACAATCAATGAGATTCCACCACATATTCTGAATCATTAGGATGGTTATCAATTCTTAATCTGCAGTACATCTTAACCATACTGTTGCATAGGCAATTTTCTGGTATTTCAGGTGGGGCAAATAAATTCTAAACAGGAAGGAATGACTGCAAAAGTGCATTACAAAACACTGTACTACTCAAGTCTTCACTTTTGCATCTTAAGAGACTAGATGAATATACTATTATTTCAACACCATGATCATCTTATTTTCATACAGTATTTTTTTTGTACAGTAATTATATATACTTTTCTTTATAACATCTGGATGAATTTTAGAATTATATGAATTATCTGCAATTCCAAGAATACCTTTCTATATAAATATTAAAAGTTAATATTTTGTACTCTCCCATTTTGCAAGGCTTTAACGCCAGAAATATATGGGCTAACTGTTCAATTAATTCCTTCTGTACTTTTTCTTTTCTTTTTAAAGAAATCAGTCATATTAGGGTTAAGACAATTTTGCTGCGAAAACCGTTCCCTAAACATTTTGCCTTAAACTTTTAGCGTGTGTTTAAAAGAAAAAGATCTCATTTGTGTTTACATTTTCCTTTTGTCTTCAAATCATTGGGGTAAACTCTCTTTAAAAAAATAGCATCTATTTACATGGCAGACACCTTGGTGAGATATGAAACAAGATAGGAAAACCAGATAAAATCTCACTTTTCTCAAGGTTACAAATGCCATAAAAGGTTCCATTGAAACATGGTTACTCTACAAACCCTATTGCACATTAAAGTAGCTGTAACAAATGAAGGAAAAAAGGCTAACAAACGGACTTAAGCCTACATATAATGTCCAAGTATTATAAAACTGTTGGGAAGTGTTGGTTGAGCCTAATAACTAAGAGTTATAAAAAATATTAATACATCTGTGTGAACAATGTTGATAAAATATATAAAGGATGGCAAAAGTATATGAACAGGAGCTTCTGGCATCCCAAACTGCCTAAGGTGCAATATGCGGCCTTGTACCATCTTCTGTCAGGTCATACCTAGAAGGGGAAGAAAAAGAAAAGCAGTCTTATTGGAGGCACCAAGAATAAATAAGATGGAAAGAGTGCCAGTAAATACGATGGAAAGAGTGTACTTACCACTGGGTGCAACTCTTGGAAAGTTCTTCAGAAGCCAGTGGTATCAATACCTGTGAAAGAAAAGAAACAGCTAATTAAGTTCCGAGAAATCTGGGCATGCTAATATCTTGCGGGAGTGATTTAACACTTAGTTTTGTTTAATTGTAAGTGCCCTACAGCTGCTTAAGCAGAACTTTTGCTGATGCCCTCTCTCAAACTTTAAAGGCTCGAGTCTCATTGTGACAGCATTCAGCAACACATTTTGCGGCGCAAGTATGATATAGAATTCCCATGTGCTGAATCTGCATCAGTACTTGCATTTGTTGCGCCACAAGCCTGAATCACCTTGCCTAAAAAGGGGAGTTTTCAGCCAGTTGGAAGTTGCAATCAGTGAAAGTGTACAGGGTGGGCTTTTTCAGGAGTGATCAACTCGCCACCTCTTTCAGGACAGCTGGGACCATGAAGATGCATTGACCACACCCTGAACCCGCTTGGGGATATCCCTCTGGTGAAGGAATGACCGCCGCGTGTGGAGCACACTTCCTCCTGCAGACAGGCCTCCGCTGTCTGAACACGTGACCTTCAGGTGCGGAGCACACTCCCACCCGCAGACAAAGCCACAGCTGCCTGAACATCATGCCTTCTATCTAACCTTCGCTCTCTTAGTGGTCTGCTGTGCACTGTCTGCGACCTTTGTCTCCTTCATCATACATTGTTCAAGGGGGAAATGATGCGGTGGAAACAGGTGCCAAAATAACTTTGTACCACCCCTCGATCTCGGGATTGGAAGATGTGTAAAGGTCACAGTCCAAAATGTATCTGCCTGGGTTTGCATATTATGCTAATAAAAAGAGCCTCCGCAGAGCTAGCTGGCAGCTTGCTTATGCACAGCTCACCTGCATTACCAACTCCTGCTTCATGCCTTCCCTTCACTCTGGCAAGCTTTAATAAACCAAGATGGTCAAAGGTCAAAGAGATACATTCTGGCTGCATCATCACAAGGACTGGGTATTTATTGGGGGCCTTGCAAGGGTACTGGCAAGCTCACCAGCCTGGGGCCCATGGCTCAGGTCCTGAGGCTACAGCAAGCAGCAACTCTGCTCAGACAAAAGGCAGGTAGCTAACTCTCCTCTCATGCAAAGTCACATTGTCTATTTCTAGCGGTGCAGTTTCTGGGGTGAGAGTCAAGAGCCAAGGCCGAGGTGCAAGGCTGCCCTCCTGCCATTTCTGTAATGGCCGGTGACTTTTTGGAAGGCCCAGCTGCTTCAGATTTCCTCAGGTGGTCCAGATCTGCTGCACTGCACAACATTGCAGGGAGTGGGTTGACTACTTGTGGCTCCTAAGTTGCTGCATGGAAAAGGCCCTGCGCTAAATTCCCAGCATCTCCAGGTAGGAATGGGAGAGATGCTGGTTTGAAATCCTGGAGAACTGTTGCCAGTCAGCACAGACAATACTGGGCTAGATGGACCAGTGGTCTGACTCACTAAAAGGCAGCTTCCTACATTCCTATGATGTGATGATAAAAGCCCCTCTGTTCTCTTAAGACTGTCTCTCTCATTCTCCACAACCTCTGTGTTTAATCACCATTCTCCCTACAAGAGAAGCCACTAACCATTGCATAAGGAAGTAGGAACAGTTCTGTTGGATCAGACCAAAGACTCGTTTAGTCCAGCAGTCTGTAGTCGCAGTGGTCAGCTAGATGTTTATGGGGAGCCCACAAGGAGGATATGAGCACATCCTCCAAGAATGTGTCTCATCCCCTTTTAAAGCCCTCATTGCATATTGTGGTAGAGAATTCCATTGTTTAACTATGTGCTATATAATTCCTTTGACTTGAATCTTCAGTCAAAACAATCAAAACAAAGTACTTCATTTTGCATCTTCCAGCATTCAGCTTCACTGATGTTTCTAGGCTGTAGTATTTTGAGAAAGGAAGAACATTTTAACTCACACTTACCTGCACCGGCATTCCATGGTATTTTTTCTTTATATCTGTAACTTACCTTACCGAGCAATCCTTTGTCTTTGGATAAGAAACCTCCACTGTTCTTCACTGCTACATCTAACGTCCTTCTCTGTACTTCAGGTAATGAAACACTGAAATCAAAGCTGAAAAGGGAAACAATCTTTCAGAGAAAACAATCTTAAAGTGAGCTTATGAAATGGAACACAATAAGGCATCGGATACAGGATACCCAGCAGGTTTAGAATCTCTGTTTACATTTTTATTAAATTGTATTTCTAAACTGCTCAACAGGTCTGCAGGAGGGAAATCCCTGAAATTCTGAAAGCAGCCTTTGAGAGATTCCAACTGAACTTGCATGGAAAAATATTCACGGACATAAATTCCCTCTCACCTCATGGTGAGCACTTCCCTCTGCAAAACTATTTGCTTTCTGTCCATCTCTACTTTCTAAGCATACCAGGCTACTGAAACCAATCATCTTTTAAAACAGACATTGTACTAAACCATGTTCCCTGTTTTAAAATAAGTGTTAAAGAAACAGAAACTTGGGAAATCTGTTTACTCCTAAACAGTTTACTGTATACTGATTCCTTCTATTTCACTGCAAGCAAAGGAAGATTGTGTCAACTCCATGTTGTAAAAACAACAAATGAGAAACTGCAACATACGCCTGATCAAACACTGGATTTAAATTCTTCTTTGAAACGCTTGTTTTTCTTCTTCCTGATCTCCTCTTGTCAGGCAATAAATACATTCGGACATAGGGGTCAGATCCTTCTTCTGAAAAGGCAATTAGATTTCTATCAAAGAAACACAAAATAACCACATTAGAACAGAGGACCAAAAAAATATTAAGTACACTGTCTCAGTATTCACGCCAACTGCCTCTGTATTGATCCTCTCAGACTGACTGTCTTCTGTATGTGCTGATTCTTAATCTCTTCTCTCCTAACATACTGCCTACTGTATACACAATCACTCTCCTGCCTCCCAGAAAGAGGATTCTGGTTGCAAGTAGCTTTCGATATGAGTCAACTGAGAGAAATAAGAGCTCCGGAAACAGCACTAATGGAGAGGTGATGGGCTGTCAAGCCACATGAAAATGACAGAGGAGTGAAACTCCTTGCCACTCATCACCACCTTCTCATGTGTGTTATTAGGAATGTAGCTTCTTCTTGGGTCAGTGTTATTCAGGGATAAATTAGGAATATGGTGGAGATAATGAACCACCAACTCCCCATTTCTTACCCAAGTTCCTTTTAGACATCCCTCGCCCCAGCCAAATGCATGAGCATAGAATTTTACCCTATAGCAGTAATATTAAAGATGCTAGTCTTCTGCCAATTAAATCCAAATTCTAGCAAAACACTGTAATATCCTAGTGGCAATTGTGCAACTGCCCATAATTTCTCTAGGGAAAGCACTTTAAAATGTTTCCAATATCTCATTTTTTATTAAACGTGGTTTCTTAACGTTTCAACTGTCACAAACGAAATCTAGATCGTTTCAGTGGCTCGGTAATAAGCCTCAAAACTTATTTGGGATAATACTATCTTGTGCTTTGGGCTGATACAATCTGATGCTGGACTTAGAACAATTGTCCACCCACACTAGCGCTGCCAACCCTGACAGGTATCAGGTCTCCAGAGACTCAGGGAAATATCTTTTCCCTGTCCTCTTATCCAAGACTTTGCAAATGGTAGTTCTGGGGGCACATCTGGAACATCATCTGTCCGGAAGATATGGCCCCCTCTGCAACGTATTCACAACACAGACAGCTACGGTGCTCCTTCTAGGGAAGTGGCCTGGAATCCACACGTACTCATGCAAATTATATAATGAATAGATTATCAGAATGAGCTGCAGGGCTCGAATGACACTTCTGAATAAGGTAGGTGGTGCTCTTGGAAGGGAGGGGGCTTGCAATAACAGAAGCCAATGGTAGACAGTTGCTGCTTACCGTTACATATTGCTCTGAGCATTGCTATTATTCTATTGCAGTATATTTAACAAAATGTTTCAAAGAAAATAAAATGTACATTAAATGGTCAATAAAAAACCCAACTTGAATAAACAAGTTTATAAAAAAAGCAAAACAAATGAAATGAACAACTAAAGGTGGGGAATCTCTCTTATATATTGAACAAATGGACACTTGAATGCAACCCTGGTGATCCATGCCCTGGTAAGTTCTTGTCTGGATTACTACAATGTGCTCTACGTGGGGCTTCTGTACAGCTTGCTCGGAGGCTGCCGCTAGTGGAGAAAGCCGGTGTTCAGTGACTTAAGAGTGATGTGCCAATTCAAAGCCATATTACTCCTATTCTCCATGACCTGCAGTGGCTGTTTGCTTCCAAGCCCAATTCAAAGTGTTGCCATCAACAAACAAAGCTCTATACAGATACATGACAGAATGCTTTTCCCAGTTTGTACAACTGGAGGGAGCCCTTCTTAGGATACCGCCGTCCCGTGATACCCAAGGAACTGTGGCCTATTCAAAAGGTTTCCTGGTTGTGTTGACCTCTTTGCCTCTAGAGGTCCATCGGTCTTCAACTATTAGTCTCATTGGCTTTTGCAGACATAACCCTTCACCTGGGACAGATAGGCTGAGAGTTTTGCTGAGCCACAGGACAGTTTGTGGGAATGGTTAGATGGCTTTTATGGTTATATTCTGTTGTTGGGTTCTTTGCTGTTGTTGTTCTACTGTGTATTGTAAAGGTGAACTGCTTTGTTATCAGGAGTGGAGCAATATATAATTGGATTAAAATGAACCAATAATAGTAGTTTTGCTGCAAGATACAGAAAGAAGCAATATAATACTCACCTACATGTGTGAACCACAACCATAAGTTTGTTTCTTTGTGAGCTGTGCCGAATTGTTAATTGAATCTGTCCCAACGGAGACTGTCCTAACGTTGTGCCACTGTGAAGAAGAAGAAGAGTTTGGATTTGATATCCGCTTTATCACTACTCTAAGGAGTCTCAAAACGGCTAACAATCTCCTTTCCCTTCCTCCCCCACAACAAACACTCTGTGAGGTGAGTGAGGCTGAGAGACTTCAGAGAAGTGTGACTAGCCCAAGGTCACCCACAGCTGCATGTGGAGGAGCGGAGACGCGAATCCGGTTCACCAGATTACAAGACTACCACTTTTAACCACTACACCACACTGGCTCATAATACTGTCAATATTCAGTTGCCATGTTGGGGAAGCAGCTGACATACATAAGCAGGTTTATTTCTGTTTTCTTGAAAGTTATTATCCCCTCAATAGTAAGGATATGACCTTTCACAAACTCTGAAGTCATGCCGCATGCTGTTTTAACCCAGCTTTTTCTGGTATAAATACAGTGGAGGTAGATAGCCTGGAGGAGCAGAACGAAAGCTCATCTAATCTATAGGAATCCCACAAGAACAGTCTCTCCACTTGGGACTCTCAGTAACTGGTATTCAGAGGCACACTGCCTCCAACAACGAAACTAGAGAATGCTTCATATCTACTCTGCAGTGAAGGTTACAGTACAATGTACAGATGCAGCATGTTAGGCGATTGCTGCTGTGTGCAAATGTCAGCAGACTGCGTGAACTGTTCTTCAGGCACAGTAGTTTTAAGAAACAAAGGATGATAAACATGTTTAAGAAAGCTGTAAAGCCAAAATAACATATTCTGTTACATTCAGAAGCTTATATATCTGAATGGAGAAACACCCCTAAGTTACTAAATGCACAAGAATACAGATAAGTCAATAGACAATATGAGCTCTCCATGTTAGTTGAAAAAGGATCCTCGCTATGTGCCTCACATTTAGGTTAGAAAGAGCCAACAGAACGTGAACTAGTGTACCAATCAGAATGGGGTTCAATTTAGGTTGGTAAATTTAAAGACATACCTACAAAGGCAAAGGCAACTATAATAATGAGAACTGTTTACTCATATGCTCTGGTGTCAAAAACTCCACTGAGTTGCAGAAGCAACAAATATTTTTACATCCGATAATACTGCACTGTTCATTTATCTTCTGTGCAATGGCAAATTAGGTATAGTTGCTATTTCTAGACTAAGGATGTCAACTGTCATCAAGCTACATAATCTTTATTTTAAGACCTCACAAGCCAAGTTTCAGTTTGTAATTCTCAGTGGTCAGTAAGACTGTGTCAACATATGCCAGTGTTTTTGGAAAAAGTATCATTCCCTCTGGAGAGGCTTACAAGATAGGTTCTGGGCATAAAGCAAAGCCTAATTGACCACAATTATCGGAACCAGGAAGGATTTGTTATTTCAAGTCATAGTTAGATAGGGATGCTGAAGGCACCTTCTCATCCATGTTCATAGGTTTGCTGCAACATCGCACCCTGTAGTCTAGACAAGATTTCATCAATCTGGTGCCCTTCAGATGTTTTGGACTACAACTCCCTTCTGTCCCAGAAACTCCAGCGGGTGCAGAATGCTGCAGCAAGGCTCCTCACGGGGTCTCTGCCATGGGAGCATATTCATCCAGTGCTTTTCAAGCTGCACTGGCTCCCGGTGGAGTACAGGGTCAGATTTAAGGTGCTGCTTTTGACCTTTAAAGCCCTTCACGGCCTAGGACCCTCGTACCTACGGGACCGCCTCTCCCGGTATGCCCCACAGAGAGCCTCAAGGTCCATAAATAGCAACACCCTAGTGGTTCCAGGCCCTAAGGAAGTTAGATTAGCTTCAACCAGAGCCAGGGCCTTTTCAACACTGGCTCCGGCCTGGTGGAATGCTCTGCCTCTTGAGACCAGGGCCCTGCAGGATCTGATTTCTTTCCACAGGGCCTGTAAGACAGAGTTGTTCCGCCTGGCCTTTGGCTTGGAGCCAATTTGATTCCCTCCCTCGTTTTCTTTTTTCTTTCCTTCTCCTCCTGCGAGGAGGCTACATTTTAATATTTTAATGTTTCAATATTTTAATGTTGTATTTTAATTTTGTTTTTAAGTTGTAATCATTCAACTTGTTTTTATTATTGCTTGTAAGCCGCTCTGAGTCCGACCTTGGCTGGGGAGGGCGGGGTATAAAAAAAATATTATTATTATATTATTATTATTATCAGCCCGCTAGCACAGCTGCACAGCCCAAAATAACTGGAGGACACCAGGTTGATGAAAGCTTGTCTAGACTGCATGTCCTGTTGTGTAAGGAACCCTAGCTCCTCACATCCATTATGTTTGATGGCCTTCCTGGTTCCTTCCTAGCCTAAAACCTAATGTAAAAAGAATTCAGGACCATACTTTTCAAGTTGTCTCAGCCGCTGCCGCAGCTCCTGCGTGGCAATGGGCAGTGATATGTCCGAAGCGATACTTGGAGTAGGTTCTTTGACTGAAAGGTGGCTGGGAGAATAGCTCAAGTTGGAGGCAAGGAGACTGGATGAGCTTCTGCTGAGATCTGTCGGCCACTGAGGACTAGGATGAGAGGGATGGCTTTTTTCAACCACATCAGTCTTTTTATCAGTGTCTGTTGTTGTGGAAACTGGGTGCTTGTTCAAGTCAGTTGCTGGAGAACTGGGGACCTGAGGCTTGAAAGAACCTTTTCTTCCATCTTTGGAAACGGAGGGCCTCTTCACTTGGGCTGAGTGTTGGTGGTCTGGAGACCTCTCTTGCTTTTCAAGAGAAAGAATCTAGAAGCCACAGAACAGAGAACATGGCATTAATTTATTGGTGCAGTACAGAAAGGAACTGCAATTTATTTTCTTTTTTTAATACAATTTGTTTTCTTCCAAACTTGGGGACGTATATTTGCATGCCACCACCCCAGTTCTTTAACATATATTCATTGAGATCATGTACCCTGAGTGCAATCTTCATGTTTACAGTGCTGTTTGGACCAGAATTGCTAAGATGAAATCTCTGATGCATAGTTAGATCTTGACTTTCAAGAAGCTGACTTAGAGGAAGCTTGAAGTTTCCCAAGGAACACTGGTGTTGTTCATCCTTGACCTATTGGAGAAGGAGAAGAAACTGAGCACACTGAACATTTTAAATAAAAACTGACTCAAACTCATAAAGAGGATCAGCCACTTTTCAATAAAACACCTTTTTTAAACATCAACATCAACAACTTCATGCTTCTTCACTAACTGGTTACAGAGAGAAAAGCAGGTATTTTACTCAATAGTGCTGCAGTGGAACCTCGAGTTGCAAACGTGATCTGTGTGGGAGGCACGTTTGCAACCCGCAGCATTCGCAACCCGCAGCGCTGCATCTGCGGGTCGCAATTAAGCACTTCTGCACATACGCAGAATTTAGCTCTTCTGCGCATGTGCCAGCACTGGAAGTAACCCATTCTGGTGCGCAACCCAAAATCGCGTAACTTGAAATGTCTGTAACCCAAGGTACCACTGTATTTCTATGGAAAAGGCAATAATTTGCCAAAGTCGAATTAAAGTAAAACTCCTGTCTGGAACCGAGAAAAACAAAAATGTAATGATTCAGATATAAACAATAATAGCTGAGTTTGAAGGCTCACACTGGGGGGCTTTAGATTCATGGCCCTCAGCTCCATTTGATAAGACATCCAAATTCCAGCAAATTTGATTGTGCAAACTGTTCAGCATTTGCAGAAGTGACACAAGGTTACCTAAGATCTTGTCCTCCAAACGAGTAGAAGCCTCAAGATTGGGTTTTTTGTTTTTTTGGGGGGGAATCTTACAGAGGTCACTGACGTTTTAGGCCCACCTTTGGATTTTAGAAAGAGTACCATGAATGCCACTACCCTTCTCATCAGATCATTCACCCTACTAGAGATGCAAGAAAGAATGCACACACTTCACTTTCCCAAGGGATCTGTGGAAAAGCTGAATCCCACAGACTAAATATGAGCCTTGGAAAGGATGCAGAACTGAAGGGGGAAGGGGGAAAGAATGTCGCTTTTCAAACTTTCTTCTTTTGCTCCATGCACTTTTCAAGGAAGGAGAGCTAACCACCCTCACAACTTCATGTCCAAGGGAGTAAGAGTCAATGGCACCAGGGCAAAGCCTCAAACGTGCCATAAACCAAAAGCTCATGCCGTGACAAATGTATTGCTGTGTAAGGTGCTAAAATACCTTTCTTCCTGCAACACATTAACATGACTACCCATCTGGAAGATACAGTGGTACCTCGGGTTACAGACTCCGCTAACCCATAAATAGTACCTCGGGTTAAGAACTTTACCTCAGGATGAGAACAGAAATCGCACGGCGGCGGCGGGAGGCCCCATTAGCTAAAGTGGTACCTCAGGTTAAGAACAGTTTCAGGTTAAGAACGGACCTCCAGAACGAATTAAGTTCTTAACCTGAAGTACCACTGTATTGCCATGCTGTTTTAGGAACGGTGGATTCAAAATACTAGATGGGGGAAGGAGGAAAGTAACCCAGGGATATTGGAAGGGATTACTTAGGGGCAGGAGCTGGTATAAACAGGGGAGAGGCAAAGACCTCAGAGGAGAAAGACATCTTACCTCAACTTCTAGCTCTTGCCGTCTTGGGTTGTGAATAAAGAAAGTGAAGTTTTCCTCCCATACAGGTTCATTGGTCTTGTAACGAATCTATTCAGGGGTAGGGAGAAGTTTGTTTATTACAATTAATGGCTAAGAATAAGCTCAGTTTATACAGCTGCCTTCGAACTTTCACATACTGTACTCTGAAAAAACGGCAAAGTTCATATGGACTAGAAAAATCACATGGAAGCTTACATGGTGAATCAAATGCCCCTTAATAGATTTAAATGACTTTCCCAGCATATCCAAGAGCCTATGTAACATAATGGCAAGAGTGTGGGTTTGGATGTAGGAAACTGAAGTTTAAAACCCCATTTCAGTTGCTAGATGGTGGCTTCAGGCAAGTCACTCATTGTCTCTCAGCCTAACACAATTCACAAGGTTATGAGGATGACTAAAGAGGCCTTGGGCTCTTTGAAGGAAAAGTAGGATACAAGAGTAATAAAGGCCCAGTCCTTCAGAATGGGTTACAACACAAATGTCACTCATTTTTCTTTGGTTTAACAAATTAACCTGCCCTCAGCCTGCTTCTCAATAGGAGGAGGACTGCAAACATCTCTCCTCTTACGTGTAACACGTAAACAACTGTGAGCAATGAATTCACAAGAATACCTCAGTATTTATCCAAGGTAGATTTAGGTCTTTGAGCTTACCTTACTTTCTTGTGCCTTGTGTCCAACCGTTAGCAAGACAAGGGGGTTGGGGTTGCTATTTAGTTTCTTTCCTGACTGAAGACGAAGGGGGAAAAATGAAATTCTTTTAATATCTCATTCGGGCTTTCCATCAATCGAACCCAGCCCTCCACCCATTTATTTTGTATTCTTTACAAAGTTGTTTATAGGTTATGAGGCAAACAGCAATCACACACACCTACCTTGAAATATTCTGTACAGGGATACTACCGACACAACTGAGTTTCAAATTCCTTCCCATATTCCCCCCCCCCCCACTTTGAATGAAACTGTTCCAAAAAGTTCAACCTCTCAATCTGTTAATAAGCATTTCAAATCCCATAAAAAATAAATGAATGTTGCGGTCTGCATGCAGATGGGGGGTATGGATAAAGCGCAAGCTTAGAAAGCTTATTTTTATTATATGTATGATGGAATATTATGGTTAAGCTGAACTTCAGACTCATAAAACATCTTTTGTTTTTTGTTTTTTGAGGGAGGAGAAGCAAAGAAGGAGGTGCGCTATGATATCTTATAGGTTTACTTATAGGTTTACCCAACCATCTGTCATGTCTGAGCCTTGCTCCCCAGTTGCATACCACTAGGTCAAACTGCAAAAAGTAAACAGTGACTTATCATCATTTCACAGAAACTGAACATTCCCCAATCGTGAATGTCTGTTAACATGCTTTAAATTAATGTCTCACAGAAACGCTTTCATTAAAAAGAGAAGTATATACAGTTAATCCGAAGCAGCTATTAATGTTGTTAAAAGTCATTACCTAGATTGTTAACAAATTTATTTGAACTTGAGACACGGGGAAAATTAAAATGCTTAAAAAGCAGAGGTTAATAAACTATGTTAAATGGTTAGAGGTTCATAAACATGTATTAAATCAGCTGTTGTCCTGAAATTTTCGAATAAAAATATTTTAAAATTTAGATTTAATTGGTACACAAGCTATTGTTAATGCCTCTCTTTTTAGTGATCATTATCTTTCATTGAATGAAGCTAAAACTTTTAGATTAGGAGAATCATACAGCATGTTTTGATTCCTATCAAATCTGAGGTGTTTTTTTACTGCAATTCATCTTGAAGTGCAAATTCCATTTCTCATACAAAATACTCAATTTTAAAAGAAATAAGCCATATCATTAATCATCTATGTGCTCAGGAGAATAAAAGGAGAGTTCCTTTGACCCTCCACCACCTCACCAAACATGCCCCCCCAAATATTAACTATGGGGCTGTTTGCCAAGAAACTGGTTTAGTGATCACTGAATGAAGTATATAGCATTAAATCAAGTTCTCAGCCACCAACCTTTACAAGATAGAACTTTTTGTTTACTGGGTTCCTGACTTTCCGTTTTCCAAACAGTTACGTCTATCCCCTCTTATTTCTCACTATTCACAGGTTTCCTTTATGTTACACTCTCTTTTTAGTCTTCCTGAATGCTGCAGTTAAGAATTTTTTTTTTAATCATACAGAAGAAGGATAAGCAAAGTGTGTATTTTGCAGTGCACTGAACTGTCTACGAATATAAAAATCTCTCCCAGTAGAGGGAATTTCTTTATATTTTGCTAATCCAATGCTGTAAAGCAGTGCATAAATATTCCAGGAATATTGAGCAAGATAAAGTGTACGCTCCCTCATACAACAGCTGCAAAACAGCAATATTAAATCTTTGCACATGGGATCCACTAATTTGGCTGGCCTTGTTTCTAACCAAGCCTTATGAGGAAGGGTTGAAGGAGCTGGGTAGGTTTAGCCTGGAAAAGAGGAGACTGAAAGGAGATATGATAGCCATCTTCAAATACCTTAAAGGCTGTCACGTGGAACATACAGCAAGCTTGTTTTCTCCTGCTCTGGAAGGTAGGACCCATAGCAATGGATTCAATTTACAAGAAAGGTGATTCCGACTCAGCATCAGGAAGAACTTTCTGACAGTAGGAGCTGTTCGACAACGGAACAGACCCCCTTGGGAGGTTGTGAATTCTCCTTCATTGGAGGTTTCTAAGTAGAGGCTAGATGGCCACCTGCCATGGATGCTTTAGCTGAGATTCCTACATTGTAGGGTTGGACTACATGACCCTTCCAAGTCAATGATTCTATTATAATAGCCAATGAGAAGAAGCTGTAACTTCCTGTCCACAGGGACAATTACTGTAAACCACCCTGTGATCCCCCAATATATAAACTTAATAAATAAAATAAAATTATATCCATCCCCTTTGAGCCTGCTTCCAGTTAAGATTGTTCACAGGGGAGGAGAAGCTGACTGTGGGCATTTGCATATGCATACACACGTTTGTAAATAATCCTTTCTTTCCAACCAATGGCACTAATAACGTCTTTCAGTGTCTCTGTGCTGCAAGCATATTTTGGAAAGATGACTCCTATGGTGAATATACTGGAGGCACCCTCCAGCTACTTGACAGAACTCAATTTATGGTTGCCACTGCTTATCTGTCTATGTGAATTCTGGCCAGTACCTATAAGGGTCATCCTGAAACATGCTGCTATGAGTAAGTCTACAAAGCTAGTTTCTAATCAATTTCATTTTGATGTTTTGTTGTGCTGGAAGATAGGAATGAACCAATAGGCTCAAATTACAACAGAAATGATTTAGACTAAACGTAAGGAATTACTATGGATTCCTCTTTGTTACAGGTTTTTAAGCAGAACAATTTTTGATTTCCTGCATCAGAAGGGGGTTGGATTAGACCTTCTGAGATTGTTTCCAACTCTATAATCGTAATATTCTTAAAGTGCCCCTTGTACTAGCCTTATTATGAAGACTTCAGCTTTCATCACAGATCACTGATAAATTTGATTACGCTTTAAATACAGTAAATGCATGATTCGCAGTAGAATCTGGTAGTTTTGTCTTTGTTTACAGCTTTGTTTTTGCTTAGTTATAATAAGGTTTTAATGTTTACAATGCTACACTGATACGATTTTCGGTGTGCTGTCTCACAGACAGATAGATCAACACTCTGTGCCTTAATGCCTGGTACCAAGTAGTAAGATTATGTTCTGTGGCACAAAAAAATACATAGGAATGTCAATTTGTTACAGGTGACTCTGTGACTCCATTTAACGTTGTGACTTTAAATGGAAAGGTGTATTAGCTTTACCTTCAGGGCTTTCTGAACAGCAGACTTCTTCAAGGCATCTGGATTATACTCTAATGGATTATGCTTTTAAATCAGAAGAAAATGAACATACAAAGGGTTAATAAGGCATGCAATGAAGCAGTTCTATGGCAGTTAAGAAAGGACAGGACAACAGGGGACCGGGGGGGGGGAACATTCTCGGAATGAAGGGGAAACAACAAAATGATTATTTCAAAATAATACGACGACGTCTTTTGTTCTCATTCTATCTTTAATTCCAGTATTCTAATTAGACACCTTTTTTCCATTAGGGCTAATATTCTTCTCCCTTATTATTCTCTTTTCAAAGCGGTACGACGCAACATAAATTTCTTTTTTGAATTGGAGATGTACGAATAGGAGTGGATTTAAACAAGATTGGCCTCTGACCATTTCCATTAAGAATTTCTCATTTTATGTTGGTAATAGCTGCATCACCCCAGAAGTGACTCAGGCAAGCTATTAAGAATTAAGCTACCCAGAAAAACTGCAATGCTACCAGCTGAATAGGAGAAGGGGCTTTGAAAGAAAGCAAACAGGTGTTCAGGGTGCCATTTCTCCCCCATGGGGTTTTGAAGCAGAACATAATATTTAATGGGAAAGTTCTGCTTTGAAAGCTCATGGCATTTGCTGTTCAGTAATAGAAGCAACTCTCCAGTCATGCTGTAACCCAAACCAGGAAGAGAAAGTTAGATTGTTCCAGAAATAACTCTTTAAAAATTCAATTGCACAGGATTTTTTTCCTGTTTTCTGCGGGGGTGGAATAATCTGGTATGAAGTTGTTAGACACATACAGTTGTCTCCGTTTCAGGGTACAGCATGAGTTTTGATGTGAAAGTCATGCATTGAAACAAAAACAAAAAACCAGTCCCACAAACCTGTTGGAAAGAACTAGAAACGTGAGGTAAACAGGGCTGCAATGTTTTGTGGTCCTTCCTTCTTCAGGGGGGTAAGAGAGAGAATGGACATAGTTTCTTATCTCTGAATATAGCTCCTTAGAAAGAAATTTATTTCCCAGGGCCATAAGTAACCCAATAAGTACACTCAAGAACATGAAGTTCTTCTTGAAGCAATGGGTCAATTTGAATCAAGAGTTCTTTGCAGGAGCATTTTAAAGAGTTGTGTACATACCACACTCATGCTACTGGCAACCTGGGAAGGCGTCTTAAGAATCAAGAATTGACAACACAACGTGCAGGAACTTGGCCTGTTTCTATTTGCCACTTAGGATAGCCATGTGCATTATATATCGACATAGCTGTCAACGTTTCCCTTTTTTAAAGGGAAATTCCCTTATTCCAAATAGGATTCCTCGCAAGAAAAGGGAAGAGTTGACAGCTATGTATATAGACTGAAAGAAAAAAGTGGCCTATAAGGTTTAGAAACAACCCAAATAATTTTACGTTGCATGTAAACATAGGTCCCCCATTCTTTTTTTCTATACATACTACTTGATATGCAAGGTTCAGTCACTGAGAGTTCTTGCTGCTTTATTTTCAGGGGTTCACAAATGTCATGAGTACGTTCAAAGTTTGTGATCCTGCTGAAATTTTGCCGTACTCTTATTTTTTAAAGAATCGTGTTAAGTTCAAATGGGCACTGTAACTGCTTTAACTGAGAAGGCAGCGTTATCAGAATTAAAGCAATGGGTTGTATAGGGGATTGCAATTTTGCATGCTGCTGCCATGCAAACTTTATAATGTCTGTGAAGGGAAGGAGCCTTTAAAATTATCCAAAACAAGAAGGGGGGGCAGCCACTTCTAAAGTAAAAAAGGGAAACACAAACTCCAGCTTAATTTGGCTCAAGTTGCAGTTAAAATTGGATTTTTTTTTCTAGAGCAATCTTTGTCGGCTGTAACAAGCTATTCCCATCTAGGCAAACTTAACATTAAAGGGAACTTAGCACTTGGGAGACACAAGATGTGGCACAACGTACAACAGAAATGGGGCTGAGAAAGCTATTGGCAGGATGTGGGACTATGAGCACCTTTCTCCCATGTGTGAAATTTCCTCACCACCACAGCCAAGAAGCTCTGGCATTACATGTGACTGTCACTACCCTGGATGAAAAAAGAAGCATATTGAATGTGCTTCTAAAGTAATTTTCAGTAACAGAACTAAAGCTGGGTTCTCAAAGGAAACTTAGAAGCAAACCCAATTTGGCAAACATCTGACTCAACACCAAATCAAGTTAGTATGGAGCTGGAGAATGTACACACAATCCTAAAATGTGATATTCACACCTAAGCTCAGTTCCACTGAAAGCCAGAATAGGGCCAGGGAAGAGATAAGTACCTATCCCTCCAAGTAAGACTCATCTGCTTATAAAAAATTATAAAATGTTATACCAGGTGCAAAACTGATGAGCTAAAGACTTATAAAATGAATGCAAACATCTAGGATTATTCAGAAAGGAATAAAAGGACTCGAGGCCATTATTTATATGCCACGCGTCTGACTGGTTGCCCCAGCCACTCTGGGTGGCTTCCAGCAAAATATAAAAACACAATAAACATCAAGCATTAAAGACTTCCCTATACAGGGCTATGAGAGGGCATTCTACAGGGCAGGTGCCACTACCAAGAAGGCCCTCTGCCTGATAGTGTAATAAATACACTAGCCTGACAGAAGAGGGGCAGAAAGTTGAATTTCCACATTGGGAATGGAGTGGGCTTGCCTCCTTGGTTTCCCAGCTGCACCTATAGCTACCAGGTTGGTGCTTAAATATAAGACTAGAATTAGCACACAAAGCACTGATGAATGATCCCCCAATATAAAGGAGTTTGCGTGTAAATAGGCCATTGGTGTCACAATGAAAACATCTGGGCCAACTAACTCCTCTCTTTTTTTAAAAGTTTTGATTATGCGACTAAGAAATGGTCACAGCATTTCAAACTGCAGCCTATGAATGCATCTACAGGCTTTCTTGGGTTTAGAATCTAAATATGTTATGTGAGTGTTTACCATCGTATGAAGAAAACAGGTGTTTTGCTTTAAAAGCCCATGAGTTGAAAAGCATGTTAATTTTGACATCAACTGTCAATGCATTATTAGCATTCTAACCACAGTCTCCAAAAGAGAAGTCATTATTTCCGACTGGTAGAAGCACTAATACTGCAGGGACTTTTTCTTAGTGACAAAAGGCCATTGGAGAATACACTCCCTCCATCCCGCAGCACAGAACACAAAATGTAACTTGGGGAACACACAACTAACCTTCTGTTTTATTGTGCAACTTGAACCAAATCTAGGAGATTCCAGGCCCTCACGTACAACACACCACAAAACTTGCACTTAATTTTCCAAAGCATCACAAAAGAGGTTGGCTCTTAAAATCCACGACAGTTTCATTTCGCTGCAAGCAAACGTCTGCATTTCTTCTAAAGTACCCACGGAGATTAACGAATAAACATGCTAATCTTTGAAAAGGCTAGTTTAAAATTAACAAAACATACCTAACAAACCGAGCTGATAAAACAGTTTGGAAATGCAATAAGTATAACAACACTGCACACTTTAAAAAAGAAAGCCATGCGTGTGAACGAAAACTGCATGCTTCCACCATTCCACTATTAGGGTTAAGTGGGTTTAGTTGCACCAATCCACTCTGGCGGGTTAAAAAAAACAAAAGAGAGAGAATGTATAATACACATGTAACACCCGAGAACTCACAAATAGTGTTCTATAGAGTGAGGTAGTATTTTCACAAAAGACTAGTCCCGATGCTCTCCTCTCTTTTAAGTATCCACACCCAAAGTTTCCTTCGTAGATACTCTTTAGGAAGATGGAAATGGAAGAAGAAAGCAGAGGGTTGTGGCAGCATGAATGCACAAGCAGCTTTACCATTAGCACAGTTAAGGAAAACAGTCAAAGGTGTCTGGAATTACAGACTGGCACCACCAAAGGTACATGTGTCATCATTTTTGCCATTTGTAGGTCTCACCTCATTAACACAGCAAAGTAACTCATCCCCCCCCCCAATTGTTTGCATGCTTCCATCTACAGTACCACTTGAGCAAATCATAGGACCTTTTACTTACACATCCTTCTGCAAACGTGTTTAATCGCATTTGTATGTTTCACTATAATTTACAAAGGGTGTTTTCATAACTCCAAACCGGCCCAATATCCGGCAACCATGTATTAATAAAATTAATACAGTAGAAGGAGAATCCCTATACCATTTATCATCATCAAATCACTGTTTTGAAGAGTTTAAAAAAATAAAGGGGTGGGTGTGACTAAACCATTGGACAGATCCAAGTTCTATCTGGGCAAGAGAGAGGCTTCAATCTCTTCCAACAAAACTTTGAGCACCTTTGGCAGATTACCATAACCCTCTATGACAGGGGCAGCTGGAGTCCAGCAACATCTGGATAGGTAGGTTCCTCATCCTTTGTGTATGGCTACACTCGTTGCTCAAGAACTGTCCCCCCCCCACCCTGATTACCTTACACATGTTTCTGATAGAGGAGACCCTTGAATGGTAAATTTGCAGGTAATACCACTTCCCCTACTACTTAAACAAGTAGCACACCATCAAGTAAACTTCAATTATGCTATGAGATCCTGTAAAGTCATATGCACTACCCACCCAGTTACTTATTAATATAAATTGAATATCATGTTCCCAATGGATTAGTTTATTTAAAAGTTTCAAGTTTCTCCACGTAAAACTAAAAACTAAAAAAAACCCTTTAAACCTGTAATGGAAAGGAAATAGAAAAATGTGACCACAATGTAATTTTTTTTAAGACATTGCACAACACTTTCCCAATCCCGGCCCCCCAAACACACCAGGAAAACCACCGCCGGCATTTTAGATTGCAACAAGTTACCAGTACTTCTTTGAGTATCAATGATTGCAGAAAACGAAAATATTAGTGCACCCGGCAACCTTAATAACAGCACAGAAAATGTACTGTTGAGAAAATTACCGTATTTTTTGCCCCATAGGACGCACTTTTTCCCCTCCAAAAATGAAGGAGAAATGTGTGTGCATCCTATGGGGCGAATGCAAGCTTTCGCTGAAGCCTGAAGAGCGAGAGGCGTCGGTGCGCACCGACCCCTCTCGCTCTCCAGGCTTCCCGCAGATCTCCACAAGCCGTGGGAGCCCATGCTGGGCTCCCGCTGCTTGCGGAGAGTTGCCTGCATGCTGAAGCCCAGACTTCACGCACCTCTCCGCAAGACGCGGGAGCCGGGCGCTGGGCTCCCGCAGCTTGCGGAGAGTTGCCTGCATGAGGAAGGCTGGGCGCGCTGAGCCCAGCGCCCCCAGACTTCGTGCACCTCTCCGCAAGGCACGGGAGCCCGGTGCTGGGCTCCCGCTGCTTGCGGAGAGTTGCCTGCAGGACAAAGGCTGGGCGCAATGAGCCCAGCGCCCCCAGACTTCGCGCACCTCTCCGCAAGCCGCGGGAGCCCTGCGCTGGCCTCCTGCGGCTTGCGGAGAGTTTCCTGTTCTGGGGGCTGGGGTCAGGGGAAGCTCGGGTTTCCCCCGCCCCACCCCCGCGCCTGGGGGGGGAAATACATTTTCCCCCCTTTATTTCCCCCCCCCAAAAAAACTAGGTGTGCCTTATGGGGTGGTGCGTCCTATAGGGCGAAAAATACGGTAACTTGTATACATATTGATGCATAGCACTGTTTCAAGTGTAAGAAGCAAGTACTCCAAGACCAATATCCATTTCTTACTTTGTCTTTAAAATATCACCAGAGATTCACAAATCTGGGCCATTCCAGAATTCACTTCTGAAATTTGGTCTGCATGGCAGAAAACAGGGAGCAGGGAGACTCAAGGTCCTTAATAAGTTTGCCATCTCTTCAAAAGGCAGATATGAATTGAGTCAAGAAGGAGCAGTCTTTAACTCAGCCTTAAAAAATGACCAAGTCTATTACTCATTAACAGAGCAAGGGAACAACCTACAATGTAAGAGTGTCTTCTCTTGGGAGAGTAGCAGCTCCCAAGTGCCCAGCAGAAGTATACAGAAAAATAGCTGAAAGGCAACTGATCTTTCTGCTCAGCTTCTCCTGCAGAAGATGGCACTGTCTGGTATATACACAAACCTATCTTTGGGTCCCCTTTGTGCCTGAGAAGACTTCGTAAGACATACAGCCTAAATCAGGAAATTCTCTTATAAGGAATAATGGTATTAAGTTACGCACATCAAATGGTTGGCCTTGATCCAAATAAGTATAGGCAGGAGATCTGCACTTGCAGAATTATGGGGGTTTTTTTTGTTTTGAAGCAAGTGGAGCCTATACTACTATATAGGAGCTGCTATTTAGAAGAAGTAAACAAAGGCTTTGTTTTATGTGCATACTCCATGTTCACAAAATGGTGGCCAACTCCTAACAATGCCATCATAAAACAAGGAGCATGATCCTAAATATGCTCGCTCAGTTACAGCCTGGGTCTCTGATTTTTTTTTTGCTCCATGATTCAAAAGATCTTCCATTCACAGAAGCAGAGTTTCACTCATAGAAATGCCTTCTGTTCATGGAACAAAAGTCAGGACCCAAACCAACCAGTCTTACTAAGCATACCTAAGACTGCAGCCCTAACTGTAGAAAAGCACAGACATAAGTCCCCAAAGTATCCATTCTTGAATCCAAGTGAATATACTTCTATTGGGCTTGGCACACTTTTCATAGGACTGCTCGTGCGTTTTCTTTCAAAGCTACAACTTTAATCAAAATCTTTTATAAGTTCTGAAAATGCAATTGGTAGACCAGCGCCGCAAACAGACTCAATCGCAATGTGTGTTTACTATAAAAAGATGCTAATGTTGCAGAATGCAGATGAAAATGTAATTAAAAACATGGCATAATGTGAGTTAGTGAGGCAAAGTGGCTTAGTAATAAGCAATGTGTGACAGAATAAAAAATGGGAATCACTCAAAGAGAAATACCATTACCGCAAAGAGACTTACTGGCAGATTTCTCGCAGAATCCAAATAGAGAATAAGCAATGCTGACGACAGGCCATCATTGGCTTGATCTTTATCAGCTCGAATGCTTTTTAGAACCTAAAGTAAGAGAGGCATAATTTAAAAGAAATGTTCAAGTTAATTACCATATTTTCCCGTGTACAGTGTTACCTCAGGTTACATATGCTTCAGGTTACAGACTCCGCTAACCCAGAAATAGTACCTCGGGTTAAGAACTTTGTTTCAGGATGAGAACAGAAATTGTGCTCCGGTGGCGCGGCAGCAGCAGGAGGCCCCATTAGCTAAAGTGGTGCTTCAGGTTAAGAACAGACCTCTGGAACGAATTAAGTTCAGAACCATTTTTCTTTCTACTTTCTGTTTTACCTGAACCAGGGACTGTGTTTAGCATATACTCTGAATCAATTCAAGCCAACTCTAAACCACGGCTTATGAAGCTGGCTTCTGTATACCACGATCCCAGTTTGGACAAAACAGGAAGCCACAGTTTACGTAAAACAGAAAGTAAAAGCTTCTTAAGTCCTCTTCCTAGCTGCATGGAAGCCTGTGGCTCCTGCACACGCAATAACAAACCATTGTTTATCAAGCAATATGACTTATGTGTGTGTATAGACCCAGGTCTTCGTTCTTATCTATATTGAGAACGCCCTGTTTAAAGCTGCGAGATCATGTATTAAAAAGGTAAAACAAAATACCTGATCAAGATTCTCTGCAGTAGGCATCAATGTGAGCCATTCTAGTTTTAAATGCAATCTTCCTTTGGAAACTTCATCCAAAGTAAACCACTGTAGGCAAAGTAAATAAAAGATTGTGAGAGACAAAGCCATCCACTAATGTCAACCTATGGTATTATAGATTCCTGTTTCATGACATACTACTGGTACTTTGTGAAATGGCGCACTGACATAGCATAATGAAACTAACCAACAAAAACAGCTAAGTCAACATGATTCCCATTTATCTTTTACATTCAATCCATGCTCAAACACAACAATAAAAATGACTTAATCTTAAGACATTGTACAAACACTTCCTTACAAAAAACATTTTAACCAACAACTATCAGTGACTTCCACATGCTGTGACCATTCATGCCACAATTCTATGACTTCGGAATGTCTGCCATCATAATAAATGGACACAGAGGAGAGATGGCGTTTCAATGGTTCCATAGAAACGGTGTTATAAAAATGTAGAAATCTGCTGCAGAGGGAGGCTGCAATCTTGGAAGGAAGGTCCATTAGATCCTTCAACATTTGAATCTGAAGTGTGATTAAGTACCGTAGGCTGACCACCTCAGGGTATGAGCCCTGCTACACTCTTCCCACCAAAGAGCAGGTAGAGACTTACCTCATCTAAATGGCGCTCCTTTTCAACCTCAATTAGGTCTATCATTAGACTAGGAGAGAAAAACATTAGAATAATATCATTATCTCTTCTGTAAGTTGTATAGTTGGAGGGATCAATGAAGTATTAAAAAGGATAGTGGGTTAATCTAGTCATATTTATGCTATCCTTATAATAATTTATTATTGCTGTTGTTCTTGTTTATTAAGTTTGTATACCGCCTTTCATCTGAAGATCACAGGACGGCTCACAACATAAAAATACAAAATGAGAACACATAATACAGGCGGGGACCATTTTGCGCAGAGGTTCTGGTCCTTGCCCCCATGCATGTTGGCAAAGTGTGCATGAGGTCATTCTGTGCAAGCCCTTCCTACCCCTTTCTGGGTCTGAAAGGTTGTATGTCAATTGGACATGCGCAAAATGGTCACAGCTTGTAATAAAACAAACCAATGACCCCCACTCCCACAAACATACTTTAAAGCTCATAGAATGCTAACCAGCCAAAGGTCTGGTTACAGAGAAACGTTTTCACCAGGCACCTAAAGTATAGAATGAAGGCGCCAGGCAAGCCCTGCTAGGGAGATCATTCCATAAATGGGGAGTCACCACAGAAAAGGCCTGTTCTTGTGTTGCCACCCTCCAGATCTCTCATGGAGAAAGCACACAAAAAAGTGCCTCGGATGATGACTGCAGAGTCTGGGTTGGTTCATATTGGGAGAAGAGGTCCATAAAGAATGAGTAGAATGAGAACAGCATCTAAGTTCTCATGGGGCAAGAAAGGAATTGGTAAGTCTATATGAAGTAAAGGGTGACTGTTTGTTAAGAGCTTTGAAGAAAATTGCCACATTTGCAATTGTTGTGGAAAAGACATAAATTAGGTCCTTGAACTGCGATAACATGGTGTTCTGGGGCAAACAACAGAGCATGGCTTCCACGAGGGCACATATGAGCTTTTTATGATTTATTCCTCAAGCAACGTATCAGGCAGCTAATGCCAGATATATGTTACAATAGTAAAATCAATAGAGCATAAGAATTAGGTAGGAACATATTGTTACTTCTAACACTTACAACATTTATTTCTTTTCAGCGTGTAGGTATTTTTAAAATGCCATGCATGCATTATCATGGCATTTTGAAAAGGCAACTGTTCTGTGTATATGCCAATACTGCATTTGGAGATGTTAACTATTTTTCTTCAGGTTCTGCCGAGTTCAGCTTTCTCTCCCCTTTCATTTACAGTTGTACCTCGGGTTACATACGCTTCAGGTTACAGACTCCGCTAACCCAGAAATAGTACCTTGGGTTAAGAACTTTGCTTCAGGATGAGAACAGAAATCGCATGATGACGGCACAGCGGCAGCAGGAGGCCCCATTAGCTAAAGTGGTCCTCAGGTTAAGAACAGTTTCAGGTTAAGAATGGACCTCCGGAACAAATTAAGTTCTTAACCCGAGGTACCACCGTATAGAAAGAGGGATTCTGGCAGTCGCAGGCAAAGAGAAAACGAGGACTAAAAATACTTAAAACACAGGAAGCATGGAATTTTATCTATTAACATTCAAATCAGAAGAAAGTACACAAACAACTATTTTTTGCCAGTTTCATAAATGTATCTTGCTTGGCATTTACCTTCCCAGGAAGTCATCCTTGTCTGGGTCTTCATCAAAGAGCTCAATCTCCAATTCCTGTCCTGGGTGCTCATACACTAAGGCCTGCAAATAAAGTAGTGAATAAGGTAACCTATTCAGCACAAATATCTGACATGGCTTTTAATGCCTCTACATTATACAAAATACCTATCACTACAGAATTATGTATAAGTAGAGAAATGCAGGATACGCACAGGTCTGATTACAAGGATGCTGATAAACCAATAGGGTTTATTACTACCATATAGATTAAAAATGAATAACAAAAGAAAACTCTTTTACATCCTCACCTTTTTAGAATGAATTTTTTTTACACAGTTTAACTTCAAAACAAAGTGACTTAGCAACAGCACCCAGAAATTGACTATTGTGAATGGGTTGTATTTAAGTTTTTCTCAGAGTAGAGCCACTGAATTTAATGGTGCTAAGTTAGTCTTGTCTATTATTATTATTATTATTACTATCATCATTGTTCACACAGCACCAAACTATGGCTTGGCGTTATACCTGAACTAATCTGTTGTGCTGACAGCTGCAGTAGTCCATGTACCAGCAGCAGAAAAGACACACGAGGTGATTATCTCTCCATGTAAGAAAGATGTATATGGAATAACCCTCAAAGGCTCTATTTTAATGCCGTTTGAAGGCTGGGTACCAATATCGAACAGCAATTTTAAACTTTGTACCTCATAAACTTCGTTCCACTTTGGGTTGAGATTTTCTTTGATGACTTTGCTTTGGAAAATTTGATTACCCACACGAATGATTCCGTACGGGTCAGACTTCCCTTTAACAATTCCCTTTAGGTAAGTATCTTTTCCCTCAAGATCCTGAGCTTCAATGAAGTGTATCCTTAGTACACCCTGTCAAGATGCAAGAAATGGTTATCCATCATATAGTTTTCAACAATAAAGTATCAACACAAATTCTTTCCACTGCAGGATGACTGACCCTTAACTTGACTGGATCAATCCTTATCAGTCCCTGGTCACAGGATTGTTCTGGGTTATCTGCATAGTACCACAAGTAAACATAGTAGATTCTGTTCTAAGGGCATGTATCTCTGACTGGATGGTATGCTCTGCCAATTTATGACAGAACACAAAGCAAATTCATTATTATTTTGGATTATATTTCTTTAATCTTGATTTGGAGCCCAGTGCATGGCATAGCAGTACTAGATTCCAAAGAGTTGTTAAAGCCAGTTTTGTTTTTTTCTGGGGGGACGCATACCTCTAAACATTTTGTGAATCTAAGTTTGGCCTCATTGAGGGGCAGTATTTCAACATGATTAGGAAAATGAGAGTACCTCTAAAAAACATTAAGAAAAAAAGCACTGGTTAAAGCTAAGCAGGTACAGACTTGATCAGTCAGCTGGTCTGCACTCAGTCTCAAGATTTAAGTATCTGTGAAAAACTGCCTGCTCCTGTTAGTTTCTCTGGTTATCCAGAACATTCCCCAAGTAATTTTGATCCATTTTTTCCACATATGAACTTTTGATATTGCTGCATTAGATTTTGTACTGCTTCATCATTTCAGAATTTTACCCAAAATAAGCATTAAGTTATACAAATGGAAAAACCTGAGCTATGGAAACGAAGAGTCATTAAAATACTTTTGTTCAAATATAGTCCATGACAGGGAAGGACATTCCTAGCTTCACCTTGGAAGGCTAAACCCACCTGAAATTACTGTCATATGCTCAGCATCCAGATTTTTAGGGTCTTCACAAATAGTGTTTATCAAACTTTCACAAATCAGAATGGTTCTGCAAAGGTTACTCAAATGATACTGAGTTCACATTATATTCTTTTATAATTCTATGCTAAAATTCTTACCTTTGGTATGGGGAAGCGCAACTGAGCAATCTGTACCTCACTGACGAGAGGAACAGTGATCCTGTTTGGAAGCACCAGGTAATTGGATATGATGTCTGATATTATAGTGTCTGATAAACCGCTATTGGGAAGAAAACATAAGAGAACTTATTTTAAGACATCTTGCCTTAGTTGCACTTTCGACACACTATCACTATTTAAACAGTTATTACATTTGCTGAAGCCACAGTTATTTATGCTTCTGTTAACATTGCAGGGTAAGGAATTTCAACTCCGGAGTGTAAATAAATTTCAGGCAAACTGCCAACACAATTTCTCTTCCAACATTTCTTCATCTTCTAATTAAAAAGCGACAACCAGATTTATAGAGCGTACAGCAAATCTAGCTATATATGCAGCCTGCAGAAATATTTGTTCAGCCCCATTTATGTGTTGGTTAAAATTCTGGGCTAGTTCCATGGACTTTTCAAAATTCCTGGATTTTCCCTTTCATCTACATTCAATTTGGTAAGAAAGGGTATATATAGGACTGACCCAAATAGCAAGATCATATGACCTGATTGGCTGGAGTCATTTCAGTTAGGATTCCTGGCTTTTTGTTTTGTTTTAATGAAGTCTGGAGGAAATCTCTCTCTCTCTCTCTCTCTCTGATGAGTGGTAGTAGAACTCCTCCTACAAATTATCCTTTCACCCTGAACCATTTCCATAAGTGCAATTTGACAGACCAAGTGCTATTTGCTTTCAGTGTCTATGCCAGATTTTGGTCAGTCCTTGACCAATACACTCTACATAAGACCTCATCCCAAGACACCCTTCTAGGGGTCTACCTCCTCGCAACATGAGGTACAAAGGCTCTTGTCAATGGGATCCCTTTTTTGAATTAGTTCCCGCAACAACTGCCTTGACACCAGCCCTGCTTCCTTGGGTCAGGGAGTGCTATACATTTGAATTTACTCCATTTGCATTATCATCAGTCTTTCCCTAGATGTACCGTATTAACTTGAGTCTAATGCACCATCGAATCTAATGTGCACCTCAGTTTTCAGAACCTTGAAACCAAAAATATATTGCTGGCGAATGTAAATGTGCCATCGAATCTAATGTGCACCTTAATTTTTGCAAACTAATTTGGCCAAAAGAGGTGAGCATTAGATTCAAGTAAATACGGTACATAAGATTCATCCACCACTTAGAAAGCCTACAATGATGCCAAAATGGAAACACTGACGTTTCCACAGTTTACTATGGTGGATCCCAAGCACTGTTACCTTCAATGGCCACAAGATGGAAATAGTAGCTCAGAATAAGGGGGAGGAACAAGAGGCTTTGTATAAACATTATTCATTCTTCTCCGAGTTGCCTTAATTATTTACTATAAAATACCGTTGAATAGAAAATAAGGCCCATTACTCCAAGTTATTGTTTCATACATCATATATTGATGAAACTGATGATAGCTTAAAGTAATCAACATACAAAAGTTAATTACCGTATTTTTTGCTCTATAAGACTCACTTTTTCCCTCCTAAAAAGTAAGGGGAACTGTGTGTGCATCTTATGGAGCGAATGCAGGCTGTGCAGCTCTCCCAGAAGCCAGAACAGCAAGAGGGATTGCTGCTTTCACTGCGCAGTGATTCCTCTTGTTGTTCTGGCTTCTGAGATTCAGAATATTTTTTTTCTTGTTTTCCTCCTCCAAAAACTAGGTGTGTCTTGTGGTCTAGTGTGTCTTATAGAGCGAAAAATACGGTACTTTGCTTTTCTAAGGGGTAAAGGTAAAGGGACCCCTGACCATTAGGTCCAGTTGTGACCGACTCTGGGGTTGCGGCGCTCATCTCGCTTTATTGGCTGAGGGAGCCGGCGTACAGCTTCCGGGTCATGTGGCCAGCATGACTAAGCCGCTTCTGGCGAACCAAAGCAGCACACAGAAACACCGTTTACCTTCCCGCTGGAGCGGTACCTATTTATCTAATGGCACTTTGACGTGCTTTTGAACTGCTAGGTTGGCAGGAGCAGGGACCGAGCAACGGGAGCTCACCCTGTTGCGGGGATTCGAACCGCCGACCTTCTGATCGGCAAGTCCTAGGCTCTGTGGTTTAACGCACAGCGAAACAGCACATGACATGCACCACTAAGGTGACTGAACTTGGAGCTTGTGAGCATGTGGATGCCACACAATAACGAACTGATCCAAACTCATAGAATCACAGTATTGTAGAGCTGGAAGGGACCCTGAGGGTCATCTAGTCCAACCCCCTGCAATGCAGGAGTCTTTTGCCCAACGTCGGGCTCGAACTCACAACCCTGAGATTAAGAGTCTCATGCTCTGAGACTGAGTTATCCCAGGTCACAAAGTTTGCTATGTCAGTGCAAACACCACCAGGGAGGAAGTCAAATCAGCTTCCACAGGTACATCAGCCTTAAGTTATCAGCACATACGTGGACATTTGTCAATCTTCTTCTGTAATAATTTTTTGGGAGGGCAGGCAGATGCTATGGAAAGTCTACGCATGGCAAATTAGGTACTAATGTTGTACACCACTCACTCTGATCAGGAATCAGAATTTTTCAGAACATCAGTATAAAATATTACAACCAGTCTACAGTACTGTGGCAGGCAGGCAAACAGTGGAAAAGAGTCAACAGTGGGAAATGGCCATGCCTTTCATCATCCAACCAGTTTATATAACCATTTTTCAAAACTATGAAGTGTACACAGAAGCTGAATGCCAGATAAGGGAAAGAAAAGAGAATGTATGAGTCTCATGTGACATTATTAAATGATGGTGAAAACAGTAGATTGAGGCGAAATAGATTGAGTAGATTGGAGGAGCATATTCTCTCTCTGAAAACAACTGATAGGTGTGCAATCCTTGTAATGTTTCATCTAGCCTCGTAGCTAGAGCTTTTCCAAACTTAGACTTTCATATTTTTACTGTGGTATCCAAGAAAACATTTGAGACCTATTGATATCAGTACAGATCAAATGAACACCACAGTGTTTAAATTTTATATGAGGAAGGAAGCTAGTTCGCAGCGCTGTGTTTGGAAGTTTTGCAAAAAAACAATTACACCTTACTCAAAGGAACAGAAGCAGAATGCAACCATACTACCTTAACACTTGGATTCACTGAAATCATACAAAGTCATTAGCTTATTTATATCTTCTCTCTCTGCTAGGAAGTTACACAATATTTAATGCTTTGAGCCAACTGTCAATTTAAAAACATTTTAAAAGGCTTTTAACAAGTCAGCCAGCACTTTCATTTTAAAAATGTAAAAAATAAATGAAGAAAATCTTTAAATACAATTTTTTTGGGGGGGGGAGAGACAGAAGCCTTCCTGCTGGGAATAATTGATACAGATATATCTAAAGATGATTAAAAAAAAATTGTATGCCATGGCGGCAGCTAGAACCCTGATCGCAAAAAAACTAGAAAAAGAGACAATTCCAACCAAAAAGAGTGGCAAGACAAACTATTTAGTTATGTTGAATTAGCAAAGACGACAGATGCGATCAGGGGCCACAGCAAGCAAAAATTTCAAAAAGATTGGGAAAAATACAATGAATATTTGAAAAAGTAAAGCCCACATATTACTGCTTGGACTTGTTTTAATTAACTTCTGCAAATTGATATATGATTAGAAAAAGATAATTAAAAAGAATTACAAAGAGAGATAATAAGTAGACAAACGGAAACAGATTACTAAGGTTGGTATCAGTCCCGCAGAGGACGAAGGAAGTCAACAAAGAAAATGGATATGAAATTTGGTTACATTTATCACTTATTTTTGAGATATGTGTTTATTTTAATCATTGTTTTCTTTTTCTTTTTTTGTTAACATTGTTTTTTGTTTTGTGTATTAACATTGTTTTATTTTAATTTTTTCACTTTTTAATGTTTGTTATATGTTTGTATCTCAAGTTTATCTGTCAGAATACAAATAAAAAAATTAAATGTAAAAAAGGAAGCAAAAAAAGATTTTCACAGAGGACAATTACTCTGGATTTGTGGGTATTCAAGGTAGTTAGTCGCTTCCTAAAAATGAGTTGATATGAACAATCCCAGTGTGACTGTGAAATAAAGATTTCCAGGGGTTGGAGGGATGGAATCAATATCCAACCAGGGTGTGGGCAGGCTCCCACAAAAGCCAGCTGTGCTTTAGTGCAGAGGTAGGCAACCTAAGGCCTGGGGGCCAGATGCGGCCCAATCGCCTTCTCAACCCAGCCCGCAGACGGTCCGGGAATCAGCACGTTTTTACATAAGTAGAATCTGTCCTTTTATTTAAAATGCATCTCTGGGTTATTTGTGGGGCCTGCCTGGTGTTTTTACATGAGCAGAATGTGTGCTTTTATTTAAAATGCATCTCTGGGTTATTTGTGGGGCACAGGAATTCATTCATTCCCATGGTCTGAGGGACGGTGGGCCACAGCTGAAAAAGAATGCTGACCCCTGCTTTAGTGCGAGGATCTGCTGACTCAAGAGCACCATACTGCCACAACACAGTGAGTAATTACACAAACACCTCTGCAGGTGCTAGCAGATGCTTAGTGCACATCATTAAATGCACAGCAGGACAAACTGGGGCACCAACATGCCCAACCAGTGGAAATGGCCACATGACTGCAAGTTATAATTAAGAGTCTGCGTTGAACTTTTGCCGTAAGTTTTATTTTTAAGGAAACCTACATTTTGCAACCCCACCCAATTAATTTCGTCAAGAGGCAAGAAAAAAAGCAGCAAAAAAGGCTGGCATAGTCTCTCTCTCTCAAAAGTACTGTACAGTAATAAAGCAACCTTAAGAATTTCTTACTGCATTTGGAGACAGCAATAAGAAACAAAGATACTCAGTTATGCCTGAAGGTTTTAGAGAGAAGCTTGTCCCAAATTGAGAGCTCAAGAAAGAGAGAGAAATTAATCAACAGTAAGCATAGGATTTCAAAGTTTACAGTACTGGGTGGAGCTTTACAAGTTAGCCTCAAATATGCACCACCTCAAGTCTGGGACATCTCTTGACTGCAACAAAAGTAGACTGACTGCATTCTTTCCTTTGAATGGGCAAGCCAAATATAGCTAGAATGCTAGGAGTTTTCCCCTGCATAGAAACACCTTGTTTTCTTCCAGATGTTATACTGCTGCAAATTACAAACGATGCTATTCACCAGAAAGCTCACAGCAAAGCAAAGTTAACCTTTGCCACCTATAATTTTGCAACTCTTTTGGCTGGTTTTTTGGAAGTCAAAACAAACTGTACAAGATGCAGTTCACAGCTTGCAAAACAGCTAGCTTGGGTCTTTAGGAGCATTTCCAACTCCCCATATGTACTTTCCTTGCCCATGTCTGCAAGCTTTTCTTGTGCTGTTCCATTTGCAAATTCTTATCTACTACTGCTTTTCGTCTTTTAAAAAATCATTAAAAAACCTACATGCATGCACATTGAAAAAGCTAAAAGCCAAAACATTTGTCAATTCCTCTTCTTTCTAAAGTTTTCAAGAGATCACTTGCACTGCCCAATCCCAAGGTTTAGATGTAGTATGTTTATCAACTCAACCTATCACATTGACAGTTTCCCAAAAAGTATAGCAGAGACCAGATGGAACACACTTATTTCTTTGGAATTATCTTGTGTAATTATGCACACACACAAAAACACTTATTTAAAAAAAAAAGTTTCACATTCAATTTTTGGCTTACTTTAGTCCTGGAATATCCAGAAGATTGGTCAGTCCTGTCCAGTTAATTTCCAAAAGCTGAAGACAAGGGGGAAAAACAATTTTAAATGTTGCCCAGTGCTTAAGAAACAGTCAAACATTCTGATAGCGGTAAGGATAACAGAATCATGGAATTGTGGAGTCGGACAGGAACACGAAGGTCCTGAAATATTTTCCCCCCAAAGTGGGGCTTGAACCCACAACCCTGTGATTAAGAGTTTCATGCTCTATCGACTGAGCTTTCCCAGAGGCTAGGTGGCAGGAAGCAATCTAACACACATGCAAATTTGAGTCAAAATATGAAATGAAGGAAAGCATTTGTTTTAGCCCCTTTATGAGTACTGTCCAACATCAGGAAGGATACAATACAAACTATTTATACCTACAGATTAAGAACATCAGGATGACCCGCAGAATAGTTACTTGCATAAAACGTGCTAGGCTGCTATTCTACTGAAATTTACTGTGGAAATCATTACCATTAGAAATCAAACAGGCCAACTCTTAAAAGTGAAGTGTGTTAAGGAATGTAGCTTTACGGCTGCAAAAATAGTTGCTAAACTTATTGCAAGATTACGTAACATTGCACATTAAGAAATAATGCACATTAGTAACATAATGTTGGCTCTAGTTTTCTCTCATTATAAAAGAGGGTATCTTATACTGTAACTGTAGCCTGTTTGCAACCCTCCCTAGCCATTGGCTGCACTACTATGATATCACAGAACAGACTAAAAGCCATGAGGAAAACAGTCACCTCAACAAAGAGCCAAGCTTCTCACACATACACCGCCCCCCCGCACCTAAGCCTTCTTGGAGAACTTCTGAAATTATTCTTTTAATTTCCATATTTTCCCATCTATAAGATGCCCCCTATTTTTGAGGCAACAACCAATCGCCAGTCCACCCTCGGCACTATTTGTGTACAGTGGTACCTTGGGTTACATACTTAATTCGTTCTGGAGGTCCGTTCTTAACCTGAAACTGTACTTAACCTGAAGCACCACTTTAGCTAATGGGGCCTCCTGCTGCCGCTGCGCCGACGGAACACGATTTTTGTTCTCATCCTGAAGCAAAGTTCCTAACCCGAGGTACTATTTCTGGGTTAGCAGAGTCTGTAACCTGAAGCGTATGTAACCCGAGGTACCACTGTATAAGGCGCCCCCTAAATTTTGACATTATTTTTTTAGGAGAAAAAACCTAATCTTATACAGGGAAAGATACAGTATTGATTATACAGAACAATTTATCAGGGAAAGCCTAGAACTTTGGCACGCCTATGACAGCCCCCCGCCAACCAACCTCCTTGCAGGCAAGGCTGGCTCCACCATTCTAAAGTGTGAAGTGGCTGCCTCAGGTAGCAGATACTGGAGCAGGCAATGGCAGCCCCCACATCCCAGCCATTTCAGTTTTCCTGAGCCGGTGCCCTGGCAATGCCAATGTGTTGGCATGCTGCTGGCCTGGCCTGGTTGTTCTCCCGGCAAGTCACAGACAGCACTGTTGAGAAAGGCTCCTGACTGTCTGAGCAAGTGGAGAAGCCGCCAGTCCAGGCCACAACACTTCAGGAAGCATACTGCTGCACAAGCACTGCGCTGCTCCTGCAAAGATGCTGGAAGTGCTGCTGCAGCGTTGCAGCTGTTGTTGGAGCAGGCAGCGAGCGAGGTGTTAGAATACAGAGGTGTGTTCCACAAGGGGAAATACGCCAGCCTTATAGCTGCCAAACTTCTCTTCCCTTCAGCTGCCCGCCTGCCCACCCCACCCCACCCCTTCTGCCCTGAGCAGCATGGTTTTGGATTTGACAGTCCTTCAGCCATAGATTCCCATTCCTCCACCCCCATGTGTTTGCTTTTAAATCATGACTGGGAATAATAGCTCAATCCTGATTCTCTTTGTTGTGGTTTAGTCTCCCCCCGCCCTTGGCTCCGCATCTAATAAAATTCTTTGTTACTAGCTCACTGCAAAAGATCACATAGTACTGCCAAAGGACTGCTAGCGAAACGTGGCACTAGCAG
The DNA here is from genome assembly GCF_027172205.1 of Podarcis raffonei. Lineage (NCBI taxonomy): Eukaryota > Metazoa > Chordata > Lepidosauria > Squamata > Lacertidae > Podarcis > Podarcis raffonei. Next base: position 14,059,627 of record NC_070613.1, read on the forward strand.
GTAAAAAGGATGCCTCAGATTTGCCAAGTGTACCAGTCTGCATTAAACTTTAAACACAGTTGTGGAGATGGTAGGGAGTTTACTTAGAAATCACTCATCTTTGTGCCTTTGTTTTAATCTCCCTGTATAGAATTGCATCACTCTTCTGCAAGGCTGTCAGTTTTGTTTGTTTTTTGCTAAATGACAATACTCTCTTGCTACAAAGCACCTCTGGCATATGTAGAATAACAACAACAACAACAACAACAACAACAACATTATTTATTTTCCACCCATCTGGCTGGGTTTCCCCCAGCCACTCTGGGAGGCTTCCAACAAAAGATTACAAATACATTAAAACATCAGTAATTAAAAACTTCCCTAAACAGGGTTGCCTTCAGACACATGCCTACACACATATGTGTGTATACATACACACATATACATGCACATATACATACACACACACACACACAAAAACTCATTTAGTATATTGAAACTTCCACGATAGATGAATCTATTAGAAACAGGAGGTCTCAAACACCCACAGACCAAGAGATTAGACACAGAAGTTTCAAAAAAAAGTATTACTTTCAAGTTCTTGGGATTTTTTAAAGTGTATTTGTGTCATCTGCTTTAAAAATGTGTTATGTGGTCCCATGAATGAAGGTCAATGATGCAGCAACTTTGTTGAAGCCAAGCAAGTCTGTGTCAATGCCTTGATCAGAGACCACCTGGGAGCCCTATGGATGCTGCCTTGAGTCTCACGGAAGAATTGCAGCATTTAAATGTAATATGCATCAAGCTCTGGTACTGAAGAGACTCATTGCTGTTCCACTGGTTTTTGTTCAGAAGCACTGCACAGCAGACCGTGGCCTCTTTAATATTTTACAGAGGATGCACACAGACATTTTAACAGATTTCTCAAATATACTATACCGAGGCTTGGGCACAGCTAGAATCTGGGGGGCATAATCAATAAAAGACATCCAAGTGTTCTAGATTAGATTAATATTGCTTCAAGAGGAAAAACAAAGGTCTACTCCTATAAAAAATAAAAATCTACTCAGGTCAAAATGTCCGAAGCTTCAAAGATAAAGCTACCTGACAGAAAAGAATATGGATTTTTTTTCCTCTGAAAAAAACAAAAAATAAAGACTCATAGGGCAGAAGAACCAGTTCAGTGAGCCTTTAAAATAATCTTCAAGCAGGTATTTGCAAGAACAAGGCAGAGTTACTGTGCCCCTTTTGATTAGTATGTGTAACATTTTTTGAGAGAAGCAGTGAGGTGAGGGGAGACCATCACGGAATACTCTTTGGGAAGAAAATGTTGCATATGGTGTCATAGGGCTTATACTCTCTAAATATACACCCTGAAGGCTATATATATAGCAAATTCAATGCCGCCGCCCCCCCAAATACAGTGGTACCTCGGGTTACATATTCTTCAGGTTACAGACTCCGCAAACCCAGAAATAGTACCTCAGGTTAAGAACTTTGCTTCAGGATGAGAACAGAAATTGTGCTCTGGCGGCGCGGCGGCAGCACAAGGCCCCATTAGCTAAAGTGGTGCTTCAGGTTAAGAACAGTTTCAGGTTAAGAACGGACCTCCAGAATGAATTAAGTACGTAACCAGAGGTACCACTGTATATGGTTTTGAAGTGGCGGGCAAAAGATACAGATGTTTCCAACTCTTCCCAAGTGTTTCCAGGTTTCTCTTTTCATATACAGGAATGGTGCTTTTAGCCATCACTAGGGCATAGGAAAGCTTTTATCCTTGCCAGATTATGCAACATTTTCCAAGCGTGTGCAGCTTCTTATGACAATGGTCTCTCTCTCTCTCTCTCTCTCTCTCTCTCTCTCTCTCTCTCTCTGTTACACACACACACACACACACCTGCCCCTATACAGAAAGGTGTAAAGGGATTTAGTATACCCTTTACCTTGCCTTTCTAGTTTTCTATGCAGAGATTATATTTTTGAAGTAGGAGCTCTCAGGTCCCTCCCCCCTGTGCAGGCTTAAGACCTTTTCACTTTGAATAAAGGGCTGACATTTCTAGCTACACTCATTCCTATTCACTTCAAACACTAATAAAATACAGTAAGCCCTCAACTTCTGTGAACTGCCCTGAGATCTCATGATGAAGGGAGGTATATAAATCTAATAAAAGTAAAAATAATAAAAACTTAGGTGCATTTAACTTGAACGTATTCAGCTTTACAGGTTTGGCAAAAAAAGGTGGGGCAGAAAGGAGCTGTGCATCTGGGAAAATGACATCAGCAATCTCATTCACCATTAAACCCAATGTGTATCGGCTATATACAATTTTGGCTTTAGGTGTGACCTGTAGGATGTAACTCCGGCATGAAAAAGAGGGTGGAAAAGTGTGGGGCCCAGTCTGCCTAACAGTGGCACAAACACTCCAGCAGACAGCAAGCCAAGCCCATTCAACCACTCGAACCAGCCTCCAACAGGAAAGAGGAGAATTTGAAGTTTGCAGAAAGCAGGCTCTATTTACTAATATGGACACAGGCTTTCTGTTTTCTCCTTAAGCTGCCACAGGACTTTCCCTTTCAAACCATTAATCATAAGGGGGGAAAGCTATCAGAGGAAATTTACAAATTCTTCTCATGCTTGTTCTGTCATTTAAAAGTCTTCACAATTAGCTAAACATATATCCTCTCGATAAACATGTAACGGTTACGTTTGCCATCTTCTCTTACTCAAAGAAGATGACTAATTTTTGCAACCAGTACAAAGTGGGGGCTGTCTGACAAAAATCTCTGTATGGCTCAGAAGGTTTCAGCAAACTCATTAGATAAGTATGTTCAGATTTATTAATTTAGGCTATGTTCCCATATATAGTCATCGAGGCCGGCAACAGATACTGTCTGCGGAGTATGCTGAATTACTGCCAGTTGTTAGTTTGGACTGGAAAATATGAGAAGAAAAAATCCGCGACAAGTTGCCAAATAATTCCTCTGTGCTTCTCCTTACGAAAATACTGAAGGAGAAGCTTTTCTTGGCAGCAACCTCTCTCAAGTTTTTTAGATGATGGCAAAATAACAGTAGAAAAATTTTGATCCAACACAAAAAGTTGTTTCAGATTGTCACATAATTTTTTTGTGGGTGGGGAGAGAGAGAACGAGAGACAGCATCATAAAACTAATCCCCCTTAAATTCTACATTTTTAAAACAATGTAGTCTAATTTATTGCAAACTATAAAACTACTGGCTGGGCTTACTAGGCTGGCCTCTATTTCTTCTTTTTTTTACAAACTCCCACCAACACACAAATACAGAGTTATTTGGCATGTGCAGAAGGGCTTGGGGGGCAGCAATTTCTCTCATTCATGCAGGGTGAGGAGAATGAAAGAAACATCTGGAAGCAAGCAGACAGCACTAGTACATCTAGTATACTATTAATAATAATTATTATTACTATTTATTACTTATACCTCGCCCATCTGGCTGAGTTTCCCCAGCCACACTGGTGGCTCCCAATAGAAATTAAAAACACAATAAAACATCAAACATTAAAAACTTCCCTAAACAGGGACATCTGATGGGAGGGTGTCACTACCGAGAATGCTACAAACTGGTTCCCTGTAACCTCACTTCTCACAGTGAATCAGCAGTGCCCCTTCTCCCCCCCCCAATATTTTTCTCCACCCCAAAACAGGTTCCTCGTTTGTTTCATATGGAGAAAAGAAATGGAATACAGTGGTACCTCTGGTTAAGAACTTAATTCGTTCTGGAGGTCTGTTCTTAACCTTAAACTGTTCTTAACCTGAGGTACCACTTTAGCTAATGGGGCCTCCCGCTGCCGCCACGCAATTTCTGTTCTCATCCCAAGTTCTTAACCCAAGGTACTATTTCTGGGTTAGCGGAGTCTGGAACCTGAAGTGTCTGTAACCTGAAACGTATGTAACCTGAGGTACCCTGTATAAAAGCTCGTATGGGTGAGGGGAGGGTGGGGAAACCTCAATAGAAGTTCCCCTATTCTAAAACAAGACAGCAACTACATCCCAATAACGCAACTATTACTTATTTAGCACATCCAATACTTCCTTATGCAGCAGTTCACCCCTGGGGCAATGCCCTTTAAATTTATTTAACATGTATTACCCCGGCTGAAACAGTAATCCTTTTTCCAAATAAACCTTGTTTCCACTAACCACAGCAGCAAAGCTGGACAGGATAATTTAACATCTTTATTAGCCACCTGCTTCTTGGGCAGACCAGCTAATCCAATTTAAAAAACAGTGAATTTGCTCCAGGTCGTCTTTTTTTTATGTTAAAAATAACAACTGCAGGTGGTGGCTAGTTTGCAAAGTTTAGCCAAGGAGGTTATTTCAGTGTCCTATGAACAGAACTAAAATAAGCATAGAACTAACCAAAGGAAAAAAGAAATGTTGCATATTAAGCACTGATAGGAAAATGAAATATTCACTTCCACAAATTAAACCCACTGAATTGCAGCTTAAATCCTTGCTCTTTTGCTTCACCGAGGATGATTTCTTACAGCCTCTTTCAATACGATAAATTCTCATGTTTGAATAATTGCGTGTTTGGGAATAATTGCCTTAGCATGGCGAAATCAAAATTTACTGCATCCTAAGAATTACAGGTTTTTAAGGTATTTTCAGGATGCAAAAGCTATAGTGGAACATGTGACCTTCCAGATTGTTGACGGATTCCAACTCCTGTCAGCCCCAGTCAACATGGCCAATGGTCAAGTATGATGGGAATTGTAGTCTAGAGCACAACAGACTGGAAAAGGCTGCTCTAGTCACATACGCTCCTTGTTCTTATTGAACCCTGGATCCTTAAAGCTATTTCCCACTATATTCTGACACAAATTTTCATTAGAGAGATGCCAAAGAACAGAGCAGTAGCATTATGCAGCTGTAGAAATCATGGTGCCTTTCACTTCTTATCAGACTTCCAAGCTTTGTGTTGCTCTAATCTCTCTCTTCTTATGATTTGCCTCTTTAAAACTAAGTCCCTTGTACATGCTCAGTTCAGTTCTGATCCATCTCTCATAAATTTATAGAGCCAGAATTTTTATGGCCAGTTCCTCTCTCTTTTGTTTTGCAAAGAGCTCTGCCGTTTATATCCTTTTCACCTGGAAAAAATATTGAAGATCTGTGCTCAGAGAGTGTGGTCTCTGGAAGGATAACTTGTCTCCTTCAATTTACCTTTTCCTCACCCTGAGGCTGAGCAATTATGAAAGGTGTGAACTCTAATTAGCTGTAGCTGCCAAGATAAAGCAACCTAGAAACTTTTACTTGTATAAAGTCTGAGGGCAATGAAATATTTCTTATGACGAAGAGCATAAGAACATGAGATGAGTCCGCTGGATCAGGCCAAGGGCCCATGAATAACAGCATTCTGTTCTCACAGTGGCTCACAAGATACCCGTGGAAACCTGCAAACTGGACACGAGAGCAACAGCATTCTGCCCACCAGCGATTCCCAGCAATGGGTCTTGAAAACATAATGCCTCTGGCAGTGGAGGTCAATCATGTGATTAGTCAAGGAGTAAAGAAAAGCATTTTACTAACATTCAGACACCATCTATTATTTCACATGTTCCTGGGCTGAATGCTGGCAGTTAATAAAAGTTATGGCCCAACTTTAGCTCAATTTAAAACAAGGGAGGGAGAGAGGGAGAAAGAGAGAGAGAGAGAGAGAGAGAGAGAGAGAGAGAGAGAGAGAGAGAGAGAACTGTAGAAGGAAAGATAGGAAGCCACTCCCTAGGTTCTGCTGAGAAACAAGCTCCAGATCAGGCACCCCCAAACTGTTTTGGGACTACAACTCCCATCATCCCTAGCTAACAGGACCAGTGGTCAGGGATGATGGGAATTATAGTCCCAAAACATCTGGAGGGCCGAGTTTGGGGGTGCCTGCTCCAGATTCTCCACTCCCTTCACCGCTCCTACTCCAGTTCGTGGTCATTAGAACTAGTATGTATCTTTAGGAAGTGCTCCCCAGCATCCCTTGTTTTCCTCTTCCCTCCTCTTCCTGTTTACCTCTTGTATCATGCCTTTTAGACTACTGTATACAGACTGTTTTGTTTTTACTGATTCTACGTAAGCTGCTCTGGGAGGCTTTTCCCAGCAGAAGAGCAGGATAAAAATGCTTTAGAAACTAACCTACAACTCAAACCCCACAAATGGTTAAAATCTCTTTCCTTTCTGTACTCCGCTTCCCACACCTGGATATTTTAAGCAAATATTGCATACTCTATATAACTAGGAAGGGTGGGGGACATTCCCTATCTCTAGATGATGATAAGCACTAACCTCCAATTTTAGTTGTTTATAGGATACACTGAAATCAGAGTGACAGCAGAGCAAAGTAAGATGCCAAATGAAAAGTATGATCTTCACAGAAGATGACAGAACAAGGTCAAATACTTCTTCATCTGCAGTGGCAGGCAGAACTTTACAATACCTTCCCGTGCCCAAACCTATACAAGCTCTCCAGTTTGCATAACTCTGCAGCAGTTACAGAGCTCTCTGGAATCAGCTTCCAATCAAAATTAGACATGCGCCTACAATTCTTGCCTTCAGGCAGCTTCAGCCATTTTGCAGTCTATAACTGTAAAATTTGTGTAATTTGGAGTTTTAAAGTTTTGCATTTAATCTTTTCTGTCTGGGTGGCAGCCAATGAAGTGTTTCTAATAATGCAAGGACTTTTGGCTGCAAAACGGAACTTCCTCTCCCTCTCATCTCCCCGTGTACCCCCTAAATCTGTTATGGGTTTTGCTGTGCATGTGGAAATCTTTGTGCTAGCAGAAGCACTTTGTTAGATACTGCCCTACATATTTGTTTCTATTATACATTCTGTTTTCCGATATCTTTACTGTACATTGTTTGGGAACACTGTTTGGGAACATTTTAAATAACAATCAACAAAATAATATTTAGGATTTTGCAGCTCAGAATATTTTGGGGAGGGGAAAAAGAAAGAGAATGAAAGAGGCAGGCAAAAGAGGCAGGAAATAAGAGATTAGGATCATATAAGAGGGACTTCATCATGCAGACGATCCCTGCCTATCTGATTTGTGAGCCTTCAAAAAACACTACCCTCAAACTCATTTTCATCTTCTCAGCAACCATGAGGTCTGGATATTTCCCTTTTCGAAATAAAAGTGGAGATTCTCATAAATTAGGTACTAGACCTGCACACCAGATCTGCAGAATAAAGCTGTTTAAAGTCCAATTGAATTGTGTTACACCAGGGTTTTATTTCCTTTTAGTTAATTATGTAATGAAACTAAGACTGAATTTGAGTAGTTTCCAACTACAGCTTGCTTAATAAATGATTCCAGCTTTCAGGAGCAGTGGATATTGGTATATTAAAAGGATGACAACAGATACACCCACCACCATTACCCTTTGATGCCTAAACATGACGGTATCAACAAGGCCTTTCATTTGATTATTGAAATTATACTTTGTACAAGCATGAAAAAGGTGGCCAGAATAGAAAATTGTACTACAGTTTTTAGTTCTCTTACCATAAACGTTAACTGACCTTCAACTTTACTGAAGGCAGCAAAACCTTGTTGATCAAGAATCAGCCAGTGGTGGCTCCCAAGGCCAGTTTAAGTCCTGTTTTCTACTCTGAAGGCATCCATACCATACATTTAACACACATGCTTCCCACAAAGAATATTGGGAACTACAGTTTACTCATCACAGAGCTACAATTTCCAGGACACTTGACAAACTAGTGAGCCATAAATTCCTGTTCGACATCCCTAGATTTAGAAAATTATTCTAAGCACCAGTTTACTGAAGTGAAAAAGCAAAAATCTGTAAGATAGAGTAGAGAATCAAGAAATCTAGATTTTTAACTTACCGGTTTCCTAAGGAAAAATAAAGACAGTGCTCCGATTAAAGGCATATCTCCAAGCAGAGGTTCCAATATAACTCTCATAGTGCCATGAATCTAAGAGGGGGAAAGATTCAGAATACTAAACATGAATTAATAATATAGAGAACTGCATCGTTAATGGAGAAGTCCGTTAATATACCTGCATACTTAAGGTCTATGCTGAACAAAATTATTGTTAAAAAGTTTGCTTCCTTTTTGGGGTGGGGAAAGGATTGCACAGTTTTACGACATTTGTATCTGTAAATAATTTAGTTTTGTGTCAGGTAGGAAGAAAACGCAGCTTACCTGTATACTTTTCACACCAGCTCTGCAGTAGTACCTCTTGATCTCCAAGTCAATTTCACAATTGCCAACAAAACTGAGAAGCACAAGGACACATTGCAATTTTGTATTAAACGTTAAAGCCCATTAGTAAATGACCACTTTTTGAAATCAATGGCAAGTTTACTTTAAAAATCATTTTTCGAAATAGATTAAGCCTAGGCTGTGACCCGGTGTTGCTTTGCTAGATACAAGCCATCAGATTAACCGGTAGTTTCCTCTTCAGGGCCTCCTCCAGGGCCTCTGCTTAGATTCCAGTTACAAACAGCAGCCTTTGATTTGGCAGGGAAGCATTGCTAAAGGTGGAACTGCTTTATAAACCTTGATGTAAACGTGCAATCATTTCCGCAGAAGTTAATGGCCTCCTTGAATCACAGCCCTTGTAGAATGTTCTGTAATGCATTTTTCTACATATTAGAAACCATGGGTTGTATCCAACTAGTATCTACTCAGAAGAGGCCAAATGAAATTAATGGACATGACTAACTTAAGTCCATGAATTTCAGAGGGTCTAGCTCCCAGTATGATTAGCATTTGATACAACCCCACGTGTATGTCAAACACTATGTAACATGCACTCCCAGTGCAGGTCTTCTCATTGATATTGGGGATGCCAGAAATCACATTTAGACTCATTATTTAAAATGTTTCACCAAACCTTATAAAGTGCTCAGTATATTCTGTGTATATGCAAAAGATACTTTTTATATCCTTTTTTTTTTACTTTTAATTGATTGGACTCTTTGGTACTGTATTAATTTGCAGTACCAAATATACCTAAGTGAAGTAAACAAGACAAATCAGAAAAGGGCTAGCTGGCTGCACCTATACAATTCATGAATGACACTATTGCCCTTCAACCCATATTCCTTGGACTGTGTCTTTGCAATACAGCTTGTATGAAACATGATCTGCTATTTGGACACCAAGTTAAGCAGAACATTTTATCCACCGAGTGCATAATGTCTGTGAACTATGCAAGGCTGCATTAATCTGCAGATCCCAAGTATGACAGACAGACATGTTACACATTACTAGGAAGTTTATTAACCATTTGTCCCCATGAATACTCTGAAGATGACTAATGTGGTTTCTTTTCACACAATTTAAAGGGGAAGGAGCTAAAGATTTATAGTGTACAAGAGTATAAAGGCAAAGAACTATGGTTAGTGCTGCTTGTCCCTATTAAAACCTAAAAAGTGATTGGCCAGAATCCAAAGATCTACTTTAGTCATGCCTAGTAAGATTTTGCCTTCTTGAAACAACAGACTCCTCTGTTCCATATTACAAACTGCTTTTGAAACTCCCCTCAGTTTCAAAAGAGAAGTCCAAAGTCCCCTTATTTGTATGTTTTTTTCGTATCCAACCCAGCCTTCGCCAACCTGATACCCCCCAAATGGTTCGGACTACAACTTTCATCAACCCCAGCAAGCGTAGGAGATCTAGTCCAAAAAATCTGGTGGGCACCATGTTGACGAAGGCTGATCTAAGGCCTCAGTGAAACAAAGAAAAAGCATGTTCTACATGTTAAACCATTCAATCAGCCAAAAAAACCTTTTAAACACCACTTCAAGGCAAAAAAAATTAAATTGTTAAATTTTGTTGTATGTGAGCTTTCTAGTTAATTAAAAGCAGTGTAGTATAACCCTCCAACTCATTATTTATCCTGTCATCTACTTAATAGAAGGGGGGACGGGACAAGAAGGGTTTGTTTCCAAACATCCCCTTCTTCATGTCTGAGGCACATCTTGTAAATTGAAGGAACCCTAATAAGTCACATATTGGCAGTTTATGCATCTCTACTTTCAACAGTTACAATGGGCCCCCGATTTGCTTCTAATGCAAAATATGGTTTAGTGGAGCTACAAAACCAACCAACCTAGTGTGCTTTGGCCTGGCAAACAGATGGAGGGCTCTGTCCCCTCTTCCTACTGCCTTATCTATGCAAAAAATGGAGGCGGAGGATTCCTTCTTCTGCAAGCCTGCTTGGTTTCTATGCTGGGCACAGAGAAGGGTTACAACACTCAATTCCTTCTCCACTAGCCTTCTCACTTGCCCACACACAATTCCTTCTCTCCTACAGCTACCAGGGAAGTGCTGAAATACAAAGCTGGCTTAGCACTGTGTGGACAAGCCTCCAGGAGATCAGTCAATATGGGGAGGGAATGAGCATGATGTTCTGTGTGGGTTCATGGAGGCTCATCCATGTTATGCTAAACTATGGCCATTGACAGACTTGAACAAGAAGAAAGAAAACCCCTCTTCACTGAAGTGAAAGATCCACAGATCCAAGAAATCGTTTATTCTGCTCTTACTATCAAAAAATGTGTGTAACTTCTTTTTTTATTTCTGTGCACAATAGTACCTTGCTTAATGTTACATATTCATGCTATCAAAACCCTTAGTGGTTTTCTAAATTTTTTTTATCATGTAAACAAAAATGTATTTTCCTGCACAGGGAAGCATTTTGCCAAAAAAAATCCCAATGGAAAATGAAACATTGTTTAAAAATACAAAACTTGAGAAATTTAAACGTGTGACGTATACATTTTGACAGTTTTACCTGATTTGAAGATCTAAGATTATCTGCCTTTTATCCACATTTTCAGTGTACACTTTAACACCATTAATCCTAAGAGGCTAAAGAGAAAAATAAGTTTTAAGTAATTATTCTCTTAAAATCATCCCATCAAGTGTGAAATGCTGTCTGATGTGGACACAGATTCAGAAATGCCACCTAACGGAATATGCCCCTCTTATTCTGGATGTGTCACTATGAACAAATTCCGTGTAGGAAAACTGCATGAGTAATAAAAAGCATTAGAATTATATCAAAATGTAGGGTTTCTTTGTCCTATAATGACATATACTGTACCAGAAATACTGAAACGCAGCACACCTGATCACTTGCGGTGAATAAGAACTGGATCCAAGCAACCTGGCAAGGATGCTTTTGTAAAGTGGAAGAGAATTGGCTCTACTTTCACCATCAATGTATAAGATGCTATTACTGTGTTAAACCTACACATTTCAGCCCGAATAGGCATTTTGCATGCCACCTTCAGTGTTCCACATAAACAGGAAGTTCGATTCCCAACTCAAAGGAGGCAAGGATGAATTTTGTCATTTCTCGTAAATATAATGTTGCTATTCCATACAGTTTCTAGGGAGTTTAGTTTTAGAAACTGAAATAACAGAAAACTGAAAGGAAAAAGGAGTGTTCTATAAAATTGCTCCCCTCCCACCTACTACACCATTTCTACTCCAAATTTGTACTTCAATTCTGTTTAAGAGAGGAAAACAAATGGCATATCTCATTTTGGTCATAACACATCTTCCACATCAATCAATAAGCAGAAGCGGTGTTACAAGATCTATCAAGGCTATTTTTGCCCAAATGTTTACAGTGTGGGTTGTGAGATATGGTTAACCAAATAACTAATGTTTGAACTACAATCCGCAGAGCAGATTCATGACCGGGAACAACACACAGCTCAGCTGAGCAATTAACCAGTATCTGCTCTGAACAGAAGTGCTTGTACGCCTGTGCTGTGAGCAAGTTTTTCCAAAGGATAATGGAAAAATGTTGGTCCAATCTTGGCATCTAGACTGCATTAAAAAAGATTTAGATAATATTGTAACACAAGTACAGTAGTTTACATTCTGAAATGCTTCCACTTCTGTTATCACAGCAACACCACAACACCAATTAAGCCTCTGATTGACCACAAACAAGACAGGAAGAGCAAAGTCATCTAAAAAATTGTAATAAAAAAAAAACTACTGCCTTCAGCATAAGGCAAAGATGACAGTTAACACCAGCGTACTGGAATACGGCCAAAAATATGTAAAGATGTTGTGGCCAATTGACAATACTACAAGACTCGTATAAATATTTAGTTTAAAATAGGTATTGTTTCTTCAAACACACAATGAGTTGATACTGATACAGTAGCGAAATAAGAAAATTCCTCAACAAAAATATCATGCAACACATCAAGTGCATTGTAAGCTGTTTTAAAGAGTTTTTAATATTGTGTTGTAATGTTGTGTTTTAATGTTGCAACCTGCCCTGGGAGCTTAAGGTAAAGGACAGGTAATCAATAACAACCAACAACAACAACAACACTACAATCTTCCCTCCTCCAGAAAAGCAAAATATTGCTTTTGAAATAATCATCTCCAGGAAAATATTGCCAAAACACGAACTCTGGTCAAACTGAATAAATGAACTTATAGCTGTTTTTGTACATTACCACCTTGTCCGTAATCACTTTTGTCCATAATCGCTCTTAAGAAAATAGCCGGCACCCTAATTCACACAAGGTTCCAAGTGTCTAGACAGTATGCACAGTCTAGAAGAAACTTACCTGATCCCCTATATCAATTTTTGTGAAACTGAAGGTGCTCAGGTGGCTGTTTGCTCCTCTCACTGCTGGTTCTATTGTTTCACGGAAAAGTTTCTCAATGAACTGGCAAATGAAAGGCCACATGTGTTTTACAGTCTGAGAAAGAAAAAAAGGGTACAGTATTTGTAGGTTCTTGCTGTAACACACTACAGCACAAGTAGAAGTATTTCATTGAAAAGTTTTATGTACACTTTCCCATTTTATATCACCTTCAGTTGCCTTAGCAGCCTCATAAAGGCTACAACCAGGAAAATGCATCTGCTGTGCTCCATACAACTAACATGTCTGTGTACTTCTTTCACTTAACTTTTTCATGCTTTAATGTAACATATGACTACCTAAAATGTTTTTGGACATGCACTCCTATCAGAGATGCTCTGTAGAAGTGAGAATAATGTACATAAAGGAATGGGCATCTTGAGGTCTCTGTGGCTATAACTGTCCATGGAACATTAAGCCATAGAAGAGAAAATCATACTAGAGTCCATTTTCTGTGCAATTGCACTAAAAGCTGAAAGGCCATACTTCATATCCTGCAATGGCACAGCATAAGAATTCAAGGCCCCACACTGGTTGCAAGAAGGCAAAGAAAGGAGGGCAGTATGAGGGATGATGTAACAGGCAGCTGATATCACATCATCTTCCCTTCTTGTAATCGAGTGATGTTGCAGTGCAAAAGTCTTATTATAAATGTGGGGGAAGGGGACAAAAACAAAATGTGACATTAAACACTCTCCTGCCTAGAGAACGAAGATGCTGGGGCAAGAGGGTTGCAAAGCACAGCACTGAGGACGTAAGCAGCAGCACCAGGAAAACCTCTCACATCAAACTGCACAGCAAAGGGCTACATACGTACTTCATACATCTATGAAATTTTGAGTACACACACACAAAATGAAGGAAGGAAAGCATGAAGGAAGGAAAATATGGAGGGGAAGACTATGATGAAGGGGCAGATTGGACAACACTCTCACTTTCACACACAACCAGTCATGGATGGAAGATTCTACCTGTGCTGCAGTCACTGGCTTACGGAAATCAGACATGTTGCCTCTAACTCAGCTTAACAGTAACAAACTGGAGTTTTCCCCTAAGTTAGGGCACTAGGATCAACTAAAGGCTTACATCTGCATTAAAAACATTTCCCCATGATAGTAGGATTGACAAATCAGTTATGGAAAATAAGCCTCTCCAATAAATTATCTGTTCATCACCCTGGGAGCTTTCCCTCTGCAATACAGACTCAGAAATTTCTTTTGAAAAGGGACCCCAAAAGCCATAAGGTTCCCCATCACTTCTCCTGCAAATATGTGAGAACTAATTAGCATGAAGTTATGGCTGCCAACATGAGGAGGAGGAGTTGATAAACTCCTTTGTATTCTCTTCAAGTCCCTTACAAGATACTCTGAGCTTCTGTACCAAGTATAGGTAATAAGAGTTGGTCAAAAGACAAAATGACAACGTGAAGAAGCAATGAAAAGAACTGCCAGGCAAGGAAATAATAACTTACCTTGTTCAGCCATTCTGCTCTCTCTGTGTCTGGAAAGTGCACCTAACCAAAAGAAAAATGGAAACGCACAAGGTCACAATCACTGTGAACATGAGTCAAGGACTTCAAGGCCGATGAACTGCACCATACAAGTTCATGACCAGGCTTGAAACGTTTTCTACAGTTGTTGGCCAAACCCTTCACCTGGTGACCCTGCCACTGAAAGTACAACAGGGTCATATGGTACAAGAAATATGGTACAATCCAGTTTGGCAATTATCTTTTTTACATGGAGAAATAATGGGTCTGGTTGCCACAGCTAATTTACTCTGTTAAGTAATAATGTCCAATTACTATTACTGGCTCATACCAGGAGACTAGGGATAGTTTGTCTACTTTGCTTGCTCCCAAAAATTGATATTCTTCCGTTACCCCTGCAAGTAGGTTGTTCTGAAAGCTAGTTATCCCTGTGCCTCCCCAACCCCCACCTTCTTATTACCCATCCAAAGATAAATCCTGACTGGTGACCTTTTAACTATTATCTTCAAATGTTAGAACAGCATTGTGTATCTGATGCTGCCATTGTATGCTGTTCTGCAAAGGTTCATCTAGGTTTGTGCATTTGCCCACCCACAAAATCAAGCAGATCGTTTGCAGTTTAGCACTAATCGTAAATCACTGCACTGTCCAAATCGGTCAGTTACACCATAATCTGAAGTGGTTTCTGGTCATGGTTTGGAGGGCAAGCCTGGAAAAGAGTGTGCAGTTCAGATGTAAACACAACCTATGCTTTGCTAAACTACCAAGTGAAGTTGTGCTTGAAAGGAGAACAAGTGTGCAGGCACACACAAATTATATCTTATCCTCAAGGACCATGACTTGGAAAGTCATCTGAACTGAACTATTAATAATAATAATAAATTTTATTTATATCCCGCCCTCCCCAGCCGAAGCAGGGCTCAGGGCGGCTAACAACAATAAAACAGTACAAAAGTACAGTACAAACCACACTCTAAAATTATTCATTATAAAATTAATTCAAATCAAGCCACTGGCAACCATTGGGCCAGAGCTCCGCAAAGATTGCCGAGGGAGGGAGTCAGGCTGTGCCCTGGCCAAAGGCCTGGCGGAACAGCTCTGTCTTGCAGGCCCTGCAGAAAGATGTCAAGTCCCGCAGGGCCCTAGTCTCTTGTGACAGAGTGTTCCACCAGGTCGGAGCCACAGCCGAAAAAGCCCTGGCTCTAGTTGAGGCCAGCCTAACTTCTCTGTGGCCTGGGACCTTCAAGATGTTTTTATTTGAAGACCGTAAGTTTCTCTGTGGGGCATACCAGGAGAGGCGGTCCCGTAGGTACGAGGGTCCTAGGCCGTATAGGGCTTTCAAGGTTAAAACCAGCACCTTAAACCTGATCCTGTAATCCACCGGGAGCCAGTGCAGCTGGTATAGCACCAGGTGAATGTGGCCTCGCAGTGAAGACCCCGTAAGGAGTCTCGCTGCAGCATTCTGCACCCGCTGGAGTTTCTGGGTCAGTCTCAAGGGCAGCCCCACGTAGAGCGAGTTACAATAATCTAGTCTGGAGGTGACCGTCGCGTGGATCACAGTGGCTAGGTCAGGGCGAGAGAGGTAAGGAGCCAACTGCTTAGCTTGGCGGAGATGGAAAAATGCCGCCTTTGTTATAGCTGCAATCTGCGCCTCCATGGAAAGGGAGGTGTTGAAGATTACACCCAAACTCTTAACGGATGGTGCTGGCACTAATTGCGCCCCCGCAAGAGATGGGAGTTGCCCCCCCCCAATCCCATATCGTCCCGTCCCAGCCACAGGGCCTCTGTCTTCGAAGGATTTAGCTTCAACCGGCTCCCACGTAACCATCCAGCCACAGCTTCCAAGCATCTGGTCAGTGTGTCTGGGGCCGAGTCAGGATGGCCATCCATCAACAGATAGAGTTGGGTGTCATCGGCATACTGATGGCAACCCAGCCCAAAACTCCGGACAAGCTGGGCGAGGGGGCGCATAAAGATGTTAAAAAGCATCGGGGAGAGTATCGCACCCTGAGGTACTCCACACACCAAGGAGTGGCGCAATGACAATTCCCCCCCCAGCGCCACCCTCTGTCCCCGACCAGAGAGAAACGAGCGCAGCCATTGAAGGACTGTGCCCTGGATCCCCACGTCGGCAAGGCGGTGGTCCAGGAGTTCGTGATCGACCACGTCGAAAGCTGCTGACAGATCTAGAAGAATCAGCAGCCCCGACCCGCCTCGATCCAGCTGTCTACGAAGATCATCTGTTAGGGCAACCAGCGCCGTCTCGGTCCCATGACCAGCGCGGAAGCCGGACTGGAATGGATCCAGAGCCGATGTTTCATCCAGAAACCTACCAAGCTGTTCAGCAACTGCTCTCTCAATCACCTTACCCAGGAACGGAAGATTCGAAACCAGGCGATAATTGGATAGATCTAAAGGATCTAATGATGTTTTCGTTAAGAGCAGGCGCACCACTGCCTCCTTCAGTTCCCCTGGGAATGTCCCCGTGCCAAGGGACAAATTGATGATTTCCCCCAGGGGGGCCTGCACCTTGTCTGGACACGCTCTAATCAGCCAAGACGGGCACGGGTCGAGAGGACAGGTGGTGGGCTTTCCAGCTTGGAGGAGTCTGTCCACATCGGCTGGGGATATCCGGTCGAAGTGGTCCAATACTGGACCCGAGGACAGTCGAGGGGCCTCCAGTTCCTTTATTGTATCCAAATTGGCAGGGAGGTCATGGCGGATCAACAAGACCTTCTCCGCAAAAAAGCTCGCAAATGCCTCACAGCTGTGTGCCAAATTGTTATTTAAATTTGGCTGTCCCTCAAGGGACGTTAAAGACCTGATTATACTAAATAAATGCGCTGGGCGAGAGCTAGTGGATGCAATGGAGGCCGAGAAGTAAGACTTCTTAGCAGCCTTCACCGCCATCTCATAGGTTTTCATAAAAGCCCTATAAGATGTTCTTGAGGCTCCGTCACGGGCACCCCGCCATACTCGCTTTAGCCGTCTGAGGTCCCGCTTCATTTTCCGGAGCTCCTCGGTAAACCAGGGAGCCCGGTTTCTGCGGGGTCGCAGAGGGCGCTTAGGTGCGATCTCATCAATGGCTGCCAGGAGCTGGATATTCCAGCCCTCAACAAGCTCGCCAGGGGGAGCAAGGTCCCGCAAGGCTTGGCGGAATCTATCAGGGTCCATCAGCCTCTGCGGGCCACCTAAGCAGGGTGGGGGTGGAAAGTTAATCCTGGCTTTCAGAGCGTAGTGATCAGACCATGGCACCTTCATCGAAGGAGACATGATCACATCTATACCTACGCCAAAGATCAAATCCAGCGTGTGGCCTGCTTGATGTGTGGGGCCCGAAACAAACTGGGAGAGCCCTAGTGTCGCCATGGAAGACACCAGGTCCAGAGCCTGTGAGGAGGGAGTGGCATCAGCATGGATGTTGAAGTCCCCCAATACCAATAGGTTAGGGAACTCCAAGGCCCAGCCAGCCAATAGGCCTGACAGGGTGGCTGCTGGTGTGCTAGGTGGCCGGTACACCAGCCAAACAGCCAAGCTCTCCTCGGAGCCCCACACTAGGCCAACACATTCAATGTCGGGGATCGATGGCGATGGTAGGGCCCTGAAAGGACAATCTTCCCGGATTAAGAATGCCACCCCTCCCCCCCAGCCCACAGTCCGCGACTGGTGGAGGACGGAGAAACCCGGGGGCGCCATCTCTCGTAAGGTAACTGTTGCCCCTTCGCGCACCCAGGTCTCCGTCACACAAGCCAGGTCGACCCCCTGCGAGGTAAAGAAATCTCGCAGGGTGGCGGTTTTGTTGCCTATAGACCTGGCATTGCACAGCACCAGTGACGGAGGTGAGTAATCCTTGCTCACCCTACCCTCGTCCCTCGGGATGGGGCGCAGATTGGAAGGGGTACGAGCATATCCATATCTCGATCCCCTTCGCCTATTACATCTGCCCCCACCGCCATACCTCCCTCGCCCCTCCACGGTAGCAATCCCAAGCCTCATAGTAGCCTCCATTGATGGCAATTAATGTTATTCTTTTGCAGCCTAAAACAATAAAACCTTAAAACAATAAAAACAAAAGCAAAAACAACCCAGAAAACAATAAAATACAAATAAAAACTACAAAAATTACAAATTCATCAAAATCTAACAAATTCCCAAGCCCACCCACACATCTAGCCCATCCACACATCTATTTTAAAACATGTTAAAACATGTTAAAAAGAACTCCACACCCCTTCGGGTCCTCCTGGGCAGTAGCAGCATCGGTGGCAACAACCGTCCTTGTGATGCCCCACCCTGGGCCAGATAGTAAGTGGCAGGAGCAGTCCTTGTGAGGCCTCTCAGGCCCCACCCTGGCCCAGGTGGTAAATGGTAGGAAGGAGCAGGGCCCTCAGGCACTCACACAGGGGAGTCCTCCTGGGCAGCCGGCAGCAAGCAGTCCTTGTGAGGCTTCAGGCCCCGCCCCAGGCCAGATGGTAAGTGGCAAGAGCAGCGCCCTCAGACACCACAGGGGAGTCTTCCTGGGCAGCAGGCAGCAAGCAGTCCTTGTGAGGCTTCAGGCCCCGCCCCAGGCCAGGTGGTAAGTGGCAAGAGCAGGGCCCTCAGACACTCACCACAGGGGAGTCTTCCTGGGCAGCAGGCAGCAAGCAGTCCTTGTGAGGCTTCAGGCCCCGCCCCAGGCCAGATGGTAAATGGCAAGAGCAGGACCCTCAGGCACTCACTCAGGGGAGTCTTCCTGGGCAGCCGGCAGCAAGCAGCAAGCAGTCCTTGTGAGGCTTCAGGCCCCGCCCCAGGCCAGGTGGTAAGTGGCAAGAGCAGGGCCCTCAGACACTCACCACAGGGGAGTCTTCCTGGGCAGCAGGCAGCAAGCAGTCCTTGTGAGGCTTCAGGCCCCGCCCCAGGCCAGATGGTAAGTGGCAAGAGCAGGACCCTCAGGCACTCACTCAGGGGAGTCTTCCTGGGCAGCCGGCAGCAAGCAGCAAGCAGTCCTTGTGAGGCTTCAGGCCCCGCCCCAGGCCAGATGGTATATTGTACAGGCAGTGACCATTTTGCGTGCATCCAACTGACGGAGAACTGCCAAGGCGTGGGTCCTTTTGGACTCAGAAGAGGGCAGAATGGGGGCATAGCAGGGCTGGCTTACACATACTCCACTGATGCACACAGGGCCCAGGAATGGAACCCCACATAAAATGATTATCTGCATTTCAAAATGTTTGACAGATATTTGTTATCAAGCCCCATCATAACCACAGTTAAAACTTTGGCAGCTGTATATATGCACCGTCTCTCCCTCCTTTTGAATGCAAATTTCCACCAATCTACCTACAGTGGTGCCCCGCAAGACGAAATTAATTCGTTCTGCGAGTTTCTTCGTCTTGTGGGTTTTTTCGTCTTGCGAAGCACTGCCATTAGCGGATTAGCGGATAAGCGGCAATTAGCGATTTAGCGGCTTAGCAGCTATTAACGGCTTAGCAGATTAGCAGATAAGCGGCAATTAGCGGTTTAGCGGCTTAGCAGCTTTAAGAAAAAGGAAAAAAGTCGCAAGAACCCGAAAAAATTTTCGTCTTGCGAGGCAAGCCCACAGGAAAATTCGTCTTGCGAAATGACTTAAAAATCAGAAAACCCTTTCGTCTAGCGAGGCATTCCTCTTGCGGGGTACCACTGTACAGTGGTTTTCCCCATAGTGATGTATGGAAGTGAGAACTGGACCATAAAGAAGGCTGATCGCTGAAGAATTGATGCTTTTGAATTATGGTGCTGGAGGAAACTCTTGAGAGTCCCATGGACTGCAAGAAGATCAAACCTATGCATTCTTAAGGAAATCAGCCCTGAGTGCTCACTGGAAGGACAGATCGTGAAGCTGAGGCTCCAGTACTTTGGACACCTCATGAGAAGAGAAGACTCCCTGGAAAAGACCCTGATGTTGGGAAAGATGGAGGGCACAAGGAGAAGGGGACGACAGAGGACGAGATGGTTGGACAGTGTTCTCGAAGCTACCAGCATGAGTTTGACCAAACTGCGGGAGGCAGTGGAAGACAGGAGGGCCTGGCGTGCTCTGGTCCATGGGGTCACGAAGAGTCAGACACGACTAAACAACAACAACAACATACAGTGGCCTTAATTATTGTTAAAAAGAACAGTAGAGAAGCCACAGATATATCTATGGCTTGCTAACCAACTTTGATCCATATTTAAATTTTCAAGTGCAGGCATAGGCAAACTCTGGCCCTCCAGATGTTTGGGACTACAACTTCCATCATCCCTGACCACTGCTCCTGTTAGCTGGGGATGATGGGAATTGTAGTCCCAAACATCTGGAGGGTCGGAGTTTGCCTATGGCTGATCAAGTGCCTACATCTGCACTATTCTATTTCTTAAGACTACTGACAGTCTACAAAAAAAAAAAACCAACACGTCAATTTGCTGGCCTCGTTCTCTTCAAGCTTAGTTGGTTTTATTTTTACTGCTAGTGCTGGCTCATTGTGGTAAAAAAAAAGGGATGACTGATAGACACTGTTACTTTAATAAAAGATTTTCTAATCTCCTTGGTCATAGACATTGTTTCTTTAATAAAGGATTTTAAAATTTGCTTGCTCGTAGACTTTTATTCCATCTCAAATCTGTAACACCTTCACTAAAAGGGCTATTTGCTCCAAACAGTTGTCATACGTAATGAGCTTAAGTACATGAGAACCATCAATAATGTATACCGGGTGCTTCTAAGTACTAGAACACAATATTTTATTTATATAGAGTTCAAACACGTGGGGCAATCAAGTCTAAAACAAACAGACAGTGACAGTATTAAAAGGGTGATGTCTCCACAGAATTTTTTTAGGCTATTCATTTATGCTTCAGAAAATTAAGTGTACCTTCTGTGCTCTGAATGAAAACTAGAATTTAACCCTAACTAAAAGACACTAGAATCGATCTACCTGGGAAGCAACTGAGAAGTGAATGGAATAACCTGAAATATTTATATAATAGCTGAGATCTTCCTCAGTGTTCTAGCCATTTTGTCCACAATGGTTAGTAAAGCACTGCCAGAGCTCTTTGCTGTTTTTACATAACCTTTTTTTGTGTAGCTCTTAACTCTAAAGCAAACCTAGTAAACTGAAAAAGGTGTTGTTGTTTTTTAAGCACATTTTTTAAATTATTTCAGGTTATAGGAATTCAAGGTAAGTCTCTAAAACACCAATCAGCTACTTTTCTTAAAATCCTCATTTGCAAAACATTTATTTAGCCCCTTTCAGGCACACCTCCTTTTTTACCCCTTCAGCTTTGTGGCTTTGATTACCTTTTCATTTACAAATAAAAAAACCTCTTTTGGCAACAAGTCATGGACTAGCTTACACAGGGGTTAAAACATAAGATTACAACAATAAGCGAAAATGTAGAGAGACCAGTTTATGAACAAGTGATGCATACATGTTTCAAGATACCGTATTTTTCGCTCTATAACACGCACCCGACCATAACACGCACGTAGTTTTTAGAGGAGGAAAATCCGTAGGCATGCCACCCGTATGCATTCCCTCCATAATACGCACAGACATTTCCCCTTACTTTTTAGGAGGAAAAAAGTGAGTGTTATGGTGCAAAAAATACGGTAATTGTAAAGTTATTCCCTCCAACAGAGAGAGAGCTCAGGAAGTTGAATGCCTATCAGTTCAACAGTGAAATGGCCACACACAAAATTGATGCTCAGGAAGCTGCCTGATATAATAGCTGAGCAATGTTTACACTGAATGGCAGGCCCTAGCATAGGAAGAGAAGGAAGAAAGAGGGGAACCTGAGTTGGAGAAGGGCACATCTCACCTTTCTGCCCTGACTTCCACCACTTCAGGAGGGGCGAAAGTATACTGGCTCTCCTTCTCCCCTTTCCTGCTAAGGAGAGAGCCCCAATGGAGGCTGGGGAGGGCTTTCATCAGCCGAGGGGGAAGGCAGAGCAGGAGGTGGCAGCGACTAAACACTTCAGAACCTAAAGCCACCCCACCTGGGAGGTCTAAGCAGCAAAAGGGCCTTATAGCATCCTCTTCCAGGCTGACCTGAGCTCTGGACAAGAGCATTCCTCTTCAGCAATTGTGCTGTGGGTACCACTGGTTCCTTAAACAGCTATCTTCCTTTCTTCTTCTGAATACTCTTCTGTGTGCTTCAGCTGCCAGTTCCTCCCCAAACCTCTAATTCTAATGCATCATTATTTTAAGCTATGACAAGTTTTACAGCATGTTCAAACACCATGAGAAATGCAAGCCTCTGTTCTATTTTAGGCATCAAACATATCCTAGATATCACAACACCGTCAACCATCCGCAGGCAGCTAGTTCTCAATTTGTATGTAAACACTGCAAGAGGTTCAACACATTTCCTCCTTCGGTACCCTGTAGCCCTTCTAGGAACCAAAAAGAGAAGCACTTAGCAAAACACTAATTGATACAGATGGTGTATTGCGGTCCTTCCATTCTTGTCTGGCATGTACCCTTTACAGTTATCTGCAATCCATACAGCCTAACTCTGGGCAGTGAAGACTGGATACATAGGGAGAAACATACTTCTTCCTCAACAAATTAACAACAACAAAAAGTGCTCAACGTAAGTCAGGGGAATGACAGTCTCTTGGGAAGAGCTCTGCCTAGCTTAGCACAACATCAGGCACATCTGAGCTAGAACAGCCTATTGAGGAAAACACGGCGCAGGAAGGAGAAGTTGCTTTTTTATCCCATGTAAAAATTGGACTCCTTGCTATTCCAAATACATTCATGGCCCCATCGTAAAACCTGCTGTGGGGCAAAGCACCAGTAAGTGCCTAAATAGCACATCTAAAGTTGCCCCACAAAATCCCTAAATAAAGATGCAGGGTGTGAAAAGAGATTTGTTTGTTTGTTGTCCCAGCAGTTCCAAATGCTAAACACAGGCTAAGCTCTCAGAAGCGAGGAGGCAGCAATGGCTGCTTCTGGGGTGAACAGAAGCTTTTGTTCTAGGGGTGGGGATGCACAAACATGTGAAGTATACAATATGTGAAATGTGTGATTGCAAGTTATTGCAGCCATAAATCTATCCACTTCCAAATCAGGTAATTTTCTGTTGCATATTGAGCACAGTAAAGCAAAAAGCAAAACAGGTGATTAGGTAAATATCCTAGGTTGAATCCGACTAAGATCTTCTTGGAGCAGACCCACTGAAAGAATGAACCCAAGTTAGCCATGTCCATTAACTTCAGTGCATCTACTGTGAGCAAGGCTAGCACTTAGATACAACCCACTATAACCTGTTTCTTCTTACACACTTCAAATTTTGTTGTCCAAACTTATCGATCATTTGGCCATTGCCAGAAGTGGAATTTACATGTTCAAATGTGAAATCCCTACAGCATGCAAATGCGTCAGATTCAAGCCTTACAATTTCTAAATAAGCATGTTCTAGAACAGCCTTGCTGTACACCTACTATTCTGAGTGGGCTGCCCAAAATGCACTGAATTTTGTTGCACTGCTTGCCTGTTACCTGCTGGGTACAATTCATGGTGTAACTCATTGGTAGGCAAACTAAGGCTTGGGGACCGGATCTGGCCCAATCACCTTCCAAATCCGGCCCATGGGTGGTCCGGGAATCAGCATGTTTTTACATGAGTAGAATGTGTCCTTTTATGTAAAATGCATCTCTGGGTGGGCCATAGGAATTGGTTCATTTCCCCCCAAAAAATATAGTCCAGCCCCCCACAAGGTCTGAGGGACAGTGGACCGGCCCCCTGCTGAAAATGTTTGCTGACCCCGGTGTAATTTATACAGCATTTTCTCCTGAATGAACTCTTCCCCAGCATTTACTTGAGCAGAGACTAGGATTGAGTTACATCACCCTAACTCTTGAAACTCCCTTTCCAAGGAGCTTCACCAGAACTACAATTATTGCTCCATAGAGTGCTGGGTTAAACAAAAGTAAAGTTTCTTTAATCAATTTTTCTTTTTAAAATTTTGTTAGATATGCTGATATAAAAGCTACGTTTTTATGAGGGTTTTACCATATGTTTTAATACTGCATTTCAGGTGCTAATATTTTGTTTCCCAGCTTGGACTTACTTTTTGAACAGAAACGTGGGCTAGAAATACAACAAATAATACATATTCAGCTATAGTCTGGCATCTATGCTCATGTAATCCACATTATGCAATTGTACTACAGATTTCCACATTTGTGGTATTGCCTCCAATGATAAACAAGCTGCTCTGGGGTAAACACTAGAGCAAACTAGAGCTGTGTACACTCTAACCCATTTGTAGCACAAAAATGTAGTTTTTCCTCAATCTGGAATCGTTCATGCTTGTCATCGACATGCTGTTTTCAACCTAGATCTCTCTATAATTTATTATTTATTATTTACATGGAAGGGGTGAGCTCCCATTCCTCTGTCCCAGCTTCTGACAACCTAGCAGTTCAAAAGCACACCAGTGCAAGTAGGTAAATAGGTACCACTGCAGTGGGAAGGTCAACAGTGTTTCCATGTGCCCTGGCACTCATCATAGTCCTCCATGCGCCAGAAGCAGTTTAGTCATGCTGGCCACATGACTCAGAAAGCTGTCTGCAGACAAACGCTGGTTCCCTCGGCCTGAAAAGCAAGATGAGCGCCGCACCCCATAGTCGTCTTTGACTGGACTTAACCGTCCAGGGGTCCTTTACCTTACCTACTACCTTCAACAACAACGGGCAATTTGGTTTCCTACAATGTAGCTGGATATGCTAAAAAACATATGCCATTACTGCTACGCAGCAACCGTCTTGACTGGGATTTATTTAAACCATTTTTTTAAAGAGGCAAACAACTGCAAAGACATATTGTTTACAGAGAAATGGCAGTACATATTTTATTGCTAGGCAGATGGGAGAGCTTAGTTTTGAAAAAGGCTTAGTCATTAAGCCACATCTCATGAGACTTTTTTTTCCTGAACTCAAGACTGCGTGCTAACATGATTCATACAAATAAGAGCATTAATGTAATAAATGACAGAAGCAAGCAAAGCAAAAGAGAGGAGGGAGGGGCAGTCATTTTTGAAAGCTGTTTTATAGAGACCAAAATTAAGTTTAATTAATTTGCATTTTCAATTCAGCAAGTCTTAAGAACACCCCGATCTCTCCTGCGCAATGTGCAGCTGCAGGTCAGATCTGGGACACAGAAGGGTGTTGACCAAACCGTCTCTCTCAGTCACAACATATATTGCAGTGCATGGCCACAGACACACAGAGACTAGATGCTGAACCAAGATTCAAGCTGCCCGTAGTAACACTTTTCATTCTTTCCCATGCCAAATGTGCAGAGTACATGTCTATAGGCAATAATTTCAAAACAGAACTATTCGTGATCATACAGCCATAAAAATGAGGGCGGGACTACCATTAATCTCTACACTTAAGCAATAAAGGGAGCACAGCGGCATCACCAAAACTCAGAGGAAACCTAATTCCTTTGCACAGAGAACCAAGAGATAAAAGAAGTGAAAGTACAGTTTAACAGAGTAGTATAGCAAGTACTGTAACATTGAGAAACTACTTAGAAAGAGGCACACCCTTAGCAATATTTACTTGAAATACATTCTGTCCAGAGGCCAGGTTTGTATACACTACCAAGTGTCCCTAATGATTCATGAACATGTATTTTGAACTTGTCTATGCAGCGTTGTCAGAGGAGATAACAGTATTTATATGAACATATATAAATATGAAGCTAGCCGCATGCCAAGTCAGACCAGTACTGTCCACTTTCAACTGGAACTGGCAAGACTACCAAGGACTGAGGTAGTGGTCTCTTCCATCACCACTGCCTGATGTCCTTTTAAATGGAAATGCCAGGAATTGAACTGGGGTGGCTTCTGCGTCCAAAGGATGTGCTTTCCAACTAAACCGCACACTCCCTTCCATTTTGCCTGTCCAAAATGCTACTACCAAATCCAGGTTACAGACTCAGCTGGGCTAGAATAATATTCCTGTACAAAAAGCTATTCCCTTAGTGTTTTATAGTCCAGATCAGGGGTCGGCAAGGTTTACCTTGCCTGGGCCGGTTCACTCCAGCAGAGATCCCTCCATGAGCCAGAGCGCATGCACCCGCAATTTCTGGTGCCGTGGAAGCGAGTCCCCGCGCCGTGTTGCTTTAGCGCAGCGCACAGGGACTCGCCGAGTGGGCGGCTCAGTTCGGGGGCAGCTCGTGGGTCGGTTAAACGACCCCCATGGGCCCCTTGTGGCCCATGACCCTTAGGTTGCTGACCCCTGATCCAGATATTCAACAGCATAAATCTGAACAGTTTTGACTCTTGTACTCCTCTGAAAGTTTACCAGTGCCCCGGGTTGACAAAAGATGGTCAAAGATGAAGGCTGCTAATGAACTGCATAGGAACGAATGGATTTATTTTTGTTGTTTTGTGAAGTATCATACATGTGAATCTGCTGTTATTTAAACTTAATAAAGATGGAAAAAAATCAAAGTTGAAGGCTGCAGGCAGGCATGTCTGATGGGACATCTTGTTCATTTCTGCACTCTTGCCTGCAGCAAACTCTTAGGATAAGGTGGGCTAATCTTTTGGGGACTTGTTCTGTTGCACAGATCACATTGGATACCTTGAGGGTCCTGCCTTTAGGGCTCTGGGTTTAATTATGGCCTCTCTGCAGACCCATGATTATGCCTGATTTTTGACACATGGCTGAAGAAGCAAGGTTTTGAGAAAACATCCAGAACAAACAAACAAAGTAAAAATAGCAAGAGAGATGAAAAGGTGCTTTGACTATACCACCTAGATCTATTTTGGTTTCAAGAGCAGTACAGTCATTTTTCCTAAGGCAACATTCATATAAGCAACACAAATGTAAACATATAATCTGTCAAGAAAAATCTGCCATTCAGCTCCCATGCTGTTTTGCCAATCCCTAGAAACAACTGGATTGACAGGATATTAATTCAAAGCTGCGTGAATTTCATGTCAGGTACTCTATTTCAAAAGTGTGCCAGCCAAATTCTGACAAAGTCTGCAGGATGTCAAGAAAACAAGGGTACAGTAAGCAAAATTTCATGAAACTGCATAAAGAAATGCTTAAAATGTACAATAGTACAGAATTAGATAGTGAGACCAGTGCTGCATTTTTATCAAATTGTGAAACATAATGCCCATTCTACATTCTTTTGCAAGGAATCAACCTTTCAGTGAAGCAACACCTACTTTCTGGAATTCTCTGCCCATTAATTTTAGGCAGACACATTCACTGTATTGCTTTCAATGCCTTATAAAAAAATTGTTTAGGCAAGTTTACCCAGACATGCAATTTTAAAATGCACTTTTAACATGTAATGTATATTTGTTTTAAAACGTCTCACTTTTGGAATGTTTTGAAAAATGTTATGGCAAATTGTTTTAATGTTTAATTTTAGCTGCATTTTTATTGAATATCTTATGCTGTTTTTATAAACCACTTAGGGTTTTTTGGTCAATTAAGCAATATATAAATTTTATCAAATAAATAAAATATCTGGAGTATTGTGAGCCAACATAGCGTATTTTAAACTTCAAAATAATGACAAATCAGACCACTCTTGGCAATCTCAGCACAAACAATTCAGAAGCAACCAGGAATACAATTTGGCAAGATTTTATGTGCAGTGCTACATTAATTCAAGTCTCAAGAACAATTGAGGACGTGGTGCCATTCGCATGCTCCCAAGGATCTAAGTCAACAGACAAAATATAAGCAGATAAAGATAAAAAAGTAGGGGATACTGTAGAAGCTAGGACTAACTGGTTGGGGGGCAAAGGGAGCTGGGGCACCTGTGATAGAAGTTTAAGCTCATTTTAAAGATGCTTTCTTTTCTAAACAGGAGAGAAAGCCTTGGAAGGCAGGAAAGGCACGAGATGAAAGCTATTTTCCACTAAAATAACTTGAGAACAGAGAATCAATTTCAATACCACAAGCAATGGCAATGAACAGATGACCTGGTATAGCTCACTTAGCAACTAACCAAACGAAGCCTGTAAATACCACAACAAATAGAAGTGGTACCTGCACTGTACACATGGCCTAGAAGAGCTCCACAAGTTAATAATGCTCTGCAAGAAACTGGACAAGTATGTCTACATTAGCTGGCTTAGTGAAGACACAAACTGACAGACAAGCCGTGGCTTCTTTCTAAAGTCTGAATGGATGAATTTCAACTGGAGGTTAACATCACAACAAACCAGAAACGAAGCCATGCTATCTACTCCAGGTTCACACACACACACAAAAAAAAACCCCTCACACAATTTATGGAACCTTAAATTTGTGCGCTGGATTATTAACTTCTGCCATAGAACATTTGCATTACAACACCATTTGAAGAGGTGGCTACTGTGGAGTGCAGCATGACAGGAAGGATGTTTGAACCACGTGATATACACAGCTACTCTCATACTTTCATCATGTGAGCATACAGGACAAAGTTTCCATTATTAATTACAGGGAAAGTATCATGTGGCACTTCACACTGGCAAAGTCTTATTAAGAAAAATCATGCATGCATACCTGGTAACTGAACATCCATGTTCAAGCATGTTCAAGTATTATTCCTCTCCTCTCAGAATCAGGCTAACACCATCTCACTGGACCACAGCTTTGTTAATTCTTGCAGAATTTAGCTATTTGGAACATGCTAAGGCATAAGTCCACGTATTTTTAGAACTACACTATTAGAGGCTTGGGGTGAAAAAGGGACTGCTGAAATACACAAGGCTCAATTTAACACTTGGTGCTGTATCACAATCACACAACACAGCCAAGCTTGAGTAAGGACAGTCGTGTTGACAACTAGCTGATGGAATATAAAGGTTATGAAAATAACATGAGGAAGAGGTATGCTAAGCATTGCACTAGTTAATATCTTCATTATTAAGAATCTGATTCAACTAAAAAATGCTTTCTACAGATGTTAGCGGATATAATCTAATTACTCTGACATGCAAAGGAGCTTGCCTTTGAACTAGCGGAAATATATTGCTTAAGCCATGCTGCTATACGATAAGGACAGCCAAATGACAATGTAATGCTCATCATATGACAGTTATTTTCAGCCAAAGACAAACTACAGTCTCATTTTTAGTAACAAATTCATTGTACACTTATTCAACCGAGTTAGAACACCACCTCTAATGATTCAAACCCAAGCATATTTACTAGGACGTCTCACAAATTTCAACAAAACTCACTTTTAAAGAAAGTACACTCTTAGTTACAAATAAGTTGCACTGAAATAAATGTAACTGACATCTAAAGCAGCATGGTTAGGAAAGGAAGTCTAACTTACTGGTAGAAATTTTACAGCTGCACCAGAAGTCGGGGGGGGGGAGTTACTGCACTGACTCATTACAAGAGAATGCCACTTTAAGTGATTCTTCCAGAAGTTCTTATGAACACACAAGTTCTGCAAGAAAAGTTTGTATTTGTTTAAATTACACAGACAAGACTTTACTACTGTATTTTGACCAGTATTCCTCCAGCAATCAACCTTGAAAAAAGTTTTTACTCCTAAATAACACATATATGATCACAGCACCACCAACACACCAAAATTAATGAGACCTGGATGCAACTTGTTTAGGAACAGGATATTAAACCCTAACTGTTCAATTCTATGCCTATTTACTGAGATGTCCTGTCATTCAATGAGACTGGTTCCATGCAAATGTGATACGGCTGTAGACCAGACATTTTACTGCAAAAAAGAAGTCTTGATTATCCACTGAGGCCAGTCTTGGATGAATAAAAATCAAACTGAAGATGTAGGCTTACAAACAATTTGTAAATATAGTTTACCAAATGTTCAACTAAGTAATTTCTAAAATTGTTCATCATTAGTTCTGCTACCTAAGATTATGTTGCCAACCACAAACCATAACTTTGTAACCACTGAGAAAGAAGGGGAGGAAACATAATATTTACAATGGACAATTTTCTCTTCATATTCAAAGCAGCACAAGCAGTATTCTTATTTCATTGTAGTTTGTGAAGCCCATGCTTCATTAAGCAGCCTAAAGCAAAGCTTAGGAGAACTTAGAATCTTCAAAATCCATGATTTAGTCTCTCAGAAATGTTAGCACTGACAATATATCTAGGGCCATTTTTGGAAGGGCTTAATATACCTGGCTGTTTTGCAGAGCAACAAAGTATATTGGTTCAAGTATTCAGCATCAAAGTATCAATCTAGCCCAAATATTGTATACTCTTTTCGATTTACACTAGTCTCAAAAAGTGGCAGATCCTAAATTCCTATTCCATAATTCATGGTTACTGTGACCATGTCCTAACATGGATCCTTCTCATGTCAACACATCTTGTACACCATCTTGAAACAAAGGTGTACACCAACTTCCACTACAGCAGGACTGCAAAATTTTAACTGTGTGCTACCTTTGTATCTGAAAAGCACTGGCTAAATTCCATTATTATTTAGTTTAATATAACTTTTAAACCCTTTAAAAAGACATACATGACAAGCTTAATTTCTGGTTCTTTTCAGATCAACCTGCACCTTGGTCAGCATCTATTTAACAGCTGTTCTTTGCCAACCTAAATTTAAATTTTCCTCCTACCAGCATATCTCTGAATATTACTCAGTTTGTAGCATTATATAGTCATTTCTCCCAAGGGGCTCAGTGATATTTTAGCAGCTTTCAGGCATGTTGGTTTAAGCAAAGGGATGGGACACTTGGTTCATGGCCACCAACACAGATGAACTCTCCAAATCCAAATTAAACCACCTAGCTGGGGTCTTCAATTTAAGGCTCAGTCATCTATACACACTTGGGAATAAGTTGAGTTGAACTTCATGTACCTTACTTGCAGGTAGACATGTAAAGGATTACACTGTAAATCTACTTCTCTAAGGTGCTATGTTCTATGACCCTTCTAAAGTTTCTACAAATTTCATAAAAATAAGCAACAATCCGGATTTGGAAATACTATACATGTATTCTGAGCATCATCTACACAGAAATACTGGTGAAAAACCTGAAGTGTCTGTGAACAGAGAAACATCTCCATTGCCAAGACAACCACTGCCACTCCCAGATTTACCACATTCTACTGCAGTTGTTTCATTCCTGTGTGAGCCAACAGGAAGCTTTCGTTCAGTCATCTCGGAAACACAGATCTGCTAACAAAAGCAGGCCACGAATCTGGCACATTGCACCATGGCAAAACAAGGGGCATGACTATGAGCCTTGATTTCTTAGCCAGGTTGCCCCCCCCCCCAAATATTTGAATCCTTTTGAGCCATATTTCAGCATCACCAAAACATGGATCCCTATTTAGTAGAGCAAAAACGTTCCTAACAACAAGGCCTGAAGTTCAACTTAGGCCTACCTATAACATTTTACAATTCTGAGCTTAAACAAAATCCTTCAACACAGCGAAATTTACAGAATAATGCAAACCCCCTTTGCTGCAGACTATGGTATGCTGCCATGCCAGCCTCCATCTGAAGCGATGACAGTTCTACTGATGCAGAACTCCCCATTCCGCCTGATGGGTAGATGGAAGCACTGCCAGCAGAAGGCTCCAAAACAGGGTATTCCAGGGCAGGAAGGAGCAGAGCCATGTGATCCCAAGCAGGCCTGACTGCTACAGGCTGGTACAACAATCTGCCTCCACTACACACACTTTCTACCCAGGTTGGCATGCATAGCAGGTAGCCTGACTGCTCCACTAAGCCCAGCCAGGCAATGACTGGGGTTACGACCGCACCCTACCAGGGGAGAAGCTTTCATCAATCTGGAGCTAAATCTTTTTAAAAAGTTTCTAAATTAGTGGTTCTTAACCTTTTGGGGGTCATGAACCTCTGAGAATCTGATAAAAACTACCGACTCTCTCCCCAGAAAAATGCATATAAACACATACACACAACATTTTATATACAACTTATGTTACTGCATTCGGGGAATCTCTTTTTGCACCTGCTTCACAGACGCGTGAAATCTTACAGACTTACAGCCCCTCAGTACCTTGAAGAAAGATAAACCATAAAAATGATTAGGGAATCTGCAAGTTCCTAGTTAAGGATTTACCTTCATAATGGGGCAGAATTTCAGAATGGCAACAGACAGTCCAATACTGACAGTTAATGTTGTTCTTAGCAACGCGACTTGTATTACAAATTCAAGCTTTATTAGAAGTTACAAATAACACTGAGAATGGCTGAAGAAAACAAAAGATTTACAGGAGGAAGAAGAGAGATGCCCAACTGTTAAGGACAAGATCTGGGACCCCTGCCATTTTGGAAAATAAATCTCCCTTGCAGAACACACTACCTAGCCTGGATTTTCTAGTTACCCAAGAATAGTTCTCAACACAGAGATCCACTGTAATCACCAGAAATCCCAATCAAGTATCTGTACTAACAAATACTCTTCTCCTTGTACATATTGTTTGTATGTATATGTATATACGTATATATAACATGTAACAGCATGAACATGCTCCCTGAAAAAGGGAATGCCTGAGGCAAAAGACAAGATGGACTGGTGGTAATTGAATTTTTCTTCAACACTAGCAACAAAACAGCATCTTTCACCGCGTCTAAAGGCTAGCTTACTGGGTGCAGGGCAAGGTATGCATGGTGCACACAGCACTGTTCTCCAATACCTTGCAACCACTCCCTGCCTGCATCTGCTGCCTCACTCAGCCTAATTGTAGGACGAGCCCTGCCCCAAACCATAGACAGATCCTATTCCCCTTCTGCTTACCAAACAAAGATTTTCAGTTTAAGTTCCCATATCCCTAACCAAAGTGAGCAAGCCCCCCTAAAATATAAAGCAGCTGTCAGAGGCCTGTACGTTGCCCTCAGAAATATTTTTCCCAACCAGTCCTCAGACTGGCAACTCCTCAGCTCACCTTGATAAATCACACTGTATAAGCTTCTTGTGCAGTTAGGGCAGAAACAAGTGAATGCCATACTGAAAGTGTATTAGTAATATATACCCAATCCATAAAAATAGGGATTATTTTATTTTTTAATAAAATGGTAGAAGAGTCTTGAAGGCTGGCTTGCACAGTTCCTAGTGAATATATGGAAGACACACCCACAATTTACTGTGCCATAATTCGTGCAGATACTAACGGAGATGAAGCGTTTAAAAGCAGGGCTCTTCTTGGGAACACAAGAAACTATTTAATTAAATTTCCAGAGGGAATAGCCATGTTAGTCTCAAGTGGCAAAAACAACAAAAAGCCTTGTGGTATCTTAATAGACGTCAGTTTTAATGGCATCAGCTTTTAATGGCAGCATCAGCTTTTGTGAACTACAGTCTGCTTCCCCAGATGCACAAAGTGCTAACCTGCTTTGCAAGGTACATGGTTGGGGTGACCTCACTGTTTACAATTCCCCATCTCCAACTATGGAAAGATGTTCCTGCAACTCAGAATTTCACTTTATACATCTGATGAAGTGGATTGTAGTCCATGAAAGTTTATGCCATAATAAACATGTTAGTCATTAAGTTCTCACAAGGCTCTTTGCTATCTTCAGTTATTAAGGAAAGCAAACTTGTCTAAATTCTTAAGAATGTGATCAGCCTGAAAGCGTGCAAGTTAACAGCTGAAAAAGAACAACATGTGCGGTGCACTGAATAATACACGCTGCTTACTCTTCTTTCTACAAACCTTCAGGTAAACAGGTACAGTACTCTGTAAGGTATGTGTGCACATAACAGGCCAAAGTCCATAAATGCAAGCCTTGAGGATTCAGATGGAAATGTCAGATCCTATGCAGCACAGGGAGAGGAGGTGGATCAAGCAGGAATGCTGCTTAGGGTGTGACTGTCAGTGCAAGAATACTTATTTATTTGCAATGAAGCTAACTGTGGGGCTCAGAGAAATACCCTCCAGTACTTTCTCAAAAAAGCCAAGTTATGTTATTTGTTTCTCCGGGAGTTAGGAAAGGTACCAACCCTTCCAGAAAAACACGGACTGGGGGGCGGGGCGGGGCAGCAAGTAGACACACATTCCTGGATTAAGACCCATGATTACTGGTCAAGGCTCCCAGGCTGGTTGCATGTTTCCAGACAACTGAATGCTGTTTGAGAGAGATTCCAGACTAGGAAACACAGAGGTCCATTTTTTGACGCAAGGTGTGAAGCAGCCCAAGCACAACCACTGGGTTTACTTCTGGAGTATGGTTTAGGACCACAACCCCAGCAAGTTTCCTTCCTTGGCAGGACAGAAGCGGGCTGGTAGTGGTGGCAGGATCGCCGGTGCCAGGCCAGAGGCAAGGGGCTGACTGCGGGTTAGCTGGACCTGGGGGCTAAACCCACAGAAGGAGGGGTAGACTATCCAAAGCGTGCCAAGGCAGCCGTGAAGAAGACCACTACACACGCCCACAAGATTATGGGCTGCTCCTGCCAGGTGGGAACTGGGTGCAGATGCAACAGCCATGGGAGGGAGTACCTGGCCCAGAAGGCGGGAAGGGAAGCGCCCAGGAGTCTCCCCACCCCGGGTCACTCTGCAGGGGCGGCTGCCGTGGCCTGGCGGGAGGGGGCGCCCTCTGGGGCTGGTTATAAGGAAGGTGTGGCTACTGCTGCCGCCCGCCGCCCTTCTTCTCCCTCGCAACTCACCCACGCGGGGAGGTCTCCCGTGGAGACCGTCAGCCTGACGGCGCGCTCCTCGTCCTGCAGGAAGGCGAGCGCCCGGCCCAGGCGGGAGCTCTTCGCGCTCCGGTGCCTCCGCACCCAGAAGACGCACAGCAGGGCCACCAGCACCCAGCTGAAGCTCAGCCCCAGGTAGCCCAGCACGTAGACGGGGAAGATGAGCGCGAAGCTCCGCGCGAACTGCGACACCAGAGCGGGCAAGTCGACGCTCAGCATCGGCGGCGGCTCAGGAGGAGAGGCGGCAGCAGCAGCCGGAGGCTCCGCGGGGTCCGAGGGCTGGGAATCCCCGCCGGGCCCGGAGGGGCTCGGCGGCAGCGGCTGGGCCCCTGCGCCGCTCATGCTCTCTGGGCGGTGGCGGCGGCGGCGGAGGGCGGGCGCAGAGGAGGCAGGGCGCGGGAGGCACCACAACCAGCAGCGGCCGCCGCGGCTCCTCGCATCTCTCTCTCTCTCTCAGGCGCGCGCGCGCTCAGCCCCGCCGCTCCCGCCTCACAGTTGCTGAGTGACAACAACAATCGCCCCACCTCCCTCCGCTTCCGGGTTTTCTGAGGCGGGGGAAGGAGCAGGAGGAGGGACCCACCTAGCCCGGAGCGAGCCATTCCCTCGGGAAGAGAGGGGGGGAGAAAGAATGGAGGCGGTCCTTCGGAGACTGTGGGACAGTCCATAAGCGGAAGGGGGACGGGAAGGAGCAGAAGAAACGGCTGCCTGACGGAGGAGGGGCGGGGCTCTGAAGAGAGAGGCCCCTCCTCCGTCTACCTACCCCGCCTCTTCGGTTCTCTGCCCCCTATTGGCCCACGTCACGTAATCTGAGCAAAGCCACACCCCTCACGGCGCCCTCCCTACGGATGACTCTCCAGCGAGGGGTGTCCCCGTGGCGCCGCCCGCTTGCTGGTCCGCATCCCGTGAAGCCACCAGCGTAGCACGCAGGCGCGCGCGCCCAAAAAAATCAAAACTGCCGTCAATTCCATAAAAGGAGATGGGACCCAAATGCACGTTATATTTGAGCGTTTGAAATGTTGGTAAAAAGAGCATTGAGTCTTACGTGCATATGTGTTGTTGTTTAGTCGTTTAGTCGTGTCCGACTCTTCGTGACCCCATGGACCAGAGCACGCCAGGCACTCCTGTCTTCCGTGCATATGTAGAGCCTGACTTTTTATCTTTCACATTCTATTGCTATGTGTGCAAATTGTTACACCATTTTAGAGACACGGGGTGGAAACTCCTGTGGGGATTGTAATATTTGTCAGAGGTGATGATGGTCAGGCTGGATTTGTGCTATTTCACACTGAATATGCATAGCTGTCAACGTTTCCCTTTTTTTTTTAAAGGGAAATTCCCTTATTCCGAATAGGATTCCTCGCAAGAAAAGGGAAAAGTTGACAGCTATGTGAATATGGAGACTCCGGACTTGTCCACACCTGACTTTAATGTGCATTTGAAGCTGTTTGAGATCCTGTTTTAGGTAGCGTCACCCACATGAGCTCCCCCCCAAAAACCCGCTCTTATCTCACTATTTCCCTCCCAGTAAATTAGGTTTGCTAAATCCAGGGATAATCCCATAATTTTTTGGAAAATGTCCCTCTAAACAGCCACACTTGAAACAAAAGATGCATGGCTTAGGGTGTGGGGTTTTTTCCCCAACCCATGAGGCGCTTTACACCCAAGATCTGCTTGGTTTTCCTACCTTAGTGTTGACACTGACTATTCCCCAGAGGACAGAAAGTCGATTGGGATCTCCTGGTGCATCTCTGGGATATTTGGAATGAATTGGCAAGGGTTTCTGACTCCCTCCCAACTGGCTGACATTAAGACCAGCTAAAAGGTATTCCTCCCTTAATTACATTGCTGAAACTAGGAACTAGGGATGCCAACTTCAATAAAATATTGGGGGGGGGCAGGTAAACCTCACCCCGCCTAATGAATCACAATACCCAATGCCCATTAATTTTTTGTGGGAGAGGGCCCCTCAAATATTTTATTGGGGAGGGCAGAGGGACCTTGGCCCCTAGGTTTGCATCCTATGTTAGGAACGCTTTTTGGGGAGGGGGAATCAGGAGTCAGGTAGGGGGGTGTAAAATAATTATAAAGTCTGAGGCTGCATACATGCCATACATGTGTTCCTCGGATGAAGAGCAGTATAGAAATTTAAATACAGACACACATTTAAAGCATATAAAGACTTCCCCCAAATAATTCTCAGAATTGTAGTTTGTTAAGGGTCTTGGGAATTGTAGCTTTGTGACGGGTAAACTACAGTTCTCTCAATTCTTTGTGCAAGTCAAGTGTTTTAAATGTTATTTAAATGTATGACACTTACACAGCCATTAACCAAATACCTGGGCTGAGTGTGTTGTCAGAAGCAGCCTGT
Organism: Podarcis raffonei; assembly: GCF_027172205.1. Taxonomy (NCBI): domain Eukaryota; kingdom Metazoa; phylum Chordata; class Lepidosauria; order Squamata; family Lacertidae; genus Podarcis; species Podarcis raffonei. The sequence continues at coordinate 14,096,781 of NC_070613.1, forward strand.
TCCGTATGTTCAGTCTATCCCACTGAGCCACTATTTTGCACTTGGCTCTGACTGGTGGATCATTCCTATAGTCTATTTATGTACATTCAACCAAATGTGAGATCAAACAACTATATATATTTTTTCCTCCAATTTGTCCTTAGTAGGTTCCTCACTGTTCCTAAATAATTGAGGCAACCCTTAAGTCCTAAATACACCTCTGTGTATAGGAGGACTCTGTGTGTAGGATTTTTAAAAACATGCATAGGACCAGACCATTAGTTCTTTATGCAAGAGGATAGTTGATGTCACTTCAGCTAAGTTCACTTGTGTAACATGTCTAAGAGATTTGCACAGGTGTCACACAGGGACATATTATGACCTCGGGATATTTGAGAGGAGTAGGAAAGTGGTGGCTGATTTATTCACACTAGAGGAGTGCTGTGCTGCAGGCCTTTTTGAGACACCCAGGTCAAACAAATTAGTTGAGTGTAATGTAGGGAAGCTACTGTTTATCTGTAGACTTCGCCTCAAATTCTGCAAACTTTTTATGTGCTCCAAGCCCTCCCCATATATTGACAGGTCTTGGGATAAATCAAAATACATGTAAGGTGAAAAGCACTAGTCAGAGCTGCTCCAAATAAATCATCCCAGGAGAGGATTTTCCCCAGTGGATTGTTGTCCAGCTGCTCTTAGGATACAAATTCCCATAAGACTTTTTTTTGTCTGACTGTTAAATATGTCAGTTATAAGTCCACTGCCATCAAAAGTGATGTCTATCTTCTGCCATGACAATTGTTTTCTCCTAGGTCTGCAATTATACTGCCTGTTTATTTTTATCTCCCTTTATATTTATGTATGATTCTCTTGGATGTTAGATAAAAAACCTCAGTCTTCTGGGATGGCCCTTAGTAGTAATAAAAATGGGTTAATTGAAATAAACTACCAGCTGCCCTTTATTTAATGGGTTAAAATGGGTTAACTGAAATAAACTACCAGCTGCCCTGGGACGCGGGTGGCGCTGTGGGTAAAACCTCAGCGCCTAGGACTTGCCGATCCGATCGGCGGTTCGAATCCCTGCGGCGGGGTGTGCTCCCGTTGCTCGGTCCCAGCGCCTGCCCACCTAGCAGTTCGAAAGCACCCCTGGGTGCAAGTAGATAAATAGGGACCGCTTACTAGCGGGAAGGTAAACGGCGTTTCCATGTGCTGCGCTGGCTCGCCAGATGCAGCTTGTCACGCTGGCCACGTGACCCGGAAGTGTCTGCAGACAGCGCTGGCTCCCGGCCTCTAGAGTGAGATGAGCGCACAACCCTAGAGTCTGTCAAGACTGGCCCGTACGGGCAGGGGTACCTTTACCTTTACCTTACCAGCTGCCCTATAAATTCTGTCAAGGACTGCTCCTTAAGACTAGAGCCAGTTTCTTGTTTCCTTCATGACTTGCACTGCCATTGAGGTATTAAGACTGAGATTGTAGAGGAGCAACGTAGAATGTAAGCATGGGGTGGGTTCCACTTTTAATTTGTATACTGCCTTTTTATTTTATTATACACAAGGCAGTTTACACAGGCTTGTGTATTCTGCTTTGTTTTTTAGAAGAACCCATTTGAGATCCATTTGAAGACAAACACTTAGAATTACTGTAAAGCATTCAGAGCCAGGGTAGACATTTACTGCAACCTCCAATGAGTCAGGTTCCATTGTGAAGGACATACCTTAATAGCCTAAATTCTGCTTAGGAACTTTTGCTTATATTGAACATTTGTATTCCAAATTCTACCCGGACACTGAGGTCCAGCGCCAAGGGCCTTCTGGCGGTTCCCTCACTGCGAGAAGCCAAGTTACAGGGAACCAGGCAGAGGGCCTTCTCGGTAGTGGCACCTACCCTGTGGAATGCCCTCCCACCAGATGTCAAAGAGAACGACAACTACCAGACTTTTAGAAGACATCTGAAGGCAGCCCTGTTTAGGGAAGCTTTTAATGTTTGATGCATTACGGTATTTTAATATTTTGTTGGAAGCCCAGCCAGATGGGTGGGATATAAATAAATTATTATTATTATTATTATTATTATTATTATTATTATCATTATCATTATCATTATTAGTAATATAACGCACTGCACACTTCCTCAGACATAATGCTGTTGTAGACATTATTCTAATGAACTTTGTATATATTGTTCTACTTTTAATATGTGTTTTCTAAAACTCAGGAAAAATAATTTACTATTAAATGTGTTTAATAGTACAAGGATTGAACTGAACTGAGCTCACAGTCTTCTGCACACACACAAAAATCGCCTCCTGATTATCGTCCTCAGTTTTTTTAATTTCAGCAGTATAAATTAAGAGAGGTGGGGCAGAAGTCATCTTGTTGTTGTCATTACTAAACAGCTGGAAGTAAAAACAAACAAACAAACCCTTGCTGATTTACTGGAAATCACCCAGAGATCTACTGCAGAGACAGATCTATCTTCTACCTACCTCAAGCTAAGCTGTTTTGTGTGGAACTGTAGAAAAAGCTTATGCTCAACATGGATATTGGTCTCAGAGGGGTGACCTCCAAAACTCACCACAAGTGAACCTCATGTTCTGCTGTGTTTTAACATTCATTTATTAATGTAGAATGTGCTATGAGAATAAATCAAGCATTTTCCAGATCAGGCAACAGAACTCAGCATTAATATACCACATTTTCCCAGAGCTAAAAATACATAATTGATAAATCTATAAAATACATCCATAAAAATAATGCTTTTATGGATCTTTTGTTGATTTTATCCTTTTCTGTTGCACTCTGCCTTGCTATATTTTTATGATTATTTTATGGATTATTTAAAATTAGTACATAAATAATATTCCTATAACTAGCAGACAGTAAGATTCTCCCCATGCTTGGTCTGGAAGCTGCAGCTAATACAGAAAGCCATAGCCAGACTACTCACAGGAGTGGGTTACATTACTGGAAACATATTAGTCTTTTGCTGAGGGAGCTGAACTGATTGCCGATTTCCAACTAGGTCAGGTTTAAGTTTTTTTGTGTTAATTCACAAAGCCCCAAACAACTTGCGCCTAAGGTACCTTACAGACCTGTTTGGTTATGCTGCACATCATCTGCAGGTATCTTCTTATGGGGTACTCCTTGTGGTCCCATGTGCCCCTGATGTTCAGTTGACTTTTACCAGGGACTGAGCCTTCAGTGTGGAAGGCCTTGACCTGTAAAACTCATTGCCACTAGGAGTCCTGCAGGAGTCATATCTGCTTTTAGATGTCTTTTAAAAACTGCATGTTTCAGACAAGCCTTGGGGATTCGTTTTTTTTTAAGCAACCGGTGTTTATCAGCATGTTACTGAATCCCACCCCATGTAATTATTATTGTATAATGTTTTTATAGTTCTTCTGAAAGTGCGGTTTATAAAAATGTAAATAAACCAAAGAGACGGGGCATGGGGGGGGTAGTTTGACAGAAAACTGGCCTACCTAAAATGACTTCCCGACTCACAAATCACATATTAACCAGCACAGTTCGTGGACTGCAGCCCACGCTACAAAATGTTTCTTATGAATTGGACTATAGGCTGCGAACGTTGATGCAGTAATATACTTTTTGGCTTTTAAGGTGTCACAAGGCGACCCTTTGCTAAGCCTCAACTGTTCTTCTAGAATAGATGCCAAGGTTGTTGTGAAGGGCGGTAACGCAATGCGGATGTAAATCTCAGATCAGCCGAGGAGGACGGATTGTATCCTCCTCTCGGCTCAACAAATGATCGATCTGATGCCTGGGGCGGCAATTGTATTTGCATCAGTATCAGGGTGCTGGCTCCACCCCAGTGCTGTATCTTTCTTCTTCTTCTTCTTCTTCTTCTTCTTCTTCTTCCTCTTCCTCTTCCTCTTCCTCTTCCTCTTCTTCCGCCGCCGCCGCCGCCTTTATGCTAGTATTTTTAATGCACAAGCATCAAAGTACATAATTCTCCTTGCAGAGGGTGGAACAACATTAGTTTTTGAAAAGTTTAAAAAAAAAGCCGGAGAGATCTATTTCTTCTTCTTCTCCTCTAAAACGATTAATAGCCTTATTCTGGCATTTCAAATAGGTTTTTTCTGCTTCTATCGCTGCCGAAAAAGAAGATCGCTCCGTCAATCCTTTAACCTCCTATCCGCCTCCCTCCCGAAATTGCAATCAGCGCCTCATCTGTGCGCGCAAGAAGGAAAGGCGGGCGGGCGGGCGGGCGGGCGGGCAAGCGAGCTTTGACTTCAACTCCCAGAACCCCTTGTGCGCTTTCGTCCCGCCTTTAAACCCGGGTAGCTTCCGTTCGATTGGCCCACCGAGGTCGACTTTCAACCTATCGGCTGTGACCTTCGCTCTACCTCCCTGTTGCTAGGCGGAACTGGGACGCAGTTGCCTAGGTAGCCTAACCTAAGCTTGCGGCCTGCAAGTTTTTCCAGAGCCCGAGGGGAAGCTGCGGGTGCCGTCGGGGATGCTGCATTTCGGGGCGGTTGCGTGCTGTTATGGAGGGCGATAAGGTGAGCTGCCCGTCTGTGTGGGGGCGCGAGGGGAGGAGAGGGTCGGTGGTGTAGCGTAAATCTCGCTGGAGACAAAGGCTGGAGGTGGAGGTGGGAACGGGGGGCAGCTTTGAAAGGGCAAATCAACCTCTTAGGCTGCAGATGTATCTGGGAGCAACGGAGCAGGAGTTAATTCAGTGCAAACACGCCTACGAATGGGCTGCAAGTCTCGTTGGAGAACTTCAGCTGGGCTTGCTGCTTAGTTAGGCAGGCACAGAATGGGGTTTCAAATACTTGGATAGCTTGTCACAGAGATGATGGGGATCCTCGACAGGGAGAGGGTTTGAAGCAGTGGGTTAAAGTTATATGTATCAGCAGGGCTTGGACCAGATGGCCTTTGAAGCCCCGAGCAAATCTGGGACTGATTTCTTCATAATTCCCTGGGAGTGAGCACTGCTTGAACTTGGGTGCACCCTAAACAGGTGTTTGCTCAAAAGTAAGCCTTACTGTAAGGGACGCGGGTGGCGCTGTGGGTTAAACCACAGAGCCTAGGATTTGCCGATCAGATCAGGAGATCGGCGGTTCGAATCCTCGCGACGGGGTGGGCTCTGGGTGGGCTCCCGTTGCTCAGTCCCTGCTCCTGCCAACCTAGCAGTTCGAAAGCATGTCAAAGTGCAAGTAGATAAATAGGTACCGCTCCGGCGGGAAGGTAAACGGCGTTTCCATGTGCTGCTCTGGTTCACCAGAAACGGCTTAGTCATGCTGGCCACATGACCCGGAAGCTGGCTCCCTTGGCCAATAAAGCGAGATGAGCGCCGCAACCCCAGAGTCGGTCACAACTGGACGTAATGGTCAGGGGTCCCTTTACCTTTACCTTTAAGCCTTGCTGTGCTCAACGGGATTCGACTTCTAATAGGTGGTTGGAGGATGCTGTCCTGGGCATTGCCATTTCAAACGGGAAGTCAGAAGGTGATGAGATGCACACTCCTGAATTTGAGCAGTGTTGGCCAACTGACCTGCAGTGAAATACCTTGACTGTAGTTCTGCGGCCACCAGGCTCCCAAAACACTTCGGCTGCTGCAGCTGCTTTTCTAGCCTTCTGAACCTCTTGTCTTCCCTTAAACTTGGACTTGTGCTGGAACAGGGCCCCACCCCCATTGAATCTGCTATAGAGGGTGAAAAGGTGAGCTCCTAGAATGTGAGGAAGGGGGAGAAGAGCTTAGTTTCTGCACTAGCAGCCAGTGTGGTGCGATGGAGCCATCCTCCCAATATTGGCACAGCTACAGCTTACCTGGATGGGGCTGCAGAGGGGCAGAGCAGGTGGTGAAGTTGGAACTGTGTGGATGCACCAGCAGAGTTGGCCCAGTACTCCTGGCACTGTGTCCATGCAGCCTTGATTTTGCTGCTACCCACTGCCTCGTCCCTGCCCTGTCCCTGGTTCCTGCCCCATCCAGATAAACTGTAACAACATTGGTGTTGGAAGGGAGGCTCCGTAACTCTGCCCCACTACACCAGCTGCTACCGGTACTATCTCACTGAAAAGTATCTAGTTAAATGACTATGAAGATTTCACTATTGGTCTCTTCAGTCCAAGCAAACTCCCTCTATAATCTCCCATCATTTCCAACTGGTAGCATTGTAGTTTGAGTGCTTGTTCAAATACGTTGACCAGATAGTATTATTATTATTATTTATTCATTTATTAGATTTGTGTGCTGCCCTATGCTCTAAATACAGCTTTCAGTTTAAGATACCTCCCCCTCCCCCATTCTTTTTGGTCTAGAGAAGAACCAAAGATGACACTTGGAAATCAGATGAACTAAAGAAGCATCTTAAGGTAAGATTTATTTGTACCTGATGGCAATAGCAGAGGTGGTGCCCAGAAGAGTTGAGGTGAAGTAAGTGGTGGAAGTGGCCCGCCTCTCTGCTTGTGCTGCCAGTGGGACACCCTCGAGTTTTGGTGAGAGGGATGTGTGCTGTGTTGCACCTAGGATGAAGAAGATGAGCACCAAGGCTTTGAGGAACACCCCCCTGCTGAGTTGGGTGAGAAGGGAGTATGTTCCAGCGCGCACTGTTGCTGCTTGTCTTCCCCGTCTCTGGTGTGGCCAAGACTTTGAGGAGTGCCCACCTCTCACCGAGTTTTTGCAAGAGAGGGAGGATTCTGGTTGTGGTGGAAATGGAATGGGGAGGCCACGACTTCGGGGTTGGGATCAGAAGGCTGACAAAATGGAACAGACTGCCCCTGAAAAGGTGGGTCTTCAAAGACAAATGTTACTGTTGTGTTTCTTGTTTCCTTCTTGAGGTGTCTCGATCAGATAGTCAGTCTGAAGACGGGAGACATCGGCAGAGGAAATCACGAGAGGGTGACAGCAATGATGCTGATGACTTGCCAAAGGATCAAGAGAAGGTCAGAGTGAAATCGAAAGAAAAAGCAGGTGAAAAAGCGAGACTTATTAAATCGAGTGATGCAAGACATAAGAATGAAAGGAAAGAGAAAGGAAGAGAAAAAGATCATCCCAGAGAACACGAGAGAGAGAAAGTTAAGCTAAAACATGTCCAAGAAGAAAAACATAACACTGGGAAAAGTGGTGAGAGACACAGCGGCAAAGAGAGAGAGAGGAAGCATAAGAAAGATGACCCCAACCAAACACTGGTGGAAAATGCTATGGAGGCTTTTGGGGAAAGAGATAAAGAACATTATAGAAGAAGAGACAGCAAGGATCGTGCAGGTGGGATAGTTTGCTCATTGTATGTATTTTTAAGTAATGCTTTAGAAGAAGGTGAAAATGGGCCTCAAAACTCTTGCACAGGAGGCATGGCAGTAACATGGATTGCAAGCAGTTCTACACAATGTCTTTTTCTTTTCATCTCCTACTTTCTAAAGATAGTCTGCCTTAACAAGATGGCAGACCTAATAGACTAGGGAGTTTCCTCTGCATAGCTATCTGGCTTTTTTCTTTTAAGCTCAGTTTCTTTTTCAGAGATGCTTGCTCCCATGAGAGTGGTCTTCCTTTCAATTCAATTGGGTGGAATCCATCAGTACACACCTATGAATCACTCTGTCTACTCCTCTCGGAGGTGAAGGACATTTCTTTGCTCCCTCCTGTGCTTATAAACCCATATAGTGAGGCTTTTGGTGCTTATAAACCCATATGGTGAGGCTGCAGGATCCCCCATTCCACACACCCACACCCTTCTCTAGACATTGCTTGTCTTTTGCTTCAAAGGAAGGAGGGTATTTTCTTCCAATGCCTCACATGATGGGTGTCCTAGCACAAAGAGATTTGAATAATAATAATAATAATAATAATAATACCTTTATTGTCAATGTATCTTGAAGATAGATTGGGAAACCTTGAAAAAGAGCTAGTCTGTGAGGAAAAGTTAAATGATACTTGTGTGTGTGTGTTTTTAACGATTCCAGTAATTCCCCTAGTTTGCTATTGGTTGTATACTGTGCACATTACTTGAAACAGGCTTGGAATTGAAGTAACAGCCCTGAAATGCTTCTTGCAGAGATGTAGCACATACTGTATTTGTGTTGTATGTAGCGTAGTAAGAGACTGAAATGTACTGAAGATAAAACTTCTTAATTTTATAGATGTGATTATGTTTTAGATCACCCAAAAGTAAAAGATGAAGAAAGAGAAAGAAAACACACAGAGAGAGAGGTAAGAGAAGGTAAAAAAATAATCCTTGTTCTTAAAAAGAGGGGAAGTGTAAAGAAAAAGAAAGAAAAGTTAGCGACTCAGAAACTGCAAATATGGTATGCTCCCCCCCTCAAAGATGCCTTAACAGATTGATAATTTCTTCACCTCCTTGAGTTTTTCACTGCCCTTTTTGCTCTTCCCACTTCTCCAGTAATGTGCCAAAAATATTCTCAAAAGAATGCTCAGTACAGGCTTGTTGTTGTTGTTGTTAGTAGTAGTAGTGGTATATTTCTGAGCTACAAAATTGTTAAATTTCAATTTTGGTTCTTTAAAATAACTTTTAAAATTATTTCTCTTCAGAATGAAGAGAGCAGGGATACTTTGGGTGAGACACACAGAGATGAAGAACGTGAACACAGGCACAAGTCGCACAAGGAGCGGGACCCAGATAAGGAAAGAAGAAGGCACCGAGAGAAGAAAGAGCATGAGCTCTTAGCTGTAGAAGGAAAAGAGAAGTTTTTGAAATTAAGAAGTTTCACATCTGTCAGGGATGGGGAAGAAGGGCACACCTCCAGGAAACATAAGGAGCAGTCTCACTATGAAGACAGACACCGTAGGGAGAACAGTGAAAGACAACACAGAGAAGAAAACGAAAAGAAGAAGAAAGACCAGAAGGTTTGCTTTACATTGGCTTTAGCTTCCTAGCAGTGCTGGCTAATATAAAATTCAGAAATTGTCAGATTTTCCTTGGAAATCGAATTTGTGTCAGAAGCGAACAAGATATGCTGAGAAAATATCAAGAAATACTGTGGCTTGAAACAAAAATACTATATTATGCTTTTCCGCAATGGAAAATTATTCATTAGAAGCCAAAAGTCAATAAAAGAATTGATTGGTTTTGTTACGCTTTCACTGTATATGTATGCCGTCCTTCTCTCAAAGAGTTTAGGGTGGCAGCATACATTGGATTATTCTGTTTTATGCTGAAAAAGTGTGAAGTTTGCTGCTTGCAAAACATGAGATAAATTTGATGTGAGGGCCTTGTTTTTGAAGTAATCTACATTTCATTTCACAAAGTAGTGCATTGCACAAAATGTTATGTGCTCTTCTTTCATGGTACACATAAGCTTTATTTGCAATATAGAGAATAAGTCAACTTTTCAGGAATTTCTCAAATTTAGCTAGTTCTGTACGTCTGAGGTACACTTTCCCACAACAGAAAGCAGCAGCTAAACTAATTAACAGGCTAGTCCTCCCATGTTTACTTGAAAGTAATTCTCACAAAGTAACGGTATTGTGCATATAATAACGATATTATATAGCCTTTATGTAGACTAACAGTTGCTTGTCACATGCCTGTGTACTGTGTTTGCTGACTGTGTTTTCCAAACATATGACAGCCATACCAATCCATTTTTGATCTTGAGTCCATGCCTTAGGGACCCAGGTCAATGATAGACCTCCATGACATGTTATTTTATGGCATGCTTTAATTCTTTTTAAGGAGTGCTGTGAATACAGCCCTAATACAGGCATTGTTTGCATAATATATGATGCCTATCTGGTGAATGCTAGCAACAGCCTTAATTGTTGCTAGTTTTGTCTTCTTTAAAAATGAAGCTGTATATACTAAGAGTCATTGATATAAGAGAGCACGTGCACCTGTTAATGCATATAAGGAGATACTTGGTCGTGTTGAATGCTGTGAATCATTGTATTTCGAACAATATATTTTTCAGCACCGTGAACATAAAAGCCAAAGCAAGAGTTCAAGGCATGAAGCTGAAGCAGGTCATCCACGTGAAAGGTGGGCTCTGTTTAAATAAGTAAGAGTAATCCTCATTGGGCACAGTGGAGCTTAAAGGTAAAGGTAAAGGGACCCCTGACCATTAGGTCCAGTCGCAGACGACTCTGGGGTTGCGGTGCTCATCTCGCTTTATTGGCCGAGGGAGCCGGCATGTGGCCAGCATGACTAAGCCGCTTCTGGTGAACCAGAGCAGCGCCGTTTACCTTCCCGCCAGAGTGGTACCTATTTATTTACTTGCACTTTGATGTGCTTTCGAACTGCTAGGTTGGCAGGAGCAGGGACCGAGCAACGGGAGCTCACCCCGTTGCGGGAATTTGAATCGCCAACCTTCTGATTGGCAAGCCCTAGGCTCTGTGGTTTAACCCACAGCGCCACCCGCGTCTTCTGAATAAATACAGTGGACCCTCCGAATATGAACTTAATTCGTTCTGGGGGTCCATACGTACCCCAAACAGCCCACAACATGAGGCGCCACTTCCGCGCACGTTGTATACACTTCCAGGTTTGCTGCGATCGCAACCCGAAAGTTACATTACCCGAAGGTAACATAACCCGAGGGTCCACTGTATCTATAGGTTTCCTGCTTTGCAGGGAGTTGGACTAGACGACCCTCAGGGTCTCTTCCAACTCTACGATTCGATGATTTTATTTATTTGTGCCTGGCATTCTTTGTCTCCAAAGTGTGTGCAAAGGCAGACTGCTTACCCAAGTTAGAGCGACATGGGTGTTTTGATTGCTTGTGTCCTGCGTTCCTCCTTTTGATTTTCCAGGGGAAGAGGGGCCTGAAAAATATATTTAAGGCAGTAATCCTGTATGCATTTTTCTGGGAGTAAGCCTCCGTGAATTCAGTCACACTTACTTTGAAGTAGACATATATAGGATTGCACTGTAAAACTCCTAAAATAGCCAACATACATATTTTGGAAGCATCATTGTATATTTTTTTAGATGGTGCTTTATAGATTTGAGGGAAATATTTTCAGTTTCTAGGCACCAGCTTCTTGGTAATTTATTTATTTGCTTAGACATTTTGTGATTGTGTTGGATATGTTTTCCAGCCTGACAAAAAGCTATCTGACTTCTTTTTGATATCTTTTTGATTCCCTAGGGTCCTTGTTTCAAACAAATTAAAGCCCGCCACGGGGTTACATGCTGCTTCTTCCTCTCCCTTTCCTTTTGAACTGCTTAGCTCTATTCTTGGGATAAGAGCAAGTGCTTCTGGCATCTCTTTGTTAAGCTTGGATGGGTCTTTATATTTAACATAGTGAGAAACTGCTTTATGCGAATTCTGCAATGAAATGACGGTCTTGGCCATGAGCGTTGGGAGATATCTTTTAGTTATTTGGAGTGGGGAAGATTTAAGTTTTATTTCATGAGTTGTAGGATTGTTTTAGAAATCCATTCTTTAAGACTTGATGAAATGCCATTCACATTTTCTGCTTACTGTAAGTGAGAGCTGATCCAAAATTTGAAAGCTGCCAAACCTTTGTAAGCAAGGATCTTCTTTGATTTTCTGCCATCAGAAATATATGGATACTTTGGAAAGGACGGGGTGAACTCCACAGTACGTCTATTGTTCCTCAATATATTCTCTCATCAAAAGCAAATAATTTCTGTGTTGGAGAGACATTACAAAGGGACAAGGCATTGTTATGAAAAGTAGTTCAGTGCTGTTCTTATAGGGGTTCACAGAACTCACTATGTGAGAAAGTCACATGTTACAGTGTAAGTAGGAAAAGATTCAACATAAATCACTTATCATTACCCCCCCCTTCCCAGCATAGCTTATTTGAACAGGTGTAAAGCAGTTCTGAGACCTTGTTTTCCACAGAAATAGTGTTTGCTTGGTAGGCACTCCTTTTAATTCTGTGTTTGGTGTTTTTTTCTCATTATAGTGGTACAAAAGAAAAAGTAAAGAGCCATGTCAAGAGTGAAAAAGACGCTACAAAACGAGAAGTAAGTGGTTTTATTTGGAGTGTTCTAATGCAATAATATTGTAGGAATTAGTAATAAACCAAAGGAACAAGAACCTAAAATTTAGTGAAGAGTTACAAAGCGGGACTCCTAATATAACGCACAGCCACACCATGTCAATCTGAATAGGAGAATTAAGTATATACTTGTTTTTCTTCACTTTCAACTAATGGGATTGGAAGGTGTTTATCTTTATTTGAATTGTGCTTATACTAAACTTCTGTTCTATATCGTTGAAAGTTTGCACCCAGTTCTAGGGCTTGGTCTTCTGCATGCTTACATATAAGTGAGTTCTACTGAGCTCAGTCGGCTTTTGCATAAAATTGCAACCTTTTGGCACGATCCTATTCATGTCAACTCAGAAGTAAGATCCATTAAGTTCAGTGGGACTTACTCCCACAGTAGCTATATATTGGATTGCAGCCTTAGACACATTTACATGGATCATGCACAAAATGTATTGTTAGAAACTTCTCATGCTTTCTCTCTCCCTGGAGAATTTTAAAATACTCACGATTATTTATCAACGTAGACAAAAAAAATCTAAAAATGATGTAGTCTCTGGCTGACTGCAGTTTTTTAGTCTTTCAGTCAGGCGCTGAGTGTTCCAGAGTGCGCACCCAATGAATACATAAAATAAAGTTTAAAAGAAAAAAATACTGCCTTTCACACATTTCATATAGATTACTCAACACTATACAGGCCACAGCATATAAGAGAGCAGGAGGCTCATCGTGGGAGAGATGTATTGGTAGAGCAACTTCCAGAAGGGTAGTTTTCTTTTTTTGCATTTATGGTAACAAACATAAGACAAGAAAAAGTGTGTCTTGTTGCATCTTCAAAGTTTGATTGTGGCATAAGTTTGCCAACTTCGTCTGATGTTGTTGACATTGGACATGGCGAGACGTCCTAAATAAATATAATCAAGGAATATATTTAGCATGCCTGTTTCTAGTGTCTGGCATAGTCAGGATTTGGGATGGGAGTTGTTCTACAGATAAAATACATATAAAATACAGCGAGGCTTTTCTAAGACTGAGATATTAACATGTGAGGAAGGGCAGCCTTGGGAGTTGAAAGCATAATATAAGAACTAAGGTGTATTATTAGAACTCCCTGCCACATTTCAATGCTTTTCTCTTATGAGTTGTTTTATCTATTGATATGTTAGCGCCACAAAAGTAACAACCTGTCAGCTGCGGGATCCCATCGGCAAAGGCTATCAAGTGAAGAAAGTGGCAATGTAAGAGCTGCATATTATTACATTCATTTTTTAAGGAGCACAGCCAGTTAAATCTCACTGGTGAAATAAATTCCATTAATGTTTTTATTTCTACAGCCATATCATGATTTAATTCTGTTGTTTGCATTTTCTTGCTAGAAACCAAATAAGGACACACCTTATCCAGATGCAGATTATGATAATGATTCTGTGAACTATGAAGATGATTTTGAAGTGAGTGCAAAGGAGTATTTTTTGAAGAGGCTAGCAGTACCAAATAAATGTAGCTGATCCACAAGCAGTAGGAATATAGGAATTTAATTGCAATGACTTCACAGCCACTTAAGAGTTCTTTAAATATATCATGGGGTGGTGCTGGGGGGGTGGGGTGGGACTACAGTCGTACTTTGGTTTTCAAACAGCTTAGTTCTCGAAAGTTTTGGCTCCCGAATGCCACAAACCCAGAAGTGACTGTTCTGGTTTGCCAAATATTTTTGGAAGCCGAACGTCCAATGGGGCTTCCAATTGGCTGCAGGAGCTTCCTGCAGCCATTCAGAAACTGCGCTTTGGTTTCCAAACATTTTGGAAGTCGAACAGACTTCCGGAACGGATTCCATTCGACTTCCAAGGTACGACTGTACTGTCAGCTACTGTCATAGAAAATTAGAAGGGAAGGTAGTTGCCTTTTACTGAGTCAGCAGACCATTAGTGTTATTGCTATTTATCACCTGCCTTTCATACTAATGTTCCAGGGCGGGTTACAATTATTAAAACACAATATAAAAAATAGTTTAAACAACTTAACAATCACAGTAGTAGAGAAACTGGGACTTTCTCTGCTACTCAGCTATGACCCACACCCAGAGGCTCCTTTCCTTCATGTCTCAAGGGCTGCATGTTTTTTGTACAGAACTCCACCCAAGGGAGCTTGTTTCTTTAAAACAAATTGCGCAGTTACTTCCGCTTACACTGTTCATTAAATGTTATTCTTAGTAATGGATATTAAACCACCACCATTTTAAAAGAAAATCTGCAATGGCAAGAGGAAGCTTGAAAGCTTTTAGGGTTGCAGAATTGGCAGTGGAATTTGCTGAGCAATACCATTGGTATGGGCTTTTCATTTGTGCTTTAAGAAAAGTAACCGCTACTGTTCTTATTGAAGGATTATGAAGATGATTTTGACGACATAGATGATGAGAATGAGGATGAAGGTGGGGATAGCCAAGAGCAAGAAAAGGAAGAAAGAGAAACAAAAGAAAAAGTAAGAAAAATTCCAGTAGCCAAGAGCGCAGAAGTAGAAGCAATTCAAAAAGCAATTAATGCTGAAAACGAAAAGATTGAGACCTTCCTCCCAAAACAGAGAGAGAATCCAAAAGGAAGGGAAAAGGAACTGAAAATAGGTATGTGACTAGGACTTACTTTCGGTTAGCAGTCATAAGAGTGACCCATTGTGGATGTACACAAATTTGTTGCACTTATTGTACAGTGTAAGGTTATTTCCTGTGGTTTTAATTGCAACGAAAGGTGAAGTAGGCAAGCTTGTTGTTCTTTTTGACCATTGCAGGCTTCATCCTTGTATATTGGAGCCATCTGCTTGTATTTTAAAGATTTCATGAATATACTTACTATCTTGCAGAAAGGCAAGAGTCACCCGCTCGAAGTCCTGTTTCTGGAAAGTTCATTGATTTCCAAACTGCCAAACAGCGGCAAAGTATCAGAAAGATTGCCAGTGAGCAGAAGTAGGTGGTATTAAAATATATCACTGCATGTAACTTTTGCAAGATGGCTTGCATGTAAACTTCCAATAGTTTTTTTTTTAATGTTACAAGTGTTGTACGCCTAACAAAGTGCAATAAAGTATTTTGGTTAGCAATTCATATGTACTAGGTCTAAATTGTTTGCATGTGTCACAATCCTATAGGGATAGAAATCAGTTCATATTTGCATGATTCTAGAACAGCAGCTTATCTGTGGAGGTGCCAGAGAAGACAGAAAAGTCTTTCTGGCCTTTCCTGATGTCTCTCTTGACTGGGCTCAGACTCTGTGATGTAGTAATCTTAGCCAATGCCAATTTATATTGGGCAGAAAACTATTTTGTCCCTAATCTGCTCTGTCTATCCCCAGTATAAGGAACAAAGCTATGTTTCCCTTTGTTAAGGAAGCTTGATGATTTCCACTCTTGACCTAAGGCAAGTTCTGCTTCAAAGTTGAGCTCATGCAGGATATCTTTTGGAAGAAGGGGGAAATGTCTCCTTATTATTTTTCTAGTTTAGCAGTCTGGTGATCACAGTCCAAAAACTCTGCTCAGAGTTTCCTTCCTGGGGAAAAACGTATAGATAACTAGTTTCATCTTAGTTTTTATTCAGGAAAATCAGATTGTTAAATCGGTTTTTAATTTGTTTTGTTTTTCTTGGTTGTAAATCGTTCTGAGACCTTTTTGGTGGGAAGAGATAAGAATTTAATAAACCTAAACCAGGAGTATTCTCTGTCACCTAATATTACTGTTTAACATATACTTAGAGTCAACGTACATGTTACATTTAAAACCTAAGGTATTTTAAGTGTAAACCTAAAAGCACAGAATATGAATGCTATAAATATGTGCTTGCAAAAACATGTATTGTGCAGATACATGTTAGGCAGCTGTGATTTGCTGCAGATCCCTGTTGATCTTACATTTGGTGACAAACCTGTGTTGCTCCCTGTGTAATGTCTGAAAGAGCCCTTAGTGTCGACAGCATGCTATGTGCAGTAAAGTATACAGAAATGAAACGGCTCCTACCCAGGAGGCATTCAGTTGCGTTAATCTCATTCTCCTTAAAGTGCACTGGAACTGCAGACATAAAACCATTCCTTCAAATTATGTGCCTTGATTTTGAACTCTTTGCTCTTCCCTTTAGCAGTGAGAATATTTCTAGACCTTATAGTACATGTCACTATAATTAGTTCTTACTATCCATTTTGCTTTCTTGTGACGTGTTTTCAAGGAAACGTAGCATTGAACTGCTCCGACTTATTGACCTGGACTTTTCAGTCACCTTCTGTTTGCTGGATTTGCCTCCAGTGAATGAATATGACATGTATATCCGGAACTTCGGGAAAATAAATACCAAGCAGGTACACCGCACAGCATATTCATTCTGACTGCTCTCATTTCTTGTTCGCTTGATTTCCTGTTCCCTCTCATCCCTTCTTCCTTTTCTGGTGTGTTTTTAGCCTACAGATAGGAACTATGCTATTTTTATTTATTTGTAAGCCATTCTGGGAGCTTTCCTGGCTAAAGGGTGGGTATAAATGTTTTGATTAAATAAATACAACATTTTCAGTACTGACAGTACCCCAAAACATTCATTAATTTCTGATAATGAAGTTGGCAATGGGGTATCTGTTTCTAATGCAAGAGAAATCTATTACATTTGCCATTGCTAGTACTTTTAAAGCCAAAAGTTACAGCCATAAGAATTTTCACACTAGGGCAAACTAGAAAAAAAAAAGTTAGATACTTAGTAGGTCTCATCCAGATGAAATCAGTTAGACCTTAGGTCTTCACTGTGTTCTTGGTGTTAATGGATAACAGAGCAATCCTAAGTATAGGATGACAGCATAATTTATGCTAAGATAAATCATGCCAGTGTAATTTATCCTCTATTCCAAACTCAATTCAGGAGTGAGGCTGCTGCCAGCTCAACCAACCTGAACCTAGCAGATGGAAAACAAGCCTTTAAAATAAGAGTTTGACTAGCACCACTCTTTTTGCCAGTGTAAGTTCCATTGGGTTGCCAGGTCACATGACTGAGCTGAAAGAGGTTTGGAATAGGTGCAAGTTTCTCTTTGTCCCATCACACCCCTTTTGGGGACTTCTGCTGGCTTAAATTCCACCATATGAACACCTGGATGAGGGAGTTTCATTGGCCCATCCAGGAAAGTCCAAGATCCATCTATTCCAAACATCCCTCCCTTTGGTTGCCTTGACTGAGTCTTCCAGGCCAGGAATATTTGGATGCTGCTATCCATTATTGTGAGTAATAGTGTTCCTTGCTAGTCAGCAGCTTCCATTTAGTACCCCCAGAGAATATACTGCAAAGTCAACAGAACAGACCTTCCAGTTCATTTATTTTATTCCTTGGGGACCAAATGCATAGTTCATGTTTCCATGGGATTCAGCAAGATTAATGTGCCCGTCTCTTCTTGATTCCAAACAACTACTTTTTAAACTCAGTACTATAGGCAATCATGTTCAAAGATTTTATCTTAAACATCCAAAGGAAAAAAGAAACATATTTTCTTTATACTATGAACTAGATAATGCAACTTTGTACAGTACCTTGAATTTTTCATGTGGTGCAAAGTATTTTGGGATACAGCAGATGGTTATTTCAAGTGGCTCACAGCTGCAGGTGCTCAGAGTGAATGGGATATTTTCATATTTCTGCTTTAGGCCTATGTACAGTGGAATGAAGATAACCTGGACAGGGATGTTCAGACTGACGAAATAGAGACTCAAGAAAAATGGACCCAACATCCTGGAGAAACTGCCGTTGTGTCTGGAGGTGATTATTATTTAGATATGTAGAGGTGTTAAAATGTAATATAATTCAAGAACACGCTAAGAGAAACCTCATTATGTATCTCTTATTATCAAGTGGTCATTTCCTATTGGCTTTAGCAGCACAAAATGTAAAAGCAGTTTGGAACTTTCTGGGTAATGTACTATCGTCTTTCCTTGGGTCTGTTTTCAGGTCCAAAAAGCAGCAGTGATGTATCTTCCCTTACCCTAAAAATTGATTCCCAGAGATTGGCAAGTTTTCTGAGATCCGCTTGTCAGGTATATATTTTACTTTTTATATTCATGCTTAAAATAATAATTAGCAGTAACCATAGTTTGGAGCTTAATATATTCCTTACATAGGCAAGAGTCAGAGTGATCACTTGTGTTTCCCCTCACCTGGTTTTCATTCTATGGGATGGTTTTCCTTAATCAAGTAGGAATGGGTACCCAAGGAGGAACAAACTCCTCTATAACAGCTCCGCAAATTCAGTTTTTCCGTTTGTCTTGAAACTACCCCACAAAACTTTCCCGCCATCTTCTAAGTCATTGAAGTGAGGTAAAAGCAGTTTGAGCCAGCAGACTACTTAGCAGGTTATTAACACTGAAGGAAAGACTAATAGATTTCCCCCCACATTTCTAACAAATACTATTTTTTTTAAAGGTAATTGAAGTTCTGCTTGAGGAAGATCAAGTAGCAACGCAGCCCCGGCGGAATCTGAGATCACGACCATCCAGTCTGTCTATTAGTGACAGGTGCTTCCAGTTAAACACCAATCTTCCTTTCTTGAATGGTAAGACGCTTTTTGCTCTTCATCTTGTACTGGGGCACCAGAAACTCCTATTCTTTTGCAGACGTGTCTAGATCTTCTGCCTGACTGATACATAGTAAAAGTCATGATGTTGAGCAGTTTATAGAAGAACCTCCTTGTTCAGAGGCAGTATGCCAGATCCCAGGAACAAGAAACAGGAATGGGGCATTTTTGTTTTGTTCCCTGCTTGTGAATTTCCAGCATTATCTAGCCGGCTGCTGTTGGGAATGGAATTGTAGATGCAATGAGACAATCCTTACATTCTTCTGATCCATCTGCAGCTCTCTGCAAAGTTAAATTCAACTAATTTGAATACAGAAGCATGCCTGTTAGTTTGCCTAGATACGCAGAAGGCACAAGTTTTACATAGCAGCAGCTTTTGTCTTGCAGACTGAGGGCTAAAGTAGATAGGATAAGGGAGAACCACGATTAGACACCCTAATTACTTAATCAAATCAATACCCCTCAAGTGCTTCTATTTAAACCAAAATCAGACACCACCCTTCTTGCTTTTAACTAAAAAGGGAAACATTGGGAAATCCAATCACAAGTCTCCGTGTAGTTGAGCCATAATAGATTTTTAAAATGTAATTGTGATTTTTGGTTTCCCCTCCTAGGTCGAAGGGTATCCTGTTTGCACATCTCACAGGGTCAGAGGCAAGCTCTGCTTTCTGTTCATGGGTTTCCTGAAAAGTCAAATGACTTATCACTGGACAGCAAATACATTATTTGTGTGTGGAATGTCTGGCAACCTTCTAGTCCTCAGAAATTGCTGTTTTGTGAATCTCAGGTATGCTTTAGCGATATGCCACTGTCTAATGCACTAGTGCCCACCTCTTTGTATATGAACTAATCTAATTGTTGCCGACAGACCCACATCAGCCACAACCGCACCCAAGACTCCTGTCTTACCTTTCGATTCTAGTACTGCCACCTTCCCTGCTTTCCACTTTCATCACAGAAGAGAAGGGAAGAGAGAGAAACAAGGAAAAACTCTCTCCAGGTTACCAGAGTATTGTAAATTAAGTGGAAGGCTTCTATAACGGGATTTTCCCTCAAGTGCACACTAATAATATTTGAATACAGTGGTACCTCGGGTTAAGAACTTAATTCGTTCCGGCGGTCCGTTCTTAACCTGAAACTGTTCTTAACCTGAAGCACCACTTTAGCTAATGGGGCCTCCTGCCGCCGCCGCGCTGCCGGAGCACGATTTCTGTTCTCATCCTGAAGCAAAGTTCTTAACCCGAGGTACTATTTCTGGGTTAGTGGAGTCTGTAACCTGAAGCGTATGTAACCTGGAGCATACGTAACCCGAGGTACCACTGTATCTACAAAGCAGTTTGGGACTGCTAATCTAAAAATTGCATTAATTTTATATCCATGGTATGTTGTCCATTTCAGAACATTCTGCCTCGCTATATGACAAATCTTGATAGAAAGATTGACTTGGTGTCCCTACCAGGTAGCCAAACCCCAAGTCCAGGTTCAACTGCAACTGAAGTTGTTCCAGTTTGATTCCGTTCAGGCCAATAAAGGTTCAGTAACTGGGTCACCACATGTGGGTCGACTGGCTCAGTTCTGATTAATTCCCTTAAGTCAAATATTAGAAATAAAATGTTTTAAATCAACTCAGGAGCAACATATTATTTAATTCCCACCTATAGAGACTGGCTGAGCACTGCAGCATGGGGAAGGCACTCTGTTATGCACAAGAATAATATCCTCTCTTCTTTCCTTCTTCCAGCAGCCTGTTTTATCTTTAAAATTTGCTACAGTGGTTTCTGTCTCAATGAAGAAGCTTACATCCAGCTTAGCTTCCACACCCCCTCTTACAGTCTGCCCTCTATGGGATTTTTCCTAGAGCATGCCTGTGCATTTAGACAGTCATGGGCTAAACCCAGAACAGCTGTTGCTCGGGGAAAGAAAAGTCTCAACTCGAAGATTTGACACACAGAAATTCTTGTTTTCTGTGGGAACAAATGTGCATTGGGAATTCTTCGGATGCCCCTAAAGAGAGTGATCTAATTTATTTAACTTGTTTGTTTTACATGTATTTTGTAAACAAAGCAAAATATATGTTAAAACTACCAAGCTCATGTAATAGTCATTTGTATTTGGCATCTGTTTTAATGAACTTATGAAACAGAGTTTTCCAAGGGGAAATAAAGCACTGGAAAATTTCCACCCCACATCATTTAGATACATTCCTGTTCAGGTGCTACAAAAGCTTTCAGACAGTAGTTCATCTTCTATTTTTGTTCGGCGGCGGGGGGGGTGGGTGTTTCATTCCTTTATGTTCTGTTTGATTCCATAGTGTACTGCATGTGAAAAACTGATTACTTTGTGTCATATTTTATCAAATTTGTATACAGTGGTACCTTGGGTCTCAATTGTCTCGGAAGTCGAAAGTTTCAGTTTTTTAATGCTGAAAACCTGGTTTTCGAACACTTTTTGGAAGTTGAACGTGCCACGCAGCTTCCGTTTTGAGTTTTTCATAAGTAAATTCTTCCGGAAATGCATGCTTCGGTTTTCAAACTTTACGGAAGTTGAACAGCCTTCCAGAATGGTTTACATTCGAAAACCAAGATGCCACTGTACTGCCCTTCTTCTACAGATTTCAGATCAGTTCACAACATGAAAGTGTAAGATTAAGGGTTCAAGACTATACCCCCCCCAATCATTGCATTACATTAAAACTATTTATATTATATCATTGGAATGGTGCTAATGTCAAATGTGTTCCACGTAGGCAAAACGAAATTTATAATTTCTCTACCCTTCCATTAAGTTGGACTCCCATCGAACCAAAACACATTCAGTATAACTATATTTCCCTTATTTGTAATTCCGGGATATTTTCTCTTGCCATATAGGTGACATGCTGCTGCTTTAGTCCTAGTAAGGCTACTTTAGTGTTTGCTGGAACAATCGATGGTTCAGTGCTGGTATGGGATCTCAGAGAAGACTCAAGGTTGCACCACTGCATGAAGGTCAATGAAACAGATTGGACATTTCGATCTCCAACGTTTTCTACCGGTTGGTCAACATCCCTTGAATGATATCATCACATCTGTTGCAACCTGAGTGGCCAGCGCCATGATAAATGAACAAGCACAGTACATAAATATGAAGTTGTTCCAATTCCATTTTGGGTATTCTCCCCCCCCCCACTCCATGCAAAAGATGTGTAAAAAGATAAGACAAAGGCTGAACCCATGTAATTAAAGTTGATGAAAAGAAGATCAGTGAAGTAGTATCAATCTCCCCCCCCCCTTTTTTTTTTGGTAGAATATATACCAAGCCTGGCATGTTTCAGAGGCTATTAGCAATACTTCCAACAAAGTTTAATTGTTTTTTAATTAATGCTTTTTCTATGTTTTCAGCGGTTCTCATTTTTATATGTAAGCTGCCCTGTCAGGGGAAAAAGGCGGAGTATAAATAAATAATGTAGTACATCTAAATGTTATTCCTAGTTTGACATGTTTGCCATCGCACCACTCAAGTGGCTTGTATGATAACTTATGATTAATATTAGAGAGTTTAGAATTAATTCTGCTCCCTGTATCTTCTGATGAAAAACACCCCCGCTTGAAATGCAATGGTCATGGTGCTTCCAGTATAATAGGGTTAACACTCAGTGAAGTTTTTAACATCATATGCAGTAATATAAACATGTGTTAAAGAGAACAGAGACCTTATTTGAAATTTGTTTTTTTTATCACTTGTTTCCACATCAGTTTAGCAGTCACTACAGTCCTGAATTAAACAAAACGGGGGTTGGTTGGATGGGTGGACTTACTGTTTGCTTATTTCTCAACTATAGATGGAGTATTTGCCTCAGTAAACCACACATGTTCTGTGCTGACAGTCGAACCTGTCTCGACATCTGTCTTCAAGGAGCAGAATTGTGGTCTTTCCTACCTCTCATCTCAGGAAGGTACGTAGACTGCTCTCCAGAAATTTGACAAATATTCTTTGGAAATACAGGTTGTGCCCGCAGTTGTCACTGTTCTGGAATTCCTTGCCTATAAACATTTCTGTAGTTCACAAGCCATGGTTGAATTAGCCAAAGCATGGCTTGTTTGAACATCCTAACTCAGTCTAGCAGACAAATAACCTTGGTTTATTTTCTGGGATCAAACCACGCTGTTAACTAATTCCATGGAAGCAAGAAGTTCGCAGGTGGTGTCCAATCAATAATCTACATCAAACAGCATGGTTTGCTAAAGGTCTCTCATTATTTTGTAGTCTTTGGCTTCTGTAAAGCTGGGGAGCCAGAGGTACTGTAGGAGAGCCATCTTCTGAGTCAGAGCATGGCAACAGAGTTGTCCTCTGATGGGAAGAGCCCTGACGAGGGCACTGCACGTTCTTCCTTCTACTCACCACAGTGAAGTCGCATGAACCTTTCCACAGTTGCCTGCCACACATTGCAGGGTCCTCATTTCATGGGTCATGGCAGATGTGAAGCCATAGTTTATTGCTGGCTTTTGAACTACGGCTTATCTTCACTACGTTTTGGCATTATGAATGAACCCAACAGCCTTGCTTAATTGTGGTTTATTTGACCATCCCAGCTACTTGGCAAACTAAGAGGGGCGGGCAGTTAGAAAACAAGCCAAGCATTAGAGACACCTGCCGCAGGCTGGTCATTATTCTGCCGCTGAGTTTCACTGCACGGTTTGTTTCATTCTGTATTTGTTTTATGGCCTGGTGATATTTTAAATTGTTTCTTTCATCAGCTGGCTTGAGGAACCTTGATGGGTGGAAAGGCAGCATATTAATTTAACAAACCAAGAAGTGAACATTATTGCGTCAGTGTTGAGGATAAAATTCTAGCATGTTAGTATCTCTGTTAATGCCTATCTTATGGGGGTCAAATTTAAGTGGGCAAAATAATGTATGATCAACCATAGTGCCTGCAAATCTATAATTACTGAGTTATCATTTTTCCTTGCAGAAATGTTAGGACTTTCATTTCAGATTGCCTCTATGGATGAAAACGGGACTCTCAGTCTGTGGGTGAGTTGGAACTTTTCCATAGCTATTACTCACTTGTTGCTCAGGCATATAGCTTTTTTGTGCAACTTTGGCTGTTTTTGAGAGAGACTTTACACAAACATTAAAGATGTTATCGCTTGGAAAATGCAGTTTCCCTTTCCTGCTAATTAGGGCATCCTGTTGTGAATCCTGTTTGTAAGTATCATGAGCATCTTTTTGGTTGGTTCCTAGTAAAACTAATAATAACCTTTTTTAAAGAATTACTCTGCTTTTAGATCTAGATTTCCAATGCAGTTCGCACAAGAATGCTCCATACAGTAGTGCTTTCCCCTGCTACTACCGCTGTCATGCTTTCCTGTTTGTAAAGTTGTCACAAAATTTATTTCTGAGGAAGACCACTCTTCTGCTGCACCTCTGGAGCATTTATGTATTATTTTAAAGATCTGTTTCACTCATATTCCACAGCAGTATAAAGCGCAGCCAATAACCTTTCACTATGCTGTGGGTTAAACCACAGAGCCTAGGACTTGCCGATCAGAAGGTCGGCGGTTCAAATCCCTGCGACGGGGTGAGCTCCCATTGCTCGGTCCCTGCTCCTGCCAACCTAGCAGTTCGAAAGCACGTCAAACTGCAAGTAGATAAATAGGTACCGCTCCAGCGGAAAGGTAAACGGCGTTTCCGTGCGCTGCTCTGGTTCGCCAGAAGCGGCTTAGTCATGCTGGCCACATGACCCGGAAGCTGTACACCGGCTCCCTCGGCCAATAAAGCGAGATGAGCGCCACAACCCCAGAGTCGGTCACGACTGGACCTAATGGTCAGGGTCCCTTTACCTTTACCTTACTAAGCTTTGGATGATACTGTATGCTTTCATTTGTGAATTTTAGTGTGGTAGGGATGCCTAATTGCACATTATATGCAAGATTTAAAATATATTTTAAGAGAATGATCCATTTAGGCAAGGAAGCCCACAACCAAATTTTAGGAAAGAAGCTGGTCTTAGGGTATATTGTTTGGAGAATGCCTGCAAAGCAAACTTTGTTTTGAATAAGCAGCAAGTCAAGGAATAAGAACTAAGGTAGTACAGTTTTTAATTTAGTAAACTGCAGGGTAGGCAAAGTCTTAGTGAGAACATACGGAAAGCTGAAATATGTTTCAGAATGTTTGCAATGATACCTCCTCTTTTTTCTTGATTTTTTTTTTTTGCCACTTTTTAGGTAGTAGTTGAACTTCAAAAGGGGGATCTGGCAGGCTCACAAAGTGATTTAGGTAAGTGAAACTCCTCAGTGAAGCTGCTGTTTATGGAAGGGAAGGAAGACAAAGTCAGATACTGTGAGAAAAGGATTGTTGGTCATCACAAAAGCTTGGGATTGTTCTGGGCAGGCAGCCAACAGTGGAATTGCATGCAATACTTACATGAAGCATTAAAATAATGGCTCTGTATACCTAGAGTCACTCTAGGTGGTATCCTCTATCTACCAACTTTCCTTTGTAGAAAAATCTTGGACCTTGGAATACATGTTGGTCTGCAATTTCCATAAAGCAGCAAATCAGTGCTGCTGCTGCTATTATTATTATTATTATTATTATTATTATTATTATTATTATTATTATTACAGTTCAGTTTTATTACTTACAGGCTTAATTCCAGGGGGCAAAATAAAACTGGTCCACAGCTCTACAGTTCAGCTCAACTGCAGGTAAAGATATGACACATTTCTTGAAGTTATTGTTCTATATAGCCAAGCATATTTCTTTGTTATAATCTGTGTTTCTCAATCTGAATCACTCAGTACTTTTGAAAACACTCAGTTGCTGGAGGTTTGCATTGTCCTCTCAAGGTGTAAAAGCCATTTAGGCTTCATATGTGCTTTTATACAACTGCAGCTGTGGATGTGGTTGCTATTTCTACCACATCCTGAGGGCAGGCCAAGCATTATGCTGCTGTTAGTGAAAAATCGTTTGGGAGAAGGATTCTCCCTCTAACAGTGGACTAAGCTGGTGAGTGCCGACAGGATTGTAGCCAAAATGGGGACACAAAGAAACGAGGGGGAGGTATCAGTATGCTTGGGGGAACCCCAAGATTTACAGCAAAACAAACATTTTGAGAAAAGCTCCAAAAAATGCAGCTCACTGGGGGCTAAACATGTTCAGTATCCACACAATACTGATTGCCTGTTGTGGGGGGGAGGGACAGAAATTGGGGAGAAGAATGGAATGAAATGTCTTACAAAAGGATATGAGACAGTGAATGAGAGCACTCTACACTGCAACATTTCTACAATATATAAATTTATCCATTTGACATTTTCCCAGATTTTATTCAAGGGATACCGTGCTCATGAAGGTACCTCAGACACTGAATATTAAATTTCTGCCT
Organism: Podarcis raffonei; assembly: GCF_027172205.1. Lineage (NCBI taxonomy): Eukaryota > Metazoa > Chordata > Lepidosauria > Squamata > Lacertidae > Podarcis > Podarcis raffonei. The sequence continues at coordinate 14,122,645 of NC_070613.1, forward strand.
TCAAATCCCAATCATTTTGTTGTCGGAACAGACGTTGTGAGTAATATTCTCTACTTAATTTCCCTATTGCCTCCTTTCTTCTCCTGAATGTTGTCCGTGATCCATCTGCATTTGTTAACATTTTAATGGCGACATCTTTAAATGCATGCACTTTCAGGTTCTTACTACAAATTGCTACATTTTAAGTTCTAAATAAAGCTAACAGCTCTCTGTAAAGTGTTTTTCATGGGGGGTTTTGTATTAAATTTATTCATTTAATATGCATACAAAACAATAATTTACATGCCTTACAGACAAACAAGCAGAAAGGAAAGAAAACAAAACAAAAAGGCAAAAAGATAGGGATAAAGGAAAATTACAAAAAATAGGTGGATGATAATACCTCCTGGTGACTTCCCTCCACCAGTGCTTGTCATCTTTAATTCTTTACCATTCTTGTTTACATTGCAGTTCATGTATCACTATGTTACTTGTTTTATTAAACTATTAAAACAACTTTACAAACTAGTCTAAACATATCAGCATGCTATCTTTAGAGCAGTGTTTACTCATATATTCTTCAAACCATATCCATTGTGATCTAGTTTGGTATCTTATTGCTGCAGTTAATTTTGCCCATTCTATAAATTCAGCTAATTTATATATCCAGTCCTCTTTTGTGGGTATATAATTTACTTTCCAGTTTTTGTTTTTTTTAAAGAAGTAGCCTACCTGGGTTGTTTCATTTAACGTAGCAGAAATAAGAGTCCCCACCCCCCGCTTTTTTTTAATTTGCAGGCTATAGTGAGCCATGGTACAAGGCATGAACTAAGAATACCTCCCCGGTGGTTCAAACCACAGCAGGGGGCGCCGAGATCAACCAGAATCAATGCTATCGACTTCTCTCCTTTTGGAAAACCAATCTTTTTGGTATGGATGCCCATTTTCATTTCTTGGCTGGAGCTTATCCGGGCTGCTAACAGAGCTAAACGGGAAAATGCGTGTATCCTATAATGGAGCAGTCTTTGCTTTCTGTAAAGAGTTTTGCAAGTAGCATCAAAATTGCTCAACCCCCCCAGCTCTGGCAGTGTGACTCAGATTTCAGTCTGTTCTGAGATGAGGCAACAATAATAGTGTCTTGTAATTCTTCGTACAACTACAAACAGATGAATGTCAAGTGTAAGAACACACACAGTTACCTTTGTTTACATAAACTTGTAGCCAGACCATAACCATGTAGAGAAAGGGCCATGAACATGCAGCGTGACTGTAATAGCTGGAGGGAGTGAAATTCTACAGTTGGTCAGGCTCTAAATAAGCACTTAAGTCTACTCAAGGTGTTGATGGAACGTGCCCAGTGAAATGCTCTGCTTTGAAAATTAGGCCCCTATGCCATGTTGCAAACAGCTTTTATGACTCCCCTTAGTTTCCCAAAAGGTTTGCTGTGCAGTATGGGCCTAGGCTGGGCCTGCTATGACTCCTGAGCCCCCTTGGGCACACAGAAGAGGGTGGTACAGGTTTCTGGATTCAGATTATATGTTATAGCAATATTGGCCTGATTCAGACTATTATTCTAGTATTGTTTTGAATCTGGGAAAGAGCAGTGGGGTCGAGTGCTCCTCCCTTACCTTCCCCTTACCATGTGCTGGCTTCAGTATAACTATTCTGGCTTGGATTAAGCCAGAGCCACCCATTATGTCCCAAACTGGGGAAATCTGGCTTAATGTCAGTTAACAAACTGGGAAAAGAAGCTCAGGATGCTTTATGAAGCCTGGAACAATAATTTCAACAGGGCCACTGTGTATATGACTTGTACAGGCAGCCTCCGATTTGTGCAGGGGTTGCATTCTGCGCAACGGTGGAACACAAATAAGCGCATTCTGACGTGTTCTGCCCTCTTTTCCAGCCACTTCCAGGTTGCCTCCTGTTCAGTTGTTGTCTGTATATGTAATTACCGAAACTCACTTGGCAAGGGAAATAAATTTTGGCCTGCACCCACAAGTGAACTTTTGTGAATATTGACAGTGGAAAACGCAGCATCGCTTCTGCAAGATTTGGGTGCAGGGAATGACGCTCCCCAACCTGGCCTGTTACTCTGAAACCGGTTCAGTCAGAGATTATTCACAAAAAGTTCAGTCTCTTTTCCTTGGTGCTAAGGCACAAGGGAGCTGGCCTGTTAATCACACAGCATGGTACTGTGTGATATATATTGCCACCACAAGAACCAATGCACAGAACAATTTCTAATGTCAGCCTTACCTTTTATTACCAGGGATGCTTGTGGCAATGCAAGCAATAAGGCAGCAGCAGGCAGACAGGAGGGAGAGCATTGGAGTTTGCCACTTATGTGCAGTTATTTGTGGGCAGTTATTACATGCTGCGGGTGAGTGGCAAACTGTGTGTGGGTCCCTTTAGAGTTGGTTGTACGTTCTAATCAGTAAGAGGATTACTTGTGCCAGCGAACCGCTAAGGTTTTTGTCTTTATGTTTTCAGGTGGGCTGTTCAGATGGCAGCATAAGATTGCACCAAATGACCTCTGAGCTTCCGCTTATGCAGTGGAACAACAGCACAAGCGGGCAGCCCATCATTTCCCTGCAGTGGGCTCTGACCAGACCAGCCGTCTTCTTTGTTTTGGATGCCATGTCTGTCGTTTACATTTGGGACCTGCTGGAAAACGACTTGGCTCCCGTAGCCAAGCAGCCTATCTGGTCCGATAAGTAAGTCCATACATAGCACGGTGTTTTAGCGATAGTCATACAAACTTGGTATAATAATAATAATAATAATAATAATAATAATAATAATAATAATAATTTATTATTTCTACCCCGCCCATCTGGCTGAGTTTTCCCAGCCACTCTGGGCGGCTCCCAATCAAGTGTTAAAAACACTACAGCATTAAATATTAAAAACTTCCCTGAACAGGGTTGCCTTCAGATGTCTTTTAAAGATAGGATAGCTGCTTATTTCCTTCACATCTGAAGGGAGGGTGTTCCACAGGGCGGGCGCCACTACCGAGAAGGCCCTCTGTCTGGTTCCCTGTAACCTCACTTCTTGCAATGAGGGAACCGCCAAAAGGCCCTCGGCGCTGGATCTCAGCATCCGGGCTCAATGAGTGACTGAACTACAAGTGACTGCTGTTCCCTTGCTATAAACTCCGATCTTCATGAGCTTTACACTTCCTTAACCCATGTAAAGATTACTATCATGGTCCAGGTAATCGCCACATTTGGGGTCAGGAAGGAAATCCTCCCCACGTTTACCTCTCTGTTCCCTCTGGTGAATAATTTCCAAGCTTAAGGTAATTGACAGGGCTTCCAGGAGGAACAGAGGGATTTTGATGCAGCTGGAGGAGTCAAACGGCCTCGGTCCAGTATACCTAAAGGAGCGTCTCCACCCCCATCGTTCTGCCCGGACACTGAGGTCCAGCGCGAAGGGCCTTCTGGCGGTTCCCTTGCTGCAAGAAGCCAAGTTACAGGGAACCAGGCAGAGGGCCTTCTCGGTGGTGGCACCCGCCCTGTGGAACACCCTCCCACCAGATGTCAAAGAGGAAAACAACTAACAGACTTTTAGAAGACATCTGAAGGTGGCCTGTTTAGGGAAGCTTTTAATGTTTAATAGATTGTTGTATTTTAATATTCTGTTGGAAGCCGTCCAGAGTGGCTGGGGAAAACACAGCCAGATGGGCGGGGTATAAATAAATAATAATAATAATTATTATTAAATGGCCATGGCTTTGAGTCTCTCCTCTCCTGATGTTGAAGCAGCAGGGTGGTTGGGGGTAGAGACAGCTCTTGGAGGTGGGAGTGGGGAGAAGCTGATGCAAATGTGGGGAGGGGGTCCTTGCTGTGTCCCTCAGATGAAGCCACATGGAATGGCAGCTTGTGGAGGCCATTTTGGACAGGAAGCAGGAAGAGCCGAATGACAGTTGGTCCTAGCCAGGCGAATGGAGGGGGATTTACTTTTTCACCTTTCTCTCCCTCTCTTCCTCCCTTTGTTAAACAAGCACTATTTTCTCCTCAGGGTTATAACTATGGCTGTACTGGGCGAGCCTGAAAAACCCAGCGGTCTCCTGGGGATTGCCCTGGCCAAAGAATCTGGAACAATAGACATAAAGTACGTAAAGAAGAAGTGGGCACTACCTCAGCCAGAGGAATCTGAGAAATTAAACTTACTTCTGCAGCAGGCCTTGTAAAAAGAAAGAAAGACATGCCTTTCTGTGAATACACACATATGACAACCATTTGATTTTAGATGTATTTGTTAATATTTGGGTTTTAGCTTGAGTAAAATACATGATTTCATATTTTTTCATTCATCTTTGTAAATAGTATTTATATATTTTTAAAGTATCGACACAGTATTTGAACCTGAGATAGAGAATATTTTTATCAAACATAAAACAGAACAAATATTCATGATATTTTATGCAAAGGGGAGATATAAATTGTATTTATATTTAATTCCAAAAATGTATTTACTTAGTATATGCTATGCATTGCAATTGTTTATAGATATTTTAGAATAAAACAACATGCAGTCCTATGAAGTTTGGGTATCTGCTTTATATATTTATCATTCATGTGAAATAAAGAGCATTAATTTGCTACAAAACATTTAATAATGTTGGGTTGGAGCCCATGGAATTAACACAGTGTTTGGTTTCTTCAGACACCTGTTACACGTTAAGTGCCTGCTTCTGGTGTGGCTGTGGGACATTATAGAATCAGGAACAACTCTTCATTGTCAGCTATGGTGCAAGCCTCTTTGTTGTTTTTGCTGCAATAGACTGAACACAATAACCTGCTCTCCCTGTGAATTATATACAAATATTTAGCATTCAGACAGTCTTGTCCACAAGAGGGCACCAAACCATTATTAGTAAATATGGGTATTTATGCAAAATACATTTGGGACAAAGAAGAGATTATTGTTATATTTAAATAATACAGCATTAACCCATGGAATGTCATTGTAATGCACACGTCTCTGGTTCCCTCAGTATTTTCCCCCCTTCTCAGTTACTCGCATATATTTCAGGGAGTCAGGTTTAGAAAGGTTTTCAAAATCATTAGGTTGAATCCAATTTAAGTTAAATCAGTGGAACCTAAATACAATTGAGTCTCATATTATATACCTTTACCTGGGAGTAAGTCCTACTGAATTCAGCATGGCTTACTTCTAAGTAGATTCTCTTAATTATTATTTATTCCTAGCCCTTCACCCTGAGGTCTCAGGACAAGTTGCAGCAGTGTAAAATGCATTATTACAAGCAGTTTACAACAAATTTCAATCACAATTGCAGTGGGTCGTGAAAATAAATATCTCAAGTGTCCAAGGCCAGGGTGAAAAGTGTGTCTTTGGCAGATGAGGAAAACACAAGTGTGAGCATCTCATATCGGGCCCACAAACAAACTGGCAACCAGTGTAAAGGTAAAGGGACCCCTGACCATTAGGTCCAGTCATGACCGACTCTGGGGTTGCGGTGCTCACCTCGCTTTGTTGGCCGAGGGAGCCGGCGTACAGCTTCTGGGTCATGTGGCCAGCATGACTAAGCTGCTTTCTGGCGAACCAGAGCAGCGCACGGAAACGCCGTTTACCTTCCCGCCGGAGCGGTACCTATTTATCTACTTGCACTTGACGTGCTTTCAAACTGCTAGGTTGGCAGGAGCAGGGACCGAGCAACGGGAGCTCACCCCATCGCAGGGATTCGAACCGCTGACCTCCTGATCGGCAAGTCCCAGGCTCTGTGGTTTAACCCACAGCACCACAGGCAACCAGTGTAGCTGTTTTAAAGGGGGTTGTATGAATTCTGAATGGAGAGCCAGCCTGGCTGCTGCATTTTGGACCAGTTGGAATTTCCAAGTCTCTTTCAAGGGCAACCCTAGGTAGATCACATTGCAATAACCCAATCTGGAACACGGAGTATTGTAGCCAACTGAGCTCTGCCTTAAAGTGGCCAGAGCTGACAAACCAGCCAGAGCTGGAAAAAGGCATTCCTAGCCAGTAACAATGTTGGATCCAGGAATTTCTGCAAACTACGGGCCTGTTTGTTCCAGGGGAATGCAACCAGACCCTCCCTCCAGGGACAGTCCCGGATTTCCAGAAGCCGCCCCGGTTTCTGATTTGATCCCAGAATGTCCCGCTTTTCCTTAAGACGTCCCTATTTTCATCAGAGAAATGTTGGGAGGGTATGCACCCATTCCACTATTGTCGACCTGTTATCACCTACAGTTTAAAACTGTTCAACTGTGGGTTCAAAATAAAAAAAAGACCAATTCAAATGTGATGAATCCATATATGTAACTTAATGCACTGCTACCACTCGCTCACAAATCTGTAATAACTTGAAAATAAGGTAAAATGCCAGAAGTTAACAAAAGTGTCACAATTTCTGGGGCAGCTTATTTGAACTTTATCCAAGTACAAACATTTGGTGCCTCTTCCCTCCCTCCCCCTGATTAGTACAGATCACTTTATTCACATTATCTCAGCCAAGAAGAGACGAGAGACATGAAATCTTGATGTCCTTGTACTTTGGTTCCAAGTAAAGAGATTACTTAAACAATCTGGCCCTGAGCTAGGGAAGTGTAGCGCAGAAGACTAGATCAGCCTGGTCATAGGCTTAGCCTACATGTTTTTCAGAGATGTTGATGGACTACAACTCCCATAATCCCCTGGGCTTATGCGAGGTGAAACCCAACAACTTTGGGCCAAAGGCTTCCCTCCCTGTGTTACATGGAACATAGAAAGTTACCCAAAATCATGTCACACATAGCCCATGGTTCTGGAGGGAAGAGAGAGATGTTTTAAAAACAAGTTTTCAAACCCAAAATAATAAAAACTGAAAGCACTACCTTTAAAAAATATTCTCTAACTGCATTTGAAGAATAATATCTAAAAACAGAACTTTGGCTTTCATTTCAGCTTTTAATATTTTTAACCCTGACTTCATTAATCATCTCTTTAAATAATGGGGTTCTATCCGGTTTTGGTTCTACTCAAGAGTAGTCCTGTTGAAATTAATGGAAATGCCTGACGTAAGTCCATTAATGTTTATGTGCCAACTCTGAATAGGAACTTAGCTGAATACAACTAAGCCGATAATATCTCTGCAGGTGGAATCTCCCATGTGGCCCGGAGATCAATTACGTTATTCGATCAACAAGGTGGTTTTTAAGCTAAGCAAACAATCAGATAAAAACAGGCAGCAAATACAATTTCATTAGGCGGGTTGGTGGTTAAATAACTACATGAAGATGACTACCACTGATGTACATCAATTCTCAGAAATAAAACAAGATAATGTTTTAAAGCATGTTTGCATGTATGCCACTAGGCACAAACTGAAAAAAAAAAATAACAGCGAGGAAGAAACTAGTGAACACTAGTTCCCTGCCCCAAGGAACTAACAATCTAGACAGACAACACTAGAGACGAGAAAAGGAAATGGAGGCAGACATAAGATATAAGAGAAATAAGTGGTTTTACAAATCATTTGGAAACGAAAGGGAGAGGTCAGCTGGAATTCACAACCAGATGAACAATTTGGGAAGAACTGATGCTTTTGAATTATGGTGCTGGAGGAGACTCTTGAGAGTCCCATGGACTGCAAGAAGATCAAACCTCTCCAATCTTAAGGAAATCAGCCCTGAGTACTCACTGGAAGGACAGATCGTGAAGCTGAGGCTCCAACACTTTGGCCACCTCATGAGAAGAGAAGACTCCCTGGAAAAGACCCTGATGTTGGGAAAGATGGAGGGCACAAGGAGAAGGGGACGACAGAGGACGAGATGGCTGGATAGTGTTCTCGAAGCTACCAGCATGAGTTTGACCAAACTGCGGGAGGCAGTGGAAGACAGGAGTGCCTGGCGTGCTCTGGTCCATGGGGTCACGAAGAGTCGGACACGACTAAACGACTAAACAACAAAAGTAAACAGTGTTGGGAACTGCAGATCTGTGAATGGTCAATTACAGTTCCCAGGATTATTTGAGGGAAGCCATGATGGTTAAACTGCGATAAATACACTTTAAATGTGTGGTACTGATATGACCATATTCGCTTGGGAGTAAGTCTCCTGGTTCTTAGTGGACATGCACACTGTTTCTGGATCAGGGCGAGTGTCCCAGTTTCTCTGCTTTGTTAGGTATTTGTTCCCAAAGAAATAAAACGTTCGAGGAGAAACTGTTAAATTCCTAATACTGAAAGTAACTGACCTCCAAAGACCTAAAACTTTTCAAGGCACTGATTTGCCCTCTCAGCTTTATTACCGCTTTCTGGCTCGCTGCTGTTCTCTCTCAGCTTTTTCAGATGAGAAAATGGAGGATGGAAAAATAATAATAAAATTATAAAAAATAATTCTTCTGGTGGAAACTGCCCAAGGCTTCTCAGAGAAGCTGCCTATTTATATGACATGTACCCCAACATGCTCCTCGCAAACATAACAACCTTAATCCCCAGCCTCCTTTGCCAAGACAGTGTATGGAGTCACAAATGAAAAGGAATAAATTCATCTCGAACTTTCTGCCCTTTCAGCCATGTGCCAAAACAAGTAAAGCCTTTGATCTGAGGCAGGAGAGAAACTCTCTCCCGCCAAACCCCTGCCACATTTCTGTGACAAATTAGAAGGAGAAATGTGTTTTTCAAGGGTCCTGTGCCAAACAGCAAGGATTATGCATGGATTTACATGACAAAAGGACGAAAAAGGTGAGTGGCAGGATAGCAGCACTTAATGGAAAGGTGCAAAGAGAAGCAGAAAATGTGTGGGTTGGTGCTGATTGACAGATGGAGGAACACCCCAAAAGAACTCAAGCCTTGCAGACAACAGAAACACACACCCCAAAGAAAATTGGGAACTGTAGTTTGCAAAGGGTACTGGGAATGGTTAGAACTATTTCACTGGCTACCAGTTTGATTCTGGGCACAATTCAAAGTGTTGCTTACCCTATACATGCCCTCCAACATTTATCCAATGAAAATAGGGATACCCCATGCCATAATGATAATTTTACTATTTATACCCCACACATCTTACTGGGTGGCCCCAGCCACTCTGGGCAGCTTCATATATAAAAACATAATAAAACGTTTTTTAAAAACCTTCCCTATACAGTGGTACCTTGGGTTAAGAACTTAATTCGTTCTGGAGGTCCGTTCTTAACCTGAAACTGTTCTTAACCTGAGGTACCACTTTAGCTAATGGGGCCTCCCGCTGCCGACGTGCAATTTCTGTTCTCATCCTGAAGCAAAGTTCTTAACCTGAGGTACTATTTCTGGGTTAGCGGAGTCTGTAACCTGAAGCGTCTGTAACCCGAAGTACCACTGTACAGGATTGCCTTCAGATGGCTCAGGAGTTGGATAACTCTATACACTTCAACATTTATCCAATGAAAATAGGGATGTACTAAGAAAAAGTGGGACATTCCGGGATCAAATCGGAAACCAGGATAGCTTCACTAAATCAGGGACGTCCCTGGAAAATAGGGACAGTTGGAGGGCTTGCCTATATGGTTTAAGCCCTATATGATCTCCCTGTGCCCACCCTGCCTCGTGTGAGCACCTTTACCTGTTGGTCCCATCAACATCAGAAGCATGGCTGGCTTGGTGGCGACATGAGAGAGTTAGCCTTTCCCGTGGCTGCTCACATGTCAAGGAATCCCCTTCCAAGAGAAGTTAGACTGGCTCCTTTGTTATCCTTCTGCAAACTAAGACCTTCTTGCATAGACAGGCCTTTGAAAACTGTTGGGGCAAACTCTTGGTTTTAATTCTTGGTTCTAAATGTGTAGAAGAAGATAGAGAAAACGTCAAAACAAACAAAAACCACAGAGTCTAAAGAATAAAAAAAAGTGAAGATACAAGTAGAAATCATTCAGAGTTCTCCCCTAAAACAAACTTCATTCCCGTTCAGTTCATTCAGCAATTATGGGAACTACTTTCAGGTGCAGTTCAGGGATTTTTGAACTACAGTGGTACCTCGGGTTAAGTACTTAATTCATTCCGGCGGTCCGTTCTTAACCTGAAACTGTTCTTAACCTGAAGCACCACTTTAGCTAATGGGGCCTCCTGCTGCCGCCGGGCCACCGGAGCCCGATTTCTGTTCTCATCCTGAAGCAAAGTTCTTAAGCTGAGGTACTATTTCTGGGTTAGCGGAGTCTGTAACCTGAAGCGCATGTAACCTGAAGTGTATGTAACCCAAGGTACCACTGTAATTCAGTGAAGGTTTTCAAACCAAACTAGCTCATTCCAAGCATTAGATTGTGCCAGCCTTACCTCCCGGCGTATTTGTGTTGCAGGAAGGGGACATCTGTAGAAGGGAGCCTTCTCTGTGTGTGGGAGACACACACATCCCGCAATGATGTGGAAATTTATATAGGGGAACCTGCAGGAGGCCTTCATTCACCTGGCTCACCTGGCACCTTTGTTGCATATCTTTAGGTGCCAGGCTAAAACATTCCTCTTCTCCCAGGCTAATTAAACTATCTATGGTTTTTAAAACAGGGGTGGTGGTATTGTTTGTTAGTATGGTATGTATTTTTTGAGTTCTTAAATTTTAAACTGCCCTGTGATCCTCAGATGAAGAGTGGTATAGAAATTTAATAAATAATAAGTCATGTAATGCTTCATGATGTTTGTTTCCAAAGTGGTAAAAAAGGCGAGTTTGAAAGAAAGACCCATGTCATTTGCTAGCTCTGTCTGCACTCTAGCCAATTTAGTTGATATCTCTTCTTTTTATCTGATAGCTTCACAGAAAGGAAAAACCTATTTCTTGGTCATTATGGCAATGCATCGCAGGTAATACAACTTCCATTAACTTGACCATTTTAATATTTCCATTTCCACGCAGCAAATTGCTCCCTATTACGCCACGAACGTGTGATCCTTATATCATAAGGCTTCGTTGCTTGCATATCTGTGTAATTGTAGCTTATTAAGGAGGCAGATGTAATTACTGTAAGTAAGCCCCCTTATTTTGAGAGACTGGCCATCTGGGGTTGTGTAACAGCAATCAAATGAAATATACACTCGCCCCCCCCCTCTTCTTGAGAGGCAGCTGTGAAAATGAGCTGAGAGGTTGGCTACTGAGAATTGTTTAGCCAGTTCAGAACAATTTCCTCAGTGCTATTCTGCATCCGGATGAAAGTTTATTGTGGAACTGGTGCTGAGCATACCCACAACCTGTTGTTGTTGTTGTTGCTGCTGCTGCATTCATACAACATTGTTGTGATCCAAATAACAGACCATACTTCCTTTCACATCGGGTTTGCATATATACCATACATTTAAGTAAATGGCTTCCCACACAGAATCCTAAGAACTGTGACTTACTTCTCACTCTCAGCAATTATTATTATTATTATTATTAGTAGTAGTAGTAGTAGTAGTAGTAGTAGTAGTAGTAGTAGTAGTATTTATATCCTGTACTGGTTTGGGTTTTTTAAAGGAGGGATTGCAATGGGTTTCCCCTAAGCCTGCTAATATTTCCCTCTTTTGTGTCTGTGAGTAGCGCCATGTTGACTTCCTAAATATTGATATTTTCCCTCAAATGTTCATAATATGACTGACGGGCCATTGTCATTTATAGCACTTTAAACAATGAAGCTTTCGCAAGCTCATCTGAGATGGTTCTGGGTTTCTGAGCCCTTGTGGGATATACAGTGGTACCTCGGGTTAAGTACTTAATTCGTTCCGGAGGTCCGTTCTTAACCTGAAACTGTTCTTAACCTGAAGCACCACTTTAGCTAATGGGGCCTCCCGCTGCTGTCATGCTCCTGGAGCCCAATTTCTGTTCTCATCCTGAAGCAAAGTTCTTAACCTGAAGCACTATTTCTGGGTTAGCGGAGTCTGTAACCTGAAGCATATGTTACCCGAGGTACCACTGTAATGTGATGAACATCTGTTAGACTATCATAGATTGCCTAGAAAAAATTGTGATTCTTTTTCTAGCAAGGAATCTTTCAAACAATATCCTCTCTGGGAAGGAAATATTTATAGTCTTAAGGAATTCAGGACAGTCGCTTAGGATGCCTGGTTGTTTTCACTGTGACTTTTTCTTTTTAAGTCTCTCAGAACTGTTCGGTTTGAAAGGCTCCTTTTCTGTGATGGATGAGGCCTGACCTGCAGTTTCAGCACCTAGCAAGTGTCACAGGTTTGTCGGGAGGCAATCAAGCAAAATCTCACAAGCTTTGTTTTTGTGCTGCATAACTAAAACGCAGCAATGGTGTGCAGAATGGCCCAACTGACCTGTAACTGCGCCATTTTGAATCAGCAAGGTTTTTTTGGATCACATATATAATCTTCATTGCAACACAAGCAAGACAAAACAATAAGGAGAAACAGTTATTGTATAGCAGAATTGGAAAATTAATCAGCATTTTCATGCAAATTTTTCCTCCTCAAAACTGCAAACAAAATGTGCATTACATTTTTGTAAGCAGTTTTCCCTAATGTTGTATATGTTGTTTTTACCAACATGTTCCTTTTTATGTACCGGTACATTTCCTAATACAGTGGTACCTTGGGTTAAAGATGCTTCAGGTTACAGACGCTTCAGGTTACAGACTCCACTAACCCAGAAATAGTACTTCGGGTCAAGAACTTTGCTTCAGGATGAGAACAGAAATCGTGCTCCAGCAGTGCGGTGGCAGCAGGAGGCCCCATTAGCTAAAGTGGTGCTTCAGGTTAAGAACAGTTTCAGGTTAAGAACAGACCTCCGGAACGAATTAAGTTCTTAACCCGAGTTACCACTGTATGTGCATTTTTGTGAACTGCATTGAAAAATTCTTCAAGTAGTACTTAGTTGAATACAAACCTTTTCTCTACAAGAGAAGGCCAGAATAGCTCTACAGGTGGAATCTCAACATGGCCCAGAGTTTAATGCATTAGCAATTAAAAGTTATTAGATCAACAAGGTGGCTTTTAAGCTAAGCAAACGATCAGATAAAAACAGCACAGGCAGCACACGCAATCTTAATAGGCAAGATTGTTGTTAAAGAACTACACTGTAGTGACTACCACTGATATACAGGAAACCAGAAAGAAGAAAACAACATTATATTTTTAAGCACGTTGGCAAATACGCCACTAGGCGCAAACTGGAAAATAACAGGAAGAGAGAAACCATTTAGTTTGCTGAGAAAAGGGGTCCCTACCCCAAGGAGCTTAAAATCTAGACAAATACACCAGAGACAAGGTGAAGGAAATGGAGTCAGAGGTAAACATGCAAGAAATATGCAATTATTTATCCAGTTGGTTTATGAAATCATTATGCAATGAAAGGATGAGGTCAGCTGAAATGCACAACCCAATGAACAGTCCACATATTTTCTTTTACGTAAATAACATTGAACTGAGTGGGATCGAGCTGAAGGACTGCAACACCATACACGAAAACATAAAAAGAGCCCGAATAGATCAGGCCTAAGGCCCCACTATTCAATATTGGCTCTCTGGGGGCGGGGGGGAAATAATAATGAGAAATGAATTCAGCCAAACTGATCCACTGACGTCCCGCATTCAAGTTTAGAAGCTGACTCCAAGGATTCCTGTTTTTCTGTTATATTTTTAACTCAAAATTAACTCAAATACTTTGCCTGATAGCAAGTACCTGCTATGAGAGGGCTTGCATTTTTCTGGTTTAACATCATACTGAAGGGAGAGGGGAACGGTTAATCATTAATATTATCTACACATAGTAAATTCCGGCACTCTGCTAGGATGGCTACACAAGCTCAAACTCAAAAAAATGCAGTTATTTGCAAAGCCTAAATCAGACAGGTCAGGAGACCGTTTCCTGTCTAACCAGCTATCTGAAACTGCTGATGCTAGCTACAGGTCAGAAGGTCGTTTCCTGCCTAGCCAAAAACTGCTGTCAACTAAAAACCACTAGCAAGATGTTTCCTGCTTTGCTTCTGCTTTAAGTAATGCAAGATAAGAAGAGATACGAAGGAAATGCTTAGCTAGCAAAAGAAAGACACGTGTACAAGAAGGTGGGAGGGGGTGCTTACTGAGCAGAGAAAATGCTTAACCAGCAGAGGAAGTGCTTAGCTAGCAGCCTTAGCCAGCAAATATTGGGGGGGAGGTATGGGAGGAGGGTGAATGCTTTCAGGTATAAAAATGCTTGCTGAACATGGTAACAACACAGTCAGATTTCAGAAACTATATTCTGCTGACTGTCTCTGTGCACAGATTTGCAATAAATCTCTTTTCTCTGACCAAGAAGTCCCTGGAATTGTTTTTCCCCTCTGGCCACGGGGTTGGCGGACCGCTGGACCTCCGGGTACTGCTAATCTAAGGCTTCAGTTTTGGGGGCTCGTGTCCGGGATGGGTCCCCACCCCACGAAAGGTGGACCGAGGGGCCAGACTCGACCGGGTGAGCAACCAGGACCAGCGCTCGCAATCTCCAGCGCGCACCCTGCCAGTTTGTAGGGGGAGATCGCCACGCTGTGCCTGAGCCGAGACACCCAGTCGGGAGAGAAAAGAGGACGGCCGAAGGAGGGAATCCGCAGCGGAAAACGGTAAGCCCAAGGGAAAGGGCGTGGGCCCCAAGGAAAAGGGGGGCGAGGTCTGATCAAGCCTCACCTGGTTGTGCAGAGGGCCGCCAGGAAGGGAACTGGCCGATTGCAGTAGAGTGCCGCCAGTAAGGTTGGGTAAAAGGGAAACAGAGGGGAAATTGTATTGGTGTGTTTTGTGTGTTGCATGTTGAAATTATAATGGTGTGATTTGTATGTTATATGTTGCATGTCGGATACCCCAGTGACTGAATTGTTGTCAAGTGTGGGTCGGGGCTTAGCGTCCCCTTGGCCGAGCGATTGCAGGGTTGTGCATTTTCTGCCAGGGCGACCTCGGCAGGTCACAATCTGTAGTGCGTGGAGTGTGAAAGAATTTACAGCCCATTAGGTGCGGGGTATCTGAAAAAGAAAAAAAAAAAAAGGGGTCTGGGGCAAGCCAATGTAGTCCTCTGGAATGTTTTTTAAAGAACTGGAAAGCGGCCACAAAGCATGATGATTGGGGGTTCAAATTGAGAAGACAGAGGATGAGGACATTGTGTGAAGTTGATTGGCCCCAACAAACTAACTGGCCCTCGGAGGGGAGCTTTGATTTGCAACTAATCAGCCCACTATATCAAAATATCTTGAACGTCCACCCAGACCAGATCCCTTATATTTCTACTTGGAAAACCAATGTAGAAAAGAATCCACCGTGGTTGAAAGCCTGCCAAGGCGACGCCCCACGAAATACAATCTGTACAGTTCGACCGGCAGGGAAGTCAGAAAAGCCCCCGGTGATACCAGAGCCAGAAGGAGAAGAGGGGGAAGTCATTAAACCGCCGCCACCCTATGCTCCACCAACTGCCCCTCTAGCGAATCCCCCAGGCCCAGGGCCCCAGGACTAGGGAGGAGCCGGCCCTCAGCCTGAACCCTCCAAGGTTGATGAATTAGAGAGCGAAGAGGAAGAGGATGATGAGGAGTTTATGAAGGGACTAATTGAGTTAGCAAAGAAAGGAAAAATGTGGACACAGTATCAGACAATTGAGATTGCAACAGTATGTACAACCCTATGTGAAAGAAGTGGATGTTAGTTCCCATTTGTTAGCAGCAACCAGGGTGTCCCTCCATAAGTCCCATAAGGCACAGAAAAAGGGTGGGACTGCAATGATGCCTCTATGCAGAGTGTATGACCCACCAGCCCCCCAGGACAGGGTGGGGAAGCACCACCATGCACTTATACAGTCCAACATGTGCCTTTTTCAAGTGCTGATGTGTGCAATTGGAGAAATTAGAACCCTACCTTTGAGGAGAACCCAGATGATATTGCCAACGCCCCATTATAAAGGCTGCCTTTGTAGCTCAGGCAGCGTCCAATATTCGCCAAAAGAAAAAATCCAAAAGCATGAGGGGTGCATCGATCATGGGCTGGAATAGATGTTGAAGTAGTATCAAACAAGGAAGTTGACGGCATTACAGGCTACCACACCCACCCCTCAGGAAAGAGGAAGTGCCCGGGGAGGAGGGCGAAGCCGTCTGGGGAGGAATCAGTGCGCCATCTGCCGACAGGAAGGGCACTGGAAGAGAGAATGCCCTATTCTATTATTAGGAAGAGATTTGTTGGTAAAGTTGCAAGCCCAAATTACTTTTAAGCCATCGGGAGAAGCCACATTGTCCACTATGTCACTTGGGGAACTGGTTGTGGAGGCACCCCTGAGGGAGTACTGGCGCCTCATGATAATAAAAGAAGAGGAGGGACCCATCCCCGCCAGTATTCTGGAACAAGTGAACCCCCCAGGAATGGCAAAGAATATCCCACCAATAATCGTGAAGCCCAAGCCATTTGTCAATCCTGTTGCAGTAAATAAGTATCCCATCCCACGAAGGGCGACTGAAGGAGTGTAGGTGCATCTAGAGCGACTGCTCCAACATAGGATCTTGAGGCAATGCCAATCACAGTGGAACACCCTTTTGTTACCAGTGAAAAAAGGAAGCAGGCTATTATCCTGATACCAGAGCCAAAGAACTGCAGAGAACTCTGTGGCTTTCTGGGGTCTGCAGGATTTTGTAGGATATGGATATTTAATTACAGCATCATTGCCAAGCCTCTACATGAGTCAACCAGAGGAACTGAGAGAGACCCCTTTGTTTGAAACACAGAACAACAGCAAGCCTTCGTGGATTTGAAGAGGGCACTACAGCAAGCCCCAGCGCTTGGCATCCCAAACCCTGAGAAACCCTTTACTCTATTCGTGGATGAGGACCAAGGGACAGCGAAAGGGGTTTTGTGCCAAAATTGGGAAGCTGGCAACAGCCAGTGGCATACCTATCTGAGCGCCTGACGCCTACAGAACAAGGCTTACCGCCGTGCATGAGAGCAGTTGTGGCAGTAGCCACCCTACTGAACAAAGCAGACAAATTTATTTTTGGCCAAGACACTGTTTGTGTGACCCCGCATGCAGTCCCAGCTCTGCTTGACATGAAGGGTACCTATTTTCTCTCCCAAGCGAAGATGAGAAAGTGCCAGATGTTACTGCTGCATCCGCGTTTGAAGTTTCAGGTCACCACCGCCCTCAACTCAGCTACCCTGTCCCCGGTAGGAGAAGATGAGGAGCAGATGCACGATTGCATTGAAGTAATGGATGAAGAATATTTTAGCAGGCCTGACCTCAAAGAGGAGGCAAACCCCTATTGGCCTTCATGGTTTGTGGATGGAAGCAGCTTTGTTAAGGCTGGACAGCGGAAGGCAGGCTATGCAGTAGTAGCCTTGGAAGACCAAGTGATTGAAGCGCAGCCACTCCCGCCTGGAACGTCGGCCCGGCTGGCATAAATAACAGCGCTCACCAGAGCCCTGACCCTAGCAAAGGGACAGAAGATAAACATTTATACTCTAAGTATGCCTTTCTGACTTTACATGCCCATGGAGCCTTATGGAAGGAAAGAGGTTTGCTTACCCCCAGAGGAAACCAGGTGGCCCACCCACAAGCCTTATTGAACCTTCTGGATGCTGTATGGGAGCCCGAGGCAGTGGCAGTTATCCATTGCTATGGCCACAAGACTGGACCAGGGGAAGTGGCCAGAGGAAATCGATTGGCAGACAGAGTGGCCAAGGAAGCAGCCCGGGAACCAGCCCCCAGCGTCAGTTATTGGAGCACTGGTCCCTGGAAGGATCTTGAACACCGCTGACAAGCCAGCTTATACCAAGCAGGAAAAGGACACTGCAGACGCCCAGGAACTGACATTAACCAAAGAAGGATGGTACCTTACCCCTGATGACAGGATATGGATTCCAGAGTCTCTTTCGCGGCCAATAATTCAGAGGTACCATGATTCAACCCACATAGGACCCGATGCTACAACCAAGCAGCTGGAAAAATGCTTCTACATAGCCCACCTCTACCAACTGGCAGCCCAGATCTCCAGGAAATGCTTGCTGTGTCAAAAGAATAATCCCAGAACCGGACCACTGGCTCCCCCAGGGATTCAGCACAGTGGAACGGCACCTATGGAAGATCTTGTCGTGGACTTTACTGAATTACCCCGTTGTGGACCATACCGCTACCTGTTCGTGGCGATCTGCACGTATACAGAATGGGTTGAAGCCTGGCCCACCAGAACTGAAAAGGCATTTGAAGTAACCAGGTGCCTGCTTAGGGAGATCATTCCCCGCTATGGACTACCTAGGTCAATAGGATCTGACAATGGACCAGCCTTTGTCCACTCAGTTTTGCAATAACCCCCCATGTTAGTCAAAATGTGCAGTTTAATAATTATGTGCAGTAATTCTCCCGAGATTTTCTCTCTGTCTTAACAGGTGGACCCAGGCCCATTGCTGTTAAAATTGCTGACCTCACCCCTTGGGTCCACCACACTTAAGTGAAGAAGGCTATTTTAGATTGGACAGTTACACCAAATCCTGATGATCCTCTGAAGCTAACCATCTCCAGAAGAGCGCCAGACGACTGGACAAGTGGATGGGAGGGACGCCCGCAGGCAGCGTCCCCAACGTAGAGACTTTTTTTCCCCCAGCAAATTTAAGGCACCGCCAGGACTTTTGATATTGGGGCCAGAACTCTTTGATATGGTCACTCCGTGTGTCAGGCCTCTGCAAGGGTGGATATATATTCCTGTGGGTATATGTTAATATATGTAGAGGGAGAAGCCCCTTTCGGATACAGTATGTTGGGAGGAAATCATGAGAGTATTAAGCATCCACAAGGACAGGTGGGAAAATTGGTTAAGGTAATAGGCTCCTCCTCAGAGAGGTGGGACACAACCTCCCAAAAAGCAAGGCAGCTGATAGAGCACGAGTATCAGTGGGCCCTTCAGCAATAAAATAGATATGTCCTAGATAATATTTCAGTCACCATTGATCACATGGAAACAATGATAGCCAGGAACCCGCTGAAAACTACAGGAGGTGATCTATGGGGTTGGTTGTATTCCTGGCTGCCTGATGGCAGTTGGCTCAGGAATGTTATAGTATTATTAGCAGGACCGCTATTAATCCTTTTGCTTCTTTGCCTCTGTATCCCCTGCTTATTGCAATGCTTGCAGCAAATGATGCACAGACTCCTGTCACGGAAGCTGGGACCCACAGTCATCGCTGTGATGAGGGAGTATAGGCCCATACCCCAGAACGAACCTAAGTATTAGGTTGTTCAGAAGAAGAGGAGGGAGTGAAGGGAGAGGGGAACGGTTAATCATTAATATTATCTACACATAGTAAATTCCGGCACTCTGCTAGGATGGCTACACAAGCTCAAACTCAAAAAAATGCAGTTATTTGCAAAGCCTAAATCAGACAGGTCAGGAGACCGTTTCCTGTCTAACCAGCTATCTGAAACTGCTGATGCTAGCTACAGGTCAGAAGGTCGTTTCCTGCCTAGCCAAAAACTGCTGTCAACTAAAAACCACTAGCAAGATGTTTCCTGCTTTGCTTCTGCTTTAAGTAATGCAAGATAAGAAGAGATACGAAGGAAATGCTTAGCTAGCAAAAGAAAGACACGTGTACAAGAAGGTGGGAGGGGGTGCTTACTGAGCAGAGAAAATGCTTAACCAGCAGAGGAAGTGCTTAGCTAGCAGCCTTAGCCAGCAAATATTGGGGGGGAGGTATGGGAGGAGGGTGAATGCTTTCAGGTATAAAAATGCTTGCTGAACATGGTAACAACACAGTCAGATTTCAGAAACTATATTCTGCTGACTGTCTCTGTGCACAGATTTGCAATAAATCTCTTTTCTCTGACCAAGAAGTCCCTGGAATTGTTTTTCCCCTCTGGCCACGGGGTTGGCGGACCGCTGGACCTCCGGGTACTGCTAATCTAAGGCTTCAATACAGCCTCATGACTCATGAAGCTGAAATCAAAGCTAAGAGGCTTTGCTCTTTTTTGTAGTTTACAAATGTATTGTTGAGTTTTTAATGTAAAATTCCACGGAAGACCATGTCATATAGGTCCATATTCATAATAATACTGTTCAAATCAAAGCCCCCCCCCCCCCGCTTTGCTATTACCAAACTGAAGCAGCAGAAGAATGTTTCCATTAAGCCTTCCTTGACTGGAGGCCTTCGTCTTGCTGCTTTTTATACCATCGGAGGACATTTCTCTTTTTGTTATTCTGCCACTTGTGAACAGGCTTGAGGTTGCGCGATCTTACTGAACCAAGTAAATCATTCTCAGTTTCTTTAGACAGTGGTACCTCGGGTTACAGACGCTTCAAGTTACAGACTCTGCTAACCCAGAAATATTACATCGGGTTAAGGACTTTGCTTCAGGATGAGAACAGAAATTGTGTGGCGGTGGCGCGGCGGCAGTGAGAGGCCCTCTTAGCTAAAGTGGTGCTTCAGGTTAAGAACAGTTTCAGGTTAAGAACAGACCTTCAGAACGAATTAAGTTCTTAACGTGAGGTACCACTGTATTTAAGAGCTATAGTCATTGGTCCCGTTCCACAGGTGTTGCTTTACGTGGGGGCTACCTTTGAAGGTGACCCAGAAACTACAACTAATCCAGAATGCGGCAGCTAGACTGGTGACTGGGAGTGGCTGCCGAGACCACATAACACCGTTCTTGAAGGACCTACATTGGCTCTCAATACGTTTCCGAGCACAATTCAAAGTGTTGGTGCTGACCTTTAAAGCCCTAAACAGCCTCAATCCGGTATACCTGAAGGAGCGTCTCCACCCCCATCGTTCAGCCCGGACACTGAGATCCAGCTGCAAGGGCCTTCTGGCGGTTCCCTCACTGTGAGAAGCAAAATTACAGGGAACCAGGCAGAGGGCCTTCTTGGTAGTGGCGCCTGCCCTGTGGAATGCTCTCCCGCCAGATGTCAAAGAGATAAACAACTGTCTGATGTTTAGAAGACATCTGAAGGCAGCCCTGTTTAGGGAAGTTTTCAATGACTTTCAAAGTATTTTTAATCTTTTGTTGAAAGCCGCCCAGAGTAGCTGGGGAAACCCAGCCAGATGGGCCGGGTATAAATAATATATTATTGTTATTATTGTTGTTGTTATTATTGTTATTATTTGCTTGCAGAGTGCAGAGATGTCTTTCCCATTTCCCCCATAGTGCCTTACCGAAGGGCCTAGTTAAGCTTCAGAACTTGCTCCCAGAGGAGGCAGTGATGCCCACCAGCTTACATGGCTTTAAAAGAGGATCAGACAAATTCAGGGAGGAAAAAGGCTATCAATGGCTACTTGCTGTGATGGCTATGCACTGCCTCCATTGTCGGAGACAGTTACGCCTCTGAATGCCAGTTGCTGGAAACCACAAGAGGAGAGAGTGCTCTTGTGTTCGAATTCTGCTTGCGGGTTTCTCCGGGCATCTGGTTGGCAACGTGAGAACAGGATGCTGCACTAGATGGGCCACTGACCTGATTCAGCAGGCTCTTCTCATGTTCTTAAGGGTCACTGTCACGGAAAAGAAATTCACCATCTGCCCCTTTGCTTTCATCACTCCCCTGCAGAGCAAGGAGCCCACACACTCGGCTTTCTTTCGTTTATTTTTAATATAGAGTCCCTATACCAAACACTGTGGGCTAAAGCTCACTTAATCCTGCCACCTTTAATTCCTCGTCTTCCTATGGTTGTATTCTTCCTTCAAAACATGTCATCTTTTTCATTTCTGTTTGGATTCTCAGATCTATTGCAGTTCTCAGACGATGAGGGAAATGTTGGTTTTTACCAGCTTGTTCTCACAGGCAAATGCAGAGAGATCCTTTCGCTGCTAAAACTAGGCCACTGCAAAGTGAACAGGAAACCTCCCCCCACCTGTTTTTGGTCCTGATTAAAGCAGAAGTTCCTACTGCATTTCCATCAAGTTATTTTAACCTGAGTAATTCATAACAGCGGTTTATTATGGTGGCCCCACCGCTTCCCTCTTCAGCACGAAGAGGTTTCAGTTCATTAGTTTAGTCAGGAGTCCATTATCCCTTCACATTTCCAGAGCATGTGGAGCAGAAAATAGGTATTTGCTTCGAGGCTAATGAGGGGGAAAGGTTGGTTTTTCCTAAAGGACTATAAAGGAATTTCTAAATTTGTTGGGGTTGGTAGACAACTTCAAATTTATATGCTTCAGTCCAGTAAAAGATTGGCATGGCTAAAGACCTGGCCCTCAAAACAGATTAAAACTTCCAGTAGAATGCACTTTACATCAACAAATATTGTGGGTCAGGGATGACACGGGGATGTTGTTGTGCGTACAGCACGCCCCAAAAGGTTCCCACATTCAGCACCGAATGTACATTAACACACATTGTGTATACGCTCTAAGAATGAGAGTTTTAAAAAATAGATTATTCATAATCACTCGTGTTCCCTGGCACTGTCTGACTGAGCTGATCAAATGCAAAGAATCTAGTAAGCACCATATTCCTTTGTACCTTCCTAGTTCCTCCAAAACCTCTTTGTACATGTTCATACAATGCAGGCAAAGTTTAGGTTGGCCTGTTATCTAACACTTAAGCTAAGCTAAAAAAAGGTAAAGGTAAAGGACCCCTGACAGTTAAGTCCAGTCGCAGATGACTCTGGGGTTGTGGTGCTCATCTCACTTTACAGGCCGAGGGAGCCGGCGTTTGTCCACAGACAGTTTTTCTGGGTCATGCGGCCAGCATGACTAAGCTGCTTCTGGCGCAATGGAACACCAAAACCAGAGGAGCGCACGGAAACGCCGTTTACCTTCCCGCCGGAGCAGTACCTATTTATCTACTTGCACTTTGATGTGCTTTCAAACTGCTAGGTTGGCAGGAGCTGGGACCGAACAACGGGAGCTCACCCCGTCGCGGGGATTCGAACTGCTGACCCTCTGATTGGCAAGCCCAAGAGGCTCAGTGGTTTAGACCACAGTGCCACTACACACGTCCTGAGTGGCAACAAATGCACCAGTCTGGCTGGGGTAAGAAATGCTTAGTGGGCTCACTGATTTCCCTTTCCACAAAGAAGGACGTTAAGCAAACACTACGATGTCTTGAGCTACAAGGCTTCCCTCCTCTTTGTAGTATTAGTCTTTTGTATGAAACCAAATTGCAGTTACCCATTAATATTTTACAGAACAACAATTACTTTCACCAATAGTATTGACAGCAATATTCTGAGGTTAAATCCACTGATTAGATTAAGTGTTGCGGAACAGTATAAAAAGTGATCACTTGGATTGCAAACCACGAAACCTAACATGGTTAGTTCGTTTCATCATTCAAATAACATTCCATATGATAAAGATTGTGTATTGGATATTTCTTAGATTAAACCTATTCTTACTTTGATGTGAAGGCTAGTTGTATTCTAATTCCATAGCCAACCAATCAAACTGAGACCTCATCTGTTCAACATATCATTAGAAAGTTTCGATATCATTAAATAATAAAATGGAGTAGTCTCTCCACCCCACCCCCCCAGACCATAGGACTGACCCATAAAGTAATTTGAACCTGTTATCAGCATCTTTTGAGTAAGTTTTCTGCAACGATTCTAAAACTCCTAAATATTTTGGAGGAGCAGATGGATTTATTATCTGAAGCTGCATGGTGTCCCTTCCCAGGAATGTTATATTGTGAGGTGTTGTTCTTGTTTTTTTCTGCCCAAAGGCAACTGCAAGAAAAGTACATGTGCTCTGTTGTGAACTTTGATGTGACATCTTTTTGGAAATTAGCAAAAACCCATTTCCAATCCTGCCCCACTCCTTGCTACTAGTCCTGTTCATAATACTCTATCCCACATTTGAACTATTAATAGCTCTCTGCAGGCTGCGTGGGAAAGTTGCCATTTACCTCTTTGGTTAGGAGATGGTTGCCAAAAAACCTTGGGACTTCCTGAAAGGTGGGGCATGCATTACTTCACTTTCCCGCCCCAGCTAAAGATGATGATAAGATGATCGATTGCTGTTAGTTATGATGATAGCTACATACAGTATACCAGTTC
The DNA here is from genome assembly GCF_027172205.1 of Podarcis raffonei. Lineage (NCBI taxonomy): Eukaryota > Metazoa > Chordata > Lepidosauria > Squamata > Lacertidae > Podarcis > Podarcis raffonei. The sequence goes on from NC_070613.1 coordinate 14,146,520, forward strand.
CGGGGGGTAATGAATGAGAGAGTGCAATTGCACTCATGTTTCGTTAGCTGCTCTGAGCCCAGCTCTGGCAAGGAAGGGTGGGATACAAATAAAATTTATGATGATGATGATGATGATGATGATGAACACCCTATAGATTTCTGGGTTGCCATTGTCAAGGCAGAATGTGTGATTAGCTGAGCCTTTGGTCTGACCCATCAGAGATCTTATTGTGTTCCTATAATTGTGGGGAGCATAACCATACATTCAAGATTACACCCAAATTGTCAGGTATGCATGCAGGAGCCAGGCCCTGTGACCAATAGGACTTTGCAGGACTGGGACCTTCCTAAGTTTGTTCTGAAGAGGCGAGGCAAGGCACGTCCTCACAGGTGAGGCCGATTGGTAACTCACAGCACCTGGGGGCAAGAGCTGGGAAGGGATATAAGGTCAGCATTTCTCTTTGGCTCTTTGCCACAGCAACACGCTTCCTGCCTTGGGCTTCTTGCTTCTCGGACCCTTGGCTTCTTGACTCCCAGCTCGCTGACCCTCAGACTCCTGGCTTCTGGACCCCTGTTCCTGCTCTCACCCTGCCATCTTGCCCCTGGTCCTGATGTCCCCTGCTGGGACTTCGATCGCCCGTGAACTGGACCATGACACAAATATACAGGTCTGATTGCTTAAAGTGGAACGGTCTCCCTTGGGAGGTTGTGGACTCTCCTTCCTTGGAGGTTTTTAAGCAGAGGTTGGATTGCCATTTGTCATAGATGTGCTTTAGCTGAGATTCCTGCATTGTAGAGGGTTGGACCAGGTGACCTTTGGGGTCCCTTAAACTCTATGATTCTATGAAAGTGTGGGCAAGTACAAATCTCCTGGGGCTGTCCTCAACAAGGAATTGCTCAAACTGGAGAATATAGCAGATCTAGCAAAGGTGGTTTGGCTCTCCCTACACATCTGGAGCCAATAAAATTTAGAGCTGTGGTGAAGTGCCCTGGCTGAAATTGCTAATGGCACACTCAGTAATGAGTCAGTGCTGACCTGCAGGACTTACGTTCTGCGATGCTTGACACCAGAAGATTTATTTTCAGTTTTGCATGTGACATCATTGTGTACGAAAGCTCTTATCTTCTGTCCTCCAAAATGCTTGCGTTTCCAAGAGGCTGAATTCAGTACATGCTGGCAAAATGATGAGGTGCATTTTCCGGAAAAAAAGATAAAAGCGTTGTGCTAACTGAACTGGAGTTGTTTGTACGAGGCACAAATTCAGTACACCATCATGCACACATATGTGCCTGGGCACGTGCCCCTCTGATAGTGAACCAAGTATATAGGTCCTGTTGCAATCTTTATTTTATTATGAATTTGCGGGGGGGGGCGCTCCCCATAATTTCTGAATTCAGTAAAGGGTTAGAATTCAAGCAAACCTCTAAATTCCTGATTCTAGGAAGAGTTTGAAATAGCACAGGCCAACTTCCTCATGAGGTGATCGCTTGATAATGACCAAGTGGTTGACATAACAAAAGATGGGCCATTGAGAGATTTGTTGTTGTTGTTTAGTTGTTTAGTCATGTCTGACTCTTCGTGACCCCATGGACCAGAGCACGCCAGGCACTCCTGTCTTCCACTGCCTCCCACAGTTTGGTCAAACTCATGCTGGTAGCTTTGAGAACACTGTCCAACCATCTCGTCCTCTGTCATCCCCTTCTCCTTGTGCCCTCCATCTTTCCCAGCATCAGGGTCTTTTCCAGGGAGTCTTCTCTTCTCATGAGGTGTCCAAAGTATTGGAGCCTCAGCTTCAGGATCTGTCCTTCCAGTGAGCACTCAGGGCTGATTTCTGTCACAATGGATAGGTTTGACCTTCTTGCAGTCCATGGGACCCGCAAGATTTAGATTTGAGAGATTTAGTGCCAGTCAAGTAAGTGAAGCCCCTCCCTGGGCCCTGGTATTAGTTGGCAAGACTAAAGGCCAGTGCTGAGGGGGTTTGGGGGGGCGCTGATGGGCTAGCAAAACTGTGACAGGCTGTAAAAGGAGACAGAGAGCATGGCTGATTTCTGTTTTGTATATAATTTTATTAAGTTTTCTGTTTTACATTTTACATACTTAAGATATCAATGACTTCCCTTCTCTTTCCATGGTTCATTTCACATATCATAAATCCCTGCATATACCATTCAGTATTCCATTATTGCATCTATCAAAACTTGTTTACACTGTTGAAGTTACCTTAATGCTGCCAGCATTTTCAGCGGTATACAATTATTTCCCGTATATTCAATAAACGTTTTCCAATCTTCTTTAAACGTACGTTCTTCTTGTTCTCTTATTCTATATGTTAAGTCTGCGAGTTGTGCATTTTCTGCCAAGTGGCCTTTCTTCTTTAGTTAGGATCTCACTTGTTTTCCATTTTTTGGGCTAACAAAACACGGACCGCAGTAGTAGCATACATAAATAACCTTTTATGACACCTGGGAATTTCAGTCTGAATTATCCCCAACAGAGAAGACTCTATTTTGGGGGGAAAGTACTTTTAAACATTTTTTTTCCAATTCATTGTGGATCATTCCCCAATACTCTTTTACCCATTTACAAGTCTACCACATATGAAAGAATGTTCCCTTCACCTCTTTGCATCTCCAGCACTTATCTGATTCAGTCATATATATGTGAATCATTTTCAGGTAGTTCTCCTTCAAAGAATAACTTGCTGTAAACTTCAAGTCACTTTTCCAGAGTTTCCCCCAAGGGTTACAATCTATATTGTGTCCTATATCTATTGCCCGGTGTGTCACTGAGGCTTTAACAAGCTCGTCTTTTGTTTCCCAGTCTAATAACAAATTTTGGACAAAAGTTTCTCTTTGTTTTGTAGAAGTTCTTTTTCGAATTGTGAGCTTTGATCTGAAAAACCATTCCGCCCCCCCGCCCCCGGCCAATTTCTGTTTTGGATTCAAGGCTGCTGCGCCTATGGGAGAAGCGAGAGACCTGCCTGGAGTGTAATACTGGGAACCTCTTCATCATAGGCTCAGGTTGCATATAAAAAAGGTAAAGGTAAAGGACCCCTAACAGTTAAGTCCAGTCGCGGACAACTCTGGGGTTGCGGCACTCATCTCGCTTTACAGGCCGAGGGAGCCGGCGTTTGTCCGCAGACAGTTTTTCCGGGTCATGTGGCCAGCATGACTAAGCCACTTCTGGCACAATGGAACACCAAAACCAGAGCAGCGCACGGAAACGCCATTTACCTTCCTGACAAAGCAGTACCTATTTATCGACTTGCACTTTGATGTGCTTTCGAACTGCTAGGTTGGCAGGAGCTGGGACTGAGCAACAGGAGCTCACTCCGTCACGGGGATTCGAACTGCTGACCTTCTGATTGGCAAGCCCAAGAGGCTCAGTGGTTTAGACCACAGCACCACCTGCGTTGCGCGCACACACACACACACACACACACGTAAATGCACCATATATCATAAAGACACCACAGTCTCTGCTGCACCTCATTTCCAAAAGGAATCACAGTCCCTGGGTAAACACCTATAGATCCCTGGAATCGTGCACTGCTCACAGATTGGCATGGCATGTAACAATTTGTAGCCTAAACAGACTCGGTGTGCAACCTCAGAACTCCTAGATGTGCTTCCTAGGATGTTAAGATGATTTTTTTTGCTTCCTTTTTGAGCAACGCTCGTGTGAAACCTTTCCACAAAGCTGCCACTCAAGGGAACACCTAATCTAAAGGCGAGAGTCATTTGTGCTTGAGCTGTTAAACCTAATCTCTCTTGTTGGCCTATGAGCATTTTTGCTCATTCCCCATAGGGCAAACGCAGAACTAGTTAATGGAAGCTGAAGCTGCAGGCTTGGAACACACCAGACGCCTGTCCACCTGCTTTCATCATGAAAATGCAATCTAGGGCTAATTCCACTGTAGCTGAAGAATGAGCCTGCCGCTGGTTCGTGGGCAGGGCTGCCTGGCTCTGTCCGACTTTCCAGGCAACTCTGACTTCTGATGGCACATATCATAAGTAGCAGCACAATGACAACGAAGAGAGAAAAAGCTGCAGGTTCAAATCCAATGCAACCAAGAGACTCTTAATCTCAGGGTTCAAGCCCCATGTTGGACAAAAGTATATAAAAGTAGTTTACTCACATTCTGTTCACAGTTGGATCCCAGAAGGCAGACTTAGTTACAAAGTATATACATGTGGATCTACTCCATATTGGGGGGGCGGTTTTAATTCCAGTGACTGCAGACTGGCAGTCACTGCAGTTCACACGACGAAAGGAAGATGGAAAAGAAGGGAGGAGGGCTGTGTGCCTTGTGCTTTTTGTTACCTGCACAGGTAAGGTCATACCTACCTCTAGTCACATGCAAGAGGAAGTATATGCCAGTCCAGAAGGAAACAGGAAGTTCTGACTGGCTGGACCAAACATCCCCTTCCATGTCCACTCTAGGAAAACCAGGAATGTTGTATTTGAATGCTGCCTATGTATCACAACCCACAAAAGATTCCTGCACTGTAGGGGTCAGACTAGATGACCCTTGTGGTCCCTTCCAACTCCCAAACATGATTCTATGAAGAAAAACTAAGGCTGTGGCCAGGGCCATAGGTAGGGGATGGTGAGGTGGGCCCCTGCCAGGAGCAGAGACGATTGGGGGGCGGGCACAAAATCGGCTTAAAAATATGTCCATAAATATAAATATTGATTATTGCTTCATAAGAAATGGTTTTAAATAGAGGGTGAATTGAATGACTGGAGGGGGCGGGGGTTGGAGGAGAGGCGGAAAGAAGAGCTAATTTGTCTGTGGCTAGGGGGCACAATCTGGAAGGTTCTGCCAGGGGCGCAAGATCACCCAGCTATGCCTCTGGCTGTAGCACTTACCCGGAGGCAAGACCCATTGAACTCAACAGGGCATACTTCATACTTGTGCCGTAATTAACTTAACTGTTGGGTTGTATTTCTTAATTGACTGATCAGTTACATTAATCTATCGAAATATTTTAGATAGACTAAAAAGATGACACAGTCAGCAGATTTTTAAAAAAGTATTAATGGCTTTTAATATAGGTGTCCTAAAATCCATTAATACTTTTTTTTTTAATCTGCTGACTGTGTCATCTTTTTAGTCTATCAAAAAGTATTAATGGCTTTTAATACAGGTGTACGGGACGTGGGTGGCGCTGTGGGTTAAACCACAGAGCCTAGGACTGGCCGATCAGAAGGTCGGCGGTTCGAATCCCCGCAACAGGGTGAGCTCCCGTTGCTTGGTCCCAGCTCCTGCCAACCTAGCAGTTCGAAAGCACGTCAAAGTGCAAGTAGATAAATAGGTACTGCTCCGGCGCGAAGGTAAACGGCGTTTCCGTGCGCTGCTCTGGTTCGCCAGAAGCAGCTTAGTCACACTGGCCACAGGATCCGGAAGCCATACACCAGCTCCCTCGGCCAATAAAGCGAGATTAGCGCCGCAACCCCAGAATCGGTCACGACAGGACCTAAAGGTCAGGGGTCCCTTTACCTTTAGTAATACAGGTGTACACACATGACTGCAGGTGTCCCTTCTTGCATATGAGAGAAGAGGGAATGCCTCTTCTGAGATTATGCCTGATGCAACATGAATGTATCATCTAAAATAGGGATGGGGAACCGACAGCCCTCCCTATGTTGTTGGACTACAAATCCCATCATCCCTGACCACTGGTTATGCTGGCTGAGATTGATGGGAATTGGAGTTCCGCAACATCTGGGGGGGACCACAGGTTCCCTCTCCCTGATGAGAAAACAAAATCCCTAAACTCCAACATGCTTCCATGCTAAGCCCTTTCTTTATTTGCTCCCTTTTTTTAGTTTCATAAATTGGACAGGTTGCTTTTTTTGAAATGCATTTTGGTGCTTTACATTTCTATGCAGGGATAATTCCAAATTGAGCTCAAAGGGACTTACTCCCAGATAAGTGTGTATAACAACCTTCCCTGACCTGGTGTCTTCCAGATTTTGTGGATGACATATCCTATAAGCCCCTTGCTTCCCCAAACATCTGGAGGGTACTTACCAGGTCAGGGAAGACTGGCATATAAGATTGCAGCCTCAATTGCTGTAGGATGGAGATTTTAACATTAAGTTGTAGCTGTTATAAAACCATCTTATTGCCCTGCTGGATGGAAAGGTTGATTAAAGAGACAAAACGAAACAAAAAAGAAAACAAGCAAGAAAGTGGAAGCTAAAATAATGACTTTATAGTGAATGTACAATGCAGCTAAGTAATACCCAGAGTAAAATCGTTGATTTCAATGGGACTGCTCAAATATAGTTGGATATCACCCAATACATTATCGTTAAAAGATTTATATTTTTGCATTCATGTTTCCCCCCTCCCCATTAGGAAGAGGCATAGCATGTTGGGATTTGCTAATAAACAATCAGCACTATGGTTTTGCTTGGACATAGACACCTCCTGTTCTCTTTGCTTGGCCCTTACTCGGACTGACCTGTGTGTGCAAGAAGATACAATGCTATTCTTCATGTCACAGAATCATAGTTGAAAGGGACCATGAGAGTCATCTAGTCCAACCTCCTGCAATGCAGGAACCTTTTGCCCAACATGAGTCTTGAATCCATGACCCTGAGATTAATTGTCTTGTGTTCTACCAATTGAGCTATTCCAGTGGTTCATCGCAGAAGATGATTAAATATACTCCTTTAACACCTATCCTTTGAAATCTATTTTTCTCATTTTCATACACTGTTGTAATATTTCTCAAAGTTCTAGCTTTTTCTTCTTACTATTGACTGGTTAGATACTAGTTAGATGGAGCACTTTTAAGCCCCTTTGAGTTCAGTAGCAGAGTTAACCCAATGCTTACATCTTCCTCATTTAAAACAGTGAGATTTAAAAATGCTTTGCTTTGTCTGGATCATAACCAAGGTTTTTATGGGAAGTTTTTGAGACTGCGCTTCTCAATAAAGCACATAAGTCTTTGAAAACAAGTACAGTTTCCTTCATGTTCTTAGGTACAGTGGTACCTCGGGTTACATACGCTTCAGGTTACAGACTCCGCTAACCCAGAAATAGTACCTTAGGTTAAGAACTTTGCTTCAGGATGAGAACAGAAATCATGCTCCGGCGGCGCAACGGCAGTGGGAGGCCCCATTAGCTAAAGTGGTGCTTCAGGTTAAGAACAGTTTCAGGTTAAGAATGGACCTCCAGAACGAATTAAGTACTTAACCCGAGGTACCACTGTATTACATTTCTTTGCCCTCAAACCTACACCATGCTGATGTCTAGCTACAAACCAGCACCAGTGGTTTTCCACCAGTGTGCCATGGCACCCTGGGGTGCCTTGAATGATGGTCAGGGGTGCCGTGGGCAACACTGGCCTCTGTCCCTCTTTCCTTCCTTCCCTCCTCTGACGCCCTCTTGCATCTCTGCCTCCCAAAGGCTTATGCAGTTGTTTGTTGCGGCAGCTCTGGTTACAAGCTCCACAGGTGAATGGTGTCTCTGGGACTGGCCAGGAGATGTTTCCCAGGCCCCTGTGGGGCAGTGGGAGGAGGCACTTCTCTTGGGGGCAGGGGAGCAGCTCAGAGACCAGGAGAGGCAGCTGCAGCTGCCCAGAGGACTCCCAAGGAGAGGGGAGAGGGGGCTGAGGGAACACTCCACAGGGAGGGTGTTCAGAAAAGGGTGAGAGGCTGCCAGCTCTGCAGGCAAGGGGTGACATAACTGGGCTCCTGAGCCCCACAGGGATGCCGCAGAAAGAATGCAGTTGGTCAAGGGAGCCGTGGACTCAAAAAAGTTGAAAACCCCTGGATTACACATAACAGGTTGTATTCAATATTAGCCATACTTTAAGAGTATGAAACTGAAATGGAAATGGCTGTTTCATTACTTTCAATTGGTCTACTCTGAGTAAAATTCCATGGGCTACAACCCAATATGCTGAAGGTTACATTGGAATACACTCTGCACTTGGCTGGGTTTGACTTCTAAAAGTACCTGCAATGTAAGTGACTTGTTGATAGACCTGCAGTGATGTGCAGTGATTTCCTACTGCATGAGAAGACTTCCCCAGAGTCTCTCAGGGCAGGTGAAGTTTCTGACAAGCACTGCATTAAGTAGGTGACTTCATCTTTTCAAAACATGCACCAGGTCTATAATTAGCTGTGGGTTGTTACATTGTTGCCAAGAACAAGTTGTCTGTTCTTTTACAAATAACTGCAAGAAGAGATTTCAAGTATACTGGAGAAAAATCCCATTGGCCAATAAAACTTTTGATGTTTAGGTCCAGGGATTGCATTCTCATTTGGAGAAAGCTCAAGAACTTAACTGCTCTTGTAATACTGGGCCTTCGCTTGTTCTCAAGCACGTTGTCTCATTTTTCACTTTGACGGGCCTACCGAATACTGTGGAATGATACTGACATCATTGCTAGGACTCTTATTAACTAAATTGTGCAGCAAAATCCTGCACATGCTTGCTCAGAAACAAGTCCCATTGAGTTCAGTGGAGCTTACTCCGAAGTAAGTGTCTGTAGGGTTGCAGCTGAGCGGATCAGTCCTCTTATGTGTAGTGAGTGGGTGAAATTGGAGAGCTTCCATGTTGGAACAACCACCATGTCAATAGCCTATCCAGCTTTCTGCAGCCAGGTGAGAAGATGGATGAACAGGCTTCCCCCCTCCTGTTGACTCCAGTGGGAGGGAAACTACTGGGCTGGTGTAATTTATTTATTTTTAATATAATTTTTATTAAATTTTCTGTTTTACAATTTAGAATGCAGTAGTACCTTGGGTTAAGTACCTAATTCATTCCGGAGGTCCGTTCTTAACCTGAAACTGTTCTTAACCTGAAGCACCACTTTAGCTAATGGGGCCTCCCACTGCCGCTGTGCCGCCAGAGCACGATTTCTGTTCTCATCCTGAAGCAAAGTTCTTAACCTGAAGCACTATTTCTGGGTTAGCGGAGTCTGTAACCTGAAGCGTATGTAATCCGAGGTACCACTGTATTCATTTAAACAACCTTAAAATATCAAAAACTTCCCTTCTTCACTTTCCATGGTTCATTTTGCATAGCATAAATCCCTGCATATTTCATATAAACTAAACCATTCAGTATTCCATTACTACATCCATCAAAACATATTTGCACTGTTGAATTAATCTTAATGCTGGCAATATTTTCAAGCGTACACAATTTCCCCCCATATATTCAATAAACATTTTCCAGTCTTCTTTAAACGTATGTTCTTCTGGTTCTCTTCTTCTGTATGTTAGCTCCACAAGTTTCGCATATTTCTTAGGTAAAATTAAAGGTAAAGGGACCCCTGACCATTAGGTCCAGTCGTGGACGACTCTGGGGTTGCGGCGCTCATCTCGCTTTATTGGCCGAGGGAGCCGGCGTACAGCTTCCGGTTCCTGTGGCCAGCATGACTAAGCCGCTTCTGGCAAACCAGAGCAGTGCACGGAAACGCCGTTTACCTTCCCGCCGGAGCGGTACCTATTTATCTACTTGCACTTTGTGCTTTTGAACTGCTAGGTTGGCAGGAGCAGGGACCGAGCAATGGGAGCTCACCCCGTCGCAGGGATTCAAACCACCAACCTTCTGGTCAGCAAGCCCTAACTGGTGTAATTTTGGGTCCATTTTGAAGGTGAGGGTGCTTAAGGTCATGTGGGTGCCCAGCTGTTCCTGGAATGGTCTCTCCATTGCCTCCCAATGGAACGCTACCAGCCAGATCACTGGTCCATCTAGTTCAGTTTTGTCTTCACTGAGTGATAGTGGTTTTCCAGGGTTTTCAGATGTGATACCTCCCAGCCCTACCTGGAGATGCCATGAATTGCAGCTTGGACCTTCTGCATCCTATGGAGATGCTCTGCCACTGAGCTATGGCCCTCTAGATAGCTGTAGAGAGAAGAGATATATGCCATCCCAGATACAACAGGTGCACTTTGATAGAGCTGCAATGCATCAGACTGGGATCCCAAGGGGGGAAAAGTATAGCAAATGCATGAAAACCAGGGGCATATTAAGGCAAGAGCAGAAACTGGCAGCATTTTACACAGCTGCATTAGGAACTGCACATGGCGTAATGTAACAGCTAAGCTATAAAGTGAATTCTATTGGGGAAAGGTTTATCAAGAGTTTGGAGAAACGTATACAAATGCCCTTGTAAAATTAGAAGCTGGAGACAAACTGATGTTGTTGCTTTAGGCTGCTGTTTATAAAATTAAGCATTGCTTTTTGCAAAGAAAGTAAGTATGTGTTTACCTTTTAAGGATATCAGTCATTGCCCTGCAAAGGACTTTACAGGGATTTTTCAACTCTCTTCCTTTTTAGTTGGATTTCAGATGTGTACCTGCCATTAGGAACAGAGGCAGTCTGTTGCAATGGAAGGCAATAGTCTAGTTCCTATTCTCAATATGGAGACAATGGTCCCAATTCAGGAAGTGTGAGCCACGGCCAAGTTGTGGGAAGCAATGGAAATGAGCCAGCCACATAGAGTTCTGGAGAAACCTGGCAACAATCTGAGTCAGAAGAAAGCATTTGAATCCATGCAAAATGCTGGAAAATTGTTTCCCTTCCTTACATGTTTCTAGCACTGGATCTGATGGATGGAATTAAGGAGAGCCAGCTATACGATACTTTTGATTAATGGGACCACAGAATACAGCTTCCCATAACTCTATTTCAAGGCACAGTTTTTGTCCTCAATACAATTTAAATTTGGCAGAACAAATTAAGGGTTGGATTCTTGGTAAAGTAACCAGGCCCTCTAGGTCAAAATGACTATGATGACTATATAGATAGATAGATATTGGATCATCACATCTCCCCCAGTCAACATGGCCATGTTGTTCGGGGCTGATGGTGTGAGGTAACCAATCTCATATAAGCGATATGCTTAAGTCTAATAAATGCATGAAGGGGTTAATACCATAAACTAAGCTGTCCTGCCAGGCTTAGCTGTGTTCACTTCCTCTCACTTTGGGAAGAACTAGGTAGTCAAGTCTTTGTTCTCCTCTAGTCTACATGTGAACTTTGGTGTTTGGGGAGCTCTTGAGCTGCTTCCTCTAGCAATGTGGCTCTAACGAGCCTCTCTTAAATTCCTATACCAATAATCTAGGAACTTTTACCACTTTGTAAGCCATACTTTACCGTCTGTGCAACTTTTTCTGAAAGCTGAATGGAAAAGCACATGAATCTGACCTTTGGAGAGGTTGTAAGTAAAGCATCTTTAACTTACTAAACATGGGGTCTTTTTCTATGCTGGGCGAAGTGGGAAACTTTGGAAACAAACTTTTAAAGGGGACATTTCAGAACTCACTTGAGAAGGTATTTTTAGATAGTCTAACAGCCTATATTTCCACACTTTACTTTGCTGCATATTTTGTGATTTTAAATCTTGGCTGGAATTCTCTCACCAAACTTGAATCTTGGCATCCAGGAATACTTATTTATCCCCCCCAAAAAACCAACAGATGGGGAATGTAGCCCAAAACATCTGGAAGTCACCAGTTTGGAGGAGGCTGGTCTATAGCTACCTAGCCATGATTTGCACCAAAGACTTATCTATGGTAGCCATTCATTCATTCATTCATTCATTCATTCATTCATATTCCCTCTCGTCTCTAGAAAATATGAGCAGGTGCAAATGCTGCTCTTATGTCCAGAAAACATCAAATAAATGTAGCAATGGTCTTTGACCAGCACTATCCAGGTCAAAAGTGGGCCACAAGTCAACCAGGCTTTGCGTATGTATGTTTCATTATCCCATTAGAATCATTAACATTAATGGGATTTGCAAGTGCTTAATTGTGGCTAGGTCAGGTGGCTGATGTGAGCTAAATGCTTCTGCCCTTTGTTAGTCCCAGATGAAAGGTGTGATTCATCCTAGACAACGTTTGGAACCTATGCAGATTAACACAACTGTACTTTTCATGAATTCATCTGTGACTGACTAATGTAATATCTGGAGGAGCATTGTCTTGTTGTATATAAAAGAGATATACATGATTGTTCAAGTAGATAATGAGAAGAGAGCAATGAAGGTACCTAAGACCAAAGACAATCTCACAAAAGAGGATTGTGGAGAACTAGTATATTTACAGAGACGCCTTTAACCGACATATTACTTACAATTAAAACTGAATTAGGTGCCCCTAGAAGCAATAGATAAGACCTGAAATTCAGTAGCATAGGAAAACCACCAATAGACTTATGCTAGTTCTATTTGGTGACCCAGAAACCTCCCCCCTGATTTCATTGACTAGATTATGCCTGATATACGCAATGTGCTCTTTGCAGGGCTGCTTTTGGAAAACCAAAACCAGCAGTAAAAGTTCTGGCTGTGACTTCTGGATGAAGTTTTTTTTTAAAAAAATTGAATTATTACAGAAATAAAACGAACAAAGGAAAAAGAAAAAAGACACCCTTTACACCCATTCCATATGACTTCTAAAGAATACCTCCTCTGAGCAGATGTTCTGCTTTTCACTCTCGGACACCAAAATGGCAGGCAGGGTTTGGGAAGGAAGCCAAATCCAGCAACAGTTGTGGGCTGCTAGCCCACAATCGGCAGAGATGTTCCTGCCAGCCGGTGGAAAAGTGTGGACTTGAGTTTTCCTAAGGGTATTTTGGACACTCATCAAATGTGGTTGTTATTATCCCATTATGAAAATCAATCTTGAGTACTTTTGCTATGACAACTTGGAAGTATGCTCTCTTTCCCGATGTGATGCATTATGGGAAGGTTTAATGAGAGGTGGAAATGGCCACCTGACTAAGGAGGAAAAATTTGAGCCGCTCTTTGATTTTGTTGGGGTGAAGTGCAAAAATAAACAAGCTGTGAAGCATTTGCAGTTGTGAGAGCGGAAAAGTGGAAGATTTGGTCCGCTGTTTACTGGGATAAGACACGAGAGAGGAGCCACTGGGTGGGAAACCTGCCGAATTGCAGAAAATGGGCCCAGGAGCATATTTGTAGTTGATTTTGGGATGCGAACTAAAAGGAATTTCTGAGTAAAAAAATCATTCCCTTTGATTATAGCAGAGTCTTTCCCCATGCCTTCTCCCCATTTTGGTGGTTAGTTTCTCTTTCCCCATCATGCTACCCTTGTGTTATGACATTATGGTAAGCTTAGAGATGTTACTTTCACTTTCAGCAGATGTCTGCCTGCCACATTTTTTGAATGTCTGGATCACTGAGGTGTTTCAATTTGTGCCACCTTGTACAAATCCCATTCTGCCTCCAATAAACCTGAAATATTTGGATTAACGCCCAAGTCTGATGTAGATTCCTAGTATTTATGTAGGAACCAATGCACGACTACAGATTAGGATAGATTCGAAATGCAACCGCTTGAATATGTCTCACAGAAGACAAACTCCTAAGAGTAACTCTTATTAAGAAATATTTTTAACTCAAACTGTGAAATGACCGCAGTTTTTCTTGCCCTTCAGTTTCTGTTCCGAACTTCATTTGTGAAGAACTTGCAGAGCTTTGTTCAGATACAGCTTTTCATCTCAATAATTCAATTTGCCTGCATTTGAGTTCCAGGCTGGTGGTTGGCATTCATATTTAAATGCCTCTTTCATGCTCTGTTACTGTAATTTAATTTGGCAGGGAGAGAGATCCATATTGTTTCTCTCTGGCGAGTGGGAGGGGGATGGCTTTAGTAAACTGTGTTTGGAAAGTTGCAAGTAATAGAATTGTCTGTAACATGGATTGTTGGGGTGCCTGTACTACAATTAAAACAACCACTGCAAAGCTTTCCTCATGGTGTTTCTAATGAGCCCCCACATCATTGTCATCAAATTAGCAGCCCATGTTTCCCCCCACTGCATTTAATCTGGATTTACCCTTTCCAGGCCAAGTTTGCTAAATTATAAAAACCTGTTGCAAATGAATGAACGAACCAATGCAACATCTCAATAACCCGTTTAAAATATTAAATCCCCACCTGGAAGCACCCTCAGGGTTTGTTGTTGTTCAGTCGTTTAGTCGTGTCCGACTCTTCGTGACGCCATGGACCAGAGCACGCCAGGCACTCCTGTCTTCCACTGCCTCCCACAGTTTGGTCAAACTCATGCTGGTAGCTTCGAGAACATTGTCCAACCATCTCGTCCTCTGTCGTCCCCTTCTCCTTGTGCCCTCCATCTTTCCCAACATCAGGGTCTTTTCCAGGGAGTCTTCTCTTCTCATGAGGTGTCCAAAGTATTGGAGTCTCAGCTTCAGGACCTGTCCTTCCAGTGAGCACTCAGGGCTGATTTCCTTCAGAATGGATAGGTTTGATCTTCTTGCAGTCCATGGGACTCTCAAGAGTCTCCTCCAGCACCATCATTCAAAAGCATCAGTTCTTTGGCGATCAGCCTTCTTTATGGTCTCACTTCCATACATCACTACTGGGAAAACCATAGCTTTAACTATAAGGACCTATACGGACCTTTGTCGGCAAGGGTATTCTATACCCTCAGGATATAGAATACCAATTTAAAGGCATGTTTCTTCCTCACGCATCAGTATGTGGAGTGAACTTATGAACAGGTTCCTCTCCTTCCTCCTTTTCTCAACCATTTGCAGAGGCAGCTTGACTCCATGGAAAGTAGGTGGGACATCCTACCTGTCTATCACATGATGTCATAATGGCAGCACATGATTGACCTGTGGTTTGTCCAATTGCTGTTTTCCCGAGGGGTGGCAGCCTGGGAAACAGGATATATATGTATTGCGGTTTTTTTTAGTCTTTATTGAGCATTCATTCTGATTTGTTTGTGGGGAGATTACATGACAATGAGCAATCATCCTGATTTGCTTCTGGGGTGTCCATAGAAAATTCTCCCAATGCACCTTTCTCACAAAACACACAATTTTATACATCTCTATCATGTATCCTCTCTGTCATGTATCGTCTTACCTTTTTTCTAAACCAGAATGCCCCAAATTCTTCACAAGGGAATTATTTCAGACCCATTGTCATTTTGGTTGTCTCCTTTCTGAACCTTTTTCAGCTCTACAGTATCAATTTTTTTTTTTACATAAGGTGACCAGAAAAATCCCCAACGAATGTCATTAAATATTTCGTAGAATATTTTATAGATTAAAGAACAGAAGATACAAATGCAGTTTTACAAATATGAAAAGCCAGTCTATTTACATCCTTTTTCCTATACGTAAGTGAAATTAAAACTAAAATAAGTCACATCCATTTACATCAGGGTTTTCACTGTATACGACAGGATAAAAGAAAAGTAAAACTGATAGAAGTATCAGACAGAACATCCTGACAGTTTCTCTTGAGGCTCTGTTGATTAAAACCCAGCAGGGAATATTAAATTCGGTACAAAACACACAAGAGGTAAAGCCATTCCACGTGAATCATTTTCATTACTATTTTAAAAGAGCATTTTAGCCATTTACCACAATACCTAATTCTGAAGAACAGTGCCCACAGGCTCAACTGCATAATGTGATCTTATCTGCCACTGACTGGCACATGGGTTAAGTATTAGGTAATACAGTGGTACCTCAGGTTAAGAACTTAATTCGTTCTGGAGGTCTGTTCTTAACCTGAAGCACCACTTTAGCTAATGGGGCCTCCTGCTGCCGCTGCTGCACGATTTTCTGTTCTCATCCTGAAGCAAAGTTCTTAACCCAAGGTAA
The DNA here is from genome assembly GCF_027172205.1 of Podarcis raffonei. Lineage (NCBI taxonomy): Eukaryota > Metazoa > Chordata > Lepidosauria > Squamata > Lacertidae > Podarcis > Podarcis raffonei. The sequence goes on from NC_070613.1 coordinate 14,162,131, forward strand.
TATTTCTGGGTTAGCGGAGTCTGTAACCTGAAGCATCTGTAACCTGAAGCGTATGTAACTCGAGGTACCACTGTAATAGGCTGGCTGTAACAGTTTGTCAGAAATTACCATGGTCCGAAAAATACAACCTAGAAAAAATATCACGCTGTCATTGCCCTAAACCAGGGGCAAGGAACCTCCAAGCCTCTCTATCTCATTCCTGGAATTCTCCCCTATGACACATTCCCTCTCCCGATAGCTGGCCACGCTTCACACCCAAAGTGTTTCTGCCTTTCTGTAATGCGACCTTGAACTCTGATGCCTCTTGCTTTCTGGATGTAAGAGAGAGAGATGTTCATGTGTGCAAAGAGAGAGAAACTATTTCCTTAAGGCAGCAAGGGGATTTGCAAGCCCCGATTGCTTTGGTCACCCTGAGAAGGGGACTGGAAATAGTGGTTTGTTGGGACCTCAATTCTAACCCCCCCAAAAAAGTGTTCTACATCTGTTGCCATAGTCACGGCCGAATCCAGGACCAGGCAATCCAAGTGGCTACCTGGGATATGGAGTTTGTAGGGAGACTGTCCTGGATAAACTATCCACTCACCAGCTAAAACCGAGTTCATGGCTAGCACTCTGTTGTTATTTCTACTTCATAATAATAATAATAATAATAATAATAATAATAATAATAGAAGCATATACAACATCATTGCCCATGGTGGTCATGTGAGTGGTTGTGTTAAGATTGAGGAGTTTACTATCAATTTACTTACCATCTTATATGAGGGGGATATAAACTATGAAATGGGCCCCCAAATGCAGTGCAAAACAAGGTATTCAAAAGTCGAGAACAGACTTTTTGGGGTACAGAAAACTATTGCAGCCTAAGGGGGCCGTTTGATTCAGAGCTGGCCCTAGCTAGGGGTGGGCGGATCGGTCAGATTCGGTTTCTGCTTCTCCTGATTCCAGTCAGGAGATAGGTTTGCCATAGTTCCACACCAGTTTTATTTATTTAATGAAATCTATATATTTCTCGTCATAAAACTTAAGTAGTTTACAAGAACCTTTGAAAACTAGCAATTAAAAACAGTTTGAAACATTTAAGGGTAATTAACAGTGATTTTATTTGGAAAACACGCCAGCGTCTATGTGTCTAGATGGACTTGCCTAAACAAACAGTTCCATATTGCTTTGCATGTGGTGAAGCAGAGCACATGGAACATGTGTAGTTTTGCCCAATACCCACAGCGTAATGGTGAATGGGCCTTCTAAGAACCTTCTCTGTGTACAACACCACTTGCTATTTTCCCTGTGAATCAGTTTTCTAGAAATCTCCACGCTGTTTGCTGCCTGTGGTAATTTTGCTAACCCTTCGGTTTATGAGGTAAAAAAGAAAAAGTCATTGTATGAGGTAAATTTTTTTTTATAAGTCCCTGTGGAGAGCACTGCAGCATTTGCATCTATTATTTAGAAAAGACGTGGTCACAGGCGACAACAGAAATAAACACACTCACGCTCCTTTCTTTTAAGAGTGTAGACACGGCATGCTTATATTTATAACAACCTGTCAGCTTCATATCTTTCCCTTTGCAACGGCTACATAAGGACAGGAGGTTAAAACAAAACAAAAAAAGCCCCTTTCAGTTTATGCCTTTTATGGTAATTATAAAGGGATCCTCTTGGACTCTCCCCCCCTTTCTAAATGGCCCTGCTAGGTCTGAAGTTGTAAGCAGCAGCACAAAGATATAAAGTGGTACTACAGTAAGGGTATTTACATAGCCCATTAAGTTCCAGCAATATTTATAATCTGATATACTAAACACCAAGGTCCAACCATGCAATTATGAAACATTAAAGTAGACTTTTGGGTGGGAAAGCTACAGTAAAAAAACCAAATGTTTGACACGAGCTTGGGATGACCCATTTTGATGAGAACATATCGCGCTCCCCGCCTCTGAATTAATCATGCAGGGAGAGGCATTTGTACTTGACGCACTGCAAAAATGTTATGGCCTATCAATGCGTCCTTTGTCAGCTCGCTTTAAAATGCACCGAGCTGATGAGATGGGAAAAGGAGCAAAATGAAAGGCTCATCTGGAAAGCAGACACTGTGGATTGGTTGCTGGAATGGCAGGTTTGGCATGGGAAATATTAAGGCACCTCATTGTGCTGGTGTGACCTATTCCGCCTCCTTCTTCCACCCGGTATACCTCAGGCATACCAGGAATCAGACGACTCGGTAGTGGCACCCTCCCTATGGAACACCCGCCCTTCAGATGTCAAGCAAATAAACAACTATTTGACTTTTAGAAGACATCTGAAGGCAGCCCCGTATCAGGAAATTATTAACATTCGATGTTTTAGTATGTTCTGATATATGCTGTGAGCCGCACAGGAAGGCTGGGGAAACCCCAGCCAGATGGGCAGGGTATAAATAAAAAGATTATGATTATGATTTTAAAGGCTGCAGATATGCGCCTGCATAGCTGTGACTCAGAAGAACATCTGCAACAGCCACCCAGGACATAGAAGAGTCGGCCAAGAAAGGATGGCAGAAAGCGTGGTGTAGTGGTTAAGAGTGGTAGACTTGTAACCTGGTGAACTGGGTTCGCTTCCCTGCTCCTCCACATGCAGCTGCTGGGTGACCTTGGGCTAGTCACACTTCTCTGAAGTCTCTCAGCCTCACTCACCTCACAGAGTGTTTGTTGTGGGGGAGGAAGGGAAAAAGAGATTGTTAGCCGCTATGAGACTCCTTAAGGGGAGTGAAAGGCGGGATATCAAGTCCAAACTCTTCTTCTTAGCTCTGAGTTACAGAAGCATCAATGGAAGGAACATGGAAACTGAACTAAGCCATGTGGCCTTCAGAATACAACTATGCTTGTACTTGACTGTGGGTGTAGCCACACGTACCTTTCTACTGCGCTTTCCAGGCACGGTCTACAATTTAATGTTCTGTGTTCCAGCGCCTTTTTTTTTTTTTTTGCTCCAGAGCTTTCCTTGTGAAAACACATTCTTTGAAGCTCAATCAGAGCAAACATCCATCTGTGGAAACCCCAATTTGACCTGTGCTTCTGTTCAGCTTTAAAGAGCGGGTTTTTGTGAGGAAAGCTTGGGGCAACGAAAAAGCAGAGCGAAACAAAACTCAGACATCGAGCGTGCCTGGGAAGAGAAGGGTGAAAAGTAAGTGAGGATAATAAGCAGGACATCAGTGCTACACCCTACAGTCCAGGAAAAGTTTTAGTGCATGATCCTATAACATATATAGACTGGTAGCTGGTCAAGAACATTAATTTTGGTTAACTGATGGGATTAGGTAAAGATTTATCTGGATGCTCTAGGTAAATATTTTAAAATTCTTTTTTTGACAGACTGGTATTATATATATATGTGTGTGTATATATATATATATATATATATATATATATATATATATATAAAATAATGTATATATATTGTTATTGCTATTTATTGTGGTGAGCCTTAAGCAACCAGGTGTTCTATCGCTAGGAATAATTCAAGCCTGGTCCATTTCTCTTTCCCCTGCTCCAAATGGTGCCGTTCTCTGACTCCGGACAAGTAACTTGCCTGGTGCCTTCTGCTTCAAGCTTTATTTTTCAATCTGCATCATTATGTCCTATGTGTCCTAAGCAATAGTTAAAAGTTGTGGTCCTTCCCACTCCCCCCACCTCTTCTTTTACTTTTTACAAATGCACATCAGCATGAATGGAAAACCGCTCGGCAGATATCATAAACACTGGAAAAGAAAATTATATATATAGAATGATATTCAAAGTATGCTAGAAGAGTTGTTGCATTAAAGAAGTCACAAAAGCGTGACAAGTTTTGACTACACGAAAAGACTTGTGCTACCCACACTATTTGATCTGGAAACTATGTTTTTTATTCCAAGATGTTTGGGAGTTCAGGACACAGCAAGCATTAAAATGAAGTCACTCTGCAGATACAGAGCTGGTGTAGTGTCTATGGCTGCTCTTTATGCAGAATCAGTGGGGCTTACATCCAAGTAAACATGCTCAGGATTGCACTATTAAGAAACTGAGCTGTGAATCAATGGACATCCTTGGTGGCATCTCTTAGCCTCAGTCTCCCATCTGCAGTTTGGGAATACCAATACTGACCCAAAGCCCAGGGTTGTCGCAAAGATTAATGATATAATTCAGGTGCTGTGGACACTCTAGAGCACTACAAAAGGCCATCATTTTCTGTCTGCTGAAATTAAAGATTTGAATAGCAAGCTAACAAAAAGGGAAGCCTTAACAACAGGCAAAATATAATGCATATATGATGACGTAACATAAAAGTGCATACAATAAATTAGTATCAGAAATGGCGTAGTGAAAACACGCAAGTCACAAAACGAGTTTTTGGAGAATTTAATGAGGAATGTTGTCACAGGAATGGGAAAGGCATGGCGCTCCAGTTGGACTTCAGCTCCTAAGAGCAAAGGAAGTGGTCAGGATGATGGCAACTATGCTGCAACATCTGGAGGGCCACAGATTCCCCATCCCTGTGTTCAAAACACAGCCATTCATCCCATGTACAACTATTCCAAATGCAAATCCATTCATTCACTCACTCATTCCAAGAAGGATGAATAAACAAGTCTAATAACTTTCCCCAACAAGGCCAGAGGCTCCTCTCATAATTACGGACCCTGTATGGGGGAATTGAAGGTCTGAAGAGGGGACGCATTTGAATACACCACTCTTTGCCAACCTGGAATCCTCCAGATGTTTTTGGACTACAACTCCCATCAGCCCCAGCCAGCTTGCGCCGATGGGAGTTGTACTCCAAAAACATCTGGAGGGTTCCAGGTTGGCAAAGGCTGCTTTGAAAATGAATTGGATAAACGTCTTTGTAAACTGCAGCATCCTTTTGAGCCTTCTTAGTCAATATAGTAGGGACGCGGGTGGCGCTGTGGGTTAAACCACAGAGCCTAGGACTTGCAAATCAGAAGGTCGGCGGTTCGAATCCCCACGATGGGGTGTGCTCCCGTTGCTCAGTCCCTGCTCCTGCCAACCTAGCAGTTCGAAAGCACGTCAAAGTGCAAGTAGATAAATAGGTACCGCTCCGGCGGGAAGGTAAATGGTGTTTCCGTGTGCTGCTCTGGTTCGCCAGAAGCGGCTTAGTCATGCTGGCCACATGACCTGGAAGCTGTACGCCAGCTCCCTTGGCCAATAAAGCGAGATGAGCGCTGCAACCCCAGAGTTGGCCACGACTGGACGTAATGGTCAGGGGTCCCTTTACCTATACCTTAGTCAATATAGTAGCTAATTCCCAAGATGGCAAAGATTTTTATAGCCCAGCTAAAAAAAAAAGCCACATTGAGGACAGAGGCTATGTGTGAAGAAACAGGCTCTACCCACTTCTAGCTCTAGGTTGCCTGGAAGGGAATGTGTCCCTTCAGCTAATAAGGTTCCTTGCCCATGGTTTATAAGGTATCACATACCTCAGTCTATACAGTCTTTTTTCTGTCTCCGTGTGGTTCACCATTCCTCCTTTGTCAAGTTCCAATCTCTGTCTCAAGACTCATTGCACAACCCTGAGCCAAATCATTGGCTCCCAACCGCAGTTCCCATTTGTAAAATGGTAATAACAGTGACCGACATCACTGGCTTGTTGAGAGAGCATATGCAATAATGATGGTGAAACCATTTGCAAATTAAAAGTGCAACATAACAATCAATACTCAGGGCACAGCCAAACTGTAGGAACAGAGGAAAAATATGCCAGTGTGTGATAAGAGCGAGGATGTTCTATTAATCAAAGTTCGTGCAAGCTGAATTCTGCAGTTTGTGTGTGTGTGTCCCCCCTACAAAAACCTTAATTCTTTTCTTCTGCTAGTCATGGCAAAGGTCTGTGTATGACATCTTACCCAAGCCTCCATCCCCTTAGGCTTCTTAGAGTTCACCAAATTTAAAAGTGTCATTAGACTTTGAAGATTACCTTCATGGGCTATATTTAGCAGCTGCTGCTCATCAGTTCTAGGGTGGTGTCTGCAAGCCCCCATGTCTTTACCTGATATGGCTTGGCCAAAAGGGACTAGTGAGCCAAATGAGTTGGTCTGGGGGGCCTCATTAGGTCCATGAGCCAAAGGTTCCCCATCCTTGAACCAAAACCTAGTAACACTTTCTTCTGAAACTATGGACCAGGCTGAGGCCTACATGCCAATGTGGGTTGAGATCACGATCTGCATCTATGTAACAGAGCTGGTCCTAAGTCTGGCGATGTTTGGCCTCATGCAAATGGGGAAGTGTTTGCTGAAAGAACGTGGACAAGCAAGTAATATGTTTAGTAGGCATCTGGGAGAAAGATTCAGGTGCCAGGGTGATGAATTGCAAGTGACTGGCAGGAACTTCAGCACAGACAAAAGGAAGTTCTTCAGATCTCACCTAATTTATCTGTGGAACTCATTATCACAAGGTGTGGCAATGGCCAGCATCTTAGATGACCTTAAAGAGGATTAGATACATTTGTGAAATATTAGGGTACCAATGGCTGCCATTCATGATGCCTTTATATACGGTTCAGGGGAAGTGCATCTCCAAAATTATCAAGTTTTAGATGGCAACCACGGTAGAGGACTCTTGCCTTCATGTCTTGCTGTGATCTTTTTAGAGATATCTGGCTGAACACTGTTGGAAAAAATGGATGCTGAACTAGAGGGACATTGGTCTGAGGCAGCACAACTTTTCTTTTTCTTAATCCAGTAAATCCCAATTATTTTCAGCATGGAATTGGCAGGGGTCAGAATGATAACTAATAAAAATGCATCAAAACACACCACTTCCTATGGTCCAAGGACACACAAATCCTACAGCTGAAAACAAGTTTTAAGGCTAAACTCAAAGGATACCACGACCTGCACTAGGCCATTCCCACATTTTGACATGTAGACAAAAACAGGGTAAAAACTCTACAGACGTTATAAAATGTTATCACGCTGACTGAGCTGTACAATGCAGCGATATGCCCTATGATCTTTAGTCTTTTGCAGGCACCCACGTGGCTTATATCACTGTGGTTTCCGTTTGGAGGGAAAACTGAGTCGCTGAATTACGATGCAACTGGGAGATGCTTTCTGAGCCATTCCGAGAAATAGAAGAGCTGTGAAGTCTGTAATCTCGGCCCATTCTTTGGTTCAAACACCAACTCCGCCATTTTCTTTTCAGTTCGCCTTGTACCTAAATGTAAACAGAGCGCACCAGCACGCAGAGTATTAGGTGTGCACATTCATAAGAAGTGTACATCAATTGGGGGGTCAGGGTGGGGGCTCGGAAAGGTCAACAATGCTTCCCCCCCCTACACAATGCTTTAACATGCAGCAAGGTTGTATAATAATTCCTTTTCAGGAAGATATTTCAGATATACAACGCTGAGAGTGGATACCTCTGAACCAGAGACAGCAGAGCTGCCAAGAATCCTTGGTCAGAACTGAATCCAAATTTGCACCCACCCATACCCATCCAAATGTTCTCCAGGGTCCCTCCTCTATCTGGGCAACACCTGGCAAGCTTACCTGTTAGTCATGGTGGGTGGCAGTGGAGTTGCCATATTAATTACCCCAAATGCCCCCGATGCAACATTGCTCCAGGGCACTGTGGGAAATGAAGGCCACACCATCTTTTAAAAGCACTATGATACCATTTTAAATAATCACGGCTCCCCTCCACACACACCCAAGAATTACGGGAGCTTCCGTTTGTTAAGGGTGGTGAGAGTTGTTAGGAGACCCCTTTTCCCCTCAGAATTCCCAGAGTTTCCTACAAAGATGGGCTGGTAATCGTAGCCTAACAACTCTCAGCGTACTTAACAAACTGCAACTTAACAAAACTACACTTCCCATGATTCCTTGGGAAAGGCATGGCTGTTTAAAGTGGTATCATAGTGTTTTGTATGTGTGGTGTGAATGTGGCTTAAAATGGCACCTTCCCTATCACAGGAAACACTACCTTGCGGGTTCAGCTGCCTGATCTGGTCAGGAGGGTAGAGGACCTTTATTAGCAGAGAAGTGGGGTCCTGCTGGGGTGCCATGAACTGTCTAGTAATGCTGGGAGCCAACACCAGCCCTGGGTCCCTCACAAAGCCTCAAAAGTCCAAGGAACTAGAATGCTGTGTATTGCACCTGTAAGCTATAGCCCTTCCTTAGCAATTACCACAAGAGACTAAATAAAAACTTACTTCACTGTTCAGAAAGCAGTATAGGACTGCAACAACCAGGCCCTGTAAATGGGAAATATTAATAAGTTAAACATAATGATAAACTATTTCAGGAAAAATAATGAACTATGTCAGTTTAAACAACAACACTGGGATATATCTTACCTGAAAAGATCCCAGACATAACTCAAAAATGATCTGATAGTTATTAGAAATGCGAATCGGAAAGACCGCGAACAACATATAGTGAACTCCAAACAATGGTATAAGCAGCAATGTCGATTTTGCAAGTCTCCTAAAAAAACAAAAACCAACACACGAAAACGTAAGGATGAATCAGAGCTTAACAGAGATCCCCTAAATTTCTGTTTTCCCAACAGGGACTTCTGGGGAGTTTCACTTACTTATACTGGGACTGGTCATTGCCTCCAACATCTGGCGATCTCAGCTTTTGCAGTAGAATTCTTATAATGCTGATGAAAAGTACAAAATTCACCTAGAAGACAGCATGCATGCACACCAGTAAATCCACATACCTCTCCCTGGCAGTAAAAGTTCAATAAGAGTAAACTGAAAAACTAACAATTTATAGTCCTTTCATGATACCCTACATTAAAAGGTACATGAGGAAGCTGCTTCACTCTAATAGCAGGGCTGGACCTGATTAAAAATTCTGGCCCATGGTCAGTTAGTAAACTTTGTAGCTGAGCAACGATTTGAATATGGACCTCCCCAGTCTGATACTCTAAGCCAGCGGTTCTCAACCTGTGGGTCCCCAGATGTTGTTGGACTACAACTCCCATCATCCCTGAGCTCTGGCCTTGCTAGCTAGGGATGATGGGAGTTGTAGTCCGACAACATCTGGGGGCCCACAGGTTGAGAAAGGCTGCTCTAAGCCATGGGTATGCAAACTAAGGCCCAGGGGCCAGATCCGGCCCAATCGCCTTCTAAATCCGGCCCACAGCTGGTCCGGGAATCCTCATGTTTTTACATGAGTAGAATGTGTCCTTTTATTTAAAATGCATCTCTGGGTTATTTGTGGGGCCTGCCTGGTGTTTTTACATGAGTAGAATGTGTGCTTTTATTTAAAATGCATCTCTGGGTTATTTCTGGGGCATAGGAATTCGTTCATTTTTTTTATTCAAAATATAGTCCGGCCCCCCACAAGGTCTGAGGACAGTGGACCAGCCCCCTGCTGAAAAAGTTTGCTGACCTCTGCTCTAAGCCCTACACAACACTAAGCTTAGGGGGCTGTAGCTGAAAGGCAGGATAGGCCACAGCTTAGTTGGTTAGAGCATAGTGCTGATAATGTCAAGGTTGTGAGTTCCATTCCCATACGGGCCACCTGCATATCCCTGCATTGCAGTGCTTTGGACTAAATGACCGTCAGGGTCCCTTTCAACTATGAAAATCTAGGATTCTATGACTTTGATAGGCAGGTCATTTGTAACTGCAGGACTGCAAAAAGTCCTATGTAGTTCTTAGTTCAGATTTTCGCTAGTCTAAAACAACACCTTCACCGAAGGAGAGTATAAGGCAGCCTTCTGCAATCTGGTGCCCGCCAGATGTTTAGCTTCCATCATACCTGACCAATGGCCATGCCAGCAGGGGCTGATGGGAGCTGTAGCCAAAAACTTCTGGAGAGCACCAGGGTGGGGGGAAGAGCAGCATAAGGACAGAGAATCAGAGAATCATAGAATTGCACAGTTGGAAGGTACACTGAGGATCATGTACTCCAACCCCGGCAATGCAGGAATCACATCTATTGAATCCTAATCATGTGTCTCTCACCTGTTTGAGTCTTTGCCTCAAATTCTTTGGCTTGTTAGAATTTCACTGTGCCAAGTACTGAACAGTGTGGCTGGTACAGGACATCTCAAATTTAAAAGACCAAGAAGAGGAACACGGCACGGAATGCCCAAAGCTTGCCAAGAAGGATTCTTCCATGGCCAAAATGTTATTGGGAGATGTTTCCAACATGCTGAATCAATGGCGAGAGCCATTAGCGGCACCAGGAACGAACAGCTTGGTTCGACAGTGTTACCAAAGGGCAAGGCACAGCCATTTGACTTCTGACAAAGTCGGTCACCACACAATGAAAAGTAACAGGGAGACTGAATTATAATTTACTTGTGTCCTATAGACGTTAAGCCAGAAGTGAGATATTTTTGTCTCATAAATGGATGGAGGCGTAACCTCAGCTGAAAGCAGAGGGTGTGGGTGTGTGTGTGAGAGAGGGGGGGGGCTACAACTGTCCTCCCACTTTTGCGTACATTTTGGGAGTGCAGGTGGGGAATTTCAAGGGCTGAAAGATCTTGGGAGTTCCAGTAAAAAACATAGTACATCTGACAAGCCTGACGTCTGTTCACTCCTGTCCTGCCTACTGCAATTTTACTCTACCTTGCTACTCTGTGAACCATCCCTGAGACCTCCTGGTATAGGGCAGTATATACATTCAATAAATAATAATAATAATAATACCTACCTATCTTCTCATTATACTTTTGGGGACAAGAAGAGAACTGCCACAATTGATATCGAGTATAATGAATCCATAATTAATTCACGATTAATGTGCCTTTTGCCTGTCACTTATAAACAAGGCTAATTAGAGCTTGGGGTTCACCAAGACCTAATTAGCAAACAAACAAACAAACAAAAACCATCAGGGTTTACAGGGTCAGCACAGATGGTTTATGGACAGCCTAGAGCTACAGTGCTTCTATTTTTAATATATATATTTTTTTGGGGGGTTATTTACAATTTTTTGTAAATTGCTTAGCATACTATTAGAGGGCATTTATACACATCTATATTAAAATGCAATGCATTGTGCATGCACACTCGTGCAAACACACACACACACACACACACACACACACACACCCCTATGTATGAAGATGCTTACAAATAAAAAATAAAATCCTTTGAAACATGAAATTCCTTGATGGAGGTTTGAAAAGGTATGGCTCTGGCAGGATGTAATGGGATAAGTATTTGAAGCATCACCAGCTGGCATAGAAAATGCTTTGGTTCTGGATAGTTAGCCCTATGAGAAGTGATCTTGCAAATGGAGGCTGATTTAGCTACATCTGTTTTAACTTTTATAAAGCAGGCAGTGGCTGTTTTGGTCCACTAAGTATTTGAGGACTGTGTCTGGTGGGGGGGGGGGTGCCGTTGCATTTTCCACTGTTGTTTTTAGGACTTTGTGGGAATTAAAAAAACCCCAAACATATTTCAATGTGCTAGCAGGAGTTCTTTCTGACGGACATTTTATATTAGCTGCTTTAATGGATCACATCAACCTTGAGCTGAAAAGTAGGTTATAAATAAAATAAATACGTTAAAATATGATAGCGCACTTTGCTCAGATTGACACACGCGTACGGAATTACAGAGCCGAAAATCACAGTGTGAAACCGAAGCGTTAACATGCCATTTGATTTTACTTACTAAAATTGAAATTAGGATGGGTAATCTTATAACCCACCATGGGACGCTGTGATCGTTCGTATCCCAGCAACTATTGGGAAGAAAGGAGGAATTTTTTTTAAAAAAATATATTAATCCCATTTATACAGTAAATAAATTGAGAAGCTGCACTGAAAATGCCAAGCAAATTGGAAAAGGGCAAAACCTCCTAAAAAAACAAAACCAGGCACTATTTTCTCTTGCAAAGTAAGTGCTGGAATCATGGAGATATGGGCAGAAGTGAGGCAGCCACAGTAGTAGAGTCTTCAATAACAGGAGAAGCTATGGAAAGCCAGACAAGTCCACCCCTTTTACAGGGCTTGAGGGTGGGGTGGGGTTTCCTTGCTGGCAGTTTGGGGGTCCCAAGTGGGTGCCCTCTTTAGCCCCTGCAAGAGTAGTGAGGTCGCACCTGCCTGCTAAGCATCTAGCACGACCTAATGGAAGGATGCACTGGTTTGTGCAGCGTTGGGAGACACATGTGACATCACATGGCTCACGTGTGATGTCACATGTGCACACCAGGCCCCTTCAATTTTTGGAGCAACCCAGTGCCTGTGAGCCACTGTATCAGCAAAGCAAGCAACTTTTGTTAAAAGATGAATTTACCATGTGCTTTGAGTCAGGGGCGTAGGAAGAGGAGGTGGGGGGGCGGTCCGTCCTGGGGGGAGTGACAAAATCCCCCCTGGGTGGATCACCACACCACCCCCAGGGTGCCAATTGTCACACAACCCCCTAGGTGCTGATTGCCCCCATTCGGCGCCAATAGCCGTGCTGATCACCGCACTGATCGCTCCCAATGGGCGCCAATCATCATGCCAATTGCTCTCCTGGGCAGCTTGCCCTGCCCCCGGGCAGCTCCCCCCCCCAGGTGCACGGCATGTGCGCCACTCCAGGTGCCCAAGTGGCTTTGAGTTAGTTCACACAGTGGCCAGCTGTGTGCTTCTGAGAAGCCAACAAACGAGGTGACAGCCCCTCTCTAGATGTTGCTCCTCAAGAACAGAGCAGAAATTCCCCATACCTGCTGTTACTTTTGATCACTGAAAGACCTGGCCTCCCCTGAAGTTGTCGTATCCCACTTTAAAGCCTTCTAAGCCAAAGTAAATATGTGAAGAGGCATTTGACTGAACCACACAGGACTGAACCTGCATGCAAATCCCACGTTCTGTTGTTGAGCGCAGAACTACATATGTCAAGCACTTACACCCTGTCCAATCTGGTCCCCTCTAGATGTTGTTGAACTAGAGTTCCCAGCAGACCACGCCCAGGACGGTTGAGGAACTCTGCTCTATACAGTAGCAGAGAGCAGCCAATATAAAATATTTTTTAAATTATGCATTCATCACCTGTCACTCACCGTTGTCCCTGGAGCGGGAATTAGCCTCATGAAATGTTTCATAGACACCTCAGGGAAGTCTGACATCCCAAGATTTGGTAATATTGGACATAGTACAATCGCCAAAGGACCCGTGGTGACAAAATGTGGAAGCATCAAGTTTGCTTTCCTTTTTAAACTTACCCAGTGTCCTCCAAATAGACTCTAGAGACAATCCATGCGATGATGAACACTGTGGGGATTCCTGAGAGTGGAATGAGAAGTGGAGGGAAAGGAGAATTATTAAATAGATCACTTGTGCAATGCTTCAACATTAGAATGCATTACATGCAAAAAATATCCCAGGGTGCAAGAACTAATTGCTAGGTAGTGTTAGAAATCCTTTCTTAAATATAGTTAAACGTTTAAAGTAGCTAAACATGTGGCAGAGGAGAGGGAGAGACTGCTGCCACTGCCACATTTGTGGTGTTGAAACAATCAGAAATAAGGTCTTAGGCTGAGGCCCTTGTCAGCCTTGCTACCTAAGCCCCATTTAACTGGAGATGCCAGAGACCGAGCTTGGAATAAATGTTTTGTCTGCAGGAAGCCCAATATGAAGCTACAGCTCCCTCATACTATCTGGCTCCAGATTAGTGATTCACTGTGCACAGTGTTGCAACCTGTCTACTGTATTTTTCGCTCTATAAGACGCACATTTTCCCCTCCAAAAATTAAAGGGAAATGTGTGTGCATCTTATGGAGCGAATGCAGGCTCCCTGGCTTCAGCTATAGCAATGCGAAGCCTCCGAAGCACAGTGGGAGTGGATAAACCCTGTTATATCTTGCATTTCAGTTGTTGTATTGATTGAATTCATGTTATGGGGTGGCTATACAAATTCAGCGAATGAATGGATAAGCTTGTCTCAGGATTCCCTCCTTCCCAGGAATGCTGCACCTCTTCCCCAGGGGTTTTAGGCTTTACACATACACACATACATCATCTTCAAGAGTTCTGGGTCCACCAACCAAACAATATGAATACCGTACTTTTTGGTGTATAAGACTATGTTTTTTTCTTTACAAATCATGCCAAAAAGTGGTGGTCGTCTTATACATGGATAGTGCATAGTTTGGACGTTTGATTGGCTGCTGCCATGGCTGTCAACGGCTATTGTGTGCATGTTGTTGGTTGCTGTGTCAATGGGTGGTATTGATTTGCAGTTGGGCGGGCAATTGGCAGCTTCTGCTGGTGATGGGACATACGCACGTGGATGAGTGATTTTCGGCAATCCCCCCTAAAAAAAGCTCAGCAACCCTGGGTAATCCCCCCTTCCCAAAAAGCTCAGCAACTCTGGGAAATCCTTCACACACACACACACACCTCAACAACTCTGTGTCATCTCCCCCCATTTTCTTCAATTCGAATCCCCCCAAATAGGGGGTGTCTTATACATGGGGGCGTCTTATACATGGAAAGGTACTGTATCTAGGTCAGGCCTGCACAACATGTGACTCTCACCACCCAGCCAAACACATCCCATCAACCAGCAGCAGGAGCTGGTGCATCTCCATTTTTGCTGCTTGTTTGGAAGCTCAGAAAGAGAGATGGGGGTGGGGGAATCAAGCAGCTGGCCAGCCACAGCATATGCCATGTGTGTCCATGTTGCTGGATCTCAAGTTCTGGAGGCCAGACCTAGGAGCTAAGATACAAAGATCCCGTTTTTACACAGTAGAGGCAGAGAGAGAAGAAAAGAAGGTTGTGTCAATCTTCTTACCCCATCCAATAAGGAGATATAAGGCGAAGTGTCTGTTAGGAGAGAATATGACCATGAGGATGTGGAGATAAAGTCCTTCAACTAAGAGCCAATAAAAGTTGGCCATTACACAGTACTGGAAAATTACCAAGCTACCCTTGCAGCCGACCTGGAAAGTTACAAACCAAGGATGAAACGTTTGGGTAAATAAATTGCTTGAACACAGTAAATGGCTTCCTTTGTTAAAAATCTTTCTTTGATAGATACAAGCTCTGACATGAGGGACTTCCCCTTCCATGAACTTGCCTGTTGGTCGCCTGAAAGGGCCTCTTTCTATTGTTTGGATTCTGGTCAAATTATAACTTTTAGAAGTGAACGGAAACAAATGCCAAGTGTTTCTCAAGGCTTGCTTCCCTAGTGAAACATTTAGGATTTGTCTTGTCTCCTAAAAACCATCCTGTCTCTCTCTCCCTCTCCCTCTCTTTATACCTTGTGTTATTCCTTCCTCCTAAATCTCTCCTTTTTGTATCTTTTTCATTTCAGGGCAAAATATTCCAGGAATAAAAATGCCACCACCGTCGAGGTTAATCTGGGGCAGGGAGGTAATAATCAGGACCACCAGTTAACCAGAAGTAATTTGGTTTAGGGAAGAGGCTCCTGTCACTTTTTAAAGCTAGTTTATTCTATAGAAGCTGTGCCAGAAGCAAAAATAGCCCTGTGGAATGCATAACGAGCGACTGAAAGCTCTTCTAGCTCTTATGTAACTAAACCGGGGTGAGCAGAAGCAACTCTTTGCTGCAGATATTACATCACCTGGACAACAGTGCAGCATATTGATTTATACCAGTTTAACTACAGTGACGGGACGCGGGTGGCGCTGTGGGTAAAAGCCTCAGTGCCTAGGGCTTGCCGATCGAAAGGTTGGCGGTTCGAATCCCCGCGGCGGGGTGCGCTCCCGTTGCTCGGTCCCAGCGCCTGCCAACCTAGCAGTTCGAAAGCACCTCCGGGTGCAAGTAGATAAATAGGGACCGCTTACTAGCGGGAAGGTAAACGGCGTTTCCGTGTGCGGCTCTGGCTCGCCAGAGCAGTGATGTCACGCTGGCCACGTGACCCGGAAGTGTCTCCGGACAGCGCTGGCCCCCGGCCTCTTGAGTGAGATGGGCGCACAACCCTAGAGTCTGTCAAGACTGGCCCGTACGGGCAGGGGTACCTTTACCTTTATAACTACAGTGACAAAACTTGATGTCTTGAAATTCCTTCTTAAATTAGCCAGAAAAAATGGGGGGTGGGGGGGAGAAATGAAATGAAAACTTAACCTGTGTCTCCCTGCTAAATTCATGATCCTGAACCTCTGAAGTGACAAGTAATGTTGACATCTTGGTCAGCGATATGGGGAGCTCTGTGGAAGGTTTATCAGCCAATCGCATTTAATTAAGGCAAAAGAAAATGGTTCAGGGAGATTCATTCAAGGGACATGCAAAGGTTCGTGCATGTTTCCCACCATTACAAATTCCCTGGTTTTCATGGCTACGTTGAACAGAGTGAAGATATTAACGTAAGGAAAGGGGAAATTCCCCAAGCAAGGAGATATTTATTTGCGGTTTTGCACAGTACACGTCAGATTTTTAGTCCATTTAACTCACAATTTTCTACACTGATTCGCAGCAGCTGTCCACCAATCTTTTCCTGTAATGTTACATGGGGCCTTTTCTGCAGAACAGGACTGCAAACTGACCTTGATGCGCTCAGTGTACATAATATGTGCCCTTTTCACTGATTTGTGGCCCCTTATCTTTATCTGTAGTCTAATTCTATGCATGGATAGAAGTCCCTCTGTATTTACACCCAGGTAAGTGTATTTAGAATTTAGCTCTTAATTATGTTACATCAACATGGAATCCTATTAATAACTTTTTTATGAATAGCACGGAAGCAAATGTCACAGTTCATCTTCCAGCCACTGAATACCCTCTCCAATTCACCATTTGTCACTGTGTATTTATTAAAAATGTTGAATTCAGAAAGTGCTTTGCAATTATTTGATCTTCCAAACCCTGTGAGATAGGTCATTATTATATCAGGTTTATTTTTCAGATGGAGAGCTCAGGCAATGATTTCCCTAACGCAACAGTCTAAGTATGGTGTTTTACGGGATGGAAATGGTTTAGTTGCTCAAGAACACCAGGTCAACTTTAATTACGCAAACTTGAATTTGCTTGTTTGTGACTGAACCCTATCCAAAAAGAATGACAATTTGGAAGTGCCCCTAGATCATGGGTAGGCAAACTAAGGCCCGGGGGCCGGATCCGGCCCAATTGCCTTCTCAATCCAACCCGTAGATGGTCTGGGAATCAGCATGTTTTTACATGAGTAGAATGTGTCCTTTTATTTAAAATGCATCTCTGGGTTATTTGTGGGGCATAGGAATTCATTCCCCCCCCAAAAAATATAGTCCGGCCTCCAACAAGGCTTGAGGGACAGTGGACTGGCCCCCTGCTGAAAAAGTTTGCTGACCCCTGCCCTAGATCCAAATCATGCTGCTTTTGAGCAAACTTTTTAAAGCAATCAATGCCTCTTTCCTTTGGGTCTCACATTACATTACCTCTGACAGGCTTGCTGGAATCCTGCCCTGTTTCTTCACTGGTCAGCCTCACTGCATGTATGGTGTGGATATATGACCCAGATATTTCTGTTCTGAATTCTGATTGGTTCTCCTCACCAACTCATCTACTATTGCCTGTTCATTTCTTCACTTAGGACGAAGATAGGGAACTTCTGGCTTTGCAGATGTTGTTGGACAACAACTTCCAACCCTCCTGACTATTGGCCATGCTGGCTGAGGCTGATGGGAGTTGAAATCCAACAACATCTGGAAGGCCACACTTTCCCCACCCTGACAAAGATCCTAACCACCCTGAAGCCCCATCAGCGGAGGTGTTCACTTGCACCCAAGACCCAGGGGGCCCATCCTGTGTCACACACACGTGACATCATGCACGTGTTGCATATGTGTGACATCATGTGCCCATGACGTCATGTGCAACGTTGGCGGTTCCTCCTCTCTTCCTGGCGAACCAGAGAAGCGAACGGAAACGCCGTTTACCTTCCCGCCGGAGCGGTACCTATTTATCTACTTGCACTTTGACGTGCTTTCGAACTTCTAGGTTGGCAGGAGCAGGGACTGAGCAACGGGAGCTCACTCCATCGCGGGGATTTGAACCACTGACTTTCTGATCGGCAAGTCCTAGGCTCTGTGGTTTAACCCACAGCGCCACCCGCGTCCCTAATGCTCTCTTACACGCCCAAAAACACAGCACAGGAAAGATAAAAACGCTTCAAGTTATAGCAATTTGTTTTCTTACCCAGGATGGTTGATCCTCTGAGCAGTGAACTGTGTTACTACCAGAATAGAGGATCTCATCTTTGACCAAGACAGAGATTGCTTTTAGAATGAAAGACAGGAACAAATTCAAATGTATATAGTTCCTAGTGCAGTGAAGTTTCCTACACATGGGGATAGGATACAAAAATGGAAGAGCAAGTGAATATCATTTTTCTTACTCTTAGCAAAACGAATACCCAGCCTTAAAGAAAAACCTGCAAATGTCATTTCTTAACAAATCAATGACAGAATACATTAATTAAAATGTTTTAAATGGCAGTTGTTTATGCTGGTTCTGTAATTCATTAGCATCTACAATTGACCGCTTTGTTTTGACAGCTAGTCAAGCATCGCTATGGGCTGGATTCAGACTATGTTAGTCATAATTTTGTCACATAGATTTCAGTGGGACTAGGCCTGCAACCGTATATTCAGCGGGGCTTACTGTAGGTAAGTGGAGAGGGGATTGTAGGTTAATAAACAGCTTACTACCCCATCCCGATTTTTAGGTATACTTACCTAAAAAGGCAAAGAATTATACTTCCTGTAGTCAGAGCAATGAGAGACGCACTGTGTCCAAGGGTGTAAATCGCTTTCACCAAAACATAGAAAATCTAGAAAAGAAACAATTTGCATACATCGGTCGCCATAAGAGAGCATAAACAGAACATTCACCAAAATTGGATGATTTATAGTAGTGCCAAGGAATCATGCAGAGAATAACATTTGCATCTTCCATATGTAGACCCAGCAATACCTCTCCTCTCCAGGGCCTTAGGCGTTTGACCTTTATAGTACTCATGGGCAACCCTCTCATTAAAAGAAGTGGCCATTGCAGTGCATTCGGCACTATCCATGCCTTAACTCTGGAATTGTTTTCCTTATCAATATTTGAGAGATCAAACCATAATATTGAATGTAAAGAATTGTATTTTTAATATTTTGTTGGAAGCCGCCCAGATAGGTGGGGTGTACTCTACTTTTCCATGTATAAGACTAGGTTTTTTCTTTAAAAAAATTTTCTTTAAAAATTATGCTAAAAAGTGGGGGTCGTCTTATACATGGATAGTGCATAGGGTGGACATTCAATTTGTTGCTGCTGCGGATGTCAGCAACTATTAGGCGTGTTATTGGTTGCTGCACCAATGGCTGGTGTTGATTGGCTGATGCTGTGGCAATTGGGCGGGTGATTGGCAGCTTCTGCCGGTGAGGGGACAGACAAGAGGCGGATTTTTGGACACGTGTGGGTGAGCAATTTCCGGCAACCCCCCCCCCAAAAAATAGCTCAACAACTCTGTGCCATCTCCCCCCATTTTCTTAAATCTGAGTCCCCCCAAATAGGGTGCATCTTATACATGGGGGCATCTTATAGACGGAAAAGTAAGATAAATTATAAATTATTATTATTATTATAAATTATTATTATTATATTGATCTTGTTTGTTGGTGGCAGCATGACAATCAGTATTTCAGAGTTGAAATTCCTTGGAAGAGCTAGAGCTTGGCATAAAAATGTTTGGACTATTGCACACTTGGGAGGGGGATCACAGATTGTATTAGACCCCTGCAAGGCACAAAACCCCTTAATTTTATTTGCATATATTGATGACATGCAAGGACACATGTTGCTAGCTGCCTCAGAAATATGGAAAGGGTGTGGTGATAGAGATACTGTATTTTTCGCTCTATAACACGCACCCGACCATAACATGCACGTAGTTTTTAGAGGAGGAAAACAAGAAAAAAATATTCTAAATGAAACAGTGGATGTATGATTTTTGTGGTTCATGCTGTGGCCACAGACATGTGATCTGACAGTGAGTTTGGAGTAGCCCAATGCAAAAATCCTGAGGATCCATATGGATCCATGCTTTGTAACCATGTTTGTGCACCACTGCAGCCCCAGGCAACTGGGTGCATGATTTTTTTGGTGCAAGATGTAGCCATGGACATGCTATGTGATCTGATGGTGAATTTGGGGTGACCCAGTGCAAAAATCCTGAGGATCCACGTGGATCCGTGCTTTGTAACCACGTTTTAAGTGGGGAGGGAAAGAAAAGCACTCAAGGGACAAGGAGCACGCATGGGGTGTGTGGAGAAGGATGCTGCTAATAATGCAGAAGAGGGGTTTAAGGGGAGAAGGAACATGCGTGGGGTGTGTGGAGAAGGATGCTGCTTAATAATGCAGAAGAGGGGTTTAAGAGGAGAAGGAACACGTGCGGGGTGTGTGGAGAAGGATGCTGCTAATAATGAAGAAGAGGGGTATAAGGGGAGAAGGCTCCTCTCTTCTCCCACTTTGCTCCTTTAAAGCAAGCAGGCTCTGCTTTTCTCCCTCCTCCCCGCTCATCCCCGGCTTAGCGAGCTGAAAAACTTTGCTGCTATGTAGCGAGCTGAGTGGGGAGGAGAGAGGGACAGAGAGCCTGCTTGCTTTAAAGGAGCCAACCGGTTAGGAGCTGCTTACACTCGTGTAAGCGGCTCCCCTCCTCTCCCGCTTTGCTCCTTTAAAGCAAGCAGGCTCTGCTTTTCTCCCTCCTCCCCGCTCGGCTTAGCGAGCTGAAAAACTTTGCTGCTATGTAGTGAGGCCACGGAGGAGGGAAGGCAGGGGAACCATGGATCCTCTGCTCACAACTGCAGCAGATCCCCCCGCCACCCGTAGGCATTCCTTCCATAACACGACCAGACATTTCCCCTTACTTTCTAGGAGGAAAAAAGTGAGCGTTATGGTGCAAAAAATACGGTAATACATTTATTTTGTATCTCTTGCACCAAATGAAAATTACTGCTTTTTAATTTCCTGGATGTAATGTTATTGGAAATCCTGTATTGGGGGGCTATTTTTAAATTCTGTTTAATGAAATGTTTTTTTTAATAACCAAGTGAGTATAGTGAATATAAATCTACGGATGCTTCAATAGAATTGGTGCCTATTGATCTGAAAGCCATTCCCAATTATGTGAGAGTTCATTGCATACATGGCCCAAAGTACATTTCTTTCAACCAAAGAACTGTAAAAATATATCTATCTATCTAGCCATGCAGAAAAAAATCTATGCAGCTTTCTATTAATATGCTTGCTGGCTATAATATACTAAAGTTAGCTTGCTTGAGCGTGGCTTGACAGGCCGTTCTTTCCACTTCAGAGCATATTTCGCACTTTTGCTTAGCAAGGCGAAAAAAGTTGTTAGCCAAAAGGTCAACTTTGTTGCTGCAGGGTCTACAGAGACTTCCAGAATCTACCAGAATTCAACAGTCATCTCTCCGGAATGAGTCGCGCTGCAGTTTCACATTTGACACTGCTTGACGTGAAACCACAGCTTAAGAATGCAGGAAGAGACATGTTAGGTCAGAAGAAAGGTCCATCAGTGGTGTGCCATCAGAGGACTAGTGGGGCTAGGCTTTTCCCCTAAAGGTTCCTGGTAAACAATAGAGTATTAAAGTCTGGTGCCTCTTTCACAAAGCCTGGGAGCCTTCTGCCTGGCTTAGCGAGGGTGGCATGATGCTCCAACAGGGCCCAAGAGCCCTTCCACCACCTTCCCAAAGCCCTTTCAGCTTTGAGAAGGAGGCACCAGGGATCTAGCATCCTGCCAGGAAATGGTCTGAATCAGATGATTGGGGAATGCATTCTCAGGCAGATCAGCTCCTCTTTGAAGAGGAGAAATAGGAGGGGGAAGATTCGCCCTCCATGTTTCCAGCCGTTTCAGGAGCAGAGAGAGACACAGACACTGCTTAGGCAGGAGTTACCGAGTTACGAGATAATGGAAAGAGAAACAGAAGGGAGGGAGCAGCCAGCAGAGACATCATTAGAAAGTGTGGGGGATGCTCCCTCCCCAAGAACTAAGAGGTCTGTCCGTATTAGAGAACAAAGAATGCGCCCAGGATGTTGCTGGAAGGAGGAGGATTTAGAGTAGCCAACTGCTCTCCTTGCGGAGAGATGTGGATTTTTGCTTGCAACAAGGTCCAAGAGCCCTCCTGCCACCTTCCCAAAGCCCTTTCGGCTTTCACAAGGAGACACCAGGGCTCTAGCACCTTTCCCAAAGCCTGGGAAGTTTCTGCCCGACTTAGGGAGGTGCAAAGCTCACACACGCAACGCACCCATCATCCTCACAAGCTGCCACTTCTGGTCCTAACTGTTCTGCTTCAAAAAATTTAACTGAGGTTCATCTAGCCCCATCTCCTGCTTACCAACTAAACACCTCCTCCAGGAAGCCCACAAGCAGGACTCAAGGGCAATAACAACATAGGAAAAGGTGTTCTGGATCAGGCCAGATGCCCATTTGGTCCTGCATCCTGTTCTCATAGTGGCCAACCAGTTGGCTATGGGAAGCCCACAAGCAGCACCTGAAGGCAACATGACTTTTCTTACTTGTGCTCCTCAGGAACGGGTGTTCTGAGTTATACTGCCCCCAACAGTGGAGGTGGAATATGAGCATTGTCTCAAAGGGGCCCCTTTAACCTGGAAGAAGATGTGAAGGTGCAAACAGAAATTTTTCTCACAGTGTCAAGGTTCAGGGAATCCTATCCCTCCCCCCGTGGCAGCCAAAAAAGCAGGTAAACAAGAAGAGTCCCTACCATGTAATTTATTCAGTAGTCACAGAGAGAGACAAAGGAATGTAGTCCCTATTAAATAATGGCATTACTCCGAGTAAAGCCTAACCCCGTCTGTCTCTCTTATCTAACATCATCCCTGACTTGGGCTTTCTGCCTCTGAGCTTTCTGTTCCACTACCTTCAATGCCCGTCTAGTCCTGGGAGAGGGGGGCTCAGGAATGCTCTCTAAAGTCACTGAGTCTGTCAACTGTTAATTCCCCAGTGTTCCTGCTGTTCCTCTCCCAGTATTTCCCAGCTTTTCCACTCTGCAGTCTCTGAACTATGTCCTTCTGCAAACCACTGTTCTAAATCCACACTGCCCTCCTGTTCTCGGGAAGGTTCAGGAGAACAGGGGGCTGCCGCCACCATTCCTCCTCAGTGCAGCCCCTGACACACAGTTTCTAACCTTCTTGTGCTTTCTGTGCATATTGAAAAGGTGGGTGCTCTTGGTTCAGGGGCCCCCACCCGCTAGTCTTGCAGCCCCAGCAAATGCCCAACGTTTCCACTGCCTGCAGCCAGCCCCCACCATGGCGGCTGGTTTTTTTAATTGACATTATTTTGCAAATCACAGCAGTCACATGCACAGCCTACCAGTTACAAATAACGTGGAAAACATAGAAGCTTTAATTACTTGAAATATACTTGTCACACCAGGAAACAGCTTTTCTCTAAATCAGACTGTTATTGCTGCTACAGACACTCCCTGTCAGACGTAAGAAAGCACCATAATAAAATGTCATATCTTCAATCCGTTCTGCACTGTACAGCTGTAGAAGATTTGATTGCATTATGCAATGCGAAGGGTGTCCCCCCCCCAATACAAATGGTCTTATTACTTTGTTTTAGAGATAAGAAGCTTGCAAAGATTTGTTCCAAGCATATATGCTTCATTAGCATTTTCATTTTCCTGCACTTCAATTTTGAAGGCAAAAGTGTGTGATCAAATATTCTGCTTTGCCCCCCTCCTAGTAAATCAGAATATCAAGTATAATAAAGTATAGCACCAGGCAAGAAATACATAATTTCACAGAAATGTTGTCTGAGTCGGCCACAGCAATTTAATCAGGACATGTGTAGCCGTACCTTGGTTCTCAAACTTAATCCATTCTGGGAGTCCGTTCGACTCCCGAAACGGTTCGAAAACCAAGGCGCAGCTTCCGATTGTCTGCAGGAGCTTCCAGCACTCAATCGGAAGCCGCGGAAGCTGAGTCAGACATTCAGCTTCCGAAAAACATTCGCAAACTGGAACACTCACTTCCGGGTTTGTAGCGTCTGGGAGCCAATTTGTTCAGGAGCCAAGCTGTTTGGGAACCAAGGTACCATTGTGGAGCTTAGGACCGTTCCAGATATTCAGGGGGCTTTGGCAGGCTGCCCTCAGTGGGGCCTTCCTATGTTGACCAACCTCCAGGATCTACCGCAATTTGGGTCTCCTGGCAGTGGAGCAGCTGCCAGCTTTGTACTCAGCTTAGTTCATGAGCATGCAGAATGGTGGCAGCCCTGCACCATAATGAGCTAGTCTTTGGGTGATGTATACATCTAATATTTGGTTCTTTGGGTCTACTGCTGTTGTTGTTACACACTTGTATCCCAACAACCTTGTGGAGTAGGTGATGCTGAGAGATGGTGACTGGCCCAAGGTCACCCAGTAAACTTCACAGCTCAATAGGGATCTGAATCCTGGTCTCCTAAGTCCTAGCCCAGCACTCTGATGAGTACACCACACTGGGGTGGGACCCTCCAGATATTGTTAGACAACAACTCCCAACATTCCTGATCATGGCCTATGCAGGCCGGGTTTTGGAACCAAACATCATAAGGACAACCTAAGAAGAGCTCTGTAGCTGGATCAGGCCAATGGCCCTCTGAGACACAGAATCAGAATTGTAGAGTTGGAAGGGCCCTGAGAGTCATCTAGTCCAACCCCCTGCAATGCAGGAATCTCAACTAAAGCGTCCATGACAGACGGCCATCCAACCTCTGCTTAAAAACCTCCAAGGAAGAGTTCCACGACCCCCTGAGGGAGTCTGTTCCATTGCCGAACAACTCTTACCATCCGAAAGTTCTTCTTGATGTTTAGTCAGAATCTCTGTTTCTTATAACTTGATGCCATTGGTTCAAGACCTACCCTCCAGAGCAACAAGTTTGCCCCACCTTCCACGAGACAGCCCTTGAGATATTTGAAGGTGGCTATCATATCTCCTCTCAGTCTCCTCTTTCCCAGGCTAAACATACCCAGCTCCTTCAAGTGTTCCTCACAAGGCTTAGTTTCCAGACCCTTCTGACATCAAATTCTCACAATGGCCAACTTGTGGGAAGCTCACAAGCAGGACCTGAGTGCAAGAGCACTCTGCCCTCCTATGTTTTCAGCAACTGATATTCAGGAGCATTGGTGCCTCCAACTGTGGTGGCTTGGCTTAGCCATAATGGCTAGTAGCCATCGATGACCCTCTCCTCCAAGAACATCTGGAGGGTCACGGGTTTCCCATCTCTGTGAAAGAAGCCAATGGCTGCAGATTGGACAATGGCACTTGAGGAGCCAAGCCAGCTTCTCAGGGAAGGGAAGGCCAATAGCAGGGCAAGGCCAGCCACCCTTTAGAAGGCCTCTTCACTCACCTGAGGCACCAGCTTTTCTAGCACCAGCTGGCCCCTTCCATGGTGCTCTGTCCAAGGTCCTGTTCTTTGCATCTGCCTTTCCTGCCATGAACCTGCCTTATGAGCAAGTGTCTCTGCTGCTGTCAGCTTCCTTCAAGTTTTGAGCCATGATGGGGCAGGCCACCCCTCCAAAAAAAACCCACAACACACAAAAAGGTTCATGGTGGGGGAGTGTTATTTGAATTGAATCCAGGTAAAGAAGGCTGAGCGCCAAAGAATTGATGCTTTTGAATTATGGTGCTGGAGGAGACTCTTGAGAGTCCCATGGACTTCAAGAAGACCAAACCTATCCATTCTGAAGGAAATCAGCCCTGAGTGCTCACTGGAAGGACAGATCCTGAAGCTGAGGCTCCAATACTTTGGCCACCTCATGAGAAGAGAAGACTCCCTGGAAAACACAGTGATGTTGGGAAAGATGGAGGGCACAAGGAGAAGGGGACGACAGAGGACGAGATGGTTGGACAGTGTTCTCGAAGCTACCAGCAAGAGTTTGACCAAACTGTGGGAGGCAGTGGAAGACAGAAGTGCCTGGCGTGCTCTGGTCCATGGGGTCATGAAGAGTCGGACACAACTAAACAACAACAACAACAAGGGGGTAAGGAGGAATTTTTTAAAAACCAGTTGTTGCTGCACTGATTTTCCAGCTTACAGTAAGTCCCTTCTTCAGAGCTTCTCTTAGTTGCAGAAGAGAGAACACGAAGCTCTTAAGCCTGCAAATCACCCGCCTTTGTAGGAGCTTGGGGTGGAATTTGGATTGGATCTAAGGGAGCAGGAGACCTTCAGAAAGCAGAGGGTGGTGGAGCTGGAAGAGTGAAAGTCACGGACTGGGATAGCTACTGATATGAATGGGGGTAGGATAAGAGGAGGGCAAAAGTCCATGGAAGGCTTTGAAAGTCAGGATGAGGAGCTTATGCTGAACCCAGAAGAAAACGGGAAAACAGAGCAAGGGTTTAAGTAAGGTGTCATGTGATCAAAGCCTGAATAGTTTTGGCAGCAGGGTATGGGATGGATATGAAGGGACCGCGGTGAGAGAATGGCAAACCAGGGAGGAGACGATGGCAGTAATCTAGGCAAGTGGCTGTGTGGATAGAGAAAAGAGGCGATTTTGTTGCAATGCTATTGAATATGGCCGGGTGGTGAACTGAATATGGGAGGCACAGGAGACAGAGGAGTCAAAGGTAATGCTGAACATCAGAAAGAGAAGGACTGTGAAAGTTACCGCAGTAGCAGGGAGGGAAAATCTGGCACTGGAGCCTCTCTGAGGTAGAAGCAATCTCTTTCTGCCCTTGGAGGGGGAAATTCCATGTTTCCTATGGTCTCTGCGATGGTGATTGCTTGGTAAGGCCACAGCTTTTATTAACACATGCAGTACAGTGTGACATGCGTCACTCAAGGGAATATATATCACATCCCCCTACCCCTTACTGGAAAACTCTGAATGTTTGCATTCTGCTTCCTTGGAAAAATTATATTGCTTAGCTTTCTCAGACCCCTAATTATTGCAATATGTATATCCATATAGGTGCAGATATATTTAAGAAGGCTTAATTAAAGGAATTAAAAAGGAACGAAAGTGGGGGAAAGCTTCAGTAGGTCTACAGGCAGCTGCTATCCACATGTACACGGTGTTCAAATGTTCCCTGTGTCTACATGCATGGCTCTGACAGAACAAAATGAGAAAGACCAGAAGTGAGCTAATAATAGTTGTCAAAACCCACAGGAGGAAACATGCCTTTGCAGAGATATATTAAGCAAAGAGTAATAGGGGCACACACATAATACAACATCTTCATCTATCATAAATTTCTAGATGGGGCTTCTAAAGCTTTCTTGGAACCATTCTACACCCCTCACAAAATAAGATCAGATTCTGAAGTGGCAGGGACAGAAATGCCCTCCCCCTTAAACTTATGCATGGGGGGACAGGGAAACTAGAATTTCAGTGGGAGAGTTAGGCTAAATATTTCCACCTGGTGAGCAAGCGTTCTCCTTGCAAGTCAGTTTTCTGTGGGGTGGACATTTTTTAATAATTCAGTCTTCTGCCTGCAGTTTGATGTGGCACAGTTTCAAATCCTACAGTCTCCTTCTGTCTAATGTGCAGTGCAAATCTAGACACTAAAAGACATGGGTCACTTCTGAATCCCTATTTCTAATCTATTGCCTGGGGCTGGAATCCACCCATCACAGCAGTTTTCAGAGGCCAGAGCATGCATAGCTGGCAAGTGTCCCTTATTTGAAGGGACAGTCCCTTATTCCAGCGTCATGTCCCGCTGCTGTCCCTTATTGATGGATGTCCCTTAAATGTCCCTTAAATGATGTCCCTTAAATTTCAAAGGAAGCAGCTCCTCTCCCTCCCTCCCTCCCTGCCGGCCAAGGAGGAGGGAGGCTCCAACTGTGTTACTTGGCTGTGTTGCTCACCCAATAAGAAGTCTAAGAATGACTGGGGGGTGGAGCTTGCATGCCTTGTGTGTGGCTAGTTAATGCAAGCTGAGGGGGGTTTTGAATGCTGGACGCCATTTTGTTGCACGTGCTGCTGCAAACTTTGCAGTGCAAAGCCAGGCTGGGGAGCCATCTTAAGTTGAGGCTGCATAGGCCTTGTGGTGCATGTGATTCAGATTCTATTCAGTTGAACCTCTGGTTACAAAGTTGGTCGGACAGTGTTCTCGAAGCTACCCAGCATGAGTTTGACCAGACTGCAGGAGGACAGGAAGACTGGAGTGCCTGGAACAGGTGAGGCTGCAGGTCCCTTATTTTGGCTGCTGGTCCCTTATTTTCAAGGCCGCTGGTCCCTTATTTTCAAATCTGTAAGTTGACAGCTATGGAGCATGTGCAATTTCACTGTAGACGGAAACAGCAAGACCATGGAGGAGGATGCATTAGGCACATGGCTTCAGCTATGTGAGGGGTGGTGAGAGGGGTTTGTGGTTCTGAAGAGCCCGCTTCCACCTAACCAGCTGAACTGGTTTATCGCGTGACCAAAACCACCCACATCCCAAGGCCAAGGAGAACAACTATAAATTGCTTTGGGGTGCCTCATGGGAATCAACAACAACAACAACAACAACAACAACCTCAGTGATCAGTATGTTTCCTCAGAAATAGGCCGGAAGGTTTTCACCCACATTTCTTTAGAAAATAACTACAGTGGTACCCCGCAAGACGAATGCCTCACTAAACGAAAAACGCGCAAGACGAAAGGGTTTTCTGATTTTTTAGCCACTTCGCAAGACAAATTTTCCTATGGGCCTTTCTCGCAAAACGAATTTTTTTTTTAGTTTTTCCCCACAGGCTCCCTCTAAACTTCAGCGGAGCGGGGCGGGCTGGGAGGGAATCCCTTGGATCCCCGCCGGACTTCCCGAAGCTCTTTTGAAGTCCGGCGGGGGTCCAAGGGATTCCCTCACCGCCGCCCGCCTTTAGAAGCACTCGGGGAAAGCAGCGCGCTTCGCTGCTTTCCCCAGAGTGCTTTTAAACGCGGGGGCTGGGAGGGAATCCCTTGGACCCCCGCCGGACTTCCTGCAGCTCTTTTGAAGTCCGGTGGGAGGAGAAGGGCTTTTCTTCCTACCGCCAGCCTTCAGAACAGCCTTCTGAAGGCTGGCGGTGGGAAGAAAAGCCGTTCTCCCCCCGCCTGCCTACAGAAGAGGTTCGAGGAAAGAGGCGAAGGAGCGCTGCCCCTTCACCTCTGTCCCCGGAGCTTGCCGTTCTCCCCCGGCCTGCCTTCAGAAGAGGTCTGGGGACAGACTGTCCCCGGACCTGGTCTGAAGGCGGTCTCCATAGGAACGCATTAATTGATTTTCAATGCATTCCTATGGGAAACCATGCTTCGCAAGACAAAAAACTCGCAAGAAGAAAAAACTCGCGGAACGAATTAATTTCATCTTGCAGGGCACCACTGTACAGCATTGTGAAAAATGTCAACATGAACGACTTGTAATTTCCGCTGCAATAATTTTTTTGGGGGGGGTGGTGGTGGTGGTAGAGATTGCCAGCATGGCCACAAAATGCTAGAGCAGGACCAGCATCACAGAAATGTTTCCCAGTCATCCCACCGTAAAGGTGACTTCTATGTAATATTTACACTGCAGGCCTCATCTTCAAGTAAATCCCTTGCACAGGGACACAGGCCCTCAAGGTTCCCGAACAACCTGCAATTCAGAGTCCGTTTCTACACCTTTCCCCTCCTCTAGGTTCTACCTCTAGAGATGCATGAGGTAATGTGGCACGGGGTGGGGTGAGGTTAGCTAACTTCTTCTCCCATTAACCCAGTTAATGCCCCCTAAAGCTGCTATTTGCTCCACAGGGCAAAACAAACAAGCCTCACAGGTGCCTGCATGTTTTGCTCTGTAGGGACAAATAGCAGCTATGGGGGGTGATTTTGATGGGGGAAAGAGTGCAAGATTTAATTCTACTTCCACAGCACCATTTTTTAAAAAATGGATGATTTCTCAAACAAGGCCTAGTATGGTCCTGAAAATGGTCCAAAAAATTGATTGAGTGCATACTGTAGGAAACAAGATTGTATGAGGTAGAGTTTATCATTTGGTTTTAAAGGCTTTCTGCAGTTAGTCAGCAGTGTCACAGGAGGAAAAAGTCAACAAATACGGAAAACACAAGATTTATTTGATGATAAAGCATATTTGATTCAGTACATATGCAGAATTAGAATTTCTAGAACATTCGACCAATGTTCCAGCATCTCCGCTGGGTCCATACTGCCTTCTAAAATCAACTCTAGGTGCTGGTTTTGACCCATAAAGGCCAATTGGTTTGGGCCACTACAATTAAGATGGACCTATGCAGTCTTCCAGGAGCAGTGTTTTATGTTGCGCTTTCTAAAACCGATCTGGATGGTGTTCCATCTCTAACATTTAGTTTGATTTTGTTTTCCTTTAATTAACACAAATTGGCAGCTTAAAATTTCAATAGTTCTCCAGTACATTTGATTCAGAGTCATAGAATTGTTTGACTTACCGCGCTGTCTTCGTCAACTTCTTTATATCCACAAGCAAAGAAGAAATCTGGAAATATATCTGTCCAACCGTTACTTGTACAATTTTTGCTGATATTTCCTAAACAAAAGGGAGGAAAGTGTAGCAATCAGGAGTGGAATTCTAATTCACTAAAAAGGTTGTCCCTCACAGGTGACTTGAGGCTCCTGCTGCCAATCTACTATAACCCATAGTAATGTAGACACCATCACTAGCCTCCACCAGCAGAGAGGAGTGTTGTTGTTGTGGTGGTGGTGGTTGCCCAGTCACAATGGAGGCCTAGTTTCACCCTGGCAGGTAAGAAGCTACCACCAGTGGTAACCAGCAGCAAGCTTCCTAAACTGGCCATTTTCCAGCCAGAGATCAGGATTGCCCTCAGTATCTTGACGCTGAAGTCAAGAGAACCCATGTGTCTATATTTGGCCAAAGTCAGAGCGCTTACTTCAGGTAACCTAAGTTGTCTCTCACCACCCCGAAATAAAACCCAATATTCATCCATGGTATTGTCACGACTAGAAAAATGACCAAATACTTCCCCCAGGTATGGGGTGTGTTCTTCGTCAGCAACAGATCAAGAGGCTCCGTGCGACATTTAAAAATCACTTGGCAGAGGTTCTATTAGCGTCCAGCTTTTGAGAAGACTAATTTGCGGCTATAAATGTGTTAGATGGGGACGTAATTTGAATAAAATTATCTTCATAAAAAGCCTTTCATTACCCTACACTGTTATTTAAGGTGATATTGAATGATCTATGGCAGGGTTATTAAAGCCTTCAGATCCTGCAGTGATGAATAACTAGCTGGAGAGATGAATATTCTTCTGACACACAGCAAATCCCAATTTCGCTTATAATGTGTTTCTAAAAGGCTTGTCCCAATTATGAGAAGAGGAGCAGAGATGAGAGAAAGTTCTAGAAGGAACAACAAACTGGAGGGCTTTCCTATTGTCCCAGAACATCGCAGGAAACTCTTCTGAACGCTAATTCATAAACATGCACCTGCCAAGTAGGCGATGCTTAAATAAATCTACATATCCATAATAAGACTGGAGCCGTAACCCTAAAATAATCAGATCAGCGTGTTGGATTGGGAATACCTGCCCTTGAATCCATCCCATAAGCAAGGTGGGAACATGGAAACATAGAATGTAGAAAGCTGCCTTATAATGAGTTAGATTACTGGTCCACCTACCAAAATATTGTCTACACCAGGGGTCAGCAAACTTTTTCAGCAGGGGGCCGGTCCACTGTCCCTCAAACCTTGTGGGGGGCCGGACTATATTTTTTTGGGGGAAATGAACAAATTCCTATGCCCCACAAATAACCCGAGATGCATTTTAAATAAAAGCACACATTCTACTTATGTAAAAACACCAGGCAGGCTCCACAAATAACCCAAAGATGCATTTTAAATAAAAGGGCACATTCTACTCATGTAAAAACACGCTGATTCCCAGACCGTCCGTGGGCCAGATTTCGAAGGCGATTGGGCCGGATCTGGCCCCCAGGGCTTAGTTTGCCTACCCATGGTCTACACTGACTAGCAGAGGCTGTCCAGGATTTCAGATGGGGAACACAACCAATCCTATCTAGAGATGCTGGGGACTGAACATGGGACCTTCTACACGCAAGCCACATGCTATACCATTAAGCGAAGGACACAAACGTGGTCCATCCTCTGCTGATGCTGAATGTACGCTTCTAAAAAAGGCCCTGCACAATATTTCAGATCTTATCTAAAATATTGTGCAAAATAGGTCCGCATATGTTGGGTTTCACACACTTCTGTTCCTTGGGTCCTGTTCAAATGCTATGCCCCATGTGTAGGGGTCCAATGATGCTGGAGATGAGGCTCCTAAGGTTCTCCTAAGGCATTCTCTTGCTTCTTGTCAGGTTTATGAGATAGATCCAAGGACAGATATGGTCCAATGTGGCCCATAACCCACATAAAGGCAGGCCTCTATAACAGTCGACATCCACCAGTCATCAGGGTCACCCTGAAGATATTTTCCTGCCTGTGGCCTAAGACAAGATGGTGCCTTTTCCCATTCCACGTACAAAGGCCAACTAGACTGGCAGCCGAATCTCACTGCAGGGCAGCATAGGGGGTGCAGTGCAGACCACACAGTTATTCCCACTTTCCATCTCTCAGCAACTGCAGCCTGAGGCAGCTGTGTCACTCTGTCTCATGATAGGGCTGGCCCCACAAGTCATCAGTTGCGAGGCCTACCAGGTGCATAATCAAGCTCCACCCTTCTGCCCTAAGTTTACTGTTCTGGACAGGCTGCAAAACCCAGAGTCCCATGGGACACCATATACAGCTGGTGGACTGCATTTAGGTTTGGTGGCTCACAGACCCTGCAGACATGATATCCATGACATACATTCATAGAAATTGCTCAGCACTATGGCCTTGTTGCAAACCTGAATATAATCACTTGCATGTTTTCAAGATTATAGACATGCAGTAAGCCTTTGTAAGTGTACACATCTTGAGATACAGGTATTAGAACAACAATGACAATGACAACAACAGTCCTTTCAGTATGTAAGTTGCCCATCACCAAATTAAAAATGAACTCTTCGTAGCAAAAATAATTTCTTAATTTCTGGCTGTTGTTACCTGCACATGAGAACCCTTTAAAAAAACACACACACCTCAATATGGTTTCCATTATATAAAAGATATATTACCTGATTTGCTGAAAAAATTGCTGAAGACTTTTGGACATGGTACTGTCACGGTTTCCCCAATTTCTGCAGGGTGCCAGCAGGTAATGTTATCCCAGATCCCAACACACCCTGGAAAAAAACAAGCAGAAAGCATCTCATATGGAGCTCCTTGAGTGAATCCCTCCTCCCACTGTGTTCTTCCCTCTTCCACAATTACAGTGGTACCTTGGGTTACATACGCTTCAGGTTACAGACTCCACTAACCCAGAAATAGTACCTAGGATTAAGAACTTTGCTTCAGGATCAGAACAGAAATCGTGCCATGGTGGCGCAGCAGCAGCGGGAGGCTCCATTAGCTAAAGTGGTGCTTCAGGTTAAGAACAGTTTCAGGTTAAGAACGGACCTCTGGAACGAATTAAGTACTTAACCCGAGCTACCACTGTACTTCTCAGGAAGCACCTGTGTTTCTGGTTATTATGAAATATTGAAAGAAACATCTGCAACAAGTGCTTTGAAAATGTAGCAGGTTTTATATCGTTAGCTCTTTGCCATCAGGAACTGTCTTCCTGTACTTTGCAAAGGATGAGGTAACACTGATGGATCTCTGCAGGTATAGGAAGAAGTCATGTCTGGACAGGACAGGCCTCCCATTGAGGTGGTAGATGTTGTGGAGTGGGAAATGACGACAAGGTCTGAAGAGACTGAGTGTACCACATGGCGTGCCCTACACCTCCCTAAGCCAGCCTGCTGTGGAGGATATTGCCACCCTGCCAGGGGTGAGCTAAGAGTCAGCTGCCAACACCGTTAGTTTCTGTATGTGGAACAGGAGGGCGCCATCCTTCCCCTCACAAAATACACACAGTTCTGCCTGCGACTGCCTATCAATTATTTTACATTTCGAATGGAAAAATAATACCCCTGGCCTCTTGGGTACCTAAAATGGATGCTGACAATCCAACACAGATTTCCAGACTCAATAAGAAACAAATATTGGTTGACTTATCTCCCATAGGATTTACTGTATCAGCAACTCAAGCAAGATTTGATCCACTCCTGTGTACCCTAATTAAGCAGAGACTGTGTTAACAACCTCTTTCCCTTGCAGAACGTGTTTGTTTACAAAGATTACCGTGCGAGCAATGTTATTATGATGTAATTAATGCAATTGCCTTCATCTGTTTCCTGATTTAAAAAAATTATACTATAAAAGCAGCAAGGCTTAATGAACAATTTCAACATACTCATAAATCTTTGTAACAAATCTTTTGGAACCTTATTAAAATGGACTTTCTAAGGGGAAAATGTTACCAATGAATCATGCAGAATTAGAGCTGATTCATGTCTCCCTAAGTAATCGTACGCCATGTTTGTGGAGAACTTCACTTTTTAATGCATACTTCCTCCTAATCTATGCATTTTTGCATGCATTGTTTAGCTGGAGACCTGCACTTCAAAGTTCGGAGAACTGCAAATTTCAAAGGCTAGCCTAATTGTCTTTTTGGTTCAAAAAGTGTGGATTGACTTGCTTCTCATTAAAATGCAAACAAAATCAAATTTCTGCCCCATTCCTAATTCCTGGTCAGGTCAACCATGGTCCTGGAAATTTCAGCTGCTTCCAGATCAAGATTCCTTTGGCTATTTGTCCAGCTACCTGGTCACACCTGCTTTCTTTTCTCCACCTTCTCTGCCCCTGCTCTACTCAACTGACCATAGCTGTCAACTTACAGATTTGAAAATAAGGGACCAGCAGCCTCGAAAATAAGGGATCAGCAGCCAAAATAAGGGATTTTAGTCAACCAGCTCCTTTCCTTTCCCCCATGTCGGACGTGTACACTACTGTGAAACGACAATGGAAATAGATGAGGAGAATGGTCATCAAAAGAAAAAAAGGGTGCTCGAGGATTCGACTGCCATTCCATCGGCTCGGGCAGGTTGGCTTCAGGATCATTGTCAGGTCCCGGCGAGAGGTGACAATATCCCAGAGAAAAACAGTGCAGCAGGTAATCTAAAAGGATCCCCCTCCCCCTAGATCAGGCACGTCCAACTCCCAAGAGACCTGTTGCACATGTCTGCAGTGGCGGAGCTTCATGCTGCGGCACAGGGGGTGGGCTGGCGCGCAGCCTGGGGGCGGGGTGGGGAGCCGCGATTGCACCCTGCCGGGATTGCGCTGCCGGGGGCTGGGTGCTCCCCCCAGCCTCCTCTTCCTCCGCCAGTGCCCTAGATCTTGCGCCGAGCAAGACCCTGCATATCTAGCTGTGCATGCTGAAGTCGTAAGGGATACCTCAGGCGGCTGAAGCAGCGATAGTTCTCTCCTCGCTGGCCCTTTAAAGAAGGGGGTGAGCCTTGCCGCCTGACAGGATGCGCCGGATGCGATTACCTCGGCCTGCTTAGAGCTCCCAAAGTCTCGCTGGAGTCCAGGGAAGGGGGGGGCTAGCTGGCCGCTTTTCGTTCGGGGAAGGAAGCCCCCAGATAGCACCATAGTCGCGCCCCGTAGGCGGATCGCCCCGCCGCTGAGTGCACATTATCTTTGCAGCTCCTGGTGCGCTCCGGGAGTTATGGGCCCTTGGGTGTGTTGGGTGGCGGGCGCTGGGACTCTCCAACAAGCTGACATTCTCCCCTGAAGGCGTCTCCCTTATCTCCTGAGACAGACGGACGCTCACCGAGGCCCTGCCGCGATGTAAGCAGACCCTTGTGGGGATGGGTCTTATCCCTGTGAGTGGGGGTGGCTGGGAGGTGGGGGTAGTAGCCCTTTTCTCCCAGGCAGCGTTGAAACCCAGGAAATTTAAGGGACATCATCAATCCAGGACAGCAGCGGGACACAGCGCTGGGATAAGGGAGTTTCCCGCCAA
This sequence comes from Podarcis raffonei, assembly GCF_027172205.1. Taxonomy (NCBI): domain Eukaryota; kingdom Metazoa; phylum Chordata; class Lepidosauria; order Squamata; family Lacertidae; genus Podarcis; species Podarcis raffonei. The sequence goes on from NC_070613.1 coordinate 14,197,954, forward strand.
ATAAGGGACAGTTGACAGCTATGCAACTGACCCTCTCCTAGATTCTGACACAACTTGGCTTCCTCACAATCATTTCTTGCCCCTTCACTGCTATGGAACAGACTTTCCTCTAGCCTTGAATGTGTGTACCTTGTGTGTACTTTCACCTGCTAGTTTGATTATTTTAACAGAGGCAATGGGGATTAAAAGAACACTGAACCACACCAGCAATTGTCGGGAAGACAAAAAGAAGACTGTTTCACATCACAGCGCCACCTGCCTGTGGCCAAGCAAACTGTAGCGTGACAACACTCTTACATATATTAAGCATATAAGGCAAACCAAAGCACCACTTATTCTCCATCACTTCTAAAAAAAACTGCTTTAGTTTGCTTCTGGCATATTATTCCAATGATTGATTTTGCTTTGGACAAATTATTATTTACTGCCAAGTGCCACAATAAATAAGCACTGGGTTACTAAAAGGCAGCAATACTAACAAGACTGAATTATTTTTACTTTGCCATCAAAATGCATTAGGATCTAACGACTTGGGTATAATCAGAAACGTTTAGAATTCCAAGTGAAAGAGCCCCCAAAATATTGTGATGAGAAAAGTTAATTCTGTCATAGGAATAAATCATGCACGTCAAAGAGATCTCCGGTTATCTACCACATTTACAAACTTTATTATGTAAAGGAGAATTCTAGTCATAGGGCTGTTCCCCTTTCCCTTATCACTTTCACAGGAGGGGAAAGCTGAAGAAAAATGGCACCCATGAAACTGATATGGCTCTCTCCCTCATCAATTTCATGGTAGATGAAAGACAGTGAAGTACTGAATAAAAAGATGGGTTTCCCCCCCTATTTATTAAAAAGAATTTTAAACACACATATATTGCAAGCATACAAACATACATTTCATACAATCCTTAAAAGTGTTCAAACATACCTACACTCAATCCCACAAATAATTCATGGGTTTTAAGTATCCAGCTCTGTTCTACTTAGAGAAGACCCATTGAAATTAATGCACTTGTTAGTCAAAAGCATTAATTTCAGTGGCAGGACTCTGAGTATGGCTAGCACAGGATACAACCCAGGAACCCTATTCAACTGTCCCAGCCCACCACAATTGCCACCATGGGGGTGAGCCCATTGGCCCTGTGCCTTCCGAAACATTTTGACCCCTGTTCCTGCACCTCTCTAGGCACTGAGGGCTGAATGTCTATATTGGGGAGTCTGCTGCCCTCGAGTAAGCTCCCTGCATGAAGAGCAGAGCGGGCTCCCAGCTGCAAACACCCAGCCTCCAACATGTGATGGCTGCAGGAATGTTATCAACACCAGGTACCACTCTGTCACTACAGATCACACTCCTCCACTTGATGCAGGTGGAACAAGCCTACATTCAAAGCCACAAGTGCACTGCCATCCTACGTAATTCACAAGCAAGGATTCAGGACTGGTAGCCTGGTAAAACTGGGGAAAGTGTATGGTGTTTGCAGAGAGTCCAGTCTAGCAGAAGAACCTTCCTCTAATCCAGGGGTCAGCAAACTTTTTCAGCAGAGGGCCGGGTCCACTGTCCCTCAGACCTTGTGGGGGGGGTGGACTATATTTTGAGAGAGAAAATGAACGAATTCCTATGTCCCGCAAATAACCCAGAGATGCACTTTAAATAAAAGCACACATTCTACTCATGTAAAAACACCAGGCAGGCCCCGCAAATCACCCAGAGATGCATTTTAAATAAAAGGACACGTTCTACTCATGTAAAAACATGCTGATTCCTAGACCGTCTGCAGGCCAGATTTAGAAGGCGATTGGGCTGGATCCGGCCCCCGGGCCTTAGTTTGCCTACCCATGCTCTATTCTGAACGTCCCCTGTGGATGAAATGAGGGTGACATTTGTTTAAGGATGGTCTATCTGCACTTTGCTCTTCCTTGTGCATGGTCCAAACACATTTTATCTTGATGAAGTGTGTTGTCTCTGATTTTTGTGTGTGCAGTGCGTTTCCAAGAATCCAACCCTACACTTCATAGAACTGCTGAAAAAATGTTCTTGGCTACGTGGATGTTCATTTCCTAAAAACATAAAGTGGAGTCTGTAGACACTGTACTATCCGACAAGATACTAAATTACTAAGAGGCTCTTGAATGGTCTCAGCCAGGCAAGATAAATCTGTTTTCTCTTTTGCTGGATGGCCTGGAGAAACGACGGATGAGATCAAAGAAGGAACAACTTGACAAAATGGAGAAGTGTTACTGGATCTGCAAGGTGAGTGGGAGCAGGAAGGTGAAGGTGTGACCTCCTAAATTATAAATCAAACTGAAACAGAAAAGCTAACTTTTCCTAACCCTGTGCACAGTGGCGTAGCGTGGGTTGTCAGCACCCGGGGCAAGGCAAGTAATTTGCGCCCCCTAACCCATGGATTTTAGCACTGCGAGTGCGAGCACGCCCCCCCAGATGTTGCGCCCGGTGCGGCCGGCCCCCCCTGCACCCCCACACTACGCCTGTGCATATACCATAAAGCATTGACCCAAAAGCTGTAGTCCAGAGCACAGAAGATATGGTTTCCTAGGTGTCGCAAAGCAACAGGTAAGAAAGACAAAGGGAAATAAAAGCAAACAGCAAAACGCAAGATGGGTGAACCAATCAGGAGACTTAAAGCCTAGAACATTCTAGTGTTTGGGTGTGGGTGGCTTTTCCCACACAGCTGAAGCAAGTTCCTCAGTCTAGATAGCACAGAGGCCTCAATTCAACGAGATCATCTCAATTGGGATAGTTTTCTTCCAAAAGGCTAGCATTTTACCCAGAGACCTATGCAGAGGAACCATTTTCTTGACAATGTTGTCATATTAAAAAACAGCAACCCCACATTTCTAGGGGCCATGCAGGACAATGACCAAGTACTAGAGGACGGTGGGTATCACTAATAAAGATTTTTTAAAAAACACAAACTCATAAAACTAGATTTGCTATTGTGTTTATTTAAATGCATAAGGACTTTGGGACATGTGAAATTATACAAGCCTCTTCTGCATTAATGATTTATGCAAAAAAAAATTAAAAAATGTAAGGCCTACAATAGAAGAATCAAGTATCGCAAGTCGTTACTTTGATGGTGCGGATTGCATCTTAAAGAAACAGCAATTATAAAGAAATAGCAGTTATGGATTGGAAACCAGTCTGACTTTATGTTAATTATTTTTGGGTTTCAATCTATTAATTATAACTACCTGAGTTAAATACAAGTTAATGATCTGCAATCACCTTAATTAGGTTCTTTTGTGAAACTGCTCCCCAATCACAGGATTGATTGAATACTTTAAAATGCTATAGTGTGTGTGTGTGTGTGTGTGTGTGTGTGAGAGAGAGAGAGAGAGAGTGAGTGTTGCCCATAGCTGCTTTTCAATCAAATTTTCCGAAGTGGTAATCTATTATCTATATGTTTGTTTTTTAAAGGGGTCCCTCACATTGATGCAATGAGATCCTTTGAGCATATGTAATCTTGCATAACCTGTTTGGAAACATCTCCAAGTTTCTTGCCCTGTGACAGGAGCTGGTGATGGGTCAAAAAATATCTTCCCAAGGTAAGGGTAAATCTCTACTTCTCTAGATCACTTGCCAGCAAGATCTTCCCTCTTTATGGCTGCACTTTTCATTTGACTTCCAGTTTTAAGATCACTTTTTAATGTTGGCATTGCAGTGAACATTATCTGGTTCTCATAACGAAAAGTAGATGCTCTACCAGCCAGCTATGGTCCTTCCCCCCAATCTGTATGCTCCTGCTCAGACTGTAAACAACTTTATTAAAACATGTCTGTAAGCCACTTTTGACTATGCAAAACTTATTGGAGGCTTATACCTGAAGGAGCGTCTCCACCCCCACCGTTCTGCCCAGACGCTGAGGTCCAGCGCCAAGGGCCTTCTGTTGGTTCCCTCACTGCAAGAAGCAAAGCCACAGGGAACCAGGCAGAGGGCCTTCTTGGTAGTGGTGCCTGCCCTGTGGAATGCCCTCCCATCAGATGTCAAAGAGATAAACAACTACCTGACATTTAGAAGACATCTGAAGGCAGCCCTTTTCAGGGAAGTTTTTAATGTGTGATATTTTAATGTATTTTTAATCTTTGTTGGAAGCCACCCAGAGTGGCTGGGGAAACCCAGCCAGATGGGCGGGGTACAAATAAATTATTATTATTGTTGTTGCTGTTGTTGTTTTGTTATTATTATTATTATTATTATTATTATTATTAATTTTATTAGGGAAAGGGCGTATAGAAATGTTCCTATGGGGTTACTTCCAACATGCATAAACATGCATAGGCTCATGCTGCGTATCTCACCCCCACAGAACTATCCCATACTGATCTTGTTATCTTTGTAACCTGCATCCAATACGAGCGAAGCCAAACTGTCAATAAACCTATTTGACATGACTCCGGCCACCCACTGATGTCCAGCCTGAAAGAAAATGCTTGAAACAGACTTCCAGGATTGTACAAAGTAATTGCCCCTTTTGCCCCTCAATATCTCACGGTGACATGCGCACATCATTTGTGCTTGCCGTGCAATGTGTGCAACCCGTGTGGCGTGCCCATCTCACGCCGGCACATCATGTGGCGTGAACATGTGATGTGAGCACATTGTGCGGTGCCGGCCCCCTCAATCGCAGGGGCAAGCAAGCTTGCCTGCCACCATAACAGTGGAATGAGGATGCGCAGGTATATTGTGAGCTCTACCATAGGTCTTTGTGGAGGCGGGTGGTGTGGTGTGTTTGTAATTTCATGTGTTCTGGTCTTCAACCATGTACAGGCTTGGAGTACACAAACAGCAGCCATAATCCACAGGACTCCTGTCGTACTTTCGGTTCATAACTGTTTCAACAGGCAGCGTGACACGGTTTGGTTCTGTGCTCCATGGTGCTCCCTGCGCCACCGACAAGGGTTCCCTATCTCTGAGTGAGGCGGTGGTGAGGTCAGCAGCAGTGGAGCCAACCCAGCACTCCTATTGGAGCGTTTGCACCTTGTTGACTCCACCGCCTCACTGATGCCGCACTCCTCTCTCTCTTGCTAAGCCACAGTGACAAAGACGATGGGAGGTCAAATAAGCTTCCCCAACCTGCTAACTAGATCCAATTGGACTGGAAGAAACTGAGCTATTTTCCAAGTTTGTGGGGGATATAGTTCAAGGTGGGTTTTTTTGTCCATTTCTGATCCTAACCAGGGACAATCAGTCCATTACCATCTGGGGTAACTTCACATTTTAGGTGTCGCTAGCAAAGCTATGTGGGCAGAACCCCTGTTTGTTTGATTTACGGCACCTATTCTGGCCCCTCAAAGAGGATTCAGTCCACGTACAGGATTCCAGACCAGGCTTTCTCCCCTCCCCCCAGTAGATTTTAGGCCAAAGGCAGCATTAGAAACATGACACACAAGAATCCCGAAAAGACAATCAATTATTATTTTTTAAATTTATATTTTAAAAAAGTCTGGCAGCGCTGGTAATTATGCACGTACTGAAAAATGAGTAACTTTCTGGCTCGACTGGATGTGGAATTCATACCAGTGGCAAAGGACAGCCGAATAAATTACTTCTTTTGCTCCAGTGCGATGTTTTTGGGTCTGTTCCAGAGATGAAGGGCAAAGGTCCATCTTTCCCTCACTTGTGGAAAATATCTGAAAGATGTTGATAGGAAGGTTGCTTTTCTTCGTGTACACACAGACTACTGATGAACGTTCCCCTGCTGGAGCTAGAGAGTGAGCTTGTCATCATAGGCTAATGGAAGGCTCCAAGGTGTGAGTCTGGAATCACAACAGTTAGGCTTTGGCATCCTTTCTCCTCTATCACCAGAGCTCTTTGCATTGTGAGCTCTGAGCTTCAACCTGCCACTATCAAGGCAAATGTGCATGCAAGCATTGCCATGGACCCAGAAGTGGAACGAAAAGAGGCAAAAACAGCCCTAAAAGAGAGTAAAAATGGCACAAAAATAGTGTCTGGCAATCCCACAAGCCTTTGCAAGTGCAACTCCAGGAGTCTTTGCACCAACCTTTGAGGCCTGTGGAGAGTTTGAGTTGGAGCAAGGAGGTATGGAGGGAGTGATTGTGGTGGATTTTTGGTTTTTTAAGGGTTTCCAGAGGTGTAGAGGGTGTTTGCAGGCGTTTTCAATAGTGTCCCCAATATACACGATTCTACTTAAATGTGTGGTGCCTGAGAATGTACCCCTCCCTGATAAATGGGGAGTTGCCTATATTTGAATGGATTTTTCAATGCATCTCAACTTTTATACAATGGTACCTCTGGTTGCAAACGGGATCCATTCCAGAGGTCCGGCCGGATCCTGAGGTTTTTGCAACTGTTATACACATGTGCGCGGGGTGGTAGACCGCATCTGTGCATGCTCGTGAAGTGAAACACTTCTGAGTTTGCTGCTTTCGCAACCTGAAGTTTACGTTACCCCAGGGTAATATAACCCAAGGTGCTCCTGTATAGTGGTACCTTGGTTTGCATACGTTTTGGATTACAAACATGTCAAACCCGGAAGTGCAGTGTCCCAGTTTGCAACCTTTTTTTGGATTACAACCCATTTTTTTGGGATTACGAACAAAAAATTTCTGTAGGCCGCATTGGCGAAAGTGCGTTTTGGGTTACAACCTGTTTTGGTTTACAAACGGACCTCCGGAACGGATTATAGTTGTAAACCTTGGTACTACTGTATTTTAAAATGGCTGTTACCTCTCATCAATCTGCTGCAAACCTGCTGGTAAGAACCAAGGAAAGGAATTTTTAAAGTAAGCATTGACTAAGATTTTTTGCACACAGGTGCACACACGGTAAACTCTCTCCACATTTTCCAGCTTATAATTCTAAGAGTTTTATAGATACTTCATATTACTGCTGCATGTGAAAAGAAAAACGTAACCCAAAATTAGTTCCAGTGAACCTGGTAATAAAAAGATGCAACTATAAAACGTCACGAGGGCAACAGGAATCATTAATATGCATCTTAGGGCTATCAAAAGAATGTGGACAATTGTTTCAGGCTTGATTTGTGTGTCTTTTGGCAATTAGCCTTGTTATTATTATGGAAGAAACTGGAAAGAGAAAAAGAAATATCCCAAAGTGATTTATTACCATGGAAAAATATGTTTTTGCTATTAGAAACACATACAGGACAGAAATATTGTACTCAGCTCGAATGTTGACAACACTAAATATAGAAGCTTACTTTTTGACAAAAAAAACACACTTTAGGTTTTCTTATATACTGGGACTGCCATTCTATGCACAACAATCTGAGAATTAGCCTTTACTGATGATTGAACAGGCAGAGGGTTTTGTTGTGAGTTTCTGTTGACATGTTAACAAATTTACCAATGTGAGTCACATGTCACTTCCGGACCGTTTATCAGTAGCAAAACCAGCTCAGGACTTCTCCTAAACATAGCTGTCAATGTTTCCTTTTTTAAAAGGGAGTTTCCCTTATTCCGAATAGGATTCCTTGCAAGAAAAGGGAAAAGTTGACAGCTATGCTCCTAAATGGTCTATAGCGAAGACCCCGCTGGCAACCCAAGCCAGAGTGTCCCAAGCAGCCTTCTGGAAATTACTATATTTAGACAGCTGAGTTGTGTTGCTTCTTGAATCACTTTAGAGGGGAAAAATAGGGGTAGCTCTGGGGAGGCACAAACTTGCCTGAAAGCTCTGTCTAATGTGGGGGTTATATTGGCTCCATCAAGATATAACATGTATATTAACGGGCAGCTTCCCTTTAAGCAACATTCATACCCAGTACTTTTTTTCTATAAATAAATGTTTAGGGGTACTCTCATTTTGATTCAAGAAAAATAAATACAGTAAATGGACAAAAGTACAAAGATTCACAAAACGTTTAGGGGTATGCGTCCCTCTGCATCCCCCCAGAAAAAAGCACTGTTCATACCAAACTCTCCAAATGGCTTTTAAAACAACCAGCAGGGAAGTCCTTAGCTGGAAGCTTGGCTGACGGACTTTAGGAATCAAGGATGGGGAACCAGCTATTGTTGGACTTCAACTCCCATCAGCCCCAGTCAACATGGCCGGTGCTCAGGGACAATGGCAGTTGTTGTCCAATAGTTTTCCCATTCCTGCTATAACTGCTGCTCCACTAGGAAAGAGGAGATGCAATGGCAGAAACGCACCTGTACTCCGGAGGACACCAGAATGCTGGCAGAAAACTTCACCTGCTGTGGGTATTTTGCTGGTAAAGGTAAAGGGACCCCTGACCATTAGGTCCAGTCGTGACTGACTCTGGGATTGCGGCGCTCATCTCGCTTTATTGGCCGAGGGAGCCGGCGTACAGCTTCCAGGTCATGTGGTCAGCATGACTAAGCCACTTCTGGCGAAACCAGAGCAGCGCACAGAAACGCCATTTTGCTTCCCGCCGGAGCGGTACCTATTTATAGACTTGCAGTCTGACATGCTTTTGAACTGCTAGGTTGACAGGAGCAGGGACCAAGCAACGGGAGCTCATCCCGTTGCGGGGATTTGAACCGCCGACCTTCTGATCAGCAAGTCCTAGGCTCTGTGGTTTAACCCACAGTGTAGTGTCTAAATCAGGGCACTTGCAGAGTGGCCCTGGGTCCAAAACACCCTAATTTCTTTAAGATGCCCAAAGCAAGGGCTAATTTCCCTTCTGTTAGATTTTTTTTTTTTAAGTCAAATTAAAGAAACAAAAGGGAAAAGCATATTTTTCTGCTCTGGCCATAGGAGTAGTAAGTAGCAGGAACTTAGTTATGAATTCTCCTCCCCGCTCCCTCTATAGGATTACCCTCTTAAACTCCCATCCCATACACACTTAACCTGAGAGTATAACCCACTTCTGGAGAGTTACTTCTGAGTCAACAGGGATAGGGTTATGCTACACAGCAATTAAAGCTGTCGGTGAGGGTTGGCAGAGAGGAGAATTTGTGTTCCACTCTTCTTCGGAAGAGCCAGGGGCAAACGACAAGGCTATCTTTTTTTGCGCAGCATATAGTTAAAGTGTGGAATCTGTTCCCACAAGGTGTAGTGATGGCTGCCAATTCATACAGCTCTGAACAGGGATTAAGACAGATTTCATGGAGGAGAAGGTATTGATGGCTACTTGGCACGATGCCTGGATATTACCTCAAGTCTGAGAAGGGGTAGGCCTCTGAATATCAGTGGAGGGAGGTGATAAGCAGGAGAGAGCTATTGAATTTATGCTCTGCTTGTGAGCTTCCCATAGGCATGTGATTGGCCAAAGATGGACTAGATGGGTCTTTGATCAGATCCATCAGGTATCTTCTAAAGTACTTAGAAGTTCCAGGGAGTTCCAGCAGTGTTTTGCCTTTAACAGTTCTCTTGTGGGTGGAAGGTAGAGAAGTTAGTGCTTAGATAAATCCTTCAACTTCATCTCTGGAGTTGTTTGCTTGCTGTGGGCTTTGTGACTGCTAAGCATGCTCTAATCCTGAAATCTATACGAGGCAATCCACACAGTTTTTGGACCAGTAGCAAACCATAAAAGCAACACGATTGCATCTCCATTTAAAACAAAGTTCCCCACGGCCTCAACTAAAGCAGTTATTGTGTGCTCTATAAATAGGACACGTTATGGGCAGAAGGTCACAACCCCCCCTAGTTTCCTAGCACTTCCATGTCCTTTTAAAAATGCTCACTGAAGCAATTATTTAGCTTTCCTGCAGTCAGATACGCTTTCAAGCCAGCAAATGCCATGATTCAATGAGTAAGACGTTTAGACGTTCCATTTAAACAGAACACCAAGCCATGGTTTGGCATTACGTGAATAAGCAGTGAGGAGTTTCAGTTCGCATACTTATCCCACTGTACACTGATCCTGCTTTGAAACAAACCATGGTTTATCATTTCATTCATACTCTGCTAGCCCAAACAAACCTAGGATCAAATCCTGGCTTGAGATCCTGGTTTGCATGGCAAGTGCTGGTTCAGACAGTCAATCCCTGTTCCCAGGGAACTCTGGGAATTGTCAATTTCAGCTCCCAGGATTGGGGGGGGGAGAGCCATGACCGTTAAAAGTAGTATCATAGCATTTAAACATATGGTATGAATATGACCTAGGACTGTTGTTGCTGTTTAGTCGTTTAGTTGTTTAGTCGTGTCTGACTCTTCGTGACCCCATGGACCAGAGCACGCCAGGCACTCCTGTCTTCCACTGCCTCCCACAGTTTAGTCAAACTCATGCTGGTAGCTTCGATAACGCTGTCCAACCATCTCATCCTCTGTCGTCCCTTCTCCTTGTGCCCTCCATCTTTCCCAACATCAGGGTCTTTTCCAGGGAGTCTTCTCTTCTCATGAGGTGGCCAAAGTATTGGAGCCTCAGCTTCATGATCTGTCCTTCCAGTGAGCACTCAGGGCTGATTTCCTTCAGAACGGAGAGGTTTGATCTTCTTGGAGTCTCCTCCAGCACCATAATTCAAACGCATCAATTCTTCAGCAATCAGCCTTCTTTATGGTCCAGCTCTCACTTCCATACATCACTAGACCTAGGACTAGGGAGACCCAAATTCAAATCCTTACTCAGTCAAGAAGCTTACTGGGTTACCTTGTGCCAGTTGCTATACTTCTTGGCCTAACCTATCTTACAGGGCTACTGAATATAAATACAACAATTAAACTGAAAATAAATAAAATAAACCAGCACAGCAATTAGGCTTTCTCATTTTCTCTGTGATTGCAAGGAACCTGCAGGCTTGTATTGGCTCTCAACCCACCCTTCCAATTGGCTGGCAACCTTATAATCCTTGTCAAATAAAGATATCCTTGCCAATTAAAAAAAAATCCTATAACAGACTCTTTTAAAATTCTGACTCACAGCACCCAGTCTAATTCAATTCATTGCTACTGATCCATTTTCTTTTACAGGCAGATATGTGTTTACTTTTCTGTTTCAAACCCTTTGCTGTATTTATTGTCTCCCTACTGAGAAGAATGAAAGATCATTTATTTACACTGTGAGCAGATGGCCTTGGTTGAGGCACTGGCTTGTGGGAAATGTTTCACTTCTGTATTTGCTTTTTGATAATCTTCTGTTCCATTGCACTTAAAGCCATAGTGAAAAATTGTTTTAAAAGCAGAGACAGGAAAGGAATGGAATCAGCTACCTCCTTCCAAGTACTTTCTCCTCATCTTAAAAATGTAATCATTGCCCCATAAGACATTTTATCATTTTAAAAAATCCAAACATCTTCACGTAGTGCAAGGAAATCCTGCAGATTCAAGTATAGCCCTACAACTAAGTTCTTCAGCCACAGTTCCTGGACTACAGCTCCCATGATCCTCAGACAGGTCAGGGATGATGGGGTTGTAGTACAACAGCATCTGGTAGACTCAAGGTTGAAAAACTATAGTGTAGACAGTACTGAACTATATGCAGGGAGAGCTCAATTTGATGAAGACGGCATCACCCACCTTCTTCCATGGACCAAAACCAACATTTAATCTGATTTCAGCACTGATGATGGGACAACATCTTCCACCAAGGCTACCTCAGAGGCACAGAACAAATTGTTTAGCACACAGTTGTTCTCCAACACCTCACTGTTGCCTGCCCCTCAGCTATCTGCCACCTAAAGCGCCTGCCTCATTCTGCCTACTGGTAGGGACAACCCTAACTAGATGGCCCAATGGTCTGATTTGGTACAAGGCAGCTTCCGATATTCCCATAAGGGATCTACTATTGTGCTATTTGCTGCTCCCCATTGCTCCTGCCCTTGGAGGGCTAGAATGTCATCATTGGGACATTAGGAATGTCTTTTCATTTATGGTGGGAGTGTCCACTGGTGAAAGAGTTCTGGTCTAATGTGTATATACTGTCTCAAAGACTACCAGACAAATGATCCCACAGCGCTCACTTCTAAATATATGAGACGGTCATATTCAAAAACTGCAAGCTAAAGAATTAGTGATGTGGCTTCTGGCAGCAGCTAGGACATCCACAGCACGAAAGTGGAAGACCTTCAGATATCTCTGTGGTATGAAAGTGAATGGAACCTGGCAGGGGCAGAAAATATAAAGGTTTCCAAAGGCTTAGAAGACCCATAACATTTTTTATACTGTGTGGTCAGATTCTATCATTTATACCGGCACAACTAACTTCCAGGACCCTGTGGCACCGTATGCAGGAAACAGGGACATCTAAATGTTTCTACCAACAGATGTCCCCTCACATCTTCTGATTTTGTTGACAAATTTAACAGAATGGATGGGTCCTTTCTTTGTCATTTCTGATATTTTTGTATTTTTGCATTTGTTTTTGTACGTTTATTTTACGTGTAATGGAATAAAATAAAAGTAATTTACTAATTACAGTAAGTAATCATGGAAACACAACAGGCTGGCAGAGGGGGTGGTGGATAACCCTGTCCCATGTCAATGCTGGCCATGAGAAGGGACCTTCCTAGCAGCAAGAATATTATTGGCCCAAAAATGGAAGCAAGAAGAATTACCGACGATTGAAGAATGGAGGTTGAAGTTAATGGACTATGCAGAACTAGATAAACTAACAGGAAGAATTCGAAACCGGTGGGCCCAGAAATTCACGGAAGACTGGAGTAAATTTGCAGACTATTTGAAAAGTATTTGTGAAGATCAGCCGACCTTTGTAGGTTTGCAAGAAGTTTTGTGAGGAGTAGTATTGGAAGTATTGCAAAAATGGATAAGGGGAAGGATAATTTGTTAAGAGATTTAAAGGCAATATAAAGTTAAGAAATGTATAAGAAGTGGATAAAACGGTGGATCATCAGAGGTGCTGGTGTAAGTCTAAAAAGATTGTATAAGTGATAAGTTTTGTGGTACATTTTATAATTTATATGTTAAAATCAATAAAAATTATTTTTAAAAAAAGAAAAAAGAGAAGGGACCTTCCTTTCATTTTCAGCCAGCATGGAAATGGAGGCTATGAGAATCTTAACAGGTTCCTTCCATCTGCAGGCCAGTAGCTTTTGTGGACTTATTTGCAAGGCTACACGACTGAATCACTCTTTTCTTTTCACTCTCTAAGTTGTCTTCTTACCTTTAAAACCCACGGTTTTGGCATTCTTTAAAAGTTCCATGCACTTTATTTCCTCTTTATGAAGCTCCAGCTGCAATCTGCATTCCGGGTGAATCCCATTTACCTGTTAAATTGAACAAAGGACACGACTGAAATATATTCATAACACTAAGCACACCTAATCATTTTTATTAGCTTTTTCAAGAATAAGTAAATACATTAGCATTGGAAGTTATAGGCTGAATAAAGTATGCTGATACAATTGCATACTCACTCAGCAAACAAACGTGCAGAGAACCACTGTAACAAATAAACTGACTGACTGAAACAAAACTCAATCTCCCTAACCAACAGACCCTTTGCTTCCAAGTGTCATTAGAATGTATCATTACTCCTCAGAAGGTACGTGTAGCAAAGAAATAACAATTTACATGCAAATCACGATGCATGCCAAAATATATGAAAACTACCGAAAGAGCAGTTTACATCAAGATGTTCATTCATTCCAATGGGACTGCTCTGAGTAAGGCTAGCACTGGGCACAACCCAATGCCATTTTGGGCTGAAAACAACCACTGGTATCAAAACATATATTTTAGTTCTATAGCAGAAACTGAGGAATCCTTGACGTGCTAAGAAGGTAGTGATAACCAGCTATGAAAGCTGTGGTTTTTCATTTTAATGGGTAACTGTCTGATGTTGCAGGTTGAAAAAGTTAGTAAAGCAACACACTCCTTGACCACAGGGCGTCATTAACTTCTCCAGCTCAGATCCTAGGGAAATCTCTCTAGGCAAGGGGCACAGCTCCAAACAAAAATATGGAAGAACTTGCTGCTGTCCAAGGTAGCCTGAATAATCCCATTACAGGGATGACTCGCCTAGGCCCCTCAATAACTCCTCCAATCTTATCCCAAGTCTTCAATTCATCACCCAAGTCTGCATCACCCTCTAGGCCTCAGGAGCAAAGGTATCAGTAGACCCAGTGCATAGCCTAGTTGGCTGTCAGAAGGCTCTGTCACCAGAGGTCTACTTGGAAGGGAATATCTATTTGGGAGGAACAACCTTACTTGGGAATACAAGGAAGATCCAGCTGCAAGCACTGACTCAGCAGAGGACCTTCCCTGGTTTAACAGTTTCCATTGAGGCTCATTAATGCCTTTGTTTGAGCTCTGGCCTCCACAACCAGGTGCCAGTAGTGGCCACAGGGTATCTCCCAAGGGGCTGAGGTCAAAGCATTGTGGCTAAAGACACAATGGCAGAAACAAAATTCAAACCGCTGACTTTCTGGATCACCATTCAGTCTCTTAACTTTACTACGTTGTCAGCACCTAAGGTTCCCCAAACTGGGCTTTAAATGTAGGCAGCCTGGTTGCTCCCAAGCAATGCCAATGGGAACTTTGAAAACCGCACTCTCCTGTACAAAGAAACATCCTTGATTGCTGCCTTGAACATTCCCCAGTGAACAATGCCTCTACAGTTGGCAATCACTAGTCACCACAGGGATATTTGAAAATATTGATTGAAGTGACTCACAGCTTTTCAGAGCAACTTGAACCTTATTATAAATGAAGGAAATGTACATTTTTGTTATCAAAAGAGAACCTGGCTAACTATGGAGCAGGGTGGAAGAGAACCCATCTAGTGCGATAAGAACAAAGTACAGTATCACAAATTATAACGTGACGACTTTTTATTCTTCTCCCCTTTCCTCGTACATCTTATTTCTTAAATGCTGTGCAGTGGGAAAACCCACTATAATGTGCAAGCATTTCTGTTACTCTTTGTATTAATTATTCTTCTGAACTGGAATGGTTCATTGGTTGTGTTAAGGCAGGGGTCAGCAAGGTGTATCTTGCCTGGGCCGGATCGGTCCCACCGAGATCCCTCTGTGGGCTGGATCACGTGCGCACCTGTGATTTTTAGTATGTGCGTCTGCGCAGACGCGATTTTTGGCGCCACGGAAGTGAGTCCCCATGCGCCGGTTTAGCATAGCACGAGAACGGGCAACTCAGTTTGGGGGCAGCTCAGGGGCCGGTCAAATGACCTCCACCGGCCTCTTCCAGCCCATGGGCCTTAGCTTGCTGGCCCCTGCATTAAAGTACCACAATACACAACCAAACCATGGTTTATTGTGACAAGAACAATTCTAGCCTCTACCTGAGCTCACATACTCTTCCTCCCTGCCCTTCCCTCAGCATTGCCACAAGGACTGTGGACATGCTTGAGATTTTTTTCTTGGAAATATAAAGTGGTATAGAAATGAAATTCATCATCATCTTCATCATCATCATCATTATCTGAACCCAACAAACAGTGGTTAGTCTTAACTATAATGTATTGAAACAAGCCAGCTTCTAAACAGTGTAGACTGAGATTAACCACAATTTGGGCTTCAGCCATAACATTAAATATATAAGCCTTGTTATATTTATGCACAGGTGTGGTGCCGGGAAAAAAGTATGGCAACCATGAAAAAATAGTGGTTTCTAATGCTAGTTTCCTTTTCGAAGTATCTTTCTTGGACCACAATTTTCTAATGTGTGGCCCAGTTCCTTTTAGGACTGAAAGTGTCCAGAGAATAGTTTTTCTCCGTCTTGCATGGGGCTAGAATTTGTGTGCATCCAATGGAGATTGGAAGATTCAGGGCAGATAAAAGACATTGCTTTCTCATGCAGCAGATCAACTATGGAACTCGTTCCCACGGAAAGCAGTGATGGCCAGCAATGCGGACGGCTTTAAAAGAGGATTAGACAAATTCATAGTCAGAGGCAGTAACGCTTCTGAATACGACATGCTCACATCCTGCTTACAGGTTTCCCACAGGCGTCTGGTTGGCCAGTGTGAGAACAGGATGCTGGAGTAGGTGGATTACTGGCCTGATCCTGCAGGTTCTTATTGAGATTAATTTATGAGAATCACAAAACGAAACATAGATGCAGCTTTGTGTACCACTAGTGAACTTTAATTCTCAGTGTTTATCATTTGTCGATTAAACAAATGTCTAAAAATATTCCTTTTTTTTAAACTTTAAATCACATGATTTAAATGTTCTCTAAACAGTGATTTAGCAATGAAGCTCAGGGTGCTGTTTGAAAGATATACATCAGCTGCGGAAATTGCAGAAGATGTGCAATGCCCCCGCTCGCTTTATTTCAGGCGTGCTGCATTGTGCAAAAGCGTTCATTTTCCAACAAATAAGCCAGTTCGAATCATATGCACTTTATGAAAGGCCTTTAGGCACCAAGTGATCTAATGAATTCACAGTGTTGCGTGCTTGGAGTTGTTTCCTTATGCACATTTATGAAAAAAAGATGATTTTGGAAAGTAGGGAATACAAATTGGCATTCTACAAGCCATCGCATAGGATGAACTGCGGCCATTAATAGTTCACTATTGTAAAAAAGAAAAAACACCTTTCAGGGATAGGGAAAATAAGCAATTTGGAAACAATCCAACATTTTTAACTGGCATCATTTACCAAGCTTGGTTAATAACAGGTGGTTCCCTGCTCCTGCAAGATCCTTTTATGCATTTCCGCCTGATGTGTGAATTAAACAGCTCAGTTCGGCAGCACATATACTAAAATTGGAACGATATAGAGAAGATTAGCCTGGCAAAACAGCAGTTGGATAAATCACACTTAACTACTTCCAAGTCCTGAAAGACTTGATCCTATAGTATGTTGCAATAAAACAGTCAAGAATCAGGAATGTGGAAAAACTGCTGTGCCAGAGTAACAACATTGCCTGCATTTTTTTCTCTGGCCATCACACACACACACACACACAGGTGATGTGTGGCATAAACCTTTGCAGAGGACTGATGGAGGGATGAGGACTCACAGGGATGATTCACCCTTATGGCATTCCAAGATCCAGTCAGAATAAGGAATGCTAGGCTAAACGGACCAATGACCTCACTAGAAAGCAGCTCCACATGTTCATTATAAAACAGAAGGGAAAGCGAACCCGTGAAAATAGAGGAGTTAAAAAGCCAAGCTACACATAACTTAAGACAAGGGCTTTGGGTCACTTCACACATTATCTACATTGGTTTGCTTCTGCAGGAGCACTCAGCAAACTGCTTCAGCCAGTTCCTTATTTCTGGTGAGTACACAGGAGGCTGCTGTCTCCTGAGTCAGACCACTGGTCCATCTTGGGTACCTCAGGTTACAGACGCTTCAGGTTACAGACTCCACTAACCCAGAAATAGTACCTCAGGTTAAGAACTTTGCTTCAGGATGAGAACAGAAATCGCACAGCAGCAGTGGGAGGCCCCATTACCTAAAGTGGTACCTCCGGTTAAGAACAGTTTCAGGCTAAGAACGGACCTCCAGAACAAATTAAGTTCTTAAGCAGAGGTACCACTGTATCACCCATGCTGAGTGGCAGCATGGTAGGAGACAGAAGTCATTCCCGGTGCTACCAAGACATGTTGGGGAGCTAAACCTGGACGCAAAGCTGATGTCCTGCCACTGAGCTGCCCTTCTTCTGCATGATGCCTGTGATTGCAAACACATGCTTCTGTTTACAAAACAGCTCCTCGTCCAAGGGTTTGCCCTATGTTTTCCAGAGTACAAATGATCACATGGGAGAGAAAGTGTGAAGTCTAGGAGGCAAGAAGAAGCCAAAAGAGCAAACAGGAAGATATAAAGCTTAAAACAAGAAGCCATGCATTTTTAAACATTAGCTTCCTTTGGGCATATTATATATTCCTGTATTTATTTTTTTTAAAAAAATACTCTTAAAAATTCCCTTTACCTTTGAATCCTATTGATAAACTCAATAAACCCTATTGATCCGAAGCTTTCTATTGACACTGTTCATTTTACTGAACAGTGAAAAGAAAAGTGTGTGGATTTGTGAATACGTGAATCCTATTGATAAACACAAGCATAGGCATGCGGGGGAGGTAAAATTCCTAATCAGAAAAGCACTGCAGTCATGGCTAGGAGGATGTAGAATAACTTTTCTTCGAGGTTTGCAAAGAAAATGTTTCAGAACCTCTAAGGAGTACTGAATGCTTTGGGGCAGTCTGCCTTTTACGTTTTCCATGGGCTGTTTCTATTAAAGTGGTGAGTGCGTGCAATAAAGAAACTAAACTGACCGCAAGTTGATTAAAAAACCACTTTCTGTCCTTCTCAGCAGCATTCATACATATTCCAACTCTACAGTTCTATGCTTCTCTCATGGGGTTGTTGTGAGGATAAACGTGAGAGGGGCGTATACCACCTTGAGCTCTTTGGAAGAAAGAGGTGATTATGTAGGGGAAAGAAGGGACTCCAAACAGAATGGAGAGAAAATTGTATTACTATTCTTTTTGTTCTTACTAGCCTGGTCAACAAGCTCAATAGGAAAAAACACACACTTGCAACACACTTCCAAGTAATGAGACTGATTTCTGCATGCAAACTATAATGTCTGCAGCAGCCCCCAAGGCTTTTCCTCCCAACTAGTAATTTGAAAGGGACGTGCAAAAGCATTTCTAAGATTAGAAAGACCATGAATTAATGAAGTGGCTTTGCCATTAAGTACCACAAAGCAGGAGGTTCAAAAGGGGAATATTTTTTTCTTCCTCCATTTCTGTGCATCATTAAAAAAAAATAATCAAAACCAGTAGGCATTGTTTTGTCTTTTTGATTTAGGTGCAACAATGTTTGAAGTCCAATACTGGGTGTTGGTTTACGAGATGTGTGAACTGGACTGTGTGTCCCAGAAGCTTTGCAAGGTGAGTCTCACATTCCTTGCACTAATATTAAGATACCCACCTGCAGCTGCTTCCTGATGTGCAGTGTCAAAACACAAGTATTTATTATGTATCTTCTTACACTTATACCCATGCTTTTCTTCTGTCACAAAACGCAAGGTGGCATAGATATGGTTCCCAGATGGGATGGCAAAATAAAGACTGCCTTTTTTATTATTATTTTTTTGAACTTTGGAGCACTTGATCCAGAATTATCATTATTAGACACATGTTTCATGTTCAAAATTACTAATAGTACAGGCTAGAATTTCCACTCCAGCTATAAATGTCTACAGTGGTACCTCGGGTTACATACACTTCAGGTTACATACGCTTCAGGTTACAGACTCCACTAACCCAGAAATAGTATCTTGGGTCAAGAACTTTGCTTCAGAATGAGAACCGAAATCGTGCAGCGGCGGCGCAGCAGCAGCAGGAGGCCCCATTAGTTAGCTAAAATGGTGCTTCAGGTTAAGAACAGTTTCAGGTTAAGTACGGACCTCTGGAACGAATTAAGTACTTAACCCGAGGTACCACTGTATTGAAAAAAATGGGGGCGGGGACTTCACATATTTGCCATTCCTTAATAATTTTGATGAGAAAAGGCTTGACATTTGTTGCAGGGGGAAACCAATCTGCATAAAATTATCTTGAGGGTAATATTTAGCCTGGAGGCTATTTTGACTGCGTGAATAGCACTGGAGACATCGCTATCAGGAATACTTCTGTTAACAGCAGTGACAGGACTAATTCATGCTGTCTGCTTTGTCCTGATCTTTCTCAATGAATTACGGTAAGATCCAGAAGTTTACAGAGGCAGGGAACACCTCAGAGGAATTATGGGTGATGCTGTACTTCATCCTTTATAGTCCTGCCATGGTTGTGGGTGGAAGATGTCCGGCTCCTCTTTCTATAATGCTGAAATATTGTGATCTTACTAGGTTCCTCTCTCCATCCAAAAGTGAATCTGCTTTTCAGTCATGCTTTGCCTGTCATGTCTGCAGTGAAGCATTTATTGCTACAATTCATTGCCCGCTCACAATCCACAATGCTCAAGAGTTCACCAAGCAAATTCACCCGCTTTCACGGCTGGGCTTAAGATCCGTTACAACAAATTAGTTACCAGCCTATCAAACATGGGGGTTAGAGAGGGTGAGTGAGTCCCACACACTTTGTTGCCTAAATGAGTGAAGCAGCAATGTTGTTATATCCTAAGTCCAGGAATATTTCCCATGTGCCGCTGAGCAGTTCTGACCCATTTCCACCCAGTCACACCTGCAGTGGGGACTCCCATGCTAAGTCAGCACTGGGAACGAGCTCACACTTTCATCCCACAATTTTATGGAATTTGCTCCACGCTCCTCTTTTGTTACTGGCGATGTTAAAGATCCAAGTGGATCGATTTGAGAACAGAGGGCCACCTATAGCCTAAAAAGAGCAGTCACCCAAGGAGGGGATCCTATGAACGCAGGGTAGGGAGAGAAAAGATAAATTATTCACTGTGTCCTTTTTAAATAAAGGGGCGCCGTGGGAGCCCGCGCGTCCTGTGGCTGCTCAGCGATGAACGGCGGGAAAGGTACTTTGCACATGCTCAGAGACTAACCCCGCTTTATGATATCAGCACCCAGGTGAGGGGTGGAGGGACTCCACAGGAAAGCAAACAAACCCAGAGTTACTCACCAGCCCCAAAGTCCACCAACCGATCGAGAAGAGAAGAGCCGGCAAGTTCATCCCAGCCAAGTGCCGGAGGGGCAAGATCAGCTCTCCGGGGCCGGGGGTCGCGGGCTTCCGAAGCTGCAGAGACCCCCCAGCAGAAACATAAGGTCGCCGAGCGGGCGCTTCCCGTCTCCTGGCGCGCAGCTGACTCCGCGGGCGCGCACGTGGGCCGCTCCCGCCGCGCCTCCCGCTGGCAGCACGAGTCCCCGGTCCCTCGGCGCCCGGACTGCGGCTTCTGCCTCCGTCGCCTCCCAGCCTAGACTGGCTCCCCGGCACGCTGGGCTGCGCGCTACTGTTCACCCACCCAGGACTCCTCCTCTCCGCCTCCGGCTTTCTCCTGCCTCTCCTCCTCCCCCCCTCGATCTGGTTCTTCTATTGGCGCCCTGGAGTTGCTGCTTGCGTGCTGCACGACAGGCAAAAATACAACAGGTGATGCATTTTACATTTTTATTCTGGGGTTGGGCTTCTTAAGATTAGGGGCAGGGATAGGTAACTTACTGGACTACAACTCCCTCCCCAAAACAGCTGAGAACTGTAGTTTGTTAAGAAAGCTGGGAATTGTAGCTCTGTGAGGAGTAAACTACAGTTTGTGAGATTCCTTATGGGGTGCTTCCATGGGCATAGCCGGGATTTATTTTAGGGGAGCAGGTTTTATGTTGGGGGGGGCAGAGCCAAGTTATCTGCGGCACAATGTGTCAGTTGTTTTTGTTTATTTATTTGATGGCTACGCCCTTCAAACGTATGAGGGGTACACACTCTCCATTCTGCAGCCTAGCTTACATCTCTCTGGGTCATAGCTGTCAACGTTTCCCTTTTTTTAAGGGAAATTCCCTTATTCCAAATAGGATTCCTCGCAAGAAAATGGTGGTTGTTGAAGAGGTCAAATGGGATGACAGGCCTGAGGTGGATTTAGGGGAGCACGACCGGGCACTGAGCTGAGAGGGCATCACGGGGCACTGCAACAATGACAAACAATGGAAGGCGAGAAGAGGGAAGCGCCGAATTTTGGCACCGCAAAGGTGCGCTGCTGAAATCCCAAAGTCTTTCACTGCGTACTGTCCTTCTGTGGAGCTTGGAGAACTGGATACAAGAATGACGAGTATAATTAATGATTGTATTGAAGCACAGTGTCAAGAAGTATGGGGTCCAGATCAAGGGAAGTCATAGTCCCACTCTATTCTGCCTTGGTCAGACAACAATGGGCACTACAATTTAAGAAGGATGTTGACAAGGTGGGACGTGTGCAAAGGAGGGCAACCAAGATGATCAAGGATCTGGAAATCCAGCCTTATGAGGAATGGTTGAAAGGTCTGGGTATGCTTAGCCTGGAAAAGAGAAGACTGAGAGTAGATATTATAGCCATCTTCAAATATCTCACATGGAAGATTGAGAAAGCTTGTTTTCTCCTGCTCTGGAGGGTAGGACTCAAACCAGTAGCTCAAGTTACAAGAAAGGAGATTCTGACTAAACAACAAGAATAAAATTCTGATAGTAAGAGCTGTTTGACAGTGGAACTGTCTTCCCCAGGAGGTTGTGGACTCTCCTTCATTGAAGGTTTTTAAGCAAAGGTTGGATGTCCTCTGTTATGGATGCTTTAGCTGAGATCCCTCCATTTCAGGGGGTTGAACTAGATGACCCTTGAGGTCTATTCCAACTCTACATTTCTATGATTCTTTGAATGCCCATGAGAATGCACAGATCACTTTACATTCACTTCTGAGGGCCAATGTTCTTGACACCACTTGCGGCAGCTGCACCGTACTTCTAAAGCACATTGAAAGTTGTGGTTTGTTAAGGGTGCTGGGAACTGCAGCTCTGTGGGGAGCAAACTACGGTTCCCAGGATTCTTTGGGGAAAGCCATGAGCTTTAAATGTACAGTGTGTCTGCAGCAGGGCCAGCTCAAGACATTTTGATGCCTGAAGCGAAGGGCAAGATGGCAGCCTCCCCCAAGACACAACCAAAAGCCAATTTGACTGCTAGTTGACTCCTACTCCAATACAAGTGAAAGTAATGAATTTTCCACTATACTTGAGGGAAGCAGGTTAGCATAGCGGGTACACGGCAGGCCACGCCATATGGCACACACAGCTCTGTCCCATCCACGCCACTGAGCATCTGCCACCCAAGGCAGCTGCTTCACTCTGCCTCATGATAGGGCCAGCCCTGGTATGCAGCCTCATTCCCTTTTTCCAATGTTGGCTGACTGGAGCTGGCTTATTGCAACTAGATTGGCTGGCTGGCAAGAGAGTATAAAAGTTTGTTCCCTACCAATACACTCAGGAGATTTGCACTATGTGCCAGATTTCAGCGTTGGATCCTCATTAACGACAAGAAATCTAGCCATATCCCAAAATAGGGGAAATAACTCTCAAGTCATAAACTACATTCAGAAGATCAAAAAGGAGCTAATTCACAAGCTATCCTGGAAGGTCTGACCAGTGGTGAGCTCCGCATAAGAAAAGCTATGCAGGAATCCAAATATTTGGAAAGTATCTGTACGCGCATAATTTCTGTTTCTTCCCTTTGTTCTTGCTAAGTGTCCAAGTTCACACTGAAAGACGTCAGTAATGGAATGGAAGTATTTGAGGAGGAAGAGGAGGAATGTGGGGTGTGGCAACGAGCTTGGCGTAGATCTCAACCCCCTTCTCCAGTTACTTTGTCATGAAAGATGACACCGCTTTTCTGGGCTTGCGCCAGAGAGGCGAGAAGAGAAATGCACCTTGAGTGCAGAGAGAATTCCAGATCAGAATCACGGGTCTCTCAGAACAGTGTCCTCTGGTGTCTGTGGACTATGGGGGACAGTGAGAACTCTTAACAGCTTGCCTGGCTGTGGTGGAAGTGCACTGAGCAATTCTGAGTCGCCATCCCTTTCACCTTCCACAATGCCCCACAGGCATGTTAGGAGTTCATGACCAGTAAAAATATAAATAATGGAGAGGCAGAGCAGGCCTTGATAGCAGACCCTTCCAGGGCTTTGGGGTCCTAGCAGTCGCCCAGAGATGCCTGGTGCTGACGTCAGCCTTGTTCCAGATTTATGGTGCGCTGAAGGTAATTTCATTTGCCTCCCTCTCCAGATTGCTTTGCTTGTGCTGCAGGGTGCTTTGAGCATGCAGCGAAATGGATGAGGCATGTGGCTGGCTGCACCTCTTTCTGATCAGGTCCCTACTTTGATCCTTGGTGTGCCTAGAGTGCCAATTCCATCAAGGCATCCCGCCGATCTATGGCATGCTGGTTGGCAGAAGTGTCGCCAGATATGTTTTCTTCCCAAGCAGACTGTGCTTTCCCAGAGCACAGCAAATCTGAAGGCAAGCAAGCAAAAGTGATCAAATAGGACTCTTGGGAAGTTAACTTACACTGTCAGCTCACTGGTTCGTCTAACCTGGGACTATCTGTTTGATTGACAACAGCCGCTCAAGCAGAGAGCTTTCTCAAGGCTGCTTACTGAGGTCCTTTCACTGGGTTTTCTGCATGAAGAAGCAATGTATCAGCATAAGAAGAGCTCTGCTAGATCAAGCCAATGGCCCATCTTGTCCAGCAGTAGTCAACCAGATGTTCATGGGAAGCCCACCTGGGTGCAACAACTTTATCCCCACCTGCGATTGACAGCAGCTGGAATTCAGAGGCATACTACCTGTGGCCATAGAAGCAGATACTATATTATCTTTGAAAGTTGTTTTGTTGATCACTATGCATTGGGACATCTCTTAAATATCATGACTGTTTTTATTTTACTTGGCGGTTCCATGTAGATCAAGGAGCAGGCTTTTGTCTACACTTGGATACAATCGGACACCATTTCAAACCAAGATGGTGGCCTGAACCTTTCAAACCAGACTGATTTTTGGGTTTGTTAGAATTCCCAAACAGTGCTGCATATGAGGCTGCTACAATATATATGCTCTATCACTGAGCTAATGGACAAACAAAGTACCTCAGTTACATGCTTGGTACATTATTGATTTATTATTATTATGCACTGTTTTCCTATACTAATGGTCTTAAATCAGTGCACAGTATTATAAAACGAAGAACTATGAAATGTGTGTTTCTTGCTACTTACACAGTCTCTCCCCACCTGTGTATTTAAATAGAGTTTAAACATCCTAAACATTACCCTCCTCTCAAATTGAACTGGGGTCTGACCTGGGGCTGGATGTATGGTCCTGGGGCAGCATGGGGCAGCGTTACTGGGAAAGCCAGATTGGGGTCCCGGGACGGGGCAGAGGGGTCTATTCACAGCCCTATCATGAATGCCAATGAAGTTCTTGACCATTGTTCATGTTCTAAATAATGTACTCGTATCTAGAACATGATGAACTTTCATGAGCAGGTTCAGGGTTCCCTTTCTCTCATTATCCTGTTTCCTTTTTCTCTCTTTGGTTCCTTCTTTTGCAGTGGTGTTCCTCTGTTTCCCTTTTCAAGGGGGTGGGGAAATGTTATAAATAAAAATCTAACCTAGATAATCCAGTGTTTAGAGTCTTTGCCCATTGATCCAAGTGCAGTTGCTAAATGCCAGTGCCTTTTGATAGCTGCATGAGAGAGAGAGATGGAAGGCAGATGGCTCATTTTGTATACTCTAGTGTGGGAAGTACTGTGCCTGTGGAAGTTCTGCCTGCTGGAAAGTTCTTAAGGGAACAGGAGCTTAGAACCCTAAGATGGAAAACATACACAAATAGTAGACCCGGTCTCCATGTCTCATTCATGGCTAGATATCTGCCCCTTTAAGATTTCAGAAACAATATGATATTGAAGGAGGGGATGCGGGTGGTGCTGTGGGTTAAACCAAAGAGCCTAGGACTTGCCGATCAGAAGGTTGTTCGAATCCCCGCGACAGGGTGAGCTCCCGTTGCTCGGTCCCAGCTCCTGCCAACCTAGCAGTTTGAAAGCACGTCTAAGTGCAAGTAGATAAAAAGGTACCGCTCCAGCGAGAAGGTAAACGGCGTTTCCGTGCACTGCTCTGGTTTGCCAGAAGCAGCTTAGTCATGCTGGCCACATGACCTCGGCCAATAAAGCAAGATGAGCGCCGCAACCCCAGAGTCGGCCATGACTGGACATAATGGTCAGGGGTCCCTTTACCTTTACTATGATATTGAACAGGTGATTCCTCCTATCAAGAAGATTCACCTGTGAAATTTCTGACTTCAGATCTTTTAAGAAAATAAGAAAATACTGGAAGGTTGTGGCTACCCTACAGGGGGAGGGAACCTGTGGCCCTCCATATGTTGTTGGATTACAGCTACCATAACCCCTGACCACTGGCCATGCTGTTTGAAGCTAATGGAAGTTGGCGTTGAATGGCATCTGATTCCTCACCTCAGTGGTTGGCTTGCAGACCAAATATATCACTCAGGGTGCGCAGAGAAGCTGTCTAGGAGAGCATCCAAAACTCAGCAGTCAATAGTTGTACACTTGGTTCCCCCGCCTGCCCACTGATGGGAAACATTTGCTCACCTCATTACTTCTTTCTGAATATTTAACCTACCCTTTACAATGTTTGTGGGACGCAGATTGTGCTGTGGGTTAAACCACAGAGCCTAGGACTTGCCCATCAGAAGGTCAGTGGTTTGAATCCCCACGACGGGGTGAGCTCCTGTTGCTCAGTCCCTGCTCCTGCCAACCTAGCAGTTCTAAAGCACGTCAAAGTGCAAGTAGATAAATAGGTACCACTCCGGCGGGAAGGTAAACAGTGTTTCTGTGCGCTGCTCTGGTTCGCCAGAAGTGGCTTAGTCATGCTGGCCACATGACCTGGAAGCTGTCTGCGGACAAACGCTGCCTCCCTCGGCCTATGAACGCCGCAACCCCAGAGTCGGTCACGACTGGGGCTAGTGGTCAGGGGCCCCTTACAATGTTTGCAGCCCTTAACAATTTTCTCTCATCTGCCCCAAATTTGAAGACATTGATTACAATCAACACAGTTTGGCTTCTAGAGTTGGCGATATTGATCCGGTTCAGTTTCTTGCCTCAATTTGATCAGCCTCCACTCTGCATCCAGTGAAACATTAGCCACAAAGCCTAATCTATGAAAGGTGGTGCATGAAAATAAATATGTGAATAGTTGATGGAGTCATAAGGTCACACATCTGCCGATGCCTTTGGCTTCAAAGCAGCTGAGCTGAGTGATATATCGTTCTTTATAGAACAAGTAATCCGGGTCAATCTGATGTCCATATTGCAGCAATACACTTGGCTTCTGCGTTAATGGGAAGCTTCACTTAAACAACATGATTTATTAGTCTATTAAAGAGAATGGAAAAGGAAGTCAAGTCTTTTCGTTTGGGAGATGGAGGTAGCCAGGATATATGTGTGTGTGCGTGTCTTCTCTTCTGGCAACAGGTTGAAGAGTTGTTCTTTGCTGTGGAGCCAAGACAGTTGTTGGCTGATATCACCACGCTGCCTCTCTGTTTAAATGGCTTTAATCTGAATAATTTCACTTCATCCTGTGCATTAAGCAGACAAGGCAAAAAAAAAAGAAAGTGGGAAGGGGAATCATTTTGTTTCAACTTTATGATATTGTCTAAGCTAGGGATGCCTAGCTTCTATTTTATTCATTTATTTAAGACATTTTTAAAGAAAACAACAACTTTAAATGCTCCTCTTTTCTTTCTTTCTTTTACTCTTGCAAGCTTACAAAGATCAGAAATAAGACAGTCCCTTTTCTCAGGCTTACAATCTAAAAGCACAGCACAAAAAGAAAATGTATTGGGAGGGAGGAGGGGGGATAAATCAGGCAGTGAGGTTATCAGATACAACATCGCAGGTTCTTGGATACAAAGTTCAGCAGATAGTAATTCGACAAGTCATGGGGCTGCATGATGGAGGAGGGTACCTGACTGATACTTACTCTGATAGCCCCAGCAGTGGCAGTCCAACAGCATCCTCTTTTCTACCTCTGCTACATTGAGACTAGCCCACTGCCTGTAGCCCCCACCCCTGCATCAAGAATAAAAGGTTATTTTTATTTTCCTTTTTAGGTAGGGAAGGGGGTGCAGGGAACCAACAGAGGAGATGGGTGTGAATTGCTAATTTGGTGGTTTTTTTATTTGTTTTTTAAAAGCCTTCTCTTAGTAAAGTGCCATATTTTTCGCTCTATAAGACACACCAGACCACAAGTTTTTGGAGGAGGAAAACAAGAAAAAAAATATTCTGAATCTCAGAAGCCAGAACAGCAAGAGGGATTGCTGCGCAGTGAAAGCAGCAATCCCTCTTGCTGTTCTGGCTTCTGGCTAGCTGTGCAGCCTGCATTCGCTCCATAAGACGCACACACATTTTCCCTTACTTTTTAGGAGGGAAAAAGTGAGTCTTATGGAGCAAAAAATACGGTATTTGAGTATTCTGAAATACTAAAGAAACGTTTTGCCAAATACTTTTTTTAAAAAAAAAGAGGGGCGCTTGCTTACTTTTTAAAAACACGAACCAATGTTTTTGAGTTTGCCTGCCCCTCGTTTCCACATTTGTGGGATTGTGCAGTCCTGTTTTTTTTTCTTTTTCATTGAAAAAAGTCTTCTTCTTTTTAACCCTTACTTCTGCTGACCCAGAAGCAGACGTGCATTTGTTCTTTGCCAAACTCCTAAGATGAATGCATGCCCGTGTTTACAGTTTCCATGCAACAACTTTCCATAATAATTGCTAAATAAACAAGTCCAGTTTCAAATCTTTCATCCTCCACTATAAACAGCTCAGATAAACACCCACAAACGATGCAAGGGGAGTGTGGAATAGTGAAGAGCACAACGGGAGGAGAAGGGGACCTTCATGCCACATTGCGGAAAGTATAACTGGACATCTAGCCAAAAGGATGGAGGTCTATTCTGTGCTCTGGACTGGAGCTGTGCTTTGACTTGCCACCCAAGATGAAATATAGTGGGCTAGATAATCTTGATTGGACCCTTAGTTGCCTCTGTTGGCCAGGCTCCTAACAGGCCATTGATTTTTCTCATTGCCTTGGCCTCTACTCCAGGGCTAGCTAACATGGTGCCCTCCAGATGTTGGGAAAACAACTCCCATCATTCCTCATCATTGGCCATACTGGCTGGGGCTGATGGGAGTTGTAGTCAAACAACATTGGGAGCTCCCCTTGCTCTACACCAGTGTTTCCCAAACTAGGGTCTCCCACTATTGGACTGCAATTCCCACCATCCCTGACCACTGGTTCTGCTATCTAGGGATGATGGGAGCTGTAGTCCAAAAACAGCTGGAGACCCACTGCTCTACACTGGATACCTGCTTGAGTCTGTCTGGAACATTACTCAATATGGCGGATGCTGCTTCAAAAATAGAGATGTAATAAGAAACTCTTGGGCATTCATAGAATGTGCCCCATGCACACAAGAAGGATTAGCTAGGTGTGCTGACTTTACTGTGACTGGTGTGTTCTTCGGCACAGCGACTATGTTATAATCTTATCAGGTGTGCATTTTTCAGTTGCTGCTTAAAAGGCTTCCTTTGTGTTGTTTTTAAAAATTGAAATTGAAATACAGTATACGGTTAGACCGAAAGACAGGCATTCAATCTGCCAAGATTCTTAGTGGGGGAAAGAGCAAAGCAATCAATAGTGATGGTAACCAAAGTCCTTTTGGGTTTTTTTGTTGATATTATTTAATTTTAACATATATATTCTCTTGTAACTGAAAGGTAGGACACCTGTCTTCCAAATACACAAATTATAAGCTTGCCATTCCAAAAGACGAAGAGTTAAGCTCATTTGTCAACAGAGACATCTGAAGTGCGGGAGCCTCCTGCATGGACTGTGTGATTTAGTACCCTGGAATTTGAGGCTCCTGCTTCAGATATTCACTGTCTAACTTGGGGGAGCCAGGCAAACAGAAGGGACCAAGCTTAGCACATACTCCCTCACAAGATGTGATTTGTGTGCCCGAAGAATACTGTAATTAAATAACCTAACAGAGAGTCTTATCTTTATTCCAAGCTGAGAAGCCATGCTGTTTCTAGTTAATAATCATGTCTAAATCCTTACCTTCTGCAATTTCAAGGGCGTATTCAACTAAGTTCAGCAGAAGTTCTGCTGGTTTAGGATACATATAATGCCTTCCAATATTTACCTTTTTTAATGCCTTCCAGTATTTGCTAAAAATGGAAAACTGCTACTGCATAATTTTTGCTCAGCTCCAGAATGTAGACAATAAATCTGCTAAATTTCCCCAGCACCTGCATTTATCATGCTTCATCTTGTAGATATTTTTTTTAAGCTAGAGGGCATAAGGAGCCAGTTATAGTATGAATTGTAATAGTTTTCTTCAAAGTTCACACACCATGTTATTCTCTGAGCACTATTCCTAACCAAAATCAGGCATTGTTGGAAAAAAAAAATCAATACCCAGCTCTCTTTTTTCCAAATACAACTGCATCTTTATTTTGAATTCTATTAAAGCCACATATATAATCTTTTATATATATATTCTTTTGCCTGATAATTGGATTTAGAATGAGCCTTTCAAAAGTTGCCCTATCTCTCAAAGATACCACATTCCTGTAGTAATGCAAGCAGAGCCCATCAGATCTGAAAGTATTGAAAAAGCAAGGCCCTACTTGCCCCACAGCCAGAGTGATATTTAGCAAAGTATTTTTACAGTATCTCTGTTCACTTAATCTTATCTTGCAACCTTGAAAATGATTATTTTCTCATATTGCATCCCCAACATTTTTTTTAGAGTCAGCCTGCTCCTTGTAACCATCTGCAGTTGAGGGAGATAATTCTGACCTAAGCTTTTAAAAATAAATTATCTTCCAAACTGAATATCTTGTCTAACGTAGGCTGGATTTGACTGTGGCCAGGAGGGCAACCAAGATGATGAAGGGTCTGGAAACCAAGCCGTATGAAGAATGGTTGAAGGAGCTGTGAATGTTTACCCTGGAAAAGAGAAGACTGAAAAAACTTTCTGACAGTAAGAACTGTCTGACAGCGGAACAGTCTCCTTTGGTACGTGTTGGACTCTCCTTCTTGGAGGTTTGCGGGCACATGCGCTAAACCCCATCCATGGAGCCTACCTCCCTACCAAAGAATGAGACCAGAGACCAAAGTATGGGTTCAAATTGGCCACAACTTTATTTAACTTCAGAATATGGGAAACTTGGCACAGGCCTTGGCACGTAACCCTCTCAGCCTGTCCGGGACTGAGGATGCGCAGGGCAATGAGGTGCAGTGGGAGGGGACTGCAAAGCACAAACTTACACAGCATGCCCTCCACATTTCCCTCGGCTAGGAGTTTGACCTACATGCTGCCACTCTAGGGCCAGGGACTCCCACAACCAACCCTTTAACGGGCCTTGCAAACGCTGCCGCATATGGGTGCCTGAAATGCCTCCCCACCCCCAACTCAAAGATAGACTAAAGGATATCTTGCCAAGGACTAAAAACCATCAAAGTTGTGACAAAATGCTATGGGGAAGGCAAAACCTGCCAATGCAGGGGAAATTCCTTTCTGATTCTGAATACAGCAACCATAGCAGAAAAATATTAGGCTGCAAGAAAATATCATTAATTTGGGAGGTGTGGGTGGGTGAACCTGGAAGAGAAGAAACAAAGTGAGGTTTGGCCAAAGGGGTCAGCCTCTTTCCCCTGGCCCTTGGCCAGTCCCCCACCAACTGACCATTGTCCTCCCAGGCTGGGGGTGGGACGATAGCCCCCTGACCCAGGTGGGAGGCACTGGACCAGGCAAGCCCCCTCAGTGTAGCACAACCCACTCACCTGTTGGGAAGGGAGGGTGGAAATTTTAATCAGAGGTTGGATGGTCATCTGTCAAGGATGCTGCAGTTGAGATTCCTTCATTGCAGGGGGTTGGAGTAGATAACACTTGGGATATGTTACAACTCTACTATTCTATGATTCTGTTTACTTATGCATCCCAATACATATATGCATTACAGCAATATGAATGTGATCTGGAATTCCCCCAGATCGTAGAAACATCAAGATGAACGCAACAGATTAATGGCTCAAATATTTAAGCCAAAATTTGTAGCCATGTGTTAAACAGGTGGCTTTTTTTTATTTATTCTTGATAGAATGCCTGAATCCAACAGAGACACGTTTTGGAGTGTGGAGTTGGACATAGGATCAGTCTAAATTATTGCCTGCATTTGCTGCTTTTTTGAAAGAGCAAAGAGTTTTCCGTGGAACAACAAAAAAGCAAGAGATGTTTTATGAAGTTTCTGGCCTGCATTGCACAATTTACAAGGAGCTTTAAAACACAGTAGAGTTCTTTCCCCTCCCTTTCAAATAAGTGTGATCAGGTTGACATTTCTAGAGAAGACAAGTCTTCTTACTAGGTATAATAGGTGGAGAGTTACCAAGAGAAGATAAAAGACTTTTTATGTATGCAACAACGGCAGTGAGAATGCTACTAGCCCAGAGATGGAAGGAAGCAGGAATACCAACAAAAGAAGAATGGCAGATGAAACTGATGGAGTATGCGGAGATGGCGAAACTGACAGGGCAGATCCGAAACCAGGAAGATCAAGTATTTTCTAAAGACTGGAGTAAATTTGTAATTTATTTAGAAGACCACTGTAGACAGTTAAAATCTTTGGCAGGGATGTAATGACACTTGTAATGTGGAATTGTTTATGGTAATTATGGTTATATAATAGATGGACGCGGGTGGTGCTGTGGGTAAAACCTCAGTGCCTAGGACTTGCCGATCGTATGGTCGGTGGTTCGAATCCCCGCAGCGGGGTGAGCTCCTGTCTTTCGGTCCCAGCTCCTGCCCACCTAGCAGTTCGGAAGCACCCTTAAGTGCAAGTAGATAAATAGGTACTGCTTTATAGCGGGAAGGTAAATGGTGTTTCCGTGTGCTGCGCTGGTGCTGGCTCGCCAGAGCAGCTTCGTCACGCTGGCCACATGACCCGGAAGTGTCTGCAGACAGCGCTGGCTCCCGGCCTCTTAAGTGAGATGAGCGAACAACCCTAGAGTCGGACACAACTGGCCCGTACGAGCAGGGGTACCTTTACCTTTTTAATAGATGGATAATGGTAAAAGATGCAGCAAATTTAAACTTAAACATGGAACCCATGGAGGGAAGGAAGGAGAAACTTGTATTTTAATGTTTGAAATGGTTATGCTTTATATGTATAAAATTATCAAAAACCCAATAAAAATTTTATTTTTTAAGAAAAGACATTTCTAGAGAAGACAAACCTTTCCTTGGTTTCTTCCTCTACCCAATTTTTAATTATATCTGAGAAAGAATGTCTAGTCCATTGATTGCCTCTTTCCTGACACAAGCAGTATAAAAAACTTGCTCATTTGTTGTTTCTTCCACAGATGTTCTGCTTTTCCAAAGCCCATAGTACTGTACAATTACAAAATGCTCCCCTATTGTTCTTTATAAAAAAATGAGAGCTACCAACTAGAACCTGACCACCAGGTGATAATGCCCCAGAGTTTGAACTTCACACAAAAAAACAATTGCACAATACATCTTGATTTTGAGACTCAACAGAAATTAGAATTAACATTTTAAAAGACTTGTTGATCAGCTTCATTTGCAAGTTTTTAAAGCTCTCTGCCTTAATGGGAGAAAGCAGATCCCACAATTCCACATAGTCATTTGCAAACTGGAATAATGTAGGCCAGTTCAAGATATTATAAGTCAGACCATTTGCCAGCTAGTTGGAAAACCATAGTCAATAAGTGATAACTCTTCAGTCTATGTCAAGCAGAGTAAAGTTATCATTTGTAAATCTGCAAGATGAGGAGGGATGCTGGTTTCTTTAGGTCTAGCACAGTCTTAGCTTTACAAATTTACCATATGTTAAATTTACAGTTTAGGATTAGACCTTTAAATGACATTTATCAGTGGAGACAATGGCCAAAATAGGGAAAGTATTTGTTCACAGAACTTGCTGTTTTTCAGCAAGTCATAGAGCATGGGTAGGCAAACTAAGGCCCTGGGGCCGGATCCGGCCCAATCGCCTTCTAAATCCGGCCCGTGGACGGTCCAAGAACCAGTGTGTTTTAACATGAGTAGAATGTGTCCTTTTATTTTAAATGCATCTCTGGGTTATTTGTGGGGCCTGCCTGGTGTTTTTACATGAGTAGAATGTGGGCTTTTATTTAAAATGTATCTCTGGGTTATTTGTGAGGCATAGGAATTTGTTCATATTTTTTTCTTCAAAATATAGTCTGGCCCCCCACATGGTCTGAGGGACAGTGTACTGGCCCCCTGCTGGAAGAGTTTGCTGACCCCTGTCATAGAGAGGATGTTCTCCAACAGAAATTCAGATAGCAGGCATAGGTACCAGGGACAGGCCTTCAAGGACCACGGAGAGCTCCCGATCAATACAGAGGATGCTTTGACTGTGCTCTTTTCCTCTGTGATGTCATCTCAGGACGCTTCTCTCTGGCATAAGAACTGTGATGTAGTTTTTGTTGAACATCCCTATTTATTTATTTAAGGTATTTATGCCCTGCCTCAAAGCGGCTTACAGTGGAAAAATAAAACATATAATATACAAAATAGAAGACACAGATTACAACATCGGAGAACAGAAACAGTAGAGCAATGTTTATAGTAAAAATTATCCTGAAATAAAACATCTTTAACCTGGTATCTAAAACTTAGCAGAGGTGGTGCCTGCCTGATTTCTCTTGGGAGGGAATTCTGTATTTAAAGTGCCAAAGCCCATAATTCTGAAAGTTATGTTAACTACTTCTGCTTTTTTGCATATATGTGTGTGTGTGTGTGTGTGTGTGTGAGAGAGAGAGAGAGAGAGAGAGAGAGAGAGAGAGAGAGAGAGATACACACTGTAATTACCATTGGCTATAAACAATAAAAATATGACGGATTGACTGATTGTGAGTCTGAGCTCAACTGAATGTTTAAATAGGAAACCAGGCCTGCAGAGTGACCACTACTCAGTTGCAAAAATGTAATATAGCAGGTCCCTGTCATGAAGCCATGAATGCCAGCATCACTGAGTGGCCACCAGTAGCACCTTCATCTTCTCAGCCAGGCACACAGAAGAACAAAGGCCCTAGGACACTGGAAAGATGAAGGAGCTGTAGGGCCAGGCAGAATCTCCATTAGACAGACAGTGTCAGGCCCAGACAGCCTACGCTTCCTCAGACTGGGCCTCGGGCCTATGGGATTCCTGAGGCAAACTCCTGCTGTCACATAATTACACAGCTCTTCTTTACCTCAGAATCAATACCTGAAGTGTTGAAAACACGCCTCCCACGCCTCAAAAGTGTGCTGTCTTTCAGATAGGAAAGAAAAACAAGTACAAACTAGAGAATAGCAGACATAACTCTCCTAAAAAGAATGTGATAGTTGCAAATAAAGCATCTGGTGCCACTGCAAAGACCAAGACTGGTGCTGCTGTTTTTGGGTGGCTCACCTTTATGATGATAATAATCCAAAATAATAATTCACTTTGTTAAGCACTGTTGAGGCCTCTTGTGTCTATCTGATTTTCAACACCTTTCTTGAAATATGCCAAAATGGGAGAGCATTTAGAAGACAACAGGGAAGGTGGAGGAAAAGCTTGGAATATACTCAGCCTGAAAAAGAAACTCCACACACACACACACACACACACACACACACACACACACAAACAGCACAATCTGGAAGTGTCTACTTTGAAGGAAGTGCTATCGAGATCATATTACAAGTTATATATTATATTGGGATTGCCGCATAAATACAGGAGAAATAGATGCATTTTTGCAATATGACATAATAAATCTTCAAATCTACGATGGGCTACGTATAAGGAAATAATAATAATAATAATAAATTTTATTTATATCCCGCCCTCCCCAGCCGAAGCCGGGCTCAGGGCGGCTAACAACAATAAAACAATACAAAAGTACAACACAAACAACACTCTAAAATCATTCATTATAAAATTAATTAAATTCAAGCCACTGGCCACCATTGGGCCAGAGCTCCGCGAAGATTGCCGAGGGAGGGAGTCAGGCTGTGCCCTGGCCAAAGGCCTGGCGGAACAGCTCTGTCTTGCAGGCCCTGCGGAAAGATGTCAAGTCCCGCAGGGCCCTAGTCTCTTGTGACAGAGTGTTCCACCAGGTCGGAGCCACAGCCGAAAAAGCCCTGGCTCTAGTTGAGGCCAGCCTAACTTCTCTGTGGCCTGGGACCTTCAAGATGTTTTTATTTGAAGACCGTAAGTTTCTCTGTGGGGCATACCAGGAGAGGCGGTCCCGTAGGTACGAGGGTCCTAGGCCGTATAGGGCTTTCAAGGTTAAAACCAGCACCTTAAACCTGATCCTGTACTCCACCGGGAGCCAGTGCAGTTGATATAGCACCGGATGAATGTGATCTCGCAGCGAAGACCCCGTAAGGAGTCTCGCCGCAGCATTCTGCACCCGCTGGAGTTTCTGGGTCAGTCTTAAGGGCAGCCCCACGTAGAGCGAGTTACAATAATCTAGTCTGGAGGTGACCGTCGCGTGGATCACAGTGGCTAGGTCAGGGCGAGAGAGGTAAGGAGCCAACTGCTTAGCTTGGCGGAGATGGAAAAATGCCGCCTTTGTTATAGCTGCAATCTGCGCCTCCATGGAAAGGGAGGTGTCGAAGATTACACCCAAACTCTTAACGGACGGTGCTGGCACTAACTGCGCCCCCGCAAGAGATGGGAGTTGCCCCCCCAATCCCATATCGCCCCGTCCCAGCCACAGGACCTCTGTCTTCGAAGGATTTAGCTTCAACCGGCTCCCACGTAACCATCCAGCCACAGCTTCCAGACATCTGGTCAGTGTGTCTGGGGCCGAGTCAGGATGGCCATCCATCAACAGATAGAGTTGGGTGTCATCGGCATACAGATGGCAACCCAGCCCAAAACTCCGGACAAGCTGGGCGAGGGGGCGCATAAAGATGTTGAAAAGCATTGGGGAGAGTATCACACCCTGAGGTACTCCACACACCAAGGAGTGGCGCGATGACAATTCCCCCCAAGCGCCACCCTATGTCCACGACCAGAGAGAAACGAGCGCAGCCATTGAAGGACTGCGCCCTGGATCTAAATGACTAGTTTAAGTTGCAGAAGCACAGAAGCCCAAATGTCTCCTTGAAGGTCCAATGCTGATTGGTGTCCAGTTCACATGAGCAAGGTTCATGAGAGGGTTACTGTCTAGAGAGGCTTCACAATTAGTTTCACATGTTTAAGGAGGTTTGAGCTTGTGTTTCGTGGCAGATGATATTACTCTCACTCAGACACATTATCTCTGTATAGTGTGCTGAGTAAATGCCGTTTCTGTTTCATGATCGCTTCCTTTTCCTGTATTAATAAACAGTCTGCCTGCTCCTAGGAAACCAGTGCCTTCCGTGCTTTTCTCCTCACCCAGACTCCTTCCAAATCAAGGGACCCGTATTAGGTATTGTTGATAGTGGTTGTCAATAAAAGGCGTTTCTCCCCCTGGTTTCTCCTTGATTAGCTTGGGCTGTGTTTTTTGTACGGAAAAGGCCGAAAGACTATCAGCATTCGTTGCTAATTGAGAGATAGTTCCATTTTCCATTGGGAAAGAAAGGGCATGTTCCACCAGGTGCAGGCTGATGTCTTATCAGTTTACATGCTAAATAGTGTTTTGGTTAAAGGGAGGGTGGGGTGGATTTTTTATCGGAAAGGTAGTAGGAGATGGGTGATTGACTCAATGGGTATGGCAAACCTGTTGACGACTGCAATTAGTCCTATAGGAAAAAGCAATGGATAGTATGCAGATGACCAAAAATAGCTTTAGCATATGTAATGAGACAAGCATCCAATATCTCTATTCAGACCAGGTCTCTCCATAGTTTTCAGTTTAGTAATAAGTTGTAATTCAGCAACTTCTCTTTCAAGTCTATTTCTGAAATTCTTTTGTAATAAGACAGCTGCTTTGAGATCCTGTACTGAATTTCCTGGGAGATTGAAGTGTTCTCCTACTGGCTTCTCTGTCTTGTGATTCCTTCCACTATATAGAAGGGTCTGGTAACTTCTGTTTCAGTGTATCTGAAGAAGTGTGCATGCACACAAAAGCTTATACCCAGAACAAACTTAGTTGGTCTCTAAGGTGCTACTGGACAATTTTTATTTATTTTATATTTATTTCGACTGCATCAGACCAGCACGGCTACCTACCTGAATCTTATACTTAAGGAGACAGGCAAGTGAGATCTGGCTGAGGACAGAATGAAGTTGGTGGAGCAATGCCCCTTTTGCCCAAATGGACCAACCGCCATTGCAGGATGTGAGACATGCACTGATTTGGAACCAAAGCAGTGTAACATGGGCCCATCTGGTCCAGCATCCTCTTCTTGCAGTGGCCACCCAGATTCCTGTTGGAAAACCTTGAAGTGGTTTGTCTGCCCTTAAACCTTCCCAGTTACAAACAGTATTAAAAGCAGGACCATGTGTATGACTGCCCCAATACCGTCATGAGCACAAATCAGCAGGCATGCACAATAAAAATTCCAACTCTACAATTCTATGATTCTGTGGTTTACTTTTGAGTTGGCATGACTAGGATTGCAGCAGCCTTATGAGTGCCGTTGTGGACTTGTTCTAGAAATAAGTCAACACGAAATGAACCTCCGACGCAAGGCAGTGGCATACAATTACTTAATAATATGGATATATAAAAACACCATATACTGCATTTTTCCGTGTATAACACAGCCCCATAGATAAGAAGCCCCCTATTTTTGGGACTCTGAATTAAGAGAATGGGGGGAGATTGCCAAGAGTTGGTAAGCTGGGGGGGGGGGGGCTTGCCAAAAATCACTCACCTGATGCACCGACGCTGACAATCGCACGCGTCGCTGAACCCACCAATCGGCTGCCCAATTGCCACTGCGCATTGCCAAAACCACCAATTGACCGCCCAATTGACACTACGGCAGCCAATCACCAACAGCCCTTGCCACAGCCACCAATCACACACCCTACTACCACAGAGTATCTCCTACTCGCGGTTGCAGCCAATCGCACATCCCCCCTCACCACTACCCATGTATAAGATGAGCCCAATTTTTGGACATAATTTTTAAATATAAAGACCTCATCTTATACACGGAAAAATATGGTGCTTGCTTGTAATATGAGGGTCTTTATGTTGACCGCCGGTCTTGGAAAAACAATCAAAAGGAGAGCTTTCTCAAAGCTGGTTTCGCTCTCGTGTTTCTACATTGCTTGGATCCTCTGGGAACAAGAAAGAGAAAGCCCCACACAGTGTGAGAAGGGCTATTATAGTGCTATTTACAGGCT
Source organism: Podarcis raffonei (assembly GCF_027172205.1). NCBI lineage: Eukaryota > Metazoa > Chordata > Lepidosauria > Squamata > Lacertidae > Podarcis > Podarcis raffonei. Next base: position 14,236,636 of record NC_070613.1, read on the forward strand.
GCCCAGCAGCAAAAATTATTCAAGCACAGGCAAGAAAGTCTGTTCTCAAACAACTGTCTGCTACCAAAACAGGCTCAGCAAACCAGCAGTTACACTGCAGGAGAACGCAATGTTAACAAAAATGACATACCGAAGAAGAGCTAGCCAGTTCTCTCAAATTTATTTTGTGATCAGCCCTGTTCATAAACTTTTAGAATGAGAAAATTAAGGATATCCTTCCTTCCTATAACTTACCCTCTTTTACTTTTAAGGAGGCACTTTTAAAGAAAGTCTCAACGAAAGTCAATGGATAACTTAAGATCTCTGTTTCTGCTACTTTCTGTAATACAATTTTGCATAACATTTTACACACCCACCCAAACAACATTTGGAGGTGCTTTATTCTGAATCTTTGGGGCTCTCTCTTCACCCTTTACTGACCCTGATTGGTGGTCATGTCAGAAGGGAATTTAGTTGATCCAGAATTCCAGGTAGCAAGCTCATTTAAAGTTTTCAGAAAGTAGGGTATAGGTAAAGGTAAAGGTACCCCTGCCCATACGGGCCATTCTTGCCAGACTCTCGGGTTGTGCGCCCATCTCACTCAAGAGGCTGGGGGCCAGCGCTGTCCGGAGACACTTCCGGGTCACGTGGCCAGCGTGACAAAGCTGCATCTGGCGAGCCAGAGCCGCACACGGAAACGCCGTTTACCTTCCCGCCGGTAAGCGGTCCCTATTTATCTACTTGCACCCGCAAGTGCTTTCGAACTGCTAGGTTGGCAGGCGCTAGGACCGAGCAACAGGAGCGCACCCCACCGCGGGGATTCGAACCGCCGACCTTTCGATCGGCAAGCCCTAGGCGCTGAGGCTTTTACCCACAGCGCCACCCGCGGATGTAGCCTTATTACCGTAAACTTGTCCTTTCCTAAAGTTTTTCCTCTTTATGAATCCTTTTTACACCCCCTGGGTATTGTGGAAGTTTCTGGAATATGTGCTAGGTTGCACAGTCAGTTCATGTGGCTGAGACCTAGGCCTTATTCAGGGCTGTTCTGCAATAATTGAGAGTATACCTACATACCTAGTACAGTGGTACCTTGGGTTACATACGCTTCAGGTTACAGACTCCACTAACCCAGAAATATTACCTCAGGTTAAGAACTTTGCTTCAGGATGAGAACAGAAATCGTGCGGCGGCAGCACAAGGCCACATTAGCTGAAGTGGTGCTTCAGGTTAAGAACAGTTTCAGGTTAAGAACAGACCTCCAGAACGAATTAAGTTCTTAACCCGAGGTACCACTGTACTCTTCTATTTCTTCACATTTAGAGTGGTAGTGGTCACACCAAGCAATTTTCCTGGGATGTTTGTCCACCATTAGTGATATTCTCAGGCAGGGCTGGAGAGCTAAAAACATTTACTAAGCATTATTATTAATGCAACAGTTTACTATTGAATATAGGCTGTGTAAAACTTATGCTCATTTTCTTCAGCGTAAGCCTCTGTAGGATTTAATTCTGAGTACAACTGGATAGGATTGCACTGCAAATGAAGCATAACCAACTATTATTCAAACTCCACTTACCATCAATACAAATCATCATTGTGATTAATGAACTGCTATTAAAAGATCAACATTGCAGGTTTTTATTGCTGCTGGTTGTAACTGAGGTTAGAGCTGGATACTTCTGTCTAATAATAAAAAGAACTTTTGCTTTTGTTTTATTTTTAAAATGAAGATCTGACATTTTCTATGCTTGAATGTAATCTGATGGCAATGGGGCTCGGGGTGGGGGGAGCAGCAAAGGAAGAATTTTTATATAGTATATATCAACCACTACATATATTAATTCCCCTGCCAGCTCTGGGTCAGAGAGGAAACCTCCCCCCACAAAAGAGATGCGTCCTTTTAAGAAGCCACAGCCCTACATGTGAATAATTCAGATTGACTAGTTGTCACTGAGCATTAAACGCCTAGCTAAACTAATTGAAGACAAAGGCATAACTACTCCTAAGACATCACTGAAAATGAAACATCACACAAGGCTCTAAGCAGTTGACCAGAATTAGGTGCACTGGACCGTGCTTGGCAATTTTACGTACATTGCAGCTCTCCACACTTGCATATCTGTGGAAAAATTATTTCTCTGACATTGAAAAGTGAATGGAAGCTGGGGGTGATGATGGACAGCCAAATTGTATGCATGAAAGTATCCAGGGCAGGATCAGTGCTGTCACTCAGATCATTTATGATTATAATATGCATAAAATGGACATTTCAATCAACTTCCCATCAACCTTTTCTCCTTTGTTATTATTGTCAATAAAACAAATTTGTCATCAACCTCTTGCTTATATGGAGGTAAAATTACCTCTACGCAACCAAGGCCCCTCCAGACTGGTATTTTATGGCGGGTGTATTCTGCAACACAGTCTTAACAGCCACATTAGTGCGTCATGCATGAATTTATTATTGTATAGTTTGTTCTGCAATGCCTTCCCAATGCTACCGTCTTATTGCTGCCGGGTGTGTGTATATGCTTATAGTGCAACAAAAGTGGGACAAAAATAAACCAGAATGTTTGTGGGATTTCAGCAGGAAGTTACAGGATTGTGCATGGACTAGAAGTGAACCAGTGTGACCATCCCAAATGTTTTTCAGGTACAAACAGTATACTAAAATCAGGATCATGTGTGACCAGCCTGAAAGCATCATGAGAACAACTCATCATGCATGTGCAATTAAAAGGTCATATACAGAGGGGCCAGCCGTGCTCTGACAATTGAAATTCAGTCCAACCAGTGTAGAAAAACAGCCAGTACTTCATCAGTACTTCATTCTGTGTTTCCTTACCACTTAACTCACTTGATGGCTGATTATCGCCCCACCCCCAAGCCTTTTCAGAAATAAATCATCTTAAATTAAAACAATAGACTTCAGAGCTAATGTATCAGCAAGAGGAAACAACTGACCATCTTTATAGAAGATAAAAATCTCTCAAAGACAGGCTTGAGGGCAGGCTCTGTTTTTAAAACCAACATTATTTACATCAGAAATGGAAAAAGTTCTTCTTTACTCTAATTTTAAGAGGGAAATGTCCTTCCAGATAAAACGGGTGAAATAAAATCATGGTGTGTGTGTGTGTGTGTGTGTGTGTGTGTGTGTGTGTATTTAAACCATATGGCTTAAAGTGAGTAAGGACCCTTTGACAGATTTACGCTCTAAGAAACAGAAGAATGCTTTATGTTTTTCCAGGGCTAATTAGAGTCAGAAGGAGCTCAGCCCCTGGAAGGAAGAATATCACTCTATATCGTTGTGCCATTCCAGAACTAAAGTGCGTATGGGAAGCGCTTTTGGATAAACTTGATCATAACTGAAAGGTCATCTAGGAAGCTGAGCTTCTTTGCATCCAGTGTTTTGCCACCAGGAAAGCTTTCCAGTGTCAAGGAACTCATGGCGCTTCTGGTGAGCTTACCGTAGTTTCGGCAAAATGAATGGAACAACCAAGACCAGACTGAGATTGATCAGAGCCATAGCTGTCAACTTTTCCCTTTTCTTGCAAGGAATCCTATTCAGAATAAGGGAATTTCCCTTTAAAAAAGGGAAAAGTTGACAGCTATGATTTAAACAAGAGGAAGAGAATAAGACACCAAGTGTAGACAATAAATACAAGTAATTGAGCTACAAAAATAAAAGAGAATGGAAGATGAACAAAAGGGAAGGGTCCAGGAAGGACTTTTTGAGAACCGGTGAATTTATGTCAAGTTCAAAATGAAAAAAAAGAGTAGAGGCATGGGTTAAAAGGAGGAGGGCTTCCACCTTTTTCTGGTTGCACTCATGTGCAGCTTGATATTACTTCGATGTGTAGAGATTATAAATGTCAGTGAAATTATTCTGTGTTAGGCTTGGGAATGAATTTTGTGGATAAGTAAAATCCCACTTCAAATGAAGGGTAAAGTTTACAAGTCCCCAAATTCTTCTCAAGCTCAGATTTAATCATCCCTGCCATCTCTCTTTACATCCCAACCAGCTCTCCCCATTTCCGCCCAGTGCCCCCCTTTCCTTTACACACAGCACTGGAAGGAGTAGCCGTGGTGACGTGGGGGATGGGGGTAGGGGTCATGGGAAAGGAAGGCCAGGTAAAGGTAAAGGGACCCCTGACCATTAGGTCCAGTCGTGGCCGACTCTGGGGTTGCGGCGTTCATCTCGCTTTATTGGCTGAGGGAGCCGGTGTACAGCTTCCAGGTCATGTGGCCAGCATGACTAAGCCGCTTCTGGTGAACCAGAGCAGCACACGGAAACGCCGTTTACCTTCCTGCCAGAGCGGTACCTATTTATCTACTTGCACTTTGACGTGCTTTTGAAGTGCTAGGTTGGCAGGAGCTGGGACCGAGCAACGGAAGCTCACTCTGTCTCGGGGATTCGAACTGCCGACCTTCCAATCAGCAAGTCCTAGGCTCTGTGGTTTAATCCGCAGTGCCACCCATGTCCAGATCTCTACACAAAAACACCACCAGAGGACTAACGTTTTATTTCCTCAATGATTATGCATTAGGAGTCAGCACCTTCTTGAAAAAGCAGTCTTGAATATAGACCTAAATGTTTTTAAAAACACTTCGCCCTGATCTGTAATTCACAAAAGAGATATGAGGTAGTTGCTCATTCTATCTCGGCCTTTAGCCTATCACATTTTTCTTTATAGCTAAGCCACAGTAACAGGCAAAGAAAGTATACATTAACATTTAGGAGAAAGGGCATTTGTTTCCGTCTTCCCTAATGTACGTTATTTTCCCTGGAGAAATTCTCTTCTGTCTAAGAAATTAAGGCTCTTAACTAAAGCGTGATTCTACTGTCAGAGGTAAACTAAACACCAAAGTATCGCAAGCATCATAAAATGGATTAGTTCAAAACTGTGCATTGATATGGCACATGTATGCACTGGAACTCTGACTAATACAACCAAAATAAATTATGCTATCTGGAATGCAGGGCAGCCTCATGTACATGGTCCTGAGAAATAGAGTAAAATGGTGTGATTTACGAAAATACTTTGACAAGCAGGGTGTCAATGTGTAAATAAATACAATATAACACTTTCAGTGTGGCTAGATTCAAGGCACATTAGTAGTGGTTCTCTTTCTAGTAAACTGAGGCACAGCTGTGAACATCAAGCTGAACTACATAAATGCAGGGCTTTCATTGAAAGCCAGTGTGGTGTAGTGGTTAGAGGGTTAGACTAGTACCTGGGAGACTAGAGTTCAAATCCCCACTCAGCCACAAAGCTCAGCAGGTGACCTTGGGCTAGCCAATGTTTCTCAACCTAACCTACCTCACAGGGCTTTTGTGAGGCTATAATGTGGTGGTGGAGAACCATGTGGGCCGCTTTGAGTTCCTTGGATGAAAGGTGAGATATAAATATAGCAAATAAACTAACAAACATGGCTTTCAAAAGGACACGTGTTGCAATGTATTTAACTCTCACAAGGATGAATGAATTTGTCGATTGTGGTTGATTTATCTAACCTTAAATCCAGTTACACACATTTCTGCAGCGATTTGCATTTAAAGGAGGGGGATCTGATGAAAATTTGCCAGCATTTTAGTGCAAAGTTCTGCTAATAAACCACAATTTTGCAAAGCCAAAATTTCCTATAATGCATTTTTATGCACGCTTCACTATATACATTTTTGTATACAGTACTTGGCGGGAGAACCACATTGCAAAATTTTGAAGGATTCACAATAATATGTACACAGCCATAATTTAGTGAGGTGGTTGGGGCTCAGGCAGCAAAACAGCTCTGAGCTCCAGCCTGAAGTCTTGCTACTTTCTGACCAAACACTGTCGCAGTTTCATTCACTCAGCAATTATTGCTGGGGGGAAACTGTAATCGCTTGATGCTGTGTTGAAATGTATAACCAAATTACAAATATGTGGGTCCTGCTGTTCTTTTCTGTTCAGTTCCTCCATGTAACATTCACTACGTGTCTTGATTTATTGGTGCGAAACAGATGTTTCCTGTGTTCCTGAGTGCTTAGGACGCAAATGCCCATCATTCAGCCCCAAGCATACCTTTTCTGACCTCCAAAAATGTTTACCTCATGGGTACACTAAAGCCACTGTGACGTTAGGAGGACACACTGAAATGCTATACAGGGCAGTGTCTCAACCAAGTTCCCAAATCTTTATTGAGGAACACTTTATGGGCCTAGGTTTTAACGCACTAAAATGGAAATTTAGCAAGAATGGAGTTTTAACATTTTGAAATGGAAAGCAAAAACGTTGGCAAAATCATTGTGAAGAGGGAGCAGAGAGTCTTTAGCAACGTGATATTTTGGCGGGAAAGCACTGAGTGCAAGTGGTGTGGTGGAAAGTACTGGAATATTCCAAGTCTGGCTACCGGGGGGTAGGGGATGTTACACGAAACAATTTCCCCCTCAGATTTCCAGCACTATCAGAGAAATGACATGCAGAAAGGCATCAAAAGGTAGACATCCTGATTCAACCAATATGCCCATTGATTGCAGATATGTAAGATGGGGAAAGGTCATGACTCATTGGTGGAGCTTCTGCAAGTAGGGCTGTGAGGAGAGAACCAGCCAGAATAGTCAATGCTAAGTGAGATGGACCAATGGTCTGACTCAGAATAAGACAGTTTTGTTTGTTCTTGAGCATATTTATCAAAATGTGTACCCTGGGTCCTATTGAATATGGCAAGCATGTCTTTTGCTGTGGGCGAGGCCACTATTTCATTTGACAGAGCAACATCCCGTTCAGCTTCACCTATTACCACCTCCTCTCTCTTAGAGCATGCACGATCTGGAGGCAGTTGCTGGCTGATTTAATGACGGAGTCAGGGTATAATAATAATAATATTTTTTTATTTATACCCCACCCATCTGGCTGGGTTTCCCCAGCCACTATGGGCAGCTTTCAACAAAACCTTAAAAACACAATACAGCATCAAACATTAAAAACTTTTCCTAAATAGGGCTGCCTTCAGATGTATTTTCTAAAAGTTGTTTATTTCCTTGACATCTGATGGGAGGGCGTTCCACAGGGCAGGTGCCACTACCGAGAAGGCCCTCTGCCTGGTTCCCTGTAACTTGACTTCTCACAGTGAGGGAACCACCAGAAGGCCCTCGGCGCTGGACCTCAGTGTAAGGGTATGTAATGTCCGTATGACACTTTTTTGCTGAATTACGTCCTCACCATGTCAAGCTAATCCTCTGACTCCCTTTGGCAAATGAGATAAACAGTATTTCAAGAGGACAGAAAATGTATGAATAAAAGTTTAAGAATGCAATGTTGTTGAAATCTGAGCAAGTCAATTAAATAGGCTGATTGGAAAGCCAAATCCCCACTTAAGTTGGTTTGTTTTGCCCAAATGTTTAACTGAAGCAATGGTTGTGTGTCAGCTTTCAATTAATTTTTATTGCATGTATACACTCATATTTTACTCACTGGTGCATTTTCCCAAATGACCTTTCTTTTCTCTGACAGAAAATTAAAAATATAACAGAAGCTCAGTATTTTTTGGGGGGGGGGTCAAGTAAAAACATATATTTTGGCAATTTGAAATGATATAATAATTTGCAGTTACCGTGGTGTATGTGAAAGGATATTCTGTTTTACTGTAGGAGGGTTGAGTAGATAACCCATTGGCTACATTCCAACTCTAATCTAGAGATTTCAAAAATGTGTTTATGATTTATGAACTGGAAAGCCCCTGCTGGTGTCGGCTTTAATCCAGTGCCTTTTTCATCCAAGACACAGCATATGTGCATTTATTTATTTTCTTTCATGCATGGCCACATATGTTATATAATGCAAAATAAAATACTGGGTTGTACCACTTTTAATGCTCCATCTATTCAAATGGCTGAAGTTCTTTAGGGTAAAGGCACATTTCACCTGCCAGCAGATGTTTGCCAAAGCCAATGAGACCCTCGCCTCTACCCCATAGCCAATGTGTCTGCTGCTAAGTCTATGATCTCATCATAGGTAAAGGTAAAGGGACCCCTGACCATTAGGTCCAGTCATGGCCAACTCTGGGGTTGTGGCGCTCATCTCGCTTTATTGGCCGAGGGAGCCGGTGTACAGCTTCCGGGTCATGTGGCCAGCATGACTAAGCCGCTTCTAGCGAACCAGAGCAGCACACGGAAACACCGTTTACCTTCCCGTCGGAGCGGTACCTATTTATCTACTTGCACTTTGACGTGCTTTCGAACTGCTAGGTTGGCAGGAGCAGGGAGCAACGGGAGTTCACCCCATCACAGGGATTCGAATCGCTGACCTTCTGATCGGCAAGTCCTAGACTCTGTGGTTTAACCCATAGCGCCACCCGCATCCCTTATGATCTCATCATACAGTCTCAGATTTGAATAAATCATTCAACACCATCAATAAGCTGCAATATTTCTTCCACAGTACAGAGGAACAGCCTTCCTTGGAGGTATGTTCCACTGTGCTCAATGGAGCTTATGCCCAAAATGGAAGAGTGTGTAGAATTTCATCGTAAGGTGATGCAAAGTTCTTTATCGGCTTCTCAACTGATGTGAGTCAGAGCCTCATGTGAATCCATTAATTCAGCCATGAAGTCACTGTGTGGAACTGGATTCTGCTGGCAGCCTGGACCTTTACCTCTCCAGCCCCAGGGCCGGCCCACTCATAAGGCAAGGTGAGGCAACCGCCTTAGGCGGCAGGATCCACAGAGGTAGCAGATCACAATGTATATCTTTATTCCCCTTGTTCCTTGTTACTGATACAGATCTTCACTCACTCCCTCTTCCCTAGCGGGGAAAGGGGGATGCCATTTTGTGGTTTGCCTCAGGTGCCCAAATGTCTTGGAGTGGCCCTGCTCCACCCTTACAGGGCAACTTTGACAAGTGGCTGGGGCTGCCCACCTGCGAATCATTGTGATGTCAGGTAACCAGTTTCCCTTTCTCCACGTGGCCTGAAATCAAACGATGTGGAAATACATACAAGGTTTTGAAGCTGATTGTCAGCAATTGCCTGCAAGCCCAGTTTTGGTCAGGGAACTACATCCTTACCTGCCCCACACCTGATAATAACAATAAGTAATAGTACAATAGAAATTCTTATTATGTATAACCTACCTGCTACATGGGATTTGCAACATAAAAATCATATAATAAAAATATAATCAAATCACAGTTAAAAGTACTTGGAAGAACAGATATTAGCCAGAGAATAAGAATGCCCTTGGAGATACATAGAAAGAAAAGGGAATTCTATCATGAATCAATTTCAGGAAAGGCAAAATCTCCTGCTGACTTTGGATGTTCAAGCAGCACGTGAGGTTTTCAGTGCAGGGTGAGGTTCTAGGAATACTTTGCATATATACATGAAAGAGCATCTCCACTCCCCTTGTTTAGCCCACTGTGATCCACCACCAAGGACCTTCTGGCAGTTCCCCCACTGGGAGAAGTGAAGCTACAGGGAACCAGGCAAAGGGCCTTCTCGGTAGTGGCACCAACCCTGTAGATTACCCTCCTATTAAATGCTAAGGAGATGAGTAACTATATAACCTTTAGAAGACATCTGAAGGAAGCCCTGTGTAGGGAAGATTTTGGATGTTTCATTATGTTTTTATATATGTTGGAAGCCACCCAGAGTGGCTGGGGCAACCCAGTCAGATGGATGGGGTGCAAATAATAAAATCTATTATTATTATTATTATTATTATTATTATTATTATTATTATTATTAAAGCACCTATCATTCAGGGCCTTGAACCACTTTCTGCATTTCAGTGCTGCGTGTGCTGATACAAAGTGTATTCGTAAATAAAGGTTTAAAGCAAATCATGGCGACTTCATACAAAAGCACTGACTCTCTGTAGGCTATTTTGCCATGGTTTATGGCGAGGACTGAATAGAACAACTAAGAGATGCAAAATGAAAATAAAAAATCTCAACCACCTCACTGCTATTATAAGCATATTATCATTACCCAGCATCCCATCGGCTGCCGGTGAGGAAACAGTCAACAACACAAGGCATGATGTCAAGTATTAAAGACACAAGTGAGGGAAAGAAACAGTTGTTGTTCTTTGATGTACAATTGCTATTCCGTTCCTATTATTCGGCAGCCAAGTCCTCCACTCCATGTACACTATAATTTCTATTGAGACAGCTTAATGTCAGCATTGGCAGCCGAAACTTGGGAAATAACAGATTGGCGGGGGGAGGGGAACCCTACTGCGTTTTTGTCAATAGACTGAAATTTTCAGTCTTCCCACTCGCTTGCAGAAAGGCAATAACAGGCAGAGGAGGAGTACGATTCATTGGGCAGTTATTGATTTTAGTAACAGGCTTAATGGTGTCCTGGACTGCTCCCCAAGTGACCAATCGTTTACTTTTTTTTAATTGTCACTGGGTGGCCAGACTTCCCTCTATATGTAGGATACGTGCCATGCTGCTAAAACTTCTAATTGGATTCTTAAATCTATTATTATGTTGGGGATTAAGAAGAGGCTGTACTGTCTGTGTTTTCCAATTCTAAGATTCTGTTCTTTCCGGGTAAAACTTTAACCACTAATTAAAATTTATGACGTTTTTGCTGTTTATCTCCCGATGGAATTAACAAGGAAAGTTGTCCTCCTCACTGAATCTTCACCCTGACCCTGATTCTGTAATGTGCCATCGTTCTATTATCGATGTCTTGCCCATCAGGTGGTCGCTGCAGGTATTATCCTGATCCTGTTCAACTGGTTTCTTAGAAACAGCCAATGGCAAAGTTAATATGTACTAAATCAAAATAATATAAAACCTTTTGCTTTGCTTTGTCTTTTGTTTCCTAAACATTTATTTTTATAAGTCTTTAGTTATATTAGCTTTTTTTAATATAGAAAACAACAACATTTATTTATTTATTTAGCATTTTACATCAGAGTATTTGACATTCTTAACATTAATAATCAGAAAAACAGCAGAAGAGAATGAGGGGGAGGACTACAATTATTATTCATGAACCAATACAGCAATGAGATGAAATATATTTACAAAGCCTAGGTAATACTATTCCTTGCCCCCAAAATCTCAGTTAATTCCATTGATGTTAAATAAATACATTTTAATTTGCAGTCTCAAAGTACTCCCAGCCCGTGAGAGCTAATTGAATGGACAGGTGCCCTGTCCATCTTCCTAAAGTGTTGGTACTGACCTTTAAAGCTCTAAATGGCCTTGGCCCAGTATACCTGAAGGAGCGTCTCCACCCCCATTGTTCAGCCTGGACACTGAGGTCCAGCTTCGAGGGCCTTCTGGCAGTTCCCTCCCTGCGAGAAGTGAGGTTACAGGGAACCAGGCAGAGGGCCTTCTTGGTAGTGGCACCCACCCTGTGAAACACCCTCCCTTCACATGTCAAGGAAATAAACAACTATCCAACTTTTAGAAGACACCTGAAGGCAGCCCTGTTTTTAATGTTTGAAGTTTTATTCTGTCTTTAAGGTTCTGTTGAAACCACCCAGAGAGGCGGGGTAAAAATAATAAACTATTTTTATTATTTTTTTATTATTATTATTCCTGAGAGTAGCCACAGGGCTGCATGCGGTGCAGCCTATATTTCCCTCTGGATGGAATGCACACACCTACAAAAGTCAATTTTTAACATAGCCCAACAGAAAAATTACTAGATCCATTAGTAAAGAATTACCCATAACGCTTTCCAGTTCATTTATAATATCAGCCCAGAACTTATTTCAGAACAAGTCCAAAATATATGGAAGATATCAGCATTATTCATCTTACATCTTCAACATGTGCTACTCGGGGTTTTATAAATGCGACTGAGACATATTGGTATCAGGTACCATCAGAAAAGCAATTTATTAAAACTTCTCCCCTTGAGACTTACGCTAATAGAGTTTTGTGGCAATTCTTTCATAACCATCTTCAGGTGTCTGTCAAATATGACCCAACCTAGGTATCTTTCCCATTTAGATTGATAGGAACTATCTGCAATTTCTGAATCGGTAATAACACAATATATCTTACTTCATAATTGTGTTGATTCTTCTTTCAGTATCAAAGTTAGGTAGTTCTCCTTAACCAAAGTACAGACAATTTTTCTAATTCTGGGAATATTGGCAGAATTATGAGTGATGTTTCTACAAGTCAGCAGTAACCTCATCGACAATACCTTTGTTAAGTAATTTCCAACCTAGACAGCATCTTAAAAAGCAGAGACATCACCTTGCCAACAAAGGTCCCTGATGTTGGGAAAAGACCCTGATGTTGGGAAAGATGGAGGGCACAAGGAGAAGGGGACGACAGAGGACGAGATGGTTGGACAGTGTTCTTGAAGCTACCAGCATGAGTTTGACCAAACTGTGGGAGGCAGTGGAAGACAGGAGTGCCTGGCGTGCTCTGGTCCATGGGGTCACGAAGAGTCAGACATGACTAAACAACTAAACAACAACAAGAAGTCGTCGTCACTGGACACAGTGCAATTAACTTCAGATTAGACGTGCATAGGCAAATCTCATTGGAATCAATTAGATAACTTAGTGACTTAGCTAAGCGTGACTAACTGTCTGTAAATTTGTCCTTGGGTGAATTTTTTTTTATTATTGTTTCAATTTCTTCATGCAGTTCTGAAACATCAGGGCAAGATTTAAATCATTGGAGAGCTACTGCTGGAAATATTATGCAAACTCTGTATGAGTCAAACAAGCTTTAAAAATGTCATCTGATAAAATGTCATCATTGGTGTAGCACATCTGATGCACAAAGTGTTTTCAAGTCCAGCCAAGAAGCCACACAGAGAATGTGTGCACATCTGCACTAAACCATTCATTTCAATGGACATATAAAACGGCTTTCTACGCTGAAACTAATGAGGAGTAGGGGAGGAGGCTTGTGTGCTTCAGAGGTCCGATGCCTGGTGCAAATCTGAGGCTCAAGGTTTTGTTCATCCTTCGAACAAGGGAGCTCAATAGCGAACATATTTGAAGAACTGCTTGAGCTTTTAGATATCTATTATGATTTTGAAATACACTTTTTTAATGCTAGTCATAAGCTATCTTGGAGGGGTTCTCATCCTAAAAGGTCAGATATAAATAATTGTATTAAATAAGTCTGCAAATAGACAGTTGACTATTTTTACACATTACAATGAAGAACATGAGATCTCCACCCCCAGACACTAACAGTGGAATGTTGGGGGGAAACATCACTTCTACAGCCTCCTGGAGATATTTGATGATTTTATTTTTACAGTTTAGGAACATAGGAATCTGCCTTATACAGTGGTACCTCTGGTTACAAACTTAATTCATTCCGGAGGTCTGTTCTTAACCTGAAACCGCTCTCAACTTGAGGTACCACTTTAGCTAATGTGGCCTCCCACTGCCACCACACCACCGCCACACGATTTTTGTTCTCATCCTGAAGCAAAGTTCTTAACCCAAGGTACTATTTCTGGGTTGGCAGAGTCTGTAACCCAAAGTGTTTGTAACCTGAGGTGTTTGTAACCCGAGGTACCATTGTACTGAGTCAGACCACTGGTCCACCTAGCTCAGTCTGTGATGACTAGCAGGGGCTATCCAGTGTTTTCAGGCAGGAGATATTCCCAGCCCTACCTAGAGACGTCTGGGACCATCTGCCTGTCAAGAAGATGCTCTACCACTGAGCTATTGCTCTTCTCTTAAAGCGTGTCAATTGTATTCATGCGCAGAGCACTGGCACCTGCAATATAATGACGATTTGCAGCTGTATAGAAAAAGAGCCAAGCATGTACCCTCCATAAATCTATAAATAACGTATACACCCATGGATAGATGACAGATCTGAGCCAGAATTCAAGGATAGGCTCTGAATAGTTGCAGGACAGTCCATCTCTCACGGTGTATGAGGCATTGGGGAAAGGGGTGGGAGACACGTCATGCTCCTTCTGGGGTAGTTTGTCCACCCTTGGTGTCCATCCTGCATTCAGCTGCATCTCACCTGTGGCTTCTAGAAGCTGTACGCCACTTTTAGTTGGTTCAAGAATGTTGAAGTGAATAGACCAAAGGAAAATACGCTGAAGATGCCAGCGAAAAGAGGAGTTCTGCAGAGGCTTCCCCGTAACAAAAGGATGTTGCACAAATAAATAGCAATGCACAAATAAATAGCAATGCCTTAGGAAGCAACTGAGCCCAAGTCAACCATGCTTAACATGAACAGTGCAATAATCCTATGCATACCTGCTCAAAAGGTAAATGGGACTGACATGTGTAATTGATTTCAATAGGATAGAATCAGGATGCAGTGTCGTGTGGAAAACAACTATTTTCAGTCGTTTTAAGCTAATAGGAAAGGTTGATTCCAAGCTTTAAAGTTATTCTTACACACAAATGCCTGTGTGCTTGTAAAAACAGGTAAGAGGTTCAAGTCAATGTACGAACACTTTTGCTACAACGGATCCCAAGCTATTCAAAATGTTAAGCTCCTGAAAACCACACAGAGCTAGACTCATATGCATGCCAAACACCAGTGGTTACGATCCAGTCTGTGGTTATATGTGCATTTAATGCCCCTAAGAGAAATGGAACTTAAGAATGCATAGTAAGTGGGTTATGGCCCATATAACACAGAACTACTGTTTATCCAGGCTGAGAACCAGTATTTTCCAGATGTTCTTCCACCTACCAAGATAAATGAGGTAGTTCCTTTCTGGGAAAAGACCTCCCACTCTTGCTTCCAGTCAAAGCCAAGAAGAGCCTTGTGGTGCAGTGATTAGAGTGCTGGACTCAGACCCAGCAGACCAGGGTTCAAATCCCCCACTCAGCCCAATCTCTCACACACGGTCTCAATCTAACCTACCTTAGAAGGTTGTTGTGAGGATTGAATGGAAAGGGGAAGCACCATGTACACCACCTGGAGTTCCTTGGGGGAAAGGTGGAATATGAAAGCAATAGTAACTACCGTATTTTTCGCTCTATAAGACGCACCAGACCATAAGACACACCTAGTTTTTGGAGGAGAAAAACAAGGAAAAAAATATTCTGAATCCCAGAAGCCAGAACAGCAAGAGGGATCGCTACGCAGTGAAAGCAGCAATCCCTCTTGCTGTTCTGGCTTCTGGGATAGCTGCGCAGCCTGCATTCGCTCCATAAGATGCACACACATTTCCCCTTACTTTTTAGGAGGGGAAAAGTGAGTCTTATAGAGCAATAAATACGGTAAATTGGGAAAATAAGAAAGCAGTCTTCTATATCAGTGTATTGTGTGTGTTGCTCACCTTTTAAAAGCTGCATAGAGAAACTCGACGATAAGAATGTCAGATGCCTTTGGCACATAATCTACTCGATGGATCCATTTTTGTGACACCCGTAACACTGTAAGGATTCGGGGAAAGTGTATGCGATGACACCCTACCACATTTTCAAATTATCAGCATGCTTTCATTTATCTAAATCACAGGTTGGCATTTGTCTAATAGTCATTTCTGCTGGCCACTGGTTCCCCCAATCAATCAATCAATCAATCTTTATTGCTGTCAATGACCAGATAGCCATAGCAATCCTATTATACGCTTACCCAAAAGTAAATCTCACTATATTTAACAGGGCTCTCTCGGGTAAGCTGCATACAGGATTGCAGCCTAAGGCTCTGGCGATCTCTCCTTCCGAAGGGAACTATCTCTGTCCCAGGAAAGCCTCACTACTTGGGGAAGCAGAGCGAGCGCAACAGATACCTTGGGAGCCATTTCTAGTACTGAGCACCAGATGAACAACAGCTGGTATGTGTACAGTGCACCTGGCTCTTCTTGCCTAGTTCGCATTCTTCTCCGAAAAGAAAGAAAGCCAAACCGCTAGCCAGAGAAATGTGCCCTGTTAGCCAGAGAAAATAACCTCCCTTTCCCCTAAAGAATAAATATGACGAATTCCCATCCTAGACTCCTTTCTCGTAGCTCAGCAAAGAAGTGGTTTTGAAACAGCACCAGAAAGAAGCTTAAGAGAAAAGCAGAAGTGCATCGCGTGCTCTTCCCTAGCATTGTATAGTTGCTTTCCCTGGCATAACTTACAGCAGAGGTGGGGGATCCTATTCAACCCAAGGCCCGCATTGCCTTCTGCTTAAGCACACATGGCAGTGTGGGCGGGGCTAGATGCAAAAGTGGGTGGGGCAATTCATATAAATGTCACCTTTGTACATGTATAGCAGGCTAGTTTCTGCCCATCCTCATGCAGCCCTCTCTGTCCTCCACCCAGACAAACAAAAGAAGAGGAGGAGGAGTTTGGATTTGATATCCCACTTTATCATTACCCGAAGGAGTTTTAAAGCGGCTGACATTCTCCTTTCCCTTCCTCCCCCACAACAAACACTCTGTGAGGTGAGTGGGGCTGAGAGACTTCAGAGAAGTGTGACTGGCCCAAGGTCACCCAGCAGCTGCACGTGGAGGAGCAGGGAAGCGAACCCAGTTCACCAGATTACGAGTCCACCGCTCAGAGTTCGGCAAAAATGCTCAAGGAGGATGTGAAGCAGCACCAATAATGGGTGTTATCTCAGGAAAGTCCCTTGGGAAAGAGACTTGTAGGGGGCAATCAGCCGTCTGTGTCTAAGGTTCATAACTCCTGCAGGGAGGCAGCACAGGTCAATGAGGATGTGCTGCACAAGGAAAACACCCCCAATTCAATCCCTGGTGAAAAGGCCTGGACTGCGAACTGATATGAGCACATCCCACGAATGGGCTTAGATAGACCAGTTATCTGATTCTGGATGAGGCAGTTTCATATGTCCTTGGAGCAACCTTTGCTTCAGCATCATTAGATCTTACTTTAAAACCCCCAAAATGAAATAATTGAACTCTGTGGGTATCTTTTCTAATAAAACACCATTCAATTAAGACAGCTGGGGGCAGGGGAGGGAGGGTGGGGAGTTCAAGATTTAATTATAGAAAACCCTTACATTTTCTATCAAAATGTTTTTTAATTATTTAATTATATTATTTCATTTGCAACCCATTCTTCAATGAATATTTCAACCCCAGAGCAGGGAATGATGAACTAAAATAGCAAAAAATTTAAAAATGCAGAAAAGGGGAAAGATATGCACAAATTAAAAGTAAAGGTACCCCCTGACCGTTAGGTCCAGTCGCAGGCGACTCTGGGGTTGCACGCTCATCTCGCTCTATAGGCTGAGGAAGCCGACGTTTGTCCGCAGACAGCTTCCAGGTCATGTGGCCAGCATGACTAAGCCGCTTCTGGCGAACCAGTGCAGCACACGGAAACGCCGTTTACCTTCCTGCTGGAGTGGTACCTATTTATCTACTTGCACTTTGACGTGCTTTCGAACTGCTAGGTGGGCAGGAGCTGGGACTGAACAACAGGAGCTCACCCCGTCGCAGGGATTCAAACCGCCGGCCTTCTGATCGGTAAGCCCTAGGCTCTGTGGTTTAGCCCACAGCGCCACCCTCGTACCTATGCACAAATTACAGAGTCCATTAAAAAGTAAGTCTGAAAAAGATCTGCTGAAGACCTGTGTGCCAGGAGGGATGGCAGAAGCAAGGCAGCCCAGGACAGAGGACATACATACCATCAGCTCCCAGTTGCCATGAGAAGACCCAATTGTCCAGTTTCAATTTATATATTTATTTCATTAAATTTATACCTTGCTTGATAGTAGAACATAAGCGCACACCCAAAAAACCCCAGCTCTCTCAAAGCAGTTTACAAAAGAAAAAACAGTAAAATCAAGGGGGGAAATCATATATTTGTTTTAGTGTTTATACAGTGGTACTTCAGGTTACATATGCTTCAGGTTACAGACTCCGTTAACCCAGAAATAGTGCTTCAGGTTAAGAACTTTGCTTCAGGATGAGAACAGAAATTGTGCTCCGGTGGCCCGGCGGCAGCAGGAGGCCCCATTAGCTAAAGTGGTGCTTCAGGTTAAGAACAGTTTCAGGTTAAGAACGGACCTCCGGAACGAATTAAGTACTTAACCCGAGGTACCACTGTATTGTAAACCGCCTTGGGTGCTTTTGCAGGAAGGCGGTAAATAAATCTAATCAAAAGATAATTAAAGGCACAAACAGCTTGACAGCTCCGTCATGAAACCAATCAAAACCAAACAGCGGCGAAACCAAACAACAATTGAAATTTTCAATTTACAGGAAAGGGAAAGTTGGCACAAGCCAGTAAGCCCTCTCTTGAAGGCATCTTTAGCGGTCTGGAAAGGGGTGGTATAAAAAGCTTAGCTGCTTTTGCTACCTTTCATGGTCCTTCACACAAGGAAAGAAAAGTTTTGAGTCAGAGGAGTGAGTGGGAAGCAGCAAGGCTAAATTGGCTTAAATGCTTTTTTAAACACAGGCTCACTGTGACAAGATACCAGTCAAAGGCTATATTGCAAAGCAGGCTGTGAAGCATGATTTCCAGTCAATCAAGGAGTACACTTCTTGCTGATTCCTGTATAACAGCATAACAGACAGACAGGGCTTTGGTACCGTTTGAGAAGCTAGCATGAACCTCCACACAGCAGCCTAGAGGATTAGTGTCCAGCATATATAAGCTGCTTCATGGGGAGAGTATAGCACTCTGAGTACAAGATTTGGGAAACCATATAATGGGTAAAAAGTGGTCTGAGATGTGGGTGAGGAAGCCAGTGAAAACTGTATCCACTTGGGTGAGGGAAAATTCTCTACAATGAATGCAAATATGGCACCTCAACCCTTTCAAGTCATCACATATATTGCAGACACCACAGAATGCAAATCCAGAATAATAGCAGGAGTCCAAGGAACTATTGTCTCATTTTCAAATGTGGTGGTCCCAGTGCAAGTAGAAAATACACAATAAATGAATAAAAACTTGATCAAGATTACCATAATCTTGTTATGTGTACTGCATTAAGCACTTGGGAAATGTACAATATAATATTAAGGTAAAGGGACCCCTGACCATTAGGTCCAGTCATGACCGACTCTGGGGTTGCGGCGCTCATCTCGCTTTATTGACCGAGGGAGACAGCGTTTGTCCGCAGACAGCTTCCGGGTCATGTGGCCAACATAACAAAGCCACTTCTGGCGAACCAGAGCAGCACATGGAAACGCCGTTTACCTTCCCGCCAGAGCGGTACCTATTTATCTACTTGCAGTTTGACGTGCTTTCAAACTGCTAGGTTGGCAGGAGCAGGGACAGAGCAACAGGAGCTCACCCCGTCGCAGGGATTCGAACCACCAGCCTTTTGATCGGCAAGCCCTAGGCTCTGTGGTTTAACCCACAGCGCCACCTGCATCATTAGTAATGTTATATTGGTATGTAGAGAGAAAAGGTAGCTTCTTTTTGGATAGTAATAAGGCAATCATGGCAGGTCAGCTCTTAGGAGAAAACACAAACACACGCACACACTTTATTACAGTCCAGAGACCCACAAAACCAGTTTCAAAAGCAAAATATAACAGAAATACAAGGGTAAAGACTCCAAGGCAGTCACTATGTTTTATCCAGAGCATGTTGATTTCTATTTCTCTTTAACTCAGGGAAAATTTGTTATGGCCAAGGTAGTATCATTTGACTTAAACAGCTTATTGCTCTCCTGGAGTCTTAAAAGACTCGGAGCAACATTTTCTCTTTTTTTAACACGAGGATTTGGCCATGCAAGCACAAAAGGCTACAAAGGAGAAGCGAGCATCCACCTTAATTGTTCCGGGGAGGTTTTTATTGCCCATTCGGAGCAAACAAAATCCAATAAACTCCACAGAGGCTCCAACAAACGGTGCTCTAATTGAGGCTCGCTGCTGCAATTTCACTCATGGAAAGAAAAGTTACATAGTGCAGTAAAGCACGGCTAAATCACAAGTGGACCCCAACTTCTTAAATGGACAAAAGTTATCTTCTTCATAGCGTTTTCCCTCAAAATCTGTATTACAAGCTGTCAAAAGCTACAGGAAATTCAGAGGTAATGCATGCTCTAAGAGGAAGATTTAAAGGCTAAACTCCCCCTAGCCCACATTTCCCTTTGAATTACTGTAGGGAACTATATAAAATAGTTACAGGGTAAGGGAAGGGATTTCATATTTCCTCTCTATCCGGGATGCTCTGTTCCTTCTTTCTGTTTCAGAATGGCCTATAACAGGGCAGTCCAAGTCTTCATATCAAGTAGGCCGCAAGAGTACCTCAGTGTGGCACCCACAGGCAGCATACTGCCTTGTTGAGGGCAGAGGGGAATGTCAAATGTTGCTGCCAGAAAAGGCTTTACTTTGAAAAGAACACAGATTCCCCATATCTCCATCTGCTTTGGACATGCAACAATTTCTATTATAATAATACGTAATATTTGTGTAGTGCACAAGGTCTTCCATATGTGTTCTCTGGTAGCAATCCTTATTGCTATTCTAGGCTGCATCAACAAAAGTATAGTGTCCAGATCAAGGGAAGTAATAGTACCACTCTAGTCTGTCTTGGTCAGACCACACCTGGAATACTGTGGCACCACAATTTAAGAAACATGTTGACAAGCTGGAACATGTTCAGAGGAGGACGACCAAGATGATCAAGGTCCTGGAAACCAAGCCTTATGAAGAATGGTTGAAGAAGCTGTGTATGTTTAGCCTGGAAAAGAGGAGTGTGAGAGAAGATATGATAGCCATCTTCAAATATCTCAAGGGACGTCACATGGAAGAGGGAACAAGCTTGTTTTCTCCCGCTCTGGAAGGTAGGACTCGAACCATTGGCTTCAAGTTACAAGAAAGGAATTTCCAACTAAATGTCATGAGAAACTTTCTGATAGTAAGAGCTGTTCAATAGTGGAATGGTCTCCCTTGGGAGGTGGTGGAAGAAGAGTTTGGATTTGATATCCCGCTTTATCACTACCTGAAGGAGTCTCAAAGCGGCTAACATTCTCCTTTCCCTTCCTCCCCCACAACAAACACTCTGTGAGGAGAGTGGGGCTGAGAGACTTCAGAGAAGTGTGACTGGCCCAAGGTCACCCAGCAGCTGCATGTGGAGGAGTGGAGACGCGAACCCGGTTCACCAGATTACGAGTCTACCACTCCTAACCACTACACCACACTGGACTCTCCTTCCTTGGCACTTTAAAGCAGGGGTTGGATAGCCATCTGTCATGGATGCTTTAGCTGAGATATCTGCATTGGAGAGGGTTGGATTTGATGACCCTCAGGATCCTTTCCAACTCTACAATTGTATGATTCTATGATTTTACAACCATGTAAAGCAAGCTGGTATTAATACCACCACCACCAATTTCAAGGGGAAGGGGAGGTTAAGGCTGAGACAGAGTAGCTTGCCTACTTGTGTTCATGGCAGAGGTGATTTCCGAATTCGTAGCTCAGTCTCTTACCCACTGTACTGGGAATTGGGGTTGCTCGTGCGTAAGTTGCCGCTACTCTCGGCAAGGTTGCCTGGTTAAACCTTTCCCTGGCTGCACAGCCCTGACTCCGCGGCTGTATCAGTCACTGGCAGAATCCGTCAGTGGGCTTTTCCTGAACTTCTTCCAGCATAAAAGTTCTTTGACGCCAAGTCTCCGCCTAGCCTCCCTGCGCGGAAGTCTTCTGCGCAGGGTGGGTGTGGCCGGCGGAGGACCCGTGCTCTCCCCGCTGGTCTCTGGCGAAGAGTCCTGGAGCCATCTCTCCGAAGCCCTCCTCTGCTCCCCTTTCTCCCTGGTGTCACGCTGATTTCCTTCCCCAGTAGATGAGTTCCCTCTCTCCCTGCTGGGCCCTTCTCCGGCATCGCTTGGGAGCCTTGCCTCCACTCCTGGCTCCGATGGCAGTTCCCTGACACCCACTATGCTGTACTAGCTTTCTCAACTGTGATGTCTATGTAAATAAATAATAAGGGAGCGAGGGGTGGGGAAGAACGTGGATTAGAGAAAGGGAAGGACCACAACACAAACCACTTAGAAAGAATGGCTGAGTTGAGAAAAGTCAAGGCACTCAAGCCGTCTTGACTGTTAAGGAATGCAGTTAATGGGTTAATCCCATTAGTGAGGAAAGAACGGGGGATATTCTAGCTCATTCCTGAGATGAACCTGTTTGAACCTCCTGATTTCCTTGTGTTACTGGGGAGATTAGGCATGCAACTTTGTGTATTAAAGGGCTCAGATTACAGTGTGGGTCACTGGGTGTGGGTCCTCCTTGCCGGACTTCAGGACTACTCAGAGAACTCTAAGTCATTGCAGGACTCTGTGCAAATTGACTTAGAATTTGCACGTGGACTTTCTTCAGCAAGGACTTAGAAGCAGAGAAACCCCTCTGGGAACAGAGGGAGAAAAACCTTAATGTAACTTGTATATCGTGTGTAAAGTGTGTGTGCAGCGCAGGATTTCAGGTGGCATGGGTGGTCCCCCACACAGGGCACCAAGCTGAGGGGGCACAAAACAACAATAACAACAACAACCTATATTTAAGTGGGCATCTACTCAAAGTACCGGAAGGAATTATTGTGAAAATAAGAAATATTGTGTGTGTGCACACCAAATTTTGTTCGCTCAGAGGGCGCCATATTATCACCCTGGTGTGTGTGTTGTGTGTGCCAAGTAAGTAAAACAATGGCTCAAATCAGCAGCTTTTTCGTGTTGGTGAACTTAACAGCTTCACTGAAGCTTCCATGGCACACGAAAAACACACACACACACACACACACACACACACGAGAGAGAGAGAGAGAGAGAGAGATTTCTAGTTGCTGAGCTCAAGCATACACCCCAACATTGACTTCTGCCCCAATTCAAATAGTAAACCTTCTACTATCCTTTTTTTAAAAAAAACGGAGAGTGTACGTACAAATTCTAAGTGATATCAGTTCATCATTTAAGATGCCATGTATTTTGCTTTTTGCTCCTTGGGGCATTTTGGGAGATGAAAAATTGATACACCTTTCACTCAAGTTGTACTTACCCCATTTCCCCTGTTTGCTCCTGTCTGCAGTCCTTTCAATTATATATAGAAGAGTGCTTTGCTTTAGTTTTAAGCAAGACATATTTAGAAGTCATCCTTTACAGATGCTGCACCCTCTGCAGCCTGCCAAGAGAGATGCCTTTTGAGTGTAATATTCCCAGGCTGACCAGAAAAAGTGAAGCACAGGTGTCGTTTTATACATTCTGTACCCAGAAAGATGTCCCATTCAGTTTAATGGGGCTGGAGATAGAATTGCATCCTGGGCATGTATTTTGGATTGTGCAGTGAGAAACTTAGTGAATTACAGTGGTACCTTGGGTTAAGTACTTAATTCGTTCCAGAGGTCTGTACTTAACCTGAAACTGTTCTTAACCTGAAGCACCACTTTAGCTAATGGGGCCTCCTGCTGCTGCCCTGCCGCCAGAGCACAATTTCTGTTCTCATCCTGAAGCAAAGTTCTTAACCTGAAGCACTATTTCTGGGTTAGCAGAGTCGGTAACCTGAAGCGTATGTAACCTGAAGCATATGTAACCTGAGGTACCACTGTACTGTAGATTGCTCCACAATAGAAATATGGAGCAGTGGGGGCCTCCAAAAAATTTATTCTTCACTAAATTGGATCTCCATTTATTATTATTAGAGTGTGAACTTGCAAATTAAACTATTTGCACATCAGTTCTCTGGCCACTAAGATGCCGGCCTTCCTGAATTATTAATCTTGCATACTTTTGCAATAAAGTGTTACTCTGAGCCTGCTTATTCCCATAACATCCCTTTTTTCCCTAGATTAAACCACAGATGCCCATTTACTTACATTTTTAACACAGAGCCAGTCATCAATATTTCAGCTCTCATGGTTTGTTGCAGATCAAGGTTGACATTGTCATGGTGACAGCGCACAGAAAAACCAAGCCTTTATGCTGCAGAAAGGGCATTATATTGCATCTAGGGATACCAGGAGGAATAAATTAAGAGTTTAAGTCCTAGGAGTAACTGAGGAGTGTGTAATACAAAGTACCACAGTGAGGAAGAACAACTTGGGACCCTCCTGGTATCTCTTCTGTTCTTGGTATTGCAGCAGCCACAAGTCAACATGACTGAGATGCAACAAAGCTACACTTCTTTTCTTTTTTTAAAAAAAATGGTAGTCAACTATCACCACCACCTTAAAAGGAACATTAAAACGGGTAACCAAGAAGCCAATAATTCTTGATGCCTGCCAGCCAGTTCTCTCTCCAGGGCACATCAGCATGAAGCATTTTTAAAAATTATGTCCAAGTTGCTGAGTCAGAGTTGCCCAAAGCTTGCAATGGGCAGCAAGTCTGAACAAAACTGAAATGTGTGGAATCAGCATAGAGTCTCAGGACATCCCCCCGCACACGCTGCGTTAGGCTGATGAATGCTTCAATGTCATTCAACACCTGCCTGGCACAGTGCAGTGGAATGCTAAGGTTCTGTAATTATTTTCAAGGGGAATTTATCAGAGCCCTTCTTCCTTCTTCATTGCTTTTTATGGCAAGACCCAGGGAACATGTGGCTGGGGAATGTGTGTGTGTGCACATACTAATTTCCTAGGGCAAGCAACACTGACTACCTGCACTGTTATAAGTGCTTAAGGTTAAAAAAAGGTACAGGACCCCTGGACAGTTAAGTCCAGTCAAAGGCGACTATGGGGTTGCGGCACTCATCTCACTTCAGGCCAAGGGAGCCGGAGTTTGTCCACAGACAGCTTATCAGGTCATGTGGCCAGCATGACTAAACCACTACTGGTACAATGGGACACCAGAGGCCAGAGTGCACGCAAACACCATTTACCTTCCTGCCACAGCAGTACCTATTTATCTTCTTGCACTGGCGTGCTTTCGAACTGCTAGGTTGGCAGGAGCTGGGACAGAGGAACGGGAGCTCACCCCGTCGCAGGGATTCAAACCGCCAACCTTCTGATCGGCAAGCCCAAGAGGCTTAGTGGTTTAGACCACAGCGCTACCTGCCTCCCCCCCAAGTGCTTAAGAAAGAGGCATGACTCAAAATGTGATTAGTTGTGCGAAGGATAAGCACAAGTACAGATAAATGAAAGCAATACTTGCACCATATAACATGGACACGAGACTGAACTTTAAGTTCTGCCTGCTTAAATTCTACCAGCTGAGCTCAGCTAAGTTTTCAGGGAGTTATGCCATTGCAGCCCCACTTCTTCAGTCAGGATGGCCCAAATTGCCTTAGCTAAGACAGCCCCAAACCTTTCTATTCCAAACTTGCTCATCACAGCAGATCTTGGATTTGAATTGTGCTGGTAGAGACTTAAAATTGCTATGGGGAGAGCAAAAGGACCAGGAACGGAAAAGGTTATATTCAAAGCACTAGTTTTTCCTATCTTGCCAAAGCCAACAATGGATGTGATCATGGAAATATGGAAAATAGAAAGAAATAGGATAGTTGAGACTCTGACATTTGCCTGTCACAATGTGGAAGGGATAGAATGGCAGTGATGAGCCCAAGCTTTTTTGGGGGTGGGGTTATCAATGGGTGCACAGTCACAGCTAGGTTTCGATGCTTTGAGGGAGGTTTATCTGTTTAGATAAGCCTTCCATCAAATATAGCGGCATGATCCTAGCATTCAGTGAGGTGCCCTGTCATCCAGCCCCTAGACCATTCCCTACCCTCTCCACAACTGTGAGTTCACTGGGTTCTTGTGAACCCACCAAATCATGGATCAAAAATAGAAGGATATTTCCCTTTCAGAAGACACTGGCTTTCCACAGAGTCCTAATTAAGCAAAACAACAACAGCAACAACGGTTTCAAGGCAAGGACCACAGGGAAGAAAGAGGTATAGAAGGGATCTGTCTACATTTAAAGAGAAAGAGAAATGTCTGCTCCTGAGCCTGGAGTTGCATGGAGAGCAGCTTTCTGCATGTGTCCCCAAAACTTGAGCAAACCAGGATATGCACCTAGCCAGAGGGGGGAAATTTACCAGTGGAACCATGCCTTGAATCTAAGCAGGGCTTTTCCAAAGGTCTGGGTTTGGACTCAAGTGCCATTACATGACTGTGCTGGGCCTGGGGGTAACCCATTAAACGTGGTCCAGGACCGGTCCAGAATCAGAAGGTTCCGCTGGGAGACAGTCCGACAGGACCACGGCAGGAAACCAGGCAAGGACAGGTACAGGATCTCAGGCAGGAACTAGCATACAGCAATGTTGCTCCTGCAACCTGGGGCAGGGTCCGACAGCCTTTTATCTTTGTCGGGGTAATGGCCGGTCCTGATCCTCCGGTGACTCACCTCCCTGTTTCGCCCGAAGGCGAGCACTCCTCCTGCGAGTACTCAGCTCTCCCCTTCTCTCAGACCTTAGTCTCTGCAGCTCGGGAGAAATCGGTGGGTTACTAGACCCAAGGGCCGCCTCAGCCTCCCCTGACCAAGCCGGTAGTGGAGCAGCTGTAAGTGATTGCCCAGCCAAGGCAACGAGGTAATCCCCGCATCTGGAGGCACCGGCCCAGCTGGTGTTTGTTACAGGGGCACCTGTGCAGACTGAGTCTCCTCCAGTTCCGAGTCCAAGCCCGAATCCCAGGCCATCACAAACGACAAAGGTTACAGGTAGAGTTTCCTGGAACATCTTGAGCCATGCCAGCTAAGCTTCACACCACAGGGCTGAAGGCATGTCTCCACCCCTCTTATTCTAACAAGGAGAGCTCACCTTTGCTGGAAAAGGGATGAGCATGCACCTATCAGAAAATGCAGAGGAAACTTGGTTCAATTAAGGTGGGGTGCGCTTGCCAGCTGGCTCCTGTTCATCCTGACTGTTATTCATCTGTAGGAAATTATTAATGGTGTTGCTGGCCGAAGGATCAATTAGGCAGGTGCAACCAATTGCTCATGGCAGGTATGGAAACCATAATGCTTTCCTTGATTTGCCGCAGTGATGATCTTGTCGCTCACAGCAAAGTCAAATTGCACACAGGGTTCCAGGATGTGTACAGAGTTCCAGCTCAACTGAGCGGCTCAGTGGCATCACTGGCCATGATGGCTGGGGCTGGTGAGAGTCCAGCAACATATGGAGGCCCACTGGTTCCCCACTCTGTTTTATGGGGAAAGTCCACAGCCTTATATGCACAAAGTCTCAGGCTTGAGCACCAACATCTCTGCTTAAACAGTACCGGTACTTTATTTCACGAAGGGACGCGGGTGGCACTGTGGGTTCAACCACAGAGCCTAGGACTTGCCGATCAGAAGGTCAGTGGTTCGAATCCCCGTGATGGGGTGAGCTCCCTTTGCTCGGTCCCTGCTCCTGCCAACCTAGCAGTTCGAAAGCACGTCAAAGTGCAAGTAGATAAATAGGTACCGCTCCGGTGGGAAGGTAAACGGCGTTTCCGTGCGCTTCTCTGGTTCGCCAGAAGCGGCTTAGTCATGCTGGCCACATGACCTGGAAGCTGTACGCCAGCTCCCTTGGCCAATAAAGCGAGATGAGCGCCGCAACCCCAGAGTCAGTCACGACTGGACCTAATGGTCAGGGGTCCCTTTACCTTTACCAGCAAAACACCCATAGCAGGTGAAGTTTTCTGCCAGCATTCTGGGCCTAATGGTCAGGGGTCCCTTTACTTACTTTATTTCAGTATTAAGCTGGGAAGGAAAGAATGGGTTCGTGGAGAGCAGCTGTCAATCAGCGAAGACTGTACTCTGTTTGATGGATCTATCAACTCACTTAGTATAAGAATTTTTATACACTAATATTGCATCACAGACTAGCATAGGGCCGTGAAGCAAAGCAGTAAAATAACCAGTAAAAAATGAAGCATTCGATTAGCAATCTATTCTGCTTCCTTCACTTTCAAACTCAAATACAACTGCTTCGGATTGGTAGACCAGCAATTTTGTCTAATCCAATGAACAGATATTGACTTGTTAATGTGCTGTTTGACTTGTAATTTTATTCACTCAAGCAGACAAATTGTAGCTAATGGCTTGCAGATGCATCTCCTGGTTTTTTCAGAGTTTAATTTGTGACTTACTGTGAACAGGGAATTAGCATGCTAAGCTTTCAGTGAGGTGATCAAGACATTTATTAGTTTGTCCTTTTTGAGTCATCAATCATATCCATTGCAATGCTATTATTTCTCCCCCGTCAAATTTTCCCATGGCAAGTTTGCAGTATCAGATTGTGCTATATTAATGTTTGGGCATCCAGGCATAGTCTCTTTGAGATAAAATATTTACATTTTAAAATTGGCACTCTGGTTTTGATTCAACATGCAGTCTCATTATTTTTATAATCTGATAGTTGAAGATTGTATGTACCATGAATTTCTTTCATGCACGCATAGACATTTTTCCCACATGTATTCAGTTTGGTTCCTTTAACTAGGAATCATAACTTGGTAAAAGCAAGCAATATGTTAAATGTTTCTGAAAACGTATTCCATGATACACACATTGCAAACGCTTTTTATTTTCAGATCATTGCAACTCTCCTGTTCCCCATTTGTTCATCAAAGAACAAAGTAACCGAAGTTCTGTGAATGGGATGTGAGTAACTGAGACTGCAGCATAATGAAGTTCTGCAAGTGTGGACATGATCAACTTCACCCCATGTGAAAAAATATTATCGTATTCTTTGCAATGTTTCATACCCTCCCTAGTGAAGCATGTCTTTCAGTAAAAACCTAAATATACACCCAGGCTTTGGGTGGCTGAAAGGTTTGTTCCTGGCAACCTTGAAGTTATCAGCTGTGAGAGCAGGTGATAATTTTCTTAGGGCAAGGGATAAAATATCTAGTCCAACAAAGGTCATTGATGGGTGTTCCTTGGCTGAAGCAAAAGCAGAAGAGGGCAAACTCTCCCCTTCTCCTATTTATTAGCTTCTATTGATATAGATAGTTGTGCTAAAAGTCCCCAACTTAAGAAAGAAGACCTAGTATTAGTTAGGAACTGTCAGTCTCAGACTTGTGTGGAAAATTGCAGTCAAACATAACTATGCATGAGTGCTAGTAAGTGCATGAAGGGGTTGAGACCACAGAGTTAGATTCCTAGACTCAGCTAGGTCACATCCCTTCTTCATTGAGGGAGGAAGTGAAGCTCCAAGCTTAGAGCATGTATTTGAAGTTATCTTTCTGTATTTTCTGTATTTTCTACCCAAGAGTATTCTGCCTGTGTTCTCGGCTGCTGCTTGAATAAATGCATGAATCTGACCTTCAGAATGTTTTGTAAGTAAAACATTTTAAACTTACTTAACTGTGTGTGGTCTGTTCATTCCAAGAGGGGTAGAAAGAGGAGCACACTTTGCAAGCATACTATACAGGATTTGCAAAAGGTTTAACAGCTTACATTTCTAATGCTTCACTGTGCTGCTTGACTTTGTGAGTTTAAACTATGCTACTGGGGGCTCTCTCTTGCTAGAGAGTTTGACTCCAGGCACCCAGTTGATGCTTTTGCTATTCACCCCATATGAGTCACAGGGATTCATGTTTTCCTCCCACAGCCTTCAGGAGTCTGAACATGAGGCCAGAAGATTAGCAGCTGTTGAATGTATGCCATTGAATTCAGGTTCCACAAAGCTGTTAGTAACTTAATGGATTTAATTACAAGGTTATATACCCTAGAAGCACTGTTAGGAGCCGCACTTCTAATTTCTCTTGGTCTGAGGATTGGTGGGAGGGGAACCTGGGCTATATGTAAGGGGACAGTCAATTAACTAATACAATATGACAGGTCTATGGAGTATATGAGTTCAGTTTATTGTTCTGCCACCCCTACAGAGTAGAGGAATTAAAGGAACCATCAAGGAAAAACCCCTGAACAATAGCAGGCCATGGCAGAATGTGTGGTAAGGCCTCATCCCTATTTAAGCTATCTTGTCTGCTCCTAGCCTTCCTTGCCCTTTGGCTTATGGACAATAAGACTATCAATGGTCACTAGTCACAATGGCTATTTTCCACTTCCACTGTCAGATGCAATATGCACCTGAATGCATATATTGCAGGAAACCACTGGAAGGGAGAGTGCTGTTGTGCTCAGGTTCTGCTTGCAGGCTTACCATGGACCTCTGGTTGGCCAATGTGAGGATGCTGGACTAGATGGACCATTGACATGATTCATCAGACTCTTCTGATATTCTTCTTCTCTCTGGTCCTGGGATGCTGTCCCCTAACTTGAATTGACTGCAACTCTCAAGAGATACGTCAGTGCTTTGAGTGTTTCCCTAGTACTGCTTCTTGCTGCTGAGAAGTTCCAATTCATTTCCTAGGCAGTTATATTTTTCTGTGAGTGTGTTTACTCATTATGGATGCAGGTCTGATTTCCTACATAAAGACATCAGTGCTGGATCTCATCTTTTTCACCAGGCTTTTGAATTTTGGTTAAAAGTGGAATGCCAACATTTTGCTTGATCAGAAGCAGACTTAAGGTTCCATGCCTTTGGCTCATAAATAAATGAAATGAAAGCCCAGTGGAGCCCTGGAAATAATTCTTTGGTAAATAAAGTTATGGGAATCCTCCCTGCTGTGTCAACAATCTTGCATTCACTGTTTTTGTTGATGTTGGTAGCTTCCTAATTGCCTTCTTTCTATTAAAGAAATTCCGTTGAACTTTCAGGCAAACTCAATCACTTTTTCCATTACTAAAGAACACCACAAATATATGTAATAGTTTATATGCCCTTGCAAACAGAGGCTGGTCCAAGGCATTCAAATTGCCAAAGCAACCTACCTTAGTTTCTTCTAAACCCCAAACAACAGCAATCATCCAAACAAATATTATTATAACCAGAATTTGCACATTTATTTGTACAGTATTGCTTTGAGTTAGGGACACGGGTGGCGCTGTGGGTAAAAGCCTCAGCGCCTAGGGCTTGCCGATCGAAAGGTCGGCGGTTCGAATCCCCGCGGCAGGGTGCGCTCCCGTTGCTCGGTCCCAGCGCCTGCCAACCTAGCAGTTCGAAAGCACCCTCGGGTGCAAGTAGATAAATAGGGATCGCTTACTAGCGGGAAGGTAAACGGCGTTTCCGTGTGCGGCTCTGGCTCGCCAGATGCAGCTTGTCACGCTGGCCACGTGACCCGGAAGTGTCTTCGGACAGCGCTGGCCCCCGGCCTCTTAAGTGAGATGGGCGCACAACCCTAGAGTCTGTCAAGACTGGCCCGTATGGGCAGGGGTACCTTTACCTTTACCTTTATTGCTTTGAGTTACTTGCTGATGCATTAACACAACCTTTCTCCTATATCAAGTAGGTTAATCAGGTGATAATAGTGATTGGCCAGCTCTTCTGCAGCATCATTCTAATACCAGTGGTCCATGGGTTACCTGAGAAGGTAAGAAATAATGCAGATCTTAATGCAAGAATTAATGCTGATCTTGTAACAAAGACTGTCTCTGAATGTAAGTTACGGAACAATCCCATACATATCTACTCAGCAGTAAGTCCTACTAAGATCAGTTGGGCTTACTCCCATGTAAATGTATGTAGAATTGCAGTCTAAGTATACTTAGTAATACTTAGAATTGTATCCCTTATCCAATAATAATTACTAATTGCAATGGACTGGATCCAGACTAAGTTAGTTGTACTTTGTTGCCATTGAAATCAATAGGACTTAGACAAAGCTGTGAATAACATGACCTATTGGTTTCAATGGGACCTAATTGTAACTACCGTATTTTTTTGCTCTATAAGACTCACTTTTTCCCCTCCTAAAAAGTAAGGGGAAATGTGTGTGCGTCTTATGGAGCGAATGCAGGCTGTGCAGCTATCCCAGAAGCAAGAACAGCAAGAGGGCTTGCTGCTTTCACTGCGCAGCGATCCCACTTGCTGTTCTGGCTTCGGAGATTCAGAATATTTTTTTTCTTGTTTTCCTCCTCCAAAAACTAGGTGCGCCTTGTGGTCTGGTGCGTCTTATAGAGCGAAAAATATGGTAGCTTAGTCTGGATCCAGCCCAATAATAACAATGGTAACTGTGATTAAGGCAAAGCAGGACTATTACATTATATTCCAAAAAGCTATAATTCTTCAAATGCAACATCTTGCCAGGATGGGTTTTTTTATAGAGAGAGTGATACAGAGAATTAGCAATAATTAATGGGGGAAAACATGCTCTATGCCAATTGGTATTGTCTAAGAGAAGTGGCAGTTGTTATTAATGATGATGCTTGTGCTGGTGACAAGAGGGACAATAAGAGAGAGCTCATACAGCTGAATCTGATGCTGTGCAGGGAATAGCAAAGCACAGAATTATTTGTGTTCCACAGGGACTGCAGTGGGAAGTTTGCTATTTCTGCGCAACTCTTGGAGTCCTGCATGTCCGTCCAAAGGAAGCCAGCGAGGTGTCTCCCTGGGAGATGAGCACTCCAATCAAACGGATGTACCATAATGGGCAGCAGGGCACTTAAGTCTTATTCCTTATTACGAGCTCCTCCAAAAAGCAAAGCTGCTGGCATCTTTTGTAATTCTCAGTCGCTGAAAGGGAGGTACAATTCACCAAGGTCAAATGAAGGTCCCTCACTACTAAAAGCTGCTGCTTGAGAATGAAAGTGAGGGTGATCTGAATCTGGCTAGAACTACTTCTCATTCCTGAGGGAAGCTGTGTGGCAAAATAGGCAGATAGACAAGCATAAAATGCTCCTTAAAAAAATAAAAATTCCAATTGTTAAAGCCCCTCTTATTGAAGGAACCCTGTAAAGAAAGACATGGGGAGTCGGATAAGAAGCACATTATAAATAGTCAGGCTATTAGCGGTCCTCTGTTGGTTTTGGATGGTTCCCCTGGTGGTTTAATAATCTTCCATCTGCTCGTGACAGTGCTTTATGTTAACAGAGATTGCCTGTAAGCAGAGAGGCCCTGATCCAGACTTCCAAGCACAACGAGACCTTGCAAGCAGCCAGTGCCTTGAGACACTGGAAGGAGGTGCACTTTAAAATTAAAAAAAGCTAGCCTACATTAAAGTAGACAAATGGCCTCTCTAACCTAGAAGGATCCAGTGTGCCTTGACATTGGTCCTCCAATGGCCGCAAGCCTCCCACCCACCATTATA
Organism: Podarcis raffonei; assembly: GCF_027172205.1. Classification (NCBI taxonomy): domain Eukaryota; kingdom Metazoa; phylum Chordata; class Lepidosauria; order Squamata; family Lacertidae; genus Podarcis; species Podarcis raffonei. The sequence continues at coordinate 14,269,474 of NC_070613.1, forward strand.
TGCCCTCTTCCTAGGACCTTCTATGGGCACAGTCTTCCAGTGAGTGATAACAGGGTAGGTAGAAATGGCATTCCTAGCCAAGTAGTGGAGAGTCAGTGAGGATCAAGGCGAATAACTCACAACTGGTGTCCAACAAACAATGCAGGTACATATATTTCTTTCAAACAGCAAAGAAATCTGTGCAAAAAAGCCTGTAGGTCTGCCTTCCTGGATTGTGATGTCTAGGACATAGAGAACTGCCTTATACTGAAGAAGAAGAAGAAGAAGAAGAAGAAGAAGAAGAAGAAGAAGAAGAAGAAGAGTAGTAGTAGTAGTAGTAGTAGTAGTAGTAGTTTGGATTTGATATCCCGCTTTATCACCACCCAAAGGAGCCTCAAAGCAGCTAACATTCTCCTTTCCCTTCCTCCCCCACAACAAACACTCTGTGAGGTGAGTGGGGCTGAGAGACTTCAAAGAAGTGTGACTAGCCCAAGGTCACCCAGCAGCTGCATGTGGAGGAGCGGGGATGCGAACCCGGTTCACCAGATTACGAGTCTACCGCTCTTAACCACTATACCACACTGGCTCACCTAGGTCAGGGTTGTCTACCATGAATGGTAGTAGATCTCCTGGGTTTCAGACAGAGAGCCTTTCCTAGCCGTACCTGGAGATGCTAGGGATTGAACCTGGGGACTCCATCATCATCATCATCATTTATTATTTATATGCCACCCATCTGACTGGGTTGCTTCAGCCAATCTGGGAGGCTTCCAACAAATCAAAACATCAAATATAAAAAAACTTCCCTAAACAGGGTTGCCTTCAGATGTCTTCTAAAAGTCAGGTAGTTGTTTATATCCTTGACATCTGACAGAAGGTCCTTAGGGCTGGACTTCAGTGTCTGGGCTGAACGGTGGGGGTGGAGATACTCCTTCAGGTGTATAGGGCCGAAGTCGTTTAGGGCTTTAAAGGTCAGCACCAACCCTTTGAATTGTGCCCAGGGGGAAATGTTCTGCTACATTTCCGGGAAGTTACAGGATTTATGTGATGCTTGTACAATGCCAGCAACAGTTTCTTGGTTGAAGCAAACAACTGCTGAACTCTAATCCCGGGTAAGCCTTGTCCCTTGGAGGATAAAGTGCCCATCATTAAGTACAGACTACTGGTACCAATTATCTTAACCTTTAAATGCCACATCTCTAGGGCCAAAATAAAGTGTTAGAACAGAACACCTCTAATGCCTGGCAGAGAGTGAGTCACGTCCCAACAATTAATCCTCGAGTTTAAGGCAACAAATGAAACTGAGTTGCTTGCTGTTTGAATGGCTTTCATCCGGAAAGCATGATTTATGTGTGTGGCTACTAATCTGACATCTAATCAGTGTATTCACCCAACCTATATATTTGAGGGTCCTTTCGATATCGAACCTAGTGCCACTGAATATTATTTTTTGTTTATCTCTCTATATCCGTAGGCTTTTGTTTTAGCGATCCCATAAGAGATCAGTACCATGATCTCCATATTGCAGATAGAGAAGTCATTATTTTGCCAACCAGTTGCCCTATGTTGTGGGACAAGTGAGGAAGAGCCCCCGCTGGATCAGGTCCGGCATCCTTTTCTCTTGGAGGCCACCCAGTTGCCTGTGGGAAACTATTAAGCAGGACCAGAGCACAAGAGCACTCTCCCTTCCTGGGGCTTCCAGACATAGCTGTCAACTTACAGATTTGAAAATAAGGGGCCAGCAGCCTCGAAAATAAGGGATCAGCAGCCAAAATAAGGGATTTTCGGGGCACAGGTATGTTCAACTTCTGAGCCCCTCTGAGCCAAAGGCAGAAAGCCCAGCCAGCAGCCAAACAAAGCCTCATCAATAAGGGACAGCAGTGGGACATGGGACTGTCCCGCAAAATAAGGGACGTTTGACAGCTATGCTTCCAGCACTTGACAGCTTTAAGCATTACAGAGCATAGCCATTATGGCTAGTAGCCATTGACAGACTTATCCTCCATTAATTTGTCCAGTCCTCTTTTAAAGACACACACATTGGTAGCCATCACTGACTGCTGTAGGAGCAAGTTCCACTCTTGTGTAGCTGAAAATGTCCTGCTTTGCAACTGAGTCAGACCATGGAGAAACAGGAGAACATTATACAGTGGTACCTTGGGTTAAGAACTTAATTTGTTCTGGAGGTCCGTTCTTAACCTGAAGCACCACTTCAGGTTAAGTTAATGATGCCTCCTGCTGCCGCTGTGCCGCCGCTGCACAATTTCTGTTCTCATCCTGAAGCAAAGTTCTTTTTTTTCTTCACAATAATATTTATTATTTTCCATACAAAAACATAACAAAAAAGAAAAAGTTGACAATAATGAAGGAAAAAGAATGAAACAGAAAAAAAGAAAAAGAAAAAAGAATATAAAACATACAATACAACAAATCATCACTTGACTAACACTTAATTAATTATTTAAGATCCATCTTCATAAACATATTATTTGGCTTCCTCAAATCTCTTCCATCTGAATTTCTTAGTAATTATATATAGCAGTTTCCAATATTATTATTTCATAAACCATATGACAGTCATAATCATATTTCCTTACTTTTCTTTTCATACATTTTCTTATTAATATTTTTAATCCCAATTTAATCCTAGGCCTAATTGATTCTTTCAAGTGATTACCTATCTTTAATATTCTGAAGCAAAGTTCTTAACCCGAGGTACTATTTCTGGGTTAGCGGAGTCTGTAACCTGAAGCGTATGTAACCCGAGGTACCACTGTATTGTCAAATAATAATAAACTAAGAATAATCTGTCCCTACTGTTATGACGGAATTAACAATAGTTGCTGTCTTTTTTTTAGTACATGGACTCAACCTCAAGAATGCCTTTTTAAGACTCCTCTATCAGCTAAACTTGTTTTTCCTGTACAAATGGGGAATTCTTCAAAAATGAAGTTCCTAATTATTATTGTCATGTTTGAGACAAATGTGGTTCCTTGCTTACAAAAAGATACATTCCACCCCCTCTTTTTGAATGCAACAGTTGTTGTACTAATGTTGACACACTAATGAAGACCTGCAACAGAAAAGCAAATAAAATAAAAAAAGATAGTTTCCCCCCTGACATTTGCAATATGAGAGTTGAAATTTCCAAAGGTTGTAAATGAGTCATCATTATTTCTTTCTGCCGAATCTTCAACCTCACCGAACTCCCAAAAGATCTAGGGAAAGTTGAGGCTAAAGGTTCTTTTGTTATTTTAGTCAGTAAATTTTAGTATAATAGGCAACCGGCTTTTGCACACCAAATCATTAACAACATTAACAATTCGAAAGCAATGGCAGGCAACAGCCAATGTCACTTACATGAGCGAGGAGAAATAAAATAAAAATTAGATCTGCTCATTTTCTTTCAATTTCATTCCTTTCAGTGAGCTATGCACCTGCAGGGCTAAAACAAGAAATGTGGCTGTTTTAAAAGTTGCAAATTTGAAAAATCAACCACTGAGAAAACCCAGCATCGCCCTTCCCAAGAGTGAATCTGTCAGTTTGGGTTTCTCTCAGTTTCTCACTTTTCGAATCTTAAATTCAGTTATTCACATTTCCACATCCATCTGCCATGTTGCTTTTCAGGTGTGGTGGTATGCTGGTGTGGCTTGGAGAAAACAGCCTCAGGGGCCACATGGGGACGCCTGTCAGGCCCAGTGTGGCCTTTGGTTTGGAGGTTCACCGCTCCTGAGGTAAATGCGATGCATAGTTGTCAGCTGGTTAAAAATGATAGTAATAATAAAAGGGAATTTTTGTACCAAGGTGACCCAACTTCTCCACCATGGAATAATTCATTATCTGCATAAATTATGCAGGCAAGCACCATTCCCTCTACAGTGGTACCTCGGGTTAAGTACTTAAGTCGTTCTGGAGGTCCGTTCTTAACCTGAAACTGTTCTTAACCTGAAGCACCACTTTAGCTAATGGGGCCTCCTACTACCGCCGCACCGCCGGAGCACGATTTCTGTTCTCATCGTGAAGCAAAGTTCTTAACCTGAAGCACTATTTCTGGGTTAGCGGAGTCTGTAACCTGAAGCGTATGTAACCTGAAGCGTATGTAACCCAAAGTACCACTGTATTTCTAATGTTCAGGTTCTGAGTGCTCTTTATGTAGCCAAAATAGCACTGCCCCCGTGCACATCCAGAAGTACAAAATAACTTTAGGAACACCTCCTGCCGCATCATACCTCCAGTGAGAACTGAGTGGGCCCAGTGGCCTCCGATTACTGACTAACTGTTGGTGGGGTGAACCATGGAAGAGGGAATGCAATCGAGGAGCTGGACAATGGCACTTGGTGCTGGAACACTCTACTGCAGGTCTCACGATCCTTCTGTCATGTTTTTCTCTTCCCTTTGCATAATTTTTTTAAAGCATTTTTAAATAATTCATTCTGGGTTGGTTAAATGGTGAGTGACACATGGCAGGCACAGGAGGAGGAGCCTAATGACAAGATATCTTTCATGAGCCCCTTGAAGATCTTTGGATGCCAACAAGGCCTTTGCAGCTACTTAATTTTTATTTTTGATTAGCCAGTCACCTTACTGGTTAGATTTATTTTTTAAATGTTGTTTTGCTTTAATGTTGCACACTGCCCTGATATTATATGCCATGGTGGTATAGAAATACTTTTGTAAATATCTTGTGTCATCAGTTCTGACTGCCTCCTTAAAAAGAAGAAGTATTGATCCATTTATTTTCAGGAATGCAGTGAATATAAAGAAACAATAATTAAGCTGGTATACCCTTCATTCCGCTCCTTCTCCCCTCCCCTGTCCTCAAGTGTTAAGATTTCTCATGAACTGCTTGTTTGAATATTCATATAGTGTGGCATTATCCTATACAGTATTTGTCTTAACAGAGCCACCCATAACTATCCCATAATAGAATAAAGTTGTGCTATTGTTCAACAAAACCATTGGGATCCTACACCCCCTTCACTACATAGCCATGTGCTCTCCCATCTAAGCATTTAAATATACATTTTAAAATATTGAGGCAAAGGTTTGACCTTTGCATTACAGCCTCCTTAAAATATTTGCCAGGAAATCGATTCCTTAAAAATGGAAAACCTACAACCCTCCAACAAGGGGCCATTTCAAACAAAATGATGAATCAGATGCCTTTTAAACAAATAATACTCGTTCTGCCAACAGTGTGGAAGTATGAAATCCTTTCACATTATTTCATTCATCTGCAAAATTAAACTAATGCCTATCAGTTGTGGGGCTGAAACAAAGGGACACATGAAAACAAACTTTAAAATTCTAATCCTTTCTGGCCGATTTAATTTGATTTATATTGGACTAAATTGTGCTTGTGAGTTTATAGCATCCTGCTTCTGTGTGAGCTCAAGGGCAGTAGGTGACCATTTTACAAGACCAGGACTGTTGCATTTTATATATATAGAAGGATCATGGTTCCAGCTTCAATCTCCAGCATCTCCTGTTAGGAATGCCTGAAACCCCAGAGAGCTTCTGCCAATCAGTGTTGATAATACTGAGCTGGGTGGACCAATGGTCTGACTTAGCATAAAGGCAAACTTCTATGTATGACATAGAGCTAAGATATTGTAAACATGGGAAGAAAGCCACAATGAAAGGCTGTCCCTTGTGGGAACAGAGACTGGCAATAAGGCGGTAATTAAGAGAATTTATTCAGAGGGCAATTCATCACTAATCTTTGAGTCACAATCCACAGAATGTAGTAATACAGTGGTACCTCGGAAGTCGAATGGAATCCATTCCGGAAGTCTGTTTGACTTCCAAATCGTTCAGAAATTCCTGCAGCCGATCGGAAGCCACGGAATTTGTGTCAGATGTTTGGTTTCCGAAAAACGTTTGCAAACTGGAACACTCACTTCCGGGTTTGCAGGATTCGGGAGCCAAAATGTTTGAGATCCAAGGTACGAACGTAGTGGCAGAACCGTGAACGGCAAATAATGGCAAGCAAAGCATAATACAGTGGTACCTCGGGTTACATACGCTTCAGGTTACAGACTCCGCTAACCCAGAAATAGTACCTCGGGTTAAGAACTTTGCTTCAGGATGAGAACAGAAATCGGGTTCTGGCAGCGCGGCAGCAGCAGGAGGCCCCATTAGCTAAAGTGGTGCTTCAGGTTAAGAACAGTTTCAGGTTAAGTACGGACCTCCAGAATGAATTAAGTACATAACCAGAGGTACCACTGTAAAAGTATTTGCACCCCTCCCACAGGATAGAAACTGACAATCAGAAGCAATTAAGAGGGGCTGAGGGGCAATTTATAACAAAGCCCATAGGAAACAGTAAAAGTGGGTCAGTAAACGATTGGTTAGGGCATGGTTCTGATAACCACAAAGGTCGCAAGTTTGATCCCCACATGGAACAGCTGCATATTCCTGCATTGCAGGGGGCTGAACTAGATCAGGCTTCCTCAACCTTGGCCCTTGTTTTTGGGCTACAACTCCCATGATCCCTAGCTAGCAGGACCAGTGGTCAGGGATGATGGGAATTGTAGTCTCAAAACATCTGGAGGGCCGAGGTTGAGGAAGCCTGTAGTAACTAGATGATCCTCAGGGTCACTTCCAACTCTACAAGTCTATGATTTTGTGAACCTTGTAATTAACTTTGCAAAGGACCGTTGCCAATGGGACTTGCTTCTCAGTAAATGTGGCAACAGGGCCTTGGTTATGGGCAATGGCATTGCTATATAATACAACACATGCAGGACCGCCTTTGGTTGCAGAAATGCAATGGCTCAGAGTCAGCAGTGCTAAAGAATGAGAGGGGAAGGATCCTGGGTTCTAGACAGGTTCCTGATATGAGTGTAAATATAGGTGGGGAGAAGGGGTAGAATTCAGAAGCTGAGTTGTGCTGAAGCAGCTGGGGGAGGAAGTATGTGCAGAGAAACAACTGTAAGTTTTTACCTTCATTGGGACCTTCTGGGAAACTAAGTCTCCTGTAGCCTGGAACTAGGTGTGTGAAAATAAAGCTGACCGAGTCCTGAATGGGACACAGCTATGAGCATTTCATTCATTTTGGAGCCTGCCCACTAAAAGCAAGCCTAGAGAGAGGCACTAGGGTGATGCCGACAGGTTCCAGGAGTGACAACCTGAATAAAATATGGGGGTGTGTGGCTCAGGTAAGCCCCACCAGCATAAGTGATCACAAGATGTGGCGTGCACACACCATTTGAATGGCAATTCTCATTGACTTTGCTGGGGAGACCTGTCCCCCTCAAATATTTTATGGAGGGGCTGAAGGGATCTCTGCCCCTTGGAGCGTGCTCCTATGCCAGGAAGCCTCTTTGTTGTCAGATTTAGGAGGATGATCTGTGAGGCTGATTGGGCCGCAAGTGAGAGCCAGGAGGCTGAGCCGTTTTGAGTGGGGAAATGCCTCAGAAGGACAAGGAATTAATATCAGTCTATATTGATTAATCATTCATATTAATGGCTTTGTTTATTTTTGCAACATTTGTTCCATTTATTTGTACACTCCTTAGATATATTTTTTTCTCTCTATAAATTCAGTGGTACTTCGGGTTAAGAACTTAATTCATTCTGGAGGTCCGTTCTTAACCTGAAACTCTTCTTAAACTGAAGTACCACTTTAGCTAATGGGTGGTGCCGCCGCACGATTTCTGTTCTCATCCTGAAGCAAAGTTCTTAACCTGAGGTACTATTTCTGGGTTAGCGGAGTCTGTAACCTGAAGCATCTGTAACCCGAGGTACCACTGTATATATATTAAATGGCATAAAAATGGTCTAAATATTTAAAGTAAATTAGTAAGAAAGGGAGAAGAGAGGAACAAATAGTATATTAAGGAAACTTGCATAATTATTTCACTGTGCTGCCCTGAATACAACACATAATGACACCGTTGAATTCCTGTCATGTGATGCTCAAGTCAAGCAAGCTTCACACGCTGCTGATGTTTCTCTGCCACCAGTTCCACGTGGCTTCTGCATCCAGTCCAGTTCTTGATTTCTGAACCGCTCTTGTCAAAAAATACTCCTGTTGCAGGACTTAAGACTTTACCAGTGCTGTGTAGAAAATAAATTATGCATCACCACATTGATATAAGATACTTTCTCCCCTCAGCTGAAAATTGATGTTGAAGCGTGTTGATAATCTTAGCTGCAATTATTCAGAAGTAACTGGACAGAATACTGAAGGCAAAGGAAAAGTCAGCAGGACCACATACAACAGCGCCATCTGGCGATCAGCATAACATACCATGCATTCCTTTTTAAATGTAAGCAGAACAAATATGGTAAAGGTAAAGGTACCCCTGCCCGTACGGGCCAGTTTTGACAGACTCTGGGGTTGTGCGCCCATCTCACTCAAGAGGCCGGGGGCCAGCGCTGTCCGCAGACACTTCCGGGTCACGTGGCCAGCGTGACATCGCTGCTCTGGCGAGCCAGAGCCGCACACGGAAACGCCGTTTACCTTCCCGCTGGTAAGCGGTCCCTATTTATCTACTTGCACCTGGGGGTGCTTTCGAACTGCTAGGTTGGCAGGCGCTGGGACCGAGCAGCGGGAGCACACCCCGCCGCGGGGATTCGAACCGCCGACCTTTTGATCGGCAAGCCCTAGGCGCTGAGGCTTTTACCCCCAGCGCCACCCGCGTCCCACAAATACAAATACAGTACTCTTAAAACACATGGGGAGTGTGTTTGTTGTTCTGCTTGAATTTAATCTTATATCCAAGAGTCACGTGATTCTGTAAACCTAAGCTAAGACTTAGTACAATCTCATTCAGCCTCTTCTTCCAATTCTGAAATGGTGGTGCTGAAAGAAAGCACCGCAGAGAACTGTATTGTTATGAGTTTGTGAGTGCCAGACTCCCCTGTGTTTGGAGTTTCAGGGTGCCAGGCACTGAACCCCTGGATTCAGCAAATGAATCCTGATGAGGAAATTGCCTCAGGTGATGGGCCATTAGGCGAAAAAAGGAGGCGATGAGCCATTAGGAAAGCCAAAGAGAGGGGGCTCTGAGCTAGATGGCATTGGGGAGGGGCCCCTCCCTCAACTCAGAGTTAGAAGACAAAGGCACAGTTTTTTGGGGGGCGGGATGTGAGCTGGAGGGAAAAGGTTGCACTCTGTTAAAGGAGGCAAACTGGAGAGGAGGTCAGAGCATGATAGCTGGTTTCTGTTTGAATCCTAGGCTGCAGCCTAGGAAAAACAAGACCCTCTTGGAGCGTCAATGCTGGGAATCCCCCCATCATAGACTCAGGTTATGTACATAAATCATATATCATAAAGACACCACTGTCTCTGCTGTGCTTCATTTCCAAAAGGAAACTCAGACCCTGGGTAAGCAGCTGGAACCCCTGGAATCTCGCACCGCTTGGAGATTGGGGTGGCAGGTAGCAGTATTATTTATGCATCTCAGAAGTCCTTCTCGTGTTTTATTGCCCCTCTATTGAACCACAGCTGTGCAGCATAAACAAGAAGTCAGTTGCAAAACTTTTCCTTTTACATAGGGTTGCTAGGTTAGAAGCATTCTGGGCCTGAGGCCTGGGGGCAGCCCCCGGTGATTGTCAGAGGGGCAAGTCCTGGAGACAGAGATTAGAAAGGAGTAAAGGAGGGCAGATCCCACCCACCCCTCCCCAGTGTCTATGTTATAATTTGCAGGCAGCTCCTGGCCAGCTGAAGTATTGGAAGCTGCCTGTGCAGTCTTCTTAATGATTTTGTTAATTAAAGGTACTCTTGACCACCGGGAGATTCAAGCCCTGCACATGCCACCTGGAGGAGGCCAGGAAAACCTGGAGACTTCAGGTCAGATCTAAAGATCTGGCAACCCTACTTCCATGAAATCTATCCCTGATCTTCTCCAGGATATCTTCCCTATAGTCGCAAGACTGGACTTTGAATAGCAACACTAGAGCTGTGTGAAAACTCAGGGCCAGTTCAAGCAGTACATTTTTTTGTACTTGCTTTTTGGTGGAGGGTTTTGTGATGAGATATCACCAGGGTGGTCTGGATTTTAATTTTGGACCTGAGCCCAGAATGCTTTCGGCTTGGCCTTTAGCCCAGGAAACAGACCCTACCCTGTCAGCTGTGAACAGGCAATTTGGCAGCAACCTCAAAACCATTTACTTCAGAGTAGTACGAGGGGATGACTTTAGCGGTAAACAAAACTACTACAGTACTAATAAATGGTCCCAGAATTCAGTTTTAGGGATTCACAAATCTCTCTGTCTAATGAGTGCCCAACAAAATAATAATAAAAGTATCTGAACATATTTATTAAATTTCGATGAAATAAATTATTCGCCTATTCATGAAGTTGATGTCCTGTCTTTCTTTTGAGGTGCTCAATGCAGCATACATGTCTCTCTCCCTATTTCCATGTAATCCTCTCAACAGCCCTGTGAGGTAGACTAGGTTGAGAGAAAGTAACTGGTTTAATGGTTTCAGGGCTAAGTGAGAGGCACCTCTAGCAAATTAGAAGGAAAAAGAGAAATTATATGTCCTGCATTTGTTACACACTAAAACATCTTCGTGTTTCCCCTCCAAATGTGACATAAATGGTCATATAACTATCACCAACAATATTTAACCATTGGATGAAAAGAACCAAACTGAGGCATGATAGGGTTGAAGAAGCTTAATGGTAGGGCCACTCTTGATGGCTTAAATTTCTAATACAGTGGTACCTCGGGTTAAGTACTTAATCCGTTCTGGAGGTCCGTTCTTAACCTGAAACTGTTCTTAACCTGAAGCACCACTTTAGCTAATGAGGCCTCCTGCTGCCACCGCGCTGCCGGAGCACGATTTCTGTTCTCATCCTGAAGCAAAGTTCTTAATCTGAGGCACTATTTCTGGGTTAGCGGAGTCTGTAACCTGAAGCGTATGTCATCTGAAGTGTATGTAACCTGAGGTACCACTGTAGTGGTTTTATGTTGGCATTTTATCCTGCTTTGGCTGTGATTTGACTTTTTATTGGGATCTTGTAGTAATGATTGTTATTTATTATTTTGACGTTGTAAGCCACTTTGAGAATCTCAGCAGAAGAGTAGCTAATAAGAAACTTTGATAATTCCTAATACGTAACGGTCAGGTTCCAGGAATTTACTCTTATCATCTGATGGAGAGAGAAAAAACCCTTTAGGTAGCTAAGTTCTGGTGACCCTCAGTTGAAATTCTGCACTAAAACTGGTTCTTAAATTGTTCCAACAGTCAGAGTGCCCTTGACATATAAATATAGCCCAAGGACATTGTGTATATTCCTGCAGAAAAGAGACTACCAAGGACTAGGAAATTGCTCTGCTCTTTAGCAGAAGGATAGTTACGCAAATAACTTAATAACCCACTTCACATTTTCACAGAGAAGTCCACTTCATAGGGTAGCCATTTATAGTTTACCAAAAAAGAAGAAGTTTTGCATCACTTTACCAAAAATAAAATAAAATTGCATCACCAAAAAAAAGGCAAAAAAGGAGAGCAATTTTCACAATATTTGCATATGGTAATTTATACATGTAGGTGCAAATGTAGAAATAATTATGATAATTTAAAAGATAGGTGACTTCTGTGCCTCTTCGCATACCCTCCAACATTTTCCAAAAATTTCAACAAGATTGTAAAAAGCCCACTCCTGGATATATTAAGGGGAGAGGGGAAGTGTTAAGATTCCTGCTCCGTGTTTGCAGTCTATTACATGATGGTGTATGTTTTCATTCCACAGTGTGGGAAGTGATGGAGACAGGAAGTGATGTTTTGTGTTACTGTGTTCCATGAAGTGGGACTCTTCTCTTCTCTTCTCTTCTCTTCTCTTCTCTTCTCTTCTCTTCTCTTCTCTTTTGCTGTCTGATGAGAAAGAGGAAGGAGCTAAGGCAGAATGCTCCGAGTATATAATATGTAAATAAACGTAGATTAGTCAAAATGCTGAGTTCTGTTATGCAAACTGTGAATACTCTGCAGATCCCTAAGTGTGCTAATGCCTTTTGGCATCAGTCGCTGCGATGTTCGGGCAGAAGAAAGCTTTTGAAGCTCCCGAACGATCGACCAGGAGGGAGAGAACATGCCAGCCGGGCATGTGTCTCTACCAGGGTCCTACACGAGAGTAGGACGCTCCTAACAGGAAGCAGTATATTTTAAGAGCATTTGTTTTGGAGACTGTACTTCAATATAGCATAAAACAACAACAATTCTAGTTCAGCAGTCACTGTATTGTTAAAGTATGCTGCCTACCAAGGAAACAGGCCGGTGTAACTATCCCTCACAACAATTTTTTTGAAATCGAACGAGTGAGCTGAAAAAATATATGGATGCTCCTGAGATGTAATCATATCTGGTCTAAGACTGCATACACACCATAGATTTAAAGTGTGCTGCTTCCGCAAATAATCGTGGGAACTGTCCACAGAACTACAATTCCCAGAATTCTTTAAAAACTGCAGTTCCCACAATTCTTTCGTGGAAGTCATATGCTTTAAATGTATGCTGTGTATAACAGCCTAAGACATGTTGGGCAAGGTAGGGTAATTGGATGGCCGTCACACCACCTTGCTATCTCTAAATTGTGCCCCTAATGGATTAAAAAACCCCGCAAAACAGTAATATATCAGAGCTCTGATGAGCTGTAGGCTGGCTGCTGCCAAATGTCTCTTTAAAAAGAAAGAAGAGGGAGGGAGACATATTTCTTATCCTAAAGGATTTTCTGCATACCTGATTATAATTATCATCACCAATATAACTAATACTTCGTATTCTGACATTTCCCTTGTTGTTTATGTTGAAACTTTGATCAGGCTAGCCTGGCTTTAACATAACCCAGATTTGTCAAGAGTACCACTAGGAAACAAATGATTGTTCTCAAGTTATTTTTCTTCATATGGGAACCCATTGTAAGCCTAATAATTTACATGTGTATTATAAATATTAACAATGTCAAAACAAGCACGAGAGCAGCAGTTACTGGCCTGCTAGTAACACACATGACAAAATGTCTGATTTATAGATAAAGTGGAAAGCCAGGGGGGAACTCCCCTTCTGAAAACTTGGCTTTAAGCCCACAGTACCCTCATGGACAAATGATTTCCTTTTGCATTCAGTTTGGATATAATATTTTTACACGCCATCCAAATCACTGAGCAGTAAGAGACTCCAGGCGTTCCACCGCTTACTCAGTTTCCTCAGGATGAAAGTTAGTGAAGACTGTGGTGCCTTTAGCATATATGCTTTTATTTCCACATATATGCAACCTGCCACGGCTGGAGTCAGACTTAATTATCTCCTGTCAGTGGAGAGCTAACAGAGAAACATCCAAACTGCCGCTCCTCTCCCCAGAAGTGCTTTGGGCTCCAACTTTCATCATGACTGGAAATAATAGGAGCTGTACTCCAAAATGTCTAGAAGGCAACAGGTTGGGGAAGGCTGATCTAGATAAAGTCTGTTATGAAATAATTAAATAAGTCCAAAGGAAACCTTTCATCTTTATCTGGATAATTTTATTAAGTCTACTTATTTTCAGAGTTTACTTTTCTTGCTATCTTTAATGAATATCTTATACCATTTTATGTAAAGTTTAGGAATTTTTATTTTATTTTATAAAGCAGCACATAAATCTTGCTGAATAGTAATACTAATGAATTCAATGGCAAGCCATCATTTTAAACTGTGGGCTGCCTTGACTGCGCTGCTCAAAATATGGTAAGTCCATCAATAAATGTTTTGCTCTACGTTGTGAAGTGTTACTGCTCTTATTTATTGTCGATCTGTTTATTGTCGATTTTCGGCATCTGCGTCTGCACAGACGCGATTTCCGGCGCCGTGGAAGTGAGTCCCCCGCGCCGCGCTGCACCGGTTTAGCACAGCGCACGAGCGGGTGACTCGATTCAGGGGCGGCTTGTGGGCTGGTCAAATTACCTCTGCGGGCCGCTCTTGGCCCATGGGCCTTAGGCCTGGCTTAAAACATCCAAACGCCCTGGGCCAGCTCTGCAACTAACATGTAGCTCCCAACAAGCCCATGTTCACCACCACAAATTCAGTCCTGAGAAACATGTTTACACAGACCTTGTTAAAATAAAAATCTTCCTGAGAGATTAAAACGGAAAAACAGTATCTAATTCCGCAGATGCCTTTCCTTTTAGGCTCTCCTACCACCCACTTAAGCAGAAAAGGAATGCATTATTAATGGTAACACCACATAAATTAAAATAAGACAGTTAACATAAAGTGTTACCACATCTGTAATCTCTAAAATGCCGCGAAATATTTTCCAGTAAACAAAAGCAGGGGGAAGATGACGGCACTTTGCGGAGCTTTCATTGGCGAATGCTGAACATTCTGGAAGAAACCGAATGTACACAGAGCGTGTGTTTGTGAAACAACTGAGTGAATAATGAACTGTACAACCTCCTAGCCAACATTTCGTTATATGGGAATTCTATTTGCAGATTGATACATGGGGAGGAATCTCTTACTGTGGGAATATCACGTTATCAGTTTGAGGGGTCAGTCTGGATCACACACGTTGTCCCTTCCAAATCTGTGACCCTGTGTGTGTGGGATTATAATTTACGAGATGAAACATGCTGAACAAGTCAGATTAGTTCTAGGAAATGGCTTCAGGTGGGAAGGGTGCATGCCATTAAATTGCCCCAATAAAATTGGAATATCCCATTTTTAAATTTTTCTTTTGCATGAGAGCATGGCACCCAAAACATCTGTTTTGGGGTGCTGCAATCTCACACAATGCCTCCAAACACACTTTTTTGGCATTGTGCTCTCATGCAAGAGCATGGTCCTGAGAAAAACTCGTCTTCCGGTGTCACATTGTCGCATGGGTCATGTGACTTGCATGGAAGCATGACCTCGTAAGATGCGCATCCCGGTTTGTCACCACCACATGCTGGTGAGTATGAGGGTGCTGTCGTGCTCCAGTTCTCCTTCTGGGCTTCCCATAGGCATCTAGTTAGTCTCAGGAACGAAGAAGATACAGAACGAAATGAGCCGCTGGCCAAACGCAATGGGGTTCTTCTTATGCTCAGATGGAGAAATTCAGCTGCTATGTCCCAAACGCTTTAGTCTTTTCTTGTAGGAAAAGTACTCCAATACTTGGATCATTTTGGTTGCTATTTACTGCACCTTTCCAGCTATACAGCTTCCTTTTTGAGATGGAGTAACTAAAACAATACACAAATACCAAGCTGTGTCAGTGGATTGTGATGGCCACAGTTTTTATTTGCAGTCCCTATCTGTGGCGCTGTGGTCTAAACCACAGAGCCTAGGGCTTGCCGATTGGAAGGTTGGCGGTTTGAATCCCCGTAACGGGGTGAGCTCCCGTTGTTCAGTCCCTGCTCCTGCCAACCTAGCAGTTCGAAAGCATGTCAAAGTGCAAGTAGATAAATAGGTACCGCTCCAGCGGGAAGGTAAACGGTGTTTCCATGTGCTGCTCTGGTTCTGCCAGAAGCGGCTTAGTCATGCTGGCCACATGACCCAGAAGCTGTACGCCGGCTCCCTCGGCCAGTAAAGCGAGATGAGCGCCACAACCCCAGAGTCGTCCGCGACTGGACTTAATGGTCAGGGGTCCCTTTACCTATCCTAATAATCTCTGGCATCAAATCTGGCTGTGCAGTCACTGCTGCTGCATGCTGAGTTGATGTTTCACAGCGAGCACGGCTCCATATCCTTTTTTTGGTTACTCACTGCTAGTTCAGACAAAGAACATCAGTGTAGGAGGAACAAAGTTATCAAAATTTCCTTTTTGCTCAGCTCCGGAATCTTTACTTACAGTGCCACCTTAAGATTTAAGATGGTAAAACAGCTGCAGTCTGAGGGGGAAATATCGCACACAGTGCCCTCCATGCTTGCTGCTTTCAAATGAAATTAGATCTGATATATAATGCAACTGTTATGGCAGTATTGAGATAACTGCACTGATGCAAAATATTTCAATATGCTGCTGTTATGGCACATAAATCTTGATGTCAATGTATCTGTTCACCTGGAGTCAAACTTAGCAAGCTTTAGGCATCAGGCAAAAATTGTTCTGTTTTCCCCATGCTTTAAACGATTTTCAAGTTTGCCTATTCAGAAGCTTGCTGTTGCTGGAAAATTGTGTTTTTCATTTAACTATTTTTCATTGCACTTTAAAATAGCCTTTAAAATGTTTTATTGAAAGGCAGGATATTTTAAAATAAATATACTAATAGATATATTTGTGTAGGTGCTTCTGCTCGGTTAGTGCTGACCCATGGCAGGGCCTTTTCAGTGGTGGCTCCCTGGTTGTGGAATGTCCTTGCTAGTGAGGTGTGCATGTCTCTATCCTTAACTTTCAGGAGGAATTTGAAAACATTCCTGTTTACCCAGCCATTGGGTAGCTGAAGAATACTATTCCTGGCAACTTCAAAATCACTGGATGGAAGTACCGTATGCTTTTAACCGTAATTGTTTTTAGAATGATTTAATTTGTTTTAGAATGTTTTGCTTTGTTGTTGTTTATTTTTCCATCTGTTTGCTGCCCTGGGCCCCTTAGGGAGGAATGGTGGGATAGCAATTCAAGTAACCACAACAACAGCAATGTAGGTTGACCATGATGCTTGAAACAATCACATTGTCATATAAAGTAGAAATGGGGAACCTCAGGCAGGGGGCGCTAAGTATGGCCTCTAGATATCTCTGTCTAGACTGTATGATTTTCCCCAGGCCATGCCCCCTCACCAGCCCTGTTTTGCAACCGCAGGTGTTTTGGTTTGGCTGGAACGTGCCCTTAAATTGTGATAATCCTTACCTGGATGGAGGATGAAGAGATGGTGTGTGGATGTAGAAACCTCTGACTTTTGCAGGGCTGGAATGTAGCCTACTGTATAAAGGTAAGAACCTCATCTGTTGCTGGTGGGTGTACTTTTGCCTCTGGTTCCACCCATATTTTGCTTCTGGTCTTCCCCATTGCCAGCACACAATCTCTGAAAAGTTGTGCATTAGGGAATGCAATCCTCAGGCTGAATTCCCACCCCATCCCACCCCACCTCTCATATAAGGTTGGACCATATATTGATGTAAATGAGAAGAAGAAGAAGAGTTTGGATTTGATATCCCGCTTTATCACTACCCGAAGGAGTCTCAAAGCGGCTAACATTCTCCTTTCCCTTCCTCCCCCACAACAAACACTCTGTGAGGTGAGTGGGGCTGAGAGACTTCAGAGAAGTGTGACTAGCCCAAGGTCACCCAGCAGCTGCACGTGGAGGAGCAGGGAAGCGAACCCGGTTCACCAGATTACGAGTCCACTGCTCTAACCACTACACCACACTACACCACAATGAGAGACCCATTGCTTGCTGGTGCACTTCTGTTGTGCCTACAAATCCATACTTAAGCTCAAGACCACAATCCCTGTACCAAAGAGAAAAGAGGAGACTCTGACTCTCACCAGGCAACTTTAAAATGTCTGTTGATTGTTGGTTGTTTTTAAACACAAGATGGTGGTGAAACAGTTAAAAGCATTATCATCTCAGCATGTAAATTATCAGCTCAAACAGAGCTAATATGATATCACATCCTATCTCAACACCTTCTTAATTTGGACTGCAGTGCCTGTGCCAGCATTTTAACAATTCCAGGAAGAGTTATAAAACATATTCACTAGTTCATAACTGTACAGAAATTCATGCAGAAAATGCTATGATGAATAACAGGGCCCACAGGCATGTCAAGCTACACATTGGCCTGGATTTATATTTAGCTTAAATTACCAAGATCCGGGGCTCTGGAGCGGTGGGGCTATTCCAGTTGGAATCAATAAATCTTTCCTAACGTAGGTTCGAAAACATATAAATCATGTGTGCTGCACTCACTCTGAACTGGATCGGGCAACCCAAACTTACTCCATCTTGAAATGAATAAGAGCTTGCAGAATTTGCAGGTGGTTAAAAATGAAAGCAAGCAAAATGAACTACATTGCAACTTCTTCTTTTACCTAACTCTTATTCTTCCCCAAAAAAGGTGCTGCTGCTGCTGTCGTTGTTTTTAATTAAATTTGTATATTGCTCTCCATCCAAAGATTGCAGGATGGTATGCAACGTAAAAATACAAAAACAAGAAACCAAAATACATAATAAAACAAAACCGAAGCCCTCCCCTCCCACAAACACCTTTTAAGATTGTTAATCAGCCAAAGGCCTAGTTGTAGAGAAACGTTTACGCCTGGCACATAAAGTAGCAAAACAAGTGACTGCATAGCATAATACTCCATGGAGAATGGGCCTATCTATTAACCATGACGGCTAAATTGTTCAGAGGCCACAGAATACCAGCTGCAAGCAGTCAAGGGCTTTGGGAGGAACAGCATCTTCATATCTGTAGGAAATGAACAAACATGCCAATTCTTACATTCCTTCTCTTCTTGTCCACTTATTTCCCACTAGAGAGTGCTATGAAAGCCCTTCTTTCCCTGAAGTTGTTAAGATTGTCTGGACAGAGGAACTGATGGCGAATGCCTCAATCCTGGGTAGGCAAACTAAGGCCCGGGGGCCGGATCCAGCCCAATCGCCTTCTAAATCTGGCCCATGGACAGTCCAGGAATCAGCGTGTTTTTACATGAGTAGAATGTGCCCTTTTATTTAAAATGCATCTCTGGTTATTTGTGGGGCATAGGAAAATTCCTATTTCATTTTTTTCCTTCAAAATATAGTCTGGCCCCCCACAAAGCCTGAGGGACATTGGACTGGCCCCCCTACTGAAAAAGTTTGCTGACCCCTGGCCTTAACCATCCTAGCACTTATCAGTTCTTAATAGTAATTTTCATAGGGAGATTGGCTGATTGCTTTCAGTAGCGGATCTTCTACATCAGTTCCAAAGTGGACAGTACTGCCCCGGGGGTGGGATTACCTAGGGGGGTACGAAGAAGCAAGTGGGGAGCAACTGGAGGCGTAAACGACTGTCAGACTTTGAAAAGCTGGTATCACTGGATCAAGTCCATCAGTGTTGTTGAATTAATTAAACTAAATAGTTTTAACTGGGTTTTGAATAAATGGAAATCTGGGAGTCAGTCTGACAGGGCCAAGGCAGGAAACCAGGCAAGGACAGGTACAGGATCTCTGGCAGGATCTAGCATACAGCAACGCTGCTCCCACAACCTGGGGCGGGGTCCGACGGCCTTTTATCTTTGTCGGCTGGTCCTGATCCCCCGTCCTTTGGCAGCCGGTCCTGATCCCCCGGTGACTGACCTTCCTGTTTTGCCCGAAAGTGAGCACTCCTCCTGTGAGTACTTAGGTCTCTCCTTCTCTCAGACCTTAGACTCTGCAGCTCGGGAGACGTTGGTGGGTTACTAGACCCAGGGGCCGCCTCAGCCTCCCCTGACCAAACCGGTAGTGGAGCAGCTGTAAGTGATGGCCCAGCTGAAGGCAATGAGGTAATCCCCGCATCTGGAGCCAGGGCAGTCTCAGGCCCCTGACTCGGCCCAGCTGGTGTTTGTTACAGGGGAACCTGTGCAGACTGGGACTCTTCAGGATCAGGCCCCAGACTTGGTTCAGATGATGTTTGAGGCAAAGGATCTGGTGCAGACTGAGTCTCCTCTGATTCCAAGTCCAAGTCCAAGTCCCAGGCCATCACACTACCTACCTACCTCCTGCCTTTCAATCAAATGATTTCCAAGGAGTCAGGTGCACTATCCATCCTTTTGTTTCTCTGAACTATGGAAAAGTCACTGTGCCCTGCCTCTCAGCTCTGTGGCCCTGGGGCAACAGGCCAGTTCTGGCACATAGCAGGGAATGAAGCTTCCCGTGGTTGCTTGTTCTATAGCCGACGACAGCCCATGGGGAACATTTGCAAACCAAGTATGTTGTGGGCACCATACACACAGCACAATCAAGCACACATGGAAACCCATTCTATCAGCTGTAACGAAATGCTTTTAAGCCTAATTTTGGCAGGGTGGCAGTGGTGAGGGCCTGTATGCCTACAGGTGACACACTGGTGACCTCTGTTTTAAAACACTTTGTTTATTTGTTGCATTTATATCCACCTTGTTCTACAAGGAGTGCAAGGTGGTGTAAATCTTTCTCTCCTTCTCATTTAACCCCCCACAACAACCCTGTGAGTTAGGATAGGCTAAGAGGCAGGGACTGACCCAAGGTCACCTAGTGGGTTTTATGGCCAAGTGGGGATTTGAACTCTAGTTTCCCAGGTCCTCGTCTAACAGTCTAACCACTACACCACTCTGGCAAAGCATATATTATTATGCTTTAGGAAAGATTAAACTTATCTGCAACTCGTTGCACCATGGAAGAGCTCTGCAAATGCCACACTGATGTTGCTGTTATATTTGTGAATGGCAGCAGTTCCTTGTGATGTGCTGCAAACTGGCTTCAAAGCCTTATGATGTATTATTGCAACCTGGCTTCAAAGCCGTTCTAGGCTTCAAAAGTGGTTTGTGAAATAGCAGAGAAATAAAACCAAGCTCCTCACCCAGATTCAGCCCTGCACATTTCTGAGGCAGGGTCCAAAGTAGTAAAATAGCAGGAAATGTAGTATCCCATCAACGGATAGATTTGACTATGGGAGGTCTTAATAGAAATGACTGCGCTACTGCATTTGTGCTCAGCTTTGCTCTGAAGGCTCTGAGCTTTCAGGAGATTAATAGTACAAAGTCTGGAATACCTCCAAGCCAACCAACTTCTGACTGGTTTACATCATGCTCTGTTCATGAGCACAGCGTGATCCTGTGGAACGAAGTCAGCCATGAAGTAGGTTAATCAGTAAAGGAGTAGGTCTCCAAACCGGGATTTTATGCTAACCTCACAAATCAGAATTTGGTGCCGAAGCTTCACTCTGCTGGGTACCTATTTGAAAATAACAGTTTGAATCAGGCGTGACTCCCCTTATAATAATAACTGTAAACAACAGCACAATAGCAGCGGAAAGAGGTGCTTTTATTCCAAGGGGAAGCGAAGAGACCCTCTGAGCAAATTGCTGAAATAGTGCAAACAGTAACAGCTCAATTTTTTGAAAGTGAGCTGAATGAGGTTTAAATGAACTTTTATGTCTGGCCATTACAGAAACTGTGTATATCAATTAAGGCAAAAACTTTAGGAAAATAATATGTACGGTAAAGGAAACATGAGGGAATGTGGTGCTTCCTGTAGTCTTATGCTGTTATAGTTTGTTGAAGAAAATCCCAAACAGGGCTGGGTAAATGTGTCAGTTTTGGTTTCCTCTCAGTTTCTTGCTTTTCAGATCTCCACTTTTCCATGAAGTTGTTACAGAAGCACTGTGGATGGAGCCTTGTGAGAGGGGCAGGCACATGGATAAAATATAGACAGCAGGGCTGGCCCATCCGTGAGGCAAGGTGAGGCAACTGCCTCAGGGGGCAGGACCCATAGGGGTAGCAGGTCTGGCCTCTAAGGAATGCATCATCATCTGCTACTATTGCCACTGCTGTGGTGGCAGCGAGAGCTGTGGCATGCTCCTTGGAGGCTGGGTTTTCCATCTCCTTGAAAGCCCCTCCCCGCATAGCACCTTGCCTTGTTTCCATTGCAGCACGGAAAGTCCGAACTGTGACATTTTGCCCAGATGCACTATGTCAGTTTGTTCTGCAGAATGCTGTTTTTAAGAAGTGAAAAATGGGTTGCTTGTTTATTTAGGAAATTTCTGTACTTCTCTTCACAGAATCCATCCCAGACTGGTTCGCAAATTAAGCTAAAATTACAATAGCGGCAAAATAATCCTGCGGCAGAGTAAGAAAGAACAAACACCTTTCCAGTGCCTCATTTTGGGGCCATTCAATTACCGGTAACTGAAATGCATGTGAGAATAAAAACATCTTAACCTGGAAGCTAAATGGTTACAAGCTGGGTACCACTGGGGAGGATGTTCCGCAACTGGGGTTTTATGGATGAAAATGTCCTCTTCCTAGTTTTCAACCACTCAACGGCAAATGATGGCAGCGTTGTGAGAAGATTGGTATTGGAGAAGGCTGTCCACATGGTACCTAGGTCCCAAGCCAGGAAGGATAGTTTAAAAGTAGCACCTTGAAACTGAACTCAGAAGCAAATTGATAACTGGTGTAGATTTCTCAAGACCAAGATATGGAAACCGTGCACCATCCCAGGTAATACCCTGGCTGCGGTATTTTGAAGTACAGTGGTACCTTGGGTTACATATGCTTCAGGTTACATATGCTTCAGGTTACAGGCTCCGCTAACCCAGAAATATTGCTTCAGGTTAAGAACTTTGCTTCAGGATGAGAACAGAAATTGTGCTCCGGCGGCGCAGCAGCAGCAGGAGGCCCCATTAGCTAAAGCGGTGCTTCAGGTTAAGAACAGTTTCAGGTTAAGTACGGACCTCCGGAACGAATTAAGTACTTAACCCGAGGTACCACTGTACTGTAATCAACGCTTCTGAAGCATCTTCAAGATTGAACCCAGACAATTTTAGTTAATCTTAAATATATTTAGTGGAAACAAGCCAGCTTCAAAGCACTGTTTATGAAGCTACCTTGTTTTTGCTAACAATAGCTAAATTTAACCATAGTTTAGGGTATGGACAACACACCATGAAGAAAATTCTGGTCTCTTCCTGCAGCTGCATTGAAAGATGAGAGGGGAAGGGAGAGCAAGTGAGGTTCGCATGCTAAACGTAGCCACCCACATTATAAGCATACATGTATGTTAACTTCCTCAAAGGAAGAAACATCTTAAACTTTGAAACCTTTGTACGTTGGGAATCAATAAACTTGAGATGCATTTTTAAAATGTGGTTACATTATTACAACATATTATTTTCACTAATGAGGCGATCCTGATTTTGAATTAGCAATGAAGCTGTATATGGGATTTTTCCCTGAGATTTTCTGGAATGCAGGACCACTACATAAATTCATATATGACATGCAATAAGTAACACTGAGAGAATAATTGTTACAAGATGTTCGAGAACTGAGCACGGCTCCAAACATCTTTCTTAAGAACTGTATGGGCAAAATTAAACCTATAAATTAAAGACATTAAACACAATTAAATCAATCTCTCTGTGCATAGTTTTAAATATAGATTGTGTCCGGAGTGCCAATTTGACTTTTACGTTCCAAGTTCAAAAAATGCTTCAGTACAGAAATACTTTTTTTCCCTTAAAACTTTCAACAAAAAATGGAAATTGTCAATCATTGTTTGGGAATTGTGGTGAATTGGATGAGGGCCAATAAACTGAGCTTGCACCTTGGGAAGATGAACGGTGGGTTGGTACTTACTGTGTCCAGGAAAAATTGGCCAGTTGTATTGCATCCTTGTAAACCGCTTAGAGATTATTATAGCCAAGCAGTAATGTAAATAAATTGTGTAAATAAACAAATTTCCTCATTTCCCCCCAAACCATTTGAAATATTCCAAATTGTAATACAGCCGATTCTCAACTTAAATATTTTTTTCCCAGGATGCTTGCCCCTTTTCTGCCAAGTGTGTAAAGTTGAATGGATGCATAAGTTAAATGTGCGTAAGTTGTGAGTTACTTGTACAATAAAATATTATAGATGAGAAATAAAATAAATAAAAGGAAATGAATGCACCAATTAAAATATGATTAAAATTTTTACAAGAAGAGTTTGGATTTTATATCCCGCTTTATCACTACCCGAAGGAGTCTCAAAGCGGCTAACAATCTCCTTTCCCTTCCTCCCCCACAACAAACACTCTGTGAGTTGAGTGAGGCTGAGAGACTTCAGAGAAGTGTGACTGGCCCAAGGTCACCCAGCAGCTGCAGGTGGAGGAGTAGGGAATCGAACCTGGTTCACCAGATTACAAGTCCACTGCTCTTAACCACTACACCACACTGGTTCTCAATTGCCAGAACAGGCAGAATAGTGTTCTGTCAACAACCCAAGCATTTTTCAGGTGGTCTATGAGGAAAAATGTTTGGGAACCATTGACTTAGAGCAACCCAATTCCTATAGTTTTTGTAATTATTATTATTAATTAAATTTCTATACTGCCTTTCATCTGAGGATCATAGGGCAGTTTAGTTTAAACAAAAATATGTAACTTAGTTACAAACAAAAACAAAAACCTCCGCCCATAAAAGCAATAGTTGTCTGCATTTCTCACACGTACAATTAGAATTTGATTTTTAGACCGGCTGTAATACATTTCAGTTACTACTAGCCCTTCGTTAACACCATTCACAAGAAAGGCTTGGCATTCATTTTTAGTTAATGTGCGAAAACATCCTCAAGTGAATTGATTGGTAGATAACATTTGCCACCTTACAACCAGGCACCTTGCGGATTATCCTGCCATGTTTGTGGCTCAAAATGCACTGGATTATTAAAGGACTTATTCTGATTAAAGCATAATCATGATCAGATGAATTACATAATGTTAAATCGTCATCGTTAATTAAGTTTACAGACCTAGACAAGAGGCTACTAATGCCTGATGGTTATTTTAGCATTTCGTCACTGTCACTTGTAGGGATGGGAAGCAAAACATGCTGAACCCACCAATAAAATAATCCACGTTCGTTATATATATATGTATATTTTATAACACACACACTGGCATTTGATGCCTGCAGAAACCCCTTGATCTCAAATATATTTCTGAAAAGGCTGCATTTATTCATTTTCCCTTCTCTCCCTCCCACTCCCCCCAAAACACCTCTTTTAATTTATGATGGACAAAGAACTCCAAAAAAGAGGAGAGTGGACCATGCGCAAAAATTACGCACGCCGTGGCAACCTTCTAATTTTGTGAGATGAGAGCACATATGTATGTTATCATGGCTTTTTTTTTTCTTTTTTCTTTTCAATAGTTAGGAGAACCAGTGCTCTTGAATTGCTCTCTCTCCCTTTAACCCGGCATAATAAAGCGAGGGGCGGAAAGAAAAAGAAGCCAACGGCAACTCCACCCGACGCCGCTAGAGTTCTCCTTCTCCCAAAGATCCGCGGCTCCGTTCTTTTAAACCCTGTTTACCCCCAGAAAGCTGGAAGTGTGGACAGACAGGGAGAGAAGAGAGAGAGAAAAATTCAGACACAATAAAACTCCGATGGGGGGAAGAAATATGTAGGAGGAGGAGGAGAGGAGGAAGGAGGCAGCAGCCTTGGGGGAAGAGAGGATTGAAAAGTTTCGCCTGGGTTAACTTCTCCTCTTCTTCTCCTTCCCTCTCCTTTTGCAGCCACAGAAAGAGCAGCAGCCCAGAGCACAAGGTGAGAGAGACGCTCTTCGGTCTGGGGAGGAGGAGGAGGAGAGCAAAGGGGGGCGATTGTGGGGGGAGAGAGAGAGAAAGAGAGGCACGACTTTGAAATTTACAGCCCTGTGGGAGAGATTAGGATGTGCGCCTTTCTGGGAGAGATTAGGGTGGGTGGCTGGGTTAGGGAGGCGAGGGGAAGGCGGCGTCTCCGGCGTCTTCTTTTTTCTTTTTAAATATATGATGGAGGATTATAAACATGGCGCCTTAAAAAAAAGAGAGAGAACGAGAGAGAAAGAAACCTCTACAAAATCATGTACACACCCGAGCCCACAAGAGGAAAGGGTTTTGCTTTTATTTTTTTTGTAATGGGGGGAGATTGAGCCTGCGAAACATGCCCCTTTCTATATGTATATATGCGTGCAGTGCACAGATGAGATACATGCAGCACATATAAGGTCTCAAATGCGTGTGCGTGGAGATCGCGGCTGCAAATAATAATAATAATAATAATTGGTGGCGCCCACTGGTTGGGTATTTTTCGTCTTCTTCCCTGAATCGTGTTTGGTTTCTTTTTTTGTCGTGCAAAACAAGAATACGGGGCGGGAATGCATTGGTCGCCGATTTTATCATCCATAACAATTCTCTCTACCCCCCCACCCCAACACACCCTGTTGAGGGTCTTAACGATTTTATGGGGGTTTTCTAGCCGGTATTAAAAGTTGCATCTGATGTACCTGCGGGCAAGGTGGGGAAGGGGCTTCGCGGGGCAGAGGCGGAGAGCCTGGGAGAGGAAAAAAGGTGCGCGCGCGTGTTAGACAAGCGGGGAGCGGCGTTGGCGAGGGTGGTGGGAATTACTTTCCGGTTGCGGCCTGCCCAGAACCGTGGAGCCGGGACCTCGAGTGGCTGGGCACGCCGGGCAAGGCGCAACCCTCCCCGGCCTCAACCTTTCTCCTCTTCCCCTCCCCTGCGCGGTTGGGCCTCCCAGACGGAAGACGCCTGTTTGCTTCCCTGCGCGTCCCTCCCTCCTCTCCCATCTCGTCTGGCTGTGGCTGCTTTTGGAGGCAGGTTTGGAGCGAGTAATGGTACGGGCTGGGTGGGGTGGGGTGGGAAGAAGAAGGGGAAGCTTTCCCCATAGGGAAAGTCAAGGTGGGAGGAGACGGGGCTGCTTGAAAGCCCTCCTGCCCCACAACACCGGGGGAAGGGGGGAGGGGCCTACCCACGCCCACTTCCCCCCTCCCCAAAAAAGAAAGGTGAGGGGAGACGGTGGGTTGGGTCTCTCTGCCTGGCCCTCCTTGGTGAGGAATAATAGGGCAGGTTTTACCCTTCAGACAAGGAAAAGGGTGGGAAGGTTATGCTCATTGTTGTTAGGGGTGGACAAGGCTTAAGAATAGCTGGCCCCCTCCCCCCAAAAAGACCTCCCCCCCCCGTGGGGTAAGGCAGTGCATGAGGGTTATTTTGGGTGAAACTGACTCTCCCCAAATGGGAAAGGTTGATGCAGGAATGCCCTGCATTGTCAGGCCTACAGGATGTGGGTGTTTGCCAAAAAGAGAGGGAGATAAATGCACAGGTTATTACTTGATTTCCCTCCCCAAAAGGTTTTTTTTTATTATTTTAAAAAACACAATAACATAAAGGTTAATGGCAGTGCTATTTTTCTAGAAAACAAGGTGCTGGAACTCTCCTTGAACACCTCCCTTGTTCTCTAGAATGGCAGTGTTGCCAGAACTGAGTTCTGGCGAGTTCTGGCTGAAAAAAAAGCCCTGGTTAATGGGTACATATTCGGGAGAACATAATGTTCATAAGTTTTGACTTCTTAAGGCTACTGGTGTCCTCGCTGAAAGGGTTGTGAAGGAGTGTTTGAAGCTCAAATGGGGATTTCCCTCACCCTTTCAATCAAGTTTTGATGGATTCTGAACTGAGTTGTTTAACTGGTTGCTTCATGTTAACATGGTGTACATCCCTTTTAATGGATGAAGGATTGTTTCTGGTCTACTGGAGTTCTTCACTGCTTTTTATTCCAAATTAATGTAGTGTAGGTCTTCTTTCTTCAAGGCTGCTGGTTTGTGTAACTTGGTGGCTGGGGTTTGTCCCTGTTGCACAAAACGTAAGCATGCAAACGCTTCCCCGATGTGTTGCAAGGATAAGGTTGTGCCATCAACACAGGAAGGGGGAATTTAGACTGTGGGGTGAAATGTGGTCCTACAGGCCTTTCTGCCAGGCCCTCAGGATTCTCCCTAGACCACACCTCTCAACAACCTTGCTCTGCCTGCCTTGAACTTTACTAATGCTTGCCCAGTTGGAGGATAAAGAGGGATGTGTGTGAGCATTTGTAGAAAGAAGCATACTGTACAAGGCAACATTGAATGGTCAGTGGCCCCAGCCAGCTTTTGCGTGTGGCCCCCTAGAAGGGAATGCGGACTTCGAGTTGAAAAAGGATCCCCACCCCATTCTAACAGTTGAGTAGTTATGCTGGCATGCTGTTGTATCATGTTATGCTCTCTCAGTGCTCCTCTAAAGTGAATAATGGCCTAATGCGTCTAAATGTTTAATGAGATTGTAAATATATTTATTACTTTTTTATTCCATCTTTGCTTTGTGTAGCCAAAGGCGGCATACATGGAGTTTCCAGGTAGTTGATCAAATCTGGGCCTGTTTAGTTTCAGCAGCACTGCTTCAAAATGTGCCTTCAAGAGCTGTGGTGTCTTGTTTTGTTTTCTCTGTGGGTTTGTGAAGCCATCACACATCTCCCTCCAGAGACATTCTTTTCTCTAGCCCTGTCCTACAACTAATTATGTGTCCTCTGATGAGGCATTTCCTACTATAACATCTCCTTCATAGTGTAGCTTGAGTAGAAAGGTAAAAAAACCCCGAAAACCATACTGAAATAAATCTGTTAGATGTTTTAATCCCAAGTCCTATATTCCACCAATGAAATGCCACATTGTAAAAAAGCTACTCTGTGTAATCCCCCCTGAAAAACTTAATGAATCATAATAAAACAAAACATTGAGGAAATTGGTCCTGCTGCATCTTTAAGCATTGAAAACATATTTTTTAAAAGATTTCAATACATTAAATATAGATCCCACCCACCCATTTTAGTTGTATTTCCAAAATAATGAATCATGCATATTCTGCTGCCACAGCAGTATAAGAATCTGGATCAGGAGATTGCTTCTCTTCCATGAAAACCTAATTATTTTTGTTTCGCCCATTGCTCAAATTCCAGCATTTAAATTCCCATAATATTTATTATTTTAAACTGTTCCATAAACAAGTAATGAATAGGGTGGAATTTGCAGCACAGAAATACAGCAGGTTATGTTGTATTATCATATCGATATATGAAATATGAAGCACTCCACAGCTGTGGAGTTTCATTATATTCTGTGGTGTCTTTATATGCTGGGGTCCCATGAAGCATGAACATAAAGAACATATATGTGACACCCCTTACTTTAGGATGCATCTCATATTGCAGGGCATCTGACAGCATTGAGAGAATTTAGCAATTTCAGCCAGATCCTGACTTCATGACTCCATCACCAGCAGGATAACATATTTGTATTTTGTGATACTTAATCCGGTATAATTACCGTATTTTTCCGTCTATAAGACTAGGGTTGTTTTTTTAACAAAAAAAAATAGGTTTAAAATTGGGGCTCATCTTATGCACGGGTGGTGCTGAGGGGTGTTTTCTTAATTTGGAGTCCCCCAAAATAGGGGGCATCTTATACATGGAAAAATACGGTTATTCACCACACTTCCTTCCATTCACTAATACAGAAAATGTAGATAGCCCATAACCCTTATTGGAAAGATGTACATATTTTTAAGGGGTATCTTATTGCCAACTTTTATGCTGTTTGTATTAGTGGTAATCAGCCCTGCCTCCAAATTGTGCTCTATGAAGAGTTAGTTGTTGTTTATACCCAGCTTGGGGATATCCTAATAATTCTGTAATTCCTAATTTCTATGGAGAACTCAAATTTTATTCAGGTGGGGGGTTTTAGGGATTTCCTTTTATATTGCCATTTCAAATGACGTACATATAAACAATGATAACCAGGCACTACAGGCCTTGATCTTTCTGTCTGGTTGCACAATACTCTTCAGAAACAGATTACTTTCTGTTTCTTTATGAGGAATGTCACATAAATGGCAGAAGATATGACAGCTGTGGCTTTAGAGTTTGGTCTGTTTCTAAAATAACTTGGACAGCACAAGCCTTGGTAGAACACGGAGCTGCAAATTTTATATTACACTTTTCCATGTGCAAAATCCTATGGAGAACTCAAATTTTATTCAGGTGGGGGATTTTAGGGATTTCCTTTTATATTGCCGTTTCAAATGATGTACATATAAACAATGATAACCAGGCACTACAGGCCTTGATCTTTCTGTCTGGTTGCACAATACTCTTCAGAAACAGATTACTTTCTGTTTCTTTATGAGGAATGTCACATAAATGGCAGAAGATATGACAGCTGTGGCTTTAGAGTTTGGTCTGTTTCTAAAATAACTTGGACAGCACAAGCCTTGGTAGAACACTGAGCTTCAAATTTTATATTACACTTTTCCATGTGCAAAATCCTTTACTATCCTTAACCTCATTTACTATCACAATAATCCTGGAACCTAGGTTAGACAGAGAGATGACAGAGAGGACCACCTATTGACTTTCGTGGTTGGAACAGGAATTTGGAGTGGGATTCAGTTTTTTAACAGCGCCCCATGGCAACTCGCAACAACCTGCTTTTAGATAACATTTTTTACAACGTGGCATAGTGCAAGTGTTCTATAGAACATTTTTAAAAAAACAACCTCTGAGTAGTAGGATTCCGTAATCAGGAACAAAGTGTTGCATCACTGTCTGTTTTATTGTGTTTTAAATATATTGTGAGCTGCCTTGAGGACTTTGGTTGGTAGAAGGGGCATAAATAGTCCTAAATAAACAAATAAAATGAAGGAGAGACAAGATTATTCTGAAGGAGAGTCAACGTTATTTTTCAGAACGCAACAGAAATTTGGGAGGGCAGGAGCATTAGAATGGAAAACTTGGAAGTCCGTGTTGTTCAGCCTGGGAAATAGGCGAGATGCCACTAAGACAGTTGGAGAGGTGGAAGTGCCCTCGGCCCAGATGTTATTTACGCAAAAGGTTCCAGGTTAAATTTCTGGCATTTCCATTTAAAAACGACCTTGGAGACTTGCTGCTGTGTCTAGGAATACAACCCTTATTTCTATATTGTCTAACACAGAGTAACATCTATGAGCAGTTACATCTTTGTAAGGATTTTGTTAGAAGTCTCCTTGTTCACCCTTCAGTCTTTCTCAGAGCTAAAGTTGGGCTATATTTATGCTGGGCTTGGGGTAATAAGCATTTTGAATTCTTAGTTCTCAATGTTAGGCGTTCCTTTATTCAGCCATAACATATATAATAGCTGTGTCAGTGTGCTAGGTGTGGGGTTACTTGGGGGCATCTTTACAGCAGAAGATTAAATCAGAACTCTCAAAAGAACTCTGAGCACAAGCCAATTTTATATTAGTGTAAGGAATGCACTAGAATAAATTAAACCAGATTAATGTTCGCAAATGGATGATAACCGAAAGTATGGAAATGAGTAAATGTTGGAGCGGAATGAAATTGGGCCAGGCAATGTGTAAATGGTTATACGTAAGGTGCTTTTGGAGAAATCAGTAATGCAGTATTTCATTGTATTTTTTTCTGGCGCAGTTTTGTTAGCAAAACAAAGCAGCACGCCCTTTCCGGCACTAGGGCCTTGGAAATGCTTTCTTGTTTAAGAACAACAGAATTGCTTGATTATGGGTCTTCCATAAATCAGTTGTTTTGCAGAAGTAGAAATGGCACTCGCTTAAGAAACACTAATTGATTAAATGGCATTAAAATATAGAAACTGCCAGTAAATCAGATATTGATGTGTTATGGTGTAGGGCAATTTTACTTTGCATTTTGACCTTCTAGGTTAATCATCCTGCAGGTCAGATAGCAAGACAGAAGAAAGGGAGATCTTTTCTAAGAAATCTTTTGTTGTTTAATTTCAAGCATTGTTCGATTTGCTTTTCAGAAAAATTGAGACGAGTAGGTCTGAGGGTAACAAAAGTCAACCAGTAGTTAGTTCATTTTTCATTAATCACAAAAGCCCAGGCTTCTCTCACCAGCCATTTGGAGCATGTACTGGTGTTTTAAGAGAATGCAAAAAAAAATTCTGTCTCTTTTATATGAGTTTAACATACAGTCAGAATTGTCGGTTTCATAGGCTTCCATTTTATGCATTTATTGAGAGCAAAATAAATATTTGTTAATTTGCCTGGAAATGTTTATGGGGGACCTTACGGTTTGCAATGTGAGAACGCTGCAGAATATTTCACACTTTAGGACATTCTGTTTCCTGTTGATCTGTTACTTTATTATATATTTGGTTGGTCTATGAATAAACACTTATCTCTTATCCTTATTGGTATATGTTGGAATTCTTAGGGTTTATTTGTAAGTAGTTATTCAGTGTGTCTTTATTATATTGGAAGCTAATTGCCTGCTGCCGTGGTGGCTTATTACAAAATATGTAGCATCCCTCCAATTAATGGCTATTTTAATTTTAAAAATAACACACAAACCAAACCCATCAACAAGTGGTTTAAACTTACCACAAATTAAACATGAACACTATAGAACAACCATGACACTTGATTGGAAATAATCATAGTTGTTTGTACCACAAATGTAATTCATACCGTGGCTTAATGCTCCATAAACCCTTATCCATTGTTCATGTTGGTGCCTTCACATTTCTATAATTTTACGAATGCTTGGAATGGCTGCTATTTTCATTCTTTAATAATTAGCAGAGTTGCATATTATTATTATTAATTTTATTTAGTGATACACGTTCCATGCTTGAAGCTAAGCAAGTGTAAGTCAGTGCACAGATGGGAGACTGCAGAGAAACTTTGTGTACACCACCTTGAGTTCTTTGGAAGCCAGTGGGATAGAAATGAAATAAGTAAAATAAACGGTGGAATTCTGCAAACTGTTTATCCGTGTAAAAGTACATGAGAAGGAAGCCAGAACTCTGAGAGTAAACACTTCCCCCCAAAAGAACCACAGAGCTCCTGGAAGCTGGGAAGGTGACATGTATGCTGATGCCATGGTATAATAGCACTTGTACTTAATGTATTTCTGTAAGATTCTGGATAAGTAGATACTTTTCAAAGGGTGTAAGCTTTCTGTTCTATAGATCACATAGAATTGTGTTGTAAAATCTACATTAAATATATATATCTCTATATCTATCTCGCTGGGGGAAAGTCTGTGCCATGACATTCTGCTCCCTCAGATTCAGAAAATGTATTAAAACTGTCACTGAATAAACACCCCACCAAACAAAAATCCTTAATATGCACTCATCTCACGTGTCTCTTATTCCTTCTTCGTTTATCCATGCAAGTATTACCTCCCAGCTCAGCCTTTCTCTTGCCTATTTAGGATGTGCATAATTTCATGTGAAATTAAGAAGAACAAATTCCTCTGAGATTGTAAAAATCCATTTTCTTTTCAAAGTACTGCCTTTACAATGTGCAATAATGCCACTATCTATCTATCTATCATCTATCTATCTATCTATCTATCTATCTATGGTACTACACAAGTTATTTGACAAATAGTCCTGGAAAATTGTTCAGCTCAGGGATACCACCCATAAGCGACAATATGGGGCTAAATGCACAGTTGCTTGTTGATGGTACTAAGTAGGGAACTATATTGAGGTCAGTTCATTCCCTCTTTTCCAGGACCTGGTTAATATTTATTTATTACATTTATACATCACTTTTATTCCATCATGGAACTCATAGGGCTCCCATGGCCAGACCAAGACCTGCAGAGCTTCTGCTCCTTTGATGCCTCATCTGCTTTTGGACCATTCCCTGGAACTAAGGATGAACAAGGAATATCAGTCCTCTAACTTACTACTACAGTGTTCCAGTGACAGATATATTGGTGGTGGGAATCTTTAGTTTCTTGAGTTTCACATCAGCTACCATCTTGATGAGAAGTGCTGGATTGCAACAAGTTCCATGAACTCCAGTTCTGCTCCCAAATTTATCTTCCCCGTAGGTTTGAGAACTTTGGTTTGTTTTGTGTCTCCAAGCCTTCTTTATTTGAATGAGTGAGTGTGTCCCTGTCTCTTGAAAAAATCCTTGCTTGCTGTACTACACTTTTGCTTCCTTCCATTCAGCAAAGGAGAAAGGAAAGAGACAGGGAGTTGTGTGTTTTCTCATTTATTAGATTTATACAGTATACCGCCTTTTGTCTGAAGATCTCAGAGCGGTTCACTAGATAAAAATACAGGATGAAAGCACAAAATAAATAGTTAAAAACAAAACATTGACCATCGGTTAAGGCAAAAAACACAAAAAAACCATAGTAGGTGTTTTCTGCTGTTAAGCATCATGTGCTCGATGACAATGAACGCAACAGCATGCCCAAATGTATGTATAAAGTTGTCCAATAGGCAAGTCTATTAGCCCCAAGCATCTTAGAAGCAGAATGAGACAGAAGCAACTGCAAGGCCAACACTGTGCCCTGTCTGACAGTGCAGAAGGTTTTGTTTCCTCCTTGTTTCCATCAGCCACTTTGACCTTTACACTTGCCTTTCAGCAAAGAGATGCTTAATTGATATAACTGACAGCTTTAAAAATTGGCATGTTGTTCTGCAGTGAGCACTGAATAGGTCCAGGTGGTAGCTGCGGTGGCCTCTGTTGAGACGAGTTTAATTTTCAGTTCAGTATGTAATTGATACATCAGATTTCAAAATGGTTCCAGTCACAGTGGTTTACATGTGTAAGCACTCGGGAGATAAGGCGTCGTGGTAGGTGGAGCTAAGCTGAAAACAAGCAGTGGCTTGACCAGTCCTAGAAAAACACAATTTGAGATTGCAAGGAGGAAGGACTGACAAATGTAAGCATGTGTTTCTGCCATGTAAACAGCATTGGTGTAGCCTTGAAAATCATTTAGGGGGTAAGTCATCCAGTGTCCTCCTTCATTCACCTGCCCAGCTTTGACTGGTGAAGTACTGGTTCTTTGAGACAGGGAGAGAGATGGTGCCTTGGTAGATGTTGGTCATGCTGTTTTCATGCTTGGGAAGAGGTGGGCAGGCAAAAGGGTCTGTTGGAGAAGGGGTAGAAAAAGTAAAGACCTGGAAAAGCAGGGTACAGGCATTTGAGAAGGCAGTAGCTGATGAGGGTGGAGACATAGGAAATGAGAGCTGGGACTTGAAAGTTGACAAAATGCAGCTGTCTAAAGGAAGAGTTGTAGGGACGCGGGTGGCGCTGTGGGTTAAACCACAGAGCCTAGGACTTGCCAATCAGAAGGTTGGCGGTTCGAATCCCCGCGACGGGGTGAGCTCCCGTTGCTCGTTCCCTGCTCCTGCCAACCTAGCAGTTCGAAAGCATGTAAAAGTGCAAGTAGATAAATAGGTACCACTCCAGTGGGAAGGTAAACGGTGTTTCCGTGCACTGCTCTGGTTTGCCAGAAGCGGCTTAGTCATGCTGGCCACATGACCCGGAAGCTGTACGCCGGCTCCCTTGGCCAATAAAGCGAGATGAGCACCGCAACCCCAGAGTCGGTCACAACTGGACCTAATGGTCAGGGGTCCCTTTACCTTTAAAGGAAGAGTAGATGCATATAAGAAATGTGAGAGGGAAAGGACAACTGAGAGAGACAAAGAACAGAAAGGAGAGGAGCACACTGACCACGTGATATGAGATTAGAACATACAAATTTGAAATAATCAAATCTTACGGATCCAGGCACAAGGAAACATTTGAATTACAAAAAGGGAGCCCCAAGAGCGCTGGATATATTCGATTGTTGAGCAGCAGAACTGCCGAGACTATTGGGAGTAACGAATACCTCTGAATAAGTATATAAGGACCTAGTTGCTGGATCAGATCAAAGGTCCATCTGGTCTAGCATTGCATCCTGCAGTGGCCAGCCAGATGCTTTCAAGGAGACCACAAGCAGTGCGTGGAGGCAACAGCCTTCCCTTCCTGATTACCCACAGCAGGAACTGATAGCTAGACACACACACGAGCTCCAAACCTGGTGGTTGTATTTTGCTGTTGTGGCTGATTGGCCGCCCTGTCATCATGCCATCCAAGCCAGTGATCAGCATTGCATCTTGTGGCACTGGTTTCTAAACTGTCATTGTACATTCTGTGAAGTTGTACATTTTGTCCTTTATCTGCTGCCAATCAATCTTTGTGGAGCTGTAGTATTATAGCTCGGAACACAGAGTAGTAGGGCTTTAATCTGTTTAATCTGTAGACTAATCTGAATCAACTAAAGCTTTAGTTGATTAATTGGTTGGAGAGAAATTTTAATCCGTGGGTTGGTAAATGAATGGTATACTTCTTTTGTATCTGTTGGGGTTATTGTATGTTACTGTGAAATAAAATGAAAATACTTAAGATGTTTTTTCCTCATAACCATAAGTACTACCTTTGTTAAGTTACACTATACTTTTCTCATTGTCTCCTAAAAACACTAGTAGAAGTTTCATACAGCACAAATGAATATAAACACAATGGATTAATTGGTTAAAAGGCAGATAATTAATCAGCTAAACATTCTTTAATTTGTTGACAACCATACCAAATCTCACTGCTGTGAAAGAGATGTGGAGTCGCTTAGGAACCCTGAGCAACACTGAATTGGTAGTTGGTAACCTGCCTTGAAACCTTGTGAAAGAATAACCTAACAAATGTACCTATTATACGTTTTTATTATACTGTACTGCACTTGTGGTAATGAAGCATGATTGGCTGAATTGGTTCAGTGACATCGAATAAATAGCTTGCAGTCCAGCTTCTGTGAGAGAAGGGAAAGTTGTCTGTATGGCTGGGATTCAAATGTCACACAAGGAGGATTGGGCAAAGGATCCAGGAATATAATGATCAGGGAGACCAGGAACAAGGACGCTGAAGGCAGAATAGGCAGTGGACTGAGAAAGAGGACCCTACGGCTAGAGCTGGGGGAATTGGATTTGAGAAAAAGAGAAGTGCTGCCACAAAGGGCTAATAAGAGAATTGGTTCTGAAGAAACTCACAGTGCTCTTTGCTAAGGGAAGAGAAATCCTAGAAGAGCTGGCCAAGAGACAGTGGCTAAAGGAAGTTGAGCAAAGTAGGGAATGATCTGTAAAACAGGAACCAGAGGAAGCAATGCGTTGTAGAGATAGGGAGTTGAAGAGGGGGACAAGCCAAGGGGAAAGTACCACTGCTGCTGGGAACTATTTAGAGCCCATAAACAGTCCATGTTGGGTGGTAGTGGTGGGGACGAATATTTTATTTATGTGTGTGTGTGTGTGTGTGTGTGTGTGTGTGTCCTTTTAAAACATTCCAGTCCTGTGTCTCACCCAGCAATCAAAACCTCTGATCCACCATGCTGGAGGGGGTCTAAATGAGACGGGTGGACACTAGCCCAGCCTAGATCTGTTGACTTCTGATGGGGGTACGACAGCTTGCATGGCGAAGAGGGTTTTTTTAATAATCCTTCCGCCATGGCTTTTGCAAGTGGAACAGCTGTTGACGTAACAGTGGCTAATTAAGCCCCCGCTGCTGCCTGCTAGGGGTTAGAGTTGTCCCATTAGTCTGCTATCAAGGACTATTTTTCAGTCACTGTTACCACCAGATAGTTGAGTTCTCTGAATGCCCTGAAACAGGTGGGGAACTTTTGACCCTCCAGATGTGGCAGAAGTGCAACTCACATCAGCCCCTGAAAACATGGCCAGCTGCCAGGAATGTTGGGAGTTGTAGTTCAGTAACATCTGGAGGGGCAAAGGTTTCCCCACCCTCACCCTAAAACAAGCATGAGACATGGTGAAAAACTGCTTCTGTGTCTTCCTTGCATGAAAATGTTTTTTGTACTGTGGGTGCAAAATAGATACCTATTTCAGACCAAACACTTTATGAAACATGTTTCTTTATTATAGAGTAAGAAGTGTATAAAACATCAAAATGCACTGGGACTATTTATCAACATACTTGCTGTGTACGTATTTCCCCCCAACTGTGTCTCTGACTTGTGTTTGCTCATATACCTTGTTGCTCTGAAG
Source organism: Podarcis raffonei (assembly GCF_027172205.1). Classification (NCBI taxonomy): domain Eukaryota; kingdom Metazoa; phylum Chordata; class Lepidosauria; order Squamata; family Lacertidae; genus Podarcis; species Podarcis raffonei. The sequence continues at coordinate 14,306,728 of NC_070613.1, forward strand.
GAGGCCCTAGATTTTTTTTAGTTGTTTTAAGAAGCATCAAACTGTTCCGTGTGCAACTTGGTTTGGAACGAAAATTTGGGAAGGTTGGGGCCATGTCTTAGTTCCCACAGTTGCATATTTTGCTTGGCTTGACACAGCACTGAACACCCGAGTTCTGCCTGAGAAGATACGTCAACTACAATTATCCACCCCGAACCTCTAGGCAATTCTTTTAAGGCCCCAAACTGTTCTGAGTATTTTATGGGTTAAAAACCATGACCTTGAACGCAAATGGCTATTCTTCAAGAAGCTTTAGGAGAGAACAAATTCAACAATGATATTTAAGCATTCCTCTGGGAAATTACCTTTGTTCCCAGTCACAACAGATAGCTGTTACCCTGTGCCTGGGAGAAAAGGGGCTTAGGCAGACAGGACGAAATCGCCATAACACATAATAGGTTTCACATGTTCCCAGACTCTGTATTTTGCTGTTCCACTTTTAAGGGGAGCAAGTCACGGACCTTTGGAGTTACTATACAGGTATTTCTTCCTTGTTCTTTTTTTAAATTTTTGGTTGTATATCATTTAGGATTGGGACAGAAATTGTAAGGAGCGTGAATCGATCATACCTGTGCCAGTTACTTTATTAGCTCAGAGAAAAGAAATGAGCGAGAAGGCAATTGTGATTCCTATAATAATTGAGTGAAAAATGTTGAAGCTGTACCTAAGGTTAAAGGAAGTACAAACCTTTAAAACGCCTCCTATTCGCAAACTGCCTTAAATCTTATCTCCTCTATCTCTTTGGGGTTTTGCTAGGCTCATCAAACAAGTTTGCGCAGCCACAAGTTAATCCTGCTCTGGTACAGCAGCAAGAATATGCTTTGCTGCTAGGCTATACAAAGTCCAGTGGCAAAGTTGAGGTCCCTTTTTGTGACAGTAACAATGCTTCTTAGAAACAACTTTTTATTTGAAAACAGGAGGAAAGGGACATCCTCTGTGCCCTGTTCCATTTCTTCACTGGCAAATCAGGTACCTTGGGAAAAAGGAGATTCAGTGGTCCTTGTTAGATTTGAGCAAGGTTTGGGGTTTTCTCTCTTCTTTTGAAGTTGACTTTTATGAATGTAGACAGGTTGCTCTTAGGGGTGTTGTACTAACTGCTTAGAAGCAAATAACAATTGGTGGATCTTGAAACAGGAGATACCCTTTAGTAGTCAACAGTTTTGGCTGTTTTCCACGATAGGAAAATCTAATACAGGGGTAGGCAAACTAAAGCCTGGGGGCCAGATGTGGCCCAATCACCTTCTCAATGCGGCCTGCGGATGGTCCTCGAATCAGTATGTTTTTACATGAGTAGATTGTGTCCTTTTATTTAAAATGCATCTCTGGGTTATTTGTGGGGCTTAGGAATTTATCCATATTTTTTTTCAAAATATAGTCCGGCCCACCACATGGTCTGAGACTGAAAAAGGTTGCTGACCCCTGATCTAATAATTCAAAACCCACAGAATTTTCAGGTATTGCATTTATGATTAGTTGGATGAGACGTAACCAGGCAACTTAAAGGGGAGAGAAGGAAATGTTAACAAACATTAGCAAACATACTCACCCCTTTGTCCTCCCAGATGTTACATTAGATGATTACCAAAGAACTGCATTAAGCGATGAGTGATATCACAAAGAATTCTTCATTAATGCCCCGTTTTGCCCCTAGCAAACAGAGACGTTTCCCATTGTTGGTGCCTTTTTTCATAGAATCATAGAATTGTAGAGTTGGAAGGGACCCTGAGGGTCATCTAGCTCAACCCCCTGCATGCAGGACCCCCCCCCCATGTGGGGCCTGAACCTACAACACTGAGATTAAGAGACTCTACCAATTCAGTGATCCCTAGACGGCTTGTTGTATTATTGAAAAGTGCATAGGAGAAATTTAAGGGGAAACTTGACCTATTTCTGTGCTATTTTCACTAAAAAACAGAAACAAAACTTAGAGTGCTGCTTGAGGTGAGAGTCTCTTAACAGAACATTGCTTCCTACAATTATTTCAGGGGAGTTCAGACAAATGGGTAGAGTCTCATTGTGAGACTTTTGAGAGCTGAGTGTTCATTTGGACCCTGGGTGAGAACCCGGAGGCTGAATGTGTGTCAGAAGGAAAAGGAATTGATGTTGATTTTATATATATTAGTAGTTTAGGATTAATGTAACATTTCTGTACAAAACTGTTTATTATTGTAATATTTTGTTCTGTTGTCGCTTCAGTTTTTTTGTACACCACTTAAGAGATATTTTTTCAACATATTAAGCCGTATAGGAATTAAATAATCAAATTACAGAATAATATTTAGGAGCACTGTGTTAATGGTATAATATAGTATTCGAGTCATACAGTAATCTTCTATATGAAGCTGCCTTTTATGGAAATATTGGTTCATCTAGTCAAAACATGTCTACACTGGCTGACACCCGCTCTCCAGGGTCTAAGGCAAATTTGTCCTGGCCCTATTGTTATCGGTGGGCAGATCCACACCATTTAAAACGCATTCAACACACATTTGAAGCACATTACTTGCCCCAAAGGATCCTGGGAAGTGTGGCTTGCCCCTTACAAATACACACTTCTCAGTACCCTCAACGAAGTACAGTTCCCCTTTGGGGGAAGTCGAGGGCTTTAAATGTGTGGATGATGATGATTTGTACCCCGCCCATCTGGCTGGGTTTCCCCAGCCACTCTGGGTGGCTTCCAACAAAGATTAAAAATACATTAAAATGTCACATATTAAAAACTTCCCTAAACAGGGCTGCCTTCAGATGTCTTTTAAATGTCAGGTAGTTGTTTATCTCTTTGACATCTGATGGGAGGGCATTCCACAGGGCGGGTGCCTGGACCTCAGTGTCCGGGCAGAACAATGGGGGTGGAGATGCTCCTTCAGGTATACTGAAGGATGCACTTTTGAATATATGGTGTGGATCTGCCCTAAAAATCTTTCACTGCAGATCCTGGGGACTGAACCATGGGCCTTCTGTATACACGATACATTGACTTTTACTTTGCACTCCTCCCTCCTAAAGCAAGGGCAACCACTTCAGTATTTATTACAGATGGCACATTCTTTGTCCAGGAAACTGAGTGGATTAATTTAAATCCAGGCGAGTTAAAACCATTATTTAAATTGCCAAGAAAAAAAATGATCTAAGGTTGCGATCCCTTTACACACCTACCTTGCAGTCCCTCCGAACTCATTGGGACTCACTTCTGACCTGGTGTGCGTTTGACTGTACTGTAAGCCATTGATTTAAATCAGTTTTGGCATTGTATACTTCATACATTTCCTGAACAAGGATGTGTACTAATTAATTGTAACAATATGTCATAGTACGTTATAATCATTAAAAGATATTGGTTTGCAACTGAGTAGAACCTTTTATACAATCTAGGAACAGAATCCAGTCTTGGAGCAGATATAAAATAGACCCAGATTGTAAATTTCATTTCGTGCAGTAGGAGAGTTGCACGCATGGAGTACAACTCGTCTTCAGTTTATGGGATTGGGGGGGGAGGTTAGGATCCAAGCCTTAGCCTAGGTGCCACCAACTTTGTGCACCAACTCCCATTGGCATTTCACGGCACAGTTGCATCACATGACAGCATGGGTGCAGGGAACAGCCTTCGCTGCCATTTTGTTGCTGTGGGTTTGTTTTTAAGCCCTCCCTCCCCAAATCTTTTTGTCATCTTGTCGTGCTTGATTTCCCCCTCCCTCCGCAGCTTTTAATCAGTAGACGCTGCTCCATTGCTAAATTCTCTCCACTACTTAAATATAGTGAGAGGCAATCAGTACCCAATTACATATCTTCATATTAACTAATGAATTGCCTTTTTAGATATGGCACCATAGTTTAATAATAAATTTAATATCTGGATCTGATGTTTTTAAGTAATAACAATCTGAATATGTTGCCGAAGCTTATTATGTGCCGCTTAATTTGTATTGATGAAAACTTGTTAAAATTAAAAACGTTATGAGGTGATTTGTTTTTCCCTCATGGTGGTGGAAAAACCAAACAAAACAGCTTTTCTCCAAGATTTTACCAATAAAAATTATTCCTAGTAATTACTGTGCCAATCTTGTGCTGAATTAATGAAATTCTGCGATAGGGCATTTACTGCTTCTTAAAGCAACTCCCAAATTACAGGGGGGAAATGTCTTCTTTTTTTTATGATGTGTTTGTCTCCCGCCTTCCTCGTGTATTTAAACGATGGCTCCAGCTCATGTATTTTTGGACTGTAGTGCTGGTGCCATTAAAGATAAATCACTAAAATGGCACCATTTTGCCGTTCTGGTAGATAATGAATTGGTGACAGATATTTCTGAATTCCGTTTTGAACGTTCACTCATATTCTCATTTAATTATGTGAAGCATTGTAACTAATCACTGCACTTTCAAAGATCTCACTAGAACAGGGATGTCAACCACCGTGATCTGGCTGGCTTCCAGGCTGGGTAATTATGTTCTGCCATTCTGAATTCCTCCCGCAGTTTCGACTGGATGGTACGACAATTATTTATTTACACTGAACGCATATGAATGCTGGCTGCTTGCAGCGCGGTACTGCTGCACAAAAGCGGCAAAAATCCCAGCTCCCTAATAATTTTAAATTTTGTCTATAAAAAGAGGCGGAAAGAAGAGGTAGGGTTTCAGAAGATTGCGAGCGGGGAGCATGTATGGGGATCCTTTACCCACATATAAAATGGAGGAAGAATACATTAGAAGGAAGGAGAACACATTCTTAATCATTAAAGATGCATGAATTGGAACAGGACAAAACGATAAGGGGAAACAGAAAGGGCCGCTTTATGGAGAGAATGATAGAAGCATATACTTTTATAAACTTGATGACTGTGTTCATGTAACTTCCTGGGCTGGCACCATCAGGGAGGAGAGGGATTCCACCCTCAGAAGCCCAAGTCACCTAACATGCATTGTGACCTAACACTCACTTCTTCAGCCTGTGTAGGGGTAGTATCCTGGCAACCTGTGTGAACTGGGCCAAATAATCTTATGGCTCCTTAAGGGCTGGCCTATACAGTGGTACCTCAGGTTAAGTGCTTAATTCGTTCCAGAGGTCCGTTCTTAACCTGAAACTGTTCTTAACCTGAAGCAGCACTTTAGCTAATTGAGCCTCCTGCTGCTGCTGCACCACCACCGGAGCACGATTTCTGTTCTCATCCTGAAGCAAAGTTCTTAACCTGAAGCACTATTTCTGGGTTAGCGGAGTCTGTAACCTGCAGCGTATGTAACCTGAAGCGTATGTAACCCGAGGTACCACTGTACATGCAACTGAACGAAGGTGGTAGAATAGATGGAATCATTGCAGGTTGCAAGTGGGAATAATATTTTTTTTAATGTTCCCTCATGTTTTGGGAGGAGCACACGTAGGTTTCCTTCCCAGCTCTCTTCTGGCTCTGCTAGTTTTCTTATTTTCAGGAATATTCCCCCCCCCCACAGGGAAGGATTAAAAAATTATGCCTCCCCTGCCTTCATCTGAAATTTTATCATCCATTCTGCCAGTTCTTCAGGGCTCCGCCACTGCATTACTGCCTTCCTTCTCATGCAGATCAAGCTATATTGGATATCTGGCCATGAACTTTCATAGGGTACAACCCACAGCATCAATCACATGTCATGCATCTTATTTGATATTCATAGCTGTGGTGGTCATATCTGTACACTGCCGTGAATTCTGATATGCAATGGGGTGGTGCAAAAAAAATATGTCTTAAATAAATAGAAATATCTGCCAGAAACTAGATGGCATGGCTCAGATTTTGTGATGTTAACAAGGGAGATTCCACATTTGTACTGTATTTAACAATTACCTTTTATTCTTCAAGAAAATTATAGAGGGTGCTTTTTACAAAGAAAATAGATAAATATCTGGAAGCAAGCAATGTTTCTCACCCCTTGCCTATCCTTCCTATTAACCTGATGCAGTGCAATTCTGTGCATGTCTCCTCAAAAGCAGGCCTCACTCGGTTCAGCAGGGTCTACTCCCAAGAGTAAGTTTGCTTAGAATTGCATTCTTACACACTTGGTCCATCTAACCCAGAATTGTATAAACAGGCTAGCATTGGTTCTCCAGGTCCTCAAGCCAGATGTCTTTCCCAGTCTTCCTTCCTGCGACAACAGGATTTAGACCTTAGGACTTCTGTTTGCAAAACATGCCCTCTGTTGGTTTCGTCATAAGAACCTTCCACTTGACAGTTAGCTAGAAAGCCATCAAAAGCTGGTGATACTAAATGAAAGCAAAAGAAATCCACAAATGTAAATCAGGAGAAGCTTCACCAAGTTTGAAAATGCAATGACTATTTACAAAGCAAATCCCGATTGTATTGAGTTAAGTTCGACTTAAAAAGCTGTTTCTTTGGATGTGAGCTGTGCAGTCGTCTGTGTGCCTTGGCTTTTTGCCCAGGTTACACGTTTCCTTAATGATAGGGGTTTGATCCAGAGCAGTAGAGCATGAGCAAGGATACACGATTTGCACGTGCATCAACAGGATGAAAGGCCTAATTAAATGGGTGTTGCATGCATGTGAATGGGATTTAAGCAGTCCCAGATCTGTACGTGGCAATCAGCTGCTGGCAAAGAACTGCCCCTTTCTCCTGGTGCATTGCATGATCCACTTTGGAACTTGTTGTATCGAGATCTTTATTTGAATAATAGTAGGAACAACATGCTGTGCCTGTTCCCATATTCACAGATGAAAAAGCACAAATGATAAGCGGAGTTTGAGAAACTAATATGTGTTTTTGTTTTGAACTACTGTCCTAGTAATTTGTGGCTGCAAGTGATTTTTGTTCATGTGTTTTTAATACCATTATAATTTTATTTTGGGGGCCACTTATCTGCTCATATCTTAAAGAAGGATGTGTAAGTAAGGCTTCAACCTTATGTTTTCATAGCAGGGAGCAAGTTCCATTGAAAGTGTGACTTAGCTTTTGAGTAAATGTGCATAGGATTGTATTGCATGCCTGGAATAGATCTCAGCACTTCTTCTTGGTAAAGATTTAAGGGTGGACATTGCACTGGATTAGTCTAATGGATTAGTCTTATTGCTCAAGACTCGTTTCAGATGTTACCGTTCACTTACTCGCATCTTAGACCTAGATAACATATGAGAAGGGTGCTTTGATCTGATAATCCAGACTTGGGTCTGGATTTACTTATAACACGTGAGAAACTAGATCAGTTACAATAAATGTTACTCCTACCTCCTTAAAACCTGCATTGAGTAAAATCCAGTGACCAAGACTCCATGGGATTCATTATAGTCCTTCCTGTTATGGTATGTAAGTTGCAAATTCTAAATTTACTAGGGAGTCTTTAAATTTTGATTGGGAACTTTTCTGAAAGCTATGTGGTTCATTAGTGTTTGCTTACATACCAATGCAGGAATAGTTTATTCCATTTATATGGCTTCCTGTTGAAAGCCTGCACACATTTTTAAAAACTGCCTTCCTTCCCCATTTTTCTTCAAGAGTACAGGGCGGCCCACAACAGCTAAAATTGAAGGGTTCGTGGTGTTGGAGAGGTGCATCTCAAAATACGACATTTCGGGCAGCCAAAATAAAAGGTTCTGTAAGGCAAAATTGTTGAAATAATTTCTGTACTAAAGCTACTGGAACGTGGCCAACAAATATACATATATACATATTTAAAAGATCTTAATGTGTCAGCAAATGAATAAATCTGTTATAACTAAAACAGGCAATGTTGGAGAACTATTTGTGAATAACCTTACTATAACCTTGGAAGAGTGTTACGGATTAATGAGTGTAAGGCCAGGGCTAGGGAGCCTCGGTTTCAAATCTCGGCTCTTCCATAAACCTCGATGGTTGAACTTGGTTCAGTCACTCTTTTTCAGCCTAACCTATTTCTTAGGATTGTTGTGAGGTTAAAAAGTGGATTGTATGAGGTGTGTACGCCAGTCTGAACTCCTTTGAAGAAAGGCAGGATAAAACTGGAATGAAGAAAACATATAGGTCAAGGTGTGACCAAAATAGGAACAGAGTTGTCTTGAACCACAGCAAGAGTCAGGGGAAAGCAGTGATAAGACTAAAGAAAGGTCTGGAACTGCAACTATAGTCCTGTGCAAAAAATGATCTTGGGAAACAAACTAAACCCGAAGGCCTCAGGCGAAGTACAGTGGTACCTTGGTTTAAGAACAACTTAGTTTATGAACAACTTGGATTAAGAACGCTGCAAACCCGGAAGTAGGTGTTTTGGTTTGTGAACTTTGCCTTGGAATATGACCATGTTTTGCTTCCTGTTGAGTGTGTTCCATTTGTAAATTGAGTCCTCTGCTGCTATGGGAAAGCACGCCTTGGTTTATGAACGCTTTGGTTTAAGAACGGACTTCCGGAACGGATTAAGTTCCTAAACCAAGGTACCACTGTACCAAATATCAGTGATCTGTTTGCTATCTACAAGAGGGGTTTGCTGAACAAATGATGAGTGCTTTAATCTTTGACACCTGTTGTGGGTAGGCAGGTGCCTAGATCCAAACTTCCCAACCTCTAAAAACAAGTTGTGATAGCTGACAACACAAACCACCCATGTAGTGGGCAAGCAGTATCATGCAGGCATCTCCTTGATGCTGAATATAGATATCCTGCCCACTACTCCACTTGACACACTTTTCAACTTTTTTCAGATGGTTGGACTGCATCCAGAAGGTGGTGGTTGTCTCTAAAGACCTTGGTAGGACAGGGATCAAATTGCAACCTTTTCATGCAGCTGGGTATTCACTGTGAGCTTCTTGCTGCATGTGTCTCAGCTGGGAGTGGAGTCAAATCTCGGCGTTCAGTAATTATCCCTCTTAGCAGTTAAAACTCCATTTTAAGATCTATAACCTATCTGAGTTGGTCAGTCCTCTACATGGGTGGCCAAACTCCATCGGGGGATTGTGGCATACCTTGGCTAGGGCACAGAGCGTAGCTGGGCTCTGTGTGTGGCCCCCAACACAACCTGAAGCTGCATTGTACCTTCCCATCAGAGTTTCTTTCAGTTTGTTCCTAACTTGGCTGGGTTGTGTATGGGGGCAAAATACTGCAGCCATATAACACCTTGCTTGAGGAATTTGTAGCCAGGGCCAGTCTGCTACCTGGTCAAGTTCAAGGTGTTGGTGCTAACATATGAAGCCTTTTCCCGCTCAGGACTGTTAACTTGAAGGATCGCCTTATCCCTTCAGTGTTAGAAACTGAGATGTGAAAACTAGGAGCTAAATGGCACCTTAGACCTAGGTTATGGGCGCAACAACGGAATGTCTAGGCGCACTTTTTTAATGACAAGAAAGTTGAAAATGAACGAACTGCAGCTAAATTATTATGTTCATTTTTCACATGGTCTAGTCCTTCCCCTGCCTACCCCCCTAATATTCTTAAGAGGGTCTCTTCTCCAGTCTTCAGAGAGTAGCTAGAAGTGGGGAGGCAGAAAAAGGTCCTCCTTTCCTTCCACTCTGCAGTTTTAATCTGAAATCTTAGGCACAGTCCTGCGCCCAGAGCTCAGAAACTGCTCACGCTAATGAAATTGCCTGTCGCAAAATACACCTAGAACAATGGGAGTTTCGAACACTTTATCCCTTATATATCCAGTAGGTCACTGCGGTCTGCTGGAGAGCTTTTCCTGCAAGTTCTAAAGATATCAGAAGCTCACTCCACAGTAACACAAAGCAGGGCTTTCTGTATGGCTGCCCCCATCAAGATATGACAGGCACCCTCTATCCCCACTTTCCAGAAACTGAAGACATTTCCCCCTGACAGATTTTCAGTTTGATGAATGAGTCTCTGCCATGGGTGTCTATTTTGTATTGGTTTTTTGTGTTTATTTAAAATATATCTGTTTGTTTGGTTTTTGTGTTGTTTTCACTCTTTCTCCGCTAGTTTTGTTGTGCATCACTTTGAGACGTGTGTGTTGAGTGTGATTAAATAAATCATGTACATATTGCACATTACCATTGTTTGCATAATGTATGTAGTCTAAAAACATAAAGGTAGTTAGTACAGCCCCTGTTTGCTTGCACGATTTCTATTCTTGACCTCACCTGGACATGCAAATTGCAGCAATTTCTGCTCTCATTTCTGTTTCTGATGAAGTTCTCTGACATCCTACTTAACAGTTGGTGCTAAGAAAACATACAGATCTGTAGGTCCATAGAAACATCAGTAATACGTGGCATGTTGGGAACTTCAATTCCTCCTTTTTTCTGCTTCAGTCTGGAACCATGACTGTACCAAAATCAAGATATCTGTTTTTGTCTCTCTCTTCTCCCCGCTCCAAAATACACACTCCTTCCCTCTCTTTCCTCTACTTTGATAAATAGACATTTGCTCTCCTTTGCACCCAGGGATAGTCAAATATGCACATATGTAGCATCCCAAGACACATCCAGTCACAAGTCTGCACGCATGTGAACCATCCTCTCAAATATATACATGGGCCCATTTCTCCCTTCAATCAATAGCTATGGAAGGAAGCAGGGAAGTAGCCTTTGATGTTCTGTAGAAGGCAGACAAAAGCACTTCCTCTGCAATCCTTTTTTTTCTCTCTCCCCCTCCCCTCATTCTTGTCCATTCTCTGAAGCCACAGCCAGTTCCACCTTGAAACAAGCATTGATACACATCTTAAGGTGTATGAACACTGAACGATAAAGCTGCATGTTGTAGTCTTGTTTTAAGAACCTGTTTCTATTGACAAACAAATTCTGGGCTTGGTAATAGGATGAAATGCAATCCTCAAAAACAACAACACCCCAAGCTGCTTGATAATAATTTGACATATATGATGTTGTATTGCAAGCAGCATCCCTCAGGAGGAGATTTTGGGCCAGATTCAACGAAATAGTGGCTCTTGTGGGAGCAGTGAGTCCTGCTAGGGCAACAGGAATTCCCTCCCAAATTGACTCTGGGGGTCAAGAGAAACCCCAGAGCAGTGTGTTGCAGCAAGTGAGCAGAAAAGCTTGCATTTGACAGCATGGTCGCATTAGCACACAGCTGAATTCCTTCTTTTGGATCCACTTCAATCCGTTTCTGTTCCATTGTTGGCCCCTCTCTCTGGATTGCTTGTGAGAAAGCCGAAACAGGTTTATTTCATAATTTGTCATCATCTCTTGCCCTTCAGGGCTTGCAGCAACTGTGGTTTTCCACAAAGTGAGGTGTGACACTTGGCTGGGTTGCAGCCGTTTCAACTCTGGGTCGTATTGGTAAGCTGCATCTTAAAATTTGCTGAAAAGCAAAAGGCTCCGTACTGTGGCTTTCTGTCCTTGCAGAGAAACGGTCAGGAGCCATTGCTATAGCAGTACACCATTGTGACGTGTTGCTCTGTACCAGTGTTGTGAGCCAGGGCATGGTACTACTGCAAAATGGTGGGTTGATTCTTTTGCAGTTAAATGGCTGTAAATAAGACATGGAAGAAGTGGTGTGGCCAAAGAATTATAAATATTTTACTTATACCCCACGCAAGAATATTTTTGGTGTCCTGTTTATGAATATATTAGCAGCCTCGTACCTAGTGCTGCTCTGTAACTTGAAGAAACAAAAAAAATCAGTGCATCCAGTTGTATCCAAACATAGACGAAAACCTGCTCCTTGATCTCAGGAGCCACCATGCAGAATTTGGTTACCTATCCAAATGCATAGTGAACAAGCAACTTTCTGTCCTGTGGTCCATCTTGCCCAGTTCTGTCTACTGTGATTGCTTGCAGTTATTCAGGATCTCAGGTAGAGGTTCTTCCTAGATCTCCTGCCTGGAGAACTTCCTAATAGCAAGGCGTGTGTTCCACGACTGAGCTATGGCCGCTTCACAACCCAAGCGCCCAGTAACCTGACAGCAGCCTGTTTTAGCAAACACTTAGCACAAAGTAGCCAATGTGATGAACTACAGCTGCCTCAATCCTGACTGCTGACATGCTGGTGAGAGTTGGGAGTCCCAACATCTGGAGGGCACCACGTTGGCTACCGAAGGCACAGCAGTCCTTTCCTCCTAGCCTGCTCTAGCCACTCTCTGCACTGCCAGTTCTGTATTTTAAATATTCTTGCATGAAGATACTTTTTCTTTATCTGTTGCAGGCTTAAAAACTGAAAGTTTTCTTTTTTCCGTTTTGGTATAATGTGTGTCAAAACACACAGGACAGGGTGATGCAAAGGCAGCCTAACAAAGAGCAGCAGTGCCTATTTTTTTACTCCTGCAAGCAAGCCAGCCTGGGCCTCTGTTTAGCACATTCTTCATTCTGATAGTTTGGTGTTAGGAACCTTTCTCCCTGGTCTGGCTGATTTCCCTGTAGTTTCTGCCTTTAGCCAGAACCTGCCTGAGTCCTGGTCTGGGGAAAAGGCGGGATATAAAAAAATAAAATACAACAACTATAATAATATATCTCTAAGGTCCCAAATATAAGCATTGACTCTGCAGATCTACTTTCAGCCATTTGTTGTTATCCCATTCCTGTTCATGATACCCACACCATGCATTTAGAGCACATGGCTTTCCCCCAGAGAGTCCTGGGATATGTAGTTTACCGCTCACAGAGCTTCAGTCCCCAGCACCCTTAGCAAACTACTGTCTCTTAGCAAGCTACTGTCCCAGGATTCATTGAGCAAACTGATGTGCTTTAAATGCGTGGTGTTGATGCAGTCCTGTGCATTTTGCCTCCCAGGCGGCATTCAGGTGTGGAATCTTATTGCGTATGTTTCACTGGTTATAATGCTAGCGCTTCTATCCTGATTTTAACGTTCCTTTTGCACTGCAGTAGCTGCTGTGTTATGGAACTGTGACTCTTTGATCGATATGCTGCCACATCTCACAAAATTTTAAATGGCAGGAAAGAACTGGGTACTGGGATACTGCTCCACATTTCATCATATCAGGAAAATTACAGTGCAACCTTCTGCAATTTTCCAAGTTAAAAGGGTTGCAAACAATTCCTCCCCCCCTCCCCAGATTTCCAGAAGGGGCTTTTACATCACATGAAACAGGAAGATATAAAGAAATGTTGGGAAGGTGGAATAAAATGCCATCTGAACGCAACCCCAGTAAGCCCTTATTTGCTGTTATGGCAAGATTTAAGATTTTGTTTTGTCCCTATTAGAGTAAGTAGCACACACACACACAACAAACACACACAAAATGGAATAAATTCTTCTTCCACATAATTGAAGGGAATTTGCTTTCGCAGGATCTTGTGATGGTCAATAGCTTAGGTGACCTTAAAAAACGGGGGGGGGGGGGAATAGATGCGAAAAAGCACTAAAAAATTTCTTTGAAAAGGGAAAAGGATTAGACTAGTTGCATGAAATCAGATCCACCAACAGCTGTTGCCATGATGGGAATCAGAAGTTGCCACGGTATTCCTGCCCTATGGATGAATTTTCTTCCAGAGGCAACTCGGCCTCCCAAATAAATAAAAAAGGCATTATAGACAGAACAAAGCTGTAAGATCAGCAGATGCATCATAGCCCTGCAGTTGCTGGTTCAGGTGACTGGCTTGCGTTTGTAAACTCACATGGCTGTCATTTGATTCCATTTTTTCCTCTCCTTGTTCCTGTCTAGTATCCCAGCATCTCTGACGTCTGCATAAATCATTGGCCTTCATCATCATAAGCCCCTGACAATTTTTGAAGTAGGTGTTTCTTTTGTTCTTGCAATGTTGTGTGTTCTTGTCAGCGGCCCCTTTGCCTAGGATTAAATAACCTCACGTATATAAAATCCAGTCCACCTACTGATCACTTGCTGCTCTCAGTTCAGTGCCCACTATTGTATTCTAATCAATAATCTGGAGTGCAATCAGGAGCAATGTTCAGAATTCACCAGGTGCATTTTGCACCTGGCTATCGGCCACCTGCTCCCCATTGAAGATGCCCCGTTGCCAGGATGGTACCTGACGTCTCCACCATCTGGAGGTGCATGCCAGGGGATCCTTGGATCCTGACTGTTTTCACACGCTAACAGCACATCCTTTGGAATTCTATCTGGGTTGTTTTATTTGCACAATCGGAACGAATTTCAGGAACAAAAAAATGGTATTGAAAAATACAACTTTCGAGCTACCTGGCCCCAAAATGGCAGTTAGACATTCTGTTTAAACCCTGGTTCAAGGCACCATTTGGCACCTATATATCTGAGTTTCTAACACTGCTATAAGGAGCCAGGTTTCTGGAGGGAAGCCATGTGTTAGGGGTGACAGATGCCAGGCTTCTCTGGGCAAACTGACTAGAATCTTCCTTGTCCAGGATTACGAACAATAGTGTAAGCATATACTGAAGGTGGCTGTACAGTAGTACCTCTGGTTGCAAACGGGATCCATTACGGAGGTCCGTTTGCAACCTGAAAAGAACACAACCCGTGTCTGCGCATGCGCGGGTCACGATTTGCCTCTTCTGCGCATGTGTGTGACATCATTTTGCTCGTCTGCGCATGCGTGAGTACCTTCGGGTCGCCCCGGGATACAACCTGAAAACGCGCAACCTGAAGCAAACGTAGCATGAGGTATGACTGTACAGTGGTACCTCGGGTTAAGAACTTATTTCGTTCTGGAGGTCTGTTCTTAACCTGAGGACCACTTTAGCTAATGGGGCCTCCCACTGCCACCGTGCCACCGCTGCACGATTTCTGTTCTCATCCTGAAGCAAAGTTCTTAACCCGAGGTACTACTTCCAGACTAGTGGAGTCTGTAACCTGAAGCGTATGTAACCTGAAGCGTATGTAACCAAGGTACCACTGTGTCTAACAACCAAAACAATGCCAACAGCATTGGGATGGGTGGGTGGGAATCTGCTCTTGTCAAACTGTCCTCCAACTCCTGGTCAACTTTACTTTTTATGTGATTCATTTGTTTAGGCATTTTAAAGCTCTGAGCCGCCTTGGGTGCCTTGACAGAAAGGTGGTACATAAATGCAAATACACTGTTGTATGCAACGCAACGTTTAATATACACTGATAGAGGAACAACCCTCCGAAGCACTTAACATTAAAATACACGTGCCACAGTGAAACAAACAATTGCATATGATAAGGGGCAACTGTGAAAAGCATGAGGCAGTACTGTGGTTGTTGGAGACAGGCTAAACGTGGATAACAGAGACTGCAGGAAAAACCCCTCTGTAGCAGCTCATGCAAACACATTTTAAAGACTATAATGCGAACCAGATCCTCTGATCCGAAGAGGCAACAGGACCGCTGTGGGCATTCAACTGTCTGTTGAGTGACCAAAGAGACATTGTTCTAGATATAGGTAGGTAGCCGTGTTGGTCTGCCGTAGTCGAAACAAAATAAAAAAATTCCTTCTAGTAGCACCTTAGAGACTGACTAAGTTTGTTAGTGGTATGAGCTTTCGTGTGCATGCACACTTCTTTAGATGCACACTTCAGAAACACACTTCAGTGTATCTGAAGAAGTGTGCATGCACACGAAAGCTCATACCAATAACAAACTTAGTTGGTCTCTAAGGTGCTACTGGAAGGATTTTTTTATTATTTTGTTTCAAAGAGACATTGCGACAGTCTTAGCCAACCTGGTGCCCTTCAGACATTTTGGCTATGCTGGCTGAGGCTGATGGGGTTTGTAGTCCAGAACGGAGGCTGCAATAAGTTAGGGTTGCCATAGGTCTGGAATTTCCTGGACATAGCCGGAATACAGTAGTCGGAATCAAGTGTGTAGGCAGAAATGGCTGGGGAAATCTGGACGTATGGTAGCCCATGTCTAGTTTTTGCCGAATTTCCTTAAAGCTGAACAACTTTTGCATCCGGTGTTTTACTTTTTGAAAGATGGCAACCCAAAATAAGTGGTGTTAGTTTACTCTCTCGGGAAAGTTTTTATCCTGAGGCGTCCATTCAGACATACAGTACTTGCTCACATTACGAAACACATTTGCACAATGCTATCTTCTTGTTTTAAATATTGAAACAATGTTACTCGAATTGCCATTTTGTATATTAGCTGGTACCTTTTTCCTAAGCAATGGCATGGGAATGTGAGTTACAAAGTTGAATGTGCATTACATAAACTGATTTTGTGTTGCGTGGTTGGTCCTGCAAAGACAGCAGACCTTGAAGTTGTTTTGCTATCATTTTTTCAGCAAGATAGCCTCCCTTAACACATACACACCCCTTTTGAGTTTCCAAAATTTGAAGCTCACAAAAATGAATTTGCTCTTTTAAAAAATGAGATTTTCCCATAATACAGTGAAATTGCGAAAACAAACATTTATTTATTTATTTATACATACATACATACATACATACATACATACATAACATACATACCCCGCCCATCTGGCTTGGTTTCCCCAGCCACTCTGGGCGGCTTCCTACGAAAGGTTAAGAATACATTAAAACATCAGTCATTAAAAACTTCCCTAAACAGGGAAGGAGAACAACAAAACAAAGGAGAAAAACAAGAAGAAAAGAAACAAACAATAGAAATAAAGAGAGGAAATATAGAGAAAGAGAAAATAAAATAAATCAAAAGAAAAGAAAGATTAGCAAAAAAATACAGAAAAGGAACTTCTGATTTTCCTTCTGTTTACATAAAAGAATAAAATATGATTACTTAAAACCTTCGGTCCATGCGAACATCCATCTTCTCCACTTTCAGTTAAACAGTACTGTATTTCCTTTAAGTTAAAGTGTCTCAGAATCAATCATTTCTTTTTCCCCAGGAAAAGTCTGAGATGGGGTCCCTAATTGTTATTATTATTAATAAATGTTAGCCATATTTTATCTCTTATTGATTCCCAACACTATTACTCCATACTGAGTGAGAAGATGTTGCTTTTAGGGAGTAGGGGAGCAAGTTGTTAAGCCCCGGGATGCACAAATGCCACCAAACCTGTTTAGAGGATTTTTGGGTATCAGTCACTGATAATAAAATTTAAGAAGACTGTGTTGATTCTCTAGGGTGTCACTTTCCTGATTACAGCAGTTTATAGATTCTAAAAGGGGATCTGTTCATCTGTTGCAGGGGGGGGGGGAAAGAACAAATAGTCTTGTGGCACATTACAGATTGACAAATTTTATTATGGTATGGACTTTATGTGAGTCGGGAGAGGGAAGCTGTATTGGGTTCAGAGGGAAATGTCCAGAAAGTAGCAGTTCAGTTGGAGCTAGAATAAAATAAGCACAGTGATCCTTTACAAGAGCACCTAAAATACGCAATAAAAAGCAATAGATGGTTTGTAAATGGATGTAATAGATATTTAAAATTATTGGGTGGTTTTGATGTGGGGTTTTTTTTTTATTGGCTTTTGCGGATGGATTATTCTGCCTTTATTCAGCTGATTTATTTATTTATTCTTTTATCTATAACATTTTTATCCTGTTCTAAAGCCAAAGAAAGGCTCCAAGAGCGGTTTACAGACAGACAGTCGCTGCCTCAAACTTACAAACTGAAAGACATGACACAAAAGGAAAAGGGATTGGGAGGGAGGAGGAAAAAAAGCAATCTTAGGCGCTATTTCTTAGTTGCAGAGTTCTTGTAATGAGCAGCTGGAATGGAATTATGGAGTGGTTTTTATATGATGTCTAGATTCATCCAATGCTGTGATTTTATGCTGCAGTGAACTACTTTGAAATGTGTTGCGTGCATCTATACAAGCATTTTTTTACTTGCTACATTTATATCCCAATGTTTTTCTGGGGGTCTCTTAAGGGGAAGTTTATCCTCACGAGAAAAACCAAACCTGTGAGGTCAAATAAGGCAGAGAACAGGAGCGGAGGAAACTGAGTCAGATCATTGTTTCATCTAGCTCACTATTGTCTACAGTGTCTGGGAGTGGCTCCCCGGTTTCAGTCATGTCCCCCCACCCTCACCCCATCTGGAGATTCCAGTATTTGACCCTGAAACCTATTTGTACGTAAAGCAGGTGCTTGCCCAAGATAACCTGGTGAGGTGTGTGTTCTGGAAGATGACATAGTTCTCCTTCCTTAATTAAATTGAAATTCTGTTATGAAGCCGATGAGCTTTGATATACCCTAAGACGCGGGTGGAGCAGAATGCGGGTGGAGCAGGGACGTGGGTGGCGCTGTGGGTAAAAGCCTCAGCGCCTAGGGCTTGCCGATCGAAAGGTCGGCGGTTCGAATCCCCGCGGCGGGGTGCGCTCCCGTCGTTCGGTCCCAGCGCCTGCCAACCTAGCAGTTAGAAAGCACCCCCGGATGCAAGTAGATAAATAGGGACCGCTTACAAGCGGGAAGGTAAACGGCGTTTCCGTGTGCGTCTCTGGCTCGCCAGAGCAGCGATGTCACGCTGGCCACGTGACCCGGAAGTGTCTCCAGACAGCGCTGGCCCCCGGCCTCTTGAGTGAGATGGGCGCACAACCCTAGAGTCTGGCAAGACTGGCCTGTACGGGCAGGGGTACCTTTACCTTTACCTTTACTAAGACAAACACGGGTGGAGCTGTGGGTTAAACCACAGAGCCTAGGACTTGCTGATCAGAAGGTCGGCGGTTCGAATCCCCGCAACAGGGTGAGCTCCCGCTGCTCAGTCCCTGCTCCTGCCAACCTAGCAGTTGGCAGTCAAAGTGCAAGTGGATAAATAGGTACCGCTCCGGCGGGAAGGTAAACGGCGTTTCCGTGCGCTGCTCTGGTTCACCAGAAGTGGCTTAGTCATGCTGGCCACATCACCCAGAAGCTGTACGCCGGCTTCCTTGGCCAATAAAGCAAGATGAGCACTGCAACCCCAGAGTCGGCCACGACTGGACCTAATGGTCAGGGGTCCCTTTACCTTTAAGTCAAATGTTTCAAATGCCAGGAATAAGTCAGTCCCTGCCCTCAGAGAGAGGAGGCCCAAAATTGGCAGAGAGGCCCTCTTGTGTCATCTCTGCCTTTCCCTCTCCCACAGCCTGATGGACTGGCAGCTTTAGATGACATTTATAGGGGGTAAAAAACACATATTGCTTCTAATGAGGCCACATACCAAAGTTCATTTCCTGTTGGATTTATGGAGCTTCATACATAGTCTTGCCCTGGATTCTATCTTCTGTATACTGTCCTTTTGCATCCTGCCAGCATACAGAATGCTCGAATTGCAGTTGGAACTTCCAGAGTCCTGGTGAAAATTTTGTTTAACTTCTCTTCTCCACCGGCTGCAATCCGGAGAAATACACTGGTCTGACTTGTTTGTGTAGTGCAGGCATAGGCAAACTCGGCCCTCCAGATGTTTTGAGACTTCAATTCCCATCATCCCTGACCACTGGTCCTGTTAGCAAGGGATGATGGGAGTTGTAGTCCCAAAACAGCTGGAGGGCCAAGTTTGCCTAAGCCTGGTGTCGTGCGACTTTTCCCAACCAAGCTTGAGTAATATTTCCTTTTCTCTCTTACTCCCCCAACAAGTTCCCAAAGGGGTCTTTGCAGCTTAGGAATGCTTTAAAAGCCTTTGAAGCCAAAGCGGGAAGCCATGGAGCAAGGAAGCGAAAAAATATGCATATTCTCTTACGTAGATAAAATAGATTGTTGGGTCCTCACCATTTTGATTTATTGATCTTTTTAATCCCTTTCCCCTCTCTCCTGGCTTATTGAATTCTGCTTGACAGATGTCTTTGAATATCTAGCTGGTATAAAGTAATCTGTATATACCCTACGTCGCTCCTCAGGATTCTCTGAGTTAAACAGAACTGTGTCCATCAGTCCTTTACTGCTTGTGAATATTTTGGGGTAAGAGGTCTAAATGCATAAAGTTAGTGCTAATAAGACAGATTGGTGGAGGAATGAGAATTTTAGACTATCAAACTATTACAGGATTGGAGGTTTACTTCAGAATTTTAAAGTAAAGGCAACGGCTGATTTGCATAGGGGGTTACATTCCTGACCCCGGGGCGGTGTGTGCATAAGACCATTACACTCTGTTACAACCCCGCCCAGTTAGGCTCCCTTTTCTGGCCACTTCCAGGTCTCTGTGATGTGTTCAGTTGTGCGTCAGTCGATTGTTGCCTGGAATGCACGTTATAATGGAGATTATGTGTCAGAACAGAATAATAAGCCAGTATTTAAACATCAAATCTCGTCTTGTGACACCTTAAAGACTTAAGGGTTATAGGATGTATCCAACTAAATTCTAGTGGGCCTTAGTTAGCCATGCCCATTAATTTCAATGGATCTGCTCTGAATGTGACCATCATTGGATGCCGCCCTGACATATTTATTATGGCATAAGCTTTTGTCGACCACAGTCCATTTCATCAGATGAAATCGGCTGTGGCCGGGAAAACTTATCCCACAATAAAGAGATTCATTATGTGAAGCAGCAAGATAAAGAACTTGGCAATGTGAAGGAGCATCTCGGGCAGTATAAATGGAAAACAGAAAGTTGTTTTTTCCCCTTTGTCTTTCACATAATATTAAGATGGAGTTGGTACCTCTCTTTTGGAGAAAATTATCTGTATAGGGTCCAGTACCAGCTGAAAGAGGTAAACTACCAAGAACTATTGCCTGAAAAGGTAAAAGTATCAAGCTGAGGTCCTACAAACAATATGTGATATTACTGGATGTATGTTGCCAGATGCTCTGAGGGAAAAGGTATTTATTTTCCAGATCCTGTGAAGCATGAGGCTCTTACTTGAGAGTTTAATCATGTACATACCTATTCAGTAGTAGGTCTTACTGAGTTCAGTGGGGCTTACTTCCAGGTAAGAGTGTCTTGCTGAGAGAACCAAAATTGACAGAGACGTTTATCGCTATTAAAGATACAGCTTGTGTTCTAAGTTTGGGCATCAGCTATAGCCTCTGTTTGGCAGTGTGAGGTGTTCCCTAGGTGTTCATCTCATTCCATTTTGTGGTAGCTATGACTTGCAATGCAAGGTCAACTTGATCAAATCCTTACAAGCAAAAAGAGGGCAGTCCTTTTCAAGGCTAAGCGTAGACATTTGATTTCTAAGTGTTCCCCACTCATCTCTTTTCTTTTTGCCCATCTTGCGTTCTTCCCTTGCTGTTGAACTGCCTTCTGTGTCATCTTGGGAAGTTCTTCATAATTCACACCAAATAGAGCTGTCTAAAAAGAAATAGGAAGATGAGCTGATGACCATTGCAGTAGTTTTCTAAACAGCAAGGAGTTAGTCCGTGAACAACGTGAATTTGTGGATAAGAGAATTATTGTTTTCACTGTAAAAATGTCTCCTATTGCCCTAAACTTGTTTTATAGTAGATATTCTACCATAAAGTGCCAATAAAACGTTGCACAATGCAGATGCAAGCAGTTTCATGTTGGCTGTTGGCCAGATATTAACAGCAGATGAATAAATGTTTCCAGTTTGAAGCTGTGAGCTGTTTTAGTTACTGCTGTTTCTTAAATGGAAAGCACAGTTTATTGTTTGCCTTCTAATTTAAATTATAATTGAAAACAATGGAGAAACACAATAAAGTTAAGAATTTGCTTGTAATTTGGACATGCTTGTCTGTATTTTCAGGTTATTCAGTGCGAAGAGCTGATTCAAAAGGCACCCGTGCTTCAGATTTAGAATTTATTTTATGTTCATTAGCAGCGGCAAAAAAAGGCCCCCTGAATGTTTCATATCCTGTAAAAGACAATTCATGTTTGGGATGCTAGAATTTTGGATATATCACTAGTAATAAAATTTGCTGATCGTGACAGCGGTATGACAAATGTGCGGACAAGGACCACTTTTTTGGGAATGAGCATTATAATTACTGTGTTGAATCATCTGAATTGTTCTCTTTAATATTACAAGTATTTTTACTTCAAAACATTTTTTAAAAACATGCATAGGTGAAAATGATGAAAGTTGTGAATGATGGTTGGAATTATTTAATCCTGACTGGAATGTGTAGAACAGGAAGGGGAAACTCTACTATGGACTCCAATGAGATTGTTAGCTGCTTTGAGACTCCTTAAGGCAGCCATCCCTGACCACTGGTCCTGTTAGCTAGGGATGATGGGAATTATAGTCCCTAACATCTGGAGGGCTGGAGTTTGCCTATGCCTGCCTTAAGAGGAGTGAAAGGCGGGTTCTCAAGTCCAAACTCTTCTTCTAATATCAGATTTTCTGTGTGCAGGGATTTTATATTTAACCCGTACTATAAACATGTATTCTATTCTGCACTCATACAGAGTAGTCTTACCAGTCCATTTGTAAGGGGACAGTACAAAGTTCAGTCAAGACACTGCTTTGATGCAGGGTATGTCATGCATGCAACAAATGTGGGGTAGATAGCGGCCCACTATACAGTTTGAAAGCCATGCATGGAAGGTACTATGCAGATGCATCTTTCCCCAGTGTTGGTAGGACAACAGCCAGAACGTAATGGTGAAACCACAATGGATATTTTTGACATCCCTCTTCCACTTCCCCCTATGATTGTGCAGCACTAAAAAAATAATAATCTCATCTTGGTATAGTACTTTCATATAAAATCCGTGTGGTCATGGCTTTCTTTTCCGAGTGTGGTGTAGTGGTTATAAGCGGTAGAGTCATAATCTGGGATTCGCTTCTCTGCTCCTCCACATGCAGCTGCTGGGTGACCTTGGGCTAGTCGCACTTCTTTGTAGTGTTTGTTGTGGGGGAGGAAGGGAAAGGAGAATGTTAGCCGCTTTGAGACTCCTTAAAGGTAAAGGACCCCTGACAGTTAAGTCCAGTCGCGAACGACTCTGGGGTTGCGGTGCTCATCTTGCTTTACTGGCCGAGGGAGCCGGTGTTTGTCCACAGACAGTTTTTCCGGGTCATGTGGCCAGCATGACTAACCAGAGCAGCGCATGAAAACGCCGTTTACCTTCCCGCCAGAGTGGTACCTATTTATCGACTTACACTTTGATGTACTTTCGAACTGCTAGGTTGGCAGGAGCAGGGACCGAGCAACGGGAGCTCACCCCATTGCAGGGATTCAAACCGCCGACCTTCCGATCGGCAAGCCCTAGGCTCAGTGGTTTAGACCACAGCGCCACCTGCGTCCCTTGAGGCTCCTTAAAGGGTAAAGGGGACCCCTGACCATTAGGTCCAGTCGTGGCCGACTCTGGGGTTGCAGCGCTCATCTCGCTTTATTGGCCGAGGGAGCCGGCGTACAGCTTCCGGGTCATGTGGCCAGCATGACTAAGCCGCTTCTGGCGAACCAGAGCAGCGCACGGAAACGCCGTTTACCTTCCCGCTGGAGCGGTACCTATTTATCTACTTGCACTTTGACGTGCTTTTGAACTGCTAGGTTGGCAGGAGCAGGGACCGAGCAACGGGAGCTCACCCCATTGCGGGGATTTGAACTGCCGACCTTCTGATCGGCAAGTCCTAGACTCTGTGGTTTAACCCACAGCGCCACCCGCAGGTAGTGATAAAGCAGGATATCAAATCCAAACTCTTCTTCTTCCCTACCTTTTTTTTTATAAAAAAACAACAACAGATTGCATTGTTGGTCATGCAGTGGAGATTTCCCATAGAACCTAGAAACTCCCGTTTTAGCTGCTCTTGCAGATTTATAAAACAGGCAGCCCTCGGCTTTATGTGTAAATCATACCTTTAAATGATAGTTTCCAAAGGCCAGAGCTGCTTAGCTTCCAGTATAACATTGCCATTGTGTTGAAATACATAAAAGCAATGTTAGCTGGTGATTCGGCCAGGGGAATAGTTCTTCTAAGCCCTCTGCTGTATTGTGTGTTATCAGGAAGTTGTGTCTTTTATTCTCTGAGTGGTATTTCCCTGTCCTTCAGTACCGTGCTTTAAAAAAACACACTTCCAAGAAAACAAATCCGTTCAGCAGCAAATGTACTTACTCCAGCCCTTGCTCTGCCATTATTTACAAAAATACACAAACACACCCATACAGTTTTAGTGACGCCCACCAGTGAGTTGCAGCAATAGAATGAAACACTTGAGTACGGTTGGATTGTGCAGCTTTGATCCTGCAAATCTTACTTGAAAGGCTTTGTCATCTCCCGACATAGTCTTTCCCACAGAAGCCTGGAATTGTCGGGTTGGGAAGGGACCCCAAGGGTCATCTAGTCCAACCCCCTGCAATGCAGGAACCACTATTATTAAATTTGTATACTGCCCTATACCCTCAGGTCTCAGGGTGGTTACAACATCAAATCACTATAAAAAACACAAAATTCACAATAAAAACCAAAAACAACCCAATAATCCCCCCTCCCCAACACATTTTAAAAGGACATTGGATGTTTGGAAAGGCAAAGTCAAATTTTTACTGTACTACATAACAACAACAACAAAATTTATTATTTCTACCCCACCCATTTGGCTGGGCTTCCCCAGCCACTCTGGGCGGCTTCCAACAAAATACTAAAATACAGTAATGCATCAAACATTAAAAGCTTCCCTAAACAGGGCTGCCTTCAGATGTCTTCTAAAAGTCTGATAGTTGTTCTCTTTGACATCTGGTGGGAGGGTGTTCCACAGGGTGGGTGCCACTACCAAGAAGGCCCTCTGCCTGGTTCCCTGTAACTTGGCTTCTCGCAGTGAGGGAACCACCAGAAGGCCCTCGGCGCTGGATCTCAGTGTCCGGGTAGAATGATGGGGGTGGAGACGCTTGGATGCTTGCAGCCTTTAAATGGTACATAGTTCTTCAAGATGCTTACAGAAGCATGCTGGAGCAGCTCCAAAGTCAAAAAATTATGTGAAGTTCACACACCACACATCCCTCACATCCTCTTTCCAGACAAGCAAGAAACATGATCACACGGTAGAGCTTGAGACTCTTAATATCAGGGTCATGGGTTCAAGTCCTGTGTTGGGTGAAAGATTCCTGCATTGCAGGGGGTTGGACTAGATGACTCTTGTGGCCCTTTCCAACTATGATTGAATTACATGACCCAGGCAGGAAAAGAAGCACTCAAGGGGAGGTGTAGCCTGTTGAGAGGGTGTGTGGCCTGGGGAGAGCCCCAAAGACTGGAGAGCTGCATTTGTTCCCCAGGCCTGAAGCTCCACACCCAACTAGTAGGTGAGCCTGTAAATAACTTGTATTGTATGTCATCTTCTTGGTTAGAGAAAGTAAACCAGCTTTTCAGGATTGAGTATGGCAAAAGCAAATCAGATTTGCATCTTTAGAGATGTGGCAAGTTTTTGTTCCTTATCCCCAACTTTCCTGGCTGCAGGAAAGCCAGTGTGGTGTAGTGATTAAGAGTGGTAGACTCGTAATCTGGTGAACCGGGTTCGTTTCCCTGCTCCTCCACATGCAGCTGCTGGGTGACCTTGGGCTAGTCACACTTCTTTGAAGTCTCTCAGCCCCACTCACCTCACAGAGTGTTTGTTGTGGGGGAGGAAGGGAAAGGAGATTGTTAGCTGCTTTGAGACTCCTTCGGGTAGTGATAAAGTGGGATATCAAATCCAAACTCTTGGATTTGATCTCCTGCTGCACTATAATTTGGCTCCACTACAGCATCTCATAGTCTTCACACTGAATATGTTGAATTGTCCAGGATCTGTAGAAGAGCGTTCCTGCGAAAGAGGCAAGTAAGGAAACCGAGATTGCAACTTAACATGCTCAAAGTGTAACAGTGTTAAGAGCACGGATACCAGCTTTATGTCCAGTGAAACATACAAGAAGGAAAAGAGAGAGACTGAGATTTCAGAAAGTTAAAGGGTTTGGGTTAGGATCACTTCCAGCGCTACATTTATTTGCTTTCCTTTTTAAAAGTAAATAAACCGAAGCAGCCACATTATGGCTGAATACTGTATACACGTCTTCATAATGTTGGAAAGGTCAGGTAGGAGTATGAGACTTGTATCTTGCAAAGCTCGGGGGACTTTGCAGGAGTTTATATTGTTGCTCGTGCATAACTACTTGCATTCCTTTAGTTTCTTTAAGCACTAGCACAGCCTCAAAGAAACTGCACAATCATTTGTCTTGCGTAGCTGCTAACACCTTGTTCCTTTTTTCTTCCACTCATCACTTTCTGAGTGAGTTCTCTCTCTTTAAGTGGTTGGTATGCCTTCTAGAATACCGTATTTTTCTGTGTATAAGACTAGGTCCCCCCCCCCAGAAAATAATGTCAAAAATTTGGGGGCGTCTTATACACGGATACATCTCCCCATATTTTCTTAAACCGGAGCCCCCCCAAAATGGGGAGCGTCTTATAGATGGAAAAATACGGTATTTTCTTGACATAAGACATTTATGGTCCGGCACTGTGGCTATAGTCTTCTCTACACAGATTAAGAAAATAAACACAATCAGGGAACCATTGACAATGGAGTGAGGCCTTCATTGCCCTATATACTTGCCGCCAAGGTCTTTGAAGAATGGCAAAAGGGTGAGCCCATTGGATGCTTAATCGTGAAGATTGTGATTACAAAATCAGGGTATGCTGGTTAGCTTTCCATGGATTATATTGAGTAAGTTAGAGTTAAAAGGTTATCAGGTATTTCAGCCTACTGTAGGCTTACACCTACCACAACCACAACACATTGCAGGGCCTCCCAAACATCACACAGATATGCTCAGAGTATTGGAATACTCCATCTGTTTCCCCTCACGAAGGATATTGCTGTGATGCTTACCATGCCAACTTCCTCTTAACTTTTACGAATTGCTCAAATTGTTTAACCCAGTGATTTAGAAACTCTGACCTATAGGCCACAAGTGGTCTGAGAGACCACAACAAAAACAGTAGAGGAAAACTCTTGAGATAATTGCCAGAGGAGGCAGTGACTGCTGATGTAATTACTGATCTTTTCTTTAAACCTGAAAACTTTGATCAGTTTAATCAGTAGATTGTGCCGTGTGTGCTTACCTGGGGGTAAGGCCCTTTAAACTCACTGGGGCTTACTTCTGAGTAGGAAGGCAGAAGGTTGCACTGTTAATTAATTCAAACTTCAGCTGATTAACTGAGGCAATTAATTTTCATTACTGATGGCAAACTTAATTGGTGGGATTGAAAGCTAAGGGTACATGAGTTTTATTTTTTGATGGTGTTTTGATTCTAGTGTTCACAGTAACAGGGAAATTTAAAGATAAGTATTGTTAACACAGGGGGCTGATAAGGCATGTCTAACTGGGGACCGTTTTCAAAACTGCTTCTCATATGATCCCGAAAACATGTTCCCCCAAGAAGGATATTTAGCTGGAGCCAAACAGACCACTGCCCAGCATGTGTGTATCTGAACCCTCCCCAAGCTATAAAGGTATGCCCACATGGAGACTATAGAAAAAGAAGGATTTTGTTTTTGAAAATAAATGTAATTTTAGCAATAAACCACAGCACTTTACACTTGCAGTTCTGGTCACACATAAAGCAATATTCTAACACAAACATAGGTCTAACTTAAAGAAATAAAAGTTCTAAACTAAAAGGGGGGAGGGAAATTCACTAGAGAATGTGATCAATTAAAATTCTTTAATTGGCTGACAGTCTTGTGTGTGTGTGTAATATATATATATATATATATATATATATATATATATATATATATCTCACAGAACAAGCATATCTATGATGCAAGTGAAAAAGCATCTATGAAAAAGATGGTGTGGGAGCCCTCAGTCCAGGACCTTTTTCATCTGTATTTATGCAGCTGCGTGAGAAAAAGAAAGAAATTACACTAATGTGAGAAGGGAGGATTTAATCCACGAACACCTGAGGCCCCTAATTCCCATAGTTTATGGCAGATTTATATTTTCTCTTCCCCAGTGTGGAGCAGAAGAGTTGCATTCGTTCAGCAGTGACTTGTTTTTCTTCTCACTTCCACTGGGAAGATGCCCTCCTGCATGAAGCCATCTCACACAGATAATGAGAAGGGTGGGTGGGTAGGACCTTTGGGCTTTGGAAAAACTCCTCTCCCCCAGAAAACAATCTTTCTGGTGTTCTTCCCTAAGCAAGCAATAAACGCCATCTTCTAGCAACCACTGATACTGTAAACACAATAGTTGTATCCATAGGAACAACTCAAAATACTCAAAAAATCAGTAGTGAATCCTTTTTTGCAGGGTTCGGGCTTCGACCCATTCTGTGCCCCTTCCTCAAGTTCACTGTGCAAGGGGTCTGGGGGCTGGTCCACTACTGGTATGATAAGAGCTGCTGAAATGTGTGTGTGTGTGTGTGATTTTTTCTGTAGTGTTACCATGGAGTCATCTTGACGGACAACTATGCTGTTAGGACAAGAATATGAGAGTGTAGAAGGAACATATGTTATAATGGTTCAGACTAAAGTACTTGCTAACTATTGCTTATCCTGGTACAGTGGTACCTCGGGTTAAGTACTTACCGTAATTCGTTCCAGAGGTCCGTTCTTAACCTGAAACTGTTCTTAACCTGAAGCACCACTTTAGCTAATGGGGCCTCCTGCTGCTGCCGCGTCGCCGGAGCACGATTTCTGTTCTCATCCTGAAGCAAAGTTCTTAACCTGAAGCACTATTTCTGGGTTAGTGGAGTCTGTAACCTGAAGCGTATGTAACCCGAGGTACCACTGTACTGACTTGACAGTGTTGGGAAGCACACCAGGGTTCATATTCTAACTTCTTTCCTTCCTAGAAGGGCTGCTTGACTTCCTTCAATCAGGGATTGCTTAGGACTGAACTTGGGACGCACACTATGTTTATTTATTTAATTTCTATCCCACCCTTCCTCTCGGAGTAGCCCAGGGCAGCAAACAGCAAGACCAACAAAACAGTTTCTTCCCAGCCCTATTCCAGTTGGACCATGAAGAAAGCTTGGCTTCAGCTTCTTTCATTTTGGGCCTCCTTCTCTTGAAAAAAAGGTGTCCATTTAGTGGCCTTCCAGCAGCAAGAGCTGCAGTTTCTTATACAGTGGTACCTCAGGTTAAGTACTTAATTCGTTCCGGAAGTCCGTTCTTACCTGAAACTGTTCTTAACCTGAAGCACCACTTTAGCTAATGGGGCCTCCTGCTGCTGCCGCGCCGCCGGAGCTTGATTTCTGTTCTTATCCTGAAGCAAAGTTCTTAACCTGAAGCACTATTTCTGGGTTAGCGGAGTCTGTAACCTGAAGCGTGTGTAAGCTGAGGTAGCACTGTAAATGGGACTGACATTTTCCTTTGTAGCTGACCTTTTATCTGTTGAAATAATCCAGCCATTTTAATTTCTCCATATAGTCAGCCATTTTGTTTGTTCTCCCCCCACGAAGCCTGAGAAAACTCCTTTTGTGTAGTGAGCACCATAACATTCCCAGTGGACTTTATGAAAATGATTGAAATTTGAAACTTGCTACGGGCTTAGTCGCCCTTAAGGAGTTGTGGAATGTTTGTCCTTGGAAGAAAGAATTGGTCTTTAACAGCTATGGTTGTTTTGCTGTTCTAATGAGCATGCAGAGCAAACAAAAAAACACACACAAAACACTACGGTTATATTCAGAGGCTTGTACTGTGCATAGCCTAAGAAAGATTTCAGCTAGCTGAAGACATGAGATAAACCCATAGCGAAAGTTATTTTTCACAAGGAGAAACCTTGTGTTTGCAAATGCTAAATAATTGAACTGTTTGAATTCCATGATACTACAGACATAGGAGCTTGAAAGAAGAGTTGTGTCCTACAATTTGTTTTGCTCGTGAGCGGTTCCTTTTGGTATGTCAGAATTTGCAGCATGGAAGCCTTCCTCCATTTATGAGAATTACTTTAGCAACGTAAATTTTGATGAGACCGGGGACTCTTTTATTTTGAATTCTGTATGAGAGGCAGGTTTTTCTGGTGAAGAGAAGACCCACAATAAAATCCAAAGGTGTACTCTTGAATAGGTTGAAGGTTAAATGCCAATACCATGTATTGAGAACAATGGCTGCCCTTTGCACCTCATCATAGCTATAGCAAGTTTATCCATACAGAAAGTCACCCCAGCATGGGATGCGAGCAGAATAGGTAAAGGTAAAGGGACCCCTGACCATTAGGTCCAGTCGTGACCAACTCTGGGGTTGCGGTGCTCATCTCGCTTTGTTGGCCGAGGGAGCCGGTGTACAGCTTCCAGGTCATGTGGCCAGCATGACTAAGCCGCTTCTGGCGAACCAGAGCAGCGCACGGAAACGCGGTTACCTTCCTGCTGGAGCGGTGCCTATTTATCTACTGGCACTTTGAGGTGCTTTCGAACTGCTAGGTTGGCAGGAGCAGGGACCAAGCAACGGGAGCTCACCCCGTCAGGGGATTCGAACCGCTGACCTTCTGATCGGCAAGTCCTAGGCTCTGTGGTTTAACCCACAGCACCACCCGCGCCCCTGTGAGCAGAATACCTACCTTTTAATTACTAATGTTTGGGACAGTGATGATCCTAGAAACTGTTAGGATATTTCCGTTCCACCTTAAAAGGGAGCAGGATGTTTGTATAACAGCCTGCGTATTTCCTGTCTCACAGGATGTTTATGTTGTAAGTTCCTTTCGTTTTCGGCTGTTTTGCCTGAGCAGTCGGAGCAGACGGTCATGTTTTCTTTGTTCTGACCAACGCTGAATAAAACTGTAAATATGCATGTTCTGCTCTCATGCTTGTGCAACTTTTTGCTGTGTGAATTCTGCTGTCAGAGTGTGCACTAAGCCTGAGGCTTAGTGTCGCTAAATTGCTGATATTGCCTGACTACGGGAGGTCGATGGATCGTCCGGCACCGAGCTTGGGGGCTCAGATGGACTTTATCTCCCTGGCAGTATCCCAACAGAAACATGGCTCTGTAGACTAGTAAATAGCCTTTGGTCACTGAGACTTCTTCTGCTTCAGCTGACACAGAGAACATGGGTTTCTTCCTGAAAGCAGCACCAATCCTCACTCTGTAGTTTGTCCTGAAATTTTACTGCTCATTCTCCCATGTGATGGACGCCAGGTAGCGTTTTCTGCTGCTATTCTGGATTTGGATTCAGATATACCTCGGTCTCAAGGGCTGGCAGTGGACAAATGTTCTTCTTTTTAATGTATTAAAATGAACTGATATCTTCAAGGGAGAAATTAATTGTCTTTTGGGATGAGGATACCTGTCAGTCATTCAGTATTTCATGTCAAGTCAGGAAAAGTACAGAACACAAAGAAAACTGTGTGTCACCTTTCCTCCCCTCTCTGCCGTTCCTCTGGCCTTCAAATGTGTACAGGCTGTGAGACCAAGAGATAGCGAAACGTGCCTATTTCTGCACCTGACTCCCTAAATTTAAACCAACTTCTCTTTGAAAGACGTAAGGACAGACTTTTTGGCGGAGGGGATTGAGAAAGATCAAAAGGCTGTGCCATGTTTTGTGTTTCTTGTTGGAATGCAAACAAAACATTAGAACGTGTTCAGGCAGCTTCTGCTTTGTTTTGGGAAAGTGAAAGGATTGTCTCGACCTTCCTGTATTAAAAAAATTGAGTAGATTTGTTGAAGAAAACTGCTTTAGCGAACAACTCAAGAAAGAATTGGCTTTGACGCTGCCACATGTTTTTTTTAAAAAACAAATAAATAAAATGTCTTGTTAACTGCCACATGTTTACTGTGGCCATAATCTTGAATTATTAAGATTAATTTAGTTGCATATTTATGCACATATTAAGGTCCTCATCCAGTGAGGTGAATAGTGCGTGCTTTAAGACATAATGTGCACACCACTGTGGTTTTCTGTCTGTTTCCTTTTTTGCAGTAACCAGCGACAAACCACAAACCAGTTTTACAATTCCCTTTAGTTTAAAAGGTGGTCTTGCAGAGGAAGTTGAAGAGAAAAATATGGGTATGCACAGGGATCGGGCATGTGCACACTCACAGATTTTTGACTTTGGGGGGAAATGTTGGGGCTCCCCCCCCCCCAAAAAATGCAGAGGTTTTCTTGCAGAGCATTTCCTTCGAGCACTATAAATCTATCAAATGCCACAAGTGTCAGGGCAAAGAAATATTTATTTATTATTGCATTTATACCCGACCTTTCCTCCAAGTGCTTCAAGGTGGCTTAAATAGTTATCTCCTCCTCATTTTTATCCTCATAGCAACCCTGTGAGGGAGGTTGCACTCAGGAGGCTGTGAAAAGGCCCAAGGTCACCCAGTGAACTTTATGGCTGAGTGGAGATTTGAATGCTGGTCTCCCAGGCCTTAACTCTGCACTCCATAACTGCTAAACCACACTGTTAAAAGACCTGACGACGAGTGAATCAATAAGAAGGAGCCTGCTGCTGAGCTGGAAAAATTCTTCCTGGAAAAGCTGATATTCTGCCCGCCTAAGGATTTCTTATACTGGCCAAACCAGTTCTTGTTTGATTTCACTTGGGGTTTATCCTGCCACTCATCACTCAATGCTTTCCCCTGGTTCATCTCCCTGAATGCTAACCTTTTAAGCTTGTGTAACCTGTAGTAATTAGCTGGAGGGAGGAGGTTTAACTGGCAGGTCTACTCCAGGCCTATTCAGGACCTTGTTCCGGTTAGAATCAACAGCAAAACCAGAGCTAAGAGTGTGGAGTTAAATCTTTTACACAACAAGTTGTTTTGGTTTTCTCAACACTGCGCAACTCAGTTTTCATTGTAGGCCCCCTGCTCTCAGTTCAACCCATCAGGCTGTGGAGAGCCTATGTTGGGGGGGGGGGGAATGGCACCTATATGGATTCATCTGTGAGACTAATGACCACCAGTAGTTGTTGAACTACAACTGCCTTCATCACAGCCAGTGATCAGGAATGATGGGAGTTGTAGTTCGAAACATCTCTAGAGTACCACATTGGCTTTCCCAACATACAGCATTATAGACAGCTCACTCTTTATCAGTAGTTGAGGTATGGGATGTCTCCCCCCCCCCCCCGATTTATTACATTTTTTTCTGTTTATTTTGCTTTGGAGCCATCCCAAGGTCTTTGACATATGTGGTATAAAATACTAAAAGTAAAATAAAAAATATTCAGTCTCTTAACCCTGCCACCGAAAGCCAGCCCAAATAAGAATATTAATTGCACAGCTCCTTAAAGCTGCTGTGGTCACTAATATTATGACAGGCACATTTTGAAACTGGATCATAATTTGCACAACTTTGACACAGTGCAGCAGTTGTGCAAATTATGCTGTAAACCATAAACCAGTTAGGCTGCATTTGTAAGATGGTAGTGAGGTGATGAGTCCTGTTGCTTTATTCTTGTTGGGTTTCACTTTTGCTCCAGATTAAGTTGAGAATTTGCCTGTCTTCCAAATTCATCTACTCAGGCAAAGGGATGATGATGCAGTTCAGGAAAATCCTCCACTCACTTTTCCACCCAGACACATCTTCAAAGTGATATGATTGGATGTGGTACCCATAGGCCATAATTAATTGTGATTTATATTAGGCAGTATGTGCTGCCCTATAACCAAGTTCTCAGAGTGGCTTACTTTTTAAGAAAATATATATTATTATTTAAGATATCTTGGTTTACAAAAGTATGTGCAATGTCTTTTTTCAAGTTAACATTTTCTACAGATCAGTTTCATTTGTTGAGAAATTAGTGTTACCTTAGGAAGAAAAAGGGGAAAGAGGGAGAAAGGTGATGGGGGTAGTGGTGAATGGGGTGGGGTTGGGTGGCAATACTTCTATTCTGTTTGATGTATGTGTGGGGCTCAGAGTGGCTTGCTAAAAGAAATATATGTTAAGTATTGCTAGATTATAACAACTGGATGACTTAAAATAGAGTATGGAAGTTGTTTAACTGATAGGCCTTCTGTGTCACTGCTTACCGTATTTCCCCCCAATTTTTTCAATTTTAAAATTGGGGGTCGTCTTATACACGGATAGAGCGTATGGGGCATTTCTTTATTTGGAGTCCCAAAAAGTAGAGGTCTTGTTATACATGGAAAAATATGGTATATATAAACTCAATCAGCCATCTCTGTCAGGCTCTTCCTCCTTCTCCTCCATAGTCTCAATATTGCCTGGTAGACCTCAGCAGGAAGGAGAATGGGGATTAAACTAGAATTAGTTGGCCAGTCATTGCCACTGGTTCCACCTCCTGCCTTCTGTTCTGCCATTTCTACTGGGTACTATTCACCACTGGTTGGATGGCAGAGTGTGCATTTGAGCTTCGATTCAGCCCTAGTCCAGCACTCTTAACCCCAGCATCACATGCCAAGGAAAGCTGGTAGGGCAACTGAGGAGAGTGATTATGCTAACAGCGACCGTATGCATGTCAGTAAGACACTAGATGCTGTGCAATATTGCTATATTGCAATATTATCTGAAGGAGCGTCTCCACCCACACCGTTCTACCCGGACACTGAGGTCCAGCGCCGAGGGCCTTCTGGCAGTTCCCTCATTGCGAGAAGCAAAGCTACAGGGAACAAGGCAGAGGGCCTTCTCGATAGTGGCACCCTCCCTGTGGAACGCCCTCCCACCAGATGTCAAAGAGAACAACAACTACCAGACTTTTAGAAGACATCTGAAGGCAGCCCTGTTTAGGGAAGCTTTTAATGTTTGATGTATTATAGTATTTTAATATCTTGTTGGAAGCCGCCCAGAGTGGCTGGGGAAGCCCAGCCAGATGGGCAGGGTATAAATAATAAACTATATTATTATTATTATTCCAAATTTAAGTATTAAGTCATAAGGTGACCAAAAAGTTCCTGGGCCCATAACCCCAAAGAACACACCAAGGAATGAGAGGTGCTCTCTAGCTTGGGCCAGTTCGGATCTTGTGCGCTGCAAAAGCCATATGCAGATACTGGAATAAATATAGACTGTGAACAGTGCTCTTATTGTAGAGTAGAATTCTTACTTTATTCTAACTATACCTCTTGTTTTGCTGTAAGCATTCTAATTCTAATATTACATCAGAGGGCTTCAGTTTTAGGGCACTCATTGGTGTCTAGAATAAACTGCATATATGTTAATAACCTGCCGTTTATCGAACAGTTTCTTACTCTGAAAGTGGCACCGTTAAACAAAGTTATGTAGCGATCGAAATGCAGGATTAATCTTTTTAAAAGGGGGGGATTCTAGCCTGGTACGGCGCTGTGGGCGATTTGTGGCTTATCTGTACCTTTTGCCTGCTGCTTCTGGAAATTTTTTGTAAACAATGCCAGCTGCTTGTTATGTCCTTGTTTATAGTTAGATGGATGGGCAAATTGCAGCATGGGGCCGGGGATGTGTGGATAAAGAGGGATTTATTTTTTTTAAGTCTAATTGAAAACGATTGGGCTCTAAGCATTTTGCACACTTTTAAAAAAAATAGATGATGCTTTAAATGCTAAGTTCTGCATTTAAAGCAGGAATTCCATTGCTACTGACTTTATTATTCCTAATAATTTATATGCTCATATTAATGGGCAGGAGAGACTTTACAGTAAAATCCTTCCAGAAGGTTTATAGTTTGCATTAGGGTTAGGAAAAAAAAGTCTCTCCTGCACTGCCAACTCCTTAGATTGCTTGTGGAGTCTCTCCTCAGAATTTCAAGCAGACAATCCTACTCTCCTATTGGAGAGAATGTCCAAACTGAGTTGGAGGGTAGGGAACAGGTTATCCTGAGGAGTTGAAGACATTTGTTGTTCGGGGTCTGATTTTCGCCTAGGAAATGTTGATAAGACCGAGATGTTGTGTGTTATGGTGAACATCATGTAGGTTTACTGTAAAATGGGCACAGACAGCTTTGGTCCCCTTGGATTCTGCTGGCAGTGCATTCCCCTCTCTAGGGACGTCATCCCCCCCTTAATATTAGTAAGAGACCATATTGTGGCTACAGGTAGCGTGTAGAACTTCATTTTCTTAGGGTGGAAAAGTGTGATGGACTTTAGGAAATCCTGGTGCCTGTGACCTCTGATATTATTAACTTTCTATATGTTAAGGGTTAATTCAAAATATTTCTTGTTTGTTTCATTACTTCGTTCTTGAAATTCTTGTATTGAGGGGAAGTGATTGATTAGACAAAATAAAAGAGTATTTATTTGAGTGGCCATGTATGTGACAGCCCACAGGCTGAACTCAGCACATGAAACAATTATATCTGACCTTCTGGCGCCTCACCAATTTAAACAGGGTTTTCCCACAGTTTCATTTTTAGTGAAATGAAAAGTGATTTCAATTCTTCTTCTTATTATTATTTAAATATTATTAATATTTATTAAGTTTGTATACCATCCTTCATCTGTAGATCTCGGGGAGGTTCACAGCGTAAAAATGCAAGATAAGAACACAATATACATGTTTTTAAAAAAGAATAAACCAAACCAATAGCCCCTCTCCCCCCATCCTCTCCCACAAACACATTTAAAGGGATATTGGATGTTTCATGCTGTAAGAAATGTAGATATCTACTGCTTTAATGTTATCTTTCTTGGATTTTGCAACATGCAAATATTAATTGTATATAGTGCAGAAATCCTGTGGCCCTACAGATGTTGTGGGACTCCTTCTCCTATCTGTCCAGTCAGCATGTGGGTTGATGGGAGTTGTAGTCCAGCAACATCTTAAGGTGCAGAGGCTCCTCATACTTTGTGTAATGGCTGCCCCCCAAGTTTGTGACGCTCATTTCACATCAACACAAAACGGAGCCTTTACAACAAGAAACCGAGCCCTTTAGTGTCATTGGCCCAGTCCTGTGGAACGATCTTTCAACAGAGATCCTATATTAAGCTTTAAAAATTTGCTGAAAATAGTTAATAATAGTAATAGTTAGCTGGTGGTCTGTTTTAAAATTGTGTGTGTGTTTCCTCCAGCCTTGAGTGTATATAATTTGTTACTTTTAATGAAATTGTGGCATGCAAGTATTTTTGTAAATACAGTGCCTGACCTCTGCTACATGGCAGAAACTTTATTATGGAGCCAGACTATTTCTGAGGACAGGAGAGTTAGTTTGTGCAGCGAAAAAGCATATCCTGGGCATTATCTCTGGAGAATAAAACTTTGCTCTATCTGTATACCAAGAGTTTGAAACCACACATATAGAGCTTGCATTAATAGAGCTTATAAAACAATAGCCTCCGAATCAGATTGTTGCAGTTAACATAATTTCCCTCATAATCTTATTTGTGGCAGGTGCAATATAATCACCATGTAATCTATTTTATAATTCATTATTGTTATTTTTCCACTGCAGTTGAACAAGTAAAGGGGTCATGGCACGCTTAACGAAAAGGCGTCAGGCAGATACAAAAGCTATCCAGCATCTTTGGGCGGCTATAGAAATCATCCGAAACCAGAAGCAAATTGCTAACATTGACCGTATTACAAAGTAAGTGTCATTTAAATACTACTAAGAAAAATAAAAATGGTATGACCCAATGAGAAGGTATCAGCATTAAAAATGGAGTAGCACGGAAACATTTTTGCCATATAATATATATATTATTCTCTCATATGAATCTGTGTACTCTTGTCCTCTATATTTCAAGTCATGGACCATGAGTTTGAAAAAGGAAACGGTTGCGTTGAATTGAAATTGACCTGTGGTCTGTCTTGTCCAGTCTCCTGCCATTAATAGCACCTGACACATGATAGGAAGATGGAAAAAGTTGTTCTCAAGTGGAAAATAATATCCCTACTACAAAGATTGTGTATTAATGGTGGTATTCAATCCTAGTTATACTTGTAATAGACCCACCAAAGTTAATGTACATGACTAACCTAGGTCCATTAATTTCAATGGGTATACTCTGACTAAGTTGACCACAACCCTATATAGTAAAAGGTTTTCAATCTTTAAAACAAAACCAAATAACTCTTCCTGCTTAATAACTGCATGTGAAGACAAGCTGTGGGAAAATTTTTATTTGCAACTTTTATGTCCATACGGAACTCTTACTACAACCAACTCTTCTCCCTACTACAGCCATTGGCTGCTTTCAGACTATAATGCCAAATCTCTAGAAAGGACCATAGCTTAATGGTAGAACATCTGCTTTGCATGCGACAGGTCCAGGTTCAATCCATGGCATCTTCAGTTACAATGAGGAAGCAGTAAAAAGGGAGATGCCCTCTGTGCCCCAGCCAGAGTAGACAATAATGGGCTAGCTGGAAAAATAATTTGACTTGGTGAAAGAAACTTTCATTTGTTCCCTAGTTCATGTAGCCTGTACTCCACTATGCTTCCTGTTCCTATTTTGTGGCAACCCACATTTTGTCTTTTTACCCAAACTGGATCCACAAGTCATCATCTGATTGAATTTCGCGATCTTGGTTCATGGGCAAACTTTGGCTTGTACAAACCATAGTTTCCTGGGTTCAGGTGAAACAGCAAACTGGTTTGCTGAAAACAACAAAGGGAAGCTTCCAATCTCCACTAGTGCCTGCTCCTTCTTGCAGCAGCAAACCAGTGAGCGAGTTGGCATCTGTCTGTCTCTAGAGACA
This sequence comes from Podarcis raffonei, assembly GCF_027172205.1. NCBI lineage: Eukaryota > Metazoa > Chordata > Lepidosauria > Squamata > Lacertidae > Podarcis > Podarcis raffonei. The sequence goes on from NC_070613.1 coordinate 14,344,875, forward strand.
ATGGAGTGTGCCTCCAGGGGTGAAGCCAAACTCCAGGGGTGAAGCCAAGCTGACGTGGTCCAAAGGAAAGAATAGCAATACCTTTGGCACCAGCTTGGCTGTAGGAGCTGTCAGAAGGAGGCGTACAAGGCTAAGGAGTAAACCATAGGCAACAGCAGACCATGCTTGAATAGAATAATTGTTTCATGCAGTGTGGGTGCGTCTTGCTGATACCTGCATGTCTGCTTGCAGGCACAGTGGGGTTACCACATATCGTGCACCATGAATTGTTACTAAAGACGGCAGTTACATACAAACACTTCTTGCTTTTAGATGCCACCTTTGTTAACGTCTCACAACGTGATGATGTCACGTCATTTTGTTGTGGCCTCTATATAAGAAACGTCTGGCTGCTGGTTGTCAAATGCGGGAGATGAAGGCTCCTGCCAACCTAGCAGTTCGAATGCACATCAAAGTGCAAGTAGATAAATAGGTACCACTCCGGCAGGAAGGTAAACGGCGTTTCCGTGCACTGCTCTGGTTCGCCAGAAGCAGCTTGGTCATGCTGGCCACATGACCCGGAAGCTGTCTGCGGACAAATGCCTGCTCCCACGGCCAATAAAGTGAGATGAGCGCCGCAACCCCAGAGTCGGTCATGACTGGACCTAATTGTCAGGGGTACCTTTATCTTTACCTTTACCTTTGGGCATTGCTTGTTGATTTTGTACGTTAAATAGTTTGTCCTGCTTTTCTGTTTAGGTTAAGAGAAGTCTAAAAATCCTAGATAGGGTGTTTTCCTTGCAGCTAACTACACTAGTAATAATACTAGTGTAATACTAATCTACAGCCATCGCATTTTAGCAACACTGACACTTGATTTCTTAAATTCAGCTTATTTCCTGCCCCTCCTCCCTAAGGAGCCCAGGGCAGCAAACATACGAGCAATAAAACAATTAAAATATCTAAAAATGGAACTCCCAAAGGCTAGTACAAATAACGTTACTGGTGCATGGTTGCTGTATGGCAGGGAAGCAGATGCAATGATTGGCAGCTGTCGTGTTAGTCCCAGGCTTGAGAAGGCTGCTTAGCTACACCAGGGACAAGAGGCTTGGCTCTCAAGGGTATCTCTATCTTCTCTCCATGAGCATCTAGTCCTCTTGCTGTTCCAACTCCCCCCTCCTCAAATAACCTTATTTGCAGCATGACTCCCATATCACCCAAGAGCCTCTGCAAACTCCCTCAAATCTGAGAAGCGTGCAAACTTTCAACACAGAGCCCACCTTGTTCCTGCGCAGCAGGAGCTGGTAGTTTCTGCAGAGAACAGCAAACATATTAATCTGTCCAACGGGTAGCAAAATCTACCCTACTACTCATTTGACCAGCTAATGAAGCGGAAGACAGAGCAGTGCGTACTGGTGGTGTAGGAACTGAGTATTACTGTGTTGGTTATTTGAATTGGCTGTGTTCTTAATAACAGTGAATTGTTCCGTTCTGAATAACATGATGGTTATGGCATGTCAGGGATGTGATGATACTATTATTCTTAATGGATTTATATCGGGGGGTGAACCACTGTGTACAGTAATTGCAGAAAAGGTGTATAAACCTGACGTCTTCTCGGTTTGCAGCACAGTCGTAACCAGAAGTAAGTCCCACTGAATTAAGTTTGGGGACTTACTCCCAGGTAAGTTGAGTTTGGATTTCTGGAGAGTTATAAACTGAGCATCGCTACTGGGTACATCAAACTAGATTGAATGGGATTTTTTTAATAAAAAAAATACCCAGCTTAATTTATTTTAAAAAATGAATTTTACCAGCTGCGAGATTGCAGACTGCACTATACACCTGGTTCTTTCTGTTTACTGTCTGGGCTTTTCCTTTGGAGGAGGAGAGTGTCTGCCTTGTGGAGGGACATTTTTGTAGGAATGCTGGTTCAGCAAGTCTGAGTATTAAGTAGGCCAAACAGATAGGCCGAGGGAAGCAGTGTAATGAGATGGTAACAAAATAGCAATTTGCGAGAGATCTCGCAAAATGTGAAAGCACCATTTAAGAAAGGCCATTTGAAAGTTTCCTCAAGTTTTACATCAATGGAGCAGGGAGATGGTTAGCGAATAATGCTATTGCATTCCTTGAATTTCTAACTAGTACTTTAATTTTGCATATTGCATAATAAGCGCAGAAAATGCAACAGCAGGCCAGTTTGGGGCTGATTTGCTGATATGTGTAAATGGCCTTGTTTACAGGGTATGTCTTGTTCGACTATAGAAACAATTTTTTTAAACTGTCTTTCATTTTCTAATGTGGTTGACCTTGATGAAAATCCAAATCCCTCTAGCATACTTCATGTCATAACAGATTAATACTAACATAAACAAAAAATAATAAGCCATTACCATCATTAAGGAAAGACTACACTTGAATTTATCATTAACCTTGCTTTCAGGTTTAGATAAGCTACATTGTTAAAAAATTTTTTTTTTTTGCTGAAATGTAACAACTTGGTGTCCGCTTTTCACTTTTTAATATACTTTTTATTGTATGGTTTTATGTTATATTGATGAAAGCCGCTTTGATACAATTTTATAACATAGCGGTATGTAAATATTTTGATAAATAAACTTGCTAGATTTTCTCATAAAATCTATTTCCTCTTTCATATTGCATTTGGCTGGCATCTTTTCATAGTTTTGTCTACGTAGAGTCCTCTAAATGATGGTTGCGTTCCATCCAGTTACCAGAGGGAAGGAGGGTGGGATAATGGGCCGTATCCAATTAACGTGTCCCATCAGCTCAAGGATTTATGCTTGCACGTGGAAAATTTCCACCCCGCAAGCCCCAACTCTAATCTTTGGTTCTCCAACTCTCCGGATAAGATTGGGGGAGGGTTGGGAGAAGAGGACGAACAATTCTGTTGCACAAGCTTAAATCTTTGCATTGGTGGGACACATTCGTTGGATATGTCTCAATATGTTTGCTGTCTTGTTTCAGTGCTGGATAGATTTCATTAGCCTTGAAACTAGCATGTCTCATTTCAGGGGGGTTTGGACTGTAAAATTGGTTGGTGGGTTGTGATTTTGTTGCATTGGCTTACATATTCCCAAATGTGTTGTTCTGTGAAAGGGTCTGCATTTGTTATTTGAATGGCACTTCTGAGATCACGAGATTTGATCCTAAGTACCGGTGGATCTAAAACAGACTAACGAAAACAGTAACTAATTAAGAGAAAAGCAGGAACTAATTGAGACAACACATCATTTTGGTAGGCAGGAAAGCAGAGCTGAATTCATGGAAAGCTTATCTACAATAAGAGTTGCTGCGTTCAGATGTCAAACTAAAGTTTAGCTTGATGAGAAGGCTCAGGTTCCCACAATCTCCATTCATCCAGTATAACCGTGAAAAGGAGATTGAAACTTTCATTTCCGCTCTCTGATAAATTATATGTTTATGATCTGTAGACCAAGTAAACACAACCTTGAATAAGGCATTAATTATAGTTAGCACACTGCCTGAACCCTAAACTATGGCTCATGTTGACTTAAGGTTTGTTTAAACAAGCCAGCTTCATAATCCATTATTTGAAGTTTGCTAGTTTCAAATAAACCATGGTTAACCTTCATCACAGCTTGTCAGTTTGGACAACACACCAAGCTATGGTTAATCTAACCTGGAATCAAAAGCTGTCAAACTCTTCTTCACAGGCTCATTCAAGAGGAGAGGGTAAGCCTGCATACTCAAGGTTCATTGTGATTTGCTGTTGTCATGCAAATTGTGCCTTCATGTGATACCTGAACCAGTCCAGTGTTAAAACTGTTTTGGTTTTGTACCATTGACTAAAGGTGTGTCTATGGGGTGAGAAATTATTACTCCAAGAGACCTGAGTAGTTTCCCAATAATGGGCAGCAGACTGCATGCCGTATCTATTGACCTTTCAACTCCATGATAAACAAAACCCAGAGGGTGAGCTGGCAGAGTAAAAAATGCATTTTTTCCCCTTGAGGATGATAGCAGGAATAAATTAGCAGTTACGATGTTAAGGGAAGCCCCTTGTTGAAATCAGCTTCAAACCGATCAAAAGCCCTTTCATTTACAGAGGCAAAAATAAGATGCTGTCTTTTCTTCTGGCGTTTTTTAAAACAAACCCCTATTCATACTGTTCATTGCTTCACCATTAAGGTGAGCTGCATGAAATTGATATTCTTGTGGCTTGTTGCTTTTGGCACAAGAAACAATGGCTTTCTGTTCTTGTAACACTGTTTTTTTTTTTATTGTAAATTAAAATGTGCACCTATTTTGTCTGTACATGTATCGTTTATCCTCGTTTTGCATGGCTGCCATAACTATCATCCCCAAACATTTAATTTTGTAGTAATCTCACGAAAGCTTCTCCAGCTTCTATGGAACAGCTGCTTGGGGAATTACAGTCTATAGGCGCAGTTTACAAGCTACTTCGCCCAAGGATCGTCTCACCTTTGCTACTGCTGCAGGGCTTACTTTCACATAATTCAGTAAGCAAAGGATGGGGTCCAAAGGTGTTGGAGAACTCCACCTGCTACTTGCTATACCGTAGTCCAGAATTCTTGTACTTTGTTGCATTTCCACCATAAGTAAATAATTTTTTGTTCTTTCATGCATTTAAATTGGTTTGTCCATATAAAATTGTGTTGCTAGGATGCTATATTTCAAAATACTGAAATTGAGGTTTTTGCTTTGCTGTTTTAATTGACACTTTAAGTGTAGTATTGTGCTAGTTATGTTGTTTATTTATGTATCATTTATTGTTTTTTAGTTTTTACTTATTTTGTGTGTATGTGTGTGCATGCTATTACTTTGTTTTAAGTTACATTGTAACTTATCTGGGATACACACACACACACACACACACACACGTATATTATGAGGAGTGGAATATAAATACTTTAAATCAATTAGGCAGTCAATAAACTTTTAATCTCGCAGGCCAAAAGCCTGCAGGAACAGAAGCATTTTGAGTAAATGACAGAAATTCTAGGTGCTACAACTGTTCCATGTGCCTGGTCCCCAGTTCTGTAGTGAGGCAAAATAAGAAAAATGAAGGATCTGTAAGAAGCAGCTGCAGCGAATTATGGAAAATATGGGCAGAAGGGGAGTTCAGCAGCACAACTGCTTTCATGGGTTGTGTAGGTGGGATATTCAGTCTAACCGCCTGAGCTGTAAGTTAATGGCATGTTTGAGTGTGAATGTACAGTGAATTTAATTGCTGGAACAAGCCAGCCTTAGCTGCATTAAAATCATTACTTCTGACAGAACTGACCAGATAATGAGCATTATATGAGGTTGCATGTTGCCTGAGGTATTTAAAGCGTGAACAAACAGGATCACCTCTTAGGTCTGTCAACAGCTTCTGCGAAAATGTCAGGCAGATTTCAGTGTAATTCCATCTGCTGTGCATCTCTCTATTCAAGGCCATGCATATGAAGCCTTGTATTTTTAAGTAAATTCGCTATTTTTAAGGATTCCGTGCAGTGGCGTAGGCTCTCGTGTCACGTTAAACCATGGTTAATTTTTAACTGTCGTTTCACTTGAATGAACAGAACGCTAGGGCACACTTTTCAAAAGTTCCCTTGCCTGTGGCGAACTGCGAGCCTAGACTTGCTGTGTTTCCCAGACCAGAGCTCTTGGCATGTTTCTCTCTTAACATTGTGTGGTAGACAAGGTTTGTTCTTGGCTTACCACTCATGGTTTGCTCATAGGAAACAAGCAAACCACAAGGGTGGCTCAGACAATGCAATAGGAGTAGCAAAGCATGGACTTTTGATCAGGGCCCACCAACCAGCTCTTCATTTGCATTAACCATAATTAAACGCTAACTGTGGTTTAACGTGGCACGCGGACACGGGAGCTGTGTGATTGTAGTCCCGCTGATTTTAGGCATGTGAACTGTTTAACAGTACGATAGTGACTGGGATGGTCCCTTGCGTCTTTTAAGTGTAAGAGGAAACCGGATGAATTACAATAGAACATTTTTCTTTTGGTTGAAATAGAATTCAAGCTTCCGAGGCTAGAGAAGTCTTGTTTTGTACAAGTTTGAAAGCTTGCCTTTTATATTTAATATACAGTGGTACCTCGGGTTAAATACTTAATTAGTTCCGGAAGTCCGTTCTTAACCTGAAACTGTTCTTAACCTGAAGCACCACATTAGCTAATGGGGCGTCCTTCTGCTGCCGTGCCATCGGAGCACCATTTCTGTTCTCATCCTGAAGCAAAGTTCTTAACCTAAAGCACTATTTCTGGGTTAGCGGAGTCTGAAACCTGAAGCGTATGTAACCTGAAGCGTATGTAAGCCGAGGTACCACTGTAGTTGTTGTAAATATGTAATTGAATATTGCTTGTAAAAACCACTTTGGTCGGGTTCATATCCTGAAAGGTGAGCTGTGTAAAAAAATGCAGTAAATAAATAAAAATTTCCACCAATGCAAACAAAATGGTAGCAAAAAAGTGTAATATTTCCAGAACAGCACTCTGTGTGTACCTTGCCCTCATGTGGTTGTGTACATTTTGAAAGGACTTGTTTTGATGTTATTTTGAAGATAGAACTTTTTTTTTGGCCCACATTTTTTCCTGTAACCTGAAAACTAGTGGATTCAGATGTCAGCTCCCATCGTGAGTCTGTATTGATGCCCTTGGATAGCAAGTCCCTAAAGCCTCTTAGAGATATTAATGAGGTGAGGAGGCCTTGTACATTCGGTGAATGTAGCTCAACTCTGTGTGTAGTATGTTGCATATCTGCAAAGTTCCTATTGCACGCACCAAGTGTGTATGATTCAGCTGGCAGGCAGTGAGAGCGAGATCTTGCTGCTGCAAGGATACCTTCTGCCCTGCATGAGTTCACCAAAAGTGCAGAGCCCCCTGAACGTTCAAAAGGATTTCAGCTTCGCTTCCTCTTTTTGTGTAACGGGAATGAAAGTGACACCACAAGAGGATTTTGGTGAGGTTCCGCGAGATGAGACTATTTTGGGGAGTGTCAGAGACATACGTCTCAATTGTTTTATTCCTTTTCTATTCTGCCGTATAAAAATACAATCAATAAATAATATAGCCATATGCGTAATGAAATTTAAATGGTAGAAACAATAGCTGGCACCTTCAGCATTCGTATTTATACAGATCTGCTTGACAGGTTGGCATTACTCATAATTCAAATGAGTTTAAGAGTTTTTAAACTTGAGGGGTTTTCCCCCCCCATTGGTAAGAAACTGGGTGTGTTATGCGTTATTTAAACCAAAAGGAATAGGTAGAGTTGCTTGTTTATATCGTAGCTTTTAGGGTGAGCTTGTTCTCTTGCGCAGGATTCCTGCTGCGCAACCTTGTAGTAATCTAAATGGGTTTTGTATTCTCTGTTTGTAGATGAGTAAATCCCGAGAAGCCTGAGCTATAAATACCAGTCTACTGAGCTGTGACCTAAGTTTCTTTCCCTCTCCCTCCCTCTTTCTCTCTCTCTCTCTCTCTCTCCCTTCTGTGCCCTGTGGGCAGACAGCCTCATCTGGCCAGATCAGGAATCTAACAAGCAGATTATCAGGAAGAACCTCTTTATTTCAGCAGATGGGTCTTTATTTTAGCTAGTGGAGATTAGCATTAACTTCCCCTGCCTGAGAAGTTGCAGTGCAGACGGGTTGTTTCAGCCTCCTGGCCGCTTAAAGGCTGGTTCGGTGTCTTAGGGGAATTAACTTTGTCTCTCTGCCATGCACTTACCCATCTGCAAACATATTTGCTTTCCTCCTCCCGCCTGACTGGAAAACAGCCTAAGGAGTGTAAAATGCTTCCCAATCTGTTGACCAGAGGCTGAACGCAAATAAGTTGCCTCAGCTCCCTTCCTCCAAGGTAAGGATAATCAGATCTTTCAAGAGAACAGCTACGAGGAGTTGCTTTATCTCTGCTTGCCCTGCAAGATGGTTCCTTGTGCCCCATTAGCAGCAGAAGCCAACTCATTGCGTTAGTAACTAACATGCGCGGGAGTTTTCTCCTTGCTTTACTTTGATAATATCCAGGACTGTCACTCTAGCATCTTTAAGATTTCTGCTTCCCCCTCTTCCATGGCCTCTTTGCAATCACTCAATGAGAGAGGCAGCAGAGGAGGGCGACTAAAAAATGGCGGACATGCAGAAAGTTCTAGAACGTCGGCATAAGCAGACAGCCTTCTGGCTCCAGTCCATTGGCTGACAAGTCTCTGTTGCTTAAGGCCAGGGGTTGGAGCCAGCACCATTTGACTTGGTTCTTATCTGAGTATCAGGAGAGCAGTTGGACGTTTTCTCATGCTAAATTACACCACCACCTGAAAGATTACTTTCCTTTTCTAAAAACAAAACTGTCCTGGTGTTTTACGCTGTTTTCTTCAGTAGCACTTGCCTGCCATCTTATTTTATTCTGTCTGTATACTTCTGAAATTATTATTTCTTCTTCTGCACTGATGTTTCTCTGGCGGGAAATAGAACATCTGTAAGGTGTGTTTTTTTAAAAATAAAATAAAAACAAAATAAAAATTGCATTGATACCTACATTAAATTAGTGCTTTTATACCTGCTTTCTTGGCTATACATACCCATGACAATACATGCACTAAAATTCTGAGACTTGGAATCATGGATTTCCAAATTCAGTTCATCTCCATTTCAGCTTTCCATTGCTTCCTCCCTGGTAAAGTCAAGCCCAGTAGGTTTTGTTTTGTTTTGTTACTTCCCTTGTTATATGGTCAGCCATTCAGAAAGGTCCTTTTATTCTTAATACTGCAGGACAACCTAATTCTTTTGTAAGCTTTTGTAAAGCTTTTGTAAAGAAAGTGGCTTCCCAAACTTGGGTCTCCAGCTGTTTTTGGACTACAGTTCTCATAATCCCTGACCACTGGTCCTGCTAAGTAGGGATGATGGGAGTTATAGTCCCAAAACAGCTGGAGACCCAAGTTTGGGAAACACTGTTCTAGGGTACATATAGTATTCATCACCACCAAAACAACCTGTTACATCCAATGTGGTGTGTGTTTGTGTGTGTGTGTAATTTACTATGTGAAAGCATGGGATACCCACATGTGCACTTGTGTGGAAAGAGAGAGATAGCCCTTTAAAAGAAAGAAGCAGCAGCAGGTTCTCTCATTTTGCATTGTCTTGCCATTCAGTTAAAAGAAGATATTATTGATTTAATTTCTACATGCAATCAAATTGTCCAAGACTCTTCTTCTTTGGTGATCATGCATAGCCAAGTAAAATTGTCTTCCATGAAAATGGTCTTAACAATGTGTCTGTAAGTAACTGCTGAGGCCAATTCTGGATCCGTACGTCCTTCCACAGTGGGGACATAGGTTTCTGGGCAGTAGTTGATCACGGTGAGGATTTGCCAAATGTGCCTTCCTCTTAGCTCATTTCTCCCTTTTGTCTGGAGTTTGTGCTTCTTCAAAGTCCAAGATGCCTTTGGTAGAGGCAATTCCCCAATTGGAGTACTCACAAGCCAGTATTTCCCAATAATCTGTGCTTATACTGCATTTTTTTAATAGATTTGCCTTGAGAGCATCTTTAAACCTCTTTTGTTGTCCGCTGACATTTCATTTTCCTTTCTTAAATTGGGAATAGAGTAGTTGCTTTGGAAGACGATAATCAGGCATCCATACAAGACTACAGTAAGAAGAGGCTGCAATAAGGAATTAGCAAATCAGAGTAAACAACAGGATTCCTCACTCCAGTCCTCTGTTTTTAGAGGGGCAGCTCTCCAATTGTCTTAAACTGCACAGCCACTGTGCATATGTTCCCTTGACAATAATACTAGACTCGGATATTTTTCTTTTTTGCCAGTTCCCATGATACATTTACCACGTGTTACCAGGGATTTGGCAAGCTTTGATTCTGCTTTGATGCTTTTCCATTCATGCTCCCAAGTTGCTGGCCAGCCCATGATGAGCTGAAGGTTTCCTTTGCGTTCTCCCAATAGTCATCCCCCTTAAAAGGGTTAGGCAGCTTTCCCTCAGCGCAGTTGTGCATTGGCTTGAATGAAAGTTGTTATGCTAATTGACATCACTGGCAGGTTTTGTTTGTTTGTAGGTCTTCAGTCTCAAGTGGAGTGCTGGGTGGGTATAGGAGGTGTAATCTCATTATTGCCTTCTCTTAGCCCTGGTGGGTAATGGCCAGTTGAAAACGAAGACTTCTGCCCTTTCCCTTTCCACAGCAATGTGACAGTTCTTTCCTTCCCCATAAAAGCAAGACCAAACTCTCTTGCAGGAAGAGATCCTACCACAGCCTGTTTCCAGCAAGGATAGTTACTTCTGATGGAACCTTAAATGTTTTTAAGTTAATTGTAATAGTTTTCTAAAAAGGGACTCCTAAAAATTATGGACTTCCTCGGCATGTATGATAACAGCGTACACGGAGTATGAAAGTGTTAAGAAATGCAGAAATAATGGGTGGAAAAAACTAAAATGTGTTTCAGGATGTTTGAGTAGACACCTCTGTATCGGAAAGTAGATGCAAACATTAAGATGCTTTTGTAAGAACTTGTTTTCTGCTCTCTTTGCAGGTATATGTCTCGGGTTCATGGTATGCACCCCAAAGAGACGACACGCCAGCTTAGTTTAGCAGTGAAGGACGGCCTAGTTGTTGAGACCTTGACAGTGGGATGTAAGGGATCTAAAGCTGGTATTGAGCAAGAAGGATACTGGCTGCCTGGAGATGAGATTGTGAGTATATTTCCCACAAGGCTTTACCTTGCATTTCCTGGTACGTTGACTTGCAATCTTGCTATTTGCAGTGCGTTCTTGCAGCTTGTGCACGGGGCCTCAGGACAGCTTGCTTTTTTTTACTTACTGGATAGAAAGTTATTACCCTTCCGCAGTCTCATGTAGCTATAAGAGTTTTGGTTTCCAGCAAAGAATGTTTTAGAACAGGGGTTTCCAAACTGTGGCCCGTGTGCTGCCAGTGGTCCACAAGATTCATTGAAGTGCTGTGTGCGAATTTGTGATTGAAGATGGCGCATTCGTCACGTTAAAAATTCCTGCTGGTTTCTCATTGTATTTTTATGGCTTCGTTTATTTATTATGTTGTATTGTAATTTGAATTCCACGGAGCTCCGATTGTAATACAAAAGTATACAATGAGCAAACAATAAAAAAAAATAAAATAAACTTACAATTGTTACAACAGGCAGAAAAAAATCATTAAGTGGTCTGGGAAGACAGATCATTGGCAATTTTCAAGTGGACCATGAGGGGGAAAGTTTGGGAACCACTGTTTTAGGACCAAAACTAATTATTTCCCAGATGAGAGCCTCATAGGTGAATGAAAGAAGTTTTATTTTTTACAAAAAACAATATACAGTCGTACCTCGGAAGTCGAACAGAATCCGTTCCGGAAGTCCGTTCAACTTCCAAAAGGTTCAGAAACCAAGGCTCGTCTTCCGATTGTCCTGCAGACAATTGGAAGCCGTGTTGGATGTTTGGTTTCCAAAAAAGGTTTGCAAACCGGAACACACACTCCTGGGTTTGCGGTGTTCAGGAGACAAAACATTCAAGTTGCAAGGCATTCGACTTCCGAGGTACGACTGTAATGGGTTTTAGCCAATGCTAGTTCTACTCAGAGTAGGCTCATTGAAATAAGTGAAACTAAGTTAGTCGTGCCCATTAACTTCAATGGGTCTACCCTGAGTAGGACCAGCACTGGATGCAACCCAGTGTGTATAGATAATGTATATACATACATACATATGGGGAGATTGAATTCTGCTTTTGGGCTCCCCATAGCATCTGGTTGGCCACAGTGAGAACAGGATCGTAGACTAGATGAACCATTGGCCTGATCCAGCAGTTCATCTTATGTTACTACTTTTTAGCCATAGATTAATTTTAAGGAATGGAAGTAGGCCAGGATCAAAACACCTTCTTCAGTCTGAAAATTCAGTTCCCGCCCCCCTCAACAACATACCATGTCACAAGCTCCTTTTGAATACGCTCCCCCCAGTTTCAAAGGAGGGGAGCTGCTCTTTAGGAAACCTAAGCCCAGAGCACACGGAACTTGTCGTGTAGGTTCAACGGATCCAGGCCATAGGGTATCAGTCTTAAAATATGACCCAAAAGCGGGGAGGGGGGAGAATTTCGCCAGGATGTCTAGGGATAGATGTTTGCTCTTTAATTGCCCTGTTCTGGTAGGTTATATTTGAAGCACCTAATACTGGTTGCTGTTGGCACGGGTATGACCAAGAATGGCTGTTCTTATGTTCTTTTTGCAGAAGGGTCCTGGATGAATGCCGTCAGAGGAGCTACCATGCAAGAGTTTAGGAGGCTCACTGGGTGTAGGGGTAGGATGGGGGGGTGCAGTTTTTGTCCTTTAAAGTCCTGAGCATTAGGAGAGACCAGGACCTCTGGGTGGGTGAGTGGCCCCCAGGCTGGCTTGCGAATCACCACAGAGACCAACCCCAAGCTCCCTTCCCTATCAGATTTATGGCATTTGGGTCATAAAAGTTGGGTGCTTTTATCTATGATGAGATGTTACATTCAGTGAAAAATTAGATGAAAAATTATTACAAATCACTTGGAATAATGCAACAGTATAGCCTGACTCAATCAGAACTTTCTAAAATATATGCTTATTTAAAACTTAATTTACATTTAATTGTACAGTATCAGTCAGTATGCCAGGACCCTGGGAAAAGATTGGCTGTTGAAAAGTTAATTCTAAATGGCTAATTTTTAGGTAAATTATGGACTCAGAAATAAGGTTACAATGCTGAATGAAGGCATTTACAAACCAGTTCCTTGAAGAATAGTAGAATGCCGGTAACCTCATGTGACAAGGCCATAGCTGTCAACCTTCCCTTTTTTTTGTGGGAAATTCCCTTATTCTAGCGCCGTTTCCCGCTGCTTCCCACTGCTATCCCGAATTGTTAGATATCCCGTAAACTGTCCCCGGGACAGGTGAGGCTGCTGATCCGTTATTTTTGAGGTTGCTGATCCCTTATTTACAAATCTGAAAGTTGACAGCTATGGACAAGGATAATCGCTTAATAATAATACGAACCAATGCATGTTTACTTAGGAATAAGTTCCATTGTTTTCAGTGGGGCTCACTTCCAGGAATGTATGTATATTATTGCAGCCTACATTTAAAATGGACGTGGATGGCTCTGTGGTCTAAACCACAGAGCCTAGGGCTTGCCGATCAGAAGGTCCGCGGTTTGAATCCCCGTGACGGGGTGAGCTCCCGTTGTTCGGTCCCTGCTCCTGCCAACCTAGCAGTTCGAAAGCACATCTTTGCAAGTAGATAAATAGGTACCGCTCCAGCGGGAAGGTAAATGGCGTTTCCATGCGCTGCTCTGGTTCGCCGGAAGCGGCTTAGTCATGCTGGCCACATGACCCGGAAGCTTGGCCTTGGCCCTTAAAGTGAGATGAGTACCACAACCCCAGAATCAACTGGACCTAACAGTCAGGGGTCCCTTTACCTCTACATTTAAAATGTTAAGGAATTACATCCATACCAGAGTAGTAGAAACCCTGCCTTAGAAAACAAAAACAGATTTTGAAGAGCTAATTTAGCCAACCTTGCCCCAACGTGGTGATCTCTAGAGATTGTTGGACTACAGCTCCCATCATCCTTGACCATTGGACATGCTGGCTCTGGCTGAAGGGAGGTGGAGTCCAACAACAGCTGGAGGGCACCAGGATGGGGAACACTGATCTAGTGAAAAGAGAACAGGGTCGTTCAGGTGTAGACAGCAGTTCAAAATGGCTGTATATATTTACAAGTACCTTTTGTCCCTTTGTTCCCTTTTTGCTTGGAGAATTTCTGCTGGTCCCTGTTTCAGCTGTTAATTTTTTCAAGTTAGAAACCTTAATATTCTTGACACATTTTACATGGCCTAAGACATAATACCATATCAACTTTGTGGTGCTGGACTCAAGTGTTCAGTTTGGTTAGTAATGCCCATGAGGTATGTGTCAGACATGATGTACGTAGGGTTGTGTGCACTTTGCACTAAAGGAAAAACAAAATTCCCGCCCCCCCCCCAAGATTGCCAAAGTAATTCATACAGAAGTGGCGATATATAAATAAAGCAAATCTCATTTTTCCCCAGTCTGCATAATTATTATGCTGCAGTTACTCAAGCAAAGGCACATTAGCTTTATATAGCACTGAAACACTGCCCCATCAAAATTTAAACTTCTGACTTTAGCATGCATTGCCCATATTCCTAGCCAGAAGGTGGTGGAGAAAGGACACTGAGCTTTTCAAAATGCTGGAATGTACACCCAAGTATCATTTTCTGTGGATTTTCTGTGCTCGCATGGAATTGCAGAATATGTACAGTCTTGTATGCTTCTATTAAAAAGGGGGGGGTCCAAGATGGTGTGAGATTCTTTCTCTTCCCATGTACATATGGACCACATTTAAAAGGATTTTGCCCATCATAGCTTCCACACTAATACTATTCCTGCACCACACTGCTATAGCAAAGATTAATTTAATTAAATCGAATTTGGAATGCTGAGATGAAAGGTGTTGTATAAATGCAAACTTTACATATCTTCTGTAATTAATGAAGCTGATTTTTTTTGCTTCAGTTTGTTTAATAAATACCCTGACTGACATTCATTTAGAAACTTTAACACAGTTTTTTTCTCTTTTTCTCTTTTTTAAAAAAATATTTAATTACTGGTACTGCCATCACACTGCCCCCTTCCACTACCAAATGCTGTTCTTGGTACAAAAGAATGAAGACTCTTGGTTTTCATTTTTGCATCATTTGTTTTTCAGTTTTCATGTGTCCAAAATATTTACTGGGCATAGGCATAGTCTTTGAATGCACCAGATATGCCTTTGGTTCATTGAGTTCTGATGCAGATGAGCTGCATTTAAAAAAAAAGTTTGCTTGCATCCTTGATCCTTGATCCTTAGTACACTGTGATCCAGCTGCATATGTGTATAATCTCACTCACCTTGGGGCTTTAGAAAATAGGAATAATATACAAGAAGTACTCTTGTAACATGCGAAGTAACCCTGACGGCCAGTTATTCTGTTCCAGGCCTCCATGTCTTGTGATCCAGCACAGCTCTCACAACTCTGTATGCAATTCTATAGAACCTCCCAAATACCAAATGCAAAAAATAAGACATTTGTTATTCCACAAAGTGTCCGTTTCTTTAAATAATAGCTTTTACATAATGCGTGCAGTGCCAAAATCACATTCATGTGTAATACAGGGTGTCTCAAAGCCAAAGTTCCGTCTAAATATTCCTTCCTTCAATAAAGAGAAAGGGATCTCTACAAGTGTACTAGTTGCTAAAGGATAATCCACAGACGAGCAAAAAAACCAGTGCACATCCTCGGGAGTATTGCAGCTTTGCTGTCAATCACTCAAACCGCAGTGGCAGTGCCCCCCAGCTGTGTAAAATCCTAAGTGGGATGTCTTACTTTTATGTTTGGTCTTTGGGAGGTTCTATATAATTGCATAGAGAGTTGTGATCCAGCACATCGTGAATGCAGCCCGCCAGCCGTATATGGTGAACCCACCTGGTGTATGGTGATCCCACCTGTTGTTTTGTGCTCTTGGCCTTTGACTGAGGGTTGACAGGTACCTGCCAGGCCATAGTAGATGACTGGAGGGCTATGTTTAGCTTCATGGGTGAGAAAGTTATATTTGACATGTGTGTGTACAGACACACACATACACTTAAAAAATCAAAAGCACACCTACTCTGGATTACCAATAAAAAAGGTTAGTATCACAATGAGTTCTTCACCTGTTTTTAAAGTGCAGTCCCAGAACCACATAAACACTTCCCCTTATAGTCTACAGATTTCTTTTTCCACTTGCACTGTGTAATTTTGCTTTAAAACAACCCCACTTCTCCCTGCAATGGCAATGTTTATCAGTCAGCTTTTTGATCATGTTCCTCATTGTCTGCTAGCTAGTACAGTGGCCCCACGAGCCCCCCCTTCTACACACAAGGATAATACTCTTACAAATTTGCACCAGGTTTTCTGATTACTTTTAACAGTCACTCCCAAGGTGCTATTGTCCCCCGCTTTTTTATTTTATTTTTAACTTGCATTTTTAAAATTTATGAAATGTGGAGACAAGTATCTGATAAAGCATTAACATCAAAGCACTTCCTGGGTATTCCAAAGGGTTGACCACCAATGCGGTATATCATAGGATACAAGCATTTGCTTTTCCCCAGGGCTTATTCAGTGAGCACGTCAATCCCTCTGCTAATTCCAAACAGTGCCAGCGATTGGACCATTTTGGCTCTGTCCTTGCTTTGAGTGTGTGTTTCCCTAATTAATTTTAACTGCTTGGGAAAGCTTTCAGGGGGCCAAAAAGGGAAGAGGGGTAAATGGGTGCAGATAAAGCAGTCCATATAGTTTGCTTTAGGGGGGGTATTTGTATAGTCAGGATGCTATCTGTAACAGTGTGCTTTCCCCATATCCATGTTTCAATTCGTTTTAGTCCTATGTGCCTCAGATGGGTTCCAGCACAGAGACCATGTGTTTTTGTTTTGTTTTGTTTTTTATTTCGAAAGGCCTACAGTATGCAGCCTTTCTCCCGGACAACAGCAAAAATCAAGGTGAACAACTTTTGCACTATGTAGTCTTTGAATTTCCTTGTTATATTCTCTTATTTCTGTTGTGCATTAAGGATAGTCTAGAACTGTTGCTTCTGCAAATGCGAGTTGTTGTATTAATAATGCCTTTCATCCATGTTCCATGCAGTTCTGAGATTGGCCTGCACAGGACTGTCGTTTAAAGTATTATTTTTCTTCTTCTTCTTCCTGGGGAGCTGGAAGTGGTTACTCACATGTTTTGCCACAAGATGTGAAGTTGCAATGGTTTCCCTTTTATCAGTTGTTTCTGGGAGTAGATGATGACACCTGGTGGCAGACGTGGCAAGTGCAGAGAAGGACTTTCGTACTTTCTAGATCTGCCATTATTAGAACACTGGCGGCCAGATGTTAAAGTTATATAAATACCTCCTGTCTCATGCGAGGAAATCACATGGCAAACATCCATGTACATCCCTGGCCCTGCAAATGTTCCAACACATATTCAGATGGTAGGCATTTAGAAACAAAAGATCTTGATATTTAAAAATAGTGATAGGATACACATGATAGCAGGAAGAGACATTTGCCAAAATTACCCTTTTGGCATTAGAATGCATTTCTGTCCTTGAAATTTTACTACTGAATTTCTTTTTAAATTTAGATTTTAAAATCTTCTGTCCCTGTAATTTTACTACTGAATTTCTTTTTAAATTTAGATTTTAAAACCATTACCTTTTAAACTACCTTTTTAATTTTAAATTGCTGTTTTTTAATTGGAGCTTTATACATTAGTGGTGCAGGCCCCTTGGCACAAAAACTAGCCTCCTACCCAAGTTCATATTCCTCCCCCTTTCTACCTTCTTCAACATGGTTATGCAATTTTTTCCCTCTTATTGTGAATCTCCTTCTCATTTTATATCTCTCTCTATAAACGTTTCTCCAAAACTAAGCTTTAAAAATTGGTGATGAAAATGCTAAAGAAAATGCTTGTTTTTTCAACCTGTGTAATTATTCAATGTATCTGGATGTCACCCTAAACCATGGTTTGGCACGAGGGTGAGAACAAGCTGCAGGTGAACCTTATACTTGTGCACCTTCCCTTCCTTGTCATCCAGCACAGCTGCAAGGAGGAGTTTGGAGACTTTTTTTGCTTCTGTTTTTGCTTAAACACATGTTGCCATCCAAACAGACAAAACAGTATATGAAGTCGGTTTGTTTCTTGCAAACCTTAGTTAAGGTTAACCACAGTGTGTCAGTTTGGATGACACAACAAACTGTGGTTAAGTGAAAACGGAAGCAAAATCTTCGGAACACCTTCTTGTGGTTGTACTGGATGAGAAGAGGGGAGAATATGATCTGAAGCTCGTTGCAGTTTGTCGTTGTCACAATAAACCATGGTTTAACATGACATCTGAATTGAGCTTTTGTCCTTGACTTGGTAATGTCATTATGAAGGACACACTTGGGATATCCTTCAGTTTATATTTATTTAATGCTACTCAAGCATATGGTAAAAAACAAACGAACAACCACCTGTCATTTTAAGGCTCTGTACCTGTGTTGCAACATAATGCACTTCTGCTATGTTGGGTGGTGGATGTTATAAAGATGGTTCAATCCTAGTACGTCAGACAACTAAGCAGAACAATCTTCTTTCAACCAAGGATTTTATACTAGGGGATTTTATACCAGGACACAGGATTGTGACCTGAGTCACCTGGATCCCAAGTTGCTCCGAAGCTATGTGAAAAAGCTCTTAGGTGCAACGCAGCAATAAGGCATTCTGTGCTTGAGTTAGTTACTATATAAACTTTGTGTTAGCAATTTGGATATCTCAAATTTTATTGCCTCTTTAGTTTTGTTTTTGTTAGCTAATTAATAGTAAGGGCCCAATTCATCCAGAGTTTCCTTTGCACAAGTCCTATTGAAATCCATGTGAGTTGAACAAGCCCTAGTAGTGCTATTGTACAGTGTTCTTTCATTTAAATGGGAAGTTAAGGCTATCAGTGGCTGCAAGCCATGGTGGCCACACTTTACCTTCACTGTCAGAGGCAATACGTCTCTGAATACCAGCTTCTCGTAGTCACAAGTGAGGAGAGTAACGTTGCACTCAGGGGCTGCTTGCAGGCTTCCCATAGGCAACTGGGTGTCCATGAGTCTAGATGGACCTTTGACCTGATCCAGTTAAGTTCTTTTTATGACCCTTGAAGAAGGACTTCCCAGTGGTGGATTGTGCCAAAACATTTTCTTCTTAAATTGGGTCTTTACTGCTGATGAGCATTTGGGCAAACCTGTTCAAAGAAGAGGAAGGGGAATCCAGTGTGAGAAAGCTCATTAAGATTAACATCCCTTTAGTCTTTGGTAAATATTATATCAAATGTAAAAATCAGGTGTTCTTTGTTTTCTTTCTGAAGCATTTTGATCAGTGCTTTGAGTATAGCTCTAGTATAGTTCTAGGGAGGAGCTTATAATACGAAAAGGCAACAGAAAGTAAAAGTCAACACCTTTATTTTATGCTACTGGTGTAGAATACATTGCACGTGTCTTTCTGTTTTTAATATTGTAGTTGATGGTGAGTCTAAAGAAAAGTTAAGAGCATTGGTGTTTTGTTTTGTTTTTCTAAAGCAGAAAATTGCTGTGATTGTGCAAATCACATGGGCTGCTCTCACAAATCATACCTTTGTATGAGTGAAAGCCCCACATATGCTCATCTGATCCGAATCTGTTATTAGGGTAAAAGAACACATCTAATCAATGGGCTGTATCCAACTAAGTCGTACTCTGAGTAAAACCAATGAAATTGAAGGACTTAAGTTAGCAAAACTAATGTAAGGCCAGTGATTTCAAGGGTCCTACTCTGACTTTTCCAGGCCCAAAACATTTGGGTTTCTGTGGAATTTTCTTAATTTTCTACTTTGGCCATGTTAAGGCATTATGCAGGCAGAAGCAACCAGGTGTGCTCCATCCATGCACAATGCAGTTATTCTGGATTCTGATAGATTATGGCCAATATATTTAAGGCAGTGAAAGAACTGATACTCCCTGAATTTGACAGGAGTCAGGGCCAGTGAAAATTTCCCAACTTGAGACAGGCTTCTTATAATATGTAATATGTCTAGAGAGATTGCTGGTGGGCTCAGAGGATGAGACTGTTTCCTAGACTTGATGCAGACACATCAACTTCAAAGACTGATGAGAAACACTTCATATTCACAGAATGAAATAACAAACGAAGGAATGAGATATTTCCTTTTTTCACATAACATAACATTATACAGAAGTTAAAATTTAGGGAGACCAGGTGAAAAAGAGGACAAGTCTCCTGTAATAATAATTTTTTATTATTATTTATACCCTGTCCATCTGGCTGGACTTCCCAGGCAGCTTACACTACATATAAAAACATAGTAAAACACCAAACATTAAAAAACCTTCCTGATACAGGGCTGCCTGCAGATGTCTTCTAAAAGTTGTGTACTTCTTTATCTCCTTGACATCTGATGGGAGGGTGCCACTGCTGAGAAGGCCCTCTGCCTGGTTCCCTGTAACTTCATTTCTCGCAGTGAGGGAACCACCAGAAGGCCCTCGGAGGAGGACCTCAGTGTCCAGGCTGAATGATGTTGGTGGAGACACTCTTTCAGGTATACTGGGCCGAGGCCATTTAGGGCTTTAAAAGTCAGCACCAACACTTTGAATTGTGCTCAGAAACATAAAGTGAAGGGCCTTTAGGACTGGTGTTATATGGTCCCAGCGGCTGCTCCCAGTCACCAGTCTAGCTGCCGCATTCTGTATTAGTTGTAGTTTCCTAGTCACCTTCATAGGTAGCCCCACGTATAGTGTGTCGCAGTAGTCCAAGCGGGAGATAACCAGGGCATGTACCACCCTGGTGAGACAGTCTGCGGGCAGGTAGGGTCGTACCTTTAATAGTTGTGTAGAAGCATGAATTTTAGCAGATATATACTGTCATGCAGCTGTTAAAGGCGCAGCAGCCCTGTTCTTTATTCACACGGTCATCCTATCTTAATTCATAATACATTACTGAAGTAGAGTTAGGAAGAAAAATGAGCTCAGATTTCACCACCCTAGGTGTTGCAAGATCTGAGTCACACACACGAGGGCCTCTTGCGGTGCGCTGGTTCACATGTCCCATTAAACCATATTAAAGTTTATTCTGAACCATGCCTTAAGGCAACTGAGCAGCATGCCTGCTCAAACATTTCTGAGTTGCTCCTCCAGCCTTGGTTTCCTAATTGTGATTTACTTGTGGGAAACATACAACAAGCACCGATTTGCACATAACATGAATCCAGCCTCTGGTTTGTTTCCCTCCCTGGTGCGGCAGGAGCAGAGGAGGAGCAAAACACTCTTTCATATTGAACGATTGCTTATTTTAAAGGATGGTTTAAAGGGATGCGTGAACAAGCCCAGCATGTCTGCAGATGCCTCTTGCAAAACTTGGTTCTGAGGCTTCGCTGACACCCCCAATAATCTTCTCGCCTCAGACAACAGCTTCAGTTGTTCCTGCAGGGAAAACAGTTGGAAATTGCCACTAGAATATTTATTTCTTTGTTATTTGTAGCATAAAGGCATTGGTCACGATCCAGGATAGCTGATTGTGCTGCGCTGAGGGATTTTTGTTTTTGTTTTCCCTCGCAGTGCACATGGCTAGGAGTTCAACTTGAATGGAAACCATGTACAGTGGTACCTCGCAAGACGAATGCCTCGCAAGACGGAAAACTCGCAAGAAGAAAGAGTTTTCCGTTTTTCGAGGTGCTTCGCCAGACGAATTTCCCTATGGGCTTGCTTCGCAAGAAGAAAGCCCATAGGGAAATCTCCGGGGACCGCTTTTAAAATGCTGGCGGTGGGGAGGAAAGTCTTTCGCCTGCCGCCAGCCTTCCCGGACGTCTTCTGAAGGCCGGCGGGGGGCGAAAGACTTTCCTCCCCACCGCCTGCCTTCACGCTTCCCCGCTAAACCGGACCGCTTTTAAAATGCTGGAGGCTGCGCTTTTAAAATGCTTCTGAAGGCTGGCGGTGGGAAGAAAAGCCGTTCTCCCCCCGCCTGCCTTCAGAAGAGGTCCGGGGACAGTCTGGTCTGAAGGCGGTCTCCATAGGAACGCATTAATTGATTTTCAATCCATTCCTATGGGAAACCGTGCTTCGCAAGACAGAAAACTCGCAAGAAGAAAAAACTCGCGGAACGAATTAATTTCGTCTTGCGAGGTACCACTGTACACTTATTTATTATATTGAGTTCAGGTTCTTTTTTTTTTAAATAAAGAATTGAAGAGCATTTGAACATATTTTACCCATTGATGCTTAATTCCATCCCACTGACATCAATGGGGTTTAAAGAGGACTTAGCTTTGGCTGGATTGTGGCTCATTCAGAGTTGGGAAATAGAAGTGGAGAGATGAGAGACAACTGTTACTTTTTTCTGAATTGTATTGAGAAATCCTATTTATAGGCTTCATTTACACAGTTGAAAACGTTTGAAGGACCAAGAACAAAATTAGGTCAAACTTTCCAATATTTGGATTGATTGAAATCGCATTGCAAAAGGTATGTTAAAAGGAAAAAAAGAAGCTGCTTAATATTGCCATATTCTAAAGTTTAAAAAGATGCCTGTTTTGTTATGCTCTGCTTGTAGGTTCTCATAAATTTCAAAACTTCGCCCCATTTGTGGATTTTAGTTGAACTTGCACCAGGAGTGCTGAGCTCTTACATGGACCTCTGCTTTGACCCAGAATAGGTCAACTTCAACAGATCTTTCTGTTTTGTCCTGAAGGCCTATTTCGATTTTTTAAAAAGCCAATTTCAGTGAAGGAAATGAGAATTTATAAACTGCAACCTTTCCAATGAACCCAATCAGAGCAACAACAAACTACAAGGCAGCAGAATTTGGAAGGAGGAGGGAGATGGTTCAATCCATATAGCACTAACCTCCAGCAAAAGATCTAGATTTGGCAATTATATGTACTTCACATTTCAGTTGAGTTTGAGCTTTCTCAGGCTTGGTTCACACTTAGGTGGAAGAAAGTCCTCTTCCAGCTGCATGGGATTTTGAGGAGAGGAGGGTGTCCACCTGTGTTCAGCTCAGTCACACAGGACAGTATCGGCTTACCGTTACTCCGTGCTCTTGGAGAGAGATCAGGAGACTGAGGAGCCACTTATCCTGCTCTTATCCTACAACAGCCCACCTTCCTCTGCAGCTCTGACTGTCTTTTGAAAACAGTGGCTTCTTTTGCCTAGTCAGGGGAGGTAAGCTATATAGAATAATTTGATGCTTTCGAAAGGAAGTCATAGCTGCTTAGACAGATTGGCCTGGGGTTGCAATAGCAACTCCTGTTCCTTTTTTCCTTTCCAAGAATTCAGGTAAGGCGAATTATCTTCTGAACTCTGCTTGAAAGGAGTTCCCTAAATTCCTCAAGTCCCAAACAGCTGGACGTGGATTCCAGTCCACGCTTTTAACACAGGTATAAAATCATGGTTTGAGCGGCCTAACGCCGAGAGAGTACTCTCATCACCTTTCTTCAAGAAGATAGAGGTCGTGTAGGGATTTTATAAAGCTTGCATTATTCAAGCTTGCACTATTAATTTCTTTTAGCAGGGCAGTTTTTCTGTATAGCTGGGGACATTGCGTATATGTTGTGTTTGTGTTGCTAACCAGACACTCTCATAACAAGCCTTTCTTGGAGGTTAAAACCTTAGTGTTCAGTCATCCAAACATTTGGGGGGGAAAATTAGGGTTTCAAGTTTAAAAAAGAATTGAATAAACCATTAAAGAGGTATGGTAATTTAAAAAAATATATATTTATAATGCCTAACTGTTACTAGACTTCAAGAAATGTGCTTTGCTCATGGCTGTTTCAGATACTGACAGAATGTTCTATCAAATTATTTTGTATTTTTTGTAGGACTGGGAGACAGAAACTCATGACTGGTATTGTTTTGAATGCCATTTGCCCGGAGAGGTGTTGATATGTGACCTGTGTTTTCGTGTATATCATTCCAAGTGTTTATCTGATGAGTTCAGGCTTAGAGACAGCAGTAGTCACTGGCAATGCCCAGTTTGCAGGGTGAGTACATCTGAGCTTTCATGTGCTGAATAGAGACTTGGTATTTGTTGTTTCTAGTTTCAAGAAGATGTTTCTGGCCAGGAGAAAACACCCAGTTTTGCCTTCTGCAGGGATGGCGAACCCGTAGCTCTCTGGACTTTTTAACTGGGACCCTTAACTTTCAACAGACCCAGCCAACATGGTCAGTAATCTGGAATGATGGGAGCTGTAGTCTACTAACACCCAGAAGGTCACAGGTTCCGCCATCCCTGCCTAAACAATGCATATGTTAAGTGCAAATCCGGAATATGGTCAAATTTGGATGTGCCTGGGCAAAATCTAGAAAAGCCTGCTGTCAATGAGCATCTCTTGAGGCAGACATTTGAAGCAAATCATGATGTGGCATAAGCTGGAATTCCAGAAATACCTAAGTGAATCCTCAAATCAGTCTTGGCAGACGTTTGTCCTGGTCAAGCAATCTGTCCCAAGTGTGGAAAGCTCCAGTCTATACAGAGGGAGTTCCACAGTCAGTTTCAGTAACAGAGCTCCCTCCTCCAATTCAGTTCATGGTGCTTGGAATCTGTGGGCACAGATCAGATTCATACACATACACATACCCCATCAGAGCACACAGAGAACTTTGATTCACAGCCATTTTATCTTTTGCATTTGCCTCGATGTTTGGCGCTTCCTACATTTGCCCAAGCTATCCAGATATGTGTTAAGATTTGGGGTTCTCTCATAACGCAGACGATGTAGATCAAATATAAAAAGAATATGTGCATATTTGCATAACTACTCCAGAAGGTTTGCATTATGCTGCAGCAAAATGCATATATATATTTTTTTTCTTTTGAACTTTACTGATGTTTATAAATGCTACATAAAACTGTGGGTTGAGATCCACTGCAGTTTTTATTCAGACATTATAGATTGAGCTAATATTTTAGGTTCTGTAGAATTTCTATAATGCAAGGGTCTTTTCAGTCCAAATCTCTGTTTTAGTATTTTTCTTTAAATCACTCAAATACAAATACCAGAGTCTTTAAGCTTTTGGTTCTCCCCGCCCAGTAAGTCATAGCTTGGGGGCTGGGATGGCAGCGGGGAGAGATGGGAAATGAGAATTTCATATTTGCCAAGTTCAGTTGATGAGGCAGGTAGGCTTTTCTCCTCTGCTTTTCCCATTTAACTTTCCTATATATACGTGTATATATACATGGAAGATGTGTTGAAAAGCTTTGGGGCTGTGAATAAACTATCGTTGTAACTTGTATTGTTGCAAGTATCCTCTTGTTTATACGCAATAACGAGTCTGGTAGCAAAAGTAATGGAAGTTCAATATAATTTGGAGTCCATTGATAGAGGGCTAGGGTAAGCCATGGGTCCCATTTGGCCTCAGGAACAGGGAATGAATTTACTTCCGCCTGATTCCTCATTTAGTTCTTGGTTTCCTTCCTTACCAGAGAGAGCTCCCAAGCCTTTGACCTTGTCCTCCCATTTGCTGCTTTCTAGCCATGCCTGCTTCCTTCCTTCCTCCCATGCCTTGCTCATGATGTGATCATATCTCTTCAAGAGGCCTCACTTTAGCCCCAAAAAACTCCCCACTTCCATATTTTTCTGCTGCCTCCTGTCCCACCTGCCCACTTTTTTGCTTTTACTCAAGTGAATGTAGGGTGGCTGGAATCAAAAGAGGAGAGGGCCCCTGTATAGTTGTTTAGAAGGGAGAATTTCACCAAGCTATACCTTCTACACAATTCATAGTAGTGCAGTAACCCATTCCCTTTTTGCAAATGGCTGCCCTCAGAAACATCTAATCCATATAGCTGCTGATCATCCTTATTGCCATCCCCAGCACTGTCCAGCAAGGCAGATTTTTTCTTCCAGCTTTGCTGCTGTAGCCAAGCTGCTTTTAGGAACAGCAGCCTGTAGTTCAGCGCTGGGGATTCATGTTGTAAAATTGGGCACATATTCCTGGGTGTTACGGGCTCCATCTTTTTTTCTACATATCTTCAGGCAATTTCAGTATAACTTTAGGGGTGTATATTGTTCTCTGGAATTCGTTGCCATCAGGCCACAAACACAACCTTAAAGAAAAGAAAAGGAAAACCCCACATAGATCCCTGCAAGAGAGGACAAGAATTGTGACACTGTTGTTGTTGTTGTTGTTGTTTAGTCATTTAGTCGTGTCCAACACTGTACCATTTTGGCAAAACAACTCCACGCAGCCTGTTCTGCTAGTCCCTTGGCACTCTGCCTTAACACTGGCCAGCTGCATCTCTTAAAGTTGGTGTCCCACTATGCACACCAGTAGTGAAGCAACAAGCATATTCTACAAAGCTTTACTTAATGGTGGCAAATACCAGTCGCTACTCAGCAGAGGAACAGCTGATGCAGAAAGATTTGAACACCACCACTGAAGTTTGCAGGTGTAGGTTTCACATTACAGACAAGTGGGGTGGTGGTTTTTTAATATATACTATCATGTTTGTTTGGTATGCTTAATTTTACGGGTGAGTGCATATTCTCCTGCAGACTGCAGTGTCGCCAGGCCACGAATGCCCTTGTTTTGGAAAAGGCAACACTTGGTCTGGTCTGCTTCGCACCATTCTTGCTCTCCCTAGCAGGAAGCAGAGGCTGCTGGCTGTACTTGGGATAGCAGCAGCTGAATGACCAAGTCAGCTTTCTGCATTTCCCCCATCATCTTGCACAAACGTTTCTTCTGAGTGTCTACTATTATGAGCAGTTGAACTAGAGATTCATAAAGTCTCTCTACCCCTGCCTCTCTCTAATGCAGGGGCAGGGAACCTTTTTGGCCCAGCAGGCCAGATCTTTACCCCCACCCCTGTGGGTTAACATTGACAGAGGACCAAGGCCACTTGCCTATTAGTCATCTGACATGGTCCCGCCCACCTGCCTGTCAAAGTGGCCCATGGAGGTGATGGTGTGGGGTGCACCAGCGCATTCAGACCCCAACAGAACCTAACCCCCATCCCATCCCTCAGTGACTTTGGCGGTCACACAGGGTCCCCAGACGCTTCACTGTCTATTGATCCCTGTGCCACCACTTTATTTCTCGCTGCCACCACCAGGCCCTACCTGGTACAATACTGAGTCCAGTCAGGGTTAAATTGGAACATAAACTTCTGTTTATTTATTGCAGTGTGATTTCATAAATGGTATCGGTCCATTGCAATCATGGGGTGCCTATCCAGACCTATACAGTGGTGCCCCACAAGACGAAATTAATCCGTTCTGCGGGTGCCTTCGTCTTGCAGGGATTTTCGTCTTGCGGAGCTCCGCTATCAGCGGATCAGCTGATAAGCGGTAATTGACAGATAAGCAGCTTAGCGCCTTTCAGAAAAGACGAAAAAAACGGGAGACCACGAAAAAAATTTCGTTTTGCGAAAAAGCCCCATAGAAAAATTCGTCTTGCAAAGTGGAAAAAATATCGGAAAGCCCTTTCGTCTTGCGCGTTTTTCGTTTAGCGGGGCATTCGTCTAGCGGGGTACCACTGTATATATTTACTTGTCTTCCTAGCTCCTAACTGTTCCTGACTCAGCCTATTTCGCTACACTAACTCAACCTACCCACAGACTCTATCCCAATTCACTCCCACTCCAACCAACCACCCAACTCCCAACGAACTTCCCCCCTTCGCCCCTCCCAGAGCTGGTTTTATAGTCCCTCTGACTCCACCCTCTGGGTTCTGATTGGGTAACCTGTTTAACTATTTCACATCCAGCACTTTCATATGTTAACGTCACAGTGGTATCACCTGTTGGGCAGGTTGGCATGGTTTGGGAAAAATAGCTGTGTGGGCCAACATGGACCCCCTGCTGGATCCAAAGTACGCACCCATGCTGTAATGCATACACACCACTCAAGACTTCATTGTGGAGCTAAGAAACAGGTGGTTCACTTGGGCACCAGGAAATAGGCAGTGGGTAGTATCAGTTGGCTTGGCTCCTTCTGTTGCACCTCGTCCCCCAATTTCCTTGGTGAAAAAGACTGTTTAAAGTGATGATGGCAGTAGAGCAGACCTTTGCATCATAACTGGGTAGCCAGTTACTCCTTGGAAAACAGGAAGGGGGGGCAATTCAATGCATATTTACAGGAGCTTAGTTCTTCCCCACCTGTGCTTTCCCTCAGAAGGTGTCTTTAAATCCCAAACCCTCAGTTTATATTAATATGACCCAGGCTGTGTTGTCCTTTTAATAATAGCTGTTCATCAAATGGCATACATGCAATACCCTAATGCAACTTTAAGGAAGCATAGATGTGAACTACTTCCCTCCCTTCCTCTATGCTTGTGGTTATATATATATTATAGTCAAAAGCCAAATAAGATTACCACATTCTACAGGGACAGTAAAGAGCATATGTGCTTTGAAAACCGTTTTATTTTCCAGTCCCTTTGTGAATTGAGATCCAACAAGTTTTTTCAGGGTAATGTTTGTATTTGTTAACAGCGTACATGAGCTACCCAGGCATTCTCCCATTCAGGAATTGTAAAAGTCCAGACATGTCTAGAAGCACATCAAGCAACTGCCATTCTTGAGTTCATATTTTAAAACTTATCCATTTTTTAAAATGTAGTGGTTGAGTGAAAGTCTGAAAATAATAGGCTCATCAAGGCTAGTAACAGATTATCATTATTATTATTTTTTAAAAATTTTTTTACAGTATGGTATTCCTTGACAAAATAAACAAACAAATGTGCAGGTTCCTGGAGAGGAGATCACAGGCACTCTGTTCTTCTGCTGCTGTGCTACTGTAAACTAAATCATGGTTCCTTTAGTGTTAACATCTTGTGGATTATCTCGCTCCAGACAGACCATGAGCTGAAGCCAATATTTGTTTATGGACTGGAGAAAGGAGCAAAGCAGCTGCCATATTCTTTTTCGGAACCTGTCCATTTGCTCGTTCACGCTAAGCCATGATTTGGCTTAGTGTCATATGTGAACTGGGCCAATATGTGGAGCAGTTTCTGGAATGCTTGGCGCTGAATCAATTACAACATGCTCCAGCACACAGACATTGTCTCTCATTCACCATGAATGTGGAATTGTCAAAAGTCAGTACTGAAAATATTTAATTGGTGGTATGGACAGGGCTTTCCCGTGCTGGCATGGCAGCAGAAGCTAAAACCGATAGCAAGACCTGTCTGAATATTGTCCTTTATAAAAACGTTGGGACTGTTGAACCTGGTGTGCAGATCGCTGCTGGCTAATCTTAAAAACAGTTTGGCATTTGGGTTCCCCCTCCCATATTTCTAGACGAGTCCCTTCCTGGACACATTTAAGCCAGATTGTTGAATCTTTAAGGGCCATGGGAAGTGTTTATTCGTGTTACAGCCTTTTTTAGATAGTAGAGCTGAAGAATTCATTTGACAGACTTTGAATAATTCAATGTATGTCTGAAAAATGCTGTTGGCTTTGGTCTTTGAAAAATATATACAGCACATGTACAGATTAAGCATACTGTATAGGGTCACTGGTGCATTAGCCCACAGGAGACAGTGCCAGAATATTCACAGGCAATTCTGTTTATGCCAGGGGCAGCATGCCAGTGGCTTTATAGTAAACGAACCCTACCCTAAAACAGTTTTGTTTTTCCAAGCATGCTAGCTGTGTAGATATTTCTCAAGAAGTGGTCTGCCTCCTCCTAACTGGCTCTTAAATCCAAATTTGGCTGTCTTCCTTGGTCACTTTTTTGCTGTAGTGTTTGAGAATGAATTTGGTCATTCAGAGATAGCGACAGGAAGCATAAATGTCCCGTGCTTCCTTTCCCTAGTACTGCTCCATAATATTTGAAACAGATCAAGAGGTACTATTGCAGGATCAGTTTTTAGTTTGATAAACCATGCTATTCTTAATGTCAGTGGGATAACCTGAACTAACATACTTATTTTCAGCTATACTGACTGTTTTTGTTTAGAGAACAGGAACCGGGAGACTCAAAAGAGTATTGCTTGTCACCCCGCAAAAGTACCTCAATTCTTTTGCGTCCCTTAATGCAGTTTGAAAGAAAATACCAAGATTTTTCTCAGGAAGTACTGTGGTTTATGTAGGGATGCTTACAGAATTTCCCCATATATATGTGTGTGTGTGTGTGTGTGTGTGTGTGTGTGTGTGTGTGTTTCTGAATTACCAAAACTCTGATCATCTTGGAACTCACAGTACTTTGGTTCCAGAATTTGTGCCCTCAGGTGTTTAAAAATAAAATAAATTAAATAAAGGTTGCTTTTCTGCAGGAGTATATCAGCACCCCACCACAAAATAAAACTTTCAAAAGGCTTTCCAATGTATTATTTCAATTTTTCCATTTATTACAGTGCTGAAAGCAATAAACACATTTGTTTGCAGGAAAGTTTTTTTTTTAAAGTGCACTCCTACAAAAAGGAAAAACAGAAATAACTTGAAGGAGTAACCTTTTTTTTTTTTTTGCGTGGTGTGTGTGTGTTGTCACTTTTTGGGTGGTTTTCCCCCTCATGTGTAAAATACATTATAAGCAATCCAACATTTTTATTTCCTCCTGCATAACAGCTAGCCCAGAACTCACTCTATGATGGAAAAGTTGAATAGTTAGCAAATTGTGCTTTAAATGTTTGAGACAGGTACTAAACAGGTGACCTTGTGTTGTGCATTGCAAGTTTCACTTATGCAATAAGACCAAAATTACTAAATTGCAAAATTACTCATGTGCAGTATAGCAGCACATTGAATCTGGATAGCCATGTTGGCTTCAGAGGAACTTTTCAGGAATAATGATTTTAAGGAATGCAGCCAATATACCAAACAGCTTGCATTCATTGGAAACTGACATAGGAAACTGTGGTTAAGAAAGTTGCACTAAGAATTTAGAATAAAGCTGTTTGGGTTTCAGAGCACCCTTCTGGCACAACCCTCTGGTTTGATATTATTGTACAAGAGTGGTTGTGAAGCTCTGATCTTCTGTAAAAGGAAGGAGCGACTTTTCAGTTTCGCAATCTGGATTAGGTTCCATGGCAGCTGAACCACGAGAGAGGGAAGGGTGGGACCAAAAATGCTACTATAAGTTTTTCAAAGTGGTGACATTTCCCCCCACTAAATAGGACAGTTGACATTTGTGACACAGCAAGGATCCCTGTGCATGCAGGGTTTCCTAGTCTCACTTTTAAAACGGCATAAGCTTTTGAGCCACTCCTCATACATAAACACAGAGTTTTTCTCTACAAGCTTGGGTTCATATCCACAGAGGTTATGACTTGCAGTCCCCATGACTTAAACAAAACAAAATAAGTGTTTTTCATCCAGCAGCTTTTTGCTCCCCCAATTGACAGGAATAGGATCATAGAGTTGGAAGAGATTCCTGAAGATCATCTAGTCCAACCCCCTGCAATTCTGGAATCTCAACTAAAGCATCCATGACAGGTGGCCATCCAATCTCTGCTTGAAAACCCCCAAGGAAGCAGAGTCCACAACATCCAGAAAGAGAGTCTGTTCCACTGTTGAACTGCTCTTGCTGTCAGAAAGTTGATGTTCAGTCGCAATCTCCTTTCTTGTAACTTGAAGCTATTAGTTCAAGTAGAGAACCAGGGTCAAGTTGACCCTTAAGACTTCTCTGATCCCTCAACAAAATATATACAAGGCTATTCTCCCACTTCCCACTTGGCGGCTCATTACAGTACCATGGTTGACCTACTGGTTGATGTTGAGACTATTAGATGTCCTCTTTTCTCTTTCTCTCTCTTTCTTCCCAGCTTCCTTTTGCGTTGATGTGGACTTACTGTTCCCTGTTAAGATGCCTTCCTCTCTAGTCTGTAGTTTTCAGTCAAGGCTAATGCCATGTCAAGGCAAACATACGCCTTTGCATACGTTACCCAGGGTCATCCCCACCCCACCCCAGATACTTGCCCTAATCAAGTATCTAGATGCCATTGGGGTTTCTCACCAGCGTTAGCATAGCACGTAGAGTGCTGGAGCAGAACACGAGAGACCTTGGTTTAAATACCAGTTCAGTCTTAGACTCTATAAAGATGAAATCGAGAGAGACATTATCCTAGTTTCTCTTCCTTAACTGTAAAACTCGAATTAGCAGCTTAACCTCACAGGGAGGGATGCTTATAAGGGCAATTAAAGTAATTGTATTAAGCCGTTTGCACAGTAAAATGCCAGTCCTAAGCAAGTTAACATAGACATAAATCCTGTAGGTTTCAGCAAATGCATCGACCCAGCGAACTTTGGGGCAAGTTAAGTGTGCTTAGGCATGGGATAACAGCCTAGGATGCTTATTGCATCATTTCACAGCGGCCATTAGATTCCTCACAATTAAAAAAACGACGACAACCCTCTTAGAGAGTCTTTCTTCGCTTTCTGGTTTTAAGAAATTAGAGGAGGGACAGACAGGATGTGCAGTGCCTTCTAAGCCAGCATCAGGATCACTCCATGCAGATTCTTGCCTAATCACGATCTGCAAGTGAAGATTAATCTAGCTTGCTTGAGCTAACCTGCCGCTCGGTGTTTTGCCATTGGATCTTTAAACGTGTTTTGCCTTGTAAGATTTTAAGAGACTTGCTAAAAGTCTGAATTCTTTAATAAGACTGCTTCTTTTCCTTTTTGTTCGTTTGTTACCAGAGCATTAAGAAGAAGAACACGAGCAAGCAAGAGATGAGCACCTATTTGCGCTTCATCGTCTCCCGGATGAAGGAACGAGTGAGTGTTGAAACATGATGCTCTTGATGGTGAAATTGCTCTTTATGGCTAAGCCCCAGATTCTAATGTTTCTCCCTGTGCCTTTCGATTCATTTCTGAAGCAGAAGACAAGGCAGTGGTGGCTTTTCTCGCCTTCTCCCCACTCTACACCCTTCTCCCTCACCTCTCCAGCTGCTTTTGATCTCCCCCCTCTGCTAGAGGATGGTGGGCAAAAGGATTGCACGGAAAACAGGTTTCAACAGGGCCATGACCTCATGCTTGAATTCAGCTGCAGATATGCAGGTGAAATCTTCAGGTTGCAACCAGACAACTCCATGTGGGTTAGCTTCTGAATGGACTTGTTCCATCAGTTATATTGCATTTGGGAGAATGCCGTGGCCCAGATAAGCTTGAGCACCTCAGCAGACAACAGCATTTTCTTGTTAACAGCTGGGTGACACTGGGTAACACGTGTCTGTGTAACAAATGGCCATGACTTCAATGCATGAGATAGCCTTGAGAAGGTGCATCAGGCCCTCAGACTCCCAGACGATCTCTTCCTTTCAGAGAGAACTTGGTGCGGCTCTTACTCAGAGAGCTGGAGAACTCCCAGGTATTACAGGACCCCTGTCTGCAATAGTTAAAGCTTTCCTGTATCCTATAGCATTCCCTCCTCCCTGGCTCACTCATTCATTCACCTCCTTCCTTTCCCTCCTCCTCTCTGTCCTTCCTTCCTCTTTAGGCAGCACTGCAGCAGCAGAGTCCCTCTCCCCTGTAATCTCTTCCACTGGTTTGTCTGTTTCTCTCCTCAATAGCCTTCTCCATGCCAGCTTCCTCCATTGTTCCTCTCTGCTTCCTCTTCTAGCCAGGGCCTGCTGCTAATGCCCTATATACCATAGCAGAACATGCTCCCAAGGTTTCACAAGCATATTGTCACTGCACAGTTCCACTCCTGTTCTGGTTTCCCATCAGGTCATCTGAGAAGCCACATGGAGCTTTGCTGTAGCGGCCATGCTCTTCTGGCAGCATGGTTTGGGTGTCCTTTCACTTCCTGTAGGGCCCTATTCTGGCTGACCTGCAAAGGTGCCAGGTTCTCCCCAAGACTGAGGGAGCCCGGTGTGCATCACATGCATGTGATGTCATGTGGATTCCATGTTGTCCAGAGGGGGCCGAGCACTCTGGAGGAGCCAGCCACTGAAGCTGCGGCATGCAGTGTGCATTGTGTGTGGCATCACACATGCGCCAGACCTGCTCAACATTGAGAGGGCCAAAGACACCTCACCCCTCTAGAGTTGGCACACCTGCCGACCTGACATAAAATTTGACAGAAAGTGTGGTTTTGACTTTTGCGTATTTTGCTTTGGAAATCAAATGTGGGCTCAGTTTCCAACTTGAAATGTTAGGAGACCCGAGTTCAAATCCCTGCACAGCCATGAAGCTCACTGGGTGACCTTGGGCCAGTCACTGCCTCTCAGCCCAGCCTCCTTCGCAGGGTTGTTAAATGAGGAGGGAGAGAACCTTGTATGTATGCCACCTTTTGCTGGGGCGGGGGGGGGGGGGGAGAAGAAGGTGGGATATAAATGCAATAAATAATAAACTTTTTTTTTTTTGCATGCAAATTCAAGTTAGCAGAATTTACTTGGAAATCACCACCCCAATTTGTTTGAAGCTTAATAAATGTGTTTTGGGAAGGAATCGCTGTTTAAAAATTCCAGATGGAAAGAAAAATGCTGTGGGTTTTGCCCCATAATTATAGCATGGCTGTTTTAACAAGAATTGCTTTTTGCAAGGTGACCTCAGGAATTTTTGAATTAGCAAGCTCAGAAAACTTAACATTGTCCATGCGCATCCACACTAGTCAGACAGACACGCTTTAGGGCCTCCATCTGAGTACATTTGAATTATGTCAGTACTTTTCTGTTACAGCACTAACTAGCTACTGAACTGATGTACTATGATGCTTTTTTTAGGCTATTGATCTAAACAAGAAAGGCAAAGACAACAAACACCCAATGTACCGTAGGCTGGTGCACACAGCCGTTGATGTTCCAACTATACAAGAGGTATGTTCTTCCCCCATATTCTGGGGGGCCCTGAAGCTTAAACTGTTCACAAACAGCAATGAGGTCTGGTAACTGCTGTCGTCTTCTTCGATGGATGTGTTCCACGGCAGATCACCACGGTGGACTCTCAAACTTTGGGATGGTTGAAATACGCACAGCAGAAAACAAACCGATTTGAGTCATGTGACTCAAATTGGGTCTGCTAGACCCAAAAAAATTTAAGCAGTGTAGGTTAAAATTTGCTTCCTGAGTCCTGAAGCTTAAGCTTTGTTAGTTTCCCAGTAGATCTGCCCCGATTTTTCCTTGTAGTAATTGGAATTGTTCTTTTGTGTGTGTGCCTTTTCAAAAGACGATGAACGGCAATGGAATAGGGATAGATTTGGGTGGGTGGGTGTGGGTGGATGTGCATGTTAATGTTGGCAGCCCTCAAACCGCTTATTCTAGATCAATCCCAATCCAGGAGGTCAACATGCTCCATGTTGGGTAAACCACGTGCCAATAAATCCTGACTAGATGTAGCACTTACATGTTTATTAAGCCAACAGCAGTCCATGGGGCTGGGTGCAGCGTTGTCCGGTGGCATCGCTGTGGTTTACCAGGAGAGGCTGGGTGAGGTGATGGCAAGGTCAGTGTGGTGCATATATACTGATGAAAGGGCCAGATTAGCTTGCACATTTGTGCCTCGCCAAACTTGCTGCTGCTTCCCCGCCCTGTGCCTTGATAAGCTCAATGACACAAGTGGTTGAATAGTCAGCTAAGCATTGTGCCACACATAAAGGCCTATTCCAAATGTGTCACAGGGTGTCTGTCAATAAAAAATGCTAAGGGTTGAAGATAGGACCTTAAGTGTACAAAATCTGTTCTCTGGGTTGTGTACAGTTCCGCTTTTTTTTTTTACTCCCACGAAATGTGTAATATAGAGGCCATTGGCCTGTGTTTGCCTGGATGTGATTGGTTGCCATCTCAAATGCATGCTTTTATGACTGTTTCAATCTATTTAGAAAGTAAACGAAGGAAAGTACAGGAGCTACGAGGAGTTCAAAGCAGACGCTCAGTTGCTTCTACACAACACAGTGATTTTTTACGGAGGTAAGGTCAAAACGAACCAGTGCGATAGGATCTTACATAAGCCGCACACCTCATAGGGTTGAGCCGAAATATTTCCTGCCATTTCAATTTCATTTCCGCTCCTTCGAAAGCATCAGTTGCTTTCCATTGGGGCTATGGAATCTCCCAAGTAGGTTCAAAGGAGACTGTGCTCCTCATCCCCGAGAGAGCTAACTAGTCCTGAGATAATCCAAAATGACCCCAGCTTGTGGGAGGAGGTTCCACAGGCCAACTCAGCTAGAGATCAGTTGGCTTCCCTTTTATATATCTTGCGCAAGCTCTCCCAAGTCCCATGTGACTGGAGCAGCGTTTCTTGACTGTACAGCTATTTTGGCTGCCAAGTTGCCAAGTACTTCCAAACCTATATCCTTTAGGGTTTGCTTCGGTGCTTCACAGTCACACGCTCTGGAAACTGCTACCCTCAGAGCATCTTCAAAAAACACGTGGGCATTTTCCCCTCAAGAAAGACTGCCTATTTATTGAGTAGGAATTTCTAGCTTGCCAAAAGAGCAACAGCAGCAGACATGAAAAATCAAAACGATAAATGTTTGGCTTGGCCCTAGTTACAAATCTGAATGCATTATTTTACTCTCCGGCGTTGTCTCTTCCTCGCCAGCGTGCTTATCGGAAGTGCGTGTGCCGGAAGGATTAAATGTGGCTAGAGCCACAGAGATCTCAAAAGCAAAAACACACCAACTGCCCTTTAGCTCCTCCAGACACCAGCCTGCTCAGCTGAAATTTTAGCACATCACAAACTGAGAGAGCAGGTGTGTTGCAGGCAGGTGTTTTCAGACATAATAGTTCTAAATGACTTTTAGCAAGCCCAACTGCATAGTGCGTGTACCAAGGAACAAATAATAATAATAATAATAATAATAATAATAATAATAATAATAATATATTTTATTATTTATACCCCGCCCTTCTGGCTGAGTTTCCCCAGCCACTCTGGGCAGCTCCCAATCAGGTTTTAAAAACAGTACAGCGTTAAATATTAAAAACTTCCCTAAACAGGGCTGCCTTCAGATGTCTTTTAAAGATAGGATAGCTGCTTATTTCCTTCACATCTGAAGGGAGGGTGTTCCACAGGGTGGGTGCCACTACCGAGAAGGCCCTCTGTCTGGTTCCCTGTAACCTCACTTCTCACAATGAGGGAACCGCCAGAAGGCCCTCGGCGCTGGATCTCAGCTGAACGATGGGGGTGGAGATGCTCCTTCAGGTATACAGGACCAAGGCCGTTTAGGGCTTTAAAGGTCAAACACCCCTTTCTCACCATAGTTGGATATATCACTGAGAGATTATCCTCTGTCTGGCAAACACATCTGTTGTGTTCCCCACAGTAAAAAGAGAAAATTCAGGAGGTCTGTAACGTGCACCTCAGATTCCTTAGTTCTGTTGTGCGTTTACGAATGTGCCCTTCATGTGTAAATATTTGCTCTGGGGAACTTTGGCCTATAGTCGTGGCAAACAGCACCAGTGCAAGAACTACAGAATTGTAGAGTTGTTGAGAAGCTCTCAGGAATCAGAACAGAAATTAGTAAATAGCCATTATAAATGTATCCATTTGGTTCTTCACACTAATAAGAGATAGGTGGTTGTATGAAAAGTGTGCAAATACTTAGTTTTGTGTGCCTTTATTTGCAGCGGACAGTGAGCAAGCTGATATAGCCAGAATGCTTTACAAAGACACCTGCCACGAGGTGAGTAATATCCAGCAAGTAAGTTGGCTGGCAGTGCTATTTGGTGTCAGGATAATTGCCTACCAGTTTCCATATGCTAAATGGTTCCATTTGTCTTGAAAGTTTTCCTGGAAATAAGTAAATCTTGTGCAACAGTTGATGCAACATCGAGAGCCCCAAGTGAGATGCCCTTTTG
This sequence comes from Podarcis raffonei, assembly GCF_027172205.1. NCBI lineage: Eukaryota > Metazoa > Chordata > Lepidosauria > Squamata > Lacertidae > Podarcis > Podarcis raffonei. Next base: position 14,382,176 of record NC_070613.1, read on the forward strand.
TGTTTTGTAAATATTGTCAGCTTTAAAAATACACCATTTCTTAGCAAGCTTATTGGCTATTCTATCTTCCCGTATAACTGTGGGCTTACATAGCTGCATTTTTTAAATCATGCAAACAGAAGAGGAAAAATGGATTTTATTTTTATTCAGTTTGTGAGAGGTGGCTGATTAGTTAATGGAAAGAGACGGAATTAGAAGTGAAGTGTTTTAGCTTCCAGTTCATGCATTTGCACTCATCCAGATCAGAGATGTTTGACACCTGCTTCAAAAATCGAAGCCACTTTTTCACTTTAATAATAATAAAAAAGGAGACATCTAAATAGAGTTAAACATTGTCAGCTGTTGCATTAGTGCTTCCATAGTCAAATTATTCTAGAGGGTAGGAAATGTTTTAAAGTTTACTAATTATTCTCATATTCATGTCATAGTTTGTTTTAAAAAAATTGAAGACATTTTTTGGTTTCATACTCGGCACAATTAAAAGAGTGCTAAGGCCAAACATTTGCTTAGCACGTACAGCTAGTATAATTTTGCAAAGGCAGAGACCACGTGAAATATAATCATGTTAGAGAATATACTTACAGATTGTTTCCCGTTTCAGCTGGATGAACTTCAGCTTTGCAAGAACTGTTTCTATTTATCGAACGCGCGTCCCGACAATTGGTTCTGCTATCCTTGTGTAAGTTTTACTCCTCCAGTTTGCTTTTGCATGCTACTCACGATTAATTTTTCAGATCTGCTGCCACAATATATGGTGATGGCCAGCAGCTCAGATAACCTTTTAAAGAACATTATATTTATTTTTTAAAAAACAACACAAAACCAAACCCAAAGGTCTATTAATGGCTACCAGCTGTGATTGCAGAATGAAATCTCTGAGTACTAGATGATGGGAGCAAGCACCAGTTAAGCATTCAGATGTACCGGCTTGAAACTCGTTTTACACTTTTGATTCTAATCCAGCAACTCTGGCGAACCTGCACAGATTCCTAAGGGCACATGGAGCATTTCCCATGTGCAAGAGAACAAAATGCTCAAGCGCCTGGAACTTCACATGTCGGTCAGCCTCTGTTGGCATCAAATAACCTGGCATTTAGGTACAAACGAATTCTAACAGAGTACTTAAATTTAAGCTAGGAAGCTCAGATTTGCTGTGCCTCCAGCGAAAGGGATAGGGCATAATGCTTTGGCACTGTGGGGTTAGGCTCACAAAGGTGAAATCTTATGGTTCCTGATGTCTTCTGTGTATAAGACATAGTTCAGCACTATCATGGATGAGTTTCGTCTTGATTCTGCAGTTGAGTGTAATACTTTTAAGTCCCATAGCCAGCCATCATTCTACAACTTACATCTTTCTTTAATTTCTAGATACCCAATCATGAGCTGGTTTGGGCTAAAATGAAAGGTTTTGGATTCTGGCCTGCCAAAGTCATGCAGAAAGAGGACAATCAGGTGGACGTTCGCTTTTTTGGTCACCACCACCAAAGGTATGTTCATATTTGCAGCTTCTGATGAGCCTACCTCTTTGTTTCTTAAGGTCCAACTGAAAAAAAGAATAATTACAAGCCACATAGACCATGTTTTGTTTTCCCTAACTCACTTCATTTTAGAAAAGATATGAGGGACTGTCCAGTGACTCACAAGAAATTTCGCTTTCAGAATTGCTGCAGGGGATGCTCTCTAGCATATTTTAGATAAAAGAATGAGACAAAGTCTGCCTGATTCATAGAATCATAGAATCATAGAGTTGGAATAGACCACAAGGGCCATTGAGTCCAACCCCCTGCCAAGCAGGAAACACCATCAGAGCACTCCTGACATATGGTTGTCAAGCCTCTGCTTAAAGACCTCCAAAGAAGGAGACTCCACCACACTCCTTGGCAGCAAATTCCACTGTCGAACAGCTCTTACTGTCAGGAAGTTCTTCCTAATGTTTAGGTGGAATCTTCTTTCTTGTAGTTTGGATCCATTGCTCCGTGTCCGCTTCTCTGGAGCAGCAGAAAACAACCTTTCTCCCTCCTCTATATGACATCCTTTTATATATTTGAACATGGCTATCATATCACCCCTTAACCTCCTCTTCTCCAGGCTAAACATGCCCAGCTCCCTTAGCCGTTCCTCATAAGGCATCGTTTCCAGGCCTTTGACCATTTTGGTTGCCCTCCTCTGGACACGTTCCAGTTTGTCAGTGTCCTTCTTGAACTGTGGTGCCCAGAACTGGACACAGTACTCCAGGTGAGGTCTGACCAGAGCAGAATACAGTGGCACTATTACTTCCCTTGATCTAGATGCTATACTCCTATTGATGCAGCCCAGAATTGCATTGGCTTTTTTAGCTGCCGCGTCACACTGTTGGCTCATGTCAAGTTTTTGGTCAACCAAGACTCCTAGATCCTTTTCACATGTACTGCTCTCAAGCCAGGTGTCACCCATCTTGTATTTGTGCCTCTCATTTTTTTCCCCCAAGTGCAATACTTTACATTTCTCCCTGTTAAAATTCATCTTGTTTGTTTTGGCCCAGTTCTCTAATCTGTCAAGGTCGTTTTGAAGTGTGATCCTGTCCTCTGGGGTGTTAGCCACCCCTCCCAGTTTGGTGTCATCTGCAAATTTGATTCATTTCTTCATATAGCAATCTGAATAAAAGATGGGTACTTACAGTTGTAAGGCATTTTAGACATGTGCAAAATGGGATGAGGTCAGAACCACATACAAATAAAAATATCCTAATTTAAGGAGCTGTTGTTGTCTTTTTTTAAAAAAAATCCATATTACAGCAATAGGTCGGCCCCCCATTGCAAAGCACACCCATTTTATTGTAAAAGCAATAAAAGCAAAGTAAGAAAAAAGGGTAATATAGAACCATTGCTAGAGGGGAAACACGTTTGGTAACACTTTTCTTATATGCTAACTATTTTTTTAAAAATGGGATGGGGGAAGCTTCAGGTGGAAAATCTGTGGCCCGATTTAAATGTCAGCATTATTTGTTAGCCCAGGAATTCCCTGTCTGGTTCCCTGTAACCTTACTTCTCGCAATGAGGGAACCGCCAGAAGGCCCTCGGCGCTGTCCGGGCAGAACGATGGGGGTGGAGACGCTCCTTCAGATATACTGGACCGAGGCTGTTTAGGGCTTTAAAGGTCAGCACCGACACTTTGAATTGTGCTCGGAAACGTACTGGAGCCAATGCAGATCTCTCAGGACCGGTGTTATGTAGTCCCGGTAGGCACTCCCAGTCACCAGTCTAGTTGCCGCATTCTGGATTAATTGCAGTTTCCGGGTCACCTTCAAAGGTAGCCCCACGTAGAGCGCATTGCAGTAGTCCAAGCAGGAGATAACCAGAGCATGCACCACTCTGGCAAGACAGTCCGCGGGCAGGTAGGGTCTCCTGTAACAAAAGACTGTAAGGTATCTTCCTTTATGATAATTCACGTATAGACTTTCAGTATGAAAAAAACCACTACTTTAGAAATTGTGCCCTAGCCAGTTTCAAGAGGTGTGCATAAATCAAACATGCAGCTGAGCTTTCTTAAGAATGACTTTTAATTTACGTTGTCCAGGGCCTGGATTCCTTCAGAAAATATTCAAGAGATCACAGTTAATATACATCGGCTGCATGTAAAACGTAGCATGGGCTGGAAAAAAGCATGTGATGAGCTGGAACTACACCAGCGCTTCCTTCGAGACGGCAGGTTCTGGAAATCAAAGAACGAGGATAAAGGGGAGGAGGAGGCAGAATCCAGCATCTCTTCCACCAGCAATGAGCAGGTGAGTCGTCCTGGGAAATCAGCCTTGCAGGTGAAGGCTGACTTTCCGTGGATTCGTGCACAAAGTCAGGCTGTTCTTTTGAGTCTGCTTTCTCACCGAGCGTGTTCCTGTTTTGAGTAAGACAAATTCTGCGCCAGCTGTTATTCCTCAGAAACACTCCGTACTTCGTAGCAAGAATGATACTCTATAAAGTTTGTTCCTGACATCCTGGTTCTCCAAGAATGTTTTGAGCAAGGAATGAAAAGATAGGCGTCCACAGGCTTTCAGGTTTCCACTGCAGACTAGAAACCAGAAGCAAGGTGGCTGTTGTTCAGTGGTAGAACATCTGCTCTACAATTAGTAGGTTCCAGGTTTACTCCCTGGCGTTTCCCATTAGAATCTTAGGGTCCTTTCCAACTCTACAATTCTGAGTGTCATCTTAGTCCAACCCCTTGCAATGCAGGAATCCTATCTACAGCTGTCCCTGGATAGGCTTGAACCACCAACCTTCTGGTTAACAGCCAGATGCACTAACCCATTGCGCCACCTAAGCCCTGGGAATGTCTCCTGTCTGAAACCCTGAAGAGCCACAGCAAGTCTGTGTAGACAATACTGTGCCAGATGAGCCAAAAGCTGATAGGATCTGGTTTCCTGTTTTTGCATGATATACGTTATTTGATTGCGTGTCAGTCCTGTGAACATGTCCTGCTGTTGATGCGTAAAACATGCATTGATGGCTATATTAACGAAATTCTGTTCCCCTTTGTTTTGTATTTATGAGCCTGTTTGTGCAATGCGATTCCCCCCAGCCCCACTCAGTCATGAATTTGGGAAACTTAAATGTGATCCTTCTACCTATTGGACAGCTGCAACCATTTCATTTGTTGTGCCCGTGCAATTTAATGCTGCTGCAGTCGTGGCACTAACAGCAGCTGCCTCTGCCGTGTCAACAGCAGGGTTGGATTTTTAATTCCTCTGCAAGGACATGTTACCCAGAGGGATATAAGCGTGAGTTGTTTGTTATCTGTAGGGCAGTTCATGCAAAACAAAGGTGAATGGCTGCATGTATTCCTAATCTGTATTGCAGTTTTGATCAATAATCTCTGAATGTTGGCACGGCTGTCACTTTGTGGATTCCAGTCTCTTAATAGAGGTTCTGGAGCAATGGTTCATGCACTGTTTAAAAGCTAAATGATTGTCAGTGAAAGCGAAGTCGCGAAACATATTTTATGCCCCCCACCGCCGCCGCAAATATGCCATATTCTTACTGATTTACATTTTATTTAGTAGTCTGTTTCTTGTTGGATTCAGATGAAGTTTGAGATTTTAGTTGGTTTGATTTGGCTTCAGGTTTTGTACTCTTTGTGGCCTAGCATGGATGAAAGTTGGCTGTTCATAATGTGACGTTAATACCCACTCTGCTCTGAATCCCTCCCTCATTTATCCTAATTTTATTATGTAACCAGATTTCAGTGTGCCTCCAATCTGTGCTCTTGGAAGGAAGCTCCAAGTTGCCTTGAAGATGGGCTTTCCCAGATGCTCTAAAAAAAGGCTTCCCAAACTTGGGTCTCCAGCTGTTTTTGGACTACAGTTCCCATCATCCCTGACCACTGGTCCTGCTAGGTAGGGATGATGGGAGTTGTAGTCCAAAAACAGCTGGAGACCCAAGTTTGGGAAACCCTGCTCTTAAAGTTTATGGCCATATGATAGCTTAATAACTGAGGCAATGTCACCATGAGATCTAGTTACATCCTTGCGGTTCAAACATGCTTGCTTGGCACTGTATCCTTAGCACTGTATCCTCCTTGGGGGCTTTTTCAAAGGCTTGGTATTCTTTTAGTTTGCTTTACGTAGTTCAGCATATAGAAATAAATTAATTGGTATTAATGAACCGTTTATTTTGTAGGTTGTGTTTTTATATATAGTCAACTTCTTTTTTTTGCAGAGAAATAAAAGTAAAATACTCATTACTTATCAGCAATTCTGAATTAGTGTTTTATGGCATTTGAATTAATACTACATTGTTTTTTCAACAATATCTCCAGCTAAAGGTTACTCAGGAACCAAGGGCAAAGAAAGGAAGACGTAATCAAAGCGTGGAACCCAAAAAGGAAGTAAGAAACAGCAAATTTGGTACATGCACCTATGCATAAGGCAGGAGAAAAAAATTCTGAGAGGCATCCTTTCTTTCTTATCATTCACAAATTCAGTTTATACTCCATTACTATTGACTGTGTGAATGTCGGAAGAGTGATTGCCATTTCTTAAAAGAGTGCATTACTGTTCCAAATTACTGCTTGAAGCTGTCTTACCTATTTGGACCAAGTTCTCCAATCTGGATCTTTTAAATGCAGTTCTATGTAAATAAATTGTGCTCTCATTTCGTTAAGGATTGATTGCTAAAAGTGACACCCACTTGTTCTGTCACTTAAGTGACTGGAAAGCTCAAAATTCCACAACGTCAAGTCCCGTGGCCTGGGGCAGATGTAACACTGCCAATCTCTTAACGGCAGTTAGGAGATGGAGAGCACTCTCTCTTGCCTTCTTCCGTGCAAATTCCTCCTTGCTTCCCTTGTTTGCCTTAACCATGGTTTAGCATTGCATCTGTGCCAACTTTCATTGTACATAACCAGGGCTCCCGCCTTAAGCAGAGTTTGGGAAGGGAGGGAAAGTGTGTACACTAACCTGCAGCCTGCTTCCTATCTCATGGCCAGTGTTACATCTGCCCCAACCCCGACTACTGTACAGCCAAAGTCAAGAGACGCCTAGTCTCTGGTTCTGTAAACCTACAGCGCTTATTCTGTGTGTGTAGTAATACTCATTCATTCATTTTCACCTCATTCTTCAACCAAACAAGGCTCAGAGGGGGTTACTAAGGGGTTACTAATCATACAGTCCCTGCCCTCAGGCTTACAATCTAAAAGACACAACACAGAAGGAAAAAGCACTGAGAAGGGAAGAGGGGAAAAAACCAAAGTCTCTGTTTCTTAGTTGCAGAATTCTTGTAATGATCAGCTGGGACTGAAAGATTTCAAGGAGAAGCTGGCAAGTTAATTCATTTCTATGCTAGATGTGTTTTCTCCCCCTCCTTATTAGGTAGTTTTGCAGCACTGGCATGGTCACCTGTGTTATTGTTGTAGTGCTGTAATACTATATAGCATTGCTCCTTTTGCCTTCAGGTGTGTTTGGACCTGATTTGCACATTGCTTCAATGTCTTCCCACTCTGTATATCTGAAACCCAGATGATATCTGAAACCCAGTCTCCACTGGTGATTAAGAGGAGTCGTTTTGTTGGTTTCCCCCAGGAGCCTGAGCCTGAGACGGAAGCAGTTAGTTCGAGCCAGGAAATCCCCACAATGCCTCAACCCATCGAAAAAGTTTCCGTGTCAACCCAGACAAAGAAGTTAAGTGCCTCTTCTCCAAAAATGCTGCATCGGAGCACCCAGACCAATAACGACGGAGTATGTCAAAACATGTGCCATGACAAATACACCAAAATCTTCAGCGACTTCAAAGAAAGGTTCAAGGCTGATCATAAGAGGGAGACGGAGAGGGTGGTGCGAGAAGCTCTTGAGAAGGTAATTCTGGCCACAGGGAAAGCGTTAATTCCAATTGTATACCATCCTCAAATTTCACACCACCAGGTATCAGTTTCCCCCTTCCTTCAGAGTGTCCTTATTGTTCCACACAGGGGTGATAACCCCTAGTCGATCCCTTCCCAGGTAAACTCTTCTAAAAGCAAAGGCCGTTGGAGAAGAGTCCCTGGCCTCAAGCCCTGTGGGAGCAGTACAGGACCACCACCTGTAGGCGGACATTGGTGTGTAGAATGTGAGCTGATTTAAATGTTGCTTCAGCCACACATGTTGCTCCCAATGTGACTTAAGGCCAGCAGGGTGCCTTCCAGGTGTTTTTTAGACTACAGTTCCCATCAGCCCAACCAGCATGGCCAGCGATCAAGGGTGATTGGAATTGGGAGTCCAGCAACATCTGAAGGGCACCACGTTGGCTGCGTGGCAGAAACATGGAACACCAGTGAGAAATGCCTTGCCTTGCACGCCTTTTGTAAGGCTTGCTAAGGTGGAAGAGAATCACTATATAAATTATTGTTGTTATTGCGCTAGTGCAAGGGTGAGGAAATGCCAGCCTGCAGGCTACTCTTGGCCTTCCAGGGATTCTAGGTTGGCCAACAAAGCCGTTTTCCTCCAAACCAGACCCACCTGTCTACCAGCTGATGTCACTGGGGTAGCATCAACTGACGAGTAGCGGGGCAGGGTTTGATCCTGCTGGGGGCTGCTTCAGTGTGTTCTGTGCTGCTGAAGCAAGACCCATTGCAGGCAGCAAGGTAGAAATTTCTCATCAGCTGGTAAACCGATGGTCGAGTCCTGCTGGTGCTGCTTTGCCAGCGCGTTCCCCGAGGGAAAGGCAAATCAGACCCCTTTGACAGGTGGGTCTTCCCCACCCACTTGCCAAAGTTGGCCCGTGGGAATAATAATAATAATTTATTATTCATACCTCGCCCATCTGGCTGAGTTTCCCCAGCCACTCTGGGCGGCTTCCAATCAAGTGTTAAAAACAATACAGCGTTACATATTAAAAACTTCCCTGAACAGGGCTGCCTTAAGATGTCTTCTGAATGTCAGGTAGTTGTTTATCTCTTTGACATCTGGGGTTGCCCACCTCTGCTGCATTAGAACCCATAAAGTCGAGCAATCACCCACATGAAGGAGTGGCCTGGGATTTAAAAGGAGCAGAAGCAGGGACGTCAGGAAGAGAACAATCTTTGTTGAGGATGTTGATTAATTCTAACCCTCAAAGCAGTTCGTTCTTTAAAAAAAAATCCTGTGCAAGACATTACATGATGTTATAGCTGGCTTCTCAATCAACAAAGATTTCAAAGAGGAGTGTTTTCCTTTGCTTTTAATGAGATTGCATCTGCACCTGGTTGTGCCATGGGTGTTGCAGCCTGAGACAGAACATATACATCTTCTAAACTGGAGCAATGCGGCAGCATGAGCCGTGATGCATTACACGTGCCAAAAACACAGCTGTGGCACTTGCCTGAATTTCAGGCTGTGCAGATCAGTTGGTGCAGCTGCTCTGTGCCTTTTGCCCCAGTGCGGGCACACAGCCTGGCGAAATCTCCAGGGGTTTTTTTGCTGGGGCAGATCCAGCACACTTGATCCCTACAAGCCACTTGGCAGCTTTCCTCCAGCGCCCAGGCCAATGCCTGCAACTCCAAACGGCAGCTGAGGAGAACTGCCAAGAATAGTGCTAGCTCATCTAGAGGAAAGTGGGCACAGTGTGAATCAGAAGGGGTGATGTGGGGTCAATTCCACGTTGGAAAGCAACTGGCAATGTGGAGTGTTACCTGTTGCAAGTCAGGTGTTTGTTTTTTGTGTGGTGTGTGTGTGTGAAAACTGCTATGTCCATTCACCTGCTCACCTGCTTCTTTAAACCCCCCCCCTACAGCTGCGTACAGATATGGAGGAGGAAAAAAGGCAGGCTGTGAACAAAGCTGTTGCAAACATGCAGACAGAGTGCGACAGGAAGACGAAGCAGGTGAAGGAGAAGTGCAAAGAGGAGTTTTTAGAAGAGGTTAAGAAGCTAGCCAGCCAGCACAAGCAACTGATTTCCCAGACCAAGAAGAAGCAGTGGGTAAGCAGCGCTGGCTACAAATCACTAACTATTGCATGCAGGCAGCGTCGTCATCAGGGCGGACGGACGGTGGCCTGTTTTGTGGCTTTATTTCCGCAGTGCCAACGGGGGGCGTGGAAGGGCCTTTTCTTTTCTCCATCATCTCTGCAGGAGTCATCGTTTGCTTTCCCTTTTTCCTTGATGCCCAGTTGCTTTGCAGCGCTTCCTTTTCCTCCCTGCACACGTGCCATGGTTGAAAGAGATTGTTCCCTTTGTTAAGCATTGTCACGCTTTGCACAGTTCTCATGACACACAGGAAGGGTTGCAAAGCCTGGCATTTTCAGCCCTTTGTGACCCTCCCCTGCTTTTCCTTTGTGTCCCTGAACGCTGGAGGTGCAACAGAGTGCAAATCCCACCCAAGCCTCTGGTGCCCCCTACACACATCACCAGTGGCACTCCCTTGAGACCTCGGCAACCCTCCCCACCCCTCTGCCCTTAGACCTTCTTCTGTGAGGAGGAGGGAGGTGGTGACAGGTGGCCCTGGTGAGCTGCAGCAGTTCATTTTTTTTCTTTTTTAAATATATCTTTATTAATTTAAAATAAATACATTTATGAGAAAACAGACGTACATTCAAGTAAACAAACAATCAAACAAATAACAGAAAAATCAAACAAACCACCACACTATAAGATACAAGAAGATTAATATAATTATCATCATATATACTCCTGATACTGAACACAATTATAAAACTTATAGAGAAGAAATTTAAAACTGACTTCCAGATAATCTCACTGTACTTTATCTGTCCATTACTTTATACCGCACGGTTACATATTTCTTATATAATTTCTTTTTACCTCCCTACAAACTTATATTTATACAATACATGGATCAGTCTAATTTTATTAAGCATTTTGCCAAAAGAAATAGGGAAATCGAAAAGAACATTGTTCATGTATGGAATAACGGTGGCCAGAATTTTAGTAGCAAGAAATTGGAAAAACACAACAGTACCCAACACGGAAGATTGGCAAATCCTAATGGTAGAATATCTGCAGCTAGCGAAAGCGACAGGAGGAGTGAGAGGCCACCCAAAACATTGCTGCGGCAGTTCAGTCGCCAGAGGCCAAGACAGCTCTATCCTGCTCTCCTGGAGCATCATTCTGTTGCAGAGCAGGATGGCTGCTATGGACCTGGGGGTCACCCCTGGCCTTGCTGGCTGAGGCTGATGGGAGTAGGAGCCCAGTGACACCTGCAGGGTCACAGAGCCCCCTCCTCCATAGTAAACAGTCCCCTTGCTTAGACCTACAGCTGAAACCTGGGCAGGTGGTGCATGGCTTTTCTGGCACTTTGGCCCTTGTTCCATGGGAGGCTGGCTTGCCCCATTCCCTGCCTATTTTCAGCTACCTGTCTAAGCTTCTGCTATTCCGCATCTTGACGCCGCTTGACCTGTTTGGCTACTGCTATCCTTGCTTCTTTGTTTTGGAGGATGCTTTCTTTTGATGCTCTTTGGCTGCTTTTTGCCGTTTTTATTCTTTTGTTAGCATTGATCCCTTTAAAAAAATTGTTTGGGTGTATTGTGTCATTTGTTGTTTGCTGCCGTGGAGTACCGTATGGGTGCAAAGGCAGGATAAAAATGTTTAAATTGAAAATGCTAAGATGGGGAGCAGTCATGAAATGTAGAACCCCAGTCCACAGTCTGATGCCTGTTAAAAGTCATCCTCTGCCATGTTAGATTATATTAGTTTAGGTCTGCCCTCAATCTATGAATGATCAAAGGCCATCAGCATTGTCATGCATGTCTGTTACTTGGTGGTTTGCATGTGTGAACAACACAGAACAAACCCTCTATCCCACCTTGAACAAAACAAAAAAAACTGCTTTCAGAGGTGCCAGTTCACTGATTGACTTGCAAGTCATCAAGGGATGCATTGTGAGTCAGCCCTAAATCTGGATCCGAACCCAGTGCCACCAGATGGAACTGGTGGGCCGGTTTCAAACTTGCAATTTTTTCCAGAAACCAAATAGCATCAGCGGTTGTTTTTTTTTTTGGGGGGGGGGAGGCAGGTCCTGGACCGACAGGCAGCTGCCGAATGAGCAATAGGCACTGAGGAGAAGCCGCGCACCTAAATTTCACTTGACTGTTTTTGCTATTTTCCTTTCTCCCCCTCAGTGCTATAACTGTGAAGAGGAGGCTATGTATCACTGCTGCTGGAACACTTCCTATTGCTCCATCAAGTGTCAGCAGGAACATTGGCACGCTGAGCACAAACGCACCTGCCGCAGGAAAAGATGAGAGCCCCCTTTCTCTGCGAAGGAATCGCCCCAGTGCAGTGCTATCCTCTGACGCAGCAGGTTTTTTTGGGTTTCTTTTCATTTCTAAAGTTTGTTTCCCAAGGGGTCAGAATTGTTGATTAGAATTCGTCCCCCCTCTTCCACTTTCCCCCTCTCTTTTTTTTCTTCCCCCTACCAGCCTTTAAAACACTTTTTTCGTAAAGAACTTTTTGCACAGTTAAAATTTTCAGTCTTGTGTTTAAACCTCCTCTCAAAAATCCCCTCTTTTCCTTTTTTTTTCTCTCCCCCCTTTTCCTTTTGTCCGTAAGGCAATTTGAATCCCAGCCTTGGAGCACACTGCTTCTTCTACTTTTTCTTTTCTTTTTTGTAATTGTTAACCTAGACAATTTGTTGGGTTTTCAGCAAATTTAAAAAAAATAAAAATGAAAGCGAAGTTTTTAGGTTTTCGTAGAGACGAAGAAATATAATGACAGGAACATTTTAAAGAGATCTGAATGTAAGACATTTAAAACTGCTTAGAAAGAAAGAAAAAGCATACTACCTTGATGTAACATTTACCTGTTAATCACACGAGCTGGTTTTGTTCAGCTTAATTTACTGTTTAAAGGCATTATCTGTTGGTTTGTGCCAGTGGGTATATGACTGAATTTTGGGAACAGGGTTGACACAGCAGGTACTAGTCCTGCATATTTTTTCTTAAAACGACTTTCCCCCGGTTGTGTTTTGTTTCACTATTATTATTATTTTTTTCAATATATAGCTTTTATAACAAAAAAAATATTAGCTTTGATCTTATTGCTTAAAAAAAATATCACAGGGGACTAGGGTAGCCTTTTTGCTGAGCTGGATCTTAGAAAAATAATAATATTTAAATTTTAAATTTTTGCACATTTCATCCTCCTTCCAACATGAATGCTTGTAAAAAGGAAGCCAAAAAAGAAAAGATTTGGGGGGGAAAGACACCCAATTTTGCATCGTTAGTCACATATGGAGCTAAAAGGATGAAGCATAAGTAGAAAACTGGCTTAATAATTTGTCCCCTTACAATCCCCCATTCTGCACAGTTCCCCACCATATGGAATGTTATTTGACTGCCCGTTAATCTACAATTACTAACTCAACAGTAAATTAATTAAAGTCGGGGGATGGGGGAAGCACTTAAGTTTCACAGAAGCAGTTATGTCTATAATAATTGGTTATTGCCATCTCTATACTTAGAATGAAGAATAATGCATGTTACTTTTCCTGTATTAAAAGATGCTGTGATTTGTAAAAAGTTTGTCTTTTGCGGAATGTCTGGATTAAGAAGCGTTACCAATAGGAATGGATCGATAGTTGAAAACTGATTTCCCTCCTTCCTTTTTGTTTTGTTTTATGTATAGGTATATATATATATACACACATATATATACATATATATATAAATTGCATCCATGTTCAGAGACAATTTTTAATAATAGGTGTAAAGTTTATTTAACCAACTTTTTTTCAAAGATTCTCACCGTTTTTTAGGGGTTCTTTCAAAAAGGTGGTCTTAGACTCAACTAATGCCCATTAAACCCATAGCATTCTTCTTTTTTTACCCCCTTCAAGGTAGAAAAATAATTTGTAAATATTTATTTAGCGCTTGGATATTTATTGAAAGCGGTAACACAATGGAAATGGAAGAAAAAGCTCTCTTAGTTTTCTCTGGTATTGTCAGGGCCAGTAGGTAGATTAAGCTCATGCAAAGCCGTCTGTGATCTTCACTGCAACTGAAAATCATGAGAGATACAGCGGTGACAGGAATAGATACTACCAGATAATTTCCAAGTTGCTGTTACCACCGCTGAAATCAGATATGGTAGTAAGATGGGCGTATTTCCCCCCTGATTCAGAGATATTTGCACATGCGTATGCACGTACGATCTTTTACAGGCAAAACCTGCCTCATTCATATATGCAGAGGAGGAGGAGTTCTTGTCAGTCTGAGTCCTTCGCCCAGATGAATGGGGAAATCGTGGAGGTCCAGGAACACCTTAAAACCATCAGGGCCTCTGCATTTGGAAAAGGTTGCTATAGGTTTGTGTGAGCACGTCTACCAGCTTTATCTTAGTGACCTCACATCCTTTAGGAAATGAGCTTTCGTTGCTCTGCGTTGCGACTATAAAGGAAGTTTCACCACTATTTTGAGTGCAACTCAGAAGTGCCCTTTGATTATTTTACGATTTTTCCATGGGGAAAAACAACAACACAAAATAAACTTCGGTCCAGCCCTATAAAAAGCAAGTTTTTGTGTGAAAACTCTTCCTTTTTTCCCTCTCTCTTTTTTTTCTTTTGGTGTAAAATCATTCCAAGATATGTAATATTTAACTGATAGCTGCATGAAAATACGATTCGTGTTCTTTTTGGGGGTTTTTTCCCCCTCTCCCTTTTTGTCTCTGTTGACACGGTTGCACATTTTCAAGTTACTACAGTGTGAAAACTGTGTTTCCTTTTTTATATAAAAAAAAAATCAGAAAAAGAACAAAAAAAAATTGTGGCCTGGTTTTTGTATAAGTTTTAGGGGGGGAAATATAATTGTTTTAGGAATCTTGATTTAAAATAAAAATAAAAATATTCCCCCCCTTGCAAATCATAAAGCTATATTAAAGTGTTGAGCTTAGCCACTATGCACATTGTAATTTACTCATTGTGGCTGTCCAGTTCTATGCTGCATTCTGGCATTTTGTAAGCTGCTCTGACTAGCAATATATAGAGTCATTAAATGTGTTAACATTGGTTAATAAATGTATTTGAAAAGCCAACAAATGCTTTCTGGTTTTCCCTGTTAATGTTACAACGCTTGGCCTCTCAGAACGCATTGCACCGCTCATAATCCACACTGTTAGCAAAGCCTTAATGCACATTCATGCTTATTCCATTTTCACAGTGGGTAGAGGAGTCAGGGCTCAAGGTTAGCCTGGTCATTTTGCAAACTTATTACAGAACCAAGAGTTGTTGTAGTACAGTGGTACCTCGGGTTAAGTACTTAATTCGTTCCGGAGGTCTGTTCTTAACCTGAAACTGTTCTTAACCTGAGGTACCACTTTAGCTAATGGGGCCTCCTGTGGGTATAGAGCAGTAATAAATGCTACTACTACTACTAATACAGTGGTACCTCGGGTTACATACGCTTCAGGTTACAGATTCCGCTAACTCCAGCACCGCCGGAGCCCAATTTCTGTTCTTAACCTGAAGCACTATTTCTGGGTTAGCGGAATCTGTAACCTGAAGCGTATGTAACCCGAGGTACCACTGTATTATTAGTAGTAGTAGTAGCATTTATTACTGCTCTATACCCACAGGTCTCGGAGCCATTCACAAGATAATAAAAACAAGAATAACTCAATATTCCCTCCTCCCCAACACATTTAAAAAGGGCATTGGTTGTCAACCAGCCAAAGACCTGTTAAAGAGGTAAAAAACACAACAGCAGCACTTTGAATTGGGCTCAGAACCTAATTGGTAGCCAATGCAGTTGGGTCAGGATTGGTGTAATATGCTCAACCCGTGCCTTGCCCCAGTCAGCAACCTGGCCGCTGAATAGTGTTGTTGTTGTCATTTTAAATTTATTACCTGTAGTGAGAGTTCCAGAGTTGTGGGGCCACTGTTGAGAAAGGCCTCTCACATGTAGTATGGAACAATATCTAGGAACATTTTATATACAGTCGTACCTTGGATCCTGAACGCCTTGCAAGTCGAATGTTTTGGTGTTTGGTTTGCAAACCTTCTTTGGAACCCAAAAGTCCAATGGGGCTTCCGTGGCTTCCGATTGGCTGCAGGAGCTTCCTGCAGCCAACCAGAAGCTGCGCTTTGGTTTCCGAACGTTTTGGAAGTCAAACGGACTTCCGGAAAGGATTCCGTTCGACTTCCAAGGTACGACTGTACTGCCTTTCCTTGAGGAAGCCCAACCCACCTCCTCACAACCACCCCATGACGTAGGTTGTTGATGAGTTGGCAACTAGCCACAGAATGTAATTGCGAAAAGAATTTGATCCTGGCGTTTTCCAGTCTTAATCGAACACACTAAGCCATTTTGACCCTCACAGCGGCAGGAGCTGAAGTGAGTTCCTATTGGGTACCCTTAGATGGTGCACAATCCTCAGCTTTCAGTTCTCTTCTTTCCTTTTGGATCATTTCCTTGCAACGTGTTTGGGGTTTCCTTACAGTAGTCATAGATTTCTCTGCCTGTTTTAACTATGCTGAATGAATTCACATATGTGATCCCTATATAGGCACATCTGCTTTCCAACTGCGCTAGTAATTCTTTCTTCTTCTTTTTAAAAAAGATGTCTCAGAAGGAAAAACGAACTGGGCATCCGTATACTAAGAACGTTTAGCAGTTGGTAGAAAACACACACACCCCTCTTTTAACACATGAGAAAACCTTTAACTTTCCTTAAGTGTTAATAGAGGAAGTTTAGGATTAAAGGGGCTACGTGAAGAATCCATTGTGCGCGCTTAAGTCATTCACAAGACACTTGACATTTTCCACTAATCAGACACGTTTTCTAAAAGTCTGTATAGCTTTGGCAGTGCAAAAACTATGAGCTAGTAGAGAACGGGACACAATAAGAAAAGAATACAGAGGTACCTCAGGTTACATACGCTTCAGGTTACAGACTCCGCTAACCCAGAAATAGTGCTTCAGGTTCAGAACTTTGCTTCAGGATGAGAACAGAAATCGTGCTCTGGCGGCATGGCAGCAGCAGGAGGACCCATTAGCTAAAGTGGTGCTTCAGGTTAAGAACAGTTTCAGGTTAAGAACGGACCTCCGGAACGAATTAAGTACTTAACCCGAGGTACCACTGTATTCAGCATTCTTCTAAGAATGCTCAATCGTTTCCCTATGCCAGTGTTTTCTGGATATAGCTCCACATTGACACTACAGTCCTATAACACACTTACCTGGAAGAAAGATCTATTGAACTGGATGAGTCTTCTGAGCAGACATCCGTAGGGATTTCACTCTCATCAGAACCTAGGAATGACCTAAGTTAGTCATGATTTAAATGTGAGCTAATGTGCAAAGCAATCTGGGCGCGGGGGGGGGGGGGGGTTGACAAGATCTGCCGTGGGGCTACTGTCATTTCCTGCACTTTACTGTCTCACACCAAGCAGAGACACAGCAGGGGTGAGCATGGCTTGCTTGCTCCTGCAGCCTCCAACTCTGTCATGCATTTCCATTGGAAACTACAGCATTCATTCTGGAGGGGGGGGGGAATGGATCCAGGCATAAACATTAGCATGTGGAGTTTTGCAATGCTAATCCCTGTCCACTTTTGCTCCTCTTTTTTTGACAGGGTGGCGCTGTGGGTAAAAGCCTCAGCGCCTAGGGCTTGCCGATCAAAAGGTTGGTGGTTCAAATCCCCGCGGCGGGGTGCGCTCCCGTTGTTCGGTCCCAGCGCCTGCCAACCTAGCAGTTCGAAAGCACTCCCGGGTGCAAGTAGATAAATAGGGACCGCTTACTAGCGGGAAGGTAAATGGCGTTTCCGTGTGCGGCTCTGGCTCGCCAGAGCAGTGATGTCACGCTGGCCACGTGACCCGGAAGTGTCTCCGGACAGCGCTGGCCCCCGGCCTCTTGAGTGAGATGAGCGCACAACCCTAGAGTCTGTCAAGACTGGCTCGTACGGGCAGGGGTACCTTTACCTTTACCTTTAAGTAGTCACCCTACCACCCACAAAGGGCGCAGGTGGGGAGAAGTGGCTCTATGGCATTTCTTGTATAGTTTTAACTGTTGTCAACTGCTCTGATATCTGCTATGAATAGGGGTTTATATATTTATTTTTCTTAAGGTGCAGAGATCACACACATGCCAGCTAATTTGCGCATGCAGGCAGGCAAAGGTGCAAAACTTGTTTTACAAGTGGCATATAATATTTCATTCTGCGTTTGTGAGGCATCTATCTGTTAACATCAGGCAAGGCTTCTTATTATGGGCAGGCAGTGAGCTGATGACCGCAGTGCACAGACAGGCCAATACCTTTGCTGTGAATATTTTTGACACCTGCCAAAAACTTATTTGTTTTGGCAAGACCTACCCAGACATGTTATCTTATTTATGTTTACTTTGTTTTTAAATTAAGTCGATTTTATCTATATTTTGATCATTTTCTTGGGTTGCATTCAACTAAATTTTACTCTAAGCAGACTCACTGAAATTAATGAAGCAAAGTTACATCACTGGCAGTAATTTCAGTGAGTCTGAGTAAAAAGTTGACTACAACCCAAGAAAATTATGTCTACTTGTTTTTATAGTTTGTTGGCTATAAAAAAAGTATTTATAAAAAAATGTTTTATACTATTTTCATGCAAACTGTTTAGAGGTTGTAATTATCATTCATATATAAAAGATACTTGATTCAGCAGTCAAGTATATGTGGAGCTATATTGGGTCCATGTGTAAACATGCTGTTACAGGGTTGGAAGGAAAATATGAGTTTATTCTTTTAAATATATTTGCACACTTGGTGGTCTAACGTGAGCCAGCTTCTGCAATTAAGCAGGAAATTGCATAAATTAAAGCAACAATAAATGTTTGGGCTGGAGCAATATGTCCCACAGATGTGGCCTAAAAATTCCCTAGACTGAAGGCGCCATTTTGTCACATTGCCTGTATGCGGTTTCCAGGGCAGGTACAATACATTTTTGCACCTGAGGCAAACCACAAAATGGTGCCACACTCCCTGGCAGAGAAGAAGGGGTGAGTGACAATCTATATCAGGAACAAAGGGGGGGGGGAATAAAGATCTGCATCAGTATCTGCTGCTCTTGTGGATCCTGTCACCCGAAGAGGTCACCTCACCTCCTGTCTCATGGGTGGGCCGGCCCTGGCGGTTTCTGAACAAACACTCCACCAGCAGAGAGCAAGACACCCTGATTCTCTACTGAATTAAGTAAGTTCAGCTCCATACACTGTAGTGCAGGAAAGGTATCCTGGTGCCCTACAGATTTGGACTCCAACCCCCATCAGCCTAGTCATCACGAGAATTGTAGTCCATAACATACAGCAGGTACCACATTGGTGATGATGACTGAATTTTGATTTCTTAACTGCCCTTCACCATAAGATGCCAGGGCTGGTTTATAGCAATATGGTACAAAGAACAGTTGAAAACAACTTACGTGGATGACTTGGAAGGTTCACACATTCGCAAAGCGCACCGCTCGTGACGTAAACCTATATTGAGGCATAGTGATAATTAATTTTTTTTAATGATAAAATGGGTCAGTCAACTAGATTGGTTAAAAAGACAAACGCGATTTGATTTTTGGAAAAACAAATTGTAGGCAGTCCTAGCTTAATGGACTTCACACATCCAATAATATTCAGATCTCTGTAAGTGCTTTAAAAAATAATAGGGTCATCCTCAGGTTCCAGAAATGTTTCGATTGCAACAATAAGACCCATGCACTTGTTCTGGCACTTGAACACAACCCCACAGGAGCCTTCGCCAATCTCACTGAACTCTTTTGCAGAGCGTAACTGAAACATGCTCAGCTTCCCAATGACTAGGGTGGGAAGAACTGGAAGAGATGCACCCAAGGAGCTTGAAAAATGGAAACTGGGATCATAAAACCCTTGTTCCTTCTCAGCCACAAAGTAACTGTGGGACAGCCTCTTCATATATCACTTCTTGACTGTAAGGTTTTTTTTGTGTGAATGGACCATCTACTTTCTGTTCCATCTCACCCAACAAGGGTGAGGACCATCTTCCACAGCATCCAGGGGAGATAGTTTCCTAACCCTTTGTATCCTGTGTGAATAAATTGAACCTTGCAGGAGAGAGGACTGTAGGACAGCAACTGCTCTGAAATAATTGCTCCAAAGAACAGTCCTGTTATTTCCAGAGTAAATACAAGACTTCTGGCAGGGCGTATGGAAGAATTCTTACAAAAACAGCCAACAACAACACATAATAGGAGCGCAAGCGAAATTGGCAGTTCTAGTCACGGAGATAATCAGGCATGAAACAGAAGCATGATAACATTTACTGCATCTGTGTCTGCAAACACAAAGGTTATACCCTACCAATTCTTCTTCTTTTAAAATTCAGCATAATCCGTAATCAGTTATTTTCAGGATCATTGACCTTCGCTTTCACATTATGTGGGGGCAGGGGAGCACTTAGTTCAGATGCCTAAAATTATTAGCATTAACGTTTGTCATCCAATAATAGATATTTATAGACTTGTTTTTGACAGTGCCCTACAGCCCCTCACTACTGAAAACAGAAAGGCTCCAAAGGGAAGACATAGAAACATTCTAGCAGGCCATCAATCCCTACAGCCCAGCATATTCTACTTGGAGCCCATGGTTACATTTTCTAGTGCAAGGCTGCCATCTTTGGCTCCTGGCTTTCTCGCACGTCACCCTTTGAAAACTAGCACTGCAAGCAAGCTACGGTAAATAAATTCTGTTCAGTAAATTATGTGAGGTTTAGTCAATGGATCTATTGATGTGCCTTGCGCTTGGGTAAAAACAGCAGTTCTGAAGCAAGAGGCACATTTTCTTTTTTAACATGACATTATGCACATGCGTCCTAGCAGACAACACCCAAGAAAAGGCAAGATAATGCTTTCCACCTGCAGTTTTTTATATTAATTAGAAACACCAGCAACACTGAATTAGAAATTGAGAGATTTGGGTTTAAATGCCCACTTGACCAGAAAGCTCACTGGGAGAACTTACCCAGTCACCAATTCTCTCAGAATAGAAACATAAGAAGGGGGAAGGGTATGTACACTGCCTTATCCTTGGAGGAAAGTTGGGATATAAATGCCATAATTAAAGATCTAATTAGAATCATAGGATGGCAGAGTTGGAGGGAACCCTGAGAGTCATCTAGTCCAACCTCTTGCAATGCAGGAATCTCAACTAGACCATACATGATGATCTACTTAAAAACCTCCAAAGAAAGGGAGCCCACTCCCCCTCGTTCCCCCAACGTGCCCATAGAAAGCCTAGAAAAACACACCGACCCTGGAGCTATTTAGAGCAGGCTAATGCACGCCTCTCCAAATGTTGCAGAACTTCAACTTCCATCATCCCTGGCCATCAGACATGAAGATCAAGGCTGATGGGCGTCCCAACAAGATCTGCAGAGCTACAGGTTTGCCCACACCTGTATTAGTGTCAAGGCGAGATTGAGGAGGAAGAGGAGGAGGAGGAGGCTGAATGAGGAAAAGGAAAATTGGAAAATCTAGCTCCCCCACCAGAATGGGAACAAGCCTGGAACCTCGCGTGCAAAGAGGCCCACGCAAGTCAACAGAGCTTAGGAAGTGGCGATTACTCCACTAGGGAATCTCCGTCCTAACAATAATTCCAACTCTAGGATTGCTCAACCCCTTTTACTGTAGCAACAGACAACAATTTCATCCCGTTGCCCAGTCATTGTCCATTGTGTGGACTCCACACTTGCAGTTAGCTGTTGCTTAGTACGGCGATAGCTCCACATTTTCCAGACATTAGCTTCATCTGCCTATTGCCACATGAATTTTCAATCAGAACTATCATGTAAATCAGTTTCTGCCCCCCCCTTTTTAAACAGAAGCAAACTGCAAGGTCCCCCCCCCCTTAGTTCCACTCATCCCTGAAAGACCAAGGCTTTGTAATCAGATACTGAAATGAAGCTCTTCTGATAGGCTGTGGGGAAGAGATGTTCTGCTGCTCTTTCTTAGCAGTGAGTTTGGGGTGAGAAATGCCCCATTAAGGGCCCTTTAAAAATGCCCTGAGTCCCTAAAACTCCCCCCATCAATCTAGCATACATGACTAATTCACAGAGCATCAGAGAAGCCGCTGCTGTCAGCTAAGCAAAACCTCCAAGGCAGTGTACCTCTAAATAACAGCTGCTGTGCAGATGCAACTAGGAAACACTGGTGCCTATGGAAAAACAGATTGTTGGCCTATATAGACTTTCCTTCTGGTGCTGCAGGCCTTTTTGGATATACTTAACCCACAGGTGGCCCTGGAGGAGCGACAGACTTGACTGGAGAAGGGATTAGATCGGTTAAGGCAGCATTAAGAATAGGTGAATTTGTCAATTTCGGTTACTCTCAGTTTTTGATTTCCCCACTTTAAGTTCCATATTTCCACATTAGTTTGTGGTTTGTTTGTTTTTAAAAAAGCAAGCCTCCATGAAAGTTCAGCAGCATATTGGTGTGGATTTCTCTTAATCAACACATTTTTGCAAAGCACTATTTCCCCTTTATATAGACGGTTACACATTTTGGTAAGTTGTTTTACCCATACATACATTTTATGCTCATTTTCCTTTCGTATATGCATTTATGTGCACGTTACTTGACTGGAAAAACTGCGTTGCAAGATTTGGATAATTTATGTTTCAGTTTGCGTATTATTCTGGAGAGTCCAGGGTAGGTAGGTTGTGCATAAATAAAAGCTGAATCAAATCTCTCCCCCAACCTTGTACAGCATCTAATGCCTACT
Organism: Podarcis raffonei; assembly: GCF_027172205.1. Classification (NCBI taxonomy): domain Eukaryota; kingdom Metazoa; phylum Chordata; class Lepidosauria; order Squamata; family Lacertidae; genus Podarcis; species Podarcis raffonei. The sequence goes on from NC_070613.1 coordinate 14,404,323, forward strand.
GTACTGTTCTTGCTTGCTAGATTCAGGCAGGGTAAGGTGGTATCATGGCTCAGTTAGTTATTACTGTCTTTGGTTGGGAGTTTATTGCCTTTTAAATAGGTTGTGCCCATGTGTCCTGCTTTGCAGAGGACCCTGACCGCCCAGTGGAATCGCTATTTGGTCCAAGTCCAGTTTAAAGATAAAAAGAACAAGTAGCAAGGGAGATCAGGGCCCTTGAAAGTGCCCATTAAACCTTAGCCCATGGGTAGGCAAACCAAGGCCCGGGGGCCGGATCCAGACCAATCGCCTTCTCAATCCGGCCCGTGGATGGTCCAGGAATTGGCATGTTTTTACATGAGTAGAATGTGCCCTTTTATTTAAAGTGCATCTCTGGGTTATTTGTGGGGCTAAGGAATTCGTTCACACCTATAGTCTAGCCCCCACAAGGTCTGAGGGACAGTGGACTGGCCCCTGCTGAAAAAGTTTGCTGACCCCTGCCTTAGCCCCTGGACAGCACAGAGGTCACCTGGCTGCAGTCTTCCACTCAGTGTGTAGTGTATTTCTACTTAGCTTAGTAATAATTTCTAAAGTTGCATCTATATGCATATATTAGTGTTATGAAAATCGGTGTCCTTTGCGGCTATGCTTTTCTCCCTACAGTGGCCGCTGTAATGAGAAAACCCCATATTGTAGCTTTTCAGGTTCTGTCTTGGGCCAATAGCCCATCCATTTGTGGACGAGTTATGCAGTGGCAAAATGGACTGTACCACTTTGGGCTATACTAGGGTGGCCACGAAAGAGGAAATGCAACAGCAGCAGTAGCAGCAGCAACAACAACATAGAGAGTACCAATTTGCATAATATTTGCATGTGACAATTTATATGGATACATGCAAAAGACTATTCTCATTTAAACAGAACAAATCTCACTCTAGTGAGGAAGAATATGAGCAGGCGGTTTTACTTTAAGCCAGTGAAAATGAGGAAACTAATGGGAATGAAGGGATGGAAGTTTCAGGGAGCTGGGCAGGGTCTGCAAAAAATAAGGCTAGGGGCCACAGGTTGCCCACAAGTCCCCTTGATATTCTCTCTCTCTCTCTGGGATTTTGAGCTTCCAGAGATTGTCATGTCTCAGCCTGTCTGGATAAAAGCCTCAGTGAATGAGAAGGAGCGAATTGGACCAAAACCTCCAGCACGTACAACATGTGTGCCCTGCTGAGCTACAGGCACCAAGATGGGGCAGGCTCGCTTCCATAATCTGTGTCTTCTTGTCTGGCTTTGGTGCCTGAGGGCACAGCAGACCCCCTTTTCCCTTTGCAACCTTTGATGGCCAAGCAAGAGAAGAGCAAGAAAGGGCTCCTTTGAAAGGGAGTCAGAAGGCGAGTCGAAATCCCCCGTGCTCATTTCAAAAGGAGGCTTCGTTGTCAAACTACATAAAGAGCTCGCTGTAAAGGGTTTTGCTCAGTAGGTCTCCTCTTAAATCATCAGGACAAACAATAATTGTTTAGGGAGCCCAAGGTGACCGAACAGGGCAGCAGCTACAGCCTGGGAGGGAGAAATGCCATAACTCTTTTGGAGAACCACATTCATCTTTCAACCATTAGCTTTCTTCCTTTTTTCCTAGAAGCATTTTGGAATAAAGCTCTTTCAAATTTAAGAAAACAGATTTATGAGCTTATGTTATATCATCTTACTGATTCTTCAGTGGCTGTCTATACTTCTTCCTAAACACGCCCCCTGGATAAAATATGTTTAGAAGCATGTACAATGAGATAAAGTATGTATTTCAGTATTTGTTTTTCAATTTAGTACATATTTAACTAATTTTTAAAAAATTGCAGATTAACACAGAAGTGGATTATGAGATTATGAAGTAACACATGGAGACTTGACACAAGCTGATCTAGCCAACCCTTGCCCTGAACTAGCATCTTCTAGCATTTCACTTTAATTATTTGTGATTTATGGAGTTTTAAAGATTTTTCCTTTTTCCTATATCGCAGCTTACATGCTTGTTTTGCCATTACTAGTCTCACAAAATGTTCCTCAGCACTTTATTAGCACGTTGAACCCCCAACTTCTTTGTTCAAACATTCACAACACCACATTTTAAGAAGCCGGCCACCCAGTGTCTGCAAGATCACAACTAATATAACCACGTGCAAAAAAAACCCTTGCATTTGTCAGCATATCTAAAAAGCTTCTCCCATGACTGGGGTGGGGATGGGGATGTCCCTCTTCCCTGTATTTCTTTACTGCAGTTCATAGCAGCCTTAAGTTCATCGTGCTGCACCTTATTCACAAAATTGTATCTGGTCACAGATCTTACAGGTGCGGACGAAGGATGCAGTGGATGCTTGCGACCACTGGAGGGCAATCTCGTGTTTGCTAAGCTGACCATCACGTGGTCCTTTGCTTAAATGAAACTATTCTCTCTGTTCAGGGCCTCAAAAACAAGGCTTGAGGTAGGAGCACCACTTGCAGGCAGCAACAGCTGTTGTGTGGTCTGTGCCAACTTGGTGGAGATACTCCACACCAGAGTTGCGTATCACTTGGGTCAGTGGTAAGCTGCATAGAGGTGTCCTTGCAATAAAGAGGAAATGGAGGTCGTACAATATACAAATCCCAGATACAAATGTCATGTCCTTTGGAACGTACAACGCCTCCGCTCATATTTAAAGCACAATATAGCTCTGTCCAGCTAGGCAAACATACACCAATAGCCAGGGCCAGCCCAAGACATTTTGGCACCACAAAATGAACCACAAAATTGCTCCTCACCTGGGAAGATGGAAGAAATGAGGAAAGGGGGAATCGAATCAACCTTTACCTGATGGGTTTAAGGGGAATCAAAGGCCCTGTTCTAAATCAAAGGGGCCTGTTCTGAATCACACTGGTAAGGTGCAGACCTCAGGAGACCCCCAAGGGCAGCCCCCACAATTTACCCGCTAGGGTGGGAGGAGACTAGCTGCCCTTCCTATTTGCTGACAGGCCACTGTAGGGACAGCATGGTGGGCTGCCGAGGAGGCAGATCCTGCCCCGTTGGATGCCGCCACCCGAGGCAGTTGTCTTGTGGGTGGGCCGGCCCTGCCCTTAGCATAGCTAGTCCAGACACCCGATGCTTCTAGCTAAGCCCTGAGAGCACCTCACCCCTTCATCAAGTACTCTTTATTTCTGGGAGAAATATAATGTTCTTCCCCATTTACCCACTGCAGACATTCCATTGCAAATGCAAATAAATAAATAAATGGAAGATCCTTTTTAATGTAACATCTGCCCTGGCTTTTACTTACCAGTGGTTTGAATTGGATGTGCATCTAAACGACATCACAGTCAATCACATTGCTTTGGATTGGATGCACAATCTAATGTGCATTTAATGTGCACATCCCTATCTATATTCTTGTACACCTATTAAATAACGCTAACTAAATTATGCCTAATTAAAGCTGGGCCAGGGCCATGATAAAATGAAATTCAGATTATTGCCTGTGTAGGGTGGTGAGATAAAAAATAGTTTATCTTTAATATTTGTGAAGAAGCTAAGCTGCATCTGTATGCCAAGCTACACCCAATGAAATTCCCTCTTGTTCTCAATTATTAAAGATACAGGAGCCCCATAAGTTTTTTCCAACTGGTCACCCCTGTAGCCCTCATCAGACATTTGTTCATGTAGAACAGGTGAGGATCTGCTTCGATGAGCTGTAGCATGAAAGTTATGCAAACTTTTTAATTCAGAAGAATTTAACATTTCCTTGAGACCATTTTTCATGCTGCCATATTTTTTTCTTCTTGGCTATTTCTGTTGCTGTCGTTTCTGCAGCAGTTATTGATCCTCTCAATTTGTGCCCCACACATTTCTTCCAAAAATTTGAGATTATAAAAGAAGATGTGTGTATATTAAAAAATGTATAGTCTTACCTCAAAATCCATATGCTTTGGAATTTCTGAAGTCCCATCCGTTTCTTTTTGAGCAGTCTTTCATAAGCTGTTGACAGCCAAAATATTACCACTGTATGTTCTCTAGCGAATGCTGCCTGACACAATTGCATGTTATCAGAATTTTAAAAATTCCATTACACATCAGCCAACTAACACATATTAAGTATTACTGCATTCCAGCCAAAATATGTTATAACAATCATTTTCAAGCTATCCTCAACATCACTACGAGCACTCATCACTACTGATTTTTATTTGCAATGGATAACCCCACTGAGGAATGTTGCTTCTTCAGCAAAGATCCCTTTCTCTTTAGAACTGATAGGCACATTTGGAATTTTGAGGAACTTTTGTGGGCGCCATCACAAAATGGCTGCCGTGAGGGGAGACACCAATTCACAAAATGGCTGCCTTTGTGGCTGCGGTCAGTCACAAAACACCCATTGCGCAGGAGGCAAATTGGTCAGTCTGAGGCACAAATAACTAGGCCCAATAAACCAAGCAAAAGTCAGAGGTGAGGTCTGAGCCCCAAAACACACTGAGAGTTTTCTACACTCAACAGAACACCAATTTCACAGAAGTCAAAACATAAGTTTCACAGAAGGCAAATTTCTCTCTCTCTGAGTGCTAGCCAACTCACCCCCCAATTTTCCTTGCTTCTCCTCTCAATTGGTATGGGGAGCTGGGGGGGGGCACATGCTGGCCCCCATTCCCAACATCCCATGTCTATGTCCATTTAACCCCTGTGTTGGATGGGAACGTGTCTGAAACCAGATTCTAAGTGTTTACACCTGTTCTACGCATTAACACAGTCCTGGATTGAAAAGAGGCTTTGTGTTATACCTTCTTGATCACTGCAGGAAGGTCAGAATTGGAGATGCCAAAGAGAAGGACAAATTGCTTCAACACAGTTATAAGAGTGACTGAATACGGCTTAAGTTAGCTCCATGTTGAATATTTTCTATTCTGTGACATATGCAATGATCCCAAGTCAACAAAAAATTTAAAAAACACCATTTTCTTTCACCAGAGTGTTAGGTGGGGCCCAAAGCTCTGGAAAATCTCCTTTAAAAACCTTAGCTAATTTCTTTTTCTTTTTTTTATATAAACAAACCTGATATTTTCAGAGCAACAAAAATAAAAGCTTTTATTTGTTCATTTGAATATAAAACAGGCGTTATCACAGATGTACAAAGCGTACTGGTGGTTTAACATACAAGAAGGTTGCTGTTTTGTTTGCACATAAAAATTTTCGTTTGAAACTGTGATTGGCTGAGTTACATGAATTTCTCTAACCAGTCACCACACTCTATGAAATAACGCTGCTAACATTCAACTGATAAAAGGGACAGTCTTCCCTTGGGTAAAGTGTCAAGCAGGATTAAATATATATAATAAACAAGCACCATGAGGAATCTGCTCCTGTTTGATTAGTTTTCGTGTTTAAATGTTCATTGTGGACCCTCTTTCTTTCTTTCTTTTTTATTTTAGTGTGCATGTGCATCAGGTTGATTACATGGTTTTTGTCTGACTTCAAAAGCACAAGGTCACAAGACAAACATTTTATACATTCTCATGAATGGTTTATCTACAGTACAGTTTCTAATACAGAACAATCCTTCTTTATTGCTGAATCTGATGGTACGTGTGTTTCTTTCCCCTTAACTTGCACGACAAAACTAGGAATTCAGTTCATCGACATTTACTGTCCTAAGTTTGAGAATTTAAACAACCACAGATGGCAGGTTGCAGAAGAGATCAGTTATTAACTGTGTCGTACGACTGCATTGCAGTCCTTTGTCCCCTTCCCCAGGAGTGGAAAGTTGACTTGGTGAAGGTTAAAAGTGATGCTTTAATAAAATGACAGCTAAATTTGTGTTTTGCAGCACTGAGATCAGCAATAGCAAGGACATCATCACAAGTTAGTTCATACACTGTAATTATGCTCATAATCAGTCAACGGCTTGTCTGAACCTTACAGCAACTTGACATTTCAAACAGAAAAAAATATATATTATTTTAGGGGACAGAAAAACCCCACACTTTGACAGAATGCTTCAGGGTTGGTCTTCGGAGCATGGGTAGAAATATTCACAGGGCAAATAAAATATGAAAAAAGGGGGCAACTGAAAATTAACACACACCCAAATAAAATAAAAAAAAGTTTTGCCATGGTGAGATGCTCTGTATTCTGCATGCAGACTTAAAAACCATCCCTCATCTTTAAGGACCCTCCCACCCCTGCAAAAATAAAAATGGGGAAACAATTAATGAATTTGGGGTCTTCAGAACCAAATGAAATCTGCAAAGGTAGACCAAAAAAAATAAATAAAAATCCCTTGTACATGTTATATAAAGGTCTTGTAGCTTCAGTCCTGCCTCTGTCTTAGTCATGCATATTCTGTCAGCAAGTTAACATTATTTCAAACCATTTAAAAAGCATTCTTGGACTGCTGCTGTTTAATGTTCACCCTTAAAAATCAGACACAGGTCAGCCAGGTTACACTGGAACAACCCAAAATATGCACTTCAAAACAAACAAACAAAAAAATGGGGGGAGGAAAACAATTGAATAATTAAGAGATCGACAATTCCATTTATCCGAAGACAGTGAAATTAGAAAGAAAATAAAAGGCAGCTGTGATCCATGCGTTCCTGTTCTTCCCCAATTGGCAGATTCCCTTTGGAACTGAGAGATGGGATTACTTGCTACACCAGTATCAGTTCCTCTGTTTGGCATAAGGACATGTTAGCAGATGCACCAGGCTGTGCCAAATAGTTTAGAGCGGCTTTTAAGCTACTCTCCAATAACAAACGCGTTATTAAGAGAAAGACTATTGAAAAACAACAGCTTTCTACAAAGTGTGAAGTGGATGGATCGCCACCGTCCCCTCGCCCAACCTAGACACAGAGGGCAGCAGGAAGGCAAACAGATGAACAAAAGCATAATTCTTGTGCAAAACGACCACCAAAAACAAAACAAAAACAACAAGAAAATCGTCCTTACCAAAAAATAATAACAACAAAACCCCCACAAACTTAAAAAAAGAAAGGACGATGACCAATATTGTGCAACAATGTTATGCAGCTAAGAAAAACAGTGATATTCTTCAAACCTGCCTTTTCTAACGTCTAAGAAGTGTATGGACATACGTGCCTGCACAAATATTTGTCACCTCCGCGGCAAATAAGAGAATCCTTCGTAGTGCACTGTTGAAGAGTCTTTGGCCACCAGCAAATCCTACCGCATTGCATGCACAGAGAGCAGGAGGCGGAATGGCTCTCGCAGGAACCCATTCTTGATCTCCACCACCGTGCCGGCTGGACTCTTCCAAGGCTTCCTAGGCTGAAACCGAGGCTCTTCCCCACTTCCTGCCTCTCCAGCACTGCTGCTCCTCCTCCTCTTCTCCAGGCTCCTAGAGCACACAGGGGGCTGGAGAAGAGCCACGGACTACGGAAGGGTGAGCGGCAGAGCGCTGGAGGCAAATTAGGGGCCAAGGGCAGCAGAGTTGCAATTCAGCGGCCTTGCGGAGAAGCAGGCTTGGAAGAGAGGGCAAGGTGCAGGAATTTATTCCAGCACGGCTACGGGAGCCACTCTATGCCCTGCCCTCTATGCAGGCACGGCAGAGGATTGCGACCTTCAACGTTTAACTCACTGCCTTTAAAGGTAGCAAAATGGTTTCGCTTGCTGGTATCTGGGAGATTCTTTTAGACAGGGATACTTAGCAATCCAGGACCGGTTTTTCCTCGAAGTTTGTGAATAATGTTAGATTATCTACAGTGGGAAAAGAGACACCATGCAAGTGATGAGTACTGCATCCTTTTAAAACTTTAAAATCTTTTTTTTTTGTCATTAGTGAATTTATATTTCATATATATATATTTGATGTGATACTATCCACTCAAGATAATACAACCCCTTTGTTTTTTATATTAGCAAACATTACAAGAGCTTAATATTCTTGAATGTTTCTCTTTTATACTTCTAAAGAGATCAAAATAAATTAAAGGTTTTGTACATAATTACAGAAGTAGTTAACTTATTTTATCTTTTTAGTTTAGTACAAAGATATCTGCAAGCTCATTGCCGAAATACACCTTATTTATAAATTTCTGTTCATTCTAACACTAATAATCAAAGGCTCTTTTTGCCTTTGCCTTTTTCAGCATTTCCAGAAGAGAAAGCTGTTAAAACTCTTAATTTGAGAAGGTGCTGTTTTGGGTATTTTCCTCGTACCACAATGTAGTTTCCTAAGACAATGGGATAGAAAATGGCTTAAAATTAGTAATGGATTCATATTGGAAAAGATTTTTATGGACATTTAAAAACAAGCAAACCAAAACAATTCAGTCATAATATGAGCTGTTTAAAAATATCCACTTGAAGGGCAGATTTAAAAAAAGAGAAAAATTAGCTACTTCGGTATAACATAAAATACAAAGCCATATTACTCAGAAAGCAGTATCATCCCAATAAGCAAAAAATAATCTTTTTTAAAAAGTCTAATAATGGGCTTTCCAACAAACTGAAGGCAGTACCCCAAAGTCCTTCTGTGTTAAAATGTAGTGGTAAAAGAAACACGTTTCACATTTTATGTCCTGCCAATAACGAGCGCGTCAAAAAGTCCTAATAGAAACAGTTCCGTTCTGAAGAGTGGCGTCGTTTTCTTGTCAGCACATCGTTTAGTGGACGTCCAAAAAAATTTGTTTATACATCTAGAGTACAGTCCATGGAAACCTTAATAGATACCAGACTACATGTTGTAGGCCACATAGATGGGATCTAGTTGGTCCGCCAAAAATCCGTCTCGTAGGTGCATACGCTGTTTCTCTCCACGGGAGTTGATAGGAATTACACCAACGTCCACCACAACCACCACCCCTACAATCAGGTAATGCTCCTCCAGGACCACATTGGTGACCAAAGGAACCAGGTCTAAGGCTTCTTGCTCGGATCCATCCAGCTCAACAACAACGACCAACAAGTTTGTCCAGGTAAACACCGCACTGAAATGCAAGTAGGAAAATCACATCACCCTATCATTCAGTGGTTCCACTGTCAATGCACAACAATTCCTTTAATCCTTGGACCGCCAGTGTGGTTGGGTGCAAGGGTGCCCTTGGGGGGCTTTTGAGGGCAAAGCACTTGAGCCCCCTTTTATCATGAGGTGGTGAGGGTGGTTATTTTCCCCCTACGCTTGAAAAATACAGACCAGGAGGAGGAGGTTGGGGGAGCAACGTTCCTTAGCTTTGGCCTCTTTCAGCAATTTGTGCTTTCCAAGGCTCGGATTGGTAATTTGACTATTTAAACAGAAAGTGGACCATGAGGGCAGGATCAGGGCCTTAGATTGGGGAAAGCCAACATGGTGCTCTCCAAACATTGTTAGACTCTAACTCCCACCAGCCCCAGATAGCATGGCCAATGGTGAAGGATGATGGGACTTGCAGTCCAACAACATCTGGAGGGCAGCTCACTGGCTACTCCTGCCTTAGATGAACTTTTGTGGCGGGCAAATGGTCCTGTGGAAGGGAGCTAGCAAACGAGTTATTCGCTGTGCCTTGGACATTAAAGCTGAAATGTATACAAAATAAGCACAGCGGCCATTCAGAAAGCAGAGTTGGTGATAAAACAGGCAACACCAGGCAGAATGGACATACTACCACCAACACTGCTTTGAAACAGTCATTTTGTGTTTATTTTATGTACATTTGATGCAATTATTCTCACAGTCAGAATTTCTGGCATTTCATTTACCTCTGACCCCACTGCTTACGTTTGTTTCTCTATAACTATGTGTGTATATATACTTGACATCTGAGGAAAACACTTCATGTATGTGATGAAGTGGACTCCAGCAAAAGCTGAGGCCATAATAAACCTGATTAATTGCCCAAAACCCTTTTTGGGGTTTTTTGCAATAGCAAAGCCAGAATGTATTATGTTTGCCATTTTGTTCCTGATCTTAAGAGCCACTGTATACATATTTTAAGCTTTTCCTCTTACGAAGCACAGCCCCCAAACTATATTAAGATTCTTCTCACAAGTCCTAAACACGCAGATCAGGGATTTCCCTCTTCTTCCTGCTACCGAACATGCCAGGTCCGGCCCTAACATTGGACAAAACGACAACGTACTTACCATTCTGTAATGCTCTTGTGTGCTCTAATTACAGACGTCTCGATATCTATGGGGTGATACCTCATTCCTCGCAGTTCCATGGCTTCATCTAGCGCACCTACCACATAAAGTGCATCATGTCGCTCTGGTTCAAGAGAGAAAGAGGGAGAAATCATTTATATGAAGCGTTAAATCACCTGTGCGAGGCAAAGAAAGCCGCATCAACACCACCTGGAAGATTTAGCTTTGTTTCTAGAGTCCATTGGTTTAATGGAGTTTCTTTCAGCCCAAGGGCCTCATTCCCAATTGGGCAACTTTCCAGGGGCTGCATGACAGCGGTAGGTGTTGACCGAGGAAAACGTGGGTGAAGCAACATATACAACTCTCTCCCTAGTACAGTAGGCTGCAGTCAAGAGATATCCACACACACGACATGCTTCATCCCTCACCCAGGCAAGCAGCAGGTATTACTCAAGGAGACACTGCAGCTAGGGTAGAATCACAGAAGGTGGGTGCAGAACAAGACCAGGGAGAGTTGAAGGTGGGGAGAGAGGAAAGGATGAGGTTCCACCTCCCTGGGTTTAATAAATTTCCATTTGGCTTCAAGACAGCTAAGCAGAAAAACAAAGCATTGCTTTCTATCAGATTAACACATGCAGCTGCTACAGCTCAGTGGCAGAGCACATACTTTCATAGGAAGCCATTCATAAATACCAAAACAATAGTAATACTATTAATAATCGTAATCGTAATAAATTGCATGTGGTTCCATCTGCAGCATCTCCAGAAAGGACTGGGAACGACTTCCTCCTGGAGATCCACTACCAACCAGTGTAGGCCAATGGCACAAAGGCAGCTTCCTACGCAAACCTTCTCATTGTAGGGAAGGTTAGAAAAGGGTGTGTGGAGCAAGGGGACTTCTTTTTTGAAATGTGCTATGTTCTTAGCCTTCTCTATGCAGATCAAGGCAAATATCCCCCAAAGATGCAAAGGAGATGGTTGCAAAATCTCTCCTGCCGGATTACAGGAACGGTGCTCATGTTCCCAGCTCCTGCAGTGGAGTAGCCATGGCAGGAAATGCAAATCCAGCAAGGAAATGCTCAGGAAGTCAGGGGTCTCCTGGCGCCTTACCTTTCCCCCAACCCCTTCCCCGCTGAAATTAAGGCTTGAAAGAACCACTGTATTGTAGACAATAGGACAGACTGCAATGTGAACTTGGTTGCAGTGTGAGAGAGGTGCCTCCAATAGTTCGTCCCGTTTACAAATATGCTCATGGGCCCAAATCGTTTGCCAACTCCTGATCTGAAAGCACTCGATACCATACAGATTTATAAAAGGCAGTGCGAGAACTTACCCCCATTTGCATCTGTGAGCTCTGTTCTTCTCAGAAATCCCAAGTAGCCAGTCCGTGCCCAGATAGTTTGAGTGTCTCCAAAACTAAGTCTTGAGTTAAAGTGATCTGACTGCAAGGATTCATCACCATAGATAGTGAAGTAGCCACTGGCATTGTGAGCACTATGAACCCATATCTAGGTGGAGAGGAAAAAGTTATGTTTCCACTGGTGTGCTCCGAAGCATACTCTGCTGCAGACATTTTTATATTAAGTACAATAGGAGCCCTTCAACTCAGCCATCAGCTTGCTGAGGAAAATCCAGTCCTTTGCACCAGCTTACCCACTGAAAGCCATCCCCAGGAGTAGTTCTGCCAAGGCAAGCACCGGTAACATGCAGTGGCTGAGATCAAGTCTCTGTGGTGTTCCTATAACCAGTTATTAGCTTTCTGGGGTCGGGATCACATCGGAAAAAATATAAGTTAATCGCCTTTATTATAATTTTCAAACTTTTCCACAGAGCAGAAAGCCGGTCAAACAACCAACTTTTTATGTTGCCCAAAATAATGCAACTTACATACGAAATATGTGCACTATTGGCCTTGCTGCCCCACACATTCCTAACTCTTGGATCTGGTATATACCTTTCGCTTGTACTCATGGTTAAAGGTATAAGCTTTCTTCTTCGTACTCATGCCACCCAGTTATCTAAACCAGCCAACAGCAAAGATACACAGATTGCTGAAGAGCGAGTGGCCTCCATAATGCATTTGCACAGAGGATCTAAATGGCATAATAACAATAACAATAATAATAATTTATTATTTATACTCCGCCCATCTGGCTGGGTTTCCCCAGCCACTCTGGGCGGCTTCCAACACAATATTAAAATACAGTGTATGCATCAAACATTAAAAGCTTCCCTAAACAGGGCTGCCTTCAGATGTTGTCTAAAAGTCTGGTAGTTGTTGTTCTCTTTGACATCTGGTGGGAGGGTGTTCCACAGGGCGGGCGCCACTACCGAGAAGGCCCTCTGCCTGGGTCCCTGTAACTTGGTTTCTTGCAGTGAGGGAACCGCCAGAAGGCCCTCGGTGCTGGACCTCAGTGTCCAGGTAGAACGATGGGGATGGAGACGCTCCTTCAGATATAATGGACCAAGGCCGTTTAAATCCTTGCACAACTAGCATTCTCAAGAGCACTACAAATGCCATTGATTCAACCACGAAAATACAACTTAGGCAGAATCTATTAATTGTGGCACTCCTTTGAAACACCCATTCACTATCGGTGACGGAAGCCAGAGTAAAAGCTGTTTCACAGATCAGGAATATGTAAGAGCTCCATCCCAAGGGCAGCTGAGATCACACAGATGCTCCTTTCACTAGTCCCAGAGGCCCTGATGGAGTTGTGGTGACGGTGTGGGGAGTATTAATGAGATCTGGGGACAGCACAGGAATCCACAAGACCAATGTTTAGTGGCAGAGATAATGGCTTGGATCCGAAGCGCAATGTGGAGGAGAAAATCCAATAGTTTTCCATGAACTCTGGAGCAAGTGCTGATGGAAGACATCTCACAATGAAATGCATCAATGCATCAGAATCATAGAATTGTAGAGTTGGAAGAGATCACAAGGTTCCTCAAGTCCAACCCCATGCAAACAAGGAATCTTTCACCCAACATGGGGCTCAAACCCACAACCCTGAGATTAAGAGTCTCATGCTCTACCAACTGAGCCACTGGGGTTGCACTACAGTCCGAGAAACATGGGGAGCTATAGCTGTATTCAGACTGAGTCAGCTGAACTTTCGTTAAATCCCACTGATGGTTTCCACTGAAAATCAGTGTGGGACTAATGTTCAGCTAACTTAGTCTGCCATAAAAGGTCCTGGAAAAGCCTTTTTCTGGATGTGGGGCCCATTTTCTCACATAACACTCTTATGTTAGGTTGGAATGCTCCTTCCATGAGGTTTTCCACCAATAAAAGGATCCTAGCCAATTATATCTCAATGCAATCTTTAGTTTAAAGATAGGAATGAAAATTTTGCTTTGCATTACTGAGACAAAGTGTGCAAAGACTAGCTCTGCAAGGTGAAAGTTTGGCCAGGTTTGTTACAAACTTCTGAGATTATGCCTGAAATATGAGTAACTTGAGGAAGAAAATATGAATGAAGAAACTAGCAGACTTTTTATTTTTTTAAAAAAAGAACCTAGAAATGGTACTCTCAGTTCTCAGCTATGACAAAGCACAAAGTAGTTTAAACTTCCTGGAGCTGTGTGATGCATACCTGCCAGAGCGGGCCATTTGTCACATACTTATTAAAGGCGGCTGTTAGGGAAGGAAGGTAGCTTTTAATCAACTCATGCAGTTCAGTACCAACTGAGGCACAGCTTGTGACTCACCTCTCCAAGATGAGAATCTCCCAGGGGTCCCTTTGTTTCTGGATTAGCAATAATGATGCGAACTCCAGGGAGAATCTATTGAAAGACAAAATGAGTCATACCTGGTCGTGAGCCAGATGATGTACATATTGTTTTATGAACATTTCTTCTTGTCTCCCGAAGGCTTTCGAGAAACTCCTAAAGAAGGCTTTGCATTCTGTGTTTTGCATGTTCAAGTGAGTGAGTGACATGCGGGGGGGGGGGAGGGGGAGGGAGAGAACTAATCTTGTGGATGTATGATTACGAAACACATTTTCATCATGTGGCACAAGTGATCCATCTCCCCTTTTTCTTTACACCCAAGATAATAATTGACAACAACAGTAGTGATGGGGATGCTCAGTAGTCTAGCGCACGCTTTGCAAGCCATGGTTTCCAGGTTCAATCCTTGTTAACTCCAAGAAGAGCTGGGGAAGACCCTGCAGTGAAATCTTGGAGACCCACTTCAAATTGGTGCAGCCTATTGTGATCTAGATGAACCAGTGATCTGACGCTGTATAAGGCAGTAAGTTTCCTGCGCTCCTATGGTGAATCCTTGTTTGCTTACAGGCAAATCTGCAAACATGTATTATGGCCCCCAAGATCCTGCTTTGAGGATCAACCATGAAAACCCACAGAAACATTTCACACTGATGGACAGAGCATACAGCTTGCTTACAGTCACTCATGAACGACAAACACCTGGAATCCAGCTGCTGCTCACAAAGTCAACTGCCAGTAGTGATTTGCACAATCCACAAATGCTTTTTGTAGATGTGCAGCCACTGGAAAGACCAACCAAACTTAGTCCCATGTTTGCAAAGCATTATGCCACTCCAAATTTGGTGCCAATCAAGTGTTCCTAGCTTACACTTTTCCAATGAATGTTCACACTAAAATCCTTGTTCCTAAAGGTCGCTAGGCTGATGTGGTCGATTATTTGGCAAAGGCAGATAGAGTTCTACAGGAGTGTTGAACAGTAGTCTGTATTTAATTCTTTTAAGAACTTCATATCCTGCCCTTAGGCTCTCTAACGGGCCCCCCAAAGGATGTCCAGCAGATCCACTGTTGCCTTAACACACTCATAGAATTGGAAGGGACCCTGCAGGTTATCTTTGCCCAACCCCCTGCAGGGATTGAACCTGCAACCTTGGCGTTATCAGCACCATGCTCTAACCAACTAAGCCATCCAGGTATGTGTTCATTTCCCCCCTCTTCTGAGGCTCTCTCTCAAACAGTTTTTGTAGATTTCTGAAACCATCACACATATAAGCAGCAGCAGCAACCCCAAGACAAACCCAGCAACCAAAGACAATCATGGGATGGCCGTGCACACTGCTCAAGAAACTATGCCTTTCCCATACTGTCTCCAACTCCCTGGTCATCCACCACTCACCGAAAGAAACCTGTCGTCTCTCTCCAGCCCAGGAATATACTGCAAATATTACCTCATACTGCTGAAACATTAGGCACACTTCATAAAATATGTAGTGCCACCATAATGGGAAAACTACATTGTCACCGGAGGCATGTCATGGCACTAACATCATATCATACCCAATGCAAGAGTATGGGGGGGGGAGATAGCACAATGCAGTAGCAGACGGCATGGTGGGGTGCCATCTGTCATGTGATCTTTGGTCGGTCATATTGCTCCTGCTTAATGGCAGGGGGAGGGACAATGAGGGGGAAAGGCCAGTGCGGTGCAAACACATTGACAGAGACCATTTTCTGCTGGTGCCATTGCACCACACCAACTTCCCTGCTGCATTGTCCCTCTCTCTCAGTAAGCAGTAACAGTGAGAGCAACCAGAGGTCAGGTGAGAGGACGTGCCCCACGGCTTGCTACTGGCACAACGTGAATCGCACAAATCCAGGCATCTGAGTGATGCCTGAAGGTGCATGCGCAGACATGGCCACAAAGGATCTCACATCTGGGCAAGTAGCTGCCACTTTTGATCTTTCTCTGGAACACTACTTTTATCGGGCCCCACACCCCAACATACACATGTACCTCAAAGTTAAAGCATTTATCAGCTTCTCTAAAATATTGAGAGTTGGAAAAACGTTTACCTTTCCCGATTCCATGAGGGGCAAGCTATGAGGGGATCCTCTTTCTACTAAACGCACTCTGAAAAGCAAAACACATAGGACAACTATGATGAGCGTACAAAAATTGCAGTGCCGCACATAAATGTCAGCCGTACTGTTAAGTTCTCAAACTCTTGCCTTTCCCCTACTGCCAGTCTTCAGTCCTGGTGCCTGCTCTCTCAAAGCAAGGAAGCTATGCAAAGCGGAATAGAAAACTTTTGAGATTTTGCCAAGGTGGAGCATGGTGGGGTGGGGGTGGTTCTTTCATGGGTGGATTTTAACCCCACAATAAAAAATGCCACGTGACAGAACATCACAGTGGGTAGGTCATAGTGGAAAGGAATGCAATTGGGGAGGAAGAAGGAGGACTGGGTCTTTTCCTCACATGAGCCAGGCAAATATGGAGATGCTCATTTCCTTTGCCTGGGCAGATGGCTAGTTTATGTGGAACTGGTTGTTTACCCTTTGCAACACAATCAGAGATGGAAAGCAGGACATTTCCCCTCAGTTTAAATTTACCAACTTATTATTTCACAGACAGAGAACCTATGTTTCGTATACTGCAAGCATCTTACAATCATGTCCTCTTACCCAGTCCTAGATTACGAAATTATTATTGGCTTTAAAGGATTTAAATGAACTTATGATTGCTTTTAATGGATTGTAGTGTGTGTGTGTGTGTGTGTGTGTGTGTGTGTGTAACATGGAAAAGTGAAAGTGTGGGAGACATTCACATTTACTTAAAAATACTTCTTTATTTTTATTATTTTACAGTGGTACCTCAGGTTACAAACACTTCGGGTTACAGGCTCCGCTAACCCAGAAATAGTACCTCGGGTTAAGAACTTTACCTCAGGATGAGAACAGAAATCGCACGGCTGTGGTAGTGGGAGGCCCCATTAGCTAAAGTGGTACCTCAGGTTAAGAACAGACCTCCGGAACGAATTAAGTTCTTAACCAGAGGTACCACTGTATTATTTTTATAGCTCAGCCTTCCTCCAGGTAGCTAAGGGCTGCATGAACTGCATGGGGTTATTTTCACTGTGGCTGAGGGGAGAGTCCAGCTCAGGACACCTTGGTTTAAAAGCACAGCACTCTATTCACTAGGCTAGACCATACTATACTGAGCATGTCCAAAACAGAACAGATGATTGCAAGAGGAAGGTTATAATATATTCTCCCTGGTATCTTCCACATCTTTAAAGGTGATTAAGCACATTTTACAATTTCTTCTTTTTAAAAAAACAACACACAAGTACTGCTTGGTTTTAAACAAGCGCTGACGTTTCCCAAGCGACAATCATACAGTACGGGACGAAAAGCTAAACCTTGTGATAAAATTCCTGCCCACAGAAGCAAGAGCCCATCAGAAGGTATTTTTTATTAGGTCTCTTAAACAACTCCTACTCAGGGTTTTACATGGAAAGTTAATCATGTAGAGTACCGCATTACAGCTGTAAGAAAACCCCAGCTAAAGGTGCATTCAGCCAAGTCACAAACCCTTTTCCTCACAACATATATTTAAATTCCACTGCGCAATTGAGGATCCATGCTGTGATTTCATGAGATTTCTCAAACCACCATCCCCTGCAAAAGCTGTTGCAGATGTCATTCCAACGGCAGATGAAGGGAAGTCCCAGGACTGAGAGAGCAATGGAAAGAACTGCTCTGCCAGCAGTTAGGAGGAGAATAGGTAGCAACAGCGGGTGCCATTGAGCTATTTGGTACATACTGGGAAGGACTGGTAGATGTGGGAAGAGGCAGGAGTTCTGACAGCAGGGAGGTTCTGGGTTATGAATTATACAAAACAGACTGTGAGAATCCAAGATGGAGGTGTACTCACAATAGGACAGGCTTAAAACCAACAAACACAGTAACCTCAAACCATCTCCTGAAAACCAAAGAGTCAAACTATTTTAATATCTGTGAATAACACTGTTTTTTTGCAGAACGGTTCCATTTATACCAACATAAGTAGAGTGGTACCTAGGGTTACATACGCTTCAGGTTACATATGCTTCAGGTTACAGACTCTGCTAACCCAGAAATAGTACCTCGGGTTAAGAACTTTGCTTCAGGATGAGAACAGAAATCATGCTCTGGCGGTGCAGTAGCAGCAGGAGGCCCCATTAGCTAAAGTGGTGCTTCAGGTTAAGAACAGTTTCAGGTTAAGAACGGACCTCCGGAACAAATTAAGTACTTAACCCGAGGTACCACTGTAATCCATTTTCTTGACTATGCTGTACAGAGAGGGAACTACTTGCAGCTAAGTCTTTAAAACTGTGTTAGGAGTTAACTTCTGGTTCCCCTTCCTCTTCCAAACCCCCAGTGCCTGAAGAACAAGGGAATTAAAGTGATCACATGAGTGATCATTCATTGCTGCAAGTTTTGATTCGGAGTGAGGAAGCTGGCATGCTAACTACAATCCTGTAATGCTTAATGCAATGAACATTAGAGCAGTCAATTTTCAATGCACTAGGAACTCCATTGATGGTTGCCAGATCCAGATCTTCCAGAAGGGGTGGCAGCTCAACAACTCATAGCATAGCAACCTACAGAAGTGGATTTAACAGTGTGCAACTGGTTTGCTTGCACTGGGCGCAGAGCTTCAGAGGCGTTGCAGGGGATGCTGCAACTGTTCTGTAGAATGGAAGGCAAGAGGCAGGGGGTGCTAAATTTTGGTGGCACATAGGGTGCTGCTAAAATTTGAGACCCCAAAGTCTGCAATTGCAACCCATATAGGATCTAGGAGATATCAGACTTCTGCTCAGGATACAGGGCATCTTGTAGTGCTGTAAAATAGCGTTATTGCTAATTCACACATACACACACAGGAAATGAATTATGGGCCAGTTCAAACCCTTCAGAGAACTGCGAATTCTGTACTTGTGGTGGGCAGTGTGCGCACATAACACACACACACACACACACACACGACATGTGAAACACAGAACATACATTCATGAGCCCAGCTCCTGTAATTCTTCTGCTTCAAAACAGCAAGAGTGGGAGAACTACCAAAATATCAAAGTTTAACATATGCATTCAGGTAACAAGAGGAGGAAAAAACAAAGCCTGAAAATAAAGATGCATGTTTAAAATGATATATACTAGAATAGCCCATGGCATTGCTGTGCCTTCTTCTGTTTGCCAGCTGGATATTTCTTTCATGCCAACCAGAAGATGCTTAGATTGGGCATTGAGTGGGCCCAAGGAGGAAAACAATTCCAGAGCTCAGGTGCAAATCACCCCAGAACTCCTTTGTACATGTCCTTGTTGTTTGTATTTCTTAACCCAAGAATTAATGCACAGGACAAAAGGCTATTTCTAAACCATGCAGGGCCAAACTACCAAGCAGAATTTTGTAATCAAAGCTCATCAACATGGCCTTAAAAAAAAGTGCCTCCATACTTGATTCATTTTAGTCTTTTTCTTATTTCCCCTGCTCCTCAAATCTCACTGTCCTATTTTCATACTGTCCTATTTTTACACACACATTTCCTTGGTTGATGTGCCATGTTCCTGAGCACTTTCTGAGGCTGTTCGAGCCTCCGCCCACATGCTTCTTATAATGCCATGGGCATGCCAAATGATACAGATGGGGAAAAGAGCAGGCAAGTCTGAAATGTGATTCATGCACCCCCTGCTGTAAAAGGTCACATGGATCATATCCGGTAATTACTGAGAGGAATAGACTCCGTAAGAGTGCTTCTCCAACTCCCAAACCAATCCTGCCCACCACAGTCTCTTTTGTCAATGCAAGGAGAGAGAAGCGATGTAGGTAGGTTTCTAGATTCACTCAGGTCCGAAGCAGCAACCCATTCTTCAAAGGGATCATCTTTCAAACTGACCAAAGGCTTAAAAGATCACTGACTGGGGACAGGGGAGGACCCTTCATTTTTGTACCTTGTCTCATGCCTCATCGAAATCACAGCTTGCATACCCAGGGTCACACTCCTTTGCCTATTAATCGGAATCAGCCAGGAGCGCAGCTATTGCAATAAGGTAAATGGGAGGCTCGTCCCCCGTTCCCTTTCAAACACCAACGTAGGGGAGAGTGGAGATTAATCCTTCCCATGGATTCTCCCTTGCAAATAAGTTCCCATTTCCTACGTTACCCCAGCCAGACACCACAGGGTGGGGTGGGAGGGGGAGTGGTGTGGAAAGGACTTACATGGGGAGGATCGTAATGCATGGAAAGGGTTAAGCACCCCACTTTTGATTCTCCCTTGCAAATCACACACACACACACACACACACACACATTAACTGCTACACGCATGGTTAAGGATAACCTCCAGTGGGGGCTGAACTGACCCCCACCCCCTTCTAAAATTACCCATCTCTTCTAAAATTACTGTTAACTAGATGGGCACACTTGCAGGAATGCAATCACCTAGCTTGTAACACGAGCTGGCCAGTTCATTACCGTATTCAGCTGCATTGTGAAAAGCGTATATGGTGGGGGTTTTTTTGGCTCAGATGAATAACAAAATGGCGCACCTGTGCCTACCTTCAGGGTATGGCCCCTCCAGAGGTTGGTGGACTACAACTCTCATCATCACCAACCGGGCTGGGGCTGATGGGAGTTGGCAGTCTATCACTTGGAAGGTCACAGATGTTTGTCCCTTGGCCTACTTCCTTTATGTGTTGTATGCTGCAATGGCAATGTCCTAGATGCCAAGGACCTAGGGAAATGAAATTTTCCCACAGCATTGAAGTTGCTAGTAAGGATATCAGTTGCCCTGGGAACTCCTCCTTGCCTGGGACTTAAGGTGCCACTGTTGTTGCCAGGTAAGCTGGATGGGAAGAACTTATTTACAGGGATATATTTGGACTCTGTAGTGCTCCCTCACTGGAAGAGCATCCAGGGCCCAAGTTTCAGATCCAGGGTTGAGGGGAAATGCGAGCTATTTCCCATGTTTTGGGGCAGCTTTGTTAGCTGAATTCTGTTACAAAATGAACCAGGGAGATTCACTGATTAAAATACTCACTTAAATGCTGTGTTATCACCACATAAAGCAAAAATGTAAGGAGAACCCGCATGAGTAAACCAAACATCTATCCAACAGCGGTCACGCATATGCCTCTAGGAAATACAGCATGAAGACAACTTAACTTCCCAATTTGTCACCAGAATCTGACATTCAGAGGTACCCTCACTTTGCAGCAAGGTTTCCAGGAAAAAAATGAGCACATCAGCTTCCCACAGTCTTCTGCATTTGGAAGCAATCTAGTTCTTCTGACTGATTTCTTCCAACTAACAAAATTATTACTGAATGGCCACCCGGGTGTAAATTCTACAAGAATGTATTCAAATTGCCTAAGTCACTGCTCACATATAGCAGCTGGTATAATCTGTATATAGGCTCTGCACTGCTGGGCCCCCCCACCTTGGCACTCAAAGGACAGGGGCACCCTCAGACCCATACCTTGGTACCTGCCAAAACCCCTTGCCCCTCTCAATTTTTAAAAGCTGAGTTTGGGGGAAGTTGGTTGTTTGGTTGAAGGCATTGCGTATTTTTTAGGCTGCCCGCATTTTTGTCTGTGCTGCATTTTTACATGTGTGTGTCTGTGTGTGTTGGTGTTCTGCCTGGTTTGAAGTCAGTTACATGCATAGGAAATAGTCTCATTTATACAGCCGTTATTTCCTTGATAAAGAATGCTTCTCTTCTGCAGCCACTGAAAGAGATTCAGCATTCTGAGTTGTCTTTTCTGGGAGTCACAGGCCTCTTTCACTACTAGCAGCGTATCTCTATGTTCCTTCATTTTCTTGGGATTAAGGAGGAGGGGGAAAGGGGGGAATCAGCATAGTCCTCCTGCCCGACTAACCTACTGAGCAGTTCGCTGCCAAGACCACAGCCCTGAGTAGCTTGCTGAATATTTAATACTCTCTCCAGCATCGCCTAATGCATTTTGCCGAATTCAGCACATGGGAGACACGTAATTTAAAATCCAATAAAAGCGTTAACTGGCTCGACATACTGGGGAAGAGCGAAGCGATGCACTACTAACCTGAACATGCCACATAGCAAGTTGCAAACTGTGCCCTCGGCCTGGAAGAGAGATCAATAGCCCGGGGGGAGGGGGGGCTGAAGAGAAATTTTCTACTACAGTATTCTGAAAAGAAACATGTGTCCCAAGTTCTCCATTGCCTGCCTACAATGGAGCACAAAGTCTATATTCTCAACCACTGTGATTCAGATTCACTTCCCAGTGCTGGTCCAAGACATGTGGCTGCCTGAGGCCAAGGACAAGGCTGCACCCTCCCCAACCCGTCTTCAAAAACCAGTGGGACTAGCAGCTGAGTGTGACTTCAAGACTGGTCCTCCACCATACCTGAAGGTAGCAGGCTAGTTTAGGAAGCACACCTGTCATGGCGTTGTCCGGCATGAGAGAAAAATTATTGCCGAAATTTATTGTCAAAAGTACACTCACAAGTTAGGGAAAAGCGTGCCCATCAGTCTATGTTTCTCAACTACTCCTAGGTGTACACCTGATGAAGCAGTTGCCACAACAGGTCCCTGACCTATGCATCCCCCATATCTGAGCTGTGTGCAAGCAGCCAAAGACTCCACCTGCATGTCACCTTCTGCTCCTCCCACTTCAGTCCTCTTCTGGTCCTGGGAGACAGTGGAGCAGGAGAGGTGGGGGCAGAAGGAGGAGGGAATCCTTGACCCTCCACCAGTCTGATCTCTCTCCCCTTCCTCCTGCACCTGTTTTCCCCTCTCCAATCCTGCAGCTTCTCTTGGCTCTGACTTTTGTCTTCTGGCTGCTACAAGGTCGGCAGTTCCGAATCCCCGCGACGGGGTGAGCTCCCGTTGCTCGGTCCCTGCTCCTGCCAACCTAGCAGTTCGAAAGCACATCAAAGTGCAAGTAGATAAATAGGTACCGCTCTGGCGGGAAGGTAAACAGCATTTCCGTGCGCTGCTCTGGTTTGTCAAAAGCGGCTTGGTCATGCTGGCCACATGACCCGGAAGCTGTACACCGGCTCCCTCGGCCAATAAAGCAAGATGAGCGCCGCAACCCCAGAGTTGTCCGTGACTGGACCCAATGGTCAGAGGTCCCTTTACCTTTACCTATCAGACAGAAATAGCAGAGGCATAAAAGGGCCACGAAGGGAAAACTGCCCATTTCTCAAAAGGGAGCAATCGGCTGGCTACAAGTCACTGAAGCAGCACTCTTTGCTCAACAGCAAGGCAAAGAACAGGAGAGGTGGCTTCAACTGGGAATCCTTCCATGCTGAAAAAGGAGGGACAGAGGGCTTGCATTCTTTCCGGCGATTATTGCCTTTCTGTATGTTAGGTCTCCTTCCACCCTCCAAAGGTGGCAATGCGCAAGAGAGCCTATACTGCTCCTGGAGGCCTCATGATTGCTAAATTCTCTCAGGCGCTTGTCTGGGGGGGTACTCTTTGAAAGTTTCTCCAAGCAAACAAATGCTGAGCTGCTCCTTTAGTGTGTGTGTGTGTTTTGGGTTTTTTGTACCACTAGAACGGAGAAATAATTAACATGCTTGCTGAAACACTTATCTAAGTAAACACATATAATTATCCCCAGCTATCGTGGCACAGCTTAATCATAACTGCAGTCGCACAAGTAGACACTCCGTGGTGGTGGGTCACAAAGCAAACCCAATTCCCACATCGAAATTTATTAATGCCTGCCCCGCCCCACATTTCAGCTTCCAAACAGCACCAAACACTTTGTATGATGTTTTGCTCCTGAAAGCAAAGTGGATCAAAGTACTTTGGGGGGGAGGAGACACACACACACACACACACACACACACACACACACACACACAATCCCTCAGTAAAAGAGAGGCAATAATAGACCATTCTCCCAAGCGGACATCTCTCACCATCCGTGAGAAGAGAATTATAATTCACGGAACGTAATGGCAGCATTGCTTCACATCTTCTTTCATGACAGTTTTCGCTAACTTCGGGGAAGAATGAAGTAAACACCTTAAACAAAAGATGCTGCAATTCTAAAGCTAACGCCTAATGAATTCATTCAGGGTCAAGTGCCAAGTATGAAGCTACTATCATGAGAGTCAAATACTCTCATTAACTACCACTTACTTAAACTGGATGCATTCTTAGGCTTTCAACATGCCTTTCCTAGGCACTAGCTGGCTTGATTTTACAATGAACCAGATCAGAAGAGTTTGAGAAGCTTTGGATAAGCAAAAGTACACTGGCTTAAGTACTGCGTTGCTAAGGAGCCTTAAAATGAAATAAACTTTAAGACTCTGCAGTGTTAACTTACAAACTTTTGGTACAAGCAGCGGTCGTCGTCCCCCCATTTGTTGAGCATAATCCTTCACATCTGCCCTCGAGGTGGCACTTTTTTGCATTCTCAAAAGCACCTTTTATACCTCATATAAAATACGCAACAAAATCCCCACACACACACACTTGTGGTAAGGGATCATACCCCACCCACCTGAAAAAGAACCAGCCTGCTTCACACTTTTTGCAAAAGCAACTCTTGCTTGCTTAGGTCTTTGAGGGAGCTTCTGTAACAACCTCCCTTGAAGTTGAGCAGATTGCTGGAACCAAGCAATTGGGCCTAATCAAATATAGGACCTACCTTGCTGAACTCTCTACTGAGAGACAGAATGCTTCTCTTTCTCTGGCCTTAGATGAGAAGTCAAATCTCTATCTATCATCTATCTATCTATCTATCTATCTATCTATCATCTATCTATCATCTATCTATCATCTATCTATCTATCTATCATCATCTATCTATCTACTATCTATCTCTGTTATGTACTGAAGTTCTCACCCTGGGCCAGCAGGGGGATACTGTAGATAGTTATGCAAATAAGGGATTGAAAGTGACGTTCAGTGATTGGATAGTTTTAGAAAATTGTTACAGTTACATTGTACTGGAGCTCTATATAAGCAGGCTGACTGAACCCTTCAGTTCAGTTTTGTCCCGGCCTGTGAATAAACAAGAGCTGTTTGAAGAATCGCTGTGTCATCTGATATGTTCACCCACAACTTAACACACACTGTGTGTGTGTGTGTGTGTGTGTGTGTGTGTGTGTACACATGTTTATTTAAAAGCCTCAGATGAGTTTGATTACTAGTGTTACAACACATGCAACCACTGGCTTTATAAGGTGACATTTGACTTTTTAATTGATATTGAGATTCCAAATGTGACAAGTGTCACCTTGAGTGTTGCATCTGGTCAGCTAGGATAAAACTGTGAAAAACAGGTAAAATAATAGTGGTTTAAGTGCCTTTATAAAAAACAACACCACTGCTATCTCTGACGATAAACTTACTTGTATCCCCTGCCCCCCAAAAAACCGTATATTCATTTTCCAGCTACAGACACTGCATTAAAAAATAAATAAATGTCATCATACCTGTCATGTCTGAGGGCCCTCATGTCCACATACACAGTGGTTGGATCTGGCCCTGATGTCCCCTGCAAAAGAAAACCTTTTAGTTAGCACTCTGCGTGGAACAGATGTTGTGCATTTTACTTACAATTAAAGTTTGTTTTTTTAAAAAAAGAAAAGCCTTTATTAAAATGATAAAAAGCACTGAATATGTTACAATCAGTGATGGGGGAGTACAAACCATACCTTGCTGGCCATACTCTTTTTTAACCTGTTGGCTGCCAACGCAAGTTTCCGGTTGCCTGTGTTACTGAAAACCAGTGTCAATATAAACAAGTGAAACTTGCACACGTACTACAAGTTTAGCAAAATAGTATGGAAGGCAGAATCAGCTGGAGACGCAGAGCTGGTAATGGCAGAAGCAAGCGGTCAAGTGGGAAGTATGGATTTGTTGAGACACTCACACATGCAAAGAGTGTTTTTTTAAAAAACCTGGTGGTATTAAAGAGTAGGACATGCAAGATTAACAGATATGGACTGAAGAACTATTAGCAGTTATTCTGTTCCTTTTGAAACCACCCTACTGTATTTTAATAAAGTGCTTATTTTACTATTTTTCCAAGTCATCTCTTCTAAAAGTAATAAATAGCCTTCATAATTGGAAGCACTGGTTCTGCTTACGAAGTTGACTTTTCCACCGACCTTGCCCTCACCTGCCCTTTAACCCCACAATATTCCTTAAGCTCCCAAGGTCTGGGTTTTGGTGTTGCTTCTTTTGTCCCTTAGCATCTGCTAAACATGTGACTGCTGCCGAAATAGGAAGCTAGGAGCACACGGACCAACCAAGTACAAAATACTGCAGTCCGCGGTAGATTTGTTTGGATTAGAAATCAGAAGATTTCAGAACCAGCTTCCGAATGCATTGCCACATCAGCCCCTGCAAAGCTTTCTGTGCCAACAAACAAATGTCACTTCGTATGTTTATTATGGATATTTTAAGTGTACAAGGCATGCCTAAAAAAGGATGCAAACACAAGAACTCCAATTTCTTTAACCATTGCTTTTCCAGCATATTGGGGGCACATACAAAAAGGGACACAGACTGGCTCACTGCCAGGGTGAAAGAGGAAACACAACATTCCTTCCCGGAAGTTTATACTACTTCCTCCTTTTTCCTTTGACAGATCTAATACCAAAGAGACATCTAAACAAGTAACATTCATTGAAAACACCGATCAGCATCCCACCACCAAGACAGCAGGAGAGAGTTACAGGAGAGGCAACATGCACACTAAGTCACTCCAGCTTGTTATAAAGCCAACACAAGACACAAGTCCTATCTAGCTGGCAGAAGAGGGTATAGTTTTCAATGTGCTGGTATATATACTCAGCAGTGTAACAGACTAGCGCCGAGCGGAGAACCTCATTTCAAGCATCATTAATGGAGGGGTCAGGGGAGGGGAGGGGAAGAGTAAATCCATAAATATTACCTTAGGAAATGTTTTCATAGTTGACCAGAACCAGTTTGCAAAAAAAATCAATCGAGGCAGTTAGAATGCTAAAAGCGCAAACCGGTTTTTTTTGTTTCTGCTTTAAACGTTCAAGCACGTTGCCGAAACGGCAACGACCAACTTTTGACGAAGACTACGATGTCCAGATCAAAAGGGTAAGCTGCTCCCCCTTTCCGGTCCCACACAAATGCCAGCGCCAAAAGGGTTTTGACAATGTGCACCCCGAGACAACAAAAATCTCCAGACTCCCATCTAGTCTGCCCCACTGTTAGGAGTGGATAGGTGGATATTTTAGGGAACACCAAAAATCCCCTACCTGCTCGGCCAGTTTCCCCAGCCTGTGTGGCTACAGCAGCAGGAACAGGAGGGATATGGGGAGGAGGAGAGACAGTCACACATGGAAAAATAATAAAAAAGAGGGGTGGGGGGATGGAAGTCGGGAGGAAAATAAAAAGGGAGGATAATGCAAAAAGCAGGGAGTAAAATAAAAGGAAGAAACCATGTCAAATACAGGAATCTTACAAATTAAACCATTATACTGCTTAAAGGTTTAAAACAAAAAAGAAAATGAGGTGTCAACATTTTAGTACAGCGAAGAGACAGTAATAGACTTGCTAACCTTTGACAAACAGAGTTAAGCCATTTAAGAGACAGCATAGACAACATTGTTAGTGAACAGCGTGTCCTGAGAATTCATTCTACCTTTCAAGCAAAAACACAAGGAGCAGGCTACAGCCTTTCTCAGCGTTCCCCACAGAGAGAAGCAGAAGAACACTTCTTTTCTGAATTACAATGAGAAAGGCACACTTCGCATTTTACATCTGAAAAGCTTGAAGGTGTGTAATAAGTTACCCAACTCCTGGCCCAGTTTCTGTATGAGTCACTATATACTGAACCTGCTCTTTTTCAAGTTATTCTGTGGTGCGAGAATTGAATGATGCAGCTGCCCTTGGTACAGATGCGAATTATCTGTTTTCAGCGAACAGGGATTTGGAAAGTCAGCACAGTGAATCATACAGAGATGGAATGAGCAGCCTCTTTTATGTGGGTGAGCGATTTGGGCTCACATGCGCCTTTCATTTTTAAATTTTAAATGGATTTCTCATTGTACACCAGTGATTCTCTCATCACTTGCTTTATTGTGCCCTCCGACACAATGCTTGGAAATTGTTGTCCCAGCTAGTTTAAGAACCATGTTAGCTGCCATAGGTTTCCCTCTATTTTTGTAAAATAATAATAAATGGTAATAATAATAATAGGGAAAGAAGGCAGAGGCAACAGCTTGTTCTCCTGGGGCATTAAGCAATGCCCTGCTGCTCTGAACTATTCAGCTATGACAAACGAACATATACTTACTATTCCTCTCACCCATAAAAGTTCAATCTGCTCACAGGAATGAATAAATTAGAAGCTTCTTCTATAGGCTCTTACCAGAGGAGAAATGCTAAACTATAGAAAGACTATGTAACATGAGGCTCTTCTGTATTTGATGTCTAGAAGGTGGTATTTTAAAGAAACTAAACATGCACCAGATATTCTGGATTATTGCCATCAACATCATAGGTTAGGAAGTCATGGTGAAACCTCTCAACTTGGTGCCAAGTAATGTCACAACTGTCCAACCCAAGGGAAATAAAGGGGTGTGGCTGGGTCCCAGTGGCAAAAGTCATTTTGGAAGTGGGGATTGGCCTGCTAACAATCTCTTTGTTTTCATTGTGGCCCAATGACAAAATTAATTGATGACCAGGGCCATATGTCTTTTCACTGGCATTAACAAGGACCTACCGTGATAATTAGCTATATGGGCACTGTGGCCTAGCTCTTAATTATGTATTACACCCATGTTGCAACCATAACTCCCCAGACTGCAGGTGGGGGCTTTACATAACTGAATTATTTTATGAGACTCTCCCCTAAATACTTGAAGTGGTACAGCTCACACACAAGGTTGTCAGGATGATGGTAACTGGGCTGTTCCAGACTCACTCTCTCTCCATTCAAAGACTCTACCTCTATCATCTGCGACATTCTTCACCCAAACTCCACAAACGAAAGTGCAGCAACACATCCTCACTTTATATTACTTCTACCAGAGCATATCAGCTGATCTTATTCTCTCACCCCCTCCCCTCTGGGGGAAAGGAGCTTCAGACTACAGACTTGAACGCCTCCCCCTCAAAGCAGTCATTTGCTTGAAGATAGCAAATTGGAAAGCGGTTCACAAGGGGCGACACAGAAAGCAGAGACGGGTAACACAAAGCTCTGGGAGTTAGCACTGTTCCAAGGGATGCAATTCTGTCCTCTGAGCAACACTGATAACTGCTTAGCCCCACATTTCCTCTTCTCGTCGTCTCTTTCATGGGCACAGTGCCATGTTAAAAATGCTGGATTTTCCATAAATGGGCATATTCTGTTTCCAAGAAGCAAGGCTGCTATATAAAATTCATTTTGATAAGCAGGTTCTGCATTTACAGGCTGTGCTTCCTAAGTGCAGAAAACTGGGGGTTACACATATGAATAATGTTGTAGCATATGAAATTACCTTATACACAGAAGACCACTGGTTCACGTGGCCCATTATTTTCTTTTCTGCTGAGTACAGTCCCTTCACGATCTCAGTCAAGAGGCCTGTCCTATGCACGCTAACAGAAATCCTTCCATTCCACCCTTCCCAGCCTGGTATGTGCTACATGTCATCGGACTCCAGTTCCCATCAGCCCCAGCCAGAATGGCCAATGGTCAGGGATGATGGGGGCTGTAGTCCGAAACACACAGAGGACACCAGGCTATGGAAGGCTGCTTTCACTGGGGAACGCAAAAGTGGAAATGAGACCTTATGCGTGTTGCACGGTATGTGTTCCTGAAGCTACATTGATGCATAGCGGTTCTATGCTCAAGTGCATCTAGCTCTGGAACAATCACTGTAAACCACAACAGTTCTCCCATCCAGTTTTGTGATCTATCTATCACCCTGGGTGATCCATCAATACTGCTTGTTGAAAGAGGCGAGTGGAATGGGACAGTTCTGGCTGGTGCTTTGTTCTCACTGCAACAGCTTGAGGAAGTTCTCTGCAATGCTTAGGGCAGCTTGCTGCAACACAACAGCTGCTCCCTCCAACAATTTATTATTTCCACAGTGAGCTGCAGAGTTCAATATCGTTTGCCACAGTGATGTGGCTGGTGGCAGGAGGGATGATTGCGAGGTTGTCTCCATAGCAAAAACCCTTCAACTTGCAGGAATATATATGAAATGCTACCTAGCTAAAGATACCAGTTCGTTCGCTCATCACTGTTTCTCAGAGAAAGGAATTGTTGTAACTCGAGCATTCAGATATAAACCTAGAAACACCCAGTTATAGCCAGAAATATCTACATCTGTGGGTGTATATCTGAAGAGCACAGTTAGAACAATGCCTCTCCTCTATGACAAACAGAAGTGCAGCCTAATGTTCCCAGAATGAAGAAGCTGACATTTCTTGGAGAGAGACATTAGTATAAAAGCAAACATTTTTAATAGCAAAAAAAATAAATAAAATCACACTATTAAAAGCAGGACTGCATATCGTTGATTCAGTTTTTTCTCTTTTATGCATTCCATGGATGGCAAAATGCAATGTCTGATGTGTATTCTGCAATGGCCAAGCTGGGGTCATGACTGAACCACACGCTCCCTCTGAACAATTTCCCTCTTGGGCTGGAGCTTTAAGGTGGAGGTGAAAATTTCCACCCATTAAAAAAAGCCCAACCTATAGAACTAACATGTAGGAACAGACGCACCTATGAACCTGAAATAAATGGTAGTACGAAAATAAAGCAAAATGGAAGGAGGGGAGGTATCAGAAAATGGTTGTGGCAGCGGAGAGAGGTCATTTGACTCCACTGCCACCCAATGAATGTTTTATTTGTAACTGATGAGACCTTATCACATTTTCTTTAAGAATAATCCGTCTTGTTCAGCATCATGCTGAAGCCTGCTTATCTGTTCTTGTTTCTCTCATTCATCTCCATGTCATATTATAATACAATAGCTTAAAAAATTAATAATATTGCTTTATTAGATCAGACACCAGTGTTCGGTTTTATGGAAGAGGCAGCATGCATGTGTTTATGTATATGTGTGGAAGCCATATTGTATGAGTTCTAGTTCTAGTGAGGGAAATCTGAGGTACCAAAACAGTATTTTTTTGAGTTGGCCATGAGAACCACTGTACTCAAGTGGCAAAACAACTGAGCTGAGTAAACAAGGACCTGGATTCAACTAAATGGTTTCTGCTGGCGGAAACCAATGTGACAAATCCCACTAGAACCATGGAACTGCCCCCTCTCTCTTCCCCCTATTCCCCCCCCCAATCTGCTTGTGGGGAGGATGTTGGAACCCCCAGAACAGTGTGGGTCAAAGGGAAGTAGCTTCATCTGGCAAACTGAAATGCTTGAACAGACAGAATGATTATAATAGCACCACACTGTCTTCCTGCCTAAAAAGCCATTGGTTTCCAATCTCACGTCCATCATGAGCTAATGAGGTGGCCATAAGCAAGCTGGAATCACATCTGCAATTTGGAAATAAATACATAGACCTACCTAGCTAGGTTGTAATAGCGATAACTGTGATTATGTGTGCAAAGGGCTTTGAATGCCTCAAAGCACTATATAAATGCTTCTTCTTCTTCTTCTTCTTCTTCTTCTTCTTCTTATTATTAAATTATTTCTGCCAATTTCTACCTGGAGAATCAATACAGACGTTTCTTCTACCTTCGACACAAGCCACAATAGCAAGCATTATTTTAAGATGAGTAGTCCATGCTATGTGCATGAGAACCATGCCCCTGTCAAATTACTGTTCTACACAAAGGAAGATATAGATATTTAGATACTCAAGCACTTGTCAGGACAGCTACAGCAACTTTAACAAGGCTGATTTTCATATGTTACAAATGTAAGAACTACAATACAAACTTTTGCTGCATTGCTTTTTTAAGTTTGGGGCAGAATAATTGCTCTAAATGGGATGTGAAGGCTTTATGGAAAATGCTCAGTAAAAAATAATAATACAGAAAAACTACACTTCTTGCATTATGAAAGAGGAACATTTAAGCATGGCATGCAATGGTTAACCAAGCTGTATTGTGTGGAACATCGCCATGTCCTTATTTCAAAAGGGTCGCTTCTAAGATTGCTGTCAGGAAAGGAGAGAGAGATTCTTACCTGCAAACATATAGCCAGGTTGACTCTGCAGCCAAATGATGTGCTGACAGCCCTGGGGTGGAGGCCCAGATCTTTGAAAAGCTTTGAAAAGGACTGCGTCAGAGCTATCCGAGGCCGTTCTTCTGCCACAACCACACACGTCCGCACTCTTGAGAGGTCCAGTCCCCTTGCCTGGAAACGAGGTACAGAGTTCAAGTTATCCCATGGGAGCTGTTGGCATTTAGTCAGGTCATTTCAGAAATTTCTGAACCAAGTGCGCTTTGAGCAGGAAGAGAAGCGTCCTCCGGCAAGGTGAAATGTCGCCATCCACTCAAGAACACCTTTTCTTAAAAACTGGTTGGAGTTCTGGAACAGTTAATTTAAAACTCAGAATTGGAAGAGGGAGAGAAACAGAAGCAGAGCAAAGTCTGTGTTGTGGAACAGCCTTGTTTTGGGATAAGGGGGTTATTCTGTTATATTTTACTCCAAGAAGACCCATTTATCCTAAATAGAACCCAATAAGGCTGACATGTATGTGCAAAATGTTTTTTTTTCTAATGTGATCCCATTGAGATCCCAAGATGAAATTTTGCAGGTAGCTCTTAGAAATATTAAATAACAAATACGTTTTTGGGAAATTTCTAATCACATAGACTTTTTAATATATTTTCTTTTACATTTTTCAATTTTGTAACTTAAATTTAAAATTTAACGTAAATCCATCATGTGACATATATTAAAGCCCATGAAGCTCAGAAGAGATTGGTGTTTTTAGTTTTGACATCTCAATTCTGGGCTGAGTTTTTAAAGTTTTTGTGTAGTCTGGCAAGGCCCAAACTGTCATTTATTTATTTTTGAAATTTCAAACCCTCATAACTCACAAACGGGATGAGACAAAAAAATTAAAAATCTCAGATTTAAACTTGGTTTTGATCATTGAACAGGTGTATAAAACATTAAGAAAACTGGATGACACGAGGTAAAAGAAAGCTGGATCACTTGATACGGAATGAGTCATATATCAGAGCCTACAGAAGTGTTCTTTAAAGCTAATTACAGCATGGTAGAGGAGTGGTTTTGGGAGCAGTCAAGGCTGGAGAGGAAAAGGTTAACTCTCGCTGTCACTAAAAATGACCCTATGCTGCAATTAAGACTTGAAAGTCTCCTTCTATTTAGTACAATAAAATTGGAATAAGAGATGGGCGTTTTCAGAGGCAGGGGGAGACAGCTAGCGAAGAAAGGGCTGGCCCTTCTCTTCAAAGCTGCAGCCCCCAAAATTGCCCCTTCGTCACTGCGATGAGACTTGGAAAAAAATGTCTTCTATTAGGTCCAGTGAAGTTTTTTTTTTAAAAAAGTTTTTTTTGCAGGGGGCAGGTATAAAAGCTGTTAGGGTGTGACCTTTGTAGAGATTACACCCGTCTAGGAAGATCTCACACACTTCAATTAGGCTTTACTTTTTCCAAGCCTAATTGCTGGTGTGAGGAGTGGGTTTGCAGTGCGGTCACAGGATGCAAGCGTGGCCGCAGTGCAGCTGCAGGGCAGAAAGGGCAAAGGTAAACACCACCTAGTTCATTTACCGTATTTTTTGCTCTAGAAGTCTCACTTTTTCCCTCTAAAAAGTAAGGGGAAATGTGTGTGCGTCTTATGGAGCGAATTCAGGCTGCGCAGCTATCCCAGAAGCCAGAACAGCAGGAGGGATTGCTGCTTTCACTGTGCACTGATCCCTCTTGCTGTTCTGGCTTCTGAGATTCGCAATATTTTTTTCCTTGTTTTCCTCCCCCAAAAACTAGGTTCATCTTATGGTCTGGTGCGTTTTATAGAGTGAAAAATACGGTACTTTGAAACCCTGTGCTATGAAAATAACCAGGGAACAGCAGGCGAGAAACTTCCTGGAAAGAGGAATTATTCTATTCGCTCTTTCAAAGATTTTTCTCACTTCACTCCTCGACTCATTTCTTCTCACTGAACGCATTCGGCTCGTACGTATGCTGCCTACAAAGAAGAAAGGCAAAGGGAAAGGGAGCGCTTGGGTTCCTCACCTTCAGAGATTCCGTTTGCGAACCAAGACCCTTGGTACATAGCTCCATGACGGAATAAGAGCAAAAGGTGTCTCTCACTTTGTACTGACTCACAGCCAGAAGCCAGAGGGCAGGCGTGGTCTCCAATTCTGAGGGAGGAATCAAAATAGACTGGTGTCCTGAATAAACGCTGCAAAGATATAAGATTTGTTAAACGCACGACTGGAAATCTGTACCAAAAGACCAGACAATGGTATATGCTGAAAAGGAAAGCTGTTTTTTTGTAGCTTCAAGAGACACACAGCAGTACATCCCATAGGGCAGAAATCAAAATGACAAAAAAAATATATTTATAAATAGGGGGGTGCTTTAAATTTGCTTTTGTGGAGGTCAATCTCTGTCAATAGCAGAAAGGGTGATTTCAAGAGTGCGTGAGGATGCAAGCTTGTCTATGGTGATCTGCCAATGCCATTCACTCTACCTACTTACTCCCTGTTGAAATAGCCTCCCTGTGAGTTGACTCAGCTCTTGCACAAAGCCTGAACAGGGAATCTCAATACAAGTATAGGGCCTAAGATAGTTCAAGTTAGTAGAGCATGAGATTCTTAATCTCAGGGTTTTTGATTCGAGGACCACCTTGGGCAATAGATTCCTGGACTAGACTACCCTCATTGTCCCTTCCGAGTCTAATCTTCCGGTCTGAAAAAAAAGTTCCTAAGCCCATTCTGGCAAAAGCCCATCATAATCCTCCACATGAATGAATGGGAACCTGAACTGTCAACAATTCTCATTTGTGCAAAGGATGCAATGTGTGTTCGCCCAAAGATGCTTGGAAACCTCTTACTGCTCAATGTGGGAAGACCAGGCCTAGGCAAAGTCGGCCCTCCAGGTGTTTTGGGACT
The DNA here is from genome assembly GCF_027172205.1 of Podarcis raffonei. Classification (NCBI taxonomy): domain Eukaryota; kingdom Metazoa; phylum Chordata; class Lepidosauria; order Squamata; family Lacertidae; genus Podarcis; species Podarcis raffonei. The sequence continues at coordinate 14,439,179 of NC_070613.1, forward strand.
ACAAATCCCATCATCACTGACCACTGGTCCTGCTAGCTAGGGATGATGGGAGTTGTAGTCCTTAAACATCTGGAGGGCCGAGTTTGCCTATGGCCTGGGGAAGACCATGGGTGGAGTCGGCATGCGTGGGGACTTTGCAGGCAGGGCTAACACATGCAGCCCCATTTCTCCTACACAAGTTCGGGCAATAGTGTCTAGTTAGTGCTACAGCATCTCACCATATCCAACTTTTTTTTACAATCCTGAAAAATCCTTCCTTCTGCTACACTTGGGAAAACTCATGGGATGCCACTGGGAGTTTTTCAAAGCGTGGGTCAAGTGAGTGACCAGTTCACGCCACCATCCTTCTCATGAGGTAACTGTAACTGTCAACAGGTAGCTTCGTAGAAGGGGCCGTCGCTCACTGGTAGAGAATATATTTTGCACACAGAAGATGCCAGGTTCAGTCCCTGCCATCCCCAGTTAGAAGGATCAGGTAGTAGGTGATGTGGAAGTAGCTCTCTCAGAAGCCCTGGGGAGCTGCTGCCAGTCTAAGCAGACAATTCTGGACTAGACTGGCAGACAGAATGATCTGGTGTAAGGCACTTTCCTATCTAGCTTGGTGTTTTCTGAAAACGGCCACTGTCTAGCGACTATCAGGGCTAACACGAGTCATTCTTACCATAGCTCTCTCTCACACACACACGTCACTTGATATGGATGTGTGAATGAGCCACCATTCCTCAAAACACCACAGATACAACTTTCAAGTTGCCTGCTGCTGCAAACACACTGTTTTTGAACGGAGCTCAGCTGCAATTTATAAGCCCTTGAGCAAATCAAATGAAGGACATTCACGTGTGGACGCGAGGCAAACTTATAAACTACTTAATCAAAACGATCACAGGAATTGACCAGAGTTAGTAAAATGAAGCTCAGGTAGAGATTAGGAACAAGAAGGCAAGGCTGTGGCTTTTAGGAGCATTAGACTTCTAGATATTAGGAACATAGGAATCTGCCTTATACTAACTCAGGTTATTGGTTTATGTCGTTTAGTATTATCTCCACTATGAATGGGGAACCTATGGGCTTCCCGATGTTGTTGGACTACAACTCCCATCATTCCTGATAACTGACCATGATGGCTGGGGCTGCTGGGAGTTGTAGTCCAACAACATTCAGAGAGTCGCAGGTTTCCCATCTCTGGTCTACAGTAACTGAAAGTCACTCTCCAGAATTCAGCTCCTGAGTTTTTCCCAATTCTATCTGGAGATGCCAGAGTTGAATCTGAGACCTTTAACATATAAAACATTTGCTCTATCACTGATTTACTGCTCTTCCCCCTTCAGCCATTAGGTCCATTTTTTTTGTCCCTTGCCTCAGTTTCAGCAAGAGAACTTATCAAAGGAAAAGGTCTGACAACAGTGGAAATAAATTATTACAAGTATTTATATCCTGCTCCTCAGTCCCAAGAACCATCAGAGCAGTTCGCAGATTAACACATAAACAACGGCATCAGTATGTTAAAACAGCAGCAGCAGCAGCAGCAGCAAAGTCTCAAAATGTAATAAGTAACACTTAAAGCATTAAAGTAGATCTGAAATAGATAACATCAAAAGGCCGGGGCAAATGAAAATGTCTTCACCTGGAGCCCCAAAAGCCATCTGAGTTGGCACCAGATGAGTCTTTTTGGAAAGAGCATTCCATAGCTGGGGTACCACAACAGACATTTTAGACAGTCCAAAAAAACAACAATAACCAAAACTCAGTATCTACTTGAAGTAAATGATTAAGAGACAAGCTGCAAAGAAAATATTAGGGTAGTGTGAAATCACATCACAATAAATTCCAACAACACATGTTCAGCACAAACAGCTAAAAGGGGGGCGGGAAACGCAAGTATCCATGAACTCACGTTGGCCTGACAACTATTGCTGTGCTCAGAATGCATCAATCTTTGACAACGATCCCCAGGAAACCCTGCTGGAGCGTGTGGCCAATTGTTAGGAATCTGGAGATAGTGATGATGATTATTATAAAGGTCTATTGCTCTGCTTTGCAAGGTTTCTTTTCATTATTATTTTATACCCTTTAGGACATAAAATAAAAACAAAAGCAAAACTTTGCAAAACCATGCAATATACTCGAGACTTACCAACGGGCTGACTCCATGCTCCAAGCAGGTTTTCCTTAGTGGTTTGGAAGTCTCAGAATGCTGCATTCTGGGACATCACAGTGGAGTAGGCCAACGCAACTTCATAGCATCTACAACAGGATAGGCAGTTAGTTTTTGGCTGATTGTGCCCAGATTGTAACCCCCAGGTAGGTGGGGATTCAATCACGTTTTACTCTGCTGCACCTGCGACTGATGGCACTGACATCAAAGTCATAATCAGGTTAATCAGATGAGCTCAAGTTTGTATTATACCTTTGCATATGCAGAAGGAAAGCACTGCATGTTATCTCCAATATTTGGATGTGAGCGGAGTTCAGAATTCATTACAAACACACATAAGACTTATGAACAATCCTAGCCAACAAGCAGGAGGGAGCAGCTAACACACCCCTTGCATTTTCTGTGTGTTAAAAGTCAGACTGGTAGTTCCCTTATAGATTGTCTCTTCCGCAAAGCGGTAGCCTTTGATGCTGCACTTTCCAGAGAGGTCAGATGGAAATGAGATGCAGCCTACTGGATTCACTTGTTGCCTCATACCTCAAAACATTTGCAACTAACCGTGCCAAAATTTGGCACATCACACATTGAAGCCTCATGAGCTGCATGAGGCTTCAATGTGTGCTGTGCCAAAATTTGGCACGGTTAGTTGCAAATGTTTTGAGGTATGAGGCAAAAACACCTCCTGAAGACTGTCTTAATTTTCAGGGAGAAGGCATCTGAATTTAGGGAATTTTCATCTTACTACAAATATGAGTCCGCTGAGAGTTTTTCTATTGTTTTATATGAATGGCACATTCTCCCTTTCACACTGAAAGCAACTAGTTGAAATGTATGAGGCAGTAAACCAGGTAGGTTCTAAAGTCAAAATTTCCAAGCGCGATAATCTCTCCAATAACAAATCAGGCTTTATCTTTTATTCTCTTCCTATGCTTCACAAAGGTGTTTTTTTCCCACCTACCACTAAAGCATCCAATATATCACATATTCTCTTTTTTATATATAAATAGAGCACATTCTTTGGTGGAAAACTGGGTAGAACAGGTGAGTTTTCAACAATAACAAAAGTACAGCAGCGAGGTATTTGGGTGCAATAAACAAAATGCACCTAAATGTTTCATTGTTTTCAACTGGCATGCTGGGGAATACGAACATATGACTTCAGCGGGGCCTAGATTCCATTAAAGATATAATGAATGGATGCAACATTATGTCCTATGAAGAAATTGCAAGAGCTATGGGCGCTGTAATACCTCTCTTTCAGTATTTTCAGATGAGAGAAGCCGTAACTGCATTACTCAGGAAATATTCAAGGGAGGCAGGCAAGCAAATGTGAAGCATTATGATCGGACACTAAGAATAAGGGATTAACAGGGAAATCATATAATATGATTCTGGAGTTGGCAAACAAACCAGATATATTTATGAGGAAATGGCAAAGGGACAGAAACCGAGGAGTGACTATTAATGAGTCAAAATAAATGGCAGAGATCTTGCACAATTTGATTTCAGCAGATGTGAAAGGAAACTTTTTAACCCCACAAAGACTGAGGCAGATATATCTAGGAACTGAGGATAAATGTTACAGATGCAGATATTTGGGGGGAAATTTCATCTACATAGTCTGGTGATCTCCAGTAATACATGCTTTTGGGGCAACAAATAATGAATGAAATGACAGGGTATTTCTTACCCCCTGGAACCCAAAATTCTACTTCTAGGTTATTTAAAGCATCTAGCATTAGAGGTTGACAGTGGCTAACCTACTGACAGCTGCAAACATCTGCATTGCAAAGATATGGAAACAGAACACTACTCCAACAATAGCAGAGAAGTTTGATGGAGTTCGGACTATCATAGTAATGATAATCGTTCTGTTCCATTTGGAACAATTTTATGTAGGCTATAATTACAATGACTTTATCTGGTTTCATAATTGCATTTTCTATTGCTGTAATCTGCCCTGAGGCTTACGGTGAAGGCTGGGTAACAAATCTTGGGTGATATTCAACTAAGTTTTATTGAAAGTAGACTTACTGAAACTAATGAACATGATTAAGTTAGGTCCATTAATTTCAGTGGGTCTACTTAACAGTAAAACTAAGTTGAATACCACCCCTTATCAATAAATAAAACTGACGTATTGTTGAAGAGCCAGTATTGGACAACCAAACATGTTTATGGAGAAACAGTCTATTTTTTTTTTAACATACTGGATTAACAGATAATATCTAACTATATCATACTTTCTCCCTACTTTAAATTCATACTGTATGTACAAATTATGTACAAGATAGGAACACAAGATCTCTAGCTTTGCAAGATCCCTATCTAATCATGAATACAACCCTACTGGCAAAGTATTACATAAACAGGCCCAGGAGAGGGCTTTCTCATAGATTCATTCTCCAAGTGTGGACTCTTATGGAGATATTTTTTAAAAATTATGTGAGGAGACAAATCAGCTCAATAAGGAACTGAGCCCTTTTGTCATGGATCTAGACCTCTTCCATCATACATAAGGACCTAATTGCCATGCTGTTTACCACTGGCCATTTAAAGATTGCCACCCACTGGAAAGACAACAAAGGAACATCTCTGCCTGGGTGACAAAGTGAAGTTTGGGATTTGGCTTTTTCCGGGCACCTAAGGCAACACAGAAGGGTTGTTAGAGGTCAAACTAAACATAATCCTTTTGCTAAGGTATGCTTCCCATATATCAACTGTGCAAGTAGAAGTGGTGTTAATGCAAGACCTCCAGTCGCTCGTGGTTATTTATGGAGATGCTATGTCATGGATAGCTGAAGCCTTGATGATGCATTCGATGATTCAGTTATTTGACAGTGTCCCTGCTCAACTTTTCTTTTTGTGAGTGATTGATCTAAGTGTGATCGATGCTGTTTTTACTACAAATTGATTTGATATTCAATATAAAAAAAGGAACTGAGCATGTTCAGCGGCCCCAGAATGCTGACTGAGTGATGGGCAGGGGAGCAAAACCAAAAAAATGGGTGGGTGCGTGTTGTAATCATGTATCTTGGGAAAGCGTATGGCTAGAACACTGAAAAGGAGCATTCTACACTGCAACACTTTGTTGCAGGTCCCCCTTGGTTCATTTCCATTGTTGAAGGTCCCATTTGTTCCCGTTAAAAAGATACAATGGTGCTTCTTTAGGTTTCGGCTTTAATGTCTACATTTAGTGCAGGCTGCATGATCCAGGATGGGCTTGTTGTCAAATTTGCTTCTAGCAGTATCCATCCATTCTTTTATTGATGATTTGTACATCTAGCCTGCCCTTCACCAAAACAAGCACAATGCCCTTCTCTGAAACACACACTGGTCACATCATCTGGGGGCTGGTCCCTTCTCTCTCATCTCTCTTACACACACATAGATATAGCAGCAACATTTTGTTTGGTGATACTTGAAGGCTCCAGAAGCGGAACTTACCTACAGAGGCACCAAAGGACAAACCCAAGTCCACAGTAAGGGTCCAAACAGATTGCAACTTCTCTGGAAGGATAAAGCTCACACTGCAGCTTAATAGAACGACAGAAGGCACTAGTGGCTGCATGAGACATCTGGAAGAAGGTAACAGGGCAGTAATTAAGATGACGAACGGCATCGTTCCAGAGGTTTGTTTCTGAACCACCGCCAGGCCTTAAGACGGTAATAGGATGGGTAAAAATAAGCATCAGTTTACATCCCACCCGCAAAAACACATGCAGAATCATTTATAGATAATGAAAATTAATGTGTTTCCCAAGGAGTATATTCAATCAACTAAGTAAAGAAAAGGAAGGGAGTGTGACTCATCAGTGCCTTTGATTTCTAGGTTATCTTCAGGAAGGCTGGAAATTATGTGCAGCACTGAAGAGAAAATGGGCTACATCTTTCAACTGAGCAAGGGCGAGGGGGTGCGGAATGCCAGAAGGGCACAGCCATAGCTCAGTGGGAAGAGCACATGCTTTGGCACTCAGGAAGCCCCAGGTTAGTTCCCCAGAAAGAATGAAGAGCTAGCGGATCTGGGGGAGCCCTTGGGAGATCACCATTCAATTGGAGGAGGCATCAGTGGACCAAAGGGGCTTACAGCCGATTAGCAACAGAATGGAATAAATTCAGATTCAGAAACTGCCTCTTCTTTCACATTTCCTGCACTGCGTTCTGTTGCTTAAACAGTATAATTCTCCAACCTGGCTCACTTCTGGTACTGGAAAGCTCTGTGCTGGGAGGAAAGTGCTTCTAGCGACAAAACATGACAAGATAAGGGGGAGGGGAGGGTTTCGTTCCCCATTTTCACGTACGTTCTTCACTCCCCAGTATTGTTTATACACAACAACGCATCAGAAAATAGGCTTGTCCCATTGCATATAGTCTGGCCTGGAGCTGCGATGCCCCCTGTGATGCTAGGAAGGTGTGCAAGAAAGAGTTGCCTTTGGACTTGGCACCTGTTGCAGACTGCATGCAGACAACTTGGGCTGCCTTGGTACATATATCTTCTTTTCACTTGTAAATACCGTATTTTTCGCTCTATAGGATGCACTTTTTCCCCTCCAAAAATTAAGGGGAAATGTGTGTGCGTCCTATGGAGCGAATGCAGGATCCTTGGCTTCAGCGATAGCAACGTGAAGCCTCCGAAGCGCAGAGGGAGCGCTCCCTCGCGCTCTGGAGGCTTCGTGTTGCTTTCGCTGAAGCCTGGAGAGCGAGAGGGGTCGGTGCGCACTGACTCCTCTCGCTCTGGAGGCTTCAGGGATAGCTGCCTGAAGCCTGCGGAGCGCAGCGCAAGTTCCCGCTGCGCTCCGCAGGTTCCTTTCGCTGAAGCCAGGAGAGCAAGACTCTCCTGGCTTCAGAAGAGGAAGAGCTGCACAGCGCCCCTTCAGCCAAGTGGGAGGAGAAATGGAAGGGGCTCCGTTTCTCCTGCCGCTTCGCTGAAAGGGCGCTGAGCAGAGAGGGGGAGATTTTCCCCCCCTTGTTCTCCCCCTCTAAAACAAGGTGCGTCATATGGTCCGGTGAGTCCTATAGAGTGAAAAATACGGTACATGGGTCCAGGGTGCAGCACCTGCCCTGTCCACTTTTGGACCAGCTCTCCTTATCCACACCGCTACAATATTCCACCCATACTCCCCACCCCAGCTCGCACACCGTGTTTCACATTCGCTTTGGGGAGCGTCGTCCCTACCTTCACCCCTGCTAGCATTCCAGTTGTGGATACACTGAAATCGAGATAAGCCAGCATGTCGGGGTTAGAAGGTTTGTAGATCTGAGGAGGCCGCTTCTTTGGCAAATCATCTGGGGGAGAAAAAGGAAGGCATGATTCCCGCAGCACCTGCAAAACGCAGCTGAAATACTTAGAAACAAGAGGGGCCTCAGAGGACAGCGCATACCTGTGTCTAAGATAGGGGGCCACGTTCTGACATCCACCGCTGCTGCCGCCTCTCGTGACCGCAACAATTTACATATTAATTGTGTCGTCATTAAGCAGGCAGAGCGACTCACCTGTAGGTTTCGAGGGGAAAGAAGAAGAGATATAACATCAAAATCACCTCACATGAAAATGGTTATGAGGCCACCGTTTCACATAACCGGATAGTGGTACCTCAGGTTAAGTACTTAATTCGTTCCAGAGGTCTGTTCTTAACCTGAAACTGTTCTTAACCTGAAGCACCACCTTAGATAATGGGGCCTCCTGCTGCTGCCGCGCCGCTGGAGCCCAGTTTCTGTTCTCATCCTGAAGCAAAGTTCTTAACCTGAAGCACTATTTCTGGGTTAGCGGAGTCTGTAACCTGAAGCGTATGTAACCCGAGGTACCACTGTATATTTAAAGCTTCCTACTAGCTTGTTTGAAGAAAAGCTTCTTCAGTTACAATGGCAGAACAGTCATGCACGGAAAAAGGAAAACCTTACGCAAAATAAGGGATAATAAAATTATGCACATTTCCACCCACACACATCGTCATTTTTGGAATTGTAATAACCATGCATCCTCACAACAGCTCTGTCAGGTAGGTTAAGATCAGGCTTCCTCAACTTCGGCCCTCCAGATGTTTTGAGACTACAATTCCCATCATCCCTGACCACTGGTCCTGCTAGCTAGGGATCATGGGAGTTGTAGGCCAAAAACATCTAGAGGGCTGAGGTTGAAGAAGCCTGGTCAAGATGAAAGAACAACATGAGAAAACTCAGCTGGGAAATCACAAAAGGAGGAGGCCAGGCCATAGAGTTGGCCTTAGTCATGTGTACCATTTTACTGTTTTGCCTTTTGTAACTCTTTCCTTTGTTTTTCAGTATTTTGAATTGTAAAATTCCTTTTCATGCCTTTGCAAAATAATTATTATAATAAATTATAATTACTTAATAATAATAGTTTTATTCAATGTTATTATAAATGCAGAAAACATGACCAAAAAATTACTGAGTGAGGATTTGAAGCCATCTCAGACTGGTTATAGTAGACACCTGGACCATGGTTTGTGCTTCTTGAGAAGCTTTCCTCCCCATCCCACCCAACTTTTGAAACTAAAAAAAGGGTGTCTGTATACATTATATATAACCCCTCCCAAAAAAATCTATAGTCATGCCTGGAAACCACTGGATCCCAGATACAAAAATTTTAAATAAGCATTTTGACTAGTCAGCTGACCTCCACAATCATCTTGACCGTAGGCAATGTTGTTGCAATGTTCTGGGGGTGCGGAGGTCGAACTGTTATTGGCACACAGCCTGCGTACAAACACCCGTAAAATGCAGCAATCAGATCTATACCTGCATGATGGAGGAGGAGGAGGAGAAAGAGAAGGAGGAGGAGGAAGAGAAGGAGAAGAAACTGATTATGACGTTCACGTTTGAAGGCGTGTGTAGACACAAAAGTGAAAGTAATTTACCCAGCATAAATACTATGTTGAAACAACATCAATGAGCCTATATTAACAGTGGAGAGACCTCAGGAAACCTGCATCTTTCCTGTTTTAGTGTTTCTTAAGCTTCTCCAATCGTTTTGATCTGAGCTGCTCTTTTTAAAGACAATACACTCTGAAGCCTTCATGGATGCCATCAAACAGCTAATTAAAATTAAAACAGATTTTAAGATAATTCTCTGAATTTCCCTGCTATCTGAAATTATGTTGTCCCATGACCCGAGATACAACTGCCTGGCACCAGTTTTGATATCACTTTGGTGCCAAGCAGGGTGTTTTTGGTTTCAGCAAGCAATCCAGCATATAGTGTAAGCTGCTTTTAACTATGGTTTTATCCATTGTGCTGAATTTTATTCATCTGTTTGGATAAACAGAGAGTTGTTCTGTAATCTTTGTATGTTTATACACTGAATTTTATATGTGCCCTGAGAGTTTTGTTCTGAAGAGCAGTACAGACATCTTCTAAATGAATAAAAATAATGTCCAAAATAATTTTTTGAACATTGCAAGACACAATCATTTTCTTGCACGCTATTGCACTCCAGAATCCCCAATGAAATAAAACAACTTTTAAAAACAAAAGCACACACATCTGAAGAACGTCAGAGAATCATGGGCTCAGATAAAAATGTACTGAAATACTTTGCAACATCTCATGGAAGTAAGACTTTGAATAACTATTTTGTAACAACCATTACTGGCGTCTTAGTGAGGGGCTTTGAGGCTGTTATCCTGCACCCACTTATCTGGGAGCAAGCCCTACTGAAGCCATTACAACTAACTTCCAAGTACACATATATATGAGATACATTCACAGTTAACTGTGAAAAGACTGTAGGTGAGATCTATTGTGAGTAACACTGTTCTGACTTCAATGGGTCTGATCTCACTATGACTCACATTGTTTATCATCCTGTGTGTACTCATTTGGCTCCATTTAGCAGACTGCTGATGTAACTATTTTTTTAGTTGAGGGATAAATTCAGCTCGCTCTCACCTCATATTTTGGAGCATATGAGGCTGCTATAGTTTGTTCTTCAATAGCACTATTATCGTGTAGAGTTTTCTGAAGGTGGTGGTAGGTTTCAACTGTTAGGATATTTCCGTTCCACCTTAAAAGGGAGCAGGATGTTTGTATAACAGCCTGCGTAAGTTCCTGTCTCACAGGATGTTTATGTTGTAAGTTCATTTCGTTTTTGGCCTGTTTTGCCTGAGCAGTCGGAACAGACGGTCATGCTTTTCTTTGTTCTGACCAATGCCTAATAAACTGTAAATATGCATGTTCTGCTCTCTGCTTGTGCAACTTCCTGCTGTGTGAATTCTGCTGATATAGTGTGCACTAAGCCTGAGGCTTAGTGTCGCTGAATTGCTGATATTGCCTGACTACGGGAGGTCGATGGATCGTCCGGCACCGAGCTTGGGGGCCAAGATGGACTTTATCTCCCTGGCAGTATCCCAACAACAGGTTATGGGCCCAGATTCACGGCACTTGCAGGAGAGTAAGACTGCGACAGACTGCTGAGGTATGTGTGGGAAAGCGAAAGCAGAGGCTTTTCTGTTTGCCGCGGAAGAAGGCCTTTGATGTCCGGCAAAGACTAATTGGCCTGGGAGCCGAGCCAGAGGCATCGTGATTTATGGGCTGCCGAGATAAGAAGTCTTAGAACGCATAAAGGCTCACGGCTAAAGCAAAGAGGTGGAATGGAGTTTTTCCAAGCCTCTGAAGCTGCTGAGTGCCCAAAATTAAATTGGGACAATTATCAGAGCTGGGCAAAATGGTGTGAGAGTTTGCTGCGTCAGTTTGGAGTCTGGCATACTGTCTGTGAAGCCCCTCCAGTTCCTCTGACAGGGAGATGGCAGGCTCAGAATTCGAGAGCCATAGACGTAATAGTCTTGTCCGTCTCTCTGGAGGAAATAAAGACGCTTGCTGGAAATCTCACGGCACGTGATATGTGGGATGCTTTGAAAAAGGCCCACCAGCCAATAATCCCAGCCCAGTGTTTGAATGCATCGGAGGTCCTGGCTGTTTCCCAGAATGCTAGTGAATGCAGAGATGCCGAAGGCACCGGTTGCAAGCTGCAGGGGGAGCTGACTGTGATGTCATCCCAGGCAGCATTCCAGCCTCCAGAGGGAGCCAAGGAGTCGGCAGCTGAGAGCTCTGTTTCTCGTGGGAACCAAGGTCAGAGCCTTTGCAGAGGCCGGAAGACCAGATGTAAACAGAGCAAGATGCTTGCAGGTGGCCAGGAGCAGGGGGGCAAGTTGCAACAGCCCACGCCAGTGGAAAACAAGGCGATGTTTGCTGGCACAGCTCCACCAAAGGCTAAAGGCACGTCTGATGGCCAGGAGCAGGGGGGCAAGTTGCAAAAGCCCTCGCCAGTGGAAAACACGGCTATGTTTGCTGGCACAGCTTCACCAAAGGCTAAAGGCAAGCTGCAAAAGCCCACGCTGGTGGAAAACAAGGTTTTGTTTGCCAGCAAATCTGCTTCGAAGGGGAAGGCCAGGTTTATTGTTGACTCTGTGGCCACGCGCCATCTCACCAAAGACCGCCATCTGTTCATCTCCTTCACACCTCAAGATGGAGAGGTCCAGCTGGCTGATGGAAGGACTTTGCAAGCTACAGGAGTTGGGACTGTGAAACTTGAAAGTCTGCATACTACGATTAGTAATGTTCTTTTTGTTCCAGGAGCTGTGGACAATTTGATAAGTGTACCACAGCTGACTGGGCGTGGTTTTGAGGTATCCTTCAAGAAGACTATCTGTGTCATCAGAAAAGGCAAAGAGGACATGTGGCATGCAAAGTTGTTGGATGGTTTGTTCTGTCTAACTTATGATGACAATGGTGTTGCTATGTCTAATGCTGATACTTGTTGTGTTGCACAAACTAACAAGGTTCTTCATGCAGGTTGCATTCACGATGCACATCGCAGATTTTGTCACCTCTCTTGGCAAGCGCTAGCCAAGATGCCTGAGTTGGTTGAAGGTTTGGACATCAAACCTTGTAAATATCACATGAAATGTGTATCTTGTGCAGAGAACAAGGTGAAGGTTGCTCCAAAAGGCAAGGAGTCTAGCAGGCAGGCTTCCAAACCCTACCAGCTAGTTCATGCAGACCTGGTAGGTCCTCTAGCACCCTCTTTGGGTAGAGCAAGGTACTTCATGGTTCTAATTGATTCTTTTTCCAGGTACATTCATGTGTTTATGCTCGAGCAGAAATCGCAAGCATTTCCTAAGTTCAAGGCATTCTGTGCTTGGTTGGAGAATGCTCATGGTAAACGTATTGGTTGTCTGTTTACTGATCGAGGCGGGGAATTCACTTCTCAGCAGTTTGAAGCTTTCCTGACTGAGAAGGGAATCCAGCATGACTTGTCAACGCCTAGATCGCCATGGATGAATGGGCTTGCGGAGAGAGCAAATCAAACGTTGCTGCAAGGGATAAAAACCTTGTTGCATGATGCCAATCTCCCTGAGAAGTTTTGGGGGGAGGCTTTGGCAAATTTTGTTTATACTTTTAACAGGAGACTGTCATCACCTATTGGCTGCACTCCCTATGAGAAGATGTTTGGTAAGCAACCTAATGTCAAACACATGAGAATCTTTGGTTCTGACATGTGGGTACACACCCCACAAAGCAACAAGCTTGGGAAGCGTGGGGCACATGGTTTGTTCATGGGGTACGAAAAAGGTGCATACAGGGTATGGATGACTAACTCTAAATCCATAAAGTTCACAAGGAGTGTTGAGTACAATCCTAAGTGGGGGGAAAATGTGGGAATTTTCCAGAGTTACCCAGAGGAGGATGAAGGTGATGTGAAGAAAGCAGATCATGCTGAGAAAGCTGAGGAAACTGAGGATGATGAGGAGGATGATGATGATCAGAGTTCGGATTCCAGTTCAGTGGGCGGCGCTGCTGCTGCTGTCAGTGACAGTGATGACACAGCAGACTACAAGAGCGCAAAGGCCTCAGTCAGACCATCTGATGAGTCTGACAATGAACTGGAAGAACCACTGTTCACCATTGGTCATTTTTCTCCTAAGAAAGAGGAGATGAGTCAAGAAGACTTGCGTCTAGTTCGCAGGTCTGAAAGGGCGACCAAAGGCAAACCTCCAAAGAGATTTGCTGATGAGTTTGCTAAGACGGCAACTGCTGTTCTTAGTAGCTCAGAGAAGGTGTGGGAACCTTCAAGCTTCAAAGAGGTCCAGGAGTTAACCTCTAAAGATGCTGAGCCTTGGCTTAATGCCATGAAGGCTGAAGTTGATTCCTTAAACAGGAACCAGACTTGGGAACTGGTACCGGTAGTCCCAGGGATGAGACTGGTTGGCAGCAAATGGGTCTTCAAGGCCAAGACAGACCAGAATGGCAAGGTTGTCAGACACAAAGCCAGATTGGTTGCCAGAGGTTTTTCACAGGTACCAGGGCAGGATTACCACGAGACCTACTCACCCACGGTCAAATATGAGAGCATTCGGCTGATGCTCAAGATCGCTGCGGAGGAGAAACTGCGTGTTTCCCATCATGACATAAATACAGCTTTTTTGTACGGGATTTTGAACGAGCAGCTGTACATGCTTCCACCTGATGGGATGCAGATACAGAAGGGAATGGTCTGTAAACTGCGGAAATCCTTATATGGTCTCAAGCAGAGTGCCAGGTGTTGGAACACAAAACTCACTGAAACGTTGCTTTCTCTAGGTTTTCACCAGGGCAAAGCTGATCCATGTGTGTTTGTCAAGGAGGAGGGGCAAAACAAACTGTATTGTTTATGTTTTGTTGATGATCTTCTGATGTTTTGGAAGAATCAGGCTTTTTACCAAAGCACCCTAGCTCAGCTGAAGGAGCACTTTGACATGAAGGATCTTGGTGAGGTATCCAACTATCTTTCTCTGCAGGTGGAGAGGGACCAAGCAGGTAATTTTCTGGTACACCAAACACAGAAAATTGCTGATGTATTAACCAGGTTGAATTTGGTTGATGCAAACCCAGCAGACACACCGATGGTGACAGGTTACCAGGTAGATAGTACTGCTGAAGCGTTTTCTGACACAACGCTGTACAGATGCATTCTAGGCAAGTTGAATTTCATTGCTAGATGTTCAAGACCTGACATTGCTGTAAGCACTAACCTGCTTAGCAGACATGCCAACAATCCTACTGTTCAGGATTGGAAAGCTCTGAAGCGCATAGCCCGCTATTTGAAAGGGACTATGCACTACAGGCTGAGGTTCACCAGTCAGAAGACTGGAGGTCTTGAAATCTTTGCAGATGCAAGTTTTGGAAGTGACACCACGGATGGTACAAGCACTTCTGGAGTATGCTACATGTACAATCACTGCCTGTTTGACTGGTTGTGCAAAAAGCAGACAACAGTTAGCCTAAGTTCCTGTGAAGCAGAACTCAATGCTCTGTCATTTTCACTCATGGATTGTGAATGGTTGATGCAACTGTTTAAGGACATTGGGGTTTCTGTGAAATGTCCTATACATGTGTATCAAGACAATAGATCTTGTTTGGCTTTGCTGAACTCAGAGAGTTGCAAGCAAAGGACCAAGCACTTGCAGATTAAGCTACATCGTGCAAGAGAGTGTATTCAGAAAGGACTCATTCAGGTGTCCTACATGCCAGGAAATGAAATTCCTGCTGATCTGTTGTCTAAGGTTGTTAACAGAGAACAACTGAAGGTTTACGCACAAAGGTTGCAATTGGGTTGAACCACAGGTACTACAGGTTACACGGAAAGGGGGAGGATGTTAGGATATTTCCGTTCCACCTTAAAAGGGAGCAGGATGTTTGTATAACAGCCTGCGTAAGTTCCTGTCTCACAGGATGTTTATGTTGTAAGTTCGTTTCGTTTTTGGCCTGTTTTGCCTGAGCAGTCGGAACAGACGGTCATGCTTTTCTTTGTTCTGACCAATGCCTAATAAACTGTAAATATGCATGTTCTGCTCTCTGCTTGTGCAACTTCCTGCTGTGTGAATTCTGCTGATATAGTGTGCACTAAGCCTGAGGCTTAGTGTCGCTGAATTGCTGATATTGCCTGACTACGGGAGGTCGATGGATCGTCCGGCACCGAGCTTGGGGGCCAAGATGGACTTTATCTCCCTGGCAGTATCCCAACATCAACAACAGCCCAATTTAGGCTTTGGTTTTAAGGGTACGTGTTTAATTGAAATCAATTGCTGCAGTCCAGATAAAAGTCAGACATGCCAAAGCTTCATAAAGAGCAGTGGGGAAAATTGATCATGACTCCACTAAAGCCCTATAAATTAAATGCACGTGTTTGTAGCCTTTCAGTCAGCATATTGACTAAATTTTGCATCTCTACTTACAAAGTCTTTAAGAATCACCACTGAAAACACATTTTTTGTTCTTTACCTGGTGGGTAGACCAAAGCAACATGGTCGCCATCTTGTAAGTGTCCCCTTTCCATCAACATAACGGCTATCTTTTCAGCTCGTTTATGTAGCTGAACACATGTTAGAGAGTTTGCTATTGTCCCCTGTATTGGGAAAGAAGCAGAGAGATTGAAGTTTTCCTTTTCTTTTTAAAAGCACAGCGATGAAAACCAAGTGTTTAACACCACACACCACCACACACAAGTTGAGCCCAAACCCAATTCAAGATTCGGGCCTACTATGTGATGACTACATGGAAGAAGCTTTTCAGCTGCCTTCCTCACAGAATCATAAAACTGTAGAGTTGGAAGGGATCATGAGAGTCCAACCCCTCGTCATGCAGGAATCCTGCCCACAGCTGTCCCTTATGGACTCGAACCACCAACCTTCTGGTTAACAGCCAGGCGCACTGACCTAAGAACAGGCATCTCCAAACTCGGCCCTCCAGATGTTTTGGGACTACAGTTCCCACCATCCTTGACCACTGGTCCTGTTAGCTAGGGATGATGGGAGATGTAGTCCCAAAACATCTGGAGGGCCAAGTTTGGGGGTGCCTGCCTAAGAGCTACACCAGGAGGGAGGCATCCCTATGGGGCCTCCATTAGACCCTAGGTGCTGATACATTTGTGCAGTACTGTCCAGGACCACCAGAAGTCTCAGGAAAACATAGCTCCTGTAGATCCTGGCATCCTAGCTAGGACCCATGGGAACTACATTTTCCCCTGGTCACTGGCAGCCAGATATATGGACAACAACATCTAGGGCCTATTGATTGCTTCCCCAAGAACCAAGGAAGTGCTGGAAAAGGAATGGGGCAGTGGAGAAGGCTTTTGGGCCATATTAGACTCTTAATGACATTGTAATAAACATGATGGGACCTCAATCATAGAATGGGCTCAGGTTAAAAACAGTATTGGATTCATTTTGAGAAGAAAGTGGTTTAAACAGAGCCTTCCAAATCACTCATCAGAATCAGCTTAACATCAAGACAGAGGCAGCAATGCTTTCTACCCTTATAGCTGCTCAGTAGTTCATGCCTGCATATTAATGCAGCAATCCTAAAAAAATAAAAAAAGCCTGCTTAAAAGGGGTGTTCCTGGAAGTTCATTAACTTGCACATTGGAACGAACTCAGCTAACAACATAATGGCTTCAGGAGAGGGTTGAATGGGGACAAAAGAGGGAGCTTGCGTTGAAAACGTTTGTCTTCACCAAACTTATTAGAGAAGGAACAGGGCAGCAATCCCCCACACTGTGTGGGAACTGCTGGCACATCACATAAAATTTTACAAGAATGAAGGGCTTCTGGGAATCTCAACCACCCACCCACAAAGAGACTCAGTTGGGAGGCAAGGCTGACACCACAATCCAATAGCTTGGCATATATGGTAAAGCCAGGGCCAAGACATTTGGTTTGGCCTTCATTTTCGGGCCAAATTGAAAATACGTAGCCTCCCCAGGGGCAGGTTCTTGCACTCATCTTCATGCTATATCTGTTAAAAGAAACATGGAATCAGAGGGAGATCTCCTGCTCCTCTGTTCAACTGGTCCTAAGAGCGATCCACAGGACTAAGCTGACATGCCTGTATGCTTATACCTAGCAAGCACAGACCCAAAGCAAATCTCACTGAACTCTGGGAGTGAGGCCATCTTTTGCCTCCTCTTCTCTACTGCCAGAGCCTGGAACTCCTCTCAGAATGGCTTTGGAGCAGGGAAGAAGCAAGTGAGATTACTGGACACTGTCTGCATGGAAGACACTGGCTCTTCTCTCTTTCAGAATGAGAGGGTGGCTGTGTGGGTGAAGGCGGGTGGGGAGAGAGAGAATACTATATGGAATCGTAATAAATTCACTGAATAAAGTAAGATGGCCTCACCATGTGCTCACTTGAACAATCCATGCCTTTTGAGTTGTTTCTGGGCCTACTTCCTATTATTATTCCACCCCCACATTGCTCCAAATTCCCAAACACGTGTGGATTCCACAAAGACAACTTGGGTGACCTCATATATTTGTTGTTAATAGTAAAGCGAACAGACTTCCCAGTACCTTACAGAGTTCAAGAGGCTGTTTAAGAGACCGTGCCCATGCCCCACAAGCTAAATTCAAGAAATGGAAACTGGAGGAAGGGCACTGAAGTTGAACCACGAGCCTCAGATTGTTTCAAGTTACAGACACATATACAACTGCTCCCTCCCTGCCAGCCTCGTGGCAGAAAAATGATTGGATTCAGTAAATGGGCAGCTGGGGAATTCTCCACCCAATTCAAGCAAGAGGAAGAGCCTGTACTTGTGGCATCTGGGTTTCACGTTTTAACTGGAAACCACAGTTTTCAGTCCCCATCACAACTGGGAGCTTCTACAGGCAATAAAAAAAGTATTCAAATTGAATGTCCAAAGAAACAAACCAAAAAACTATCAGAAGGAATGTCACACGTTTTGAAGCACCTGAAGCTATTATTTTCCTCAAATTTCTAAATGTAAACACACATCCTCCCAACTGTTGAAGAAACTAATTCTTATTCATAATGCACATCTCTCTCTCTCTCTCTCTCTCTCTCTCTCTCTCTCTCTCATAACTCCAGAATTTATTTAACTATCTGCCTCAAAAAGATAAGTGTTCACTGCACAATAGAACGGTGGCACACTCCATTATCATGCATCGACTGCTTTTATGTACTGAAATGGCTTAATCATAGAGACTAGATGGAATGTTTGATGGGGGGGAACCCAATTGAAGATAAGTTGCAAATGAAGGATTTGGTGCTATTCATGATCGTCACATCATCACCTGAGAAGATGATAATTGCACAGTTAATAAAGTTAATGGATCTCAGGGTGATCTGGCTACCTCTGAACAGTTGTGGGTATTTATTTATTTTTTAAAGGCAGGCCTAGAGTGTAGCAAAGGCAGGATGTGATGAGTTCAAGCACAATGTACTGATTTCCCCCCAACAGTTTTTGCACTGAAACCTAAGAAAACAAGCAGCTCCACCTAATAGGCAGGCTGACAGCAGAAGAAGGGCAGGGGATGGTGCAAAGAGAAAGCAAACATTATTATATTCTAGCCTGTACAATCCATGCACAAACCTGCCATGGTGGAAATAAGATTAGCAAAGGCATTCTAAGTGAAAGCTCCACAGTGACAAAACCGCATTCCCAAGAACACTTTCAGAAGTTTGAAGTTTTTTACAAGTATTATAAATGTTTTTTTCTGCTTGGGGTACAAGTCAATTTTAGACAATTTTATTGGGATTTGTTATTTTAAGGCTTTAAAGGGAATTGTTTTGTGTTCGAAGCCCCTGCCCAAAGGATACCTCAGTAATGTAAATAAAACCCAGATATCCTTACCCTACAATTTAGCAGTGTGTAAAGCACGTGGTCAGGAGTTGTTTGTGCTCTCCATTGTAAGACTTCTGAGAGAAACAGGAACTGTGCGCAGTGAGGAAGACAACATCAGAGAGGAGAGGAGAGGTAAGAAGCATAATACTCTATTAAACATTTTTAAAAGCATTTTTAGAGACCTGCCCCTTCCCCTCTTGGACACAGCTGCCAGTTATACACATGCATATATCGTTGTGGAGGAATAAGCTTAATACTTTTGGGAATGGAAAACTGAAAAGGCAGGATATAAGTATTTTAAAGCCAAGAATTTAAAATAAACTGCTGTACTACATCTTGTTCATCAATCAACATAGCAATGCTCTATTGTCTTAAGAGGCTTAAAACCATTTAAGACTGTGAGATACGCCTGCATGGGTTATATGAACAGGAAACAATATATCCAAGAGATATATTCAATGAACATTTATAGGAATTATTGGGGCAACTTTAAAATTGAATACTATTCATAACAATTATCACGTCAGCCATAAACACACACACACAAAGATTCTCAAAGACAAAAAAAATATGCATTTTAGAATCAAGTCTGCAAGTGCTATAAAGTGATAGCCACATCTGGTTTCTGTATCATATACTGGCAATGAAATAGAGGCCTGTTCACACAACCATCAGTTCAGTGAAACCTGGCTTTTAGAATTTATTCATTTATTTGAAGTAATTCTATCCTGCTTTTCCAGAATGTGTTCAAAGCAAATTGCAACCTTACTACGAGATCTGGAAATGACAAGAAAAAAACTTCTATTCCAGTTTTGACTTTGCCCGCATGTGTCCAATAAACGCTGCACGTATCGTACAACAACAATGCCATTCTGTGGAGCCCCACAGCCTATAAGGAAGGTTATCTGCTTTACCTTTCTGGCTTGATCGTTGTCTTCTATTTGACCCAAATCTCTGCCACTTGCCTGAGCAATTCTTTTTCCAGAGACGAGATTCCCCACCATCACAGAGGCAGGGCCAATTTCTATAGAAAGATGTTTACAGTACAATAAAACAACAACAACAGGCAAGTACAACAATGCAAAACTCAAACCGCTATATGCGGCAAAACAGTACGTGCTAAAACTTGCTAAATGCACTAAGTATCTCCTACTTTAGATGCAAATGTTCAGCACACAACAGAATAGGTTCCCTTTGTGGGCAGGTTTTCCCTTGATATTCCTATACAACCATAATAAACAAGAATGACTGACAAGCATTTTCATTAAGTGACACACATATACCTAGATGACAACAGAACAAGAACATAAAAACATTTCCACCCCTGAAGAAGAGGTCAACCAATATGGCTAAGGTGAGGCCAGAACCTTGACTCTTCTACCCAGCATATGTTAATAAGAAAAGATAGCTTCCCATCTACAGAATTTCGATGACTTGTAGAGGTGGAGGAAAGTTAGAGAAGCTTTACAAAAAGAAGAAGAAGAACTCCTGACAGGCAAGGAGACATCATTGACCAGTGAGTTTTTACCTCTAGTTATCATTCTCAGCTAATCTCCCTAGAGCTGGAGGAGCAGGGAAGATTAGATGAACCAAGATAACACGACAATAAAAAGCCTACTGCCCAGCAGCCTCTCCTTCCTTCTCATCAAGGTGAGCCTTTCCAGATTTCCACTACTGCTGGGAGGCTCAACAAACACCACAGCCCAATGACTTTTTTGAGTAGCAAGGGAAACATGCAGCAAGTTCACAGAGGAGCATCAACAGCTTGTATCTTCAATTGGATCAGAATAATTTTCTGCAATACCTATGTACTAAAGTCGGTGTCTCAATGACTAATCAACATATCACTGTAGACAATACTGAGCTAGATGGAGCACTGATCTGGCCCAGTAGAAAGGCAGCTTCCAATGTTCCTAAAGTATCCAGTAAGCCTATTATTCATGGAGCCATTGAGCTTACCTGGCTGTTTTTGTCTTGGTTTAGGCAGGTTTGTTACACAGGTGTGTGGACACATCAACACATTACAGGGATGCAGTGCTCCTTCGAGGAAAAGCTGCTTCGTTTCGGATAAGTGGATTCCACCCAGAGGAGTCTTTGGGAGTGTGTTTGCTGGTACCAGGGCTAGGCAGTAAACTCCCACTTGATGAATACTGTCTATAGCCTAGAAACATTAAAAAATGGAATTTAATGCAAGGTCAGGTGTGCAAGGAGGAGCTGTAAAAAGGTATTTGGAAATTCTCTACCCTCTAAAACAGGCATGTCCAACTCCCAAGAGACTGCGACCTACTCCCAGTATAAAAATACTGGCTGTGATCCACCCACTGTCATTACCAGGAGTTGTTGAGTTTTTTTATGGGAGGATTACCCAAAGTTGTTGAGCTTTTTTAAGGGGAGGGAGATAAGGAACACCCAGGAGATCACTTTCCTTCAGCCCACGATCGACCTGAGACACCCATGCATGCAATCAACCAGTAGATCACGATTGACCTATTGGACATGCCTGCTCGAAAACAATAATGTCATGTGTATCTAATAATGTACAGTGGTACCTCGGGTTAAGTACTTAATTCGTTCTGGAGGTCTGTTCTTAACCTGAAACTGTTCTTAACCTAAAGCACCACTTTAGCTAATGGGGCCTCTTGCTGCCACCGCACCGCCGGAGCACGATTTCTGTTCTCATCCTGAAGCAAAGTTCTTAACCCGAGGTACTATTTCTGGGTTAGCAGAGTCTGTAACCTGAAGCATATGTAACCTGAAGCGTATGTAACCCGAGGTACCACTGTATTGTGAATTCAAGGTAGAAGTATAAAAAGTCTGAGACTGTCAAGATTACTCAGTTGGTGATCTCAAATAAGCAAACTCAGAGACACAAAACATGTCAAAACCAAATGGTCCATGGCTCCTTAGTCACTGTGCACATCAGCCGTGCACTACAAGCCAAGACTAATTATACCTATGAAGAAACTAAATTTGATTTTAATCCAGTCTTGTATACTGAAGCGGAAATAGCCTACTTCAATGATTTTTTCACCATGTATGTATGTATGTATGTATGTATGTATGTATGTATATCCTCCTACAATAATGGATTTCAAATTGCTACAGAGGCAAGAGAAAGAGAAGAACATGTTCCTGTCTAAGTCTTACTAGCTCACTATTTGTGTATATAGAAGGATCTGGCAACTTCTGTTTCAGTGTATCTGAAGAAGTGTGCATGCACACGAAAGCTCATACCAAGAACTAACTTAGTTGGTCTTTAAGGTGCTACTGGAAGAAAAAAAATTTTTTGTTTTGTATGAAAGCTGTAGAAGATGATCCTGGATGAACGGTCTGCTCTCCGTCATGATCTTCCAGGTCAAAAGTATGCCGATTATGGAATACAACGAGCTTCTTCAAAACTGCCCAGAATCTCAAAACTTACTGGTGGTCCTCACAATAACAAATGAGACCTTGCTCTTACCAGCACACATATTCAAAGTATTATAGCTTTAGACAACACCAAGGAGCACAATATGGTGTATACTATAAAGCAAGAGAGCCTGTGTGTCCCAACACTGACAAATATGCAATAAACTCATGGATTCCACCAGAGTGTCATTGTAATGACCCAAAGGTCTAGCAGGGATCAAGGTTCAGAGTCTGAGGTTGCAGGCGCCTCCAGCTATGGAATCAAACCAGGTCCAGAGCTTCAAGCCTGCTCATGGAGATTGGAAGACCACTGTGTCTGGGGCTGATAGACAAGAGCCCACAAAAGCAAACTTCCATAGCATTAGGATCTGTAACCTTCTCCTGAGCCATCTGCATTGCAAGGAGTGCACCAGAAGGGAGGATACAGAACTGAGGCGGATGCTTAAAAAAGCTCAGACTGCTCTTAACCCTATCAGAGCAAGTTGCTCAATTGGAGCTATCCGTGGTCCTGCAACATCCGGCCTGTCTCGCTTTCTCTGTGGGATCCAGGATGACTTAAGACAGGGGACAGTGATATCCAGCTCCTGCCACACTCACCAATCCAGCCTTAGCTCCAACCATTGATTTAGCAAGGGAGCATTTCTGATTTCCCATCAATGTTTCTTGAAGCATGAGTAAAGAAACTTACTTCACCTGCAGAATTCCTCTACTTAAAAGGGACCTCTACCAAAAGTGATTACAAAGGCAATCCATGTGACACAATAAAGGCTGAGAGACCACCACCCAGGTAAACAGAATTAATTATGACTTGCTTTATTCTGCTCAGCCTTGCTACTATAGGGCACACTACTAAATACAATGTGAAGTTAAATGCACAAGGCAATTAAAAACTCCCACCTCCCCGACTCAGTACCATGCTACCTATGAGCTATGACTCTCATTACCCCACATGGTTCAATACACTTGAAACAAAACCACTTTGAAGCATTTTCTTTTTTCAATCAAGTATGCAACAGAACCTGGAATGCTATGCTGCCACATTTATAAAACTTCCCATGCTCTCTCTGAGTGCACAAGGCCTCAAAAAAGAAACATGTGTCAAGGGACCTTATATGCAACCACCAATATCTGGCACCTTCTGTGCAAACATACAGTAGGGAGGGTGCTTAAGCCTGTGGGTTGCAGGGAACCCAAGACCTGAAGCGAGTTCTCCACACCAAAGTGAAAAAATGAAGAGCCACTAAGCAAGGCTGGTATCACTTTTGTGCTTCGTATCCTGCTGTTCGAAAGCACGACAAAGTGCAAGTAGATAAATAGGTACCACTCCAGCGGGAAGGTAAACGGCGTTTCCATGCGCTGCTCTGGTTCGCCAGAAGCGGCTTAGTCATGCTGGACACATGACCTGTCCGCCGGCTCCCTCGGCCAATAAAGCGAGATGAGTGCCGCAACCCCAGAGTCGGTCACGACTGGATTTAATGGTCAGGGGTCCCTTTACCTTTACCCTGCTGTGTATTTTCCACCAGCACGAAAAACCACCTTTCACACGCCATTCCTTGATTTTTCTTAAAGTTCATGCAAGTCCACAGCACGGTTACTGCTACTCTAATCAGAAGACAGGGGAGAAGAAGTCGCTTGTTCCAAGAGGCGGTGGGGGAGAATTAAAATTAACTCTTAAAGCCTGTCCAAACAAAGAATATGACTCTTTGTGCAGTGGAAGATTCCAGAGAGGATACAGAAGGATTAATTGGGTGGCAGTGAGAATATGGCTTTTGTTTTGTATATTGATGTCTCACCTCTGTATGTGAGTGGCAATAGATGGATAAATTTAGGCTCATGTTTCCAGGGAAAGTGTGGCCACCTGAACTTTCCATTTGACCCTGCGGATTACAGCTTAAGCAACTGTACCTGAAGCACTCTGCTCATCCACTGAAAGCTGTCTTCCTCCGTAGAGTCCGGCCTTTGCTCAGCAACGATAACTATCCTCTCGTCGTGAAGAACGCTCACTGAAAACACTGCTATTCTGTGGGGTGGGCAAACCAGGACAGATAACTGTGTAAGAATACCAAGTGCAGAGAAAACTGTATTTCATTATCCTCTGTGACTCATTACTCATTAGTTATGCAATTGAGAAGATTGGGGCTCCAGTTCTTATTTATTCTAGAAAAAGCCAGCTGCACGCAACACCTACATGATTTTAAAATAGAGCACTGCTGAAGAACAGCTTTTATAAAAGAAGAGTTTGTTTCAGATTTTCCAAAGCTTAACACACAGAGTCATCGCAGAAGATGTTATTGCTCTATATATGATCAAGCCCATCAATGCGGCAGAAAAATAAGGCTTAAAGCAACACAACAGCAAAGAGCCACCAGTGTCCACATTTTTAATTATATGCATTTGGCTCTATTTGTGACACACCATCAATGGAACTCCCTTTCCCAGAGAAGCTCGCCTACTCTGAGGTCATTTCAGTACCAGGAAAAGCCCTTTCTAATTTCCTTGGGCCTTTTAATTTGCTCCTGCTCTAAATTTGCTTTAGCTTTGCCACTATTTTCATGATTCGTTTTATGTTTTCTTACTGATCTGCCTTTCTGTAGAAATATTTACTTGTTTTTGGTCTCATACCAAAGCTCTTTATACAGTGGCATATAAATGCATAAAATAAACAATATTTTTTTAAAAAAATAAAAATGTTTTTGCTATGGCTTTTTCTGGAATGAAAAGAGCATCTGCTCTAAACAATGCAAATGCCTTTTCCACAATCCAATGTTTATTTATTTATTTCTGGGGGAGAAAAGTGACGCAAACCTTCCCCTGTAGACAAACTTCATTGGTTCCACCGCGAGTGCCGTGGCTACAATGTCATCTGCGTTGTGCCTCCGTCCGCTGACGACCATCAGCCCATCCATTTTGCCAACAACAAAGACAAGCCCACCTGGGCCAATAAACCCCAGCAGCCCAGTTCTTATGAAAGGGTATTCGCTGATTGGGGCACCTGAACTGGTCATAGGGAACACCTGCAGGACAGAGAGAGAGAGAGAGAGAAGGGCAGGACATCAACTTTTATTTTGTTACTGAGTCGGCTCTAGAGCAAGAGTGTTCAGAAAATAGGTCGGGATCCACTGATGGATCTCTGGGTGATTCTGTAGTACATTGACAAGGGCTCCTGACTTCCAGCTGTTTAACAAGAGCAACAACTGAAATGCTTTTCCTTCCTGCCTGCCCTAAATTTGGCTGCAGAAATGAAGGAAACTCAGGGGAAGCCAGGAGTGGGCTTCTGTAGAGAAGAATTATGAGCTCAGTTCTGATCTATCTGCAGCCCCTTTCCCAAGATGCACAGAGTCAGGTACATTCATCCTTGTATCATAAAACCATGCATAAAACACACACATTAAAGTGTGCATCCATGTTACAGTCAATCCTTCCCTTCCCTTCCTATTAAATGGTTTCCAGTATAAAATATTTAACGTTTCGAAAGGGATAGTGTTTTCCTCTTTTAAAAAAAGTTCTCCATAAATTCTTGTTCCAATTGAGTGAGATGTGGGGATCAGTGGCAAAGCATATGAATTGCATGCAGAAGATAGCAAGTTCAATCCCTGACATTTCCATTTAAATTATCAGGTAGGAGACAATAGGAAAGACCTCTACTGGAAACCCAAGGAAAGCTATTGTCTGTGACTGTAGGCTATAACAGGCTAGATGTACCACTTGTCTAGGGACGTGGGTGGCGCTGTGGGTTAAACTACAGAGCCTAGGACTTGCCAATCAGAAGGTCGGCGGTTCGAATCCCCACAACGGGGTGAGCTCTTGTTGCTCGGTCCCTGCTCTTGCCAACCTAGCAGTTCAAAAGCACATCAAAGTGCAAGTAGATAAAGAGGTACCGCTCCGGTGGGAAGGTAAACGGCATTTCCATGTGCTGCTCTGGTTCGCCAGAAGTGGCTTAGTCATGCTGGCCACATGACCCAGAAGCTGTACGCCGGCTCCCTCGGCCAGTAAAGCGAGATGAGCACTGCAACCCCAGAGTCAGCCATGACTGGACCTAATGGTCAGGGGTCCCTTTACCTTACCACTTGTCTAACCGCCGGGAAAGTTTGTCAGTAGTTTTGCATGTCCACCAAAAAAACCCCCAACAAACCCTGAATCATTAGCAGTAGTACTAATCCAAAAGCATTATTCAAACGTGAAGGGCCAAGCAGGAACAGACTTGTAGAACTCAAACTCACCTCAAATGTGTTTTTGGTCATTCCAGAGAGTCCATAATAAGATGTACCTGTTGCAATAGCACATACACAGAGTTCCCCTACTTCATCTGTCCGACAGAGTTGAGGAACTCCATCAGGCTTCACGGCACACATTATGGCTATTAAGAGAAGGCAAAAAAGTAGGTTTTTTTTACAAAAAAGAAATAAGGTTTGCAAGTCTTGCAAAAGATGCACGTAGATAATAGAACCAAACTGTCAAGTTGATTTCATAGTTTTATCGCACAGTATTCATACAAATATTAAGAGATTTTAAAATCTAGTTTTGCACCCTGCATGGGGTGTTAGATGTGGCTTTAATTGCTTGCGCTGTCTTTCAAGCTCTGAAACAGCTAATACGAAAGATATCTTGAGTTAGCTTCCTACCAAAGGCCAAACTTCTATTCAGCGCCGGGAAGGGTTGTCACGGTAACCACTGTTGCCAGCACACACACACACACACACACCTTTTCCTAAAGAAGAAGGTTTTCGAGTGCTATAGCGAGAAGAGAAAGCTACAGAAGCAATTCTCCGAACAAAATCACACCTTAAATCTCGGGTTGAGGTTACACACTAGGCATTCTGTTTCAAGAAAGCGAAGTGGAGTTGGGTGTAGCTCTGGGACTTCTTTCAGAGAAGGAAAATGTATGAGGTGACAGCAAAGTATTCGGGTGTTAGAAAAAGTCAGAGAATGAAGAAAACCACCAAGCAGAGGCTGGGGGACTTATTTCATTTTCTTTGGTAGGGTCCCTACCTCACCCTAACAGTTCAAATGGAATCACCTGCCTGCAAGACTGTTTGCATTTCTAATTAAAACCTAAAGGTTGCATTTCATTCGTTAAAACTCAGCGTGTTTTACAAGCAGCCACAAAAAAACCCCACAAGATGCAGCTTATATCCAGATAACTATGCACATAATTGCAGTCATGTCATATAGCTGCTCAGGATGTGAAGTAACATCTGCACTTTTGGAGTCTCCCTGGGAATGTGGCCATGGAGGCTGTTATGATGCAAATTTACCACTGAAAACTGTTAAGGAGGATGCATGTAGAAGGAGAAGAACAGCCCCAATACTTATTATTAGGGACGCAGGTGGCACTGTGGGTTAAACCACAGAGCCTAGGACTTGCCGATCAGAAGGTCGGCGGTTCGAATCCCCGCGACGGGGTGAGCTCCCGTTGCTCGGTCCCTGCTCCTGCCAACCTAGCAGTTCAAAAGCATGTCAAAGTGCAAGTAGATAAATAGGTACCGCTCCGGCGGGATGGTAAACAGCATTTCCATGCGCTGCTCTGGTTCGCCAGAAGCGGCTTAGCCACATGACCTGGAAGCTGTACGCCAGCTCCCTTGGCCAATAAAGCGAGATGAGTGCCGCAACCCCAGAGTTGGTCACGACTGGACCTAATGGTCAGGGGTCCCCTTTACCTTAATACTTATTATTAGGGCATTCTTAAAAAAAAAACATTTTTAAGGCTGGGGAGACATGACACTGTCAATTAAAGAAGTCTTCAGGAACAAGCCTGCACTACAAGTTCACAGGAGATTATTCCACTATGCTAAAAGTTTCTCCGCCTCCTAAGACTTCTGCTGTTTCCAATCTTGGTCATAAAAGGGGAATGCCATATAGGACTCCTGATTGATTGCTTCTGCAGTAAATCCCGAGACAAGCATATGTTTAGAAATGGGAAAGGAGCCAATGTGGCAGAGGAAAGAAGGTTAAGCAAGAGCCAGAATGCCTTTATAAGTGCAAGGAGTCCTGGCTTTGCAACCATTTCCATCCACTGTGAAAAGATACAGCAAGGCACCCAGCTCCACATTAGCTGTGGCTGTAGAATCAGATAAAGAGACACATTTCGGGTGGGGAGGGAGAATAAGAGTTCCAAACATAAAAGAAGAAGAAAGAAACCATCACCTTGTCGCAGTTTTATAACAAAGAAGACAAAAAGGGGTGTGTTTTCACATATGATTTATTAGAGGCCCTTTCATGGAAAAACCTGGCCTTACATAAAAGGAATTAAAGCTTCATGCCACTTTTGGAAGTTCAGAGCCAGGGTATCAATCTAAAAGTTATCACAACCTGCATTTTTTTAAAAAATAAATAAATTATAATAATTGTATACACATGTTCCATAGAGGAATACGAGGGCACTGAGAGGGGAAGAAAATATTTTTTAAAAAGTTTCTGAAAAACTGACTAATGGAGTTGGCACTATTTGGAAAATGGTGTGTCTATGAATCGTGAATAAGGTCTATGGTTTTTGTTAAATTTGCTTTGAGTTTTTTGGCATGCCCGCAGTTCAGACCCTCTTCATATATATAAAACTGCAGAGATTCCAGAGTAGGGAAAGTACAACATTTAGTTTAAAGCTATTTATCTACGCTGTGGAAATCTGGCATGTCTTTGAACAACACAGTTTTTGTTTTGTTTTTTAAAGCAGATTTCCTATTTTCTGGCAAAAGCTGGGGGGGGGGGGGTGAGCCTTACCTCCTGGCATCACCAAGCCAACATCTTGCACTGTTAAAACAGAAAGCTTTTCTTCAGAATCCACTCTGATGACTCCATAGGTAAGACCGTGCATGGACAGGACGCCTCTGCCTGGCGGCTGATTGCTATCGTCTGTTGGCCTGCAAATATGCGGAAAACGTCAAATAGACAGCAACTCTCAATCTGCAATGTGTATCTCAATACACAGAGGCCACAAGATTATTATTTTTAAAGCTCTTTAAACTGTCCCATTTCTGATCTTTTTGCCTTGACACACAAAACCGGCCGAGCCTAGCCTATTTTATGTCAACACCAACATACATCTTTCATAGGACTCTTGAAGGTGAGAAAGTACAAAAGGGGAAATGCGTCAAGGTGTTTGTTTTGGTGACACGGCTCTTTCAACGCAATGCCATTTTTAGTTATGGCAGATGTTTTCACATAGTGCAGGCAGATCCCAAGACATATTCCAGATCCAACAGTGAAGTGAGTGTGCGTCTCTGCCTTTTGCAATCCGTACCAAGAAACTGCTGCCTGCAGGGCTTATCTTTAATTACTATGGCGTTCCCTGCGATGCATGAAATACTAGATGGGTATTAGCTAACCATGTTCATTAAGAGGGGGGAAAGATGGCTGGTGCCATAAATTTAAATTAAAAGATGCTAAGGGGCTTTTCCCTTCCTCCCAACATGATACCAGCAAAAAAGGATTGAGCACTCCAGTTATGGGAGGGTTTTAATGTGCATTAAGGCATAACAAATGAGAAGCTGGTAAATGGGCAGCCGTGATTAATGTCATATCCATCACTTAGAAGGAAGGCTCAACCACGCTATTGATCAACATTATCTCTGAGCCTGTACCCTTCTGCAACTGTCATGCTGAACATAATACCACCTTGTGTATATTTTTAAGGTGAGCTTTGTCCCATCATCACTCAACACAGATACAAATAAGCTGTACAAGTACCGCAAAAAGAAAATAAACTTTATCTATATCTATATCTTGCATATAGATAATTGGTTTATGATTTTTACTGATTTCCATTGTGTTTAAGTGCATGGTTTCTGGAAGCAACTCAAAACATTTCAAATGGATGAGCAGAGAGCATTATTGCTGTGTTTTCAAACTCTTGGTGCTAACTTGCAAAGTCCTTAAAGTCCAGGGATGTTAGGCATGCATCATGAATAGGGCTTCAAGTTTTTGTTGTGGGGTTAAAAAATGCTTTGACTGTTTGTAGGTTGCAGCCCATGTTTCTATAGATACATGCACAAATTTTGTCCTGCCTAAAAAGGAATATCCAATAAGAAGAATCAAGAACAACATGTTCTGCATGCTACCCATCATCTGGTAGCCTGACAATGATTTCGAATCATTGCTGGTCTGTTACTGAAGAATTCGCCATGGCACAAATGCCACATGTCAATGAAAGTTAAGTTAGAGCCATGCAAAGCCTGTCACCACATTTGTAGTCTGCTCTCTGTCTGTGGGACCTTCTCTTTTTGTCAATTTTATGCTGACATTTGTATTGTGAGATAGGATAAGCCAAAAGATGGTGCCCTGCCCAAGCTTATCCACCAAGTGGGGAGTCTGAACCCGGGTCTACCTGGTCCAACAGTGTAGCCGCTACACCGGATCTATAAGCTACTTGTTTGCCAACAACACCATGTACCTCCTCAGGTAAATAGCTTTCATGTATGTTTTGTGGGTGAAACCATGGACATCAGAATACAAAAACCTTATTGAAACTCTATAAAGCCAGGGAATAAGAAGATGATCCTGGAAATATTCAGATGTCAGAGAACACTCAAAAAGCTATCAAAAGAAACCAAGTATTTTAGAGCAATAGTCTTGTATGTAGTTTTTTTTAAGTTGAGAAAATTAACTTTTGAAAGAAAAGGAAAAAAATTAGAATACAAAAAGTTTAATATAGCTGTCTGAAATATATAAATGTCTTGTATCCTGTAATACTTTAATGAGAAACACTTAAACAAGATATCAGAACCTTTTAAATTTATAAACTGATTAATTAAAAATAAAGAAAGAAAATAACAAAGAATTAATAACAAGAAAGAGTGACTTAAAGTTTCTGATGCAAAGAGCTCCTAGAGGTCCAGTGACTGATATTTTCCATTTATTCAATTCTGGGACAGCTGTATGCATGAAGCTATGTTGCCTTCTGGATCACTCATTTTAAATTTAAATATACAGTACCTTCTAATAGCCACTGTGAGAGCCTCTGGCGAACTAGCACAAGGGCAAATGACTTCTTGTCTGAGGCCTTTGCTTTGGAAGACATTAAGAAATGCATCACAAGAGGAAATAGACCCTGGAGTAAAAAGAAAATCTGACATCAATATAAGGTCTATATGCAATAAGCAATGCTTCCAGGACAAAAATAGAGCAATTATGAACAGAAGGTGGCAAAAGAATCTAACTGATTCTTTGCTACCAGCCTAGTTACAATTTTCAAGACATATGAGGTGAGATCTATAGAACTACACAACTAGTTTCATGAGCCCAGGAAGGCTTCTAACGGAACAATCCACATCATGCAATCTGCTTTTGAAACCAAGGGCTTTCCGAAAGCAGTCGGTATGGGGTTTTGCTCTTCAAAGGGGAAAGGGGACTTAGAATCCCACTGGGCGTGTCCTGTACAGAGCTGAAAACAGCTCTTACTATTTAATTATACCTTAATTAAAATAAAAAACAAAAACTCCCATAGCAAGTTATAGGACGTTGGCATCTTAAAAAGAGATCATTCTCCTTCATGTATGGTTTCAGCAGAGAAACTGTCCCCAACTGCTTTAAATGGCTTAATCTCACTTTTATTTTTCGTACTTTGGTATGCACATCAAAGTACAAAATACATGTTTCCAAGTTCCAATTAAATGTGCTAGGTTGTTTTTTTACTTGTATAAATCTAGACAGGTTGAGGGTCTGGGTAATTCAAAGATGACCATCTCCCATATGAATCTGTCTAACCAATCAAGTTATCTATGGAGACTCTTCTGTTGGAGGGGTTGAGAGTGGAAACATCTAACAAGGTCTTCTCAGTGGTGGCACTGAGGCTGTGGAACTTGCTTCCTCAAGAGTCTCACCTTACTCCTTATTTATTAGTTTTTAGATACTGTGTGCAAATAGCTTTATTTCCAAGGATATCTGAGATTTAATGACTTTGTGTTTAATTGTGGGTGTTGGCTCTTAGTGATTTCTTTTTGGTATTATTTATGTTCTGCTTCTGATTTGTAGACCTGTTTGGGCAAGTATAGAATAAAAACAACTGTAATAACTAAAATACAATTAGGTAGATGGAAGTTAAGAGCAGAAAGAGGAATTGGCTACTATTGATAGCACATAGCACACCCTTCATATGAGATTAAAAAAAAATCTATTTATTTCGTACTTTGATCTGTGTGCCCAAGTATGAACATAAAATAATTTCCCCTAAGTTTCAAATGTTTTGTGGAGAAACCTTCTGTTCTTTTGTACTGCTTAAGGATAAATTTGATTCAGCCTTTACATAACAAGTTGTCATGTCACTTATAATTGGATTTGCTTCTATGGAATATCAGGTTTGCTCCAGGATTTGCTAAAGAAAAGAAACCAAAACACAAACCTCACACACACACAATCCAAAATGAATTAGCTCCTAAAAACGCTTTGCGGCAAACCTCAAAATGTTCATTAACCTTTTTTTTTGCTATTCATGACAGAAGGAATTATTATTATTACATAAGTAACAAATATCTGAGGAAGCCACCCACCAGTCAAAGTCAGTGGCTTATATGTCAGAGAAAGCCCAGTCATAAACCCATAACTTTTATATTTATTTCTTATTTTTATGCTGCTCATACATGCAAAAGAAAACATAGGATGCATAAAAACAATACAAAATAACATTCAAAAAAAAAAGGAAGGGGGGAAAATTGCTTTTGTTCCACAGCCATCACTTACATGGATTGGCGCCATCAGCAACTATTAGCATACGGAGGGAGGAGAGGTTGATATCTCGTTGATCTCTATGCGCTACTAATGCCCAGTGCATATCCCTGGATTTCACACAGGCAACTTTCGCTGGGGACCAGGATAGGGGGAGGAGAAACCGAGAGGAAAAGAGGAAAGAAGATTTGGGAATATGAAGTTCAAAACTTGTCCAAGCGTAGCAGAAATTGCTTTCGATGAAAACAATGGCAAAACAACCAGAAGATACCAAAGATGTATTATTTACTTTGACCTGTCACATAGATACGAGGGATAGGAAACTTCCGAGATCTCAATTTGGACTTTGTATTTTATGGCCCTTCAGACAAGCCACAAAGGAATTCTGTTACAGGCACAGAAAGGTTGCCTGGGTTCACCTGTTACAGAGGTGGCTGAATAAAGCAGGTGCAATCTTGGAAGACGAAGGCTTGGCAAACTTCACTGACTAGCAAACAGGGAAGCCTAGCACAACTGTAGCAGTATAGACTGGGGAGGACCCTGTTTAAGTAGAGCCCTCTGCCAAAGCCATCAGACATGCAACAACAGAAACAGGCTTCTAACAGTATGAAACCACTAGTGAACCACACAAGCTGAAATAAACTCCAATGGCTTTCCAGATGTGTCAAGTAGTGTGTGTCCCAAATGACCCTTGCTATTGCACCTACATCAACTTAAAGTGACAGAAACAAATTAATTTACAGGTGTGTACAATTGCTATTCCAACATCACCACCATTTTGTTTTAGACCAGGGATGGGGAAACTACAGCTCTGACGATACATCAGCACTAGTCAGCATAGCCAAGGGTCAGAGATGATGGGAAGGGTCACAGATACTCTATCCGTGTTTTACAACTTTATATGCTGCTTAACTTCCATCCTCTCAAAGCACCTGTGGGTTTGTGTGTGAATGGATGTGCATGCACAGGTACGCAGCCCTTACCTTTGTACTGGCAGACCTTCTGTATCCACGAAAGTGGGTTCACTTTCATTAAGGAATAGGGGATGCTTATGACATGCATCATGTTCATAACACTCTGAAATTAAGTGAAGGGAACACAGGTTTCAGCAGTAATGAAACAAACCACAACTCTTTGTTAAAACAAATTCTAGCTCTGCTGTAAGTGCTACATATTTTTAGTTACCTATCTAAAAGGGTTTAAGACTAGGGACTCAGCTAGATTGGTAAAGAAAAAGCACTTTATATGTGAGGTATATGCAATATAACACTGTGACACCAGATAGCGCCGTGGGGTCCCATTTTTCCCTACTGGATTTCCCTGTATGAGTTTACATGTTTAACTGAATTTGACGTGTCTAGCCTTGATCTCAATATATGAACCAAAAAAGACGAATGGTGCATTTCTAAAGCAGTTCTCGTTTTCAAACCCTTTTACAGAATTGCGAAGTAAATAAAGTCACTACAGACTAAGGGACTTGTTTGCTCATCGCTTAGCGATTGATTGTAGGTGATAACTTGCAGGGTGAAGGAGCTGTTGTGGAACAGAACATCAGAGACCGAAACTTTCATAGCCTCCAAGATCTCCTAAAACCTAAAGGATTCTGAATGGAACCAATTCACACATGCAGGTGCAAGTCAAGTGTTCAGTAATTAAACAACATTCAGGCCTGTGTGGCCCTAAATTAAGTTATGTTTATGGCTTTTGAATAGCGATTTATAGCTTTGGAATGATCAACGGAGTGATGAGGGCAAGACACGCTATTCACATCAAGTAAAAAGCAGAGAAACTAGAGAGAAATCTTTATCAGCTAATTGAAGATTGAGTATAAATTTTCCTGAAATCCTGAAGCTGTTGGGAAGAAGGAAGGTATTTTTCAGGAAATGAACAAAATTTTGTGAGGGAAATTTCAATATACTGTACACAGTCTTGTTTTCTTATCAGTTCTAAGCCAATTTTCTACTTAAAGAATGTAAAATCTACTACACATAACTTCACACAGAATTGGATTTGGAGTTGCGTTTTTCTTCAGTGGGATGGGCAGTAATTTCCTAATACTGCAGACTGTCCTACATTGTCATTTGCGGGGAGCAAACTTTGACAAAAACAGTATTTTGAAATCCTGCCTTAAAAGCATTTTTATTATTTCAAAAGAAGAAATAGCTCACAAGAGGTTTTTTTGTTCCTCCCCTTAATTTTCCCTATATACCGAGTTTAACAACTGGGGAAAAAGAAACGAGAGGCCTCAGGGGAGGGGGAAACTGATTCTCCACCCCCACCCCCAATCTTTCTGGGTTTTCCCCCAGGCTTTGACATCTCTAGGAACTCCAAAAGAGGTAGTTAATCCTTCCTAAAAATAAGTTATACAGTACATTTGCCCCAATAACCTCAAAAGGTCGTCTGAGAGGCTTAAAATAGGAATGCAAAGAAAACTGTTTAAAATAAGCTAACATGTTTCATTGCCTGGGTGGGAGGGGTGGAGAGAGACTGTCCAGCTATATGACTGGGCTGGAAATCAGCCAATATGTATAAAAATAAATGACTCCGTAGAAAATTAAAAATATAGATATTAACCCCAGAAATAAGATAAAACTGGCTGGAGAACTGCAACAATGTTAGTAAACTCTTAGCTTAACGCTTCGGCTATCACAAATGTCTTCAGATATAGCACAACTTCTGAAACCATTTTAAAAAAAACTTTGCTCACTACTTTGGTTACACAGACTCTCAAGAAATAAAACAGTGTTTCTGAAACTTGGGTGTCCAGCTGTTGTTGGACTACAATTCCCACGTTCCTGATCTGTCTAGATAAGGATGATGGGAGTTGTAGTGCAACAACAACAACTGGACACCCAAGTTTGAAAGGCACTGAATTAGAATCATAATAGTTCAACATTACTATCTGTAAACTATTTAACATTACAGTCATTCCTCCACTTTCTTGATCCTTTCTTTTAATTGAGCAGCAGAGCCACAATTATATTACCATTAGCCCAGGCATATTAAATCATTGGGATTTTTCAAACTGAGCAGAAGACCAAAGTCTGCAGGACGTGCAGTTAGTAATCTTGTCTTTTTGGTGTTTTGAAAACCAAAACAAACCAATAAAAAAAATCTCAACTATGTTTAATATTTTATAATATCAACATGATGATGATGATAATTTTATTAGTTATACCCCGCCCATCTGGCTGAGTTTCCCCAGCCACTCTAAAACATCAAACATTAAAAACTTCCTGATACAGGGCTGCCTTCAGATGTCTTCTAAGAGTCAGATAGTTGTTTATTTCCTTGACATCTGAAGGAAGGGTGTTCCACAGGGAGGGCGCCACTACCGAGAAGGCCCTCTGCCTGGTTCCCTGTAACCTCGCTTCTCGCAGTGAGGGAACCAGCAGAACACCCTCAGAGGAGGACCTCAGTGTCCGGGCTGAACGATCGGGGTGGAGACGCTCTTTCAGGTATACTGGGCTGAGGCCGTTTAGGGCTTTAAAGGTCAGCACCAACACTTTGACTATCAACACTTTGGTTATCAACATTCTGCTCATATGAACATTTTATTTTACAACGAAGTTCTATGATGACCTTGTAGAAAAAGCAAATGTCCTGAATCAAGCCCTTGCTCCTATGATCATACACAAGAAATATGCATTAACTTCAGTGGCTACAAACTATTACACAGGAAGAGCCTTGAGACCTCTAGAGACAAGTGCTCAGAGGACCTGGACAGCAGGTGGCCATCTTTGCCCTATTAGGAAATCCCCTTCTTTGTCATTTCTAATTTTGTTCCCTTCAGAGGAGCCACCAGCTAGAATATCATGCATTCTGCCTTTTAATTCCCTGTAGATGTTTGAAAGCAACTCTCATCACGCTTCCAATTATTAGGGGTTCCACATCTAAGGAAGGAATAGTTCTCATTCACACACACCTTCCTCAGCATGGAGCACCCCACAGCTGGAAGTCAACCAAGGGTGGAGCTGGAAATCAAAATATTTGCTGCATTGCATTGAACAGACCTGCCAGAGTTTTTCGCTTTTGATTCTTAGATGAAGGTTCACCAGAGCCCAACCCCAAAAATAATACTTATGGAACTGAATTACTGTCTGCTGTTATTACTTCAATCGTTCTTCTGGCCTCTCTCTTGTCTCCTTCTCTTATGAATACAAATATAAAACCTCCAGCTGGCTTTGTAAGTATTCTAGGCTCAAGGGTGAGTCAAAGGAAGTTCTGTTCTTTTTCCTTTTAGAACCTTCACGTTCAGAGACAGTACATCTTCAAAGACCACATGTGAAGAACAAGAAGAGATGGCACTTCCCAGCCTGTCCACCACTGGAGAGAGTTGTGGATTCAGAAGGTCTTTGGTTCACTCATCTCGCCAACAATGATTTCTGCATCTACCAAGTTTCCTAATGTTTCAAAAGTCCATCTAGCATCAGAAGGTAAACATTCAGAGAATGCTCCGACTTCCGATGGAAATGTAAAACACTCCATTCTCATTTTTAAACCACTACTTTAATGAGCAGTTATCTTACCGTAAGAATCCCATGCCATAATCCTACATCTTTCTTGAAATCTAATACGTTCACAATGGTTTCGGCTGCGTGACCAAAACAACAACAACAAAACAAGGTTAGTTACTGAGTCTGCAAAAAAACAAAACAAAAAAACAGCTCGCTTTAAGAAGTGATTGTAATAAAATGTTGATGCTAAAAAAATTGCCACCAGATGAGCTGCAGAACCATTTGAGATAAATCGTTACTGACTGATTGCTCTTGGCCAGACCATTTCTTCTTTCCCCTCCCACTCATGTTTTCATTTGCATTGCATGTCATAACCAATGGTTCACTTCAAAAGAGGCCATATTCTAAAAGGTTGGGGAGTGGGACGATGTTGAAAACAAAGCAGTAAGAACAGAATATTAAAAATTAAAGACAACCGAGATGCCACCAAGACTTGCCTTTTGGAACTGGGAAATACAAATTTCAAGAGGCTAGTGATGCTCACCTTAATGCGAGGCAAGCACCACAACCCATGGAATTCTTCTCCAACTAGGATTTTAATCTAAAGCAGAAATGGGATCCCCACTCCATCAGTTCTGCCAGCTAGCCAACCCCAAGCGCTCACTCTCTCACTCATCACCTTTCAAAACCCTTTCCCTTCCACCAACTTACCTGGATGGTGTTGCTGTTATAGTGTCAACAAGTGTGAGGGAGAGCTCTTCCCCACCCGCACCCCTAGCCCTATGTAGCCCCTAGGAAATACGGCTTCCTCAAGGGCTACTACAATGGCAGGAGATCTTGGAACCCAAATCAGATTAACCAAGAAATAGAATGAATTATTTCTCTCATGGTTGGTGGGGGAAGATGGCTTAGTCTGAGCCAATCCAATCACTGCTAGGGCAGAGGAGAGTGGGGCTTTGTCATTATCATCTTCAAGAACTATTATGCCAGTTGCACAGAACCATGAAAAAAAATGTTTCAGGAATTAAGAGACAATGCTGAAATACCTTCTGTGTATCCACATGCCTGTGTAAGAGCTTGGCAATGGGTCAGAAGTGCGATTCTCGTCACAGTAACCCCGAGAACACTTCCATCTTTGCATGTTTTGTACTGCAAGAGAAATTTTTTCTCATCAAGATTCAGGGAACCACAAAAACCCAAGGACCTAAAGGGATGGGCATCTGAAAGTAGCCTGGAGGACGGCTCCATCCAGACTACAAGGCCCAAATCCTAAGTGCCTCTGTGGATTATGCGTGTCCGCCATTTTCATCATGCTAGCCAAGATACGTTGGGGAGGGATGTGCCTGTTGAATGAGACAACAAAAAGGGCTCTCCTGTGAATTACAACTGCTTTCTGCTATTTGCTTGGGGGAATGGATGGCTGATGTGTATAATAAAAAGGTGAAGCTTTGCCAGAGCCTCTGTTCCCACCCTGTTCACTCAACGCAGGAGCAAGTCATTGGCCCTGCAACACTAACTCAGCAAACAAATGATATGCCCCACCCCACCCCCAGTTAAAAAATGATTAAACAACCAGTATTCAGCCACCAAGATTTCAAACCCTGTTTCTTCATTCACATATCCTGCAAATTCTCTACAAGTCTCCAGCCCTCCATTATCCCCACTCCCTAAAGAGCCAGACAAAGCCATTACAAAAACCTTCCTCATATCAATACGTTCTTAGGTTTGAACTGGCTGTAATGGCAGGAATGAGTCTGGGTGTTTAATTGATCACACCAGATCCCTGGAGCTCTTCAATCTGAAATTCTAGGAATGTAGGAAGGTGATTTATAACATGTAGGCCCATCTTGTCTGCACTGACTTTTAGTAGCTCTCCAAAGACCTGGACTCACCTCAATGTAAGCTGTGTCATTGTTTGCATCTTTGATATGTGGGAACCAGTCTCGAGGAGGTTTCGATAGGTGTTTCGATTCTGTGACAAACCATAGCAGCTTTGGCCAGCCTTAGAAGTAAACACAAAGTGTTGCTTTTATTTTATTTTTAAAAGCATTCATTGACCATAATGTTTTTTAAAAAAATAATAATAATTGTACTTAATAAAAATGGTTTATTAAAATGAATGAAGCAGCATTATGCCATATCAAACCATGTGGTATGAAAACTAGCTCATCTAGCACAGGGAATCTGTGGCCCCCCCAGATGTTGTTGGACATGCCTGCCCATTAGCCAGGCTAGTTGGAGCTGCTGGGAGAAGAAACACCATCTAGGCCTTTTATTCTGTCTGATGCCTGAAAATCAATGCAGCTCTATACACTTCCTCTTCTTCACTATGCGGTGTACATGCAACCAGGCATACAGTACTGTGACTTAGCAAGAGCGAGCCTACCTTTAAATTGTGGTATTTCCCCTGTAGGGCTCTTAGGCAGTCCTTTGTGGCATGCATCGCTAGTCAAGGCCACCGTCACACCACAGCTTCCGAGCAAGAAGCCTATCTGCTGGCTTCCTGCGTCCTGGTTGAAGACAAAGCGAGAAAGAAACCACAGAAGTAAATCACTGCAAGGGCAGTAATGGAAAAGGCTGCTTCAGAACACATTTATGCAAAACGCATTTGCTTTACCTAGCCAAACCAAACACTTTTGAAAAGATATCTACCGCAACGGTCTGAGCAGGCCTCTTTGCGTTCAGCGCATCTGCATTTCCATGACAAGGATGCCGCATCCCAAGAAATCTCACCTTACTTCAAGAAACGAATCTGGAGGACCACAACATTTCTAGTACTTAGGGCTAAGGCTTTGGGACAGTTTTTTGTGAACCCTGCAGAAGCTTGTGGTAGGGAAGGGGAAAGGCACAACCGGGTTCAGGCAGCATAATCATGCACAGGTATTATTAGCAAGTTCGCTTTCCTGTCTACTTAGCAGGTAAGGCAGATTTCCCTCCGTCTCCCATATTGTGAGAACTCGGGACCACCCAAATCAAAACTGATCCAGCAGCAAGTTCGAATCAGGCAAGCGAAAGCACAATACATGACATTCGCTGCCGGAGGATGTGGCGATGGCCGCTGGCCACGACGTCTTTAAAATAAGAGGGGAGGGGTGAGAAAAAATTCATGGTGGAAATGCCTATCAGCCACGAAACGTCTGTGTTCAGAGATGCTGGGAATAAACAATGGTGGAGGGCTGTTGCCTTCGTGCTCTGCTTGTGGGGTTTTTTAGAGGAATCTGACTGGTCATTGCTAGAACAAGATGGCTGGAATGGAGGGACCCTTGGTCTTCTTCAGCTTCTATGTACATAATTCACACCAGTGAGAGCCAGTGTGGTGTAGTGGTTAAGAGCGGTAGTCTCGTAATCTGGGGAACCGGGTTCGCGTCTCCGCTCCTCCACACGCAGCTGCTGGGTGACCTTGAGTCAGTCACACTTCTTTGAAGTCTCTCAGCCCCACTCACCTCACAGAGTGTTTGTTGTGGGGGAGGAAGGGAAAGGAGAATGTTAGCCGCTTTGGGACTCCTTAAAGGGAGTGAAAGGCGGGATATCAAATCCAAACTCTTCTTCTTCAGGCACAATTTCCACAATGGATTTTTTTTGGAGTGGGATGGGGTGGAATTGGAGTTTACATAACCCCAAGTAAAAATAAACCTAACAGCCACTGCATGCTTCACCTTTTCTCCCCACCTCTTCTGCCTTTGATCATACACCGATTATATCTTGGGGGAAAACTAGTACCAAAGGATAGTTACAATGGTTACAAATTAGTGCTCCCTCAGTTCTATCAAGGCTTCCGCATTTCAATGCGCGCAGGCAGTCAACATATTAAAAGCAACCCAAAATGTGCATATGAAGTTCCTGGATATACCCCATGCATCTGTTGAAGTCATACCAGCCAACAACTAAACACCATATATATATAAATATATATTAATAAGCAATAGATCTCTAGGCAGAGAAGGAATTGAAAACATAATAGAGAATTTTGCAGTGCGAACTAAATATCATGATGTTCTCGAAAACAAAACAAAGAAATTATGCATTGGGGAACTGAAGCAAACAAGACAAAAGGGGAAACTTTGAGGCTATTGAGAAAAGTCGTACATAAAAAGTAAAGCTTTTAGACATAGATCTGTGTTTTCCACAATAGGTCCAATTCAAGTGTCTTTTTGTTTTTTAATGTATCGTTACGCCGAATAAAAAAAGCAATCAAACCGAGGTAACGACATGCATCACGCCCCAAAGCTTAACACCAGTATTTTCATACCCAGGTTTGAGAAAATGTTTTGTTACAAAGATGGGTTTGCGTATGCTGATTTTTTTGAATGGCATGGTGGATGAGAAACTGGTATATAATAGATTTGTATAACCTTTTCAAAGTTCAGACATCCAACAAGTTGTCAATTTTATTTATTCGCATTTTCTGTTTGTTACAATAATTATTAAGAGATTTATTTCCAGCTTGGCAAAGTTAAAGACATACTTTTGCAAGAAAAGTCTTCAGAAATGAGCTCTCATTTGGTTTGGCTTCTATGAAAATCCAGACAGAAGGAGGAGTCCCCTTGTTAAGATAAATAGAAAGAGACAAGAGGATGAAATCATGCCATTTTGGGGAATAACTCTCTGCATGCTGCGCTATCATTAGCCCAAGGAATATCTGAACTAGCCAGGCTCTGGCAAATTTACAAAAGTTTAAAAGGTGTTAACAAAGGCATATATTAATATTAATAATATATCAATACGCTAATATGTAGCATATATACATATATTAATTAATTATGCAGATATGCTGAAAATGAATCCTGTATTATCCTGTGATCAATGCTTTCAGCCTACCACTAACTTTCCCCCCTTTCGTTATTTCCAGAAAATGTAGTTCAATGTAATTAAACCTAGTTGCCAGTGTCATCATTTACAAGCCACATCAGTGGTTATTAAGACCCAGATTAGGCACTCAAATTTCGATTAATAATGGTCCAAGACTGACATGTTCTCACAAACCTACTATGATTTGTTTTCTGACTTATTCCAAGGCAAGTTAAAATATATGACTTTAGGTTCATACCAAGTGCCCGAAGTCCATTTCAAAGCAGGGATCAAGCTACTGTTAAACCCAGCTTTAATCACTTGGGCCTTTCGATCAATCTGCCACTTGGGCACAAAGCTCAGTGTCGGGCCCAAATGGAATTGTTTCCATTTGCACATGACCCACCATATCCACTTTGGGCAATCTAGCATATATGGGCTCTCAACAGATGCTACAGATACAAATCTCCATTAAGGCTCATTTGGAACAGTAACTACCACCAGAGTTTAATGGTGTTATTTGCACTGAAGACCTTTCAGTGCAGATATCCAGACACTCTAATAGCCACTCTGTCCATAGCCAGGTTTAACAACCAAAAAGGCAAAGTGACTTTTCCCACAATCATGTCCTCTCCATTACTTTTGTCAACAGAGCCCATGGAAGCTCATGGAAGATCCCGGACATACACGAGAGTTTATGCCAACCACTGGCCAACTACACTAGAGTCATTTGTCATTGACTTTCCTGAAAGTCAAGAAATGCTGTGAATTTGCAGTGCCTACCAGACTCAGAGCGGGAGGGAAAACAGAGTAAGAGAAGAAGAGCAACTCTAGTGAATACAAACCAGTAAGAAGATTTGTTGTACCTCATCTTCAGAAGACTTGGGATTACAGATGAAAAATACAGGTTGACACTACACAGACACAAGTATCCCTATATAGAAGGAGAAGATGAAGGAAAAGGAGAGCCCCACATACTATGTAGATTTTTCATCTAAAATATATTTATTTGTGTCATGTTTGTGTGACTCGGTGTCAGGGAACTGCCATCGCAGCCAGGAGTGGAGGAAGGGCTCCCAAGCGATGCCGGAGAAGGTCCCAGCAGGAAAAGAGGGGACTCAGCGAGCGGGGAAGGAAATCAGCGTTACACCAGGGAGAAAGGCGGGCAGAGGCGGGCTTCGGAGAGATGGCTCCAGGACTCTTCACCAGAGACCAGCGGGGAGAGCACGGGTCCTCCACTGCCCACACCCACCCTGCGCAGAAGACTTCCGCGCAGGGAGGCTAGGCGGAGACTATCTGTCAAGGAACTTTTATGTTGGAAGAAGTTCAGGAAACACCCACTGACGGATTCTGCCAGTGACTGAGACAGACGCGGATTCAGGACTGTCCAGCCAAGGGAAGGTTTATCCAGGCAACCTCGCCGAGAGTGGCGGCAACTTACGCACGAGCAACCCCCCAATTCCCATTACACTCGGGTTTTTCATAAATTCTGCTCAGGAGCTCTTGGGCCTTCCTTGGATCCTTTTCCATCAGAAAGTGAGCAACACACTGAAGAAAACCGTAAGATGGCTTGTGTGCCTTTGTGCCAACACACAGAGCATACCAGCAAACATACTAATGAATCAGCTGAATTAACAGATTTCAAAGCAACTGAATAGTCTGTGTCCTCAGTTTAACTCACTCACATGTAGTGGGGCCTAAGACATTTTCTATTATTCTAAAGTAATAGAGGGACGGGACCTGTGGGTCTCCAGATACTGTTGGACTGCAGAATCCTATCATCCCTAACCACTGGGCCTGCTGGCTGGGTCTGATGGGAGTTGGAAGTCTAGCCACATCTCCCTACCCCTCTCCTAAAAGGAACTGGTTTCTTGGCAAAACCAACAAACGGGTAAAATTCATCCATTGTAAAAACACTGTGGACCAGACTCCGACTATGCCAAGAAATTCAACAGGAAATGTATTAAGGCAAAATGGGTAGCGTGGGAAAAGAGGTAAGGACAAAGCAGAGGCCCAGGGAGAAGAGGGTGATCTTGTAGGGACATCTGGAAAACTGTGAGAAGATGAGGAAGTAAGTAGATACAAGGAGGGAAGCAGAAAGCCTAAGTCAAGAGGGCTACAGGAGCCAAAGACTAAATTACTGCGTTTCAAGTAGCATTTGCACTTGCCATACACACCAGAAAGAGCATGGGAGTGTCTTCACCTGATTATCTGATTTGTTTCCCTGGATTGTACACCCTCCACCCTACCCTAAGCTCCTGTTCAAGGAAGCTGCCATCTGTGCATACACTGTTATTGTTCATGCACAGTGGCAGCTGGAACTGTACTAGCCTCAGCTTAACCACGGCTTGTGTTTTCAAATTAGATGGCAACTGATTTGAGGGGGGAAACGTATCAAAAACAAACATTTCTCAAGAAATTACAGGGTGCATATGGATTGTGGCTAACATCATGTGTACTCAAGATTAAAATACAAGCAGTAGAAACTGGAGCTGGAGTAACTGGCAATGTGTACACAGCCTGAGATAAAGAAAGATATGGCAAAGGCATTGGGAAACAGGGAAGAAAAGCGAAATT
Source organism: Podarcis raffonei (assembly GCF_027172205.1). Classification (NCBI taxonomy): domain Eukaryota; kingdom Metazoa; phylum Chordata; class Lepidosauria; order Squamata; family Lacertidae; genus Podarcis; species Podarcis raffonei. Next base: position 14,483,856 of record NC_070613.1, read on the forward strand.
GGCTTTGCCAACCATGTGAGCTACAGCTCATACACTTGGCCACATTCCCCACCTCGGGTGTCTGTGCATAGGGAAGGCGTCTCATTAGTATACAGACACCGTTGTTGGAAGAGGAGTTCCATACAATTGGCATGAAACCTGTTATGTATGCCAAAGGGACATAGTGCTTGTTGAACCTCTTGAGCTCCTGTAGCATTCTTGCTTTAGTGGCTCATCAGTGCAAGCTATCTGAGACGTTAACATACTATGTAGCATTAAAGGAGAGTTGTTTCTAAAAGCCTTGCTTCGTTCTTGCCTATTTTCCTGCTACCCAACACAACAAAATCACTACATTGTGCAAACCAAGTCATGCTGTCTATCTACCTATCGACCTCCCTACCTAGTGCCTTCTGCCACTACACTGTTGCATCAGTCCACCATCCATGCAGAGCCTGCCTGCCATATTTATTCTATTTGCAATTCTATATTTTATGTGCAACCTCCAAAATGCGCAAGGCTCCATTTGCTGAAGGAATGCTACAGAGAGGTCCAATAATTGAAAACAACTAAAGAGTAGCTGAGTCTTTGGGTATGATACGCCTCCAATCAAAGTCAGAAAGAAATCTGCAATTGACCTTTTTCCTGGGGTGAAGTGCAATTTTTACCAGCTCCTGCTGTACATAAACAAGTTCAGGCAATAACCAATCACACGGATTACTACAATTAAAAACTTCAATTTGTTGTCAAAACCAGAGTCTAAGGTAAGTTGCTTTTGTATTTTCCTATATCAAAATACACAATTACCTCAAGTTCCCTTTTTCATTATTTTTTGTGACAGAGCGATATCCGTTTCCAAAGCAGTCTTGGCAAGGTTTAAGCCAACTGTCTAAAGTCTCCCAGTTACTTTTTGAAAAATTTCAACAGACCAGGCTAGAATAAGACACAGAATGATTATGGCACTTTTTTGTTCAGCTGCCTTTTCAGTTTTCCACAAAGGAGAACCCAATGACAATCTTGGGGGGCCAGTTCTCAAATAAGGGAACAGAGGACATGCATATTATATTGGAGGGGGTGGGGGAAGGAAGAGAAGAGACGAAAGTCTGGAAGGTGCTGTTTCACCTGTCATTTTGCAGCAATGCCTAAAGAAACATCCTTGTAGAAATTCTCCTTCTGCGTAATACTATAAGACCCTGATCCCAAAGCTATGATGAATCTAGCAACCGTAAACATGCATGTGAAAAGACCAGCATGAGTCAGAAGAGTCCATCTGTACCTTAAAAAACACCTGAGCCCATTGAAGGACTCTCCCCACCCCAGCAAAAGCAAGTTATTCTGACCCAGTTAAGTTTCATCAACCCCACTCCAACTCTGTACATGTGTTCATGGTAAATTTCCTACAGGGCCACATAATCATCAGGTTGCCTCTCACCCCACACATCAACGCACAGGAAACTAGAACTTCACACTGAAACACTCTTTTTTTTTTATCACCGTAGGCCTCACAATTCAGCATTAGTCAGTATAAATTGCAACATAAGAAAAGCAAGGAAAGAACCTGGATATTAAAATAGTGCTGATATAATGCAATATGAATCAATGGATGTGTTCACACATTAAGATTAAGCCCAAAATCCTGGCCTAGCACAGTTAACAATGAAATAGGAAAGTGCTGGTGCACATTGTCCCATCATTCGTGCTTTGATTCTCCCTTGGTGTAAGCAGGATTAACAAAACAGGAAGCAATGGCTTCCTGGTATGCCTGAATCCAGGATCATTTCTCGTTGCTCCTTAACAATTTGCAATTGGTAAGCCAAAAATGAGCCATGGCTTAGGGCTGGCTAATAACTGCAGCTTATTAGAGAGCAGCAGACCATAGGCTTGGAAGTAATGGGAAATTAAGGCTTCCAGGTCTGTTTATCCTGCTTATGTCAGGAGTGAAGTGGGAACAGTTGGACAGCATGCTCCATTTGCTACGTGACGGTCCTTCAAATTTCTGAATGGGGCTTTCATTCTTAGCAGTCAGTCTCTTCTCCAGGCTAAACATACCCAACTCCATTAATCTTTCCTCATAGGACTTGGTCTCCAGAATCCTTGCCATTGGGACACCTTTTTTTTTTCAATAACTTCTGCCAAGAATGGGGTCAGTTCTCTGGGTAAAGCCTGACCAAAGCAGAATACAATAAGACCAATGGTTCTTGCCATCCGGATGCTATATTTATGTGGAGGCAACCTAGAGATTTGCATTAGCCTTCTTAGCTTCTGTATCACACTCCTGATTCATGTTTAGCTCAAAGTCAACTAAAATGCCTTGATCTCTCTTTTTTTGGCACATACTGCTGTCAAGCCGTGCATCACACATCTTGCATTTGTGCATCTGATTCTCCCTACCTAAGTTATTCAACTCATTTGGTTATTTTTGATCCAGTTCTCCATCCTGTCAACATCATCTTGGATACTGGTTCTGTCTTCTAATGTATTAGCTACGCCACCCAGTTTGGTGCCACCTGTAAATCTGATGAGCATCCCCTCCACTCCTTCATCCAAATTATTCATTAAAAAATACATATTAAGACCAGGCTCATGAGAGAACAATGCACTTTTCCGTTTTCCACTTCTCTGAAGTGTGACAAAAAGCCACTGATGAGCAATCTTCTGGAATGGTCCATCAACCAATTACAAATCCACCTATCAGTAGCATCAGCCAGTCAACATTTTTACCAGCCTGCCAACAATAATATTGCGGGGGACCTTGTTGAATATTTTACCGAAATGCTATACCCACAGCATACCTGTGGACGGGGTACAAATAATAAATTATTATTATTATTATTATTATTATTATTATTATTATTATTATTATTATTCCTCTACCAGGCTAGTAACTAGAGATAAGGTTAGTCTGGCAAGCTTTGTTCTTAAGAGACCCAGGCGGGTTCTCTGTAATTAGACTGTTTATTTCTAAATTTATTTAGATTGACTGCTTTTTTATTTGTCACCAAATCTTTTTGAGCATTGGCCTCAACAGTCAGCAGCTGCCTGGCCCCCGCTTTTTCAGATGGAGACAACATTTAGCCATGTCTAGTCTTGCAGCAATTAACCTGTTCTCCGAGAAGTAATATGGACAGTAGCTTGGCGATCACATCCGCAAGTTTCTTTAGTATTCATGCATATAATTCTCCCAGCCCTGAAGGCTTGAATTTATTTAGAACAGTTAGGTGCTCATTCAACCTCTTTACCTATCTTGGGCTGTAATGCCTTCTCCTGCTCTGTCATGTTGAGCACAGTTTCCCTTGTGAGAGGAGACTGAGGCAAAGAAAGAGTTAAGCAGTTTTCTCTACCACCTAAGAATTTTGATGTTATGCTCTATAGCCACAGATGCCTAATCCAATACCTCCTAAGAATGAATACACTTGAAAATGTTTTTTGCCCAAAAGCATCATTTGCACCACTTGCTCAAAGTCAATCATGAGATCCGAATCCATCAACCTACAACCATGAAACACTGAACAAACACTTAGGCCTGTCACCACTATTTTAATGCCGTTTGAATTAACTCTGTCAAGTCCCCAAGTCCTATGAAGTGCCACTAGCAGGATTCCAATGATTGCTTGAGTGCTGTCCAAGACCCCAACAATCTTAATTTTTCATATGAAACCCAAGTGGAGCTTGTAACTATTGCTTAGACATCTCTGGATTTACACTAAAAATAATCAGGCTTTTGGATTCTTAGCTCTATAGTATGAGCAGAGGCAGAAAGCTTCTCAGCCCAAGTGTAAACTTAGCTCCGTTTGGATTAGTATAGAACTTTGCAGCCATTAGTTTAAGGTCATCCATCTCCAACAGGATTTCAACTAATTTAGCTTTCATGCAGAGGATTCTTAGCCTGTTTTCATGATTCTATGTGCGACTGGAGCCTTTATTTCTGTGCATAGAAACCACCTTATTATTTTGGAAATTTAGTCCTGGTGTGGAATGCTGGGCACTGCGGAAGTGAAAGAAGACTCTCTGCAATTGAAATCTCCAAAACCAACAGTAAGGAAATACTTTAATTTGCCAAACAGCAGGTCAAAGAGTAGTGAGCAAGCTGTGAAGCTCTCTAGAACTCTCCAGCAGCCTGACTTTTAAGCAAAATTTGAGGTTTGGTATAGGAAATCTAGCAATAGATTTTGTATTTTCAAAAGTAGGGGAATCGGTCATTGTAGGTTTCTTCATACCAGCATCCCTAGAATACCCTAATCTAGTAAGTGTGCTTCATCTTCCTAAACTGCATCTTGTCACAGCAGATTTTATGGCTTTAACACCAACCTAGTTCCTGCTGCTCCCTGTCCACACATAACAGCCAGCCTGATGAAGCGTACTGGACAACCTGAAAGCTTGCTTGTTATATGGACATTTTGGTATCATAAGCCTATGGCTCTACTATAGACTTTTTCTTTTGGGTCAACACGGCTGCCTTTCCTATCTGTGTGTCTCCAAGGAAGTCTTCAATGCTCACTTTACTCTTGTTATCTGTTGCACACAACAGCCTGCAGCCACTTCCAACCCAAAATCAAAATGTAAAATCTAGAAGACACCCAGCAGAGCTAAGAAAGAATAACTGGAGCATGTTTAGGAGGGTGACCTTTCATAAAAAAAATAAGTTACATAAGGATTCCATTTTATCCCAAAACGCATGACCTACTCAGACGGGCATGTCATTTGGCAATTTGTTCTGACAGCAATTGTAACAAAGACAACGAGAAACTGTTTCTCTTACCTTTCTGGTAAGTGGCACTTCAATAGGTACAGGGACAACTTCTGCAAGCAGGCAGCCATAAAATGCTACCATAAAAGCAGCAGGGTCATTATTGGGAAATACTAGTGCTACCTGCAAAAGAGGAGGGAAAGGAATTAAGCAGAGACTCCCAACACATTTTCCAACCTTTAGATAATGCACAAGAAACATTTCATGTGTGTGACACACAACTTCACTTTGGTGTTTCAGTTTTTGAGAGGAAGCCTCTCTAGAGTGATCGATATCAGAAACACAAAGAGAGAAGGGTAGAGGAGATGAGATTTCATAAAGTCAAACCAATTCTTCTAACAAGAACAATTCTTTGATAGCTTTGGCTTAGGTGCATAAGCTATACTTTAAAGGTGTAAACTGCTCTGATGGTACGCTTCCAAACAGTTTCATTCAAGGTCAATAATATAACTCAAAATAGAAGATACACACACCCTCATTTCAACAGACCGTCTTCCAAAAATAATGAAAGGGGGAAAGCATCTAGTTTTAAACCCACTATGGTTTCAACTAATACCTGCATTATGCTTTCATTTTGATCATTTGCCAAAGGTCAAATCGATAAACTCTCTGCCTGCCTACAATGACTCGCAAAGGATGCTATTTCTTTGTTGAAAATCACATTTCTAATCAAGCTCATGCAAAAGGAACACGCACCCCACCACCCCAGCATTTTCCCAGTTACAATTTACATTCACAGTTTTGCCCTCTCTCCTTTCTGGATGTCTCCATTGGGGACCAGGGGTAGTGAAGAGATGCTCTCAAAATGGCAGCATGGTAGTTAAGGCATTGACTTCAGACAGAGCCTTGACAAAGTCTGAGCTCCTCCACATGTGCTGCATGACCTTCCTCTTAGTGCCCAAGGCTCAGGTGCATGCACTGGACTAACACATGTTTGCATGTTGAAGCTGTCCACCTCCTCGTCTTCACCACGCACAAAAAGCTGCATTTCAGGAAAGGAGTCTGCATGGCCTGTCTTGGCACCATTATCATTGCCTTTAAAAAGTCAGGTGGGGGAGCAAGAGATCATGCAAACTGGGCGATGGTGCCTATGCGTGGGAAATTTAGTTTTGGAAATTCCGTAAAATGAAAGCAAGATTTATATCAGTAGGGGAACTTGGGATACCTTTTAATGTTTTGGTATATGTATGTTATAACCTGCCCTTAGTCCCCAGGATATAATGAAGTAAAAAAAAATACAGTTTCACTGTAACACTTGGTAATCCTCATCAAAGGAAATGCACAGAGCGGGGGAAAGCCTAGCTGTGCTGTCATGCTCATGGCTTCCCTTGTCTTACTCTCCCTGGGAGCGGCTTCAGCCCACTACTGCTATGGCTTAGAGACTTAAACACTGTCATAAATCAAGACGAAAGATTCCATATTCCCGTCTTGGCTAAATGCCAAAGCAGAGAGTGATTTAAATTCAACATCTGCCCACAGTTCTCTTTAGTTTAATTCTTTATGATTACTTATGAACACAAAAATGAGGAAATAATTTATTTTCTGTAGGGATCAAACCAACTTCCCCAGCCCCCCACCAGCCCACTTGTCAAGTACAAGGGCAGCATTCTGAAGTTAAGTAGCTTAAAGGGTAGAAGAAGAGGAAGAAAAATCCCCGTACCTATGCCATAACTGGGGATAAAGTTGCCAGAGACTACAGGGGGAAGGGCAAAACCAATGGGATTAAGGAGACTCCTCAGAGCTTAAAACTCTTCCTTTCACTATTTTGGGAGGGCTCTCTTTGCACAATGCCAGTCACTTGCCCAACTTCCATCAACGAAAGCTTAGCAGTACCACCAATGTTCCAGCTTTGTTGAATGGAGCCATTTAGAAAAATGCTCTCAAGCTGGGAGGCAGGGACTCTGTGTGCACAGAAATTTAGCATATTGCTGTTAGTCGCTTGCTTTGAATGTATGCGGGTGTTTTTGTTGTTTTTCCTATTTAGAAGGCAGCTTGCCCCAACCTACAGGAAACAGGGACTTTTTAAAAAAATAAGCACGTTCCGTAACAGAGAATTTTCTATACGGAGTAATGAGCGTTCTTGTGCAAATTTGGGCTGAAGAAACAGCTGTACAGAGACTTAAGGCTTCTTATGCACAGGAAGTGAGACTTTGGAGATCCCAGGAGGACGTGCTTTCATATTTTGCCCTAGGCTTGATGTGATCAGGGCAGCTACCTGCAGAACTCCTTAAAAAACCCAAAAATTGGCACTACCATCATAAACTACAAGCTCCTCAAAGGCAACCAATGCAGAGAGTACCTCTCAGTACTATTTCCCCTACAGTATTTTTTTTTACTTTGAATTTATTGCCATAAGTAGCTTTTCCCATCAGGATGATACACATAGGATAAGAGAATTGTCTGTATCTGTGTGTGCGCGGACGTATAGGAGCAGCTTCGAATGTGTCTGATGACTGGTCCAATTTTGGCACTGACACGGGTGTGTGTGTGTGTGTGTGGCAGTTCATGCACAGAAGCCTTCAGGAATGTGCAGGAGATGGAAACTAAAACAGTGACAGACACTAGCAAGGGATAGGAAGCAAGCAGCAGAGGTGGTGTCACGTGGGAAAACTGAAAGCAAATATTGGATGCTGAGGTCAGTCAATGACAGGCAAATGAGCAGCGAGCATAAATTGAGAGAAAATCAAGTTGGCAATACAGGGGCAGTGGAAACTCACTTGAAGGAAGCCAAATCTTACAAGTATTTAGCAGAAACAGGCAAAAATGGACTTTAGGCAGGGATATTGTGAGTTCAACTGTCTTCAAGTGAGCCTCTTGGTTTTTCAGGATCAACTCGCTGTTTTATTGGGCGGGGGGAGACTGGGTATTTATTGTATGGGTATATCAGAGACTTTTGCTAAAAGGAAGTAAGTGCAGTGTACGAGCCTAGCTGGCAACATTATACAAAAAGTGCGCTCGCATCACAATATGCAAAATCAAGGGAAATGTGCAAAATGTCCCCCCACCCTACATATTTTATTTAATAATGCAGACACGTTTGTTTGCTTTTGCATTGAAGCAGGGAAATGTAAGGAATCTGAAGATTATGTATTAAGAAAAGGATTTCCATGAAGAAGATCCTAAAGGGGGGGGGGGTCCTAAAGGAAATTTTAAAGAGGCATGTTGTGTGCAGAGTATATGCCTCCCCTCAGCATTAGGGAAACATGGAAAACTGTCCCCATATTTTATTTTATTTTTGAACTGAGGCAAGTGTGTGGTTCACATTCCTGAGAGAAGCTCTGGAACTCAGTAGCCAACATGGAGACTACTAGAAGTTGTTTAGGTTAAGCTCCCACATTTCCTGACCACTGCCTATGCTGATAGGAGGTAAAATCCAGTAGCAACCAGTGGATTCCACATTAGATACTGTGGACTGTGACCTACCCAGTCATTGTAGAGTTGAACAGAAATGATGAGGACAGGCCTAAAAGTTATAAAACGCATCACCTGGCACCCCCAACCCCAAAGTAGCTATGCTCTTATGCCAACTTTCCCTACTTTCAAGTAGGATTTTGTTTCTTTAACCAGTTTTGCTTAGTATCTTATTAATTATCTAGCAGCATTCCTTGGTTCAAGCCTGGTCTCTTCACAAGGCCCTCATTGTTTCAGGGTCTCCAATACACACAGCCCCATTACCAAAATTAATTTCATCCGCATGATAAACACTCTTCATATAGGGAAGCCTTTGTGTCACAGAGTAGCTTGTTTGAGAGAAAAGAGAGAAAGGAATTTTTTCCCTGACCATAAATAGACTTCTGAGGTAAATTTCCAGCCAACCATTAGTGAGCAATAGGACACAATCGTTTAGACGTGTGACACAGAACTAAAACATGGACAGTTGACTGATCTGTTCCAAGGTTAGAAAATTCACTATGTACCCCAACTCAAATACATAGCTTTCACCTCCATGTGTCTTTGATGTCAAACGTGACATACTATTAAGGCTTGCAATGAAAGCACAGGCACTTACCCTGTCTCCTGGCCGCACCATTGGTTCTTGCTTCGTGCCCAACTTATGTAGTATGTTGTATGCGACTTTCATACTACGGGTCCACAGTTTGCCTATTCACAAAACAACTGTGTGTAAGTATTCCCATTAAGATGGGGCTGTACAGTTTCATTCCAAAATGATTCAAAACACACCTTGTGCACCCATTTGCAGAAAGCCTTTATTGTTCTCCAACGGAGAAATGTGCAACATACCACAAACACTGTACTTCCTGCTATAATATCACAGAATGATCACTCCAATCCTCAAGCTAAACTTGATAGTAAAGAGGACAGGTATTGAACAAACTGAGAAGATGGAAACTGGTGAACCATAACTTCACTACCATTTTAATTGTAATTCAATTTAATTTTATAGCCAAGTGGAAACTTCCATTTATATTATGGAGCTGAAAGTGGGAGAACTATGCAACTGCTGTCTTGTCAGCACAAGGGAATCAGTTCAGTTTCAGTGTGCCTGGCCCAGTTAATTATTTTGTTCTCAGCCGCTTTCCTATTGGCAAGCGGTATCGTGGCTACTTATGAAGGGCAAAATTAATGGGGATTTTTCCTGAGCAAGCTGTTCTGAAAATTGGGTAAGAGCATGGCTTGCGTAGAGGAAAATGTTCTTCTGTGGCTGTGCCAATACAAGTTCAAGAGGTAGCAACGTTTGGCCCAGATTCAATTGCGGCCATAACCAAGGCATTAGTCACCTTTAGTCTGGATCAATTTCATTAAGCCTACTGAGAACATTCATACAGGTTATTTCCACTTCCTACAAAATGCCAAAATCTTTCCACACCAAACTGTGATTGTTTCCAAGCGGTGCCTTTCACGATGAAACCTATGGCTACAGAAGGTTAACAATGGAATGCTTCAAAACTAAATAAATAAAACCAAACATTTGCAAGCAGAATTTAGGGAAGAAGAAATGTTGAGTTCCTATCAACTTTACTGAATTAAGTTGCATGTACAGCATGAGGAAACAGAAATGCACCTGAGGCGAAACCATCTCAAGAGAGACAAAGCTCTTTACACGAAACAGTTTTGGTACAAGTACTTGCTTCAGAACAAGGTGGGCAGATAGTCTAGGACCTCATCCGATAAATATTAGGGAGCCGCGTCCTTGAGATGCTTGTTTTCTACATGTGTGTTCCCTATGTAGTGTACCTCAAACAAAAGATATCCCATTTGAGTTGTCAACATGGTTCTTTTTCAAAATGTCTAGACTGGCTCTAAGCAACTTTTAGTAATTTTAATTGGAATTTATGGGCATTTAGAAACATTGGGAGCTGCCGTATACCATGTCAGACTATTGGGTCCAGGCAGCTCAGTACTGCCCACACTGGCTGGCAGCAGACTGCCAGGAATTCAGCCACGGAGCTTCAGCCCTTCTTCTACATAAGCACTGCGGCCTAAGGAAGTTTCACACTTTCTCTTAGCAGAGCCAAGCAAAGTGATAGCATGCTTGCAGATTACTAGCTCTTACTTAAGATGCAATTCAGTGAGTTCTGAAAACCCAAGCTTGCTCTTGGCATCATTTACCTGAAGAGAGCAGGCCCCATCCCTAGTATGTATATAGGGGGAACATACTGTTTTTATCTGATCCCAAGTAACCCTACTTTCAAACTGTTAAGTCTGCCAGAATTCTTAAAAAGCAGAGGTTGACTGAAGTCCTTTTGCATCATTTGGCACAAAGCCTTCTGGCCAGGTCATTTCCTCACTAGTGCCTTATCACAAATGTGTTAAGTGTAAAGGCTGCCCAAGTAGCGCTTGTGGGCAGACAGGTGTGCCAGCAGAAAAGCAAACTACAAAATTAGCTCCCATATAATGTACAGTAGGATTGTCACCACCACACGGCACCAACTCAGCCACAGCAAACCAGAATACTCTTACCAAACCTATGTACAGCAGTTCCACGTTTGCCAAAAGACAGCTGCAAATAATCGTCAATGGTTTTTTTTTCAGTATCACAACAAACACAACAGCTTATTGATATGGTCTGCATCTTTTGACTCTTGTGACATGGGTTCCAATTCCACTAGCATTAAATAAGGAACAACCAGGTTGCCACGCCCAGAAGAGGACATGGCTTGGGTGAGGATTGGCCCCTGCTACCAAGTGCCAACAGGATGGGCCCGAGAGTAGCCCAACTCACACTGTACAAGCAAAATGTCCTGCGCTGAGGTCCATAGAAGCCTCTGCAAAACTAACTGCACAGGCGGCTACGAAGTATGTATTTCAGACAGATAATTGTACATTTGAGTAAAGGCAGAAGGAATTACTTCAGGGATACTGTGCACATTAGTCTCACTAATTATTTCTGTGCTGGTATGTGTATGCAAACACATTGTGTGAAGAGTATGCAGTGCATATGACTCACTGCTTCTTGAACCCTTGCAATGGTTTGAAATTTGAATTTTTATATCAATAATTTCACTCACAACACTCAAGGCTTTTGCACATCTTCAGGCATGGGAAGTCTTTGCAGGGTAACTTGCATTTCAATAAAATCCACCGAAAGAAAACCAGCCAGTCTTTGATATTAATAAGGACATCTCTATACGGAATCAGACTAATATCCTAGCCCTGTGCTTTAACGCCAATTGACACAGGATCTCCAGAATCTATCAAGGAGATTCTACCCCACCCCACTCCCCAATCCTTGCAACTAGCAAGCCTGTTAAGTGGGGAGTTCTGGATCCAGCATAGGGCTTCACAAAGTCAAAGTATGCCCCCCTCCAATGAGCTACATACTTTCCCATCAGCTCTACTCCCTCAGATAAATGTATAAGTACATAGCCTCAAAAAAACCCACAATAGTTATGTTATGTGTTTTATATATATATATATATATATATATATATATATATATATATATATTGAGGACCTAAGGAAGTATAAGATGCATATTTCGTAATGATCAAAGACGAAAACACAGAGTTCTATTTTCTTAACTTGGGGAATGGGGAGTTGCAAGGAAATTCAAAAGGTTGCTGACCGTAAGTGAGAATATATAGTGGTTTTCCATTGGTGTCCATAGTGGTTAGACAAGGAGCTTTTGGGGAAATGGTTCCCCATCGTTGCAATGCCGCTTCAAGAGATGGAGGCCAATTCGTAACCACGCCCAGCTGTTCTCCACGCATCGCCAACATCTGCGCTCCCTCTGGCTTTGGTTGGTTTGGGTCTGGCTGTTGAACTTACAGTTGTAAGAGAGCGTTACTTCATGTTTCTTAATGCCATGCTTTATTATGCCTATTGATAAGTTAGGTCAACATCTGCTTTTGAGAAATCAAATGATGTACATGCAATGTGAAACAACTCTATCCTGGTTTCTGATCTTCTTCTGTACACCTCCCATAACCTACCCTGTAACCACACTGCTCCTTTCTCAAACACACACACCAGGCTGGCAGATCAAATGCATAAAAAACCAGTTTGTGCAATTAAAATCTGAGTTCAGAATCCAAGCTCACTTGCTGTAAAACATTTCTCCAAGCACACAAAAAATGAACAGTACTTTTACAAACCCAGTACAAAAAACTTGGTCAGGGGAGTCAAACTATTTTACCTTCTAATAATTCTTCAAAGTCATCTACAAAGAACTCTCGTAATGGGGGCCGTTTGGGTCGTTTTAAGGTGTTGACCAACTGCTGAATTTTTGCCGACACTCTGCTGCTTACTGGAACTCCTGCAGAAAAGAAAATTGACATAAGTTTTCAAGCAGTAGGCATGCCTTCCAGTTCCAAGCAGAGGAGAAAAGCATATCAACCTGAAGGCAAATTCAAATAGGCAGCTTGTTACCTATGGACTGGACAAAGTTCCAAGATGAGCAGCATCTGTGCAAAATGGCAAATAGCCTTTTTGCTGCCATGACCTTTATACCTGGGAACTGCTGGTCATGGGTTACAAGAGTGGTTGAGCCAAGGTCCACTGTCACTGGACATCTAAAATCATATATGCCTCCCAGTGTAGATATGAACCTACTTTGGATTTAGGTATATAGGTACTGTCTGCCTTTTTAAAAATCCTGTTAATTGGTCCAGGAAGAAAATTCCAACACCTCTAACAAGTAAGCAATTTCACTAACTAGCTATAGTGGGTACTCTTATGAAACAACTTGTTCTTTTCCTGAGTTTTTTCATGTCTCTGGGGTTCTCCTTCCAGTACCTAAAAACATGCCGAACACAGACATTTCACACTTTCTTCTCTTTCCTGGTCATCTTCTTGGCAGAAATGTGAACTCACCCAAACTTCTTTTTTTTGGGGGGGGGGGAATATTCTCATTAAATGGCCTATTTAGCCAAACATTCCCTCCTGTGGTTCATGCACTCCTACATCATTTTTACAAGCCATAATTACCATCGCCAGTTTCCATAAGTTCAGCATTTCCATATTTTGGTGCCACCCTCGATGTTGAACCTTGTGGTCTTTCTACTTGTATTGAGTGTTCTGAGGTGTAAGTGGTAACATCTGGAGGTGCGGAATGGTTTTCTGCAGAAATAAATTCAAACCTTTTAATAATCTCTTCACATACTTTTGAGTGAAGTTGTCTCACTACACAATCCAAACATTCGTTCTATAAACTTAACACTCTTGTAACATGCTGTTGCCGTTAATACACTTTTGCATTTAACTTAGAACCAAAGTTTCAGGAATTCAGATGAAAATAGTCTCACTTAAAGCACATAAGAATGCAAGGAGAGCCCAGGTAGATCGTACCAAAGGCCAATCTAGTCTCTTCCATTCTCCCAGTGGACAACCGGACGCCTCTGGGAATCCCACAAGCAAGACCTGAGAGCAACAGAACTCTCCTGCTCATGGTGCACAAGTTATGCACTCAAGCTGCACAAGAGTCTATAGCCACGAAAAAGTAGAACGTTCCTCGAATTGAAAACGGGATAAACATTAAACTAAAAATAATTTCAGGTACCCATACTTTAAGATGCATTAGTTATTTGTTAGACTGGAAGAAGCTGGGGTATAGGAGAGAACCAGCCATCTAAAAGTAAAACATTAATATACTGTTGTTGTTGTTTTTAAAAAAAGGTCTATTACATGGCAAACAGCTTCTGAAACCAAGGGTAGTTACAAAAAGAGTTTGTGGTATGACCCAGTGGTGGTGGTCAGAGGAGATGTGTTCAGAGTAATACAACAACTGAATGCACATCTGATGGTGTGGACTCTGGTCCATGTGCCATAGTACTGGTTAAGTACTTAAGGTGACAGAAGACTCTTGTTCTTACATTTTACTGAGTAATACTTTTTGTGTCAGCTTAAGACTCTAATTTCTAGGCACACATAGGAGTAAGTTCCTACTTTCTCCTCCTCCTACTTAGGAGTACGTTCTGCTGGAATCACTGGGGCTCACTTCCATACGAACAAGGGCAGGTTGACAGCCCACGGCATTCAGTAATATTGCAGCCATAGTTTCACAGTTTGATTTCATTTTAAATAAAAAAATGTGTTAGGCTAGGTACAACAACATGAACAGACTTGGTCATCTGTACACTTTTTAAAAAAAAGATATTTATTAAAGTTTTACAGAAAGAAGAAAGTTAAAAAGAAAAAAGAAAAAAAAGAAAAGTACAAAAAGTACAAAAATACATTTAAAAAATACAAAATACAGAAAAAATAAATAGAAAATAGTTAAAAACAAATCAATCTTTTCATATCTTAGATTTCGTTTACTTATTTCCCCGACCTCCTCACACCTCCCTTTTTTGTATTCCCGTTCACATGGTTAATTCAGCAAATCCTTACCCTCTTTCTTTTTATCTTAATTCTATATCTCAACATATTATAACTTTATATTTTCATCCGTTATCAATCCATTTTTACATATTCTTATTGACCTTGTTGCTAAGGCCGCTTCATTTCAATCCGACTTCATTTTAACATTCATTAATCTTGCAATGTTTCTGTAAATAGTCTTTGAATTTCTTCCAATCTTCCACCGACTCTTCTCCCTGGTCTCGGATTCTGCCAGTCATTTCCGCCAGTTCCATATAGTCTATCACTTTCATCTGCCATTCTTCCAGGGTGGGTAAATCTTGTGTCTTCCAATACTTTGTGATGAGTATTCTTGCTGCTGTTGTAGCGTACATTAAAAAAGTTCTATCCTTCTTTGGCACCAATTGGCCGACCATGCCCAGGAGAAAGGCCTCTGGTTTCTTCAGGATGTACACTTTAGTTGAGATTCCTGCATTGCAGGGGGATGGACTAGAGGACCTTTGTGAGGTACCTTCCAACTCGATGATCCTACGACTTTTGCCAGCGTCCTACAGGTGTGCGACTTCTAACGAATTGTGTGGAACAAGAGCATCAGGCTCGCCACTAGCCTATTTTTAGACGCAGTTGCTATTTTGATTCTTTCTCAACAGCACAGGCTGCATTTCCAGAAGCCAGCATGACTTGGTGAGTGACCTGCCTTGTGACGTTTGTTAAACAATTCGCAAGCTAATCCTCTCCTTTCACAGCTCAGTAACCCACCATTGCTTTCCCAATTTATTTTTTCCCCTCGGCCGCTTTTCGGCTTGCACTCACTCTCTGCGCAGTCTTTTTTTGAATCGTGCATAGCTACAGGAGGCAGGAAGCGACACCATCTCATGCTTAAACAAGTTTCCTATTCAGAAGGCTAAGTGATCAAAAGTGCCATCCCATCAAGAAGGAATGGTGCCATGCCCCTAAGCCATACTGAAACCATTAGGAATAATTGCCATTGAGTTTAACCAAGGCATAGATTTCTAAAAAGGAATACATGCTCCATTATCTATAGATTCAAGACGTCAGCGCTCAAAGGAATCAAGTGGTTGCAGGAAAACCATCTCTAGCTCAAGCTAATCACACCACTCCCTGCCTTTGCCAGCCTTGCTGGTGACCCAGATCATGGGCAGTGGGGACAACAACACATAAAACAAGCAATCGTTCTTTTCTTCAACCACATTATGATTCCTATAATTATTTGGCATGGGTTTCTCACTTCCAATTGCTTTGTGCAATTTTTGTTTGGTTGGCTGCCTAGAGAATACCAAAGAAGAGGCAAGATATAAACATTCAAAGCAATGAGGCAAAAATCATGGGATTAAGACATGTCTGCCCACTCAGTACAATATATTCCAAGGCATCCATGTCAATAGATAATAATAATAATAATAATAATAATAATAATAATAATAATAATAATAATAATTTATTATTTATACCCCGCCCATCTGGCTGAGTTTCCCCAGCCACTCTGGGCGGCTCCCAATCAGTGTTAAAAACAGTACAGCATTACATATTAAAAACTTCCCTGAACAGGGCTGCCTTAAGATGTCTTCTGAATGTCAGGTAATTATTTATCTCTTTGACATCTGATGGGAGGGCGTTCCACAGGGCAGGCGCCACTACCGAGAAGGCCCTCTGTCTGGTTCCCTGTAGCCTCACTTCTCGCAATGAGGGAACTGCCAGAAGGCCCTCGGCGCTGGATCTCAGTGTCCGGGCTGAACGATGGGGGTGGAGACGCTCCTTCAGGTATACAGGACCGAGGCTGTTTAGGGCTTTAAAGGTCAGCACCAACACTTTGAATCGTGCTCGGAAACGTACACAAATCCAACACAATTCACACAGAGGTGAACTCAGATGTAACAGGGCAAGATGGTAAATGTCCTGCCAACAGGTGCCTACTGAGAAAATAGCTAGAGTGGAATCAACTGGAGGAAGATTCCACAATCATCCTTTGCATCATGAGTGGGTGCATTTAGCCTGAATATCTATTTGAGGTTATTTCCGAGTTATTTCTTGTTACAATCTTTAAGAGCCATCTTTGGAAGAAGAGTAGCTTGATTCAAAAACATGAGGAGCACTTCAAAGTGCACATGAATGGAAGGACTGTACAAGATACCTGAAATATTTTCCCGCAAGTGTGTGAGCTTCAGCTATTTATGTACAGCGACAATTGCCTTTGTACACTGATGATGAATTGCTCTTTAACTCCCAGGTTTGTGAAGAATAATAAACTATGCCAAAGCCAGATTAAGGTGGTTGGGGGTCCAGATACAGTTCCCAAAATATGTGTCCCTTCTCTCCCCCCCCCCAAAAGGCACACATGATATAAGGTACTAGAAAATACGTCTTGTGATATCATAAAAACTAACATATCTATTATGGCATAAGCTTTTGTGGACTAAAAAGTATTCTGAACTTGTACATCTCTCAGAAAACAAACAAGCTAAAAACTGTTCGCCAACCTTGATGGGAAAAGAAAGAAAGAAAATACCCTAAGCCCGTGGAATTTCACATTTTAAACTCAATTACTTCATCGTTGATTTGCTCATTTCCCACCACCCGCATTAATACAGTTCCAGAGCTTCAACCAGTTTTAACCTGGCCTGAGTTTTAGATGCAGAAGTTCCAATGGTGTTCAACGGTGAGCTTAGACATGCTCTGCGGACTGAGTTTGGGTTAATATGCACAGGGGACTGATTCCTAAGAGGAGTTGTCATAACCCTGTAGTCACTAGGAGTAAGGGTCTGTGGAATTTGCTTCCATTAAAAAAAAATATGATCAGGCCAGAATCCTTTGGGAAACCAGCAAACAGGATTAAAGCACTTTACCCTCCTGTGGTTTCAAGCAACAGGTATTCAGAAGCACTGCTGCCTCCAGCTGTGAACCTAGTAGGCACAGTCAGTATTTTTCCCCCAAATTGCTCAGTTAAAAAAATAAAACAAAATAAAGCCTTCTCCTATTTTCCAGTGTTCTGCCCCAACAGCAAAATCACTGAGGTAACCAACAGGATTTTTTAACGCTATACACACTGTCAGGGGCTCAGGAGCAGAAGCACAGGGGAGAGAGGAAATGGAGAGTGAAGGGGAGGAATCCGAGGGCAGCGTAGGGGAGTATGACAGTGACCCGAGAGATTCCATGAGCTTCTCCAGCGAATCAGAAGATTCCCAGAAGGGGGCGCCGATGGTCAGGGCAAGGGGGGTCCCAGGGGGGACGCACCAGAAACAAGGGGCCAGCGGGGACTCCCAAAGCAGCAGCGGGGGATCAGGACCAGCTTCCCCACCAGAGCGTAGTGGGGGGGAAGAGTCACATGTGTCAGGACCAGCGTCTCCTCCAGCGGGGAGAGAAGATGAGTCAGGGCTGACCACGCCTCCATCGGAAAGTGGGGGAACGGAGGGGAGGTCAGTTCCAGCTAGCCTCCCCGAAGGGGGGAGCAGTGACAGCAGCAGTGCAACGGTCAGGAGGAAGGTTGCAGGCTGGGCGCGCGCGCCAAGTTCAAATGTACAGGCGCGCGGGACAGCAGGAAACCCGGATTGGGAACCAGGTCCTAAAGCCCGCCGGAGGGAGGGGGAAGATTCAGGGGACTCAGCGTCAGAAGAGTCTAGGAAGGGCGAGACCCCGACGGACAGGCGGAACCAGAGGAGGAAAGAGCAGAGGAAGAGGTGGAGCAAGGCTAGAGTCTTAAACTGGTGTCAGGGGGGAGGAGATTCAGACGGAGCTTCAGCGGTCTAGAGTTTGAGACGTAGGGCTGCACGCTGCGGCTGTGAAAGTGAAACTGAACTTCAATAAAGACTTTTATACTTAACAACGAAGCGGCGTTGGTCCTTTGTGAGCTGGGACCTCGGGCAGCTCTGACACACACACTCTCTCTCTCTAATTTACAATTTGATTGTGTCAAAATTATTATTTGAATTTATTAACCCCCCCCCCTTTTATAAAATAACTTTAAACCAAGTTCTTGCTGGCATCCGTTTGTCTCAGGATGCAAGCTGCTTCTATTTTAGTTCTGCTCAGTTCTGTACTGATAATGATCCCTTCACCATGAACCTTCCCCCCAGCTTCCTCACAAGGAAGCCGAGGCTGCAACCCTGTGCTTTCTTACCTGGTACTAAGCCCCATTAAACACAGAGAGATTTCCTTCTGAGTAGACCTATATACTACTGTACTGCGAGTTAACTATACAGCGAATTCTTAACGAGTACCAGGACTTCAGCTCGTGCATAGAAGGAAGCATGTCCAGAGGTGGCATGTGCCCATTGCAACTGGCAAAGCAAAAGGCTAGGCAGACAACTGAGTGCCAGTGATACCCCTTGGACTATTTGTAAGAAGGCAGGTAGGGGGCAGGCTGCAGGTAGGCTGAGCTAAGTGGGGCAGTGCCCCATTCACCCAAATGGACCAGCATCTCCTGGACATGTCTAAGCCTCTTTTCAGTATTTAGCAGGTCTCTGGATCTATGGAAATTCTAAAGGCTAGAAAACGATTCTTATAGTCAAAACAATGCACTTGTCAATCAGACTTCACTCATTGGCTAAAAACACTGAAAGGTGGGAGCAACTAGATCTGCTTATCTTATAAGAAATTGCTTAGAAGGTTGTCTGCACAGTTTGCTCCAACTTTACTTCTAGGAAGGAGAGTATCTTACTTTAAAATAAAATAAAATTAAACGCTGCAGGCACGGATCGTGCTGTCTATAAAAAGCTATGTGGAATTGCCTTCTGTTCTTCCCAATCCATGGTAAGATGAACAAGAGGGACGTCTACTCGAAACCATTCCTTAGTAGCAGTTTGTTGGCAGGGCAACCAGCTACAAAGCTTGGAAGAAGTGATGAAGTTAGCCAAGTGGTTCAGTGCCACCGTCAACCATGATGTAGGGGAAAGAATGACTGGAACTCATCCCTCCTTCTGAACTATGACTTTTCGCAAGGGTCAAGCTTCTGAACAGCAGAAGGAATACCGAATGCAAACTTCCCCATCTGCACCTGTTCACTGTAACTCTTGAACTACACAAAACATGTGGTGGTGGGCGAGAATGCATTTTGCGTATTGCGTCTGTCACTGAAATTGTGCATTGCATGTTTTGCATATCGGAAAGAGATAATTAACTCTGTAAATGTATGCACTGCCTAAATGGCTTTAAGATGACATACCAGATCCAAAATAAAAGTCATTTAGAGAGGGTGGCCGCCAAGCTATGCTGAGGACTCAACCTCCGCTACGAGAGCTCAGCAGGCCCATTAAGTAAAATTAAGTTGTTTCAGAAGAAAAATGACTCTGATCAACATATGTTGATGATAAATATAGGAACAGTGACAGCTGTAAGACTTCAAAGTACATCTTCCCTTCACAAGCATATTCATTTGCATTGCCCCATATCCCGGTCCCTTTCAATAAATTCAATCTGTAAGCCACCAAGTTCAAACAGCTGCTCTCCAACAAGAACTACAGATATTTCTGCCACCGGATCAAAATGGTCTGCATCATTTTACTAGGGGAATAAGTTACAATTCGCTGCAGAATTAAATTAAAATACTTCAATTGCATCTTGCTTCTGTTTGGTTGCCAGTCAGGCTCTCATTTCATGTCAGGCCTGAGTGATGCAAAGGGGAGGATGAAGAAAGATTATTAATTTGCCACGTGGCAGGTACTTTAGGTGAGCAGATTAGGAGAAGTGTGGTGCAGCAGCAACTGGGCCAAAATAGGGGTATATTGTATTTAGATACAATAAATTCACCACAGTAATTAGCAACTAAAAATACTCATATAGAAGAATAGTTAGGCCACTGGGAATGGTGAATTATTTAAATGTCATTTCATTCAAATGATCAATTTTTGGGGGGGGGGTAAAGAAGAAGAAGAAGTTGTCCTCAATTCATAGGACAGAGTTCCCACCTTCAGTGGAGTTACACGATTCAACCATTTTGCACATGAAAAAAATAAAGTAAGAATCCAGCCAACTTCTGAGCCAGCCAAAAGGTGTTCTGGTGTCTGCCAGCTCTACAATTCTTTGACGAGCGTAGCCACCTTTCCATTACCAAAAATAAACACTGCTGGGAACTGGGAATTCCCTTTTTAATTCCAGTTACTAGAACAAAGCATTACTCGCAGTCTAAAATTAGCTCATTTAAAGAAACAAGGTTTGGTCATCCAATACTTTCTTTCTTTATGCAATGGCACTTCCATACTTTTGCTTTTCCAATGGTCACTAACTACCAAAAGCGTTACCTTCGTTGCTCTGTTAAAATTCCAACCATTCCCATTAACTGGCTTCAACTTCTGTGTTTTTGACCATGTCTTCTGTTTTTTAATCAGCCTGCACTCTTTCATTTGTACAGCAAATCCCACCACTATTCCCAGTCTCCAGACCAAGGTGTGTACAGTGGGCACCACCCAGTAGTAAGAGGTAGAGAGCTTGGGTGGTACAAGATAAGTGGCGCTGGGAAACAAGAATAATGTGGCAAAATAATGTGCTTATTGAAAGACCACCCTCAAAAGGCAGTTTGGCACTGGTCCTTTGCCTTTCCAGCATGTGCATGAGCAATACAAATAAAGCAAAACAAGAATGACATGAAAACTATGTTGTCCCACTACCTTGGTTAGAATTTGATACGGTCCCAGAGGGTTTTTGAGAGTGGGGTGAGAGAAGAGTTTTATCCTACTCTTGCTCAATAGCCTTGATATAATCTTAGTGAGTCCAATGTATGTATTGATTTAAGGGACGACTGAGGCTTCTTATGTAAGGGAATCTTAGTATTAGTATGTTTAGGAGTTTCAGTGTTGACTTTCATTTTAAAAGACTAAAAATATGGGACACCACAGCAATACTTTGACACATGGTATTTTTGACAAATTGTACATCGAAGCTTATGCAACTACCAATAGCCTGGCAACTTGTTCCAATAATTCTCTGCTAATTCTGTTTTAATTTCTGTTTGGAACATTATGCATCTGTTTCAAAGGATTTCAAAGGTTAACTTGCAAATGGAAATTCGCTGCCAACGACAATTGCTGAACTACTCTCTGTACTACATGGAGGATGTAATATTGGTCAAACAGAACTGAGCTCTAGTAATTACCTAGAAGCAGTTCCCCTCAGTTTAATTGCGGTGCATGGAGGCATGAGAACTTGCTGTCAATGTAAGAAAATGTGGGACCATCCTGAGGATGCTTCAGCAAAGTTAAAACAGTACTTGAGCATGAATGAGATGGACTTAGCACACAAGGTCCCAATAGTAACAGTCCCAATGGTTCACACAAAAAAGACATGCACGGTTGTCTTCAATGTCAATACCTTCTGTTTCAGAAGCAGGATGTCTCTGGCTACCAGCTACTGCGAAGCACAATCGAGGAGAGTGCTGTTGCACTCATGCCCTGCTTACAGATTTCCCATATGGCTGGCCACTTTGAGAACAAGATGCTGGACAAGATAAGCCAAGGTCTCAGCAGGACTCTTCTTCTTCTGTGCTTATCAATAAGGGTTAACATTAGACCTCATCAGGCCATTACTTGCCTGAAGAGGGGAAGCATGATCAAAAAGGCTGCAGTTCCTCACATTGAGCTCTGTCCCCATAGGTGTGCAGCTATTCCCACCCACATCTGTGCTGGGCATAACCTCTGAAGCAGGGTGCTTGCTCTACCTTGTTGTTGTTGTTTAGTCGTGTCTGACTCTTCGTGACCCCATGGACCAGAGCACGCCAGGCACTCC
Organism: Podarcis raffonei; assembly: GCF_027172205.1. NCBI lineage: Eukaryota > Metazoa > Chordata > Lepidosauria > Squamata > Lacertidae > Podarcis > Podarcis raffonei. The sequence goes on from NC_070613.1 coordinate 14,506,072, forward strand.
TGTCTTCCACTGCCTCCCGCATTGCTCTACCTAGGGAGCCTAAATGTGTGGTTTAGAATCCTGGCCATTTAGGCTTCTTAATCATGCAGGCTTCCTGCTTCAGAAGTCGTGTCCAACATGGCAATGGTGGGGAGCAATATGAGCCATGTGACGGGGCAGGGATAAACATGGGCCTCCTGCTGCCATTTTCTTTACACTTGGCCTCTTCACATGTGTTACACCCCAAGAGGGCTATTCCAAAGCTATAAAGCAATGCACACTTTCCTGACAGCAAGTCTCACTGAATTCAGTGGGGCTGACTTCTGAGTTGCTATGCACTGGGATGTCCAGTCTCTCTGCCCCAAAAGAGAAAGGCAGAATCAGTTTTTGTCTAGGATGCCCCCTTCATTTCCAACTGCAAAGACAATTTACACCTGCTGCATTTATGGACACCTGCGTAAGTCAACAAACCACAATTCAAATAAATAGCACTGCATAAAAGGTCTGGACAACCCTTGGGCAAGTTTGCGGTTACTTTGAAACCCAGTTATATTTCCTGTTATGGTCCCCCATACCCGCTCGATACACTTCCTTGGGGGTTCTTTAGCATCTGAACAAGAGGGTAAAGATTTCACCTTGGACCTTGATCCCTACTGAGTTCAGAATGGAATTTTTCCATTCTTCACAGCCAGAGGTATTGAGTGCTGCCTTTGAAAAATTCATATTTGTCACAATTAGCACTTTCAGAATGCAGCAGTTTGTCATAATACCACGTCTCCCACAGTCAGAGTAATTTACAGAGGGTGTTTTCCAAAGGGAAACATGGGAATTTGTATTTCGGCGTCATCAAAAGTACATTGTTATTTCTGAGTAACGGTGCTGGGAAGGGGAGATTGCCCCAGTGTGCTGTCCTATTTTTAGGGCATGAATGAAGCACTCCGATTACTGGACTGCTTTTCTTTAAAATTCTACCTTGTGGGCAGGAACACAGTCTGCAGGAATCTCTCTTCTTTATAATAAGAGAAAGAACTACCATTGGACCTATTAAAGTCAGACTTTCTATTCCATTTTTCAAAAAATGAAATAAAAAATGTGGGCTTGTACAATTTCTCTGCTCTGGGAGAGAAACTTGAAAGCAGCTTACTCCCATTCGCTACCTGCTAACAAGCATTTAAGGAGACCCATCTTGCATTCCCATCATGAAGAGAGAGGTCGCTCTGAGCACCTGTCTCCCATCTAATTAAGAAGCTGGAATTGAACTGCAAGTCAAAACTACAGACGTGTCTGGTACCAATCTGGTCCTCGGATTCCTTTCACAGTCTGGGGTTGTTTTTTTTAAAGGGAACTAGTGACTTGACTCCTCTATACAAAGTGCCAATAGGATCAGTCTATGCATTCAGACAGTGAAAGCGTGATTCACATGACAAGCCCATTGTGTGTTATGCTTGCTGTCTGGAGAAATCTCCACAATGAAGACTGAAAGCCTGAGCAGTCACCCAAACTGGGGAGAAAAGCCATCTTCAAATCTCTAAAGGATTGTCATCTTGAAGATGGAGCAGGTTTGTTTGCTCCTGCTCTGGAGGACTTGAACCAATGGATTCAAGCTACAAGAAAGGAGATTCCGACTAAACATCAGGAAGAACTTTCTGACAGTAAGAACGGTTCAACAGTGGAACAGGCTCCCTCAGGAGCTGGTGGACTCTGCTTCATCTAAGTGTTTTTTTAAGCACAGACTGAATTGCCATCTGTCATGGATGCTTTAGTTGAGATTCCTGCATTGCTGGGGGTTGGACTACATGACCCTCTGGGGTCCCTTCCAACTCTACAATTCTATAATTCCAAGTATGGAGTGGGTGGGATTGTGGGAGATGGAATAAATATCTTGTTTCCTGGACACATTTGCCATGCGCTCACCTTAACTTGTGCATGGGAAAAAGCAAAGTAGATCCTGCAAGTTTGAGGTTCACCCACTACTGATGAAGACAGGACTGAGCTAGCTGGGACAATGGACTGACTCAATCTAAGGGAGCTTCCTACGTTTCTAAAACAGTTGGCAGAAACACACAAGAGGCCTTTCTCAGTTGTGGCCCTTGTTCTCTGGAAATTACTTGATTCGGCAGACCCATATGGGATCAGGTATGGTTTTTCTGGCCCTACTGGGTTTTGTATTCACTTTATCAACCACTTGTTTGTTTCTATCCACTTATGGGCTTAAAAAACCCAGCCTATAAATATTCTTAGTAAATGCATTTAAGAATCTATAGGCTCCCAGTTGGCTCACACAGTCTCCTGGTAGAAAGGGTCGGTTGGAAGAACCTATATTAGGCTTATGTGCACTTTGTCATGTGTGCGCACACCTGCCTTGAATGGCACCTGTACATAGCTGTCAACCTTCCCTTTTTTTGCGGGAAATTCCCTTATTCCAGCGTGATTTCCCGCTGCTTCCCACTGCTATCCCGGATTGTTAGATATCCCGTAGACTGTACCCAGGACAGGTGAGGCTGCTGATCCCTTATTTTCGAGGCTGCTGATCCCTTATTTTCAAATCTGAAAGTTGACAGCTATGTACCTGTACATGAACCCAGCCTGTGCTATCTCCCCCCTCCCCTATTGCATCAGAAGGACCGGCATTCACAGATGTAATGTGTGTAGGTTCTAATCACAACCAGCGCTCTTCATTCAGGGTGCAAAGGAGTTCAGAATTTGATCCACTACCCAACTTTCTAGGGTCTCTACACTCTGGGGAACTATGAATTCAGGCATCAGTCTCTTGAGAATAACATCTTTCCCCCAACACCAACAAACATACAAGAAAAGAAATAGCAAGAGTTACTGCGCCAAGTCTAAAATTAACAGCATGCCACATTATTTTTATAAAGATATATTTAAATGCAACATTCAGACATTGTGACTAATGCAACCTTTCAGAAATGGGATGAAATTTAATTCGTCATAACTTCCTCCTGTACTCCGAGAGGAAGTCACAGAGGAATTCCAAATAGGGACAATCACCTGTAGAGAACCTAAGAGGCTCCTGAAAAATATTTTGGAGAGCAGAGATGAGCTTCAAGTTGAGAGATACATTGAAGGAATGCAGCATTCACTTAAGAATGGGGGAAAGTTGCGAATTAGAAGAAGATTAATATCGTAGAGAGATTAATAGGGCAATCCTATACATACCCACTTAAAGGTAAATCCCATTGTGCTCAATGGTGCATACTCACAGGAAAATGTGCATAGGATTGCAGCCCAATAAGGACATTTGCCAATTGTCCAATACAATTAAGGACTTTTTAAAAGGTTGCAAAAAGAAACACTTCAAATTAGGAAAATTCAAAATGTTTTTTTGTTTGTTTCCAGCTCCTTATTTCAGTCCTCAGGCATGGCATTAGCTAATTCAGGTTTTCCTACACTACTTCTAGAAAGGCTTCTTGCAAGCCTAACCATATCATACTGAATTCACTGGAGCTTATACCCAGGTGAGAGGCTTTAGGATTGCATCTTAAATTATTATTAGTCTTGGTTTCACTCTCTAGAATTAAGGAGCGGGGAGAGAACATTTCGTGCCCCTCTTCTCTTTCACAGAACATGTACTTCAACTGTCTCTATGCTATGTAATGTTCGGTTTACGTTTTACAAGGGCTAAATGTAGGTACCAAAGTAGCTGAACTGCTTGATGACCAAAGTAGGGGGAAGAGTCTTCCGGACTTCCCAGGAAAAAGAGAAGGAACAGAAGTTCAAGATGCCGCACTCAAAACACTGAAATATCCAGTTCGGTTCATACTAACTCTGTACCTTCCGTGCCTAAATTAACTTTCACCTCTCTTATAACGAAAATAAAAGAGGAGGGGGCTCCTGAAGCTTTAATAGCTGTGTAGAAGAGGGGATTTCATTATGGCAAGCTACACCTGCCAAAATCTTCTCTTTCACACACTTACGGAAGCCGTAAGGGCCTTGTCGCCTTGTCTTTTTTTCCTCATATCCTAGTTAAAAAGGCTAAAAACAAAAAAAGGTCACTGGGAAAGCTTTCATATTTTCAGAACCACCCCCATCGCTTCTTATTGAAGCCTCAATACAAGGCGAAATTCTAGGCCAGTTAAAGCTGTAACAGCTTAAGAGTAAGCCATATTTTAAGTAAATCACAGAAATGCATAGGACCAAATTCATAATGTATAGAACCAAATACAAATCATCAAGAATAAATTGCATTAGGTTGCAATAGTCTTCCACCCTCAGAGACCGTCGCTGGCATCTCCCCCTTTATTACTTAAAGAGTAAATCCTATAGAAAAAAAGTGAGATTTACTTCCATGTAAACGTGTTTAGGATTAGGCTGGAATGTTTACTTACAAGTAAATCTCATGGGCATTGATGACACTTGCCTTCAATGAACTAGGTGCTGATTTGTAGGTCTAGCTCCGCTCAGATGATCACCCATGTACAGTCACAAATCTCAAGCAAGAGGGCAGAGTGGGATAGCCACTGGCACATCCTGCCCCCCATCATTTGGTTATTTGAACAGACCCTACAGATACAGGATTCTCCAAGTCAACACAAAACCTGCATTTGCAGGAGGCCCAACTGCAAGCAAAAAGCTTATATGTTTGTATGACCCATTCATGTGAACATACCTTACCATGCAGACGATGGAGCAGGGCCTGCCACCCAGATCCCATTCTGCCCCTCCTATGCATGGTCATCCGACACGGCTAGTCATGTGAACAGAATTTTCCCCCAAACATTCTCCATTACAATCTTGCCTAAAACATCAGTCTGCACACAGATACTTAATACCATGTGCTTGCTCAGAAAGAGAGAGATATATATTCCCATGTTCACCCTTGAATAGCCAGTATGAGGAAGTGTTCTGTGCAATCCAAAAGCATACAAACACCATGGCAAATCTTGCTTGGTCCTACAAAAGTTATTATCTCACTCATTCTCTGAATTCTGAAAGTCTACCATCCAATTAACAGTACCAGAGGATTTTCTTTTTTAAAAAGAAAACAACAACAGAAGACCTGATGGGAAACATACACAAAATGACTTTCACTTGTTTCAATAAATGGTAGAAAACCTTTCAAAGAAATCCAGGGCATTCTGAGGTCCAAAGGACATACACTGTATACGCAGGGGGAAAGGAAAGAGAGATAAAACAGGAAGTAAACACACCTATATGCGTTTGCGCCATTACATCAGCTAGCCTATGTGCAGCACCGCTGCCGCCACTTTGCGTTGAAGATGAAGATGTTGTAGATGTGGTAGAGCCATGGATGGCTTGGCTGATCCAGTGTTCCATATTTATACTCCCTTGGCTTGACGTTGGAGTTCCCTGTGAATCGCCCTGTACAGAGCCTTCATCTTCTGAACCAGATGAGGTATCTAAGATTGCAAAAAGGTGACAAAAGCTTTAATGGGAAGACAATGAACATGGAGACAAAGTGGCACAGTCCGAGGCACAGTGGTTCTCCCCCCCCCCTCAAAAAAGTGAGCAATTTGAAAGCAGTAATATAGACAGTTGAATTGAACATAGTCAGAGTTTCATGCAACACGTTTTACTATGTGTTTTGTTAGAAGACGACAAATACTGCAGAATTGACAAAGAGGAAGATCTGTCAAAATAAGGCAATGTTTACCCTTTTAGTCATCTGAAGCACAAGTGTTTCTCTACCCAAGAAGTACACTTTACCTTCAAAAGTAGTCATATTTTTTTGGCCGGGGGGGGGGGCACAAGGCTGGCCAAAGCAGAATTGGAGGGGGGTAACAGCAGCAAGAAAGGCAATGTTTGGGAGGGAACTGCACCCTTAAAGCCTCCCCTTTCAACTAAAAAGTTATCATTTCAGCCCAGTTTAAATGCAAAAACTGTGCAAATTAGTCTGGTGCTGAAGGCTTGGCAGAATGAAGATCCAGACCTATGCCCACAGACCTGGCTGCAGTTAAATCCCAATGAATTCAGTGAGATTTATGTTCATTCAACTTCTTGGCTACAAGGACATTTTAGTAAAGGTAAAGGTAAAGGGACCCCTGCCCATTAGGTCCAGTCGTGGCCGAGTCTGGGGTTGCGGCACTCATCTTGCATTATTAGCCGAGGGAGCCGGCGTACAGCTCCGGGTCATGTGGCCAGCATGACTAAGCCGCTTCTGGAGAACCAGAGCAGCGCATGGAAACGCCGTTTACCTTCCCACCGGAACGGTACCTATTTATCTACTTGCACTTTGATGTGCTTTCGAACTAGTAGGTTGAGTGGAGCAGGGACTGAGCAACGGAAGCTCACCCTGTTGCGGGGATTCAAAACGTCAACCTTCTGATCGGCAAGTCCTAGACTCTGTGGTTTAACCCACAGTGCCACCCGCGTCCCAAGGACATTTTTGACTTATGCCAAAAACACGATCCGTTGTTGTCCTGTGGGCCCTGTGCACCACAACAGAAGAGGCCCTTCTTTGAAATGATTTCTCATGGAAGTGGGATTCAAAGCCATGCCCCATCTGTGCATCTTAATAGGTGGGGCTGCTCAGACGTGCACAAAAAGCCAGGCTGATTTGGGCTCCAGTTATCAATATATTGTCCAAAACCAGTCTGAAGTCCATATTGTTTTTGACCTGGAAATCTTTGGTGTTTTAGGGCTGGGTAATATATTGTCCAAAACCAAGTCCTTATCATGATATCGGTTTCATAATTTTTGACCTGGCAATGCATTGCGAATCGTGGTTTGTGTGCGCTTGCCATGCAAAAATCACAATGTGGGAAAAACCGTGATGCCAGCCAGTGCCTCTGCACAGTAGACGATATATTGCGATGTTGAAAACCAGATATTGTCCACCTCCAATCCTATACAAACATACTTGGAAGTTAGTCCCATTCATCACAAAACTACTTATTTACAAATAAACATGACCCTATCACACTGTTTCTGAGTGGGGCCGGAACTACTGCCAATCTGAGACTGTCCCACATCCGTACTTTTAAAATGCATCCAATTGTGATACTATCATATTACATTAATGCTAACTTGCGATTAGCAAACTTGTTTTTTTTTTAAAAAAAGCTTTAAAATTTCACGTTAATGGATGTTGTGTTAGTTTCTTACCTGGAGGTGTGTAGGCGTCCATCGATGTTTGCACCACCAATGAACGTCGCTTGGATGGCATAGGCACTGCCATCTTCCTTTCTTTATGTTTTGCAAGAGCTGCCTGGACTGCTTCTGTATGAACATCTGGAATGAAAACCTAAATATCAGTTTGGAATGCCAGCAGGAGAGGTCACGAACACAGGTAACTTTGACCGTGTAAACTCCTTAGTCAGAGACATACTTATGCACCCTTCAAAACATTCCTTCACGTGTATTTGTTTTTCAGCTTTTAAAAAAATTATGTACACATTTTAAAACTGTTTTTACATTTGTAATTATTTATACAGTGGTACCTCGGGTTAAGTACTTAATTCATTCCGGAGGTCCGTACTTAACCTGAAACTGTTCTTAACCTGAAGCACCACTTTAGCTAATGGGACCTCCTGCTGCTGCTGCGCCGCCGCAGCACGATTTCTGTTCTTATCCTGAAGCAAAGTTCTTAACCCGAGGTACTATTTCTGGGTTAGCAGAGTCTGTAACCTGAAGCATACGAAACCTGTATATGCTTTACTGCATTGTATATTGCTTCAAGATGCCTCACATCTTCATAAAGGAAATAACAATAATAATCAGGAGGAAGATGAAGAGAAACCCAATTTTGCAGCGGTTCTCAGAGAAATAAAGCAGGAAGGCATGTATTAGTGCTAATGCTAAAATGTGTTAAAATAATACTAAACACACTCTCTGTGAAACAATAAACAAGAATGGTTTATTGTATGGAAAAAACTGAGAGCTACAGTGCAAAGAAGATGTTTTACACACTGATTATAACCTTTTCAGTTTGATGTCTCTCTGGTTGCTAGTTGGCTGCTAGCTTCATTTGGTGCTGCTGTTCTTCATTAGTTTTTGCTATTATTTAGATTGGGTTTTTTAACTGTTTTATTGTTTTTACTGTATTGTAAACTACAGTAGTACCTCTGGTTGCGAACGGGATCCGTTCCGGAGGCCCGTTCGCAACCTGAAAAGAGCGCAACCTGAAGCGCCGTATCTGCGCAGGTGCACGGCGCGATTTAGCGCTTCTGCACATGCGTGAGCGGCGAAACCCGGAAGTAACCCTTTCCGGTACTTCCGGGTCGCCACGGGACGCAACCTGAAAAGACCATAACCTGAAGCGTCCGTAACATGAGGTATGACTGTATTCTAAAGTCACTTTTTGTAATCTAAAGCAGTATATAAATCTAAGAAAGAAAGACAGTTTGATCAGCAAATGCCAGAGCATAGTCATTCTCAACATATTTGCCTACAAAGCATCACTATATAGAAGGGATGAGGAAACTCTGGGGCTACAAATGCTTTTGGACTCCATTTCCCATGATCCTCAGCCAGCATGGTGAATGGTCAAGGATGATGGGAGTTGTAGTCCAGCAACATCTGGAGAGCTGCAGGTAAGCCATCTCTACTATATAGATTGGATTACTAAATTGGATTACTATCTCAACAAATATTCAAACTCTACTCTATTAGAGCTCAAAGAAGTGATGTTCCTTTATGAGGGCTGCTCCTCTTTCTGCTGGCAAATTCACAAGTTAGTTTTTCCGACTATAAGCTTGTCTTCCATTCTGAATTTCTGCCTGCCATGCAGCTGTTAAAGCACAGCTGCACTGCCAGGGAGAAAATCAGGGGGTCTTAGCACTTCAACCCCAAACTGCATAGTTTAAGTTAGTTTGCCATCCAACTTGGAACTTATCTGGAAACAAAGCAAGACTAATCAGATGAAACATTGCATTTCAGACTTAATGCATTTTGTACTAGCAACAGAAACAGCCCAAGGATATCAGAGAACCCCCATCACTTGCTGATCATAGAAATATATTTTGCCTTATTGAATTGCTTCATAAAATTCATGGGATTGGATAAAGATATAATTGTACTTAGAGGCCCACTGAAAGTTAGTGATGACTGACTTAAGACCCACCGATTTCAATGGATCTACTCAAAGTATGACTGTATCTGGGTCTAACCTATACATCTTTTGAGAAATAAAAGGAAGACTGGTTGGAAAGCATCTAAATGATCCAATTCTGAATCCTGTGTTGGCTTTTATGCCATAAGTACAGAACACTTCTATAGCTGTATTAGCTAATAAAGGCTCAAAATTAGATCACAGTGAGTAGAATGCATTTGTGAAATAGCCTTTAAGATTATAGTCATGTTTCAGACAGACAAGCTCTCTTTGAAGACAAGTTTCTTTTGCTGAGAGACAACAAATGGGCAGCAAAACGAACAGAATAAGGAAAAACAGACACGGATTATGTTTTTTTTTGACATATAAACATGGATTAAGAAAAGTACTTGTATCTTGTTTGTTGTTTAAAGGATAAATTTTGAACCATCTTCACTGATGGAGGGTATGAAAGTATATTTCTAGTGTAATGCAACAATGATAAGGATACTAAGTTTACTGGGGAAATAGCCCCAATGAAAACAAAACAAAACAAAAGTGTTTCTGAATAAATATAGTGAGGGTGAGCTTATGAAAACCAGGATGCTGAACACATTACTTGGAAATAAGATCAACTGAAAGCAACTGTACTTAACTGTCGAGAAGCTTGTCTGAAATTCAGTGAACCAGCACAAGTTAGGAAACGCCACAAAACGGAAGCCGCAATACTTAGCATTCAAGTAATATAAAATCTTGGCTTTAACCGTTTATGCTCTCAGAAAAAGAGCTCAAGACCATTAATGCCAAGTTTCCAGACTACTTAAAGTACACTTCCACATATAGTTTTCCTTATCGAGTATTTACTTAATTGAAAAGAAGCCATGCCGTCTTCTAATATACAAAAGTGCAGCTTGCTCAGTCTCAGGGTCCTAAAAAACAGGGAAAGGGGAGCTTTTTCCCACTCTGAGACTTGAAACATTGCTAATAATCTGGACTGGACAACGAGAGAGAGAGAGAGAGAGAGAGAGAGAGAGAGAGAGAGAGAGAGAGAGGGAGGGAGGGAGCGCACCTTTAAACAGAGAACTGTCCACCGGGGGCGGGATCCAGTACAGTGGTACCTCGGGTTACATACTCTACAGGTTACATATGCTTCAGGTTACAGACTCTGCTAACCCAGAAATATTACCTCGGGTTGAGAACTTTGCTTCAGGATGAGAACAGAAATCGTGCTCTGGCGGCACAGCAGCAGCTCGACGCCCCATTAGCTAAAGTGATGCTTCAGGTTAAGAACAGTTTCAGGTTAAGAAGAGACCTCTGGAATGAATTAAGTACTTAACCCGAGACACCACTGTATTAGTGTAATATAGGGTTAGCATTTATTTTCAATTCCACATAGGTTAAATCAGGGTGTTAATACTCTACCACACAGGTACTGTTCTGCGGAAGAATTCAGAAATTTTATTTTTTTTATCAGCAAAGCATTCTGCACCACCAACATCTAACCCAAACACTTGTTTATTGGGAAGTCATATAAAATTTTAATTAATTCCTAGTAAATATGCTTAGACCCATGGCCTACAATGGCCTATTGAACAGGCAGTTAATAATGTATCTGCTCATTTTATCCAATGTATGTCCTTATTAACTTTAAAAAGGATTTCAGGGCATTCCTTTGAAAACAAACCTTTGGCGTATAAACTGTTGTTTTATATCTGCTGCTACAGCTCAAACTGTATTTTCTCTGTTGCTCAGTTTGAACACAGCACAACCGCTTTTCAGGGTTTTTTTTCCAGGTTCCTTTATATTTTTTTAAAAATCGGGTTGCTATTGTTTTGTGGGGGTTTCTCTGCTTCTCCTGCCTGCTTCTCTCTTTTCTTAAGAAAAGCCAGAATAGAAAAATATGATCCGCTAAATAAAACATAACCACTCTGATGTATGCTAGCTGATATTACCCTTCCGTTTCCTTTCCTTTGATCTCCTTTCCCTTCTTGGTTGGTTGGCTCATACACTGGATTCAATTTGTGCTTCTTGCTATTCTTAGAGAATCAATATAAACAGTGCAAAATGAAGTGACAAGATTGGGAAGGCTAATTGCTTGACTTGCGCTGAGGATGTCTGCGCAAGATTCATTACTCAACCTGTCAAGCATTTATTCTAGGTGGCCTGACAATAAATAGTAAAAGTTAGGGATAAAGTAGATGTGGCTACTACTACTAGTACTACTAGTACTACTACTACTACTAAGCCAATGCTTTGCACAGTTTTATCCTCACAACAACCTGGAGAGGTGGATCACCTGAGTAATAGTGAGCACCTCAAGATCGCCCAGAAGGCTTAATGGCTGTGTAGAAGTTTAAGTGAGATCTCCCCGGTTGACGTTCAGGGCTCTCTCTGTCCTTGAGGTCAGATTCTATGCATTTGAGGTCAGATTCTATGCATTCATGTAGAATGCAGGGTTGGGGTCAGATTTCAAGAGCCAAAAAGGGAGTGTGGAAAAAGCTCTTCCCTGCATCCACTAATTAGCCCCTTCACCCATGAATGTCAGCCTCACTTGCTACTGGAACCCAGGTATGGGCTATACAGGAACAGAGAAGATTCAGTTCCTCCAGCTCACATGTTTTTGCTCCTTAAACCAGACTCCCACTTCTATCCATATGAATGCAGCAGATATGGGTTGAAACACTGGGTAAATGTCTAGTTATTTTTAATTCTGTCCAACACAAAAACACTTCCCATTTTATTTAACGCTCTTGCTCGTTGGGGCAGCTTCACGCCATCATTTATGTTACCAAAATTTCACTACAGTGGTACCTCAGGTTACATACGCTTCAGGTTACATACGCTTCAGGTTACAGACTCCGCTAACCCAGAAATAGTGCTTCAGGTTAAGAACTTTGCTTCAGGATGAGAACAGAAATTGTGCTCTGGCGGTGCAGCGGTAGCAGGAGGCCCCATTAGCTAAAGTGGTGCTTCAGGTTAAGAACAGTTTCAGGTTAAGAACGGACCTCTGGAACGAATTAAGTACTTAACCTGAGGTACCACTATATGTGGTTGGCTTTGGCCACAGGCACACTGCCAAACGCATGGAGAGATTATGAAGTGAGCTTGTGGCAACCAGAACTTCCGACAACAAAGGAGGGTAGTATTCTGCAGAGAATACAGGAAATGTGTCTCCTCATGTTCTACCAAAGCAGAAGTCCATTCAAGGATGAGGTCCACATCACCTGCAATATTTTGATGTTTTGCAAAAAGGGTGGTGCGTAAATTCTCTTCTAAATAAGTATTATCATCTTTCTCTCTCGTATCAAATCCTATCATCTTGCAGTGCAGACACTGGATTGCAATGAAGATCTCTGCAGTGGTTAATAAGGCAGTCACATTCCCACCTGCCTGTTTGCTTCCTAGTTCATCCATCTGCACCCCTTCCCCAAACCACCTGCAGTGGCAGCAAAGCTAGTTTCCAAACCTAACAACTCCTCTACTTCACAGAAGAAAATATAACTGCCTCAGAAGCATAAACAGCTTTATAACTTAATGATTCCTTGCGGGTTCTGCAACTTCCTAGGTCCAGAGGAAACTGAACTTGCTCTCTTTAAGCATGGAACAAGTCTTCCTGTCTCTTATTGCATACAGTAAACAAAGCTTTCCCCTTTACAGAAAAGACTTCCATATCTTGGTAATTTCAGTACAGTTCTAGAGACACAGAAAAAAACCCTAATGCACTGTAGCCTGTAGGTGATTTATTACTTCCACCTTGGCTCACAGCACTGCATGCCTTTCTCAGTACAATCAAGTGTTACCTAGTAAATATTTAAAGTTTCCATGTTAGTAGGCCAAGATTCTTTCAACCTCCTTATGAAGCCTGCCGTGTGACTGCAAGGGAACGAGCCTATTCATCATATTGCCTGGGTCTCCTATTCTTTTACTGCTTTAGCTAAAAAGTGTAAATTCATCCTGATTAATCTGGTGCAAACCAAATGTGGGACTTCTAAAGACATCAAGTTCAACCCTATGCATTTCACTAAATTATCTGTGATACATGTGTATCCTGTTTCTGCTTGAATAACAGACTAGAGAAAGATATTCATCTCATTTTACCTTTTCGACGCGGAAATCCTTCTCCTGCCAGTAGTGTTGGCTTATTTCTAGGTCTGCCAGCCCCAATTTTTAGTTGATTAACCACCTGTCTTTTAACCAATTAAACATAGACCAATTTGCACATTACCAAAAACCCTCTATATCGATTCTCTTTTTCCTGAGATATTGAGGATGCGTGTGTTAATTTACAATTTAGTCGCTGTCTGATTGAAAGGCTGCCTGCAATATTTCTTCCTCTTTCCCTTACTACAGAAACACACCAGAATTAAAATGGTGGAGAGACAAGCAAGTGTTTCCTTAACCCTCATCGATCATGAGTGGTACTTAAAACTAGTCCCCATCAACTACATTACTAGTGTACAATCTGATGAGCCATTAATGGAGTACAGGGGATAAAAGGCCCCCACACAGGTGAAAGATGGGGCAGGAAGGATGCTGTAAGATGGTCTGGCTTACTCCTTCCCTCAACCCACCCCAGAGATAGCAGCTGTACAACGAGGGCTAAACAGTGAAGTCCCTTCTTCCACATTGCTCACAGTTACGGATCAGCAGGGAGGCAAAGACTTGGCCTGCAGGTCCCACCTGCAGGTCCCACTTATGCTGAAGCCTTGGAAGCATAAATATATGGCTCTCTAGGGAGCCCGAGGCCTGCATTCCATTGCGGATGACTTCTGGGGGGACATCCACTTCCTCTCACACACACACTGACATATACATTTACAGACCTTAAACACACTTTGTCACATTCATTCATTTATTCCCTGCCCCCCTCCCCACAGCAATTAGGACTGAAAACTTCTCAATGCTAATTGCTCCAGGGGCAAGATGTTCATGGAAACTGCAGCACGCAGGAAGGAGAGGGTTAACTCCTTCCCTCCCTCGCTACCAAGATCAGCCAAAAGTGGAAGGCTCCCCCCCCCCCCAGTTTTATTGCCCCACAGGGCAGGGTGGTGTGGCATGGGCCAGATGGGGAGGCCCCACAGACCACAGCTATCCTATGGGCTTGGGAAGGTTTACACACACACGCCCCATGCCCTATGAGAAATTGGAAGGGTCTCATGCTGTCATGGCAATACCTATCATTACTGTTCTTTGAGCAGAGCTGGAGTCTGCACCCTGCCCTCCTCACACAAGTAGCAGGGTTGCACCCTTAGCCGATTGCTGTTTTGATTAAGGCTTGCAGCCCTTTTCTCCCCTGTGTGATGTGTGCTTTATTTCTGCTCTGGATATTCAGCTTTCAAAGAAGGCAGATACGGTTTGGGTGTCCCCCAGTTTGACAGCTGGCAAGAGCCTGATTTTTTTTTTTCCCATGGAGAAGCCTAACATTCAATTCTGTCCCCAAATACATTATCTGGAGAGAGAAACAGCACACTGGCAGAGGATCATGCAACCACCTCCATATATCCAGCAGTGCTTTATAGCTATTTTAATATCCTATATTGCTTATAGAGAACTCATTCCCCCGAGTGCTAAATCCTTATGTAACAAGGACAGTACAGTTCACAAAGAGATTTTTTGGGAGGGTGATCAGAGCTTGGGGGAACCCCAAGGTTTGCAGAAACGCAGAAGGTGTTAAAGAGAAGGGGGAAGAGTAAAAACAGCCTAATTGAAGACTGAGCATGGTGTGTGTGTGTGTGTGTGTGTGTGTGTGTGTGTGTGTGTCTATCATCTCTATCTTTATCTCACCAAAGACTGGCTAGGCATCCCATGCTAACTATCTGGATTCTGGCTACTGACTTCAATTAAACTTACAAGACAGAATGTCCAAACAACCTATAAATGGTGATAGCTTCATCTTTGCAGGTGACGATAATACTAATATTTATTACTCATTAATGATAAATTTAGGCAAATTCATCATCCAAATATAAGTAAGAATCTAATACATATTTGACTGTTATGGGTTAAGTGAAACCTTACTTGGCCCGCTGTCATTGCTTGCTAGAGAAATCGCGGGTGCGCTTAGTGAGAATTGCTGGGAATGCTCAGATTTTAGGTATTATGACTATATAATTAATTTTGGTGCCAAGTGTCTATTAGCAACAGGATAATGACACGTGCTAATTGGTAGTGACAGGTGATAAAGCATTTAATGTGCTATGATCAAAGCGGCTGAATTATAGGATTTGTACCCTCTTGTGTACAAGGGTCATTAGCCTACTGTTATCAAGTAGTGAGGTGGCTGGCAGTGCCAGGGAAATTGATATGCTGATGCCATTAACAATCAATCCCTGAGAAATGGGGGCCCACCCAGGGTACAGTCATTTATTTTGGATGTGGTTACTGGTTCTTCCTTTCTGGGGAGACATGCTGCTATGCCATGCATTCCTTTGCCTGGGCTGCCAACATTTTTACCAACCCAATTATATTGGGTCTGTGACTATGGCTTGAATGGCAGAGGTCGATTTATCTCCTTGCCAAGAAAAGCTCCACCTACTGGTTTTTACAGAATAAGCTGCTGTAAAAGACACAGGAACAGAACCAGGCTGTTACTTCTGGTTAGTTGGCAACACTATATTTTGCTTACTTTTGTGACCAAGAGTAGCAGTGCAATCCTATAGGTATCTGCAAGTCGCACTGAGTTCAGTGGGGCTTACTCCCCCTATACCTTATAAGTGGGTATATGCTTGCAGGGCTGCAAGCATATACCCATTCACTGAACCCAATGCAACCAACTTCTGAGAAGACTTGGAATTATAAAGGCTGCAAGTTCTGCCATCAGTGGAGCTCTAGGTCCCTCTTTTGTCAATTGGCAAAAAAACAAAGGAACCAGAGTTTGAATCTGTGGAAAGAATGTACACAAGTGCCATCGGAAGTCACAAACTAGAAATATCCTCTTTTGAGAAGAAGAAGAGTTTGGATTTGATATCCTGCTTTATCACTACCTGAAGGAGTCTCAAAGCGGCTAACATTCTCCTTTCCCTTCCTCCCCCACAACAAACACTCTGTGAGGTGAGTGAGGCTGAGAGACTTCAGAGAGAAGTGTGACTAGCCCAAGGTCACCCAGCAGCTACATGTGGAGGAGCAGAGACGCGAACCCGGTTCCCCAGATTACGAGTCCACCGCTCTTAACCTCTACACTACAGTGGAGAGCACCAATAATCTCTTGATGTTTTCTCCCCAACTTCAGAGTTCCAGGCTACAACTCGAAGAAGACTTGTTAGAGAGCAATGTCCATAGAAACCAGTGGGGTTTTATTTCTGAGCAAATACGATTAAGATCGTGCAAGCCAAGTCTGTCTTCCTATGTATGAAGCAGCAGCTTGTGTTGCGCTTTGATAATGAACTACCAGCTTTTGCTGCAAGGAGCCACTGAGCGTGGGAAACAGCCCTTGGAACTCTTGCTTGTGGGTGTCACAAGGCAGCAGCAGAGGCTCTGGGCCTGATATTTCAGCACAGGCCACTGATGTCATCCACTCAGAGCTGCATTGTTATCTACATAGCAGCTCTGCACCTACACAGAACTGAAGTAGCAAGCCTGGTGCTCTGCCACCAATGACACTGTCACAAGATCCTCTACCCGTGCCTAACAATGCTCACTGGCAGAAAGTGGGAGTCTGCCAGCGAATTGCTGCATGTAGGAGTATCAAGCTCTACTAGTCTCCAGCCTCCTGTCTCTCTGCTGTCCCTGTTAAATCTGTACCCTTTCAGCCAAGATGGGATGTGCTGCCCAAACATCAGAAGCAATGTTTCATCAACTTTACTCCTCACTAAAATAAGGAAGGGAATTTTAACTCTGTGCAAGACTTTGCTACATTATGCAGGGGGTGGGTTAGATTAGATATGGGGAGTGGGGAGCAGGGTAAGAGACAGATTAGGATCTACCGGTAGATTTCCGGGTGATCTGTGGTAGATTGGCACTACCTACCCATTGCTTATAGCAACAGCAAAACTATTTCCTACTTAAATGAGGCAGCTTAAGTGAAGAAAGGCAAACCAGACCTCAGTTTAGATCTCATACTGGGGGGGGGGGCGGGAATCATCAGCTTATAATGGGTTCAGAGGACACCCTGTTCTTTAATTCTAACTGTATGTCTTTTGCACTTGGTTCTGATTGGTAGAACTTGGGTAAAAAGGTAAAGGGATCCCTGACCATTAGGTCCAGATGTGTCCGACTCTGGGGTTGCGGCGCTCATCTTGCTTTATTGGCCGAGGGAGCCGGCGTACAGCTTCCGTGTCATGTGGCCAGCATGACTAAGCCGCTTCTGGTGAACCAGAGCAGTGCACGGAAACGCTGTTTACCTTCCCGCCAGAGCGGTACCTATTTATCTACTTGAACTTTGATGTGTTTTTGAACTGCTAGGTTGGCAGGAGCAGGGACTGAGCAACGGGAGCTCACCCCGTCGCGGGGATTCGAACCGCCGACCTTCTGATTGGCAAGCCCAAGAGGCTCAGTGGTTTAACCCACAGCGCCACCTGCGTCCCTTAGAACTTGGATAGGACTTTGTAAAAACAAAGTAGATCCAGCAAGTTGGAAGCCCACCCTGGATGCAAAGACCTCCACAGCCCCTTCCATGGTTCTATGGTTCTACATGCTCTGTGCAAAAGGTTCCAGGTTAAGGCTTGGCATCACAAGATAAAAAATTACTAATTAGGTGGGAAAGAAGAATGTCTACATACTTGACAGAGACTGATAGTTCTATGCATGCAACAGCAACAACATCATGAAAAAGGCTGCTTTCTGCTTAAGTGCTATGCAATGATGTAATCTGGGAATCTTTGGATTTGGTGGGGGGGCAAATAAAATGGAAAGAAAAATATGTATGCACTTATTTTTTTTCCCCAGCAGTGGTTAAATATTAACATGGTTAACATGATACCGATTTATTTAAGCAGAGAGGCTCTTTCTCAGCCTGATACTTCTGTAGTTTTTCCACATACCTGACCGATAGCGCTCATCACGTGACCCTGAGGACCTGCGTCGGTGGTATCGAGAGGAGGAGGAAGGGGTAACGGGAGTTCGGCGTTCTTGTGGCAGTGCCTGATCCACGCCTGCATTTGGGGGAGGAAGAGGGGGGAAATTAGACTTTGTTGCATTATGTACACTTTATTTTTATTAACAGCCTGCCCAGCAATAAGGATTGTGCAAATCAGACAAATAACTATTATGTTATTATTATTTTATAATACTATTGATACTTGATGTTTTCAGTACTAGGATTAGGTACATGGATGCAGACCCTGAAATTCATCTACTTCAATCAGCTGCAGTTGTTTATATATAAAAAAAATACTACTGCCCTTTTTTAAAAAAAACAACAACATAGCAGTTTACAACAGTTATACATTGAGGCGGAATGATCATATCCCAACTCTTAACTCTGGAGGTCATATTTTATCTGGTGTACAGTATTCACAGGCAGAGATCTGACGTATGACGCAGGGAGAATTATGCTAGAGGGACCCCCCCCAAAAAATAATAATATAAAGAGTGCATGTGCAACCTGTTGGTGCAAAGGTTCAAGTGCAATGTAAATTGTTCCAAGTGCCAGAGTAAATTGCAATATTGAGCCAAAACACCCAAGATGGTACACTAATAGACTGAGGCTATTTGGGCGTCATCCTT
Source organism: Podarcis raffonei (assembly GCF_027172205.1). Taxonomy (NCBI): domain Eukaryota; kingdom Metazoa; phylum Chordata; class Lepidosauria; order Squamata; family Lacertidae; genus Podarcis; species Podarcis raffonei. Next base: position 14,524,724 of record NC_070613.1, read on the forward strand.
AAAGCAAGGCTTTCGTTTGAAACAGACGTTGGATAGAGAAGGAACCTGGCAAGATCAGAATGGGAGAACAGACGTTGAGAAGTGCAACCCTCAAGAGAACTGAGGACCCTAACTTAGACTGGCGCAACACATGCAGATTAACTGAAAATCACAATACAATATATAAAGTCTTATGTGCCAAACAGACCAATGAGCTTGCAAGCTACCCATGGTGGCGCAAGAGTCATTGGGAAGCCACTGCCAATACTGGGCTATATGAGCGGTAGCCAATGTAGGGACCTCCAGAAGTTATTGGACACCCACCAACCTCAGCCAGCATGGCAAAGGCTCATGGATGATGGAGACTGTAGTCTAACAACATCTGGAGTGCAACCTGTTGGCTGTCCCTGAGATAGATGAACGAATAGTCTGACTTGGTGTAATGCATTTTCCTATGATTACACTGCTGGTGTGAGATTGTCTTGGGCTGCAGTAGCAGTAAATTTCCACAGGATTGGGTGTCAAATCAAACAAATCCAGATGTCTCAAGAAAGTGAGCTATGGAACTTGCTATGCAGTCACCAGTGCATGGAGACATCATCACCGAGCTTTTCCAAAACAAGAACTCCCCAGCTCTTTAGCTCAGCAACCCCCATCTGCTATCTCCAGATGTTACTGCCTCCCATTCGTTGATGGAAGATGGTTCTATATACAGGATCTACAAAGAGTCTTTATCCAGAATGTTTGATGTCTTGCTCAGCGGCATTTGAGGAGAGACAACATTAAGGGCATGTGTCGTAGTAAGCAGGGAACGGAAGGATACGAAACACGTGGGATGCACACCACCCTGGCAAAGAGTTAAAAATAAATACTAGCTAATTGAAATAATCAGCTGAGCAGCTCTTTCCAAACAGCATCATGTGGCTGTGCTAGGAGCAGGCGACAGCTCTATTTTCGGTCGACAAATTAGATACTATGGTGATATGAACCACAGGGGACAAAAAAAGCAGCTCCGGTTATTGAAATGTAGGTAGTCCATGCCAGCCGTGGTGAAAAAAGGGACGCTTCTAATACCCCGGTTGCACACCAAAGTATACCGCCTGAGTGCTACACCCCAACCTATTGTGAATTGCTGAAAACTTATCTACTTGCTGCGCATATATATATATATAGTAAAAGGGGTGTTAGTCCTTCTGCTTAAAGGCATATGGCATACTACGCATTTTTAAATATTATACACTGGTGGGAAGGAACATACTCAGTGGTAGAATACCTGCCTTGCATGCAGAAGGACTTCGGTTCAGTCCCTGGCATCTCTAGGGATGAAACCTAGAACCGCTACCAGTCAATGTAGACATTACTAAGCTATATGGACCCAACAGTCTGACTCAGTATAAAGCAGCTTCCTATGTTTCTAACTGAGGTGGTGGACTTGTAACCAGGAGCTCACAGTTCTGCCTCATTGACCCAACATCTCTCCTTCTCTGAAAGTGTCCCTTTTTTCAACTGTGAAATACTGGAGGTGCTGTCAGTTGTTGTTGTTTAGTCGTTTAGTCGTGTCTGACTCTTCGTGACCCCATGGACCAGAGCACGCCAGGCACGCCTGTCTTCCACTGCCTCCCGCAGTTTGGTCAGACTCATGCTGGTAGCTTCAAGAACACTGTCCAACTATCTCATCCTCTGCCGTCCCCTTCTCCTTGTGCCCTCCATCTTTCCCAACATCACGGTCTTTTCCAGGGAGTCTTCTCTTCTCATGAGGTGGCCAAAGTATTGGAGTCTCAGCTTCAGGATCTGTCCTTCCAGTGAGCACTCAGGGCTGATTTCCCTCAGAATGGATAGGTTTGATCTTCTTGCAGTCCATGGGACTCTCAAGAGTCTCCTCCAGCACCATAATTCAAAAGCATCAATTCTTTGGCGATCAGCCTTCTTTATGGTCCAGCTCTCATTTCCATACATCACTACTGGGAAAACCATACCTTTAACTATAGCTTTAACTATATATGCTATTAGTAGTACCAAACAAAATTGCCGGCAAACTTTTCTCCTTTGCACTGAATCTACAAAAATTAGTGCGATAAACATTTTCATTCTCGTTGGAATTGGTTCTTCTTCCTGTGTGCTTTTCTTTTAGCGGTCAGCATTTGGTTTTTGGTTTTTTCAAAAGAGCGTCCACACACAAACATTTCTCTGGCTTATAGCTCTAAAATGGGAAATGTCTAATTCAATTTGCTGCCGTTATTAAAGGTCAAAATGGGACGCTGGATTCAAAAGCTCCTTTCTACATTCCCGCCTCCCCCCCCCCCCAAATAGGAGATATAAATATTGCTTCATGGCTTGTCCCTGATTTTTCCTTCAAACAATGGAATTGGAATGCAAACTGCTATTAGGCACTCAGCAGGGCAAGTCAGAGCCAACGCAAGGAAGGAAGAAAAAAAAGAAGAAGTCTAAATTTCTCCGCCCAGGGTAATACAGAGCACAAAAACATGAAGCCTTCAGGATGCAGACAGAGACACAAAACCGCTGCAGAATATTAAATGCCAAGAAGTCAGTGGAGTGTTGCTGTCAACAACAAGGTGGTGTTGAGGGAGGCATCGCTCACCTGCCTGGCACTGCGAACGCTGCAACCTGCTAAATTACATGGATGAGGTTTACAAAAGCAATATATTCTTATTTACAGGGCCAGGCGATACATGGAATGTAAGGGCAACCTATGGACACAGAGGGCTTCCACCTGATATGATCTGTACACAAGGTCCTACATGTCAGGCTATGTTTACATGGAGGAAAGGGAAAGCCTAGCAGGCGTTTGAGGAGCGAGTGTGCGCGAGAGTGGGGGGGACTTTCATTCCCCACCACAGCGGACTACATTCTGCAAAGTCATGCAATGATATCTCACTGGATCCTCTCCTGCTCTGTTTTCCATAGATCTCACCATGGTGGGAGCAAGCCTAAGAAGGAGCAAGGCAGGATCTCTCTCAGTGAGGACAGGAGATGGTGCATCTTGAAGCTCTGTTAATCTGAGCAAACTGAGCTGTGCTTGCTTGATATTTAGATGCCGGGGGGGTGTACTTTTAAAATAGGATCAAAATGACTAAAATGAACATACTGTATACATAAATAAATGCACATATTTAGCTTTGCACTTTGTATTGTGTCCAGAGTGAGTTCCTGAATGCTCTCTAATTTTGTTCCCCTTTGTCCATCTAAAAGCAACCTCAAAGACAACACTGGCATTGATAATGCTTGCCCTAAGGCGACCTAGTGCGTTCAAGGCAAAGTGGCCTTTGGGTTCACATGCCTGAGTCTTAGCTACTGGTTCGTCAAAAAGAGAGCTGTATAGCTTTACTATAAGCATCCCACCTTATTAAAAAAAGGGAGGTGGGATCCTTGACTCATCATTGAATTATAAGGAAGTTATAATTCTTCAGGTCTTAAGACAAAGGCTGTATTGTCCTTGATACCTTCCAACATGAAAGCAATGAAACAGTCAGCGCCTACAGCTGTTTGCGGTGGTATGTTCTACGCTGAAAATACCATAAAAAGCTGGGCGACAGGAAGTTGGAGATCAAAACAGCCCCCCCAAAAAGTTGCCAGCAAATGTAAAATTCAGACAGCAAGCTGTTTGAGATTGACATGAGATGGGACAGGGAGAGGGCACATGACAGTGTGTCATGTGGAGGAAGGATTCGTTTTATTGCCATGTTGGGGGGCGGTTATGGGTGCTGCCGATCCCAAAGGATCCGAGAATGGAGTAATAGCAAACCCATCATTCAGACATTCATGTCTTCCTGCATCTTAATTCCTCTCCCCTTCCCACCAATCCAGTTCTTGGGTCAGAAGTTGTGTTTTGCAGCTGTCTTTGAGAAAGGGCTTTGTAATGTCATGCACACATAAAACTCTTCATTTTCACCACTCAGCAACAGAAGCAGAAATGCGGGTGTTCTTGCAGTCCAGCAAATAGCAACTGCAGATCATGCTCTTTTGTATATTGGGTCCGCATGTGATCTGCACCAGAGACATGTGCTTCTTGTAAGGAAACAGGCGGTGTGTGTTACAGTTCTGGGACTTCAAGGGTGCCCTTTTATTATTTGACCTCTTCAACTAGCCACATCAAATATATATCCCAAAGCCCTTAAAAAAAAAAATCAGATGAAATAATACCTTTCTTAATAGGCTTGCTAAAAAAACACACACATAGATATATAAAAAGATATGCATATATTTTTTGTGCTCACCAAAGCGAAAGTAAAAGAGAGGCCGGTTTGCCGCTGTGTTGTGTGGGGCTGTGCGTTCTCTAGCTGCTGCTTCCCGGATGTCACAGACCCCAATGTTGCCAGTGCGCAGCGTCCTTCTCGTGGCCCCTTCATTGTGCTGTAGTCTACACCGAACCGCAGCAGCTCCATTCGCCGCTGTAACAAGTTGAAAAAAACTAATTAAGTCACGTTTTAGTTTTTTTACATTTGTTACAGCAACGGATGGAGCTTCTGCCCCCATGCAGTGAAATGTGCACACACGCAAGCCCACACGCGGGCACACACATAAGTGTACACACCCCAGGCACATACAAACACTACAGTACGGAGCCACAGAATCAATTTCCCACTCTGCCAACATTGGTGTTTGTAACGTCAGCAAAGCAGCAGCAAGAAGACTGGATGCTGGGACAGTGGGGAACTGCCTTGTGGTTTTACTGTCAGTCTGGTGGGCACGTTTGCACCAAAGGGGGAAAGCATCTTACCCCAACCTTCCCACCCCCGCAAAAAATCTATCTGGTGAATTCAGCCACATCATTTTAAAGATAAACAAAAAAGTCTCTTCTGAAATGCGAGGTCAAAAACCCAGTGTTATCAATGCTTCCATTTCCCAAGGGATTATGGCGAACGAACGAATGATTAAAACAGGCCACAGACCGTGGCTCCAACCATTCTGCAACTCCATTTGCATTTAATGACAATTTGTCGGGGGGCGGGAGCGACAATTGCCCATTCTTATGAATTGAGGGTAAAGCAAGTCTCCCATCGTATGAAAACACCAATTTTGTCTGGAAAGGACTGGAGACACATATATAGGAACGAACAACACATTAAAGAACTTCTGACTCTTAAGAAAAACAGGCTGTAACTTTAACACATGTTCATCTTGTTGGCACAATAAAAACAACATACTTTAACAGGGGTACCCTCTGTCCTTTTCACATTTCGACAAAAGAGTGAACATTTGCTTCAATAGCATCCTTATAACCTTGTTTTATAAAGAACAAGTTTATAGCCTTTCTGGTTATGTATTTATGTATTAAAGTGTGTTAATAGTGTTTGCTGAGCTCTCGAAAGTCAGAGCAGTGATGGAACAAGTTTTCCAGGGGCTGGGAGCAGAGATTTAATACCCTTCTTTACAGTTCCTTATCTGTTCCCATGACTGGCAAAAGCAAATTAAATTAAATTATGCAGAGTGTTTAAAATGGCAGGATGATCTATGGAAAGAAGACAAAATTATGTTTGCATAAATTGAATAATATAAATAAGTGGTATAACTGAGTTTTCCTAGTGTATAATTTCTATTATCTTGGCACAGATTTCTTTTCTCTCAACACTGGACAACATATACAGTTCTGATTATACATCTGTGTGCACTTATGTACAAAACTTTTCAGTATTATTTCCAAGCTTGTACCTGCAGGATCAAGAGAACAAGGAGGAAAGGCTTGATTATTTCCACTTAAACTTAATTGCTAACTTTAATTTCTACATTATACTGAAGAAGAAGCCCTAATGCAACAAGATAATGAGAAACAGGCACTGGACTTTGTATACTCTGTGTAGTGCAGAGATAGTAAACCTGTGGCCTCCAGATGTTGGAGTACAACTTCTATCAGCCCCTGCCAACCGAATCAAAAGTCGGGTTGAGGAGAGTTGGAGTCCAACAACATCTGAAGAATCAGAGGCTCCCTATTCATGGTGTGCTAGCTTTTATTTTCTTTTTTTAAGGAGGTGTGGTGTCCACATGATTAACTTCTCCTCTCTAAACAAAATATATTCTACATTAAAAACTAGATGTCAAGGAGAAGAGTTCTAGCTTAAACTAGGCCTGTTTTTTATGTGGAGAGTTTTGATTTGATTTGGATTGGAGCTACATTTCATTATCCGCAGTACTAAGTTTCACCACCTCAGGTGAGAAGCAGGCATGAGTCTGACCCTGTTTCAGTCAGCCAACATGTTCAACTTGAACTTGGGCTCCCTGCCTGGAAGGCCTGCTATTGCGCAACTACAACACTTAAGGATAGTCGCCACTCTTGTCTGTCTTAGCACTCTGTGGATTCAAAGCCTGACCTGCACAGAATGCCCTGTGGTGCCACTGCCACAGCAAGTGAAAAAGCAGGGGAGTTGCCCAGTCTCCCCTCATGTCTCAACATATCATGAATCAAGGAGAAATTGCCAAAGGGAAAAGAAGCTTTTAATGATGGGGTGTTCAAAAATATTGGAAATTCCACCACAATGACTCCACTGCAACAAGACTGTAGCAAGGCTACATGTTCTGCCACTCCAGAACATGGGAACTGGATATTGTGTTTATATAGCTATATCTATTACATGACTCCCATTTTTAAAAAAATCAATAGAACTTATAACACACTTTCATATATACATCCAATTATAATTCTCCCTGTCAGTTTGCATATTTTCCAGGAAATTTGCACTTAGTACACATGAGTGGAAGAGTGCGTACCCTAATGTATTCCACCCCCTTTTAAAGAGCATTTGGAATAACCCAGTTCAAGTTTATTAGGCCTGGGGAATGAAAATGTTAATGTGGTATGCTCTTTACTTGGCAACCTAGCCCCAAGCAAAGAAATCCCATTTATTTAAGAAGAAAAAATTATCATCATGGAGGATATGACCAACATTCCATCTAGCCCACCATGCTGTCTCTGATATTGACTATTTGGATATCCCAGAGATGCAAGCCAAGATGGATATAGCCATCCCCATTCTTTTGCTGTCAGCATTCGATAATATGAGGCATCTTGCCTCTGAAATGAAACTTGATGCCATCTAATTATGTTTTAAATAAGGGCAAGAACTGCTTATCCTTATCTCACAAAACGGTAGAGCCTGCCTCGTCAATTGTACAAGGTCATATACCGTTGCATCAGAGAACAGTCAGGAGAAAAAACAGAAGACCCCCCCCCAAAGTTGCAAGATCTTGGTATGGGAGTCATCCCAAATCCTTTTCATTTGTTGTATGCACGTCTATTAAAGTTTGCTTCACCCCAAAAGGATTATAGTTGTGGCCCACAGCCTTGCAACGCTGGAGTGCCTAGGTATAAGCCACTTTAATCCTAATTGACTAGGATTTTGCTGCATGCATGATTCATTTCTGAATCCATTCTTGCTGATGATCACTACTTCTGGGTTTCCACAAGTGAAATCTTGTGGGATCCGTCTGCATATTTTATATGTTTATGTTCAATGTTTGCCCTCTGGTTCAAGTGTTTATTCCTAAATAGTTTGCTTCTTTCGTTGTTTAAAGTTCACCAAAAGGATTTTAAAATCTCATCCAGTATGTGCACCAACCACTTAATTATACAAGGAGACGCACATTTCTTCATGAGAATTGGCTGGTGGGGAAATCTACATCCATTGCATGACAGCGACAGGTTCCTTTGTGCCTCAGATAATCTCCCCCAAAGACACACATTAATATTCTGGCTTAATGATCAATACACACGACAGCTCCATGCATTGCTTGTACATTTCTACATACCCGGAGGTTGTGGCAAGTAGGCCCCAATTAATTTTGATCTCTTCTTTTCATAGCCCTTCTGCGTGATGTCACCTGCCAAGGAAAGAAAAGAGAAATCAATAAGAGCTTGAATGAAGACACAGCCTGCCTGCTTAAGTTGAGGTACCATACACTTTGCCACTGTTTGTCTTGATGATTGTAATGAACAAACAATTGAAAGCATATTACGTTCATTCTGCCTAGAAAAATCTAATTTACACTGGAGACATTTTTGGCAACTAAACACCCAGAGTAGTTTATACCGACGGGTGGAGATTCCAAGAACCGAGAGGGTTGCATTGTCATTCAGATACTCTGCCACACAAAACTACATCAGCCTTCATTAAGTTAATCAACAGTGGATTATATAGAATGCTTGGGACGTAATGGCTGGCAAAAGACATTACCAATTAGCATTTCCTCAACTATTAATGGGATTCTTTAATCAGGCATGAAGGGCACACAAAAGATTTGGAACTGTTGGTGAACTATTTAAATGACAATATAAACATTTGGCTAAGCTTCCAAGCACTATTTCAAGACAAAATGCAAAGCAGAAGCACATCGTACTTCCCACGATCAAGCTATAAAAAGACAACATTTCTATCCCTTCAGCACTGCGGCTGGGATGAGCTTTCTGACAGGTAAAACGAAATGCACAAACCCTATGTGCTCAGCTGCATGAAGCCCCCCCAAAAGAAGAAAAAGATTAGAACCTTAGTGTATTGCTCTGATAAATGGATTACAGTGTTTAAGCATAGGTGGTGACATGGATTTTAATTTCATTTTGGCAGTCTTTTCATTAAAGACAATTGCCCCGGTATAGCCCAATTCATATTCTGTTTTATTCTCGGGTCTGAATCTAGATGTGTGCTTCAGACCAGGGTCTCTTAATTCAGCTACTAGAAGCTGGAGCCCGGAGGCCAGGGATGCAGTAAATAGAAGGACAGGCTCCTAGCATTTTCACCAGGACCGGCCAATCTAGAGGCGCTGCATCGGCTTCTGTTATCAGCAGCCAACGTTGCACATTCCTGTTTGCTACCTCAGAGATTCCAGCCTCAGGACATAAGGCAGGTACTTCAAGCAACTAAGTCCCTTTGCTCAAGCGAGCAAATGAGACTTTTCATCCCACTGAAGTTTAAGCTGAAAATATTATTGGCATTCTCAGCAGTTGGCTGAGCTGACGTGATGGAAGACAACACCGCAAATGCTCAGAGGACCAAGAACTCGGCAAAGGAAGCTTCACCGTCCAGGTTATTTATTTATTTTTAAGAAAGGGATATGCTATCTGTCTGCCTGGGCTTAAAACCTCATATAGGGGTTTTCCTGAAAGGAAATCTATGTGGGATGGGCTGCCTTGATGGGGATAAGGCCTTAGAGCATAAGAAGCCTAAGTGGTCAAGAGCCCAGAGCCACAGAGCGGAAGGAAGTTGGGGGATATATATAAGAGCATCAGGGGAGGGAAGCGTAGTTGAGAAAAGAGGCCAGAGGAGAAGGCTTGGTGGGAGCTATGGGTCTTAGGGCTGTCAGGTGTAGGGCCTGGGTGGACTCTGGTGCCTTTAGGAATTACATAAAACTGTTGTTGCTTCCACATCCTTGCAACGTTTGGTTTGGTAACAGTAAGGAGGTAGCAATGGCAAAGCCGCAACAAAGTGAGATACTGAATTTCACAGTTTTCACATCACATTGGGAAATAATATTTAGAGTCTTTGAGGGACAAGAGCACATCACATCTGCTAATTTATTTTTTTAAAATGTAGAGGGATGTCTGGATCACAGGAAACCCGAATGACTTCTATTTTACTATGATATTGATTATAAATCGTTTTCTTGCCTGCTGAAGAGATTGTGTCTCTTCCCACAGGAGCAGCTTGCAGCAAGAAACACAGGAAGAAAGTGGATGATGCACTGTGTCTTTAACACTTGTGTGGCTGGTACAAATTACATAGGGTAAGCCTTTTCTAGTATAGAAATACAATTATGCTGACATTATGTATATCAGCTATCTTATTACTGTATTTTTCGGCCCATAGGGCGCACCTAGTTTGGGGGGGGGAAATAAGGGGGGGATTATTTTCCCCCAGGCACGGGGCTGGGGAAGCCCGAGCTTCCCCCGACCCCAGCCCCCAGAACAGGCAGCTCTCCGCAAGCCGTGGGAGAGCTGCGTGAAGTTGCGCAACTCTCCCACGGCTTGCAGAGAGCTGCGCGAAGCCCGAAGCCTTTCCCCCCTTTTTGGAGGGTAAAAAGTGTGTCCTATAGGGCGAAAAATACGGTACTTGTGTGTGCCCCGCTGATTTACTTTTGGACCCCATACAGTACTTTAGCACAGCAGCTTGTAACATTCTGAAAGCCAAAGAGAATTTGCCAAGGGCGAACTAAAAAAGTTCATCGGATGAACTTGAACTGGTTTGTTTTGCAAAAGGATGAACTGGACCTAATTTCCAATTCCTTTTTAAAAATGAATTTTCCAAGCACTGCTGAGACTACATGCAACAAAACACACAAAGAAGATTGTGCTTTGTTTCTCCACCTAGTTTAAATACTTCACTCAGTGACCCAGTCCCCTTTCTGTGGTCATATTCATCCCAGTGCTGTTTTTTTTAAATTTAGGTTTCAAAAGGAAAATGCAGGCAGCAGGTGCTTAGGCGCTCATTAATATACAGTGCATGCAATGTGGCATTACAAAATACATTTTCTGAACTCCCCCCCCTCGCCCCCCATAGTGCACAGACAACTCTATCCAATGTATTTTTGCAAGGTCTTGCTCAGAGATGTGTTTATTAAAAATACGTGCGCACACAAACAGGAAAGTGATATCCTGCTTTCATTTGAAGATGCTATTAAGGAAAACATTAACTGGACAGAGCATATGTTTCATCACACTTTTTTTTCCTTTGCAGAATTATACTTCTGGCATATACCGAAATACAACCCGAAGACGGGATGACAAGGAAATAAAACTAGTTATTGAAAGCAAGATCCTACATTTTGGTTTATCACTAACTGCAGAAGAATTGGGGAGGGTATAATCTATTCCCTAGCGGCCAGTTATGGAGAAGAAATGACCAATGGATAGTCTATTCCCATGGATAGTTAGGACTGCTTGCATGTACAGAATAGTGCCACATGAACAAGCCCCTAGATCAGTAATTTCCAGGCTGATTGTTCCTCTGGGAAGCCTGCAAGGTGGACCTGGGAGCAACAGCACTCGCCCCACTTTTAATTCCCAGCAAATGGTATACAGAGGCATATTGCTTCCAACCGTGGAGGTAGAACATCATAGTGAATAGCCTTCATATTTAATGTAACACAACCTTATTTCAGATAATACAAGGTATTTAATAGAATTAGTAAACCGACTCTGAATTAGTAAACCGACTAGTAAATTAGTGACCGACTCTGGGGTTGCGGCGCTCATCTCGTTTTATTGGCCGAGGGAGCCGGCGTACAGCTTCCGGGTCATGTGGCCAGCATGACTAAGCCGCTTCTGGCGAACCAGAGCAGCGCACGGAAACGCCATTTACCTTCCCGCCGGAGTGGTACCTATTTATCTACTTGCACTTTGACGTGCTTTCAAATTGCTAGGTGGGCAAGAGCTGGGACCTTCTGATCGGCAAGTCCTAGGCTCTGTGGTTTAACACCGCATAGAATTAGTAGAAGGAACTATATATCAGCGAGAGAATACACTCTTCACATGCAGTAGAACCCCCTGCCATTTCTCCAGTTAAAAAAAGGGATCAGGTAGCAGGTGATGGGAAACACTTTTGAGTGAAACCCCGAACATTTATTGCCGGTCAGAGTTGGCAACGCTAGTCTAGATGGACAAATTAGTCTAATCTGTACAAAGGCAGTCTCTGACAGCAGGCAAGTCCTACTTGTAGGGCCAAAACATTTACTGCCAGAGAGTGAAAAATCAAATTCTTCCCCCAAAAATTCAAAAATGAAATGAGTGAATCAGTTATCAGAAACCTGGGAAACAACACCCTAGAGTTGTCTCCAGTTTGAACCCAAACAATTCAGTTGCAATAAACCACACATAAAGAACCAGACTGGAGACAGAATTTTCCATTAGACCTGCAGGCAAGAATATGAATACTATACAAGATTGCAGTGAAGATTCGGATACATGGGCAAAATAATAATACCAGCACAACCTTTCTCGAAAACTGTATCCCAAGCTGTGGATATTATTGGTGATTGCCTTCCTCCTTCCCTCCCGAAGCCATTCTATCCTACAGATTCAAGTTCTTTACAGCTTGTTTGCTGCTGATGACTCAAATTCCTTGTCAGCATCTTGGCAAGAGAGATTCGAATGAAACAATGCTCCTCATAAACTGAGCGCTATGACTCACTGATTTCTCCCACTGATGATGCAGACAGTCTCTCTGTCTGCCCTTCCAAAAATACACAAGGAGACAAGGGGTTGAAGTTGGGAGGAAGCAAATCTGTGAAAGTGTTAAGGGGAGGAAAGACATCAAAAGGAAACTTGATGCATTTTGTAGCCTAATGGAGACTCAAGCCAGGAGCAGAATAACTGAGAAGCAACATCCCACATGTCTAAAGGGGCTTTGGGCTAAGAGAACAGCCTCCCCTCCCTTGGCAGACCAAGTGGGCACTTACAAAACCTAAATTCGCTCTCTGAATCCCAGCTTTTGGATTGGAAATGTGTGGTCGAGTACCACAGCTCTCTTATCCAACACAGCATTATCTAATATTGTTTCAGTTCAGTAAGACTAATCCCATCTGTATTTACAAGAAAAATACTGGATTGAACAGTTCAGAGGAAATAATAGGATTTGTACAGTACCGCTGCAGACATTAATGCATGCAACAACTTCTCTGAAATAGAGAATTTATTGTAGCTTCAAACTTTCCAAGGTTCTTCTTACCCACATTACCCCAGTTTTATTTGCCAATGGTACTAACTTTTCTTCTTCTTTGCTACAAGCTAGTCAGATAATGGCTGCATTTTAGTAATAAGTGACTGTAATGACTGCATTTTTCAAACTTTGAAATGTAGAATATGCTCAGATTTTGCCTAAGAGTATTAAAAAGGTTAAACATCTTTTACTGCTCTTTTGTTGCAACTACCTTCTAAAGAGGTCCTAAAAAGGATAGACAACTTTTACTGTTCACATTCCTTGCTAACGAAATCCAAAAAGCATTCCAGAAAATATTAAAAGGCCTTTATATGTTAAGCCTGGTTACTGTATCCTCAAGTCAGTAATCCACAACCTATTCTTCTGCACAAAATAAACTTACAGTGCACATACAACATCTTACAATTTCTTTTGAGAAATGAAACTAAAATAATACGTAAAGCGGCCGATTTAGTTTATGCATCTTTTTTCTACTTCCTCTACCCTGAACCTCCCTACCCCTCTGGCCTCCCAAATTATTAATGTTTCTACTTACCTTTAAAGTTCAATCACTGCGGCACATTTTGAGCACCTTGCCATGTTGTTAGTTTTTTAAAGAAACTTTACTGAACTAAAGTCCAAAGATTATAAAGTGACACCTGAGCCATCCATCCCATTCTTGAGCCAAATTTTCTAATATTTTGACAGCCAGGTGGCGAGACTAAATTGCCACCACCATGGCTGAAAGTCAAAGGTACAGATGCACTGCTCAAAATGTAAATATTCTATACAGGGAGCACTGTGTGGTCCCTTGGTCTTCTGAGAGCCTCCTAAGAAAGGAGCATTTGCACCACACTGCTTTTATGGCCTGGATTACTGAAACGTAAACAGAGACTAGTTCAACAGGGAAGCTTTCCATTCTCAACGTTTATTTCGTTATTTGAAGCTCTAACGGACACTTTATGTAATGAAAGCAAATCATTTCCATTTTTGGAATTTTATGGCTATTAGGATCTCTGTTGAAATGTTGTTTTCTTTCCTTTATTGCTTTATAAGGCTGGTGGGTTATCTCTGAAGAGTATTTATATATATATATTGCAGCAGCTGCTGGAAAACCCATTTTTCATCTCTCACACTAGCTGTTTAAAGGTCCAAATCTGCTTTGATTGGCAGCATCAGCAACAGTAGGTTGTTGTTTTTTAATGTAGTGGGCTGTATTCAGCTAGCCTTTACTCAGAGTGCACCTACTGAAATCAATGGTCATGACTAGTTTAGGTAGGTTGATTTCAATAGTTCTGCTCTGAAAAAAGCCTAGCTGAATACAACCGATTTTCTTGGATTCAAGGTAGGATTATGTGCAGCTTTAGATACAAGTTGATTTATCCTGTTATTGTGCCTTCCAGGTGCTTACCAATCCCTTTTTATTTTATTTTTGCGATCTCAGAAGATAGGAAAGCAGAAGAGGAAGAAGAAGAGTTTGGATTTGATATCCCGCTTTATCCCTACCCGAAGGAGTCTCAAAGCAGCTAACATTCTCCTTTCCCTTCCTCCCCCACAACAAACACTCTGTGAGGTGAGTGGGGCTGAGAGACTTCAAAGAAGTGTGACTGGCCCAAGGTCACCCAGCAGCTGCAGGTGGAGGAGCAGGGAAGCGAACCCAGTTCCCCAGATTACGAGTCTACTGCTCTTAACCACTACACCACACTGGCTCTCAAGGAAAGAAGTTTTGCTGAGCTGCCGAGGAGCCACTATGGAAATACAGCGAGCCACCAAGTCAGAGTATGGTACTTGATACTAACTACTCTGATTTACAGCAACTCTACAATCCTAAGCAGAGATCTTTCACGTTGCTTCCTTCCTCCTCCTTCAAAACAAATGAAAGCACAGCAACCAAGTGTTGTCTACTCTGACTGGATAGGACTCCCGAAGCCTCAAGTATAGATCTTTGTTGGTCATGCTACCTGAGATCCTTGTTGTTGTTGCTGTTGTTGTTGTTGTTGTCGTCTGGAATTGAACTTGGGGGGCCCTGATGGAAAGTACATACAGTGGTACCTCGGGTTAAGTACTTAATTCTTTCTGGAGGTCCATTCTTAACCTGAAACTGTTCTTAACCTGAAGCACCACTTTAGCTAATGGGGCCTCCTGCTGCCACTGTGCCGCCAGAGCACAATTTCTGTTCTCATCCTGAAGCAAAGTTCTTAACCCGAGGTACTATTTCTGGGTTAGTGGAGTCTGTAACCTGAAGCATATGTAACCCGAGGTACCACTGTACTGTATACCTTTCAGTTATAGCTGGTTGAATCACTCTGTCTTACAAATTGTGGAAGTACCTTTCCCTGAAGAATTGCCAGAGCCCGGTTCTTAATATTCTTGGAAATATTATGGGTTTTATATTTGGTGTTTTTGCTTGTTCCGTTTTAATCACTCATTTTCCACACGCACCAGTGCAGAACCCAATGTAACCCAGATACATCAGCAAAGGAAAGAACAAGGGGCAGAAGCTTTAATTAATTAACTGGTATGAATGATTGATTAAAGTCTTAATCTCAGATTAACACTTGCTCCCTGATTAAAAGGCAGGGCTAGCAGCGAGCGAGTACTCCAGAATTTAAGATCCTTGTAGCACAACCCTATGAATGCTTCCACAAAAATAAGGCCTACTCTGTTCAGTGGGACTGCTGCTGTAGAGCCCGTTCCAAAACATATGAAAAAATAATATTCAGGATCTATTTTACTTCTAATTTATACCTAATTTATATTTCAACGTAAAAATGACAATAGCTTTCTTTCTTGTAAGAGTCTGCTTTATATAATCATCGTTACACAGTTAGGGGGATATGCACAGAGGGGCATGTATCTTTACTTCTGTTTATTTCTGTTAAGAGCCAGTGTGGTGTAGTGGTTAAGAGCGGTAGTCTCATAATCTGGTGAACCAGGTTCGCTTCCCCGCTCCTCCACATGCAGCTGCTGGGTGACCTTGGGCTAGTCACACTTCTTTGAAGTCTCTCAGCCTCACTTACCTCACAGAGTGTTTGTTGTGGGGGAGGAGGGGAAAGGAGAATGTTAGCCGCTTTGAGACTCCTTAAAGGGAGTGAAAAGGCAGGATATCAAATCCAAACTCTTCTCTGTTAAAAAAAAGCGCCTACCTTTAAATAAAACATTTTAAACACAGCTAACAATGTATGTTTTAAATAACATTACCTGGCTCATCAAATGTATCAAATTTAGTACTAGAAGGAGATGGAATTCCACAACTAAGGCACCACCACTAAGCAGGCCCTACCAGTAGCATATACCTAACTCAGGGACAGAGAAACCTATGGCACTCCAGATGTTTACCATGGTTTGGGAACCTTTGCCATAAACTGTTTAGGAAAGGGCACTAGAAGGTGCTTGGCCTCTTTACATGTCTGCCTTCTAAGGTCTTTAGTAAAGAGGAACAGGGCCTTATGCCAGAGCCAAAACACAACACAAGAGCACATGCTTAGTTTCAATCCCAGCATCCCCAGACTTGACTAGGAAATACAGCTGTTGCCAGTGTGGACAATATTGAACTAGCTGGACCAATGATTCTGCATAAGGCAGCCTCTGATGTTCCTGTATGTTGTGCGACTCTTGACTTGTGCTGCCATCAATATTGACACGTTCCAGAAACTGTTCAATTCCACTGTGGCTTTGCTTGAAAAAGAACAGGACCCCATTTTTCTTTCTGTTCTTCCTGATACTATTGTTTTGTGGTGGTCCGTTAAATCGTTTTACGGTGTGCTGTTTTTTTTTAATGGCATTAAACACCTTGACGCTCCCGTTGTTGGGAGACACAATATGGGATATAAATATTTCACTAAGTGCATACTTGCATAAATGGGTGGTGTATACACACCCAGCAGCTGCGCCCGCTCTTGCATCGCCCAGCCAGCTTGCTCTGATGTTTCCATTAAGCATGAGAGGCAGGGCCCTGCTTCAGCAATAGGAAGGGTCCCAGGGCATGAGTAGTTTTGCAACCCATTTCTATGATTAGAAGCATGGGTAGGCAAACTACGGGCCAGGGGCCGGATCCAGCCCAATCGCCTTCTAAATGCAGCCTGCAGACGGTCCAGGAATCAGCGTGTTTCTACATGAGTAGAATGTGTCCTTTTATTTTAAATGCATCTCTGGGTTATTTGTGGGGCCTGCCTGGTGTTTTTACATGGGTAGAATGTGTGCTTTTATTTAAAATGCATCTCTGGGTTATTTGTGGGGCATAGGAATTTGTTTATTTTTTTATTTTTCAAAATATAGTCTGGCCCTCCACAAGGTCTGAGGGACAGCGGACCAGCCCCCTGCTGAAAAAGTTTGCTGACCCGATTAAGAGGGTTACGTTAGCACAAGTACTGAGAGATACCGAAAAAAGTGTGTGTGTGTGTGTATTATTTAATATATAATAAGTATTTATATATACTTTAAAAAGGTTTTTTTGTAAAGGTAAAGGACCCCTGGATGGTTAAGTCCAATCAAAGGACACTATAGGGTTGCGATGCTCATCTCGCTTTCAGGCCAAGGGAGCCAGCATTTGTCCACAGACAGCTTTCCAGGTAATGTGGCCAGCATGACTAAACCGCTTCTGGCACAATGGAACACCGTGATGGAAACCAGAGCTCACAGAAATGCCATTTACCTATTTATCTACTTGCACTGGTGTGCTTTCGAGCTGCTAGGTTGGCAGGAGCTGGTACAGAGCAACGGGAGTTTGCTCAGTCATGCAGATTCAAACCGCTGACCTTCTGATCAGCAAGCCCAAGAGGCTCCGTGGTTCAGACCACAGTGCCACCTACGTACGTATGTGTATACAAACACACACACACACACACACACACACACACACACACACCACTATTATATAGTATTTATATAATAAAATAAAGAGAATGAAGTTGAGAAAAAGAGCAGATCCATGCATCAACATAGCTTTATATAAATCTGCTGAATTCAAAATCAGAACAGGCCCAATTATTCTTGCTTAATAAAGCAACAAAACCTGAAGTGATAATTAAGATACTGTACTGCAAACAAAGCAACAAGTGATCCACAGAACGGATTAGGCAAAACCAAAAGCAATTCTCTTTTTAAGAAAATAAATGAACATCAAACACGGTCTTGTAATTGCTCGCATGCAATCATCTCAGCACTGTACTTAAGGTTACACACACACACACACACACACACACACACACAAACTTAACCCCTATGCAGTTCCATGTTTGCATATATCTGACCGTGTCTGAAAATATCTACCATTGGTATCTGGCAGAAATTTCCTATTATTCACTCACAATCCAGCTGTTGTTTCTCAATAAGTTATGTTACAATGCGGCAAGACTTATGTTTTCCTAATACAGTTTATAGGTATACTTTGTTCCCTAACCTGGATCTGTTATGTTCTTGTTCCAGTTCCAAAGACAATTGCTGAAATTCCTGTTTTCAGAATGCTGCCAGGACAATAACAGGAAAACTCCTGTAACTTAATACTGATTTCCCTCTGCAATAACGGCCGTCTAACTTTCATGTCACACCGGATACTAAATGCTGTTTCTGTGGAATAGTCAAATAAATTAGAATAAACAAAGTGGTAGGCTGCGAAATGCTATTTCAACACACTTTACAAACTTTATACAGTGGTACCTCAGGTTAAGTACTTAATTCGTTCCAGAGGTCCATACTTAACCTGAAACTGTTCTTAACCTGAAGCATCACTTTAGCTAATGGGGCCTCCTGCTGCTGCTGTGCCGCCAGAGCACGATTTCTGTTCTCATCCTGAAGCAAATTTCTTAACCTGAAGCACTATTTCTGGGTTAGCGGAGTGTGTAACCTGAAGTGTATGTAACCTGAAGCGTATGTAACCTGAGGTACCACTGTAAACTCTGGGTAGGCAAGTAGCCAAAGTACAGACTGCTTTGACATGGAAGACATGTAAAGGTAAGCATGAAGATGATGCGTAGATTTTAGCACCAGACAAAGTACAAACTGATGATAAGCACTGTTTCATCCTGAAAAGTAGGGAAAAACCCTGTGCTGTACACTAACATATACACAAAGTACCTGGTGCAGGGTTGCCAGTGGCACACAATTTCTATAACCAACATTGGCTGCATAAACACAGAATGCTTGATCATGGTTTGTTTTCCTGGTTAAGTGTTCTGTTTGCATCGTTTTGTTCATGGTTTGTAACAGAGTTACATGCTCCCTGTCCATTTTCTTCCTCTGCTGTGGTTGCGAAGAGATAGGAAGCCTTTGCTTACTGATTGACTGAATTCTCATCCTACACTTCCTCCCGAAGGAGTTTCCATTTTTTGTTTGTCGTTCTGTCTGAACCAGGAACTGCAGTTAAGATTTAACGATGGTTTATCTGAAAAGGCTACGATTGTAATCCATCATTTGAAGTTGGCTTAGTTCAAACCAGCCACAGTTTAAACTAAACACAACATATCCCAGTTTGAACATTGCAAACTACAGTTAGTTGAACATGGAAGCAAATGTTTCCAATCTCCTCTGTGCCGCCATGCTGAACGGGTGCATGTGCATTAAACTACAGTTAAGTGCTGCGTCTTAACACAGTTTGGCCACAGTTAACCATCAAACTGGACAAGAAACCGCAGCTTGAAACAGATTTTCAAACTGGTTTGTGCTAACTACGTTTAAGCATCACATGTGCACTAAGCAAACCATCGTTAAATATGCATCTCCTGTACAGACCAGGAGGGGTGCCTTTTCTGTTTTGAAGCACCCTCCCCTTTTATATAAGGAAGCTGCCTGTTATACTTGGCTAATGGCAATTGCTTTTTTAAAAAAAGTTTTCTTGGGCCATTGATTACCATCTTTTTTGCCTTTGCTCTAGCTCTGTAATGCTGCTGTATTTCTTATTGTTTTTAATGTAGTTTAATTATTTTTTGATGGAAGTCAGTATAGAAATGCTTTAAACATAAATGTATAAATAAATCTAGCTATTTTAACAGGATATTATCTACGCTGTCCTGTATTTTTTTTTGCATATCTATACAGACATAAACAGGTTTACTGTTTCGAGCAAACTAGCATAACAGAATCAAAGATGCAAGTTTGGCAACTTTTTGTAAAAATGATCAGAATATATGACTTCTTAGAAAAAGTTGAGTTGGTAAAAATGCTGGTTTGGTATTCGTCATACACTGTGTCTCTTATCTTATGTAACAGGTATGTTTGTTTCATACAGAAATATAATCTAATTTGAAAGCAAAGTTTTGAAAGACACCATTACTGGCTCTGCAGGTAATGAAAACCCACCCACCCCTCTCCCCGACACAATGTGTTTTATGTCACCTATCTGCTAAATTATTTTGTGAATATTTAAAAGAAAATAGAAGTATTGCAGAATACTAAGCTGCAGGTGACCTACTTATCTTGCATTCTCTAATTCAGGGTGGAGGATTGAGATATCTCCTTCCCGAATTACCTCCATGGAAAATAAATAATATTTATTTATTTAAATATTCAATATATTTGAAAGTCTTTGTCTTTAGGAATTCTGAAAGCCTTTACAGAATGCTGAAAGCTAGAGACATTGTCCCTACTTAAGGCTTATTATTGTCAGTTATAATCCAAGTTGGCTTCTTTGTTAAAACAATTGTCATATGGCTTCCACGAAGGTTGTCAACCTGGCTGCCGGTAGTGAAATCACTGATTGAGCAGGTAGAGTATTACCTGAAAAACCATCAAACCTAGAAGCCATAACCGAAAGGGTAAATTAGGATTTAGTTAGCAAATACGCTCTATATTTCACAGTAAAAACTCGCCCCCTTTTCCTCCTTACTAAAGGATCTTGCATCTTTCTAGCAGAAATGACTCTGCAATACTTTAATGCATCTGCTCTGCAAAATAAACTCTGTCCCAGACGAGACCATCCTGGCTCACTGCAAGGGTGAAAGTTCACTCCAGCTGAGTTTCTCTCCCATGAAGCACTCCAGCAGAAAGGAAAACAAATTATCTTTCAATAAAATAACATAAAGAGAGCATGTGTAAGGTGATTTGTCAATGTCGCATATCTTAATCCCAACGGTCCCATTCTCATTATGGCTTCCATTGCTGGAAGAGCGACCTTGACACCCATTATGTGCTCTCATCTGCAGCTTAGCATGCTTGGCTGCCACCTGGGTCAATTATTCAAATGGCAAACCAATCAGAATCCAAGACACTTGCTCATGTATTGTTATTCTCCACATTACGTACACATAAATACTAATCTGATGCTTCCTGATAAGCCTGGTGTGCCTTTCCATAATGTTAAGTGCAGGCAATGCGTTTATAGAATAGACCTTTTTTTTTTGCTCTTCAACCTCCTTCGCCCTCACAGTGTAAGAAGAAATAGGCTTGCCGTATTTCCCTAGGAGTCTGTAAGCTCCTCTCACAGTAATGCAAGAAACAGTGTTTATGTGCTATGAGTTGTTGTCAGCTTCTATCAGGTGAGGAGAGAAAGATCCTGCCAACAAGACAAAGCTAGAGGAAAATTGCAGGCAGAGAACTTCAGCAAGCAGAGCCCCCTTACTGATCGGATCAGAGTGCAAGCCTGGCCCAGGAGCAAACGTGGAAAATGCAAGTTTCCATCAATGTCCTCTATTACAACAGTATTGGGATTCTTTGATATTTATAAACATGGAGTCAAGAGCAGTCTGGTCATCTGAAGTCTGCATTGAATATTTGCTATGCATTGTCTTTATGAAGCAATTTAGGAAAGGTTCAAGCTTTGACATCGTAATTTGAACATAAAGAGGAATCCGTAATAATGCCTTTTCATTTAGGGGCACTGCTTATGTTCTGTTCTGTACGTGAACTATTTGTGTCTTCGAGTGAACAATGCAATGCCCAGGCATACAGCCAGCGATAAGACAAGTGCTTTAAACTTCTTGTGCCAAAGCAAACACCACTTGCTCTAAGGCTACAAAACATAGCTGATCTCCATGATGTTTTTCTCTAGAAACTACAGCGACACTTGTCTCAGCTCCATATTCTTCCATTAACTTATGATCGATTTTTTTTTTTTTTTAATTTGCTCCTTCGGCCGTGAAGGATTTTTCATCAAGTGCAGTCATAGCTCAACAGATGTGAAATGAAATTCTGAAATTTCTAGATGACAGAAGCATTTGAAATGTAGACAAAAGCAACTCAATACCTATCTTCGTTTTCCAGTTCAGCATTCCTAAGTCTCTTCTCCCTGTCCGGGCCAGTTCACATTTTTTGGAGTTTGTGTCAGATATGGGCAGCCTTATTGCTTCAGGTTGCATAAAGCCTGAAATTAATGGAAGATGTGCAACAGAAGTTCCAAGTGGATTGTGCGCAATACAGTACAGTAGTACCTCGGGTTAAGTACTTAATTCGTTTCGGAGGTCCGTTCTTAACCTGAAACTGTTCTTAACCTGAAGCACCACTTTAGCTAATGGGGCCTCCTGCTGCTGCCGCGCCACCGCAGCACGATTTCTGTTCTCATCCTGAAGCAAAGTTCTTAATCTGAAGCACTATTTCTGGGTTAGCGGAGTCTGTAACCTGAAGCGTATGTAACCTGAAGCGTATGTAACCTGAGGTACCACTGTATAGCTATAACCTAACAACTTATTCTATTCAGATGGAAGCCTTACTGAGTTCAATTCTTACTCCCATGTGAGTAGAGGACTGCAGCCTAAACATGCAAGCTAATTTTTAAATGTTTTCCTCTTCCTGGTTTTTTTATTCTAAAAAGCATTATGATCACAATAAATTAAGAAATGCAAGCTATCTTTCATTCACAAGTGTAATGTCATTATGTCAGGCATGACAATTTAATAGGAATGATGTGGTACTTAGTTTTCTTTGAAAATTATTACATTTGAAATGGTGGAAACATTAGTCACCCCTTAATCCCTGCAATGCTAAGCTTATTTGCTGAAAAACTAGCCCCTTTCTATCCATTTACCATGATTTGGGACAAAAAGTATTATTTTGTAGAGAAGGAAGACCAACCTTCCCGTCCAGAAAATGTCTGAGAACTAATTGTCACTGAAGGGTTATCAATATCTATATCTATATAAATCTTGTCCAGGGGAGTACCCAATACTACAGAACGGCTGGAGTTCATTTGAGTGTGGCTCAGATCAGTACACTGGATGAAAGTCTACTGGAAGCCCATGTGACAGAATATACAAAAGCTAGCTGCACACACACACACACACACAGAGACAGAAAGAGACCTTGTTTATCATCTCTATTTTCAGCATGTGCTAAAATAAAGAGTAAGTTGTACCTTTCTGTTATTGATTTATCAGCACAATCATGTCTGAATCAAAATAATATTGGGGTGTACCAGAACGGTCTGCAATTCACCTTTGATTATGGACCGAGGCCTAAAGTTTATCCGTGTTTCCATTATTATTTCCAGTAATAAAGTGGTTTATCTGCTTCAACAGCCCAATGTATTTTCCATGCATAACTTCCCGTGTATTTTAAAAATTATTTTTAGTTCCACCCTATTAAAAATACTACTTTCTATTGACTGCCACGTCTATTGATTGCCTTTCTGGAATCCAACTCATTTTATTATTAGTTCAGCATGAAGCCCTCCCTTGCGAAAAATCTGAGTAGCAGCTTCTGACCTCCAGTGTAGTAGCATCTCAGCTGCAATCTGAATCACATGTATTCCTCAGTCCTTTACCTAACTGGCACTCTACCTTCAGGCTCTTTGCCTATGGGCTCCCTGTCCTATAGTTTCCCTATATCCCAGAAGCAGTTCTCAATACCTGCCTGGGGTTCTAATTCCAAACTAACGATTTTCTCTTTCCTTACAGAAGCTGGACTGAAAACTGCTTTGTTCCCTAAGCAACTGGATATTCCAAACAATCACATTAGGTGAACTAAGGGGTGAGGGGCTTCCGCACTACAATCACAATAGGTGATACAAGATTTTACAATCAAGGTTATTAATTGAAGAGGACTTTAAATAAAAATGTGCTTATTAAAATCTCAGCTGTAGCAGTCAGTTCATGCATTTGTAGCAATCATTCCATTAACGAGGTTTAATCCAGGAAATTATCAATTTATCTTGTGAGTATATGTAACTATGCAAAGTGCCTCAGGAAATAAAGTTCGGGGAGGAAAGTATCAATCCAATTAGCTACTAAAGAAAACTAATGTGGTATCTGTTTTAAAATATTCATTTTGGTGAGATCAGAATTATATTTAAAAAGCACACATATTTAACAAACTATGACTGAACTACCAAAACCGTAAACCTGAGCAAACAGAAGGATGTGTTTGTGTGTGCTATAGGAAGGACTTTATTTCTTATGGCTATGTGTAGCACTTACTCCAACATTTATTTATAATATTATAAAATTAATATCAGTATTGTTTTTCCTGAATCCTTTCTTCTCATAATTGGAAACATTAACAGTGGATCATTATTTCTACCATTAATATTTCATGCATAAGTATGAGCTTTAAAGTGTAGGAAGATCTAACTATTAGCTAAACAAACTAACAGATGAAGTTAAAAATAACATGGCAAACATCATTAAAGGAATGGTATATCCTTTAATAAAACTTCCTTCAAAAAAGATAATGAAGTAAAGTGATGTTTCATGCTGCGCGGGGACTGGGGAAATGCCAAACATCAATAAAGGGATCTTCTGGGACCCACTAACCCTACGTTGATAGGAAATTAATGGGTCGTGCATAGACCTCTCTGCTGAAAAGCCCAAGACATCAAGGCAGAAACAGGCACAATTCTGCTCGGAATAGTGGAAGTCCCTCTGAAATGAAAGA
Source organism: Podarcis raffonei (assembly GCF_027172205.1). Lineage (NCBI taxonomy): Eukaryota > Metazoa > Chordata > Lepidosauria > Squamata > Lacertidae > Podarcis > Podarcis raffonei. Next base: position 14,549,140 of record NC_070613.1, read on the forward strand.
TGGTTCATGGCAGTGCTGTTATTGGTGATCAGTTTGCTAAGTAGCCAATACTTTTTATTTTTGTGTGTGGCTATCACATTTTTCCAGCTCCCAAACCAAAGTACCTAAACATTTCACCAGCAAGGATGGAAAGTGACTGTACAAATGCCATTGTTGATGACAAATGAAACAATTATCCCTCTCATCCATTAGTTAAGTACAGCACTTGGTTATTTTATAATCTCATAAAACAGCTATATCAAATTGCCAGCTCAATATTCCTCTGATGTTTCTTTTGGGGAGGAGGGTAAAGGAATTGGTGTCAAATTCTGCTAGGAGAAAATGTGGACACATAGGTACAATTGCACAAATATAGCATTTGTTAATAAGAATATAAGCACTGAGCATATAAGCAATATAAGAAATTCCAGGAGGCCTGCATGTACCAGAGATGCACAAAGATGATTTGAGGGGTGGTGACCAGCAGAAATAAGAACGAAATGTGGCAAGATTGTTGGTGGAGACCCAGCCAATCCTATGGCCCAGCTGCTAAGTATGGGAACAGTGACAACAATCCATGTTACCAAATGGGAGAAAAAGCCAAAAATATTGAAATGTTATTCAATGAATTAATTTGGAACACGAGAAAGCAATATTGAAAGTGCACAGTTTGAAAACTTGGGAAACTTTCACAAGTTATGCATCATTAGATATCCAGGATAAAAGGATAGCAAAGAACACACAGGAAAATAATACATAAATGTTGGTCAACATTTAAGCAAAGTTCGTGGTTTGTATTAGCCCACATTTGTATATTCTTAGACACAACTGTTTCCATTTTATGAACTGACATGAATAATATATTCGTTTTTTTAAAGTTGCAATTCTGCTTTGGATTAGATGACCCTCTACAATTCTATGATTCTCATATTAAATTACTTTTAATGACTTGATGCAAGATGATTAATTACACACAGTAGAGTCATGTTAAAAAAAACAACCTACCCAAGGCATATAGCAAAATATCATTTCTTCAAGTGTCCTAAGGAGAATTCAAACCCCACTGGCAATCAGAAAGGATAAAAGGAAATTGTATCTTAGGAGCGTTGCGCCAATGTTTAGATGCAAAGGGAAAGGAATGGAAGGGCTGGGGAATCAGTGAACTAGAAAATACGAAGGTTTGAAGAAAGGGGTCATGCTATTCTACAGGATACTTTTTACCATGACTTGAAACGAACCGTAGAAGAGCCTGTAGTTAAAACACCTGCCTGCTGAAACCCTACAGGGATTATCAACAGAGGACATGAATTACTATTTGCTACTTTGAAAGCTACTTAAAAACATGGAGGATAGGAGAATACATTGCTTTAAATGACAGGTTGTTTAAAATATTTTACAGCATAAGGCTGGAAAAAGACGAAGCGGGGGTTGCGGCGATGTCCTCAGTTATCATGGCTTTTCAGTAGTAAAATCAGGCTGACTTCCCTGTCCTTGGTCTGGTGTGAATGAAAGAAAAGGGGGGGGGGGGAAACCTAGTTTAAGCTGAGATAGCTTTGAGAGTGTTAAGAGGCTAAGCGCTTGGCAAGGTGGGCAGGGGGAGAATTCAGAAATGACAGCTAAAAGGCTTTTGCTTTTATGTGAAGAAAGCTGTTTCGTACAGCTTCACTCAGGTGCAATTGGCAGGAAAAGGCCGCTGCGAGGCAGACGGCGTATTTCTCAGATGGGAGACTAATGCAGAATATTCCAAGCAAAACCTTGCATATTGTGTGCAGTCTCATATGGGTGCAGGCAGTCTTTTTAGCAATCCCGTCCCAAACCATTTACTGTCTTAAAGGTTAATACCAGAAATCTGAATTGGGCAAATTTCTTTTCATGTAAATGTAGTCCGGACGCAAAGGAAAGAAACCAAGCAACAAGCTGCAGAAAATAACATGGCCTGAAATTTCCACCCAGGCCCGTCCCGTTCCAGACTGCAGAAAGGGAACTGAATGCTCATTCACAGAAACATAGCCAAGAGGAAGGCTAGGATAGAATATTGTTTTTGATATGCTGGCTTTTAACGGGAAGGAAATTTTCAAAGTGGGAAAAGAATTTAAATACTTTCTTCCCCACTTAAAATGGTGCAGTCCTGGGAGCTCAGGATCATGTGGTTTTCTGCATAAGCAGCGGCAGGCCTATCAACTTGAGGACACTAAAGCATTCATAAGAAGGCATGTCTCAAGTTCATGGAAAATGCCTTTGGCATGTGGGAAAGTCCCCTTCTTCTTTTCAGTATCAGTGGGCATTATCTCAGTGGAAAGATGGAGTTGGCAGAACATGGTGGGGGAGAGAGGGAATGAATTCTCCGGCTAAGATGAAGTAGGAAAACAAGGAAAACAGTGTTGAACATCTGCACCGGAGAATATTGTACTAATTAAGGCATATAAGCAGTTGCAATTAAAGCAGGAGCCCCTTATTTTATAACATAGTATCCAAATGCCCCTGTGCGATCCACCAACACAAAAAAATTGTTTGCTTTGAATTTCTCTTGAGGTGAAATTTCTGTGATGATACACATTTCGCATGCTACTGTGTCCCTGAAGGGTCTGAGAAACAGAGAAACCCCATCATGCGATGCTGTCCCAATTGAGAATTCTAAAAGGCTACAGGGAACACTATTTTCTTCATTCACTGATTATCTTCTCTTATCGTTATTCTTAGCAGCTCATTTCCCCTGCTCTTTACCTTGGAAGTAAAATAGCGTTTCAATTTACAGGTTAGCGTTCCATTTTAGTGTGCAACCATTCCTACTAAAAATAATAAGACGGAATTTGTTCAGAACATAGGTCGTTACAGCAACTAGGACAAACAAGCTTTGATATATGTGGTATATAGACCATGTAAGATGGACATTCCCTGTGATGATGGAGTGGTGGAGGCACCAACGCAGAGTCCCCAGCTCAAGAAGGATATTTCAGCGCCAAAGATGGGGGGCTGTGATAAATAAGTAAGATGACTGAGGTGTCCCAGGCTGCAGGACAGGAGCTACCTGCATGTTTTGGATTTTTGCCATCTACTCCTAATACATATCTAGAACAACACAAAGAATATTTAGGCACTGAGCCAGGAAAATAACAGCAGCAAATGAATTGTTAATGGAAGGATATGCCAGAGGTGTCTGAGTAGAGAGAAAAAACAACAACAATCTATTCTCCTCCCATCCTTGTAGCTCAACAAAAACCTCCCGCAGTCAGGATCCTGGAGATTTTGTTCTGAGTGTAGCCCAAATTAATTTTATTCATTCACTGATTGTGCTTCATACGTGTGTGTGTGTGTGTGTGTGTGTGTGTGTGTGTGTGTGTGCTGTCAGGGTATTGTCAAGAAGATTAAAACAATAAAACTATCCAAAAGCTCCAAAGGAAATAGGTGCGGATCAGTGACAAGAGTGCATGGTTTGCATGAAAGTGGCTCAAATTCAATCCCCAGCATCCTTTGGGGAAAACCTCCTGCCTGAAACTTTGGAGACCTGCTTCAGTCAGGGTAGACAAGACAGATTTAAATTGAGCAATGGCCTGACTAGCAGCGACAACAAAAAACAACAACAGCCAAGTCAGATTCACTCTTAAAAGTCTGGAGAAATAAAAGACATAACTTGGGTGGGTGCCAGGCGAGCCTTCCTGGAGAGAGCATGCCAAAAATTCACCACAGTTGAGAAAGACTTCCTCGTCTGCAATACACTAACTTCAGAGCGTTTGAGTTTGACCAAGCTGCGGGAGGCAGTGGAAGACAGGAGTGCCTGGCGTGCTCTGGTCACAAAGAGTCGGACACGACTAAACGACTAAACAACAACAACTCCAGAGAGCAGGTTGACCTGCAGAAGGGCCTCCAAAAGTCCAGAGCATGGGCAGGTTCATGAGGGAGAAGGTGGTCTTTCAGGCATCCAGGTCCCAAGCCACCTGTGGCTTTAAAGGTAAACCCTGACACTCTGATTTGTGCTTAGAAATAAACCCAGTGTAGTCGTTTCAAAAGATGTGTTCCCTTGGACCAGTCTCTGACAACATGAAGTTTCCAAGAAGTTTTGAAAGGCAGCCCCATTTATATAGGATCTCAGAAGCCTAATCTGAAGTCAGCAGAACATAGATAATAAAGGTAAAGGTAAAGGTACCCCTGCCCGTACGGGCCAGTCTTGCCAGACTCTGGGGTTGTGCGCCCATCTCACTCAAGAGGCCGGGGGCCAGCGCTGTCCGGAGACACTTCCGGGTCACGTGGCCAGCGTGACAAGCTGCATCTGGCGAGCCAGCGCAGCACACGGAAACGCCGTTTACCTTCCCGCTAGTAAGCGGTCCCTATTTATCTACTTGCACCCGGGGGTGCTTTCGAACTGCTAGGTTGGCAGGCGCTGGGACCGAGCAGCGGGAGCGCACCCCGCCACGGGGATTCGAACCGCCGACCTTTCGATTGGCAAGCCCTAGGCACTGAGGCTTTTACCCACAGCGCCACCCGCGTCCCTTCAACATAGATAATAGTACTTTGTTATTTGGCTTCCTGGAGCAAAGAATGTTTCAACTGGGATATCTGTGGTGCGTCTGAAGGGTGCTTCTTTCTCAACCCTGCAAAGGGCTAGCTATTTTTTTGCCTGCCAGAACCCTGATGGATGAATCTTACGGTCAGAACTTAAGATTCAGAGCCAAATTTAGACTGCTGCACCTCATCTAACCCCATTCTCAGACATCAAATTGAGTCTACTGCAGCCTTCTATAGCATGAACTTGCATCTCAAAATTACATAAAGTCAGAAAAGCCAGCATCGTAACAAAGCAATTAATGGGGCTTAACATTTATCTAAAATGCTAATCAATTATAGCTGTTAAGTTTTCAAAAGGTTTAGAGGCAGCTTTATGAGTAAGTCACAAAGCTGTTTTAAAAGGCCTTGAAAGGAAATAAATGATTTTCAAGGCCAACGAGCTTGAAGGTAACTGGATTCCCGCATAAGAATATAATGAGATCACTGCTTTTGAGTTCTTTTTAAAAGAAATTTAGCCTCACACCAAACACGGCAGCATAATCAGCATAATCTCAAGTAGAAACCTAGGGCCAAAACTTTATTACTGACCAAAACCAAGGTCACTGTTTATAAAAGCTATAGTTTGATCAAAGCCTGGTTTTAAATATCATGCTCACTGGTGAAAGAAAGAAAGAAAGAAAGAAAGAAAGAAAGAAAGAAAGAAAGAAAGCGAAAATTGGTGCACTCAATTGGTTGAGACTATCCTCATTGGAGTCTGACTGTTGCCCATTTTCAACCTGGCTACTGCCCAACTAAAAATCTGCCAGGTGCCATATTATCTTGTTGATGCACAGGTAAATTGAGTTATGTTAATGATGGGATGAAAGAGTATTGGCCGCTACACTGAGGTACGTAGAAATTTTCTATCCAGTTACCTGGAAATAAATCACATTGAACTTACTGGGACTTACCCCTGAGTAGAGACTTATAGGATTCTACTATAAAGTGCCTTTGGGCAAAATTGCATTTGTTAACAGTCACTTCAAACAAGGTTGATTTTCTGATACAGTAAACCCACTGAAGAGAAGCAGTACTGGGCTGAACTAATACCAAAATGAGAGATGGTGTGAGAAACCTTCGCACACCACCTTGAGTTCCACTACAGTGGTACCTCGGGTTACAGATGCTTCAGGTTACAGACTACGCTAACCCAGAAATAGTACCTCAGGTTAAGAACTTTGCTTCAGGATGAGAACAGAAATAGCGCAGCGGTGGCGCAGCGGCAGCGGGAGGCCCCATTAGTTAAAGTGGTGTTTCAGGTTAAGAACAGTTTCAGGTTAAGAACGGACCTCCAGAGCGAATTAAGTTCTTAACCTGAGGTACCACTGTATTTAGAAAGGTGGGATTTTTTAAAATAGTGGTTGCACAGAAAAAGGCCTACCATCCTGTTCTTCTGGTGAAAATATATTTGTTTTTCCAGACCTTTGAAACTATGTTTTGGTTTTATTCTATGGATGTTTTAATCTCTGGTGCTTGGTTTAATTGAATTACTACCGCACAGTCTTTTTGCTCTGCTTTCCATTTTTAAGGGCTTTTTAAAAGCTTACTTTGAAGCGATATTGTATGGGAATTTCGTGTTTTAATCCCCGCAAACTGCCCGGAGAACTTTGGTTATGCGGCAACCTATGAATTGTATAAATAAATAACATGTAGATTTTTCATGAGCAACAACACACACATTGTTTTGTGGGATGTACACAGAGCAATATGAATGCTTGTGCAACCATCACGTAGTATTATTTATGGAGCTTTCCTTTCAATATTTCTATTCATCCTGGTTCCTATTTCTTTCTTGTCAGTAGAAACTAAAATACCGTATAACACTGTTTACCATCATGGAATAGCAACGGTTCACTCCAGGACGATAGGACAAAATGCGATATACCCATTACTCATGTACCTTACAGCATACTCCTTGTGACTAACAATTATTCTCCTAAAACCCCCAAAATCCCAAGCCCTGGAATGCACTTGCCAGCACCCAGACCACCGCTGTCAGCTGAGGCTGACTATGTCTGACAGGCAAACTGATAGCATGTTATCAAGGCATCATAAGCAAATGCTCCCACAGTTTGCTGCCACAGATGGCATTCTACTGCACATTGCATTTTGTCCCTTTGTGCGATTAGATATTAATGTGACAGCAGGGCTAAAGGTGCTAGCAGCTACTCAGATAGCAAACAGCAGTTCAACCCTGTTTTTATCTTGTATTTATAAAAAAGTGGGATCTCGTGCAACCCAATCACAAGGGACAGCTTCGCCTGCAAGGATTTGCATTGCTTGAAGTAAAACATGTGATGAGGGGCGTGAGCAAAACTACCAAACGTCCTGTAATGTCAAAGGCACAGGGTGGTGGAGGAGGAGGAGTTTGGATTTGATATCCCGCTTTATCACTACCCTAAGGTAGCTCAAAGCAGCTAACAATCTCCTTTCCCTTCCTTCCTCACAACAAACACTGATCCAACCATTGCTTTCATAGGCCCATGAGCCTGGAATTGCTTCGGGCCAATGTTAGGGCTATGCAATTGTTATGTACTGAAGTTCTCACCCTGGGCCAGCAGGGGGATACTGTATATAGTTTTCACTCAGGTCCACATATGGAAATAAGGGACTGAAAGTGACGTTCAGTGATTGGATAGTTACAGAAAATGGTTACTGTTGTGTTCTAGTGGAGCTCTATTTAAACAGGCTGGCTGAACCCTTCAGTTCAGTTCTGTTCTGGCCTGTGAATAAACAAGAGCTGTTTGAAGAATCGCTGTGTCGTCTGATATGTTCACCCACAACTTAACAGTAATCTCATTCATCAGCATCACCAGCAACCAGAGGCAAAACAGGTGAAGAACTGTCACACAGCAGCATTAATGGTTGTTGTTTATCCCAGCATAAGGGTTGAATAAGGGTTCCAGAACAAAAGATAGGGGCAGCTGTTTCCAGAGTGCCAGACTATTTCTTACCTGGAGAGTTCAAGTCATTTCCCATTGGACTAATTCATGAGCAATTAAGTTATTAAAATAATACTATTAACCCTACCTAAATTCTTATGTGCAAATGACTGGTGTCTTGTTAGCAACATGACTGGAACCTTACACGAATATGACAATGTAAGATTGACAAACATCTTGAGGAGGCTGAGGTCCACGTTTTGCCACAGGCACCTGCACAGGATAGGAATATGGGAAAGAGTCTTTTTCTATGTCACACTCATCAACCTGCCAAATCCAGGCGGTCAGTAATTAAGAGAAGCCAGAGACATTTTATGCAACTTGTGAACCTACTACACATGTGAACAATACACAAACAACAAGAGAGATCCCTTCGTAATATGACTTGTTTTAGAACAAATTGTAAGTGTTCTCTTTCCTGGATTTAGCTCACTTTTTTGCACTTCTGACTTATCTTCCTATTCTAGTTTTCCCATTTGGGCTCTTTGTCATTTTAATCTTTAGGATAGCCCACTGTGTGAAATTCTTGCTATTGTTAATTTGGTGTACTTGTTATATTTTTCCATACTGATAACAAATATTTTTTAATATAAAAAGATAAGCAAATTAATGATCCACTAGCCTGGCATTCTCTACCCTGATTGACAGAGAAAGTTATTTCTCATCCCCCACCATTTGATCCTTTTCACTAGAGATGCCAGGGCCAAATAGATCTTATTACAGTAATAGCCATAATGGCAGTTCCCCCTCATTTTTTGAGATATAAACACACACTGCTTTCTAGAGGCAGCAATAACTACCCCATTAACTTCCCTCAGAAAATATAAAATTACTCATACACGGAAAGCACTAAGTCATCATGAATCATTTATACAGCCCTCTTAACATCGTGAAGTGATTTTTTCAGTACTTATTTCCCTCATCTTCATAGGAACCCTGTGGGGTAGGTCATTGTAACTTCCACTTCCACAGATGAGGAAGTGAGGGATGCAGAGAGCAACTTAACCAAGGTCACCCAGTGAGTCTATAGTAGCTCAAAGAGATAAATTTAATAGAGGAACAAGAGAATTACAATTCACACAAGCTGTTAAAATCACCATGTTGATTTCTACCAGCCCAAACAGGTTAGTGGGATCCGAGTGGATGGTGCAAACCTGCAACAGTTAGGGCCAATTTAGAGATACAGTGGTACCTCGGGTTACAGGCGCTTCAGGTTAAGAACTTTGCTTCAGGATGAGAACAGAAATTGTACGGCTGCGGCATCAGGAGGCCCCATTAGCTAAAGTGGTATCTGAGGTTAAGAACAGTTTCAGGTTAAGAACAGACCTCCAGAACAAATTAAGTTCTTAACCTGAGGTACCACTGTACTTGTCCACTGCTCTCTGTTTTTCATCATTTGATCTTCATTGCTCCATGTCTGATAGCTGAACACATGAACTGACTCTACTGAAAAAGCACTGAGTTTCAGGTTACATGCAGTGATATGAAAAGTTCAGTAAGTGATGGTCTTCAGGCAAGTTCTGTACATGCCTAGGCTGAAGAATCTGACTACCAGGAAGGAAAGGGGCAGAAAGAAAACCTGAAATGTTTCATGAAGATTTATGCCGCACTGGGAAAAAAAGTTAAGGTGCTAATTTGATTTGGTGTTCTTGCTATTAACAAACATAGCTACCCCTCTATAATTTCCACATTAGTCACATAAAACTCAGTTCACAGGAACCATGTGACTGTCCTTTGGTGGAACACATGATACATAATACAGTGGTATCTCGGGTTACGAACTTAATTCGTTCCGGAGGTCCTTTCTTAACCTGAAACCGTTCTTAACCTGAGGCACGCTTTCGCTAATGCGGTCTCCCGCTGCCGCCGCACCGCCGGCACGTGATTTCCGTTCTCATTCTGGAACAAAGTTCTCAACCCCGAGGTACTACTTCCGGGTTAGCAGAGTTTGTAACCCGAAGTGTTTGTAACCCGAGGTGTTTGTAACCCAAGGTACTACTGTATCCCATTGTTCTCAGATGCTAAATCAGGCTTTGATTAATGCAGGCATGGCCAAACTTGGCCCTCCAGCTGTTTTGGGACTACAATTCCCATCTTCCCTGACCACTGTTAGCTAGGAATGATGGGAGCTGTAGTCCCAAAACAGCTGGAGGGCCATGTTTGGCCATGCCTGGATTAATGTATTGGATGAGAAAAGCAAAATGACATTTATAAACTACAAGAAGCCCGCTGCCACTCATTCACAAAAATCAGTGAGCTCATCCAAAGACAAGTACGGTGGTGGCAATGGTGTTGGAGGCTCCTGGTGTCAAATGAATAGCTCTGTTTTGTGTGCAAGGCATTTGTGTGAGTTTAAGTAACCAAAAACATTGCAGCTGTGGTTTTCCACTCTTCATGACAAAAATGACTGAGACCTATTCTTTAAATAAAAAGATTAATGATTATTTTAGTATTGATAATAAACACTGGATCGGTAGAAAATCATCGTGCACCAAGCAATTTAGCAAATTCCTTCCAGCAGGGTGTCTTAAATTGCAGGTGTGATTCAGCCACTTTGGGGCATGTAGCACAAGCCTATAGATTGTCTACTCTGAAGTAAGGGAAGGGTGGCAATGAGGACACCCAAATATGCCTGAATAATACTGGCTCCATATGAACATTATGCAAATTTTGCTCTTGAATTGTACTCAAGTGTAATTTTATTTTGAGAATCTTTTGCAAGCTGTTTTAATAGCCCCTATATACATGTTTTAAATAAATAAATGCAAGAAGCAAAATTTGCATGTCACTTCCCATGGCTACTTTACATGTTCCATGTAAAGAGTGACTAGTGGGGTGCCACAGGGTTGTGTCTTGGGCCCGGTTTTATTCAACATCTTTATCAACGACTTGGATGATGGACTCAAGGGCATCCTGATCAAATTTGCAGATGACACCAAACTGGGAGGGGTGGCTAACACCCCAGAGGACAGGATCACACTTCAAAACGACCTTGACAGATTAGAGAACTGGGCCAAAACAAACAAGATGAATTTTAACAGGGAGAAATGTAAAGTATTGCACTTGGGCAAAAAAAATGAGAGTCACAAATACAAGATGGGTGACACCTGGCTTGAGAGCACTACATGTGAAAAGGATCTAGGAGTCTTGGTTGACCACAAACTTGACATGAGCCAGCAGTGTGACGCGGCAGCTAAAAAAGCCAATGCAATTCTGGGCTGCGTCAATAGGAGTATAGCATCTAGATCAAGGGAAGTAATAGTGCCACTGTATTCTGCTCTGGTCAGACCTCACCTGGAGTACTGTGTCCAGTTCTGGGCACCACAGTTCAAGAAGGACACTGACAAACTGGAACGTGTCCAGAGGAGGGCAACCAAAATGGTCAAAGGCCTGGAAACGCTGCCTTATGAGGAACGGCTAAGGGAGCTGGGCATGTTTAGCCTGGAGAAGAGGAGGTTAAGGGGTGATATGATAGCCATGTTCAAATATATAAAAGGATGTCACATAGAGGAGGGAGAAAGGTTGTTTTCTGCTGCTCCAGAGAAGCGGACACGGAGCAATGGATCCAAACTACAAGAAAGAAGATTCCACCTAAACATTAGGAAGAACTTCCTGACAGTAAGAGCTGTTCGACAGTGGAATTTGCTGCCAAGGAGTGTGGTGGAGTCTCCTTCTTTGGAGGTCTTTAAGCAGAGGCTTGACAACCATATGTCAGGAGTGCTCTGATGGTGTTTCCTGCTTGGCAGGGGGTTGGACTCGATGGCCCTTGTGGTCTCTTCCAACTCTATGATTCTATGATTCTATGTCTGTAATCATCTCCTTCTGAAACAGCTAAATCAGAGAACTTCAGAATCTATACAAACCTGGGTCTCATTTTATTTGCTTTCCACGCTTTGAGTCCTGGGGAAAAAATAGTTTCAAATTCCAAGGTGCCAGAATCATATTATTTTGAGGCAGCACATAAGCCTTTTCCAACAACAAGTGTTTAGGCAGTAGAACAACAGATCACCTGCAATTTTCCAATTACTATATATTTATATTATTATTATTATTATTATTATTATTATTATTATTATTATTATTATAATACTCGCTTTTATAACAAAGAGCTGAACGTGTGTGTGTGAAAATTTGAGAATCTTAAGGAACCTCCATACCACACAATTTCCCAGTATAAACTGATATTTTAAATCTTGTGTCTGCCATATATTTTTTGTAGGTAAAGACAACCAAGAGAGGAAAGGCTAAGGTCGCAGTTCCTAACTATGCTTACTGAGGAACAAGCTTCGTTCAACAAAGCAGAACTTACAAGCTGACATGCATAGGGTCATGCTGCACATCTTTGTAATTCAAAGATTTGTCATCTTCAACCTGTAATTTCTACACCATCCAGTCCATTTTATAATACGCCAGTCAGTGGACTTCTACTAATTTGGTTCCCATGCTGGCAATGTGATTTAATGACTTAATAATTAAAATAAATGCCAAGTTAAACTACTAACCATTTGCACATGTGCACTCAATGAACAACACACATGGACATCTGTTATGCATTTTAGGTATGAGACAAAACCATGACCTCTAACCATCTATCTGGAAAATCGTTAGCAGGCTGGCCGTCTGCAAGTGGTATTTCTGAGGTGGTGAGCAGGACCCAAAACGCCACAACATTTTACATGCTCGACTGGGACTTTGGACACAGGAAAGGCCTTTGGCACCTCTTGGTAGCATGTTCAGGAAACAAGAGAACATAAGAGTAGAGCTAGTAGCTCTCTTCTCTCTCCCCCACAGCCTTCAGGAAAATAATAGAAGATTCCTGCTCACCCAAAAAACGTTTCTACTTAAGTAAGGCTGCAATCTGGCCCTGGATAATATATTTGGAAGTTCTACTTGTTTCAATCATAAAAAGGTCAGGATTGCAGGTGGGTATGACTTGAAAAAATTATTTCAGTAAAAAATATGATTAATAAATCTGCCACTCTAGCTTACCAAACGTTCTCCACTGTCATTGCTTCCTTCTTCAGACAAATATGCTATCGTTTACTTTTGGCATACTTTTCAGCAAAAGACTGCATAAACAAGGGTTACTTTCAAGTCTGATAAAAGTACAGATATGCAGATTTCACTGTCGTGAGCACTGCACTGCAGATCTAAATATCTAGACCTGCCAAACTAGCATTGCCATGGAGACAAAACTAATGTGCTGTGACCACATTTCCTACTTAATACCATCTGGATCACGCAAACATTTCCATTGTGCCAATCTCGCCTTCACTTTTTTTTTAAATGTACTGACCCATTTTTCACAAACACAAGCTACACCCTAATACATTGTTCACGGCAGAAGCTTCATGCTTGCTCCACTGAGCCTCTGGCTAGCTCAGCAGATGTTAAGAGTGCAGATTCATGAGGTCCACCTCCATTCTCATGAGTGAAACTGCAGCAGTCCACTCTCCAATCTCATAAACCAAGGCAGCATTGCATCTGTACAGGGCCTCTGTTGGATGCAATTCCCACACAAATTATGTGGCAAACATACTCCTTTCAGTGTGATTCATTTCATGTAAAAACTCTGACTCAATGAAAACACAGAACTGGTCAGAGGTAGGTCCTTCGTATGTATACATGAAGTTGTTTCAAACATTGGCATGAGTCCTTTTAAGATAAAGATGCTGTTGTTGGGCAGTTTCGTCTGGGAATTAGGTGAATGGCCTGTTCTTTGATGGTATTGTGCTTCCTTTGAAGGAGCAGGTAAGGGATGTTCCTCAATTCCATCTTGTTACTCCCCGTCCATTTGAATTTGGTAGACATCATCACTGCTGCCATGGCTTTTGGGAGTTAACACTGATGTTCACTGAATAGATCTGTTGCATAGTGCTTTTATTGAGTTTTACATTTTGCTGATTTAATGGGATATTGATGGTTATTTTCTTTTAACTGTTGTTACCCATCCCGAGATCTTCAGATTAAGAGCAGGATGCTATTTATTCAATTATTAAATACACAGCCTGCCCTTCCTTCCATAAGAGACCGGGGCAAATGTAAACTAAATAAATAAATAACTCCAGAGAGTCCTGTTTGTGAACTGGAGCTCCTCAGATTTAAGAAGAATTTCAGATTAGATTTAAAGCCGAGGGGAAACTTTTTATGTTTCCCAGGATGGGTGTAAGCTAAGGGAAAATAGCAGCTCACTCTCAACCCATGACTAGGAAAACACAGATAATAAAAAAGCAGGGAAGCCCACAACCTCACCTTACATTGAAAATACTATGTGACCTCTTTCAACAGCCAAGGTTTTCGCCAAATAATTCTGGGAGCTGTTGTTTGTTAAGGGTGCTGAGGGTTGTTAGGAAGCCCCTGCCAGGCAAGTCTCCCTGGAGAGAGCCTTTCACAAGCAGGGAGCCACCACAGAAAAGGACTGTTCTGGTGTTGCCACTCTCTGGACCTCTCACAGAGGAGGCACACAAAGAAGACACCAGGTGATAATTTCAGGGTTCAGGTCAGTTCAGATGGGCAGAGGTATGTTGTGAACATGACCAAAGACTACATAGTCATGCAGCATGACTTAAAGATGCCTGAGGAAACTGGAAGCCAATGGTTAACACAGAGAAGGGCTTAAGTGACCTCCAGACCAGCACTGTAGTACACAGACTCTTGAGCCAAGTCTTGAGCCAAGAGGACCCAGACATTGACCCTCTGAGACTAATCTACAGAGTTGATATGAGGAGGAAATGCCAGATCTAGGGCAGAACTGGCCCATCACCTACAACGTAGAAGTGTGCACATACAGCCTTCTTAGCCCCAAAACCAGAGCATACAAGAAGGGGGTAAGGAAAATTCAGGGTAGCCCCTCACACACCCCCTTTCAGCTAACTCTTCTTGCCCCCATGGGGGGAGGTCTGCTTAACCTCTGACAAACATGGCTTAGTGCATGATCTTATCAGACGCGTTTCACAAAAAGAACAAGGGTGACCGATCGAAGCTAAATGGCTCCTCTGTCTCTAGACATTTTTTAAACCGTGCATTAGATGGAAAGTATTATGTTTGCCTGAGCATCCCCGCCAGCCAAAAAGCACTTACACAATTTATCCTCCACCAGGAATTGAGACCATCTCAATAAGCAGAACTCTCAGAGGCACTGAGGCAGGTATTAGCCTTAGTGCTCCCTTCTCTTGATTGCGGAGCATATGGAAGGCATCTTCCAGGTAATTTGTCAAGATCCTCCAGGAGTTGATGTAGACACCAAAAGACAGATAACTTTCAGGCTGCTTATTACTTTGAAGTGTTTTCAGTCATAACACTCTCTTATAGTTTCATTTCAGTACATGTCAGAGAAAATGCAATAATGAATGATTACGTTTTCTTTTCCAAATAAATAAATAAATCTTCTCCCAGGTCCTGATCGTCAAATTGAGTTGAAAGGGACCCTGAGAGTCATCTAGTCCAACCTCTTGCAATGTAGGAATATTTTGCCCAAAGTGGGCTCAAATCCACAACCCTGAGAGATTAAGAGCCTCAACTAAGCCATATTAGTAAAATATATATTTTACAGCAGAAATGAGTGGGCAGTAGTTCAGAAATGTTCACAGACGAAACTAAAGCAACAGAAAAGAGAATTATGTTGACTTAAAACTATTCCGATACTTTTCTCTCTCTCTCTACACACAATAAACACATGCAGATATTTTGTATTTATATGCTTTTTTAAAAAACACACACACCAACTTTCACTTTTTAAGGAAACTCACAAGCCAAATAACTGCCCAATAAAACACATACAAAAGTTGTAAAAGCAAGCTTTCAACAGAAGCTTATTTGTCTTAAGTTTTCATTTCCCTTCTAAAAAAAGAGAGACAATGACTCCATAAAGCCTGAATTGAAAGAGAGTTTCACAGTCTGTATGTGTGTCATGAATCGGCAGGACGACTGGGAGAAGAGGATCCCGGCCAGGGGTGTAGCCAGGACTGGGACACACCGGGGCAAGCAGGGGTTTGGGAAAGAAGTACTGAAAGGGTGGTAGAGGATGGGGGTCAATGCAGAGCCACAGGACCCATCACCAAAGCCAGAGGAGGCCCTGAGGTTCTGAGGTATAGGAAGCAGTAGGAGTGGTGCTCTAGGAGGCTGAGGCAGGCAAGGGCCCACAGCCCATTTCCCTAGCTGGCCAGGTGGGGCTTGCTAGCTCTGAAAGGAGGCTTGGAACAGGTGACGGTCACAGGCCTCATAAAGCCCAGATGCTGCAATCAGCATGCAAAGTGCAAAAAGGAAGCAGAGCTGAGGTGCTGTGTCTGCTCAACTGTCCGTGATGGTGGACCCTTGACTTGGGTGCTACTGAACCACTACAGGATTGTGCTTTGGGTTTGACACTGGACTGTATCTTGACTGCTAGACTTCGGACTTGGCTTACTTGGAGTGACCCTGGACTGTGTTTCCTGGACTTTGCTTGTGTGGCTTGACCCCCCAGACTTTGAACTTTGGCATACTGACTTGTTGCCGGATAGGCCAGGTGTTCAGGACAATAGGCACCAGGGCTGACCCAAGACATTTTGGCACCTGAGGCGGACCCCAAAATTGTGATGTGTGTCCCCCCCTCTCTGCCAGGGAAGAAGGAGTGAGGGAAGATCTACATCGGGAACAAGGGGGGAAGGAAGAGCTACATCTGGATCTGCTGCCCCTATAGATCCTGCCACCTGAGGCAACTGCCTAACATTGCCTCATGGGTGGGCCAGTCCTGACAGGCACCATGCTGGAGAAGACTTTTTCCTATGCTACTTTGCCTGCTTCGTGTAGAAAACATATTCCAATGCATTATATATTCAGATGCCATCTTCACTTAAAAAGTAAAAAAGGTGGCTTGTTTTCAAAAACGAATGCATTTATTGCTTAGTTCTAACCAAAGAAAGCCAAGATGAAATATTTTCTATCTAGCCGACATACAGAAGGAAGATTTGCACATGTCTAATGGGTGCCCAGTATTCACACCATGAGACGATCCTGACTGTGATGGCTTCTTTTTACAATTCTTGTTTTATATGAACAGTTCACTACATGGGTAGCTGTGATCAGAATGATGCCCGGACACTTGAACTGGGCCTGAACCCTGTTTCTCAATACAATTACAGGTACTTTGAAACAAATCACTGTTATTTCAACGGAGCCTGCATCCAAATAGGAACAGAAAAGACTGCCATAAATCTAAGACATATAAGGAAATGCAATCAAAGCAACAGCAGACCTATATTTCTAGCTACTATGGTGAAACAGCAATTCCCAAGAAGATCATTCCCAGTTTCAGTGCAAAGAAACCTACTGGTCTCCTTATAGATGCAATCAAAGCCTTGGCACTAGGACAGCAGATGCCATTATTATTATTATTATTATTATTATTATTATTATTTAGTTTTTATCTGAAAACTCACTCCTAAAGGAGCCCAGGCCAGCAAACATTTTTAAACAAAACAAATACCTGTGACTCTAAGAATTCTGAAGTTGCCAAAAACTATGTTTTTCAACCAGTAAACATCTGGATGAACGGGAATGTTTTTAAATTCCACCTAATGAGGTAGACAGGCACACCTTACACCCAGAAGGGCATCCCATGAGTGGGGTACTGCTACCAAGAAGACCCTGTCACAGGTCAGCAAGTCATAGCACCTATAACAAGCATTTTAGACCATTCAAAGTATTTCACTTGCATTATTTCACCTATCTTGAATATAAACTTCTTTATCCTAGCCTATGGGTATAAGTGAGATCTATATTTTCAGATGGTGACAGCAGTCACGAAATTAAAAGACGCCTGCTTCTTGGGAGAAAAGCAATGACAAACCTAGACAGCATCTTAAAAAGCAGAGACATCACCTTGCCAACAAAGGTCCATATAGTTAAAGCTATGGTTTTCCCAGTAGTGATGTATGGAAGTGAGAGCTGGACCATAAAGAAGGCTGATCGCCGAAGAATTGATGCTTTTGAATTATGGTGCTGGAGGAGACTCTTGAGAGTCCCATGGACTGCAAGAAGATCAAACCTATCCATTCTGAAGGAACTCAGCCCTGAGTGCTCACTGGAAGGACAGATCCTGAAGCTGAGACTCCAATACTATGGCCACCTCATGAGAAGAGAAGACTCCCTGGAAAAGATGGAGGGCACAAGGAGAAGGGGACGACAGAGGACGAGATGGTTGGACAGTCTTCTCGAAGCTACCAACATGAGTTTGATCAAGCTGCAGGAGGCAGTGGAAGACAGGAGTGCCTGGCGTGCTCTGGTCCATGGGGTCATGAAGAGTCGGACACGACTAAACAACTAAACAACAACAACATTTTCAGGAGCTACCCTATTTTTGTTATTCTCTTTTTTGTAATTTTTTATAAAAAAACTGATTATAATAATAGAATCATATAATTGTAGAGTTGGAAGGGACCACAAAGGTCTCCTGGCCCAACCCCCTGCAATGCAGGAATCTTTTGCCCCGTGTGGGGCTCGATGAAGAATCTCATGCTCTTCTGACTGAGCTATTGCTGTAACCTTCCGTGAGGCCTGAGGGAGAAGGGTGGATAATGATGGTGATAATAACATTATCCTGTAAAATTTAGTTGGTATAAACTTGACCATACTGCAGACCGGAAGGTCAGAGACAGCAGCTTACCAATAACCAGCTAGTTACTTCATGACAGAGGGAATATTTAAGCCAGGAACTTCCTTTTTCACTGTTAAGTCTCTTAGTTCCGTTCAGACTTCATATTGCTTTCCTAAGGTGTGGTTTGCAGGCCTTTTGGTAATGCAGAAATCCTTGGTGTGAAACTCTTCAAACTGGTGCAATGTTTAGTATGGCAACCATATGTGTACAGAGATTCTCTGATCCCTTCAATCCCTACTGCGCACTAATGCGCCAGCTGCAGGATGCAACGCAGATGAGGCCTGTTTTCTCTGTTCTTCCTACTAAAGCCTTTACAAGGACGAAGTAAAGCAGGGAGCACTGGACCCTGAGCCTTTGCCCAGAAATGCCAAAAAAGAAAGGACGGGGGTGGGGTGGAGAAGAGAGAAATCCAAGGCTCAGCTCAAAATAGGATAAGAGAAACATAGAAGTGTGTTGGGAGGGTTCTCTTGTCTGCAAGATCATGGCTCCACAGCCTGAGCTGGCAGGGCATGTTGGCAAACAACCCAAGTAACTATGGTGGCAACTTGGCTAGTTTCCTCATGGAAAATGAAAGCAGACTGGCATTCAGTGAATAGTTTGCACTGTTGCTGCTGGTTAGGGGCGGGGAGCCATTTTTATTCATTTAATCTTCTGATTTCTGGTCATTATTTATTTTGCTCCATCCAGCCTTTCTACGAAGAGTATATGAAGCGGCTAATAGCAGAGAATATATCGTTGGCATGTGAGTGTCGATTGCTGCTGTTGGGAATGGAGTTCATTTTGAAGATTGTTTTTTTTTTTTTGTGGTGATCATGTCAATGGTGGTGAGAGTCTTTTGTGAATTTTAGTCTGCTTTATTGATGTAT
Organism: Podarcis raffonei; assembly: GCF_027172205.1. Classification (NCBI taxonomy): domain Eukaryota; kingdom Metazoa; phylum Chordata; class Lepidosauria; order Squamata; family Lacertidae; genus Podarcis; species Podarcis raffonei. Next base: position 14,568,102 of record NC_070613.1, read on the forward strand.
TCACCGGAACGGCCTGTTTTATGACATATTCAACTCTATTTCTTGTGTTTTGTATTTAAAATGTGTCCGTTTTATGCTGTACATCACCTTGGAACAATTCATACGGCAATTAATAAGTTTAATAAATAGATCACAACATAAAAATACACAAAAAGGGTAAATATATGAAATATTCTCATCACATATCTCCAGAACAGTAGCAGCGAAACACTTCTTTTAATGGAAGTTGTGGTACTCAGAAATCTAGTTACAATCCTTTAAATACAGGTACTCCCATATTTTCTAAAAACTAAAGTATCTTAAAAAATAACCAAAGTATAATTAAAGACATGTAACTATACATTAAAATCAGGATTCAGTACTATTCCATGGGGCTCAGAGCAATATACATGGGCTATTTCATTTTGTCCATATAACACTTCTGTGAGAAAGATTGTGTCATTAATTGTCAACTTGTGGGTCATAACTCACAAGTGGGCCCCAGCCTAACCTGAAGGTAGGTCCCCTACGTGGCATTTTCACCATACTCATGTATGGCAAAAATAAATCAATCCCATAACGTATGTTTGGACTGATGGCGAGTCTTGGGTCTTAAAAGGCGGCAGATTAAAAACTCTACACCTGACATACACTCTTTTTGCATATGACGAGTGCACATGTGTGTTTGTATTTTGCTGCATGACTGCAAGAGGTGTCTGGTATCAATTACGGCTTCCTGCTCCAGCCACAAATAATGGAAAATGCATCTGTGCATTTATCACATACGAATGGACACACGACTCGTGCACTTTTCTGCCTGGATAATAACTGTTCCGTAGAAAATTCATCTAGTGCAAAGAAACCTTAAGAAGGCCTCAACATGCTTAAATATCTCATCTTCCCGCACTTACCACAACACACACACACACACACACACACACACACACAGCTATTCCCTTGTTGAATCTCCAACAGCCTATATCTCCTTCAGCCTATGTTCCATGATCATCAGAGAATATTTTCTATCAGTTAAGTGTACGTTTTGGCATGTTTCCCAGATATAGTAATCAGTGTTATTACAACGATTGGATCAGAATTGATTTCTCCTTCGGAAATTCAGCTTTGATACAGTGACAAATTTATATACAACAGCCTCAAACTCTGGGTCCAATTTTAATACTCAGGACAAATCCCAGATACAAGCTGTTTCCTTTTGCCTTGTCATGGGAGAATGTAGGGAACAACTGTTGTCTATTACACATATATACACAATCAAGCTCAGGAGATCTCTGTGAAAGGTCTACATCAGTGTTGGCCAAACTTGGGTCTCCAGCTGTTTTTGGACTACAACTCCCATCATCCTTAGCTAACAGGACCAGTGGTCAGGGATGATGGGAACTGTAGTCCCCAAACAGCTGGAGACCCAGGTTTGGCCAACACTGGTCTACAGGATGTGTGAACTGTAAGTTCTATTAGCATCCTTGGGCTCAGCATCAAAACAATCCTCTAAGGGACAAATGCTAAACACTCTATGAAATGACTAGAAGATATCCTCTCTTGTGAGTTGAACAGAATGTGAATTAAGGGAAGTGTGGTCAGTTCTAGGACTCAGCCTAGCTATGGGCTGCTTCAACACATTGCAGAAGGACAGGACACTGTGTCTTCGCTCCAGCTGAGCTGCAGGCTGAAAAGTTTGAAAAGCTACAGGGCTTGGCTTGTCCTTGGGGCAGCAAACATTGAAAATGCCAGAATATAATTCTGTTTTAAGGGTGGGTAGGGACAGATTGAACAAAAACTGGAAGTTGGAGAACTGGATGTCCACGTTTTTAGAACAATTTCTTTTTTATTGCTACATTTAGACTCACGACAACATGCGTGGTGCTCTCCCTCTCCTCTTTTTTATTCTTAAGACCAGACACGGCAAACTCGGCCCTCCAGATGTTTTGGGACTACAGCTCCCATCATCCCTGACCACTGGTCCTGTTAGCTAGGGGTGTTGGGAGTTATAGTCCCAAAACATCTGGAGGGCCGAGTTTGCCTATGCCTACTTTAGACGAAACGTTGAGATAGTTTAGGTTGAGAGACGGCAACTAGCCAAAATTAATTTAGTCACTTTATTGCCTGGGTGGGGATTTAAGGTCAGTCTCCCCAATCCTGGTCCAGCGCTCTAACTACTACACTTCAATGGTTTCTGAATTTTCGTTTTTGTCGGTTATGCTTTTCTTCAGTTTCCCATATTAAGTGCCTAAAGTATTAGGGAAGATTAACAAAAGGTACAGTCTCCAACATTCAGCTTTATGAATATCACCAGGGAAACTGATAATTTCAGCAGAATACTGTGTGTGTGTGTGTGTGTGTGTGTGTGTGTAATGGAAATCTCAGCTTTGCTTTCGCCTACAATAGACGAGAATGCAGGATGTTCAAAGCAATTACATTTTATTTTCTTCCCCCTCCTCCAAATCGATTAATTCTAGCTTCATCATAAAAACAGAAAGACTGCCAGTATCTTCCCCTCATGCAACCTTACAACATTCCTAATTAAAATTTAAACCCAGAGGCTGAGTGCAAAACCCCATATTTGGAATGGGAAAAGTAATTCTCAAAACAAAAACCTATATCCAGGTCAAGAAGCAAGACCACACACCCTGCCAAAGTAACCAAGAATTCCAAACATGTAATTCAACGCTGTTTAAATATTAAAAGGTTGACTAACAGAAAGAATATCCAAGATTTTCCCCACCTTTCCACTGCAGCAAGTGGAATTTTTAGTTGGGTCTACTAAATCTTCAAGCAACAGGACAACAGTATTAGGCTCAACACTGACTGACTGACTGACTGACTGACTGACTGACTGATTGACTGACTGACTGACTGACTGATAGATGATAGATGATAGATGATAGATAGATAGATGATAGATAGATAGATAGATAGATAGATAGATAGAGATAGATGATTAGATAGATAGATAGATAGATGATAGATAGATAGATAGATAGATAGATAGATAGATAGATGATAGATAGATAGATAGATGATAGATAGACGATAGATAGATATAGATAGATAGATAGATAGATAGATAGATAGATATAGATAGATGATGATAGATAGATAGATAGATAGATAGATAGATAGATAGATAGATGATAGATAGATAGATGATAGATAGATGATAGATAGATTCATGCGTACACTTCCCCCTGAAAGTCTCGTTTCAGATTAAAGTGCCCCATTGAAAAATAATTGCTTTTGAGATTATATCAAGGGAGATGAAAGCTCTGTTTGGGTTTTTGATCTGCAATGGCTCATTCAAACATGCAAGCAATCACTTAATTTGCTTTTACTAAGAACGAAACAGGGAATTCACTATATCCTATGGCTTGTGGATCCCATTTGGTTTGGTGTGTGACAAGTTGAACAGGTCTATATCAGATATCACAAGATTGGGCGTAAAATCCATAGCGCCTTTTCCAGGTTCACACAGAGTCCAAAAAGTGCACTTTGGAAGCTGGGGGCGGGGACAGGGGACAGGCAGGACTAATGGCTGTATCAATTAAGGGCTACCTTAATGAGCTATTACAGTTATTAACATTAATAAGCATAACAGAACAAAAGCATGATCACTGAAAAGCAGTATTTCAATAGAAATGAAAATAGAATTTTGAGGGACAAAAGAGTGTGATAATTATTTATCTGATAATTCCCAGAGATTGTTAGAAGCCAGAAGGGGGACATTCATAAATTGACTATATATGTCTGAAAACGGCACTGAAATAATCTGTTACACATTAGACAAATTTGCCCATCTGGCTCATCCAGTATATTTGATGCTGCCAGAATTCAAAAACAGTAATTAAAAGCTACCCAGTAATCAAACACACACGACTCAGAATCTGTTGTTCATCACTATAAATCAATGCCTGACCCTCAGGTGGCCCTTTTCATTGGTGCCTCAGCTTTGTAATATGAACAGAAAAGGGCAGCCACAGCAGAAAGGATCCTGCAAAATGCTTATAGGGGTGTTTGCCCAGCTACAGAAATACCAGCCCAATCTGCAACTAGTGTTTGCATTTTTTAAATTAGTTTCCCTTTGCACATACTATGTAAATTACAAAGTTAAACACCCAAAGTACCACTGAAATCAAGGATATTTAAATATACTTCACTTCCTCTAAATCATGCCACAAACAATGACAAAGGACAGTTTTCCAAAAGTCTTTAAACCAGAGACATGATTCTCCAGATAGACCCCAACTCCCATCACTGCTAATCAGTACGGCCAACAGTCAGAGATGATGGGAGTTCAATAACATCTCAAGGGCTTCGTTTCCCAGGAATTCAGTATAAAGAAAATGAAAATGAAAAACTGGTTCCATCCCATGGTATGCAAGGAGCCATATGCTATGATGACCACTTAGCTTATCAATATGGCTGCTCCAAAATACAGGTGCAAAGGTACTGTAAAATCTTTCTCACCATTGACAGAATAATACAGATGATCAGCTTGATCAAGGAGTAGCTTGAGTATCCTAGGAAGATACCACTTGGCTTCTGTAGCATCTCAATGGGAGCCCTTCAGTTGCCCAGAGAAGTTAGCACTTCAGTTATAGTATTGTAAGTCAGAGAATGGGTGAGCTAAAAGGATCTGCTCCCCAGTATTCACAGAAGACGTAGCTAGCTAGCAAATCAAATACCAGGAGGAGAAGCCTCTTTTGTTTAGATTATAAGAACAGGAATGGCAAAATTTAGATGACCAAGCTATGTATGACCTGAACAATAACAGTCCTATTCTTGAAAATGGTTCTCAAGTTTGCACATTCACTTTAAGGCAGATGCAAACATACCATGTCAGAAAGGTGAATTTACCCTTCCCCTGAAATGCCAGCCTGGAATAAAAATTAGATATGGGAGTGTTGCAATGGGCACTATTTAATTACATGTCTTTGCATATATGATCATTAGCTATGGCATTGAGTTGTGCATGTGTGCGTATGCACACACCCTTTGTTATAAAGAGTAAAGGTCAATCCCTATGAAACTCCTCTCAGAAGGTGAAACTGAAAAGGGTGTGCTGTAGTTTAACTGCCTGCCCAACCAGAAACACTCGTTACTTCTATACAGGCAATGATTCACATTGGAACCTCACTGTGAAAAGAGACCAGTTGTGCACAAGTTTTTGCTCCTGTTCATTTCCTATTCATCTCCTTAATGTCATCAAAAGAGGCTCTGCACTCCTTTCATGTTTGGCTATATTTGACAGGATACGAAGCAGGGTCTCTGCAGTGGTGGTGCCCTCTCTAAAGAACATTATTTCCAGTGAAGACTACCCAGTTAAAGCTGTTTTAAAACTAGAAACACTGTTAAGTTGGGTTGGTGATTTTAACCTTGTTTTGCCCTTGTGCTTTGGTTTTAAGCTTGAATCGTAGCCAATATTTTTGTTTTAGGTTATGTTATGGAGGGAGTGGTCATGGTATTGAAATTTTAAATACACTGGTTCAAACAAGTTTATTGTAAAAGCAGTCTAGACATTATAAATAATTTTCAATATGACTTGAAGTCAGGAGCTGAGTCAAAACCTGCCTTCGAGCTGGATTCAGAACCAGAGGACAAGCCAATAAAGGCGATCATTTCCCAAGCAACATCCCAGACTGAAAAAGAAGCTTTCATAGCATTTCCTAAAGAGGTAAGCCAATGGTAATCCTGAAAATACCGAGTCATTTCTGTATCCGATAAAAGAAGTATTGTGTCCTGATCAAGGGAAGCAAAATTCCCACTCTGTTCTGCCTTGGGCAGACTACACCTGGAATACTGTGTCCAGTTCTGGGCACCACAATTTAAGAAGGTTGTTGACAAGCTGGAAGGTGTGCAGAGGAGGGCAACCAAGATGATCAAGGGTCTGGAAACCAAGCCTTATGAGGAACGGTTGAGGGAGCTGGGTATGTTTAGCCTGGAAAAGAAGAGACTGAGAGGAGATATGATAGCCATCTTCAAATATCTCAAGGGATGTCACATGGAGGATGAAGCAAGCTTGTTGTTATCTCCTGTTCCATAGGATAGGAACCAAACCAATGGCTTCAAGTTACAAGAAATGAAACAAACAAAATGAAACAAGAAATGAACATCAGGAATAACCTTCTGGTGGTAAAAGCTATTCAACAGTAGAACAGACTCCCAGAAGAAGAGGTGGACTCTCCTTCATTGGAGGTTTTTAAGTGGACGTTGCACGGCCATCTGCCATGGATGCTTTAGTTCACATTCCTGCATTGCAGGAGGTTGGAAGAGATGACCCTCAGAGTCCCTTCCAATTCTACAATTCTATGATTTTGTTATTCTACCCCTTAAGTGCATAGGGTCAACCATATGCCCTTCATATAACTCCCATCAGCCTGAAGCAAAAGAGTCAATAGTCAATGGTCAGGGATGATGGTCTTTGAGGCCCAAAATATTCAAAGCGCTATTGGAGAAAGAATGGTCTAGGGCAGGGGTTGTCAACCTGGTCCCTACCGCCCAATAGCGGGCGTTTCAGGATTCTAGGTAGGGGGTTCTATGGCACAAGCTGAATCCTCCTTCCATCGAGCACTGGTGGGTGGTAAGGAAATTTTACCATCAAGAAAGATGAATTAGTAGGCAGTAGGTATAAAAAGGTTGACTACCCCTGGTCGAGGGTGACTTGCCAATCTGCAGCCCCAGTGGTCCACCACTTAGGGCAGATTTGCACATTGTTGCGAGTTCCTGGTTCCAGCCCCAACAGCTCCTAACACTTGGGTATGAAAATGTTTCTGTTGAACTGTACCGATACCTAACCTTATCCACAAAACACAAACCAAACTGTGCTGATATTTGTTCCCATCAGATTTACTTTTCTAAAACTCCTTTCATCCAGAGATTCTTGTTTTGGTGAGTCCCGGAAGGCAGAAGCATGTTTGTTTTGTTCCTATTCTCACTTTGAGACATGTTTCGGAACAGTTACCACCTTTGGGGTGCAAATGAAATATTTCCTCCTCTAGCAGAAGACAACTGTTTCCCTGATGAATTGCTTCTTTTTCTTGGTTTCACTCTACTGGCCTCACTTCAGCATTTGATACTTCCATAGGGCTCTCATTATCGTATGGGTACCTCCAAGCCCTGAAAGTAATCATCTTCACCCCTGTACTTTTGTCATACAGGAGAAAGGCTATTATTTCTCCTTTCACACCAAGGAATGATGCCATAAGAGCAGCAGCAACAAAACATTTGGTGGCAAGAAGTCAATGTGATTTGCATATTGATTCACATACCACCCCCAACCCTAGGAGAACCAGTTTCCTTTTTGAGGAGAGGGCACTGTAGGATTGAGGCATCTTTATAAGTTTGTTTCTCGTTTGAGCAGATGCTACAGCAGCACTGCATCAAGCACTAAATCACCCAAGTAGGAAGTGTTAGAATCACATCAACTCCAGTCCCAAAGCAACAGTATCGTTCCTGAAACCCCAAAACTGCTTTTCTATAGAAATCACTTACTGAATCAAATCCATGTAGGTTACAAAAACAGCTGCATTGAAACTGTCTCTTAAGTTCTGCCACATGAATGCACCATACGTTGCAGTGCCTGTTACCAATGAAAGTCCATGCCACAATAAACTAGCAACTGAAATACAGACCTCCTGTATACAAGCCATGTGCTCTGAGCTACTGGAGCTCCACACTTTCCAGTGGAATTTTTTGCAGGGTGGAGGTGGAAAGGCTTACGGTTTTGTTGCAGGAAGCAAGTATTGAAGGCTTGTGATGTTTTTCATAGAAACATAGAACCGTGAAGGTAAAGTAAGGTAAAGGACCCCTGGATGGTAGAATCCAGTCAAACTTTACTATGGGGTATGGCACTCTTCTTGCTTCAGGTTGAGGGAACCAGCGTTTGTCCACAGACAGCTTTCCGGGTCATGTGGCCAGCATGACTAAGCCACTTCCAACGCAACGGGACACTGTGACGAGTGCCAGAGCGCACAAAACCGCCGTTTACCTTCCCGCCATAGCGGTACCTATTTATCTACTCATACTGGTATGCTTTGGAATTGCTAGGTTGGCAGGAGCTGGGACAAAGCAACAGGAGCTCACCCCCATTGCATGGACTTGAATTGCCGACCTTCCGACCGGCAAGCCCAAGAGGTTCAGGGGTTTAGACCAGGAGTCAGTAAACTTTTTCAGCAGTGGGCCAGTCAACTGTCCCTCAGACCTTGTTGGGGCCGGACTATATTTTGGGGGAAATGAATGAACTCCTATGCCCCACAAATAACCCAGAGATGCATTTTAAATAAAAGGACACATTCTACGTATGTAAGAACACACTGATTCCTGGACCGTCCACGGGCTGGATTTAGAAGGCGATTGGACCGGATTAGTTTGCCTACCCACGGTTTAGACCACAGCGCCACCCGCTCCCTTCATAGAACTGTATAGTTGGAAAGGACCATGAGGCCCATTTAGTCAAACCCACTGTGATGCAGGAATGTAGAGCTCAAACCCATGACCCTGAGATTAAGAGTCACATGCTCTACTCATTCACAAATATGTGAGTTGAACATGGTACATTAGTTCTCTCAAAAGCAATCAGGATACAAGTTATTTTGTATATGTATGTCAACCTATAAGGGGTGCATAACCTGTAGCTGTCCAGATGTTGTTGAACTCCCAGTTCCCACCAGCCCCAGCCAGTATGGTCAATAGTATGGCTCAGTAAGCAACATGTGCCAACCATCAAAGACATTCAAAAACATCTTTCGCTACACACTACATAAAAGCCTATGAATGGTTGTTTATTTGTCATGCAACTCATGTATCTGGTTTAGTTGGGCTTCCCGCAAGGGTACAAGTGTTTGAAGCATGTGATACAACAGACAACGTATTTAAAGCCATTGCCATTGCATGGTTTTCCTCTTTTGAGAAGTTCTAGCAATGCACTTATTGTGGTTGGACATCTGATAATTGCAGTAATGTTGCATATCATTATGTGTACTCGCGTGAGAAAAAGGAAGAGAGAACTCAGATGTGCCCAAATCTAATTGTTTTATGCTGTGCATTTGCAAAAAGCCACATAAGTTGTGATTGGGGAAAGCCGCATTGGTGAAAACCACATGAAGCCATAAAATATTTGTTATTTATTTCATAACACGTTCCAACGAATATTTTTAAAATGTGCAGCTGATCTTATGGTCTTTCAACTTGGTGGTCTCATGGGTGAGTGGATTAATGTGAGTCTGTCAGTGAGACTATAGATTTTCTCTGGGGAAAGGGTAAGTTGTAAAAGAAAATCATATTTCTCACATATTTTTGGAAAAGACTCCTCCAGAGATGGAAGAGAAGGAAGTAAGAAAAGAAAAGCAGATGTAATTAACGAGATTATCATCCCCGTTTTGTTTACTGATTGAACAAATAATAGGTGGCTATCATAATACCATTTCCTAAAGTGATAAGAAAATAGATCAGAAGACTTCACAGATTTATTTATTTTTTTAGGGTAGAACCCAAGTTCTATCAATGAGAGCCAGGTGCAAAGACATATTCCTAGAATTAAATAACAGGGTGCCTCTGAACACACTCTAAGCCTAGGGATTTAAAAAAAATTAGTTTTTATTATGGTTTTTGGTTTTCAGTACCAGAACCTAACTGAGCTCACTGTCCTTTCACAAAAAACTCCACTCCTGGTCAGCTTCCTTCATTTCAGCAGCCAAATCTGGACAGGGAAAATCCTGTTGTTGCCACTGTTAAACAGCTGGTAGTCAAAGCCCAATGTCAATCTACCGCATATCACCTAAAAATTTACCAGTAAATCCCAGTCTACCATCTGCCTACCTCTGGATTAGGAGGAATTGCAATCTATTTCTGCAAGGCTATTCTTAATGCTCACTTGTGTTTTATTTCTACCATGTCCACCAAAGATTTTGGGTCAGTTTCACCTGGTTAGATCAAACGAAGGCATCCATTGTTCAAAGAAGTGGTGGTGCCATCAGAGTAGGACTTTGGAGAAAAAGTTCAGGGCCATACTCAGCAGAATGAACAGGAACCACCCACCCCACCAAGCTCCGGAGGGCTGGCTTACCACATTTTAAAGAAGGGTAGCCTCATAAGACCATCACGTGCAGAATCTAAAACAAACGTCCTTCATGGCACCCAATGGTACAATGCTAAATTTCAAAATACATTAAAGCAGCATCCCGGTTTAGCACACGTACTTAAGTCAGCCATCACAATTTTCTGACATTCAGGATCTGATATCTAAGGGACCTAACATATACAGGAAAGGATGGAGCTGCCTTCACCCCCATCCGCAATGATCCATATTATTCTCCTGACACACTGTCACTATTGTCTCTTCCCGTCAGCTGCAAAATGGACTTGGATCTAAGTCTTCTGCCCCTTCCTTCTGCTTCCCTGACAGCTATCAACATGGTTCTTTACTGATGGCTGAACAAGCATGCAGGCATTTGCCTCCCGCTTTCCAGAAGAGCCCTGGTGCTCAGTGGGCTGCTGAACACCGTCTGTTCTAAATGCAGTCCGTTGTTCATACTTCCGTCAGCAGACTATGATTCAATTAACTCCCCCACCATGTAGAACTGCAAAGCCTCTCAACCACAATGCAGTACACAAACTGCAATGTCATAAGAACATCTCAAATGGCAGATCTTCCTTGACCTTCATGAAACATTATTCCTCAAGGAGCGGATGGGGTGCGTGGATTGCCTGTGTATAAGATTTTGATTCTCTGTGGGCTTTAACTCCCTGTGGGTTTAATCTTCTATTTTACTCTTTTGGGAGTGCATGTTTATTATTAATTATATGTTTAAATTATGTACATGTGCCTGTCTGAATATTGTCATTATATACCTAAGTCACCAGATGCGCTGGACTTAGATATAGGTGGGTGTGGTTGCTGTTGCTGTTCTGTCCTTGTTTGAGAGAAGTTCTTGTCTTGTTCCATGACTGGTGTGTGTGCTCTAAGCCTTCCATGACAGTACCCAATGGTACTTTGGGAAATAGACCTATCTTTAGAGTTTGCGATCTTTCATAGCTGTTTCAAATAGAAGAAGAAGAAGAGTTTGGATTTGATATCCTGCTTTATCACTACCCGAAGGAGTCTCAAAGCAGCTAACATTCTCCTTTCCCTTCCCCCGCCACAATAAACACTCTGTGAGGTGAGTGAGGCTGAGAGATTTCAGAGAAGTGTGACTAGCCCAAGGTCACCCAGCAGCTGCATGTGGAGGAGCGGAGACGCAAACCCGCTTCCCCAGATTATGAATCTACCATTCTTAACCACTACACCACCCTGGCTCTCTGATATAATTGCCCCAATGGCAAACTATGAATAAAATTTAATACATGAATAATAACAATGGTACAGTGTTTCTGGTTGCATTCATATATTTTTTATATGTATGTTTCAATACCACACACTGAAATAACAGTTCTGAAAAGCACGTCCAAAGCAAGTGCATTGCTTTGCCTCTTGCTCCTCCCTTCATTCACCCACTGTCGGCACAAAGAGGATGGAGAATATCCACTACTTCGCAATGAAATAAATGCAACAAGGATAGGGCACTGGCAGCTGGGGGAGGCCTTCAAGCCAGTCACCAGGTGCTTCCCATATAGTCCCTAGCAAAGACATAGGTGCCAAGGGTTACCCTTACTTACGTGCCTCAGCTGCTTTCCGCAGGACAAACCTAGACAAAGCTCATTCTCCTTCCCAGTCAGAACAATAACAAAATCCTTAGTAGAGCCTTCCCTTTATTACTGTTCTCCGTCCTTTTCCTACTAAAGAAAGCCCTGTGTCAAATCCTAAGTTGAAGTGAAGGGAATTAGGAACTAACAATACATGGAACATGAGGACATATCACAGCATCCTAACACCAGGAGAAGAGTGGGGAAGGGGGGGGTGGAAAGAGAGATTTAACTTTGGGAGAATTACATTAAAACTGGTTGGTGGTTTAGCCATATGTAGAGACCTTACACTGTTCCCTGTTATGTGCAATAAAGAGGGGTATTTTTAAGGCACTTGTGTTTCTTGCTCACACATGGTTTATTTTGTATGCCACAAACAGCTAGCTGTTTTTGCATTTGACAAAGCTCACATGAGTGATCAGCACACAAGAGCATAGGCATAGCTGGGGGGGGCAGCTGCCCACTCGCAAATCAAGCAAATAAATAAAAATACTAAACTAACTGACCACTTGTGTCACAGATAACTTGATTCTGCTCCCCCAAAAAACCATGAAGCCTGCGCCCCCTAAAATAAATCCTGGCTTTGCCCATGCACAAGAGATGTTTAATGCGAAAAGACAGAACATACAGAATCCCACAGCAGCGAAATCTGATGAGCTGAGAAGCGTATTGTCAAATTCCCATTCACAGCAGTCACTCCTGTGGTTCCCTCCTGATATATTACTCCACATGTCCAAGTAAAACTCTAAAGCTGTTCAAAAAGCAGCAGTTCATAACGTACGGATCTTTATCCCCTAACAATCTGCCCCGAATGAACTACCGACTCAGAAAGTTTTTTTTCCCCTTTAAAAAAATAAATAAATCACATGCCTGGAAAAGAAAAAAAGAAAAACTGCAACAGGAAGACCAAGTTTAAATATAGTTATCCCTCATTCCCAGCCAGGAAGGGGATGCCCCCACAATGCCATAGTCCTGAATGGCCCATTAATGATAGAAATGATGCTGCAGAAAACAACACTATTTGCTTTGTCTCTAGGGATTAAAGAGCTGTGATACAAATGTCACAAGCAAACACAGGAATTACAACAACCATACATATTGCTAGCAAGTACTATCCAGCTCAGATTTAACCATTTCTAGGCAATAGTTCACTATACAGGGCAAGTCTCTCCTGTCCTTGGAAAATATTTTGTTTCGGACAATGGAGAACAGGGATGGGGTGGGATTTGAAGTGGGGGTACTCAAGGCTGGCGCAACCTACCTTGCACAGGCTGTGCCAGCTCTGCTTGCTGCCCCAGCTCAGTGCAGCCCATCTTCACTGGCCGGCAAAGGGGTTGCTTTGAAGGGCTATGGGGAGGCAAAGGAGTACCGTATTTTTTGCTCTGTAAGACTCACTTTTTCCCTTCTAAAAAGTAAGGGGAAATGTGTGTGTGTGTGTGTTATGGGTCGAATGCAGGCTGCGCAGCTATCACAGAAGCCAGAACAGCAAGAGGGATTGCTGCTTTCACTGCGCAGCGATCCCTCTTGTTGTTCTGGCTTCTGAGATTCATAATTTTTTCTTGTTTTCCTCCTCCAAAAACTAGGTGCGTCTTGTGGTCTGGTGCGTCTTATAGAGCGAAAAATGCGGTGCTTTGTCTTCTAACATGCACTGGTAACTTCAACTCTTCCTTACTTCAACAGGCTCCATGTGGGGCTGCCCTTGAGTTTGGTCCAGAAGCTGGTTAGTCGTTGTCTAGATATAACCATCAGCAACACATTGCACTTTTGCTGAAGGAGCATCACTAGCTGCCTATACGCTACTGGACCAGGATCAAGGTGTATGCTACTTATTTATGAAGCTCCAAGCAAGTTAGGACCAGGCGACTTGAGAGACCACCCCTCTTCTTATAGCTCCTGCTTGCCTGCTGTGATACATGGTAGACTTCCAGGTGATATCAACAGCTCCCATTATTCACCTTGCATCCAGTAGCCCTGTGCTCAGTGATGTGGCCCCTTTTATGTGGAATTCATCGCCATATGAGATAAGGCATGCTCCAATAATCTACTCTTTTACATACATACTTTTTATTTACACAACTCTTTCCCAATTTTATTTTCATTATGTTTGCTGATCATTTTCTAGTGTTGTACTTAAATGCATCATTTTGGTGTATATTTTATACTTATTGTTACGTATCCCCCTTTTCTTTTCCCTCAGGTAACTTGTTCCACTTTCTGTCGACTGCAATTAGTTAAGTTTCCCCTAACCTTCAGCTGAAATTTACACAGCTGCAAATTAAACTCATTACCTCTTATCCTTTCCTCAAGGAAGGAGAGAACAGTTGTTCCAACTCTTCTTCATGTGAGGCTCTCCAGTATCTGAAGACTGTAATTGCATCTTTTCATAAGCTGTTTTTGTCTCAGGTGAAACTAGTACTTACTCCTTACTCTTCAGCCACACTGGATTATCTGTGACCAAAGAGTCCATGAGAAATAATTGGTATGATCATTTTAACAAACCGTTAAAAGCCTTGAAGAGCAACTACGTACATGTTTTTTTTAGCAAGACGAAGGCTAAATGCATGAGGAAACAACATGAGCATGTTGACCTCTAATCTGACATGGAGGTATTTTGAATTTAATAAAGCATTAAGGCAATTCTACATTGGTCGATGAAAGAGAATTTGCTCATGACCTAAAAATGAGACTGATGCTTTGGGAGAATCTCTGATTAAGTCGGCATTTCTTATAACTAGCCTCCCACCACGAATTTCCATGTAGAGCTCCTGTTCCTTTTAACTTAGCAGGAGAAGCTTTTCCTATCAGCTCATCTCCATTCCTAAATTTCTGTCTCTTCTGCCACAGCTAAAACAGACCAGCACTACAGATTTCCTACCAACATGAAATACAGAAATGCTTCACCGTCTGCCAGGATCTTAATGTCTCTATTCCTGTACTTGCAGTCCCAGGAAGACATCAAAAATAAAAGGTGGGCATTTGCAAGAAGTAACACTATTTTGTTTTCTGTTCTTGTATTCTGAATCTTTGTATTCTGGAAATAACTTTAATTTTTTTTAATAAAAAAAGTGGGCTGCATGTGGCAGATAGGCCCATGTTAGGAGTCTTGTCATGAAATAAGCTGACAACCCCAACCTTCCTCAACATTCCTTTCATGATACATAACGATTGGCAGGATTTTTTTTTATCCCAATCTTATTGGCATTTCTAGTGCTTGAACTCTCATAGGCCCTTTCCCACAAGGCAAAACCAAACACCTGATGCTGTAGTCTTCCACTGATGAGCATTTAGTATTTATTTAAGACCATATATCCCACCCTTCTATGGGACTGGACATACAGGGTGACTTCTAACAATTCTGAAACCATTTAAAAATCAACGAAATCTGGAATAATAAAAGAATACCAAAGCCATGTAAACAGTAAAAGAATAGCCAGGTGCACCAAACCCACCAGCACCCCAAGGGTTCAGCCACTCAAAGCACAAACCCAGCAGGTTTGTGCCTGCCAGAATAGTTTCTGAAAGCCTTAACTAGGTGATATAAAACAAGGAAATGGACCTTGCTTCCTCCTAATGTGCGCAGAAGCCTATGGTCATGTATAAAGGTAAAGGTACTCCTGACTATTAGGTCCAGTCACGGACGACTCTGGGGTTGCGACGCTCATCTCGCTCTATAGGCCGAGGGAGCCAGCGTTGTCCGCAGACAGCTTCCGGGTCATGTGGCCAGCATGACTAAGCTGCTTCTGGCGAACCAGAGCAGCGCACGAAAATACCGTTTATCTTCCTGCCGGAGCGGTACCTATTTATCTACTTGCACTTGATGTGCTTTCGAACTGCTGGGTGGGCAGGAGCTGGCACTGAACAACAGGAGCTCACCCTTTTGCGGGGATTCAAACCGCCGACCTTCTGATCGGCAAGCCCTAGGTTTTGTGGTTTAGACCACAGCGCCACCTGCGTCCCTGTTCATGTACAATGATAACTGCTACTAATAAGGCTCAGGACTGGTAGCTTCTGTTTAAAAGGGGTCTTCCAAATATATTCGAACCACTTATCTTTGGAATATAGTGCAGAAGAGCTGATCTAAATTTCCTAAGCATTTCTGTGTTTGAATACTTCAATTAGAAGTATTTCAATTAGAACAGCTGGAGAGCTGGGGGGAGGATGTGCATTTGTTTCTCTACAATTATCTTAAGAACAAATGCTTAAAACGACTGTACGAGTAGCATCCATTATTAACAGATGACATTAGGATTTTTTCATAATCCAAAGCATCTCAGCCTAAATGCTTCTTTGTAAAATAGAATACAAGGAGTAACCCAAAATTTGGAAAGTTCACCTACAAACTAGAAATGGAAACAAGAATGCCACTATGCCATGGGCATCACCGCGAACTAACTTTTTATGTATTCCTTTTTTCTATATGAAATACTAATAGCTAAATACTGTTAGAATTCCTTAATACAGTAACATTTACAAAAGAAGAAAGCCCCACAATAATTCTCACCACAGTAAGCTGGCAGTATGCTCCCATGAAATCAATGGGATTTAATTCAATTTAAATATGTTTACAATGACAGTGACAATAATGCTATTATGCTAGAATTATGTAGAGAATAAGGAGAGAGAGAAACGAGAGCTGACATGAACTCTGAAGATGACAGCTTTCAGATTCACAATTCAAATCTGATTATTTATCAGAGGAAGCCATGTTTGGATACAGAAAAGCACCCTTAATTTTCAGAGTTCTTTGTATACAGGCACAGTATCCTTGACTGTGCATTAATAAAACTGTGGCACGAGGTAGGCTTAACAACGTGATCATAAGATCATGGTCACCTTGATCATCCAACACAAATCCCAGCGCCAAAATGCTCACCACAAGAACACTGACTGACTCCCTTAATTACTCTAATGCAGACACCAACTCCATAGCAATCCTTACGGCACAGGGGCTCTAGTGAAAATGCATTCATTCCTGTCACTTTTTCACATATTAATCACATGAACATTAGAACCTGCCTTATATATGGAGTCAGACCATTGGTCAACCTAGCTCAGTATTGTCTGCACTGATTGGCCAGAGTCCACCAGGGTTTCAGCCTTTCTCTGCCCTACCTGGAGATGGAACCTGAGACCTTCTGCCCTTCTATAGGGGCAGCCTGCAAAGAAGGGGCAACAAGCCCACAATGCTAGCTCTGGCTCTTTCACGGCACAGCATCCCTACTGTATATTGACACTGCATAGGGCAAGCCTATGCACATAAACTTCCTCACTGCAGATATTCCTGCTCAATCCACAGGCATTGAGCTCAGACTACCTGGCACACACAACAGCAGGGTCAACTTTCTTCATTTGATTAACACGGGAAGTGGGCTATGGACAGAGAACAGTTTATTAGTTAGAACACCAGACTAGGACTGATTCAAATCCCTTATTTTAACATGGCACTCACTGGATAACCAATCACTATCTGCCGGACAAACCTATCCCATCAGATTCTTGTGAGGATAATACAAACAGGGAGGGAGATCCATTTGTGCTATCCTGAAGAAATGTGGCATTCCCTGGAGAAAAGCCAGGCTGAAAATAAATACTCAGAAATGGTTGCCATGCATTCTCCTCAATGGAATGTAGCTCTCTCCATTTGCCTTTCCTGGGTAATCAAGTAGAATATCATAGCCATTCAGATGTAAAATAGAAGAACTTGAAGCCCCTGAGATAGAGCTTTGTCGCACACCCCGCTCAACGCAGATATTCCCAATGTGTTAAAAACTGATTACAGCTATGTGTAAACTAACTGATCGAAATTGACATTTCTGCACCAAGCTGTGGAAGCTGAGCATTAAATGTCATTTGGGATGCCAGCAACACAAGAGTGGGAGGAGGATGGCGAAGAGATCATAACCTGCAGATTTTTGGTACAGACAGAAGAACAGCTCGGTTTTTTATCCTCTCAAAACTGAATCCCTTATCCTGCAGTGCAGGAACAGACTTGTCCTCATCTGAAGCACCGCTGCCTTGTTAACTGTTGTAAACTTTTAAGATCAGAACCTTAATGAAATTAAATCCTTTTTATTGTCAACCTTCTCCAAAGATACACACATGCAAACAGCCCTCCAAACAA
Source organism: Podarcis raffonei (assembly GCF_027172205.1). Classification (NCBI taxonomy): domain Eukaryota; kingdom Metazoa; phylum Chordata; class Lepidosauria; order Squamata; family Lacertidae; genus Podarcis; species Podarcis raffonei. Next base: position 14,585,893 of record NC_070613.1, read on the forward strand.
GACAGGGGCTTCTTCTTCTTCTTCTTCTTCTTCTTCTTCTTCTTCTTATTATTATTATTATTATTATTATTATTTTCTAACTGGAATTCCCATGTGTTAATGGAAAGACACTGTCTTTCATGTAACATTTCATTCAAGACCAGTCCCACATTCAAGTCTATTTCCATCTGCTTTCAATAGCAAATTAACAACATTCAGAAGTGATACATTTTAGAGACTCAAGAGAAGTTGTAGTTTCTTCAGTAAAACTTATATATAACTCTGGTAAGAATTGCATATAAAAATATACTAAATAAATAAAACGAAAGTTGAGGTTGTTGGACTGTCGCCAAATGGTACTTTTCTCATTTTTAGTCTACACATGCATTCTATGTTTGCAATTAAAAGTCAGCAATAGGCAACAATGTGTTCTTTTTTTGGGGGGGGGGGCCAACAATGTGTTCTGAATGATGAAATAGCTTGGTCTTTCCTCTCCGCATACCAAAAAGAGAAAATCAAATAACTGTGGTTGATGTGTGGTGGTTTTTAAGAGGATGCTAGACTGGCAAATGCTGACTTGTTAATGGATACCAGCACACTTCAGAAGTTTGACAACAGTATGTGGGGGTTTTCTCTTAACTGCAGTCACTAAGCATATCTATGGCACAGTGGTATTTTAAAATATAACGTTACTGTAAACATTTTAAAATGTTTATTGGAATTGTTTGTTGCAAAGGTGGTAGGCAGGTGCTAAAAGTCAAGGGAAATGTGCACTGAAGTAAACTAAATGTTCACGAAGAGCACATGCATAATTATAATCTGCTCCTGGCAAACGGAGATTAAGATTTCTGAAGGTCCATGCCCTGGGTGGTTCACACAGCCCACTTTACATTGCTGTTATATTGTGAACCATTCCTTTGTTTAAGGAGGTCACTTTGGTGCAGCTAACACAGCAATTTGAATTCACCCCCAGAGGCACACTCCAATGGATGCCAAGCAATCCAGTAACTCATGGTTTGTGTGTGTGTGTGTGTGTGCGCGCGCGCACGCGCTTATGTGTTTCTGCATGCCTGCATGCACAACACTGTGGCAGTTTGGGAAGAGAGGCAAAGAACCAACAAGGAACAGACAAAGATCTGAGAGTTTCTAGCTAGAATTGGCTGAAACTGGGGGTGCAGACTGAGGGGTTGCCCAAGATGTACCCTGCGGAGATCTTATGCCTTCCACGAGTGCCAGCTGCCTCCTGCATGTATATTTGTAAAACAAGCAAATATTATAAGGCTGCTCTAAGTCTCCACTGCTCACTCATCCAAAGGAAACTAAACCCAGTAGCAGTGCTCCTAGAATTCTTCAGCACACAGAGTGAGGATAATGCAAGACAACAAATTCTAATGAAGGCTGATTCTCCGTAGCTTTTTCCTCCTGACAAATAAGCCTTACACAAATAAGACAATAGGTGCTATACACCCATAGCATCTCCAACTTGCCAGCTTCCTACAATTATGGGTGTTAATATCTTGGGTAGGAATGGATATGTGACCCTCCTGATGTTATTGGACCCGAGCTCCTCAGCCCTGGTTAGCATGGTCAATAGTCGGATTGGAATTGTAGACTAAAAACACCTGCATGGCCACAAATATCCCGTATCTGTACTCGTGAAATGTTGATGGTCTGAAAAAAGTATAACCCACAGCACAGGCCGCTAGGTAGATACACATATCATCATGCATCGTGTGTTTTTATAATTCAAGAGGACTGATGCCAGTGCTGTGGATTTTACAATCAAACATTCACACAGAGGAAACAATCAAGGAAGAAGAGGGAAGCGGGCTCTGAAGTAAACAAGTAAGGAGCATGTGATTATTTCAGTTACATACACTTAAAGGTAAACGTAAAGGGACCCCTGACCATTAGCTCCAGTTGTGACCAACTCTGGGGTTGCGGCGCTCATCTCGCTTTACTGGCCGAGGGAGCCAGCGTACAGCTTCCGGGTCATGTGGCCAGCATGACGAAGCCGCTTCTGGCGAACCAGAGCAGCGCATGGAACGCCGTTTATCTTCCCGCCGGAGCGGTCCCTATTTATCTACTTGCACATGACGTGCTTTCGAACTGCTAGGTTAGCAGGAGCAGGGACCGAGCAACGGGAGCTCACCCCGTCGCAGGGATTCGAACTGGCGACCTTCTGATCGGCAAGTCCTAGGCTCTGTGGTTTAACCCACAGCGCCACCTGCATCCTGCATACACTTAGGCTTCATTAAATGACATGGGCACTAGATTTTATGGAAAAGGTAGACATTGACAAGGGCATCGTGCGTGGTTCTGGGAGGTAGTTCCAAACTTAATGGGAAGCAAGGGGGAAAGAGCAGAAATTTTTGAGGCAGCTGAAGACTTTCAGACGGTGGAAGGAGGCTTGAGAAATGAAAAGACAGCAGAGAAAGGTGGGGTATTTACGGGCCCACTTTATTTCTTGTAATAAGACAGCCAGTGGGACATAGTGGTTAAGAGTGTCTGACTAGGGCTGGGGAGGCCAAACAGTTTTGAACTCAGTGGGCGACCATGGCCTAGTCACTATCTCTCAGCTTCACCTACCTCACAAGCTTATGCTGATGATATGACTGAGGCTGAGGGAGAATCAGTTTGGAATGCACTATTCACCTGACAGACATCTTGCTCCCCACCTGAGCCAAGCAGAAATAAACGTCTTGTGAGAATTGTCCAAAGGAATCCATGGTAGGGAGCGGGGAGCATATTCTGCCAACCAAGAGCTAAACCATGCTTTATTTAGGCTAAAACAAATAGCATGATTAACAGCATCTGCTAAGGAATTAACTAGCATCTGTAGAAACAAGAAGCATTCTTGATTTTTTTTTTAAAGTCAGCATCCTGTTCTTCAATCTATTTTGACACAAACTGTATCTCACACTATAAAACAGAAAGGCCGAACTTGCCAAATCTGCAAAGACAGGCCAGATACATATATGAATCTATAGTTCTCTATATATTACAGTGCAGTCCCTTTGCAAGCTACTCAAAAGTCCTGTATTATTCAGTGGGGCTGATTCCCAAGAAAGCCACAATTCTATCACTTACTTGGGAGACAGCTCCCCTAAGCACAGCGGGACTTACCTCTGAGTAAACATGCATTAAGTTCCACTGCACGGCCACTAAGGGATTTCAGTTACTTATTATATCAGTTACCCCTTGAGACCTGTTTATCTTTCACTTTGTTATTTGTGCTAAGTGCATTACATGTGATGTTCTGTACTCCAGTTTTTAAGTATGGGCATTTTTAAAGAAGTTGCCACAAAGTACATGGCAATGAGAGAACTAATTGAAGGCATGGTTGTGATCCTAACAGTGTTGCCTGGAATAAGCACTTGTTACCAAAGGGTTTTCTATAAGGCAGCAACAGGACTACAGCTCCATTATTCTCTGAATCCAGTTCCTGGATATTTATTTATTCAACAAAAGTTATACGTCACTTGATTGTAAAAACAAACGAACAAAAAACTCGTCAAAGTGGTTTGCAAAGAGACAGGGCAACTAATACTGTTTAGTATAGAAAAGTGAAGTTAGGAGAGAGAAGTTGGATTCAAAGGACCTAGGAAATAAACATTATGAGGGGGGAAAGTGGAGCCTTTTAGCTCAGGAACAAGTGGTATGTGGTTGATAATCGAAAAACGAAAGGACTTTGGGACTCGCCAGATATTCTTCTGGGAGCCTAGTCTGAGGAGCCCTGGGTTCATTTACCTGGGTCCTTGCTTCCTCAAACTGAAAGATGTGGAGAGATCAAGTGCACAAGGATATCTTAGGTACATGAACTTAGCATTCAACTCGTCAGAACACTACTTTATACCTACTGAGAAGCAGGAAGAGAAAACCTTTTTTTTAAATAAACAAAAACACGTCCTCTACAGAGCTATGGATATATGCATGGCATACTATTTTGGGTTATGTATGGTCTTATTTCGCTTAGCTTTTATGTAAACTCAGCCTATGCATAGACGAGAAAGTAAGTCAACTATCTGCAGATATGCTAAAAAATAAGTAATTGCTTATTGGACTCACTTAGACCAGGCACTTTCCCACCTTCCAGAAGTGACCTGGATTATTTCTGTTGTGGAAAGAAGCAACGTGAGCAGCATATGATCAACAAAAAATTAACATCTGGATACCATTAAGAAAGTTTAAAATCTTGCTACCAAGCCATTTACTTTGATAGACTGAGAGTACTGTACTATTCTTTAACTACTGTACTATTTTTAACTATTTTTATTTAAATGAGATTGAAATTATCATTCCTGGCAACCTGCAACATAGACAGGAAGGGAGATGGTCTGGAAAATGCAAGCATGAAATAAATAAATTCAAAGAGGATTCCCCCTCCCCTTCTTCCATCTAGATATAAAAAAGGGCTTAACTCATCTGACAAGATGGAGTACAGCTGGCTTCATATCTCTTTGCCTGCTTAGTAACATAAAAGGAAGACGGGGGAGGGGGGACCTAACACAATGTATTAATTGATAATGAAGAATGGCTCTTATCCTAATGATTTCCAGCCAGGATTTCTGTATTGAAGCCATTTCAGTTAAAAAGAGTGCACACTTGAGTCTGAGAATGTGGTCTTGCTACAGAACAAGGAAATGTAGCATGTTCCTTAAAAACATGATCTTGTAAACCTATTTCCCCTTCATAAGAGACATGTCCAGTTCTTCCTCATTTGTACCAATGTGACATGAAAAGTGAAACATCACTGGCCCTTTGTGAATGTTTACAGCCTACAAAATTCCAAATCTGCAGCGTCTGTGCCTTAGGGTATCTCACGTTGTGATTAAAAACAAGGCAAGCTGACCAGAGGCAACAAGATAAAAGTAGTAATATCACATGTCAAGGTTTGTTTGGTGTCTGCACAACCTGACGGCCCCAAGTCATTTAATGTTTTTTAATTCTTTTATTTCTGAATGTGAAAGGTTTAGAACGCCACTTAGGAAAAGTAACCTGCAAGAAAGTGGTTCAAATTATCTGGAAGGCTGAACATGATGGCGATGGTGATGACAGATTAAACAAATGATTCAGATCATTTTTTTTAATGACATACACTGACTAGAGATATTTAAAATCAGGAATGTTTGTTTTTTGCAATTCCGTGAACAATTCTGTGTGGGATCTGAATTACTGACAACTGCAACTTTACATTTACTTTTCGAAGCAAGTTTCGGAGCCTCATGAGGTTAGGAACAAATCGCTGATAGTTCATTACTATTCATTATTATTTTTTAAAAAATCTTTGGGGGAATTAAAAGTTTTGCCTGGTGTTTTTACATGAGTAGAATGTGCCCTTTTATTTAAAATGCATCTCTGGGTTATTTGTGGGGCATAGGAATTCGTTCTTTCCCCCAAAAAAATATAGTCCGGCCCCCCACAAGGTCTGAGGCTCAGTGGACCAGTCCCCTGCTGAAAAAGTTTGCTGACCCCTATACTAAGGTCATATAACTCAGTACTGGCTCACTTCAGATGTGACATTAAGCCAAGCCATGGCTGTAAGTGGTTTGACCAAAAGAAAGTGATGCAGTCACATTTTTTGCTATGTGTACCTGCACACTTGTGCATTTATGCTTCGCCATAGTTTAGCTTAGCATTATGTGTGAACTGGGCCACTGTCTATAGTACACCAGCAGGCAATAGCTCCTTGCGGCTTCAGATCAGCGGTTTTCTGTGCTGTACCTCAGGATTCCAGGAATTGAAACTGGGGTCCTTTGGATACAAACCTTGTGCGCTGTCTCTGAGCTACAGTACTTCCACCATTCAAGGTTTTTATAAGCATGGGGAGGGTTTCTAAAAAAATTAAGTGTGAGTTCGTATGAACATACTTTAGAGAAAAGAAAAAGCACGGCTCATTTCCTGCTAGAAAGAGAATGTGAAGGGCAAGGCATCACTTTCTTCTCTACAGAACTAAAAGAGTAAAATTTAGGAAGGTATCTCAGCAGGGATTAAGGAGTTACCTTTGCGAATCAGGAGACGTACAGAGGTCACATGCTACCTCCAGTTGCACAAATGCATACTTGTGTTGCTCTAAGTCTCATTTCTGCTGTTATGGACACTAGCAAGCATTTCCCAAATTCTATATGGGCGTGAATAGAAAGTTGGTGCTTCCGAGAACTGCATCCCACCCCCTGCTAAGTTTATATGGGAACAAGCAACATGGGAATTAAATGTCTATCGTGCTTTTCTTCTGTCGTGCATGCAACCCAACACCGTGGCTTCATGCTGCGGTAAATTTTGCATGACAGTGGATTCTCATAAAAGTTCTTTGGAGATCTTCCATGTGTTTCAGCCGCTGACTGGCATCTGATATCCCAGCAATTCCTCTCTAAAATGTTTGCATCTCACCTCCCCCAGACCTCACCCACCCACCCACCCAGGTGTATTAAATTAAAGCAATACTTCAAAACCTTTCTTCTATTCCTTCTCTTGGCTTATAAACCTGCCATGCCTAAAAGGTGTCTGGTTTACCTACTGAGTATGGGGTACTTTCTTTTGTCTGTCTTGAAACTTTCAACTTAGTTGGATAATCCTACATTCTAAAATTATGAGAAGGGAATGAATATATACCGTATTTTTCGCTCTATAAGAAGCACCCCAGACCATAAGACGCACCTAGTTTTTGGAGGAGGAAAACAAGAAAAAAAATATTCTGAATCCCAAAAGCCAGAACAGCAAGAGGGATCTGGCTTCTAGGATAGCTGTGCAGCCTGCATCCGCTCCATAAGACGCACATACATTTCCCCTTACTTTTTAGGAGGGAAAAAGTCAGTCTTATAGAGCAAAAAATACGGTATGTCTATCCACTTTTCCATCCTGCGAATAATCTTATCCAGCCCTTACCCACTTGTTATCAAAGCTGAAATGTCATAAATGTGTTATGTCTCCTCACAGCAGGATTTCTCCAGGCCCTTGACCACTTTTATAACCCTTTTATAAGCCTTTTCCAGCTTTGCGATACCATTTTTGAAGTGAGACAACCAGAAATGTACACAACTGTTGTTGTTGCAGCAGCACCGATTGTACCATACCAAGCGTTGCCGCACCACAGATTTGTATAGCAGCCATTATGATATCGGCAGTTTTATTTTCATCCCCTTTCCAAATAATCCTCAAGATGAAATATCTGCTTTTCACAGCTGCTGCACACTGGGCTGACATCTTCATCAAGCCATCCACTATTCTAATGACCTTCAATCGTCAAGCAAAGACATTTTCAGTTAGACATGCCTTTGGCCGATTGGTTATGGCCACTGTATGTTTCAACTTGATGTTTTTATTTGTTTCACCTGACTCGTTGTTATGTTTTGATTGTTATATTGAATTTTACTGCTGTTAGCTGCTTTGAGAACAATTTAGTGAAAAGGGAGGATACAAATTTAACAAATAAATAAACTTTTGTATTTACACATTTTTTCTTCTTCAGAGAAGTGAAAGGCAGCCAAGTCTCACCGATTAGAAGAATTGCACTATTTTTTAATGTTACTGATTTTTCCTCTTCTTTGAAGACATCAGTTTTTGCCACTAAGAAATAAAAATTGTTAGAAGGAAGAGGCTTATGCTTAAACAACGACAACAACAACCCCCAAGGAAACCTAATTTGGCGAGGCTTTGTCTCCTACACAAAAACCTCCCTTCTTTCCCTAGTAGATGGATGCCATGAATGAGATTGTGTTGTGTTTTCATACAAGTAATATGCTATCAGATCCAGAAATTAGCTTCCTGATATCTCTCTTTTTTTATGCCCTGTTACAATATGAGAAGGAGATGGACAAGGTTTCCAGGAGTAGAAGCATTGACTATTAAAAAAAAATAGTGTGCAAAATAGCATGCATTAAATGCATTTTTAAAATAGTTATTTTGCTAGTCATGGGGAGGGCTAAAAGGCTATGCATATGATGCCTTTGGGGGTCAAACAGGCTCTACAACGCGGCCAGCATTGACAAGCAGAAATTAAAGCAGCCAAGCAAAGCTAATTCATTGAGCAGCAGTAGCCAGAACACAAACTGAAATAGCAGCAACAACAAAATTGGGAGGAGGGAGACTACTCAACAAAAACAGTCTGTAGGGAAACCTCTCAAACTCAGGAGATCCCCCACAGCTCTCTGAAAGGCTCTCCTTGACCTCAAACCCCCCACAAGGAAGGGGCATCATGCATATTTCCATTGGGGTGGGTGGGTTCAAAGTCTTAATGCCAATGTCAGAACTGCCCCGCTTTTCTGCCCTGAGTAACCCAACCAAGGTATTTCAAAAGGTATGGGGACCCCAAGCACAGTCTCTGCATCAGTTCTTGAAATGCAGGTAGAAAGCAGAGGAACAAATTGTGCAAAATAAGGGGAAACATGCTTATCTGCATATAATATAAAGCCCATAGAATTCAGCTTTACTTAGTACAGGATTTGATTTCTTTAAAAAGAGAGAGAGAATACACAGCCTCAGTGTAGCGAGTTAAGAGTAGGCCCATTCAAAGTATTCATTTATGGGACTCCATTAGGGCCAACCACAAAAATGTTCACCACCAAATACACCATTAGCAGAAGAATAAATATAACAGAAGTACCCAAGTTTCAGATGAAGTGAGACGGATAGCATAAAAGGGAACCAAGCTCATCTGAAATACGAGTTCTGCACATTCTCCTGCAGATTAATTACAGCATTTCCCATAAATGGCTCTGTTTATCTCCTTTACACAACGAGATTCGTGGGTTTTTTTAACCATGCAAGGTGCTTATCACTGATATTATGGTCTAGACTAGAAGGCTGGGTCTTTGACACAAACCTTTTAAAAAGTCTTTTCCATTATTACCAAAGATGGGGAGGTTAAAGTGGTAATGATACAATGGGCTAAGGATTCGTAATACTCAGAATCATGGGAAAGGTTATGGAATGGAAGGTATCAAATTCACTGCATGCAGTGCGTTAAAAGAAAATGTTATGAAAATGATGTACAGATGGTATTTGACACCAACTAAACTTAATAAAATGTATAGAACAAGAGCTAAGGTGTGTTGGAAATGTAAAGAAAAGGAAGGCAACTTTTATCATATTTGGTGGACATGTAAAGAGGCAAAAGCTTACTGGGAAACGATATATAATGAGTTAAAGAAAATGTATAAAAATACATTTGTTATAAAACCAGAAGCATTTTTACTGGGTATAGTGGGTGAAGAGATACCAGTGAGAGATAAGAAACTGTTTATGTATGCAACAACTGCATAAAAGAAAAGAATTCTTTTAGCACAAAAATGGAAGTAACAAGAAGTACCAACGAAAGGAGAGTGGCAGATGAAGATGATGGACTTTGCGGAACTGGCGAAGCTGACCGGGAAAATCCAAAACCAGTGTGATCAAGCTTTCCAAAAAGACTGGAGTAAATTTATACAATATTTGAAGGACCACTGTAAGCAACTTGCAACACTGGCAGGGTTGTAAGAAGACTTGCAACATTAACCGCATTCACCTTTTTATATTTATTTAAAATTAAGACACTTCAAATGAGTGAAATGTAAATTGGAAAATGTTTAAATCTCATATGATACAGAGGTTAACTTTGAAAACCACGAGACAAGAGGGAGCGGAGTCAATATGCTCTTAAAAGCTAAAAGAAGAGAATAATGATGATGTGATTAAATATTATAAAATGGAAAATCAATTAAAAAAAATTTTTAAGTCTTCTCTACTATCTCTTGTTAAACCTATTTAACAATTATTTACAATTATGACAAGTCTTACTGGCTGAATGAATTCTCTGTTGATCTGATACTTCCACTCCAGAGAGTAGTCATAATGATTGCTTTTATTCTGTAAGTGAAGCATTTAATATGTTAAAGAGGATACATGAAAACAAGTGATCAGATGAATGGTCCTCAAAAGGTGGCTGGAACCTACTACTAGGTCACTGCCTGGTCTAGGGAAGGTCATGACAACAACATCATCAACATACAAATACTTACTATCAAATTAATTAGTGGTTCCCCAAATACATGCTTGGGCCAAGGGCAGGTGCAGGGCCCGAAAAGGTTAAAGACTCATGGGCTGGAAGACCCTGAAAAATCAGGGCTGGATGGGGCAGGTTACACAATACTGAGCATTCTCAGTTCTTAGTCATGGATGCAAATCCAGCCCTGGCCATGGCAGCAACCAAAATTTATTGCCTTCTGACAGCTGCGCATTTTCAGTAACTGAAATGTCTGAGAGTACTGTACTAATCCTTCTAGAAACCTGTAACAAGCTCCTTGGAAAACACTGATAAGAACTAATGATTATTGCTTTTTAATGTTTTCAGCATTAACTCATTTTACTTCCGTTTGCAAATGTTGCCCACTACTTAGCCTACAGTGAGGTTGGGCAGCGTATTGGGTAAATTGTCTGCAGTGAGAAGTTGAGTAAAATGAATGCTTTACTGCATAAATAAAATCCCAGGATGTTATCTGGTTGTAGTTGCCTATAGAGAAATACAAACTCAAGTGTTTCTTCCATAACATTTAAATTCTGATTATGAGCTGGAACACAAATGCATCACCCCCTCGGAGGCGATGAATACAGCTGATTAAGTGCAAGTTATGGAAAAATGCAAAGCCATTTGCATTTCTGTACGTGCTTTGACAAAAAGAGTCCAATTGTTTCCTTGGAAAGAATTTTATAAAGACAGTCAACCAGCAGTGAAATCCACAGTCTTAAAATCTTGGTAGGAAAAAAATGTTTAATTTTCTGACCTTTAAGACAATGGCTTGCATTTTAAAAGGGGAGACTGGATCCCTTCTTTCCAAATAGATTTTGAAAGATGTAACCCTCCTTTTCTTCTAAAATGCTCCCCTAATTATAATTTTGGCACAATAAATCAGAAGCAGCTCTGCCACCAGGAGGAGGACTGACCGGGAGAAGTGGTCGCAGATTTGGGTTTTGTTAGGAACAGCAGAAGAAGATGGATCTGACTTACAGAGCATAACAATATACTGGGAAAGTCTTCTACTGTCCCTTTGCTTACTGTGAGGCAGAGGATTGAGGAAGCAGAACATCTTAGACCAAACTTGTTTACCACAGATACAGCTTCTCTGGCACATTAATTGATTGGTTGATTATTATAAAGTGTACCACATATTTGCTGTTGTAAAGAGTAGTCTTTACAGCTTGGGCTTGGGTTCATTACAAGTGTGTTGGTGTTCAGTGTTTGCAAAATGGTAAAGACTGATAAGATCTAAGGGCCTTCTCTCTGATCCCCCCACAAACTGTGGTGCAGCAAGTGAACACAAGGAGTAGGGTATTTACAGCAGCAACATCCACTTTATTCAACTCCCTGACCTAAGGGAACCTGCTTAGTCCCTTCCCTAACTTTCTTCAGCCCTCAACTTAAACAAGTTACCAAGGAGGTGCCCGTGGGCACAATGATGCATTTGAAGTCTTTACCTGGTACCCGCAAAGCCTCTTAAGTCTCTTCACACACTGCCACCACCACCCTGTCATAAGACGGTGCAGACAGTTACTTTGCTTTGTCTTTCAGTACATAAAGTTGAAGGAGGAAGATGGAAGTGTGATTCTCTTTCCCACTCCCTCTTTCAGGCTCAGGCCAATTTCACAGGATTCTTTAGAAATGCAAAATGTGTGTGTATTTTCCTTCAGTCTTTCAAGCAGGGGGCTGATCCAGGGGAGGAGGAGAGAAGAGACCAGAGGGAGTGGAGCCCATGATATTAACTCAAAAATCCAGGAGTGCCTATTGGCCAAAATAAGATGGAAAACCCCAAACCTAGTTTTTAGGGATGCTTGACAGATTACTGGATTGGTTTTCTTTATTTGCTGTTCTGCTAAAGTTTTCTGCTGGTTGCCTGCTGTTTTATACCATTTTCTTGCTGCTGCTGCATCTCATTATGTTCAGCTCAGCCCAGACTGTGGAGAGGTGACCAGGCTGCAGAACCTATTACATTTTTTACCACCTTTCAAAGACCTATTTGTTTATGAAGGCATTTGCTCTCAATGAACTTCACTCTCAGAGGCAACAGATTATTCCTGCCATTACTGTCCTAGGTGCTAGTTTTGATTGGTTTTCAATTGTATTACATTGTTTGTTTAACAGGTTGTTAAATGGTTTCATTTCTGGGAAGCCACCCTGAGTGCAGTTTGGCAGAAATCTTATAAGTTTTATTTTATTGCAGTCTTGATCTTATTGTTTCATTGTGTTGATGTTAGCCATTTTTAATGTCTTTAAATAAAACACACAAGAAGAAGAAGAAGAAGAAGAAGAAGAAGAAGAAGAAGAAGAAGAAGAAGAAGAAGAAATTGACACAGAAGCCTCAATGGGACTCAGTTGCAATAGGTCTGGAACCTAAGGGTCTGCCATAGCCACTAACAGTATTCATTCTACTGCTTCCAGAAGGGAGAATACATGAGCAAGCAGAAGTACTAAGCTAGGTGGCCCTATAAATAGTAGCAGTCAGTGCAGCATAGGCTGAACAGAAGAAAATTATCTACTGATGCTGTAATTGATTAATGTAACTACTCCTGGAAAAAATATCGAGTGCAGGTGCATAAAGGCAGACACACAAAATTCCATTTCCTGACCGGAGTAAAATAACAGGGATTTTTGCAGGATTTGTCCTGCAGCCATGCAGAGATGACTCAGAAGAAATGAAAATCCATTAGCACACCATCACTGATCAAAAAGATAGGCGCACACAGCAGGACGGGTTGTTTTCTATGCTTCTGCTGGCAGCATAGCTATTTTTAGCTTGACATTTTAAAATGAGTCACCACAAAAATGTTAAGGTAAACCTTTCATTTTTAATGCCTCTCACCTTGTTGAGCTACAGGTGCACATCATTCTCATACACACACACACACACACACACACACACTGTTCTGATTGTGCTTTGCAGTATTGCCAAGCAAAAACCACCTATTAAAAATTGTTTATTGTTGACTGGAGAAGCTGGCAGTAGATATAAAAAGGGCATTAGGGATACCCCATGAGATCAAAAGAGAAATTGCTGAATTGTAAATCCAAACATGCATATAACACTAATAAGAATGTATTGGGAGAGGGATTAGCGTCAGCTGAACCCGTTCAAAAATGGCATTCAGGTTAACTGCTTACAAAAGATGAAAGGAGCGAAATGACTTCTGAGATTTTTCTTCCTCTTAGTAGAGAAACTGTGCCCTTTATACATTAAATATTTCTGATTCAGTTAATAGGCAGGAAAAGTTATAGGCTGTGGACTGGGTCACCCTTGGGTCTTTTGACGCATTACAGCTGCTACAGGAATGCCAGTTTCAGTTGCTTCATGTAGTACCTGCTATCGTGCAATATAGGCAAAGGGGTTGAGATCCATGAGCCCCCAAGGGATTGTCTGAAGCTTATCAATTTAACAGAAAGAAAGATCTGCAGTGCTCTCCTATGGTTTTTGTCTTTTCTCTCTGACCTATGAAGTGGCTCTCAGGTCCAATGACATTTTAGATTCAGAATCAAGACTCAAGAGCAGAGGTGGAAAAAGGCCTGAAGGGGGAAGTCCAGCTGGAGAAGGTCCTGGTATATTCTTTGCCTGCCTGCTTCTCTCCCTTGCAATCATCCCCATTGAGAAGTTGGTGGCAGATGGCTCAGTGGGCAGGGGAAGTCAAGCTGGGGGTAGCATTTGCCTCCCTCTCTCCCTCTCCTACCAATGCCTTCTAAGTATTACAAAAAAGAAGAGATTCAGTCTTCTCATGTGATTTTTATTTGTCTTTTTTTTTAAGGGTCTTCAACTTCCCCAAACCCCAACTTGGACATGAGGTAAACATCGAAATCAAAAAAGTAAGGTGGCATCCTAACATGAAGAAAGCTGAAAACGTGTGGGTAATTTAGAAGCTCCCCCTCCCCCCCCCATCCTTGGTAGATAGTCTTTAGACAGGGGTCAGCAAACTTTTTCAGCAGGGGGCCAGTCCACTGTCCCTCAGACCTTGAGCGGGGCCGAACTATATATTTTTGGGGAGGGGGAATGATGCAAGAGCACCACAAGCCCTGGTGGTTGCTCACCTGTGTCTTGCGAGTGGCAAGGGCTGGCAGTGGCGGTGGAGCAGCGCACGAAAGGGCTCCAGAGAGGGGCTGCTTAAAATGGCGGCTGCCAGAAGGCAATTGGGCCTGATCCAGCCCGCGGGCCTTAGTTTGCCTACCCATGCTTTAGACCTTCCCAAAACTATGGTTTGTTTGTTGCTGTATCTTCCCCTGAAGTACCAAGACTGAGAAGAGGACAATATCAGTTACTAGGGATACACAATGACATCAGCCAATATGTTCATTACCTGAGTTGCCTGCTTACTTATTTTTCCTCTGGATAATTAAGGCAGAGAAACAGGCAGCTGCTACTAATATATACCACAGTGGCCGTGCAGATCTACTGCGTTATATAGAGTTCTAAATTTATCCTGTGCTAGGAACTGCATATTTCTTTTGACTGGATTCAAGTCATGACATGTTACATTATTACTTTGCAACTGACAGGACAATCCTTGATTTTTCTTATTCTGAATTCATTTTTGTGTGTGTTTATTAATGGAATATCCATTTGGTGCCAGGCCATCTTCATGGAATGTTATCTTCCTTTAGGAAGTTAATGAATAGAATTTAAATAGTGCTGAAGTCTGCAGGTTGACCTTTTGTCAAACGCTTGCTATTTCCAAGTGAACAATAGCCTTCACTTCTTGGCACAGGTTCAGAGCACCAGGAGTTCAAATTTCAAACAACAGTTAACAGGGAAGAGAGCTGCAATTAGCAAGGCCAGGTGAACAAGATTTATTTGTATTCCTTTACGGTGATGCCACAGATAAAAATGCACCAGTCACACTGCGAACATCAAAGAACAACAAAAAAATCTGAATTTTCTTGCAACAGTAACTGAATCTGGGCCAAACCGCATGGATAAGATTACCTTCATAAATTCTGTATTCAAGTCTTTGTGGAAACAAAATAAAACCATGTTGAGCTTATGTACAATTGAAGAGAATGCAAAACCTGAAGGAATGATGAAGAATGCAGTACCGAAAGGGATAATACTAACTAGAAACCAACAAAAAACAACAACAAAGGATTCATCAAGAGTGTAAAAGCATTCTTGCACCCAGAAATATCAGCCTATGTGTAAGCACTCTAAGACGATCTAAGATCCATTACAATGATTCTCGACCTATCTTGAGCATGAGGACTAGGAACTCAAAAGCAAAAATATGCTATGGCCCAATATCATTACTTCCCTGAGATATAAAATGTCCATATAGTTCTAAAAAACTAAAGGCGTTGCTCATTAATTGACTGACTAAGCTGGCTGAAATAGCCTTCCTGCCTCCCTCCCTCCCTCCCTGCCTGCCTGCCTGCCTTCCTTTATTTATTTTCTATGCCACCCATCATTCAAGGATCACAGGGTGGTTTACAACATAAAAACACGAAAATATGTAACATAGTAAAAAACAAAAACAATCACACACACACGAGCATGGTAGGCAAACTAAGGCTCAGGAGCCGGATCCTGCCCAATCGCCTTCTAAATCCGGACTGCGGGATGGTCTGGGATTCAGCATGTTTTTACATGAGTAGAATGTATCCTTTTATTTAAAATGTATCTCTGGGTTATTTGTGGGGCTTTGGAATTTGTTCATTCCCCCCCCCAAAAAAATATATAGTCTGGCCCCCCACAAGGTCTGAGGGACAGCGGGCCAACTCCCTGCTGAAAAAGTTTGCTGAACCCTGCACAAGAGCTTACAAGACCATAGATTGTTTGATTAGCCAATGGTTGGTTCTATATGCACGTGGTTTATACAGAATGTAGCACTGGGAGAACAAGGAAACATTTAGTTCCCTCATCGGAAGTCTTAAGTGGTACAGTCTAGCAATATCAGTATATCAAGGGAGGCCATTGCTAGAGAGAACATAAAGAGAGCCCTGATGGATTGGACCAAAGCCCTTATCCGATTAGCATCCTGTTCCCCACAGTGTCCACAAGCAGGACCTGAGAACAACAGCCTATACCCACCGTTGTTCCTTAACAACTGATATTCAGAGACATACTGCCTCCCTATACATGGCCTACACATGCAGCCATCACAACTATTTAATTGATAGCACTATCCATGATGAAGTACTCCATAGTATTTTACAGGATTCTATATATTAAGTTGTTGGAAACTAATAGCTTCACTGATCTGTTTTATTATCAATGATTGCCATTTGTTGTTGTTGTTTAGTTGTTTAGTCGTGTCCGACTCTTCGTGACCCCATGGACCAGAGCATGCCAGGCACTTCTGTCTTCCACTGCCTCCTGCAGTTGGGTGCAGGGCACCCAAGATGATTGCCGTTATGGCATACCAAAGCCTCAGAAATAAGGAAATTCATACGTCATCTATTAAGCTGTACTTGAAAATGAGTCTACCAAAAAAGGAAGAGAGAAACCAGTGTTCTGCTGGTTTGGTCTGGTTTCAGCTCTTGAGACTTTTAAGGCTGGAGGCAGAGTTAGGGTTAAGGCAGGTCTTGAACCTCTGCTCTGAAGCAACTTGAGGAATGTCATGGAAGAATTCAGCTGTGTGCCAAAATCCCACTGGCCAAAGGAGGGAACAGCAGGTCAGGTGATCTCTCCTTACCCCTGCAGAGGCGTTTGTCGGAATTGCTTTGCTCATCTCACCAGCATGGTCATTCTGCTGTTACTGCTTTTTCAGACCACGTTCTCCAGGCCATCGATTTGACAGGGGTTTGGGTCTGAGACGAAGTTATGGTGCCAGATGGCAAATACAGGTGGAGGAAAGGAAACATTACCAAGGTTTGACAAAAAGTAAATGAAGCAAAAATAATCCCATGTCTCACATTGTCAGTGACAATGCCTGCCAGGCAAAACAAATTTCTCCTTTCATGGCACCCAATGGCTGTAAAACCTAGGCATGCATGCAAGATTCTGATGAGTCACCATAATAATGAGATCGGTATGATAGCTGTATAAAGATGCAGGATGGGTGCCCAAACAGCTTTGTTTTAAATGAAAGCACATTTACGAGTAAATAGATATGCAAGTAATTTCACTAAGAACTGTTCAAATCTCGCAAACAACAATTCAAAATGGGGCACCACATTTACTAAGTTTTACACTGACTCATCTGCGGAGAAGCAATTTCACAGGCAGACAGTCTTATCTGCTCTGCAAGGCAAAAAAAAAAATAGCTGCACATTTGACTAATGGTGTAATCACACACACAAAAACACGCGGTGGGAAGTGTCTGCGTTAATGGAAACAATAACCATTCCTGCTCTTGTGTTCATTTTTAAGCAGTGATCCCTCTTAAAATGACTTACATTGCTACGGCATTTTCTACAGCTGCAAGCTTAGTCGTCAACACTATAAAGCAGCCCTTTGTGAAGAGCAAGAAAAAGGAGGTTGTGCTTTGGAGGGAAAAAACCAAATTAGAAAAGAAGATTTTGACTTGGCTTTATTTACAACTTTACAAAGCCTGTCACAACAAGTAAATCATCTAAGACATTACTTACAGGTCCCTAAAAAGTAGATTAAAAAACGAGGGAATTGAAGCAAAACATTGCTGCGTGGACTTGGGATTACAGCAAATTTACAGGATAATGTACTCCATTCCTTTTCACCTTCCTCTCTCCCATTTTCTTCTCCCAACATACAGTCAACAGTTCATGGCTAATGAGCATGCCAAGTGCCCACAGGGGTATCAGACTGGGGAGGTGTGGTTGCCTTCTTTTAAATATTTTTTTGTTCTTCTACAAACTTGGGGTTCCCCCTGAACATGGCCTCTGCCCGTGTTTAACACTTCAGAGAGTGCAGGACCTGCATCCTGGCTTCCAGATATAACTGACCTGTATCTGAAACAACAAAGGGAGTCCTTTGATACTCCTGGGTTCCACAGTCAGCTGTAGTCTAGCTCTTTGCTCAAACCCCATTCCTAAATCCAGCTGCTCAAGAACAGCTGCCTCATCCTTAGCTGAAGTGCAACCAATCGGTTCATCAGGCCATTTTGTAGCAGGAAAATTCTCACTATTTTCAGAAGACTTGAGAATAGGGTACTAATTACATTGAAGGAGCCCACGGCAACTTCTCATTTATTCCTCTATTAAAAGACACATATTCAGGATTGCTTGATAATTTAGTTATTATTCTTCAACAGATTTTCACAGTTAACTCACAAAGAGTGGCGGTAACTCAGTAAAAAGGCAAGCAATCCCAGCGGTCTTTGAAAATTCAGGTTGATAAAAAGAAGAGGGATTCCAACCTATGTTAGTGTCTATGGATACAGAACTAGAAGGTAATAGTTATTCCAGAGCAATTAACACAGAGTAGAAGGGTGTAATCTTGATAATGTGATATTGGCAGTGCTTCTAACTGCTGCATTTGCTGACCCTTCACTATCATTAGTTTAAATAATAGTGATTTGATTGGGTAGAAGAGAAAGTACAGTGGCAATAATGCTCACTAAAACTCCCTAGAATTTTGGCCAGTGTTGAGGACAAAATGCCTACGTCAAAATTGCTTGTAGGTGGACAGAATGCTTCTGTTTTTCAAATACCTATTGGGGGCACTTTGTACATAATCAGAGATGCTTTGTGCTTTGCAGGAGCAACAAAACGTCTCAACAAAAGAAAGACACACTTTGTATTACCAAGAGTACCAATTTCCCCAAGGAATCAGAATATTTTAAGCCACAACAAAAGCTGGCAATGTTCAGAGCAAATACCACAATTGCTTGCTCTCCCTCTCTCAAATGGCTGTGGTTCTCTTCCATTTTAGAAACTGGACATGGCTCTTTGAAAACCATTCAAACTACCTGGAATCCATCAATGAGTCACAGAGATGTTTCAAGCTGGTCACCAAGGTAATCTATACTGGCCAGTGATGTGCCAACACACAAGCACTAAGGGTCAAGTCATGTGGCCACTTTGAGCATGGTAATGGTTGGCAATCCACTGTAAGCAAGCACAGAAACAATCATGAGACAAGCTGCACATCAGCTTTCCTCATGCCGCTGAGAATACTCCTTCCAACTCTCTTTTAACGGTGCGCACACTTCTGCACATGTACTCCAACCCCCCACAAAGTGTGTGAATACTGGCATATGTGTACTGCTATTACCATGGCTAAGAGGTCCATGTGTTCCGCTCCAAGTTAAGGAGAATGAAGCAAATTCTAACCACAGATTCCTTCAGCGTGCTGATATAGTCTTAAGCTGTCCATTTGACCAACCATACCATCATTATTGTCACCTCTACCCCTGGTGACAACTTCTAATCTCGTTTTCCCAATGTTCGCATTGTTTTTCTCCACAAGCACACATACATTACAAAGTAAAGAAGGCAAAAGGTCAATTAACAATCTGCAAACATTTTGGTATGCTCTACGGATTGGCTTTTATCCCGGAATAGAACAGCCTTGTTCAAAGTAAAATATGAAACTTTGAAGGGACTGGATCTCAACATATACCATATAGACCTATATATTATAATCCATCTATTTGTCATGCTACTATCTCAGTCTTTCACAACAATGTAATATGTTCTCTTAACTTCATCACCCATCATCATTAGTAGGCTTCTGATTGCAGATTTTACAGATAGAGGATGATGTGTCATAACCTTTGGGCACAATGGAGAAGGCAGATTGATCCAAGTCAATAACATAATTAAGGAGCAACCATTTTTTTAAAAAAATATATCTATTATCCCTGATACTACAAACATAGACCTCTACTGTGAGCTGAGGTTAGGTCAAGCTACAGGACTAGCCTTCATAACTAGATCTTTTGTGGTATACAATTACTGTGTTTAAAACATTCAGGGCTACATACTGACTAAAAGAAAAGGGGAAAAAATCTGACCTGAATGGGATAAAACCAAGCCAGCTGTTTCCTCTCCTTTTATCCGCCCACATCTCAAAAGAGGCACTGTGTGCCGTCGGTCCACAGAGAAGAACAGAAACATCACATGCCATCAGGAGGGCACAATGCATTGTGGGTCACTGAATCCTCCCGACCCAGAGCAGTCAATGTAAAGTCTCCAGCCCTGCTATCCACCCCCACCCCCCCACTTAATCTTGGGATGCTAAAACAGCACAAATAAAAACGGCAATCACTCGCTCTATTTAATTTCTACAAAAAAAAAAAATTAGGGCAGCTGCCTTGCTCAATGGTGCAGCCTTCTCGATCCTAGATGCTCATGTAGAGCAGAGCACATTCAAGAGAAGGGTCTGTGTGGGTAAAACAAGTACAAAAATCAAGCTACAAACTCAGGTCAGTTACTGGTTTATGCATAGTCACATACTCCTATAATACTGACAAATGGCTCCTCTTTCTTTTCCAGACGTCGTCTTATAATTACTCCTCCCTAATCCTATTCATTATTTCCTTCAGTTCCTTCAGCCTCTCTCATTAGTGTTAAGGTTATAATGCTCTGATTTCCAGCACAAAGGAAAAATGCATTGATGTCAACCATTATTTCAAGATGGGGTGCCAATTCAAGAACAGATTGCTTTGATTGCATTCCCTTTTTTAAAAAAAGGAGAAACCAACATGCATAACTAAAGACATGTATCACTACAGTCCTCAGACCACCAAAGCTGTCTAAATGAAGTCTCATTAATGCAAATGCTTCTTCCCAGATCTAACCTAAGTGGCATTTCAACTACAGCTGCAGAAAATGGCCCTAAATATACATATATATATATATGGAATATTAACATCATTCCAACATCGAACACACTTCAAGCCACATTCACTTTCAATACTCTATATGCCATCTTCAGACTTCCTAATTCTTTTAAATCAGATTACACAGTGCAAACATAAAGAGATATTGAATTAATGCACAGCTAGACGTCACAAACCGATGTCATGGTTTCTCTACCCAATGGGAGTTTCAGGAAAGTCAACACAAGGCTCATCACACAAACTTTGAATTATTCTCCTCCTTAGATCCATATAATGTTGCCGCTGTTACTTGGAATGGAAATCTAACATAATGGCCGTATTACATTTCACATTGGAAGACATTTTTGCCTTAATTTGATTAGCTAGGAAATGCCATTTTTTAAACGTTACTAAAAGGCTTTCTGGTGAATACTGGGGGAGAAGGGATTCATGTTTTTAAAGCGTGCCCTCAATGTTATTTCTTTGGCTGGTATAGACCACTGACATGGCTTTCAGAAGCCTAACCCATTTCAAGGATATATTTTTGTGTGGTTCCATCTATAGTACATTACATTCAGGCAATGGGCCCTAATCAGAGATGCTATCAATTGAACATGGGACCTTCTACATAAAAAGCAAGTGCTCTCACACCAAACTACAAAACTTCCACCATTAGAACATTAGAAAGGGTGGCAAGGACTTGCCTTCTTCCAATCGTAGGCACAACCAGAAACGTGTCTCGTGCAGAAACATCAGAGAGAGAGAGACACATTCTAGAAGCAAATATTTGGGGATAGAAGAGTGAAGTATGCCTCCAATTTTATTTTTTAGAAAGTGTGTGTTAACTATCAGAAGCATAGTAAACACATAGCTGGTAGGGTTTTTATTGCAACATGAGTTTTCCCCAGCAACACAACCCACTCCCTATGTTTGTGGGTGAGTCATGGATCTGGTGATCCAATGAGGTAATGCATCGGATGAAGTTGGCTGTTACCTATGAACACTCATGCCTATGAACACTCACAAACCCCATATCATCTTCTAATTGTTGACATAGACTGATAATACCATTTCTCTTTAGGATACTGTGCGTCCAAGACATAAAGACTGCCGGGCAATCATCAAGGCAGAACTGGGATCTAGCAAGGCACTCAAGAGATCTAGCTGTAGGGATTTGCAGGGATGCACAACTACAAAAGCCGATAGCAGTCAGATGCAATACTGACTAGAAAAGCTGGACCAATCTCACATTTCCTGATGGGAAGCAGCAGGGGGAATGTTGGTACCGTAAAACAATAGAGTCCATGTTCTGCTCTCTCTGCTGCTACCAGATACATCTACCATTGGAAGGAGCCCTTAGAGCAGAGCTTTCCAAACTGTGTCACAACACATTAGTGCATCGGCTGCAGTGTGTAGAGGTGCTGCACGAATGCCGCCACCCCCCTCCTCCCAGGGCTGGAAAGGGGTTGTTTAACCTCTGGTTTGCTAGTAAAAATGAATTGCTGTGTCACGAAATGATGCACGTCCAAAAAGTGTGTCACCAGCATGAAAAGTTTGGAAAGCTCTGCCTTAAGAGTGAAGATGTTCCTGCAAAACCTGCAGCTGCATGATGTAGGGCAGGAATCAAGAATGGTCTACAACAGGTATAGGCTGTTAAGGGACAGGAAAATAGGTCCTGCAAAAACGGAGACTATGCTTGGGAGTGTCACAGGTCAGTAGGATGAGCAGTACAATACAAGAAGATGGTTGCTATTCATAAATGCAGGTAATTTTCTTTTAATTGAGCAGGGGGAGTAACTTACATGGCAATTTAGCCTGATTGCAATACATGCAATGATTAACAAGAGAATTAAGTGGATTTACTGAATCCAATTTTTTTCCTCCAATAAAGAGCTTAATTTATATTAATGTGCAATAAGTATCTAAATATTTGCACATTTTATTTTTGAAACTTAGGAAATGCAAATCAGTTTTAACACAGGGACAATGGATACATGACTCTGCACAATTTGTAAAAACCACAGAAGGGGAAAACTAAAAAGACACTGGATAATAATTTTGCATTTGAAAAGGATTTAGACCTTGAGCCACACTGTAAAGTAAACAAGCTTCAATTATGCAGACATTAGCAAGTGCTTATCTTGACATATGTGAGCGGCCATTTTGCATTCAACAGGGCTAATGATGCATGGAAGCTTTATGCTTTTTTCAAGGTGTTGTTGCTGTGCTGGCTCCTCACAAAGAGAAGTATATAAAGTATATTGAGGCTATTTCTTTTATGCAGCCAACTTGGTGCTAATAATATAACGAACAGTGGACAAGCAAAACTCTGAGTACATATTATCCTTCTTCAGGCTAAGACAGAAGCATTTTTCAAAGCCCTCCAAAAAAGGAAAAAGTAAAGGGGACTATTGCTTAGTGCATTCATCTTTCAAATGTCATGTAGTCCATACTGATCCAAAGGCATTTAAATGGAAATGTAATCAGAAGCAGGAGTGAATGGCAGGAGTTACTGGAGTTATGAATATGTACTGCTATGAATCTTATTTATAGTACTAAGATTTATCCTGGTCCTGATCTTACACTTTCGTTGCATCATTTGTAAATCAATTTCTAACTTCTTGAGCATTAGGTCCCAAGCTAGAAAGAACTTTCAGACTAGCCAGCACACACACACACAAAAATGTGTGTGTGTGTGTGTGTGTGTGTGTGTGTGTGTGTCACTCTTTGGACAGCAGTCTCCCAGAGCAGCACTTAAATAAAATGACACTAAAATGTGAATCATTCACACGAAAAGCTTAATACAAAAGCAGTAAAGGTAAAAAGGTAAAGGTAAAGGACCCCTGACAGTTAAGTCCAGTCACAGATGACTCTGGGGCTGCGGCGCTCATCTTGCCTTACAGGCCGAGGGAGCCGGCGTTTGTCCACAGACAGTTTTTCCGGGTCATGTGGCCAGTATGACTAAACTGACGCACGGAGGACCGTGACGAGTGCCAGAGTGCACAGAAATGCCGTTTACCTTCCCGCCACAGTGGTACCTATTTATCTACTTGCACTTTCTCGCATGCTTTTGAACTGCTAGGTTGGCAGGAGCTGGGACAAAGCAATGGGAGCTCACCCCGTTGTGGGGATTCGAACCACCAACCTTCTGATCGGCAAGCCCAAGAGGCTCAGTGGTTTAGACCACAGCACTACCCGCGTCCCAACAAAAGCAGTAGAAAACAGTAAATAGCAATCCTAGGCCTTTTCAGAATCTGAATCTCGTTTTACCTGCTGAACTTTAGTACAGTGGTGCCCCGCAAGACGAATGCCTCGTAAGACGAAAAACTCGCTAGATGAAAGAGTTTCACATTTTTTGAGTTGCTTCGCAAGACGAATTTCCCTATGGGCTTGCTTCGCAAGACGAAAACGTCTTGCAAGTTTGTTTCCTTTTTCGTAAAACCGTTAATACCCAGGGTGCATTGCTTGAAGAGGTGCAGTTGTGACTTGACTTCGAGGAGCAACACATAGCACGCGGTGTTGTAGCCTTTTTTGAGGTTTTTGAGGACTTTGCTGATTTTTGAAGCTTTTCCAAAACTTCTTTTGCAGCCATTTGGTAAGTTAAACTTTTAAAACTTTTTTGGGGGGTTTTGGATTTTGGGTTGGGGTGTTTGGAATTCAAGGACTTGGTGTTGGGGAGAGGTTTGCAAGAATCTGGGAGCTTGTGTGGTTTTTTCTGCACTTTTATGATTTTTTGTGACCGTTGGGCCACTCTGCTGTTTTTTTAAAAAAAAATTCTGGGTTTGAATTTCTGTGTGGTGGGTGGCTGGGGGAACAGTTGAGGAGGGGTTTGCAAGAATCTGGAAGCTTGTGTGGTTTTGTTTTGGGTTTTTTTTGAATTTTTATGATTTTTTGTGACCATTGGGCCATGTTTTTTTTTAAAAAAAATTATGGGTTTGAATTTCTGTGTGGTGGGTGGCTGGGTGCTTTTGAATTTTTTGGATGTGAAGCACTGATTTTTTTTCTTTTCTGAGTTTACGAAGGTAGGAGCTGTGCTGCCATGGGACCCAAGAAGACTGCTGCTGCAGAGGCCGGCAAGAGGAAGAAGGAGAAGGTGACGCTGGAAATGAAGAAGGAGATCATCCAGAAGCACGACGGTGGAATGCGTGTGACAGACCTCGCCAGGGAGTACGGCAGGAACCCATCGACCATTGGCACCATCCTGAAGATGAGGGAGAAGATCCTTGCGACTGATGCAGCCAAGGGAGTCACCAGGATCGTGAAGAACCGCCCAGCTGTTCTGGAGGAGGTGGAGAAGTTGCTGCTCATCTGGTTAGAAGAGAAGCAGCGTGCAGGGGACACAGTGACTGAGGCCGTCATTTGTGAGAAGGCCAAGGCCTTGCATGCAGACCTCGTCCGGGAACAGCCAGGAACCTCAGGCAAGCCAGAAGTCTTCAAGGCAAGCAGAGGCTGGTTTGACCGGTTCAAGACAAGATCTGGAATCCACAGCGTGGTCAGGCATGGAGAGGCTGCCAGTTCTGATGTTCCTGCGGCTGAAGACTTTGCACCGGAGTTCCTGGAGGTTGTGACGACGGAGGTCTACGTTCCACAGCGGCTGTCCTCCAAAGAACTGAGGGACATTTGCCAGAAGTGGAAAGATGTGCAGGCTTTTGCACAGCGGCAGCACCCTGACAAGGACCTGACATGTGACCTTGCGAACACTTTTGATACGAGGGTCATGTCGTCTTTCAGGGAGGTGCTGAAAAGGCGGATGAAGCAGCAGACCATGGACAGGTTCTTCAGCAAGAAGCAAAGAGTGGAAGAGGAACCTTCTTCGAGTTGTCCCCCAGAGTCTTAGAAAATGTACTGTACACTTTGTTGATTTTTAAATGTTTTTCTGTCATGTTTAGAAACTTAATTTATTGTTCCTTCAATTTTTGAAATGCTCTTTACAGTATGTGTGACTTTAAAGAGCACTTAATAAACTCTTTTTGTACCAAATTTGGCTTTGTTTGGACTTTTTTTGACCATAGGAACGCATTAATTGAATTTCAATGCATTCCTATGGGATTTCGTGCTTCGCAAGACGAAAAATTCGCTAGACAAAAAAACTCGCGGAACGACTTAATTTCGTCTTGCGAGGCACCACTGTATGTATTTCAGCACTCTCCCCAAAGTGCTTTAAACTTGACCTTTCATAATCTATGGGCTCTAGATTATTTCATTTTGCCTTCTGAATAGGGGAAGGTTTATCTTTTAGTCCTAGGCAATTCCATGTGAGATTTGAAAGATAAACCAAGGACAGGTCATTCATTGCCAGCGAGCAATAACCTGCAACTGGAAGAGTTAGTAACTGGCTGATAGCGCTGGGGTCTAATTAAAATCTTCTCTCCTTGGGCTATCCT
Source organism: Podarcis raffonei (assembly GCF_027172205.1). Taxonomy (NCBI): domain Eukaryota; kingdom Metazoa; phylum Chordata; class Lepidosauria; order Squamata; family Lacertidae; genus Podarcis; species Podarcis raffonei. The sequence goes on from NC_070613.1 coordinate 14,611,941, forward strand.
TGGCTTTACAATTGTGTATGGAAGTTGTTGTTGTTGAAAATCGCAGCCAAAGCTTATTGGTGCCACTACACAAAGTGAACAGCTTTGATGAAGAAGTACTAACTTTTTATTTGCTTGTTTTCCAGACCTAAGACACAGATTTAAACACTTAGGCCCCATTCAGCCCTCTGTGCTCTACAGATAACCTCAATGCAGGAAAATCACATTCGTTTTTTCCCTTCTTTTTTTAAAAAATGAATTTTTATTAAAGATTTCTTGGTTTACAAAAGTATGTGCAATGTCTCTTTTTTTAAAAAGTTACATTTTCTACAGATTAGTTTCATTTGTTGGGACATTAGTGTTACATTAGGAAAAAGGGGGGAAAGAGGTGGAGGGGTGGCAATGTTTCTATTTTATTTAACGTATGCGTGGGGGTTTGTGTCAGCATCACTTGTGCAGAGGAAAATCACATTCTGAAGCAAGATGCAGATGGAGTGTGAAGCAAAAGGAACATGTCCATAAGGTCTGAGAGCAGATTGGGGACAATTTGCAATGACTGGGGGGGGGGGGGGGACGACAAAATCTTTAGAAAAGTCTAGAAAAAAAATGAGAAGGGAGGATCGAAGCAAAGTCTCGCAAAGAAAACAAAAATGTGCTATTCACATGGATGGATGGTGTTTTTACCTAGTGAAGTAGCTCCTTCCAGGCTATAGGACAGGATTGTGTCATACTTCACAGTCTGAGTACAGCTGGGCGATGTTTTTCTGTCTGAGGGTCACATTTAGGAGACCACAATGCCTGCAGTAGGCAGAGCCGGAGGCAAAATTAAGTGAAACAACAGGTGTGACTCTTTACCTCTGCACAGTAGGCATCCATGCAAGAGACCTCTGTACTTACCTGCTCCATCTTCTATCCAGGTAAGTAAGAGGAATTCTCAGTTAAAGAACACATTCCAACCAGGCAAAGTATAATAGGAGTGTATGGAGTGGGACCAGTGAGGGGTGTGACCTAGGGAACAGTCCCAAGTGCCAGAGAGAGAGAGAGGTCTGGCGGGCTCCATAATTTTCTCTACTCTTGTTGAAAATAGTGTATTAAGGAGCCCCTTGCATAGGTTACCTGTGGTAAGCTGAGAAGCATCTCCAGGAAGAAGAAGAAGAAGAAGAAGAAGAAGAAGAAGAAGAAGAAGAAGAAGAGGAGGAGTTTGGATTTGATATCCCACTTTATCACTACCCTCAGGAGTCTCAAAGTGGCTAACAATCTCCTTTTCCCTTCCTGCCCCACAACAAACACTCTGTGAGGTGAGTGGGGCTGAGAGACTACAAAGAAGTGCGACTAGCCCAAGGTTACCAAGCAGCTGCATGTGGAGGAGCGGAGACACGAACCTGGTTCACCAGATTACGAGGCTACCGCTCTTAACCACTACACCACACTGGCTCCCAGGAAGCAAGCTTTACCAAAATTTTCATGTGCAAATACACATCATTGCAAAAATCCACAACACGGGAGTGTTACTTTTCTCCATTTTGCAGAAGGCTGAGACAGGCCACAGCTACAGAACTTGTCAACCTCTTGGCCCTCATAGTTCAATTATTTCATTTCATACCTGACTAGACTGAAGAATATTTTAAAGCAAGAAGCATATTTCTTTATATTGTAGATGATATACACATGTTGTAAGCCAGTGTCTACTTAGAAAAAGCATTCCTCCAGCTTGTTGAGAAGAGAAAATTGATATTTTTAAGACAATGTTTTAAGACAATTTCTTACAAGCACTGTATTGAAAATATTTTTTTAACAAAAAATCTGCTGACTGATAAATCAGAGCATCTTTTTAGCAAATATTTTAAAGTTTTTTTAAAAAAAATTAATTTGATTAATTGATTAAACACTGGAGTCCTAGAGAAAAGACTTAATTACAAGAAGAGCACAGGCCTTAGCATCCCATCAAGCGTCAGCCAATAAAGAAGGGTAAAGGATATGACATCATATCAAACAAGTGACACCGACTCACATGATTTAAAGGTACACACCTGACTTCCTGTAACATGTACTTTGAGGAGCATATGAGAAAACATCTCATATATTAAATATCCCCCTATTAAATAAGGGAGAAAACGTTTCTCCCTATTTAATCACCCCATACTGCTCATACACCGACTCTGCAGTCATTCTCAGCACTTTCATGCCAAAAGCTGAAAGGGGACCAGTTTGTTTGGAAGCCCTCTTTCCTGTGTGGGTTTGGTGGTGTTAAATGATATACCAAAATGACTTCTCCAGAAAGAAAACTCATTCTAAATGGAGTGAGGTTTACACCCAAATAGACATACAGGACTTTAGGGGTGCTGGCTTTCCAACCTGAAGACTCATATCAAAGTCACTGATACAACCATTGGGGCATTGGGTTAAAGGTGGTACTCAGCCTCTGTTGAGCTGCAGCCAGGCAAGGACAAATCCTTACTGGAGGGAGCAGGTGAGACAGAGGGTGTCTCTGTCAGCACCATATATGGATACTGACTGGCCTGGGGTGCAGGCTACTGACACCCTTGGGTGGGGGTGACAACATAGCCCACCACCAGCATGTTGCTGAGCAAACCACAACTGCCACTTTGCGTCTCTCCAGCCAGGAGGTGGATCTGCTGTTGTGGTGGTAGAGCACTGTCTTTGTCCCTATACACTTTCATCTGCTATGGCAGCAGATTTAGAGTGGGAAAGAGTCGTTCGGAGACAAATGTGACAGTCCTAGCGAATGCAGATGCTGCCACAGCCCACTTGCTTCTCCCCCCACCCTCCTGCCAATAATTCACCCTATTTGACAAGCGCAACAGCAAAACCCTCAAGGAGCCACCCTTTCCTCCTGCGTTCCTGACTTCCACTTGGCAAAATGGATGATTAGCCAGGTACGCAGGTGAAAAGAACACAGCTCCTAATATTTCATGTTGACACAACAACAACTCCTGCTGCTGCTGAAGCGAACATAAAAACAAATAAGTTCAAGCTTCGCAACGGGGGAGAATATTTTTATGATCGTAAACCTAGTGTGAAAAATCTAGCTTTGCCAGTTCCTCAAATGGGGGAACCTTCGTTTTACATATTATGCAAACTGCTGCCTCATAATGCAGGTAAAGTGGCTTTTTAAAAAAGAAAAAACAGCTGCTTTGCGTTTGCTACTGACCCATACTACCAAAGCTAGGGGAAGAAAGCTCAAGGAAAGATCCTCCTGCAATGAAACTCTCATCTCCCTCGTAATTTCTGCCTTTGAGGTCCAGTTCTGACAGGTGGGAAACACCCAGCTGAGAGATGCTGCTTCAGATGGAGGCTCACCTAACGTTTCTCCACACACAACATAAATACATCCCTCCATGTTGAAAACTGTGCCAGGGAGGTTTGTAGCCCAGCTTTCTCCCTGACATGATAGTTTTCAGTGATGAGAGTTTTGTGGGTTTTAATGGAATCTGAAATGGCACAGCCCTAATGAAAGTTTGCTATTGCTAGGCCTCAAAGCACAACACAGCATATTGGAAGAGAGATAATGGCAGGGTGATGTGGTCCCTTGCTTTTGTGCTTCGAAACAGTACATGTCTTTGCCTCTCAATTACTTGAAAACAGAAAATCCTTTCTCCCCCATCTATCTCTCTCCCCCAGATTCTGAATCCCTGGCAGTCGTGTACTAAAAACATTATCTTCTCCAGCTTGTAACGTTCAGCTTCTACTGTCTATTGTGGCCTCATCATATCCAGCAGAAATGATGTTTAGGCTGTGAACCTGCACATGCCAGCGTTCGAAACTCCCACTGTTCCAGAAGCATTCGCAACAGGGAATTTCATTAGCGTGAGCTCTGGGTGCAGTACTGCGCTTAAGATTTCAGATTAAAACTGCAGAGTGGAAGGAAAGGAGGACCTTTTTCTGCCTCTCCACTTCCAGCCACTCTCTGGAGAAGAGACCCTCTTAAGAATATTAGGGGGGCAGGCAGGGGAAGCATGGCTTTGTTTTTTTGCAGTCTTCAGATGAGGACTAGACCATGTGAAAAATGAGCATAAGATTTTAGCTGCAGTTCATTCATTTTCAGCTTTGTATTCTTGTTATTTAAAAAGTGTGCCTAGACATGCCATCATGGTGCCCATAACCCAGGTCTAAGGCTCTAGTTACAGGTAGGTAGCCGTGTTGGACATGCACACAAAGGTATCTGAAGAAGTGTGCATGCGCACGAAAGCTCATACCAATAACAAACTTAGTTGGTCTCTAAGGTGCTACTGGAAGGAATTTTTTTATTTTGTTTCAACTAGGTCTAAGGTGCCATTTAGCTCCTAGTTTTCATATCTCAGTTTCTAACACTGACACACATTTACACAGAAGTAGGTACTATTGCAATCAACATGGTTCAATATCACCTGTGGTTGTATGTGAAGACATAACTTGTCTTCGTATAACCAACTGAGGTTTAAGACTAATGACTGGAATTCCAGAACCATCAGATATTGTGCTTTTGAATTAACACTAATAATAAAAGGTAAAGGTAAAGGGACCCCTGACCATTAGGTCCAGTCATGGCCGACTCTGGGGCTGCGGCGCTCATCTCGCTTTACTGGCCGAGGGAGCCGGAGTACAGAATAGAGACTGGGAAAACCAGAAGTTTAAGAAATCCAGTATCTCCGTCCTTTTCTGCAAATAGGCTTGCAAGATCTCACAGCAGTAACAGTGGGAAAGAAAATGTAGAATGACTCCAGAAATCACTGCCAACAGCAGATCTTTGATTATGAGACAACATCATCAGTCTAGAAGGAAAGTATCTCACACTACATGACTTCCCTAAATGAGATTCTGTCCAGTCAGAAAGAAAGAAAAGCTCTGCTTCTTCGTTAATCAATTAGAGATGAATCCTAGCAGTGGTTTGCCCATATTGGCTAGAATGGGCAGAACACAGCCTAAGTATTTGTCTTAATATCTCCAAAATTAAAAGGATACAGAAATTGCTTTTGGGGGGTGGTGGGGGGAGGAAGGAAGGAAGGAAGGAATAATAGAATTGGAAGGGACTCCAAGGGTCATCTAGTCCAACCCCATGCAATGCAGGAATCTCAACATAGAATAATATAATAGGATGGCTTTCATAGGGGGAAAAGGGAAGGAATCCAAATAATGTTCTGAACTGGTACTTTGGCATGCCTAGAATCCAAGCAGTAACCAAATCTCCAGGCAGCATAGCAACAGTACACAGATTCTATTTAAACACTGAGGTCAGGTCACTCTGCCTAAACAACTTGCACCAAATCTTCTCCTCTTTGTTTTTTTTTTTAAATGACATGAAATCATTTTTCCAAGTAGCTATCTTTAGATAAGAGGAAAACACCTACACTACTCCTCCCCCTTCCTCTCTCACTCAGATGAATAAATAAATTTCTGACTGACTTAGAAGACATATTCATTATTTCTGTAATTATAGTGTACGAACAACATACTTCCCCCCCACACACCTTCTGCTTTTCTCATTTTAATACTTTTAAAATGGCAATATATTGATCCAAACAGGTGATGAGTAGCATACTCTTGGATTCAGGGGAAACAGAAAGAACCTCACAGGACATGTGTCCTGCTTGCAAGGACCATAACAAGATGCAACACTGCAGACAAGACTCAACACTGCAGACTGGAGGCAGTGAGGTCACTGCCAACTGCCCTATCGGGGCTGATGGACTGGGCTGCTGTGGTGTCATTTTGGACGTACAGGGGCTGTGCTGGTTGTGCGTTCCCAGTGACGCAATCCCCCAACTGGCTTCTTCTGTGCAGGGTCAGCACATAGGACTCACCACTGGCACAGTCCTCAACTAGTTGCTACTGCCAATGTCTCCAGAGATGCTGTGGGTGTGGGCTGCCATTTTTACACAATAGTCGTATTTTCTGCTTGTATGTTTCCCCCCCTCTCCTCTCCTGGGCTGAGTACATGTAGCATACAGTGGCCATTTTCAGCATAAGTTAGAGTTTAGGATTCTCTTGCCCTAGACCAGAAGTAGGCAACCTAAGGCCCCGGGGCCGGAGGCGGCCCAATTGCCTTCTAAATCTGGCCCGCGGACAGTCCATGAATCAGCATGTTTTTACATGAGCAGAATGTGTCCTTTTATTGAAAATGCATCTCTGGGTTATTTGTGGGGCATAGGAATTCATTCATTCCCCCCCAAAAAAAGAATATAGTCTGGGCCCCCACAAGGTCTGAGGGACAGTGAACCGGCCCCCTGCTGAAAAAGTTTGCTGACCCCTGCCCTAGACCCACCCAACCACCCATAGCTAATTTGTAGCTTGTTCTTTTTCAAGCGTTTATGTGTTGTTTAATGTAGTAAATCATGCTGTTCAAATATGTGGGTGAGACGACACCAATGAACATAATTAAATAAAATGGTGGTGCCATGTACTTTTCTCCATCCCAATCCTCTGCCTCCCATCTTTTTTGTTTTCAGTTCTATCTAAGGAGAGATACATAAATGCATAAGTAAATGCACATACAGCATATTGGCTTGCCCACTGAGGATCTCTCTCGCTCTCTCTCTCTCCCCCCCACCCCTAGCCCATATCTAAGAGTAAATGGGTTGTCCAATGGGTTTTCTTGTCTGCCAGTCTCAATTGCTTGTTTCTGCTGCTCTTTAATCTCTCATGAGGGTTATTTGGTTGGTCTATAATCTAGACCGGGTATAATTTGCAGTCCCACTGCACAAGTAAGAAATCTGGAACAGAACTCAGCCTGTTGGCTTTCATTTTTAAAGCAAATTTATGGCCCTTATGACTGGAAATATAGGCTTTTAAAAATATGTTCAAGGTTTATTAAAAAAAAACACACCTCAGAAGCAAGAAAAGCAGGACAATTTCCAAACTTGTGTGAGGGAGTAGAGAATTCAGTGTTCTGCATAACTCCTTTCTTCCCTGCTATGGCTAGTGTGTTTAAATCAGTGGAGCCATCAATGCAGGAGTTGGGGCAGAAATCCAGGGGCCTCTCTGCAGACTGAGCAGGAAGCATGGAAATATAGCAGGGCTGCCTTACCACATTTGGAAGAAGTCATATACATTGTCATCCAAAGGTCTTGGAAGTGGGAGTATAATACCCTTAAGTTCAGTGTCGAAAAACACCCAACTGCACCCTTGGGGCAAAATAATGAAATATGCAAATATTTGAGAAGGGACCATAACTGAAATGTTGGTGCACATGCCTTACATTCAGAATGCCAGTTTAATTTTAGCTGGTATTTCCAGCTAAAATAATTTCATTAAGAACTGTTAATACAGATGTGGAGAACCACTGTCAAGTTTGAGAAACATGAAGATCACTGGCTGACCTTAGGCCAATCCCTTCTCTCTTACCCTAGTCTACCTCACAGGGTGCAGCAAGGATAAAAAGCAGGAAGACCAAGATACATCACACCCTGAAGGAAGGGCAGGATTAAAACGTAACAAATAAAAAGGGAAAGTTTCTTACATCCCAGAGTACCTGTACACTTGATGCTCTGCTTTTGATTTCTTATATAGGCAGCACAGCCAGAGATGGAGTCCAGCAACTCTGCCTGCGACAGCCAACAACCTCAGTGGCAAAATCCCAAATTGAATGAATTATTTCTATCCAGACATTGTGGTTGTTGTTTTTTTTAAAAAAAGGTGACTCGGGGACACACCAGTTCCCAGCTGTGCTGATTCTACAGGTGAGAGATACGGATGGAAGTAATCAGGATGAAACGTTTGGATGCATTTTTGCCTGAGCAGCTCAAGCTTCACGCTAACAGGAAGGAGGAGATTCTCAGAAGAACATTAAAAATTCATACAAAGTAATTTATACCATGAGTAGCTCTCTTGTCAGCTGACTGCCTTAATGATCTGCATTCACTGACCACTGTGTTTCTAAGTGGATGTTTAATGGAGACCACATTAGAGTTTGGATTGCGTTTTGCAGAAAATACCAAGAATGGACTTTTAGAATTATCTGTAGGTATACGCGTTTGTGTGTTAAATCCTGCCCTTATAATAAGCTTATGTACGGGACTGTCTTTTGGGAGAGGGAAGGGGGGTAATATCAAGGAAAGAGATGGAAGAAAATGGCAACATCAGAAAGGTGAGGATTACAGGGATGGAATATTTGAACAAATACCCTCAACGACAGGCTTTTATCCTACCAATGGCTGACTTGTTCCAACCAGCCAGTTGCCTGTGAGTGGAAAAAGAGGTCCTTCTCTGTGCCCCATCTAATATGGAGGCATAACTGATAGTGACAAGAAACAGGGTCTTTTTAGTGGCTGCATCAACAATGTGGAACACTGTGCCCCATGGAGTGCTGTTGGACAGTGCTCTGGCTGTCTTTCACTGATTTTTTTATCCTGGCAGGATTTTGCCTTGCTTAAGAACCTGGCGTTTGGTTTGAACATTGTGTTTTATCTGTGATCTCTACCCTTTTTTATTGATTTGCATTTCAAAATATTATTTAAGGCACTATTGTGATTTTAAATTGTTGTGAGTTGCCCTGAGTAGTCAATAGAACTTATTTCATATATTCATATACCACTTAATATTAAAACAGTCACTAAGCAGTTTCCAAAATACAATACTATGTATTTACTGTATAACGAACAATTAAACTGAAAGACTGCAGCAAAATACAAAACTACAATACAAAACAGTTAAGATCTCCAAAAAGAAGAACAAAGCTGCACAAAATTACAGAAAAAAATATATTTTAAAGTAACCATGGCATGCTCCTGAACACAAGAAATTTCAGCCATATGAGATCTATACATTTCAGCCTATACATGGTGGGTGGGCCGTGGGCCTGTCACACCCCCCTAAAAAAAACTACATGCAGCACCTGCTTCTCACCTATTAATTTTATTTAAGTAGATCAATGGGCAATAATGCAAAGGAACTCATAAGTAATATGCCTACACATAAGCTCATATGCATGTGCTAATATTAAAAGCTTTAAACTACAATTATTATTACAATCATAATGTCACTATAAAGGTAAAGGTAAAGGGACCGCTGACCATTAGGTCTAGTCGTGACCGACTCGGGGGTTGCGGCGCTCATCTCGCTTTATTGGCCGAGGGAGCTGGCGTACAGCTTCCGGGTCATGTGGCCAGCATGACTAAGCCGCTTCTGGCAAACTGGAGCAGCGCACGGAAATGCCGTTTACCTTCCTGCCGGAGTGGTACCTATTTATCTACTTGCACTTTGATGTGCTTTCGAACTGCTAGGTTGGCAGGAGCAGGGACCAAGCAATGGGAGCTCACCCCGTCGCGGGGATTTGAACTGCCGACCTTCTGATCGGCAAGTCCTAGGCTTTGTGGTTTAACCCACAGCGCCACCTGTGTCCCAATGTCACTATACATAGTGTAAAAAACAAAAAAGCAGCACAGCCTCCGTTCTTCTTCTGCCCATGACTTAGGAACCAAGAGGAGAAGAGAAGGCAGGCAACAATAGGTGCTTAAAATTTTCCTAAAGCTCTAGGCACACTGGTGCCTTGCTAGCACAACATGGCAATGTGCAAAAGCATGTAGCCAAAATTACAAATTTAAAGCTGCAATGACATTAAGCGCATGCCAACTACATTAACATACTTTGCTTTTTTTTTTTTTAAGCCAATGAATCTCATGGAGATGCATGTAGGCTGAAAACAGCATCATCCAATCTCCCTGCCTCTTCTTGCACAGCCTCTCGTTAAAGCAGAATCAATGAGGATATTTAGCATGCAGTATTTCTCGCTCACAGTATGCATTAATTATAAGTCGTGAAATTTGTACTTTCTCCTCAAACAACCTAAAACAAAACAAAAAAAAGAGCCTACTAATGTTGTGTTTCAAGCTGGACGAAAAATGTCAACTTCTGCAATTGTATTAATTGGGAGCAACACGGAGACTATATTGATTTCACTGCTAAAAGCAAATAATTAATCGTTTCCATCTCCAATGTGTCTGTTTTACAGGTTGATGCAGTATCACAAAAGCCTAACCATTCAGGTTGCCCATTGCCAGCTCTCAATTTACAGCACATGCTATTTGCTTAGGAGCCGAAAGTAAAAATGCTTAATGGTTTTAGGAATTGCAGATTTCCCCCACCCACTTGAGGCTTGGGGAAGCTGCTATGTTAGGGTCTGTATGTTATGCTCACATCCCACATGAAGTCTGGCCTATACTCGCTTATGGTTTCCACCAGATCCTGCTGAAAATATTTTTACCCCACTCCCATTACTCCCTCTTCTGGGTCCAATAGGACCAGTGCATCAGCGGTCGCGTGTCAATTGGACATGCCTAAAATGATTGTCACCTGTACTGTGGTACCTCGGGTTACATACGCTTCAGGTTACATACGCTTCAGGTTACAGACTCCGCTAACCCAGAAATAGTACCTCGGGTTAAGAACTTTGCTTCAGGATGAGAACAGAAATCGCGCAGCGGTGGCATGGGGGCAGCAGGAGGCCCCATTAGCTAAAGTGGTGCTTCAGATTAAAAACAGTTTCAGGTTAAGAACGGACCTCCGGAACGAATTAAGTACTTAACCTGAGGTACCACTGTACTTGAGATAAGTCAACACTTCCACCCTTTCTTTTTCAGCCACCCAATGACCTAGTTCACACATATAGCTAAGCCAAACTAAGCCTAAGAAAGAATGTGTGGGCATGTAGGCAGAGGCGTAGGAAGGTCAGGTGGTACCTGGTGCGGAAAAATTATTGTCCGTCCCCCCCCCCACACATTGGTTTTGTTTGTTTGTTTGTTTGTTTGTTTGTTGCCTGCAAAAATGGTTTTTCGTTGGTTCATATTTTCTTACAAAGGAATGTGGATTCTGGGCCTCTGGTATCAAGTAGGCGACTATGGACAGATACTTAAATCTACAGGATGGATTGTGTTTTGGGTTGTATTATTTTATTTATATTTATTGTTTATTTATTTAATAAATTTTTTAAAAACCTGCAAAGTGGTTTACCAAAACAAATAAATAACCAAAAAAAACCCCACAGCTGATATTCATTAAATTTCATATATAGCTATATAATCCCTAGTGTAGTAAAATAAGACCTTTGGAGCAGGCATTTTTTAAAAAAAGTTTTTTTATGAACCGCCCTATTAGGGCAGGAATTGTTCCTTGATAGTCTGCCCCCTACCTTCCTACGCCCCTGCATGTAGGCACTTATCCTTCAGTCCTGCTGCTCTGAGCTAAACTATCGCTTAGCTTCATGCTACGTCTGGAGCTAGGCCTGTGGCTTGTCTCATTTCACACAAACTACGTTCGATAGCCATGATTTGTTCTAGGCTTACTGCTTGTGGTTTGTTTGGAATGAGTTAAACCATGAATCCAACTTTGCAGATAATGCTAAACCAAACCATGGCTTGACTTCTCTTCTGTCCTGCCGCCGTGAGCTAACAGGCCGTGATTATTCCCCTGAGAACACTTGCCTGTTCATGGTTAGCCATGGTTTGGCTTAGCATTACATGCAACCTGGACCAATGTCTGTGAACAAATATGAGACTTGAACTTTTCGAAAGCTCGAAGAGATGGGCAGTGATGAAACCACATTGGCACAGATCATTTCATGGTCCTGGAACTATTATGGAAAAGTTGTTCCTTTCAGCCACAGTTCTAATTGTCATGAAAGAAAGCAACAGGGAGGCTGTACATACATGATGGGCATGGAAGTAAACAGAGTCAAAACCCACATGCAATGAGTAATGGAAGACCATCAAGTTTCCAAAAGTATATGGAGCCAGCTCCTGGGGGTCTTCTAGGAAGCAGCTGCTTTAGAATGGTGGGACAGGATGGTGCCATAAAAGAGGTCGCATCAGCAAGCCACAAGAAGAAACTAATCGTGTGCTCATGAAGAGCTGTGCCCATTTTTCTGCACAAGGTTGCACTGCAATTGGTGAAAAGCGGCGGAGGGCAGAACCCGTCAGAGTCATGTTCAATCCAGGAAGCTAGCTGAGTTTTCCCAAGCTGACATAACTAGGATTTGTTTTTCAGTGATACCAGAATGAAGACATTGGTGAGCAAAAAGTTTGCAAAGCCATCGTCCCAGTAAATTAATTCTAATTCCAACATTTGCATTTCCTGGAGACTAAACTCAGCAACCATCGGGATGTAAGCAGAAGGGGGAAATACAGATGTGTTTGTGTGTGTGCAGTGCACTAGCTCTGTATGAAGCAATGCACTATATAAAAAGAATTTTCTGCACTCTTCAGAATCTAGAGTGCAGATGCGGCTTGATTATCACTGCTTGAATAGCTTGAAAGCGGATGACAGCTACTCTGTGTGGGGGTTTGCTTCTGCATGCCCTAAACTAGACCCCCCTGGATCTGGACAGGGTTTGGGGTGTTTTGAGATCCAGCTTACAATAATCTACAAAATCGAAGCATCAAAATGGACAGAGTTTTAAAACTCAGCATTCCTTGCATATAATAACAGGCTGCGTGCTTTACAATGAGGAGAGGTATAATTTGGTGTGTCTTTATTGTAAATGTGCTGTTCAGCAGGTGCACCTAAAATGCCTGCTAAAATAACACCTGAATGCTCCTTGCACAACTGGACAAAAACAAAAACAAAACCCTCATTTTCTAAAGGATACCTTTCCTTGTCTGCAAACAGCTCTTTTTAATGGTGCAGAAAGTGCATTCTGATATAGGTCTAATTTTTCAAGGCAGATTAGACACACAAGAACTCACATTAATTACAGCAGTGAGTTCTGGGCAACTATCCACAAAAGCAGGTACACAAAATATGAGTTGATTGCTGCAGATTCATAAACACTGTAACGGTTGTGCAACGTTATAGCTATATTTTTTCCCAAGTGATAATAAGGTGTTCAAACTTTGAACCAGCCAAGGCATCATAGTAGCCTATCAGAAACTGCTGCTGCTCGTAAGTATATTGCACAAGAATCACAGCTGGTTTGATTTTTAAAGGCATAATATAAATAATTACAATAAATAATTTGCATACATTTCATTGCATTGTTAAAACATATCACATACAATCTAAATCAATAATTTTGTTTAAAACGGTCAGGTTTTGTATTTCTTTTTAACTGTTGCTGATTTAAAATGGCCTCCCCTTCAGTAAACAACAAAAGCAACATTTCTAATTTATTTCAAAACTGCTTGCTTACTCTTACAGTGAAACTGAAAGTACCACCTGCTCTCCTTTCGAAGAAAAAAACTCAATTGATAGGACACCGCAATATTAACAGAAACTTAATGCAATATCAACAGAGTAGTACCATTAATATAAGTATAAAAACAAACAGTTCTAGAAACAGATCTAAACAGGTATAGGTATCGAAGTATTTCCAGCAAAAACTATTAAAAGGGGCAGAAAGTTGGGTATAAATGCAATAAAGTTGGGTATAAATAATAAATTTACCTTGACCTTTCCTCTCCTGCCAAGGAAAAATCTCTTCTCTGAAGCAAGTATTTGCTTTTGGAGGGGGGAGATTTCCCGTTAGTGCCAATAGGGGATTTATTTCATAATTATACACTGCTTGACTGGGGGGGGCAGGGAGACACCCTCAAAGTACAGTAGTTTGATGAGTAGTACCACCAGAGGAGAGCTTTTTCAGAAGGAAAAGGTAAAACAAAAACAAAAAACACCTCCACATCTGCTCTGACCCCTTTCATTATCTCTCTCTCTCTCTCTCTCTCTCTCTCACACACACACACACACACAGCTGATGCAATTTTAAACACCAACCTATTAGATGCAAAGAAACATTTAACAGACACATGTAGTATTAGGTGTCTCCCATCAGTTCATCTCCATGATGGGGAAAATGCTACACCTGTTGAATTTTACCATTTCCACAGCTGTCAGGGCAAAGGTCTCTGTCTATATAAAAAAGAGTGGCACCCTTAGCAACAAATGTGTCTGGAATAATCTGTCTTCATATAGCTCATGGGTTCTTCTGCTCCAATATTGGTCTTTTGCCAAAGCCAGAGAGCACATTGCATCAAATTACAGAACGCTTTACGGCAGTGAATTTGTGTAAACTAATGCCCACTTGAAACATAATAAAGACCAAACAACTATCATGTGTGAACATTACTTATCTTTATTATCATTGACCGAGTGCCAGTAGCATGGCTGGAGCTATGATAACATATAAAATGTCGAGATGGCCTTGCTCCAGGGAGCTTACGGTCCACCCATCTCATAAAGTCTGTAAAATGGCTCCAAGTGACATTAGTCTGGTTTAAAGTAATAGCTACATTCTCTGAATATAATCCACGGGGTTGAATTCAATTCACTGTTATTTTAAAACGAGAATGAAATACGCAAAAATGAAAATGGATGCCAAATGATTCAATTATTCCATTGAACAGAAAATGCACCACATGGGCCAGGACAATGCCTGACTTCACAATACATGCATAATTCAGCAGAAGGGTCCGGCGTCAATGAAATATGCAAGTTAGGAAGATCAAGGCCTACGCAGATCCCCAACAAATCAATGGAAATGTGGGAGGCTGGCCTTACTATTCTAGCAAGCCTTAAACATCAATATCTACTCAGAGCTCATTAAGAAGCCTGGTTGAAAGCCAGGAAGATACGTTTTAAAAATAATCGCTAGTAGGTGGGGAAAAGAAGAATCTGTTTAAAACAACAGGAAATCTCTTTCAGCGTGAGGGCCTGGTTCGAAGATGGCAGCTTTATGAGTGGGGCTAAAAGGAAAACAAAATCAATAAGAAAAAGGGGAAACGTTAACACATGCTCTTAACAGCATTCAGAAGAAAGCAACAGCGAGACGGAAACACCAATGGTATTCTCTTTCTACTCAAAACCAGCAAAGTTGCAGAAGACCTAAAAAACAACAACAACCACAGTTTGTCTACACACACCCTAACCATTTCCAGAAGTGCAGAGGGATCTCATTCCCCCATTTTGACTTTCTTCTTAGCCTGCCCAGGATGGGCTCATCTTTTTCATGGGTTCACTTGGCTTTGGAAGGCAGAAAGTCACAGAAAGAAGGGAGAATGAATCCAGCCACTTTCCAAGCTCTCTCACAGCACCCTGCAATAACAGTGTAGCTGGACTCAAAATGGAAAGGGTACCTCCTTGCGGAGGAAACAGCAGGAACTCAGCAGCAGTGGATGGTTTTGCCCTGTTAGGACTGGGGGTGGGGGAGGCAGAAAGCAGAGAGCACTAGGTGGAGCCAGAGCCAATTTACTCTACTTTTGTCCCCATTCCTCCTGAGTTGCACAAGGGCAAAAACTGAGACCAAGTAGGAGGAAGTCTACTACAAGCCAGGGCCACCCCTTGGACAAGATTTAAATAGGAAGGCAGGCAGGTGGGGGCCAGGCTACTAAAGTTGGTGGGGCCTGCACCAGAGGCACCTTCCTGGGCCCTCCGACCCTAAATCTGGTGGTGATTTAAGCACAACCCCGATTTGCACTTTTGCACAGCTGCCACCTCTTCCATCCCACAAGCACACAGAACATTCTGTATAAACTGCTCAAACAAGAAACAACAACAAACCTGCTAAATGATGAACCTCACAAGAAGTTGGGGGGGGGGGATAATTTTACAGTGGTACCTCAGGTTACATACGCTTCAGGTTACAGACTCCGCTAATCCAGAAACAGTGCTTCAGGTTAAGAACTTTGCTTCAGGATGAGAACAGAAATCGTGCTCTGGCGACGCGGCGGCAGCGGGAGGCCCCATTAGCTAAAGTGGTGCTTCAGGTTAAGAACAGTTTCAGGTTAAGAACAGACCTCCGGAACGAATTAAGTACTTAACCTGAGGTACCACTGTATTTACAAAAGCACTCCAGTTTTCTACCATTATGTCTTCATGTATTTCACACGTGACAATTATGTCTCCATGGCCACTTTCAAACTCCTCAATTCAGGAGCCAAGAAGCGACCACAGCTTCTGATAAAAACTTGTGAAACTCGAAACACATCCTGCATTGCAGTAGAAAAGCAAAATGCTTTTGTAACTAAATATTCCTGCATCTTCGGCACTTTGTGAGGTTCACCTCTTTGGGCGTTTCTGGCTTAGAATCAGCGCTGTGCCTCCCTATTTTTCTCTCTCCTGTTTGCAAATGGTCTTCCTTTGCAGCAACTGGCTCGCACAGAAATGGCACAAATCTAAGTGTACAGGCCTCAGGTAATAAAAATGTCCAAGACACATACATTATGTTGGAAGGCATGCTCCAAAGCCTCCCTACATATATCGGTGGGATGAGCGCCTAATGCACTCCTCCAGGCCTCTCTATCCGGCTGCTGGGACCCTCCCCAGGCCAAACATCCTTCCCAGACTACACTTCTCACCAGCCCTGATCCATGCCTTCCTTGAGCATTTTTGCCTGGCTGGAACCTACTTTGGATTGTGATGATGGCCCTTAGTTGCCTGGATGGAGGATGAAGAGATGGGGGGGGTTAAGAATCCTCTGGCTTTTATCCATGAATGGAATGTGCCTACTCCACGAAAGTAAGAGTCACATCTCTTGCCCTGCCCATCACTGACATGTGACCCGCAGAACGTAAAAGGGTTCCCCACCTCTGAGGTGCAGGGTGAGTGCAACAATACTGCTTGTGTACCAACGCTTGTTGGTGACAGATGTCAAGAGACTTTGGCTGGGATCCAAAGAGCTTATTCTAGGTGTGTTTGTTCCACCCCTATTACACATTGCAAAATGTTTTTGAAAAGTTTCCTCAGCTTAAAATGCAGGTGCTATTAGTTCATTTATACATTCCCACCGCCCACTAGAATTATTATGCTACAGCATTTCATTCCTGGGATTGCTGGCACATGGTCTTCACTGTACGTGAGAAACCTAGAATGGGAATTGGTAACTGGAATAGAGGGGGAAGCCTCATGAATGATTCCTAAATTGTTTTTTGGTTTTATTTCTAAGAACACATATGCAAAAGGAAAATACAGCAACCCTTGCTTGACAGTGTGGTAACAGGCAGAAGGCATCCATTCTCTCTAGGACCATGGGCGTTGCAAGGGGGTGCGGTCCGCCCTGGGTGTCATGCCTAGGGGGGGTGACAAAATCCCCTTGGGCGGATTGGCATGGCAATGCTCACACCCCCAGCAGGCGGATTTTCGCAATTGGCGTGATCGTCGCCATGAAAATCCACCCGCTGATCATGCAAATACTCCCAGCGATCACCCTGCATCCCCAATGGGCGGTTTTGCAGCCAACCTTCCCTAAAAAAAGCTCACAACTCTGGGCAAAAATAAAATGCAATGGGTGTGTGTGAGAAAACATTTTTTGCACCAGGTACCACCTGACCTTGCTACACCTCTGTCTAGGATGCCCATAGTACTTCATACAATCAGGATCACGTAGGTGCTGTGTATCTTCTACCAGTCACGCAAGGTAAGCCAATTATCTGTCCTCCCTCCATCCACAGATGGGCAATCCAATAAATTAATTGCTAAAGCAGAATTCTCCCTAAAGGAAACGAAGTGCCACATATGGGGAGTAGACGAATCTACTGGGGTGGGGGCAAAATTCAGGAGGACTGTCTCATGACCAGGGATGCCATATCCTAAACATGGTGAGGGCTGAGAACACACTGAGCCCAGAAGACAGGTTTGAAGAGTTGCCCATTCCAAAACCTGAGATAGGTAACAACATAGAAACACACACGTGCACACACATTTAAATACCACCCTTGCCCCATCACAAGAAGCTTAGACCTGTCAACATTTGACGAACACAACACCTCCAAAAGGGGTTCTGAAGGAAACTGCAAAGTATACTTTCACTTACCTGTAATGCTCTTAGCAGTCTGAGTATAAAGGCATCACAATGAGGATGCTCTTGAATTATCTAAGGCAGCTTTCCCCAACAACAGGTTGATCTAAGGCTCCTTCCACTATATGAGGAGGGTTCAAGTATGATGTATATCACTGAGAAAAGTAAAGCTTGCTTTATGAGACTGTATGGGAACAAGACATTGCTATTGCTTTGTAAGAGGGGAAGGTCCTGTTCCCAAACACACCTAGTGGGATGGGAGCCATTTTTCCAAGGTGCAATCCTACAAGCGTGCGCGCGCACAAACAACATGAACAGAATCAATCTTATTAGGCTTCCCCACTTGACTTTCATCCTCTCCTTTGTCAAAGCGCAATTCAATGAAAGGCGCCCACATTGTAATCAGACCTGCCCACATTTTGCCCCAAAGCATAATACTAACTGGTAGGTGTTGACACATTCAACTGAACCTGTGGTCCAAATGCATATGCCAAATGGATATATTTTTAAACACAGTCGAATCTAGTGTAACACCCTTAAGTGACTACATATTTCAATGTAAAATCGCATGGATTTTTCACCGTAAAGACCATTGAGCAATAAAGTGCCCAGCTGCCTGGAAGAACGAAACAAAAAGAACTTCCATGTTCCCACTTAAAGAATGAGGCGTTATGAAATGCACCCACCTTCCATGTAAAACTAATCTATGCAGAGAGGCTAAGGAGGAAGAAATGTGTTGCGCAGAGGAATTAACTTCCAAGTGTTTAGTAAACCTTTATAAACAAAACGGCTTCTCTATGAGAATATATACCAAAAGGACAGCAACACATGACCTGGATGTGGAGTGTAAGTATAAAGATGAAAAGGCAGCTGTTTTGCTTTAAGAATACTGAGGGCCTTTCTTGCACTATTGTTTACCTAGGAGAGGGTTGTTCAGCCATCTCCTGAGCATCCATTTAACATCACCATCCCAGCGAGCACTTGCATTCCAAGGGAGGACAGGAAAGTTTTGTAAATAACACACAAAACTCCCAAGCCAAGTTGTGGTAATCCTTGACACAAGCAAGCACAACTGTTGTACATCTTTTATTGTGTGGAAGAAGAACTGGAGAGGAAGTGTGCAATGCTGCTAACCAGTAAAAGTGGCACTGGGTTTACTCATAAGAATGCCACACTATGCTCAATGGGACTTACTCCCCTGTAAGTGCAAACAGGACTTGTGGCAAATAAAGCAAACTCAGAAAAGGTTTATCCAGTGATAAGTATTACCAGGCATGGAAATAAATGAATAGTCCCATGAAATTGATTGAATTTAAGTCCGTTTTCCAGTTCATTCCTTCCCAAAACTTATATTCGTCATCATTCATTTTTCTCCCACATCTTTTTCTTATTTGGGGACTTAAGTGACTTGGGTTCAACATAAGGGGGAGCAAAATTTTACCCATGAACAACAACACCCCCCAAAAAAAATCAAATTAATTAACCCAGTCACCAGAGAGCACTTGCATGCATCTTATTACAGCCCAATGAACTTGCAACCAAGCATTTTATTTATAGCTAGCCATTAATTGCCCTAGAAATCCTTCCTTGGTTTATTGTCATCAGTAAAAAGTAAAGCAATAACTGTAAAGTATTACTATATGAATGGTGGGTGGGACTAGGTAGATTTCTCCTTCACTTATAATAGCAGGTGCGAGGATCACTGGATTGGCGATAGATTGAGGAAAAAGTAAGTGCTTCTTCCAGTACAACAACCTTCACCTTGAGCTCTCCAGATGTTCTGGACTAAAACTCTTATCAGGCCCAACCATGCAAAGGTTGTTCATTGCCTTTTATGAAAAATATCAAGGTGACTTACAATTAAAAAGAATACAGTGGAACCTCAGTTTTCGAGCATTTCGGAACCTGAACAATTCAGAACCCAAATGCCGAAACCCCCGAATTACTTCCGTTTTCGAATGTGGCTCAGAAATTGAATGGCTTCCAAGGAGCATTTCTTCATTTTTTCAATGGAACGTGCTGGCAGCCCTTTGATCCTCGGTTTTCGAACGTTTCGGAAGTCGAACGGTCTTCGGGATGGATTACGTTCGAAAACCGAGGTTCCACTGTAATACAGTTCAAATACCAAAATTGCACATACACACTATAAACCTCAATTAACAGCCAAAGCACGACATCCTTCTTGGCACATAATAAGCCATGGCTTAGCGCAAATGTGCAGAATCCTGGAGATGAGATTACAGCTGCTTTATTTCCCCCCACTCAGCCAGCTGCTGTGTTATGCCAAGCCATGGTTTAGCTGAATGTGGTGTCTGGGGGTGTGTGGTTTTGCCCTCCCAGAGAAACCATGAGCTGCATAAACAACAGGACAGTCCTTGTTTACAGATCATGGTTTGCATGGAGAAAGCTAGACCATGAACCAGCATTTGCACTCGGCACAGCAGAAGAACAATGGCCGCCATCTCCTTTCTAGCAGCCTGTACATTTGCTTGTTCATGTTAATTGGTCTACTGTGTCATCCAAACCCAAGGTTATATAGGACAGGGAAGAATGCAGAGGGAAGAATTACCAGGTAGCACAGCAGGCAGCACAGCTCTCTAACATCTCTGAGAACAAACATGCCATAATTTGCATTACCACACTGCAAATGAAAATTGTTTTAGGAGTTCATTTTTTGTATACATGTGGTTTAACTGTTGGGACTAGCAAACTCAGTATTCAGTTGCTGAAATGAGTACAAAGAAGGAAGTCTAGGTAAATCGGTAGTTTCATTTACAAGGTACGATGCATAAAAACGCTCTCTACTGGACTGATCTGAAGGAAGAAGTTTGGCTCTAACACCTCTTAATCCCACATTAAAAAGCCAGGGACAGTATCCAAGCCAACAGATTGCTGGAACTAGATTTATGAGAAAGGAACACCAATTTGAAAAGAAAAAATCTCTTTTATCAACCTAGGGAATTGTGTCACTTATGACTCACAGTGCAGAGTCGGAAGTAGTAGCAGGTGTTTAGCGTGCCAAAAAGGGATGGTGTAGGAGTCACTCCAATATTTTTGGGGCCTTCAGAGTTGCAGCTGACACACACATGGCTTCACTGCAAGGGAGGGAGCATTAGAAGATAACAACAACAAAAACCACAAAACTTTGCCACTTCGTGTTTTGGTGTGTCGTGGCATTGTGGGGGTGGTAGCATAATTAGTAGCTGTAGCCACAAAACACTTGCAGAGGGAAGAAACCACACACACACACACACACACACACACACACACAAATCAAAGCTGATAGTCTCAGTCCAGAAGAGCACATTTGAATGCCCAAAGGACTGTGTACACATATGTTGCTTTTTCTATTAGTTCAGTGGAGCAGATCACCAATTTCAGCGCTGGTTTTCAGTGTGGGGCATTAAGAATGCTGAACTGAGGGAGCATAACTTGACTTCTTCCTACTTAACAGTGCAGGGTTACTTAAAGGTGTTTGCAGGCCCGTCTCTAACCAGTGGTGCAGCTGGCGCACTGAATCAGGGCACTCCCCACTGCAGAGGGCGCTGCGGGGAGTCTGGAGTTGAACAGGGAAGAGCCGAGAGAGTCTAGCAGCAGGTAGGCAGAGCTCTTTTGGAGACGGCTCCCTCTCTGCTTATTCAGCGGCGCAGGCACTGAGGCGGCTGCTCGGCTCTGCCCCCTGCGCGCCATTGGTGTAGGGCCAGCCCAGCAGCGCACTACTCACGAGGCTCTGTTGGCTGGCTTCAACATCGCACAGTGATGCTTGTTTTTTTGCACACCCGGCCTTGCAGCCTCCGCCGCCCGCCGCCACCTCGGGACTCGGGCTCTAAGCGGGAGGCGTTGAGGTGCGGCCGGCCTGTGCGCACCTCAACCTGCCTAGAGGCTGTGCGCTTCCCACTAGGCGCACAGCCCAGCCTTGCCTCCGCTGTCTTGGACTCCTGCTCAGAGTCCGAGGCTGATCAAGGGAGGTGTTGAGGTGGCCGGCCTGCACTCGCCTCAACCTGCCTAGATCCCTCAGGCGTGCAGTCATGTACTCAAGCTCTTCTGGGCAGCCCCGATGCCACTGCGGAGTGCTCCTTCGGCTCACCGGCTCTCGCCTGGTGAATGGGGCTTGGACTACAGGGCACATACCAAACTTTCTGTGGGATGGCCGCCCCTCGAGCCCTTTCCAGTGACTGCCACAGAGAAGCCTGTTTATTTATTTCTTGGAGTATTTTAATCAAAGTATCACAGAACCGGACGGTTTGAAGGGACCACCGAGGGTCCTCTTGACCAACCACCTCCAGTGCAAGAATCACAGCACAAGCATCTCTCACAAAACAAATTTGCTCCATCTTCCCTGTGAACAGCCCTTCAGATACAGCAGAATAACAGAACCATTCACAGAGTTCTGGGTCATGTAGTCCAACCCCCTGCAATGCAGGGATATTTTGCCCAACATGGGGCTTGAAACCCCAACCCTGAGATTAAGACTGCATTGGTGCCAGGTTAAGCTATGCCATTTTGCTTGGACAATTTAAGACCAGGAGTGACTTGTCAGATTTGGGCTGGCCCATATGCATCTGAGATGTGTGTATATAGGTGCATTGTTAATAAATGAACAACTAAAAAAAGTTTGTTTGTGTTTCCTGTTTTCTTTTCCCAAGCAGAGATAACGTGTAAGAGGATGTCAGCTCCCTAAAAAAAGTCAACAACTTTGGGGTCTCTCCCCTTAAAAAAGGTCAACAACTATGGAAAAGGGGGACACAGGAGGGATCTTTGCACCACAGCACTGGATATGCTTAAGACGGCCCTGGGTGTTTGGCCAATACTTGTTTAACATTCAACCTGCATTAAGAACCTACTTATTATTTATGTCCTAGCAAACTCATACCAAAAAAGCAGTAGTTTTGAAGTCCGTGGTTAGAAATCAGTGCAGTCTTGAAAGGTTCACCATCTTGATTTAAAATGGCACCCAATTGTACCCAAACATGGACAAAGCCTGCTCCTTGATCTCATCTCTCCTTAATTTGATCTTCTCCGCAACCATATGAGGTCCATTAGGCTAAGGGTTGGGGACTGGCCCAAGGTCACCCAATGAGCTTCATGGTTAAGTGGGAATTCAAACTCTAATCTCAGAGGTCCTAGTCCAACATTCTAAGCACCATGCCATACCAACTTTCTTGAGACTAAGTTTGACAGCAAGTATCAACAGGCCATTCTCACTGTTTCCTTTTATATCTTTGGCCCAAACTTTTGTCTGATCCACACATGTCGGATTCACATCTCTGTCTGTCTTATCAGCACTACCTTAACATTGGTTACCAACCGTACCTGAACCCATAGCTTATACCATGGCTCAAAGCACCTGCAAACTCCAATCTCACCCAGAGCAAAAACAATACCTGCAGTAGGCTAGCTGAACGACTCTACAGCTGCTTAGAGGAAATCTAATTGGATTACAGATTACTTCTTTCTATGAAACTTTAGATTACACAAACCTCCCAGGCACAAAATAGAAAATGGGAGCGGGGGGGGGAGGGAGGGAGATGCAGCTAATGGAAACGTAGTAATCAAGAGGTAAGCCACTTCTAAATTTAACAAAGCGTTATTCGGGTTAAACAAAGATGAAGAGTATCAAGAAAGCTAGACAAACACGGGATTATCAAATGAGACTGTGGGATCTGTTATACTGGATTTTATTATTATTATTATTATTAAAACAGGCTTACAGGTGTGTTGAGCACTGCACAGCTGCCATGAGATGTCAAGGCCAGAACCAGGAACCCAAAGCAATTGCAGAGAACTGCCACTTGCCCAGATACGGGTTAGAGCATCTTCTTAGACCATGGGAAGGAATCTGTTTTTCAGACAGAGGGCAAGCTTCTGAGAGCCACATGCTAGGGTAGGCAGGGCCAGAGGCAACAGTGGATGGAGCAAAGAATGAATGTAAAGGGATGTGGGTGGAGCAATGAAGGGGCAGGGAGGAGAGGGGAGAGTTGTGCAGGTAGCAACACTATCAGGGTTCAGCTCTGCCTTGACCTTGAATATGAAAGGAGAAGCAGGGCCCTGTCCCAGCAGATCTGTACACTGCAGCGACTTAAAGGACTCTTGGGTCCAGGTGTCCCTGCTGCATGAATGGAGATTCCCATTCCAGCTGGCTTTCTAACCACCACTACCACCCAATCTCCTTCAGACCCAAAGCATCAAAGGACACCGTGAGCTTGGGAAGAACTTGGAGCCACCACCATAGAGTCCAGCTTTTCTGGAGCAAGAGGAAGCATATGGAAGATACTGCCCAGATGGGACCTCCAGTTCCTTCTTCATCTGCCAGTTGATGCTGGAGAACCAACTTTCTTTCATGCTCCTTACGTCCTAATCTGGAAAAATGAAGAGTCTACAGGTTTATTGTAGCCTATGAGCAATGTGTTACAGTTCCCAAACACCTGGAAGATTCTGCCCAGGCTAGTCACTGGCTCTCCTCAAAGAAGAAAGGATTCATGATTAAGCTGAAATTTTGTCTAGGCAGAGAGAGTCTGCAGCAGCTTTTAGCATGTTCTCTGACCTCTGGCTCCACATTCCCAGATCCCACTAGTCGACTGCCTATGGCTCAGCTCTGATAAAAGCAAATGGATAGATCAGGAAGCCTTTTTGATCCACACAGTCCTAAAATTTGTGCAATATTTACGAAAGCCGCTTAGCAACAAAAGGAGATCTCTCTCATTCATATGCATATATGTTTCTGCGATCTTTTTTTGTTGTTGTTCCAGGGAGAATTTCAAAATAATTGCATCCAATAGCATTTTTGTGCAGCAAATTTATTTCCGGCTCATGTCACGCTGTATAGACGCTCTGGAGTCAATATGAAAAAAAAAATCTATAATGAATTATGCAGCGAGAAGCTGTTGCATAAAACATTGATTGCGCTTTCATAGAGAACAGCAGCGCTGGCACACAGAGAGCTTTAAGTAGAAATTGTTTAATCAGACATAGTCACTGCTGAACTGGTGTTACTATTAACATACACTTTCTCTTAATGATCTTCCTGAAACAACTGGGACACAACCTAAAGAGTCATATGTGTGCATTTAAGGCTTTGTGGATCTTATTATTTTTGTTGTGGTTGGGCTGTTAGGTTTTTTTTAGTTGTTTTGTTAATAGTGTTTTACAGGAGGTGGTTAATTATTCTTTTTTATTTTTAATATATAATTTTTATTAGTTTTTTTAACATATCATTTTTAACAGTAATTAAACATACTTTTACATCTTATTCAAATTTTTGACTTCCATCAATCCTGTTAATTATTCTATATGATTTATGTTGTAATTGTGATGTTCTATTATGTTATTGCTATGTATTGTTTGTAAGCCGCCATGTGACTCAAATGAGTGAAAAATGGCACTGAAACATAATAAAGGGAATATATATATATATATATATATTCCCACAAACCAAATGCAATTTTAAATATTTTGTATGCAAGTTCAAAGCGCTAAATTCCAAAGGTTAAGGGTAGCATTCACATACTCTTCACAGAACTCTGGAAGGCAGTGTGGGGTAGTGATTAAAGTGTTGGACTAGTAACTGGGAGATCAGGGTTCAAATCCCCAATCAGCCATGAAGCTCACTGGGTGACCTTCGGCCAGTCACAGCCTCTTAACCTACCGCACAGGGTAGGGATCTGCTGAGGAGGAGGGTGAACCATGTACTCCTTGGGAGAAAAAGGTGGGCTATAAAAGCAGTAACGAAGCTCTTCTGTTTATCTGCTTAAGAAAGCTGGATGGGCCAGCCAGATGGAAATGTCAGTTGCCAACCTGGCATCCAGAGATCTCCACGTGGTCACAACTGGACCCACGCCAGTCGCAAAACACGCCTGGAGTCTGGCAAAATTCCAACACTGGAACACACATGCATTGCAGCGACCCAGAAGTACCGTATTTTTTGCTCTATAACAGTGTTCCCCAACCTTGGGCCTCCAGCTGTTTTTGGACTACAACTCCCATCACCCCTCGCTAGCAAGACCAGTGGTCAAGGATGATGGGAATTGTAGTCCAAAAACAGCTGGAGGCCCAAGGTTGGGGAACACTGCTCTATAAGACACACTTTTTCCCTCCTAAAAAGTAAGGGGAATTGTGTGTGCGTCTTATGGAGCGAATGCAGGCTGCACAGCTACCCCAGAAGCCAGAACAGCGAGAGGGATCGCGATCCCTCTTGCTCTTCTGGCTTCAGGGGTAGCCACGCAAAGCCTCTTGAGTGCAGCGGGAGCGCTCCTGCCTCTTCGCTCAAGAGGCTTTGTGTTGCTTTCTTGTTTCTTGTTTTCCTCCTCTAAAAACTAAGTGAATCTTATCGTCGGGTGCGTCTTATAGAGCGAAAAATACGGTAGCTGGAAAAGGGAACGTAATGAGAGTGGGGAACACAACCCCGCCAAAATTGGGGGTTGCCTGTATAGGACCTCAGCCTTCATGAGCAGAAATCCATTCCAAACACATTAGAAGAGTTTGGATTTGATATCCCACTTTATCAGTACCCTAAGGAGTCTCAAAGTAGCTAACAATCTCCTTTCCCTTCCTCCTCCACAACAAACACACTGTGAGGTGAGTGAGGCTGAAAGACTTCAGAGAAGTGTGACTGGCCCAAGGTCACCTAGCAGCTGCATGTGGAGGAGCAGGGAAGCGAACCCGATTCACCAGATTACGAGTCCACCGCTCTTAACCACTACACCACACTGGCTCTCTATTCAAATTACATTTGAACAGAACCAGACTCTTGAGGAATGGCCTGACTGACTAGATACAGGAGGAGAATATGATGAAGGAAGTGGCTGGCATTTATTTAAATTATTTCTGGGCAACTGCCGTCCACAACTAACTGACTGCACAAAAACATCTTTCATGACAGCAGCTCTGCCTCAGTTTTTCCATGGAGACCTCCCACTTATTTCAGCAAAGCTTACCGGATCGTGCTAACAGACTAGCATTGAGCTTGTTAGATATAAAGGCTTCTGAGCAAGACTTTTTTGATCCCTCTCTTTCATTCATAGTGTATAGTGATTAAATCAGCTTGAAAATTTCATGACTGGAATGTGAAAGGCAAGAAGTGAAAAAGGAAACAGCTGAAGTAATACGAGTTGCGTAGTAATCTAACTTGGAGCGAATTCAAGACTGGTTTCACTGATTTTGCATTCTTGACGGGAGGCACTTGATTAAAAAAAATATAAAGTGAACGAACCTAGCTTGTGCTTTTAATAACTTTCCTACTATTTGTAGCCCACAAGAATTTCTACAATGTCTTAACAGCAGGAAAGCAAAGCAGCTGTAGGCAGCTGATGCCACGGGAGGAGTGGGCATTTTGTGGAACCGTTTCCTGGAAACACAGGTGCCAAACCAACTCTAGTAGCAAAAGAGTTAGTGGCTCTACACATCTCCTCATCACAAAGAACATCCAGCCATTTCAAAGGGGCTTGGATGAGCATACACCCAAATGTGTACCTACAGCAAATACACACACACATGGGTGCTTCAATTCACGAATTCCACGGTGTGGTTGCTTCCAAACTTCAGTCAGTCATAGTCAATTTGTTGGGAAACAGTTGTATATCAAGTGCACATCTGAACCATATTGCTCTTTTGTGAAACCCTTTTCTGTCTGCCTCTCGAGGATAGTTTTGATGTATCAGCAATCTACTTGCAAAGACGTATCCTACCTATTTACTAAGATCTTCAGAGGGGGCAATGCTTTGTCCCTCACTGCTACTAATGTAGCAGGTAAGAATTTGGGGCAGGGCCTTCTCAGTTGTGGCAGCTAGACTGTGGAAACCCCCTCCCCCACCAAATGAGATTTGTTTGGCCTCCTCCTTAGTGTTTAGGCATGCTTCTGACATGGATAACTGAATGTCTGTTCCCTGTTGTATGCTAGCTCTGCTTTTATCCATCTTATCTGTGGAATTTCATTTTTGCTTAATTTTTATGACACATTGTTTTTAAACTTCAAGTGTTAGCTGCCTCATTCGTCCTCAATGCTGGGATAAGCAAGATTTTAAATAATAATTAAGCTTCTCTACCCTGTACATAGTTCAGTGTCATGAAACATTTGCATATCAGCACTGCAGATCACTAGAGGATGCAAGTACTGGCATACAATAATTTCATATAGAAAACGCTTACTTCCTATGCATGGATTGCAAAAATATAATCATCAGGTGTGTGGGGTTTTTTTTCCTGTAGCAGGTACAGGTGGAGGATTATCAAACCCAAATTTTGTAACAGACGTGAGAAATCAGAAGTGACCAAGGTCTCCTGGCAAATTCATTTTTGAGTATGATTACCTGAACTTCCCAACAACTGGCTTGCTGAGGCTCTGCAGGTAATGCAAGTCTCACCTGGACTGAAAATGAGCATTTTTCTAAGGGTTTTAGTCAGGCTGATGTTTGTCTCTTTGCTAAACATACTTGGCTGCAAATCATATTTTCCTGTGTAGCAAGATTGTTGGCTTTTTGCCCACTTGGCATCCCTAAATTGTTTGAGGAGTTGGAGGGGGGGAGGATATTCCAAAGCCTGCAAAGAGTTCAGTATCCTTGCCAAACTAGTAAATAGGAGCTGCCAAAGAAAGGCAGCCTAAACATTTAGGGTTTGTTGTTATGTGTGTGCGTGTGTGCGCGCACATGTGTTGTTGTTTTGTAATAAACTATTTGTTTTCAACAGCAGTGCCATAAATATCCTTGCCAACTTGCCTTGCTATTTATGTGGCAGAAGAAAGACATCTGAATAAAAGCAGATAGCGCAGAAAAAAGAAAGTAAAAACTCTCTACACACATGAAGTGGGTGTACATCCCATTAAACTCAGCAAAACTAACTCCCAAGCAAACGTCCACAAGATTGGTTGTACAAGTAACAAATCGCATAACTTGCTAAGTAATGGCCATATTACTTTGGCACATACTATCTTGCACTGGCTGTCCGTATACAACCAAGTTCATATATATTTGCTTAGAAAGCCCTGAACAACATAGGTCCAGGGTACCTTAGGGACCGCCTGAACTCTTATATCCCGACTCCATCACAAGAGAGTCACTGGTTGTCCCCCAAGTTGTTGAGGTTCATTTAACAGCAACCTAAAACCGGGCTTCCGTGCTATTGGCTCACTCCTGTGGAATGATCTTCCAACACAGATCCAGCAGGTGTCTTCTATATTAACCTTTAAAAGTTTACTGAAAACGTTTGGTTCCCCCTGGGGCTTAAGAAAAACATTTTCTATTATAGGCAGCTGGTGAGCTGTTTTGTTTTTGTGTGTGTGTGAAATTGCCGTATTTTAATAAATAAACAAAATATAGACGAGCCCTGTATTTCAGGATGCTGAGCTAGATGGCCTCATCCAAGCAGGGCTCTTACATCAAACAGATAATAAACCAAGGTCTACTATTTATGAGCCACCCTGCTTATTTCAATAGTTTACAACTCTTACGTGTCACTCCACTTTTCAGAAAGCAGCAGCAACAGCAATGAATCATCCTAAGCCAACATTCATAAATGTGACCTTCTTAGAATAGATTGCCAAAGTATCTTATAAAGAGTAAAGTGAATTCTGGTCAAGAAAATAAGAAACAGTGATTCAGCTCAAAAATAAGTAACCGTCACTCCGTTCAAAAATGAGGGAAAAAATCCTCTCTTTTATGCTGAGTGATAAAGGCAGCACACATCTGCACTTTCAGAATGACGTAGACAAAACTACTTCTGAGGTTCAGAGGAATGCAAGAAAGGACTGGGCGTGTTTAGCACAAAGAAGAAAAGACTGTGGGGGTATATATGATAGCACTCTTCAAATATCTGAAAGGCTGTCACCTAGAGGACTCTGGCTATGTACACAACACTGTTTACTCTGGCCCAGTGCATGCCCATCTCTGGCGTTTGAAGCCGTGAACACATGAAGTTAACCACAATCTTGTAGTTTCTTGCGAAATACCACTGTTTGATGCATTTTCCTTCAAACCAGCTTCCATCCAATTTGAAAACATAAACCATATGCACTTCCCAGTTAAGCTCAGGTTTACACAGGCACAAAAACGATACTGCATTTTAGCTCAGGGAAGGGTTGTAAGTGCAGGGAAACCAAAAGATAATATACATCAACTTAAGACATCTCTGGCCCCACTCTGGTGTGGACAACATAGAAATGCCATTTGAAATGTTGTTTGAGGAGAGGGAAGACAACCTCTCTGTGCTTTATGCAGCTTGTGTGTACATAGCCAAGGACTTGTTTCTCTGCTGCTCCAGAGGGTTAGACACATACCCCCCGAGGTCTTCAGGCAGAAGCTGGACAGCCAGCTGTTGCAGTTTTTTCTACCTCTGGGTCTACCGCCTTGGACTAGATGGACTGCAATAGGTGTGGGAACCTTTGGTCCTCCAGGTGTTGCTGAACTACAACTTCCACTACCACTGACCATTGGCCAAGCTTGGAAAGCCAAAGATTCCCCTCTATTGGCCTACAAGGTCCCCTACCAATTCTGTTTCGTAACTTCTCAGCCAGCTAATGAACTAAGTAAAGGCTCTGTAGTATTCCGAAGGTCAGCCTAGAGTTGCAACAGTTTTGTAGGTCTCAGGTCTGTCCGGAAGTGAGGCAGCTCAAGAAGCAAACAGGATTTCACCTATTCCTATAAATCCTCCTGATTTGTCCTGGTATGAGGCCACCTCCTTGACTGCCTGACGGCCTTGATTTTACTTCTATGATTCTATGATTCTAAGATATAATCCTCAAAAGAAGCCAACCATCGACAAGGTTTCTAGCCTTCATCCCTTCCCCTCCTCTTCCCTAAGGTAGAGGTGATTTCTCTAATCATTTTACCAAGCTTCAACATGAATGCAAGGACATTTCTGACAATTACTTTCATGCCAATTAAATTAGCTGGCTATCTCTTTAGTTATCCTAACTATAATCAAGATCCTAAATTTCAAGCTAATTCAATCAGAGCAAGTATTTACAATGTAGATGAGTGCTCAATAAGGAATTAAATTAATTTGTATGTACTGTCTGAGAAACCAATTACAACAGGTCTGTTGAGAGCTTGACAATAGTTATACAGCTGGTAAACCATATTCTTTTTTTCAAACAGAATGCCCATTTCATCAGGAGCCAAGCAGGGTGTGTTTAGCTTGAAGAAGAGACAACGATCACTATCTTAAAATATTTGAATGGCTATCACATAGATGCTGGACCAGACTTGTTTACTGGGTAGCACCCAGGAAATGAATTCTAATTCCAGAAAAGAGGGTTTTGACCAAACATGCAGAAGAAAGTCCTGATGGTACGTGCTCATGTTCAACTGTAGAACGGACCGCTTTGGCAAGTGGTGGACAATCTTTCATTAAAGGTTTATAAGCAGAGGCTAGAACGTTCCTATCAGGAACGCTGTTGTGCTAGCACTGGCTAGTTTACCTGTGAGGTCCCTTCCTTTCGATTCCATTATGCCTTCTGCAAATGCCCTGTTAAACTAATCCATGTCCACCACACTGTGGAGGCTGCAGCCATTAGACTTCCCATGCTTGCATGGCTCCACCCATCTGCATAATGAGCAACATGCCTTCCTCCCAACTGTGAGGCCACAGAGGAGAGTGGGGATCATCCTGGCAGTTTTTCAGAGGTTGGGAGGGTGGTTTGGAAGCTGGGAGGTGAATGCTACACAGGGCCAAGCCAGCAAGCCCTGCTCCTCCCCAAAAAAACTTCCATGTTCCAGGGGCTTATTGGCTTCTGCTTGGTGGGAGGTGCTCCTATAAGGAAGGGGGCCTTCGTGCTCAACAAAGGCCAGGGCAGCAGTTAAAAGTTTGCAGATTCCCCACCTCTTTTTCCAACAACAGAGGCATTCCCCACCTCTTATCTCAGGAGACTTCTTCAGGAGTGATTTGGTGGAGCGGCTCCGTGCCCCTTTGACCAGCCTCAGTTGGAACACACCCCACCTATCATTCCCAAAAGAGGGGCAAGGAAAGGATTGTTTGGCAGATGGACCACAGCCCCAAGAGAGTTGTGGGGAGGTCATCGACCATTGTCTGCAAGAGGGGCTTTCAGCTTCTTCATCAGCTGAAATGTTTCCTTCGCTGTTGGGCAAAGGCACTTCTCTCTATTGAGCCAGCAGAGAGGAGAAACCATCCCCCTGCTCTTTTGTTTGCTATCTCTTTACCCCACCCTTCCAGCTCCACGATTCTATACTTTTCTGCTTCAACAATATTTCATTATGTTCCCATCGCTTTATGCAATTGTATTTTGTATAAATTATAAAAATATATAAATGAAGCATGTTCTATGTACAAACAAAACATTCAAATGGCTACCTTTCTACCAGTAGGATGGTGGGGGCATGAGCATAGCCAGGATTTTTATTAGGGTACAGGCTTTTGTTGCGGGGGCAGAACCTCAGGTTTGTATTGATTTGTATTTAATTGGGGGGCAGCCACCACCCCTGCCCCCCTAAGCTACGCCATGGGGGTAAAGGAATGAAACAAGGTTGGAAGGGGGCCACGGTCGGAAAAAGGTTGGGAAGCAGTTCTTATTTTAATATGTAAGCTGTCTTGAGGCATAAATATAAATATAACAATATTTACTTATTTATTTTATTTATTAACCACCTACATTGTTATCTATTTGTTTATCTACTCACTCTTACGTATGTGTATGTTCACTTGATCTTTTGAGGGCTATGCATGTTGGATTTTTGTATAAATACGCACACATGCAAAAATATGTGAGGGTTTTATTTATTTTTTGTTCATGTCTTAGAAGGAAACTATGCAATAATCCAGTGCTACTTAGGAATCTAAACAGGTTCTAAGACAGAGAGACACACAGTTCTCTCAACCTGAAGCCACCACAGCAATTATCTTCAGCACACAAGACAATTTGAAAGCCCAAGAAGCTACTTATTCTCTGCAGACAGTGCCAATCAAATGGCTTCTCTGCGGCTCCCAGTGTCTTTTATGTAATCACTCAGAAGAAAAGCAACTATAAAAATTTAAGTGTCATGCAAACACAATGCAGACTATCCTGGAAGAACCTGCCCTCCCCCTCAAAATTTACAGAAATCTATAAAAGAGGTTGCCAAGGCACCAAGGCCCAAATGGAGTGCTTTCTTCTCAATGCCATTGAAAGAAGCCCTATTGTTGAAAAGAATTAAAAGTGACAAAGATGTCGCTACTGAATTTAAGGACAATAGGAAATAACAGAGTTAAAGGTTCATTTTAAAAGTTCAGATTTGCAAACTCTTTTTTTCTGATTTATGGCCTCCAGTGATATTGTGAAATGTCTACACAGATGGGTCTTTTTATTTTCTGGAAAAGAAGCAACTCCAAGACTTTTAGCCATAGTTTCACAAGTATAATTTCGTTTAAGCAGAAAAGAATTGGTGTGACATGAATTTAAAGTTGCACATCTCTTTAGTTGGCAGATTTTCAGCGGAATCCTATGCAGTTCTACTCAGAAGTAAATCCTATTTAATTCAATATGGCTTACTCCCAGATAACTGTATAGGATTGCAGCCCCAATAAACTAAAGCTTTACTTGATTTTATGTGGTAACCAATATTAGTGTATATTGTGAGTCACGGGCACTTTTATATTTTAGGTTATTTTGGTTCTGACATGTTAGTATACTAGAGAATGAAGAAGAATAAGAATTAAAGTTTGTCTTGTCTTCAAACAATAAGTGATATTTTTGCTCATTAAACTAAGTTCTCAAAGCCTGTTCAGTATCTCAAGAGGTGCTTACACCGAAGTTTTGTAAAATGCAGATTGATTTAAGTCTGATTGGTTAAAAGACAGATGATTATTCAATTAAAATGCCATTAGTTGGTCAAAAGTTCAAGTGAAATTTGCATTTTAAAAAACGACAAGGATCAGCTTCCTAGAAACATTCTACATAACTTGAGAACCACTGGTGCTTCAGTGCAACTCAGCTTCACCAATACTGGAATTTGTCTTAAAATATAATATTCATCAAACTGGAATATTATTCTGGAGTTTCTGGTAGCAATACATTCACCCAGGAAGTGCACAAGTGTTTTCAATACCAGAACTGAATCCTGGACTAATTCTCAACCTCTGCTTGTTGGTGTATCAGCCAGATGCAGGGATTTCCCCAGAGACTCTTGCTTCTGGTCCAATTTAAAAGTGCTCGTTTCTCTTGCTTGCTTATGCTATTACAGGTGTTCATCATTTCCAACTTGTAAAGAACACCTGTTTAGCTCAAGTAACCTTATGAACTGCAAAGACGACTGCATATTTATGCGAGTCCCTGTGTGATACATACATTTACTTGTACTTTCATTATTGTACTTAACACACTGGTGTTCAACTGGTGGGAGAATTACCACCATTCAGTTATATGGGTTGAAAATTAAGAAATGAGTTCCAAAACACACATTGGGGCTAAAGATGGGACCCAGTTCTGAACAGGAGAAAGGCTGCCGAACTAACATGCATCACAATAGTCCCAGTAAGTGCTGTTGTAAAGCATCAGATGCCTGATTAATCTACGGGTTGCCTGTGAATTAAGGTCTGGCAGGCTCTGCACATTTTTTGTGCAAGCAGATGGCACATTTACCACCAAGCATAGATAAAGAATGAACTATATGGGCTGCTAATGAGACTTTATCACAGGTTTCCTATCAAATGTCCAACTAGCCCCTGGCTAAGATAAGATGACCTGCCCACGCTTCTTAGCTGCACTGAGCACAACTGCTGTGCTCATATACACATTCTGAATACGACACTGCAGAATTCAATGGCTGCAAGCCCTATGCCCTCCCCTACCCCCAAATCATTCTAAATGCTTGGCTGTCCAGCTGTGTATAATTTGGCCTTTAGGCTGCAAAACAATTGACAACATCCAAGTCGTATGAGTGAGCAATATTGAATGGAGTGTTCTAATGGCTGCTTTGCACTAAAGAGAGACTCTCTCGTGCAACAAAGCACCAAGGCTAACCTTATTACTCAGATCCATGAAATGCATGCCTTGATCACTCATTTCTGAGAATGGAATGGGATGAACAGTTTTGAATGTGTGGCAATAAATGCAATGCATTCCTGGTTGTTTTTAAGCTGACAACGGCTGATGGTTGTTTTTGTGTGTGTGCAGTCAACACTGAATTTAAGCAACGTGCCAAACCATTGCATTCCACCATTATATATTGTATATACTGTATATAAAGGATATAGAATCCATGTGGAATGTACCTTGGATAAAAGGTGCTCGGCTCCAGGGTCCCAAACGTTTTCAGTAAAGCCAGTTTCGTGGGTCTGTAGAACAGGGGTAGCCAACAATGGGCCAGATGGTGTTGGACTACAACTCCCATCAGCCCCAACTAGTACAGCCAATGGTTGGGGATGATGGGAGTTGCAGTCCAAGAACAACTGGATGGCACCATGGTGGCTGCCCCTGCTTTAGAAAGCCTGGTCGGCCTCCAAGGCAATCAGATGTTGGCTCTCTTCAAAAATAGTACGGGGGCAGGAACCTGGTGCCCCCTCCAGATGTTTTGGACTAAAATTCTCACCAGCTCCAGGCTGCGGCTCCTACCTTTGTACTAAAATTCTGCACACAGGCTGCTTAAAGCCCACTGGCGTCAACAGAATTTGAGCAGTCTATAAGAGAGTAGAATCCCCTACACGTCCCAAAAGGAAAGGCCTATGTTGTGGGATGTGAGGAGTTGCGGCTCATACCTTTGTACTAAAATTCTGCACCCAGGCTGCTTAAAGCCCACTGCAGTCAACAGAATTTGAGCAGTCTATAAGACGGTAGAATCCTCTACACGTCCTGAAAGGAAAGGCCTACATTGTGGGATGTGGGGAGTTGCAGTGTGAAAGGGCAACTGGAGAATACTGAACAGAGGCAGCTGCCTACAGCTTAAAACACTTTTCAAGGTGTCCAGAAGACTGCAGTGGAGAGAAGGCAGGGAAATACCCTGTGCAAGTTTCTTTAAACTCTATTTTGTGGGGTCTGGGGGGGGGTCAGAATGGCTTCTTCATATGGCTTCTTCAGCTGCAGCCACGTGTACACAATGAGGGGAAAACATGAGCATGGCCAAAGAAGCCATTTCTGCTGCGGCAACCAGCATGGCTGAACAGACAAGCCAACTTTAAACTGAAAGGCACCGTGCCTGTTTAGCCCTGTGAGTGGCTATACCGATAACTTCAGACACCTGTTAAGCTGGGCATATGACTCTGCCTCATGCACAAGCATGGTTTTGTGGCTCTGCGGCCCAAAGCCCTGGCTCCCATTTCCCAGGGGCATTCTTGCCACTCTTTAGCTAAAACTCTAACCTGAGTGACATTTCATTACTTGCCTCACAATGGCACCTGCTGCAAAGGCAGGCAAGCAGCTGCTACTCTGCGGAGCCAGTTACAGATCGCGAAGTATGTGCCTTCACCAAGCACACCCAGCCCGGAATTCTTATCTGCTAACAGTAATTTGGGATGCAAGCACACCAGCACGGTTTTCTGGGATTACTGCTGGCTGCCGACATCAAATTTTTGACTCTTTGACCTAGACTGACAGCTGCCTTTCCTTTTCACCCCACATACTCAGAAACTACGATTATGCCTCAGATCGTTTCTACATGCAATCTTCTGTCACTAGCTTTTGTTTTATCATTTCCTGCAAAGGGTTGGAGAAATCCAATTTCCTTTTCAAGCACTGGTCCTTTTCCCTGCATGCGTTTCAAGAGACTTCTTTCCCTGTTTGCTCTTTAATCTCTTTCCTCAAGGTATGCATGATACTAAAATTAAATAGATTGGATGCCATATGAACACCTGGCCCTATATCACAACTGGCATCAATACTCCCCTGCGACAGTAAACAAAGCTGTTATATACATGAACATACAAATTGAAATTTAGGATTATAGTTTTATTCTACAGTCCTAAACACACTCACTAGGCAAGTCAGTTGGACTTACTTATTAGTAAACATGTATGTACTGTGTGTTATAAATAATAAAGTGGACACAGGTGAGCAAAAATATTGATGCACGAGGCTTAAAAAGACAAAGAAGACGAAGAAGAAGAAGAAGAGTTTGGATTTGATATCCCGCTTTATCACTACTCTAAGGAGTCTAAAAGCAGCTAACAATCTCCTTTTCCCTTCCTCCCCCACAACAAACACTCTGTGAGGTGAGTGGGGCTGAGAGACTTCAGAGAAGTGTGACTAGCCCAAGGTCACCCAGCAGCTGCATGTGGAAGAGGAGTGAATGCCAGGTACTGACATGAGCAAGGCTACTCAGAAGGCTTCAGATCACAGGCTATGCAAGGCAGCAAGGGAAGTCTGGCATGCACTGAGAACAGACAGCTTTCTAAGGTGAGCAGTTACTCATCCTGGAAGCGACAGCAGGATCTGGGATTAAGTGATTTGCTCCACCCAATCACCTGACATCCTGGTTGGAAGCATTTGGTCTAAATATTTTTACTAGCTGGCTTAAAAAACTGCAGTCCACCTGCAGCCCTAAATCAACTAAGGCAGTAGTGTCTGATCCTCCAAGGTTCTTATTTGAGCTTCATGGTACAAAAGAAACCACTTAATTCCTTCATGAGTTATGTGGAAGAATCAGAACAGGCACTTGCGTGTTTTGGGGTTTCCATGTAACATTTGAAGCTGCTTGTAGATAATTTGCAGAACTTTATTTATTAATGTTGATTTCTACCTGAATGTTAGAAATCAATTTCAAAATTTGAAATCCACCAATTATTTATATTTGGATACTACGATTTTTTTAAAAGAAAAAAATAATATTAAGTTTATTTAGGCATGTCAGACTCTGGTGATAACATTTAAAATGTGGAAGTGTTGAATGTTCAAAGCACAGCAATATAAAGTCTGAAAATTTGAGTTGATAGGCTTGGGTCCAGAGGTGTCTTGTGCAGAAAGGCAATTCTGCTTGCACAAGGTGGCCCAACTGATTTCTCATGATTTCCATGCCCCTCCTATCCCAGCATCTGCCATTCCTGGGAGTATCTTAAACTTCAGAATTCGCTCACGATGTGGGGTGCAGGGGGCTGAAGTAATGGGAGGTAGGACACCCTGCATGAACAGAGTTCCACTCATGTATTTCTGGATTCAACTCACTGAGTCAAATGCAAATTTTGTATCTTGAACACAGTTAAATTTTCCAGTGTGAACTTCCTATCAGCTCTGATTAGCAGGTTGCATCCTGAAACTACCGTATTTTTCGCTCCATAGGACGCACTTTTCCCCTCTTAAAATCTAGGGGGAAATGTCTGTGCGTCTTATGGAGCAAATGTGTGGTCCCTGTCCTGGGGAGCAGCGGAAAGCTTAAGCGAGGCGCCTGGCCTGGAAGCCAGAGGAGACCCTTCTGTTCCTTCTCCAGCTTCGCTTGAAGGGGCACTGCGCAGTTTTCCCTCTCTGCGCAGCACCTCCCCTGCGAAGGAGTGGCGCTGCGCAAAGAGGGAGAACTGCGCAGCACCCCTTCAGCGAGGCGCCTGTCCTGGCTTCTGCCTTAGCCTCTTCCGGGCAGAGGGGGCCTTCATCCTGCTGCCCTGAAGAGGCTTGGTGCTGTTATCACAGAAGCCAGAACAGCCACACAGTATCCCAGAAGCCAGATCTTGATGTTCTGGCTTCTGGGATTCATTTTTTTTTTCTTGTTTTCCTCCCCCCAAAACTAGGTGCGTCTTATTCTCTGGTGCCTCCTATACAGCGAAAAATACAGTAATCAATCTCTGAATTGAAAATGCTTTGATTTGGAGCCTCATGCAAAGTCCTTGGTTGTTGTTTTTTTCCTATCCTCAAAGTCCTTGTGTTTCTCTACAATGATGCATTATAAGAGGAAAGCCCTATTGGTCCGTTGCAGCAATGACAAGTAATCTTGTGACAGCTTAAAAACAAACTGATTTATTGCGGCATAAGCTTTTGTGGACTTAAGAGAGCACTTTGTCAGGCGCAAAGAAAGTTATCCTTGCTTGGCTGATATTTACAGATTGCTGCAGAGTGAAAGGAAGTTTGTTAACAGTACAGGAAACCGTGGTTGAAGAAATAAAAGCAAATTCTCAAAGAGGTCAAAAAGAAAAGTGGGGAAATACTGTAGTAGTAGTAGTAGTAGTAGTAGTAGTAGTAGTAGTAGTAAACAACAATAACAACAATAATAGTAATAATAATAATTTATTATTTGTACCCCGCCCATCTGGCTGTGTTTCCCCAGCCACTCTGGGCAGCTTCCAACAGAGATTAAACATACACTAAAACATCAGTGCTTAAAAATTTCCCTAAACTGGGCTGCCTTCAGATGTCTTCTAAAAGTCAGATAGTTGTTTATTTCCTTGACATCTGATGGGAGAGCCTTCCACAGGGCGGCGCCACTACCGAGAAGGCCCTCTGCCTGGTTCCCTGTAACTTGGCTTCTCACAGTGAGGGAACTACCAGAATGCCTTCAGCACTGGATCTCAGTGTCCGGGTAGAACGATGGGGGTGGAGACGCTCCTTCAGGTATACTGGGCCAAAGGGGGGGGGGGAGAGTTGAGTTCCAATTTCAACACCCTTAACTGCAAATGAGAAGTGCACTCCTTTTCAGTGCCTAAACAATTTATAATAGGGGAAGAACCCATACCATCTATAAGTCAACAAACAATTGAATCAACGTTTGCAAACATGTGAGTCACAATTGCATACTAAGTAGCACTCTTTATCCCTACAAACAAGTATATCAACCACAGATAAGCTATCGTTTTTCTGCAGTCAATCAAATGCTGAGGGTATGGTTTTTCCTATTCAATCTCTTGAGTCTCCAGCACAAAAACAAGCAGAGGTTGTGTAGCAGCAGGGCCTGGGTGGACCAGGAACCCTCAAACACCCATGACATTTACAGTTCACAAAGCTGTTAAGTACATATTAAGAAAACAAAATATAGGACAGTCTCTTGGCAATGCAAAAATATGATCTTACAGAATGAGGTTCTATCTGAATTATTTATGAACGAATAAAAGAATTCATAACGAAGAGTAATGAAATAAAGTTTAACAATGAATTTGTTTATTTTAAATGGGTTTCCTTTGGTTTTCATTAGTTTAAGACTGTGGTTCTTAAAGTGTGGTTGGTGGGCACTGTGAACATTCATATGGGCCCCAAGACTCTGATGCAAACAGCAGAACAAGATGCTTTTCGACAACAGCGGGGGAAACAGCCCCACAACCAGACCATCGTCCTTGCGTTGCATAGGGAGACAGACAGGTGCTGCTGCTTGAACTGCACCAGTACAGCACTAGGAGTGGTTATTATTCCAAAAATAATAATAATCCAAAGCCCTACTTCTTATAAACTAAAATTAAAATGTTATTTACAGTGGCTTAGATAATAATGCATTTAAAAAGCAATCATGAATATTTAAAAGAAGTAGGCTACAGAAATTATGCACTCATAACGTATGCAATGGCTGCAGGGAGTCATTTTGACAACACAAAGGCAAACAAACAAAAAACAAAAAACCACCCACAACTCCACCTGCCAGACCTGTGTCATAAGCAGCAACAGTCTTGGCTACTGTCATGCTGTTGCCCTAACAACAGGATTTAGCCTCAATACACGAACATTTTTTTTCTGTGGTTTCTTCTCCCCGCCTTGAAAACACACCTCACCTTTTGGGATCATGTCTGCATGCACTTCCCCATACAGGGCAATTGTGAACTATGCAATGATGATTAACCTTCCCAAATCAATAAGAAAGAGAAAACTAATACAGCATTCCAAGCTGATCTGGCTAGTGCTCTTTTGTCCCTAAACCCAAGAAAGCAGAATTAAAAGATAAGGAAATATGTGAGTGGGGTGGGAGAAATCAAGAGCCCTCTAAAGACTGCAATAATTTTGTGACCATTGCTTGGGTGAGGGGTGCCGACTTACTTTGGAAAACAAAAGGGGTCAGATGAGCTTCGCAGGTATAGCAAAATGGGAGCCTTTTCTCTCTCATGTGTGAATAGCAACTACCACCACCCCAATACAGCACAGATTTCAGGCTCAGCAGCTACGTG
Organism: Podarcis raffonei; assembly: GCF_027172205.1. NCBI lineage: Eukaryota > Metazoa > Chordata > Lepidosauria > Squamata > Lacertidae > Podarcis > Podarcis raffonei. Next base: position 14,652,619 of record NC_070613.1, read on the forward strand.
ATCACTGAAGCTCCAAAAATGTACCTAACGGATCATGGAGTGCTTTTTGCAGATGACACCCATGAGTTCTCAACTCTTGCACTATGCTGCGTGATTTGTATGCCATCCATGTCACACACAAATACCCAGGAAAGGGATGATATGATCATAGTGACTGGTGGACGAGAATGTTAACTTCAGCAGAGCCATTCTGAAGTGATGTCAGAGGGGCCAAAGACTCAAGGTGTCAGCTGAACCATAGGCATCTGCCAGAGGTGAGTCAGGATCTAGAAATCAGGAACCATGAGAAGAAGCCAGTGATCAGAACCAACAAGCAATCACAATCCAAGATAACAAGCCAGGAGCAGTTGAGTCAGGAGTCAGGACTCAAGAGCAAGACCAGAAGCACAAAACATGGTAGTGGCCAGGTAGACCATGTTATTCAAGCAAGCCTCAGCTGGAAAAAGAAGTCCTGCCTAGAATGAAGCAATGGTGAACCCAAGTGGGTTGAGTCAGCCAAGAAGGATCTTCTCTGAAAAGGCTGGCACCTGGAGTCCACCACATAGGGCAGCCATACAGGTACCGTATTTTTCGCTCTATAACACGCACCAGACCATAACACACACATAGTTTTTAGAGGAGGAAAACAAGAAAAAAAATATTCTAAACGAAACAGTGGATGTATGATTTTTGTAGTTCGTGCTGTGGCCACAGACATGTGATCTGACAGTGAGTTTGGAGTAGCCCAATGCAAAAATCCTGAGGATCCATGTGGATCCATGCTTTGTAACCACGTTTTTGCACCACTGCGACCCCAGGCAACAGTGGGTGCGTGATTTTTTTGGTGCAAGATGTAGCCATGGACATGCTATGTGATCTGATGGTGAATTTGGGGTGACCCAGTGCAAAAATCCTGAGGATCCATGTGTATCCGTGCTTTGTAACCATGTTTTAAGTGGGGAGGGAAGGAAAAGCACTCAAGGGACAAGGAGCACACATGGGGTATGTGGAGAAGGATGCTGCTAATAATGCTATTTAGCAAGCTGAGTGGGGAGGAGAGAGGGACAGAGAGCCTGCTTGCTTTAAAGGAGCCAACCGGACAGGAGCCGCTTACACTCGTGTAAGCGGCTCCTATCCTCTCCCGCTTTGCTCCTTTAAAGAAACAGGCTCTCTGTCCCTCTCTCCTCCCCACTCAGCGGCTCTTCTCCCGCTTTGCTGTTTCAAAGCAAGCCACGGAGGAGGGAAGGAAGGGGAACCATGGATCCTCTGCTCACAACTGCAGCAGATCCCCCCTGCCACCCGTAGGCATTCGCTCCATAACACGCACAGACATTTCCCCATACTTTCTAGGAGGAAAAAAGTGAGTGTTATGGTGCAAAAAATACGGTAATTCCAGCAGCTCCTGACCCAGGATTACTCCTCATCTAAGCTAAGTTTGTCATGTGCCTACTTTTTGAGCATCAGTGTCCCACAGATGCCACTCATTTCCATATAACATAATGAAGGTCCCTTACTGCCAAAAGAGATAATAACGCACTCGTTTTACATACGGTAACACGGAATTTAAACCTCTCAGAATTTGCATGCAGGCCCAACTGTTGAAGCAAAGCTACGGTTTATTGTTGCACTATATCCTTCCATCCAGGTCCCGAACACCTTTGCCAGCATAGCAATATATGCACAATATAACCAAAACCACACTCACAAGGAAGAGATGACTGCATCATCAGTGTTGTCCAGAGGAAGCCAGGAGGAATGCTTCTTTTATTTATTTTTAGGTTGCACCACAGGCCTTGAAGGGTATTTTTGCATTTTTTAAATTGCTGTTATTTCAGTGTACAGAAGGTTACGTATCAGCAAGTATTGAAACCCAAGACAACATTATTCTGCACATCAGCCATCATCACAAATATTAATTTTCAAAATGCTATAAAGGCATAATTTCTATTTGCTATATACTTCCTAATCCTACAACACTGAATAAAATTGGTCCATTTCCTCATGAAAGCATCTTGTCTACAGTGTTCTCTTTTTTACTTCTAAAATAATACTTTTCCCATTGTGGTAAACTTTTCCCAATAATAATATTTCTCTCATTGTGGCAAAGGTATATCCACCTGCCTCTATTTTTTTCATGTATATTATTCTAACTGCTGTAAATATGTTGTAGTATATTACCTGCTCTCTTCTTAGAATTCTCTGATGTAGTTAAGTAAATAAAAAACTGAATGTCTTTTAATTTAACTTATATACTACTTAATGATAAAATAGGCTACCCTTGCCTTCTGTTACAAGTATCCAGTGTGTTTAAGGTGCAGGCATGGACAAACTTGGCCCTCCAGCTGTTTTGGGACTACAATTCCCATCATCCCTGACCACTGGTCCTGTTAGCTAGGGATGATGGGAGCTGTAGTCCCAAAAAGCTAGAGGGCCAAGTTTGGCCATGCCTGGTAAAGGAACCAAAATCCAGAGGTATTTGTCTCAGGATTTTTAGGAAAGAGGGGAGAAAGTAGGCATCTACTCAGTAAACAGTTAAAATGCAGTGTTTAGTACTTAGTAGTATCCACAAAGGTAGATAGAACAAAGAAAGCTCAGCACTTAAGAAAGAAAAAAACGATAACTGCCAACAGCTCTACCTAAGACCTTCTACAAAACAATATAAAAAACCTTAAATTTTATAAGCTATATAAACTAGTCTGGGGGCTGCCAGTAATTACACATTCTTATAGTATGCTTTGGGGACTTCAACAGTAAAACAAAATTATACAAATTTGCATATCAAAGTAAATGAGTTTATGCAGGAAACCAAGCCGGAATGCTAAAGCTATTTAAGAGGCTATGGCTTAATGACTTAATTGAGGACAACAATTAGTCAAAAAGTTTTTTTACAAGGTAAACATGAATAACGAAAATCAAATACCTCAGAGTTCAAGGTTGTGAAGAATGCAACACATTGTACACCACACCCAAATCTGCCATTAAGCACGGATCCCAATAACTTGGCCAGCCCAATTCTATGTGGCTGCAGCTGCAGGGCAAGCTATGAGGTTCACTCTGCCACAATTACTGCAAAATGCTATCCTCAGCAGGTGGAGAAGAAGCCTACAGGTGTGCCCTATTAGCAGTTCTTAAAACAAAAAAGCAAATAAAAAACCCTTCATTTGCCCATACCACCAAGTCCTTAATTCCTTTTTAATTGCACCTGCTTCAATGGCCTTTAATGTAAGGTAAAAAGGCTCACCCCCCAAAAATGTTCAAACAGCAGGACCAAGTACAGAACACTGTACTAGCTGGTGCAGTGGTACCTCAGGTTACAAACACCTGGGGTTACAAACACTTCGGGTTACAGACTCCGCTAACCCGGAAGTAGTACCTCGGGTTAAAAACTTTACCTCAGGATGAGATCAGAAATCGTGTGCCAGAGGCGTGGCAGCAGCGGGAGGCCCCATTAGCTAAAGTGGTACCTCAGGTTAAGAACAGTTTCAGGTTAAGAACGGATCTCCAGAACTAATTAAGTTCATAACCCGAGGTACCACTGTACCAGCTAGTAGGAGGGTTGTGATCACTGTATATGAAGAAATGTGTGATGATCCCAGAGCCCAGCAGTGATCAAGTCAGAGACAACAACGTCACTGGCTAATGAGATAGACTGGGTTCATCTGAGCTTAATATTGGTAATCAGGGGACTATTGAACTTGAAGCTGGCAGGCTGGAGCCCCCTGAACTACACAGAACCTTCTTGGGCACCTACCTGTGTGTCCAATGAACCAAGTGCCTTCCAAACCTTCTGCAAAAGGAGGCAGGACATAGGAAGGATGGTTTGGTGCCAAAGGCTCAAAAGGTCTCAGCTCATTTCCAGCCCCTGTCAAAGCACGTTGCTTCTTCATGGTCCTGCTCCTACTCTGGACCTGAGAAGGAGCCCACAGGACAAAAATCTCAGGTGTTGCAGCACCAGAGAGTGAATAAGCTGCTCCTGCAAAGGCTGCAGATGGATGGAGGTCTTTTAGCCTCTGCCTCCAGTCCACCTCTCCTTGTCTCCACCTTTGTGGGAATTGCACTCCTTAAAGGGCCAGCCACCACAGGTCACTTGCACGTTCTGTAGTCTCACGGAGAGACCAGAGTTGTTCCTGAACTGCCTTCAAATGCCTGCAAATTGATCCAAAGAGGACCATGAAAATTTATCTCATGAGCTACCTCACAGTCTTTAGGGGCAGATACAAGATGTATGGAAAGAATGACAAGGCAGGCAATACTTCAGAAAAGCACCATCTTGGCTAATAATTATTTATTTACCTGGAGATTTTGTAGTTTAAGACAATACAGGCTGCAATCCTATTCACGCATACCTGGCAGGAAGCAGGGGCTTCCTTTTCAGTAGACACTGTTTAGGGCACTTTATAGTTCTCTGTTTAAAATAATACTAATCATTCATGCACTTGAACATTGTTAATTATTACCAGTTTTCTTCTAGCCCTGTTGCTGGAAACACCTGGAACTTCTTTACTTCAGAGGAATACATAAATGATTATTTTGCTCTGGTTTCTTAGAGGAAACAAAGGGGCAGAATATTCATAGGTTGGGAGATTAAAAACATGCCTGCACGATAGGCGTCCTCTTGCTGATAAGTGTTCAGTGATGACAAGGGAGCGTGTGGGAAAATGAACTGAACTTGGAAGAACAATAGTGTGCCTCACGTCAATGTAAGTGCTGGGGAACAGTACGCAGTTGCAAAAATATATGTGCCGAAAATATAGAAAAAGCTGCAAGAGGAAAAACAAACGTGTGTGTGTGTGTGTGTGTGTGTTGAGGAAGGGTCAGGATTAGGTATTTCTCCTACTGACTTGTCAAAACTACAGCAGACAGGTGCCAAAGGCCCTCTGGCCTACCCTTGACGCCTGTCCAGGCCCTCTTTAGAAAACAAATACTCCAGGCTACTCTCTTTGTTTTCTGTAGTACACCAGAAGATGATTCAGCTTTGCCCAGGCTTTCCTGGACTTGGAAGACTGTGCCCTGTTTTTCATGTTTGAATATTTTTAATTTCTGTTTTCGTCCCTTTTACATGCTTTCCAGATTGCTGTTTTATTGTTGTGTTTTTCTTTTCTTTTTCCAATGATATAGGGTTTTTTAAAGACTTGAGATTTTTGAAATATTAAGTGGTATACAAATGCTTTTTTGAGTAAATAAATTTTCCACGCTGCCACTTATTTGAGGAGAAAGGAATGGCAAACTCATTCCCTGTTTTCCACACTCAGCCTCTGAGTACCATTGCTTATGTAGCCAAAAATTGCGCCACTCGTGCAAAAGAGGAAGGAATTGGCAAGCTTGAGGAATTTGCATGTGTACAAAAGCCCTAAGGAACTGTGGTGAAACCTCAAAAACAGTCCAAATGGGGAAGGAAAACCATGTACAGCCCCTGGAGCTCCTTGGAGGGAAAAGTGGTATATAAATGTAATAAATAAATAATAATCTATGAAGTATATCCTGGGATCCTAGTCTATGCATATGTTTCAAACAAAGGATATAATAGAGATGTTATATCAAACCAACAAGATGGTCGAATTCCAGACTCATGCAGGCAGGGTCAAACATACACACAGAGATATCTGTCCAATTTCTCGAGTTAATTCATAAAATGATGACAAAAACCATCCAAAAGATAAAATGGAGCAATTTAACAAATAATAAGGTTCATAAAGGGAGACGGTAATAAAATAGCATGAAAGCTATTTTCATTAAAAGGCTGATGGGGGGGCACTTAGTTGGGGGTTGTAAAAAGAACACTTATTCTAGCAACCCATTTATCTCCAGATCTAACATAAGAAACGAGTCCTTAAAATTAATGAAATGAAAAGAAACTCTCTTGCCTTGCCTTTTTAAATCTACATTTTAATTGAAGTGATGGCTGCTGGTATTTATACTGCAGTTCACCAAAAATGAATCAAATGACTGTCTGAAAATCCAGGCCCTCGAGAAGTCCCAAAATGCATCTAATCCTTTAATTCAGTATTAGTTACCGTTGTAAAAACTTACGCAATTTTGCAAATGATCCCAAGGGGTGGAGGTGGGAGGCAAAACAAAGCCAATTTCAGTAAGAGCAGAGAGATTCTACCCCTCCCCACAAAACCTTCTAAAACTGACTGTGGAGAAACAATTTTGAAGTGGAAGGAACTAATAGGTGGCAATAATAACGCTGTGAAATTCCCTTTTGGTTATGCCAAGCAAAGTAAATGGTTCTGGATCAACAGCATTTGTTCAAATACACTCATTATGGCATGGAACAGCAGCAGCTTAGAACTGAAAGCTGAGTTTCCTTTCTATGTTAATCTATTCTGATTGGAGGTTACTTCAACAGGTAATTCAGATTGGTTGATTTTGCTTCTGCAAGGTGCTATAGGATGGTTCATTACAACTGCAATCTGGATGGATGAAGGGAGAGGAGGAATAAAGCTAAAGGATCCCATCAGCCTTACTGTGAAACTGTATTGAAACATAAATGACAATTCTTGCTTTTGTCATTACAAACACAAGCAACCTTGATCCTCAGTTTCAGGTTTCCATTCCTATCCTTCACCCTTTGGCTAAGCTCAGTGGTGTCCAAACTATTTTCAAAGAGGGCCAGATTTGATGTAGTGAAGGGCCGCGAGGGCCGACCAAAGGCCCAACCAAAGTTGTTGACTCTTTTTCAGGATTGAAGTTGTTGAGGGTTTTACCCCAGGAAATAATCTGCCACAGGGGCTGGATTAAACCGACCGGCGGGCTGGATTAGGCCCCCAAAACGGACTTTGAACATGCCTGGCCAAGCTCAAGACAAGGAGATCAGAAGCTTCTGTTACTGATCTGAACCAAGCAACAGCTTTCACAAAGCACTTAAATAAATATCAAAACTATGGCTATAGTCCAAAATTTGGATCAAACATGGTTTGGGATCCTCCTTTATGGGGCATATAATAATTGGTGTAAGCCGCAGTTTGCCAGGTTTGGGTGAAATGGCAAACTATGGTTTGCTGTAAGCCCTGAGTCTGAGGCTTCTAATCTTCTCCCCACACACAGTGGAAGAGGGAAAGGAAAGGAGGCTCATGTTTGCTCACACACATAAAGGTAAGCAAAGGTATTCCATTATGTCTGAATGCAGGATAGGTAAGTGTGCCTAGGGCTGCAGTCTACATCAAAAGAGGACAGCACATGGTTTGTTAATTTTACTATCATGTTCGAATCTAAACCTTCCCTCAACCCACCACAGCATATGTCCACATGATTGCACAGAGAAGCTTGATATGCATGGGAAACACATTTAAAGTCTAAATGAATTGATGGCAAATAATCAGAACTTCATGTTACATTCCTTTCAAATCTCACACTTCCTTCACCCTTCTTGCAAATTCATGATTAACATAATCTGTCAGTCTCCATCAGAATTATACCTTGCCTGATGATGACTAACACAAATTAGCTTTATCGTATGTGAATAAAATGTACAAAAATTATCTGGAGCCAAAAACAGCACCATATCAGCTCAGTTGAGTCAGAATTTCTTTCCTCTGTCAGGACAGATTTCTTTACATATTCACACCAACTAACGAAATTAAGCAGAATTATAATTTTGCTTTCCCACCCACCTGATCTCTTTTCATGTAAGAAAATACAATTCGAATAATCAGACAGCTTGGAGCAACTGTGGCAAACATTACATAATGATTTCTGACACAAAGGTTTCTTTATTGATGGATGATGCGAGATGCGTTATGATTTGACTCCTGTTGCCCTGACAAGGTGATGAGCACAATGTTGGAATTCAAACCCCCCCCCCATAGCAGGTGTCAAATTAGTGACCTGTGAAATAGCATATGGTACTGCAGGCATAGGCAAACTAAAAACAATAATCCTTATTTCAAATAAGAAACATTTTCACTGAGAAGCATTTCAAATGCGAAAATGTTTGCCTAAATCTGTATTGCATTTCTAAAATACAAAGCACAAGAAATCAATTCGACAATTGTGGGGGGGGGGACAATTAACCCCACCCTGACAAACTGATTTCTCCATAAACCTTTAGCATAAATTTCTCTAAATGGGTATCCTTCTCCGGGCATTCGAAGAATGTGTGTAAGGGGCATGGGGTCTATGCTTCGGCCGTACCCACAATGTCCCCACAAAACTATGATTTGCAAGCCCACTTCAAATGAGGAAATGTTACATTGGCTCTGCATCTTGATGACCGTAGCCCTGATTTAGCATTCAAATGGCAGATAACTGGAGGCATGTTGTATTTTTGTGATATTCGGGTTTATTTACCAATATGCATGCTGAGCATAGGTGGAGACAATGAGCACAGCGCTTCTACAAATAGCTCAACAGCTACCTTACATCAGATCCTCAGGGATAGGCATTCCGAGAGATGCTTTTAGCCTTCCAGAGCACTAAGCTCCCTCTCTGCTTCTTTTTCTCCTTATCTTTGTTCCCAATATACATCTACCGTGCTTCCTTAAACATACACTGAGCCTCCCCTGCCTTCAGCTAGAGGAAAAGGAAATCTTTGCTAGAATGGACTTCACCATTCAGAATTGACTTCACCAGGGGCTTTTCTGACCATACAGATATGGCTGGCGTGCTTCTCCATTGATTTTTCAGGAGCTTTAAGCAGTCCTTCCTATCCTTTTGACCCTATCTGTGGTATACATACCTCAGACTCCTTCATCATCATCATCATAATAATAATTTATTATTTATACCCCGCCCATCTGGCTGGGCCTCCCCAGCCACTCTGGGCGGCTTCCATAAAAACCAAAAATACAGTAAAATATCACACGTTAAAAACTTCCCTGAACAGGGCTGCCTTAAGATGTCTTCTGAATGTCAGGTAGTTGTTTATCTCTTTGACATCTGCTGGAAGGGCGTTCCACAGGGCGGGCGCCACTACCGAGAAGGCCCTCTGCCTGGTTCCCTGTAGCTTTGCTTCTCGCAATGAGGGAACCGCCAGAAGGCCCTCGGCGCTGGACCTCAGCGTCCGGGCAGAATGATGGGGGTGGAGACGCTCCTTCAGGTATACTGGACCGAGGCCGTTTAGGGCTTTAAAGGTCAGCACCAACACTTTGAATTGTGCTCGGAAACGTACTGGGAGCCAATGTAGGTCTTTCAAGACCGGTGTTATATGGTCTCGGCGGCCGCCCCCAGTCACCAGTCTAGCTGCTGCATTCTGGATTAGTTGTAGTTTCCGAGTCACCTTCAAAGGTAGCCCCACGTAGAGCGCATTGCAGTAGTCCAAGCGGGAGATAACCAGAGCATGCACCACTCTGGCGAGACAGTCCGCAGGCAGATAGGTCTCAGCCTACGTACCAGATGGCACTCAAACCCAACCCTGTAACAATAGAGTGTACCATTACTGCTTTTATTTCTTTAAACTTTTGAAGAATCCATGCAAGAGCCTGCCTTCCCCCTCTCTTTCAGGACATTGCAGGACAATGCAGACACATCAACAGCTGGTCTATTCATCAGCCTTCTGCATTCAACTGACCCTGGTTTGCAAGAGGGAGTTCTGCCCACCAAACCTGCCATTGAGAAATCCTTCAGGCAATAAACGGCAAAGTATTTACAGGGACTTGATCTGTTGGTCCTTTATCATCTTGCTCTAAAGATAGGAGCTGACTCGCTGGCAGTTATTCATTATGTTTACCCAACAATAATTAATACGCAGTGTGTGGCTCTCACTCCAGCTCTTCATTATTCAGGAGAAGACTGAAACCATACTGTTCCAATTCACTTCGCTATCTACTGACAGGAGCGATTTTGCTACAGTAAAAAGTCAACACTGCTTAAGCCCCGAACCATGGAAACAACAAGCTTTAAAGCGCTTGCCTTCTTACAGAGTTAATTCCACAGGTAAATGAGCTCGAAGGCTCCTACCTGCCTAAAAGGCACAATCCTTTACATAAAATATGAGGAGTTTTGTTTCCTCTCTTACAAGAATCAGCATCTGTGTCTAAAACAATGGAGTCTCCGAAGTGAGACAAGGGAGGTTCTTGTGAATGGGTTTAACATAGCCATGCTGTCTTAACAACACAATCCCTGCAGAGTTTTTGAAGCTTGGCTCTCTGAACTTCCTGCATCTCTCAGGAAGTCAATGTTTTGTGGGACTTTGCACACTTTAGATATAATATCACGCCAACCATTTCCACAGGTGATATTTCAAATGCAAACATTATTTGCATTCCCGATGTCTGAAGTTAAAAAGCAAAATGCACATTCCAGCTTTCTTCATCTGATCCACCATCAGCAACCTCTAACGAGATTTTTAGCATGAACTGTGAGAACGGTCTGTTTTTATTTCGTACCTTGTCTGTAGGCATTTTCACAAGGACAGTGGAACCTCAGGTTACGTCCCGTCCTCCTTACAAACACTTCAGGTAACAAGCTCCACTAACCCAGAAGTAGATGCTCCTGGTTGTGAACTTTACCCCGGGATGCAAGCAGAAGTCATGTGGCGGTGGTGTGGCAGCAGCAGTGGGCCCCATTAGCAAGAGCGTGCCCCATGTTAAGAACAGCTTTGATTTAAGAACAGACCTCCGGAACGAATTAAGTTCATAACCGGAGGTACCACTGTAATGTGATGGATGTGTTTAAGATCTCAGCCTGTTGTTTGTTCACTTTAAATAGAAAATATGGGTTTCTAATGTGAAAACGAGCTATTTATAATTGAAACAATGGTCCTAGAAATGTGGCTGTTTAATTCGAATGATCACAGGCTTACTGAACAGCGCTACATGTTACTTTTCTCCCGCTTATAGCGTACAAAAATCGTATCACTTTGAACTTTCCTCCTGCAGGCTTCCTGCCTCTTGCAGCAAGGAGGAATTTTCACAAGTGACAATAATGCATTTTCACCTGGAACTCGTAAACATTCTTAATACAAGACATAAAGCAGAGAAGTTTATTCCAAAACAAGTGTACATTCTAGGAAATGCCGTGTTTACATTCCCATTCAGCCAAACCAAGTTAAGCTTTATGTGCGAAAATGCCTTTATCCTGTACATATGAATTATAGCTTATCCAGCTCAGTCACAACCACTTACATTTTCCAGATTATTTTCTAACCACCACTGTGCTACCTAAAGCAGGTCTGAAAATTTACTCAGCTTACCAATCCTTGCTTTTTGCCAAGCCACAACTTGGGAGGATTAGCAGAGGTGCAAAGTAAGCTTGCTACTGCGCATTAGAAAGCATATTTTGAAAAGCTTCTCATAATTAGCAGGAGAAATAGAGATATTTAGTTGAGAATTACTGTATGCCAGATTGAAGATTTGCTTGGCTTGTTGGTGGTATTTATTTAAATCCAACAGCTTTAGATTTCTGTTGTGTGATAAGACACTTTCAGGAGTGCCCTTTAAATGAGAGCTGAAGGATAGCAGAGGGTTAATCAGCTTTACCAACCTGGTGCCCTCCAGTTGCTTTGGACTACAACTCCCATCAGCCCCAGCCAGCATGACTGGAGGTCAAAGGATGGGATAACACAAGAAGCATGGGACCACCCATCAAATACAGAAGCCCAGAAGAGCAAACACACACAAAAATTAAGAAGAAGAATTCAGGGAACTTCACAAAAAGGTTTGTTTACATATAACAGCTGTTAGCGGCAGACCCAGGAAATGTGACATGAATGGAAGCTGCTCCCAGAAGACAGTCATGTTGCAAAGATGAAAAGAAAGCTCTTACGGAAAGGACATCAATATTAAAAAGGAAAGTGTTGCATGTAAAAGGCCTCAGGTTCAATCCTTTGTATCTCCAGTTAAAAGGACCTCCTGGGAAGCCTCTGTCTGGGACCTTGAAGAACTGCTGCCAATCACTGGAGGAGATGGTACCATTAAGTTTAAATCCTTTACAGCCACTTTGGCCAACTAAGCATTTCACAAATACCATTTACATCTTAAAACATTTTTTTAAAAAACTGTACTGAAATACAAAAAGAACAGTCCTCATCGCCAGGAGCCGCTATCAGGGGGAAAATCCATTGCTTCATACTTTGTGGTATGAATCGCATGTGACACAAACGCCTTAAGTGTCACCTCTTACTTGCCTAAAAAGGCCCAAATGCTGTGGCCTTTCCTCACATGAGAGCCGCTCCATCACTTTTGATCATCTTTTTCCAGCTCTACAATAACTTTTTTGAGCTGAGGACAGCCAGAAGTGTCCAAGTTACCACCTACTGCATGCAAATAGTTACCAAAACATGCAGCTGGACTGGTGTGCCATCAAGTGTTAGAAACGCAGGTATTTAAGCGAGGCTCCAAATGGCACCTTAAACCTGGGTTATGGCCACCACAACGGAATGTCTATTTGCCAGGGAAATCAACCAGATGACCTTTGGGATCTGTTCCAACACTACAATTCTCAACACTACTTTCCAGCCGCAATGTGGCAACTAGTTGTTTGAAAGCCCCCTCCCCTTGTTTACGAACGGATTAGAACCTGACAGTCTTCAACTTCACATGCCAATAAATATCGCAAAATATATGTAACAGAACAAATGTTCCAGTATTATGACAAACATCTGTCCCTTTGTTTACTGAAATAAACCTCTCTACACACCTCAGTTAAGCTGACATTAATTTTGATTGAAGTGCTCTGTAGCGCCAGTGGTGCTATTCTAATGCTCCGGTGCAATGATAATGTTGTCATGTACAATGCTGTCGAAATAAATAACAACAGTAATAACTTGTAATTATTTATATAGCCTGATGAATATACATGGCGCTTTACATACTAACAGAGGAGAGAACAGAGAGAAAGGAACGGGAAGAAGAAGAAGAAGAAGAAGAGAGAAAGGGGTTGCCAGGTTATGAATGTGAGCAAATGCACTCAGGGTTTTGAAAATCACAAGAGGAAGCATATATTGGAAATTTTCAAATACAGGCCCTTGCAAACCTATCAGAATCTTCCTGGATAACAGTCACTTTTATTACGTCAATTCAAAATGCTACCCAGGGTATTTTAGCTGCACTACTGAGGCTCTGCTAGGCAAAAAGAGATCAGAGTGCAAGCCAAACTACTTACCAAGATTACATACGGAGTCCAACTTTGGATATTGGGGATTAATGAATTTTTGGGAAGAACAGACACCACCCCTCTCCTCTGTAAAGTGCCTCTAACACAGGTATTTATGCACGTTCAATATGTGTGCGACCATGTATATATGTATGGCACCGAACCCAGAAATGACCCAGAAACATCATAACGATGTCACTAAAATGTCACTAAAAGGGCAGAACCGGGGAGGGGGCAGGGGGGGAACGGGGAACTTGCAGGCTTTTTCAATGGATTTCAATTCTATGAAATTTCACTGCTGTGGGTGGTGCCTCGGAACGTAACCTCCGCATAAAGAGAAGGCATGTGAGAGGTGGGCATTGGAGATGGGGGTATTCTGGATCTGACCCACTAGTTGGCTCTGGTTCCCCATCCTGTGCTAGGTATTTAGCAACATTAAATATTCCCAGGTACAGTGAGGACATTTTCAGTGGTTCAGAGCTTTGCCACCAGCAGTTACGAAAGGTTACTAGGGCTGCTTTGGCATGTGGAAGAATATAAATTCAACAAACAAACAAGTTTTCCCTGCAAAAGCAACTCAGTCAAAACATTAGCCTACTCTTTCCTGTACTGTCAATTAAACTGTGTTACAATATCCTGCTTTATCTCCCCAGTACTTTCTCTACACTTGGGGAGTTCAGATTAACTCTATGTCTTGATTGATTTTAATGGTGGATTCCAACTCTACAGCTATCAAAAGCAGGTTAAAATTACAAAAGGGTATAGAAGTTCAAAGTCACAATTGTCTGTATTTTTAACTATTTTTGATTGTTTATGAAATTTGGTAAGGCACAACTTATGTACATCTATATTGTCCGTCCTTCCTTCCTTCTTTCTTTGCTATAATTACTTTGAAAACGGTATTTGATGTTTATGGTCCATAGACCAAATAAACTGAAATTAATCTGATTTGTGATGTCAGCACATGTTTCTACACTCCCAAACTCTAAGATGCACTTGTTCTTTTTGTCTGTTATTTTGCAGTAACCTTCATTTAGAAAGTAAGGTTGCAGCTGCCCCCTTGGAGATGCTAATTTAAGTAAGGAATGCAGTCCAAAATGTATGCCTGTGATTTTGCCCCATCCCACGCCCCAAACATGTACGTCTATCGAGATGATGACATGACACAAGTGGACAGAGAAATCAACATTTTACATAATACAGTGTACTCTACTATACCCATTTCACAATTCAATTGTTACTACATATTTCACAAGTGAAATATGGGTGAAAAAATGTGTCTCGTTTCTACCTAAGAGGTGATTTAAACTGAATATCTACTCTTCTGGATTGTTAATCGCTAGATGAAATGGTTTATTGCTTTGGCTCTGGAATTCCCCCCCCCCTTTGTTAATACTGGCTTTAATTTTATTTTAACGTATTATTGGTTTTTGCGGTTTTTGAATGTTAATTTTTTATTATATTTTTATGCTTGCATTTTCTTGGTCAGGAAAGGCAGCTTATAAATATTTAAATAAAAAAATGTATTTAACAATCGAGGGACATTTATGCAAACTGTCCCTTAGGAACAATGTTTCACACTACTTTCTGCCCATCCTAAGGCATACAGTAGATTGATAGCTCAGTCCTATGCAAGTCTGAAGGAAGGCAGACTGAATTCAATAGGCCTTGCTCCCAAGTAACCTGGCACAGGATTACAACCAGAGAATGAAAAGCAATCCACAACCGGGGCTGAGCTGCTGGATCAGATCAAAGGCCTACACAGAGCTGCCATCTTGTTTGCCTTAAGACATGACAGCAATAGCTCACTCTCTTGCTTCTGTTCCCTACTGATATTCAGAAGGATGTTTCCTCTAATCCTAGAGGCAATACACAGCAATCATGTCTTATTGGCCATTGATAGATTTAACATCCATGAATTGGTCTTCTCCCCTTTTTAAAGCCAAACAAGCACAAACATAGATATGTGGACCCCATGTCTGGAGCAGCACAGGAAGACCGTCCTGAAACTATTTTGACTCCCAAACTGACCAAATGTTTTCTCTGCAAGGAGGAAGGCCAGGAATTGGGGAATACCATTTCAAAGGAATGGGCAGACTACCAGGAAAGGCAATCAGATAAGGCATTATCAGATAACCTGGCAAGACAGGAAAAACAACAACATTCAAATTTCTGCTGTGGACCACCTTTCCTGTAATGTAGGTATGATGTTTGTTGGGGGTGGTCTTGGGTTACACCTCTTCTGTGATGTATGTATGATGTATGGAGGGGTGGTCTTGAGCTCCAGGGCAGGGAATTTAAAATGTCTATATAAGGGCAGGCACACCTTTGTTCTGGGTCCTCCTCCATCCTCCTGCGTGTGAGGGGAGCACCCTGGTGCAACAGCTTGAATAAAGATCAGGCTTACTAGCTGCTTTGCTTCTCAATATTCTCTGGTTGGCCTCTGTTATTTTCTCCTACTGATGGGAACCTACTTAAGGACTCTATACGGGCTCTTGGATACCCCATAAGGGAAGAAGGGCAGATTTTGTTTACAACAACCTCTATCAAGTTTAGCCACTTCCAGGCCTGCCCCAGGAGGTGGGGTTGCGGGCATCACGCCCTCCCCACGTGAGCGGGGGCTGGTTTCAGCCCCCGCGAGAACAGGGGAATCCCAACGTCCACGCCTCCCAGCCAGCCAATCGGCTGGCTGGGGGGGCGTGGCTTGCCCTATTTAGGGCTGGAGCGGAGCCGGATAGTCGATAGGACCAATGCCTAAGCCAATGCCTCTCATTCCTGAATTCAATAAAGTTGTGGCCTAATTCGCCCAATTAACCTTAATTATGGTGTCTCGTGTGTTTATTTATCTTGGTGGGGGGCGGGAACTCGCCACGCAATCCCTTTTCTAAACTAAAACGCCCCAAGCAAAGTAAACCTTCCTCAGAGGGAAGGGCCCTTGACCATTTGGGTTGCTCCTTTCAGGACTTTTCGTAGCTCTGTACCATCCTTTCCGAGGTTCTGGCAACCAGAACTATAAGTGGTATTCTAAGTAAGGTCACACCATAGACGCTTATAAAGACATTGTGATCTTGTCAGTTTTATTTTCAGTCCATCTCCTAATGATCACCCAGCATGGGTTCTTCTTTCCACAGCTGCCACGCCACAGGCTGATGTTTTAATTGAGTTATCTCCACCATGACCCCAAATATCTATTTCCTGCTCAGCCACATATCTAAAGGAGTAATGCAGCCTTTTTAGGAACACACAGGAAACTTTCTCACTTAGTCTCATTTCATTCTGAAGAGCAACTCTGATTGAAAGTAGGAAATCTGGGCCTCCTGTTTTTAAGCGATCAACAGGAAGCAGATAAAGATATTCCGCTGGAGGAAACCTGACAGAAGCAGTGAATTGCAAGGATTTGAAAGTGGATGGAGGAATCATTACTGCTAGGCTTTTCTGTTTAATCACTCAGTCAGTTTTCATTGAAAGATGCTTCCATTTTGGCAAGGGCTTTTCCCACAAGGGAGATACTGAAAAAACACTGAGGTTTGGAGGACCACCAGCCATCAGTCTTCACTCTATATTCGCAAAACTCTCTCAATTTTCTCTACTTGGACGGCAGCTTTAAAGTGCAGTTCTTTGCAGGGTGTTTGTGTGCCCACGCTGGATCATACGGATGCCACGTTTTCACTGGCACTTTTTCTACGTGCTTAGTGCCAGAAAACAACAGGAACGTCACCTTATCTTTAAGAGTTCGTTCATCGTCAATCAGAGTAATATTTTAAACTGCTTTTGTTCATTCCAAAAGGTGCTGCCCCCGTTGCACCTCCAAACAAGCTGAAGAATTCACATTAACTCCTCCTTTGAGAATAGACCCTGCCGTGGCCAGTTCTGTATCCCAGTTATCATCTTTTCAGCAGATCCCCACGTAGTTGCTTCCAGCTGTATGGCCCCTTTTCTACTGTGGTACATCCTCTGTGCAATTTGCTCTCCAGGGAAGGTCATCATCTTGGTTAGCACTAGATAATGACCAGACATTTCAGTACCTGAGGCAAAGCTTCCCCTGCCACCCTCATGATGGGGGTGGGGAGACTCTGCAAGGGCTTCTCCCGCCTCCCTGTCATGTTATGGGGAGAAAGCTTTGGACAGCTTCTCCAAGCCTCGCTACTCTTCTGGGCTGAGGGAAGCTCCCTTCCCACCCAGTGGCGAAGCTGGGGAGGGAGACCTCGCCTCTTGCCGACTCAGCAAGAAGAGACTCGTTGCACAGAACTTTGCCACTGGTCCCACCAGTGTGGAAGACCAGCAACAAAACTGGGCAGTGGAATGCTCTGCAGCTGCTACAGCCTCCCTTACCTGGGGTGCCACCGCTTCCATTCCACCGCCTGAGGCAGCTGCTTCACCCTGCATATTCTAGTTGGGCAAAAACATTTGGAGTGCAAGGAAGAGCCAGTGGTGAGTGTGGCCTAGAGAGAGTTCTGAGGGCCATGGGGGAGGCATTTGGGTGCCAGACATGAGGTTCCCTAGCCTTGCTTCACAGGGTGGATAACCAGTTCACTATAAAACAATCTGAAGTGTGTGAGTGCAGAAGAGAACTACGTGCAGAGTTCAAAGCCTTTACAGCCCATAATGAGTCCCAAAACTGAAAGTGGAGGCAAGGAGAAGAATGTCAGACGACAATACCGTCTGTCTACCATTAGTGACAGCAGGGACACGGGTGGTGCTGTAGGTTAAACCACAGAGCCTAGGACTTGTTGATCAGAAGGTCGGCGGTTCGAATCCCCGTGACGGGGTGAGCTCCCGTTGCTCGGTCCCTGCTCCTGCCAACCTAGCAGTTCAAAAGCACGTCAAAGTGCAAGTAGATAAATAGGTACCGCTCCAGCAGGAAGGTAAACGGCATTTCCGTGCACTGCTCTGGTTCGCCAGAAGCGGCTTAGTCATGCTGGCCACATGACCCGGAAGCTGTACGCCGGCTCCCTTGGCCGATAAAGCGAGATGAGCGCCGCAACCCCAGAGTCGGCCACGACTGGACCTAATGGTCAGGGGTCCCTTTACCTTTACCATTAGTGATCAAAGGAAGGAGCTATGAGGATCACTAGCTAAACAAGGCTTATAAAAGTGTTCAGGTCAGGTTTGTCCTCTGGTCTAAGTGCAAAAGAAAGAGAATTCATCCTGGCTTGCTGGTGGTCCCTGCCATAAAAATTAATCCACCTTGGCCTTTACCTCAGCTGCTCAAGCTCACCTTGCCAAACTCGGCAGCAGATGGTAGACAAGCTACTTTTTCAACTGAACGGGGACTTGGCTCGTGAGAAAGACGATTTCCATGAAGGAAACTGCAGGCAACACTCCGCTGCACATGCAATTCTCTCTTGTGTACACATGCCTCTTCTTTGAATGCGGACCACAGTTAATTTGCTTCTTCCTTCAATTTCATGTTCCAGAAAAGCAAGGTTAGAAGTCCTCCTGGAGGAAGTTCCCAACAAACATCAAAATCTATGGGGGGGGGGGGAACCATTCATTTCCATACACACATACCATTTTTAAAAACGTGCAGCAACGTAGCAAGACTAGACACTGGTCATTGACAAAAGGAAACATGAAAGTCACCGCAGTCTGTGCTAAAGCTGGAAGGTGAATATAAAAACCCTATAAAAACACTGGCAGTGAGCATGAAATGGAATCTGCCCTGTTATCAACTATGCTCACTTAGCAGTTCCTTCGCTCTTCACAAAGGCAGTCCAAATCTGTTGTTCAAAGAAAAGCCTGCCTGACAGCTAAACTGTGCTGTCATTCTAAGCGAACTGACAACTTAAAAGTTGAAATATTGGAGAAAAGCAGAAGATGAGACAGTGCTTTTCACTTCATTCTGTTTTATACTATTTATCTATTTGTACATTTACACTGACCTTGATGAAGGATTTTTTCCACACACACAAAAACCCCACGGTGGGATTGTGATAAACAATATTTTGTAGTGCCTCGATTTCCCCCTCCACCCCAGGCACTTTTAAGATGCAACACACCTACCTCAAAACATGTAGACCCTAGTGATGCAGTTCAGAGAAAAGCTTTGTTGCTTGATTTTGCATAATATATAAATTGGCCTTAAGGCAAGCTAATGAAAAGAAAGAACAACTTCTGACGTGCTCCAACTGCACCCATGCTCCAATGTTCATCTATGGAGTTTTATGAGGATCAATCATGCATATCCACGCCAAGGTTTATCCAGGGCCTGTAATATTCTCAGCACAAATACTCTTTGGGTAAATTTCGGTATGCAAATGATTTGGTCTCCTACAAGGCGGTCAATACTATGAACTCTCTTATGAAGCCCTGCTCCTTGAATTCATAAAGAGAAATACGATTGTGGTTATTATAACTGATGGGAAATACCAAAATAGATTTTCCTGCAAGTTCCCACTTAATGTTAGAATATGGACTTCTCCTGAAAAGAGAAGACTTCTCTTTTTAATAGGACTTCTCCTATTAAACTGATGCCATATTTGAACCGGGAGTTAATTTCTCTGCCATTGTTTTCATTAGTGCCTATCTTCAGCCTCTTAGCCAATTACCAAAGATTGGATAGTAGTAATTAAGTGGCCATGCTCAGAAAAAATAGAACTTTTTAAAGCACTAAATAAAAACTGAAGTGAAAGAACAAACTACAATGTACAACTTAAAATAAGAAGGAGCGATACCAAACTGGGTGCAAGAATTGGTGTTGCATGCTACCAAATTGTATCTGCATTGGATTCGATTTTATACAGGCAATTGCTGTTTTCGTTAATAGTTTTATATGTAATTTGGGGGGGGGGGTTCCAATACTTTATTTTGAAGTTAAAATAATCCAGTAAGAAATATGAAATAAATAAAAAATAAGAGAAAAAAGTGTAAAAAAAAACCACTCCAGGGTTCACAGCCATTACTAAGTACACTTTCAAGAGACTACAGTGAATTAGATACTACAGCAAAAATGACCTAATACAGAATAAATACAAAACAAATGTTATGAACACCAAATAAAGGCATGTTTCATCAGAACTTGCCATCCCTGTGACTGAGCTATCACATGACAGTAATAACAAATATAGCTACAAAACGGGAGACAAAATCCATAGGTTTAGCTGCACTTTGAAATATCCTTAATTTATATGTTAGTTTCTCAGAATAAACATTACTTTATTGAAACAATTATTTAAAGAAACCTCCTGGATAGTTCACTGGGTTAGAGCATGGTGCTGGTAACATGAAGGTTGCACGTTCATATAGGCCAGCTGCATATTCCTGCATTGCAGGGAGATGGACTAGATGGTCCTCAGGTTCCCTTCCAGCTCAACAATTCTATGAAAAACCTGAGGACATTAGGCATTGCCCTAGTCACTACTGTCAAGATGTGTCACTGTAAAGGGAGGAAAGGGTCATTTCTACCATGTCAATGTATCAATGGCTGCATATCCACCATATATTGAAGTACATTACTTCCCCCAATGAATCCTGGAAACAGTAGTTTGTTAAGGGTGCTGGGAGTTGTAGTTCTGTGACTGGTAAACTACAGTTCCCAGATTTCTTTGAGGCCCGTCTTATGCTTTAAATCAGGGGTCAGCAAACTTTTTCAGCAGGGGGCCGGTCTACTGTCCCTCAGACCTTGTGGGGGGCCAGACTATATGGGGGGGGGGAATGAATTATTATGCCCCACAAATAACCCAGAGATGCATTTTAAATAAAAGCACAGATTCTGCTCATGTAAAAGCACCAGGCAGGCCCCACAAATAACCCAGAGATGCATTTCAAATAAAAGGACACATTCTACTCATGTAAAAACACGCTGATTCCCGAACCGTCCGCGGGCCGGATTGAGAAGGCTGTTGGGCCGCATCCGGCCCCCGGGCCTTAGTTTGCCTACCCATGCCTTAAATGTATGGAGCTTGTGTAGCAGGAAATTAGCGTTACATTTCAAAAATGCTTTAAATGGGGGGGGGGAGGTACTTACAATATTTGTACTGATAAGAAGGAGGCAAATCTGCTAGAGAAATCCTTTCTTACAAAATGTTCAGAGCCACAATGCCACCCGTATTTCTTAATTCAGAATGCCGTGACACAGAACTACAACCAGCAAGTAGAAAGAGGCATGCCAGTGCTGTTGAATGACTTATCTTTTAAAAAACCGAATGGATTATCATGGTTACGCTGTAATGATGAGGCAAACAAAAGAAATTTCATTTCCCATCAAGCAATATTCTCATATGCATTTGCTTCAGTGACTTTAAATAAGGGATTTGTTTTATTTGCTGATTGATTAAGTTGTTAAATCATGAATGTTTTTTTGTCTTCCCATGTAATTATATCTGGAGATTCCAAGCATTATCAGTCTCTTTCAGATTTGTACAGCATGACTTACTTGCTTCCAGCAGGTTGCAAAAAACTCACGGGGGTTGGGGGGGATGCATTTGTTTATAAAGTGAATTTATTTCTATACCCCACCCTTTCTCTAAGACAGGAGTGCAGGGTGGCTTACAATCAGAAGATGCAGTATAGAACAGAAGGTAAAAAAATATACAATAAAAAATGGCTAAAATAATAATTTAAAAAATACATTAAACACAAATTTTAGTGGTAGAAAAGACAGCCGTACCATTCCTCACTGCTATGATACATCAACCATGTCCGAGGGGGCAGTTTTAGGACTTAAGTCATACGTGTCTTTTCCACACCTACGCTGCTCTCCTTTTCTAATATTAGGGTGTGAGCTGTTCATAAACAGAATCATAGAACCCCCCCCGAATAGGACCCCGAGAGTCATCTAGTCCAACCCCCTGCAAAGCACCCATGACAGATGCCCATCCAACCTCTGCTTAAAAACCTCCAAGGAAGGAGAGTCCATAACTTTCTGAGGGAGACTGTTCCGCCTGATGTTTTTCCTGATGTTCAGTCGCAATCTCCTTTCTTGTAACTTGAAGCCATTGGTTGGAAATCATCGACTCATTATGAGAACACACTGTGTTTGGATAGCGGGAACTGTGGGGATTTATATGCCACTTTGCAATAGTGGGCAATGCCCAAAGGGGCCGCATCAGCAGTGTACAAATAACAGCTTGGGATCTTGGGGTTTCTCACCATGCTAGATGCTTTACACCTCACTCCCTTATCACTGCTAGGGAGATATTGATGAGTATCAATGAAATACCTGCCTCCTCAGAGGAATTTGCAAGGTCTTCCCAGTCACTCAGCCTGTTCCCAACTACTAATATGCAAGCAACATTTTCAGGCTTTAGTCTTTATAATTTCCCTGTATGGATTACTTCCGACGCTTGGAAGATGTTCATGCCTCATTATATAGCTCCCCTTCACTTGAAACACGCTTTTGATATGAAGCGTGTTTGTTGATGAAAAAAGTAAAAGACACCTTTAGAACCAGCTAATCATATTTAGAACAATCCTAAACATATTGACTTTGAAGCAAATCCCGTTGAAGGGGAAAGACGTAGAGAGAGGGGGTTCTTATTGTCAGCTTAAAGGACAAGCATGATTCTGACAAGGAGAGGAAGACTGCTTTTCAGCAATGGATTTTTGCATGGCATTGCAAGAGAGCGTTGTCTAGGAGAGCAAAGCAGATAAGAGGCCGAAAGGACGCGCAGAATGCACCAGGGCCATGTATACGTCTCGCTTCCCAGTAGGCAGGCTGCTCAAAGCACAATGGGCTGCTTCACATACAATACAGAAGGGTCCATTGTCTCTCCCATATTACCATGTCGATGGAACATTCCTCTGCAAGACACAGATGCCTCAGCAACAAAACTGCAGCTTTTATCAAAGCTGAACATCTTCTGACCATGCACTTCAGTGCAAACCGACTGGCATGCACTTCCTCGAGTCAAAACTGGGATTAGAAATAGCCTCTGAATGTGTCATACTGCGCATTTACCTCACCAAAAGAGAAAGGCATTTCTAAGTGTTAGTCAGAGACACAATCGCAGTAAAGGCTCTTCACTCTAAAAAGGGTTCCGGTTGTTATTTTGGGGCTCTTTCTGCAGACGTCTGGTGTGGCTTTTGTGATTTTGGAATGCCACTCAGTTTCTCAGTGCAGACAGCAGAAAGTTAAAAGGGTCTTTCAGGCTTTTAACACAGGTGGGTGTGTTCATTTTAAATAAAATTTAAGCAATGTACTAGAGAGCCTTTTGTTTCATTAACTGCATGGGCCTTCCTAGCATACTCCAAGTGGAGGGGGTTTCATGCAAAGGTGACCTCAAGCTTTTACGGCGTGCTTTGTCCTAGGATCACAAACCGTGAGTTGGGGAATTAATGAGACACCTTCATGGGAAACAGTGGTGGTGGTCACAAACACAGGGATTCTGGGAGTAATTCGCTGCTTGAAACCATGCCAACAGCAGGGGAAATGTCTCCTCTCAGAGCCAGAGTAGGAACTTTGTGAGCAGCAACTACTGCGTAAACTGCTCAGCTGCTGTCTTCAATACAAATCCTAGAGAAGGCAGATGGACATACTGTTGCATGCAAGCTCTATGTCAAATGCACATCACTTGATGTGAAAACACACACACACACACACACACACACACACCGAACTGATGTGGGGTTGTGTGTGAAGGGTGTCCTGTAATGCAAAATAAATTTACAATTTGAGAAAAACACAGTGTTATACAACAAAATGTCAACTGATCTCATCACAAGTGTGTCTTGAAGAGTGTGTGTGTGTGTGTGTGTGTGTGTGTGTTTTTCTAGCGTTTCCCCAACTTCTGGTCCTCCAAACCTTCACAGAAATGTGGGTAGGCTTGACAAAATGTGCAACTACTCCTGGTCTGTGGGGCCCCCATGAAGTGTGAAGCACATAATCTTTAATCGGTCAAGCCATTGCTACATTAGCACCAGATGGCATAACACCAAGGGGTCTTTGCCCATGATTTTACCTCATGAAGGATTTAAATATCACTGCGGCGGTTGAGAGGTAATTCAAAAACATGTCTTAGAATTACTGCTTCTGATGCATTTAACATCCTATGAGACAGCTCCAATTAGAAACATCAATTAGACGCATTTATATGTGCTATTAGTATATGTGCTCCGCACTAAATAAAAAAGCAGCAGCTATTTTTACCAGGATGATTGCCACATAGGCATCTTCACAATTTAACCAAATGTATGGAACAGAATTAGCAAAAGACTCTTATGCT
Source organism: Podarcis raffonei (assembly GCF_027172205.1). Taxonomy (NCBI): domain Eukaryota; kingdom Metazoa; phylum Chordata; class Lepidosauria; order Squamata; family Lacertidae; genus Podarcis; species Podarcis raffonei. The sequence continues at coordinate 14,676,795 of NC_070613.1, forward strand.
CCCCTTCAGGCAAGGAATAAAGTTAAATATTCTTGTCAATGTACACCTTCAGATTAAAATAAGAGAGCAATAACACACTGGAGACTTTTAATAACGTAATAAAATGTGATCCTACATCTTTACTACAAAGAAACTAGCACTGAACAGTCTTGCAGTGGGGATCTCCAACCCTTTTTGGTCCTGGAGGCATGAAATCTATGACAGATTTCAAAATCTATCATACTATTGTGGCACCCCAAAATAGTCATTTCACAGAAGACAAACTGGCCACCCTCAGAACTGTCCCTCACCCAAGATACACACAAAACACCAACACTGCAAAACAAACAAAACAGACTTAAAACAAAGCCAGGCAACACTCTCTCAAAGAACCCCACCCTCACCAAACCAAACCAATCTTTTGAGTTCCTGGCAGACACCAAGGGGGGTATCTGAAGGTGCTTTGGAGCCCATGACTGCCACATTGGGGGTTCCAGGTCTACATTTAGGATGGGGCAGAGGCAGCTATGCCAAGGCATTAGAATAAAACAAATAGTTTTGAAATGGGATCCTTGGACCCCAGAAGAAGTTTGGCTTAAAACCAACTTGTGCACATATCTAGCTTTGCAGTGTTCAGAGACAGGGGGAATGTGCCCACGAACTGGGCATACTGATCTTTCCCTGCTTGAACTGGTTTAGAAAGAATGGGCTGCATTGCAGGCATGCAGAGGTTCCTAACAGGGCACTCCTCCAAGCTCTTGCGACACATTAAGCCAAGTTATGGCTCAGTGAGACCATGTGAAGGGGCAGGCTCCAGGTCAGGTGCTCACAACCATTTTGGTCTACCCACCCTGACCTTAGTTTTTACTGCCTACAGCTCATGGTTAGTGAGGACACCACGGCACACTAACCCAAACCTTGTCTGAGTCTGGCAAGGGGCAGAAGTAAAAAGGACCAGGGAAGAACAAAGAGCCTCCCAAAATCCTGCGCATTCACAGACTTGGTAAGCCTTGTTTCAGCTTATTGCACTGTGGAAATTCAGAGATCCCTGAATGTAGGAAATCTGAAAGCCCCTGTCCTATCATATGACATTACACCAACTGTAAACTCTGATAGCACCAGTGAAAATATTGACACTGAAGTGTCAAAGCAAATCAGGATTTAAGCCTAAAGGTATTGTAATTTTAATTGCTATTTGTTTTCTGAACTCCGAGGAGTTCCATTAGGCATTTCCCCTCTCTCTTTCTTTTAAATCCTTCAAATATTAAAATCGTGCTTGTTTTGTATGTTGCAAACAGTAGCCTAGAATTTAATACACCGAGGGAAAGGAACCACAGTTTTGGCAAAAGTTGCTGCTTTTTCCTGAGGAACCACACATAAATTTGGCAGCAAAACATCAAAGAAGACACACACACAAACACGCTGCAAAGTTTGTTTGATCAAGTTTGAAACGAACAACTTTAAGCTCAGTGACCTTCTGTGCAGCCCATGGGATCGTTTTCAAAACAGCAGCTCCATAAACTGAACTGCAAACCACTTTTGGAACACCTGATCATTTCAAAAAACACTTTTGTCATGTTGGAACCTACGAACATGCTGAGTCAGGTCACTGGATCATCTTGCTCGGCACTGTCTACATCGATTGGCAGCCGTTCTCCAGGGTTGCAGGCTGTGAGCATGCCCAGCCCTAGCAGGAGAGGCTAGGGGCTGAACCTGAGACCTTCTGTACACAAAGCAGATGCTCTACTATCAAGCTATGGCCCTTCCCCAAGCATGCAGCATGCGCTGTGGGCTGCAGTTCAGGAAACACAAGTTCTGTGCTCCACTGGGCAACAAAATGCCCAACAAAATGGCTGTCTGAATCCATCTGGGATTCTTCTTCTCCACTCACTTGGCAGGCATTTGCAGGGGGCTGGCAAATTCACTGGTTAAGACCAATGGTTCAGTGATAGGTGGTTCTATACTAAGTGGCCACACGTACAGTTGCCATGAGAAGTGGCTCTAAGTGGTTGTTCATCACACCTAAGCCAGTTCTAATGGATGAATGCTCCCAATGGAAGAACACAAGCTCCAACCCATGCAAATTTTAATACGCCTCAAATGAACCTGAGCGCAGAACAAATCAATCCAGTGTCAAAGGTGCATATTTCTATTTGCATGTTGCTCCTGAACAGCGTTGCAGGAAAGTGCACCCTTCCCATGCATGCAGAGTGGAATTTCAGACTATTTCAGCCAACTTCCTCCTGCTGCTTCATATTTCAAAAGCTTAGAAAATGGCCACTACAGATGTAAATAAATAACGTTGTGCATGTGCGTGTGTTTGCCAAAGGATTTGGCAAAGAGCCTTTCAACACAATTTGGCTCAGTGTTGGTTTTCTGTTAAGTTTATTGTGTTTACATTTTTTAAAAGTCTTGTTTAAAAACTTCAGGGTTTGCTGGAAACACTGAAGACACTCTGGCTCAAAATGGACCGGTTTTAGAGCAAATGATGCAACCTAGAGCAAGAATTCTGAAATTGTCAGGGAGCCCAGCAATGACATCAGCACCCGGGGCGGGGGGAGCCAAGTCAAAACACTGTATGATGAACGAGAATGAGAAATCTGTAAAGTCTGCAAAACACTTCACTAACAAGAGCATATTTTTAATTATTATTTTTTTGCAAGGAAAGGATTTTTCGTTCCTGTGAACTCTTCGGACATCTCCCTCTCCATTTCTTCTCTCATTCATGAATCAAACCCAGTAACTCCCAAAATGTGAGCTGGCACCCACAGGCTTCAAAATGAAAAAAGAAGGAAACACTAGTGGTGCACAAATTATAGTATCTTCATTGCTCTGCTCATATTTAAGGTGTAAGTATAGGACTCCCAATTCTTGCTTTTGAGGAAGAAAAGCTCCATTCACTACAGCGGAAAATAGATGCTCCTTCTAACGGTACTATTCTTAAGCAACTTCGAGTTTAGTAAAAGGGATGTTTTTAATTAGGTCTGCTGGTTTTGACCAGTACATTAATTAACTTAATTGTAGTTGATTAATTGGTGGTGGCTAATTTTAATTGCTTAGTTTGAGGTCTTTGTTGTTGTTGTTCTGGTATGTTCATCTAAAAAAAAACCCCTGGGAAATAAAGAAAATATGTGAGACCTGCAACAAAATGTTGCCATGTCCAGTACTCTTGTTTAGTATTCCAGTCATCCAGTACACTCCATTATTTCCCTTCCCAATTGGTTCTTCGTCTCTTTCTTTTTTCCATTACAACACACACAACCCTCATGCCTGCAAAATACTTTCTATACCAGGCATAAGCAAACTTGGCCCTCCAGATGTTTTTGGGACTACAACTCCCATGATCCCTAGCTAACAGGACCAGTGGCCAGGGATGATGGGAATTGTAGTCTAAAAACATCTGGAGGGCCGAGTTTGCCTATGCCTGTTCTATACATTCAGTTACTTCAAAATTGCATTTCAGTGACGAACTGGATACTGCAGGAGACAAGCAAAGGCTGCTGTTGAACATGGCAGCCCTGTCTCAATTTTCCCCTTCTTTTCCCTGAGCATATAGTTTCAGAGCCGGCATCAGGTTTGAGGGGATCTTGGACAAGGTGTCCTCAGGGTAGGGGGAGATACTTCCCTGTTCCCCCTCCCATCCCCAGAAGCAGTCAGGTACGGTATTTCTCATTCTTTCTTCATGTCTTTGCTACAACAGCTGATGCACCACTCCAAAGGAAAGCACAGGCCAAGGATGCAGTTATCCACTCTCTTATTTTCCCCATAACTCTTCTGGGCCCTGACATAGCAGTTTCCAGGGGCCTTTTGGGGAAAAGCGGATAGGAAGCAGCTGCAGCCTTAGGCCAGTCGTTCACTTTGTAACATGCCCAAAGTAAAAACAAATGCAAAAAGTATTATTATTATTAATAATAATAATAACCTAGGGTTAAGTACTTAATTCGTTCCAGAGGTCCGTTCTTAACCTGAAACTGTTCTTAGCCTGAAGCACCACTTTAGCTAATGGGGCCTCCCGCTGCTGCCACGCAGCCGCTGTGCGATTTCTGTTCTAATCCTGAAGCAAAGTTCTTAACCCGAGGTACTATTTCTGGGTTAGCGGAGTCTGTAACCTGAAGCGTATGTAACCCGAGGTACCACTGTATTATTATTATTATTATTATTAATAATAATAATAATAATAATAATAATAATAATAATAATATCCCTTATCTTAAAAAAGGAAAAGAGAATGTTCATGACTCATATTAGCCTGCATGGCACAACAATTATCTGTTCTCAAACACCTCACAACATCACACACTGCAACATGAAACAAGCATACTATACACCTGCGATTTTGGCAGTCGCCCTAGGCCTCCCACACTTAAAATACAATTATATACAATTTTAATCAAATAATAATTTAAATTAAATAAATAAGCTGGACATTTTTCCTCACAAATTATTTTTGGGTGCCCTTCAAGTAAGCATTTTAAACCAAAATAAAGGGATTTTTGTCCTTGTCTCATTTGATCTCAGCAATAATTTTAGGTATGGCATAGCAGAGTAGATAGGGAAATGTATATACAATTCCAAAAGCTGAAAAGGAATCTGTGACTCACGCAACATAGCTCCACATGCAGCTGCCTATCCCTGAAAAGAGCTGCTTCTTCGGATACCATTTCCTTAAGAGGGAAATCTTGCCTGTTCAAAGAATTCTTTTATTATGATTGTCATTTAAATCCCTCAAACGCCACACACAAACACATACTGACAGATGTCTCATGCAAGATTATTTTGAGGTTTCTGAAGAGCCACATAATCAAAAGGAGAACATTTCCTCTAAGTGCTATTAGATTGCCATTATGAAGCTGTTTCAAGGTCTGAAGAACCTAGGAAGAGCCTTGGCTATATCAGACCAATCTAGTCCAGCATCCTGTTTTCACAGAGGCCAACTAGATGCCAATGGGAAGCCCAAAAGCAGGACAGGAGAACAATAGCCATCTCCCACTTGGGTTCTTCAGCAACTGGTATTCAGAGGCTAACTCCACCCAATACTGGAGCTAGAACCCAGCCATCATGACTGGTAGCCATTGATAGACTTATTACCAAATAATCTGTCTAATCCCCTTTTGGAGTAGTGGAAGCTGGCAGTCATTGCTGCAGGTTTTGGTGGCAAATTCTGCAGTTTAACTATGCTCCCGATTTTTGACATACAACATGCTCCACAAAGCTATCAATTGAACAAAGAATCTGCGCCTGCTAAGGAAAGTTCTTTTGTGGATTTTTCTTTCAGATTACTTAGACCAGCTCAGCAAAGGGTCAGAAGAAGAAGAATTTTCCATAGTATTTCTCCTGCGGTTTGAAAATTTGGCAGGCCGTGTTACACTTACATCAGCACGCCCAAACCTACATTGTTAATAAAAGAAGAAACTGCTGACACCTAACAGCTAATTACTAACTTTGACTGCTCACAGCCACTTGGCCTCAAGAGAAGTTAAGGTTCAAAAAGATAAAAAGCGCATTCCAGCAGGAAACAAATCCCAGGGATTTTTCTTCAGGGGGTGGGGACTGAATCCTTGCAGCTAATGGGTCTCAGGCAGGAAAGAGTTAGGAAGCGTGGTTTTCAAAACAAAGGAGGTTTTTCCATCACCGCTTCAGTAATCCACACATCTGCTAGAAAATGGACCCATCCCTTATACCAGGGACAGGAAAACTGAAGCCTTCCAGCTGTTGTAGGACTACAAACTCAATAATCCCTGACTGCCGGGTATGTTGACTGGGACTGATAGGAGCTGGGGTCCAATCATAGCTGGAAGGCGCTCAACAACTTTGGGGGGGGGAATCCAAAAGAAGCTCAACAACTTGAACCCTAAGGTCAACAACTTTGGTCGGCCCTCACGCATGTCCACTTCATCAAATCTGGCCCTCTTTGAAAAAAGTATGGACACCCCTGGGCTAGACTAATGCTGAAGACATAATCTTTCCCATCTGGGGCTATTTGACTTGTCTTAGCCAAATGGCTATTGTCAAGGATTCCCATGAACTTCTAAATAGGATCTTCAGCTGATGGGTTGGACTCCCAACACTGTCAGCTAAATGCTTTTGGGACCCCCCGCCCCAACTTCCATTAGCGCTATCCAGGGTCGGTGATCAGGGATGAGAATTGTTATAGCCCAACAATATCTGAAGAGCATCACTTTGGCTACCCCAGTGGTTCTCAAAGGGTGTGGCAGGAGAGGTGGGAAAATATGGTGGGAAAATCCAAGGACAACGTAACATTTTTAAATTTCACTGGTGTTGACGAGGAGATGAGAGTTTGTTTATCTCAAATTAGACCTCATATAAATGAGATTATCTGGCAAAAGCAAACTCACACCTCATTAGGTTTGTATACATACTTAAGGTACATATGTAAGAAGCTTGTTTATAATTCCATTTTGGAAATGATTCATGTTCTTATGTTGCTGCATTGTTTTATATTTTCTAGATGCCCCATGACCATATGATAAAGTAATTGTGTTCTATGTTATAAATCTGGCACGGCTAGGAGTGGTTTCTTTTTGTTTTCCAATGTATTTCTTATCAATAAAAAAAAAATGGTGCGGCACGAGAAAAAAATTATTCTAAGAGTATGGCCCAGAGAAAAAAAGTTTGAGAACCACCGGACTACGCCCTCTGCTACTAGATCATAGCCTAGTCTAACGTGGGTCGCGACAGCAGCACTGTGACTCTACAAACGCATAGTTTGAGCTAAAGGTGAGCTACGATGTGGGGTGGAAATTTTCACAGTGCTTTATTTTTCAAGTTCATGAATGGATACCAATTGTAAACACAACACTAGGCAAGCTTGACCGTTCCAAAGTTTTTAGGTTTGTTTGGTAAATATGAGTACAACAAATATGTGAAACTAGGTCACTTTTTTGGTTCAGACCCTATTTCAGCATGACAACCACATTCCTTTGTGCGGAACCTTTTGGGGGCTGCATGTCATGACTGGGCATGGCCAAAATCAAAAGTATGTAAGAGTACAGGATACAAATCTTTCCTTTCTCCTGTAGGTTACACAGTAGGCATGCAGAAATTGGAAGCTGTAGACACATGCAAACAAAACACCCCTATCCACCCTTCATCCAGGCAGGCAAGAAGTGTGATCATAGTTCAAGGTCACATTCCAGCGCAGAGAAAGTACTTGAGCAGCGCTGGTGAGAAGTGTTGTCTAGGGAGAGAGGAAGATGCTTAGGGAGAGTCCTGTGAACCAGATCAAGAGACCCGGAGGATTGCATTTGCCCACCCCACCCCCCAGACATGAGTTTCCCCAAACCTGCATTGGGATATCATTTCCCCCCCACCCAGTGGAAGCTGAAAAATGTCCCATGCAAATTAGCATACTTTTGCTTAGGAACGTTTTTCCAATTCAAAATTATACCTCAAGCACACATCACTGAAGGACAGTTCCAGATCTGGAAATGTTAAAAGGTTCTGTTGTACTCACTCAGCCTGTAATTAAAACATGTATGAAACTGAAACAAGTTCCTATTGCTTCCCTGTTCACCCCTTCCTCCACGTTCCTCTGTTGCATCCCCAGATTAGAAGATCTTCAGGGCAGAGACTTGTCCCCTTGTGCTCTGTAAAGCACCATGCACACCAATGCTACTAAATATGCACAAATTTAAATGAATTAATAAGATAATAATAATTAATGTAACCGAAGAATGGTGGATATGCCTTAATCTTGGGTGCACTGAGTGTCACCCATTCCTACCCACTGTTCATCATCACAGAGAAGGAAATGGAATTGCTTAGGCTCTACCATATTTTTCCACCCAACCTCCCATTCTGAAGATTGATTTAACAGAGATAATGTATTTGAATAAATGTGGTACAGCACAGTTCATTTGATGCTGACATTATAACAGTGAGAAAGAGAGGCATACATGACCTCATGACTTCTCCCAAGGTTAGGAATCTGCCTTTTTATCTGGTCCCTAGGCTAGCAAACATCTGTCAGAAAATATACTTCTCAATCCTCAGAAACAACTCAATTAATATTCTTGGGCTGCAGTGCTTTGTAACACTTTGACATTATGAAAATAAGGCTTATCCAAATCTTAACTCAATACCCTGTGCTGTAATTAAATTGCAGGCAATCACACAAATATAGCACTAGTACAAAAATAATAAGAATAAGAATAATGGTATCTTTCTTCAGTATTAGGCTATTATGCAGATGAGATACTTCTTCAGAGTTAAAAATACTTAAATTGACAAATGATGTTGCTTTCCCTCTCTTTCCCAACCCTCTTTTCCTTGATAAACTGAGACACAGGACAGGAAGCAGAAAAACATTCCTCACCACTTACATAGCAGGTGCCTTCATGAATATGTAAAGGTGATGGGAAGATACATAATCTGGGCTTTATACCTGAACAATGCAAACAGCTGCCATCATGCAGAAAGTAAAATATCATTCTACATCAGAGATTCTTTTTCGAGTTACAAGCTATGCAAGTCGCATTCGTGTAAGAGGAGGTTTTAACTTACCCTACTGTTTTTCCTAAATAACGTATGTCAACATTAAACACCGGAAGACAATGATGTGGTTTGAGCATGAAGAACTCATGTCCAATGCACACTCGGCCTTGGGCAAGTTCCCATTTCTCAACCTAACCTACCTCACAGAGCTGTTGTGAGATTAAGACACCCACACCCACAACATTCCTAGAGCACAAAATACAAATATAACTAGCAAACAGGAACAGCAGACGCACCCTTCTTGAGCAGCACTGGGAAAAGAGAAACGAAGAGCAGCATCAACCTAGGTTTTACCACTTTCTACCTCATGCAGAGCGCTCAATTGTTTAACTATATCAACAACAACAAAGTTTATCCCCCACCCGCACAAACCGCTGCTCTAAATTAGGCTGCTGAAACAAGAGGGGGAAGCTTAGATGAAAACCAGGTGTGGTTGTTGTGTGAATGGACTGAGAGCTCAGTTCTAGCGCTGAAAACAAATTCTTGGCCTGAGCATGCTTGAGTCCAGGGCGTTTCCCTTAATTCTGTGCCCATCCTTCTCAGCCTGGTTCTGGCTGGTGGATCCCAGGGTTCTAGTGGAAAACAAAGCCTGAATTTTGTCTACCCTGGGCTTTGTGACAGTTTACACACCACCACAATCACCACCACCAAACACACTTCTCCACTGAGACTGCTGGTTGCCAGTAGTACATTTGCAGCTGCATGAAGAAACGACGACTGTGCATGCTCGCTCCCTTTGCAAACACACCAATGCAGATAATTATCTGAACAAAAAACTAGAAAGTATGTTAATATATTTTCCATTTCCTTGTCTGCTTAAGAGAATTATACCCTAGAAACAGGAAAAGGAAAGAGGAGGGGGGAGAACGGGACGTTACTGCTGCTTCCCTCTGGACACATGTCAGAACCACTGAAATGCAAAAGATTTCATACTTTAGTCTGAGCATAATGGGCTGTGTTGAGAAAGCAGCTCCTTGTGGAGCAATCAAACTCTTGCTTAGGCTGCACTGCAATGGATGCAGTGGATTGGGAGTGTTGTCATCTGCTTAACGCTATTTTTCATTGGCAGCCAGAGGGCCCACAATGCCTCGAAGGCCCAATAGTTGGTCCAAAATTTGCAAAATACAGATACACACACAGTGATGACTGGCCCAACAGGAAAAGGGTTGTGATAGTGGGGTTTCAATAATGGTATTATTTTTTGGAATTTTTTTTTATAAACTCTATTCTCTGGTTATATAAAGTACTATTTTTTTTAAAAAAATTGTTTCATATTGTGCGGTCAAACCCATCACACTTGTGTAGTTGCCACAGCAGTAGACATTAAGAACCAGAACAGAATAACTCAAAAGTCAGCAATACTCCACACAAACAGTGTCTCCAGTCCTACGCGCTGAAGGGCTCCTGCAACTTCTAAGAGTTCGGCAGAAAGGAAATTTCTGCACATATAATTATTCCCATCATTGCAGATGGAAAAATTCTCATTCTCTCCGATTCTTAAAAGCATGCTTATGAAGGAAGGCACTGGTAAATATTTTACAAAAAGGAAACTAAGCTGGGAGAAACGTAAGTTTTTCTGAGCCCAGTCCACATGCAACACCAAGCCAAAGCATGGCTTAAGTGTGGATGTGCAAGTCTGCACATACTCACAGGAAAAGCCATGATCGCTTCGCTCCTCTGTTGCTGCATTACCCAGAGCTAATCCGTCATTTGGCTTAGCATTATGTCCAAACCCAGAGTTGTGGCTTGAACTCCGACAAACCATGAGCCTGAGCTCGCACATAACACTAGGCTAAACCATGGCTTGCCTCTGAGTAGTACAGCAGCAGCAAGGCAAGGAGGTTTTTGCTGACATGTTAACACTTAGCCGTGGTTTGACTTAAGAGTTATGTGCAAACCTGGTCTACGGCCGAGAGGTGCATAAGACTGCCAGATTTTCTCTAAGATGTAGTGCTTTTCCTTTTCCTGTACACAGGGCGCTTAAATTCTATGGCTGCATACACACCATGCATTTAAAGCCCACTTTACATTCCCATTTGTTCCTTTGAATCCCCATCCTTTCTCACTCATACCTGATTGAATGATTTCAAGTGTCAGGTGGGTGGGTGTGGCTTCCCTAAAAAAGTCTCGCTGCCTAAATGGGGAGGGCTGGCAGGCCAAGTTTCGCCTGTAGGTTGGAAGTTTCTCCTTGCATGGAAGCAGAGTGACGAGGAAATAAACACGGCCTGCTAAACTAAACTCCTGTAGGTTAGGCCAGAGTAAGCTTCCTGCTAGGAAACAAAGTTCACAATCCTGGTTATCAGCTAGAATGGATTCAGTGCCTGGCCGGATCCTGTGCCTTAAAGAACAACTCACTCTGTGGAACTCAGCAAGGGAAGCTTTCAAGATGACAAAAATGAAACCCAATCCAAACAGCCGCTAGCTTTTGTACCTTTAAAGAGACAGCCACTCATTGTTTACCCCTTTCTACAGCCTTGGGCACAGCCTTAGGTCCTATCCTAACATCAATCCTGAATAAAGGTTCCCAGGGAAACTCAAAAACCTGCTTGTGGCATCTTTATTCTTTATATCATCCACACCATACATTTCAAACATGTGGCTTTTACACAGAGCTGCAATTTAACAAACTACAATTCCCAGGATTCTTTTGGGGGAACCATGTGCTTTTGACTGTACAGGTGACATTTTAGTTGGCTCTAATAAAGCTATTATCCTATTGTTACTTTCAGATTATCATCTGCTAATTGCTGCGGCTAAGCCTGCAATGGAAGAGAACGGGGTGGGTGTGGGTGGGAGGGAAGGGCTGGTAAAAGAATAATAACTTATAGATAGGGAAGTGTTGCACAGTCCAGTCAGGCGAGGAATTGGTTAATTCCCAGCCACAAGAGTGTTTGGATGCAAGCTGAGGCCAGCACAGCTGAGAGGCCTAATTGACAATCAGCTTGAGCTGGGTCACAGCCAGGTACAGATAAAGGAAACTGGGAAAGATCCAAAAAGAGGGGGGGGGTTAAAGGGAGGAAAATCTAAAGCTACACCAAAGAGGAGCAGTAAAGAGCTGGTGCGGTTCCTCAGGTAAAATGGTTCAGTCCCTGATAAGAACAAAAATCGGAGTAATAGGAGAAAAGACTGTTCTTTAAAGGAATGGTGGATGTATTCTTAAAATAGCACCCAAGAGGGCTGTGTGTGTGTGTGTGTGTGTGAAGTGGGGGTAATAGTTTTTGCTGCTTAAGGCACAATAGGAGGCTCACCAAATGGGGGCTGGGGACTAGCTATGTCATGGGTAGGCAAACTAAGCCCCGGGGGCCAGATCCAGCCCAATCGCCTTCTAAATCTGGCCCGCGGAGAGTCTGTGAATCAGCATGTTTTTACGTGAGTAGAATGTGTCCTTTTATTTAAAATGCATCTCTGGGTTATTGGTGGGGCATAGGAATTCGTTCTTTTTCTTTTTTTAAAAAAATATAATCCAGCCCCCCACAAGGTCTGAGGGCCAGTGGACTGGTCCCCTGCTGAAAAAGTTTGCTGACCCCTGAGCTATGTGCACACTCAAAACTTGAAAAGGTTCTGAAAAAGGTAGAAGTAGCAGCAGCTAAACTCTTACCTGTTTGCTTGATGTCCTCTTAGCTGTTTTATTAATCTTGTACATTACTAGTACATTACTACTAGACTGCAGTGAGGGAGACATAACTGAACAGACTAGTACTATGCCTGTTCTAGGAGTGGTCTAACAAAAAGAGCCAAAGTAGGAATCAATCTTCTTAAGGATAACAAATATGTTCTAGGCTCCCTTGTCGCGTAGAACTGCAGGGAGCTATGCTCAACTCACAAGCAGCAGCAACCTACCAACCTCTGCACCACTGCAAGTCATTTTTAGGCCTGATTTAAGATGAGCTTCAAGGGAGAATCTTGTTGATGAAACAAGAGAGACAAAGGAATGCTGAGTCTGAGGGAAGCAGGAATGGTACCAGAAGGCAAAGCGTTTTTCCTCTTGTGAACTATCTGCACTGAGACATTCATTATTAAGAAGGTTCCTTGTATTAGTATTACTGTATACGAAAACATACAACAGTAAAACTGACATGGCAATCTTTTGGTATTCTAAAAGGTTCTGGGAATTAGAACCAAAAAAAATATTCAGCAGAGACTCTCCAATCCTAAACACTGAACTAGGAATATAAATAGCATTTGTGTATGGCAGCGTATACTTGTTTGTCTTGCTAACTAGAAATAATTGTCTGTCAGCAATTGTCATGCTACTCTGTAACATCTAGACACATCAAAGATGGGTTTTTAATCCCAGCCTGGAGGTTTCTTTCTCATTCTTTTAAGTGTGTTATTATTGTTTTCAAGCCACCATTTGAAAAACTGCTGTCTTGAAGGCAATAACGTATTTAGGGCGCTTTTAGCATCCGATGAGCTCCACTGCTGCTATTTGTCTTATAGACAATAAAGTACTAGCCAAACAACGGCTTGTATGTATCCAGCCTTTGTTTAAGATTAGTTATTTTGGGCAATTTCATGAAACTTTTTTGCATTCCTGCTTTTAATCCTATAAACTGCCAACAAGATCTTTGGAAATAATACCTTACCAGATTCTGCAAACCCCCAAATTTCTGCCACAGACCACTTTTACTTGTCTCCAGACTCTGTTGTCTCCACCCTTAAATGTAGTTACGTTTTATAGCAGAAAATAGCTCATTGCCCCAGTCACACTTTTGCCAAAATAAATTATAGAACAACAATCTTTCAAAGGAGGCCACACTACATAAAATTTAGGGTGGCTGAAAACATGATGGGTTGTGGCAAGGCTTGTATGGCCATCAGGATATAAGCTACTCATGTAATAATAATAATAATAATAATAATAATAATAATAATAATAATAAAAAATAATATCTTTATTGTCATTGCCCCCTCTCGGGGACAACGAAATTACTTGATTGCTCCATAAAAACACTAATTAAAACAATACAGTATAGTACAGCAAGGAAGATTAGATGACTTTCAAAGTCCAGGCTTCCCATTCAGGGCCGAGATCGCTCTGGAGAAGAAGCTGTTCTTAAGACGGCTCGTTCTTGTCTTCATCGTCCTGTATCTCCGTCCCGACGGCAGGAGCTCGAAGAGACAGTGACCAGGATGCAATGGATCTTTTACTATGTCCAGTGCCTTCCTATGGCACCTTGTGGCATAAATCTGCTCTAAGGTGGAGAGTGGGCAGCCAACAATGCTCTCTGCTGCCTTAACAACTCTGCACAACCCCATCCTGTCCTGGGTAGTACAGCTTCCGTACCACACACATAAGCCATAAGTGAGCACGCTCTCAATGGCACAGTGATAGAAGGCAAGCAGCAGTTTGTAGCTTTACAATAGAAGCAGGAAATATTTAATGACAGTTGAGATGATCCAAGATTCTGCGCATTTAGATATTAACTCAATTAAGGGGCGTCACTTTGGGGCACAGAAAGGGGCTTGAAATATAGGTTCCAAAGATTGATCTTGGATCAACTCAAAGATAAACTGCAACAAAAAGTTATCTTAATACAAGTAATAAAAAATGCAATGTTATCAAATGCAAAACAGGTATCTTTGAGAAGTGGTGCATGCCTCTGGCATACATCCTTGGTGTTTTAGCCAATTTTAATTCTTCAAGAGTCTTAGTAAACTTAAGACTAATCCCATGAGTTTTGTACCTGGCCACTGTCTTCCATCCACCTCTATTGCTGCTCCTGAATTTCTGGACACTTCAGAATTCAAAATATTTTTGGCTGTGTGTGTGTGTGTGTGTGTGTGTGTATCTAGAGCAGTGTTTCCCAAGCTTGTGCCTCCAGCTGGTTTTGGACTACAATTCCCATCATCCCTTGCCACTGGTCTTGCTAGTCAGGGATGATGGGAGTTGTAGTTCAAAAACAGCTGGAGGCACAAGGTTGGGAAACACTGATCTAGAGACCCCTGAAGATAATCACTGGGTTTAAACATGACAAACCTATACATCCCTGTTCATTTACAACACTTCTGTAGTCTCTTGCAGGTTTCAGGTGTCAATTGCCAAGCCAAGTTGCGACCAGCCTAGATGAAGAGGCCCTGCACTGCTACCATTATGCCAGAGCAATGGTGGTAGCCATCAACTCTTACAACAGATACTTCTGCTCTGTGTTCCCTCCCTGGGCACGCTAGATGCTTCTTGTCAAATACAACAGGGTATACTTCTCCTGACATGGGAAGGGAGAAGATCTAGTTTCTCCGGTCTCTGCAGATTCTGCATAACCTTTCTAGATACACAGTAAAGGCAGGTGAGAGCCTCAATTTAAAACAAATCCAGTAGCTCTGGGATGCCTATAATGAGTTCACTACACTGTATGTCAGCTGGCTGTCCAACTAGATGCAGACACTGCATAAAACTGTTCATATTAACATATATTTCTAGAAGCTTGAGCTCTTGGAACATGTTTATTGTGGCTGATGGGATTCAAAACAACAAGAAAGTGTATGAATCTCAACCTCAGGAGGGGAATACACAAGCAAGGATGGTGTTGGCAGAAGTCTGAGAGAAAGGGACACCTAAGAAGAGGCGGAAAAGAGAAGGGTTGTGTATAGATGAGCGATAGATCAGGAAGCATTCACTAGAATCAACAATGGAAGGTCCTGGTTGGTTGGTTGGTTGGTTGGTTTGCTCCCCACACATTTCCACACTTTTCTCTGCAATTGCAAAATCTATGACCCTAAATACATATAAAAATCTTCAGATGCAAAATTCTGTACCAGTTTCTCACCTTATAGCAACAGTTCTATCTGTGCACTGCTACCCCTGGCATAAGCACCATTCGACTCAGGCTTATCTCACAGTAAACAAGAGACTTTGGGGGCTGAACCATTGTGTTAGACAACAGTGCTCAACCCGGACCACTTTTCTTACTGATATTAAGCAGTTGTAAGGTCCCAATATAGAGTATGGACTTCTGCTGATTTTCTACTGGGGCTTTAAAAAAAAAAAAAAACCACTCCCTGCTGGCTGTATTTTGCTTCCAAAATTGCTGCTTACTGCAAATAATCTGGATCAGGAGCCCATTCTGGGTCAGGGTCCATTGAAGTTTTTTCTCCAAAACACAAACCGCCAAATAAAGTATGTTTGCTTTAACATGTGGCTATCATTGAATGTAATTTGGTTATCTGGCCTGGACTGCAAGAAGATCAAACCTCTCCATTCTTAAGGAAATCAGCCCTGAGTGCTCACTGGAAGGAAAGATCCTGAAGCTTATACTCCAATGCAACAACAAACAACAACAAGCTATGTAACTGGAGGGATGCGGCGGATCAAATCCCCGCAACGGGGTGAGCTCCCATTGATCGGTCCCAGGCTCATGCCAACCTAGCAGTTCGAAAGCACGCCAAAAAGTACAACTAGATAAATAGGTACTGCTGTGGCAGGAAGGTAAACGACGATTCCGTGCTGATATAAGATATAACAGTGCGCTTCTCTGGTTTTGGTGTTCCGCTGCGCCAGAAGCGGCTTAGTCATGCTGGCCACATGACCCGGAAAAACTGTCTACGGACAAATCCCGGCTCTCTCGGCCTGTAAAGCGAGATGAGCGCTGCAACCGCAGGGTCATCCACGACTGGACTTAACTGTCAGGGGTCCTTTACCTTTTTACCTTTAGCTATGTAACTAACTCCCAACTTCTAGACTTCCTTTTTGTCCCTACCTACTGTACTCTTTCCTGCCTTCCTTTTCAGCCATCTCTTAATGGCTAGGCTTGCCCAGTAGAGAGATGGGATGGATTGGGGGCAGTGAGTGCATACATAATTTTGCAAGCTTTAAGAGTCTGTCAAGCCCTCCAGTACTGTGGCAATTTCTTACTGAGCAGCAAGCTATCATGCCTGACAGTTGCTGCAGAATTAAAGCAGCAATGCTAAATGGGAAAAAGATATATATATGTTCTGCTTGATAGTTAACACAGAAAGCCGCCACCAGAAAAACTAAAGTGCAGCTGGTGCATTCATCAGCGTGAAGGAAATATTGCACCTTTAGGATCTTTTCTCTCATGCAAACACACAAGTGTGTTACTCTATGAAAACCTGAAGGGAGCTATCACTGCCCCTTTAGAGAAACATTCATTATTCTATAGTAGTCTACTCACATGCTCATGTTATTCCAAAAATATTGCAGTTGCAAGTCAACCACTGATTCTCTTTTTAATCTTTCTTTTTTCCTTAAGGGAACATTTACCATCTCCATTGACTGATTAAGGGATGTTTTGAACTGCCAGCCTTAATTGAAAATGCCACTAAATATAGAAACTCATTTTTAAGTATATAGCTTTTAAAGGACAACATAGGCAGCCCAATCTGCAGCCTACTTAAACTGAATTATTTGCATTTGAACAGGCTTAATTAACAGGTTTAATTCCAGTGATTTCAACAGGACACAGTGACCTTAAATCAAAGATTTTTTTTAAGCAGAACTGTAAGTTGCCACACCGAACACAAATATCTGAATGTCACAGCCAAGTAAGACTTGCAATTGGAAGAAAAGGGCTGTGTAAATGTGTGACGATATTGTAATGGTAACAGGTAAAGAATGACAACTGATTTGACAAAGGACCACACAAATAAAACAAATTACAAGCTGTTCTGCTTTGCTATTAATAACAGAACAAACAATTCAGATTTATGTAACAGAGCATCACAAGAAAGCCCAGTGTGTGTCAGTGATAAAGGTAATGGTCATGTTTTAATCCAAATACTAAAGCAAACTCTGGCAAAACCACAGTGCTGTGGAGCTAGTTCTAAATATTTACTGTACATGATGAGTTTCAACCATGCCAACACATCTTTGGACATGAATATGAGCATGTTTCCTGTAATCTACCAGATTAATTTTAAACCTAAATCATTTAAAGTGTTTTTTTATTATTACTTTATTGTGTTTTCAACAGCATATTCTTGAGTGTTCAAGTTAAACAAAACAGGCTTCCAGTCTTATGAGATCTGCAAACTCTACTGGACATATGAATGTGTTGTGTGCACATTTTACCTCTTTACACACAAAAACAATATAGCATTCAATAAGGTAACTGAGACAACTTTAGCAGCAGGGAGGACTGTGAGAATTTGTTGGAAGGATACCTATTGCATGCCTCTAGAATTTCATGGGAAGAGATAGCAAAGACGCTAGGGGAAATCCTGGAAGATCCTAATGTACTTACGAGCCCAGAAAGAAGTAAGATTATATCCCAAGATCATAGGGTTGTGGAAAGTCTGATGATAGCTTATTCATACTTCCTACTCTTAGAAACAGCCCTTTGGTACGGATTCAGTTGGCAAGTATCTTCATAGGGCGCTAACCAAGGTTTCTGACTTTTAACTAGTCAGCATATCTAGGGATGTGGATTTGGCCTCTTCTAACATGGGGAAGCTTGCCAGCCACATTATCTTTGTGAAAGCTCTCTTATTTTTTGCTGACAGCACTCAGTATGGTACATGGGAGACCTTGCTCCCTTATGAAGAAGACACATAACGAACAGAAGAAGAGGCAGAAAGGGAGAGGAAAATTGCCAAAAATCAAGCGGCACACAATGATCTAATAAATCCAAAAAACAACAACAAATTAATCTCTAGAGAGAGGCTGAGAAGATGCAATTCCAACAGCACGGTGCAAGCAAAGAACTGATTATGCACCCAGAACTTTATAGATAATGACTACCAGTGACTATCACTGAGCTACAGACCTTCTTCCCCTGTCGACTGAGAAATAAGTCCAGTGAGCCCAGTGGAACTTAAAAGGTAAAGGTAAAGGGACCCCTGACCATTAGGACCAGTCGTGACCGACTCTGGGGTTGCAGCGCTCATCTTGCTTTATTGGCTGAGGGAGCCGGCGTACAGCTTCTGGGTCATATGGCCAGCATGACGAAGCCGCTTCTGGCTGACCAGAGCAGCACATGGAAACGCCATTTACCTTCCCGCCGGAGCGGTACCTATTTATCTACTTGCACTTTGACATGCTTTCGAACTGCTAGGTTGGCAGGAGCAGGGACCGAGCAACGGGAGCTCACCCCGTTGCGGGGATTCGAACCGCCAACCTTCTGATCGGCAAGTCCTAGGCTCTGTGGTTTAACCCACAGTGCCCTACATAAACGGGTATGGGATGTCAGCTAAAACATTTCAAACAAATAAAAAGAAGCTTAAAGGCTGGTATAGGAACATGCCTTCCCCTCACAAATTTGTTTTAGGCATCTTGCAAAATACATTTTTCTATTTATGCTGGTTAGCTAACTGGGGGAGATATTTTGTCAGTCTCATGGTACTGTGGTGTAAACCTGATTTATTGTGGTAGCTTGATTTTTTCAGATTGTTTGATTTTATTGCGTGCCATATATTTTTATGTTGTACCCTACCTTGGAATTGATTTTAAATGAAGAGTGGGTTATAAATTACCTAAATAAATGAAAAGGTTTTCGACTGAATCCTATAAATGGATTGCTTGGGAGTAAGAATTTCTGAACTCGTATCTGTAGAAGTGTGCATGCACACGAAAGCTCGTACCAATAACTAAGCTGGTCTCTAATGTGCTACTGGAAGGAATTTTTTTATTTTGTTTCTGAACTCGATATGACATTTCCATTGTATCCAATATTAGACTTGGATATGAGCAGGCCCACTGAAATTAAAGGACACGAGTAACTTGGATAGGCACATTAATTTCAGTGGGTCTACTATGAGTAACACTTTGATACAACCCAATGTATTGATGAAGCCACTTGTGGCATGCAGAACTCTTTCTTTCCAGAGCCTTTCAGTAGTTGTAAAGTGTCAACACACTTTTTAAAGAGATTATCTCAGGGCTTTGATAATCTTACAAATACACTTCTAAAACTCCACAAGCATTCATATCATTGGCTGCAAGACACACCATACATTTAAATCACATGCCCCCAAAATAGTCTTGGAAACTGTAGTTTGTTAAGGGCACTGGGAATTGTACAGTTCCCATGAACCTTGTAGGGGAGAAGTTTTAAATATATGGTGTGCATCCAGCAATTACCTCCAAACTATCCCAGAAAATACGATGATGAATCCTGTAAACTGTTACCTCAGGGCTGAAAAGCTTGAGACTCATAAATATTCAAAGAACAGCTGGCTTGGGGACTTAAGATCTGTTACATCAAACCTCAAGAACCTTGATTCAACCACACAAGCGTCATACTTCAGTGTCAGTGGAAGTTCTTGCAGACTTATGGAAGCACCAAATAAACCTACTAGAAAAAAGGCAAGCATATTTTCAAAGAGATGAGGAACTTGGCCATCGACTTGTATGTACTCAGGTGCTCCTACTTTTAATCACTTTATTTTCTTACATGTCCACCCCACCTCTCTTCCATCATGGAAATCTGCCACAGTTCCCAATTCTCATGGTTGTATTGAAACTTGTTGCTATTGATTCAGAGAGTGAAGAGCGTTGGCATGTAGATGTGGGGTTCCCAGAATATCCATAAAGCCATTATGTTTCTTAATCCAGCCCTGCATTGGACTTCTTCCTTTATCAGTGTCTTAGAACAAGTCAAATGACCAGCTCGACAGGCAGCCAACAAATGTTAGGTTTAGTACGTTTCTCATGAACGCAGAACATGCAAACTATATTTGGCCATCCAGTTTATATTTTTATGATGGCTGAACAGAGTTGCTCTCTCTCTCTTGCCTCTTATAAATATCAGTGAACAGGAGAGTACATGGAAGGAAGCCCTACTGAAATCAGTGAGAATGACTTCCATGGAATGTGATTGCAGGATCACACTTTCCTAGAAGATCGTACTGCCACTGCTGTACTTTAAGCAAAGCTTTTACACATCTCTCCCGTCCTCAAAATAGACCAGAAACACCTCCAGTGAAGTTTACAGCAGTGTCATAAAATTAAGCCTCTGTGCTTACCTTGAGACGTGTCATTTAAAGTGCACAACACATTTTCACCTTCTCTGAGAGATTAGGCTAGCTTACACACAGGGGACATGGATAGGTTGCCTGATAAGCTTTTGGAGGCCCTTGTCTGGATGCAGCTCAGCTTCCAGCTCACATTAAAGAAAATAACTGAATCGGAAATCTTGAATTCCATCCGTGGGGCCTTTAAAGAGGAACGTTATCAGCCGGCTTAAACTCTGCCATTTAGAAACACACACTACGTCTCTTTTTTTAAATCAAGGGTTAAAAACCTGGGCCTATAACATGACAAAAGAAAATCCCACCCACTATTTGTGCATTATTTGTCTATCCTGATGTCCCTTTGGAAAACTCTTAAGTCAATTTTTCATCCATCCTTCAACCGCACTGAGGCCTACTTATCTTTTGCAAGGTAACAGCATCATGTGCCTGCATAACATTATTTAGATTACTGATAGTCGTTCAACGTGTAGTACTTATTACCGATGGGAAACAACAATGTCTGAAGTGCTTTACTCTTTTTATTTGTGTTTTTCCTTTCCTCCAGTAACCTTGCAACATAACTATGGTTCCCATTTTGTCCATCTATGGGTAGACATAGTATGAACTAACTGTTGAAACTCTCTGCCTACTTTACCTTGCCTCCCTTCACCCACTCCAGACCTTCATTAATTGCATCGGTGCTACAATCAACTTCACACACAAACACACTGCATTTTCTTTCTCCCCCCCCCAAAAAAAAATCAGTATCCCAGGATAACAACACTGAACTACAGCTCCCCGCTCCAACCAGGTACTTTGCAAGGCTAGCATAATGTCAGAACATAAGAAGAGGCTGGATGAGGCCAATGGCCCACCTAGTCCAGCATCCTGCTCTCACAGCAGCCACCCAGATGCCTTTGGGACACTTGCAAGTGGGGCTGGAGCGCACGATCACTCTCCTGTGGTTTCCAGCAGCTGGAATGCAGAGACAATTCTGCCTCCAACTGTGGTGGGAGAGGATAGCCAACCTGGCTAGTAGCTCTTGATTGACTTATACTCCATGAACTCAAAGTCACAGCCTCACCCCCAAGTACAGGTACAATAATTATGGGTGTTGCATCCATTGTCTCCACAGCACAAAAGCCTTTTGTAAGAACCAACAAAAAGGTTCCTTCTCTAGAGAGTGGACTGGGGTAGCCAACACGGTCCCTGCCAGATGTTGTGGACTACAGCTCCCATCATCCCTTACCCCCTGGCGGTGCTGGCTAGGAGTTGTAGTCCAAATGAGTTGGAGAGCATTGTACCTGGTCCAGGCAATGGGGCATATCATTCTAGCCTTGTCTGTGTCTAATTGGTTAGAATTGCTTTCCTAGATGTCAGTCATTTCTATGACTTCATCTGTTGACTAAAATGATAACACAAAGGTGGGGGGGGGGATATAGTCTCACAAAACAAATGAGAAAATCCCAGGTTCACTCCCTGGCATCCCTAGGTAGGGCTGGGAATCTGAATATTATCTCTCATGTCTCTCCCCTCTGGAACACTTGTGAATCACACTCAACAGAAGCAGCGAAAAGTGCATCATTCCATAGGTAGAGTTTGACGGACCTTGATCACGCCGACTGCAGCCACTCACGCCGTATGTGCCAAACATGCCAGCTCCATTTGCAGTCAACATACCCATTACACAAGGTGCCTACATAAACTTAGGAAAGGGTCTGGCTGAACAAAGTGGCATGCCTCTAATAATGATAATGATAACCCACATTGGCCCTGGCATCTAAAAACCTAGTTCTTGTGCTTAGTTCTAAAAACCTAGTTATTGTGCTTAGTTCCATGTACTCTATGCAACCTAGGATGCACACCATTTGCAAGTGAAACATGTCTTCTGTGTTTTGTGACAGAGCTGCTTGCTACTCATGCGGGGTGCATGGTCGACAACATATGGCCCGGTGAAACCCAAGTGTGATTAATCAAGTGTGATTTGGTTCTAGTAACTTCAAGGCGGCTAAGCTGACCTAAGTACATGTACGCTGCTGGTTGTGAATCAGGCCGTTTGCTAGTGAATTGATTCATTGCAGGGGGTGGTTTATTGGCTTGTTCTTATTATGCATTTTGTGTTTTTTATTTTTATGTTTCTATGCTGTCAACCGCCCTGAGATCTTCGGATGAAGGGCAGCATACAAGTTTAACAAATAAATAAATGAACAGGAATACATACATGGAGAGACTCCATCCGGCAAGACCTCTTTCCACCTGCCTTGCTCCACCCTCTGGCCCTGGGTCTCCGCATAAGGGAGCTGTGCCTGGAGGAAGAACTGTGAGGGGAGAGACTCCATCCGGCAAGACCTCTTTCCACCTGCCTTGCTCCACCCTCTGGCCCTGGGTCTCCGCATAAGGGAGCTGTGCCTGGAGGAAGAACTGTGAGGGGAGAGACTCCATCCGGCAAGACCTCTTTCCACCTGCCTTGCTCCACCCTCTGGCCCTGGGTCTCCGCATAAGGGAGCTGTGCCTGGAGGAAGAACTGTGAGGGGAGAGACTCCATCCGGCAAGACCTCTTTCCACCTGCCTTGCTCCACCCTCTGGCCCTGGGTCTCCGCATAAGGGAGCTGTGCCTGGAGGAAGAACTGTGAGGGGAGAGACTCCATCCGGCAAGACCTCTTTCCACCTGCCTTGCTCCACCCTCTGGCCCTGGGTCTCCGCATAAGGGAGCTGTGCCTGGAGGAAGAACTGTGAGGGGAGAGACTCCATCCGGCAAGGCCTCCTTCCACCTGCCTTGCTCCACCCGCTGCTTCTCAATGTGTATTGTAATGTTTTATGTACTGCGGCTTGCCGTTATTTTATTGATTATAGTTTAGATATTATTGTAACTGTTGAGTGGATTTCTGTTTAACGTTTATATGTTGATATTATTATTTTATACTATTCTAATGCTTGTTGAAGGTTACTTTTTTGATGGAGGTTGCTTATTTTAAAGTTCTGTTTTATTATCACATTTTTGTATTGCATTAGATTGTTATAAGATGTACACTTTTTGTTTCTTCAGCTTGTAAACGGCCTTATTGTAAGATAGAAAGGCGGTGTACAAATTAAAAATGATGATGATGATGACGAAGCAAGGTCAAACGACGCAACACAGATTCTACGTGCACAGAGTCCTTAATTCATAAAAACGATGCCCCATAACTGCTGTAAAGGAGGAGTTTAGAACCTTTTTCAGCCCAAGGGCTGCATGCCCACAGAAGCAACATCCCAGGGCCCACATACCAGTGGTTAAAAGTGGGGAGAGCAATGGGTGCGACTCTTTCATTTGTACCAGGCATTAAGTCTAACCACACAAAAGCCAGGGGTTTTGACACACCTCCTCATTGAGGCTATGAAGAGACATTATCACAATTCAAAGATACATTCCAGGCAGGCAAAAGCACTCAAACAGAATGATGCAGGCTCAGTGGCAGGTGCAGAGGGGCAGGTCAGACAGAGAAACCTACCATTCCCAACCCCTGCTATATTAAGTATATGCTTAGGCTGCAATCCTCAACACAATTATTAGGGATCAAGTCCTATTGAACTCTGGGGTTGCGACGCTCATCTCGCTTTATTGGCCAAGGGAGCCGGCATACAGCTTCCGGGTCATGTGGCCAGCATGACTAAGCCACTTCTGGCGAACCAGAGCAGTGCACGGAAACACCGTTTACCTTCCCGCCGGAGCGGTACCTATTTATCTACTTGCACTTTGAGGTGCTTTCCAACTGCTAGGTTGGCAGGAGCAGGGACCAAGCAACGGAAGCTCACCCGGTCGCGGGGATTCGAACCACTGACCTTCTGATCAGCAAGTCCTAGGCTCTATGGTTTAACCCACAGCGTCACCCGCGTTCCTTTTCTAGCAGCATAGTACCTATGTTTACTCAAAAGTAATTCCATCTGAATTCAAAGTAGTTTACTCTCAAGTACGGTGAGTTTGGGGTTGTTGACTTAGTGCTTGTATAAATATTATTTCACGAAGTGGTAACAGTTGTTGCTATTTTTCCAGAGAAAGATGAATTGGAGAGCCTATGATTAAAATGATACTCTGCTGGTGAAACAGTGTAGCAAGTTTTAGAGTCGCTCAGAAAGAACCTTTAATAGGGCAGGTTGAAAGATCTAACAATCACATCTGTTTCCATGTTTTGGATAGTCTTCCTCAAAGGGGACTTTTAGGCAAACACTCTTGCACATATGAAATCTACTCAAGTTCCCCTTTAATCTGCAAAGGATATTTGCAGTCTTAAAACTGCAATGACACGCCCTGCAGTAATGTTTCAAGATTTAAGCTATATTAGCCATGCTGGTATAAAGTGACTTTTCCCAGGTGCTCAACACTTCCAATGACTTTAGAGATCAGGGGAAGAAGCAGATACTTAGTCCTCTTACAAACAACAACTGCCTGACCTATGCTTGCCTCTACTCTGAATAAGTGAGCAAGAGGCCTTGCGGCCCAATCCCATAGTTGTTTACAATTCTACATCCAAATTACTTCAAAGGGATTTGCTTACAAGAAATTTTGCACAGGATTGCTTCAGACATTAAATTCACTGGAAACATTTGCCTTTTTTTTTTTAACCACTTTATCAGAGCAAAGCCACTCCATATGATATAATTCCACAACTCATAAATGAATGGCAGATTCACTGTAGATTTTCAGTATTGGCTGGATAATCAATTTCTTTAAAATAATCCAAACTACAATAATCAAATTTGTTAGTCTGTATATGAAATCAAAAGAATATATATGTGTGTGTGTTGACTAATTTCACAGCAGCATCAAACACTCTGAAATAAGCACACTTTCGCTGAAATCTTGTGTATGTTTACTGACCAGGGAGTAAGCCCTATTTAACATAGTAGGCCTTACTCCTGAGCAAGCATGCATAAGATTGCACAACCACATCAAGAATGAACTTGATCCATCTATGTGTCTAAGTTGCTAATCACATCCCACTTAGTCAATATACATTGGAGGCGAGTTCCACACATTAGCCATCTGTTCTCTGCCTCAGAATTTCAACCTGCACTTTTATTATTTTTGATGAATTCTGCACTGGATCTACAAGTCTGATGCGTTAAATGTGTGATGAAATGTTACCACTATTAACAGCATGCTTCTGTACATTGACACAGTCTTCTGTGCATAAGGGTGGTACATTCAACATACTGTAGCAATCTTCCAGCCTCTCCCTGTTAGCTTAGAAAATGCCAAATCGATGTGCAGAAAGCTTGAATAAGTCAATATTGCTTTAACCCTTGCTACAGTTGAGGTTTTTGCAGAACTGGCAAAAGGCACCGTCAGCATAAAGGCATGTAAAGAAGGCTAGCAACCCCAGCGATTTGGTCCTTGAGTCCTCTCCTCCCTCAGAAAGTGTTAAAAGAAAAATACAATGTCAACACCAGCTCCTCCCTGCTGATGGAAATGGTCTGAGTGCAGTTTTACTTTCTGGCTAGAAGCCCTCATAAAACCGTTACAGACACAGAGGGGACGATGACTGGGAATGGAAGAAGAGAAAACACATTCCACGTTTTGAACTATTCCAGTCCCCAATTCGGGACATACTGGGGACCCCACCCCCTTATATTTCAACCATTTTTTCTATTAACCTTCAAAAAATAAAAAAGAGCAGCCTTTTCCCAAAACAAAACAAAACACCATATTCACCAAGAGTTAGCAGAATTCCTTTCTCAAGCACTTGAACAGCCAGCAGGAGAGACATATTCTGACTTATGCCTGAGAAATATGGAACCACAAGAAATCTTACTGGTAATGTGTGTGGTTTCTGAATGCACACATTCCAAGTCAGCAACAAATGCAGGGGTTCCAAAAGGCATACCTAAAATGCCATCCCTTTTCAGTATTTATTATCCAAAGAGTAAGAAAACAACCATAGGAAAATTGCATAATGCCCTTTGTAAACTTCCTGGAGCATCAGAATGGACCAAACTGTAGAACAATTGCACTCTCTTCAATAAAAACCAGAAAATTAAATTATGCAAAAGCCTAAAAACAAAACGAAAAGCCCCTCTGTTACTCAGTTTCAGGAATAAGCAAAATAATCTGTTGGTAAAAACAAGTAATAAAGGAACACTTATTATTCATATCTGAAACTTGATTAAATAGTGAATCTCACACATGGGCTTTGCATTATGTCACTGGATGTGTTCGAATAGCATTTGCACCAACATATATGGTAGGTGGGGGAAGGTGTTTTTGTCCTTTTCTTTTTTAGTAAAACTGTATTCTCTTGGCAGGCTGAGAGAGTCCTTGCAAGCCCAGCCCTAAAGATTTTTCCATCCTCCGTAATAAAGCATGCAAGCAACATTGGAGCGGCAGATCTTCCTGCCAAAAAAGCCTCATTCCTCTATCTCTCCCAGCACTGTGGCAGGAAGAATAGCAGAATAGCTAGAAAGGAGGAGATGGGTGGTGTTGTTTTTTATCACCAGCCGAACACAACCTATATATTTATACACAGCCAGCCCAAATGGTACCAGAGGAGGAGGAGGAGGAGGAGGAGAAGAAGGAGAAGAAGACAACAGGCGCCATGGGCTCTTCCCCACCCCCTCAGCAAAATGACATTAATAACCAGTTTCCTAAGAAACTAAAAAGCAGGAGAAATAAACGTAGCAATCTCTTTCTCATCCTCCCTCCCCTTTTTGGGCCAAAAGCTTCAAGGAGAAAGAAGGGGGGAGGTGGAGGAATCTCAGCAGGGATTTTTTTTCACACACACACACGTACACCATTTCTTAGGCTATGTCACACACATACGAGGAGAAACTGACACCCACAGGAAACAATTACAACATGCCACATCCACACGCACGCACACACACAAGGGATGGCGAGACGAGCTGGAGGCGAAAGGTTACACACTGCAGAGGGGACAAATCAACCTTCCAGAGATCATTTCAGATGCCGCCAGTTGCTCGCTCGCTCACGCTCCCACACACACACACACACAGCACACTCCTAACCTTGCACACCCCACCCTACCTTCCTTTCCTCCTCAGATCTCTCCCCCCCCCCACCACCCCCTTCAATTCCCCAGAGGAATGGATGTTTCCCTCTCCACCTTCATCCTCCCAGCACTTTGGATGCTGAGGCTCAGCTGCGCACGGGGGAGGCACCGCGGAGGGCGAGGGAGAAACGGCTTTAAAATAAAAAAACACCACAATGTGCATTATTTTATTTTTTGATGCCCTTACCTTCCGATAATTCCAGCTCCAGCTCAGCCAGGCGGGCTCTCACTTCCAGCGGCAGAGGAAGGCTCTCCAGGCTGCGATCCGCCATACTCGATCCAAGGAGATCTCCTCTGGCTCTCGGCTGTGGCTCCTTCTCCTCCTTTCTCTCCCCTCGCGCTGCTGCGCGGATGTGGGTCTGGCTCTTTGTTTGCAATACACACCGACGGAGAGAGGGACACACACACACACAACACACGCAATCGAGGAGGAGGAGGACAACGACTTGCGGAGGGGGGGGCGGCGGAATGGAAAGGGAGGGCGGCAAATTAAAAACAAAAGCACCCAACCCTCCCCCCCGCGCGCTGGGGTGGCGGCGACGCGGGCCCCGGGTCCTCTCCGGCGGTCTCAGCGGGGCATAAAGCGAGGAATCCACGCAGAGCCCAGCCCAGCTCAGGCAGGGATGAGGTGGAGGGAACGCAGAGATTTCCCCTCTCCTCCCTCGCCGCCTGCTGCTGCTGCCTTCAGTGGAGCCCCGCCATGGCTGCTGTTGCTGCTGCCTCCTCCTCCTCCTCTTCTTCTCCTTCCTCCTCCTCCTCCTCTTTCCCCCTCGCAATCCTTTCGCATGGAGCTGAGCGGGCCCGCTGCAAGCTCGCCACAGACTCACGCACAGCGCGCCAGGGCGCAGCGCTCTCTCCCGCTCGCCTCCCTCGCTCGCTCCACCCCGGCCGCTGCTGCTGCGGCTGCTTTTTCGGCGGCGGCGGCTGGAAACTGCGGAGCCGCTGCCGAAAGCCGCCGCTTCTGCTTCTGTCACCCGCGCACGTGACCCGCCTGGGCGCAGCTGTCCCCTAGAGGGAGCGCGAGAGCACCGAGCCCCTCCAGGGAAGCCCGCGCGCGCTCCTGAGGCGCCCGGCGCTGCGCCGGCTGGAAGCTGCTTCCCGCGCGCGCAGCAGGGTCGGTTCTTGTGAGGGCAGAGGCAGCGGGTGGAGAAGGAAGAAACAACAACAACGATTCCTCCTCACCACTATGAGCTGAATAAAGAGCATTAAATCCAAAAACAACAACAACAGAAAAAGCCTTTAATATATATATTAGGGCAACTCCTAGGGGACCAAGGTCCCTTCGCCCTCCCCCAATAAAATATTTTTTATTCAATAAAATGTGTTTTGTTCAACTTGGCATCCTTGGGCACAAGAGGTTCTTTTGGGCACCCGAGGCAGCAGAAGTGGCTCGCATCCTCCTTCGGGGCAATAAAAATTAAAAATACATTATTCGCTGCCTGTTCACGGCCACCCCAAAGTAAGCTGTCTGAGGTAGCCACCTCACACTCTACCTAACGTTAGAGCCAGAACTGTTTCTTTCTCAAATGTATAGCCCGCTGATTAAATCCCTCCACAAAATGGTTTACAAGTCGGAAACAGTTCTAGCATAGGGCATAGGAAATAACGATATGGCTGTTGATTAAAAAAAGAATTAGTAAAAAATAGTAAAAATTCAGCCTTGACCACAAAATGGCCATGGTTAGAAAAAGTAAAAATCAAATTTAAAAAAACCACTAGTGAGGTGTGTCACATCAGGGATAAGACTGGTCTCATTAAAGAACAGCAAGTGGTCATTTATTATATCCATCCAATTATTTACTAGTTTCTCCTGTTTTTTCACCAAAAAGATTGCCACTTAGGTTTTATTCCTTTCAAGCACCAAAATGTCTCCATAGAAATAATCAACAACACACACACAAGACACAGGATCCAAAGAACAGCCAGTCAAGTTCCACTCACACAGTGAGGTTTCCTGCCTTCCCAATGTATCCCCTGGTCCATATGTCTTCCCTGATAAGTCACTGAGAACATCCTACAGAACAGACTATTATTATTATTATTATTATTATTATTATTATTATTATTATTATTATTTCAATTTATACACTAGGATGGGGACATGCAACTTGAAGGAGGAATCTGCAAATAACAGAGAATATTCCCATTCTTACACAAAAGGAGTTGCCTTTTATGTACACGAGGATCTCTCTGGATCCTGTCCTAATACTGCAGCACAAACCATTAAAATAAAATCAGCTGCATTACCAGTTTTAATCCCGTTCTAAATTTCCTCCCAAGGGAACCATGCTCATGCTAAAGAGAAAGGCCTTCATTATCCAGTGGAAAACATTTGGTTTTTTAGCCCAGGGGCCACATTCCCTTCTGGGCAACCTTCTGAGGGCCACATGCCAGAAGCAGGTGGGGCCAGAAGCAAAAGTAGGTGGAACTGCAGGTGTGACTCTGCCTAATAGACTGCAGTCCTCCAGCCACACAAAAGCCCACATGCCATTGAGTTAAGCAAGAAGAATTAACAGTTGCATTCTAGCCGGGATGGGGGTAGGTACCAGACTCAAGGAGGGTGCAGAGTAGGGCCAAGGAATGGGGTGTGGCCTAGGAAGAGCCTCAAGTGCCAGATAGTGAAGACTGAAGGGCCACATTTGGCCCTTGGATGTCAGGTTCCCCATCTTTACTGTGAGGCTCCTTCAACAAGGGCTTCCGTAAGGAAGGCCTAACCACTAAGGAGGCTCTCAAGTAAGTCTACATGGTGCTTTTCAGGCAATAGGAAGACCAAAAGCAAGGCTGCCCCAGAAGATTTTAGGGCACATATGGGAGGAGGCATCCCATACATTCCTTCTCATGTGTAAGGCCCAGACCATTTACCATACTTTTCCATGTATAAGACTATATTTCCCCCTCTTAAAAGCAGGGGTCATCTTATACATGGGTAGTGCAAAGGGGGAACGTTTGATTGGTTGCTGCCATGGTTGTCAGTGGCTATTGGGCACGTTATTGGTTGCTGTGTCAATGGGTGGTGTTGTTTGGCCGACACTGTGGCAATTGGGTGGGCGATTGGCAGCTTCTGCTGGAGAGGGCAATCCTTCCCCAAAAAATCTTTTTGCCATTTCCCCCCATTTTTTGAAATTCCAGTCCCCAAAAATAGGGGACGTCTTATACATGGGGGCGTCTTATAAGTGGAAAAGTACAGTATTACTTGAAACGTTTAGAAAGCAGCCATTTTAAATGTGCTGGAAACTAAACAGTAACATATATATACATTTATATACATATATATATATATATATATATATATATATATATATATATATATATGAATGACTCTGTGGGTTTTCTTGCACCCACTCAACCCATCTTTTGTGCGTGTTTGTTTGTTTTATGTTGTGAAGAGCAGTGCAAACCCTTGTCCACCACTCCCCATGACTCACACATACTGTCCTACAATCTTATGGACATTGTATATCGGCTGCCGATGAGCTACCAATGCACCATCAAAACTTGGTTGTTGACATATGACCAGCTTACCTAAAAAACTGGCTTCCCATGTATATTCAGTGGTACCTCGGGTTAAGAACTTAATTCGTTCCGGAGGTCCGTTCTTAACCTGAAACCGTTCTTAACCTGAGGCACCACTTTAGCTAATGGGGCCTCCCACTGTCTCTGTGCCGCCACCACATGATTTCTGTTCTTATCCTGAGGTAAAGTTCTTAACCCAAGGTACTATTTCTGGGTTAGTGGAGTCTGTAACCTGAAGCGTCTGTAACCTGAGGTACCACTGTATCTGTTAAATCATTGAGATCAGCTTGGGAGGTTGTGGCAGTGCCATGCTACAGATTATCATATGGTGGGGACTCAGAAAAAAGGCGTTTTATCCTGCTGCCTCTGTATTTTGAAATGCTCTTTCCTCTGCAATGTGAGAAGCATCTTCAGTCATATGTTTTAAGACATATTCTGAAAACATACCTTTCTTCTCAGGCTTTTGCTCGTAGTTAACGCTGGACCCTGTACCTTTGTATCTTACGATGCTGCATCCTATTTTTGGAATTTATGGTTCTGGTTGTTTTTTTCTTAGTAGCTTTATACTGATGTTTTTTGTGTATATTTGAATCTGTTGTACATCATGCAGATTTAAAAAAATTAAGCAATTTAGAAATGCTGTTAAATAAATAAATAAATAAATCATTTTGGTATGTTATTTTTATTATTTTGCCTGTGTGCTCCCTTGCTGTGCAACCAGGTCAATTGCTATTATTATTGTTTTAATTTGCAGAACATTATCCTAATACTGTAGGCCTAACATAACTCTCTCCATCCATTAAGGTGTGCACACTCATGTCAACTTTCACCTTCTCTTAAACAGGTTTTACAGGTTTCTGTACTATTAAAAAATAAAAAAATAAAAACCTGTTTGACCAGAGCTGGCAGTGGAACAAAATAAATGTCTGTACATTATGGGAAATGAAGTCCTCCTACAAACCATATTACACAAAGCAGAGAGAGAGAGAGAGAGAGAGAGAGAGAGAGAGAGAGAGAACACCTATTGGCTGGCCCCACCCTGAGATACACTACACTATGATCTCAGCTGTGAACTTGCAGGGTCGGGGGCGGAGGGGGGGTACATTTTGCAAAACCTGTTTGACCAGAGGTTTCCTTCTCCCCCATACAATTCCGGTGTCATTTTATACAACCCTGAAATACATAACATCTGAAAGCTAGTGCAACCACTCTTCTTTATAATCTTCAACAGGGTACTGGGTGAGATGTAGGAGCAACAGGATAACATACAGTGCAGAATTTGTGAAAAAGGAAAGGCCAGGGATTGACTATGGGAGTCATTTCCTACACAAACACAGCTACAGGCCACAACTATGGTGAAAATCATAGGGTGGGATTCAAGGAACTGCGTGCCAAGCTCCGTACACCCAAAGGTAGGGGTTGGGTTGTGGACTTGAATTGCAGCTCTCCATGCTAAATTGCAAACATATAGACTGACAACCACAAAGAAAAAGGCTGAAGGGTGTATTGGAAAGAAGAAGTTACCGTAGAAAAGGGCTAAATATTATTACAATTTCAAAATGCCTCTTATAGAGCATTAAGGATTCCTAGGGGCTTGGGCTTGTTACATGCCCTTGCGTGTGATTTTGTGTGAAGGACACCTCAGTCGGTACAGCACAAGACTCTTAATCTCAGGGTCATGGGTTCAAGCATTGGGCAAAAGGATTCCTACATTGCAGGGGGTTGGACTAGATGACCCTTGTGGTCCCTTCCAGCTCTGATTCTGTGATAAAGGCTGAGCAGGTTGCAGGGATGAGGAACCTATGGCCCTCCATCTGTTGCTTGACTACAACTCCCAGTGCCGGCCCAAGACATTTTGGAACCTGAGGAGAACCACAAAATGGCACCAGCAGGGTGGAGAAGGGGTGAGTGAAGTTATACATCAGGAATTTGGGGGGGGGGATAAAGCTCTACATCGGGAACAAGAGTAGGAAGGGGCTGTTGTTGTTTTTTAATATTTTTGTTAAAGTTTTCTTGGTTTACAAAGGTATGTGCAATGTCTCTTTTTTCAAGTTACATTTTCCATAGGTCAGTTTCATTTGTTGAGACATTAGGGTTACATTAGGAAGAAAAGGGGGGAAGAGGTGGAAGGGGCCATGGTGGGTGGGGGTGGGGTCGGGAGGCGATGTTTCTATTTTGCTTAATGTATGTGTGGGGTTTTGTGTCAGAAGAAGAAGAGGAGGAGGAGTTTGGATTTGATATCCCGCTTTATCACTACCCTAAGGAGTCTCAAAGCAGCTAACATTCTCCTTTTCCCTTCCTCCCCCACAACAAACACTCTGTGAGGTGAGTGGGGCTGAGAGACTTCAGAGAAGTATGACTAGCCCAAGGTCACCCAGCAGCTGCATGTGGAGGAGCGGAGATGCGAACCCGGTTCACCAGATTACGAGTCCACCACTCTTAACCACTACACCACACGTCATTTGTGCAGGTTCTCTTTGGTGGTGAGAGAAATTGGGGTTGGCCTAGGGTGCAGTTGCTTGTTTGTGATTGGCTGTGGTGGACTCTGTTTACATGTGTGAGTGGGGCGGGTGGGCGTTTTTGAATCAGGTTAGCCATATTGATTCGTATGCTGTTGGTGGATTCTTGTCGTTGATTTTTTGCGCTGTGTATGCTGGACCATAAAGAAGGCTGATCGCCGAAGAATTGATGCTTTTGAATTATGGTGCTGGAGGAGACTCTTGAGAGTCCCATGGACTGCAAGAAGATCAAACCTATCCATTCTGAAGGAAATCAGCCCTGAGTGCTCACTAGAAGAACAGATCGTGAAGCTTAGGCTCCAATACTTTGGCCACCTCATGAGAAGAGAAGACTCCCTGGAAAAGACCCTGATGTTGGGAAAGATGGAGGGCACAAGGAGAAGGGAATGACAGGGAGGATGAGATGGTTGGACAGTGTTCTCCAAGCTACCAGCATGAGTTTGACCAAACTGCGGGAGGCAGTGGAAGACAGGAGTGCCTGGCATGCTCTGGTCCATGGGGTCACAAAGAGCCGGACACGACTAAATGACTAAACAACAACAAAAATGTGGTAAAGGTACCATTAGTCCATGCTTACTCCTGACAGGTCTCTCCAGTGTCTGGTTATGATGTTTCTGGTT
Source organism: Podarcis raffonei (assembly GCF_027172205.1). NCBI lineage: Eukaryota > Metazoa > Chordata > Lepidosauria > Squamata > Lacertidae > Podarcis > Podarcis raffonei. The sequence continues at coordinate 14,710,893 of NC_070613.1, forward strand.
GTTGAGAGGTAGGAAGGGGCTGTTGAGGAGGCAGTAGATCTAGCCTCCGAGCGTGCTACAGCTGTCACGGCCACGGTGGTAGCAGCAGAGGTTGATGCATCCCTCAGATACCAGAACTGCTGTCCCTGTGGATCCTGCTGTGCGAGGCAGACACCTTGCCTCATGAGTGGGCCGGCCCTGACAACTCACATGACACAAACACACACACCATTTGCCTTTCATCACTGGGGCTGACGGAAGTCCAATTACATCTATGGGTCACAGGTCTCCCATCCTTGCTTTAGCCAAACGACTCTCTTTCCCTGACCTTTAAAGCCCTAAACGGCCTCGGTCCTGTATACCTGAAGGAGTGTCTCCACCCCCATCATTCCGCCCAGACACTGAGATCCAGCGCCGAGGGCCTTCTGGCGGTTCCCTAATTGCGAGAAGTGAGGTAACAGGGAACCAAACAGAGGGCCTTCTTGGTAGTGGCGCCTGCCCTGTGGAACACCCTCCCTTCAGATGTGAAGGAAATAAGCAGCTATCCTATCTTTAAAAGATATCTGATCCCCTGTTCAGGGATGATTTTAATATTTAATGCTGTACTGTTTTTAACACTTGATTGGGAGCCTCCCAGAGTGGCTGGGGAAACTCAGCCAGATGGGCGGGGTATAAATAATAAATTATTATTATTATTATTATTATTATTATTATTATTATTATTAACCGTAGATATTGTCCACCATCAACAACAAGGTTCTAATCAAAACCCAGAGAGAGAACCAAATCTTCACTTTGACATAACAAGGCAAAAACATCAATAGCACTTACTCTCATGTCTGCTCTCAAATTAGAGGCAGATATGTGAAGAATGTCAGGCACTGTTCAGCACATGTATGTCTGACTTTTGTTATGATGTCAGTGACTTATGGGTGTGCTCCCATGAGCAAAACAACAGCAGCCATATGGATTTATTTATGGCTGCACTTCAGACAGTAAGCATGGGGATAAGGCTTGGGGCTATAAAAAGAAATGCTGTATATAGGGGTTCAGACAACAGCATCCATGCGATGAGATATACACACATCTTGTTCAAAATGTCTCCGCAAGGTAGCTCCTTCCTTATCTCTTTATCTTTTTTTAAGGGGGAAATTTTGAATACAATGTAAATGCAGGTAATGACCCTTTACATATTTGCCGGATTACAATTTAAGGATGCTTAGCTCTTAAGTGTTCCTTATCTTCAAAGGGTTTCACACAATAATTAGTCTTCACACCACTCTGAAAACTGTTATTATCTCTGTGCTTTGGAAGCTGGAGGCTTCAAGGATGCAAAAGGCTTGATGGTATTCTCAGGGCCTGCAAAGCAAACCAGTGAGTGTGTTGTAAAATGGTGCCTCCAGCTTTTAGAAGAGGCACGTGCCTAAAAGGGCAGGCTCAAATGAAATTTTAAAAAGCTCTCACTGTGTTTACTGGAACCTAACAATCAAAGCCAGTGGCCAGGATCCAAAGATCTACTTGTGCATGCTGATATGGAATTTAAAACCTCCTATTTTCTTTGCATAGCTACCTACACTGTCTAGTGCACATCATACGAGAAACTGCTTTTCTGAAACCACTGCATTTCAAAGTCTGATTGCCATGTGTCGTGGGAAGAAGGACCTGCTGTTTGTGAAGCATAAGCCCAAAGCGCCTCACATGAAACAGTTAAAAATACTGGATCTTAGCAACTATATTTTACCACTAAAAAGGGCCAGGTATCATTACAGCTGCAATAAAAAAAACACACACTGAGAGTAAAGTACAGAGGTTAGCCAAATACACCCTGCCACAATTTGAACATGCGTTGGTGGAGGATTAACATCTGAATTACTTTCTGATACTCAGGTTATAAAGGTGTGCCATCTTTTTTAGGATTGCTCTCCATTCATTGCTTTCACCTGCTTGGTAAGCTTTTCTGTTACAGTCCAAGCATTTTGTATCCAAACAGACAACCACAGATTATCTACCATAAACCTTTCCCATTTTGAGCACTCAGTTGTCAAGCTGCAACCAGGAGAAATGTAATCAGTTCTTTATGTAGGTTTTTGTTGTTATTGTCACATAATCTATATTTGAGCACTGGTCGCTCCTTTTTTAAAAAGGACAGACGGACAGAAAGTGCCTGGTGATTAATGCCCTTTGACCCCACTTCAAAGTGGTCTAGTAGGATCCTGTCCTCAGCAGCCTCAGGTATAAACAGGATTTTAATGTCTAACCTCCTTGTTTTGTTTGCATGCCATATAGTTTGGTTCAATTACACTCTGGCTTACCACCCCCATGATATTCCTTTCCCGTGCGTTCCAAGGCCAGAGCCATCTGTTTAGTTAGGTCCATTACTTTTAATAGGATGGCAACAACGTATATAACCATCAAGGGCAATGCAAAGTCTGTTTCCACTGAACTGGCACTGCATAGGTGATAACGTAACAGAACAAGAGCCTCTCTTCCACAGACAGAGTCAGCCCGGTGCATAAGCACAGAGCAAAACCAAGTTTCAGTTAATACCATAACTAAAAGGGTGCTGGAATAGTCTTCAAGGTTTCTGCGGGGGCACACAGATCCCCGTCCAAAAAGGCCCCCTTGGCACACGCAAGGATCGTGTGTATCCACACAGCGCCTGAAATTCCAGCACTCCACACCGTACGACAAACCATTCAGAAGGATTCCAAGCGCAGCTTGTTATCTGGGCTTCTGTTTGGAAAATAAATGAATCAAAGAAGGCCCTCTGCATGCGGAGGGCTAACCATGCAGCTCTCTGGATGATGTCCCAAATCTGAAATAGTATATGGTGTGTTTAGGAGCCTCATAGTAGCCTAGGAGTGATTAACTCAGGTGGGGTGCTTTGTAATGCAAAGCATTCTTGACAGGGGTGAATCGTCCCTGTGGAGGCATAATGGCTATTATAGTCTCTGTCAAAACAGAGTTGTGTATAAGGGGCCCGTGGATACTTGTTATTTCCATGGCTATCCCAGGGAACGAAATACACCAACCTGTAAGAGATCTGTGTTTTCCTTGGACCAGCTTCTTGCACTGCGCATTAATAAGCTCCAGTTGGCCAAATGGATGACTGTCCCAGACAGCCCCCTGCTGGAAACAACAAACCACACCATCTACAGCTGCTGGATTTTTAAATCCTTTAATCTTCCCTTCTGATGATGACGGGTGCCAGCGGCATATTTGCACCACATGCTTAAAGTGTCCTCATAGTCATTATTTCATTCGTTGGGAATTGTAGTTCCATGAAGAAGGGGGGACAGAGGAGATGGTTAATTGGGTGCTATATAAATGCCATAAAGGTAAAGGTAAAGGTACCCCTGCCCATACGGGCCAGTCTTGCCAGACTCTAGGGTTGTGCGCCCATCTCACTCAAGAGGCCGGGGGCCAGCGCTGTCCGCAGACACTTCCGGGTCACGTGGCCAGCATGACAAGCTGCATCTGGCGAGCCAGCGCAGCACACGGAACGCCATTTACCTTCCCGCTAGTAAGCGGTCCCTATTTATCTACTTGCACCCGGGGGTGCTTTCGAACTGCTAGGTTGGCAGGCGCTGGGACTGAGCGACAGGAGCGCACCCCGCAGCGGGGATTCGAACCGCCAACCTTTCGATCAGCAAGTCCTAGGTGCTGAGGCTTTAACCCACAGCGCCACCCGCGTCCCATATAAATGCCATAAATAAACATAAAATGATAAACTTCAGCATCCTCACCAAACTACAAATCCTGTTGCTGCTATTAGCAAGAAATGCTTACATAAATAAAATGATAAAAATATGCCATCTCAAGAAAAAAGAGAAATAGACACTGATAATTTCAAGCAGAGAGAAGTACACAAGAATCATATGAGGAGACCATCCATGTAAATCTTCCTCTCCCAGTGTGGTGTACTGGTTAAGAGCGGTAGTCTCGTAATCTGGGGAACCGGGTTCGCGTCTCCGCTCCTCCACATGCAGCTGCTGGGTGACCTTGGGCCAGTCACACTTCTTTGAAGTCTCTCAGCCCCACTCACCTCACAGAGTGTTTGTTGTGGGGGAGGAAGGGAAAGGAGAATGTTAGCCGCTTTTAGACTCCTTAGAGGGAGTGAAAGGCGGGATATCAAATCCAAACTCTTCTTCTTCTTCTCCCCCCCCCCCCCGCCCAATACCCATATTCAATGTAGCAGGGAGAAATTCTAGCATTTCTGAAGGAAGGAAAGTCATGAAAACATAAAAACATAACTGGCATTAACCCACTGCAAGCTTATTGGGTAGGTACACCCCATGACAATATACTTGTGTCTGCGTGTGTGCACGCATGCACACATACATGTCAACACCTGTGACTGCTAACAGAATTGCTTTAAAAGTCAGAAAAGAAAAGAAAAACATTGAAGGAGAAGGCCCCAGCTCAGAGACAGTCACATCCAGCATGGTCTCATTTACAAAATGTGAGTAATGCCAATAGGTTGCCTTCTTAGAAAACAGACAGAAATCCAATAACATGCTATTGATTGAGCACTTCATATGTTGAATTATGATTATGTCGCTGTGGATAATCGTTCCAGTCTTTCCATTTTAAACTGTCTTAGTAGTGTTTTAATTCGTTTATGCTGTTATTTTTGTTCAGCATCTTTAATATATGCCTACAGAACAAAACAGCCGATACATTAGTAGTCACATGTTTGATGCCAGTGTAGATGGCATCCTATAATGCAGGAAGCTCTGTTATATTCATACCACGTGCCCCATCTATGTAGCTCAGCATTGTTACTGCGCTGACAGGCAGCCATTCATTGGGGTTTCAGACAGTGGCCTCAACCGGTCCTAGTTGGTGATGCCATGACGTTCTGAACCCTGCTACCTCCCTCATGCAACAGGTGCCTTGCCTCTGAGCTACAACCCTTTCCCCTAATGCGAGAGTTGCCCAGAGCTTTCTCTGGCGCCATGAAAAATAAAGCTCTGCTAGAGAGCTTTATAAGAGCCGGGATTTACAGTATCATCATTTGAACAGAGTAAAAGGGAACGGCAATGCATAAAAAGGCTGATCGTTTCATCATAGTTGACACTTCTCCACCCTCATGCTTTGAACTCGCTTTGTGACTCCTCTGCCAGTTCTTTTTTTTTTTGTCTCAGCTCCTCGGTTTGCTTTTCGATTGACCTATTCAATGACCTTTAGAACCGTCCGCAGAAAATTGGGGGAAACGGCACTTACGGATGCTTCTTAAGAGCGCATTGTTGAGTTATTGGATATTTTATATGTGATTTTAATCCCCGAAGGATGCATCAAATAGATAGCATTTCCTATCACTTATTCGGATGAAATTTGCACTAGGAAGGCTGGTAATGTCAATTCCAGAGGCTCCTAGGTGTTGGAGGAGGGGTGCTTTATTGCTGGTTTTGTCGCAGAGCCTCTGATTCCATCTCTGTCCTTGCAGAGACATGCCTCTTCTGTTAGGAATGGTGGGTTTGGGGACGAGGCACTGGTGACTGCTCATGCGGCCACTCTAACTTTGAAGCACATCTGAAGCACATTTCTCCACCCCACTCATCCCAAGACTTCTAGGCACTGTAGTCTGTTAAGGGTTGTTGGGAATCATAACTCTGAGAGGAGTAAACTATAGTGCCCAGAATTATTTGTGGGAATTAATGCAATTTAAAGGTATAGCGTGAAGGGACGTGGGTGGTGCTGTGGGTTAAACCACAGAGCCTAGGACTTGCCGATCAGAAGGTCGGCGGTTCGAATCCCTGCGATGGGGTGAGCTCCCGTTGCCCGGTCCCTGCTCCTGCCAACCTAGCAGTTCAAAAGCACGTCAAAGTGCAAGTAGATAAATAGGTACCACTCCGGCGGGAAGGTAAACGGCATTTCCATGCACTGCTCTGGTTCGCCAGAAGCGGCTTAGTCATGCTGGCCACATGACCTGAAAGCTGTACACCGGCTCCCTCGGCAATAAAGCGAGATGAGCGCCGCAACCCCAGAGTCGGTCACGACTGGACCTGATGGTCAGGGATCCCTTTACCTTTTAAAGGTATAGTGTGTGTGCACAACCTTAGGCACGCAGTTGGTATTTGCTGACCTCCGTTTGCATCGGTTAATAAGGTACCCTAACCAGGCATGTGTACCAGCATGAGAAATGCACAAATGTGCTTGTCTACTGCGTTACCTCTAAACCAGAGCTTACCAAGCTGTGTGTCGTGACACGTTAGTGTGTCAGCTGCAGTGTGTAGGCGTGTGGGGTTGGTTTGAGCTCCAGTTTGCTAGCAAAACCAAATTACTGTGTCGTAAAATGATGCATGTCTAAAAAGTGTGTCCCCAACATGAAAAGTTTGGAAACCTCTGCTGTAACCTAATCAAGTTATGCCAAACACTTAGGGATAATAATAATAATAATAATAATAATAATAATAATAATAATAATAATTTATTATTTATACCCGCCCATCTGGCTGGGCCTCCCCAGCCACTCTGGGCGGCTTCCATAAAAACCAAGAATACAGTAAAATATCACACGTTAAAAACTTCCCTGAACAGGGCTGCCTTAAGATGTCTTCTGAATGTCAGGTAGTTGTTTATCGCTTTGACATCTGCTGGAAGGGCGTTCCACAGGGCGGGCGCCACTACCGACAAGGCCCTCTGCCTGGTTCCCTGTAGCTTTGCTTCTCACAATGAGGGAACCGCCAGAAGGCCCTCGGCGCTGGACCTCAGCGTCCGGGCAGAATGATGGGGGTGGAGACGCTCCTTCAGGTATACTGGACCGAGGCCGTTTAGGGCTTTAAAGGTCAGCATCAACACTTTGAATTGTGCTCGGAAACGTACTGGGAGCCAATGTAGGTCTTTCAAGACCGGTGTTATATGGTCTCGGCGGCCGCCCCCAGTCACCAGTCTAGCTGCCGCATTCTGGATTAGTTGTAGTTTCCGAGTCACCTTCAAAGGTAGCCCCACGTAGAGTGCATTGCAGTAGTCCAAGCGGGAGATAACCAGAGCATGCACCACTCTGGCGAGACAGTCCGCAGGCAGATAGGGTCTCAGCCTACATACCAGATGGAGCTACGTACCAGATGGATAAGGTCAGCTTAGGGTCCTAATGGGAGAAACTACATGCCGAGAAGCACCACCTGCAAGCACATGAGCACTCATTGGTATAAGGTTAGGTTAGGGTCCTCCAATAGATACCTGCACATCATGCTCTATTTGCATTCCGCATACCTTTGCACTTGCTACTTGCAGCAGGAGACTTGAATCCTAACAACTGGAGGACTTGAATTCTCTCCAGCGATTTTAAATCGCCTCCCACATGAGCCCTCCTCAAAAATTTGGCCTTTAAACACACACACACACACCCCAATTCCATATATACAGTAAAAACGATGTACAGTGGTACCTCAGGATGAGGTACAGAAATCGTGCTCCGGCAGCGCAGCAGCAGCAGGAGGCCCCATTAGCTAAAGTGGTGCTTCAGGTTAAGAACAGTTTCAGGTTAAGAACAGACCCCCGGAACAAATTAAGTACCCAAGAGACCACTGTAATGATAGTTCTTTATATAAAAGCAGTGCTTTCTTTTCTTAAAAAAATGTTTAGGTGTACATTCATTTTGACTCAAGAAAATCAGCATTTTATAGTTCAAATCAGGAAAAATAAATACAGTAAATGGACAAAAGTACAAAGATTCACAAAATGTTTAGGGGTATGCATGCCCCTGCATACCCCCCCAGAAAAAAGCGCTGTATAAAAGCAATTCCATATGTATTAATTCCAAATTAGTGGGGTTGGGGTTGGGGACAGTTCACCTATTTCTGCTTTCCATGATTTAAGCATGATCTGTGTTAACCTGTTTAGCATTGTGGGAATTTTCCTTAGTTTGTTTGGGAAGAATGGGTATGCTATTGTGCAGCTATTTTCAATTGTGTCCCTCTCCAGGTGTAGCCATTGTTTTGCCTCATCTTCTATATACGGGATTATGTGGCGTACTTGGTTGGCGATGTAATATGCTTCTGTGTTGGGGATTCCCCATCCTCCCTCTGAGGAGGGGAGGTGCATGTATTTGGGGCTTATTCTTGGTTTTTTGTGGAACAGAAATATCACCACCTGTCCCCACCCCCACTCACCATGCCCCCCTCCACCTCTTTCCCCCTTTTCTTCCTAATGTAACACTAATGTCTCAACAAATGAAGCTGATATGTAGGAAATGTAACTTGGAAAAAGAGGCATTGCACATACTTTTATAAACCCAGAAATCTTTAATAAAAAATACGTTAAAATAAAATAAAATAACACATCACAGGAATCCAGCCTTGCGTGATAATGTGGTAGACAGGTTGTTGAAGTAAGACTCCCTTATCAAATAAAAAAACAGTACCTTTTGTTCACGATATTTATTTATTTTATATGAAATAAAAGACCTGATCTTATCTGGATTCACTTCCCAGAATAATAATAAAGCAAGGATACTTGGGATGAGTTAAAATGTATTGTTGGGGTTTTTTTGTTTTAAGTGGACTTGAAACCGCAGACACGGCACTTGAACATTATGAGAAATCTAAATTCAAAGGGCAGATTGTCATGGTGCACCTCGAGAACAAACTGACATTTAAAGATGCTTCAGAAATGCTGGGGCTTGGAGTTCTTATCTTCCTAGGATGCATGTCACATTTTTTTCTATTCAAAGCTTTTATAAAGGTCTGAAGCACATTCTGGTTTCTCGATTCTAAGCCGTGGCATTTTAGGGCCAAGCGAAATAGCCATGCTTAGCCTCATGTTTGCCCAGTTCATATAGAACAGGGGTGGGAGACATCTACATATACGAGGCTGTGGCTCTATGGTGAAGCCTCCGCTTTGTATGCAGAATGTCCTAGGTTCAGTCCCTGGAATCTCCAGGTAGAGATGGGAATTTCCATGGCCTGAAGCCTTGGAGAATCACTGCCATTAAGTATAGGGACAATGCTGAGCTAGATGGGCCAGTAAAAGGTAAAGGTAAAGGTACCCCTGACCGTTAGGTCCAGTCATGACCGACTCTGGGGTTGCACACTCATCTTGCTCTATAGGCCGAGGGAGCCGGCGTTTGTCCACAGACAGCTTCCGGATCATGTGGCCAGCATGACTAAGCTGCTTCTGGCGAACCAGAGCAGCGCACGGAAACGCCGTTTACCTTCCCGCCGAAGTGGTACCTTTTTATCTACTTGCACTTTGATGTGCTTTCAAACTGCTAGGTTGGCAGGAGCAGGGACTGAACAACGGGAGCTCACCCCGTCGCGGGGATTCGAACCGCCAACCTTCTGATCGGCAAGTCCTAGGCTCTGTGGTTTAACCCACAGCGCCACCCGCGTCCCTGATGGGCCAGTAGTCTGACTCAATAGAGGGCCGTTTCCTATAGCCTTCCAGGTGTTGCTGCACAACAGCTTTCATCACCCTTGACCATTAACCATGCTGTCGGGGACCAATGGGAAAACCAGCACTTGGAGGGTCACAAGTCTCCTACCTGTATTTAGGTCTGAAATAGTTTTTACATATGCTTTTCTTCCTGAGGGCCTTCTGGCAGTTCCCTCACTGCGAGAAGTGAAATTACAGGGAACCAGGCAGAGGATCTTCTCGGTAGTGGCACCCACCCCTGCATAGCTGTCAACTTTTCCCTTTTCTTGAGAGGAATCCTATTCGGAATAAGGGAATTTCCCTTTAAAAAAGGGAAACGTTGACAGCTATGACCCTGTGGAACATCCTCCTGTCAGATGTCAAGGAAATAAAGAACTACACAACTTTTAGAAGATATCTGAAGGCAACCCTGTATAAGGATTTTCTTTTTTTAATGTCTGATGTTTTGCTGTGTTTATATATTTCACTGGAAGCCACCCAGAATGGCTGGGACAACCGAGTCAGATGGACAGCATATAAATAATAAAATCATCACCATCATCATCATTGAATCACTTTGGGAAGCTTATTGGAATGCAATTCATAAATGAAAAACAAAAATCAAATAAATCCTCTGGGGGCTGTGTGCCAGCAGTGGGCATGGCCCAAATGAAAGTGGGTGTGGCCAAAATTGGGTACTGCTCATTCTCCCACTCCCTGCATTCATTCTCTCATACAGCACACACAAATATGCACATGCAGATAGGCAGGTGCCCAGAAGTACTCATGGTATACACGATACATGTAAAGCACTCTGCTATCACTTTAATGTGGTGCTGGAGGAGACTCTTGAGAGTCCCATGGACTGCAAGAAGATCAAACCTATCCATTCTTAAGGAAATCAGCCCTGAGTGCTCACTGGAAGGACAGATCCTGAAGCTGAGGCTCCAATACTTTGGCCACCTCATGAGAAGAGAAGACTCCCTGGAAAAGACCCTGATGTTGGGAAAGATGGAGGGCACAAGGAGAAGGGGACGACAGAGGATGAGATGGTTGGACAGTGTTCTTGAAGCTACCAACATGAGTTTGACCAAACTGCGGGAGGCAGTGGAAGACAGAAGTGCCTGGCGTGCTCTGGTCCATGGGGTCACGAAGAGTCGGACACGACTAAATGACTAAACAACAACAACAACCACTTTAATGAGTGTGGCTTTCCCCGAAGAATCCTGGTAATTGTGGTTTGTTTTCCCCCAAAAGTGCACATGGTTCTCCCTCTCCTCACAACAACCCTGTGAGCTAGGTTCAGCTGACAGATTATGGCTGGCCCAAGGCCACCCAGTGATCTTAATGGCTGAGTTGAGCACTGAACCCTGGTCTCCCAGGCCTTACACACTGGTCCTCATGATGTTTGCAAACTTTATACTGCATTTTCAAATGCTATACTGGTGTATCATACTGGTATACTTGCCAGGTAGGGAAGCTCCAACTGATACAAGTGCCAGACCCAGGTTTGACCCATGCGATGTGGGTCAAACTTCTCTTTTTAACACAAATCAACCTGTCAGTATGACACAGCAGCTTAAAGAAAGTTGGTTATTACTATATTGTTATCCATTCACCAGCACCAGCATACACAGAATGTGATTATCTTTGTAGATAAGGTTTGTGGAGCACTAATCTAATTCTGGATACTTACCGTTTGCGGCTTGTAATCAAGAAACAGGAGAGGGGCCTCTTGTAGTGCAGACAAAATAAATAAATAAAGCCCATTTGAAGACAATTGTCCGATATCACCTGCACACCGACACGTGGCACCTGATGCAAAGGACAAGGGGGGAAAGAAACATGGAAGCAGCACAGAGACTTGAGCACACACATGCACACAGACTACAGCAACTGCAGGTTTATTGTTTTCAAGTAATCTGAGGTAAAATTAATCCAACCTCATTTATATTGTGTGGGGAATAGTATTACAGGGCAGTCGAGCACTTTATTTGAAAAGCCAGCATTAAAGATTAACAGTAACTTGTTTCCTAATGCCACAGTTCTAAATCTGAGGAGAAGGTGTCACCTGCAAATTTGATCAGCATCCCCCTCAATACCTTTATCCAAGTTGTTTGTCACTTGTCACTTTCCAGAATGATTAGGAGCCATTAGTGAGCCTTCTTTGGGTTCAGTCAGTCAACCAGCTACAAATCCACCTAACAGTTACCTCATCCAGCCCACATTTTACCAGCTTCTCCACAATAATTTTGTGAAAAGCCTTATTGTTATGTACTGAGTTGAATAGGATCCAAACTGCAGCAGTCTGATTGGTCCTAGAACAATAGGATCCAAAAGGCAGCAGTCTGATTGGTCCTAGAACAATAGGATTCAGAATGCAGCAGTCTGATTGGTCCTAGAACAATGCAGCAGTATGATTGGTTGGCAGGAACTACCCAATCATGCCCCAGATAGAAGTGAATCCACAACCTGATTGGCTTACAGTAGAATTCCGGAATTAGCCAATCATGTGCAGCCCATTGTGTAAATAATGTATATAAAGCAGATACTTTGAGGGGACTTTCATTCATTCCTCCTCACCACTATGAGCTGAATAAAGAGCATGAAATCACTTCGCGACTCTGAGTATATTTCACTGGCGACGAAGGTGGGATCCCTCTGAGCTGACTGCCACACACAGCACCGCAGCACCGCCACCTGCCGCACCGCTGCCTCGCACCGTGTATCCAGGCTTCAGCTCCGGGACACAAGGAACTCAGAATGGCAACCGACAACAGCTTCTCGCCATTCAACCCAGCATCTGGAGACTGGGAAGCGTACGCCTCCCGTTTCACCTTCCTCCTAGAAGCCAAAGGGGTCACCGACGAAGAAGACGCCAAGAAGAGGGCGATATTCTTCAGCGTCTGCGGAGAGGAGACGTTTGAAATCGCCCGGGCTCTCCTTGCGCCTTAAGACGTCGCTACTGTTCCATACAAAACAATAATGGAACAGCTGAAGGGGCACTTTTCGCCGCAGCCCTCAGTGGTGGCTCGTCGAAATGCCTTCTACGCAAAGCGGCAAGCCCCTGGGGAAACCATAACTGGGTTTGTGACCTCTCTCCGCCAAGCCGCCCGGTTCTGCAACTTCTCAGAGCTGGAGAACATGCTTCGTGACCGCCTCGTCGGTGGCCTGAAGGATGAGAAGCTGCAACGACGCCTCTATGCTAAGAAGGACCTAACGTTCCAGGTCGCTCTGGAGGAGGCCCTGGCAACGGAAGCTGCCGAGAGGTCGACGCAAGAGGCACGGCCGAGCCAGCTGTCCCAACCGAGGGTCCACCACGAAGACCTCACCGACGACTCAGGATCCGACAGGGAGGAGGTGCACCGAGTACAGCAGCGCACTCAAGCAGCCCACATACCACAGCTGCCTCGACGAGAAGGAGGGAACTGCGCAAGCTGTGGAGAAAGTCACGAGAGGAGGACCTGCCGTTTCCGCAACGCAGAGTGCAGGCAGTGCAGAAAATCGGGACACATCGCCCGGGTGTGTCGGGCTCGGCCCACCCGACGCCAGGCATCAGATGACCAATCCAAGAGCCCCAGGTCCCGGGGCCCAATGCACCAAGGCAACTCGACAGAACTCACGGACTTCCAGGTATACCAGTTGCCCCACCCCAACGTAGAGAAAATTTATGTTGACGTACAGATAGAGGGGGCCCCATGCCGCATGGAGCTTGACACGGGTTCAACTCTATCCATAATCTCGGCAAGGACCTTAAGGAAACTGTGTCCTACTGGGGGTCCCAAACTCAGGCCGGCCCCATTCACCCTCCGGGACTTCCAAAAACGTAAGGTCCCCACAATGGGGGTGGGGACCTTCAGGGTGCAATACCGAGGGCGGACGCGGCAACTGGACTTGCTTGTGGTCAAGGGCCCCTACATTAGCTTACTGGGATTGGCATGGTTTGGACCACTGGGGCTAGCCGTCACCGGGGTGAACCACACAAGCTTACAAGTGGACGTGGACGCCATATGCAAGGAATTTCCGGGGGTTTTCGATGGGAAATTGGGACAGTATACGGGCCCCCCCATTGCTCTACAGCTTGACCCCGCAGTACGACCGGTCAGGCTCAAGGCCCGCCGGGTCCCGTTCGCCCTGAAACCCCGTATAGACGAGGAATTGGACCGGCTCGTGGAGCAAGGAGTGCTGGAGCCGGTGCCTAATGCCCCCTGGGAAACCCCAATCGTCATGCCCGTCAAGCCTAATGGTTCGGTCCGCATCTGCGCAGACTACAAATGTACCATAAACAAGGCCCTCACGGCCCATGCATACCCAGTGCCAGTGGTCAGCCATGTTCTTGCCACCCTGGCTGGGTCGAAAATTTTTGGCAAGCTGGACTTGGCCCAAGCATATCAACAGCTGCCAGTAGATGAGGCCACAGCAGAGGCACAGACGATTGTGACGCACAGAGGAGCATTCAGGGTAAAGCGGCTGCAATTCGGTGTCAGCGTGGCACCAGGCATATTCCAGAATCTAATGGACCCTCTCCTTAAAGGGATTCCTGGCGTCACCCCCTTCTTCGATGATGTGTTGATTGCCGGGCCCACACCAGAGGAGTTTGAGGACCGCCTCCGCACCGTTCTGCACCGTTTCCAGACGGCGGGTCTCAAGGTGAAGCGGGAAAAATGTCTACTAGGAGTGCCTCAGGTGGACTTTCTGGGATTTATGGTGGACGCAGAAGGGGTCCACCCGACTGGGGACAAGGCACGGGCCATTTGTGATGCCCCAGCGCCCAAGAACAAGACTGAACTTCAGGCCTTCTTGGGACTATTGAACTTTTACCATTCCTTCCTTCCCCACAAGGCGGCGGTAGCGGAGCCCCTACACAGACTCCTGGACAAGCGGGCCCCTTGGGTGTGGGGCCAGCGCCAGGAGGCCGCATTCCAGGCAGTCAAGGACTTGCTTGTCTCAAACTCGGTCTTGGCACACTTCGACGAGAGGCTGCCGGTGGTGCTAGCATGCGATGCCTCGCCCTATGGAATTGGCGCTGTCCTGGGACACCAACTCCCGGATGGAAGAGAGGTACCGGTGGCATACTTTTCCCAGACACTCAACGCAACCGAGCGGAACTACTCGCAAATCGACAAGGAGGGTCTGGCAATCGTGAAGGGAGTAAAAAAATTCCATGATTTCTTGTACGGGCGGCCCTTCACCGTGGTGACTGACCACAAGCCGTTGCTTGGCTTATTTGCCCCTGAAAAGCAGACCCCCCAAGTGCTGTCTCCTCGCGTCCTCAGGTGGTCAATTTTCCTTGCCAGCTACCAGTATGCACTGATTCACCGTCCGGGGAAGGCGATGGGCCATGCGGACGCCCTCAGCAGGCTACCACTACCGGAAACAGGCCCCGACCCAGCACCTGCACAAGAGGTTATGAGCCTGGAGCTGCTTCCCGACCGCCCCATTCAGGCACAAGAAGTTGCACACCATTCCAAGAAAGATAGGGTCATCTCCCGGGTCCTGGACTGGGTGTGGAGGGGATGGCCCAGCAGCAGCCCCGGGCCAGAATTCGCCGGCTACACAACCCGCAAACATGAACTGTCGGCCCACAAGGGGTGCCTGTTATGGGGAAGCAGGGTCGTTGTTCCCCAGCCCCTCCGCAAAAGGGTCCTCACAGCCCTACACGAGACACACCCAGGGGTAGTAAGAATGAAGGCCCTTGCCATGTGTGGTGGCCGGGGATCGACGGAGAGATAGAGGCCTGGGTCAAACACTGCCAGGCCTGCCAAGAATCCCGCCCAGATCCCCCAAGGGCCCCAGTCCAGTCCTGGGAGTCCGCCCGAGCACCATGGTTACGCCTGCATGTGGACTTCGCTGGCCCCTTTCAGGGGAAAACATTCTTCATAGTGGTGGACTCCTACACCAAATGGCTGGAAGTCGCACTGGTACCGTCCACTTCTACGTCCGCAGCCATCCGGGTACTACGCAGGCTGTTTGCAACCCACGGGCTCCCTGACACTCTCGTCTCAGACAACAGGACTGCATTTACGTCAGGAGAATTCCAAACCTTCACAGCGCAGAACGCCATCCGCCACATCCGTTCGGCGCCATTCCATCCTGCCACCAATGGCCAAGCAGAACGCATGGTGCGGACCACCAAGGACACCCTTCGCCGCATGACGCAAGGGGATTGGGAGTACCGCCTTGCCACATTCCTTCTAGCACAGCACAGCACCCCCAGCTCTACGACTGGCCGGAGCCCCGCTGAACTACTAATGGGTCGGCGCCTTGCAATCAGATTGGACCGCCTTCACCCCGATAGAGCTCAGGATGAGGTAGTGGTGGGGGAAGGCAGGAACCCCCGGACCTTCGAGGCCCAGGACCCAGTGTACGCAAAGAATTTTGGGGCAGGCCCAGCATGGGTACCCGCCACAGTTACCAGGGTCACTGGCCCCGTGTCGTACGAGGTGCTAACAGATGAGGGGCAATGCTGGCGCTGCCACTGCGACCAGATACGGCGACGATTCCCGGGAGAAAACCAGGAGGAGGAAAGGTCAGAGGAGTCCCAAGGGAACAGAGGGGCAGTGAGGCCCATAGAGCACGAGGGGCCAGCAGGAGAGGCAGAATCAGTAAATACAGAGAGGACCTGCGAGGCCGAAAGGACACCGGAACCAGAACCACAACTGAGCGAGCCGGTTGCGCCAGACCAAATAGCCCCATCACAGCCAGCATCCTTGGAACACGAGCCAGAACCTGAACCCCGGACCAGGGAACACCCCAGGCCGCAACGCACATGTAGGCCGCCAGCGTACCTCGAGGACTATGAATGCGACCTCCCGGGCAGGACTGGAACTTAGAGGGGAGGGGTATCAAGATACATTACATCTACAGGATTCCCCTGATCCACCAAGCTTTTAACTCTAGATATAAAAAAAGAAAATAGATTTGTCTGGCAGGGCTGTTGTTGTGAGACTATCCCCTGTCTTTGCTCACAACAAGCCTGAGTGGCTGAGGGGAAAAAGGCCAGCCCAAGGTTATTCAGGATTTGAACACAAGCCGAGTCCCAGGGCAAATCTTCTCTGTTCACTATACTGTGCCATAAACCAAAGCTATCACCTTGCTTGTGAGCTTCTCAGAGGCACCTTCCTGGCTGTTGCTAGCAACAAAATACCTGGCTGGAGAAACCATTCCTGACCTAGTAAAGCAATTTTTATGTTTCTGAGGTGACCTTCCTCTTCAGTTTCAACCACATTATCGTATCCGTTTCTTTCCTTAGCAAAACCTCTTCTCTCTCTTTGGAAGATTTGGCATTTATTCTACATAAGATTTCTTTTTCCTCTCAGGTTACTATGGCTGGAATCCAAAAAGTTATTCTGGTTACATATGGGCGTCCATGGCGGGGGGCAGTCATTTCCTCCACCCCTGTAGGAACCACAACCCCCAGATTCCCAACTTTAATTTTAAAAAGAAATGGTAAGTTTGTAGCACTGGCTGAACCTGAGATAGGAGGCAAAAATGTGCAGGCACTATTCTTAAAAAACAAACAAACAAAAATGGTTCTCCATTTTCAGTGTTTTATTATTTTGAACCTCCCCTGGAAAAGGTCCTGTAGATTCCCATGTGAACACACCTAGTGGTTTTTTTAAATCCCTTCTCTGCTTTTAACCATTGGACTCCAATGTCATATTACTACCGCTGTCTATTGAGAAATGTAAGAGCAGTTTGCAAGTTTAAAATGCAACAATGGAAACAATAAAACAAAACTTGGTTAAAACCAGACATTAATAAAAACACACATAGCAAAACAGCCATAAAGCATCTGTCCTGCTACAGTAATTTGGTTTTTAGCTGTCTGCAGAAAGCCAGCCAGGAGGAAGCAGTGCAAACCTCCCTTGCAAATTGGAAGGAGATTCCATAATATTGGGGCTGCAACAGAAAAGGCCCTGCTCCTTGTGGAGACCCACCTAGCCTCTCTATAGGAAGGAATCTGGGACCACTTCAACAGATTTTAAGTACCAGGGAGGCTGATACACATCTCACAGTGTGGGCTGAGTTTAGCAAATCTAGTAAAATTATAAGTCACTATCGTCTATGAGGGGAAGCAATCTGAGAAGGCCAATGCAGACACTGTAGAAACATACACAATTATAAACACTGTGCAAATATACATAAAGTAAATATAAATAACCTATTAAGGTATTGCAAGGGTGGGTACAGAAGATTCATCTCCTTTTGATTCTCACCTAGCGGCAAGCAAACAATTATTTAAGGAATCTTGTCGAGTTCAATGGCATTAAACTAACCAGAGGTGAAGCCACACAGATTTCAGAGGCCGAGACAAATCGACAAGGAATAAATTGTCCAGCGGTCTGCTCCTGGAGTCTTGGCTGCATTCTGTGAGGAAAAGTAGTGTTAATTTCTTTTCTGTAGACCTTGATTGGATCTGAAATGTAATTTACTCCCTGTTATTAGGATTAATTGACTCACTCTTTCCCTTCAAGTCTATAAAAACTAAGCAGAGACCTGGAGATTGAAGCCTTACTTTAGTATTAGGTATCTGCAGCAAGGCATTCAGGTTCAATTATTTACTTTGCCCTTGACACATTATTACGTTGTCTTCTTTCTTTCTTTCTTTCTTTCTTTCTTTCTTTCTTTCCTTTGTTAGAAACTACCAACTCCAGCCATGTAGGCAAGCATTAGATGTGTTTAACAGATACATTAATTAAAATTTCCAACCTTCCCTTCCAACCCTTCAGACCTTGTGAAAAGATATTATCATCTTTCCTGTTCTGAAAAAACGAGTTTGCTAACCCTCCCTTGTTGACTTATGCCTGAAACTTGCGTCTGAACCCCTACACCTGAAGTTCTCAAACTGTGGTCCATGTAGATCTCTGGTGGTCTGAGTTATCCATTAAAGTTCTCTGTGAAATGTTGTGGGACCATTGAAAATATGGTCACATCTATATACCACATGCATTCATAGAACTTTTATACCTCTTTAACAGTTAGTAGCTTCCCCCTTAAAGTCATGGGAACTGGGTTCTGGGAATTGTGACACTGTGAGGAGGTATCTCAACAAACTACATTTCCAAGGATTATTTGGGGGGAAGTCATGACTGCTAAAGGGACGCGGGTGGCGCTGTGGGTTAAACGACAGAGCCTAGGACTTGCCGATCAGAAGGTCAGCGGTTCGAATCCCCGCGACAGGGGGAGCTCCCGTTGCTCGGTCCCTGCTCCTGCCAACCTAGCAGTTCGAAAGCACATCAAAGTGCAAGTAGATAAATAGGTACCACTCCAGCGGGAAGGTAAATGGCGTTTCCGTGCACTGCTCTGGTTCGCCAGAAGCGGCTTAGTCATGCTGGCCACATGACCCGGAAACTGTACGCCGACTCCCTTGGCCAATAAAGCGAGATGAGCGTCGCAACCCCAGAGTCGGCCATGACTGGACCTAATGGTCAGGGGCCCCTTTACCTTTACATGACTGCTAAAGTGGTGTAAGAAGGCTTTAAATGTGTGGCATCAGTGTGATATGTAACTGGCCCTGCACTTATTTTATTTTTAAAAAGAGAGCTCCAAGGTCATTTTGACATGGCAGTTTTACTGAACAAGACAACAAGGGTCTGTGATATAGTGTGCTGGTTTGACAGTGATGCTAACATTGAAGGGGAAAATACTAAGATTTTTGGTGGGAGAGTGTGGAAGGAAAGCTATGGGCTGGTGAGGTGAGAGTTTATGATAATGATGGGCATAAGGCCCCTTTTGTATGAGCCATAGTGGGAGTGTTATTATTTCCTTATTTATGGGCCTCAGTTTAGGGTAATGCCCTCACAAGGAGGCTTACATAACCATGAAATCCAATTATTTCTTTATTTTCACACATCCTGACCTTGCTCACACAGCAGTGTGGGGAACCTTTGGCCCTCCAGATGTTTTGGGACTACAACTCCCATCAGCCCCAGCAAGCATGGCCGATGACCAGGGAAGATGGAACTTGCAGTTCACCTGGAGAGCCAAAGGTTCCCCACACTTGTCATGCAGAGCCATATCCAGCCAGATTCTACCCATAAAAAAAATAACAAACCTAAAGTATTCATGTCCATTGATTTCAATGGGTCTACTCTGAGTCTCACGAACTCTGAACAGAACCCACAGGGAGTAGGGCACCTAACAACAGCTATTCGAAACAACACTGAAACCATAATTTAAAATTCAATAATCAAAGTATAAAACAATCAGCGATGCAATTGCACCAATAGGGTTTCTGTGGCCCAAAGGCCTGCACTTAAGATCATGAAAAGGCAACAGAATGAAACAGAACAGTTTAACAAGAAAACCCGCATAGGCCAGTTAATTAAAAGAAAATGAATAAAATAATAAGCCGAAAACCAAATAACAAAGGCGGCATAAACCTAACTAATTTAAAATATGGAAATTTAATTTAATTTAAAATGGACGAAATGGCTTAGGAAAATACAACCAACTCAGTGCTGCTAGCAGAACGTACCTCAGGTGAGAGGTAGAGGCCTACATCAGGCATAGGCAAACTTGGCCCTCCAGATGTTTTGGGACTACAGTTCCCATCAGCCCTGACTACTGGTCCTGTTAGCTAGGGATGATGGGAGTTGTAGTCCCAAAATATATGGAGGGCTGAGTTTGCCTATGCCTGGCCTACACACTCTGCCTTTGAACCTTTGGAGGTCAGCTCAGGGCAGCAAATATTATTGCACTCCTAAATACGTCAGCAGATCTGCAAAGCGGGAGACATGGCTGGCCACCCTAGAATTCATGGCTAGATGTGCATAGTGTTGCCCTGCTAAACATGCCCTTGGCTTCTTTTCACAGGGTTACGTCCAATGTGAGTCCTACTCAGAGAAGGTTCGTTGCAGTTAGTGGACATGACAAACCATGGCTCATTCATTTTCATGGGTCTACTCTTTGAGTAGAACTTAGCTGGACACCAGCCCTTAACGTATAGCTGCAGAGCGCAGTGGGAGGCACTGCATTATCTTTTTTTAAAAATTAACAACTTTCTGAAGTGCCTCAGTACCTTATTCACTACATTACCTCCGGTGCCTGGTGCTAATTTGTGATTAGCTTAACCGAAGCAATAACCAAGTTGTTTCTTTATTTATGGTCTCTTGACTTCAGAGAAGATAAATTCCAAGATGCTATAATAATGCAATAGGTTGGGCTATTGTTCCCTACGGGCAGATGATAGAAGAAAACTCTCGGAGTGTAGTTGAGTCCCAGCACTGAAGTTAACAATGGCACTTCAGAGATGACATTGAGAGAGAGAGAGAGTGAGAGAGATATATTTTTCAGTGCTTCTCGTATATGATGGCAGGAGGCTTGTTACTACGTGGCCTTGTCTACACACGGACCCAAACCAATAAGCGGATTTTCAGGTCTTACGCTCAAGACTGCTTTGTTGGAAGGTAAAAGTTTGGCAATACAGGTAGCACACACCTTAGAGTTCCCAGGGCAGCATGGTTTGTTTATCACAATAATTTAGACCCCATGCATGATTATGTCAATACAGAGAATGTGACGGTGCCATCAAGTTCTCACAAAGTGGAATATGCAAGATGCCGAGACTGTACCCCAACAGTCTTTAATTTTGATATTTTTAAAAAGACAACTGAAGGTGGCCCCGTTTCAGGAAGTTTTTAATGTTTCATGCTGTATTGTTTTTAATATTTGGTTGGAAGCCGCCCAGAGTGGCTGGGGAAACCCAGCCAGATGGGCAGGGTATAAATAATAAATTGTTATTGTTATTGTTTACTTGCATTTATATCTTTTTAAAAATAATTTTTATTAAATTTTCCATTTTAACAATCCAATCAAATCACATTAAATATTCCAAATTATACAAATACATATCATACAGTCCAAATATTCCGCCAAATTATAAATTTTTATTGGGACTTCCCATGCTTTAAGTTCGGTGGGGCTCTGATCATCTTAGGACCTTTCCTCCAGGTCCTAGAATCATAGAATTTTAGAGTTGGAAGAGACCACAAGGGCCATCTAGTCCATCCCCCTGCAATGCAGGAATCTTTTGCGCAGTGTGGGGCTCAAACACACAACTCTGAGATTAAGTGCCTCATGCTCTACCAACGGAGCCACCCCAAAATTTCTCTGCCCCCCCATTTTACCCTCACAACAGCCCTGTGAGGGAGGTTAGGCTGAGAGCGAGTAACTAGGCCCAAGCTGACCCCTTGAGCTTCATGGCTGAGTGGGGATCTGAACCCTGGTCTCCCAGCTCATAGACTCTTATGCAGCCCTTCTCAACCTTGGGTCCCCAGATGTTGTTGGACTACAACTATCATCATTGCTGACCACTGGTCCTGCTAGCTGGGGGTGATGGAAGTTGTAGTCCAGCAACATCTGGGGACCCAAAGGGTGAGGAAGGCTGCTCTGACCACTGCGCTACATCCACAGAGGGCCCACATGGCAGCATGGACCTGGCTGGCAGGAGCACCCTGAGGCGAGTGACCCATTACGGGTGCCGTTTGTGCCCAAGGGCCCTCTGAAACCTGGAACCAACAAAATATACTCTATTTTTGCTTCAGTTCATTAAGCTCTGTTGTGATAAAGTCTACCACTGGGAATTCTTAATATCACTAAAAAAAAGCAAGCAAGCACTGAAAGGCTGAAAAATGGATACTTTAACTACTACAAAATGGAAGATCTCAAGAAATGACTATGAGAAACATTCAAAAAGTCATTTAGGCCTCAACTGTATCTTAAGGAGAAGCCTTAGCATTTCATTAGGAAACGATATACTATACAAAGAACACGTCAGAAAATGGAATGGAAGCAAAACCAGGGAAGAATATGTTTCCTGAGCTCCAAGACCTCTTTGCAATAATGGCTCCTTAGAGGCAGCAAAGGCCCTTTATAAAGGTAAGAAGAAATTTCCACTTTGGGGATTATTGGCATTTTGAACAAACACAAAGTGCTCAAAAATGCTAGATGGATTATCAAGGATTGTGGGTGGGAGCAGCTCCTTTTCATTCTATTTCTTTAAAAAAAGTTTTTAAAGGCCAAATTTTGAGGGTGGTCTTGGGGGCCGAGATAGAAATATTTGGGGGCCCTGGCAAAGAGGGCATTCACGTCTTCATATGTGAAAATCCCACAGGCTGTCAGACAGTTAGCAGGGTTTAATTTACATCGAGACCTAGCAGCATGGCTATACAAAACACACCGGCTTAGCAGTTGCCATCAACCGTTACCCAGATTTTGTAAAATAAAATAAATATATATATATAAAATAAAGTATCTAGCTGGAAAAGAGTCAATTGTTCTGCACCAGAACTTCTGGTCACCTATATGCTGAAAGCAGCTCAGGTTTTGATCACAAGAATGTGGGGAACAGACAGGACACCAACAGTCGACCATTAAATGAGAAAAGTATGTGTTATAATGAACAAGATTGTAAGATAACAGGGAAGGAAGGACACAACTGACAGACTTCCAAGAGGGGAAGAAAATGGATGCCAATCTTGCTGCGCTAGAACCAAATGAAGCTGCGGATGTCTTAAGTATGATTTATTTAATTGCAAACGTTTGTATGTTTATAATAATGGATTGTGGGTGTATGGAATGAGAACACTTAAATTTAAAAAATAGTTTTAAAAACCCTGCTTCTTACATTGTCTACTCTTTAGACATAACCCCGCCCCCGCCCCCAAATTAAGGACCTGGGAGAATATTTAAAGAGTGGGAGGGGTTTGGAAACAAGAACTGATTTTTCAAATAAGCTCTTAATTTAAATTGGGTCTGGAAGACAGTTTTTAATGTAAGTATCATTATATTGGGCAAGTGCCATGTATAGCTTACTTTGATCTCCTGCAGAGTTTTGAGGCAGTAATTTAGCCATAATTAATTTGCCCCCTGTGTTTAACCTTACAAAATATTCAGAGCTTATTATTATTGGGAGCTTCCGCATTCTCTTAAAGTTCCCGCATTCTGAGAAGACGTCTAAAAACTGCAGCAAACTTAGAAATAAGTTTGTGCCACGCTAATGATACCCGCCACTCCTTTTAATAACAAGCACAGGTAACAGCAATGATGCCGGAACAGTGCTAATGGTAGGGATGCGGGAAAGAGGAAGATTTTCAGCCTGTTCGGGGAAAATGTGTAGTATTCAGAAGCACCAAATACACTAATAAAAATAAGGGGACATCTCCATCTCCAAACAGACGAATTAAGTCTGAGCATGCTCCGTAGCTGCCAGGACTTGCATGCAAGCTGGGGAGAGAAAAACCGAAAACTGAGGGAGTGGGATGCCCTATCTGAGCTTCCTACTTATAAGTGATGCTATGGCTTGCCAGCAGGAACCCTGACTAGGAGCACACCTGTGAGGAGGTGAGGGTGCCGGAAATATTTTGTGGAAGGGCCCACAAAATGTGTTCTCTTTACTATCTAGTCCAAAGAAGGGTCTGCAGTGCAGGGAGCAGTTTTTCTGTTGCAACTCAACAAGCCTGGTCCAAGAAGCTACTGTAAAGGAGTCCACCTGGAAACCCTAGGCAAACCATTCCAGACTCTTTGCTTGGGGGGTGGGGGCTTTCGACTTCTCCCCTCAACTCCCAAGTTCTTTCTCATTACTAAACCAAACTCCTTGGAAGCCTATCTAGATGCTAGAATGGAAGCCTAAGGATGAGGAGGATGTATAAACATCTGTTATTACCAGGGAATTATGTGAACCAGTTGTTGCATTTAAAGTATGAGACTTCTGCATTTCCACTACTTACCTGAGCCTAAGATTCTCAGGAATGGTGTATGTTGGATAAAGTCCAGGATATGAGGCATTATCTTTGACCTACATATCAGTTGCAAGAGAGAGTGACAGGCCTTCTCTCTACATAGGAGCAAAGGAAACTACCTTACACTGAGTCAGACTATTGCATAGCTGGCAAGCGTCCCTTATTTGGAGGGACAGTCCCTTATTCCAGCGCCATGTCCCGCTGTTGTCCCTTATTGATGGATGTCCCTTAAATGTCCCTTAAATGATGTCCCTTAAATTTCAAAGGAAGCAGCTCCTCTCCCTCTCTCCCTGCCGGCCAGGGAGGAGGGAGGCTCCAGCTGTGTTGCTTGGCTGTGTTGCTCACCCAGTAAGAAGTCTAAGAACAACTGGGAGCTTGCATGCCTTGTGCTGATCAAATCGGCTGCGTTGCCTGGGGACAACAAGCACCTTTGCTCAGCGCTTCCCAGCGGAGAGGTGATGGTGGTTTTCCTTGAGGCTTCGTTTGGCTGCTGGCTGGGCTTTCTGCCTTTGGCTCAGAGGGCGCTCAGAAGTTGAACATACCTGTGCTGAGTGCTCGGATCGGAATTGGATGGATACGTCATCGACGGCCCACTCACCCTTGCCGGCGAAAAGGTCTGTCTGGAGCAGGGGCACATGGTGGGGGAAAAGGAAAGGAGATCTCGGGGGGGGGGCTTTTGAATTTGTTTTGGAGGCTCCTTCGATTGACTTATGGGGGGAAAGAAAGGAGCTGGTTGACTAAAATGGTGGGTGACTGGTGATCTCATGGCGAGGGGGGGAGGCTGTGTGTGTGTGTCTAGTTAATGCAAGCTGAGGAGTTTTTTGAATGCTGGACGGCATTTTGTTGCACGTGCTGCTGCAAACTTTGCAGTGCAAAGGCAGGCTGGGGAGCCATCTTAAGTTGAGGCTGCATAGGCCTTGTGGTGCATATGATTCAGATTCTATTCAGTTGAACCTCTGGTTACAAAGTTGGTTGGACAGTGTTCTCGAAGCTACCAGCATGAGTTTGACCAGACTGCAGGAGGACAGGAAGACTGGAGTGCCTGGAACAGGTGAGGCTGCAGGTCCCTTATTTTGAAGGCTGCTGGTCCCTTATTTTCAAATCTGTAAGTTGACAGCTATGGACTATTGACCCATCTAGGTTAACATTGTCTACACTGACTGGCAGTGGGTCT
Organism: Podarcis raffonei; assembly: GCF_027172205.1. Classification (NCBI taxonomy): domain Eukaryota; kingdom Metazoa; phylum Chordata; class Lepidosauria; order Squamata; family Lacertidae; genus Podarcis; species Podarcis raffonei. The sequence continues at coordinate 14,736,147 of NC_070613.1, forward strand.
TTTGGGTTTCAGGCCAGCGTCTCCCCAGCCTTACCTGGAGCTGCTGTAAATTGGACCAGGGACTTTCAGAATGCAAAGTAGTTGCTCTTCCATTGAGCTTGGGCCTTTCCCTCAAATATCTCTTCCTCCAAAATGTCAACAAGGAGGCCAAGCCTGGGCTCTTCATGCCTCGTCTTTATCATTGGAGACCTCTCCCCACTAAGGAGCTGATGGAGCAGCAAATACAGAATGCACCTATTGCAAAATTGCTGCTTTTTCTTTTTTTAGTGTTTTGCTAAGTATAGGTCGATATTTAAACGGATCTCTTGGGGGGGGATATATTATACCCTACACACGCGTTATAGTATTAATTCCTCTGATACACCATAGATCGACAAGTGAATTAACGGGAGGGTGGGCACACAGCGACTTGTGAGCTACGTGGAGGGTGGCTTTCCTTTTAGACAGTGAAATAAGGACACACATGGGCAGCTAATTCTGCTGTGCCTCGTGGTGTTATGATTGCTTGGCAACAAGGGGAAATGGTATGAGAAAGTAAGAGGAGCTCAAGTGATTAAGAAGAGCGAAGAGGGAGATGATCACATCCCCAGTTGTTTCGCCGTGGTGCTAAATTTTAAGGCGCTGGATCCCTGGGGGAGGGGCTGGAAATATTTGAGAGTAGCCCAGGAAAGGGTGCCGTTTTGCCGCTTCCCAGTCTCCCCCATGCAAGTCAGTGACTCCCACTGAATTCTATGGGGCAACTATACCTGTACTGGGGTGGGGGAGACACAAAATCTATGCACCCTACCCTTGATCGTTGGCCAGGGTAGGGAACCTCTGTCCTGCGGTCTAAATTTGGCCTGTTAGGCCTCATCGTTTGCCCTCCCACTTGTTTGTTTTTGTTTTTACTAAAACTACACCTACCTGGTCCATACCCGATGTGGCAGGTGTGGGGCAGGGATAGATCCAGCTGCTAAGTCATGCAGAAAGCAGGGTTGGACTCCTCACAAATCAGCTGTTGAGTGGGGAGTTTAGTCCTGCTTTGGGGTTCCAATGCACCCCCTCCTGATAATTGAAACCCCTTCAATGTGTCATCATATGCAGAGTAGAGACACTAGTATCTTCTGCAACATATGCGATCGATATGATAATCTTTATTGTCATTGTCCCATACAGAACAACAAAACTGAAAAAAATCTACATCAGACATTCAAAAACCAACAAGCCTGCTATCCCAGCCTGGTTAGCCCCCTAAAAACTCTGATACCCCATAATTAAATATAATATACTCCCGTAAGGTAAAGGTAAAGGGATCCCTGACCATTAGGTCCAGTCATGGCCAACTCTGGGTTTGCGGCGCTCATCTCGCTTTACTGGCTGAGGGAGCCAGCGTACAGCTTCCGGGTCATGTGGCCAGCATGACTAAGCCGCTTCTGGCGAACCAGAGCAGCGCATGGAAACGCTGTTTACCTTCCCATCAGAGCAGTACCTATTTATCTACTTAAACTTTGACGTGCTTTTGAACTGCTAGGTTGGCAGGAGCAGGGACCGAGCAACAGGAGCTCACCCAATCACGGGGATTTGAACCGCCGACCTTCTGATCGGCAAGCCGTAGGCTCTGTGGTTTAGACCACAGCGCCACCCGCGTCCCATATACTCCCGTAGAGACTACCTTACACTGCGTTTAAAACCAGACTTGCATTTGGGTAGAAACTGTTTCTCGGGCGGCTACTCCTAGTCTTTATGACCCTGTACCTTCTTCCAGAAGGCAGAAGCTGAAAGAGACCATTTCTGGGGTGCGCACTGTCCTGCTATGGCCCACAATGACAGGTAAAAGATAAAAAAGAATATTTGAACAGACACAAAGTCCCTTTCCTTTCACACTGAAGGCCACTTTGCATCTCCCTTCTGCTTTCATGGGTATCACAGCACCTCATGAGACTAGGTGGTTGCAGAGCTGATCCCTAGAAGGGTGACATCATTCTAAGAAACTCTTTGTATCATATAGCAAGTGCCTATATGTGTGCATATAGGACAATATATTTCCCCCAGTTAAGGAAACTATACTTGCTCATTCAGTCAAATTGTTTATTCCTATTGTTTTGCTCTGTCCCCAGAGTTCTCTTTAAAATACATCTGTGTAGGAGCAGAGCTTTTAATGTGGTTCTAAGCTGCTGCTAAGACATCTGCACTCTCTTCAGCTGTCAAAGCAAATCAAATTTCAGCACAACTATTTGTAAATATTTAAAGAGTGTGGATACGTTTAAATGTTATTTTGTGGATTTCAAAAAAAATAATTAAAAGCTTCCAGGTTTTAATGCGAACTTTAAACAAGTTGTCCCAAATGCGGCATCCAATACTCCTTTTTATAGTGTATTGGAACACTGGGGGTTGGAGAGGCAGAATTAATAAGAGTCTTAAGAACTTAATTATATTGCAATTAGCAAGTTAATTAAGAGGAAGATTTTAAAGGGTAATCAAGAAGAGACAATAGTTTATGAGAAAGCTAATCCATACCATTGTTTCCGCTGCATTTTTACTGCCTCATAGCTATATTTCCAAAGTAGCACAAAAAGATCACCTCTAAAGCTTTATGGAATCTCTCCCCTCCCCCAAAGCTTCATGGAAACGGTTGAATAATTAGAATATAATAGAGCATTAATTATCTGAAGCACAGCTCTCAGAAACCTTGTCAGCAGTGGCAAGCTCCTTGGGGAAATGGGATAGATTGGGATCACTGCCCACACTGCGAGGCCTGCCAGCAGCCATAGGCTCAGTGGTCGAGCTCATGCTTTGCATGTGCAATGGCCTACAATGAATCCTCCACATCTCCAGTTGAAAGAATCAAGCCACAGGTGATTGGATGGGCAAATGCCAGCAGTACGGACAATTTGTTTAGAACGAGGAAGGTGAATCTTTGGTCCTGCAACTGTTGTTAGACTCCCATCATGGCTGAAAAATATCTGGAGGGCCACAGGTTCCCCACCTCTAGCTCAGAATGGCAGACCAATGGTTTGACTTGGAGGAAGGTAACTTAATGACCCAGCGCAGAGCAAAAAGCTGGTACAAAAGCTGGCACAGCAAGCTACAGACAAATGAGTCTGTGTGCATACCATCCCCCCTTCTCAGCCAGCTGTGATTCAGCCCAGAAATCGCAGATGAACCACCTGTGGTGTTCAATTTGGGAAACTGTTTACAAGAAACATAAACAAACTTCAGGTGTCACATCAGGTGTAGGGCAGGTCAAAACACAGCTGGACCAGCAGCATAGCCATGTTACTTGTGAGTACAGTGTACCAACTTCCTAGTTGGTCTTCTCAGGGTTGTGAGATTGTAAAGCGGGTGGGATTAGAGATTGGGGCAGATCCAAGGTTGGTGGGACACATGAAAACTTTAATTACGACCTACAGTATCCTAGATAAGGGCATGGCTGGGCAACTCCCGTAAGGAGGGGGAATTTGATTATTTGTATGCCATCCATTGGACTGGGTTGCCCCAGTCACTCTGGGCAGCTCCCAACAGAATATTAAAAACACATTAAAACAGCAGACATTTAAAACTTACAGCAGAGTAGAGGATACATGATGGCGTTTTCTTTCCACTGGTTATATTTAAACCGACAACCTAAATAGATGCTCTGATGCTGTAGCACACTGAAGCGTGTTCTACATTTTAGTACCAAACCTGACATGGACATGAACACAAGCGCTGGCGGTGGACATCCTGCAATAATTAATTATGGCCTTATTCACAAAGGAGGGGCCTTCTGAGATAAGGAGCAGCTATGATTTGCACACAGCATTCAGGAGGCAGTGCAGCTAAAGGACTGGAAGAAGATGGACAGCAGTGGGCCTCAGCGTGGTGGGGCACCACCACCCACCAACTTCCGCTCCCTTGCATGCTTGCTGCTTACTGGGGGGTGAAGGGGGAGATTGGTGTGGCACATTTGCACCAACAGGAACACCAGATGGGCTTCTTTGTTGCAGTTGTACTGCACCAACCTCTTCTATAGCCTTGCTCCCTGCTGTAAAGGTAAAGGGACCCTTGACCAGTAGGTCCAGTCGTGACCGACTCTGGGGTTGCGGCGCTCATCTCGCTTTATTGGCTGAGGGAGCCGGCGTACAGCTTCCGGGTCATGTGGCCAGCATGACTAAGCCGCTTCTGGCGAACCAGAGCAGCGCATGGAAACACCGTTTACCTTCCCGCTGGAGTGGTACCTATTTATCTACTTGCACTTTGACATGCTTTCGAACTGCTAGGTTGGCAGGAGCAGGGACCGAGCAACGGGAGCTCACCCCGTCACGGGGATTCAAACCGCCGACCTTCTAATTGGCAAGTCCTAGGCTCTGTGGTTTAACCCACAGTGCCACCCATGTCCCTTGCCCCCTGCTGTACTGCCCTGTAAACAGCAGTGCCAGCAGCTCACCATGCCACCCACAACTGATTGGGTCGAAGGGTATGGTGTGAAGGCACATGAGACCACCACATTGGTCAGGAGACCCATGCATGCACCCCTTGGGTGCCAACAGCAGGCATTTCTCCAAGCAATGTTTTCAGATCACTCTTTAAGGTTAAGGGGAACCAGAGCATGAAGTCTTACACAAAAAGTCAGGTCTTGTTGTTTTTCTAAATGTCAATGGAAGGCGCCAGATTAAGACTCCTGGATCTAGAATTCTGTTTTATCTCTGAGAAGTGGCAAAGCTAATAAGATGCTTTTACACTTCCTTGTTGATGCCCAAATCGCTGACCTTGAGATCCTACCAAGCACGTTTGGTTGTCTTGGTGACCGTCTGTTCGCTGATGAAGAGAAAGTAAGGGTGAAGACAGAGACGTTACATTTTTGCAGCGGTTTCTTCAACTGTGCTGTGATCACAGCTTTGCAACTTGGTCCTCAGACAGGCACACATCCATCAGTCTTGTCATCCTGTCATGCTTCAAGCGGGCTGCTCACCAGTAGATAATGTCCAGGTGCATCTTTTAAAGTGCAAGATGTGTGTGTGTGTGAAATAAATGCACACACACTTATCAAACACTTGCAAAGCTGATGGAGGAGAGGGAAGAGGTGAGCAGATGACAAAACTGGTTACAGTTTTACCTCGGGTTACATACGCTTCAGGTTACATATGCTTCAGGTTACAGACTCCGCTAACCCAGAAATAGTGCTTCAGGTTAAGAACTTTGCTTCAGGATGAGAACAGAAATCATGCTCTGGCTGCGTGGCGGCAGCAGGAGGGCCCATTAGCTAAAGTGGTGCTTCAGGTTAAGAACAGTTTCAGGTTACGAACGGACCTCCGGAATGAATTAAGTACTTAACCTGAGGTACCACTGTATTTAGAGTTCCTCCTAGTGTGGAAAGGTGCATTTGCGTACTGAACGTGGAGAGGCTGTTTTAAACTAGGGCTCACTAATGTGATACACATTGTGCCCACCAGTACCTCCTACGACCCCCATAAAAAATACTGCCCCCAACAAAATTCTACACCACACAGTATTTGTTTGCTCTCCCTGCTCAGGTCCCATTTGCAGCAGCGGTGATGGCTGCAGGTGCCCTTCCTCCCATTTCTCTCCTCCTCCCAGGGGAGAGAACGTATGTGCTTATGGTGGCTCTGAGCACAGGGGACATTTAAAATGGCATCTTAGGACACTGCAAAGGCATTACCTTTATCCCTCCTCAGCTTAGTAATGTTTAAAGCAAAGAGTGCTCAGCTGAGCAGCTGAATCGGCAGGCTATGCACCACCAACTCCTTCCTCTGCAATTACCCAAAAAGCACCAAGATTCTGGATCTCACGCCATTTGCCTTGGGAAACCGACCACATCACTACCTGCCTCTGTGCTTAGGGCACTGCTTCTAGTGAGGTAAGCCCATCTTGAATTGAGATGGCCCCCAAGAGGCTACCTACTCCTCTTTGTAGTCAAGCCAGCACATGATGATGTGCTAACCGCTTATCGATAAATAAAAAAAGATGCTCGTGTAGATTCTGATGACATCAGAATGACACAGCGGAAAAGGTGTCATGCTAACAGCAAAAGCAATCAGAATATAAACGACATCAGCCATTAGCTCATGTCAATATGTTCACTTTTTGGCTTCTCCCTGTTCCAAAGACCACATTTCCTTCTGGGGGGCCACGTACAAGTGGTGGGCGGGACCAGAGCCAAAAGTGGGTGGAAGATGTAAATATTACCATTGTGCAGTGGGGGCTAGTCTCTGCTCACTCACCCTTCCTGTCCTCCAGCAAGGAAAGCAAAAGGTATTATTAGATTTAAAGGTCTTATTTTAGCCAGGCAGAGACTCGGAGATCATGAAAGGCACAGCTTGCAAATGGGTGTGCGGGGAGAGCCCCAAGGGCCAGATAGAGAGGTCTGAAGGACTGCATTCGCCACCGCCCCCCAGTCTGAAGTTCCCCACCCCTGCTATAGAAACAAGCCCCAAGGTGTTTGGTGCAGGTACAAGTAAATGAAAATAAGTCGTTCACCCACAGAAGTGCTAGGTGCTCCCCAGAAGAACACCCACAACTCACTTTAACATATCCACGAGTAGCTGTTGCACTTCCTGACCTCAGCTGGGAGTCCATTGGCAAGGGGGACTTGCTCCATGGGAGCCAAAAGGGGCTGAGCGTTGTAGCTGCCAAGTGCTTGTTGCACCAGCCTTTGCATTCCCTTTGTCTGCAATAGAACCTTTCCATGCACATCATACATTGGATTTGTAATCTGTGATGAATGGGATGCTTACAGAGACCACGACTACACACTGGGTGAAGCGCTTCATAACAGCATTAATATTGAACCCACTTCCTCGATACAGACTAATTTCACACACTGATGTAGAGATCAGACAGCCTTACTGGCTGCTGCCGAGCTTCAGACTCCCTTTCTAGCTGCAGATCCAATGAACTTTATAAATAAAACAGTTTAAGAGGAAGCCAGGCCTGTGTTACATGGAGTTGGGCTACAACAAAAGGCAGCTATGGCGGGACACTTGGGGCAGGAATAATAGAATTGTTGAGTTGGAAGGGAGCCTGAGGATCATCTAGTTCAACCCCCTGCAATGTAGGAATATACAGTTGTCTCATATAAGGGGATCAGACCGGCAGCCTTGGCATTATCAGCGTGACACACACACACACACACACTTACTCACTCTTTAACCAGAAGTGGGGGACCAGCTGGGCAGTTTGTGACTTAATGAACAATAAAAAATGCATGACAAAACAGCATACCCTTAACAAATCCTAATGCCACAATTCAATCACTTTTACTTCACCACTTCCTTTGTGCAAACAGGGAAGTAAACTAGTAAGACTTACCTCAGCATTACACCATACACTCTTAACATTTCTCTGATGAAAATAGGAACATCCCATTCCATAATGATAATTTTACCATTTATACCACACACATCTTCCAACATATATAAAAACATAATAAAACATTAAACATTAAAAAAAAAACCCTTCCCTATACAGGATTGCCTTCAGACAGCAGTATTTCTCCAATGAAAATAGGGACATTATAAGGAAAAGCGGGACATTCCAGGATCAAATCACAAACCTGGACGGCTTCTCTAAATCAGGGATGTCCCTGGAAGAGGGACACTTGGAGGATCTGTTACACAACAGAATGGTTTGTTTCTCTGTGCCAAACCAGCGTTCAACATCAAACAACAATCCCGTGGGTTTAGAGGGCATTTTTCTCCAGCTGGAACTCAGTTCAGGCACCATTGCCATAAGAGAACAAGGGAGGCACTCATGGTGAGTTCTGGCACCCTTTTCTAGAAAAATAGCACCGGGTTTAAGATTGGTTAGCAATTGTGGCCTGTTAGAAACAATCCTGGGTTCTGATTTGGGAGCTAGCTGTCCTCTTCCTGGCTTGTTTATGCACTTATTCAAAGTGAGAGTAAACAGGTCGCCTGCACAAGCACACAGCTCATGCAAGTTAAGATTGATCAAGGTTTGTGGCTTACTGTCTTGGGCGAAAACTCCTTGTGTTTTACTATAAGGAACAAGGGAATAAAGACAGGTTATGGATTTCCTTATTCCTTCTAGAAGGTGGCCGTGAAGGTTGCAGTGAGTAAATAACAACTCTTCCTTCACAAAACAAGGAGACAGAGATCCAAGAAGAATGGTGAGCTGTAATTGCCTCTGGAAACAGTAGCTGCTATTAAGAAAATGAAGCAGCCTTTACAGACCATTTGGCAATACCGATTTGAGAACCTTGTCATGATGTACATTTGACTTCCCACTGCCGAGGTGGAGGGCAGAAAATAAGAACAATGCTCAGAGGTGCTCCAGAAAATGTGTATGTCCTGCTTATGGATGGTTAGAGTAGCACCCACGTTTAGGATTAACTGATGGCGCTCAGCTCTAGAAGAGTTATGTGTAGTTCAACCGCAGCATGTATCACAGAAAAATCCATTCATACTGGAGGGGCATCAAATACAACTAAGGCATAAGCAAAATGCTACTGATCAATATTTGAGAGGTCTGTGGAAAATCAGAGTCACGTAGCGCATTTCAATCCAAAATTCATACACAAGGTTTTATTTAAAGCAAAACAGAAACCCACCACCCAAAACTTCGCTCTCACAATCTGCCCAATATGAACCCGCAATGGACTTTTGGTCGAAAAGCTTAGCCATGAAGCAGCAAACTCCTTGCACAAATGGGCAAGATGTCCAGGGGTTTTTTGGGTGTAGCATTTATTGCTCTGCAAGCGCATTAACTCGCGGAAACGTTACGGCTGCAGCAAAGGAACTCCTGGTGTGTGTCTCTGAAGCAGCAAGACGACAACTACACACGAGTGGGTGCAAAGACAACGGAAGTGGAAAAATACTGTTGTAAGAAGTTTAATTTAAAAAAAGAGAAATTCAACAGTGCCTAAATCTTTATTTTTTTCATAACCTACAGTTTTAGACAGTTGTACATTTTATGACACAAAAGGAAACTTAAATTACCAATAGTTTACATGTAAGCTTGATTCCAGTCTTAAATGGAAGAAGAACAAAAACAAACACCCTCAGGGGAAAAAAAAAGGCCTCCATTTTACACCTCCTGTTTTGTGACTTGGCAGCTGCTGCCCTCGCCAGGTGTGTCTTCGATTGTCTGCTGCTATCGGTGTAACAGGCTACACAATACCTAAGGGCTGCAGCAAGCTGAAAGGGATACAGAAGCTGGTGCAGACCCCTACAGTCAGTGGTTGTTCATGATACACTGCATCACACTCACAAGTAAGGGCATCCCGTTGCCCACTGGTTATGTGTGTTTAGCTAAGAGGCAGCAAAAATAAAAATAAAAAAAATAAAAAATAAATGAGCCTGACAAGTTTTGTTTTTTGTGTGACAGTATGTAAAATTGAGGTGGGGGCAGCTGGGTGGAAAATTATTGTAATTCCCCCCCCCCCCAGAAGCAAAAATTTCGAGCTTTAAATACATTTCTCGAACAGACAGCCTCAGGAAAAGCTGTCTTTATACACGAGCACCAAAGGAATCCTACAAATTGGGATTGGTGGTTGGGTGGGTGGGGAAGGAGTCCAATCGTAATGGGCCCGGCCTGATCATTCTAACCAGAATCTCAGCTTTCGGGGGAGGTTTTAAAATTTCAAAATAAAATAAAAATTAGCAGAACTCAATAGCTGTATGTAAAACACTCTGTGGGATATGAACTTCTGTTCCAGCAGCCCCATACAGTCTGACTGGGAAATTATTAAAGTGATTGGAGAAGTTATTTGGCATGACACTTTTTGCTTTTTATTTATTTATTGTTTATAAAGCTATTGCAGTAAAGTTTTAAACTCTTTTACACAGACTGTTATTTGTGTGAGAATTACAGTGTATTATCCTAGCACAAGTGGCAGCCGAATGCATGAGAACAGGAACAATCCACCTGCTGGTCTGCATATATTCAGTTGGCTGTAATGATTAGCTCCACACACTCGCTGCAGCCACTTCCCACTTCATCTGCAGCTGTTTCCTTCATGCTTTCAACAGGCAAACAAAGGAATCTTATCATTGGCCCAAACCATACCCCAATCTAGCTGCCGCTTCCCCACTGCTCATTGGGTAAGGGATGAACATTAAAACCCAACAACAGTCCCAGTTTGTTGATTTTGAATTCTCAAAGTGTGCCTTTTCAGGAAGGAACAAACAGATCCCAGCTTGCTTATTTTAAATTCTGCAGTGCAAAAAGCAGGCTGGTTTTTTTTTTCTTTTAAGAGGACAATTAAAATAGCAGCAACCTATGTCAAGAATTCAACTGCCCTACATGTTTTATGAGGAAACAAATCCCGAGATATGTACTTGCTAATATTTTGGCCTTAAGAGTGGTTGAGGAAACGCTGGGGCTGTGTAATTGTGGCAATGTCATTTCTTTCCAATTCCGGTTCTTTTAAAAAAAAAATTAATTGCAGCTTATAAGTCAGAGTTGAAAATTACATTGCATAACCATGTTTCATACTGGTCAAAATACACACCTCCAGAGAGTTTTTAAAATGTCAGGGCTTTTAAGACAGACTTTCTCCAATTCCCTTTTGCAGTGAAGAGGCAGAATCAGCTCAGCACACCAGAATAAAGTAAAAGAAACAAGGAAAAAACAAATTAAAGTAATATTCAAACCACAACATTTTGTTTATCTACATCCAGCTCAACAGCAACATTTATAATATATCAATAATTTTTATCAGTTTTTTAATGGTACCTTTTTATATGTTCTGATTATTTACACCTGTACAAGCAAAAGCACACACTTCCAAGTGCACATATTTAATACAGTATTGACTATTTCCATTTACAGATTTTCAACATTTTGAAAAAGATCAACTGCTTAAGATCTTTTAAGGTATATTACAAAAAACTGCCGCTACTTCCTGTACTACAGTGTGTTTACCCAGTAAGACCAGTGACAATACATACATACTGTAACTGAGTAATTCTGTATATGCCACCCACACTAACCCATGAGAGGGTCAGACTTCAGTAACTATAAGCTGTCTTATACAAAAGTTAAGGCAAAGTCATTTTCAAGTTTAAATAAAATTCAAGTCTTTAAATATTGGATGGAAATAATTCTTTTAAAAAATCAGTTGTTTAAATAAACCTCCTTTTTTGTGTGGAATAAACTATTCAGCAGGAAAACATTTTCATCCGAACCATCTGCTGCTTAAACACTCAAAGAAAAACTTTAGGCATTTAAAAACAAAAATAATTTATAGTCAACTTTATTAGAAACTCATTAATTTAGTGCATCCTTGTCCTTCAGAAAGCATGCCACTTCTAAAAGTAAGTAAGTGTGACAAAGCTCACTCCAGACAGAAACAGGGACCTCTTCCTTTACCATACATGCACACGCAAAAAGAGAGAGAGAGAACTCCATTATCCCATGGACTGAAAAATAATAATTAAATCCATATGCCAATGTATGCAGGTATAGAAAGGTGTCAGCACTTAGGCCGATTAAGATATGAACTCTTTCAAAAAGCACTTTGAGCATAGATTTAAAAACCTACAGAGCACAGGGGTAAACCAGTAAGGACAGTAGTGACTCAAAATTAATTTACTCCGGCTTTTGGGGGGGGGGGGATTGAGATCATCCTCACAAGAGTGCTATTGTGCTATCTTGTGAAAAACAGCCATTAGCAGGCACCTGCCATTTTGCAAGGGCTTATGTACTTTATTATTATTATTGTTTATTCACAATGTGCTTTGTTTTCTCTTTTCCTGAATATTCAGGAAACCATTTTATTCTGGATTGAGAAGCTGGTTACTTGCTTGCAAGTCCATCAAAACAAAACCTTTTAGAGAAGGTGATCTTTATCAGGTTCACATTTCGTCAAGGGGAAAAAAAATGGTTGACATTAAAAACATTAGAATTGTATGTATTTTGAAACCTTAAAAGTGTAATTTATTCGGTGTGCTACAGCAGCCAAAATTTTAAAAAAGAAAAAAACAACAACCGAACATCAAACTTGTCTTACTGCTTATAAAACACCTGCTTTTCTTTGCACTCAAAATATTAGCTGCTGTTACTAGTCTTCTGGAGTTTCTTTTTTTTTAAAGATATGTACTTACAGACCAGTTATTTAAAAACTACAGCAGCATTATTCTGCTTAATAGATTAGGAAAATAACTCATTAGATAGAGCTTGTATTCACACAGCCACATGGAGGCTTAATAAAAAAAATTGATCTCCCCCCCACCCCCAGATGAATACGTCTTCCCTTTAGGGAAAAGAAAAGGATTTTAGGCATCACCTCCAGTTCAGCACCAACCTAAATGTAAGGTTTAGATTAATTAAACCCTGACAGAGTAGACCATTTGCTCAAGGGGAATTTGGTGGGGGGGGGGGGTGGAGAGCAAGAGAATTGGAGGAACAATCTGATTTACAAAGAAACAAAAAAAAATTTTCCTTGCAGGCATTTCATATACATAATACGCACTGCAAGCTCCTAACCAGCAACTCATTCTTTGTACTCTGAGTGGCAACATGGGTTTACTTCATGGTGAGAACTTTTAAAACCTCCTCCTAAGCACTAGTTTCACTGAGGAGATTTGGGAGGGGTGCTCTGTTCTTTCATCAGACGTTTCCCAACGGCTGGAGGTGGGGACTTGCGCCCTGACGGCTGTCTCCTCTGGTCTTTGGGCTGTCCTGGATTGGACTTCACAGGAGGGGGTTCTTTGCTTCTCTCTAGTGTTTCTGTGGGTTTCCTTTCATCTTTCCCACAGGTGACAGTGTTTGGCTTCTGTTCTTTTGGGGGCTGCACGGGTGACGGGTCCTTGGTTGTCCTCTGACAGATCTCTGCGTAACTAGGTTTTCGCAACTCCTGCGTGATCAAAAGCACAGGACAGAGCTATACCACAACAGCGACATTTATTTGGGGCAGCAAAGGTAAGACCAATCAAGGGGAATGGTGCAGCTACAAAAGTGTGTCTCAATCACGCTCCAAGATTGGGGAAGGAAGCCGTGCTTAGAATTTTCATTTTACCAACAAGAGCTGCCGTTTAAGAACTTGGGAAAGCACGTTTGTCTCAACGGGAGTTGGAACAGCTCGAGTGGTTGACACATAAGGGGCAAGCAGACTGACATAGTAGAGATGGACATGCAGACTTTGGGACAACTGCTTGGGAGAACAGGGCAGGTGGGGGAAGAACACACAGCAGAGTTGAAAAGGCATGGATGACACAAGACAGAAACTGCTGATTCCTGATTCCTAGCATGCAACAACTTTAAAATCCAACATTTATGCTGGGTGTTCAGACATCTGGCAACAATTATTCTGTTCCATTTATCTACTTGGCATAAAGAACGGGCATTTTTCTTTTCATCATGATTCAGTTTATTGTGTCATTCTCCTTTTGCCGTTTCGTGTTTTCTTAATTTTATTCATTTCCATTTAAGCTGTTGGCCATTTATTATGATTTTAAAATTTTGCCCATCAGCAGCCTTGGAGCTCCCAACTTCTCAAGACAGGAATAAGTGTCTTAAACAAATTAGGTAAGACCAGTAGTGCAACAAACATGTGTCCGCAATGATTTGAAAGGCAGCTCACTAAGCAGTATTGTGGCTGCTGAGGGCATGGCATATTTTGGGGCACTTCAACTGATCCCAGAAGTTCTCACCACCTGGTGGCCACGAGAGCCATCAAGAAATGCCAAGAAAGTAGGTGACACCAGGAAAGCAGAGCAGATTTCTAGCTCTCCTTTTCTCTACCCCACCTCCCCTCAACTTCTTTGTTCTCAGGAAGCCAAGTCATTTGGAATTTTCTTGATTTTTTTTATTGCAGTAAATAACTCCTCCATCATTTAATAGCTGAGGACAGAAGGTGCTAATTAAACAGAGAATGCCTTAATGAATGTCAAATGCACTTACTGCTACAGCAGCCCCATTGACTTGTACTGATTTGCAAGCGGTAGTGAGTACAGAAGAAAGTCTTTCAATATTTGGGGTCTCTCTCTGCTGCTTGTCCATGACTTTGGAGTCACTGCAAAGTAGTACAAAGCAAGATGTGAATGTAATTAACAACTTTGCATTCAGCACACTAAAAGTCAACATGCAGAAGCCTCTATTCCTGTCTTTTGCTGTAGGGAACCAATGATCATTCGCTCCTCCCACTTTGGATGCATGCAAATGATGCTTTTTCTTCTCTTTGAGAGTCAGGCTTAAAGTTAGTGTTTGAGCATGCAAGATTAAAAGTAAATTCTAGACTACTGCTGTGGGTCACGCATGGGGTGTTATTGAACTGAATTTTTCAAGAGCTATTCACACAGTGTCACACCTAACCTTTTGATGATGGAAAATGCAAACTGTTGATTCAGAGCAGTATATTTAAAGCCATGTATAATTAAGTCCTTACTCAGGAGGCTGGGATGGGGAAGGAGACCTTTCAAACGTCCCGGGGAGAGGAGAAGAAACTGGCAACAAAGGCTCTCGAGGAACTCCTGATGGAATAGTGTTTGTACTAGTAGTCGCGCTGAGGTTCTGAAGAAAACAAATTTCGGGTCATTTCAAATGCATTTCAACTCAAGGCAACATACACTCAAACCCTTCATAGAAGCAGACTTGGAAAAAAGATTCCAACAGAGCCCAAGAAACAGTTAAACATTTCAGTGTAGTATAGTATCGTATCAAAATATTTTTATTTCCAGAGTATTGATAGTATTGTTTAAGAAATCTGTCTGTTACTCAGCTACATCAGTTTACTGAAATCCAATTTAAAAAGCCAGCCCCGCTTCAGATGAATTTGCAACCTAGCATTAACTCTTTTCTGTCAAATGTTTCACAAGTGTCGCAGATCAATTCACAGCACAAGGCAGGCTTCCCAAAGGAGAAAAAAGGCAATTGCTAGGGGAGGGGATGCCTTCATTTGCAGATCCCCTGCCCAGTCCAGCTGCATACTCACTCTTTCTTTCGATGTTCCTCCTACTATCACATTTGATAGTCTGTTTTCAAACAAGTCTTCAGTCTTTAGATTCCCAGCAGCTCCAGGCAATGGAGGGAAACTGGACAGTCCCAATTCAAAACTTGGGGATGGAGGCTTTGGTGGTGGTGGAGACTGCGTTTGTCCTCTCTGTGAAAGAAAAAAGTGCCGGGTAAGAAGTGTTAGGCTTCACTGAAAGACTATGAACTTTTAAAGACACCTTAACATTAGTCATCTACTTGTTTTTTTAAAAAAATAACAAACAAACTATTGCCACACTGCTATATGCATCTATGTCCCAATATTCTCCAAAGACTTCTTTAACAAACAAAAGTTAAGTCATACAGATTATCATTTCTATCCACAAAAATGAAAGTTCTTTGTGAACCATCTGTATAGTTTTAAAAACCATTTTAAGGGACTAAAATACATGAAGACATAGACCCAGGCCAGGATCCAGATGCCACATGTGAACTACTCATGTTCAAGCACTTGTGAAATATGAGATGAATAATAATAATAATAATAATAATAATAATAATAATAATTTATTTATTTATTTATATCCCACCCTCCCCAGCCGAAGCCCGGCTCAGGGCAGCTAACAACAATAAAATAGTGCAACATTCTAAAAACATTTCATTATAAAAATTAATTAAAATCAAATTGATGGCAACCATAAGCTTAAGTTCTGTAAAGATTGCCAAAGGAGAGAGTCAGGCTGCACCCTGACCAAAGGCCTGGTGGAACAGCTCTGTCTTGCAGGCCCTGCAAAAATATTTCAAATCCCGCAGGGCCCTAGTCTCTTGTGACAGAGTGTTCCACCAGATCGGAGCTGTAGCTGAAAAAGTCCTGGCTCTAGTTGAGGCCAGCCTAACCTCTCTGTGGCCTGGGACCTTCAGGATGTTTTTATTTGAAGACCGTAAGTTCCTCTGTGGGACATACCAGGAGAGGTGGTCCCGTAGGTACGAGGGCCCTAAGCCGTATAGGGCTACAGAAATGACTAAAAAGTAACAATAGCTGCTTGCACTAATCCTTAATGCATATTCTGAAATAAGTAGTGCCTATTAATGTAACAGGACGCGGGTGGTGCTGTGGGTTAAAATACAGAGTCTAGGACTTGCCGATCAGAAGGTCGGCGGTTTGAATCCCCGCAACAGGGTGAGCTCCCGTTGCTCGGTCCCTGCTCCTGCCAACCTAGCAGTTCGAAAGCACAAAGTGCAAGTAGATAAATAGGTACCGCTCCGGCAGGAAGGAAAATGGCATTTCTGTGCGCTGTTCTGGTTCGCCAGAAGCGGCTTAGTCCTGCTGGCCACATGACCCGGAAGCTGTATGCTGGCTCCCTCGGCCAATAAAGCGAGATGAGCGCCACAACCCCAGAGTCGGTCACGACTGGACCTAATGGTCAAGGGCCCCTTTACCTTTTCCTAAAGGGACACATCAGCTATGCACATGGAAACATGTTTCCACAGAGCCCAAACTTGCTTGATCATGGCCCCAGTTGGTTTGCTACAGGCAAACTGAAAATGATGGCAGACTTAACGGGAGAACCTGCAAGTCCCATACTTCATTTAAAAGGCTGTTTCTACCATTGCACAGGTGGAGAACGTTTTAAAGGAAGCTGGTCATCAACCAGATGCAGTCATTGGGGGAGGAACTACACAGGAAGGGGGGGCACATCTAAATGCACAAAACATCCCTCACGGTGTATAAGATACCACCTCAAAAGAGGAGGAAAATGGCTTGGAATTGGGGTGAGAAAGAATTGGGAGGGGAAAAGGAACCAAGAGGAGACAAGGGTTGGGGGAAATGGGGATCAAGGAGGATTTGCATGACCTTATCTTCACAAAGAAGCAGATCTAATATCCATTTTGTTATGGGGATTTTCTCCTTCCAATGAAAGCAGACTAGTCTCTGGCTGGGAGGAGAAATAGTGGATGGGTGGGTGAGGATCATTTTAGCAAAGCCTGCTTTTCAGTAACCCTGATGGAAAAAAATGACTCTGCTCCAGCATTGGTATTCACCTCACGACCCTCAGGAGCTACTGACTGTATTTTATTCTTTAGTAACTATATCATGTCAATCATTTCATGTTTTACTATGTCATTCATGATATCTGCAGCCGTAATAAACTCACCGTAAACTTGTCTTCTCTCTTCTTTCGATAGCCATACGAGTTTTTCCTGGAAGCAGAAAAATCAATGTAATAAGAAACTTACTTTTGCTCTATGTATCGCTGGTAAGAAGCTCACTACACGACTTTGGGTCCAGACACTTATCTCTTGGCCTATCAACCTCACAGAGTTGCTTGGAGGATATGATCTTTTGGGAGGGAGGTGGAATAATGTTGTATGTCACCTTAATTCCCTGGCTGCATCATTGTAACTTCCTCCACGTCATATTATTTACTTAACCCTGCCTATTCATAAAAGCAAGGGGATGCTAAATAGGTAAAGGTAATGCAAGCAATTAGTTTTCCCAGCATGCTTTCTAACTGGCAGGTCCTGGTTTTGGAATGGAATTCCAGTACTTGTGGTGTGCTGCAAGCTTGAGTCTTTGTAACCTTCACCTGAATATTATTTATTTATAGAATTCCTAAAATTTCTACACCACTTGATTGTAAAAAAAACACAACGAGCTCAAAGCGGCTTACAAACAGATAAAACAAGAAGGTTGAGAAAAATTCACAGCCATTACTTTGAAACATGCAAAGTTAAAACAGATTAAAGTTACCTCAGCTTTCTAAACATCTGGTTAGCTTGTTTAAACAATAATGTTTCTAGCAGGCGCCAAAAAGAGTACAGTGAAGGCGCTTGCTTTATCTCAAGTGGCAGGGAGTTCCAAAGTACAGGTGCTGCCATTATTCTCTGGCTAGAACTTTAAAGCATAGGAAGCTGATAGAAGTCATTCACCTGTACAGCCTTCTTGTTCTTCAGAGAATACAATCAAATCCTGACACACGTTAAATAACCTGCATTTCAACTATTAAGTTGCAAAGATTGTATTACTGCTTCATTTTCCAATTTTTGACAATGAAAAATATGTTGATAAATAATACATTCTGGGATAAGGGCAGTTAGCTTTCTTCGGTTTGCTTTTATCTGAAAGCCGGCTGGGGCCATCAGGGAAAAAGGAGGGAATATAAACAAACTAACAAATTCCCCACCACTATTTTTTCCATGTCTTTCTGTGCTTTTGTCTCAAATGATTAAGGGCTGACTATGCCACAGCCAAGTACATGGTGCTCTTGCTCCTGTTTGTTGTAAAAAAGTTTTTATTCAAGATTTCCTTGTGTTACAAAACAAATATATAAACAAGGAAAAGTACAAATAACGTCTCCATTTTTTATTCATAGTGTCTTTTTCACAGTTTGTTTACGTTTGGTATGAGACATTATTGTCGTGGACATCATGCAGTTGCTTTTGTTCTCTTGCATAGTGTTAGTGCTCCTTGTTCAAGGCAAGCTACATTGTTCTACTATCCATACCATGGCTTGGTACCTGTATAAATATCTACAGCACTAGGAATTTGGGGTTTCTTGCAAATTTACAGGAGACTTAAATCCTTTGTAAGCAACTGTCTCACAATTCCCTTATGCTTTCTAAGTAACAAATAATGGCAATGCACATGAGGCTGATTAGTAATAGATTTTTATAAAGGACCAAAAAGACTGAAGTGCTGAGTTCTGCTCAGGGTTCCAGCCACTCCATTCGATTCCATTTCTCTCTGCAGTTTTGGTATTACAAATGGTAGCAACAAATGACTGCATTCATAGAATAAGAGTCTGGAGTGGCAAATAAGAACTAGCACACCAGGCACAAGGGCTAGACTGTAAGACAATAGCTTGACAACAGATACCTACAAAGGCTTATGAAATCTATCAATCTGCTCTTAGCACTCAGATGACGGGATAGGGGAAGAATGACAAAAATTCAATATCTCATAGATTTGCAGTAAAATAAAAAGGTGTCCAGAGCACTACTATTGGAAACAAACAAGAGGAAAAGTTGAAAACCACCGCTTATCAATGCTAATGAAGTGCAAGGTCCAATAAGCATTTACATTGCAATGATGGAACACACAGAAAGCCATGCCTATTCAGACCATTCAAGCAGCACAGAAATAAATTTCTGGCAAGGAATTGGGCTTCCTAAAAAACAGCTCTTACAAAAACACCCCCCACCCCCCACATTTCCAGTTTCAACACTCTGGCAGAGAAAGCTCTGTTGAAGGCTTAGAAACCAAAAGGAATGTTTGGCAGATTATTAAGATGTCTTTGGTGCCCTCCAGTTCTTCCTTGGCTGATCTTCCTTACTGAGTTTAAAATTCTTGTCCCTAGCCCGTGCAATATCAACCAAATAAAATATTTGTGTTCCTGAAAAGACCAGATGCAGCCAGCTTGCGGTCTTCATTCTGAGCACAATTTCTCCCTGTCAAATCACAGAGCACCAAGCAACAAAGGTTCTAGGATCCCAGGGCAGGGTCTGAAGGCCAATGAGGTCACCACCTTGGTAGAACTAAGCAGGTCTCAGCCTAGCTAGTACCTGCAAGGGAACCACACAAGCAGTGTCTTGGTCTCCATAACCGAAGGCAGCCAGGATAAATAAGTAAGCTAAATTGCAACTTCCAAATTGTAATTAGTTACATAACAATTAAAGCAACAGAAATATGTTATTAGATTGAATATGGTTTGCCATATTTTGATATGGACCCTAGTTTAACACCAAAACACTTTCCCAATCAGATGTTTCTTTTTCAGTTCAGTACTTCTTCACTTCGACTTGTCACCATGTTAATGCCTCTTTCTACAAGCAATTATTTCCCTCTCTTGGACTCATTGCTTTAGAAGCATTCCAAACTGTTGCAGTCCTCTTTATGTAGCCATCAGAAATCTTCCCACTCACTTCAGTCTGCCAATTCTTTGTGTCAATACAGATTCTAATCTTTTTGTTAGTAAGCATCTTCTCAGTTCTTGCACACCCGTTTTCTTAGATGCACCTCATCTGTGGAATTTCTTTCCCAGCCTCTCATTTATACAAAAACCCTTTTAAAAAATGCTTTTAAAAGTTATTTTCTTTTCTCTTTCCCCGCAATTCACTCTCCCTCCTCACCTGGGGTTTCATCTTCCACTTTTCATTACTCCCACATGGTGGAAACACATGATTTAATTGAGCTCTGAGCAGCACTTAGTCAACAAAAGTGCTTAATAAATGTTCCAGGACTCACCTTCCTCTACCTAAGCTTGGGGATGAGTCTAAAGCAGCAGGCTCTACTCGCCCACTGCCCACTTCGCGCTTGGTATAACTTGTCGTACTTTGCATCCGTGTCCTGTTTTGCCCTGGTTGCCTTGTTTGCGGGCTCCTGACGCCGTTGATTAAGCGGTCAGCAGAAAAATTGAATATTGTAGGGCTCTCTAAAAGTCCTGGCCCTCTGTCCGCACTGGGTATTGTATGCCGTAGATGTGATTTGCTGGGATTTCTGGGGGAGAAACAAAAGACGTAATTTAAACCATCGTGCAAAATCTGCAGACAACTTCCAGAACCGCGCTGAAGAACTTTCTAAAGGCTATTCCTTTTATAGCATAAGGCAAATGTTTACCGAATACATAAATTGTTCATGCTGTTGCGGGAATCCACCCAACACTCATGGGAAAATGTGGCGTGATCTTTTAGAGCAATCAAAGGAAACTTTATTACATAACATGACAAAGGTCTGTAATTTTATCAGGACAAGTTGTAACAATTGTCTTATTCTCAAAATCTATCTTCTACAAAGAAGATACATTTACTTCTACAAAGTCTATTTCTATGGAAAGGCCTGGTGCTTCTGTAGATGCAATGGCTTCCATCATGAGAATGTGCGCTCCGCCCACCTTAACCACGACGGAGATCTTGGCATCAATCTTAACCGTGGTTAACTCTCTGTCTGGTTAGCCTGGACCAGTGGATAAGATGGGAGTAGAGGTACAGTGGTACCTCGGGTTACAGACGCTTCAGGTTAGACTCCGCTAACCCAGAAATAGTACCTCGGTTTAAGAACTTTGCTTCAGGATGAGAACAGAAATTGTGCTCCGGCGGTGCAGCGGTAGTGGGAGGCCCCATTAGCTAAAGTGTTGCTTCAGGATAAGAACAGTTTCAGGTTAAGAATGGACCTCCAGAACAAATTAAGTTCTTAACCCGAGGTACCACTGTATGTGATTTTACGTTCCGTTCCCATCTTTTAACCACAGTCAAGAGAGAGTGGTCATTCTATACGTACCTGCCCTTGGGGATATTAAATACCCTGCAGCTCCAGGACTGACTCTATTCTCCTCCCAGCCATCATCCCCTCTCCTCCCACTGCTTCACATTCATGTAGTTTAGTTCTTCTGGCTCTAGAAGCCAACAATGTCTCTTTTAGAAGAAGCCTGCCTCATCACACCGAGATCTGTGGCCACAGCACTTCATGAAGACACAATGCCTGCAATTCTTGTAAAATTATTATTCCTCCTAGCAGCATAGATTTCCATTTGGGGAGGTCACGTAGGCCACTTCCCTTAATCAATTGTTCAAATTGCTACTGTAACATTAACATAACCCAGGGTTGTAATTAAGGTCTGTGTTTTTTTAAAAAAATAAAAAACCAATTACAGTGGTACCTCGGGTTACAAACACCTCGGATTACAGACTCTGCTAACCCGGAAGTAGTACCTCAGGTTAAGAACTTTACCTCAGGATGAGAACAGAAATCGTGTGCCGGCGGCGTGGCAGGCTCCATTAGCTAAAGTGGTGCCTCAGGTTAAGAACAGTTTCAGGTTATGAACGGACCTCCGGAACGAATTAAGTTCGTAACCAGAGGTACCACTGGAATGGTTCTTTATACAATTATAAAGTGAGGAGAGGCCATAGTATTCAAGAGAAGTGAACATCCCAAAGTGAGACATACTCCTGGCAAATGCCATTCCAACAATTCCCACGACAGATATAACTTAACAGCGCAAAAGATGAAAACTTATCTCCAGAACTTGCCTGCTTCTGGGTGTATACTGCCTGAGTGAAGTCAGTGGAGAAGTAGTAGGCTTGAAAGTAGGAGATGTAAAACCATTGATAAATCCAGTATTTGGAAACGGTGTTACCTATGGAACAGAAGTACTGCAAGTTACACAGCTGTAGATTTAAGAGACTCTCAAGAGTTCTTGAAATGACCTCACAGGACTGATTTTTACATTAAGATCAGCACCCGCTGGCCCATGGGTGTATAGCCCAGCTAGACCAGGATCCAGTCCTCACAGTGGCGAACCACTTCAGTTAGTTAATTTATTTAGTATGCTGTTCTTCCTCAGAAGATCACAGGGTGGTTCGCAACATAAAAATACAAAATGAGAACACAAAATACTAAATAAAACAAAAGCAAACCAATAACCACCCTGCCAAACACACATTTAAATGGCCTGGTTATAGAGTAATGTTTTTGCCTGGCATCTAAAGATATGTAATGAAGGCACCAGGTAAGCCTCCCTGAGGAGAACATCCTACAGATGGGGAGCCACCGCAGAAAAGGCCTGCTCTTGTGTTGCCATCCTCTGGACCTCTTATGGAGGGGGAGCATCAAAAAAGGGCCTCAGATGATGATTGCAAGGTCCAGGATGGTGGCCCTTGACATAATTGTGGCCCTGAGCTATTTAAGGCTTTATAGGTCAAAACCAGCACTTTGGATTGGACCCAGAAAATAATTGGCAGCTAGTGCAGTCGGGCCAGGATTGGTGTAATATGCTCAAACTGTCTTGCTCTGGTAGGCAGTTCTGCACCAGCTTAAGTTTCCGAACTGTCTTCAGAGGCAGCCCCAAGTACAATGTGTTGCAGTAATCTAACCTAGAGGTTACCAGAAGCATTTGGAGACCTGAAAGCCTGATCTGAGTGCATCCCACCCCCAACTTGTGATTCCCAGCAACTGGCATTCAAAAAGACATACTTAACATTTTTATTTTATGTTTTTGCCTTTTATCTCTGACCCAAGTACTATGCTTGTGCTATGGCTTCTCAAAAAATATAGGTATTCTGGACAGTTTTCATGAATTCCAAGGAAACTATCTGAAGGACTCATCAGAAGTGAGGTTATGATCAGAAACAGCCCAGTCCTGTGTCTCAACCAATTTTCTCTTCCAAATTACCCTTTTGCATGGAGAATATTCAACATGTGCCTGGGGCCACTGGATTGCAAAAAGGAAGGAGAATGAAGCATAGTTCCTCGTAAGACCTATGTATTCTGGGTGTACAGTCAACTGCTGTGGGGCAGGATGTCTCAAATCAATTGCTCCTTTACATAAAAAGTTTTTTGTGTCTGCAGAAAGTTAGCATGTAAGGGAGAGGCTGAGGTCAAAACCTCTTATGCACTGCATGTAGTTTGGAAATCTGAAATGCAAGGAGGATTCTGCCATGGAATTTTACTTAATATGTAGCTTGAGCATAACACCTGGTCTTAAGATTATGAGGATAAATAATCAAGTCCTTAGTTCCTATCATCACTTCAATTTACACTGAAGGGGATTTAACAAAATTCAAAAAATTCAAGAGGCCTTCTTTCTCATTGTCTTTAGCTACTCTGACTTGCTGCTACAAAATTATCTAAAAATGAGGAACACGGTGTAATGCTAATATATGGGCTGAGAAGTAAGAGTACGTAAAACAGATTCAGGAAGTACGCCAGTTATTATGGAGTTATAAACTGAATCTAGTATGCCCTGGTTATATTCAAGACTAAGCAACAGCATGAACATTTAAAAAGCAACAAACGAATGATTCTGAAGTGCTTACCAGTGATGGATCAAGATAGCTATGTGTTGTTGACCACGTCTGTGGGGCAATTAAGCTGTACAGTGGAAACTGCTGTTGGGGGCTGTATACTGGAGGTATGTAAAATGATGTTGTATAACGCTGTGTGTAGATGTTCATGTCCAGAGGTCTGTATCCATTCTTTGGCAAAAATGTATTTATAGCTATAGCCTTTGCTTTTATTCTTGCCTAGAAGACAGAAGAGCATGCTCTTAGAAGAATCAGCCTTAGAGAATGACGACCACTTTCAGAAGTATTTCAGTGAACACTAAAAACAAAACCTATTTACCTTAATTGGTTTTCCTTGGAAGGTTTTCACTTCTTCTCTAAGGTATCTATAAGCCTTTAAAAGTGAAAAATATGTTTGTGTGAAAGGCAGCAGATGTAGTAAGTTAACAAGAAAAAGTATATCATTATGCACACACAGATACTAAAACGAACAATATCAGTTTTTCCCTATTTAAGAATACTTGGGTCCAATTCAGGTTTATACTGGATTATAGAAAGGTCCTCAGGATATGGTCAGAGGCATTATCAGGTTTCATTTTAACCCTGCTTGGCAATGATCATATGTGGTACTAAAATCACAGTAAAGATGGCAGCAGGAAGCTACTTACTCCATTTCAAAAATTCCACTCTAGGGTCTAAAGCAGCTTTTGAGAGCAGCCCAGACAAGAAAGGCACAATTAAGACTTATCGTAATCACAACAGCAGTTGGCTGAATCACTCCTTTTAGTAGGATTTAAAATTTCCAAGAAGCACATGTATTCTAGACTTAATTATGGAAACCATGACTAGACAACAATGAATTTCTCTGAATTATGAAGGCTGCTGTTCTGTGCAACTATATGATGTCTTCCTGCCATTTCTTACATGAACTATTATGGACCAACTTTGTTTGTGGAGGTCTGTTCACACCACCTCAGTCAAGAGTCACCGTAATCAATCTCCAAAACCGATAATTGACACAAACTAAATATGCGCAACAAAAAAGTGAGAGCCTACCTGCTGTGCATCTGCTTCAGACTCAAATGTAATAAACCAGTTGTCATTATAGGCAAACTCACAGTTGATGAACCTAGGCAAGTTATCTCCCTTGAAGAGTGCTTCGACCTCCTAAGGAAAGATTGGTGGGAAAGAGGGTTCACTGACAAGTACAACAGAAGGTTCATTTAGGACCAAGCAATGTAAAGGCCTCATTAGAACTGATGGCAAAAGGTACCCAGGCACAAAAATATCACTGACTAACCTTAATTTCAACAAGAAAGGGCTATGGAGCAGGGTACTGACGCTGTCCCATCATTCCAGGGACCTGATTTCTTTTCAACTATGCAAAGGCTGCCACCTAAAGGTTTGATTTTGGTGCCTAAACAATTTCAGGGTGGCACCTGACTAAGTCACACCTATGACTAATTTAAAGTCGATTGATTTCAATTGGGTCTATTCCAGTACAGTTCAAATACTACTTACTGAACTGAAAATACAAAGACATACTGCGTTCACCTTCAATTAACAGATTAACAGCAGATACACCCTTGATTGATGTTCCTAAGTCAAACTTTATGACTCGGGAAATTGTGTTTTCCTGTTAATATCACTCTGCATATGAATACCAATATTACTTTTTTGATTTCTTAAAACATCTTTCTATTCAAAGAGCATTTACTCAACCTCCTTGATCTCTTCTGCTGTCAGTGAGCTAGTTAGAACACCTCACTCAAAATGTTGCCCATTGCTCTACGTTTATTGATTTGGAATCTGTCTTCCAGGAGCAGCCTTAACTTTATGGTGGAAGCATGTAGAGAGGCACTCACTGTCTGAAACCTCCAGAAACGTCTTTCTGACAAGGTATAAATGGCATCTCAATGGCAATTCAATATTTTCTTTTAAACAGGTATTTAGTTATTGGTTGCGTGTGGGATTGTTTTCCTAGTATGCTTTATAAAGTTGTGAGTGATATCATGAATACACAATTATATGGAAGAAGATTTTCTTACTTGGAAAATATTATATGGAAGAAAAGCTTACTTGGCCACAAGTGGTTGCCGAGAGAATCACAATTAAAGCTGTAGCCACCTAGCACCATGGCAAAGGTATAGGGTGGGTGGAATTTTTTTTAAGCATGTTGCAAATCGTTTGACTGCTGTATATGGAACTTACTTCAATTGGAGTAGATTCAGGTACTTCACGTAAAATCACAATGCAGCGATTCTGGTTTGGCCTGACTTTTTCACCCTTCTCGTCCACTTGGACTAAAGGCAATGCTAGGGGAAGACACATACAACACAGTTGCTTAGAATTCAACCAGTTAAGCAAGGCTTTGTTTTGCACACACTGCAGTTTTGTAGGACTAGAGTAAGATCTGTTACTTTATTCATCTCCAGTTTGTAAATAAATGTGTACAAATGTGGCACATGCCAGTCAAGTCTCTCAAGCAAACAACTTACTTTGGGAAAGATCTTTCAAGCCCCTAATTGAAATAAACCAGTTTGGCTCCTGGAGTGTTCACCACACCTCTTAGTGAAGCCTTTCAGAGGGGGGAAACCCACTCCTACCAGTTTTATTCTGTTAGAAAGTCCATCTTGTATGGCCCTTTTCCCCACTTTGAAATGAAAGAGTGTACATTCCAATACTACTCTTTGGTACTATACTAAACAAATCACCAGGAGTGACAACCAAGCCCTTCACTTATCAGATTCCAAACTGCCTCACACCAATGGTAATTACTTTCAAATACTTTAGCCATGGTACAAAAATATTACGTTTGACAGGTTTAATTAGTAAACTGCTAAATAAAAATTGCAAATGGTGTGCTGGAGCAGAAACCTGTTAGGTATCTTTTGAAACCAACCATGGAGAACTTCCACTTAGAAAAGCCTGTAGTGGCTGAAGCTAAACAAGCCACATACTGAATATACATTTAACTGCAACAATGCAGAAAGCCTCAGCAGTATCATTAGGATACCCAAGTCTGACAGTTTGACAGAGGGGCATTCTCCAATAAATCTATTGTATAAAACAGAGGATTAAATGACAGGTCCCCCCCCCAGCATGAATTTACTGCTATGACAAGTTTATTGTCATTTAAGTACAGTTTTCTAAATGTTGCACTCACCCACTGGCTTCAACCCTCCCCCAATGCTATGCACCTCACAGAACAAAAACTCACTATTCATCTTCAAGTCAAAAATAGGTGCTTTGTCAATTACTTACATCGCAGCACTTCAACAATCAAATCCATATCAGTACTCAGCTTCTTGACGTGATCAAGGTTTGCTACTGTCATTATTGGCACATACTGATCACTGTCCATCTGAGATATAAGGTACATGTCACTGGCAAGATTCTCTCTGTTGAAGGAAAGCAGAGTCTTCATTATAAAACTCATACACAAGCAAAAAAGTTGCATTTGACTTTCTTATCGATCAACATCTATGTACAGTGGACGCTTGGGTTGTGAACGTGATCTGTGTGGAAAGCACATTTGCAACCCGCAGTGCTGCGTCTGCGCACGTGCGGGTTGCAATTCGGGGCTTCTGCGCATGCACAAAGCGCGATTTAGCGCTTCTGTGCATGCACCAAAACCCAGAAGTAACCCGTTCCGTTACTTCTGGGTTCGGCGTGGTGCACAACCCGAAATTGTGCAACCCGAAGCGTCTGTAACCCGCGGTATTAAGGAACTGTCATGTATTTACTTTAAATTCCCTTTGCTACTAGAGTGAAGGAAACAGCTACCTATGAAACTATCTTAGCTTTGTTGCCTGGGTTGAGAGAGAGAAAGAGAGAGAGAGAGAGAGAGAGAGAGAGAGAGAGAGAGAGAGAGAGAATATGAATATATATCAGGGATTTTCAACATAAGGTGCACCAAACTGGATGCAGCCCACCTGTCAGGTACTTTTAAAACTATGTTTTACAGCGCTAGGGAAACAGAACAGCAAAAAGATCCATCAAGTCCATAATAGGCCACTTTAGGTTGGACTGGATGACCCTTGAGGTCACTTCCAACTCCACAATTCTATGAATCTATGTAGCTGGTGCGCTGAGTTTAGCTCCGTAGCTCACACACAGACAAGGTTTGTTCAAAACATCGTAGAGCTGGAAGGGTCTCTAAGGATCATCTAGTCCAACACCCTGTAATGCCGAAACATGTAGCTGTCCCTTATTGGGATCAATCCTAAAACCTTGGTGTTATCAGCACCACATTTTAACCAGCTGAGCTATCCAGCTGTCATCTCCAGATGTTGAGAGGTATATTTTATCTCCCATCAAATTAAGTATGGTGTCACAGAGGCTCATGCATGGATAGTATTTGAAGTTTTGGTCTTGAAAATAGCTCAGTTAGGATTTCCAAAAGCCAAGCAGCTCCGTACATTAAACAATCAGCATACAGGAGATATCAGTGCCAACCCTACCCCCCCAAAAACCCACCTTCCTGCTACAGATGACAAGCCACAATTGACTTAAATCTATTCTCAATAGTTACTGTTTTCTAAAGCACTGAAAACAAACCTAGCTGCAGATAGAATGAGTGAGTGGCAGCTTTGTTTTTTTAAAAAAACCAATGTATCTTCAGTATGTAAATTAGCAAAGCAAGAAGAAAAACAAATTACATATTTAACTGACAAAAAAATTAATAGATTCCATATGGATATACTCTGTAGAATTTTGGTTCCTTCCCATGCTTCTCAAGGTCTGAGTCCACTTCATATATGGATAATGAACTTCTATTAAATCCAGATGCCACAACACTTTTTCCTGCGTTAACACTTAGCAGTGAAAATGGGTAGTGACTTATTCCATAGTAATGATTACTTAAGCCAGGTATGGAGAACATGTGGCCCTCCATATATTGCTGCACTGCACTTCCATCACCGCTGCCCATTGGCCATGCTCACTAGAGCTGATCGGGAGTTGTAGCTCAACAGCATCTGAAAGGGCAAAGGTTCCTCACACATGACTTAACCTATCATCCTAAAAGGCAAATATCTGTAAGCTGCTCTGGAAGCCTTTTTCCTTTTCTATTATGAAGAGTGGGATAAAATGTGGGATAACCAACATGCCTAAGTCTAATTAATGCATGAAGGGTTTGATGCCATAGAGTAAGCTGCCCCGGCAGGCTTAGCTATGTCGCCCTCCAACCTGGGAGGAAGGTAATCAAGTCTTATTGCTGTACCTCACAGTCTACTTGAGAAGCTCAATTTGTGAGATCTGAGCTGCTTGCTCCAAGCGCAGACCACATCACTCTAACAGGTCTCTCTTAAATTCCTACACCAATAATTTAGGAGCTTTCACCACTATAACTAAGCCACGTTTTACTGCCTGTGCAACCTTTACTGAATGCTGCATGGAAAAGCACATGAACCTGTCCTTTGTGAGTATATAAATCAACCTTTTTTAACTTATCAAATGAGTCTCTCTCTATGATGCAGATTTTGCTTTGCTTTGCTGCATATTTTGCAAGAATATTTTCCCCAAACCTGGATATTGGCATCTAAGAATTCTATTTTGTATATATCTCTATTTTCCTTGCTACCAAGAAAAATGCTTTAAATAAATACAGCATGAGTGGTCACTACTGAATACATGTTATGCTTACCTAGATAAACAGAACTCCAGTGTTTTTTTCAGTACTTCTCGCAAGTCTTCTTGACCTTCTGACTGCAGCTGTTCTTTACCTCCTAGAAATGGAAGACATGAGTTTGACAAAGTCAGGGGGGAAACCTAGCCTTCATAAAAAGACATTTCCTTCAAGTGTCAAATGTCACCTTATTCGCAATGGCAAGAGTTTAAATAAAGTACCCTTCATATCAACTCATGACACAAAGAGTATCTTGCACCTGATCCTAAATATACGGACTCAGCAGAAACTTTGATGGAGCTTAGACACACATAAGGGTTGCTTGCATCCACAGTCTACCCACCCCATCTCATTAGAAAAGGTTGGCTCCATTGAAAAGCCAAGCAACAATCATTTTATATTACCATCAATACAGAAACAACTGACAAATTAGTTAGGATTCCTTTCCAGTTGCAATAGCTTTTAAGAAATAAGGGTGATGTAAAATATGTAAATATTTGAACAGGAATAGATTTTTATATATCTGGAAGCTATCAAGAAGGCCTCTAGTATTTATTTTTTCTGCTCTGTTATGTACACCCTTTACACACTCAATGCAGACAAGTATCTCAAACGTCATCTTTGAAACTCGAAATATATTACGGTGGAGAAAGCAGCTTGAAATATGTACACAGCACTATGATATAATATGAAAAAAATATTCATTTGTTAGCTTCAAAGTACAAAGACCAACATGAAACTCTTATGTAAGAAAGTTGCATTATTCATTATAATTTTAACAGCAAGTGTATGAGCCAGCATTGTGTTTGGTACTACAACGGAAATTCTTGCCATCAGACATTGCAGCAGACACAAGAGCTAAATTCTTTTTGCTATATTCCGTTAAGTAAAAACTTAGATTATCAGTTGAAAAAAAAAAGCAGTAGGGAGCTCCAAATTGATTAAGATGGATAAGAGAATTATATAATGTTTTGAAAAGTTCCTTTTCTGGACTCAAAAGCAATGACACAAGAATTATAGTGTTAGGCTGCACTGAACAACATCCAATGCTATCTGCCTGCTTGCTCAATAGAAAAATGCTTGTGCAATGTGACTTCCCTAGACGAGTTATTAGGTTTCCCCAATAACATTAGTTTAAAACAGAAAGTACCCCAGGCAGGTGGTATCTATCCTCAGTCTACATACTGTATAAAAATGGTAGAGCTGTGCATTGGTTGAAATCCTATGTTCACACCCTGCAAACACAGTATTTGACACTATCTGCAGAAGTCTGCAGAACAAGTTTCTGACCCTGAGATTGTGGAGGACTGATACCATGTAGGCAATGTCATGTGTGGGTTGCACAGTGAGCAGATTTAATGCCCTGCATAGTTTGTCTTTCTCTGTAACCAGCAAAAGCAGAATTACTGAATTAAGCAAATAAAATGTGCATAATGTGAATCATTCAGCTTTTCTTGCCTTTGCCAAAGAACACAATCTTCATTAAAAAAAAATTAAAATAAACATGGCCGATGGTCAGGGATGGTGGGAACTAGCGAGCACTACTCCTGAATTATGCACGGTAGGCACTTTTCATTATACAACTTAGACTTCCAAGATAACATGTCAACACTACAACCTGTGATCCTATAAAATACTCAGTTCATCTAGTAAATATATTCACTAACCAAGACATTGAAGGTTCAGGCATTGTCTGGGCTGTTGAGACTTCAAAGTTTAGATTGCTTTTTAATGACGGAGGCGAGTTTGAACATTTGAAATATTGTACATATGATCAATCTGGTATTTCTTTAAATGTACTGTAGTCACAAGCCCGGGGGCAAACAGTGGTTTGTCCTAAATGAAGCAGACTGAGCCCCACATATAAATACATGCAAATGTGCTGGTAAAATTGTTACATTAATAGGCACTACTTATTTCAGACTATGCATTAAGGATTCGTACGAGCAACTATTGTTCCTGTTTATTATTCTGTAGCAAATGCCTATAATTCAGTGTTGCTCAGGTAAATTTCTTCGGTAGCTTGTAATTTATAAGTTCCTGTCAAAGACATATTTAGGATAAACACTGGGGGTCATTTTGTAAGTTAAAAGACATATAAGGAAGCCTCCTCTTTCTTACCTGTCTGAGTGTTTTCGTGTATAGATTCATACTCTGAATGATCTAGAGCCAAAGGGTTCATATCTGTCTGGTCTGACAGTGGAGCTGTCAGTGATGGTTCTTGCAGTTCTGTTAACGATTCATTCTGGTGCTTTTTGTCACCATCACCGTTGGCTTCCAACCCTGCAGAAAAAGTTGCAGGAGTCACAAACCAAGAAATTCTTTATCTGCTTTAAATTAGAAAGAAAAGGCTCAGAGGACCAGCACACTCAGCTAGAATCGTACCTTCTTTGCAGGAATCTGGTGGATGATCTGCTATTTCTTCCCAGGTTTTGCTCACGCCACCATCATTAGCCCCGCTTGCTTCCACATGTAACATATGATTCCCCCATACTTTTGCATTAGGATTTAGTTCAGAAACCTTGGCCGACTCCTAGGAAATAACAATTGAGTTACGCTCTGTTAACTAAATGCCTGTCATTTTACGTGGTTCCTTATTATAAATGCAACCCACAAATGGTTAAAAGATATACAGCAGTGGAATAAGAGTTCTTGCGGCTAGAGACCATTCGATGCTTATGTAAACTCAACCTACATTACTTGTCAAGGCAAATTCATCCACATTTATCATTTGTATAGATCTTTGGAATATTCAAAGAAGTGACATCAGTTGTCTTAGATTCCAAGTTGTTGTACTCTTGTAAGGAGGTATTTCCGACAAGTCTCTCCTCCATCGGCAGTCCCCCCCCCCAAAATAATAATCTTACACCTTTCCCAAAGGACCCAACTCAATTGGGATGGGACCACAGGAAGCTGCAGGAGGTAGCAGGAGTCAGGAAAGCTCTGCTCCATTTATGAAAGTTACCACTCAGGCTTCATTTATATTTATGATCAGATTTATACTCCACTTTTCCCACCAAATGGAGACATCCAACTGATTTTCAACAGTGGCTGCATTCACATGGTTACACTAAACCACATTTTAGTGTTACCAATATGAGCCTGTGCAAGTCTGACATTCATGCGCTACCTCCTTCCATGGTTTAGCATTAGAAGGAGAAGCCTGTGTGAGCCTTGGATCCGAACACTCTCCCATACCTGGGTGTAGGTATGAAGAGACTGGCAGCTTCTATCTGTTTTTTATAATAAATAATAATAATAATAATCCCAGTTTAGTGTTATATCTGAGCCCTAAACTGTGGTTAATTTTAACTGTAGTTTACTAAAACAATGCTTCATAGTTAAGATTAACTCCAGTTTGTCCAGATTCAGACTTAAGGCTAAGCTGTGGTTAGGCAAAAATAGAAGGCAATGTTCCTTCTGCCATGCCAGAGCAGTAAACAAACATTATAAAAAAAAAGGAGCCATAGGTAAAAGTAAATCTAAGCATTGGCAAGATCAAAAGCGGATATTAACTCCATAATCTTTGAACCAGTTCTGTAAGGGCATGTCCAAACATATTCTTATTACAGAGGAAGGGGGAAAGAAAGTGATTGATACGAGTTTTCTTAAGGCCCCCTAGCAAGCCCATGGGCTGAGGCAAGGTATGAAGAAGGATTCATAGCTTATATTGTGCAACTATGAAAATGTCCTCAAAGATGATGGCACTATAAGATTAGATTTCTATCATGTCATAAATGATTGAACTAGCTATCTATCGCAATGCATGCTTTACAATCTTCTAATCATGTGGTTATGATAAGATGGGTGTATTTGTGCAACAATTCCCCTTACACAATAATTCCCTTGAAGGATTAAGGCTTGCACGATTGGTATCGTTATGAGCAATTTATGTCTAGGATAATTTCCACAATAAATTGTGACCATTTTGGCTCTTGCCTGCCTTTCAAAATAAAGACAAAACCACAAACATAACAAGACAAGTGTTACCGTATTTTTCGCCCTATAGGACGCACCAGCCCATAGGACGCACCTAGTTTTCAGGGGGGGGGGGGGGAAATAAAGGGAAAATATATGATTTCCCCCCGCAACTCTGGGAGCAGCGGACAGGCTACACGCAGCCTGTGCGCTACTCCAAGACCTTCTCCCTGCTTTTGCGGGAGGTGGCGGAATTCCCCCACCTCCCGCAAAAGCCCGCAGGAGCTAGAAGGGACGGACTCGGCCAGTCAGTCCCTTCTCCCTCCTTGGGGAAAAGCCCCCAAGAGCGGCGCGCTCTTTAAAGAGCGCGGCTCCTGCGGGCTTTTCGACCCAGATTGTGCCCCCACATCCTCTGGGGCTGGCGATGGGGGAAGCACTGCTTTCCTCCGCCGCCAGCCTCAAAGCTGGGTTGGAGAGTAGCAGGAAGGTGTTGCGCGCCTTCCCGCTGCCCCCCATCCTCTGGGGCTGGCGATGGGGGAAGCACTGCTTTCCCCCACTGCCAGCCTCAAAGAGCAGACTCTCCTGGCTTCAGCGGAAGCAACGCGAAGCCTCCGGAGCGCAGGCTTCGGAGGCTTCGCGTTGCTATCGCTGAAGCCAAAGAGCCTGCATTCGCCCCATAGGATGCACACACATTTCCCCTTCATTTTTGGAGGGGGAAAAGTGCGTCTTATACGGCGAAAAATACGGTATCTCTCTTAATAACAACCCTAGCAGTAATAACTGCTGCAAAACTCCAAACATCATTGCTCTATAGTTTTTAAGCAACAAACCTAGAAACAAATCTAAGCTCGGACACCTCAGTAGGTATGGTGCTGACAATGCCAAGGTTGCAGGTTCGATCCCTGTAAGAGACAGCTGCATATTCCTGCATTGCAGGGCATTGGACTAGATGATCCTCAGGGTCCCTTCCAACTCTATGAGTCATGTCTTCCTTTACATTAGGAAAGGGCAGGGGCCACCCAAGTTTTGGCTGGCCTTGATAGACAGCTCAAGTTTGTGATGATGAAGACTCTCCTCCTCAGTTTCAATGCAATCTTGCACACATCTACTCAGAAGCACATCCCACTGTGTTTGATGGAGCTTATTCCTGGCAGGGCATAAGACTTGAGCCTTGGGAGTATTCCCCCTATAGTCCTCCCAGCCTCAATCAAACAATGCTACCTCTTGCTTAGCAATGTTCCAGGGACATAATATTGCTGGCTGACTGCCACTGAGGAGCTCTGCTGCCACTGCCAGAGGCAGTAACGAAAAGTAAAACACAAATCCAAAAAAGGATTAAGAGAAAGAGCGTCGGTGCTGTCCAGCTTCCAACAGTTAGGTGTGCCCCAAGAAACTCTGGAAAAAAACGAATGAAATGCACCCCTCTATTCAACATGGAAACATGGCAGCAAATCCTGCAACAGCCCAAGCTCAAAGCAGTTACAGCAACCAAGTTAGCATTACAGTAATTCTCTACACACAGTGCTTGGGGAGCAGGGAATTGCCCAGATTAGACATGTGCACTGTAATCCCATATATAGCCTACTCACAAGTAAGTCCTCCTTACGTGCCCTCAATTAGACCCCGACCACCATTACAAAGCTACCGCTCACAAATGGCTAAAAGCAATTTTACAACGTAATGGTAGCAAGATGCTTTTTCAAATCCTCGTCCTTTAGCTCTCAGATAAGAGTGCAGGTATAGGGACACAATTATTTACTTCCCAGTTCAAACTTCTGAGAGCAATGATAAAAATCGGCTCATCAATAATGTATTAAAATTTAACCCAAGCCCCTGCCAGACTTTAAACTTTATTATGAATCAGCAGCTTTCTGTTGGTTGAAAGAATGGCTACTTCTTGAAAACACAGACATTTTGGATTTGGAAGGTTTTAATAATGTATTTGGATGGCATGCATATCTGTGGTATGATAAGGTCAAAGCGCATAAAGCATTTAAAAACCATATTGTTAGGAAAGCATTGTTTAATGTTTGGATAAGGTACAAGGATCTATTGGAAAATAAAACTCCAAGGTGGCTGTCACCGATGGAAGCGAAAGCTCAGAAAAAGCTCAATATGGAGGCTAAATGGCCGAAATATTGGGAAATTTTGGAACAAGACGGAGATAGACTAAAACTGCAGAGTTTTGAGAAACTAAAGAACAAAGTGCGAGACTGGCTTCATTATTATCAGATAATGGAGGCATATAATTTGGACAAGAAAATTGGCTTCCAGGTGGAAAAATCAAAATTAGAAACAGAACTGTTAGAACCCAAAACTAAGAATTTGTCAAGGATGTATAATTTGCTGTTGAAATGGAATACTCAGGATGAAACGGTGAAATCTGTTATGATTAAATGGGCACAAGATGTTGGACACAATATTATGTTTGCTGACTGGGAACAGTTATGGACCACAGGTATGAAGTTTACGGCATGTAATGCCTTAAGAGAGAATATTATGAAAATGATATACAGGTGGTACATGACCCCAGTCAAGCTAGCAAAAATCTACCATTTGCCCGATAATAAATGTTGGAAATGTAAAGAAACTGAAGGTACATTCTTTCACCTTTGGTGGACGTGCCCAAGGATTAAGGCTTTCTGGGAGACGATATATAATGAATTGAAAAAGGTATTCAAATATACCTTCTTGAAGAAACCGGAGGCCTTTCTTCTGGGCATAGTCGACCAATCGGTGTTAAAGAAGGACAGAACTTTCTTTATGTACGCTACAACAGCAGCAAGAATACTTATCGCAAAATATTGGAAGACACAAGATCTGCCCACTCTGGAAGAATGGCAGATGAAGGTGATGGATTACATGGAATTAGCGGAAATGACCGGCAGGATCCGAGACCAGGGGGAGGAGTCAGTGGAAGAAGACTGGAAGAAATTTAAAGATTATTTACAGAGACACTGTAAAATTAATGAACTTTAGAATAATGTTGGATTGAAATTAAGTGGTTTCTAGCTGTAATGAGTTAAAAGAATATGAAAAAATGGGTTTATATAAGTAAAATTTCAAGATCAGAACAATTTAAGAATAAAGATTTGGGTAGAATAAAGAGGGAAACAAATTGCTGAGCTAATAAATTGAATTGGAATACAAAAAAGAGAGGTATGAGGAGGTCCGAGAAACAAGTAAATGGAAAAATAATGTAATGGAAAGATTGATTGTTTTTAACAGTTTTTATTCTGTATTTTTTCTTTTTTCTCTTTTTGTTTTATTTTTTGTAATGTAAAAATCTTAATAAAAATCTTATTAAAAAAAATTAACCCAAGCATTTTTCCAATCTGTTTTAGGGAGAATGTTACAGTAAGATGTAAATATCAACTTTGTGGCAACCTTCAGAGGCTTAGGGATGGGTGAGAGGCAACAAAAGAGATGTGTATGCCTGCCACAACACAGGCACCAAGATGTGCTGTTATGTATGCCTCCATTTTAGCAATTGACAGTGGCTTAACTCAAACAAATGGAAACACTGCTGGAGTTTTAGAACATCATACATCAAATCAAAATCTTCACCTTGGATTACAGCAACTTTCTTTTTAAAAGTGCCTGATGAATCAAATTATGATGGTGAAATACTTACATATCCTTCATCTCTATCTTGCCATCCCCAGATATCACTGTTTTGTTGTACTAGCAACTGGTAAGGGTATCCTCCCATTTCAAAAGAAGGAATGGTCACGTCGCCAGTTTCATTTTGGAGCGCCTCACTAGCACTGCATGAGCTATCCGTTTTGTTAAAAGATGAATTAATCCACAAATATCCCATCAGATATTCCTGATCATCTGTAAACTTGGCCGATGAAAACAACCTACTTAGTGGAGCAGATGGACAAAGCGGATCACCTTGAGAATCGCCTATATCCATTTTGTGTGTGTTATCAGATTCCTTTAATATATCTTCCATCAGATCCAATACATGCTTTGCATTGCCTTGGTCACATTCTTGATCGTTAACAGAGGCCAGAGGTATTTCGTACGAAGGAGTAGCGGCATATTTGTCTACTTGCTTGGGGTCAATACAAATCCCACCTGTATCAGTACAAGTCAGAGAGTCTTCGGCATCTGATCTGGAAGCACATTCCACCTCAACGTTCAGCTGGCCATTTTGGGGAGCAAAGTCCTTTGCATTTTCTGTTAATATATCTGCACAGGGAATTGAAGCTTCAGAATTTAAAGGCCTAAGAGGGCACATGGTTTCCATTATACTTTGTTTGGGTAAAGAGCTGTTTTTGTAGAATCCTGTTTTCCCTCCCCTTGATCTGGTAGATGTCTCAGTGTGACTAGTTTCTATTTTTACATTTCTAGCATCGCTTTCATCAACTGATGCAGGAAGTCTCTCTGTTTCAAGCTGACTATTAGCTTTATCAATCTGCAGGATACTTAAAGACTCCTCCAGAACTAAAGGCCTCTCTTGCATATTTGAAGATACTCTAAGTTTTTGCATTAGATCATTATTGCCATTTAACATACAGTCATCTTGAACAGTGAAATTTTCAGAATTTGCCTTGGTTTCTATTTCACTATGTGTTTTCCTTTCATGGTGTTTTTCCCATTTCAACCCATTTAGAGGCTCTTCTGCAGTTGCTATTAATTTGTGAGGGTCAGTCCCTGCACTCAGCTGATCTTCCAGTCTATGGAATGTACATTTGTTCCATAGCTTGCATTGTTCATCATTCAAATCCATCTCACTCGCTTCAGAATGTGCTAAAGAGACACAGCAGCTGTTATCTTCGTTAAGTGAACTGGAATAGTCATTTGTTTTGCCATCCTTTTTAGAGAGGTTGTGTGGAACTTGAACTTCCAAGCAATTTTCATTTTGGATTCTTTCATATTCATTTACATTTACATTAAGAGGCTTAGAAAAAGTTAATGTCTCTTCGCTTCCCCATGATCCTTCTGTCAAATCACTCATCTCTGAAGGTATGTTATCTAGGTTGTTATGAAGGTTTTGCTGAGCAGCCCTTATAAAGTTGCCATCTTCATAACTGGTAAACTCTGAAACATGGGGTATTTCCGCTTCAAAAGCCACACTCTCTGATGTTGGAAGTGTTTTAATGGTGCTTTCTTTCAGATCCTCATGGGAGCAGAATGTTCCAAGATCAGAAACATCTTCATATTTCAGGAGTAGCTCTGGATTAAACTGTTCAGAAAAGTTAGGGGCTTTCTTATCACTGCAGGCAGATACTCTCCAAAATTCATTTGTGCTTCCTGTAAAGTTTTGCCTATTCACTTGACTTTGGTTTTTTGTGTTATTTTGACTTACAGAGAGGAAATCACCAGTTGTGTCCTCAAACTCTGATGAAAACTTCAGGCTTCCCAACAACTGTTTAGAGTTTTCATCTTCGGTATTTTGATTTTCATTAGATTCAGACTTTACAGCTTCAGTGACACATTTGTTCTCACTATTGAAAAGGGAAGTCCATGCATGAGTCCTGCTTTTTAATTGCAGAGAATATTTCATGCCTTTCTCCAAATGCACAGGTGTTGGAGAATTATTGTTTTCACCAAGGGATTCATTCACAAAGATTCTACTACTATCTACCATATTGATTTCCTGGGTTCTATTTTTAGTAAGATCGTCCCCATGTGCTTGTGCCCTTAACACATCTGCTGCTATTCTGTCAGTATTTAACCTGTGATCCCCATTCACTAAGCCAACTGGAGCTTTTACCCCCATTTCACTGTTTGGTATCAGTAAACTATCCTTTATTATATTGGGAGATTCATCTTTCAGAGCACTGAAGTCAACAGGCAGCTGAACCGGCTTCTTCGGAACTAACAATTCCTTCCCACTTTCCCCAGGCCATGTCATACCGTACATCTCCTGAACAGCTGAACTTTCTACCTCTAAAGCAGTGTCTCCGTGCACAATAGCTTGCCCTTCTTCTAGAGCCATTCTCAGATCATCATCAACTATACAAATACTGTAGAATTCATCTCTGGTACTTATACGGGGCCTGTCAATATCAAGATAAGCAAAGCTTGAAGCTGCTGTTTCTCTGTCTGCTCTACCTGAACGTACTGCACTACAATTACTTTTAACAGGATCTACTTTATCCTGCACTAATAAGCACTCACCCATAACTGGCTTGCCTTTTATTCCACATGTACTTAAGGCTTTCGGGAAGATGCTTCCTTGGCTTACAGCCACCGGCACACATGAAGAAGTACTTTCAAATGAACGGCATGGCTTTCCAGCTACAGTAGATCCTGTTTCACTATTGCTATTAATATGGTAGCTGCCTGCATTATTCACACATTGAACGTTACTACTGCTACTTTCTGGAAGATTTTCAGCACCATCCATATCTTCCATTCGTCCGCACTCTTGTAAACTGCCATACCCATTCAAGACCTTTCTTGCATTATACGGATAAAGATTAAAAGATCTACTGGGGTTGTGGCCAACTTCAGCGATCCCCGCACAATGGCCTGAAGGATATTTAACTGACTCTACGCAATTATTATGAATAGCAGGTGTTCCAGAAACTGCCTCTTGGATTACATGCAGCTCCTTTCTTTCCATGGTCTCCAAAATGGAAGTTAAAGTTTTACTTATCCCGTTTTCTGACGTCTCCTCTTCAGTTGATTTTTGCAAAAGACTCATCTTCTCATTCTTGCTGTTGAGTTCTTTACTGAAACAGCAACCCATTTTTATGTTGCCTTTTACAAGTCCCGGAACTGTGAGCTCTTTACTGCATATACCCACTTCACTTCAAGGCTGCTGGGCAGACAAGCCAACACCCAGATGCCAAAAATAGCACTGTTTAAACAGTGCAGGGGGTTCATATGCTATTGCCACTCAAAATCCAAAGCCCAGTTCCTAAAATGCCTCTATGTAAAGCCGGCATTATGCTAAACAATGTGACTTTCAGCTATCTATTTTTCTGGCTTGTACTAGGTATTTGGAGGATTTTCTTCATTTTTTCATTTCCCAAACAATGAAAGTGTTCAGAACTTTAGCTGTCTGTCTCTCCTTCTAAATGTAAGAATGCCTTGTCAGAACAGCCACTCCCATATTGAACCGAATAACAAAAAAGGGTGCATATGCATCCTAACCTACTGCAATACTGCATGTTAATTTGCTATAATTAGGAATTGATAGAACAAGGAAACTCTGTTAGGGACTCAACAAGATTTTTCTATCCAAAGTACACTTCAAAGCCTCAGAGTTCATTCTAAAGGTACTGCAAATTAAAACCGCTCCAATAATTCCTCGCTTTTTAAATTTTTTGCGGGGCAGGAGAGAGAAGACGACAATAAAGACCATCCTGCTTGCCCACTTCCAACATGTAATTTACATACTATTCTCACATGACCATTTGCACTAACACAATTCACCTCAATTTCTCGATGTGCTGCCCAAAACTGGGGCAGGTGGGGGGGG
This sequence comes from Podarcis raffonei, assembly GCF_027172205.1. Classification (NCBI taxonomy): domain Eukaryota; kingdom Metazoa; phylum Chordata; class Lepidosauria; order Squamata; family Lacertidae; genus Podarcis; species Podarcis raffonei. The sequence goes on from NC_070613.1 coordinate 14,776,781, forward strand.
ATGTGTCTGAAACAATTCAGTTCTGCCCACAAAAGGAGAAAGTCCACAAAAGAAAAACCATTCCATGTGGCATACATTGACTAGGAAAACCAACAGGTTTTGCCTCATTCTGGCTAAAGAGAGAATGTCCACAAGTTACAGAAGGGATGGGGAACATTTTTGGCTCTGGGGATCAGGTTTTTATCTGGCCCTGCCCGATGGGCCAAATTTGACAGATGGGTGTGAATGTGAATCCTCATTTCCTGATGTGCAGGTTCAGATGTCTAAAGCTTTGTTGGCCAGCCTATGTTTTCCTAAACCAAGAGAACCATGATGCCTGTTCTGAGAAAGATAATCAGGCTACATTACCGTATTTTTCCCTCTATAACACGCAGATTTTTTCTCCTAAAAAGGAAGGGGAAATGTCTGTGCGTGTTATTGAGCGAATGTGTGGTCCCTGGAGCCGAAAAATCAGGCAAAAATCAAATCGCGCTTCACGGAGAAGGGAAATCTGAAAAGAGGAAGTGGCTGCTTTCCTGCATTCTGCCTCAGGGTCTTACTGCCCACCCTCCTCTGTTTCCTTGCTGTGTTTGCTGAAACGGAACAAAGAGCAGGGAAAGCCCCTCCCCTCCAGGCAAGCAGAGGGGAAAGCAGAGTGTAGTCTCTGTGCTCCGGTGCTGCTGGGGGAGAGGGAGAGAGAGAGAGGGGGAGGGAGGGAGGGGGAGAGAGAGAGAGAGAGAGAGAGAGAGAGAGAAATGGCTGGGGTGGGGGGAAACTTTTGCCTTTCTTTTCTCCCTCCCGTTAAATCCCTCTCCTGCATTCTTAGCCAGCTGCTTCTCTGCACACCACCTCATGTCCCTTCTTTGTTTTTCCTTCGCTCCCCATTTAAAATGTGGTTACAAAGCATAGATCCACATGGATCCTCAGGATCTTTGCATTGGGTCACCCCAAATTCACCATCAGATCACATAGCATGTCCATGGCTACAGCCTGCCCCCCCAAAATCACGCACCCACTGTTGCCTGGGGCTGCAATGGTGCAAAAACATGGTTAAAAAGCATGGATCCACATGGATCCTCAGGATCTTTGCATTGGGTCACTCCAAATTCACCATCAGATCACATAGCATGTCCATGGCTACAGCCTGCACCAAAAAAAATCACGCACCCACTGTTGCCTGGGGCTGCAATGGTGCAAAAATGTGGTTACAAAGCATGGATCCACAGGGATTCTCAGGATCTTTGCATTGGGTCACCCCAAATTCACTATCAGATCACATAGCATGTCCATGGCTACAGCCTGCACCAAAAAAATCACGCACCCACTGTTGCCTGGGGCTGCAATGGTGCAAAAATGTGGTTACAAAGCATGGATCCACAGGGATTCTCAGGATCTTTGCATTGGGTCACCCCAAATTCACCATCAGATCACATAGCATGTCCATGGCTACAGCCTGTACCAAAAAAATCACGCACCCACTGTTGCCTGGGGCTGCAATGGTGCAAAAATGTGGTTACAAAGCATGGATCCACAGGGATTCTCAGGATCTTTGCATTCGGTCACCCCAAATTCACCATCAGATCACATAGCATGTCCATGGCTACAGCCTGCACCAGAAAAATCACGCACCCACTGTTGCCTGGGGCTGCAATGGTGCAAAAACGTGGTTACAAAGCATGGATCCACAGGAATTCTCAGGATTTTTGCATTGGGTCACCCCAAATTCACCATCAGATCACATAGCATGTCCATGGCTACAGCCTGCACCAGAAAAATCACGCACCCACTGTTGCCTGGGGCTGCAATGGTGCAAAAACGTGGTTACAAAGCATGGATCCACAGGAATTCTCAGGATTTTTGCATTGGGTCACCCCAAATTCACCATCAGATCACATAGCATGTCCATGGCTACAGCCTGCACCAGAAAAATCACGCACCCACTGTTGCCTGGGGCTGCAATGGTGCAAAAACGTGGTTACAAAGCATGGATCCACAGGAATTCTCAGGATTTTTGCATTGGGTCACCCCAAATTCACCATCAGATCACATGTCTGTGGCCACAGCATGAAGCACAAAAATGATACATCCACTGTTTCATTCAGAATGTTTTTTCCCTTGTTTTCCTCCTCTAAAAACGATGTGCGTGTTATGGTCAGGTGCGTGTTATAGAGCGAAAAATACGGTAATTCCCTTGGCTGAGCCAATATCTGCCATTACCACAAGATATTCTTCACCACGCTTTTGGTGGGATATTGTTAATAAAGAATCCCACTGCTGGGCAAGCCATTTGCAAATGTCCTCGACAAGGCTTGTGCAGCAATAAAATATCATCCAGCACCTCTCTGCACCAGTAGCTGCCCTTGCTGAATTAATTCAGTCTGCTGCTACTACTACGCACATAGGAAAGAAAAGGTTGCTTGCCCAAAGGCTGACGCCAAGATTGATTGTGCTGAAATTCAGATATATAGTACAAGAATATTGTAGCATGCCCATTTTCACAGGTTCACAAACTTGGGGGATGCTCCTGGACTCATCATTGTCACTGGAGGCTCAGGTGGCCTCAGTGGATAGGATTGCCTTTTTCCAGGTCTGAATGGTTCCCCTTCCACAGCCCCTTTTGGACAGAGATGACGTGGGCCGGTGTACCCCATGCTCTGGTAACTCCCAGTTTGGATTATTGCAACAGGCTTAGTGTAGGGTTGCCCTTGAAGGAGACTCGGAAACTTCAATTGGTCCAAATGCAGCAACCAGACCTTATATAGAAATTTAATAAATATAATGATGATGATGATATACCTCTGTTTTAAAACAGCTGCATTGGTTGCTAGTTCATTTCCAAGCCTACTTCAAAATGCTTATGTTGGTGTTTAAACCCCTAAACAACTCAGGCCCCCAATACCCGAAAAGTCATCTCCTTCCCTTTAAACCTTATTGGGTGCTAAGATTGGCAGACGGAGCCCAGGAGAGGTTAACTCTGTGGCAGCAACTAAGTTGTGGAACTCCCTCCTAAAAAAGCTGCATCTGGCACCTTCATTATACAGCTTCCCATATACAGCTTTTGACAGTTGAGATTATATGTTTCGGACCCACCTTGTTTCTGTGCCTGTGCTCTGAACTGTTTTTAATATTGTGTTTTAATGTTGTAACTCGCCCTGGAGCCTTAGAGTGAAGGGTGGGTAATCAATCAATCAATAGTAATAATAGTAGTAGTAATAATAATTTCAATTTATCCAAATTTCATTTTGTGGACTCTACTATTCCAGAAGACCTCTCTTAACGCTGTTTGCTATTGAAATGAAAGCCCTGTGTGTGGCAGCAGAAAGTCAAAAAAGCAAGCATATATATAAAAAAATTGTTACACACAGTAGCTTATTCCTGTTTTAGACTAAGGGAACCTGTGACAAAACTTCTCCTTTGAATGAATATAACTAGCAGAACCAGAAAGCTGAAAGGTTGCTTTCTGTTTCATATGCTTAGCACAACTAAATGAAATGAGCCAAGAAAAGACTTCTATTTGCTGCAGAACCAATACAGAAAATAACTTGTATCACAAGTTACCCAAAGCAGGCATAAGATTCATAGGATAGAACAGTGGCTAAAATAACCACACTTTCATGCATTCAGGTTTATCAAGTCTTTGCCATGATACTTACTAGATGAGAACTATCTTTAACTTCTTGTACTTGCTGCACCTGCGGTTCAGCCACAACTTTAGGGTCCTGATCAGAAGTCATGAGCTGCCTGCTTTCTGGCTCCTCAGAGAGAACTGTATTGATCACCACCTAAGCTGCAGGATAGAAGAAAAAGGGCATTAAGAATGCATAGCTTATTTTGTATATTGCTAATTGTGGTAAACAGAAGGCAATGCCACTCAATAACAGTTTACAGACTGCACTGAAAAGTCCAGGGTTCATACTGGATCTTCAATTTTAAAAAACATGATTCATAGCCTCACTGGCAAAGACAAAATTTCTGTATAAATACGTGATGAGCTACCACAATGATTCTAAAAAGTATGTCCAAACTACTCCATCATGGTTTGTGTGTTTAGTTTGGCTTATTACCTCATCAAGTTACTCTCTGAAGAACAAGGGGACACAAAATTTAAGGTTGTAAAGTTGATTGTAACTGTGAATGATGTTGCAAAGGAAGGAAGGAAGAAATAGAACCGTGCCCACCAAGCTGATAGACTGGCCAGTTGACTCCATGGAAACAATTGGCATTTGCAATAAAGACTGGACAGATGACTAAACATGTTTGATTAGTAAGCAATGTTTATACATGGGTGTCTCCATATTTGAAAACAAATACAGTCCTAGTTAGGTGTGTGAAGTATCACCAAAACAGACTGGTCATATTGCTAAAGGATTGAGAAACTGCAATTCGCAAAAGTGTTTTATATAGAGCAGGCGTGGGCAGACTTCAGTTTTGTAGGATCTACTTTTTGTTTTTTACTAGAACTCTAGGGTTCTAGTTCAAAATAGTGGCGGGTCAGAGCCAGTTGTCTGCTGAACCTCACTGTGCCAAAGACTGGGATAATTTGCATATACATAGTGCAAAACTGCATTTAAGTAGAAGAGCCTCTAGTCTTGCTATTAGTAGTCAAATCCTTGCTGGCCAACTGGTGTGTCTACTGCAAATCACCCCATGATCAAACTTCGGCCTATGCAGACATAAAGACTTTCAAAATGTAATTTGACAATGCTATGCATATCTTGGGGACGCGGGTGGCGCTGTGGGTAAAACCTCAGCGCCTAGGACTTGCCGATCGCATGGTCGGCAGTTCGAATCCCCGCGGCGGGGTGCGCTCCCGTCGTTCGGTCCCAGCGCCTGCCAACCTAGCAGTTCGAAAGCACCTCTGGGTGCAAGTAGATAAATAGGGACCGCTTACCAGCGGGAAGGTAAACGGCGTTTCCATGTGCTGCGCTGGCTCGCCAGATGCAGCTTGTCACGCTGGCCACGTGACCCGGAAGTGTCTGCGGACAGTGCTGGCTCCCGGCCTATAGAGTGAGATGAGCGCACAACCCTGGAGTCTGGCAAGACTGGCCCGAACGGGCAGGGGTACCTTTACCTTTTTTTTAAGCATATCTTGATTTTTATTTTTCATGTAGCCATTCAGATTAGACAATTTTAGCTGCATCGTTGCAATTTATACAATTTATACAACCCTATGACATAGAAGATGGGTGGCACAAATGCCAAGTATCTATCCCACACAGGGATTTTGAATGAAGCACTAGGATAACAGTGTGGTGTGGTGGATAGAGCTGTCTTCCTCAGCCTAATGTCCTTCAGATGTTTGGACTAAAACTCTCATCAACCACAAATGGCATAGCTAATGGTAAGAGGTTTTGGCAGTTTTAAGTCTAAAATGTCTGGCATCAAGTGGAGGAAGGCTGGGTTACAATGATGGACGTAGACTAGGGAGGTCAAATTGCTGCTCAGCCGTAAGATCGCTACTTGGCTGGAGAGAGGCTTCATAAGAAATTATTCATAATTCAAATTTAATAAATGAAGTACCTATCATGACTTTGCCGCCTGCAAAATCGGATTAACACAATATTAAACCTTCTGAGGCAGCTGCTGCAACAAGTATTTAGCATGACTGAAAGTGCTATAGAAAAAAACGTTGGAACACACAAGCCTTTCACCAATGCTCCTGGTTCGGTACCCTGAAACCCACTTCAGCAGGAAACACCAGCTCTTTGAAATTTACAAAGAAAGCACTGTTGGCTAATATGAACAGCTGCACTGCAACATACAACATATGCTGGTTTCACTGATCTTCCCCAGCCTTTCCAATGAAGCTGTGTTTAGCTCTATGCATAGGGGAATAGCTATATCACATTTCTCTATCACAGTTCCCAGGCTGCTGCTGCTTCTTATTTGTATTGCATTTTACAGCTATAACAAAACATATCTTAAATATTAAATCACAAAAAGCAATAACTGAAGCCAATTTAAATAATCAAGAACAATCCCCAAGAAAACAAAATAAAATCAATTGCAAAGAAACTGTTGTGTATGGTGAATACTATATTTCTGCTTCACAGATGTTTGTGCTAAGAAGACTTATCTCATTTCATCTTGTGAAAAAAACCAGCACACTAATTCTTTTAAATGAAATTTGTCATTTTTGCATTTGAACTTGACAACTTTTACTTGCAATGATGGAGAATCCATTCTCCTTTCCTGGTCAAATCTACTATAGCAGAAGACAACATGGAGTTCCTTTCTTCCTGATCAAGACCATTCCATAATTTGCCAGTTAAAAAAAAATAGAGACAGATAATTCAGAATCACAGATTTTAGTGCAGTACTGAAGACACATTAATTTTGAATTTTCAGCAACGAACTTCTTGGCTCTAAAGACTCTGCTGCATAAGGTGAAAGCATTCAATGGAGCAAGGCCCATCTTATCAGGATTCAAGTTCAGCTTCTTGTCTCTCATTCATGCCACTGCCAATGGGATGAAAAACACTCTCCCAACACTACCTTCTGCATTCTGTACCCTGCGCAGACCAGAACCACTGTAGCACAATGCCCCCAATTCCCATTCCAGATAGCCGCACTATTGTGATTTGGCACTGAAAGCTGCAGAGACATCAAGAAGGAAGAGCAAGTCACACTCCCCTTGTCCCACTATCTGTAAAGGTCATCCATCATGCAGAGCAAGACGTGATTCTGTACCATGGCCAGATTGGAACCCAGACTGGAACGGATCCAAGAATGCTTGTGTTATCAAAGAATGCTTGCAGATGTCCCACCACCTTCCTCAAGAAGGGGGTATTTGTGAATGCTTGATAGTTACTCCAGCCCAAAGGGTTCAGGGATCATTTCTTTAGAAGTGGCCATACCACCCCTATCTGAAGGCAACAGGGACAACTCCCTGAGAGAAGGGCATCCAAATGGGTCCATCACCCATACAGGGGAAACTGCCACTACCAGTCCAAACTTCACCAGGTAACATTCCAACCATGATAAGGGACTGCATTGCACACCCACACCCCACCCGGTTACATCTGGACCTTCCCTCATATCACTTGGGTCAAAGACTACATAAAGGGCATGCCCTGCCTCATGTGTTGGTTCTATGACCATTAGCTGTATGGTTGTCATGGAGACCATGAAGCTACATGGCGGTCCAAGAGCAATCTCCGCATGCATGCAGAAAGTGCCAAAAACAATGCCAAAGACTGTCTTCGTCACCTCATCAGGGATGTTGGTGGACAACAGGATTTTTGATAGACTAGCATCCTAAACCATCCTAAGATCAAGAGGTTTTCTGGTAAAGGAGATGGTGCTTCTATGGACCATAACAACACACATATCCTCCATCTAGCCTGGTGTTGTACTGAGGACCCAAAAGGGTACAGTTGAGTTAGATGAAGCTCACCCAGCTCATCCATCCAAGCATTGGTAACACATGCCAAGTCAGCCCTCTTCATCCACAATCAAGTTGTGAATAAGCAGTGTCTTATTCTGGACTGACCAGCACTACCAAATCAGACTGCTCAATGTATTCCCATAGTAGAGGTTTTCAATTTACTATTTTTAGCAAGGTGTAATGATTAGGTGAAGGGGAACGTGTGATCACTTAATTTTCACCCAAAGGATCTATGAAAGGATGAAGCACTTTTAGAACAAAACAAGAACTTGCTTACATTTAAAGAGGTTAAAGCTTAATTGTTACTTTTGAAAGGCACAACACTTTGTTTCAAATGAACACCCTTTACAGAGATGTTTAAGATCTTTCTTAAGTAACTTCACGCTTTTAACCTGTCACTGCTAAAATTCTTTCTAGGATAGCTATTGTCTAACTAACACTCCCAGTCCCTTCCAGAATCTTTCCCTTCTCCTCATGTAGACAGAACCTTGCCTGCTCACAGACAATCCCGTCTTACCTTCTGCCAGTTCACTATCTGACCCCACTCAGGTAGTCAGGGACTTTCTGTTTGGGTGGGCAGAAGGGGTCTCTATCCCTAATTCCAGGCCCCCATCTAACCCACAGACAATCTCCAGCCTGCACTCTCTCAGATAGTCCCTATCGCTATCTGACTGTGAACTGTCAGCATCTAATTTAAATTCCTCTCTCTCCTGATTAGCTGATCACTGGGTCACCAGGAAGCAAATCCAGGGCCTGTCAGTCTTCGAAACATTTCCTTTGGTGTTGACCCTACCATCTGTGGACGAGCCTATCCTTATATCAAGTTCTGGACCACACCCACACCTCAGCTGTATCCACTCAGCCAGCACACAAACAACACTCCACACTGCAGCCAGTCCTAAAATTCTTATCTGCAGGCAGGTATCTCACCAGACAGACAAACTGATGCAGGCAAAACACCATGCTCTTGCCACTTAAGATGTTCCCTTTCACTATCATAATTGCTATACAGAGGTAAACATCCTGCCAGCAAAGGCTTTTTTTGGTTAATAAGCTACTGAAAAGATGCCAGCAACTCTTTCATTCTCACCACCCTCTGCCTAGGGAGAAAGCGCATCTCTGAATAGGAAGCGGCACTAGAGTACTGTTTATTCTCCCTTTTGATGTTAGCAGTTTGTATATCATTAAGAGACCACATTACACCTTGCACAGCTAGCAGGCATCTGTTTTCAGCTGCTACACAGCAGCCAAGAAATGTTTAGATTCAGGAGGTGAAGATTTTCTCTCATATTCCAAGACAGTGCTGTAAAAAAACCATTACTGTCCATTTTAAGGCCAATATGGAAATACTTTTCGCTCTGCCCTTACTAACAACTACTAAAACATTAAATGTACAAGAGGCCTGCAGTCAAAGATCTACTTAGGTATTTCAGATATGTGATTCCTCACTTTTTTCAGATCCTGATTCTCTCTCCCACCTCTACCCTTATCATCTTTCCTCTGGACAATTGCCTCTTCTGAATCCAATCGCTTGTTTTGCTGTGCTTTCTTTCATGTCCACCGTCCCTTCTTTCCTAGGTCACTACTACTTAACTCCACTTTGCTAGGCCTTTCAGCTTGCTTGTTCTAAGCTCCAGGATCAGATGTCAGCTAATGGTACTTAATAATGAAAACTTCAAAATGGCAGCTTTCAGAAATGGCCACAAAAAACTGTAGCTGGCAAATTGTATTAAACAGGATAAAAGTTCAGAGTTACAGACATCTTAGTGTGGTTCCTTCCTCATATTCACGGAAACATCCTGTAAGAGCAGATATTTTGGAAGGGCTTCTATAGGTTGTGACCCAGTTTTCCATCTTCAAAGCTGAAAAAACTGCACAGACATGTACAGGACATGACAAACTGCTGGCAGCAATCAAGTACTGCCTATGATGAAATCTGAAATCCACCTGCAACTTTTACATGGCACAGATATGTAATATATAATTTTGATTGTATCTAGAACAGTTTTCCTAAAAACTCCGGGGGGTGGGCACAACCCACCTGCATTGTTGTTGCAAAGGGGAGTAGGTTTCACTTCTTTCTCTAAAAAAAATTATAAGTTGCTCCTTAGTTACTGGATAAGACTTCCCAAGCTGTCAGAGACTCGTGCAAAGTTCAGTTAGTTACATGGAGGAAATCCGTGTTCCATTATAGTTTACTGATATACTGCTTTGGGTGCCAAAGGCACTCAAAGTACCAAATAAAGGTACAATAAACCAAAAGTACAATAAACCAAAACCATATAAAATAGTAAAATCACAAAATATACTCCATTCATTAGTAGCACAACATGAACTGCCTATTGCAGAAATTAATATTCTCAGTTATTTTTTCCAGTGTAATAAAAAAAGATAAAGGTTGCCTTTAAAATCAATGATAGGCAACCATCCCTTAAACATGTTAAGACTATTCCTTTCTAAAAATTTACTTGTTCTGGGCCCTTCCTCTGGAGGCATGCACATTAAAAAATGCCATTTTATGCAAGGGAATGACACAAATACCCACCTTGATGGCAGCTTCTCAGAAAAAGCCATAACCAACTCAGAAAGTACAGTGACTGAAGACAGTCACCTCTCGGGGTCAGTGGGTGGAAACCTTATGCTACATGATACCAACAAACAAACTTGTCATGGCACACTAGTGCACTCTACCACTTAGTACTGGAATTACTGGTTTAAGTTTTTTTTTTCATCTCCACGTCTAGCAACCTGGCACTGCAGTTGTCCTCCCTGCCTCAAGTAAGGATCAGACAGATGCTAAGCTACCAGCACTCAGCTTTTGAGAGCTGAGTGCAATAGATGGAGGTCTCTATTTTTCACACCAGCCATTGCCACTCTATTCCATGCTCAGTCTTGGCAGGAACATTAGCTTCTTATGGTGATCTGGCTGGGCCCCCAGTTCTAGTTCATCCTTGGCCTCAAGCTGAGAGAGAAGGTAGGGAAGCAGACTCATTTAACTGTTAAAACTAGGGGTAGTCAACCTTTTTATACCTACCACCCACTAAGCATCTTTCTTGATGGTAAAATTTCCTTGCCGCCCACCAGCACTCAATAGAAGAAAGATTCAGCTTGTGCCGTAGAACCCCCTACCGCTCACCTAGAATCCTAAAACGCCTACTAGTGTTGACCAGGTTGACAACCCCTGGTTTAAACTATCTTTTAGGAAAGAGAGCTTACTGAAGATGTTGTCAGTACTGTGACAATAAGAACTGTGCTTCAGAAGCTAAGCCTCTATAGATGACAGTCTAACTCTGGTGATAATATAATCATTGGACGCCTAATGGATGTCTCTACAGTTTACAATTTTCACTGCTGAGGCTTGCAGTAGCTTCCAAAGCAAAGCTCCTATCGTCACGTTACTGGTTGTATTTAATTAAAATATTCTCATATTATAGTAAGTCATCTGAAGGGATGGGGCCTTCCAAGCTACTCCAGATAATACATTTAGCAGCCTCCAAAAACAAGAAGAAGGAGAACAACAACAAAGAATCCATTTTGGATCACCTTTGTACAGGACTTGCATTTAATTGAACACGGTCAGAGTGCTCTGGACAATACAAATAGCTGCGACAGAGCTGAACAATCCAACAGCTTTGTGGTTTTGCCAAAGACAACTCAGCATTCTAGATGCATAGCAACAGACAAAGTCTAATGGCTGTTGCCCTGGTTCAAAGTTCAAGAAGCAGCCCCAGAGGATTTTTCTTTTAAACACAAAAACCAAGCACATACTGATGTTCATTAGCTCTTCACTCATTGACTGTATCACAAAGTAGTGGCTAGGAGACCACCAAAGTTAAGAAAAAGACTAAAATGTTTCAGATAGCTTTTAAAATAAAGACAGTGGCAGTAACAAAAATTCTCCCAAACTGATCAATGAAAATTTAGAAATTAAAGAATTATGAGTTTCCATTCAACCATTTCAGACATTCACCCAGGTGCAAAATTAAGACCTTCATTCAAGAGTCATGTTCCCAGGGGAATTCAGCTTACTGTAGTGTGTCTATCACTTTTGATGCATGGCAATGAGACCCAGTTTTTTGTTTTATAAGTGATGGCAATTTATGTGCATCTGCTGCTGCTTGTCTGGGGGATGATGTAGTATTTCTTTACTTGTAAGTAGTAAAGATATGGTCTCATAGTTCACTTTTAATGATCAACTTATGCTGAACCCCCCCGCTGCCCCTTTCCTGGGGGACTGTCAATGATAGAAAAGTTGGGGGAAGCCCAAACACAGTAAGGTAAAATGGTATGAATTGAGAAGTCTGTGTAGCGGCTGCTGGCACAGTACCCTTCCTCCATTGTCCATGCTTCACTGTCAGGACAAACACTACCCCTCATTTCCAATGGAAAGTCACAAAAGTCCAGGAAGATCCTTAATAGCTGTGTCCTCACACCCTTCATGATGCAGCCTGGCTTTTATCTCCCATCACATGGGGCTGAAATCTGGTGAGAAGGGAAGCTGCAGTGTTACCCCACCACAGTCCCTTCTAAGAAACCATTACCAGTCCAGTTTGCTACCAATAATGCATTAGGATGCCAGTACTAAAAATCAGCCATTAGGCATGATAGGCAATTGCTATTTTTATATTCTTAACTGCATTGTGTTTTATGATTAAGCACATTGATTGCTATTTAGGGCCTGAAACTATGCTAACACTACTTGCCAACTTAAGTATCATAAGCCTTTGGCTCAGAGTGACTGCAGCAGAGGACCATTTATAGACATCCCAATGACAAAACTGGACTACATACTTGCTTCTTAAGTCATTATTGCGCAACTTCAGTAAAATCCATGATGCAGGAACCAACTGCGTATTGTGACACCTTGGCTTGTACAGTTAAATTACTGAAAGCGATTTCATCACAGGGACAAACCCTTACTAACAAGGATCTCTGGAAAACAAGATCTGAACGAGCTTGAATTAGATAAATAAAGTTTTCAAAAAAGATTTCCCTTGCAATCAGCTCCAAGGTAAGAAGAGGGAAGTTTAATCCAAGAAACTTGCTATAACCAGCTATCCCCATTCTTCCCCCTCACCATACACTAGCCAAAGGCAGGAGTGAAGCAAGAATGCCAAATAGATTCTTATGTTTGCTTAAACCAAATCCAATTTGATTGCAGTCCCTTATGAAAAAGGGCTTCTTAATGTCTTCCTCCTCTAATAAAATAGTATTTATTTCAGGAAAACAAGCTGCAGATTCAACAAGCATTACTGCCCAATGTAAAGCCATTTCCTAGGGGCTTCATCATTGCTCAACACTTCTAAGGCAGCAAATAATAGAACTAGCATTCTGGCACCGATTCAAAGGTTCAGGTCAACCATTGTTTAGCTTTGCTCTATTCTGCTTCCTCAATAAGGGATAAATTGAAATATCCAACCAAGAACGGCTACCCATTTAAGCATAAAATCTTAATGCCTCAACACTAATAATCAAGCTGTTTTGGAGAGCATTAGCTTGGTGACTCATCAGTTTTGCTGAACTGTCATTAGCAGCAAGTTTCTGTTGAGGAACTACATGGGAAGGTGGTATAACCTGAAATGAGGTATTAACGAAGGATTTTAAAATGCAGCTTTGATCAAGCGAAAGGATTCCAACATGTTGAAAACTCTAAAGCCCGCTCTTTGAAAAGTTTTCATTCATACTTTCTCTTGAAGGATTCCTGCACCACTATGTGAAACTGCTTACCTTAATAAAGAGTACAGAGAACACTGCTTAATCACACCCAATATTTAAACCACATTTTCAATGTTAACACAAGATGAAACATTCATACAAAGTTTGCTCTAAAAATAGACCCATTTGGAGAAGCGCATCACTTTTCAGCTGAAAAAGTTTGATTAACATACGGGAAAGAAACATGACAAAACTCCAGATGAATAGGTTCACTGGCAGAATGCAACTTTATTTATCTTATGAATTATGTAAATTTATAAATAATGTTCAACTTTATTATACTTTATTTCACAATAAAGTTTTTCAATTATAAAATCATAAATTTAAAACTTGACGTCTTAGTTCCAAAATGACTGAGCTGCAGAAGCAGAGGGTGCTTGCACTTGTGCTAGGGTTATAATAATTTATCTTCTTCTAATCCCTCATTCAAAAATGATTCCAGAGGATCAGGAGATCTTTCAGAGTGCTTTTAGCTGCACAGGAGGCTGAAACCAAAAGGGAAATGGAAAGACCTCTGCACACAAGAAAATGTGCAACAGAAAGGTCTCCCCAGCAGTTCTTTTGCCCAAGTGACTTGAGTTCACCACTAGTGTAGGGACTACAAAGTTTAATTTCTATATTGAAATATATACCAAAAGCAAACTTTCATTTTCAAAACACATAGGCACACGCGCACACACTCTCTTCCTGGCCTACAACAATTAATCTGACAGGTACCTCTGCAAGTCATCTTTCAGGAATAATCTTACTGATTTTATTATAAGACACCTGAAATTATTAGAGCTGCAATGTGTCATAACCAAACATTTTCAAGACTAATTGCACATTAGCCCAATTGTCTATCACACTAACCATTAACTTTTTTATTATTACTTCTTCAGGTGATGTCATCTAAAGTAAAAGCTGGTCTCATTTTACTCCATTTATTCAAGGTAGTGTTTCTTTTGGTTTTGATACAGCGGTTAAGGAAACTAAGGTTTTAAGCGGTAATCCTGAGCGCATTAATGAAACACAGATCAAACGAGCCCAAGAAGAAAGGAATGCAACTGAACTATAGAGCTTGACTAGCTGTATGTTAAGGGTTTGATATGTTTGTTACAAGAAGTATCCTGTCCTAGTTTCTATAACACAAAGAATCAATTTCTATATCTTCAGACTGAACTTTACCAGACTCCACACATAACGTGTTAATTTTGTAACGGTTTCCAACTCATTTACCCTACTTATGGTTACAAAGTTCAGTAATTTGATGCTGTATGGATAGGTTTGATTTTAAAACACACAAACAAAGCCACTTAATTTCCCCCCAAAACAAATTGGAACACTCTCAGCTCCTGGAACTAAAGTTACCATAACCTAGTAAATCAGAATATAGTAACTACCTATGAATTTCAAAGGTATGTCACAAAAAACTTTGTATTTTGAACTTAAATTATTTTGCCTGACAATTCTGAATATATATTTCAGTATAGCATTGTCAACAGGATGGAAGTATTTACTAGCCCATATCTCTCTGGAACATACACCTGCAAATTGCCTGTTTCAGTACCATCCAAGACTACAAAACAACCGAACACCTCTTCACAGAAGGAATCCCCAAATATCTATATGCAATCATATATTTGAACAAATTGTTATATTGTTTTTAGAATGTGTAAAAATGATTTCATTGCTTTCAGAGTTTTCTGAAATGCTTTGTTTTTAGAACTTGTTTTTATCTTATACACCACTTACGCTATAGTCTAGATTTTTTAAATAAAACAAAAACAGTGCACAACAAAACTTCTTAAAAATCAACGTAACTTAGACCTCAAGGCTTCAATTCTAATAGATTTATAAGGAAGTAATTTCTACTGAATATAGAAGAACTAATTTCCAAGTCAACATGCACAGAACTACACTGTAAAACAGGAAAAAGCACAGGAATGCTGGGGTTACAAGTATAAAAAGCAGTAAAGAAACCCCCAAAGGAAATGAATATTTGGGTATCCTTTTGGCATAACTTTGAAGAGGCAAAAAAGAGCATACAGAAAACATTGCATAGGAGCCTTTTCATCAATGATTCCTCTTCACAGGTTTTAACTGTTAATGTTAGAAAAACCTCAAGCTGGCAACCATTTATCACAAAACTATGTTGGTGATTTGTAAGTTAACAAAACCCATGTCTCTTCTGCACAAGTTTACTTCCTTTAATATAAAACAGAGTTTGCTGTAAACTTAGGCAGAACTTCTTCTATGCTACCCAGAATCAACTCAGGAACATGTGAAGTAATGGCTGCTCTCTGAGTACTAGGAAACTGAATCCCACAACCCCTCAAACAGTAGCCCCCCCCCGGGTTTTGCAGAGCCCCCAGATGAACTCCATAAGAAAGAAGTTTCCAGGGTGGCTTTTTCCTTCTTGGCAGCTGCTACAAGTGCAAATGACTAATTAAACTTCACTTCCATCTTCCCCTTTGAATCAGCCTCTGGGCAAGGAGTAGGTGTGTAAGAGGCAAGAGCTCTTTTCAGTGATAATGATCACAAACATAACCAACCAACAGAAGTAACCTTTAAAATTTCCTGAAAACGTACCGGGCTGAACCGTTTACAAAAATTCAGTCAGCAATGATCTGAGAATCTCTTATGAACATTTTTCTAATGTTGACGTAGTAGACGCATGCTGGAGAATATGTTGCAAGTCAGAGGCTGTGAGTCACCACCCCTATGGGGTTGCAATGGAAGCCATGCAACTTGTTAATGAGAGTGCTAATCTAAGTTCAACCACATAGTGAGGCCAATGTATAGTGTTTGTTCCAGGCAAGGCCAAGCAGCTGTATGAGTTTCACAAACTTCATTAGATCTGAGAAGCAGGAATGAAAGTGTTTTGTTCCCATTGACTGCATATTTAAAAGATTGGGTATAACAGGAAACACGGCAGGACAACTTCTGCATTTACCCTCTAGCATCACCACACCAGTTTCTGAATTACTTTTCTGCTCATTCAGAAAAATTCTAACAATTCCATGGATGTTTAATGAGAGTCAAGGCTGCTTCCCCTTTTATAAGAATTTAGTGTAAAATTAGAAAGAAATGAGAAATTTTTGGTGCCTCGTAGAATTATACTACTTCATCATACAGGAATTTCACAGTGTGGTTATATTTATCATTTTATTCTATTCATGGAATTTATGTAGGCCACCTAGTAACACCGTTATAGTAAAATATAATATTATAAAACAGCTCCAGTGAAAAAGAGCCCTGCTCAGGCGATAGGGAGTTGTGAGTATCAAACATGTGAAAGGTTGCTAGGCAGCAAGGAATGTGCTGGCCATACCCCTCAACGGGGACAACTTCTATGCGTCTAGTGCAGGCATCCCCAAACTCAGCCCTCCATAAGTTTTGGGATTACAACTCCCATCATCCCTAGCTAACAGGACCAGTGGCCAGGGATGATGGGAACTGTAGTCAAAAAACATCTGGAGGGCTGAGTTTGGGGATGCCTGGCCTAGTATTTGCAACCTAGGGATAAGAACCCCGTGAGGAGGGTTTTTTACAGGTCAAGATCCACAGCTGAGCAATACCTTCATTGGGATCAACCAAAATGTCAGTTCTCTACATTTCTTCATCAGGCAAGATGCTACACAGAATTAAACAAGTGGAGTGGTATGTAGAAGCACCCTCATCAGACCAACGCCAATCATGTGCTCACTGCATACGTGTGGTTGGTGCATAGGCCTCTTCACACATTTGGAACAGCATTTGATATTTGCCAGGTGCCAGGCACATTTTGCACCTGGCTATCAGCCACTTGCGACCCGGTGAAGATGCCTGGGGGCCAGGATGGTGCCTGACGTCTCCACCATCTGGAGGTGCATGCCAGGGGATCCTTGGATCCTGACTGTTTTCGCACACTAATATACCATGTCCTGTAGAATTCTATCCATCATATTTTATCTGTACAATCAGAATGAATTTCAGGAACTAAAAAGTCTTTTGAAAAACCATCTCGCCCCAAAATGGCAACCAGACATTGGCGACTGTAACCCTGGTTTAAGGAGCCATTTGGCACCTAGCTTATACCATATTTTTCGCTCCATAAGAAGCATTTTTTCCCTCCTAAAAAGTAAGGATGGATCCCGCTCGCTGTCTTGGCTTCTTTAGCCGCACGCAGCCTCTCCCGGCTGGAGAGGTTCTGCATGGCTAAAGAGGAAGCCAAGACCTGTCCGCTGCTCTTTGGGGCTGGGGGGGGGGGGGGAGATAAAATATTTTTTTCTTGATTTCCCCCTCTAAAAACTAGTTGCGCCTTATGGAGCGAAAAATACAGTATATCTGAGTTTCTAACACTGATTTGGAATACAATGCCCAAACACAGCTAAAGGAGTTCCAGATAAAGCCAGTTTTACAGGATGGATAAAAACATGAAGCAAATAAACAGTGTGTTACAATGTACAAACTTTTAAACTAGTATTCCCCTGGCACCAAAGTGACCATAAAGGCAGTGCCAGGCAAGCCTCATCAGGGAAGGCATTCTACAACTGGGTTGCCAGCACCAAGGAGGCCCACTGACTCACCGCTAGTCATTCTGCTCACTTATTTGGCAGGGGCACCAAAAGAAGGTCTGTGAAGAGGACATTAACATTCAGGGGAGTACATGTGGAAGGCAGCAATCTTTCAGGTGCCCTCTTTAATTTGGCCACATAATGGACTGGAGCCAGTGCACTTGATAAAGCACTGGTATGAATATGATCGAAATCTCCCAGCTGCAGTTTGCAGTCATACTTTGGACGAGTTAGGTTGCAGGCTATTTTCAAAGGCAGCCCTAATTACAAAACACAGCAAGGCTTAACAAGAAGTTACTGGGGCATAGGTAACTGTGGCCAGTGTACTTCCAGCCAGGTAGAGTCACAGCAGGTATAGCAGACAAAGATGATAAAAAGGCACTCTGAGGAATAGCTGGACTTCAAAGGTAGAAGTGGTCTTTTAATGTGATAGCATAATTAGCTCTTGAGCCTTACTGGGTTTTGAAATAAGGCTGTGACTTTAAGCAGCTTGATCTCATCTTAAGGAATAGCATATCGATGAGCAGCGTGTGGCAATACAAACAGGGTAGGCTTTGTTTCTGTTAATGTCTTGGGTAAAAAAGTGGTATATCAATCATCTATGGAACTGGGAATGATTAATTATGACCATTGTAGCAAACATTTGCACCACTGCTTGGCAGGATGTCATGAATTACCGTATTTTTCACTCTATAAGACGCACCAGACCATAAGACGCACCTAGTTTTTGGAGGAGGAAAACAAGGAAAAAATATTCTGAATCTCAGAAGCCAGAACAGCAAGAGGGATCACTGTGCAGCAAAAGCAGCAATACCTCTTGCTGTTCTGGCTTCTGGGATAGCTGTGCTGCCTGCATTCGCTCCATAAGACGCACACACATTTCCCCTTACTTTTTAGGAGGGAAAAAAGTGAGTCTTATAGAGCAAAAAATACGGTACTTGCTTTTCAAACAAGTATCTTGCCATTACTAACATGCTACACTTCCAATGATTGCCTGCTCATCTGGGGTTTCCTAAAGCTAAAAACATAAAAAGTGCCTTGCTGCTATTAGCACTGCACCTAAAGTTCAAACTATAATGTTCTGCTAGATCACAGGCAGGGAACCTCCAGGTTTGGGGGAGAATCTTGGTCTGCTAGAGGGTACAATTTCACCCATGAGGTCATTTTCCCAAAAGCACCTCCCCACCAGCAGACATCACTGGCGACGCCGGCTTGTAAATGTGAGCAAAGAGATTAATCCTGCATTGGCTGTGCAATCCTGTTCCAGCAGGATCTGGTCCGTGAAGCCGAAAAGCTTCCCTACCCATGTACTAGATGGACAGTGTTTTATA
Source organism: Podarcis raffonei (assembly GCF_027172205.1). Lineage (NCBI taxonomy): Eukaryota > Metazoa > Chordata > Lepidosauria > Squamata > Lacertidae > Podarcis > Podarcis raffonei. Next base: position 14,795,731 of record NC_070613.1, read on the forward strand.
CAGTGGTACCTCGGGTTACATACACTTCAGGTTACATACACTTCAGGTTACAGACTCTGCTAACCCAGAAGTAGTACCTTGGGTTAAGAACTTTGCCTCAGGATGAGAACAGAAATCGTGCTCCAGCGGCACGGCAGCAGCAGGAGGCCCCATTAGCTAAAGTGGTGCTTCAGGTTAAGAACAGTTTCAGGTTAAGAACAGACCTCCGGAACGAATTAAGTACTTAACCCGAGGGACCACTGTACTAATAACTGGTTGGAAATTATTTCATGGAGATAAATAGCAAACTAGGAAGCATATCATCCTCCAAGAAAATTACTTTACCCTCCAAGCAGGATGCAACAATTTCCTTTGTGGACACAAATTTTAGTTACATTTGTATACCTTTTTCACTAATGCACTGAGAAGTGACTAAACCTTGTAGCATGCTAGGAGAGGGTTGGTTAGTTAGGCTAATCAAGCTGTTCTGGGTCAACTGAGGTTGATAGACTAGTTATAATACCAAGTATTTGAAACTGAGTTTTCAACATGCAACCACAGTATTTCCAGTTATGCTAAGGCCCTGTCCATTTACAGATTGCCTGCCTGAGCTCACACACTACTGACTAGCAATATCTTTCTCACAGTTGCTTTAAGTAGCCTTTAGGAAATCTTGAGCTCTTTGTTTTTCACTACCAAGGAAAAGCCTGTCCTTTATATTGTTGCTAAATTTATTGCAGTGTTCACGGAGCACAATGGTGGCAACAACCATCAGCTTATGAAGCAATGAAAGTTTTGTATCACACGTCAAGTAGTCATTAAGGATGTGGAGTGATGGGTTCTAAATCTAAATCCCTATATCTATTTTCATACCAAGTGAGCCTCAAGAGTTCTCTTACATGGAACCTGCAGGCTGCACACTGGCTTGTTGGGGGTGTGGAGAAGTGAGCCCAAAATTTGATGCCCCTCCCCCAGCCTTCCCAAAGCTGGGTAAGTGAGTCAGTCACTGTTTTTTTTGAGAAAGTGGCACAAGACTCTGGCAGGGTCCTAGAGGCCTCCTATCTCCTTCCCAAAGCTGGGGAAGTGCTAACTGAGCTTTGGGAAAGAGGGGAGAGGACTCTAGCACCCTGACAGAGCCCTCAGACTTCCTCCCCAAAGCCCAGCAACTCACTTACCTGCCTTTGGGAAGGCAGCAGAAGACCAGCTGCAGGGATGGAGCGTCAAATGTTGCAGAGGGCCATGCACCTGGTCAGGCCCTGTTTCAGACCACCCTGCCCTTTAATTTTAATCAATGAGAGAATGGGGAGGACAACTCAATACAATTCAGTTCAGCATACTTCACCAGCAAGTAGCTGTTTATGACATGAAGCTGGAACCTCACCATGCAGGCAACTGGTGTCAAGCTTTAAACAGATTTGCTAACAAGGAAATCACTGTTCTTTTCTGTTTAAACATAAGGGAATGGTGTTGTCAGTGGAAATCATTCTACAATACTAGAAAAGGCTCATTTTGCTTCTTGGTTTAAAGAGGGAAGATACGAAAAGGAGCTGGAGAACTGCAGGGATGACACAATAGCAAGAAAACATGAATGGTGGGTCAAAAGAGTGTTCAAGTTACCTATCCAGATTTATATGCACTACAGAATTTTAACAACGTGTCTCTGAAATACCAGTAAGCCTACTATAAAAGGCTGTCTAACTTTCAGGCTCCGAAACATAATTTATGTTAGTCAACTAAAATCTGCACCAATTTCTTCCGCAGACTTATACAGCTTGTTCTCAAAGTTTGAGCTTAGTATGTCCACTGCAGATCATTTGGCCATGCAGCACACCAGAGCAGCAAAATCATGCTGTAGCCAATAAATCAGAGCAACTTCCTGAAAGTATAGATGTAAACTTAAAATGAACAGGGTCACCACTGGTCTGACTTTTGATCTGCCATGCTCAGATTTGCCTACCAAGTTACAAGTGTGGCTTTTGATATTTTGAACAACTCATTTATTGTATAAATTTTCATTAGAGGCACCTAAGGCAATGTCACAATTAAAAGCACACACAAAGTGGTCCTTTATACAAGTGTTAAATAACGGTCATACATGTTCAGAATTCTAGTTTTGCCTGTTTCGATCAGGTTAAATTTTAGTATTACAGAACCTTACTCTAGACAGTCTGATTACAGAGTATATAAAGCTGACATTACTGTGCATATGAAAATACAAAGTTTCTAGCTTGTGCTAAACTTACCTAGACTTTTGTACAGGAGAGGCAGTAGCCTGGACCAACATTTATAATTTAGCATACAAGTTGCACAATTGGATGTTTTCATAGACTTCAAGTTTGGAAAACAGTGCTCCATGTGTTATGCATTTGACTAACATGTTTTGTCAAAAGCTAAACCAAGTTTTAGTTTGGGTGACACATACGTTCTCTCAATTACACATACCTTAGAAGTCTAACGTTTAAAGACAGCTTCCTCTGTTAAGTATTTCTGGTAATTAGTTTGCCACCACCAATGACTGTTCATGTTTCACGTACTTGCTCCCAGTGTCACACATACTGAAGCAGAATTTCAGCCTATTTTCTTAAATGTTCTAGCTTGCCTGCCACTTAAGGCCAATACAAGCCATGCACATCCGTTCTGTGCAAGCATGTATTTATAAATAAATCATGATTGTCAAAGATCCTCATGCCACTCTTCCCAGCCTGCATTTCCCATTTTGTAACTCTGGATTCCATCTTGGTGTAGCAACAGTTTCAGCAGTCAAGTGATTTAAGCACGATGACCCAACACTTGCATTTACACAGAGCAGCTCTCAAAGAGTAAAACTATAGCAATCCGAACAGCAGATGAATTTTTGTTTAACTTTGACTTGAAGGTGTAACCAAAGAAGCCAAAGAAGGGAAACTTTAGACTTCTCCCCACAAACATCTACTCCCACCAAACTATATAGCAAACCTCAAAATACATTTTTAACAAGGCATGGGGTTAGCCAGTGAAAGTAAAAAACAAAACAGTCGGCTAATACAATCTGTTTGCATGAGCCTAATCAGCTCTTTGGATCTCAAACAATATTTTGAAATCACATAATATTCACTGCATTATTCACTTTTACTTGTTTTATTTTGCCAGGTCCAGAAAAAAAGATATTCATACTACAGTCGTACCTTGGAAGTCAAACAAAATCCATCCCGGAAGTCTGTTCAAATTCCAAAACGTTCGGAAACCAAAGCTCCTGCAGCCAATCGAAAGCCCCATTGGACATTCGGCTTCCAAAAATAGTTCGCAAACCAGAACAGTCACTTCTGGGTTTGCGTCGTTCGGGAGCCAAAACATTTGAGAACGAAGCTGTTCGGAAACCAAAGTATGACTGTACTATGCTTTACTTAAGACACAGGAATATAGGAAGCTGCCTTATACCAAGCCAGACCATTGGTCCATCTAGCTCAGTATTGTCTATGCTGACTGGACCTGGTTCTGCAGGGTTTCAATAACAGAGGAATTTTCAGTCCTACTGGAAATGCCAGGGATTGAATCTGCATACAAAGCAGATGTTCTGAGCTACAGTCCTTCACAAATAACTCTTACATTTTAAATTTCCAACAAAACAAAACAAATTGCACCCATGTACTTCTGTTGTTTACAGCCAAATTTGGCCTCCATCACAGAGTCTGAATCAAACAATACCCCCGCTACCTAGTCAGCAATGTTAGAAATATATAATCACTAAATTGTACCTTACAGATGGGTTATAGTTGCTGCAATAGAATGTCTTATTATTTATTAATTGTTATTATCATTATCAGCAGCATCATTTCTGCACCGCTTTATCTTTTAAAGAATATCAAAATTGTTTACAACACATTAAAAAATCAAATAAAATAATCCAGAATAAAACAAATTCAAGCTTCAATTACAATATTTCAAATGCTTCTCTAAGTGACATTTTGCTTTCCCTGGTTGCCAACCAGGCACCCAGAGATCTCCATGTGGTTACAATTGCAAACGCGTGAGTCGCAAAATGCGCCTGATTTATTTCTAACACTGGTAGTCACCATAGCTCCTGCACTGATAGAATAGATAGCCATTGCTCACTTTAAGGGTTGAAGAGGCTTCCAATGTTTCTCAAGTAGCAAAAAATAATTATGGGTATCAACAGGCTAAAGCAGACATCTAGAAAAAGGAACAATATATTTGGAAAGAGGGATGAAATCTCAGTTGCTGTATTTCATTAGAAACAATTAATAGTCCAGCAGCATTGAACCAGGAAGTATTCATTAAAATATCCTCAATCATAAAACGTAACGTAAGAGCCCAAACCTTTTTTAAACTCTCCGATTTGGAGCCAAGTAAAACAAGCAACTTTTAATGACTTTGCTCGTACCAGAGTTTTGGGTCAATACCATGTAATATTACTGCTATTTAACAAAATCAGTACTCTATCACCTAAGATTTAAAATAAAAGCTAAAATGGTTAGTAAAAGTAACCATTATTCTATTATCAAGAATTGTCCTAAATATTTTGTGTTAACTCTCCTGCAGTTTAGCACCAGTAATTTTCCAGGAAATTCTTTAATTCAGGACAGGGATGAGAGGAAGTGCCGGTTTGGGAGGAGAATATAAGACAGAAGTTAAGGGTGAAAGGAAACAGGGAGGAGCAATTACAGGAATAAATAAAATTTCTCAATGAAGGCATTAAAAGTTTCTGGATCACCAGATTCTTCCTAAAATAGGTAACTAATACAGACAGCTAATATGTGTATTAAGCAGGAAACCTGTAATTCTACAGGTACACCTTCTCCCAACACTTGTGATGTCCTCACCGAAGAAATTCTGCTTGGCATCTATAAATGTGTGGAGCTCCATCACAGCATTATGAAGTGAATATCCAGTCAGAAATTCTACAAGTACAGCTTTCCCAAACACTTGCTACAAATGCATCTGAATAATTTCTACCTGGATCTCTTCCCACACATGTACACATCTGGCCCAATGTCCACCTGAAAGACCAAAATACAACATTAACTAGCCTCACTTAGTATAAACTGGGCGTGTAGAATCTAACACATAACATATAAAGAATAGAATTTATAAAGCTAGCCACTGCAGTGTAGTAGTTGAGTGTAGGTCTGGGATATGGAAGACCAGGATTCAAATCTGCACTCAGCAATGAAGCACACAGTCTCTTAGCTTAACCTACCTGACAGAGTTGTTGTAAGGGTAAAATGAAGCAGGAGAACCACCATGTAGGCCAACTAGAGGAAAGGCTTCTTGGAGGAAAGGTGGGAAGAAGCTCTAGTATATACCGTTAGTAAATCTAAAAGAACCTTAAAATGAGAAATAACTATTTTTTGCCACAGAGAGCAAATCGTAGACACCACTATTGAAGATTTGGGTTTAGCCCCTCAGTTATGCTTATGGTGAGATTTCTTTGAACATCTTTTTCTGATTTGGTTACTTTGCATTTTTCACTTAACAAATTAACCCCAAACAGGCGTAATGTAAATTTCAGGTGATGTCCTATATTTCTAAATGGTGTGCTGTCACATTGCTTCCTTTCCTTTTCCCGTCATATTTCTCATGTTCAATTACAAGTTGCTTGATCAGAGAGTTGAAGGTATAGGTTTCTCAAAATTTAATCAAATTCAACCAACAGTAGCCACCAGGGCGTTCCATGTTCGCTCAGGCAAGTGCAAATGTAAGGGGCCAAACCCTCAACAGATGCATTATTTAGGCAATATGGTATGGTATCCTATGATTCATTTCAAGCTTCACCATATCTTGGAGTTGGATGGCTTTCAGTGACAGAGGAGTGGACCCATGTCTCAGATCTGTTTATTCACTGGACTAGAAACATGGGAGTCTATGCAACTGAGGCTACTGTTCCAGGTTATAAGTACCCACCTGGCAACCAATCATATCCACAAAGGATTATATGAGTTGGAAGGGACCTTGGAGGTCATTTACTCTAACCCTCTCCTAGCGCAGGGCAGCCCCAAGGGAAGCAAACCCAGCCAGATGGGTGGGGTATAAATAATAAATTCTATTCTAAATTCTATTCTTAACCCTTCTGTTCTGTACATCTCCTACACATGGGCTGGTTTTACAATCCTGAAACAAAAATCCTGTATGGTAGGCTAATATTTCTGAAAAGTGCAGAATGAGAAAAAAGAAAGCATTTTTTCCATAATTACCTATGAGTTTATGGCATAGGAAGGAGTCAGGCTTTACTGCTTTGTAACTATATGCGAACTATATGCGGTTAGGGCAAAGGGTCGTGTCCAAGTTGAGTCAAACTAAGAGGTGTCCTAATGAAATTAGCAGACATAATTTAAGACACATGAATTCCAATTACTCAGCTGAACACAACTCAAGAGTAGAGTTCTCCATTATATTGTAGCGTTAGTATCATTGTCCCCTTAGAAAACTCTTGTCTTTAAAGTAACTAAGGAAGTACAATGTATATGAAGGATTGGACAATACTTTATGTAATTAATACGTACTTCTCTTCCTTAAGTCTCATTGTAATTCTGTCATCCATCATAATCTTATTCTCAGAAGGGGGGAAAACTTGACAAAAGAGATATAGCACTCACAAGTTTTATGAAAAGGTACAGTAAATATGCATACATCAGAAATGATTTTCTATTCTTAAATGGTGTATCTACACTTTTACAAAAATAGGGCTCAAAACTTTCTAAGGAAAGTACACCCCGTGAAGTAATATTTCATATCAAACAGTGTTCTGGTAACTCATTTAAAGGGAAATTCCACGCTGCACATGTTCAAAGGTAATTTTGTTCATGGTTTGAATATTACAGAGCTGAGCCCTGCCACAGAAAAGTATTGCCACAATGCTGCTCTCAATCTGGAGTACACAATATTATGTTGCTTCTGCCACATTATACTGGCATCAGCACAACTGCAATCTTCGTCTTGACCATTCTCTCACTTAAACTACCTAAAAGAAATATGCATCAAAATGCTTTATCTGTGGCAGGGGCTCGGACCTGATGATCTTCAGGGTCCTGGCCACTAACCATCCAGCTTGAAGGTAGTGAAGCCTGAAAGATGACAATAAAAGGGTACCATACCATATATATATTGCCTAATGCGTCTTAATGGTGTGGCCCTTAACAGCCATACTTTCCCAGCATTTTGGTGTTTGCATGAATATAAACACAAATGAAACCAAAAGATTGTCAACTGATTTTGTTTTTTTAAGGGGGGTGCAACAAATGAGATCTGTCCATGCTTCAGAACAAGTGTTTACTACTTAAGTCCAACAGTTAGATGGCTTATCAGCTTTACGTTAGAGAGGGTGGGGATGATGATGATGGTGATAATAATAATAATAATGGTGATTAATAATAATAATAATAACAATAATAATAATAACAACAACAACAATAGATAAGCAGGTGTTTTACATTAAACTGAAGGGTTGTTGTTTTTTTTTTTTTTTGGCAAAGATACCCAGAAAGCCTCTAGGTTCCACTGAAAAGTTTGAAGAGAGCACCAGCCATGGAGACACAAGGAAGAGACAAGCAAGAATTGTATTGAAGTGGTTTGCAAATGTCTTTGGAATGATGCCACATGTAGTCTCCCTTCTCTGAACAGACTAAAGGCTTTTAGTACAAATTTGTTTAGTCTTCTGATGAAGTCCAACAAAACCAGACCATATGAGCCACAAACCAAGAGCTAAAATATTCAGGCTTCACCTTCTGTATCTCAAGGTTGCCAAAATTCAATCTCGCTGTCCCTGCAGCTTTGGTCCTGAACCAAAATTCTGGCCTTGTGATAGAAGGATCTATTTCATAAACTTTCACAATTGATAGAAAGCAGAGAATTTGTATACAGGCAGTCCAACACAAAGGCTAAATCCAGCCTGAGTGGCACTTAAATCAAAGGGACATATGTAAAGTCATTATTAATTTGTCCCAGATTTCATTGAGAACAAAATGAAACCAACTTATTCTGGATCCACCCCATGATGCAAAGGTAGAATGTTTACACCAAAACAGGAAATCCTTTATATACCTTGGAAAAAAATCTAGTTTACTCTCTATGAGCCGGATTCAACATACTGCCTACTCTCATATTTTCAAGCTAGATTGTGATTGCAACCATGCTACTGTCCAAAAAGCATTTTAACAAAGTACTCTGTTAGTATATCTATACACAAAAGCTGAAGTCACAACTCCCAACCACCTCAAAGGAGTAACCAGTTGACTAGGCATTTGCATAAAGTTTACTTTCAGCAAATGTCTGTAGGTCATGGAAGAGAAACAAGTAGCCCATCAATATCTGGAAGACCACAACTCCCATCAATCCAAGTCACCACAGGCCACAGGTTTCTTGATCACAGTGGTCAATGTTATTAGGCAAAACTGTTATTAAAATGAATAGCATCCAGCAACGCAGACCTAAGTTGCCACCCGAAATAGCTAAATTAGAGAAACTAGAGTGAAACCAGAAATGGCGTAACAGGAAACCTATCAGAGTGGCTATTAAATGGCTCTGTTATTACAGCTCTTATACAGCACACAGTATCCTCAGCAGCAAAAGGCTGAGCTGGTTGTGCAGTGATGAAAGTTGGCAGGAATGGAGCAGTTATGAAGTATCATCATAACATAAGAGTTCCAAAACTCATTTCACTCTTAGGTTAGGATAAATGGCACAAAAAGTATGGCACTTGCAAGAAAAAGAAAAGCAGCAGCAGCACACAATCCACTTCATCGCAGTGAGTACACGGAACTGACATATTTCCTCAGTCCATCAGGAAGGCTCAGACTCCCACCTTCTCAGCTACTGAACTTCAGACCCAGACGACCTCACACCATGTTTTCAAATGCAGAACTAAGGAGAGCCAACCATTTAGACACAAGACCCCCCTAGACCTCTCGCGTTCAACTGAACTGCAGCAAACTCACTGCCAGCTTTAAAGTTCGGCAAAAGTCACCAAATGATCAAAATCACGGCCCGGAGACGCTGAGAAAGCAGTAGAAAGTCACCCTCCTGTCACACTTAAATCAAACCCTTTGCAAGTATGGAAGAAGGGCGTGTGTGTTTGAATTCCTAACTTTAGATAAGGGTGTGAGTCAAGGAGGACTATGGCGGTGGGGGTTTGGGGGGAGCTTGAGGAAACGAAGCGAGGGGGAGCTTTGGCTTGCCGCTTGGGGCGGGTCCCCAATGGGGGTGGGGTGTCCTCCGTTTTCGGCCAGCCTGGGATCAACTTAAAAGGGCAATCTCTCCCTCCTTCTCTCCCCCCCCCCACACCAAATCCGAGGGTGTAGGAGGGAGAAGGAAACGAAACACGTGAAGATGCCGCCGCTGCCGCCGGGCCCAGCGCTTCCCTGCCGGCGACCAGGCCGAAGCCGACGCAGTGCGGAGCTCCCGGCAGGAGCAAGGCCACGAAACCGGGGCCAGTTCCCTGCAGCGGCCAGCCCCGCCCCCCACCGCGAGCGGCCTCGGGTGAGAAAATGGCGGCGGCTCGGGGCGGTGACGGGAGGAAGCGGCGGCCCTGCTGCCGCCACTTGACTGCTACTGAACGCGGCCTCCACTCACCTGTCAAGCCAACAGCCAGCAAGGCCCCGGCGGGCCGGGAGGGATCGCGCTCGGAGGCCGGCCTGAGGGATCCTTCGCTGCTGCCGCCGCCGCCGCCGCTGCTTCTCTCGGCCTCCGTCTTCGTCTCCCGCCGCCGCCTCCTTCTCGTTCTTCCTCCGCCGCCGCCGCTGCCGAATCCCAGGAAGGGGTGAGAGAAAGAGAAAGACGGAGAGAGAGGGCGGCGGGGGGCGGCAGCGGGGCCCAGGCGGGGGAGGAGGAGGAGTGGCGGCGGCGGCGGCGGCGGGGAGGAGGAGGAGCGACAAGCAGGGAGGGAAGGGCGCGGAGAGGCGGGAGGAGGAAGAGAGAGCGGCGGCGGCGGCGGGTGTCCGGGCCCCGGGGCTTCTGGGCGCCAAGAAGCAGCGGAGACAATTCGCTCGCATATGAGAGAGAGAGAGACAGAGAGAGAGAGAGACGGAGCGCGAGGGAAAGAGAGAGAGAGCGCCAGGGAGACCCACGAGCCCCGCTTCCGGCTCCGGGCGGAAGTCCCTCCCCCGGCGTCGGAAGATATTGGTCGACGCCTGGAGACTCGCCCCCTCTCCCCCCTCTCCGAAATACGCCTCGCGCACTATCTCCTCCCCTCCGCTCAGGCGAAAGAGAGAGGCTGTGGGAAGGGGGAGGGAGGGAGAGAGGGAGGGGTGGAAATAGGCCGGTAACCTTCTCCGCGTGTGATTGGCCCGGCGGCAGGGACGGCGCGCGGGGCGCAGCGTGACGTGAAGCGAGCCGCGCGGAGAGTGAGCGGGTGACGTCAGTGGCCCTTTCATGAGTTGAGAGCGAAGGTGGGGGGAGCGAAGGGAGGGGGGGAGGAGGAATTCGCAGAAGGCTCTAGTAGCGGTTAGCACATTCTCTCTTTCTCTCTGGGAGCTGTTCCATTTACGGCCGCTGATGCAGGAAGGTTGTCCTCCATGCGGCTTCCGTAGGAAAGGGTGGTTTGAAAGGGCCGGTGTTGGGCCCGCGCAAATAAATAAGTTCTGTCACACATTTCCCTCGGGTTTTTTTTTATAAAAGAATTATTTTAAAAAGAGCAATGAGCAACAGCAGATCTCCCTTTCTAGGACTCTACCGTAGCCCCTTTAGTAACGACTAGAAAAAGAAAAGGGGCCTAGTTAGTCCTAGTTTGGAACCAAATTGCTTCCCCACCCCCCCAGCATAACTATGAGCAGGAAAGACTAGGCCCAATTTCTAGAGAAGGCGATGATTTGCTGCTCTCTCCGATTTTAAATGGTTTATGCTGTCAATACTGCACTGCAGTGCAAGGAGCCTGTTGCTGGACACCCCTCAGCCCCAGAGAACATAGTCAGGGGCAGTGAGAGTTGTAGACTGGCCATGTCCTGAGAGAAAGCCTTCTAAAACCTTAATCCAAGTTAGTATCTTGTCTTTAGGTTTGGATTGATTTTTATGTATGTGCTGGTGTTGTTGTTTTTCACTGCGTTTATATTTTATCATAGTTTTCATGTAGGGTTTCTACTGTTTTTTAAATTCATGGGAAGTGATTCATAAACTAATTAAATAATAAACTTTTAAAATAGATTGTACTCAGTGGAACTTGCTTCTTGGTATACAGAAGTGTTTTAGCTTGCCAACCTTATCTGTCCCATCCCGCAGCATTATCACCATCTGCTACCTGAAGATTGGCTTTTCGAGAGATCGACAAGATTTGTTATTGTTGCAATATACAGTTATTGACCAAACTGCGGGAGGCAGTGGAAGACAGGAGTGCCTGGCGTGCTCTGGTCCATGGGGTCACGAAGAGTCGGACACGACTAAACGACTAAACAACAACACAGTTATTGACTTGCATGAAAGAGTTAACCCAAGCACTGAGCTTAAATTCCCATTGAGAAGGGTTCAACAGGATCCCAGGAGCCTTTGCCTCTTCCTCCCTTTCCCTTCTCCCTCTGCCTTCCCGGAAGGAGGGAGTCATGCAGATGGCTCCCTGCTGAAGGAAAACCATGTCAGCAAAATAAGAGATGTTTACAGCTTGCAGACTGCATGATTATTCTGTAAGGAAATCAAGTTCTTTTGTTTTCTTAAGTTGTTTGGAACCTTTCCTTCTTTATTCTACTATCAACAGTTGTTTGCTGTAACTCCTGAAACTCTGTGAGTACAATCTTCACTTACTTGCAAAGCTAAGTGTCTCTGTTTTATTCTAGCCTAAGTTTTGTTTTAGGGAAGGTGGTTATGGGTAGATGTAAGTCTAATCAAGTTTTAATGTGCTTTGAGCAATCGTCATTGTGCCAACTCTGCTATGAGATAGTAAGAATCTCTCTTCCAAGTGTCTCGTACCATTTTCACACTTACAATTTTTTTAAAAATTATACTGAGGTATTATAATTTTCCAAGATAAATTTAGTGTTTTCTAATTAATACAGGTGTATGTCCTTAAAATTGCAATGCTACAGATTAGATTAAATTATCTCTCTGGAAATTGTTACAAATTAAACTGTGTACTGTTGGCACCGTTTGCCCTAAAATGTGATGGAACTAAGAATATTGGGTTGAAAGGTTCTAAAGCAATATGAGATGCTATACAACCTACTAAAGAATAACTTGTTTATGGTATGGCCATATGAATAAAGAGGCTGTTTTTAAATTTTATTTTTTTGTCTGTCTTCCATAATTGTAGTTAAATTCCAAAGTAATAATAGAAAAGCCAAACTCAATGAAATAGTAGGTTCCTCTGCTGCTGCCACCACCCTGCAAAATAAGCAGACTAGTTCAGCCATACAATAAATGTTAAAGAATAAGTAATCCCTACAAATGTTTTACTAGCCCTAACCTGAAGTGAAAGGAAAAAAGTCAAATTTTGGTTAAATGTTTCTCCTTTACTCACTTGGAAGAGAAAATTACTAACCCACTAACCAAGAAGATGCTAAGAATGAGTTTGCTAGCGTTGCCTAATTAGTCACAATATAAGACAGAAGGATTTTATTCATTCACTCTTGAGAAACCTTTGTACACAAAGGTCAAGATGCTGTTAGTAATGACCCTTTTATGAGGAAAGCCTTCACGACCTTCTTTCCTTTTTTGCCCTGTCATTGAAGCAGTGGCGCCTGGAGGAAACAGGGAGTTGGTAACAGCTATTAAAGTCTATTCTGAGAAAAACAGCTTGGATGGAGTTACAGTTTATGTTAACAAGCATGTGTAATTTATTTCTATATTTGTGTAGCATTTCCCTTAAGCGTTCAAAGTTTTTCACTGTGAGCAACCCTCCCAACAATCCTGTAAATTAGGCTACTGTGCTATCGCCATGTTATCCGCGGGAAAGATGGGGAAGAGAAATGAAGACCACCCAGCATTTCCATGGCATTTGCTACAAACTGGAGACATCTTGTTTGCAGCTTACATTATTGACAAATGTTTCAGCTATTCACTTTGGACAGCATTCAGAGAACAGTGCAACCAGTTCTGCACCCCAATGGAGCATTGGTTTATATTCCTAAAGCAGCGCCTTCCTGTGCCCCATGCCAAATCATGACTGAAAATAGGGAGATTTTTAATATCAGTTTTTGATATGGCCCAGAGTGGGTAGAGTCTACTGATGTGGGGGTGGGGTCCAAAATCTTCCTGGGCACACTCAACTCCTGGGGTATGGCAGCTAGTATGACAAAAGCAGAAACTGCCAAGAAAAGTGCTTAGACTATTAAAGTGCCTATCTTTATGACAGTCAAGATGTATGTGCCTTATAGGGGTGCAGTGCACCTCTACGTACTCTGCACTCAGGCAGTGTTTCTGGAGAGAGATTTAACCCATACTGAATGGTCCCCAGCAGCAAGGCATTACTCTGTAAGAGTTAAAAGCAGAAAACACTTGGACAGGATGCCTTTGTGGGTGTTATAGAGGCATCTGTGGTAGAGCATCTGTCTTGCAAGCAGAAGGCCCCAGCATCTTGAGGTAGGGTTGGGAGAGACTCCTGCCAGAACATCTGGAGAGCTGCTGCCAGTCAGTGTAGACATCTGATGCCATACACACATGCTTGTTCCTCTTTGTGTGACTCTACTTCTTACCTGCATGGCCCCACTAATGGGGCTTTCCAAAGTAAGTGTGCAGAGGGTTCTGCTTTCTTGGTCTTGCTAGAATTCCCCAGGATTCTTTTTTTTTTTTATAAATTTTTTATTGATTTTCCAACATATATTATAAGACATTACAAATAACAATACAAAAACAAACAAACATATAAACATGTATAATTTCATAACCTTTTTTCCTTATACCCAATTTCGACGACTTCCCCATGCCTCCCTTTTCTGCATCCCTGTTTTAAACTTTTTCAGCAACCCCTGATCTAAATTACTTATAATTCCCTTTCTTTAACCTTTTTTCTCTTATCCAATCATTTATCGCTGCAAATCTGCTTTACCTTACCCATGACATTTTAACACTCAATAATTTTACAACAGTTTTTAAGATAAAATTTAAATTTCTTCCAGTCTTCTTCCACCGTCTCTTTCCCTTGGTCACGGATTCTGCCCGTCATCTCCGCCAGTCCCATATAGTCAATCACCTTCGTCTGCCACTCTTCCAGCGTGGGTAGTTCTTGTGTCTTCCAATACTTTGCTAGTAGAACTCTTGCTGCTGTTGTAGCATACATAAAAAACGTCCTATCTTTCTTTGACACCAGTTGGCCTACCATGCCCAGGAGAAAAGCCTCTGGTTTCTTATGAAAGGTACACTTAAGCACCTTCTTAATTTCATTGTAGATCATTTCCCAGAAGACCTTAATCCTTGGACACGTCCACCAAAGGTGATAGAAAGTACCTTCAGTTTCATTACATTTCCAGCATTTATTATTGGGCAAATGATAGATTTTTGCAAGCTTGACTGGGGTCATGTACCACCTATAAATCATTTTCATAATATTCTCTCTTAAGGCATTACATGCCGTGAACTTTATACCGGTGGTCCATAACTGTTCCCAGTCAGCAAACATAATGTCATGACCAATATCTTGTGCCCATTTAATCATAGCTGATTTAACCGTTTCATCCTGTGTATTCCATTTCAACAGCAAGTTGTACATTCTTGACAAAGAATTCCCCAGGATTCTTTGGGAGGGTGCTTTAAATATAACTTTCTTCCATCTAAATTTATTTATTTATTTTTGCTTTTCAGTAATGTTCTGAATGTTCTCACATAAATAATGACATAATGATTTTGAAATGTGCCTTGCAAAGTGCCATCATTGTATCTGTGGTGAATGTAATGACTTGAGTTCTTTCAGATTACCGGTAGCTGTTTTCAAAAAAACATAGTTCATTGTTCCACTGACCTCTCACCTTTTCTCCTTATCCTCTCCTTCTTTGCCAAAGCATTATCTGTTGTGGCCTACAAGCTTTCCTGTTGGATGCAGCTGAAATCGCAAACCTCTCTGACCATCCTCAATTTAATCAGAAGAATATACAGTTTCCTATTTTAGCTTTATATCAAATATCCTCCAGTGACTCACTGAGAAGTGCTGACGTTTATAACAGTAAATGTGTACTAGGAAGGAAGGCCCATTCAAGTGCAGATATAATGGAAGCTGTCCCTCCCCACTTAGCTTTTTCCTGTAGTGTGTAGATTGTGTCAACATGGAGCAGTGACACACTTCAAACTAGAAATGTTGACATGATTTGAGAGCCAGCAATTTTTACCCTCCTTTTCTCTGTGGGATCATCGAAGTGGCTTACAAGCAACTGTAAAACAAAATAAAACATACATAAAAGGACAAATTAATATGAACAATAAAAAAAGAAACAATGCGTAAAGAAAACTGTATCACGAGCAGCAGATCAAATCATGAACAAATCAACAGCAAAATAGCTGTTGGAAACATTGGCTCTTAACTGCCTCTTGAAAAACAACCAAAAATGGAGCAAGGCGGATTTCCGCTGGGAAGGAACTTCCATAAGATTAGTGTCTCTCCAGAAAAGGCCCTGTATTTCATACATAACCCACCAAACAAAACAGTGGTGATGCAGATAGACAGCAGGGCCTAGACATTAATCTCAGATCTCAAATGTTTTTGTATGGCACCCCACTCCCAGGCCATTCATGACTTTAAAGGTTGAAAAATGGGCCTTTGAATTCAGCCCAGGGATAAAAGGGTAGTTTGTGAAGACGACATAATAGGAGAGTAGTGTGAATCACACCGTATGATCCGATCTGAAGGCTCAAGTTAGAACTCTGGTGGACACAATCTGAAGCAAAAGAAATTTATAGACTGTCTCCAAAGGCAGACATAGGAAGAGCACTTTCCAGCTAATGATGATGATGATGATGATGATATATTTATACCCCACCCATCTGGCTGGGTTTCCCCAGCCACTCTGGGTGGCTTACAGCACATAAAAAATGGTAAAACATTAGACATCAAAAATTTCCCAAAACAGGGTTGCTTTCAGAGGTCTTCTAAAAGTCAGATAGTTGTTTATTTCCTTGACATCTGATGGGAGGGCGTTCCACAGGGCGTGCTCCACTACCTTGAACGCCCTCTGCCTGGTTCCCTGTAACCTCATGGGGGTGGAGACGTGCCTTCAGGTATACTGGAGGATATAATGCAGGATTGACCAAAGCCTGATCTTTTCTCTTTAGGCAAGTCCAAATCTACAAAATATATCCGTGGATAAAAGAAGACCCACCCACCCCAACTGTGAACATGATCTTCCAGAACTGATTGACTAAATATCCACAAACATCTGAAACTCCCAATGACCAGGACCTCTATCTTGTCTGGATATGGCATATCCTGAGTGCCCAATTAATATAGGGAAATCCTTGCAATACAATATGGTGACTACCTCTAGCAGAGCTGACAGTTGTTGTAGTTATTACTTTTAATAGTTATTGCTGTTTTCACATAGGAATCTGTCGTGTACTGAATCAGAGCATTGGCCCATCTGGCTCAGTACTGTCCATATTAAATGGCAAGTGTGTCTCCAGGATTTCAGACAGCAGTCTCTCCTAGCTCTGCCTGGAAAAGACAGTGAATAGAAAATAACTCGAAAGCAAAAGCAACAAAGTCTGAGAATAAGAGCAGGATAGGAGAACCAGCTCTATCAACAGTCTCCAAAATTCCTGGTTATGCCAAGTAGCTGTATTTTAGTTCTTCTCAGAAATGGGGTTTCTTTGATAATTCAAGCAATTCCACCCTAATGTTTTAGACTAGCTGAAGTTTGGAAAGTGGTTTGTCTTCCTGCCTGCTGTTCTCTATAGGTTCAGCTGCCTCTTGAGATAGATTGGCTAATTAAACAAAGGCCTGGGAGAAGAGGAATGGTTTTGTCTGGCGCCTAAAGATATGTAGTGAAGGCACCAAGCGGGCCTCCTTGAGGAGAGCATTCCACTAGCATGGAGCCACTCCAGGAAAGGCCCATTCTCAGGTTACCACCCTCCAGACCTCTCATGGAGGAGGCACACAAAGAAGGACCTCAGGTGAAGATTGCAGGGTCTAAGTCAGCTCATATTCAGTTATTTAGTTGTTTGTTGGTACCTTTTTATAGAAGTATTTCTATACTGCCATATCATAAAATTTCAGGGTGGTGAACAAAGTTAAAACAAAAACTGCTAAAAACCCATGGCCCTCCAGGTGTTGTTAGACTTCAACGCCCGCCTGTCCCATTCCAGTATGGTCAATGGCCAGGGATCATGGGAGTTGGAGTACGGCAACATTTGGAGGGCTACAAACTCCCCACCCCTGCCATCGTGTCTCACACATAGAACCGCAGTCTCTGACCGCAGCCCTAGACGAACTTCCAAGTGTGTGTTGTTGTTGTTTAGTCGTGTCTGACTCTTCGTGACCCCATGGACCAGAGCACGCCAGGCACTCCTGTCTTCCACTGCCTCCCGCAGTTTGGTCAAACTCATGCTGGTAGCTTGGAGAACACTATCCAACCATCTTGCCCTCTGTCGTCCCCTTCTCCTTGTGCCCTCCATCTTTCCCAACATCAGGGTCTTTTCCAGGGAGTCTTCTCTTCTCATGAGGTGGCCAAAGTACTGGAGCCTCAGCTTCACGATCTGTCCTTCCAGTGAGCACTCAGAGCTGATTTCCTTCAGAATGGATAGGTTTGATCTTCTTGCAGTCCATGGGACTCACAAGAGTCTCCTCCAGCACCATAATTCAAAAGCATGTAAGTGCCACTGAACACAGAGGGATTGACATTCAAGTAAAAATGCATAGGTAGGGGCTATGTAAGGCAACTGATTCAAATCTGTGCTGGATTGTGACCTTTGCCTCTCATTCTACATTAAATACTGCCATCTTTAAATAGCTATAAATGTTTGCAGTTTTAATCTTCTGCTCTCAATAATAAACACACATTTCCCAGCTTACATCCTGACTGTATTTTCTTACGCTTCTGTGTATATTTTCTCCAAGCTGTCTCCATCCATTTTAAAATGTGACACTCAAAAATGGACAAATATTAGTGGTCTGACTTACTCTTTGTATATTTAAACGTTGTTTCCCAGTCATGCATAAAGTAGGATCAGGAGGTCTGATTTTTGAAGCAAAAAGACTGTGCAGTTGGGGTAGTAAATCCTTCCCTGCCCGTGATCTTTCCCTTCCAGTCTTTTCCCCCCATAAGATTTTCTCCCCGCTAGTATCCAGTACCAGAAGTGAGCTTGGCTTATTTATTTTTAGCATTTAGATATGATGGGCAATTAGCAATGTCCACTGGGCAGTTCATAAATTTAGAAACAATAAAATATAGCTATGGTCCCAAACTAAAACAACACATATGAAAACAAACCAGCACAGAAATCAGTAGAAAACCCTTCTGGGTGGGAGGTCTGGTTTCCTTCTGATCATCTGACGCCTCCTCCTTTTCCTCCTGTCTAAATCACAGGGCCTGCTCTTGCTCATCAGCTGTAGGGAAGTCAGATGATTATTCCTCACTGCCTGCCAGCCAACTTCCAGCTTTTATTAATTTGAGTGCTCTACCCAGCCCTTTTATTAATTTGAGTGCTCTACCCAGCCCTTGTTCAACTATGCCAGGCATAGTTAGTTGCCCTGGTCTAGCAGAGAACATCTATGTGCCCAAATACATCTGCTACATGTGGATTTAGATGCCTCCACATCTGAGCACCATTGAACTGTCTACACACAACTTTTGATCCACGCATCCCTGGTTGGGACAGTCAATTGTATGTAGCTAGCTATCAGTGTCTTCCTAAGTAATATCTGCCTTGTGCTATACGTGGAGTAATGATGCTTTGATTCATTCTTCTTAAGAAAAAAGTCTCCCAGACCATAATCCCATCTCACAGACATTGCTGTTACATTTTTTAAATATTCAAACAAATACTAGCTCAGTCTCAGAGGTTGGGTCCCACCTAGGGAAGCATAACTTTTTTCCAGTTGTGTTATGTAACATGACTTTAGCAGTACATTTTTTCCCTTGAGGTTTAGTAAACAAATTTGAGCACAGGACCAAGCTTGCATGTGAGGATAGGTATAGGGAAGAAATTCAGTTCAGTTTGCATATAAAGTTCACCTTTCCAAAACAGTATACAAACAAAAACATAGCCATTGTTGGAAATTCTCACTTCTCTGAATTTTACAATTCAGTTCCCCAGTGGAGTAATGTGTACAAAAGTGTATCTACTATGGTAAAAATATCCATAAATATGCATATATGTTTGTGCAAATAGCTTACAAAAAGGCACTGTGTTCGAGAACATTGCATACAAACAAAGCACTTTGCACAAAAATGCAGGGTTTTTTCTAAGATCACAAATTGATGAGAGAATGTGGAGAACTGAATTTAAGACTGGAAAAATTGGAAACCAAAATTGACAGATGTATCTGTCCCTCTGCGATAGTCCCTTTTTATTTCTGGTTCCACAGTAATAAGAAATGGGTTATCACCACCGTTTGCTATGAGCAATTTCTGTTTCACTTAACCAGAGATGTTGCTAGGTACTTTAACAGCTCAGGGCACAGCCTATTTGCATAAAACTTGCATCTCTTGCTTTATATGCATAGATACAAATTTAGGCCTCTGAGCAAATTAAGATGGTCCAGAATGTCTGGGGCCCAGTTCAAAAGACCCATGCCTCAGGCTTCCTGGGCCACCCCCAATTATCATTCCTGCACATTATTCAACCCACACGTGAAAGGTTTACAGGGGAGACCAAAACGGGATCCATGATATATAAGGAGTGAGAAAGCAATTAGCTTGGTCATATGCATGCCTGGTGATGGTACGCATTGGCCCTAAGTCTTCCATATCCTTGGCTAGCCATTTAGTTATTTTTCTCTGCAGATTAGAGTGACAAAATATTGCCGTTCAGTAATCTTGTGCAATACATATATATCTGTAAACAGTCACAGTTTGACTCTGGGGGCCCTTCTGTCCCACCTATTAAGGTCATCAGATGAGTTGAGATCCGTGTATTACTTGCATGTCCTTGTGTATATATTGCAGATATTGCCACTTTAATCAGTGGGGGAGATGGGAAGCAGAGCTAAAAGCCCAGCTCCATCAGGCAACTCCAACCCCAGAACTATGCAAGTTGGTCATTGTATGTAAGTCACTCTGGGAGCCTTTGGGGCGCTAAAGAGTGTGAGGTACAATGATTCTGAATGAATGAATGGTGTCTCCAGGCAACTTATTTTACTGGGCATCTTGATTTGTTTGCAAGGAGATTACATGACATTGACTCTTGATGATGTTGCATCAAGCAATCGTTATCCTACACTTCCCAGTGAATTTTCCTGTCATTTTCCATATTGCAAAAAGTCCAAAAAAATAATTATTTGGGAGGTGGGAGAAGACCACTTATGAACCTTAATAGTGCAGCCTCAATTTTCCAGTATCTGATTGAATCTCACTCGAAAATAGCAACAGCGTGTAAGCACCCAAAGGCTACCCTGTGGTAGAGGGCGATTGTGACTCATGAGCTGCTAAGTTCTTCAAGAGACTGCCTTTAGGTTGAAGCAGGATCTAAGCTTTCATCAAACCAGAGAGTGAGAGATTCCAGCCTTCGTGGCTCTAGAGCAAAGCTGGTAAAATCTGGACACTGTACCTTATCAGCTTACTTTGCTAAGAGAATCTGATGAGCTCCGTAGGAGTTCAATTCCATTTAACATAATTCCGATCCTGCCTTATTAGTCCTGGTGTGTCTGAAGTGAGCAGGAGCTGCATGGATTGTGTTTTTATGTTGGACAGGCAGTACCATTATGCTACTTTCCCCCCTGCCCCCATCTTTTCCCACCTCCGATAAACAAAGAAAAATAAGGGTTTGTTCTGCTTCATTGGAGCAAAAGCACAGTACAATAGAGGACCATTCAGCAGCATCAATAGTGCTTGTCCTGTGACTTCTACTTAAAAAAAGATGTCCATGGGGAGAGCTGGATTGCACGGTAGTGCAGTGTGGAATTTGTTCTGTAGTGATAGACGTGGATGAATGACTGGAATGCCAGTAGCCCATAATGTATAAAAATCATGGAGTGTTCTTATTTGAAAACCTGTTATTCAGTTTATTTCAGCCTGCAGATGTGCGAATGTTAGCGTACTTAAGCCCTGCGTAGGATACCTCTCATCCGCCTTTGTCATCCTGTTCTGAACTTCTCTCCTTAAATTTATTTTTTTCTCCCATTGCTGCAGCTATGTCATGGCATCCCCTTATGGTCTTGAGGAAGCTCCTGGCCATGACCCATGTAAAGTTTGATTGCCATACTGGCTAACTCTGAGAAAGTTTCCAAAATGCCATTCCCCTTCCTTGACATTTTAAACATTTAATGAGTTTTCGTTGTTAATTTTAACTTCAAACAATTACAGAGAGCACTTCCTAATCTCGTTTGGGATTATAATATTGCAATACATGAAAGAGCTCTTTTTTGATTAAGGAAAGAATTTTCTAAGGGAATAGATTGTCACTTGGCCTGGTGTTTGACCATGTTTCCATGGAGCCAGGCTGCATGCAACTCCTGTTGTCAGATGAATGAACCGTGGCAGCTGGGAGGAAAATGTATGGAGTGTCGAGCAAGACTGGATGCCTATTCCAGCTGAGCCACATTCATCTCGAGCTAGTCAGCAAGTATTAGGCAACAGATAACAGATATGGGGTGGATATTGATTTCTGCAGGACCTAGGAGAGTTCCCAAAAAGGAAAAGCATCATTTCAGATGTTGACCTAAGTCATGGGGTCAGCAGTGTGGCCCCTGTGGGTGCCAGTGTGCTGTTGGTACTTCCTATGGCCCCAGCGAAGGTTGGTAGTAAATATCCTCTCAAAAATCTATAATGCACGAGGGACTGTTTGCTTTTCCTGCTCAGTAGTGGTTCAGCCCCTCCTACATTTACCCCCCTTCTCCACTTAAATGCCCACATTTCATTGGATCCCACCCTCACATCTGTTCTGAACAGAGAAGAGATGTAAGAGGAGGTGAAGCCAAACCTGCCCCACAGGACTCAAGAATGCTGGTGCCAAAAGGTCCCTATCCAAGCCAAACAGTAATGGCATAACATGCATCTACAAACCCAGAGTCGTCATGAGACTCAGGATTAAGAAACCCCTGAAACCCATTGACTGCCAGTAGCTTTAGGCTAGGAGGCCAGCGTGTATCAGGTCCTCCCTCTTGAGTCCTCTAGTTGTTCAGAACAACATTGGTCTCTGGCTCCTTGTACCTGATTCTTGTCCCCACCCACCTTTCTTGCAATGTTGTACCTTGCCTGAACACCTTGCAATACTGATCTTAGACTGTTGCCTGACTTGGACTCTGCATCATGTTTTGGACCTAGACTGAGTCTCCATGCTTGACCTTGGTTTGTTGGGACTCTGCTGCACCCTTGCCCTCATTGGTGAGTGTTTTGCTAAGAGGCTTGTATCACCTGGGACAGGGACCCTAGACACCCACGAGAGCATGACACACATCCTTGGAGTCATCAGTATGATGTGTACCTCTGGTTGAGTGGCCTGCTCTAGGGAACGGGAGCAGAAGACCACTTAACAAAGCTCTGCGTTGCTCATCTGACGGGGCTGTTAGATGTTGCCTGTGCTAACTGAGAACAAGTGACTTCTGCAGCTCCTAAAGGGGGGTTATTATTACATTTTTTAATGAAGATACTAATTTCCATAATGTGATGGCATATAAAAGGTCATCGTCAATCTGTCACAAGAATAATGAGCTAATTGCTTGAAATGACAACCTTGTCCCACTTTAAAAGTATGTTTGTGTGCTGAAAACCTACGTTTTAAAATTATTGTGCTTTAATCACTGAATCGCTCATAAGTTATTTTTAAAAGCGAGCGAAGGCTTTGCTAGCACTTGGCATGCTCGAGTGTCTTTGTGTGTCAGCAAAAGTTGTGGAATGTCAGCGGCTAAGTTGGGAGCTGTTCTGCCTTACTTTATGGGTTTCCTTCCTTTAGCTGTGATGCAAAGCACAATTAGTTGAAAGCAGGTCTCACAGAAACCAATGGATCATAGCAGGGCAGGGTTTTAGGGATGTGCAGCCAATGAACTCTTAGATCAGAAATGGTTAGTGTGGTACCCTCCAGATGTTGGACTTCAGCTTCCATTATCCCTGACCAGTGCCTAGGTTGCCTGTGTCTGATAGGAGCTAGAATCTAACAATGACTGGGTGGCAACACATTGGCTACCCTTGCTCTAAATCAGTGATGGCCAAATTTGGTCCTCCAGCTGTTTTGGGACTACAACTCCCATCATCCCTAGCTAACAGGACCAGTGGTCAGGGATGATGGGAATTGTAGTCCCAAAAAACAGCAGGAGGGCCAAGCTTTGGCCATCACTGCTCTAGATGGACAGAGAGGAGATGGAAGACATTTAAGAAATCTTCCTTAAATATTTTTATTAATTAAATTACAAGATGCAACAAAACACTGTCAGGAAGGATATATCACTTTACAAAGAGATCCAACATAGTGTATAAAGGGGGAACCTTAGGCATGGGAGACCAAATACCTAAGAAGATAAGAAGAGCCTGCTGGATGAGACCAAAGGCTCACCTATTCCAGCATCCTGTTCTCACAGTGGCCAAACCCGATGCCTGTGGGAAACCAGCAAGCAGGATTCAAACACAAGAGCACTCTCCTCTTCTGTGGTTTCCAACAACAGGTAATACAGCCGGCCAAACCTTTCTGTCTGCCTCTTGGGACTCTCCCGAGGCCATGCCTCTCACTGGACTTGCTTTTCACTATCCTTTAGTTTAGAGGACAACTGTCAAATCATTGCTGAAACAGCACGGAGACAGGGGACACTAAATGAGAGGGAGCAGCTCCTCGCAAGTGGACAATCCCTTGGGTAATGCTGATGACCAGCCGCTGTGGTCTGGGTGGGACTCTGAAGTGCTCTGACTTAAAAGCCAGAGACAGAGTGCTGGATCAGTGTCTACCTTACAGACTAGCGTATCCCCTGACCACCTAGCTGTTTACTGACACACACAACATGCCACATGTTTGGACCTCGACCTGCCTCCAGACCATGCTCCCTGTATTGACCCCTGATAGTTCCTGTCTTTGCACCCACCCAAAGCAAGAAAGGGTACCTGCCTGCACTTTGAGATCCCAGTCAGAGGCTCCTCTCTGGGGGTTCTCTCGCTTTTTTGGCACCCACTCATCTTTTTCCAAGCATCAGGTGCCAATCTTCATTTTCTCATATTTTCTCCTACTGTAGACCCAATTCCACCTTAGATCTCCAATCCTCCTTTTTGTGTGTGTGTCCTTTTCTTTTGCAAGGCTTGTCCCCTATCTGATGACTAACTTCTCTCTGCAACGAGTGCCCTTTCGTCGCACAGGCAAAGTCCCATTTCCAGCTCGCTGCTATCTTTGAAAACAAGCCCGTCTGTTTTCTCAACACTGCTGGCTGGAGCCAGAGACAAATATTGATAGATAGCGGCAGTGTTTAATTTATTTCATTGTTGGAGATTGATTTCCTCCCTTGGCCTCCACCAGTATTGGCTGCCTTCCCAGAAATGTCTCTTAATTTGTTGCCTTTAAGGTGTCGCCACCAGACTGGGTGGTGGTGGTGGAATATAAAATATAATTTTTTTCTAGATGCATACTGGACATTTGACATAGAATGACGTTCTAACTGCAGCCCAGGTTAGAGGAAGGAACAGTGTTGGCTGAGATTGAAGGGCAAAATATGGGGATATGCACTCATAGCTACGATTGAAAGAGGGATATTGATTATTGGGACCCTCTTGGTTTCTCTGCTTTAGGGAGATGACCATCTTCTGCTTTGACAGCAGAGCCGCCTGGCAGCGTGAGAATGAAATGGAGAGCCATAAAAGCAAGCAGAGCGGAGTGCACCGTCAGCTAGTCTGTAGTATATTAATGCGGACAGTGTGGGGTTGAGCATCTTCAGGGGAATCCAATAATGGCTGTTCCCATCACTTCACAATCCTCAAGAAGGAGGTTGCTGACTTTATCATTTTTTGGTCCGTCAGTTGATAGCTCACTCCTAGGCTGCTATCTCATACTCCCAAGCGGAAGGGACACTTCGAGGAGTGTGCAAGGAGACATTCCAAAGCACTGAAGCTCACAGTGGTGTGCCGGGCAAAGCACACCCATCTTAATTGCAGCATGACAGCAATTCAATAGAGTCACACCTTCTTGAGCCAGAGCTGTCAGACTGGACTAGTGGCGTGTATTTATAGCATTATCTTAATAAATATATACTCGTGAGTAAACCGTGTTGCTTTGCTTGGGACGATCTGCTTTTGAACTGCCAGACTTGATCCACTCCCAGGCTGATCTAGAGACTGTTTTATGCCCTTTAGATTCAGCAAAGGATCAGCTGCTTTTCGGTCAGAGGAAGGGAAAGTGCTTCCCTCAAAAAGCAGGATAAATCCGGGGGAAATGGCCAGGTTAAACATTACCTCTGATGAAGCAGGATCTTACTTAAAGAAGTACATGCTGCAACAAGTTTTAGTTTTGAAGGTGCCTGTGCTGTTTTTCTGTTTAAAACAACAGCCCAAAGTGAGTTTAACCCTTACCCATCACATGCAGTCCTGTCTATCAACCAATGACCATAACAATTTTAAATGTTTTCTACTGCTTCTTATGCGCAGACTGGTTTATGATCATTATTTACAACTAATGGTTTGAAGTATGTAAGCATTTATTTTATAGGTAACGAAAGCTAACGCTGAAGTACTGTATGGTGATTTGCCCTAAGTCTGCAACTGATATTTGTATGCAAACAGGGTGCCACTTACATCTCACAAAAACCTTTGATTGCATACATTCCATACATTTAAGGAATATTCCTCCTTCTCAAATTCTGAGAACTGTTGTTTGTTAAGGGTGCTGGGAATTGCAGCTCTATGGTGGGCAAACTACAATTCCCAGGTTTCAAGGTGGAGTGCTTTAAATGTTTGGTGGGTGCACAGCCTTTGTTTCTTTTACACTTACGTTCCACTTCCTGATTTGTTTTGTGCACAAATTTGTATTCCTTATTTAAGGATAAGTTTTTCCTCCTGGCCTTGAGCATTCCTATTTCCTTCTTACCTAAAAGTGACTGTGTACACACCATACATTTAAAGCTCATTACTTTCTTCAAAGAATCCCAGGAACGGTGGTTTGCTAAGGGAATTTGCTGGGAATTGTAGCTCTGTGAAGGGGGTTGTTTGGGGGAAGTAGCACTCTTCAAATGTGTGCTGGATGTGCTTAATGTGGCTCTCTCAATAGCGTGCCCTTGCACTCTTTGTAGCTATCTATCTGTCAGTTCATCAGAGGAAGTTTGGAGGTTGAAACAGTTTCAGTGGAGGATGTTCCATTATGGCAAATGGGGTTCTGCCCCACCAGCCTCCTGCCTTCCTATAACCAGTCTAAGGGGTGGCTCTGGCTGTCAGCTTCCCCCTCCTTAGACTCAGTGTTGCCCTTGTAGAACTGAGCTGGGAGGTGGATGGGGAGAAAACTAGAATGGATTGGCTCTGCCTCTCATTGACTCTGGCGCCACCTACTGTTGGCCTCCCTACCTTCCACCCTACCAGTGCCAATGGGCACCAGCTGCTGCTGCTTTGTCTGCTAAACCCTTAGATTACCAACTTGTAGACCAGCATCTGACCTGATAGCAACAACAGCTCTGTCCTGAGCAAATGAGTTGACTGACCAGCTCATGTCTCTCTATATGCGTCAAGGGAAGGTTTGTTAATTCAGCTTTTCTGCTTGGCTGGTGTTTTAACCTCTAATGAGGAGGAGGAAGATTTTACGCCATAGCAGACCTTGACCATTTCCCCCCCATTTCCATGCAAAGAGTTACAGAAAACAAGGAAGTGAGTAATCCACCTACTGCTTCACAGGCTTACCTAACAGCCCCAAATCCCATTATGGATAATAACTATGGATATGCTTCAAGCGAACAACACTCTTCTTTTGCATTAATCCAGGGAGATCTGTTGTTCGTAACATAGGTTTATGGTGGGCATATTATGGAGACTGATGCCCATCAATTTGATGTTTAATTGCAACAAGGGAACATTTTTTTCATACATTCAACTCTTTCTGTCAAGCATGCTGCGGCTGTTTATTGATTGCTTCCTATATTTCTAGGCTTGATACTCTCATCTCACCAAAATGTCAAGGTCTCAGCAGCTGAACTACTTGCAGAGGATGAGAGTACAAATTACCGTATTTTTCGCACCATAGGACGCACCGGACAATAGGACGCACCTTGTTTTAGAGGGGGGAGAACAAGGGAAACAAATTCTTCCGCTCTCTGCCCAGCGCCCCTTCAGCGAAGCGGCAGGAAGCGCTGCGCAGAGAGTGGGAGAATTTCCCCCCTCTTGTTTTCCCGCTCTAAAACAAGGTGCCGTTTAAGGTGCGTTCAGGCGGCTACCTTGGAAGCCTGGAGAGCTAGAGGGGTCAGTGCGCACTGACCCCTCTCGCTCTCCAGGCTTCAGGTTCCTTTCGACCTGCTCTTTGGGGCTGGCGGGGGGAAGCCCACCACCAGCCCCAAAGAGCAGGTCAGGGAGCAGCGGAAAGGCGCAGCGGAGAGGCTGCTGCCATAGTCACGCGTCACTTCTCCAGCTGGGAGAGGGTCGCGGGGCTATGGCTTCTTTAGCCCCGTACGCGCTCTCCCGGCTGGAGAGGTGACGCGCGGCTATGGAGGCTCCTGCCATAGCCGCGCGTCACCTCTCCAGCCGGGAGAGGGTCGCGGGGGGCTGCTTTAGCTCCGCGCGCGCTCTCCCGGCTGGAGAGGTGACGCGCGGCTATGGAGGCTCCTGCCATAGCCGCGCGTCACCTCTCCAGCCGGGAGAGGGTCGCGGGGGGCTGCTTTAGCTCCGCGCGCGCTCTCCCGGCTGGAGAGGTGACGCGCGGCTATGGAGGCTCCTGCCATAGCCGCGCGTTACCTCTCCAGCCACGAGAGGGCCGCGGGGCTATGGTGTCTTCGCTCCATAGGACGCACACACATTTCCCCTTCATTTTTGAAGGGGGAAAAGTGCGTCCTATAGAGCGAAAAATACGGTATAACATGGTTCACTGCTTGCTGAATTTACTTTAATAGCAGCGTTTCCATATGACTCAAGAGTCTTGTCATACCTCTTATTAGAGCTGTGCTTTGTTTTCATTTCATGAAGTTCCCATTTTTATTAATTGGTCAAAGGGTATCTATATCATTCAGCCATTATCAAACAAAGCAGATCTGGATCTGACTGGAACCAGGATAGGAGAATACTACAAGCCCCATTCTAGAAACGTCAGTCTTTTCAGACCTGGGGCCTACCTTAAGCCTAAACTTTTCACCATCTACTTGCCTGGTGCTAACATTCTTTTTGCAACCAATTTAGGTCATTCTGCAACTCATCAATGTTTTAATCTTCTCAAGACAAAAGGGTTGAAACAAGTTGATAAGTAGCATGAAGCCTATATGGCAGGGGCTCCCAATTTGTTGTCTTCAGTCCACAGGCTTCTTTGAGGTAGTCTCTGACATGTCTGTGGATTTGAGGTTGAAGACTGGAAGCAGCACATCCATCACATTAAATATTCATATTGATTTTAAATTGTGTTTCTATTGCTTCTTTTATTTCTTATATTGCATTTTATTGTATTCCATGGAATCCAAATTTTAATGCAGCAGGGTACTATATATACGAATAAACGATGCTGTAAAAATGCAATTAAAAATCATACAGCATCTAGCCCATTGTAATTGCTACAAGAGGCAGAAAAATCACTTAAGTGGTCCTTCAAGGTCCTCATTGGTTTTCAAGTGATCCATTATCAAGGCACTGCCTCCCAGCCAAAGGAATGGACATGGCAGATAGTTAACTCTTTACTGTCAAAGCTGACACAGTAGTTTCTACAGCTTGTGAGCTGCATGTACAGTATTATTATTATTACTATTACTATTATTATTATTTTCATCATTTATTATTGTCCTTCCCACACTCCTGGACATGCAAGCCTTCCACCTGCCATCTGGAGGACGCCAGGAAAAACCTGTAGACTTCAGGTCAGACCCGGAACTCTGGCAATCCTATGTCTGAGTGATGTAGTGGGTGGTGAAGCTGACTGCAGCCCACAACACAATGAACCTCTCTCTCACTCCCATTTACTCTTCACATAGTGCGCTGCCACCTCTGGTTTGAGAAGCAGTGTGCATATGATATTAGCCACAATCCCCACATCTATCCCGTTTCTATCCTGCCATTTCTTATGCGTTTGTTCCCTGAACCTGATTTGATCTGAATTTATAAAAACAGCAACCTAGCTGCATTTTAAGCTGGTAACAGCCTCAGTGTTCTGTTACCTAATTTTTTACTTGTCTCCTTCTACCACTAGCCCGGTAGCATCTTTCCTTCTCCTGCCCTGTCTGTTCTGTCACGTGCATTGGCAACAACAAAAACACTGCTCTCTCTCTCTCTCTAAAAAAGTGTGTCTCTGCATAGCTGCCTAGGGTTGCCTCGTGGTACGGACAATCCCCTGCCTGTAGGATTTGCAGGCCTTGAGCACAATCTGCATTTATCTCTACTTTGTCAAAGTGGGAAGTTATTTCAGAGCTGGGGAGGAAATAATCCTTGGCTGATGTGTGTTATGCTTTGCGTTCCTGAGAGTGGAGTAGCCAGGCTGCCGTAAGTGCATTATAATCCATTGAGTGACATACTCATTACACTCCAAAGCTCTTTGGCTCATTAGTATTGATGCCTTTTTGTAACGATAATTGCAAATGAGAGAATCTGGTTTTTAATAACTTAGGAACCACTGCCCCATACATACTGATGCAGGCAGCTGGAATGGTTTCAAAAAATATAAACTGCCATCCTATATAGAGAGCTCACATTCTGCATCTAAAGGAGACAACATAGATAGAAAAGCCTCTTTGCCTATGAGATGGAGAAAATTAACCTCTGTATAGCCATTACTTGCACTCAGATGTCTAGAGTCAAAGATCAAGCTTTCAATTTGCCCAATTAAGCTTTTTAACTCCTATGTATGGAACAGATTCCACATCAAGCCATTAGGACAAATGCCCCCTGTAGATTTGTCCTTAATAAACTCAAGGTGATAGCTACTTTAAATTCACAATGCTGAATACCTGCTTTTTTTGTTCTGTAGAAGCAGCTGCATATGCTTGTCGATGGATTTGTAACTTTCTTTGGTACACAGGAACTTTATCCACATAAAAATGGAATGAAAAACGGTGGAATGGTTATGCATTCAGATGAGCTCTGGATCCTTAGGAGGAAACAGAAAACTTCTGAGAAAAGAAGTGATTGACAAATCAGGTAAGGACATAATTATTTTGTTAGATATTTCAGCCTCAGCTTTTATCAGTAATTCAAAGGTGTTAAATTTAAAAACATGCAGTAATACCCCACAACAATTTTTCTTAAAATGCCAAGGACAGAGATGAATCTTAGGGAAGCAACATTTGGCATATATCAGGGGCATATAACTGGAATAAATCTTTAAGTAAAAGTTTATATGTTATCCTCCAAGTCAAGGCTATGAGCTATTCGCAAGTGTATATTCTCAAACTTACTTCTGCTTCTGCTCTTTCAATGTTGGGTTCTTTTTTCTCCTCTTGGGATAAAATTCAAAGTATTGTTGTGAGTTTGGGGTGTGGGGTAGGCTATATCTTTGAGTCCCTTCCAATTATTTGATCTCCTGATTGTTTATTGATCTATTTTATTAAAATGATATACCACTTGGTTGTAAGAAACTGTTAAAGATATAAGTTTAATATGCATGAAATGTAAAGTTTTTATGCATTGTGTTTGAAAACATTTCGCAAAGAGACATTTTCATTAGGCATGGGAGGTTTCACTCTGGAAAATGTGGCAGAAAGGTTTGTATGTTTCCGTTTCAGCCTTTATGTTAATTGATGATTCATCCAGAAACGGAACTGCAGATCTCTTACAACAGGGAAATGAGACCTGAGAACTCAGTATTTTTGTCAGCAATGGAGCCAGGAGCAGCAGAATCTCAGTTGTGGGATGATGAAGAAGCAAGTTGCTTAGGATCTATCTTTGACAGCACAGAGAGGAAAATTATTTTAGTCCTGAACTGTATTCAGGACTAAAAAGAAGACAAGACCACATTGCTTGCTTGCTTAAGAGCAATGTGTTACTAAATATTTTGTAAACATTTATTTGCAACTATTTTAAAACTGTTCCTCAGTAAAGCTTTGAAATTCATTCTTGTGGTAGGGAGCAAATACTTTTCGACTCTTCGTAAGGTCCTGACCAGAGGTTCTATTGCAGAAACTCTAACATAAACCTCAATACAATTTGAATTATACCAGCATATCCCTTAGGCTTAAAAATTCAGTCACCAGGAGCTCTCATTCAGATTAGTAGAAATATTTTTTGATAATGACTTTCACTTGAGAAATTCAGGGATGTTAAGCACAGAGAAAGAGGGAAAAGTCCTGTTGTCAGTGTAAAAGTCTTTGAGAGCATCTGGGGAGATAGAAATGACTTCTGAGCTAACTGTGTGTGAGTGTAAAGCAATAGTCTGAGTTAAGAGAAAATTGATTGGGGTCATTCGTAGCTGGTGGATCCCAGTTGACCTCAATCAGCATAAAAGCCCAGGGCTCTAGCTGGAGAATTGTACTGAAAACTTTTTAAGAAGGAAGGCAGGCTGGTGGTTCCCTCACTAGGAAGAAAACAGTGAGACACAAAAGGGCTGACAGGATGGACTTAAAAGTCAAGTGAAGCCTTTCCTGGCTTAGGGATCAAGAGAAGGGAAAAGTTTGAGGGGCTTGATCACATTAAGTGCAGTTAAAGGCACAGGAATAAGGAAATAAGTAAAAGCCAGCTACTCTAGTGTGTGGGAAATGGCCATAGGTGGCGCTGTGGTCTAAACCACTGAGCCTCTTGGGCTTGCCAATCAGAAGGTCGGCGGTTCGAATCCCTGCGACGGGGTGAGCTCCCATTGCTCGGTCCTAGCTCCTGCCAACCTATGCAAGTAGATAAATAGTTACCGCTCTGGCGGGGAGGTAAACGGCGTTTCTGTGCACTCCTCTGGTTTCAGTGTTCCATTGCACCAGAAGCAGCTTAGTCATGCTGGTCACACAATCCGGAAAACTGTCTACGGACAAACGCCAGCTCCCTCGGCCTGTAGAGCGAGATTAGCGCCGCAACCCCAGAGTCGTCTGTGACCGGACTTAACTGTCAGGGGTCCTTTACCTTTTTAGCTACTCTAGTGTCATGGCCACTGGTCCCATCACCTCCTGGCAAATAGAAGGGGAAGAAATGGAGGCAGTGAGAGATTTTACTTTCTTGGGCTCCGTGATCACTGCAGATGGTGACAGCAGCCACGAAATTAAAAGACGCCTGCTTCTTGGGAGAAGGGCAATGACAGGCCTAGATAGCATCTTGAGAAGTAGAGACGTCACCTTGACAACAAAGGTCCGTATAGTTAAAGCCATGGTTTTCCCAGTAGTGATGTATGGAAGTGAGAGCTGGACCATAAAGAAGGCTGATCGCCGAAGAATTGATGCTTTTGAATTATGGTGCTGGAGAAGACTCTTGAGAGTCCCATGGACTGCAAGAAGATCAAACGCATCCATTCTTAAGGAAATCAGCCCTGAGTGCTCACTGGAAGGACAGATCGTGAAGCTGAGGCTCCAGTACTTTGGCCACCTCATGAGAAGAGAAGACTCCCTGGAGAAGACACTGATGCTGGGAAAGATGGAGGGCACAAGGAGAAGGGGGCGACAGAGGACGAGATGGTTGGATAGTGTTTTCGAGGTTACCAGCATGAGTCTGACCAAACTGCGGGAGGTAGTGGAGGACAGAGGTGCCTGGCGTGCTCTGGTCCATGGGGTCACGAAGAGTCGGACACGACTAAACGACTAAACAACAACAACAAGTGTGTGGGAAATGGCCTAGTAGAGGGGTGGACATTTGGCAAGGAAGCAAGTTTAACTAATAATAATAATAATAATAATAATAATAATTTATTATTTATACCCCGCCCATCTGGCTGGGCCTCCCCAGCCACTCTGGGCGGCTTCCATAAAAACCAAAAATACAGTAAAATATCACACGTTAAAAACTTCCCTGAACAGGGCTGCCTTAAGATGTCTTCTGAATGTCAGGTAGTTGTTTATCTCTTTGACACCTGCTGGAAGGGCATTCCACAGGGCGGGCGCCACTACCGAGAAGGCCCTCTGCCTGGTTCCCTGTAGCTTTGCTTCTCGCAATGAGGGAACTGCCAGAAGGCCCTCGGCGCTGGACCTCAGCGTCCGGGCAGAATGATGGGGGTGGAGACGCTCCTTCAGGTATACTGGACCGAGGCCGTTTAGGGCTTTAAAGGTCAGCACCAACACTTTGAATTGTGCTCGGAAACGTACTGGGAGCCAATGTAGGTCTTTCAAGACCGGTGTTATATGGTCTCGGCGGCCGCCCCCAGTCACCAGTCTAGCTGCTGCATTCTGGATTAATTGTAGTTTCCGAGTCACCTTCAAAGGTAGCCCCACGTAGAGCGCATTGCAGTAATCCAAGCGGGAGATAACCAGAGCATGCACCACTCTGGCGAGACAGTCCGCAGGCAGATAGGGTCTCAGCCTACGTACCAGATGGAGCTGGTAAACAGCTGCCCTGGACACAGATTTGACCTGTGCCTCCATGGACAGCTGTGAGTCCAAAATGACTCCCAGGCTGCGCACCTGGTCCTTCAGGGGCACAGTTACCCCATTCAGGACCAGGGAATCCTCCACACCTGCCCGCCTCCTGTCCCCCAAAAACAGTACTTCTGTCTTGTCAGGATTCAACCTCAATCTGTTAGCCGCCATCCATCCTCCAACCGCCTCCAGACACTCACACAGGACCTTCACCGCCCTCACTGGTTCTGATTTAAAAGAGAGGTAGAGCTGGGTATCATCCGCATACTGATGGCCGGATTTGCTTGCTGGGTGTCTGTATGTCTTCTCTTTAGTCTTTTTTCATCCCACACGTTTCAATGCATTTCCTCCTGGACTTACCAAACTGTAAACAGGTTGCCCTTGAATCCCTACCTCCCAAAAAAAGTCTGGAGGTTCCCAGATAGTTTGCTACCAGGGCTGCCCTTGTTACTAGCAGTGTGAAATGTCCTGGTTTCTTAAACCATCAGCTCCCACTGAGAAAACATCTACCAGCCTTTAGCCAGCAAGGTGCAGGAACTGGGCTCTCTCAGAGGTCCAGTGACTTCCAGCTTTTGAGGCCCCTAGCCATAACAGCAATTAAAAATGATAACACGAGAAAACAAGGCAATCTAGATCACTTAACAAAATAAGTTTGTGTTTTACCAAATTGCATCTCTTCATTGTTTTAAGATTTGCAGATATTTTGGTCTAATGTGCACCGTTACACATCTTTAGTTGCCAGGCAAAGACATTCCTTTTTTAATAAGGCCTTTGGCTTTTAACTATCTGTTGCATGGGAAGCAAAATATTCCTGCTTTGCAGGGGGTTGGACTTGAAGACCTTCATGGTCCCTTCCAGCTCCACAATTTATGATTTTCTGGTGCTGACCTTTAAAGCCCTAAACCACATCAGCCCTGTATGCCTGAAGGAGTGTCTCCACCCCCATCATTCAATCTGTACACTGAGGTCCAGCTCCGAGGGCCTTCTGGTAGTTCCCTCAATGCGAGAAGCAAAATTACAGGACCTTCTCAGTAGTGGCACCCACCCTATGGAATGCCTTTCCTCCAGATGTCAAGGACATAAAAAACTATCTGACTTTTAGAAGACACCTGAAGGCAACCCTGTTTAGGGAAGTTTTAAATGGTTGCTGTTTTATTATATTTGTTGGAAGCCACCCAGAGTGGCTGGGGCAACCCAGTCACATGGGCGGGGTACAAATAATAACATTAATATTTGTAATTAGTATTATGATTTTATGGCTGAGTGAGGATTTGAACCCAGGGTTTCCTGGTCTTGCATTTCAGCGCTCTGTTGCACTGTTTCTCATAACAGCATAATTTCTGGCATCGTTCCCAGAAGTGAAGTAATCCAAATGAGACTTAGGAGATGGGCTTGAATTCTTTCTGGTATGCAGTACAACTGGATATTAGCGATAGCTCTTGCACCTGACTTCAGCCCTAGGCAGCTTGGCTGCTGTCAATAATATATGTAGGTGAAGCTGATTGAAATCCTGCTTACGGAGTCAGATCCAGCTCTTTATCTTTTGGCTGGGTCTGTTC
Source organism: Podarcis raffonei (assembly GCF_027172205.1). NCBI lineage: Eukaryota > Metazoa > Chordata > Lepidosauria > Squamata > Lacertidae > Podarcis > Podarcis raffonei. The sequence goes on from NC_070613.1 coordinate 14,830,882, forward strand.
TGATAACAGGGCTGGGGGAGAAAATCATTAAAGCATTAAGATGACAGATTACAAAAAGGGAGCACGGCAAGTCACCCAGAAGGTGCCTTTTGAATGCTGTTGCGTTTTTGCAGCAGGAAGGCACTCGCTTGAGTTCTTTATCGTTCTTTTCATTGCATTGTCATTGGTTCTGGCTGAATAGAAACTATGATGCTTAAAATTGTTCGTTGCCATATGTAAATTTATTGGAGAGGTGAAGGTAGAGTTCATGAGCTTTTTATGTTGAGCAGGGTTACTTTCACAGAGAAATGAGGAAAAATATATATAATAGGAAAATAAGTTTTTTTTCTACCCAGCTCCTGGTCACTTTTCATTTTTCCCTCCCAGGAAAATCTTACCACTAGGTAAGATATCATGGCATTGTTTCCATGGTTACTCCCCCTCCCATGAATACATGGTGAATAAAGGAATATCTACCATTGAATAACCAGAGTTTCTTTTTTTCTTCTCAATTTTTTCCCATTGAGTAAAACATTAAGTATATATGGTTACAGATAACCGGGGGGGGGGGGAAGAGAGAGAAACAGCCTTGGACCATTTTTCACGGTACAAACATTAATCCTAGCAACAACACATAGTAAATAAAATCTAAAATTAGCATATCCCCCTCCTTAAAGTTACTTTAGAATGGAAAAGACAACCTTAGAAAAAGTTGTTACTGCTTCTTCCCCCCAGGACAAGATGGTCCTTATTGATTCCATATACAAGTGCATAGTGTTAGGATCTTCTGATTTTGCTGTATGTTCAATAAAGTCAAACCAAACAGTATAAAACCTGTCCTTTTAGAATGTATTTGTCCCCTAACGGACTAAGCAACCTGGAGATACTACTTGTGTTGAGAAGAATCCTCCCCTCTCTTACCCAACTTGACTGCAGGTGCCTTTGATACCCTACAACCTCCCCACCCCACCCCAATTTATTCAGTTGAAGGGGACTTGTAGGAGCTGGGTTTGGGAGAAGGCATTATTGAACAAAGGAGTGCAAGCCTTTAGAACTGTGCTTCTAGCTCAATAAGTAACATTAATGCCTCTGCAGATTTGCAAGTGATTATTAACTTGTCGCATGCCATCAAGCTCACCTTTGTGTTCATAATATAAAACGGAATTCTTTTATGTACATCGCTCAGCCTCTTGGTGCACAGACGCAACCCCGAACCCTTATCTTGACGACGCTTCAATCTTCACACCGCTTTCAACAAAGCAGGCTGAAGGACGTGAATGAATTAAAAAGCCTTTATATAAAGACATTCATTCTCCAGGATGATAAATAAGCCGGTCATAAATAGGCTTCAAGGACCATAACTCTTGTGGCTTTATCAGCCTTGTTTGTGATAAGTGTTGTTCATTTATTCATTACTGAAATTAAACGGCGAAAAGGATTAGTTGATTGCCCAGCTGATTGGAATATAAATGCTGTTCAAATACACTGACACTTGCCAAGATGTTATAATTTGCCCAGAGCAGCTGAGAAGATACCACAGGGGTGTCGAGAAACGGCAGAATAAACTGTTGTGGGTTTTTAACGTTTTCTTTCATTGGTTTTGTGGTGGAGGTGATCCTTTGCTATGTAAAAAGAGGAGAAGTTTGGTTGGAGGCCCTTGCCCACAACTCTTGAAGCCTAGTGGTTGACTAAAGGGTTGTGGTCCTCAAAAGAATGTTGTACACTTGTTCAGACAGCCAGTGTTGTTTCCAGGCTGCTACATGTGCCAATACAAATAATACTGAGTTTTTGCCATGCACTATTGCTAGCACATACCTGTGGTACTTAAAATCTTGTGCTGACTGATTATATGCTACTGAGCCTAGTTCAAAGTTCTTGGATTAATTTACAATGTCCTTAATGACTTGAGTCCACGCCTGATTCCTTATATCCCTGTCCGATCACTGAGGTATTTGTTAGTGGGCCCGCCCATAGCTCAGATGTACAGATCATATTGCAAAGCAGCCATGTTCAGCATGTGTTCAGTATTGTAGGGTCAATTTTCTGGAACTCCCAGCTGATATCAGACACGAGCCCCTCCCTACAAAACTTCCAGCATGTGCTGCTGAAGACTCACTCTCTCTCTCAAATCTAGCAGGCATTTTAACTAAATTTTTAATTTTATAGTTGGTTTGCAACTGATCTTGACTGCATTTGTTGAGTTTTATGAACACCCCTTTTAGCCAACTGTAATGAGCTGGTATATAAATTGTCTAAATAAATGAAGACTCTCATACGCATGGCCCCCTAGTAGCGAAAGAGTCCAGGGGCAGCTCTGTCTGGATCAGGCTTCTTTTTGAGGAATAGTACTGGAGACACACAGCGTTTTTACAAAATTTGCTTTTTTACAAAATTATTTAATTCATTTATTCAGAATATTTCTTAACCACCCATTATTGAGAGGATTCCAAGGCGGTGTGGAAGGTGACGAGCATAGAAATGGGGCACAGCATGAGTGCTGGTCCTTGCAGCCCCCCACCCTCCATGCTTCCTAAACACTTGATACCTATTGGTTAGCATCCATGCGTCTTGGGAGGCAATGGAAGAGTGCACCTTTGGTGGTGAAGTTGGAAGCCAACTCCCCATAGAGCACATCCTTGGGGATCCTGCCATCTTCCATTCCGTAGGCATGATCAAGCCAGCATTGTAGGGATGGCATCGCAGGCTGATGGCACACCTTCCCCCGCAGCATAAGACAAGCCACAGCTATCTAGCTGCCATGCCCACTCCTTGACCTTTTGTCTCCTCAGCAGTGTTCAGTGCCCTGACCTTTATCTCCTTTGCCAAAAGTATTGCTCATTTCCCCCTGTAATGGGAACATGACGTGGTGGAGCAAGTTGCGTAGATAACTAGGCAACACCCAGGGGGCTCGGGATTGGAGAAGTGCAAAGGGCAAAGCCCTGAATGTATCTTCCTGGTTTTGCATATCTTGCATACCTCCACTAAGAAGAAGAGGAGGAGTTTGGATTTGATATCCCGCCTTTCACTCCCTTTAAGGAGTCTCAAAGCGGCTAACATTCTCCTTTCCCTTCTTCCCCACACTCTGTGAGGTGAGTGGGGCTGAGAGACTACAAAGAAGTACGACTAGCCCAAGGTCACCCAGCAGCTGCATGTGGAGGAGCGGAGACGCGAACCCCATTCACCAGATTAGGAGACTACCGCTCTTAACCACTACACCACACTGGCTCTGGCACAGTGTGGCACCACACTAAGCTAGCAGTCAGCTTGCTCCCGCACAGCTCACTTGCATCCCAACTCCCATGTCGGCTCCGTTATTTCTACAAGCACAGATGTTGCAGAGACAGGAGTGCAAATATGCTGGAGATGTGGATTTGGGAGAGCACATCCTTGTTTGAGAGACTGTCCTGCCATGTGAAGACCAACATCCTGGATCAGGACATCACCCACACTCCACGCATCAGCATTAATGACCACATGCTTGGGGCGGTAGATGATTTTGTCTACCTGGGCTCCATTTGAAGGCAAAAATACAGTGCAGCTAAATTTGCAGTTGGAAACTGCTTGGCAGGGGGTTGGACTCGATGGCCCTTGTGGTCTCTTCCAACTCTATGATTCTATGATTCTATGATTCTAAAGTAAGCACACAACAGTAGACAAGTCACAGGGACCAATACTGGCCTTTAAAGCTGTAAGAACCAGCTAACATACAACATACACACACAGCAATACTGGGCTTGAGATAATTTTTTAACGGCAGGCAAGAAAGGAGGGGAAAGTTATATCCCTATAAGTTAAAACACATGCAATGAAACAATGTGATGGCCTTGTCCCCGACTCACTTTGGCTGTGTATACATCACCAGTTTATAATGCAGTAAGGTTGTTCCTACCCACCTCCAATAAACTTCAGATCACTTTTACATGTCAGAATGGGTTGAAAATGTTTCCAGATCAGCTGCTGTCCACACAACTAGGTGGGAAAGATGTCTTCATATGGCTTAGATTTTAGAATCAGATGGTTTCCGGGGGAAATGCATTAAAACAGTGTTTCTCAAGATGTGGTTTGTGGCTAACGTTGTGTGCACACAGCTTCACAAACCAGCAGTGTGAGTGCACTGACTCACAATGCTGACTTGGAGGCATGCTCATTGACATTTTGTTTGTGTAATAAGGGATCCTTCAACATAGCAGAATTGCCATACAAGGGAGTGGTTCACCCCTCACACACACATTTTCAATAAAGATTTGTATGTGACCACTGCTTTAGTATAGCAATTTTAGTTCAGGACCAGGGAACAATGCAAATTCAAAAGAAACCAAGAATAAAATATGTCTCTGATACTGCTAAGGAGTTATACAAATGTGTATTTTAACTCCTCAGATCTCCAATCTTTCCCCCCCCCCAATGATATTTCAGAGGTTGCCCAGTCCAGAATTCCCTACCCCCTTTCAGTTGGTCTCCATAAGAGTTGTACAGTGGTACCTCAGTTTAAGAACAGTCCGGTATAAGAACAATTTGGTTTACAAACTCCGCAAAACCGGAAATAGCATCCCAATTTGAGAACTTTACCTCGGTCTAAGAACAGAATCCGAATGGTGGAAGGGCACCGGTGGCCAGAAGCCTCATTAGGGAAAGTGCGCCTCGGTTTAAGAACAGTTTCGGTTTAAGAATGGACTTCTGGAATGGATTAAGTTCGTAAACCGAGGTACCACTGTATTCCTCTAAGGGCCCTTCCAGATGTCCTGTTGTTGTGATACATCTTAATATTGTGTGATTCATTATTAGCTGCTCTGTGTTTGAAAACTCAGCAGGAAATAAGTTTTTGAAATAAGAATTCTGTAGCCCTTAAATTAATATTAGCGTGCCAATTCCCCATTTCCCACCTGACTCTCATAGTAATCCTTGCTGTTTAGTTTCATTTGAAGTACGTTTGATACCTACTCATAAGGTTCCAAGCGTTGTTTTTGAAATGTAGCCTATGTATGTAATGTGATACGTGGCGTTACGTACACACGTACACCCACCTTCACGTATCAAATGTGATCCGTGCTATATATAATTGCTTGGGTTTCATGCCGGTTTGGCAAATAACGCTGCAGTTCGTACCTTTGAAGTCCAGGCGGCGCCACAGGACCGCTACTGGCGATGGAACAGGAGCAGCTTTTCCCAACGGCGCTTTCTAGACCTAGGAAAAGAGAAGAGTCACTTCCGTTCTACTACAGTGTTTTTCCCTATTAATAACTTCCAATAAGTAACTGACGCTCAAGTCCGTATCTGCGCGTGCGCAGCGAGCTTTTCTCGTTCGGGTCTCGTTTATTTTTCTCTCTCGCGAGAACGGACGAAACCGGACGTCCTGCCTTCCCCTTCCGGTCCCTCTCTCTTTAACTCCGGCAAAGGGGCCGGACGGACACGCCGCAACCATGGCGCTCTACAACTTCAAGAAAATCATGGTGGTTCCGTCTGCCAAGGTAAAAGGAGGACGGCTCCCTTCTTTCGGGATTCGACCGGCGCGCGGGGGCTTCTGACTGCGGCTGCTCCGTTTCTGTGGGAACACGGCGGCCCCGGTTAGCGCGTGGCGGGAGAGGTGGGGGGGGGGGGAGGGAGAGGCCACGTGCCGGAGAAGGGGGAAGCCACGTGATGTGCCTGGCCACTCATTGGTTCTCTTGTTCTCGCGGCTGCGCTACTCCACTGTGTTTTTTTATTGGGGGGGGGGGAGCTGTGCCTGTTGAATTTCTGCCTGTAGCGTTGCTGCATCTGGTACCAGCAGTGCCGGATTTACGTGTAAGCTAAACAAGCCATAGCTTAGGGCCCCACTCTCTTGGGGCCCCCCAAAAAAAAAATTAAAGGCAAAAAAACCCTGGATATACATTTCCAAAATGTTGTCGTTTAGTCGTGTCCGACTCTTCTTGACCCCATGGACCAGAACATGCCAGGCACATACATCACTACTGGGAAAACCGTAGCTATACGGACCTTCATGGATCACTGCCTTGCCGTGGCAAAGGGGCTTGAATAACTCAGAGAAGCTATGAACTATGCCAAGCAGGGCACCCAAGATGGACAGGTCATAGTGGAGAGTTTTGACCAAACGTGATCCACCTGGAGCAGGAACCGGCAAGCCTCTCCAGTATCCCTGCCAAGAAAACGCTATGGACAAAGATTTCCAAAATATGTTTAAAAACCAAATAAAATAAAACCTGCATACAGCAACAGTGTTTTGGGTTGTGCGGGCTCCTATGATGTAAGTAATAGGCCCCGCCTGTTCTCTAAAATATCACTCCTTTGCTCATTTCTGTATCAGTTACTTTGATAAAATACATATTTTGCTATGAGCAAATGGCTTTAGATACCTATTAGGTTCATAAATTACCATATAGCTTATATTCAACACAAAAAAGAGCGACAATTTGTTGTTGACAAAGGACAGCTGGACATATAAAGGGCCCCATTACCTTCAGTAGCTTAGGGCCTCATCAAACCTAAATCTGGCCCTGGGTGCCAGGGAGGGATAAGAATAGGTAGGAATCCTATTCTTCTCTCCCCGCCTTCTGAAAAACACATGACCCTAATAGTGACACTGTTTATGTATTAAATTTGTCACAGAATCATAGAGTTTTGAAAGGGCTCCTCCGAGGGTCATCTAGTCCCTCCGCCTGCCATGCAGGAATCTCAACGCAAAATCCTTGTCAGCCGCTTTAATCTTGCGACTTAACAACCAGTCAAATAGGCAGCAAACCCCACGTTAAAACTTAAAGGGAAGAGAAACGCATAGAAAACCTCCCACCTGCTACTTCTAAAAGGCTGCAGATAAAGGCCTGATTTCAGAGGAATGGTTTTGCCAGAAACCCCTCAATTATTGATGTGTTTTTTTTGTTCCTAATGTGCTAAGCAAGGAATCAGGGATCCTTTGGCCCTCCAAATGCTTCTGAATCACAACCCCATAAGTGTGGCCAGCAGAGAGGGGTGGGGGGGAGTCGTAATTCGGTGATGTCTGGTTGGGCCAGAGATTCCCCACACCTGTGGCTGTTAAGACAGAAGCACAACAACAAAAATGGGCAAATAATGTCTCAACAAATGACACTGATCTGTAAAAAATGTTACTTGGGGGGGGGAGAGAGAGAGACATTGCACATACTTTTGTAAACGAAGAAAAATACATTTTAAAAAACGGGCTAATAAGCAAATGAAAGCATGCGTAATGGCTAAAAAGCTGCATTCAGACAGACATTTAAATAAAATTGCTCTTGGTTTTAAAAAGGCTGACTTTCTTAATTTATTTTTTTTAAGTCTGGGGAAAGAACTGTTTTTTTCTTTTTTGCCTTGTGCTTAAATGATAGCAGAGGGGTTTCCAGGCATGTTTCCTTGGAAGTCATGCTCAAAGGAAGCCACCATTGAGAAGGGCTTCTTTTGATCATCACCTGCTGGCACTTCAGATGACAGTCTTGGATGAATGTGGCAGGTGCGTCCTCACTGTGAATTGGTGAAGTCTCCTCACTTTCCTGGGCAACCTCTCCATGTGTGCAGAAGACTCCAGCTGTCTTAATATAGCACCACTCCCTGTCTCCACCCCCACAGAATATTTCTTGTAGGTGGTGCCTTTATTTTATTTTTTTGCAGCTCTATTCTCAGCTTACTTGCCCTTCTTCCAATATTGTTTTGCCCAGTGCAAATGGCTTTCCTTCCTCCCACTAGAAACGAGTGATGAGAGAATAGTCCTATACTGCTAGCGGCTGCTTTTTGTACAAGGTGATGCTTATCTGAATTACTCTTGTAACATTCCATGAGAGAAATTAAACTGTATGGGTGTTTCTGTGTTGGTTCGCACCCATGGTTCTTGGAAGTGAAACGAGGACTCTGTTCTGGAGCTGGAAGCTATAGGATCAGTACTTGATGTGTTTTCAGTTTCTGATAAATTCTCCCCGGTCATTGTATGTCCTTAAATGGTTCTGGTAGACAATGCCAGGAGCCAGGAGCACAGCGCCCTTTCCTTTGCTTGTTCCCAGGCCTAGCAGAGAAGCAAGCATCACCATCCAGATGATCTCTCTTTATTTTTCTTAGATGTTGCACTCTTTATTCGGATGGGTCCTAAGCTCCATCTCACTATTACCTTGGTTTGCCAGATTCATGGGAGGTGTTGCAATTTCACAGCTGGACAAAAAATGGCAAGGAATTGGCATCTGTCATGGGGCTGAGATGCCATACATGAACCACCGCAGGGGGTCCCAGGTTCAATTTCCAGCTACTCTGATCAGGGTAGATTTGATTTACCGTATTTTTTACTCTATAAGACTCACCTTTTCCCTCCTAAAAAGCAAGGGGAAATGTGTGTACGTCTTACGGAGCGAATGCAGGCTGCGCAGCTATCCCAGAAGCCAGAACAGCAAGAGGGATCATTGCTTTCGCTGTGCATAGCCACGCGAAGCCTCCTCAGGGCAGCAGGAGGAACGTTCCCCTGCCCTGAAGAGGCTTTGTGTTGCTTTCGCTGCGCAGTAATCCCTTTTGCTGTTCTGGCTTCTGGGATTCAGAATATTTATTTTCTTGTTTTCCTCCTCCAAAAACTAGGTGCGTCTTATGGTGCGAAAAATAAGGTGAATCAAATCAATTTAAATCACAATTTAAATTACTAGTCAGTAAGATTTGATTTAAATCTTTTATTTGCAGAAAGACTCATTCTTGTTGGTATAATCTTAATATTTACAAAGAGATGACGGTTTCATTTTTGGAATAATAGCTGTAGTTTTTACAGTTATATAAAAAATTACTGATTTGGTTGTACTATTAGAAATACATAGACCGATAATTATGAAATTATTGTAAGGTTTAATAAGTTAACTGTTTATATATTAGGACAACTTTTCTGCTATACTTTATTGGAAGGAGGAAAATAATCATTAATAACAATTTAAACAATTCATTTGAGGGACTTCCGGGTTAGCGCCATCGGCTAATGGCGGATTCCCTCCGGGCTCCGGAGGGAAGCGGCTCCGCAGGATTGGGTCTTGACCGCTGCAGCGACGCGGGGACCCTAAAAAATCACAGGTGGTGAAGCCTGTGAACCTGGTGACTCGGTGGGCACCATTTACGCCCCCCCGACCTGTGAAGGAGCCTTTTTAAAGGCTTCGGAACGGGGGACGGGGTGAGCGGCGCGGTGCTGAGAGTCGACTGCTTCTTCTGTGGAGTGAAGCCGCATTGCCATGGTCGGAGAGCGCTGACTTCTTCTTGTGAGCAATTGGATTTTAAAGCAACAACCCGTGAGTAGTACGGAAATTGGAAAGAAAATTTTTTCTTTTGAATTAGGCACGATCGGGGAAGGCGCAAACAGGAAGTCCGTCTCCCTGTCTTGTAAATAATCTAAAGCAAGGACCTGCTAACTAAGGTCAAGAGAACCCTTTCTTTTTTACTTGGTAAAAGACATTAATTTCACGATTTGGCAATATAAGAAATCTTACTGGAGGATAAAGAGCTAATTTTGGGAGCTGAAGTGCCACCCCTCCCCGGACCCGGGAGTACCCCACGAGAGAGCCTGCTGATGAGGTATTGAAGAGTTTGACAGCTGTCAAATTAGCTGTCATGACGGGAAAAGAGAACTTTGTTTTTGTTGCTTCTGCTGGCTATATTTGTTACAATTTGGTTATAATTTGTTGAAAACAAGGAAGAACTGTTACAAACTAACTTGATTTTTGGATTTGAACTGGAAAGAATACTAAGTTACCAAAATCCCTCTAGAGGGGGATTTGGGACATTACAAGAATGGCTGGAGGAGGGAAAACTCAGGCTGGGTTGGACAGAGTTTTTGTTCTCTTGGGAAAGCTACAAGGCCAAATTGATGTTTTGGCTACAAACGTTGCAACTCTGAACTTAACAGTAAATAACATCACTGAATTTGATAAGTATTTGACTCAGGAAGCCCGTGCAGCTGGACAAAAAGAGAAACTTGAGAGTTTTGAGAGTGTGGAGAAGGAGATATATGTTGTTCCTGAGGAAAAGGAAGGAGGAGCTGTAACTTTGCAGATGATAAAGGAGAGCCAGAGGCCTGACATGATGGCTACAAAGGAAAATAAGAACTTGATGTCAAAAATCTGGTCTGAATTGGAGATTGAAGAATGGAGAGATCTCCTTATGTGGAGATCTGAAGACCCAAGGATTACAAATTTGCTTAAGGTGGAAGTTGGAGCTTTGGGGACATTTGGACTTGAAAGGAGTAAGAAACATGATTCGGGCTCCACTTTTAAGTATGGAGGTCTGGCTGGAAGAAACATGGATCCCGTTGGGCCAGAGCTTCTCCGAGATCTGGTGTTTAATATTAAGGACTATCAAAAAAACCGGCAGAGAGGAATTGAGAGAGAATTAAGAGCCTCGGACGTGAGATCTCCAGGCTGATAGTAGACTAAGACTGATGGACATTTGTTGGGGATTCAAACCGGGAAAGGGGGGGTGGAGTTTGGGAATCCAAAGGGTGTATAATTACAATCTGTTTTGTTTTTACTTTACTTTGTTATTTGTATGAAAATTGGGGAATTCGTGGAAGGGAATTTGGGTCGACGTTAGAAAAATGTTTTAAGAATGAGTATTGATGCATAAGTATTGATGTTTAAGTTTGGATAAGGCAAAATTGGTTTTTTAAAATGAACTAAATAGAAAAAGGTTAAAATTAGGGATAAGAACTTGCTGAACTAACATTTTGAATTGGAATATAAGAAGGGGAGGTGTGGGGAAGTCAGGGAAATATGTTATAGAAAAATAAGGATTGTGTTTTTAAACCTTTTTGTTTTTTCTTTTTTGATTCTTTCTTAATGTATTAAAGTTGAAAATTTCAATAAATATCTTTTAAAAAAATAAACAATTCATTTGACTAAAACAACAACATTATAGCATATGCCTCCATGTTTGTTAACTGATGTGGTTAAACAATTTTTTAAAATAAAACTTAGACTGAGTTTTAGCACACATGAAAAACTTGAACAAATCCTTATTTCCTGATGAATAGCCTTTGGACTATAATGTAACTTAAATAGAAAACTATCATTAGAAAGATTTTTCCTCCAAAAATCGAATTAAAATTTTAAAAATCCATTAAAAAATTCATTGATTTTTATCCACCCTGACTCTGATTCAAGGAGGATTGCAGATTGCAGCACTGGAAAATATCTCTGCCAGAGACCCTGGAAATCTGTAGCTGGTTGGAGTAGATGGTACTATGCTAGATGGAGGAATAGTCTGATGCAGCATGGTGGAGGATCATGTTTTTGTATGGCTGTTAAAATCACATGAACATTTGCTTTCCTTAAAAAAAAGAAAGAAAGAAAAAGATTTTAACTTTCTGAAGCATTATTCCATTGCAGTTAAGATGGCCTTAAGCAACCTGGTGTCCTCCATCTGTTTGAGACTACAACTCCCACCAGCCAGCACAGCCATTCTGGTTGAGGCTGGTGGAAGTTGTAGTCCAAAACAGATGGAAGACATTGAGTTCGTGAAGACTGCCTAAAATGCTTTATTTCTGGAGCTCAGGAAGCATGCTTGCCGTATTTGTTATATTAAATTTTTTGTATTTTTCCCAATTGCTGTTAATTCTCCATGGCTAAGTCTGTAGATCTAAAAGCTATACTTAATCTCAATGGGCCGGAGTGGACCAGCTTCTAACAAACATGTATTGTATCTAAATTTTCTAACAGTACCTACATGTAGAAGATCAGGTTTTTTGGTACATTTTACCCTCCAAGATCCTAGATGGCAGATTTGCTATGGTTCTCTTTAAGGAGCCTTTTAAGGAACATGAGAGAGCTTGAAACAGTCTCTCATGTATTTTTCTACTGTAGATTTTATTAAGGAATTGAAGAACGCATAATTTATCCCCAAAATACTTGATTGATTGATTGATGTTGACACTTTATATTGAAATGAGTTATGATGGAAATTAGTGGAACTTTGACGCATATGTGCTTAAGAACAGAGAGCAAGTCTGTTAGGGCAATGAAGGGGTTTGGGGTGGATTTTTAAGCACAATCAGTATCAGTAAAATTATGTGAAATTGCTGTTCTTTTAATGGTGGGTTGAAACATTTTGTTCAGAGGCAAGCAGGCAATGACTGCATGTCTCATGATCCCTAGTCTTAAGGGCTTTTCCCGAGTTATTTGCCCTGGCGCAGCGCACTTGGCCAAACTCTTCCTTTCTGCTTTCAGCTACAGATGTGAGTTTTTGACTCTTGTTTTATCGTGATGTTGGTGACTTTGAAAACACTAAACACATCATCTTCCTTGCCCTTTGTTTTTTAACTGCAGGACTTCATAGACCTGACGTTATCCAAGACCCAGCGGAAGACACCCACAGTAATTCATAAGCATTACCAGATTCACCGCATCCGTCATTTTTACATGAGAAAAGTAAAATACACCCAACAAAATTACCACGACAGGCTCACCCAGATCATCATGGATTTCCCAAAACTAGATGTAAGTGGCTTTGGCAGGAGGCAGTTGAACACAAAAAGTTATTCTAAGCCCAGTGTTATACTCTCTGCATGATACATGGCCAAAAAAACTTGCAAAAATCTGTCTTTTGGGTTAAACCATATCTGGTTTCTTAGAGAAAGGTTATGTACCGTATTTTTTGCTCTATAAGACTCACTTTTTCCCTCCTAAAAAGTAGGGGGAAATGTGTGTGCGTCTTATGGAGCGAATGCAGGCTGCGCAGCTATCCCAGAAGCCAGAACAGCAAGAGGGATTGCTGCTTTCACTGTTCAGCGATCCCTCTTGCTATTCTGGCTTCTGAGATTCAGAATATTTTTTTTCTTGTTTTCCTCCTCCAAAAACTAGGTGCGTCTTATGGTCTGGTGCGTCTTATGGAGCGAAAAATACTACTTCAAGTTCTTTTATAATGTTATAAATTGGTCTGTAAAGCCCTAAATGGTTTGGAGACCAGTTATCTTGGGGAATGCCTGCAGTATCCTGCCAATAAGGTGAGTTCTGCTGGCACGTCTCTCTTGACCGCACCATCACCCGATGAAGTCTGGATTCCTGGAACTTTGTATAGGGCTTTCTCGATAGCTGCCCCCCCAGTTGTGAAATTCTCTTCCCCCGTACCTTACAGTGGCACTGGCATTAATGAGCTTTTAGTGCCAAGTGGAAATCTTCCCCTTTTGCCTGGTTCCCACAAGCTGACATTTTTATAACAGATGGGGAACACTTGCATCAGCTTTAGTCTGGGTTTGCTGGATTTGTTTTATTGCTTTATGAAACTGATGTAACGCATATGTTGCGACTTGCCCTGTGACAGCTTAGGGTGAAGTTTGGCTATCAATCCCCAAAACAATGTAACATATGTTGATAAAGTACAGTATGGACAAAGTTATTTATTTAGGATACGTAAAAGTCACCCTTCCTCTGGAAAAGTTCAGGGCAATGTACAGGGTGAGTCTTTTAAAAGAGGCCCCGTGCAACATGTGTATTCTGTATCTATGGGGTCTCTTTTAAAGGACTCGCCCTGTACAACAGACATTAAAAACATGATATGTCTGTTAACCTTATTTTACTATGATTTGCTGCTTATTGAGAAGGAGAGACTCATGTAGGATTTTGGATAGTGTTCTGTGAAAATATATGCACGGTTTGTTTGAGTCGTTATGGCAAAATGAATAATCATATGTTTTAAAGACTGTATTATACAGTAGACAAGATGCCACCTGCTGATACAGCTTGAGTTGATCATTGAGTGTGCAAGTTTCTAATTCTGTAGAATTTATTGCTCCTTGGCTCCTGAAAGCTTGCCTGCTCCTACACCGACCTGGGCCGAGCTAATGAATGCTGTTTTAATTTGTAACACTTTTTAAAAATCCGCTGTTTCGAACATGGTCAATGGTGTAGCATAGTTCAGTTTCTTCTTAGGGTTGCATCGTTCTAGTTGCTTTTTATGCAAAGAGAAGGCTAGGTTGAGCAAGAAAGACCTTGCTAAAGAGAGTAAATATCTTTCTTTGCAGTGCATTATGGATGCGGAACCTCCATTTTTGCCTAGGTCTGTGCTCTCAATGGTCATCAAAACAGATACAAAAACCTTAACCTAGGATTCAGTGAGCTCCACAGACTCATACAAGAAGCTTGTGTTAGCCTTGTTCAGTTTCCCAAGCTTTGGTCTCCAGCTATTTTTGGACTACAACTCCCATCATCCCTAGGTGGCTGGACCCAGTGGTTAGGGATGATGGGAACTGTAGTCCCCCAAAAAGCTGGTGGCCCACGTTTGGGAAACCCTGGCCTAGTTGAATTGTGTGACATTCTTCTTCAGAGCAGGTTATTCTTTCTCTTGGGCTGTGTACACACTCCTGTTTACTCTTCATTGAGTGCACTTTTCCACTCCTGGTTTGGGAAGTGGTGTACGGATGACATTAGCCTCAGTCCATATATATCTTGTTATTTCTTTGTTTTTAATGCGTTTTGCCTTAAAACCAGCTTTGATCTGAATTGAGAAAAAAGAACAACCTAGCTGCATTTCAAACTGGTAATGTGTACACAGCCTTATTATTAGGTGTGTCTTCCATCCTTTAACCTGATGGTTCCCAGGGCGGTACTCAACAATATATTAATTACCCAAACCAATACAAGAGCCATAAAACCATTATGAAAACCAAACAAAAAGCAAGAAATCAGTAATTCAGACCACATAGCAGTTTACATTTTACATCAGCCCAAATGATAAGCCTAGGGAAATAAATGCATCTTAATCTGGTGCATAAGAACAGATAGTGTAGGAGACAGCAGTATCTTTGTGACAGCGGTGGGGGTCTTTTTATGGTCATTGACATTATATTGATGTCGGATGATTGTCTAATGGATAGCCACACAGCAGGTGAATGTGGTTGAGGAAAACTGCCTTGTGATTCCCTACTCCTGCCCTATAGGAAGGAACCTCCATATCTAGGGTACTACAACAGAGAAGGCCCTGTTCTGCATTGTTGCACCACAAACAATAGATGTAAACAGAAATATGAGCGGGCTGCTCCTGGATTTATGCTGCATCATAGAATGCTTTTTTGAACTTTCATCTAGTTTCAAAATCAGTTTACTGTGGCCCAAAATTCCCTTGAGCTTGCGGAGGTAGTCAGCCCTCTGGACCTTGGCAAAGGTCAATCTGCTAAGAAGTTTGCATATTGACATAAATTTCGTTCTTTTTTTTCAGGACATCCATCCATTTTATGCAGATTTGATGAACGTTCTTTATGACAAAGATCATTACAAGTTGGCTTTGGGGCAAATTAACATTGCAAAAAATCTGATTGACAAGTAAGAGCTTAATATTTAGTTGTTGTCCATGCTTCAAAAAACATTTCTTTTGTTTGGATCACTGTAACACATAGGGACGCGGGTGGCCCTATGGGTTAAACCACTGAGCCTAGGGCTTGTTGATCAGAAGGTCGGCGGTTCGAATCCCCATGACGGGGTGAGCTCCCATTGCTCGGTCCCAGCTCCTGCCCACCTATCAGTTTGAAAGCATGTCAAAGTGCAAGTAGATAAATAGGTACCACTCCGACGGGAAGAAGAAGAAGAAAAGAAGAGTTTGGATTTGATAGCCCGCCTTTCACTCCCCTTCAGGAGTCCCAAAGCGGCTAACATTCTCCTTTCCCTTCCTCCCCCACAACAAATACTCTGTGAGGTGAGTGGGGCTGGGAGACTTCAGAGAAGTGTGACTGGCCCAAGGTCACCCAGCAGCTGCATGTGGAGGAATGGAGATGCGAACCCGGTTCCCCAGATTACGGGACTACCGCTCTTAACCACTACACCACACTGGCGTAGGTAAATGGCGCACACTACCTGGGAAGGTAAATGGCATTTCCGTGCGCTGCTCTGGTTCGCCAGAAGTGGCTTAGTCATGCTGGTGACATGACCCGGAAGCTGTACGCCGGCTCCCTTGGCCAATAAAGCGAGATGAGCGCCGCAACCCTAGAGTCATCCATGACTGGACTGGGTCCCTTTACCCTTACCTAACACACACACATTTTGTTTGGAAAAGGCTTCCTATTCTCTACTTGCGGTTCTTCCTTATAAAGCCATGCCTTTGAAACATGAAGAAATGCCTGCATTTTCCTTGGGACTTACCCTTTCATTTCCCCCTTTCAAACGCTCCAGTTCTGTGCTCAGGTATTAGGATGGTGGAGAGGGCAACAAGCTTCTAGCAATCTCAATACAGGTTTGACTTCTGTTTTTGAAATACAGCGTTGCCAAAGATTATGTACGGCTGATGAAATATGGAGATTCCCTTTACCGATGCAAGCAGCTGAAGCGGGCTGCTCTGGGACGGATGTGTACAATCATCAAAAGACAGAAGCAGAGCCTGGAGTACTTAGAACAAGGTGGAGTATATCAGGGGTGATAGCAGAACAGACTTACTACTTTATTGCAGTGCCACCCTTCAGTCAGTAAGTTCATACCGGCCTCTCAAACTTCTTGTCCCAACTTTACCTTCACAACTGCCCTGTGAGTCTGAGAAAGTGACAGACTGACAATCACCCAAGTGCCATGGCTGAGTGATGGTTCTAGTACTCTTCTGGCAGCAATAATCATTGCAGCACTTTGGCTGCCATTAGACAATGAACTTTAGTAGTAATAAAGTTAATCTGCCAGAAATGGGCCCATTCAATAATATCCCTGGCTAATCTTCATGTTCAGCCAGAGAAAGTATATGAGACTCGCCTTGCTTCTACAAGAAGTAGGTAGCCTGGTGTGTCTTCATTTAAGGTGTGGAACTTTTTGCCAATTAATATTAAGCAGGAGCTGTTAGTACATTTCCAATTGTGCAATGAAACATCCCCTCCTCCTCCATTTCCTGCCTGCCCCTGTCCCCTCCCCATAACTCTTCTGCCCCAGAACAAATTGACGGAACATTCGAAGAGAGGGCAGGGAAGTTCTGTTGTGCAATTGGACTGCTTTGTGGATACTGTTCTTTGTTCAAAATGCCTGCTTAGGACTCTTCTGCTTACACTGGGCCTATCAGATCCATAGCTCAGCCATTAGTAATTGTGCATCAGTGCCCAGATGCTAAGCATTTTTAGACTTCAACAAATGAGAGGTTGTCTTTATTTTTTACAGTGCGTCAGCATTTATCTCGCTTGCCAACCATCGACCCTAACACACGGACTCTCTTACTGTGTGGTTACCCGAATGTTGGGAAATCCAGCTTTATAAACAAGGTTTGTGGATATTTGTATGGCTTCGGAGCCAAAGGAAAGTACCATGCAATCATAAGCTACTTTTACTACTCGGAAGTAAATCCCATTGAGTTGCATGCAACCTGCTCCCCAGTAAATGTGTTTAGGATGGTAGCCTTAGTTAAGTTTATATTCAATTAGGGATGTGCTGCCTCTTAATGAGTGAATAGATATTTTAAATATTTAAGTAGATAAAGGATCACATTCCCTTTTAAGGGCTGCAATATCAGCGGTGGTCATGGCCAGGGCCAGATCAACATGTGTTACAGAGTACTGCATTCAAGCTATGCAAAACTCAGAGGTTTCTATGCACAATCTCTCCATCCGGGCTCAAGTGTCGTAGCACTTTGCAAGCCTGTGATTCCCAGGAGGTATTCAGAGTATAATGTCTTTGACAGTGGCGGTAGAACACAACTATGGTAGATAGAGTAACCATTGATAGTCTTGTCTTCCATGAATTTATTTAATCCTCTTCTAAAGCCCTCCAAGTCAGTGGCCATCACAGTCTCCTGTGGAAGCAATATCCATATTTTAACTATGCACTGTGTGAAAAAGGACACATTCCATCCTTCAGGTTGGGGTAGGACCAGGGAAGAGGGTAGCCTGGGGAGAATCTCAGGGTCTGGATAGAGAGACCTGGAGCTTGGAAGTTCCACCCCGAGTGCTAAACAGAAGATACTTGGTTTTACATATTCTGAGTTCCAGAACAGAAAATATCTTCTCTTTCCTACCCCACACCTAAATAAGTGTGCTCTAGTTTGAACTGCAGTGGCTCAGACATTTCTCTTGTAAGAAGCCAAGTATGGCCCTTGTTTGTTTGAAAAATGGAATTGTCTTATAAATGGAGAGACGCTACAACTTTGGGACTTCTTGTGTTTCAGGTGACGAGAGCAGATGTAGAGGTGCAGCCGTATGCCTTCACCACAAAATCTCTGTTTGTGGGCCACATGGATTACAAGTATCTGCGTTGGCAGGTAAGGACTTTGCTGTAGCAATTAGTTGGGACGGATCTTTCTCCTTCAGGGTAATGCTGTGAATCGTGGTTACATATCCTTATGACCACTGCTCTGTGCGTTTTTCTAATCTATGGTTTGTGCTGAAGAAGATTCCAGCGAAACAGTCAGATTATCCGGGATCACTGTCCTACGTTGTTATTCACTTACTACTTCGGCACCATGAACATCTAAAAAGTTTTACTGCTTAGCCCACAGGATAGCATCTATTACTTTGTTTCAGCTCTAGACTTATTATACTTCTACGGTGTTCATTTGATTTCAAATATATTAGAGAATTTACATTTTGTTTTTGTTGTACTAAATTATGTCTATTATGCAATAAGAATTGCCGTGCTATCTAGTATACTGGTCATCGTGTTTATGTTGTTTGTTGTGAATCGTATTTTGGCTTCCTAGAGTTCCTTATAAAGTTTCTGAACTTCCAATTAGCTGATTAGGATTCATGATGTCTGCATTGAACTAGTTTGCCTGGAGGTTGCCTTGCTTGCAATCTTCACCTTTGTAACAAACTGCAAGCTAGGTTGGGAGTCTTCTTTTACAGTAATGGCCACTCCTTCCAAGCTGTAGCCCTCTGAAGATTGAGCCCTTGTCTCAATGCAGTTTTCAAAGGAATTTCTCCTTTTTAATAATGTTTGCCCAGTCTTGTCTCGGCCACGGACCCCAATGCAGCTCATTTGGTGCTTCTGTAGATGAGCTGATTGGGGTGATGCTCCTGTGTGTCTGCTCACCACTTATTGAGTCATCTGATGATACTCTTGCTCAGCTATCCACATGACTACATGACCACATGACAGGCTGTCTGGAAATGTGGGCGACTGCAGTTTCTAGACTCGAGGCTTGTGATGAAACAGTTTTAATCCTCTATGGCAATATAAACCTATTACAAAAAAATGTCCTGGGCTTTTAGCCCTTGGAAGGGTGTTGACACTCTGTACTTAGCTGCCTAGCCATTGATTAATGTAACTTTCATGTTCTGGAGCTTTACCAAAAGACATAACACCCTGTACCAACACCGTAAAACAAACCTGTCCAAATCTGCCTAGGAAGATCAGTTGGCATGCTTCAGTTTGTCCAAGTGAATGACTACAGTGACTTCAACTGTAGGGGCTACCTTTGAAGGTGACTCGGAAACTACAACTAATCCAGAATGCGGCAGCTAGACTGGTGACTGGGGGCGGCCGCCGAGACCATATAACAACAGTCTTGAAAGACCTACATTGGCTCCCAGTACGTTTCCGAGCACAATTCAAAGTGTCGGTGCTGACCTTTAAAGCCCTAAACGGCCTCGGTCCAGTATACCTGAAGGAGCGTCTCCACCCCCATCATTCTGCCCGGACGCTGAGGTCCAGCGCCGAGGGCCTTCTGGCGGTTCCCTCATTGCGAGAAGCAAAGCTACAGGGAACCAGGCAGAGGGCCTTCTCGGTAGTGGCGCCCGCCCTGTGGAACACCCTTCCAGCAGATGTCAAAGCGATAAACAACTACCTGACATTCAGAAGACATCTTAAGGCAGCCCTGTTCAGGGAAGTTTTTAACGTGTGATATTTTACTGTATTTTTTGTTTCTATGGAAGCCGCCCAGAGTGGCTAGGGAGGCCCAGCCAGATGGGCGGGGTATAAATAATAAATTATTATTATTATTATTATTATTATTATTATTATTATTATTATTATTATTATTATTCAACTAGCAGTCTTGTAGCCAGATGCTGTGCTTGTTTACTTAGAAGTAAATCTACTGAGTTCAATGGGACTTACTCGCAGGATATGTGGGTATGGGATTGCAGTCATTGATATTGCATGGAGGAGCAAGAATTTCTCGGTATTCTGAGCGATACCATTTCAGCATCCTTGCCTTCTGTTTTGCAGTTTAGGAGGAAAGGATAATAGTATTTGAGTTGCAGAGGTGCTTGAAGCGCTGTTCCAGAAATTGGGCTATTTTTCCTCCCTAGCCCAATTTCTGGTTTGCTTGTCAATGCATGTGAGATCAAGAACTTTAATTCTGTCTGTCTTCATTCTAGGTGGTGGATACCCCCGGTATTCTGGATCATCCCCTGGAAGAGAGAAACACCATTGAGATGCAGGCAATAACAGCGCTTGCCCATCTTCGTTCAGCTGTCCTGTACGTCATGGATATATCAGAGCAGTGTGGGCACAGCCTGGAAGAGCAGCTCGAACTCTTCAGCAATATCAAGCCATTGTTTGTCAACAAGGTGGGCTGGGATTTAATATCTGATGCCGAGCTGCTGCTTTCTTGGTTATAAAATCTAGACCGGATGCTTAGTTCAATCTGTTATTTCCCCCTTTTTAACTTTCAGCCTCTAATAATTGTAGCAAACAAATGTGACGTGAAGAGGATTTCTGAGCTTTCTGAGGAAAACCAGGTAGGACATTGTGTTCGTCCGTCTGTCTTAAGGTTATACACTGGCTCGGAGTGCACCTTGAGTAATGGGGTAGATCAGGATGATATGGAGAAGACTCCTCCTTTGCAGAGTCAGGTCATGCCATTAACAAGGCAAGTTGAAGTGGATCAGGATCAAACTAAATTTTCTGAGTAGCTCCGTCGCCTCCATTTTTCTAAAAAGTTAAACCCACAATTTTACCCTCACCATATTTTGAGAAACGAAACCAAGTGGTCTGGGGAAACGGCCAGAACCTGAGAGGGGACAAGGTGGTGTTCTGGTAAGATCTTTTCATTTTGACGAAGAGGTTTAGCTTCCATTCACTGTGAATTATTCCCCCCCCCCCAATCAGAGTGATTTGGGGGAGGCAGTTCGTTTATTTCAAAGAGTTGTTCTTTGTGAGGGTCTTCATTCTTGTCTGAATTTTGGCTGTGAGAGCAGGGAGTAAGCAGCAGAGTTACACTGCACAAGTAGCCTGCTTTTCCCCCAGTCATCTTTTTTCCTAACAGACAGCTCAAAACCATAACTTGCTTTCTTTGGTGACTGTTCCAGTTTTTTTATACCAAAGGTGATATCATCTAGCATGATAGCCCCTGGACCAGTTTCCTGAATTTTAGCAGGCATTTTAGCCTGAAACTGGCAGGTGTAATCCACCTGCAGTGGTTCCTTTGCCTGCAAATTTCATCCACATGTGAAAAAGAAAAAAGAAAAACACTATCCATTTTTCGGTTTCTAGTTTTAGTCGATGGTGGTTTCGGATTTAACTGATCGGAGTCAGACATACCCAAATAATGAGTTGAATTGCAACAGTTTAGGTTGTATACACACTGTACTTTTCAGGCACAATACATTTAAAGCACATCCATAGCACATTTCCCCCCTCAAAGAATTCTGGGCACTGTAGTTCACAAAGTTAACAGATTACATGCCCAGAATTTTTTGAGGAGGGAAACAGATGGAACTATGGACTGCTTATGTGTAATTTATTTCACGGCCGATGTGACACATTCTAACATAACTGTTGTATCTTCCAGTTCATGAAGATACTGTGTTTATTTTGATACCTTAGCAATAGAAGGCAGCAATATTTTTGTTGGGTTTAAGCATTTAGTTTCACTACTAAATTCACGTGTGTCCGTCATGTTTTAGAAAATGTTTGCTGATTTAGAAGCAGATGGGCTTCCTGTCATTGAGACCAGCACCCTAACCGAAGAAGGAGTGATTCAAGTTAAAACAGAAGTGAGTCGTATGTATGTTTGTTTTTGTATAAGATGCGTTCCAGACACTCTGATTGGGCTGGCCCAGCAGTGACCTCCTCCACATTTAAAAGATTTGTGCTGCTTAGGGAAAGGCTACAATAATAATACAGTAATAGTAATACCTTGCACTAGGACACTGCTCTGGTTTGCCAGAAGCGGCTTAGTCATGCTGGCCACATGACCCGGAAGCTGTACGCTGACTCCTTCGGCCACTAAAACGAGATGAGTGCTGCAACCCCAGAGTCGTCTGTGACTGGACCTAATGGTCGGGGGTCCCTTTGCCCTTTACCTTTAATACCTTGCACTTCGACACTGCAGGAGAAATGTGAAGCCAAATTCAAAGGTTATTATTATTATTAATATAATTTATTATATTTGTTAGTTGCATTCGCTTATCCAAGGCAATGAAAAGCAACTTGTGTAACCATAAAACCTACCTATTTCAGCAAATGTTTATGGCATAGGACCACCAGCTCTTTTGCCTTTTGCTCATGGTTGTTTTGACCAACCTATTCTTCTGTTAGCTGCTGGCAGCTGAACTGGAAGCCTTTTTGGACAACTGTAAAGAGGAGGAACATTAATGATAGGCTTTCTTCATTGTTCCATTCCCTCTAATAGGGAACGTAGGTGGTTGATTGCCAAACAATTTACAAACTAGAGAGGGTCATCTGAAAAGAAAGGAGTGTTTTATATGTGCTGGGGGGACCTTTTGGCCCTCCCGTTCCAGACTAACAAGTATGCGAAGTTCTTTTAAAATGGCCTCCTTAGTGGAAAGGCAGACAAGTCAGGCGATAAGGGGCCTGTTGATGCAAGCACTGGCTTGCTCTATAGGTGAATTCTAGATCAGAGACATTAAGCTTAATATTAGGGAAGATGGGATTAAACCAGGAAATTGTAAAAGAGAAATTCCGGAAATTTATAATGATTTTGCCCTGCAGAGTCATTTTTTTTAGGATTTCAGATTGGAGGTTTGATAGCTCATGAGTAGTTAAAGAATTAGGGCAGCCATCTTGCTTGGTGATTTCACACACACCCAGTCTGGTGCAGATGTAGTGCTTCCTTTTCACTGTGGTAATGAGATGGAAAGCCTGTGAACCTGTGGGTGCTCCCAGTTTCCTTTCCCCTGCTGTTTTTTCATTGACAGTAAGGAGGGAATTTGGGAGCCCGTGGAGTACTCCTGCTCAGTGAAACTGATGTTAAGAAATTGGGAACCATTATGTCTGCGTGTTATTCATCTGCTTTCATCAGCATGCTTTTCTTTAATTCCTATTTTGCATGTTCTCAGGCCTGTGACAGGTTGCTGGCCCATCGTGTTGATACCAAAATGAAAGGAAACAAAGTACACGATGTACTGAACAGGCTCCACTTAGCTATCCCATCCAAAAGGGACAACAAGGTTGGTGTCTGTGCCCATTATACCTCTGTCATTCCCCCCCCCCCCAGGTTTCAGCAATGTATTATAATACACATGCATCTAATCAAAACAGTCTTGGTCTTTTTTTTGCTTTCCCATGCTAATAAATGCAATTATGATTTGCATGTTTTATGTTTTTGTTTTTAAACTGCTTCCTTGAGCTCATCTTGGTTTTATCCTTTAATCTTAGGAAAGGCCACCTTTTATCCCTGAAGGTGCCCTGCTCCGCAAAAAACGCATGGAAGTTGATGCGCCTAAAAAGAAACTGGTAAGCATCTTTTGAAAGATTTTCCCAGGAGAAGAAGAGCAAAATTTGTGTGAAACTTTTAAAAAGGGCCCATTTTAATTCTGTGTGCTTGTTCGCAGGAGAAAGACATTGAAATGGAAATGGGAGACGAGTATGTTTTGGATCTTAAGAGTAAGTGGTAACAGTAATCTTAATGTTCACACTAGAGGTGTCACTGATGTAGTGTTCCCATTTTGCAGAGAGTTCAGGTAGAAAACTGCAAGGTTAACTTCAACTGTTGTGTAAGCAGCCCTGTTTAGGGAAGTTTTTAATGTTTGATGTTACTGCTTTTTATTAATATTCTGTTGGGAGCCACCCAGAGTGGCTGGGGAAACCAATAAATAATAATAATAATCATAATCATAATCATAATCATAATTATTACGTTATGCTCTTAGTCTACTGGGTAATACTGATGTTCACCTAATTTTCCATCAAGGACTAAATGTTAAAGTTGATGGAGGGCTTTGTCGGTTTGCATAAGGAGTGAACAACCTGCAGCCTTTGGTCTAATGTCATGCATCCCTTTCCCGAATTACTCTCTCCTGTGTTGCCACTGGCTGCTTTGGGTGGAGGGAGGGTAGCAGGTGTCAGAAAGTGAGTGACCTTTCTAGACAGTCAGTTTTTTGGACAGATAATAATTCAAACTACAAGGTTTTTTTTGACGAAGCCTAAGGTTAAAGGAAGATTGTTCTGGTTGCCAGACAGGTTTATCAACTCTGGATCATCTGCTATCAGGTAACTTCCTGCTGTAACAATGAAATAGTAGCTTCTGTGCTGCACAAATTAATAATTCTGTGTGTTGTTCCCCTCCGCGCCTTTTAGAATACTGGGATCTAATGAATCCATCTGAAAAATATGATAAGGTGCCAGAAATCTGGGAAGGACACAACATAGCAGATTATATTGACCCAGATATCATGAAGGTAGGAGTTATCCCCCATTAACCTCACACTTCAGTGTACAGAAAATGTGTGCATTCTTGTCATGACATGAATATACAGAACATTCTGTCAAGCTATGCATTTCTTGTCTAGCCTCTTATTAAGAAGAATCACAACTAAGAAGAATGAATTGATTGACTCCGCAAAACCATCACTCTGCTTCTGCCTTTAATCTTGGTTCAGAAATTGAGAACTTCTGATATGGCAGTTAGGAGTTTGAGCATTAACTATCTGAAAGGCTCTGTTGGTGAATATTTGAAGCATGCATATTGTAAAAGTTTCTAATGCATTGTGTGTGATGTCTTTAAAGAAACTGGAGCAACTGGAGGAAGAGGAGGAGCTGAGGCAAGCAGCTGGAGAATATGACAGCGACTCAGAAAGTGAAGATGAGGAAATGATGGGCATCAGACAGCTGGCACAACAGATTCGAGAGAAAAAGAAACTCAAGATGTTGGCATCCAAAGAGAAAGATACACAGGGGCCCAGGATGCCGAGAACGGCGAGAAAGGCAGGTTTCAAACATTTTGTTAAGAATGTGTTGGGGCCTGACTGCAGTTAAGGGATTAAGGGATTTACATGTGTTCCCTCCCACCCACTCACTTTCGTTACAAAACAAAAATCGAAGTTGTCATGGCTAGAAATGCCTGTTAGACTGCAGATTAAAAATAATGGCTTAGGCAGATGAAATAGTAACAGGCCTGTAAGCAATAGGAGAAGAATGAGAATCTCCATTAAGGTGTGTTCTAGTTTAGGACTTGTCAGAAACACAAGGATCACGCCTGAGGCCTGCTCTACGCAGTCAGCAGAACAAAGTTGTGGAATGAACTGGGACGTAGGAAGGTGACTTCTGTTGAGTCTGAGCTTTGGTCCACCCAACTCAGCACTGTCAACAGTGAGTGGCAGAGGTTCTCCAGGGTTTCATACAAGAGTTTTCCCCAGGCTACCTGGAGATGTCTGGATTGAGCCTGGGACCTTTTTTCATACAAAGCATGTGCTCTAGGTCTGAGCTATGGCCCTTCCCTATTTCAGACATGATTTTTTTATTTCACTCACACCCACACAACATTATAAGCTTCTAGCAGTTCAACAAACAAATTTTACTATAGGCCACACACCTGCCTGCACTGGCATGTTTCAAAACAACAAACAGGAGCTTAAGTGAACTCCCTGTTGTTCCTTTGCCAGAACAAGTTGCATTCCTTCATCCAAATTCTTCCTACAAGGCGTAGGGCTGATTGAAATCTGGCCCGTTGGGGTTGGGGTAAGGTTCCTCATGTCTGCCTTAAGCACAACAGTTCATTATTATTTATTATTATTATTATTACCTGCTTCCAGAAGCGTAGGCTCATTTGCTACCCATACTCTGTGTTGCCGTGTTGAGCATCCTGTATGCATGGAATCTGTGTTCTGGTACATGTTAAAATACACCTAAACTAATTTGAGGGGAGGGGGGGAGAACAGCAGACCATTCCTGCTTTTATCTGTCTCCAAATTGTCACTGAAATCTATTTGGAACGTACACTGTAGGATTTCTCTTGTAGTTTTTGAACAGTGTACTGGATTGCTTCTTAGGCTCCTTTCTGCCACATCAATATAAAAGTGTATTGATAACAGGGAAAATAATTGATGACTTGTGTCTTTAGGTTGAACGGAAGACATTAGAGAAGGAGATGACTGATCTCGGGCTTGATATGACTGGTAAAAATGAGGTAAGACAGACTTTTTTCTGCACTGATTGCTGTAGGTATTACTTTCATTATTTCTAAATGTTCTTATACTTCATTTTTCTGCCACAGGAAATAAAGCTGTGGCTTTTTTTGTTTGTTTGTTTGTTTTAAAGCCAGGTGGCACCTGCAGGTCTCACACCGCGGGAGGCGATTGTGGGACCCAAGCAGTGTGTTGGTTGATGGAACCGCTGGGCTAAGCTGGCTCCAGGAATAAAGCTGTGTTAAGGAAATCGATTAATATTGGATTAAGACTGGAATTCAGAGTCGAAAAATCCTATTATTTAATAAAGTTTGTACTCATAAGCTGTTAGCTGAATTAAGTGATATTTATGCTGAGGAACAGTGTGCAGCACCCGATAACTAATTTAGAAGATGAGGGGTTCTGATTGGGCTTTTCTTGGTTTGTGAATTTTCAGGCACATTATGTAGCCCAGGCAAGAAGATCCCGGAGTGTTACCCGTAAACGTAAACGAGAAGAATCTGTAACACCTACATCTGTGGCACGAAGTCGCAGTTCTTCCCGCACACCTCGCGATGTATCTGGCCTTCGAGACGTAAAGGTCTGTCTTAAGTTTATTAAGAGTTCTGGACGGTTTTATAGGATATAGTATTGCAAATAGGCATTTATAAATCTGCACGTTGAGCTACTGTAATTAAGCAGAGGTTTTAAGCATTTTAAATTGACTCGTAATACGTTTTGGTGTCATCAAGAGAAAATTACATTACTTTAAAAAAACCTCTTCCTGCATATTTAGTACTGTATTGTTAGGATCAATTGGTTCCTTTTAGCGCAAGCCATTTGAAGTAGAATCAGCCCGTGTTCAGTTCATCATCTGTACCGTCATGTACTAAGGGTGGATGGTTAACCTGTGGCTCTCCAGATGTTGCTGGACTACAACTCTTACCATCCCTGTTTGGCCATATTGCCTGGGGCTGATGGGAGTTTGAGCCTAACAAAATCTAGAGGGACTACAGGTAAGCTACACCTACACTAAGGGGATGTGATGGCAATAGGCCAGCTTGTCACTTATTTGGCTGAGGTGTCCAAGACTCTCCATGCACAAACATAGCTGGGAGTAAGTTCCACTGAACATAATACTTCTGTGTAGGATTGTGCTGTTAATACTGGACAGGTAGGGGAGGGAGAAAGGCCTAGGAAAAGTAGGTACCAGGCAGCCAGGCCAGATGGCTGAATTTACATACTGATGTGTAATAGCCAAATGACTTCAGGATTCATCTGGTTGTTTAGCTTTGCCTTTTTATATGCAAGGACACTTCTAGTGTTTGAGAAACCAATCCCTTTGTATTTTTAAATTGCTTCTATAGAAGGCACATTTATGGCTGTATCTCAGAAACTAGTCTTATACTCTTAACCACTACTTCTCAAAGGGACTATAAGGCAATATTTGGGTCATATTATTGGTGTGGAGAATGAGCCTCAAGTGGAGAAAGAATGCTTCACTTATGATTTTTTTTTTATTTGTATAGATGGTGAAGAAGACTAAAACTATGATGAAGAAAGCTCAAACGAAAATGAACCGGTTGGGCAGGAAAGGGGAAGCAGATAGGCACGTCTTTGACCTTAAGCCCAAACATCTGTTTTCTGGCAAGAGGAAATCTGGTACAAACCAACGAAGATAATTGGCTCTACAAGGACAATATGAAAATAGCAATGCAAATTAAAGGCAACATATATAATATAAAAGAAATAGTTTGTGGAGAATTTATTCCAGTAAAGTTGTGGTTTTATTGTTAGTTCTGTCGTAATGAAGTATAAAATAAATAACCCAAACATTCATTCAGTTACTTCAGCAGAAGTACATACCAAATGATGCATATCTCAATCTGCTGGGGTACTTTTCCTCTGTACTGAATACCTGGAGGTCTGGTAGTATCATTTCCCAAAGGTCTATTTTAACTACATCTCAATAGATATGGGAAGCAGCAGTTCTATCATAAAGCTATATTAACAAATTTAGTGGTAACAAAACATTGCAATTTATAATAATATCAAGATACACGCAGAGTGGTCTAAGCTGAGCACATAACTTTATATGCAGGTTTGAAACATATCTTAGGCTTAGTATTGTAGGCATTACTGAGCTAGATGGACCAATTCAGGATTCCTCCTGGATCCGTTTTTAAAAATTAGTGTTATATTGGCTACTTTCCAGTTCCCAGCAATGGAGGCTAATCCGAGGCTAAAGCTACAAATTTTTGTTAGAAAATCACATTTGATTTTTTTAAAAAACCCTTAGGTGGATGCTATCTCAATCTGGCAATTTGTTAGTTTTTATTTGGTCTATTAAGCCTAGAACTGTTTTTCATTTACCGCAGATAGCAAAAGTTAGTTCAGGTACAGGATCTGTCCTATATCCTCTGCTGTGAAAACAAAAGCAGAGAATTCATTCGGATTCTGACTTGTCATCCAAGTCTTCCTAGCTGGTCATCTGCTACTAAGGTATTTAAATGTTTTGTTGTTCATGTTTTTCGCAGTGTCCTGCTCCATTTTTTAAAGAACCCTTATTGTCTCATTTGCCAAAGTTGGTGTTTCTTTTTGTTTTCCTCATTTGGGCAAGACCTCCATTTTTTGGAAGGAATAATAGCTTCTTTGACTCTGGTTGTTAACTGTGCTGGTGTCCTCTTGGCTCTGGTGACACCGTCCTTAATCTGCATTTTACACTTCAGTTGAGCTTCTAACAACTTCCAAGATGTGGGATGCTGATCAAGAACAAGCATTGTTAAGATCAGAAATTTAGCTCAATGGGCCTGTCCAATAATTATTAACATTTGTCATATTGTATTCCTCAAAAATTGGTTTTCTATTAACTAGCCTAAATTTAACAGGTTATGGAAAATTAAAATGGAACACATTAATTTTTTTCATGAAGAAGTATTAAGTTCAGTTGTTAGGATTCAGTCATTTTAATGATTAAAAATACACCAGCGGCTTTCTGGAACACAGCAGAATGTTTGAATATACAGATTTTACTATCTAGTTATATCTGAAAATGGAACACCCTTAAGTCAAGGTAAAGTGAAGAGTTACTAGGCAGGCCTTATAGTCAAGAATTCCTTTCCTTTTTACAGCAAATAATTCAAAAAAGGAAGGCACATTTGGAGACAAC
The DNA here is from genome assembly GCF_027172205.1 of Podarcis raffonei. NCBI lineage: Eukaryota > Metazoa > Chordata > Lepidosauria > Squamata > Lacertidae > Podarcis > Podarcis raffonei. The sequence continues at coordinate 14,860,224 of NC_070613.1, forward strand.
TGAAGTACAAATTCTCACTTGACATGTTGAATACCACCTAGTTCCGCCCTGTAATAGTTTTCATCATGCACAGTTTACATGTGAACAAGTACTATTAGAGCAGTTAACACCACACTTACTTATTACACCACATACTCCATACTGCTAGCGCACCAGAAAACTGAAAATGAGTGGATGAAATAGGCCAACTCTTGAATGTAAGTACTGTTTCTCTTATCCCCTAACATGGACTTTAGTATGACATTCAAGATGCAGCCTTTAGGACCAGAAATCTCAACAGCTATGCTAGTTAGGAGTGATGGAGAGTCACATGTTAGCGTCCCCCTCCCCTGCATTAAGCCAAGAACAAAACTAGTCTGGGAACTCCATTGGGTTTGCCTGTATCTAATGGGATTTCTGACTAAATAACTAACTCCTTCCCTATTGTACAGCAAACAGCCTACCCTGAAAAATAGAGGGGTATCCTGGCTAAGATTTAACTTTCAATCTTGACTGGTAGCCTAGTCAGTATTAAACCTCAGATTCTAGTGATTATATCAACAAATACATTCCCATTGAAAGCTTGTTAATAATCCAAATAATTACTTCAAGAAATGAAAGGCAGAAAAGACTCAAGCTTTAACAATCAGCCAGAGATAAAATCAAATTCCTTTCACAGGATATCTTCTTATTCCTAATTCGTTCCCTGTGTTGCAGTCAACTTATAATTAGTGCTTCAGATATTGCCATTTATCAGTATTAAATGGTACTATATCGTTTTTAGAGCAGCATATTCTAGAAGCTGTTACATTCTGTAAATCTTTTCATGATCCACAAACCTATTCAGATTATTCAAGTTATCCCACCATTTAAAGAGAAAAGTCTCTGCAATCAGTTTGAACCATGGAGTAATCTTAATTTCATTTCGGGATGCTTTTTCCAGGAGTTCTTTCAGTTCTTCCTGTGTCACATAACAGTAGCTTTTAATTTCATTGGGATCTGCATTCAGCGTCACATTCTTCTGCACAAACAAGATGTAATCTATTTCATGTTCTCCCCAGATCCCATTGGACTGAGCTTTGTAGTGAATTCGGGTTAAGTACAAAATTTCTTCTGGTGTTACCTACAACCAAAAACATGTAGTGACAGTACTTTATTACTTCCTTTCTGCATTTTTATGATAATTTTTTCAGAACTCCTCAATACAAACCTAAAAGGGGTGGGTTGGAGAAAGAGCTGTGGTAGTTTGATTTTGCTTTTAAATGGTTGATTTTTAATAAAACTTTTGTATAGTCAGTTGCTCAGATCAAAAGAATGACACTTGGACTTTCCTTCCCCATCTAATCTGCTCCTAAGGACTCTGTGGAATAGTGTATAATGGAGTGGACAGAGTGCATGTCTGCCTGGGATGGTGAGAGACTCAAGGCTCAAGTGAGAATTTAATTGAATAATGTACATTTGAGTGAATATATCAGATAAAACATTCTCCCCAATACAAACTGCAGAGAGGAGTATCTCAGAGCTCTAGTCATATGGGTATGGCCAGAGACATTTGTTTTGCTTCAACAATTCTCAACACGGAAGAAAATGGAGGAATTTGCAATATTGTGAAATGCCAGAAAAAGACTTTGATGTTTGGTTGCCCAGACAGAAACATTTTATGCTGGAGCAAAGGCATCTGAAATCCCTTTCCAGCCCTGGGAAAAACTATACTATTAAAATGGTTCCTTCCTTGCTCCTTATATGTTTAGATTATACAAAAAGCCTTTCTGGTGTGCTTGCTGGACAGATTGTTACAATCAGTCTATCAACTAACATCTGTAAGCAAGCATGTCTTGATCAATTGTGATTATTCTGAAACTCAATCCAGGGCATTCACCAAACCTGGTCATTCTGACTAGTGAAAAACCAGACACACTGAAGTAGCAACAAACACACTGTGATAATTGCTCCCTTCTCTTAAGCTTCTGGGAATAGGGCCGACGGGTTCCAAATAAATACTGCAGCTCTGATTAGTATTTAGAACTACAAGTATAACTAGATGCTGTTCAACTATTTTCCCCTAGGGAAGTCATTACTCTGAAATAAGAGCATTATTTACCTGTTCCATTGGAATTCCTAGCTCTTCTTTCAGGCGCCTCTGAGCTGCTCTTCGAACACCAATTGCATTCTTTTCTTCTACTTCAAGCACGGTGTTCAGGGGATGACTGCAACAAGTGTTGGTGAAGCAATCTACCAAACAAGTTTTGTGGATTCAGTTTTAAGAATACTTTGCAGACTTTCAGATACTAGAATCCTTGAAGTAGCCAATCTCATTTTGTTGACAGTACCAAGTATCCAAAGTTTGAAACAAAGTTCCAAAAAACAACACAATAGCACATACTGCCATATTCGAAGCAAAATAAACCTATCAATGCTTATCACCATGAAGAATACATTTCCAGCATGTAAACATAAAGTGCAATTGTGTTCCCAAGCCCATTCTGAGTTATATATGGTTAGAAAAAAAAGGACAAAGCACTAGTCATTATTTAATTTGTGATTTCCACCACCCCTTCAGTTTTCACCTATTCACTAAAAGTGTGCTAGTCTAGACCAAAGACAACATCACCACACCAAATAGTCTTTTGGGCATTTGACCTATCAGAAAATCTTTGCATGTTTCTCACGCTTCTGCTGTTAACCGAACAAATACAGGTCATGAACACACCCACCCCACCATTCTTTCAGAGAGAGAAAACATTACTGCTACCTAAGTATCTGCTCACTTGAAAATGAAAGTAAGTAAATTTGTTTGAAATTTAACAGATAATTCTATTTTTCAAGCATTCCAGAAATATATGAGGACACAAAGTGGTCTTTTATAGAAGCTATGCAATGAAAACAAGAATTTGTTGCTTAGTAACAAACCTGGGAAAGTGATTTTGGCATCTGATCTTTGTTGCAATAGCAGTTTATTCTCCGTATTGAACAAGAAGACACTGAAAGCACGATGCAGCAGTCCTAGCACAAAAAGATAGGCAATATGCTTTTAAAAAGAATGTACTGCAAGGGGGTGGGGAGTAAACTTCACTCGTGTTCATCGTAATACTTGATCTTACAGTTTAAAACCAAAGTTTAAACAAAGAAACGAGCACCCTATTTCTAAACAAAACTTTCCACTGTATGCATTGTGGTTTCTCATTTAGGCTGGTAAATGCCTTGGAAAGGAGGGTTGGATATATATGTATTTGAATAAATTATTGCTTGGGTACCCTTTGGAGAACTTTGTAGGAGTAAACCTAAGATATTATTGTATGCCATATCTTACAATATACTACAATATATTACTTTTGCAAAAGTCAAGTGCTTAGGTGTTTTTGCACTGTCTGAGGAACAGAGCTATTTATTTTGAGCAGTTCCTTACAGATCTGTAATCAAAGACATCATAGAAGACTAAAGTCTTTATTCTGTCAGATAACAGGTTAGTGTCAGATGTTCTCCTGGAGCAGCATAAGTCAGCACAAGAAAAGGGTTTTTAACTCATGCTGCTTCTGTTCTTGTGTGCAGTAGGGAAATTGCCTATATCCTTATGCACCAAAAGTGATATTTCAACCACAGAAATAATTGTGTACCTTGGCTTATGGAATATGCCCATTACCTCTTTAACTGAAGCCTGAAAAGAACACTCATTCATCTTTTATTGCTTTTTGGCATAAACATTTGAAGAAGCCACCTGCAGTCTAAATTTGTGTGCCGGGCAGAACTATATAAGGTAAGGCTAAATGGTGGGGCAGGAAGCTGCTCTGTGGGCTATGTGTCAAAGTAATCGGTGACTCAAAACATATTAACAAGCCTAAATTGCTATTTGACTTCACAGCATGAAAAGGATTTTCTTTACCACTTAAAGAACTCTTAATTCAAAGTTATCTTGTACATGGATGCATAAGACTAGTCTGCTGAACCACATTCCTCTATCTTCCTTGTTCCATTTCCTCCAGCTCCCTTTCTTGTTTTAACTGCTACATCTTGTTGTGCAAGTAGATTGCAAAAAACCCAGAGGCAAAAAATGGGGTGAGGTAGAAGTGCTCAATACAGCTTGGTACCCAGGCAGGACCAGTTTACATACAATGGGATCTGAACAGTGATAGATACCTTTGTCAATGTTTTCATTCAGGTGGCAGTTTTTCTTGGTATCTGAACCAATTTTGTTGTCGTTTTCATCAATAAGGATGCACATCTCTGCCAGCAACTCTACCTGCTGCTCATCCAGTTCATTTGTATTTATTTCAGGCATGGTTACAGTATTGATGCTCCTAATAAAAATACTGATGACAAAACAACAACAACCCACAATTACACAAATATTTAATGAACAGTATTAGAACTTACAAGATTTCCTAATGTTTGCCTAGAGTCAGCAGAGCACAGGCATGCAGATGAGTGTGTCCATTATACTTGCCAAAGCTAGAAACTTGCCTAAACTTCACAACCAACGCAACCATCAAGTGTGCATATAATTTCTGATGGCTAGACAAAGTTAATTTTGATCCTCAGCCAATATTCTTAGTTCAGTAAGAATATGAGTCCACCATTTTTTACACAATACATAGCTATCACTACTTGTTTTATCTTGCACTAGCATGACTTTACAGGAAAACACACAAAGCCTTTAGTGTCTTTAGGCACCAACTATACTTAGCATTTGTTAAAGTAGACCACTTCCTCCTTTTTAACTAGCCCTGAGCCAATGCCTTTATTAGTACCTGTTTAATAGATGGAAGCTTTTTTGATTTGTCTACAGTGATAAGGCTTCACCTGCTATACTTCTATGTATAAAGGTAAAAGACCCCTGGACAGTTAAGCTCAGTCAAAGGAGACTATGGGGTTGTGGCGCTCATCTCGCTTTCAGGCCAAGGGAGCCAGTTTGTCCACAGACAGCTTTCCGAGTCATGTGGCCAGCGTGACTAAACCACTTCTGGCTCAACGGAACACCGTGACGGAAACCAGTACACATGGAAACACCGTTTAGCTTCCCGCCACAGTAGTACCTATTTATCTACTTGCACTGCTGTGCTTTCAAACTGTGTATTGCACTGCTGACAAAAGTAAAGGGCCAGTAAAAGAGGTAGCAAATGCTGTGTTAAAAATATGAGAGTCCTGCCAGGAAAAGATGTGGCAGACTTACCCAACCGCCTAAACAAAGAGAGGAAAAGTACAACTATGAGCATACCTTGAAACACCTTTGTATATTGGGAATGCTATAGAATTTTTAAAAATCCCCCAGCCCACTTCAGCTCCATATCACTTGTCAGCCCCAGTGGCAAAAGTTCTGAGCACTTATAAAGCTGTTGACTCCAGCAGCAGAGCTTTGCTGCTGAAAGTTTAATTTGGAAGCAAAGCACTGTTGCTACAGTGGGAAGTATGCTACTTTTGCTGTTTAACAAAAATGTTTTAGAAATCTACACTAGGAAAAGAGAGGGAGCTACATGCTCTACTGTATCTCCAAAAGCTCCATCTCTTTCAAAATCCCAAGGGAAACTACAAAGGATAAACATACAGGAAATTACCGAGCTTAGTACTGTCTACAAAAACTAGCAGTGGCTCTTCAGAGTTTCAGGTTGGTATCCATCCCATCTCTACCAGAAGCTTACACAATCTTTATCTTGGTCACCTAACCGCCCTCAGGGGCCTGTTGTGGGGAAAAAAGTGGGGGAAGGAGGAAGAGAACAACAGGTGCCATCTGCACCTCTTTAAAGGAAAGTGCAATAAGAACAAGAGGACATTAATAAAACTTGAGTAAGATTTCTCAAGGCTGTGGATGGAGGAAGGGAACTTACTTCCACCAGATGCAGAGAAAAAACCTGAAAACGGATTCCCTACCCAAGCCTTTTCAATAGGGAAGTAGATACTGGAAGGTGATCAGTGTTTCCCAACCTAGGGTCTCCTGCTGTTTTTTTGGATTACAACTCCCACCATCCCTAGCTAGCAAGACCAGTGGTCAGGGATGACGGGAACTGTAGTCTCAAAACAGCTGGAGGGCTGAGCTTGGCCACGCCTGATGTAGATAATACAGTGGCACCTCAGGTTAAGTACTTAATTCATTCCGGAGGTCCGTTCTTAACCTGAAACTGTTCTTAACCTGAATAAATAGTGCTTCAGGTTAAGAACTTTGCTTCAGGATGAGAACAGAAATCCAATGCTCCGGTGGTGCAGTGGCAGCAGGAGGCCCCATTAGCTAAAGTGGTGCTTCAGGTTAAGAACAGTTTCAGGTTAAGAACGGACCTCCGGAACGAATTAAGTTCTTAACCCGAGGTACCACTGTATTATTATTATTATTATTATTATTGGACGCTGCACCGCCACCTCCCTTCGCTTCCCCGCGGTTGACTCAGCGGCATCGCTTCGAACTCCCTTCCGCCCCCGGGGCCTTTTTTGGTCTTTACCGCGTTCCGTCCCCGGGCCGGCACGCGGCCTCTGCACTCACGCAAAGCGAAGGAAGCGGCCGCCGAGACTGAGGAGGCGGTAGTGGCTGCAGCACCTGTCCGAGGCTGCGACGATACAAGCTTCCCCACGAAGACGAGGAGGCGGAAGAAGCAGAAGCGGAGAGCGCGCGGGCTGCAGAGCCTTCTCCTCCGGCTGCCCCGGCAGCAACAGCTGCTGCCGACGCCGCCAACCGCTGCGCCGCGCGCCACATCGCCTGGCAACCCTCCCCGCTCGGCGCCTGACCAATGGCGGCGGCCCCGGGCGGCGTCGTCATCAGGTGGGCCGATCGCGCCACCGCCCGCGAACAGGGAACGCAAAGCGCCAGCCAATCGCCCGCGGGAGAGCGGTCGCGTGCGGCTCTCGGGTTCAGCGGGGGGGGGGGAGAGAGGGGTGGGCGTGGCTAAAGGCGTGAGGGGGTGTGGCTAAAGGGCGAAAGGCGGGAGGGGAAGGGTGAGTGGATGTAATTTCACAGAAGCGTGACATTCTTAAGAGTTGGAAGGGACACCAGAGGGCCATCTAGTCCAACCCTCTGCAATGCAGGGATCTTTTGCCCAGTGTAGCGCTCGAACCCACGGCCCTGACATTAAGAGGCTCATGCTCTACGAACGAAGGAAAGGATAACAGCAAAAACAAAAAATAAAAAACCAAGAGTGGAAGAAGCTGATTGCAGTTTTTGTAGGAGATGCCTGTATTATATGCTCAGTTAGCACCTGATCTTTGGAACTCCCTACCGTTGTATATCAGGCGTGCACCTTCTCTATTGAAGTCTTTTCAGCACCTGCTAAAAGATGCCCATCTGTCACCAAACCTTCTGGAGGAGATCTTCATCGTAGCTGAAATCAATGTTGCATCTCAATTGAACATATGTGTGTGTGTGTTCCTGCTGCTCTTTTAAACCATGTAAGTGTGTGTGTGTTTATAGTGTTGAGTGCCACCCCAATCCTCTAGTGGTGTGAGTTTCCAGGGGTTCCAGTGTTTGCGTTTTCTTTTGGGAATGAGGCACAGAGGACACTATGGTGCCTATAGGATATATGGTTTACTTACACACGCACACACACATATGCAACCTGAGCTGAGTATAATGGAGGGGTTCACAGCATTAACAGCCCAAGAGGGGCTTGTTTCTCTCATGGCTGCAGTCTATGATTCAAACAGACACCAGTCATTTTGCTCTGATGCTCTTTCCAGCTGCCGCCTTTACCAAACTGCAACCTTCCCCCCCCCAGGTCACATCACACTCAACCTAAAACTATTTCAAACACTGGCTTTGCCTTCTGACTCTGAGTTGAGGGAGGGGCTCCACCCATTTGCCTTCTGGTCCAGAGTCTTTGCCTTAATGGCTTATTACCTTTCCTTTGTTCTATAAATGGCTCCTCTCCCAGGCAATTACCTCATGAGGTTCACTTATTTAGTTTATCTAGCTCTTAACATTATGGATGGAGGCTTGTAACATTGTACAGGAGGCAGCAATGAAAATCATCCCAATGAAAAGGAAATGCAAGAAAGCAAAGTGGCTGTCCAATGAGGCCTTACAAATAGCGGGGGAGAGAAGGCAAGAAAAATGCGAGGGAGATAGTGAAAGATACAGGAAATTGAATGCAGATTTCCAAAGAATAGCAAGGAGAGACAAGAAGGCCTTCTTAAACGAGCAATGCAAACAAATAGAGGAAAACAACAGAATGGGAAGAACCAGAGATCTGTTCAAGAAAATTGGAGATATGAAAGGAACATTTCGTACAAAGATTACCATAATAAAGGACAAAAGTGGTAAGGACCTAACAGAAGCAGAAGACATCAAGAAGAGGTGGCAAGAATACACAGAGGAATTATACCAGAAAGATATGGATGTCTCGTGCACCCCAGGTAGTGTGGTTGCTGACCTTGAGCCAGACATCCTGGAAAGTGAAGTCAAATGGGCCTTAGAAAGCACTGCAAATAACAAGGCCAGTGGAAGTGATGGTATTCCAGCTGAACTATTTAAAATTTTAAAAGATGATGCTGTTAAGGTGCTACACTCAATATGCCAGCAAATTTGGAAAACTCAGCAGTGGCCAGAAGATTGGAGAAGATCAGTCTACATCCCAATCCCAAAGAAGGGCAGTGCCAAAGAATGTTCCAACTACCGCACAATTGCACTCATTTCACACGCTAGCAAGGTTATGCTTAAAATTCTACAAGGAAGGCTCAAGCAGTATGTGGATCGAGAACTCCCAGAAGTGCAAGCTGGATTTAGAAGAGGCAGAGGAACCAGAGACCAAAGTGCAAACATGCGCTGTATTATGGAGAAAGCTAGAGAGTTCCAGAAAGACATCTACTTCTGCTTCATTGACTATGCAAAAGCCTTTGACTGTGTCGACCACAGCAAACTATGGCAAGTTCTTAAAGAAATGGGAGTGCCTGATCACCTCATCTGTCTCCTGAGAAATCTCTATGTGGGACAAGAAGCTACAGTTAGAACTGGATATGGAACAACTGATTGGTTCAAAATTGGGAAAGGAGTACGACAAGGCTGTATTTTATCTCCCTGCTTATTTAATTTATATGCAGAATACATCATGCAAAATGCTGGGCTGGATGAATCCCAAGCTGGAATTAAGATTGCTGGAAGAAATATCAACAACCTCAGATATGCAGATGACACAACCTTGATGGCAGAAAGTGAGGAGGAATTAAAGAACCTTTTAATGAGGGTGAAAGAGGAGAGCGCAAAATATGGTCTGAAGCTCAACATCAAAAAAACGAAGATCATGGCCACTGGTCCCATCACCTCCTGGCAAATAGAAGGGGAAGAAATGGAGGCAGTGAGAGATTTTAACTTTCTTGGGCTCCATGATCACTGCAGATGGTGACAGCAGCCACGAAATTAAAAGATGCCTGCTTCTTGGGAGAAGGGCAATGACAGGCCTAGATAGCATCTTGAGAAGTAGAGACGTCACCTTGACAACAAAGGTCCGTATAGTTAAAGCCATGGTTTTCCCAGTAGTGATGTATGGAAGTGAGAGCTGGACCATAAAGAAGGCTGATCGCCGAAGAATTGATGCTTTTGAATTATGGTGCTGGAGAAGACTCTTGAGAGTCCCATGGACTGCAAGAAGATCAAACGCATCCATTCTTAAGGAAATCAGCCCTGAGTGCTCACTGGAAGGACAGATCGTGAAGCTGAGGCTCCAGTACTTTGGCCACCTCATGAGAAGAGAAGACTCCCTGGAGAAGACACTGATGCTGGGAAAGATGGAGGGCACAAGGAGAAGGGGGCGACAGAGGACGAGATGGTTGGATAGTGTTTTCGAGGTTACCAGCATGAGTTTGACCAAACTGCGGGAGGTAGTGGAGGACAGAGGTGCCTGGCGTGCTCTGGTCCATGGGGTCACGAAGAGTCGGACACGACTAAACGACTAAACAACAACAACAACAAAGCTCTTAACATTTGCTGGGTCCAGATATTAAACGTCTGGCACCCATAAACCCATAACACAGGGGAATCTGGCATCAAACTCATTACAATATATTTAACTTTTATTGTGTTGTAAATAGCCTCTGGATGCCTGAGGGGGAAATGATTCATAAGGGAAATAAATAATAAAATGAAATACCAAGCATCTTGATAAAGAAAGTAGGTGTAAGCAGCTTCATAAGCGTAATGATTCCTAAGACGGCTCTTGAATTCCCCGGCTGATTTGCCTGGCGCTCCTGTCAAAGCTGTGGGTGACCTCTGGAGCACCCAAATGGCTCGCGTCATTGACACAATTACCCCTGAGACCCTCTCCCACTTCATGGAGCCCATTTGGCTCCCTGGTATACTCCAGAGTTAGGGTGAAGAAACAGGCTGGGAGACTGCTTGAATGTAAGTGGAAGAAAACTCCAGTTGAATGCAATCCAACACTGGTGAGGGCTCATCATCAACCCTACCTAGTGGCAGTGAAGGTAGCAAAGAAGGCATACATTGCTGCCTCCATAGCATCCTCACTATGCTGCCCCAGCAGAGCTTTTCCAAGTAGCGCGGGGCCATTTATGCCCGAAGAAGGTGGTAGAACCAACAGCAGCTCCCTCTGACTTGTTTGCAAACCATTTTGAAGAGAAAATCACTTGCATCCATCAGATGTCAGATTCCACTGTTACAGCAGAAGAATCTCAACATCTTGATAAAGAAAGTAAGCTGAGGGTCCAAAAAGGCCTTGAAATGTGAGAGGTATGTTTTGAGACATTTTTGTACAAAGCTCAAATGTATACGAGATTTGACTGTGTTGTGCCATTCACACACAAAAAGCGAACTGGTGGTAGCTCAGTACTCATTTGCTAAAGATATTCATCTATTCATAGATATTCATCTGTATAAATACCAGACTGGTAATTTGTGGTAGCATAATCCTTATTTATTAAAAATATTTATTATAATTGACTCACCAGGGTGGTAACACAGCTTTTATTAGAAATACCTATTTGTAGATAATTATCTATATAGATGGGGTTGATCAAACTAGTAGCCTCCAGATGTTGTTGAACTTTCAGCATCCATAAGCTCCAGCTGGCATGACGAATGGTCAGGGATGAAAGGGAGTTATAGCCCAACAGCATATGGAGGGCATTGTGTTGTCTATCCCGAATAACATAAAATAAAACAAACTGCTACCAGATCATGAAAAAACGATACATGCTAAAATACTGCATGAAACAAATAGGAAAGCAAAACGTAACAGTTAGCAATCTTCCTGTATTTGCTGTGGCAGTTTAAAATTAATTCAAACCTTGGTTCCAGTTGCTGTTCTTATAAATACGACATCTTCCCATCATATGTCAAGGAAATAAACAACCACCTGACTTTTAGAAGACACCTGAAGGCAACCCAGTATTGGGAAATTTTTTAATGTAATTTTTTATATGTTGTAATAATAATAGACACATCTCTGCAAGAGGGGTTGCTTTAGAGCCGGTGGCCGGGTTGCTACTCCTGAAAGAGCCGCTCTCTAAGCCAGGAGGATTGCAACAATTTACCTCGCATTTTCCCTTCGTGGGCAATGCTAGAGCAGGTTGTTTGTTATACAACTCCATGATCTCTTGGATGGGACTGACTACGTCCATTTCCATTCAGTTTCAGGTCTGGACTTGGCACAGAAACTGAAATCCAAACAAGCTATGCACCCTAAATGCTCACTACTCCAGTGATGACTAGTCCATTTGGGCAGATGGAACACTTTCCCACCAGTATCGGCCAGCACCAGCCAGCCGCCACCTGCCTGCCTTCTCACTTATGTCAAGAGGGTATCTCTCTACCTTTCAACCTTTCATCTTAATCCTCTTCAGTATCTGTTGCCATTGTAGAACTCAGCAGGGAAAAGGATGAGGGAAAACTAACATTAGCGGACTCTCCTGCTGGGATCTCTTCTTCCTGCCTCACTGGTCCCAATGGGCACCATAGATGTCAATGTTTCCCTTTTTTAAAGGGAAATTCCCTTATTCCGAATAGGATTCCTTGCAAGACAGCTATGATGGGCACCAGTCACCCCTGGCTGCCCCTCTTCTGTTCACTGAATTACAGTACAGTGGTACCTCGGGTTAAGTACTTAATTCGTTCCAGAGGTCCGTTCTTAACCTGAAACTGTTCTTAACCTGAAGACCACTTTAGCTAATGGGGCCTCCCGCTGTCGCTGTGCCGCCGGAGCACGATTTCTGTTCTCATCCTGAAGCAAAGTTCTTAACCTGAAGCACTATTTCTGGGTTAGCGGAATCTGTAACCTGAAGCGTATGTAACCTGAAGCGTATGTAACCTGAGGTATGTCTCATTTCCTCCATTTTCTGGTTTGCTTGTAACAATGCATAGTCACCACTAGGAGGCATAGCGCTGCCTTCAGAATTGGTAGTACAGATCACCCATCTCAAACTCTTGTGCTTTTTATGCTTTTTTTAAAAAAGAAAAGAAATATTTTTATATCATACTCCTCTTTATCTTGCGCTTGCATAGGGCCTTCCATGGTTTCCCACCCAAGGGACTTACCAGCATGAGACCTGTTTCATTTAATTTATGTTGCAGTACCATGAACCCCCGGGACAGCAGTTCCCAAACTTTTTGGATGCAGAGCCACATTTGAAAATCTTTAGAAACTTTCCTGGGCACCTGTACAAAATGGCTGACCGGTCACAAAATGTCCTGTGAAATCACGAACAACAAAGAACTCGCATAGGAAACTGAAAGCAAAACACCTACGCAAAAAAGGCAATTACCCCCCCCCTTCCCAGATAAAATAGGCAGACAACAAAACCAGGAAAAACACATAGCAAACCAAAACAGAGTTACCCCCTGCAACAGCAAGGAGATCAAACACACACACCCCAAAACAAAAAACAAATGAACACAGTCAAAATGCATACACTTCCCAAACAAAAGTGGAATACCTACAAACAGCCAAAACCACACACTAAACAAAATAAATGACATCTAGCCAGCCAAGCTGCGAAAGCTGTGAATTCCAATTCCGATCAGCCTCTGCCAGTTTGGTCAAGGATGATGTGAGCTGGAGTCCAACAAAATCGTGGGGGTGTGATAGGAATTTTATGGTCTTAGATATATGGCAACGTTCATAACCACACGTACATAGATCAGCACAGGAAAGCCAACCTGGAACCATTTTGATTCCTAAACTGAGCAAATGTTTCTCTGCATGGTCAAAATGGAAAAGCCTCCCCATTGTCTCTTCCTTCACAAATCCTGTCTTAATCTGTGTTTGAATAAGGGTGTGAGCCTTATCATTACAAAAGACTGCCCAGGCTCCCCAAGAAATCCAATCAAGTAACCTGCCAGACAGGAAATAAACAAAGCGACAGGAGAAAACAACATGCAAATGTTCTGTTTTAGACCGCCTTATCTGAGGGGTGGTCTTAGGTTACACCCCTTCTGTGATGAATGCATAATGTTTCTGGGGGTGGTGTTGATCTAGAGGATGGGAATTTCAAAAGTCTTTATAAGCCCTTGCACAGCATTTTTGGGGGTCCTCTTCCTCTCCTGCTTGTGAGGGGAGTACCCTGTTGCAACAGATCAATAAAGATCAGGCTTACTAGCTGCTTTGCTTCTCAATATTCTCTGGTTGGCCTCTGTTATTTTCTCCTACCAATAGGGAACCTATGTAAGGACTCTATATGGGCTCTTGGATACCCCATAAAGGAAAAGGGCATATTTTTTATTTACAACAGATGGCGACCACGCACGAAGGGACTTTTGGTTACCCGGATTCTGGAGGCGAGGAAGGACTGGTTATCCAGCGCGCACCAGGCAGTTTGCCAGGAGGAATAACCAGTCCTCCATCGATTCCAGGGCCTGGAAATAACTGGAGGTTCAGCGGGGTTAACCAGAGGAAGCAACGCTTGATCAGGCCGGCCTTAAACAACCAGTCAAGAGATCCCGGGATCACCAGGACAGCGCTTGCGAAGTGAGTATGAGTAGGAAAAATGGGTAGTGGGGTGGGTTTCTGCAAACCACAGCAAACCTATACTTCTCAAATCCTTACTTCTTTCCTCACTTTAACTCTTGAAAAAATTGCCTTCTGCTCCTTTCTGTCCTCTCGATCTCAACACCAGCCCTAGCCCTTCGGAGTATGCCCAGGCACAAGGTTGTGTGTGATTTCTTCCACTTAATTCTATATGCCAACCTATTCCTTCGGAGTTTTGCCCAGAAAGGTTGTGAAATTTCTTCTGCACTGAAAACTATAACTCCCAGCGCAGCCGCACCTCTGCCATGGTGATCTTTGTTAGAAATGACCTGTGAACAGAGAACGCAAGGGCGCTGAATTCCTTTCCATCTTTCATATTCCAGAGTCTCAATCTGGCATTGCAAGTGTGCAAGCGTTCAGTAGGGACTCTTGAGTTAGATTGTAAGAGGCAGGGAGGTTGCTGTGGGTTGTAGAATAGAGATTACGTGAGGTATCCCCAGGTTCCCCTTCCGGAGATTTGTCCAGGTATCCCCAGGTTTTTCCCCTCCGAGTTTTGTCCAGGTATCCCCAGGTTTTTCCCCCCTCGGAGTTTTGTCCAGGTTTCCCCTTTTCCGGACCCTTCGGAGTTTTGCCCAGGTCCAAACCCCTTTTAATTGAAAATGGGTGCACCTCAATCAAAAGAAAAATAGTCCTCAGACTCCTGGCGTGAAAGAAGCCCAATTGGTGCTTATTTCCGGCCTGGACAGTCCCCTTCAATTTGTGTTTAAGAAACGTTTTTCCTGTGTTTAAATTGTACTTTGGTAACATCCAGCAGCTGCTTATCTTAAATGTCCCATCTAAAATAAAAATGCAAGCTTGCTCCAAATTCTAAATCTAAGGAAGCCATGTTGAGCCTTATCAATATTAAACAAGACAAAATTGAGAATGAAGTGTGCAAATGTTTGTTATTTGAGAGAGGCTCTAAAAGAGAGTTCCTCCCAAGTGGTAAAATCCTGTATACATGCTACTTGTGTTCTGAAAGGAGGATTACCCCACCTCCTTCCTCTAGTTTAAGTGAGGAGGGTGATTTTAAGTCTAATGGCAAATGATGTTTTGTTGTAACTTTTGAGTTTGTGAGTACACCCGTGTTCCAGTCTATTTTGGAATGTGAAGTTAACCTAATGTTTCTGCTGCAAAAGCCTAGTTGAGCACAATTGCTCTCTCAAGCTAAAATGCAGTCTCTGTATTTCATTAAGCATATGACTGACAATATGGTGTTCCTTCTAACCTTCTAAGAAAAATATCTGAGTCCAGTTTTAACTTTGATTTGGTTGGACAGAAGAGTTATTGTAAGGCTCCTGATATCAGTCTCTATAAGACTTCCTGGCCTCTTTTCTTAGAAAATGCCCCCCCCCTTTCAGTCTCTCTCAGGTTTTTCCCCTTCTTACTTCTCTGCCAGGTAAATTTACTCCCGAGTAAGCTTCCTTTAGGGACGTGGGTGGCGCTGTGGTTAAAAGCCTCAGCGCCTAGGGCTTGCCGATCAAAGGTCGGCGGTTCGAATCCCCGCGGCGGGGTGCGCTCCCGTTGCTCGGTCCCAGCGCCTGCCAACCTAGCAGTTTGAAAGCACCTCCGGGTGCAAGTAGATAAATAGGGACCGCTTTCTAGCGGGAAGGTAAACGGTGTTTCCGTGTGCGGCTCTGGCTCGCCAGAGCAGCGATGTCACGCTGGCCACGTGACCCAGAAGTGTCTCCGGACAGCGCTGGCCCCTGGCCTCTTAAGTGAGATGGGCGCACAACCCCAGAGTCTGTCAAGACTGGCCCGTACGGGCAGAGGGGTACCTTTACCTTTACCTTTAAGCTTCCTTTAAAGGAAACTGCAAAGGGGGGGAGCAATCTTTCCTAAGGTACCCTGCATCTCACTTTCCTATGTGTAGTTATTAAAAAAATAAATAATCTAAATTAGGTTTTACTATTCCTCTGCAAGTTCAGGAAAAATTGTTCACTTGCGTATTCCTTTTAAATCAAATCTATGGCTGTTTTAACTATACTTGCACTCTTTAGTCTAAGGAAGAAACTCACTCAAACTAGCTTCAAGATCTGCTAAAAGGGTTCTGTATAAAGTTGGGTACTTTTATTTTCCTCTTCCTTAGTACATGATAGGCGCATGGCTTGTGATAGGTATAGGTGCATGGCTTGTGGTCTCTTCCCCAGTTGTGTCTGTGTACATAAGTATGTGTGTGTCTCTCTGGTAGTACAAATCTTACTATGAACCCTGTATTTTAGGGTTGGACTAGATGACCCCAGGGTCCCTTTCAACTCTCCCAATTTGTGGCTGATGAGTTGAAATTCAGCCCAGATTTGCTCTTTGTTTTTAAAAGGTGAGAGGTGAAAGCCGTGATGTTTTGAAGCAGAACTGGTGATATCAGGCATTTGAGTGATTACAGTGTTTATCATTTTGTCTATTATTTACAAAAATCAGACTTAAAAGTCTACTCAAAGTTTAAGCACATACAAATTCACATAATAAAGTAGAATGAGCCTTGACATATAATTGAGTAGCCTTGACCATCCTGTAAATAAAGGGCAGGAAAATTTTGTCTGCAAATGGTAAGGCTGAAATGACTGAGAATGTTAAAAATCTTATGAATTCTGACTCTCTGGCCATTTCCCCCCATATATAAGAGCGTGCCATTGTTCCGCGAATGGCCAGAGGGATATTAGCCCTTTCCTGTACATAAAGGAAGCAGTCCCTTTTCTTGGGCCGCAATTGTTAGCTTTGGTGAATACTTGAATTGCTGAGTTTCTCCTTTTTGTTTTAAAAATCTAACCCTATTTTTAAAATCTACTCCTTACCCTTCCCTTCCCTTATTCAAATTATAATTTAGCCAAAAGATGCAACATTTTCAATAGTATAAAAGGTTTGCTGAGACATGAACTCTGCACATGCACAGAGGCTAGATCAGCTTAAAAAAAAAAGAGAGAAAGGAGGGGGGAGAGGAGGTTTGGAGAGCGTGTGCTGCAAGGAGGAACCTATCCAAATTTCCTTATGTAAAACTTGGAACCATTGAGGGAAATCACCCTTAATGTGTCTTTTGCTCCAAGGGCTACTTAAGTACTGGACCATCAAAAGTCAAGAGGTTGCCAAGTTTCAAATCTAACATGCCAAATTCTTTTCACAGGTAAATATCAAAGCACTCCCACTGTGAGTTCCTCTCTTGAGTAGTTTGCCTCCCCAATGGGATTTAAATTTTATAACAGTTTTTTTTTGTTTGTGTATATGCCTATGCATTTTAGGAACAGCATTTCCTGACAGACTTCTCACATGAAATAATTTCCCCTTTTAACAGGATATGTGAACCCCATTAACAAAGTGTTTGTCCCTTCTTTTCTCCCACAGCACAAATGATAATGAGGGGATGCAAACAGTGATTTAAATACTCTATAAAAAGTAATTGCATTTGTATTTCTTTTTGTCTTTCTTCCCTTAAAGCCTTTCTTCCCTTAAAGCCTTTCTTCCCTTAAAGCCAAACAGTCACTTTCTTTCTGTTCAGCAAAACAAGTCTGAATCCCTGCTATATTAGTTTATTTCCCTCTATCTCTTTGTGGCTTTGACACTTTTTTAGGTTACAAATAATCTGTTCATTTATTAATCAGTTTTTCATTGGGTTGTTAGAATGCCAAAACAGGTTACTTCAGGTTAAAAAAAATAAATGTGTGTCTTAGCATTTATTTATTTTTGGTTCCTCATAGGTCATTGTGTGTGTGTGTGTGTGTGTGTGTTTTACTTTGGGGACATGTCCATCACATGTTGAAAGTCATTTTCATCAAGTTCTACTTATCAGATAGCACATGCTGAATTTGAAGCCTTTTCCCATTGTTTTCCCATTTTTTTAGTCCAGTAGTAATCTGTGGTTTTGATAATATCTTTGATGTCTTTGTGTCAAGTTCATTTTCATCTGAATGGTAATTAATTTTTTGCTTTCTTTTTATTTTTTAAACTTTCTTGTATTTTTTTACAGTTCTCTTTCTCTACACGTGGAGTAATTTTTTATTTAATAATGTTTCTCTACACGTGGAGTAATTTTCTATTTAATAATATGGAGAAAAAAACTAAATGAAGGAAAGCAAACAAACTTAGCAGAAAATAACAGTAATTATATGGAAATGTGATAATAATATTGAAATGAATAAAATGCTTAATGCGCTAAGATTTTTATTATCTGCAGCTGGGGCAACATCCTGGATTTAGTAAGGTTATCTAGAATTGGATTGATTTCCATCCTTTCTCCCTGCATGCTCTGCGCCTGGAAAAAACTTTTACATTTTGGTTCAAATCTTAGTGAAACTGAAACAGACTCTGGGTTTCAGACCAAGACTTTTAACGATATTGATTTCATTTAACATTTCCATTTCATTTAAAAGTTAACTTTCCAGGATTGCAGGGCTTACCCCAAGGGTTCCATTAGAATGTGGTCAGTGGAGGGTTACTGGTATTTTGTCATACTTGTGTCCATTTACAAATATATAGGTTGAGCATAGGAGGTATAGCTATGCTGGGGAACCTAAGAGGTGCCCCCAAAATCACTGCTTCCCTTGAAGATTTATGGTGTGGGTGTTAGCACCGTAAGATTCTTGTAGACAGCAGCTTAGCTTTCTATGTCCCAGTCCAGGTATGACTCATTCTGCAAAATCTATTGTTTGCACAGACTCTTTCTTTACAGCATCCACAGGATAAACCGTATTGTGCCCTCCTGGTGTTGTGCCCATCAGCTCCGGCCAGAATAATCAGTGATTGTGAGAGTTGTATTTCACATTGCAGTACTGTGGGTCCTTTATCTACAACCCTCATAGCAAAGGAGATATTTCCTAGGGCAGGCATAGGTAAACTCGGCCCTCCAGATATTTTGGGACTACAACGCCCATCACCCCTAGCTAACAGGACCAGTGGTTGGGGATGATGGGCGTTGTAGTCCCAAAACATCTGGAGGGCCGAGTTTGCCTATGCCTGTCCTAGGGCCATTAAGGAAGTCTCCAGCAGTTTTATTGGTCTGACCACTTCAGCAGATGCCCCTTACAATCAGAGAATTTCAGGGCTCGGATAGACTTTAGGAAATTAACCAGGTCAACCCCAATCCCATGTTACTAAGCAAAAGTAGACATGCTAAAGCTATTTTAACTCAATGAGATTAGGTGTACCCAACTCTGTATAGCAATTAGGCTATGGGTGGCCTTTGGCAATTAATTTTATTCAGCCTCTGTTCCCTACTTGGAAATTATGATGATGTTGTGTGATTGTAATTACACTGATGGTATTGCAGGAATGACTGAAACAATATTACAGAGCATTTGCAAACTGATAAATGTATGAATGATAATAGACACATTAGACCTGCTGTTTCCCACTTAAATAAATCTTTACCTGCAGTTCTTTGCACATTACTAAGGGAGTAACCACCATTGGCCATAATTACTTCCAGAATAAACATACTGTTGCACACTACCCCAAACTCTGAGCAGTGTGAGATTGCAGGGGTTCCAGCTGCTTACCCAGAGTTTGTGTTTTCTTTTGGAATGAGACACAGAAGATACCATGGTGTCTTATGATATATAGTTTATTTACACATATATACAACCTGAATCTATAGTGGAGGTGTTCATAGTATCAATACCCCCAAAGTCTTGTTTTCCCCATAGCTGCCATCTTTGATTCAAGCAGAGATCCAGCATCTCTCTCTCTGCTTCTAGTTCACATCACTGCTCTAAACTTAGGCTTTGCCCTTCTAACTAATTGCATGCTAAGGGAGGGACTCCATCTATTTCCATAAACTCCCTTTGTTCTCTTAATGGCTCGTCACCCAGGCGATCACCTCAACACAGGAAGCTAGCTTGGCTTATATTTTAACACTTACTGGATCCAGGGGTTAGAACGGTCTCAATTTATCGCCCCACAACTCAATGGCCATTAAGATAATCTCCAGCAGTTTTATCGGTCTGACCAGTTTAGCAGATCCCTCTTGCAATCAGAGAATGTCAGGGTTAGGTGGGCTTTAGGAAATTAACCAGGTCAACCCCAATCCCATGCTACTAAGCAAAATTAGGCATGCTAAAGCTTTTTTTTTATCTCAACGATGTGCCAAACTCTGTATAGCAATTAGGCTATGGGAGGCCTTTTGCAATTAGTTTTATTCAGCCTCTGCTCCCTACCTGAAAATGATAATGTTGTGTGATTGTAATTACACTGATGATGTTGCCAGAATGACTGAAACAAAATTACAGAGCATTTGCCAACTGATAAATATATGAATGATAATAGACACATTAGACCTGCTGCCTACTTAAAGAAATATTACCTGACCTTGGGCGAGTCACACTTCTTTGAAGTCTCTCAGCCCCACTCACCTCACAGAGTGTTTGTTGTGGGGGAGGAAGGGAAAGGAGAATGTTAGCCACTTTGAGACTCCTTAAAGAGAGTGAAAGGCAGGATATCAAATCCAAACTCTTCTTCTTCTTTGCATATTACCATGGGATTAACCACAACTGGACATAATTACTTCAACAACAACAACAACAACAATAATGAGTTAGACAAGGACTTGGAAGACAAGGGTTCAGGTTTCCACACAGCCATTAAGTGCCCCTTGGACCAGTCACTTTCAGTCATAAATGTCAGGATAAAATGGGGAGAGGGGGAAGCATGTATGGTACACTGAGCTGCTTGGGTGAAATATGGAATATAAAAGTAACACTATTAAAAAATAGGAAAGCTTTGCTTTCATAGTAAAGAAAAAGACATAAACATGCAAACAGGCTCACTCCGGGTATCTGCCATTTTGCCCTTGTATGGCTTTGTAACAAAAATTGCTCAGCTTTTCACGATGAACTGCAGAAGAGCCCAAGCTGTACAATTTCCACTCAATGGTCATGTTTCTAACTGGATATAATTCTGGAGAACTCCAAAGTGAGCTCACTGATTTTTCCAAGAAGCATAGATAAGCTTTGCAGCACAATCATAGGGTTTATAACTACATGGCATAGGTGTGTTCAGGCATTCATCTGAACATGCAAAGGCTCAAAAGTGTGGGTGGGGATCCGGTGTGTGTGGTATGTACAGAAGCCTCCTTCAGTCCTTAGCTTTCACCATGTTGTGTTGGGAAGATCTGCAGGAGGCTTCTCACATTTTGCTTCCTCCTACACCTTCCTCATGCAACCTGGGGAGACTTGAGGCAAGGGGCCATGCACACGAGGATGTTGGTGGTGGGGCTTTGCATTCTGCTGTCCATACTTTGTATTTGTTGCATTCAGGCAAACACTTGAACACACCTTTGGGAATAATATTGCAATCCTGTGCCCAGCATCAGAGACAGCACGCTTCAGAATCCATTCCTTGTTTCATATTTGAGGGCTTCTGATAGGATATTGACTGGATTAGACTGGATTGATCTGATTCAACAGGTTCCTCGTTATGCTCTTCCTTGTAAACTAGGGTTCATTGTGGAGAATGACCACAGCTCAGTGGGAGAGCACACTTTATATGCAGAAGGTACCAGGTCCATCCATGGCATCTTCACTTAGAAATAATCAGAAATAATGATGTGAAAAACCTTATTGTCCAAGACCTTGAGAAACTACTGCCAGTCACAGCAGACACACTGGGTGATGGACAAGAAGTATGTTCTCGCCCCACGATGTTTATCTATGGATTTTTGAATACAAGTATCACAGGTAAGTAATAATGGCTGATACAAAAATCTAGGTACATCCAATAGCCGTAACATATCAGGAACAAAAAAATAGCAACCCTGAAAAAAAAAGCCCTCTTTTGGGAGCTGGTATTTTGAACTACAAATCTGTCTCTTTCTTTGGGTTGTCCTGGGCAAGATAAAGTGACCAGCAAAGTTAATAAATAATAATATTGTTGTTGGCATCTTTCTGTCTCTGGAAACAATGGAGGAGTGCATGAAGTCAAACCGTTGGTGTTACAGCACCTGCTGTGGCTGTGGAGACTGACACTGGAGATACGGTAGATGTTTAGTTGCAGCTAGGGCAAATGAAGGCATCCAGAGCGGACCTCAGGCACTAGGCCCGTTGGCAGATCAACTGTGCATTACAAAGATGTCTGCAAACGTGATCTGAAGGCTGACAGCATCTCACTGTGTGGGAATCCATTGCAGACTGCCACTGTGAATACTCAGTACTGACCTGGATGGACAAATGGCTCAGCATTAAGCATCTCCCCGTGTTCCTCTCTGAGCCCCATCATCTACCACAGGTGAAACAACACCTGTTTGGTTTGCGAGGCTGTTGTGGGGATTACAGATGCTATTTTCCTCAAAGGTCCTGGAACTCCCTATGATCGCCTCCCTTGTTCTCTTATAATGGCAAGGGCGCCCAACTGAGAGGTGCCGGAACTGGGTTCCAGCGAGTTCTCTCTGAAAGCAAGCCCTGGGTACCAACAAAAACTCATTACTATCCAACACCCAAAGTACCTAAAATGTCCTAAGCTCTGCACGTACGTCAAAAGGCAAAGGCAGAGCATACATGTGATGCTCCTGCAGCCCTGGAAAGCTGCCATTTTAAGTATCAGGTGGCGCTGTGGGTTAAACCACAGAGCCTAGGACTTGCCGATCTTCTGCGGTTCGAATCCCTGCAACGGAGTGAGCTCCCGTGGCTCGGTCCCTGCTCCTGCCAACCTAGCAGTTCGAAAGCATGCCAAAGTGCAAGTAGATCAATAGGTACCACTCTGGTGGGAAGGTAAACAGTGTTTCTGTGCGCTGCTCTAGTTTGCCAGAAGCGGCTTAGTCATGCTGGCCACATGACCCGGAAGCTGTACGCCGCCTCCCTCGGCCAATAAAGTGAGATGAGTGCGGCAACCCCAGAGTTGGTCACGACTGGACCTAATGGTCAGGGGTCCCTTTACCTTTTACCAAATGTTAGAACCCAGTGGAACTCAATAATAATGGCAGCGACTTTTATGGACAAATTTATAGACAGATTTGTACAGCCGCCCAGCAAATCGAATCCCCCTCGCTGCCATCCCAGAGGCGGCTTAAAACGCCCCCGGGGCGGGAAGGAAGCGCCTCGCGACCTCGCTCGGCTGCAACAGCGCAGAACCCGCGGGGGGGGGGCGGGGGCGGAGTCACTTGACGCGCGCCGACTCCACCACGGCTTCCCCCTCCCCTTCCTCGGCGCCTCTCTCTCTCGTTCTCTCTGTGGTGGCTAAGCCGCCTGGCTGGCGGCCGAGGGGCTTCCGGCAGGAACCGGAAGTGGGCTAGAGCTTCTCTGGTGGAGCTAGCGGTTTTGGCGCATTCCGTGCCGGAGAGGGAGACCAGCTGCACCGGCGACCTTTTCCTCCTCCTCCTCTTCCTCCTATTTTCATTTTCTTTTCTCCTCCTCCTCCTCTTTCTCCTCCTAACCGGAGCTGCCTCCCCCCACTCTATTCCCCCCTCTCTCCTCGGCTTGGCTTGTTCTTCTCCCCGCCTTCCTTCCCTCCCTCCCTCTCCGGGCTCGGGAGCCGCCCCCTCCGCCTCCCAGCTGGATTTCAGAGGTGAGCCGAGCTCGGGGGGGCCTTTAGCCCGCGCCTCTCTCCCTTCCCCTCCCTCCCGCCATCTTCCTATCCCTGAGGGGGAAACGTCCCCTCAGCCCCCCGGGGGGAGGGGAAGCCAAGGAATCCCATCTGCTTCTCCTCCACAGAGAACTGAAGCGTGTCTGTGTATGTTTGGGGGAGGGGGGACAAGATCTGTATTAAGGTTGAGGTGAAGTGGCAATAGGTGCACCATGCCTCGTGTGTGTGTGTGAAGGTTAGGAGAACTGCTGAGGGATATCCCGCAATATGGGGGGTGGGGAGTTGATGGACCCCATGTAAACAGCATGCTTCTTTGTGTTTCCGTTACACGTTTGTGCTCATTTTCAACCTTTTTTTGTTTTTCAGTTGTGTGTGCGTGCCTGGGCAGAAGTTAAGTTTGATAAAATAGACAGGTTTACAGGAATGGGGTATTTGAAGAAAGAGGCACGGGGGGGGGGTAAGGGGCCTGCCTGCAGCCGCATTTTGCTTTATTTTACTTAAAACAACAACAACAACAGCTGTGCTGCTTTATCGTGACCATAACTGGAAACGCGTTATGCTGTAAACAGTTCACAGCATCAAACAATACAGGAATCCAGTCAAGCTAACGTTATCAGGTTAAAAAGTTCGGAGCAGCCAGAACCAAGGACATCTTCGGCTGGTACTAATGGTCAGGGAAAGCCCAGGATAAATAAATGAGGATTTACAGTACTCAATCAAAAGGGAGAACATTTCTCTCTCTCTCTCACACACACACACACACACACTGAGAAGGTCACATTAACTGTCTAAAGTTAAGTGGTGGTGGTTCTGAATAGCCTGAAAGTGAATCCTGCTGTTTGAATGCTGAGGTGTTCACCAGTACCCTTGCTCCAAGGTGTATGTTTCTTGAACAAATGAGGTAATCAGGGCAATTAGTGTGTGGAAGGCTGCCAATTAGATTCAGAGAGCCTGTAGTGTTTCAGTGAACTTCACATCCCCAAACACATTCCCTGTAATAAAATAACAGCTCTTTTTCTGTAGTTTTGGAAATAGCTTAGGCTGCATTCTACAGGGCTTGCGGTATTTGAGTTTCACACCAAGTGAATTGAAAGTGTTGCATCTGTTGTAACTCTGTATTATTAATGAAAATAAGCATTCACATAGCACATATATGTATTTCCAACAGTAGTAATCACTTACATATCATTTTTAAGTATTCAGACCACTTCAAATAAATTCTCAGTAATCTTTATGTTGTCCAATTAAGGTAAATTAATATTATTCACTTATTATGCAGTGGGAGCTGAAACAGAGTGGTTACTTGAGGCCACCTAGTTTGGTTAGACCTTTTCTGTAACAGTGATGTGGTTAATGATTTAATGGCAGAGAAGCCTTCACTTGCATTTGTTTTCCTTGAACAAGTGATTAATGCTGTTTGCCTGAACCAAAACAAAAGAGAGCCTCTCTGATAAACCTGCAGGCTATATATAAATGTTGTTAGGATGCATCTCCTTTAGGTTTAGAAATGAGATGATCTTAAGGAGAAAAATAGCTGTCCCTAAGAGACATAAAGTTTCTTGGTGTCTCTTGCTGAAATGTATAGACTGGAGATAAGTAAAAGAAAACATTTAATATAACACAAAACCTATGGAATGTCACATCCTTTGGAATTTATTTTCTTAAGGTTTCATGAAGGTCACAACCTCCCCATGGCTGAAAAATGCAGGATCAATCTATTAGTTGCTACTACTCATCGTGTTGAAAGATGGTATGTTCCAGATATTAGGCCCAAGAAGAAGTAACATTTAGTGTATAAAAACATCATACCCATGTGGGTGTTACCCATGATGTTTAATGTTTACAGTATGTTTAACATAATGTTTAAACTTGATCACTTGTTCCTATACATAGAATATTAGCATGCCTTTCATCTGCATCACAGATTCTTAAGGTACTAATGCTACATGTAGAAATAAGCAACCCACTTTAAAAGTGATGCAGGCAGTAGGTTGTCAGATTGTGAGGACTAATGAGACATAGGTATTGCCATTCTGTTGTTCATATAAATCACCCTGTAGCCTCTGGCTACCCATTTTAAAATAATGCTGATCTTGATGGACTGTTGATAGAATCTCACACTGAAATTCTGTTTCTAATGAAGTAGCAAGAAATTTTGAATGCCCAGGTTACTGTGCTGCTGGAATGTTTCCAGGTTATGTTTCTGCGTACAGTGGTGATTGTTTATTTGGGCATTTATATCCTATTCTGTGATAAAATCAAACATGACATGGCTTCCAAATAAAATTATATATCACAACAAAATTAAAAATACTGTAGCATAAAAAAAATCACATATTGGCATAGAAATTTGGGAGAGGCATTCCAACTCAATAGGTGAAGCACATTCATTGTCTGCAAAAGGTTCCCATCATGTCCAAGTAGGACTTTGAAGATTCCTTTCTGAATCACTGGAGACTTCCTGCAGGTCCGTTTTGGCAATACTGAGAGAGATGAGTGGTTGGTTGGTCTTACTTGTTACCAGGCAGCTTCCCATGTTGCTATTAATTCTCAAGCTTTGATTATGGAAGAAATAACTATTTCCAATATCCCTTGACACATAATCCTCCCACATTTGCATTAAAGTGGTAAAATAATTTTCAAAACCCTTTTGTCACTGGTTAGTTGAATTCTAATTTTCTTTACCTTATGCTATTTGTCAGCAAGGAGAAAAAGGGGAAGGTGGAAAATATTTAAAAGAATAGAACAGGAGGGACAGGCAGAATTTATTTTAAAAAGTAGTGCTGCAGAGGATATCTTGGGCAGTTGCATGTATGACATGAACAATCTCATTCCTGACTGGATGGCTGAGATAAGATTGTATTACTGAGTATGTGATTAAAAAGCTCAGATAGTTTCAGCATTACTAGGTTAGAATGGCAAGTTGTGGCACATCCCCTAGGTTGCAAAAATGACAGTGGGATTGCTAGATTTGACAATTTTGTTCAGTTTCATTATTTTATTTATTTTATAAAATTTATACATGGCTTGATTGGAAAAATACCTCAAAGTAGGCTTTGAATTTTTCTTATATTCTGAACTATGTGGAATCTTCACAAGCATTCTTGCTCATTTTTTAATTAGCAACATGTACTTTATGTTATTGTATAATCTTCAGAGGATGAATTTTAGTACTCAGCATATATGCTATATAATGTGACCATGGTTAATTTCATTTTGGATTAATTGTTGGTACTGTTTGAATAGCCACCAAACTCCTATAATGATGAATTTAAAAATGCAGTTATCAGCCAGTGATGGAGGTGCTTTCCTCCTATTTAGCTGTTAATCAGGAAAACGACTGAGTGTTTTCCAAGTGCCTGTAGACTTCAAGTTCAAATCAAATTGTCATATTTTCCTACTAATATTTATATTTTATGCACATTATTATTTTACAAAATATTAAAATAAGCAGAAACTTTTGGAGTATACTGTGAATATACAAGAATAAAGCTTTATTAATTTTGAGGAAAGCAAGACCACATCTCTGCTGTTATAAAAATCATTGGATTCCAGCAACATGTGAAGAAATTTTGTATTTGGTCAGGGCTTTTTAACAACACTGTGCAAGCTCGGAATTAAGAGAGACGTGTAACAGAATGAGATAATATTGTTAATGGAATAATGAAATGTGCAGATAAATATCTGGGTTTATGCAAAGTAAATGGAGATTAGATATGGCTTTAAAGCACACACTTCAGCCAGGTGTGTTTATGATAAGGAAAGTGAACAATGATGTGACCTAAGGAAATTGCTGGTTTTGCTCATGAAAATTAGCAGAGGTTTGGAAGCTATGAAAGAACTCAGCGATTAGGTTATTTCAACAGCAAGTGAAAATCCACTGCAGGAAATTACTGGTTGAAAAGAATCATGTAATTTGGTTGGACATTTTAGCTGTTAGGCCAGAGGACTGTTTCATATATGCCTGTTGTCATTAGCCCATCTAACAGGCCTATCCACCCAATCATCTGCTTCCCATGCTGTGCCACACAACTCCTGACTTAAAAAGCAGACTGCATTGTGGATAGTGTGTGAGAAGAACTCTGCTGTCAGGTCATCACAGTCAAATTCTTTGGGCCACCATTTGCTAGTGGCTGGGTATAGGTAGATGCATAATGCCAAATTTAGATGAGGCTCATTTTTTCTGTAGCCGCTGTTTGAGAACTTCAGTGCTCTAGTCAGGTGATATGCATGTACCAACCTTTCCACATGGCATCCTGTTTCTATCTGTTTCCTTCCTGCCTCAGTGTCTCAGCAGTTTTTTACCAGAACATATTAGAACTGGGTTTCCTGTTGCTTGTTTTCTTCCCTTCCTGTATCTGCTGGCTTTCTTCAGTTAACTGACTGACCCACTGGGTCCATTCCTGGCTTAATATTCTTTGTTATGATCCTGTCCCAACCTTCTATTTTAATACTGCCCTTCCACTCCTGTTCCTAATGCAAACTGGTTTGGCAAATCTTATATAAAGACTGAAGAATTGTCCTCTGGGACACTGACACCAGGAAAAGTGAAGAGATCTTCTGGATAAACAGAACTGTCTGCTTCCCTGAATCATGGCTGCTGATTTTGGTGGTCAGAATTGTCATAATATTGCAGATTTGTTTACTTGTCTTTCTGATGACTATCTGAAATTTATAAAGGATTCCAGGGAATTTTCATGAATGTGCTCTGAATTCATATGGAGTGCTGCTCAGGGCTCCACCCCTAGTTAAAGTACTGGTCTAGAACAATGCCATTCAACATGGTGCCCTCCAGATGTTTTGGGTTGCAACTCTCATCATCCTCAGCCAATATGGCCAATAGTCAGGAATAATGGGAGTTTTAAGGTAGAGGTAAAGGGACCCCCGACCATTAGGTCCAGTCATGACCGACTCTGGGGTTGCGGCGCTCATCTCACTTTATTGGCCGAGGGAGCCGGCGTACAGCTTCCGGGTCATGTGGCCAGCATGACTAAGCCGCTTCTGGCAAACCAGAGCAGTGCATGGAAACGCCGTTTACCTTCCCACCAGAGCGGTACCTATTTATCTACTTGCACTTTGACGTGCTTTCGAACTGCTAGGTTGGCAGGAGCAGGGACCGAGAAACGGGAGCTCACCCTGTCGCGGGGATTCGAACCGCCAACCTTCTGATCGGCAAGTCCTAGGCTCTGTGGTTTAACCCACAGTGCCACCCATGTCCCTTCAATGGGAGTTTTAGTTCAAAACATTTTTGGGGACTGACATCTCCATCACATGGCTAGTACGCAGCAGCATTTTCTGTTGTGCGCTGAAGCACCAAAAGAAGCAGCTGCGCACCAGCCAGCCAGCCAGTTTGTGGAAATGTCTTGTTGCTGTTTTATTCTGGATTGTTTCATTTGATTCTTTAGAGGGGTATAGAAATGAATAATAATAATAAACCCCACCACATAAGAAAGTGACTAGACAGAGGTGGCACCCATAACCTAGGTTTAAGGTGCCATGTGGTGATTAGCTTATATAACACTGGTTATCTAACACTGGTTGTGAGCAAGCCATCATTTAGGAAAGGTTGACTACCATTACTATTTTTGTGTATGTGGGAAATGCAACGAATCTTTGAAGAATTCTTAGTTGCCTTGGAACACAGCTTGAAAATCCCTGCTCTGCTAAACAAGGCTTAATTTTATTCTACAATCTTAACTAATTGCTTATGCTGCAATAAATGTTGTAGTCTTTAAGGCGCAACAAAACTCTTTATTGTTATTCCTTCTGCAACAGATTAACATGCCTAGCCCTCTGAAAATCACAACTGTTAACTTCTGTGTGTGTGTGTCTGTTAAAAAGAAGTTTAAGGGAAACACTTCTTTCAAGTTCTCCATTCCCAGGAAAGTATTCATTTATTAATAATAATGCCTGTTTAAAATTTGAATGCCAAATCAAGCTGTATGTTGGAGAACAGAGCAGAAAGGGGTGGGGAGCTTGCTTTTGCATTTATACTTGCTCTGCCAGTCTCCCTCCCTCAAACCTAAGCAATTTTAAATGGACAAAAAAGGAAGCACACTGCTTTAGTAATTCTTTCCACATTCTGATATTTCCTGAAAGAGATATTGTCTCTTGGCTTTCAGAAACATGAATGCCCGAGGGATTTTTTTCTTTCATTACAGAACTCGTCTTGATTGCTTAAGATCGGACAAGTAAGCATATTAGGAATACCAACTATTGCTAAAGTAGGTGACTTAATGGGGGGACCTTGTAACATTGTTGCCTGATCTTTTATGCTTGCTATTCTTGTTTCATCTTTGACAATTAAATGATAATTTGTTTTACATTTTATCTTCCAGAAATAATCAGAAATAATCTGATACATTCAATAAAAAGTAGATGTTGTGTGTTTTATTTAAAGGTATAAAACATGCACTGTAAAGGATAATTCGGATACTAGAATAATAGTATTAAAAAATTGTATAGTTGTCTCTTTGCCATTGTAGAATATTTTATATCTCTCCCACCTTTTATGGGATGATTTGTTAGGATGTGAATAACTTAAGGCAAGTCATTTTTCTGCTGTGGACCTGATTGATCACTGTTGCAAAATTTTATGCTTGGGGCATTTAAGGGAGCATTGTTTGCAACTTAGCAAACTAGTTCTTATATACTCAAGTGTAATGTTACCTTTGCCATAATGCCGTTTTGAGTTTGAGTCATCAGTTGCTGCCCCATTATATTAGCAAATAGCTTTGAAAATATCATTTGTGCAACACTGGTTCAAATGAATATAGTTCAAATGTGTAGTCAAACCTTGATCTGACTTCCTCATGCAAAACAGTTGCAACACATGAAGGGGACATTAAAAAACACAATCAAGTTCATCAACAGTGGTTTACAGAAACCAGACCTATGTTAGGTGACCTGATAGTTTCATATGTTGCCATGGAAAGGCTACAATTGCAGCTTTTGGCCTATGAATGCGAGTACTCCCAACAGAACTTGAGAAACTCCAAATACAGGCGTCATCCCACTTAATGCACAGTTGACTTGTGTGCGACTGTGTATCTGCGTGGCACTGGGAAATACATACGTACGTACCAGGAAATGGGGGAAAGTCCTCAGGGCTTCCAAGGAGACCCTCCCTGGAGCCAGACGAGGATGTCATTGAGGGCACAGAAAGCCCTCAAAAGACCAGAGGCACAGCAAGGCTTTGTTTAGGCTGCTCAGCCTCCACACCTAACAGCTGAAGTGCACATCTTCCAGCCAGCCCCAGAGCTTCAACTGTAGATATTTCGGTCTGGATTGAAGAGATGTGGAGAGCAGGAAAAAGCGGGTGTTTAGAGGGTTTCCCCCTTTTCTGATTTTCACTTATGCGCGCAGGGTTGTTTGTATAGATTCCTGCAGATTCCTGTCTGTTTACAATGTAATATTATAGTTAACATTTACTTATTGTCTTGAATCATCTGATTATGTTCTTTTGACACTGTATTTTGATCAGTGTGGCCTAGTTAGTGGTGTGCTGAGAGATCCCATGTATCCAGTTCACGCTATGCTTACCTGCAGGTGAATGTGCATACTTTGGATTACAACTACATCTGTACTTCTGTGTCCTCACAGGTCTATAATCAATTGAGGTGGGGCTGGGTGCATCCACATTGTGTCTGTCCCTGTGCTCTGCTATGCCCCTTCTCTGGTTTGCACCCATCTGTCTTGAGAGACTGTGGAGTGCATCTCCAGGGGTGAAGTCAAACTGCTGCATTAGCAGCACCAAATTAGCCTCCCTGGGGAAGAAGCCTGGGCAGTGAGTATGGAGGTCTTGGACTTCCCAGATGGCAAGACTCCCTGGCCCTTGCTGATGTGATCCAAAGGAAAGTCGAGCAATACGTTCGGCACCAGCTTGGCTGCAGGAGTTGTGGGAAGGAGGCATACAAGATGCCACCCAACTGCTTTAGGAACTGCACTCCAGATTTGGGCAGGATTTACTCCTTAGCATTTTCTTCTACCAAGGATATCTCCCAAGGCAGCAGGGGTTTGGGAGCAGAGTTTTGCGTCTCCTAGATGGGCTACCTTCCTTGGCTGACGAGCTCTACCAACCCCTCACTTCCTTTTATCTAGAGCTTGTGCAGAAGCTGCCTTCTTGACCATCAGACCCACTATTGGTCTTGTCCACTCAATTTACTAGAGCCTGTCTTTGCATGCAGGTACTGTATTTTTTGCTTTATAAGACTCACTTTTTCCCTCCTAAAAAGTAAGGGGAAATGTGTGTGCGTCTTATGGAGGGAATGCAGGCTGTGCAGCTATCCCAGAAGCCAGAACAGCAAGAGGGATTGCTGCTTTCACTGCACAGTGATCCCTCTTGCTGTTCTGGCTTCTGAGATTCAGAATATTTTTTTTCTTGTTTTCCTCCTCCAAAAACTAGGTGCGTCTTATGGTCTGGTGCGTCTTATAGAGCGAAAACTACGGTACTATTTCCTGCGTAGTACTATCCATACATTGGGGGCATGTCTGCAGTGCGGCAACTTGCCAAATGTGTGTTGCCTGTCTCCATGAGCTGCAACCCTGAATGCTCAGGGTCATAGTTTATGGGGCTAGCCAGTGTGTATTTGGAAAGCTGTCCTGCTGCTGCCATGCTCCTAATGTGTGGATAGCATGGGGGGGGGCATAGCAGGGCACCACTCATCCCTCATGGGAGGCTGAACACCTGAATACCTGAAGAATACCTGAACACCTGAAGAATTCCACTGATATTAAATCTCATGGAAACAAATGGAATATGCTTTCAAGAAGTAGGCTTATGATGGTGCAGTAAGCGTACCTGTCAGCTCATACTGAACGTAAACTGCAACATCTGAACTGTGGATTTTTTCATTTCTCACTAATGTTCTCATTGTGGCCCTTAACATGCATGATAGCAGGAAGATTAAAGTATAGGTGGTAGTTTTGCATGCTTCAGCAATAATTGACTTAAAATGTGAAAGTCTTTTTGACTAATTTTTGTATTGTTTCACTAATCAATATTTAATATGGTTTTCATAGGATATTTAACATGACACTGATATACTGGACAGGTAATTTCCATTATTTTGAAAACCTAATTTAATAGGGTGAATCCAGGTAACTGCCAGCAATGATCCCCTCTTGTGGCTGCAATCCTATACTCATTTATCTGGGAGTACATCCCATTGAACTCAATGAGATTTACTTCTGTGTAAACATGTATAGGATTGTGCTGTGTATCTCCATGTGCCATACTGTTTTGCTAAGGACTTGTTCAGTTAATTCCATTTCTTACATTAAATTTGTAAGATTTTTGTGGTGAAAGGGCAATTGATCTTGACAGAAATCACCTTTCCAACTTAAGTGATTTGCTACCAAAGCTTAAAGGATAATATTCCGCCCCCCCCTTAAGGTTCAGTAATCTCTCTTTAAAAGCTAAAGGCTGTTCGGTCTTTTGGATAGTTTTACAGTACAATGCTATATATATCTTCTTGGAAGTAAGCCCCATTGAGTTCATTGGGGATTACTTTCATGTATGTTAGCATTGGATTGCAGCCTTAAAGTATGCTTTGAGCTGCTGCACATGAATTTTTCCTACGCTGGCTTCATGATGTGTGTGTTAATAATAAATATACTGTGTTGTCACATACAGTGGTGTACATGTTTATTACACACAACAGTGGTCGGTGTAGGAGAAATATCACGTGTCAGTGGGCCCTTGAATCCTGCTTGTTAATTTCTCCTTTTCCCCATCTTCCGTGTGTGTGTGTGTTTGCTTGTTGCCTCCTCAGCTTTAGGTGTAACTTCTTGCAAGATCTGGAGGAGGGCTTGCATTTAAGCATGTCTTTTTCCTGAATAATGCATGAATTTTGCAGTCATTCTGGTGCATGAAGATGTGCAAAGGATCATTAGTATAATGAAATGCAGATTGATGATGTCCAACTGACTAAGCTGTTAACATTTTATGAGCAAATAACTTCTCTAGTTCTAAAATTGTATTTTTCCCCCTCAAAGGTTTTGACGGTGCTTTATTATGTTTGTCCTTCTCTTCCAGTTTTTGAAGGTTTTTAGTTTTGTCTAAATTGCACTGGAAACTGCATTGGGCAGGGGCCTGACTTTTTCCTGTGTTTTGTTTAGCACCTTGTAGATGTAGGTGCATGATTTAGAATAAATATGAATAAATATTAAAATGATTTCTTCCATCTCCAAATTTGGTTTGTATCACTTTAATTGTGGCTCTTCCTTTCTTGTTGGAAATGATAAAAAAGGGCCTGTATCTAAACAGCCGGTTGTTTTCCTGATGCTGTGAAAAATGGCTTAAAGAAAGTGTTCATTTTGCAGAACGTTTGACCATGATTAAAAGGGAAGGTTAAATTGCACCATCAGATTAAAATACATTATTTAAGTTCAGCTGTTCTATGAGTGTAGTAGATCTTTTAGCCAGAGCTAGCACAAAGATGTGGAAATTCTAAGTCCCCTTGGGTCTGCTTTGAGCTTAAGAATTTTAATAATGACTAGTGGAGGGAAATTATCACTAACAGGTTGACCTTTTTGGAGACATCTTCCAAACCGCTGATACCATTTCTGTTAGTTGCTAGTCACAAGAAAAGTACATGTGAAAAGGGTGTTTAGCTTGTAGGAAAGGTTGTTTCAGAGGAATGCTCCTTGCTCATATCCATGTACTAAAACATACAGTATCCTCAGCCTTAATTAGTAAGTCTAATTAAACAGAGTCACGTAGTATTTTTCTGTGTTAATTTCAAGTATTATTTACACTACATTGCCTTGCAATTTGCAAAACATGCATTTGTTTTTGGCTGTAGATTTCATAACCTAGACTTTTCAAACCCCAACAGTCTTCTAGTTGTTAGATGTATATAACAGTTCTCATTCCTAATTTGAGAGTTGGTGTATTGTCAAATCTCCCTACATCAGGGATTTCCACACAGTTGTTTTAAATGCTGCTCACACTTCTTTGCTTAACTTTATTGCTTTCTTCTTTGTTCTGCAAGTTCCTGGGTCTCTTTCCTGGACTGTCATTGTTTTGGAATTCTTTTTCGGGTGGGGGAAATGAATGTTGCCTTCTGAGTTGATAGTCTTTTAACCTTGGATTCAAAGTAACAATTAGCCATTGTT
Organism: Podarcis raffonei; assembly: GCF_027172205.1. Lineage (NCBI taxonomy): Eukaryota > Metazoa > Chordata > Lepidosauria > Squamata > Lacertidae > Podarcis > Podarcis raffonei. The sequence continues at coordinate 14,894,747 of NC_070613.1, forward strand.
CTGTTATTGAAGCTAAAAACTCACATGTTAAAATTAGAGCTGGCACCAATTAAAGAAAATTTAATTAACTATGAGCTATAATTGTTTAGTAAGGGACGCGGGTGGCGCTGTGGGTAAAAGCCTCAGCGCCTAGGGCTTGCCGATCGAAAGGTCGGCAGTTCGAATCCCCGCAGGCGGGGTGCGCTCCCGCTGCTCTGTCCCAGCGCCTGCCAACCTAGCAGTTCAAAAGCACCTCCGGGTGCAAGTAGATAAATAGGGACCGCTTACTGGCGGGAAGGTAAACGGCGTTTCCGTGTGCTGTGCTGGCTCGCCAGATGCAGCTTTGTCACGCTGGCCACGTGACCCGGAAGTGTCTCCGGACAGCGCTGGCCCCCGGCCTCTTGAGTGAGATGGGCGCACAACCCCAGAGTCTGTCAAGACTGGCCCGTACGGGCAGGGGTACCTTTACCTTTACCTTATAATTGTTTAAAATGGTATACAAATAGAATTATAATTCTGAACAGTATTATTTGTCTTTAGATTATTGACACATGAATAAGACACCATTTTAGAAGAGGCATTCTTTACCATGGGGGAGAGGAGGAATACCTCTGTTAAAGTGTTGTCTGCCTCCCATGTTTATGTAAGTTCTTGTACTAGAACAAATTCTGCTGTCAGATGAACAGTGGCCATCTTCTTAACTGAAAGGTTTTTAATTGACGAAATGCTTCAGCTCTTGTTAAAATGGAATTTGAGGAGGGGAGGAAATGGAAAATGTTTCTTGCTTAATAGATTCATATTAATTGTGAAAAGATTTGGATACAGTGTAGTTTTTTGGACACTGTTCCCTAAATGAAGCACAACTTGACTTTCTTATGGGAGCAGTATGGTTCATGCATGGGCAAGTATGGTTGAAGGTACTGTCAGGTAATTTAAACACAGTTCAGATGACTTTTGAAATGCATAGTGATGATTTTCGAATAGAGCAAATGTTAAAAAAAGATACATTTGCAAATCCGTTTTAATATTCTTAGCATTAAATGTTAAATGAATTAACTTTTTAAAGACTTTAATTTGATTATAGCACAGTCTTTGTGTAAGGTGTTTTATGAAAGAACAAGTTAGTAAACTGCTGCAACATTTTACTAAATATTCTACTAAATATTACCTGACTCCACCCTTCAAACATCATCTTCCTTTACTTACAGCTGGGTTTATGACTTTGCATGCATTTCATTGAACTGCAGTAGGTGTTTGATTGTTTGCTGGAAGCATTTTGGAATTCTCACTGGGTTTGCATTTCGAAGGCACTTAGTAGGCCCCTAGCCTAGAGGAGGATTTTTTTTATTTATACGGTGGCTTTTTAGCTAACAATTAATGGCAGAGAATGTGGTCTCAATTCTCCTGTTTTCATATATCCGCAGCATTATTTTTTAAATAGAATCAGAATTAAATAATTTTAACTAAAGGCAGCTCTTTTTCCTCAGACAAAAACAAAATATCCCTTCCCTAAAAATGATTTAAGAATTTTGCAGGCTTAAATTTTTCCATGACAATTATTTCTTCTAAGACTAACTCATTATATAAATCAAATTCTAATATTTAACACTTGGTTTTAGTTTATCTTAGGAACTTCTGGGAAGTTATTTTTTTGAAGTAATGCCCACAGAAAGTGGAAGTTGTGCCACTGCTCGCCAAGCCAAGCAGAAACGCAAATCTCACAGTCTTTCTATACGAAGAACAAACAGTTCTGAACAGGAGCGGTCAGGATTGCAGAGAGAGATGTTGGAAGGCCAGGTAAATTTGGCTGTAATTTGTGTGTCTTATGTTTGTTTAAATTCTCTACTTAATCCTATTAAGGCAAGTTACAATAGCTTGATAACTATCTATTGAGCGGCAAAACTAATTCCATATAATTCCAAAAAAGAAAATATCTTTTTTTCCAAAACAAAACAAAACTTGCCAAGGCAACATGGAGGGTTTTCATACTGTGAGGAGTGGTGAAATGTAAAAGGCTATAACTCCTAGTTTAAAACTTGGGAATGCCTAAGCATTCAGTCCTTCACCTCATTTATCCTCAACACATCCTTTTGTGAATGTTCAGGTGAAACGAGGGGGGGGGGCGGAGAGGTGCTCAAAGCCACGCCATTGGTCTTCACTGCTGAACAGAGAATCAAGCCTGTGCCTTGGCTCAGACAGTTAAGGCAGCCTCATTATTGAGGCACCCACCATTCCATGCTACTTGGTTTATGATTGAATCATGGTCAAAATAGCACTCACTTCATCTAGCAGAGTGTTCTGTGACTCACTAATAGTTCGCCCCCCAAATCAACACAACAGTGGAGATCGAAGTATGATTTAAATTTGAACTCTTTTTTGGTATAATGGAAAAATTATTTCAGGATAGATTTTGGAGTAAAATTACAGAATTGGCATTAAGGGTAAAAAATGCACTAAAGCAATATAAAGCACTCCAATAATTTTTAATATTTTTTATTCTTTCAAGGATTCTAAACTACCATCATCTGTAAGAAATACACTCCTGGAACTTTTTGGCCAAATAGAAAGAGAGTTTGAAAACCTCTACATTGAAAATCTCGAATGTGAGTTGATCTTTATATAATGTATTGGAAAAATATTTGAAAAGTTGGAATAAAGGGCATGGAAAATATACTAGATGCATTATATTTCAGCTAATTATTCTGGTCCCCTGCCCCCATACATGATTGTGAATTAACAGCTTAGTAACAACTCTGAATGGACACTTACATTTCCCAAGTTACATATCCACGTATCACATGTGTTTGAGGTCCTAGCACTTGCATTGTCTAATTCCTTTTAACTTGATCCGTACAGTCATGTTCAGTATGCAGGTTTTTATATATAAAGATAGAAACAGAGCATTCGGATGTCTGATACGACTTCCTGTTTAATTCTTTATTTAACTAAGTATCAGCTACGCTTCAATATTTTAAAGCCACAGCAGTTTAACCATAAGGCAGCATAAAAATGTAACTATGCATAGCAAGGCATAATATGTTTGCCATATAAGCCCTCTACAGAATATGTAGAACTGCCTGCTTTACCCCCACCTCCATCCTTGAGTTCATCTCCACCACTGCTGACTTCATCTCCAGACCTTTGCACATTGAACACAAATCCTGAAAGGGGGAATCTACATGTTCTTGGCTGAATGTACATAGGCTCTCCCTTTCAACTCCCCCATTCTTTTTGTGATGGTTTTCTTGATGTCTGGAGAGGATGTTGAGGACAGAGCCAGCGTGGGGGGCTAACTTCCATGGGTTCTTGGAATTTGTGAAGAATTATGTCTACTTTTTAGGGCTGTATAATATATAAAATTCTCCATTATTATCATTACTTGTGTTTATTGATTCAAAATTGCTGTGCCAGATATCTAGACTGGATGCTCTCTCTTTTTAAACTTGGCAAAAATATGCTAAAGCTCTAATGTTGGGTTCATTGTCTTCCAATCTGGAGTGGAATTACATGCAGGAACAAGCTCTTTGGCAAGCAGTGACTTGCTCATTGTGGAAGAGAGATAGCGGTCTTTCCTTCCTGAATTTTTATTTGCATTTACTAATGGCTCTTTTGCATCAGAGTTATTCCCGTTGGAACTGTAGTTTTGAAGCAACTTACTCATAGCAAAGCCTGCTGTGAAATTATGTCTGAATCTGATGGCTGCTGGTTTAAGATTATGCTTACTACTTGTGGTATACAGATAAACCGCAGATGCAAAAAGCCCTTTTGGTAGATGGAAACTGGAGACTACTAGGCTGCACAGTTGAGGCCTCGGAAATAGGGAATGTGTGATAATTTAAAAGTTGTGATTGAATGCCTATTATCTTCATTAACATTGATTTTTATGCTACTGCTAGTACGTAGAGAGATTGATACACTTAATGAACGCTTAGCAGCTGAAGGCCAAACCATTGATGGAGCTGAACTGAGCAAGGGACAGCTGAAAACAAAAGGTAAGAAGAAGGTGGACAAGTACACCTCTCTTAGTTGGCTTTTCATAACTTAAGTTGGTGATTTGTTGGACGGATGTTATCACAAATGTTCAAATAAAATTATGAAACAGCCTTTAAAAACTCACTCCCTTTAAATTTATTTGTCTTAACAGCCAGTCATAGTACCAGTCAGTTGTCTCAGAAATTAAAGACTACTTACAAGGCATCTACTAGCAAGGTATGAAACACACTGAACCTTTTATTTCCCTGCAGTATTTACTTGCTGGCCTAAATTTGGCAGTTTTCTGTTAAGTACTTTCTATTTGTAGATATGCTTAGTGAAGGCTAGCAAAATCGTTGGCGTCTGTTTTCCGCTCCTCTGAATTGTTGCTTCAAAATAATGTAATGAACGCATTGGAAAGGAAAGGAGGTTTGCAGCAAGGGAGAGCTGTGACAGGGTTTAAAAAAACCTGTTAATAGAAGATAGAAACCAATAGCATTTTGATTGTGAGGAATTCTGTAGGAATAAAATGTAGTTAAGTTAAATAGATGTTACATCCATTTCCCCCATGAATTTTACTAATTCATGGACATCATTTTTGTTGTGTCCTTGTTCAAAATGTAGATTCATAGAACTGGATGCATCTTCTGATTGCAGTTACCAGTGACCTGATCGATACTTCGATCAATAGTGTGTTCTTGCCTCATGGAAGTATTACTCAGAAAGTCACATACAAACCTTTCATGCTGTTATCTTCCACAGGGCTTTCAAAATATATTGCTTTTTAGGTTCAAATGTAAACTTTTGGTGTCTGCTGTGAACAGAGCTAAATAAATATTATAAATTCCTATGGTGGCAGTGTCAAATATAGGATCAGACACATCACACTTACCCAGTGTTGATCATTAAGTTACATTGGGTTTGCTAGCTGCCCCTATTTACATATTTTGCTTTCTGGCTGGTTTCCGGAACAGCTAAGGTCAAGACCACTTTCCCACCTCATGTGTTTTTTTCTGCATAAACACAGTTTGGAGTTGGCCAGCCTTTCTTCTTTCTAGGAAACTCAGTAAGCTGTTGCAATCCAGCAGGGCTTGTAGCTTATACTCCCCATCTCCACTGCTGAGTCTATGCTGAATGTTGCCCAAACCATCGCTACTTAGAGAGGTGGCCATACTGGGAATTAGAAAAGGACTTTGATTTCAAATTTGTAGGCCCTCCCCCCATTTGGATTGGGCCAGGAATGAGCTGAAGAAAGTGTGTGGAGCACTCTTCAGTACAGAATACTTCAGGGTAGTTTTTTTAGCTTACTTTTGATCGTACTTTTTAATGCACGCTTATTAGGCAAATACAGTCAATAGATTAAAAAGTTGGTAATCGATCAGATGTAATTTGCATGTGCAAACCTATGAGAAAATGCCGAGATGCTTAAATTTGATAATGAATTGTGTTTAGTGTTCATTTTCAGTTTAATTTTCATTTTTATTTGTCTTTCTACATAGTTCGCAATGTCAGTATGAATGTTGTGGGATGTAAATATCTCCTCCATTTTGCATTAATGTATTATTAATCTATTAAATACGAACAGCAGTTCACTTTCTTAAATAGTCATTAAAATAAAGACATTTACTATTAAGTGTGTGTGTTATAAATTGTTTTTCTTTTAAAGAAAGTGCTGAATACTTATCTCTTCTTACTTGCTATGTAGCGCTCAAATTCTTTCCCAGGCAAATCAGGTGGACCTCGCAACTTCAACGTGGGAAGCTGGGAAATATGGGGTGGAGACTCCTGGGTAACTGCTTTGCTTCCCAGTGTGCTAGTATGCATGCCCAGCTAAACAGTAGTGAGCGGTGGAACATGCAGAATGCCATCTTAACCAGTTTTCTTCTATGGATATCATATCTGTCAACTGTGCCCTCTTGGAGGACCTAGTGCCATCCTTAACAATTTCTTGCTTTTGCTTTTGGATACTAATTGATGAGGTCAGAATCTGAAAACCAAAAGCAGCTTTCCCCTCATCACATTCCTTTGCTACATTTGATGAAGGTGTTAGCACCAGTCTGGATTAATACAAACTGACGAGTTCATCCCAGTTAAAGCAAACTAGGACATTACTTTCTTTATTAAACTGAATAAATTTGGTATAATTCTCCACACTGCTTTTCTTGGTTTTTAGGGGTTTTGTAGCCAGTGGGTGGGTGGGGAGCTTATCAAGTGTACCTAGGATTCAGCATATGCTGTATTGCAGAGAATAAGTAGCAAAAAGACTGGTGTTTATTTTCTTATGAAGATGCTGCAGAAAATCTTGGGCTACTTAGTAAAGGACTAATTCAGGACTGCTGCAGCTGGAACTAAAATCAAGCAGAGTTCAAAACCTCACAATAGCTCATATGCAATGTATTAAGCAGCGAGAATAACATTAACGAATGGAAAATTATAAAAGATATAGTCTTTTCCTTGGACATTCCTTTAAGAAGATTTTATCTTTTAATGACTGTGAAGTTTATTTAAGCAAATGTGTACCCTACTCTTTTTTGTGTGATAGCAACACAGAAAACGCAATTGTGTAATCGAGTCCTCACTACATAAGCCAGGACATGCAGCAGCTTAGTTCATTTGTAAGGACCTCTTCTGCTCCTGCATCATTTGAGTGGGGGGTAGAAAAGCCCAAGAAAGTGCAGAAAGTTCAGTGCTGACTTTTGCATCCTGGCTTGTTTGGAAGCTACAAGCCATAGTTCCCAGCTTGCATGCAATGGGAACTTGCAGTGTTCTGGTTTCCTTCCCTGCTGGTGTGAAGGAAGAAGCCAAGGGGCTGCATGTGCGTATATAAGGTTTAGGCATTTTCTGGCTTAATAAGCCATGCCTTAATTACATAAGCTGGACATTGAGTGCAACTTGTTTCTAGGTAACACTCACATCATAATAGATTCTTCTTGCCCTAACATGCCAGGTGGGAGAATCTGCATTAGATTGTTTCTGTTCTAGGCATTATCTCAACAGTTCATGGGGTTTCTATCCTGTCAGTGATGCAGAACTTTTCTCTAGAAGCAATCTCACCAGCGCTGGCAAAAGGCACCTTAATCTCAAATACAATCTCCAAAACATGGGGGGCGGGGGATTTTATTTTATTTTTTTCTGCTCAAGGGCCACATAGCACTGCAAGCAAACACTCTGGGAGCTGCTTCCCCAAAGCAGATGGGGCTGAAGTAAAAAGTAGAAGCTTCAACCGATACCTGTGCAGGCAGTTACAGACCCCATAATGCAGTGGAAAGGGAGATATATTAATCCACAGTACAGTGATGGGCAGGAAGATTTAAATGACATTCTCGGCTCGTTGCCACGATGGGGATAACAGGGGAAAGGCATGCCAGCCAAAGACACTTATGGCAGCAGTGGGACTAGGATGAGTTGGTTCCCCCTTCGCAAGCACTGCTGATTGCTACTGAAGATCCCATAAGAGCCGCAGCTAGAACTGCTCTTCACCTAATATTCCACATGATTCATTATTTTATTTTGCTCCCACCGCTATAGATGCCACCTCTGCCATAATCGGGATGGCTCAACCATTCCCTCTCTTGTCCCATCTGTCTGCATGAGTACCAAGCCCATTACTAACTGGCAGGCAGCTATAGTACATCCCATGCTACTAAACGGGAAGCCTGCCTAGCAACTGACTAACTTGCACTTCATAGAAGTGTGCTGTGGCCTTGGGCCAGTTCTGCAGTGCTTGGGAGCGATAATGTCCTGCTCCACTGACACCTGGGTGGGGCATACAGCAGCATAAGTAGTAAGAAATGATTGCTAATCAATACGCTGGGTGGTCTGGGAGAAGGAAACGGACATCTATGCTTGGAACATGATTGCCATGCACAACAGATATGGAAACAAATGGGAATACATGCGCTTCCTGAGGCTAGCAGCCGTTAGAACAACGGCTGGTGGCATGTGAGTAACAGGGTAGGTTTGCAGGAAAGCAAAGGGCAGGATCCTCAGGCAAGTAGTATCAATTGGAGATAGACCCTACCCATTCTATGAGGATCTGCAATCATCCCAATACTGTACCAGGTTTTTGTTTCTTTCTTTTGGTTGTACTTCATTTTAATGGATCGGATTTGAAAATAAATTGCCTTTCTAGCTTAACATACTTTCCATATCCGTAACAGATTTGCAGAATTCTGTAGAGTAGGGCAGGAGGACTTTCCCAACTGAAATAAAGCAGCCAAAAAGGCAGGAAGAAATAATGTAAATGTCCCCCCCCCCCAAAAAAAAATAACACGCTGTGAGGTTATATGTATGCTTGAGTACTTTTGCTTCTTAGGATTCAAAAGCATTAGAATATTTAGTTTCCTCAGAAGTTTAAAGAACTTAAGAAACCTTCCCATAATTCATTTCCTTCTGTGAGGTGAGGTGGGTGCAAGAGCCTAGTTGGACTCTTCCCCACTTCTTATTTAACAGTTGAGAGGTATCGGAGTCCTGTTGCTGTAATTCTACTGTTCCACTTCTCATGCGTAACTCCATTTTGTTTGAAGACATTTATTAAGTCTGACAACTGCATTTTAATACTGCCTTGAAAATTTTATGATTAATTCCACACTATGGTTCAAGTACTAATCTTTACCTAGTTCTGCAAGAATTAACCTGTTTCCTTTTCAATGCATCCATAGTAATTATTGCTTCTACTTGCTTTGAAACAATTCTGCTCATTAACCACTTAATTATGATTCCATCTAGGTCTCATTTCATCATTATAAAGATTAATAAAGAGGGGGAAAATGGAATACTTTCACTACCAATAGTCTTCTTCTAGTCCTTCCTGTTTTCTTTCCCCCCTGAATTTAATTTAGTATATGGTTAGAACATCTTTTTCTTTTGTTTTTTAATCACTGAACAAGCCTAGGGCCTTATTTGTAATAACAGAATTGGAAATAATCGACCCCCCCCCGGTTTGCTTACAAGATGGTACATGTTGCATCCAGGATTTTGGCTTAACTAGACTCTGATTACCAAATACTTTATATAACTACTTGTAATTTTAAGACTGCTTCTGGAGTTCTTATTTTTTTTTAATTAAAAAGTTTAATATAGTAGCCTCCCATCATGCATTTTAATTCTCTTAATTATTTTAATAATCTGAAATAGTTAAGAAGGCATATATACATAATAAATAGTATATACACTTCCCTGATGGTAGGTTTCATTGAACTCTGGCTTAGACATGGATAGAACTGGCTGCACTGTAAATTTCCTGTTGAGGAAAATACATGAGTGTAGCAATAAACAAACCTATGCTCAGAAGGGAGCTCACCTCTTTGAATATATTATATCCTCAGTAAGGAGTCCAACTTTCCAAGTATACTGGAATAACTCACATGTTTTGAAACACTTGCTTCTTTCTGTTTGAAAACAGCTCTTAGAAATGCACCTAAAAACATTGACCTAGTTTGCATGTAATGCTAAGCTAAACCATGGTTTAGCGCAACAGTGGAGGCTTCTTTTAAATATAGAAGATCCCAGAATGGTTCAGATAACCCCCCCCCCAAATAATACGCAATAAAACAGAACTAGATCAAACAACCCCCCACAAAAATCAGCAGGTTAAATAATTCATGGGGGAGCCTATACAGCATATAGTTGAAGCTATGTATATGATGCTCTTTGCTGCACTGTTGCTAGAAGCCACTGTGCAGGTGTTGTGTCCACAGTGTGTGAATGAGAAAAGGAGGTAGGCTGCACCAGGTGAGGTGCTTCCCTTCTTAGCTTCCCTCTCCACTTCTCTCAGTGGTCTGACAGTGCAGTCAGCCTGCCTACTTACCCTCCATTGGAAGCAAGTGCCCACTCTTGCCCGTCGATTGTGCTCCTGCTCCCAGCTAAATTCTGCACTGCTCAGGCTGTGTCCAGTTCTGGGAGCAACATTTTAAGGAGGGCACTGCACAGAGAAGGAAGATCAGGATGGTGAGAGATCAGGAAACCTAAGTCCTATGAAATACTTTCCAGTGTAAAGCACTGGGTATGTTTCCTCCCGAAAGCTGACATCTTGAGTAGATATTGCTATTTATTTTGGAAAACCAAGCCTGCTTCCTATCCCTGCTTTGCAGCAGGTGTAGTTTGTTGGTGGGGAATATTAGAAGTATTATTGTAACATAAACCAACCTTTTTAGACATCAGAGACTTCAATCGGCATCATGGGATTTTCATTTAGGCTTTTATCTTCTGCCGGGGTACTGAACACCCTTAAAACTTTTCGCAAAATCATTAGTTTTAATGTGCATGGGTGCAAAAGTAGGGTCTGTAAGTACATCTCGCCATCAAACCCCAGCGTGCTATCCTTCACATCTCCTCTGCCACAGCCCCTTCATCAGCACCCCATTCATCCCTAACTCTGCTCCATATAAGTTCCCTTCCCCGTATGTCACTGAGGACCTCCCAAAGTCCTCTTGCTTGTCAAAGCAGCTGCCACTCCCTCCCATTCTGTCAGTCACATCCTTGTCCAGGTCTTCTCCCTAACCCATTCCTCTCTCCCTTAGCTGCAAACACAAGCAGACCTGCACATTTGACACACGCCACACTTCTTGAAGCCTGCTCTGTGGGTTTAAATTAACTCCAGGAGAGTCTGATGCTGTGCTGCTATGCAGGGGCAGCCATTGGTGGACCAGCCTTTGTATCTTGGGGGGCATTGCTTCCTGACCCTGAATTATGGTTCAGCAACTCCTGTGAAAAGTGGTTGGGGAGCTGCAGGCGATGCTAGGAACCTTTTAAAAGGGTATGACAAAGTCCCTAGGCCTCTGGTCCAATACATATTTCTGTACTTTCCTTTCTGTCTCCTGTGGCTTCTTCTACCTCTGACCTGAACTCCCAGCATTTACCAAAACCAAGACACATAATTATGCGTTTAAGCACATAGCTCTTTCTTTGATACAAATAGTACCAAAAATTCTCTGCCCACAGGTTGGGGGTGGGTGGGGTGGTGAACTATTATTTCCTTTTTTCTTCTTCACTGTTTTTTAATGTAGCAATTGAAATTCAAAAAAGTTTTTCACCATTCCCCCCCCCCCCAAGGCATTTAATCAGAACAGGCAAGCAGAGGGATTCATCTCTAAACATTAGTTGCTTCCCTCCCCCCCACCTAGTTTTCTCTTGTGTTGTCAATTTTTCCTTTTTGTTTTGTTTCTTGGGAAGGATGTTTCATTAACATGCAAAAGGAACTGGGCTGTGCTTCCAGGTTAATTGTTATTTCCAGTGTACTGTTAAAACCAGCTGATTTATCTCTTTATTTTGCCATTTCAAATGGCTCTTGGCTTTAGATCTTTACACAGCTCTTTCCTTCTCCCGCACCTTACCCATTTTTGGCCAGCTGAATTTAAGAAACAGACTTGTATGGCATATATAAAACATAGACGGAAGAAAAGCTAAGTGCTCCTCAGATTATACCGACCTGTTTATCAGGAGAGATGAAAGGAAAATCTGAGAGTTTGCTGCATTATGACCTCCTAAAATGCTTACACTGGGCCAAATTCTGCTCTGGCGCGCACAGTACAGTGTCCTGATTTGACACAGGACAAATTTGGTCCCATTATTTTTTAGGAGAGAACATCCTAGAGCTTATGCATCCATAAAATGTGCTACAGTTAAATGTATTAATGGCTTTTATGTTGTGCATTTGTGAGCCAGATAGTAAACAATTGTACATCTCTTCTTGTCTCATATCTACTCTTGCTCTCCTTAGATTGTATCTAGTTTCAAAACTACAACGTCTAGAGCCATTTGCCAGCTGGTGAAAGAGTATATTGGTCATCGGGATGGGATTTGGGATGTCAGTGTCACGAAAACTCAGCCATTGGTCCTGGGGACAGCATCTGCTGGTAATACTCTTTATTTTTTGTCTCCATTGCTATTTATGAGGGTGTACTATCTTAAAGGGTGCACTAAACAAAACATGGCCAACTAATGACCCATGGGTGGCTTCAGATCCTGCACCATATTTAGACCCTTAGCCTTGCCTATGTCAGATACAAAACAGGATGTTTGTGATTCAGAGGGTTGCCTATTGGATTCTTTAGTTGGTGGGACCAGATCTTCTCCAACCAAACTGTACACATGTGGAGAAACTCTCACCGCCACCCTAGCTTTGGTCCCCACCCCCAAAGACTGAAAGAGACCGCTCTCATTACTCTAAGCCAGTGTTTCCCAAACTTGGGTCTCCAGCTGTTTTTGGACTACAGTGCCCAGTATCCCTGACCACTGGTCCTGCTAGCTAGGAATGATGGGAGTTGTAGTCCAAAAACAGCTGGAGACCCAAGTTTGGGAAACACTGTTCCAAATCAGGGCATGCTTTCAGACCAGCATTTGACTTGTGTGTTAATCAAATCCTAGATAGGGCCCCATTATGGTTTTGATCTCAGTTTTTTTGTTGTTGTTGCATTTATACTTTCTTGTTTTGCTATTCATCTCTCTTAAGTGTGGTTTTACTGAGAACATTTACACAAAAAGTAAAGGTAGCTGCTTTGCCCCATTTTAAAAATCTGTATTTATTTTACATTCTGACACCCCACCTTTCTTCCATCATGCAACCCAGGGTAGCAAGCAGCGCCATTCCCAGGAGGTCTCCCATCCAGGCACTAACCAGACTCAGACCTGCTTAGCTTCAGCAAGGTGGTGGCCTCAAGTGACTTCAAGTCATACCCTGGGACAGTATCTTTATTAGGCTAAGCAAAATGTCACAAAAATAGTGTACCTCAGGCTTTAAGAGGGAACAGTAGGAAGAGGTAGTGGACATCTAAATGCAGATGCCATGCAGGTGTCAGGTTCCTCTTGTTACATTCTCTTCTTTATTTTTTCCCTTTCAGGTTTGTCTTTCACCTCCTTTTCTTTGCCTACCCACTAATGACCCCAAAACCAAACTTTAGAAATATGACCTAATTTCTGTTATCCGTTTTAAGACTTATCTGTGCTTCCATTGCTGAAAGAGTATCCTGCTAAGGACACTTCTTGTATTGGGACTAGTGATAATCCCATAGAATTTGAAATATGCTGGCAGCTATTTGAACCAGGGGCCGTAAACGTGCATATAATGGCAAGATAACTTTTTATCTTTGAAAGAGAGGATAAATGAGGAATCTGAGATACGCCAGCACCATCTGCTGGACATCAGAGAGAGCAGGAGGGTATGATTCAGAGAAATTGGAGACCTGCACTGGTCAAGAATGTACAGTCATACCTCGGGTTACAGATGCTTCAGCTTGCGCGTTTTCGGGTTACAGACACGCCGAAACCCGGAAGTACCAGAATGGGTTACTTCTGGGTTTCGGCGTGTGTGCACTTTGCACATGCACAGAAGCGCTGAATTGCAACCCGCGCGTACGCAGACGTGCCGCTGCGGGTTGCGAATGTGCCTCCTGCACGGATCACGTTCGCAACCTGAGCGTCCACTGTACAGCTAACTTCCTCGCCAACACCTCCAAATTCACTAAGGCTGCCTCAGGCATGCATGCTCATCGCTTGATGACTGCAGAATTGGGTGGTGGTTCAGGCCTTTCTCACTTGTTTTCTCCCCCCCGCCTTTATCCCCCATGAGCAGGGGGTGGGGGAAACATCCCCTTCCTCTTCCACATGCCCCCTTTACCATACTTGCAGCCTTCTAGCGTCCCAGACATTGGGGAATGAACGTCTGCAGCAGGGATCCTGCTGTACTTGAGTAGGCTTTCTGTGTAATTGGAAACCCCGAGTAGGGCTTTTCATGTGTGAATAAGCCAACATAGGTAGAACAGCACAGGGAAGTTAGGTCACTTCAAAATCAGTGTTTTTCTGTGCAGCCAGTAGGCATTCTGCTGTGAGTATTGAGGCAAGGAGAAATCAAATAATGGGCATGAGTGTGTGAATGAGCCTGAACTACAAACTGCCTCCATTCACTGTAGAGGTTTTCTTCCTACTGAGAGCCACAGGAACAGGACTTCCCTGAAATGCATTTTCTCTGACTTATAACTGTATGTACAACTTCCAACGCCCTTTGTTGTCAAGCTCAGCATACAGGAGCATACTTTGCTAGCACGTGTCTCACTGGTAGCCGTATGCTTTGTTACCTGTCACTATAATTCTGCAAGGCCTCCATTGCCTAAATTAAAGCATTTTTCTTTCATTTTCCTTCCTTTTTAATTCTGACAGATCACACTGCTTTGCTTTGGAGCATAGAAACAGGGAAGTGCCTTGTGAAATACGGTGGGCATGCTGGATCAGGTAAGATGAAATCCCTGCTGTTAAACAGGAATGTCAGAAAAATAACTTTATGTATAATTTCTTCCTGCAATGGCATGTATAGTTGTATGGTTTTAGTATGCAAAAGCCACTGGGTTGAATCCAATTGTTCCCTTCTGCGAACTGAAGGAGTTCGATTTGCAGAAAAGTGTTTTGTATGGCAGAGGCTTCCACGAATTTCTGCCAATTTCCCCTTTCCCCATTGCATTCCTTTGTGCCACCTTTCACCATATTCTGTAGGCTTTCTCAACCCCCCCCAAGGAGATATTTTTGGGGAGAAGGATGAGGAACATTTCCTCCTCTTTCATGGGTGAAGGTGTCCCTTTGATGAATGTAAGTGCACCGTGGGATTCAACCTAGTTTCTTAAGATGGTTTGAATCAAAGAGAAGCATATTAATAAGTCAAAGGAAAAACTTGAAACGCAGTGGTTATAATTTGAACATTTCCATAAAATGCAATGGAGCAAGCAAGAAATAACAATATAAATGTTTGGTTGCTAAATGTGCTTTCAGATTTCAAACTTGCTAGTTGTTGTGTAACTCTATTGAAATTCTCACAATCAGATTTATTTTACCCATTACACAGACTGAGATGATAGAATTCTGAACAGAACCACTTCAGAATGCAAGTGGGAGACATCAGGTTTCTGAATGCTCCATGTAAAAAGGTCACTGCTTATAGTGAGCTAGTGCGCTCAGTCTATTTCCATTGATGTGCTAGCTAAATTGGATATGGGGAGTTCTTTTTTTTTTTTTTTTTGCATTTTTGCATGGGGGAATCATTTCCCCTCTTCTTCCCTTGCAGTGTAAAGCAGAAAAATCTGGAATTGTGCTAACTCAGTTTGCATAGTTTGTAGAATACCTCTTACTGGATCCGACAAGCACCATTCTTCTTGCTGGAAATCTTTGCTCTGGAATTTTCTACAAGAACATTCCTCACCATTAGTCCTCTTGCTTCTGGGATATCACTAGAATCACTGGAGTTCTATCTTTAAGTTATTCCTCACCCCACAATGACACTAGACACTGATCAAACTGCAAGCATATATTTTAACTCCTAGGTTAACGTACATCCCAGCCCTCCCACAAACCACTGAACAGATCTTAAATCACAGTGGAGGTCCAGATGTGCCCCCTGTCCCTAAGTTTAGGTACATGTACAGTGTGGACTTCCTGTGGATTGGTTGGTCATAATAATTGTGGTGTTGTTTTTCTTAAAAACAGTAAATTCCATAAAGTTTCATCCAACGGAACAAGTGGCTCTTACAGGTATGTCATTATCTTGGGCTCACAGAATAATATTCACAATACCCTTAAGAATGAATGGTCGTTTACCACTTGCTTCATGTGTGTGTTTGCTGATTACCTCTGTCAGGTTAGTACTGTATAGGAAGCTGCCTAATACCAAGTCGGACTATTCACATCCTAAGAGCAGCCCTGTTGGATAACACTAAAGGCCTATTTGACCCTGCAGCTTGTTCCCAGAGTGCCGAGAAGCCCACAAGCAGGGCATGAGGACAATAGCCCTTTCCAGTGCTTGTGATTTTGTAGGTAGCATATGGCTATCGTGACTATTAGCCATTGATGGCCTGGTCCTCCATGAATTTGTCTAATTCCATTTAAAGCCATCTAACTTGGTGGCTGTCACCATGTCTCATTGCAGCGAATCCCACAGTTTAGCTTTGTGCCATGTGAAGATGTATTGTCTTTCTCGAATCCCCCCTCCATTCCGCTTCATCAGTTCACCTAACTCATTGTTGTCTACTCTGCATGGAATATCGTCGGCTCTCTGGGTTACAAACAGAAATCTTTCTCCATCCTGCTTGGAGATGCCTGAGATTGAACCCAGGAATAAAAATGTGTGCTCTACCTCTGAGAATCTTCTCCAGAGCATTCTGTTGTCCTGACTCACTCACTTTAACAAGGTTTTATTTCTCTTTTCTTTGGCCATGCTCTATTTAAATATGCCTGTGTATGAGAGATGGGGTGCTTGCACTTTTATCTGTTGACTTAAATTAACTTTGGGGTCAAATAGGAATAGGCTGCAGAATTTTTAAAATTCTGTAATCTGTGTGTATTATAGGCATTTATAGGTCATCCCGAACCTTACCTTCTAAGGAGTGATGCAATTATTTTTTGGCTGCATAGACAACATAAAAATGTTTACAATGCCATTAAGGAGGAAGGGAAGGGATTTTGGAAGCTTTCCTGAACTTGCACATACATTAAAACTTGCATTGGAATGCAGCAACAAGGAAGACTGATACTGAGGAGGGGGTGAATTTTGTTTGTTTGTTTGTTTGTTTTTTATATCAAACTTGTATAGCCTCTTAACTGTAAATAAAACCTCGAAGTGGTTTACCAAAAAATCCTCTCAATAAGTGCAAATTATTTATATGTATGACTAGATGTTAAAATGTGTGTGTGTGTGTGTGTAGGTGTAAATTGAACATGCTAGCTTCATTCTCTTTGCTTAATTGAACATTGTATAGTCCCCAAATAATGAAACATTTAATTTAGGCTGAATGTTAACTAAGTGGTCAGCAGCAGTATTTGTTCAAAAGCAAGTAATATTTATGCATAAGTAACTTAGGCATTTGAGTTAAAATGGTAAAAATGTAATGACCTTAACTGTAATGATCCTCTTCGGTTTGAAGCAGTGAGAACAAGTTCAAGCTTTCCTTCTCCCACCTCTTACCTGGGTTCTTCAAACACCATTCAACCTTGATGTACAAACCAGCAAATTACAGTTTGAGCAAGCTAGTTTTGTAAACTAGGATCAAACCATCGTTTGAAACTTCAGTTAAAACTATTTGCCTGTTCATACATTACGGTAAACCGTGGTTTGAGGAAACCAAGAGGTTTTCCATCAAGGACGGGAGAAAAGGAAAGGGGACTGGTGGGACAAGAAACACTCTACCTCACAACTTGTAGAGAAACACTCTACCTCACAACTTGTAGAGAAACACTCTACCTCACAACTTGTTCCAAATCCTCTGCACCATAGTTTAGTGGATTGGGAGTGTGACATCTGAATTATCTACTATATTTCCATATTCTTTCAACTTTCTCTGCAGCTTCAGGAGATCAGACAGCTCATATCTGGAGGTACATGGTGCAGTTGCCCACACCTCAGCCTACCGCAGACTGTAATGTAAGTGATTTAACTGCAATTTGATGCTGGATATTGAAGAAAAGTTTTATGCTGCATTTTAAAACTTTGCAATAGTATATTAACCTATATCAGAATATGCACCTTTTAAAACAATTTGTGATTATTTCCCCCCCCCCCCCCACTTAGCATTTTGCTGATTACATTTTTCATTGCTGCTACATGTTTTTGGCGCAGCATCGTCTAGGTGGATTGTGTCATAAAGTCCTTCAGCCTCACCCTGCAGCTCTGCTCAGGTGGCTGTTAATTGATAGCTTCAGTGGAAGCTAGTTGGCATGTTATCTCTGCCATTAGAAACTCAGCATTAACCCTGCTAATAGGCACTGTTGATAATGCTCCCTTAGCATTCACAGCCACTCTGTAGTTCATTCACCATCTATGTTGCTTGCAGTCAGTTCCTCATGCAACAGAGGGGGACATGCACATCACTATACTACTGCAGGGCATGACGGTATGGAAACACTGTTTAATCAAGATTTGCATAAGATCTTCAAGGAAAATATATTGACAACACCAGGAGGGCCACAGCTTCCTCATACCTACTGCAGAAGACATTTTAAAAAACCCTACTGCTGATGTGTAAATTTATCTCAAAAGGCCCCAAACAAATTGACAATCTGAAAAGAGAGAATATTTTCATTTATTTACGTGGAAGTAAATATCACTCGAGGGACGCGGGTGGCGCTGTGGGTTAAACCACAGAGCCTAGGACTTGCAGATCAGAAGGTGGGCAGTTCGAATCCCCACGACGGGGTGAACTCCTGTTGCTTGGTCCCTGTCAACCTAGCAGTTCGAAAGCACATCAAAGTGCAAGTAGATAAATAGGTACCGCTCCAGTGGGAAGGTAAATGGTGTTTCCATGTGCTGCTCTGGTTCACCAGAAGTGGCTTAGTCATGCTGGCTACATGACCTGGAAGCTGTATGCTGGCTCCCCCTAATGGTCAGGGGTCCCTTTACCTTTAAATATCACTCATCATTGAACTTTACTTCCTATATCCCATGTCTTCTTCAAGTATCTCCTCCTCTTTTGTTGTTGAGACTATGCTAATAGGGACACTCTCAACAGCTCAGCTACCCTTTGCCTCATGGAATCCGACTCACTAGCTGTCTCCCAGATTACCTGCTTTGGGCATTATATTGCACAGTGGGGATCCCGATAGCAGAAACCCTTGTGTTTGTGATAGATTAATCCCACATTAAGGATCATGGAAGCCACATTCAACTTGGGCAGTTTTAATACATGTTAAATATTTTCAAAATTAACAGCAAATGTCTGGAGAAGATGAAGTTGAGTTCTCTGATAAAGATGAACCTGAAGGAGATGGAGATGGTTCTAGTGATTGTCCCACCATCCGAGCTCCTTTAACTTTCCTAAAAAGCCACCAAGGTGTAGTCATAGCAGCTGATTGGCTAGTTGGAGGGAAGCAAGCTGTGACAGCTTCATGGGATAGAACAGCAAACCTGTATGATGTGGAGACATCTGAACTGGTGCACTCTCTGACAGGTACCTCTTTGTGTGGAAGTTTCATTTTTGTCCATTTGTTTCAGAGGCTGATTGTGGGTTCTAGGCTGCCACTGTTAATGTAGCGCTTAGAAATTCAGACTTCCTGGCAAGGAAGAGTAACCTCCATTGTTTTATTATGAATGTGATTCCTCTGTACTCTGTGTTGCCCCATTTCTTTTTTGAACTTCCATGTTTCTCTTCTCCCAAAGGGTCAGTGTGCAATCTGAAAACAGACTTCCAAGGGATGGAGTAGAATATATTTCTAGCACTTTAACTGTTTACAAAGGGGTTGCTTTTCTGTTGTGATCTGGCAGTTTAGTTGCCTTTAATAACAGATATGTGAAGCAGAAATGGCCAGATTGTTGCTTTATTCATACAAAATGTATATCAGTTAAAATTTTTAAATGAGATCTTTGTCACAAAACATGGGCCAAGATGACCATTCTGCTTATCTGGCTTTCTCCTATAGCTATTTTCCACCTGCTATACTAGCCACAGAAGCTTAATATATCATGGATTATCATCAGATATGCAACCAAAGCCTTCAATTAACTAGACATAAGAAATGAAACGTGTAATGTGGTTACGATTATTGGACCAGTTTCTGCCCAGTGAAGAGTTTTGTGGAATTTGGTTCAGTTTTAATTAAGAGGTTCTTTCCTACATATGGTCATATCACCAAGTTACCTAGGTGGGGTTTTTTTCCGCCACTTTCACCCTATAGACCAGTGAAATCTAGATTGTTTTTCCTAAACTATTTTGTGTCTGTAGGCACTGGGTGTGGTATTAACTTGTGTGCAGCTGCTCTGTCGCCAGTGGCAAGCTAGAATGTGGCAGTTGTGTGTTAATTAGTAGGAGATTAAACTGCAGTGTGTACCTAAAGTAGAGGGATGAACTAGATGATTTGTGGCTCCTTGCAGCCCTATGATTTTGCAGCTCTAAGCATAGGCCTTAAATTTTATATTCAGTCAATGTAAACAGCTGCTGCAAGTCAGCTTTGACGACAATTTGTCTAAGCCACAAAGAACTCAACATGCAAAGAGCAGACGAACTTCTCTGACATTTCTGGTCACAGCTTTTCAACAATGTGGGCAAGTCAGGCACTACTTTAGATGCAGAATTTTCTAGTGCATCTGCCTCAAACACGAACCCTGCACTTTTGAAGAAGGCACACCAAGATAGTTTAGCAGGTTGTTGGCCAGGTGATATTTCCCCGTGCAGAGTACCTCCTTGCCCTTCTTATCTCTGCATGGGTAATCAAAGAGTCAGGCTGTCTATTTTTGTTGAGGTGCTTAGCAGATCTTTGTAGAGTAAACTGCATTCAGTATTGCCGAGGAATGGTAAAATGTTGGATCTATATGCTCTTAAATGCATTCCTTTAGATAAATGAGAAGTCTAATCTATGTTAGCGAGGATCTGGGGTAGGTAGTAAAATTCTAACCCACCTTTTTGCCACCAAAGCATAAGAATTGTGTGTCTGATGTTTTTCCTCCCCAGTGTTTGTGGAATTGAAAGCTCATGCATTCTCAATGCCTTAATATTTTCATCTGTGGTTGTAGGACACGACCAAGAACTTACACATTGTTGCACGCATCCCACCCAACGTCTTGTGGTGACCTCCTCACGAGACACGACTTTCCGCCTGTGGGATTTCAGAGACCCTTCTATCCATTCTGTGAATGTCTTTCAGGGCCATACAGAGTAAGTGACAGCAGTTTCTTAAAGTTTTTAAACGGGAGGCTGGTTGCGTTGGGCTACTTGTACAAGATACTTACTTTCTTTTTTAAATTTATTTTTATTATTTTTCCAGATTATTTCAAATCGAACCGAAAATCAGGTTTCCCTCTCCTGTTGCAAACATATGTCCATCATTTCTTCCCATAGCTGTATCATTTCTTATTCAGTATCCAGTTGTCATCCTTCACTTGCCATTAAGCCATTCTTCCAGCTTTTTCCTCCTTACAAACAAGACCTGTGTTATGTCTTATAAATATAAAATCTAGTTCATGTGTGTAGTGCTTCATATATATTTTTGTTCCAGATCTGGTATTCTGAGAGAGTTACTATCCTCCATTGTTCAGTTCTTTGCAGTGTTTATCTGGATGAACTTGTACCAAATACTTTCAGGTTTTAACAGTAATCATTTTGAGATGTTCTCTTATCAAAACTCTTTTCTCCCACCCCAATTAAAACTTTGTTAGTGTCAAGGAGAATTAAGATAAGATACCCATCTTCTTATTGCAGAGAATGAGACTTCAAGAGGCTGCATTAAAAAACTGTAGCTATGCTGCATTATGGAAAAGGTTAGCACCATTAGACAATGGGCTGGTTTTCCAACAGCAGCGCCATTGCACCTTGAAGGCTGCTGGAAAAGTCCTGCCACCCCAGGACAGGGGTGAGGAACCTGCGGCCATCTCCATTGGGGATGTTGGAGCAGCCCTGTTCTTCTAGCACAGAACTTGGGAACCTGTGGCTCTTCAGATGTTGTTGGACTGTGACTCTTAATAGTTTCAGCCAGCATGGCCTGTGGTCATGGACGATGGCAGTTGCAGATGAACAACATCTGGAGGTCCATCAGTTTTCAATTCCTGGCCTAGGGCCAGTGTTATAGCAGAAGGATTTAACAGAAGGTTTAGTAGAGACTAGGGGTGTCAGCACCTGCTAGCTGCATTGCTGCACTTGGCAGAGAAACACTCCAGACAGCCAGCCATAAATTCCTTTCTTTATTTGCTTCCGACAAGATTACATGCAGAACAAACAAAGCGACCCGTCTCCCATGACGCGTTGCTCTAACTACTTTCTCTTTTCCCTCTCTCTCGAGACCAACAGAGCCAACGGCTCAGCCCCTTCCGTTTCCCCCTGTGACGTGGATCCCCCTCTCTCTGAAGCACCCCTTCCTCCCCAGACTCACTATCCTCTTCTCTGTCTTCTGAGGAGGACTCAGTACTGAACAGTGGAGATTGTTCCCTGTATCCTCTAATTCTTTCCTCCCTTGCTGCCTGCAGTTCCCTGACAAGGGATTCTCATATGATCTTGTTTCAAGTATTTATATTATGCTTTTCATTTAAAAAGATTGCACAGCACTTTACAAAACCAAATACAGTATACAGTGGTACCTCGGGTTACACACGCTTCAGGTTACATACACTTCAGGTTACAGACTCCACTAACCCAGAAATAGTACCTCGGGTTAAGAACTTTGCTTCAGGATGAGAACAGAAATCGTGCAGCAGCAGCGCGAGGCCCCCTTAGAAAGTGGTGCTTCAGGTTAAGAACGGACCTCTGGAACAAAGTACTTAACCCGAGGTACCACTGTATAAAACATCAAAATCAACAAAATAGGATTCTCCTCAATATACCATCCCCTCACTCAATCCCAGACTTGTGCTGTAGTAGGGATTTCTGGACTCCTTTAAAGGTCAAATGGTGTTTTCCTAGGTCAGCTGCCATAATCTGCTGATGAGTGCTTATCCTGGATTTTGGCAGTCCCTCAGATAGAGGCAACGGGGACAGATCAACATGAGTCTACTCAATTTCCGGGGGATAGTGTGGCAATCTTAAAGTTGCAGCGTGTGCTGCGACTTAGGTCCAGGTTACCATGTAGCAAGCAGTCATAAGCATATTAAGAATTTTTTTTTGAAAATCATAATGATCCTCCCCAAATAAAAAAAGAGGAAAGTGTTGGAACCGCTCAGATTTCAGCTGGAAGATACTATCAAAACAAGGAGCACATGATATGCAAAAGCCTTGCAATAATTATTCACAGTAGTAGCAACAAAGGATTGAGGTTAAATGTCAGGTGAGTTACAATGGGGCGGTTGGCAGGAAGACTAGAAGTAAAGGCAGTAGAATCACATGCCCTGCAGTGTTCTTCAAAGTCCACGAAGGAGGTAATATTCAGAAGCATAAACCTTAGAAGTGTGGGATCCACCCATTGACTCTCAGCATGCCACAGGTCAGCACAAGTAATTGACTAATCTTATGTCCTGCTTTTCCTTTAGAGAGTTCAGATGAGCTTGCCTGGGTCTCCCACTGGTCTTCTATACAGGCACTGTACAAGTTGTAGCAAGAATATTACTTTGTGCAGGCTGCCTTAAAGAACTGGTGCTGAAAGATCTGCAGTAATTACCTTTTTGATTTTAGGCTCAATTCAAAGGGCTGTTTTTGACCCTACACAGCTTAGTTTTCATTTGGAGAGTATGTGGAAGACAGCCCTGGGTTGCTTGACCCTTTAATTAGTTCTCTTTTTCTCTCCCATAAAAACCACACTCTCTTTTAAAGTGTGCTTGCAGTTGCAGATTAAATATACAGTGCAGGTGGATGTTTCTTAAATTGCTCTGACTGTTAATACTGTTCTCCTAACTGCCATAACTGTACCAACTGCCATAACTGCCACAGAGTGTATGACAGCTCTTGCAATTAACCTATTACATGTGCATTTTGGATGATAATATCCCACAGATCATGCCTATCAGCAGGAAGCTTCCTCCTGTATAATCCCCCCCCCCCAAATCTTAAGATTGTCCAGATAAATTCTCTCTGCAGTCCAAACTGTGGTGCCTGGCCATATGAGCAGGAGCCTTCTTGGTGGTGGTGCCCAACATACCTTCCCAGGAAGTTTCACCCAACTCCCCTGTCTTAATGACCTTCAAGTGACAGGTGGACACCTTGTTTCAACAAGCTTTTAACTGAACTGGGTTATGCGCTAGAGTCCTATATCCCTGTTAATTGTTTTTTATTTTGTACGTAATATATGATTGCATGTTCCTGTAAACTGTCAGACTTGCCGTAGAATGCCATTTAAGCTTACTGAATAATAATAAATAGTTTAAGCAATGAGAGGTGTCAACATTTCTAGGCATCTGCTTTAGATGAAAAAACTAGGCTTTCCCCCCCAACTGTAGCTTTTAGTGCTGCTTAAATTAAAAAACTGCTTTGTTAGCACTGTAATTAGCTCTGTAATTACCTTTCGGACAAATTGAATTCCATAATGGCAACTTTTGACACCAAGAAATAGAGGTGAACGCATTAAAAACAACCCCTTTCTCTCATAATTTTCTGTCTATTATCAGTCTATTAGCATCCCACAAATGTGCTAGAGTTTCCTAGCAGGTCTAGCCATAAGTAAGGAGCACTGCAGATCTCCATATACATAATTTCTTTTTCTTTTTAGTTAGCCACATCATCTAGCCAATGTGGATTTTTGCTTGTAGTGAGGGAGGCATCCACTGATCAGTGCTGAACATCCAACCCACAAGTCAGTTGTACAGTGGTTATCTGTAAAGTGGAGTTTGGGATAGTCAAATATAGCATTGGCCCTTATTTGGAAGGTCCGTCTGGGGTCAGTTTACTGTTTGATACTTTGGCAAGGGTCACCATGAGTATTGGGAAGGAGGATCATATCCTTGGTGTCAATGAAATGTCCCTTGTGCTCTGAGGTAGCTGGGGATCGTGAGCATCAAAGCATTATTTAGTACACTACAGACAATGTTGTTGATTGAGACCAGCATATGGTCCCAGAAGACTCCTTAACAGAACCTTAAGAACCTACAGAGAGTTGTCCTCTTTGCCTTGATTCTTCAGACCCAGTCTACCTTTGGTGAATTTCTGGAGAGCATGGACTTTAATCAGAAGACCATTGAAGACCTAGCCTCTTCAGCTGAAAGAACCAACAGTGGTTAGGGCATTTTCCTGAACTTGTGACAAGGATTCTAAAGCTCCGTTTCATTGTAAACATAGTTTTCCAGTTTTTGTGGTTTCTAAGGGGAATTCCTGTGTAAAACATAATCGAGAATACTCAATAAAAAAGGGGTTAGTATGTTAAGAGGTTGATAGGATTCCTGCATTGCAGGAGGTTGCACTTGATGACCCTTAGCGTCCCTTCCAACTCCACAATTCTATAATTTTGTGAATACTTCCATTAGTAGAAATGAAGTTTTATGCTAACAAGTATCTTTGTGCCTAACTTTCAAATTTATCAAAGCTCTCAAATTTATCAAAGTAGCATTGCCTACTTTAGCTTTGTGTGCTGTGAACACTATTCATGTCAGTGCTTTAAACTTCCTACCTAGGATATTCTACATGGCTTAGGAGAGGGACTGTGGGAGTAATGAGTTGTGTGCTGTGTGTACTGTCTTCAGAAACCACCCAGGTTAACTCTTTAAGGTTCTCTAGAAGTGCTAAAAACGAGATTTAGCATGTGAAGGTGGAAAATAACATTTGTACCAAAGACTCAAAAGCTGGTTTCCTTAGAAGCTACAAGTGATTACAAGCAAGTGATTATGTCGGTGCCCCAAAAGTGTTCTTTCCCCCTGCCCCGATCAGATGAAATTTCTACTTGAAAAGCACAGCTTGTTGCATTTTTTTTTTTTATAATATTTTTATTGAACAATTTTTTATATAACAGAAACAAAACATACATGAACAAACATTCAACAATAATGAAACATAAAACAAGTACCATTTCATAACCCAATTTCTAAACCTTACTTCCTCGACCTCCTCTTACTTCCCGTTTCTGTATTCCAAGTTCTTACCGTTATTCAGCGAAATCTTGCCTTATTTTATTATAAATTTATGCTAATCACCCTTATTCTCTTTGTCGTAACCATTACTGATAGTAACCATTTGTTTTAATCCAACATCATTCTAACTGTCACCAATTTTATAATATTTCTTTAGATAATCCTTGAACTTTTTCCATTCTTCTTCCGCCGCTTCTCTTCCCTGGTCTCGGATTCTGCTCGTCATCTCTGCCAAGCTCATATAGTCCATCACCTTCATCTGCCATTCTTCCAGTGTGGGTAGATCCTGTGTTTTCCAGTACTTTGCAATAAGTATTCTAGCTGCTGTTGTAGCATACATAAAAAAAATTGTATCTGTCTTTAACACCCCCTGGCCGACAATACCCAAGAGAAAGGCCTCTGGTTTCTTGGGGAAAGTATATTTAAATACCTTTTTCAGTTCATTATAAATCATTTCCCAGAATGCCTTAATCTTCGGGCACGTCCACCAGAGGTGAAAGAAGGTACCTTCCTTTTCTTTACATTTCCAACATTTGTTATCAGGCAAATGGTAGATCTTTGCAAGCTTGACTGGGGTTATGTACCACCTATAAATCATTTTCATTATATTTTCTCTTAAGGCGTTACACGCCGTAAACTTCAACCCGGTGGTCCACAACTTTTCCCAATCAGCAAACATGATGTTATGACCAATGTCCTGAGCCCATTTAATCATACTTGATTTTACCATTTCATCTTGTGTATTCCATTTCAGCAGCAGATCATACATTTTTGACAAATTCTTAGTACTGGAATCTAACAGTTCAGTCTCTAATTTTGATTTTTCCACCTGGAAGCCTATTTTTCTGTCTAGTTTAAACACTTCATTTATTTGGTGATAATGTAGCCAATCTCTCACCTTCCCTTTTAATTTTTCAAAACTCTGCAATCTCAGTTTGTCCCCTTCCTTTTCCAAGATTTCCCAATATCTTGGCCATTTCGACTCCATATTTAGCTTTTTAACTGCCTTAGCTTCCATTGGTGATAACCATCTTGGAGTCTTATTTTCCAGCAAGTCCTTATATTTAACCCAGACATTCAGCAGTGCTTTTCTGACAATATGATTTTTGAAACTTTTATGCGCTTTAACCTTGTCATACCACAAATATGCATGCCACCCAAAAATATTGTTAAATCCTTCCAAATCCAAAATGTCTGTGTTTTCAAGAAGCAGCCATTCTTTTAGCCAGCAGAAAGCTGCCGCTTCATAGTACAATTTAAAGTCTGGCAGGGCAAACCCCCCTCTTTCCTTTGAATCCGTTAATATCTTAAATTTTATTCTGGGCTTCTTGCCCTGCCAGACAAATTTAGATATATCTTTCTGCCACTTCTTGAAACAGTCCATTTTATCCATTATTTGTAATGCTTGAAACAAAAACAACATTCTTGGCAAAACATTCATTTTTATAACTGCAATTCGACCTAACAAGGAAAGCTTCAAGTTTGACCATATCTCTAGATCTTTTTTCACTTCTGTCCAAGTTTTTTCATAATTGTCTTTAAATAAATTCACATTCTTAGCTGTCATATTCACACCCAAATATTTCACTTTTTTAGCCACAGTCAACCCCGTCTCATTCTGAAACCTTTCTTTTTCAATCTGTGTTAGATTTTTCTCCAATACCTTAGTCTTTAACTTATTCAATTTAAATCCTGCCAATTGACCAAACTCTTGGATTATTTCCAAAACTCTTTTTGTGCTAGCTTCTGGCTCCTGTAATGTAAGTACCAGGTCATCTGCAAATGCTCTCAATTTGTATTGTTTGACTCCGACCTGAATCCCTTTAACCAACTGGTCCCTCCTGATCATATTAAGCAAAACCTCAAGGACCGATATAAAAAGTAATGGGGAAATGGGGCACCCCTGTCGTGTCCCTTTTTCAATCTTAAACTCTTCTGTTACAACATTATTTACAATTAATTTTGCTTTCTGTTCAGAATATATTGCACCTATACCATTTTCAAACCCTTGGCCTACCCCCATCCCCCGGAGGTTCTTCAACATAAAACTCCAAGAAATGTTGTCAAAGGCTTTCTCGGCATCCACAAATATCAAAACAGCCTTAGTGTTTATATTCACTTCCAACTTCTCCAAAATGTCAATTATATTCCTTACATTGTCCGACAAATGCCTTTTCGGGAGAAAGCCCGCTTGGTCCCCATGAATCTCCTCCATCAAAACTCTTTTCAGTCTCTTTGCTAAAACATCAGCAAAGATTTTGTAATCCACATTTAGTAAGGAGATGGGTCGGTAGTTCTTAAGTTGGGTCTTTTCAGTCTCTGTCTTTGGTATAAGTGTAATGTAAGCCTCTCTCCACGTATCGGGTGCCCTTTTCCCCTTCATGATCTCATTACAGACTTCCTTCAAAGGTTGTATAAGTCCTTCTTTCAAAACTTTGTAATATTTGGAAGTCAGTCCATCTGGTCCAGGTGATTTGCCCAAAGTCATGTTTTGAATGGCATCTTCTATTTCCTGTATTGATATCTCCTGATTCAAAATTGTCTTACTTTCCTGCGAAATTTTTTTCAGCCCATTTTTCTCGAGGAATTGTTGTATATCTGTTTCATTCTGCGGCCCTTGTGTATACAATTGTCTAAAGTAGTTCTGAAAACAGTTCCTAATTTCCACTGGGTTACATATGTTCTTTCCTTCCACTTCTAAGTTTGTTACCGTGTTGAGTTTTTGTCTCTTCTTTATTTGCCAAGCCAATAACTTGCCACATTTGTCTGCAGATTCAAAAGACTTCTGTCTCATTTGTTTAATTTTCCATTCTATTTCTTGATTCATCAGTTCCATATATTGTGTTTGGTACAATTTAATTTCTCTTAGAATCTCTTGCGATTTTGGCTTCAATCTTAATTTCCTTTCCCCTTCTTCTATCTTATCCAGGATTTTCTCCTTCCTCTCATTTTGCTTTCTTCTCTTTAATGTATTTTGTTGTATCAAAAACCCTCTCATCACGGCTTTGCTTGCGTCCCATACTATTCTTTTTTCTACTTTAGTCCTTAAATTAATTTCAAAATAATCTTTCAAGGTTTTTTGGGCCTTTTTACAGATCTCCTCGTCTCTAAATAAGGTGTCATTCATTCTCCATCTGAAAGAGCCAGTTGTTGTTTGCTTCATCACCATCTTTACTGCATTATGGTCGGAGAGAGTTTTTGGGCAGATTTCCACTTTCTTTATATTCGACGCCATACCGCTAGTCACCCAAATTTGGTCAATCCTAGTCCATGTCATTTTGGCTTCAGAAAAGAAGGTTCCCTCTCTCTCTAATGGGTGTTTTGTTCTCCAAATGTCGATCAAATCCATATTGTCAGTCATTTCAAAAAAGGTTTTTGGTAGTCTTCCATCTTTTGTGACTACCTGTCTTTGTGCTTTGTCCATATTTGTTGAAACTACTCCATTCATGTCTCCCATCATAATCAGTTTATAGTCCATATAGTCCGTTAAAGTCTCATGCAACTTCTTAAAGAATTCTGTTTTCCCTTCATTTGGTGCATATACCCCCACTATCAGAAATTTTTCTCCTTGAAATTGAATTTCAATTGCCAAATATCTTCCTTGATCATCTTTAAAGATTTGTTTCGGCTGCAAATTTTCCTTTACGTAGATCACCACTCCTCTCTTTTTTACTTTATCTGAAGATATAAATTCTTGTCCCAGTCTCTTATTTGTTAACAATTTTCTATGTGCTCTTGTCACATGAGTCTCTTGTAAACAAATCAAATCCAAATGATCTTTCTTTAAAGCGTGAAATATATTTTTTCTTTTTCGGGGGTTGTTTAGACCATTACAGTTCCAAGTTAGAAGTTGCAAAGCCATGATGGGGTTATTTAATTCCTCCTACAGCTCCCAATTGTTGTTCGTCCTTTGTCGGTGGTTCTGTGTCTTTGTCTAATCTTGAAGGATGTCCTTCTCCTGGATGGGTCTCTTTCTGTAGGTCTTCTTCGTGTTCTCCCAAGAACTTGTCTTTATCACTCACTGTTTTTATTCTTCTTTTCTTTCCTTTGTATTTAAAAGACAAGCCTTGGGGAAACTCCCACCTGAATAGTATGTAGTTCCTCTTCAGTAATGTCACCAAATCCTTATAAGGACCTCTTGCATCCAAGATACTTTTAGGGATGTCTTTAAAGATCTCAATATAAGAGTCCTCGATCCGAAGGGTTGTTTGATAATGCAGGTTCAATATTTTATCCCTCTCTTCTTTGGATCTTAGAGTTATCAAGCAGTCTCTGGGTCTATTCTTCTTCTGCCTTGTTCCCAACCTAAATGCACTCTCTATTTTGAACTCTTCTTCTTTCAAATCTTGCTTCCAAAAATCAGAAAACTCTTTTGTCAAATAATCCACCAAGTTGTCTCCTTCTTTTTCCGGCACAAGTCTAATCCTTAGGTTTTTCTCCTTGCGTTGCATATCCTGCATAGAAAGTGTCAGTTCATACTCATCCAATTTCCTGTACACCAGTGGAAGTTTCCCTTCAACAGCAGTAGCAATTTCCTTAGCTTCTTCGGCTATCTTTCGCGTTGTAGATGAATCTTCCAATAGTTTCCCAATTGCTTCTGCATTAGAGTTCACTTTATTTCCAAGGTCAGTTATACTTTTTGTATTCAGATCAATTTTCCCAGAGATTTCTTCAATTTTCTTATTTGTTTCAGCACCTTGCTTCTTTAATTCCTCTAAAGAATCACTTATTTTTCCCAAGGCCTTTGTAAACGCATCTTCTGAAGACATTGTTTTCACTCTTGCCTTTGTTGCAGCTGCAGCTCCCGGGGCCCCTGATACAGAGGCCCTTCTTTGCATAGAAGAGTCCACTTTGTATTGTCTACCAGATCTCAAAGTTGTTTCTTGTGGATCTTCTTTCTGTTTACCATCTGCCATAACAAAGTCTTTCGTTCAAGGTCATTCCCACACTCTTAAACTGTCAACAATAAAAAGTTCTCAGGTTTTAAATTCCACTTAGTTACTGAAGCTGGCCAAATCCTCTAGAGGGCGCAAAATCAGTTTCTGAACTTTAAATTGTTCCCACACTTCCAAAAAGCAAAAGCCCTCCAAGTCCCTTACTTTGTAAAAGATCCAAATTAAAAGTGTCCTGCAAATGACTTACTATGTAGCCAAATACGATGTTTCAAGTTGAGAGTAACCAAAGTCTATATGTCAGTTACTTTCTAACCTTATTTGTATCAACCGTCCTTAGCCGGTGTCTTTCCTCCGGCAGTCCGACCCCCAGGTAGATAAGCGGCGGTAATCAGTTCAATCTCCTTTAAATTAGGCAGGAAGTCCCTTTAAAATCTTCTTCCCCCCCTCCCCTGCCTTTTGGGGGGGAGTTCTTTGCTTGGTGTCGGGTTTCTTAGCTCATAAAAGCTCCTGTCAGAAGTTACAGCTTCACTGTCTTTCGCTTTAATCTTGCTGCAGGACGGTAAGCAGACTTCCTTTTTAGTACTTATCTGTCTCAGTGCCCAAATTCATTAATTTTGACGTCCAATTTGTAATGCAAACTCAATCCTACTCACGGAAAGTTGCTCTCTTTTAGTCCAAAATCTTCGGAAGAAGTCAGCGCTCTCCGCTGATGGCGACGCGGCTTCGCTTCGCAGGCTGGGTGAAAGCGACTCTCAGCACCGCTCCACGCACCCCTCCGCTGATCTATAGCCTTTAAAAAGGCTATTTCACAACGTCGGGGGGGCGAAGGTGCCCGCCGAGTCTCCGGTTCACAGGCTACGCGCCTGTGACTTTTAAGGGTCTTTGCTCCGCCGTGAGCAACAAGACCCGAACCCGCGAAGCAGATCTCTCCCGGAGCTCCGGGAGAAATCCGCCATTCAGCGCTGGCGCTAACCCGGAAGTCCAGCTTGTTGCATTTTTTGAGCTGGTAACATCAAAATTCCCTCCAGTGATTCCAGTAAAGTGGAAGCTACTGACGAAACAATTTGTATTGTATGCATGATCAAGATACTAGATGTATACAGGACAAACACTTTTTATGGATAGGCAGCCTAGCGATATTTGGTATCACCTGAAGGAATAGTTTGACAGTAACTTGAGTGATCGTTTATCTCCAGACAACATTCTTCCATTTTGTTCGTGGCTGTCTGCTTCTTTATCTGTAGCTCACTATATCAACGAATTAGGAATTTGCCTTTAAACAGGGAGTATTCATGTTAGTCTACAAGTGAAAAGTCCTACACACCATCCTCACGATTCAGATATACATCCTCATGTATATCTATCTCTTCATCTGTTGTCACTTGATCTTGTACAGCTCAGTGTGTACTTAGGCACTCTGAAAAACTTTTGTAACAAGATTTAGCTCTTGGGGTCAGGAAGACCTTCGGTGGAAATAAACACTAGATTGCCTAGTTGAGTTATTTCCTCCCATGATGGCTGGAGCATGTACACTTGAGGCTTGCTCTCATCCCAGGCAGAATCCAGGGTCAAGTAACAACTGAGCTGGCTTATGTTTACGTGCTACATGGTAGTTGATTCACACCCAAAGATGCTATAGGTTCATAAGTTTTCTTTGAGCCTCTCCAGGGTGCAATAATACAGCACATTCAATAGGTCTCTATTTTCAAACTAAATTTATGAAATCAGTTGTAACTCTTTTAAAAGTTTTTATAATGAAGGAACATCCTTTTAATTAAAGATGCATCTCTTGATTCTAAAGGGATAGTTCCGTTAGATAGTAAAGATCTATCGGTTTTTACATATATTGGATATATCTATATCTCTAATTGATTAGATCCCTTCCGCAAATGGATGGCACTTCCCAGTGACAGAAGCGCTGTTTCACACCTCATGTAGAAAAGTAAAACTAAAGACAAAGAATCTAGCACAAGTGGAAGCTGAACTTGCCTGTGTCAATGTTGCACTGTGAAGCCTCGTGTTGAGTATTTGCAGAGGAGCTTTTGCTTCCTCCCAGTTCTTTGGATCCAGTCTGATTATTCTGTGCCTATTTACTCCATTTTAATGTGTGTGCATATATATTTTCTGTTGTAAAAAAAGCAGATAACACAAAATATGTTTGGTACATTAAAAAAAACACCTAAGTGATCTATGGGACCCTTAGGTGCTTTCATCCAGTTTCTTCTGTGAAATTGTGCCGTTTTCTTTGTTCTGAAAGATAGGGCTGGCATGTTTGCTGCCCCAGACAAGTGGGAAACTGCAAAATTTTAAGCTTTTGATTTACAGATTTACAGATGCAAGCTATGCTTCTACAGCTGTGGTTAAAAATTAGTTAACCAATCTGGGTTGAATAATCTGGATGTGTTCCAGCAGATGGCGCCTTAATTCTGTTTTTAAACCTGAAAAACACTATCTTTAACATTTCAGGCATATGCAGTTTCTATAAAGAATGGGAAGCTTAGCTATGTAGACTATAAAACAAAGCAGTTTGCGGTTTAGTTTTTTAAAATTTAAGCTACATGGTTTTTTTCAGTAGGATTTTGCAGGTGCCTTAGCTTAAATTTGTGTGTTTTAGAAACACATTTTTTTCCTCTAGATAAGAAAGATCAGCATGAAGGATTAAGTGCAGGTAGAAAATGTTTGCTTCTGTGGCTTGGTGACACTTGATGTAAGAAAGTGATGGTCGGAAACTTCCACATGATACTGGTTTATATAGTATTTCAGGATTAAAATATAAAACAAGGCTTGACATGCCAAGTTTTTCAACACTGGATAATAAGAGGGTGTTTGCAAGGGAGAGTGTGAAATAAATTTACATTAAGACTAAGGCTAAGAAAATTCAGCTGTGTTTATTCTTACTAGAAAATAAGGGTACCAGAATGAGATTTTGTTTTTTTCAAAAATACATCTTACTAATGCATGTTTACTAAGAAAGAACCAAAACTGGAATCAGAACTTGCATTGCAATCCTAAACATTTCTAATCAGAAGTAAGTCCTATTGAATCCAGTGGGGCTTATTTCCAGTTAAGTGTGGTTATGATTGCAGGCTCAGTTGCTTTGAAAGGGGAAATTCATACATAAGCTTCTGCAAACATTTTAACATTCGTTTGTAGGCCAGGAAGCTTGTACACTGTAGAGAAATGCAAGATTGATGCCCTGATCTTGGGTATAATCACTTGGTCTCACTGAATACTCTAATACATAAGTGCATGTGTACTCAAGACTGAATTATTGTTTGAAAGCAGTGACCTCCCCACAAAATGTGAGTTACTCATCTTTATCTGTGGGGTGAAAAATCTATATTTAAGACTTTTCTGTGATAGGAGTAGTTAGGGAAGAATGGTGTTTTTCCTTAATGACACATACATGTTTCAGTTTATCTTGAACAGTTGCCTGGTCTGTATGGTATAGTAGCTTGTAAGTAAAATCCTAATGAGACTTTGGGAACCTTGGCATTTCTTAGATTCTTGGAAAGAAAACCCTTTAGCTTAAATTTATGCGGAGGTAGATATTCAACATTTAAATCCCATTTCTTCCTCTGTATCCATGCATATAACAACAGCAAGGCTTTGGATGTGCTTTGACACATGTACACATGTATTGACCTAACTGGCCACAGAAGGATCTGGAGCAGTGGGAGGCCAGGGCAGTGGTCCACATCTCTTCCCACCCAGTCTGATTTCACTTCCATGGAATAGGTGACAGTAGGCCTCGTGTTACTGGTTCTCTACATATGCTGTGTCAGATATAGGACATATGTGTCCACATCTACCAATCTGCCTAGAATGCTTCATCAGCGATGGCATAGCCCTGTGCATTCCTCACCATTACTGCGTCCTTTGATAACAGAATATAGCCAACTTACATAGGAGCTTCTTGTTTTCAAAAGCCCCCATTCATTTTAACGATGATTTGGGGGTCGGGTGGGGGTATATATTCTGATGGTTGGCAACTTGGTCAGGCTGACTTCCCCCCACTCAGAGTTCGTCCTCATGTTTCTCCCGCCCGCCAGCCAAATGTTTCTGCACGTATTCTTCACCATTAGCATTATGTTTCTGAATGGCTAACTTTGCTAACGTTTGCCATTTGATCAATAAGGATTACTTCATGCTAGGGAAATGGTAATTATTCACGAACTACCATTTAAACCAGTTGTAATCTCTGCCTCGACACGTTAGCATTTTGCAGCAGGCATGCCTCTTCCCAGAATGTAATGGATTTATCTGGTTCTCTCTTCACCCCCCACAATGCACCGGCAACCCTCTCTAAAATATCATGCTGTGTGAGTGAAATGGGCACTGCAGTGTTAATTTTTTTGAAGCGGTTCCAAACAGCACACCGCATCAGCATTTCATGGTCCAGCATTTTCTGCATCATATTTTTTTCCCCCCATGAGTGTGAAATTTCAGCAGATTGTTATGCAAAACAGTTTTGTGTCTCTGTGTGACTGGGGAGACAGCTGTTAGTCCTAATGAGGAGTGCTAGCATTACAGTATTTCCGTTGATTGAGACCCACGGAGGGAGCAGAATGTTCCAGATCAGGCAGTGGTGTGTGGTGAAAAAGTGCCACTCTGTCAGCTGGAAGTGTATGCTCGGCTGCTCTCTACGACAAGATAAATGAGTTTTGCCGGGGCTTGGCAGAGTCTGAAGTTTTTCCAGAGAATGGTAGTAGCACACCAAGTTCCCTGTGGGGGACCCACAGTTTAAGGGTGTCGTAAGATTACTGTCTCTTTGCCAACTTTTTTTTTATGCCCAAAGATACCTGTCACCCACTCGTGAGTTATGAAAAGCCTAATGCCTTTTAGCGTTCCATTAACACAGAGTCTTAATGATCTTTTGTTGACATTTTTCATTAATTTAGCCGAGGGGATGTTAACCACTGTTTTAAGTTGGCCACGGTTGCTAGAGAACCCAGCATTGAGTGAGAAGAAAGTGGGGGAAATCTTAATTTACCCTCTGTTCCCCCAGTTCTGTATTTAAATGTTCCAGATTTGGCAAAGATTGAGCTTTGGGCAGTATGTGTTTTGTCAATAAGCCTCCACACATTAATCAAGTGCTTTACTTAACCCCCTGCTTTCCATTGACTTTAGAGTTCAAGCCTCCAATTTTGTCCATATGTATAAAAGTTGGCCTTGCTCCTGTATTGTTTGTTACAGGAACGGCGATCTTGTAGTCCAATGTCAAAGAAAGCTACCTGTTAAACTAGCTGAAAGGTGTAATAGGTTTGGGACAAGAAATAATGGTTCCTAGTGTGTTGTTGTGCCATGAGGTGCCATTTGTGAAGGACCTAAATTGACAGACTGCTTATAAAGGAGCATGGTACTTAAAGGGTTGCTTAGATGTCTTTATGCAGTTAGTGAACAATCTGTGAGGATGTTTCCTGCTCATTGAAATAATTCATGGCAGGTGTTTGCGTGCATGAGTATATACAATTTTAATTTTTTTAAAGCCAAGTGTCCGCTGGAACCTTAACGGCTAACAAATCTATTGGTTCATAAGCTTTTGTAGGCAGGAGCCCACTTCATTAGATGCGTGAAGTGAACAGGGAAGTGGTAGTGGCGACTCTTATTAGGTGAGTGAGGTTAAAAATGAACATATTCTTATGCTACCCATGCAGCCATCCAATCAATTGAAATAAACATAAGAAGAGCCTGCTGGATCAAGCCAATGGCCAACTAGTCCACTATCCTGTTCTTATGGCCTCTCAAGCAGGACCCAAGCACAAGAACACTTTCCCCCCTTTGGTTTCCATCAACTGATATTCAGAAACATTAGAGCATAACCATTATGGTTAAGTATCTCCTCCTCCTCCTCCTCCTCCTCCTCCTCCTCCTCCTCCTCCTCCTTCTTCTTCTTCTCCTCCTCCTCCTCCTCCTCCTCCTCCTCCTCCTCCTCTTCTTTGGCGATTACTCGTAGCCAAGTAAGATTGTATTCCATAAACACGGTTTTAACAATTGATTCCGTAAGTGACTGTGGAGGCCAATTCTGGAGCCACACGTCCTTCCATAGTGGGGACATTGGTTTCCTGGTGGGAGTTGATCACGGTGTGGATTTGCCTTCCTCTTAGCACATTTCTCCCTTGCGCCCAGAGTTCGAGTGTCTTCAAAGCCCATGACACCTAGGAGTTAAGTCACTAGGTGTCAGCATGTCCAGAGCTGTAAGACTAAAAACAGCCAACTCTTGCTGGTTACAGATCAGCTTCCATGATACCACATGTGGCGTTATTATCTTTCTAATGACTTAACTAATCCAGCTCTCTAGTTAAAAGAAATTGCATTAGTGCATTGAGTTAGTCTTTAAGATCCATAAGAAACTTTGATTTTCCTGTTACAGCTTATTACTCTTATTATTCTTAAAGACTATATTTACTCCAAAGTGCTTGCAAGGAAAACAGATTTTCTTGGTGTTCAGTTTTTGGATAAAAGGAAAGCTCATACATGAAGATTTGGGAGTGCTTTGGGAAGTATTTCTTTTACATAGAAATACAAAGTGTACATCCTTCCAAGGTTATTCAGCTATTAGTAATAATTATTAACAGACCATTATACTTATTGAGAGCCCCCTTTTCAAAATGAGACCCTTTAATGTACAGTAGACACACACATTTACAGCCAAATCAACATACACATATATTACACCTAGCTTAAGACATGGTATTTATGGTGAATAAATATTCTTGAGACTTTACTCTGGTATCTGAAATCAATGTAACTGTATTCTCTCAACTTTGAAATGAAAGCCAGCCATGTGCCCTCCAATTTGCTAATAGGTTTAGTATGTTACTGTAAAGAGGTTTGCATCACATGAAGTTTCCAGACTATCTTTTAAAGGCAGTTGCGCATCGATAGTATTGCAGTAATCTAGCTTTGCTAACTGAGGCATGGATAACTGAGGCCAGGCCTGTCTCCTCTAGAAATGGTTACGTCTTGTAAACCAGTTGGCAAAAGGCAGTCCTCTTCACCTGAATATGTGAGGAAATTATTGCACCAAGGAGCACCCAAACCAACCACCTAGACCTTTAAGGCGAATGCAACCTTACATAGAATAGGCCACATAACCCTTGCAGATTTTTAAGCACTCTTGAATAGCAGCATCTCCCTCTTGTTCACACCAATCCACTTTGAACTAATGCCAGACATTGGGTTGCCATCTCTACTGCCTCCCTGGGATCAGATGTTGAGAATAAGTGGTAGAGCAGAGTGTCATTTGCATTTGAATGACACTTCAGCACTTCACTCAGTGAAGGGTATATCCAAAGCTGCTGAGAGGTTCAAATGATTGTTGTACATTTGCCCAATGGAGAATTTCAGGAAAATAGCGGGTGGAGAGTGGCAAGCACAAATTGGAAATAGAGGGGATTTAAACAGAACAGAAATCTGATTAGATCCAATTCAGCTGTTCCGTTCCATTCCGTTTGGAAGGGGTTTGATGTGCATTATAATTGTAATGGTTTTAGTTACTTTTATAATTGCATATTCTATTGTTGTAACCCACTCAAGATCCTTAGGGTGAAGGGTGGGTAAGCAATCTTATTGAATAAACATACGTACATACATACATACAAGACATTTGAGAAAATCACTGAAATATGGCAGTCATCCATTCTAGCATACACAAGGCACCTCTGGATAAACAGGACCTCAGAGAGCAAAAACGGGGAAAGCTTCTTTCGGAGACCTTGGAGAGACCCCCTGTCAGATGGAGCATGCAAGTGCTGGATTAAATGGACTTGTGATATAATGCAATCTTACACGTTTTAAAAATCTACTTCTTCTGCGCAAAATCTTTATACTAGCTGTGTTTGATCTTCTCGGTTATCTAGCATTCATAAGATAAGGGTACTGCTAGTAAAGAGTTAATCTCTGGTCTTTTCTGTCTTTTTCAAACAACAACAACAACAACAACACATGCAACCTATACTGTAACCTTTTGGGATGCAGTTTGAGATGCAAATTTAAACAAGTGGGGGGAAAAAGTGTTCAGGTCCTTGAGCAGAAGAAGTTGAAAAGCAGAGAGCTTTGAATGGTTTCTCGAAAATATAAGCTTTTAAATCTTAACTAGATGAATAATTTTAATGCATGATGAAAGAATCAAATCTATTGTCATACGTTGTGGAACAGTGAAATGCTCCGCTTGCGCGACTTATTTCCATATGTAATGCATATAGTTTGGGAGACGAAGACGTTCTCCTGGCTGTGAATGTGTATGGTAAGTGGAGATCTTCCATAGATTCTGTGGCTGTTCTTAATTGCTTGTGCCTCCACAGTAGGTCAGGCGCATAGGCATCTGTAATTGGGTATTGGGCTCGGAAAGCTCAAGTGAAGACCTTTAGTTCTTGCCACATAATTACCCTGTGGCACTCTGATACAGCATTAAAAAACTTCGTACCACTGACATAATGGTGTTTGGATCTAATTAGACTTTAATTTGATGTCAATTTAAATTAAGAGGGCCTGCACATACTAGTCCATTGTGACTTGGGTAATACTAATCTCAATCAGTAGGCTGAATAGGACATGAAATCAAATTCTCACAGTACAATAGAAGTGACAGGAGCAACTTGACACCTTAAATTAAAATTACTAAAATCTGAGCAATTGATGTGCATGACCCTCAAGCTATACAGGATAGGTCATTAAATGCGATCCATAGAAATTGAGCTAAGAAGCACACTGTAATGAACCAGGGGAGGGAAAGAAAGGCTTTGTTAGCGTGCTGTGTAGGTGGAAACAAGCTCAAGGCTTTGTAGACTAGAATTAAAGCAATACCTTAAAACCTCGGTCTTTGTCCTTTCAGATGTAATAGATAACATGCTCCTGGTTTCTGGGGTTACATATTTTTATCCTCTGATCCTTGATTTGCTAATAGTAATTCAAACATGGCATTTTTTAATTTTTTAAAAAATATTGATCTAGAGTAGGCATAACACAGAAACATGACGTCCACTTTTTCCTTATGACTGAAGGGTGATTTTTATATATCTTATGAAGTCTCCTCTCTTGTGGAAGAGATCAGTTGCCTTATTTTAACATGTACTCGTATGTTAAAAATATTAAACTTCTTGTTTGATAAGGGATGCTGTTGATTGATCTTGGTGCCCTGCAGTTTTTAGCTACAAACTTTGTGCTTCCAGTAGTAATTCACTTGTTAGGGTTTTAAAATCATTGGATTTAAAGTTTGATTCTGTCCATGCCCCCCCTCCAGAATAATGTTGTATTGTAAAAGTGAAAAATGGCATGTCTGTTTTAGGTAATAATGGCTCTAATGCTAATATGGCTCTAATGTTCCCCCCCTCCCTTTAAGCACTGTGACTTCAGCTGTCTTCACTGTGGGAGACAATGTTGTTTCGGGTAGTGATGACCGTACTGTGAAAGTCTGGGACTTGAAAAATATGAGGTCGCCTATTGCCACTATTCGCACAGATTCTGCAGTAAACAGGTAAGCCCAAACAGTCCAATTGGTTAAATATAGGAGGTATTGGCTTGGTTTTCATGAATTATTATTATTTTTTCTAATGCTAGACTAGGCACAATGGGTGCTATCTCTTTGGGATTAATGATGTACATGTACAGCAGAGTAACAACTCTGATTAGACATCTCAGTGGTACCGTTTTAGTCATGGGGCCTAGTTTCTGCAGAAACTATTATAGTATGTTCAGAATGGTGGTGCCCATGACAATTGGGCTCTTCAAAGAGAGAGAACTGTAGAGAGGTGGAGTATTGCATGCAAATCAGTTAAAATTTTTAGTGGGGATCCCACATGCATTCTGGGTTGGACAGACTAGTTACTGAATTTGTATCCCAAAGTGAGCGTGTGGCTCTTAAGCATTACCTATTTGAATGGAGAGCTTGGTTCCAGACCTAAAGCTATCATATGTCTTTGGACCATTCTGTGGACATCAAAGCAAAACCAGTTTTAGGCCTCTTAGTCTGGTGCACCTTAGAATATATTTTTTAAAAGTGTTTGTATGACTGAAAATATTTGAATTTGCAGGAACAATTAACTGAATTCTACTTCTTTATGTATCAGGACTAAGTCCAAAGGCGTAGATCCAAAGATTCTCATTCATTCAGTTAAAGCATTTTATTTAGATGTATGACCTTCTGAAGTGTTCCTTAGTTCTTGGTGGTGATGGGAACCCAAGAAAATTCATGTGTGCATGAGGAAAGCCTTGCAATGACATTCTTGCTACATTGCTGTGTGTGGTGGCAGCGGCAGTGTGAATTTTGATCATCTTCATCTTTAGAAACAAGTGTTTTTCCAGTACTTGATTTTGTTGCAAAAATAAAGTAATATGTATTTGCGGGAAATGTGTACAAGATAAACCTCCAATTAAATCATTTTCAGTGAACTTGAACAACTGTCGGTTCTCATTTGTCAAGCTCCCTAGCTTATTTTTATCTCTCCTGTGCAGGATTAATGTTTGTGTCGGCCAAAGAATCATTGCCCTTCCACATGACAACCGGCAGGTTAGATTATTTGACATGTCTGGAGTGCGATTAGCACGGCTCCCTCGCAGCAACAGACAGGTACCAGAATTTTGAATTCTATATGTAAGAAAGATTCCTGCTCCCAACCTCTTTTCTCTGTGTGTATGCATAATTAGAAATATTGATAGCAGAATACCTGATCCAAAGATAATGTCTTTAACAGTCGTCTAGTTGCATATATTGAACACAGCTTCTCAGTGTAAAACAACTGCCTTGGATTAAACCTGTTTCTGAGCCCAATTTAAAGTCTTGTCCTTTAAAGCAGGATTATTATTCATTTCATTATGAACTGCTTCCTAGGAACATCTCAGTATGATTTCACAATGCGACTTCACAATACCAATAAGAACCTTCTTTTCAATTGGGGCCATTGGCCCCCAGAAATGAACCATGGCCTTCAGGTTCTTATTTCAGAAGCAAATGAACGTTTTCCATTCCAGTACTTCCCTCAGATAAACTGGAATCTGGGCTTCTACATAGGGAGGGGTTGTAACTCACCGTAAGTCCCTGCTTTCCCTTTCCACCTCCCAACCTTGAGGGTGGAAAGAAGAAGTGCAGGGAAACTTTGAAAGCCTTTCCCTCCCCCACCTCTTTTGCACCCCCAGAGTTGGAGATGCCAAGGGGTGAAAAAGGATCATGAAGAACTTTCAGAATCTCCCTGCACTTCTCCTTTTCATCCTGAAATGTTGGAGGTGGAAAGGGGAAGTGGCTGATTTGAGGCAGGGATGGGTAGGGGAGCCAATATTCTAACACAGGCATTTCTGTTCTCACAGGGGCATAGAAGAATGGTTTGCTGTTCAGCATGGAGCGAAGACCACCCGATCTGCAATCTGTTCACTTGTGGATTTGATCGGCAGGCTATTGGGTGGAACATCAATATTCCTGCCTTGCTTCAGGAAAAATGAGATGCTGAAAGAATTCTTTCCCAGACCCCTCAGTTTTGTTGCCATAGACTTTTTTTGTGCAGACTTTCCTGTAAGCTGGTCTGCTGTTAACATAAAAGGTGCACCTTGAAAGGGAGTGTGTTGCAAATGTTGTTACCACATTGTGCACAGTTTGCATGAAATGTACAGAAAAAATATGTGACCTTTTCAAAGAAGCTAGATTCTTGCATATGGACTTTTATAACTTGGCATCCACTGGTGAGTAGAAGGATATATGGCTTTCCTATGGAGCATATAAGTGTTCAT
The DNA here is from genome assembly GCF_027172205.1 of Podarcis raffonei. Classification (NCBI taxonomy): domain Eukaryota; kingdom Metazoa; phylum Chordata; class Lepidosauria; order Squamata; family Lacertidae; genus Podarcis; species Podarcis raffonei. Next base: position 14,936,759 of record NC_070613.1, read on the forward strand.
AAGTTATTCAGCCTAGATGAACAGTAGGGCATTATGTTTGACTTAAATGTGAATTCTGTGTACTTATTGTGAAGAATATATAGTCTGCCTTTCCCTCATCATTTTACATATCTGCCTTGTGATTAAGGAGCGTATAGGGCTAAACTTAAGATGAAGGGTGAATTTCAGAAGTATGGTGGAGATTTCCCCTCCCATCTATATTTGAGCACTCCTGCTGATTTGAGCACTCCAATGTAGTATTTGAGTCTGATTTGAGCACTCCAATGTATTTATTTATTGGAGTATTTATTTCAATTCCCAATTTAAGGGAAAAATACAGTTTTTTTAAAGCATTGGGCATAGAATGTTGGTTTGCCATGTTGAGTATATTCCTATACATTTCAAGAACTAACTGGTTCACCCTTACCCTGTTGGCTGGAGCCACCATTCTGTGTTTTGGTATTTTACATAACTGCAAACTACAAAATATTATAATCACGGCAATCTGAGCAAGTTTTTAAGCACTTTAGTTTATAGCAGCTGTTATAAACCACAAGCGGCAGATGAAATTTCCTAGAGAATGTGAGGCCTATATCTAAGAAGGATTTACATTGCTACATTTTGTGAAGTTTTTTTATTATAAAAAAAGAATAAATCTTGAGGGTTTTTTTGGTGTGTTTTTTTAAAGAATGCACCTGTGTTTAACATATTTCAAAATGGGACCTCTCCCATCAACGTTCTGTTTTTGGGCCAACAACACTATGCCAGAGATCCAAAAGATCAGACTAGTTATACATGCCAATAAATGTGGCAAGCCACTATTGAAATTAAGTGGCCTGTCAGAAGCAGATTGTAATATGGCATGGTGCTTGGGAGCGGGTCTGCTGTTCAAGGACAAAAGTAAGGAAGGTCGTTGGACATGCCCCAACCCTTGGTCATGCTAACATTGTTCTTTGGATCCTGGCCATTGCAACTAAGTGTGCTACCTCAAAAATGAATGTGGGGCTACTATGAATCTTGCTGTTTGCCCTTGATAACACACTTTGGGTCTCATTCCAATGTGCTGTCATAAAGAGTAGAAGACAATCATACCAAATTCAAGGTTGTACTTTGTCAAGACGTAACTTGCTAACTTGGAAGGAAGGTCCTTGTGTTGTTTCACACCATTCGACAGGTGGTCCTTAGATGGGTTTTGCTCTTCCTAAGTCGTGTTGTCAGCTTGATATCTGCAATTAATATTCCCAAGCACCTCTGATAGCCAACTGTCTTGAAGAAGGTTAATGAGACCGTACGTTAGGATTCCTTCATAGATGTTGTATTTGCAGCTGAGGGCAGGCAGGGCTTCTCTAAACTGTCTGTCCACATCTCAGGGTTGGAGCCAAAATAATCAAAGTGGTAATGTAGGTTGCTTATAAAAGGTTTAAAATTAATTCCCCTACATTACTTTGAGTTACACTTCCTTGATCAGTTCTCCTCTTCCTCCTCCAGTTATTGTGTTCCATAGCACTGTCCAATAGGAATTTATCTGGGTGCCATACATCAGTTGTGGAAGTATTTTTGCAACAAAGACCTGGGAGGCGGCAGGAACATATTGACCTCCTTTTCTGTAAAAGAATCTTATGATAGCTCTAAAAGATCTTTGCGCATTGACAATGGAATTCTTAATCTGATGGCACCAAGATCCCTTCTCATCAAAAATTATTCCAAGATATCTAAAAGATGTTACTTGCTCAATAGGTTGGTTATTAATTTTCCATTTATGTCGGAGTTTTCTCTTGGGGAACACCATAATTTTTGATTTAGTATAATTTATTATTAGGTGTTCAGCTTCGCAATACTCTGTAAGAGCTCGTAGAAGTTTTCTTAGACCCACACAAGAGAAGGAAATAAGTGCCGCATCATCTGCGTACAAAAGGACTGGTATTGGTATATTGTTTAGGTTTGGGGAATGAGTACTTGCTTCCTCCATCTTTCCGACTAAGGAGTTTATATAGAAGTTGAATAGAATGGGGGCAAGAACGCAGCCTTGCTTGACACCATGGAAACTTTGGATTTCCTTTGATAGGTTCCCATAACGGTCACATCTAACACGGATCCGAGTATTTTCATGTAGTCTACGGATAAGAAGCAAAAGACGTCTATCGATGTTTGTGGCATTTAATTTTTCCCAAAGTCTATGCCGGGGTATCGAATCGAAAGCTGATTTGAAATCTAAAAAGGCTACATAGAGAGAGCCTCCTTTCTTTGAGGTGTATTTCTCCACTAGATGTTGCAATACCAGTCCTTGGTCTAGAGTTGATCTATGTGCCCTGAAACCAGCCTGGGCTTCCTTTAGGATGTGCTCCTGTTCCAGCCAGTCCGCAAACTTTTCACGTAAGTGAGTTGCATAAAGTTTGCTAATGATGCTTAAGAGACTGATTGGTCTGTAATTGGCTGGATCAAGTTTACAGCCTTTCTTGAATATGGGAACGATGATTGCCAATCCCCAGTCCTCTGGTATTATTGCTGTTTGATCTATGCTGGTGAAAAGGGTGGCAAGGACTGGGGCCTGGGATATTTAATTGTCAAAAACTCAAGTCCCTGGAATCTGTACAAACTAAATTTTACCGCTCCCTACTAGGGTTACCTACCTGTGTCTCCAACACTGCCATTAGGCTGGAGGTAGGTCAACTCCCTATTAATGCCAGGATATGGATCCTGAAGATTCACTTCTGGCTAAAACTCATATTTTTCCCAGTGGGAGTGGCTTCATTGACTTTATTAGACCCGTTCCAGTCTAAATGGAGATTGTCGCTTTATGAAAAATTGAAGGGCCTGGGGCTTTCCCCACAAGAACTTATAGCCGCAGGCTTTGAAAAGGCAAAAATGATGGTGAGCCAGCGAATAGGAGATGTAGAGCTTCAGGACCATATGAGCAAGATAGATAAATATCCAGCTATCCAAGATTATGAAAAAGGGTTTAATTTAACCCCATATTTGCTGGATCTACAAATCGCAAAATATAGGCGGGCGTTTACCCTTACCAGATTTGATGTACTGCCATCTGCCTTACTAAAGGGCAGATATGAGGGCACACCCTATGCCGAACGAGTTTGCCCATGTGGTCTGAAGGAGGTGGAAACGGCTTCACATGTGTTGTTACACTGCGACCTTTACGGGGATATCAGGTCACTGTTTATCTCTCCTATCGTCCAGAAATTTCCAGGTCGATCTGAATCCCAGCGGCTGAAAATCCTACTAGGAGATAAAAACCCAGAAGTAACACTGAAAGTGGCCAAGTTTTCTGCGGCCGCGATCAAGCGGAGGGCATTAGTTGTAAAAAAGTAAAAGATCTGACTCTTGGACAAGCCCCCCCCCTTTCTTTTTAAGTCTACACATATATGGTAGTGCATATATGAGTATATATGTGCGTGTGTGTGGGTGTGTGTGCATATGTGCATTGTTTTTATGTATAATTTTACAACTTTTAATTGACACCATCATTCCCTCGTAAACTACTGTTGTCTTTATGTTGGTTTTTTTTCTTCTGGTCTATGACCGTAATAAACTTATTCATTCATTCATTCATTCATTCATTCATTCAATAGGAATTTAAGAAGCTGACTCTAGGGGAGAGAGTGGAGGCACCATTTATGAGAGTGCTGAAATCATAGCAAGTTGAGACATAACGTTATAGCATGTCATATAGGAGTTAAAGTAGTTTATGGAGAAAAGAATTAATGCAAGAAACATAATAAGTGAATAGCTTGATTTGTTTGGGGCAAAAGGATCTGTGATGTAGCACTAAAGCCTGGAACGAGTAAATGACTGAGGCTTGTGATTATATTATCAAATGTATAATAAGTAAATAATGACTTGGAATTTGATTTAAAATCCATAGGAGATACCGCTTTTTGCTTCCCTAATCTGGGTCATCCTCTACCCATACTCGATGGCAAAACTCAAATGAGTTGTGGATGGCTTTATTGCATGTTTTATTATATCGTTTTGCAGCATGTGCTTCTATTTGGGTCTTGTCACAGAGTGACTGGATGGGGAAGCAGTGTAGAGAGAAGCAATCTTGCCACATCACTCCTTTATTTATCTTTGTTAAAAGACAATGTTTTGCCTACATGCTCCCTAGCTAATGGGTGTTGCAGGCATTTCAGTTGAATGCAACAAACTCCTTTAGAATGTCTAAACCTGCCTTAGGGTAGAGCTTGGGTTCTCAGTGGTCTCATTGACTTGGGAATCACCCATTGAGTGGCTTGGGCTCATAGCTGTCCACCTTCAGTGAGAGATGATGGCTGCCAGTTGCATGGACAGTTCATATGAATGGAGTCTTTACATTTTTAAAATACATATGAAATAACAACAGTGGAGCGTGAAATTGATGCCCACTGTCACTGAGCTTTATATATCACCAAAGGACCACCCTCCTGTAGCAGAGGTACATGCTTGTTCCCACTCAGCCACAGGTCTTGGCTTCATTGAAAGGAGCAAGTTAGTTAAGTGTTGTGTTGAGGCAACAGGTGCCTGTCCCAACAGTAGATGAATGGTAGCAGTGAAAACAATTATACATTTCACATTTTCTGGTCTTCACATGATAATGAACAGGTGTTCTAATAACTGCTGTGAGTATTGATTTAATTATGTCTTGCATTTCACATAGAAGGAAAGTGACTGTTACATATTTTCAGTATTGAAACTTAGTTTTGCATAAGATCGCTGTATCACTGGGCAAATCACAAAGACCTGTGTCTGTCTGTCTTTCTCTGTGTATATGTGGTCTTCAAACAGTGCACATCATTTTTTTAAAAATGAAAACATCTGTACCTATTTCAGAAATCGGAAGAATCTTATTTTGATGCCTAAGTCTTTGAAAACCAACTTCCGCAGAGGAAGAAAATCCTGTACTCGTATGTCAGTGTAGAACCACTTGTTTTTTTGTTTACTGATATTCTGGTGATTTGATTGTGTTTTTTTAGATGTTCAATGTGTGTCTTTGTTGCAATTTGAAAATGCCATTAAATCATTCAGCATTGTTTCCGAATGCGCGTTTTTAATAAGTTCTAAATGACCTGATTTGTGCAAGTCTCACCTTGTTCTCTATGTCTTAAGTGAAAGCAGCCAAGTGGAATTTTCCCCAATATATTTCGGGTGAATTCCACCCCCCCTTTCTTCTGCTCTTTGAATTGGAACTAGATGTTCAGACACAAGGGGCTGCTGCTGAAGAAACAAGCCTATGGGTCCTTTTCCTCCTTATCTATAACAATTAGAAACAACACAGTGATATTCATTACCGCGGTTCCACTAACTAGCTGTTGCTTATGGGTCAGGAAAATCCACAGCTTGAGGTTAATCACATTTTGCATATTTCTAGACGTTACAGATAAGAATGCAAGAATGAGATGCGGAGCTGTCATTTTCAATGGTCCTCAGCTGATGGGGTTATGTCCTGATCTAAGGTGGGTCACAACAGGAACTCTACCATCATAAAAATATATGGTTAAAAATTTAAGATATGGCATGTTTGTGTTCAAGGTGGTTCCTGGGTCTGAAAAAGTTGTAGCCATGGCTGGCAGGAAGAAAGCCAAGTTAGCTGTAGGAAATGGGACTTCTCTGTGTTACAAAATGTACCCTACATTTTGAAGTGTATAACTTAAAAGTGGCTTTGACAGGTATTTGTACGTTTCCATTTCGTACCCTATTCTGTGCAAGCAAATCTTTAATTGCATCTTGCTACACAGGTTATGAACATCCTCCATGTGGCTTGTTTCCCCAGTGTTACGTTAAATTGATTTTTCTTTGCTTAAAGAAACGAGTCAAAACATAGATTCAGTACAATTTATTTTGATACAACAGTCCTCCGAGTATCACGAAACACTCTACAGGCTGAGCAGAAATAACGGATACAGCTTACAATAAGCTGAAGTCAAGATTGACAAGTGATCCAAAGATTGTCGCGTTCATATAAAAATGAAGTGTTAGGATTGCTATGGAAACATCTTGCATAGTTAACATCCTTCCTGAAATATTCTTGCAAAATTGTCATCAATAGCATCTTGAAGGCCTTATGCTATGGGTTTGTCAGGCAGCACAGGCGAGGCCAGGCATATTAAGTTACTGGAGTTAAACATTTCTCACAGAAGAATCCTTGCGAGCATGAAAATGGAATTGGGAACGGAACACCATGTTGCTCCTCTTTCCTTCTGTTTAAGAGGACGTAACGTAGGCTTGAGAGGAAGAACCCAAAACAGCCGGGGGAATCTACAGGCAGGTGTCTAGCCACTCACGAACCATAAGGGCTATTGGGAAATGTGCAGATACTGACATGGTCAGGTTTCTTAACACCACTGTACCAACTCCAAATTATATGGAAGTCCCTTGTGTGTAATGCTTAAAAGTTGAAGAGGCTGTATTAAAGGCAGAGTAGGGGTTTGATGTGGTATAGTGGCAATGGGAAGACCGTGGTCCCCTGTGACTGTACCTAAACAAAGGTGGAAGCGATTATGTTTTAAAACAGTAATCGTGCTCCATAAACAATATTAAATGTAAAGCCAGACTTTCTTGATATATAAGCACCATCTGCTGATTAAAAGTTTTGTGCAAAATGGATCCTGCACATAGCACTCCACTGGTTGCACTGCTATAAAATAGCACCACTTAATGGGGGGGTGGTCAGCCAAGCTGTCTTATAAGGACTTATCCACCAGCAAACGAAAATTAAAGAGCTGTTCTTGAATATACTTAATTAGTGCTGTGAACGGTTGGCCAGGGTGACTGCAGCAGGCCGTGCTATGGACATTTAAACAAGTGTTATAACCAGGGTACTTTGTGTGGATGGGCAGGCACGAGGGAAGCAAAGCAAATATGCAAAATACGATATTGGGAGGGGAGATTCAGCATCTTAAGAATCTCAAATTTCATTTCGAAAAAAGGCAAGTTCCTAGTCCAGCCTTTCTCACTGATGAGCCCCCTCCCCCAATTTTTTGAACTTAAACTCCCATCAGCCCCAGCCAGCAAAGCCAATGGTCAGGCCTGATGGAAGTTCTAGGCTGAAACATCCATTGAGCATCAGGTTGGGAAAGATTGTCCTAGTCCTTACAGCTGAGAAGATGTACATATCTGTGATGCTGGCTGAAATAAGAGAAGCCAGTTGTGTGGCCTCTTCTCCACACCTCCGTGAGCAGAATACCCACAACAAAGGATTCAGGTGTGTTTTATTTGCAAAATTTATGCAGGTTGCAAAATTCAGCATGTTGGGGTACAGAATTATAAATATTGGCACAGTACTCAGTTTATAGCTGGGGTTTGTCAATGCAAGTCCAGTTTGCCTTCCTGAATGGTATTCTGTAAGACTACTAATATATTAAGTTCCCACTTTCTGACATTCTGTGTGCTTCTTCAAACAAAAGAAATGCCAGCAAGCAGGGATGGTAAATAAGTTAATATAACTACATTGTTTAATGTTTGGCTTTCTCACAGGCTAAGACAACATCCCCAGAGAAGGTGCACTTTGCTATTTAAAAGTGAAATGATGGAATAAGGTTTAATCTGATTTTAATTTCTTATCTAGCTTTGTCGAAATGTTATCTGCACCTTTGCAGCATAACTTATCAGAAGCCAAGGAAAACAAAGGGTTTTTTTAATGGAACCAATCTCGGAGGAAGACGTATAGCACAATACAAGGCTGCTGCTAATCCACAAAGAAAAGGGAATTTGGAATTTTGGTGTACTTGCTGTGTAAACCAGAGAGATGATGGAATTAATCAGATGTGGTGTAGCTTGCTTTCTGTGATCTGTTACCATACAGCTGAGCTCTTACACAGTTCTTATTTTTGTATGTCTTGGTTCTAACTTCTGCAAATGGGGAAAGAGACCATGTTATGTACCAGCTTGAAGGTGGCAGCTGTTGATATAGTTGGGTTCCTTGGAAGATGCAAGCCCAGGTAAGATCACAGTGCCAAGGTAGTGGAGGCTGAGCCATGTGAGCAAACCAGATGCCCATGGGAAGCCCGCAAGCAGGACCTGAGCACAACGGCCATCTCCCCAGTTGTGATTCCAAGCAACTGGTGTTCAGGGCCATGCTGCCTCGAGCAGTGGAGGTAGAAAATAGCCATTGTGGCTAGCAGGCATTGGTAGACATATCCTCCGGGAATTTGTGTGAGCTTTAAGATTGGCATGCAAAGTGGTGTGCTACTTTAAAATAGTACAATAAATAATGTGATATGGAATAGGTCCTGGTGGGGAGGGGATGAAGCAGGTCCAGATTGCAGGTTTGGATGTTGCCTCGCTTCTCTTCTTCCTTCTCACAAGGCAGATGGTGTCCATTGGCTCAGGGGCTGAAGAGGGGACTAAAGCAGACTTGTAGCTGTGCTTGCTAATACTCTTGAGTGGCTTAAAGCCATTGCTCCCTTTCTATTTTATTTTATTAATTTGTATACCACCCTTCATCCGTAGATCTCAGGGTAGTTCACAGCATAAAAATACAAGATAGGAACAGCAACAACAACAAACCACAATAAAAACAACAAAAACAAAACAAATCAATACCCCCCCCAAAAAAAAATTATCACAAAAGGAACACAGATAGGTTCAAACCACTGAACCAGTTCTGCCTCCTATAACTGGTGGTGATTCTCTAACATCTTGGACAGAGACTTCTTCCAGCCTTTCTGGGATCCTTTAGCTGGAAATGCTATTGGGTTGAATCTGTGCCATTCTCCTTTTACAGAGAAGTTGGGGTTGGATAAGAATCTCCATCCCTTTGAGAGGTTAACAGTCCAGAACAGGGGTGCTCATCATGCTGACCTCCAGATATTGATGAACTTCAACTTCCTCCACCACCACTGGCCGTGCTACCTGAGGCTGATACGAGCTGCAGTTCAAAAACAGCTGGAGGGCACCATATTCATCCCTGATACAGAATAGCATCCATATCTCGATTAGAATACAGGAACACACGAAGAGGAAAATGAGTTAACCGAGAAGAGTCTATGGGGGAACCGGAAAGAATCTTTGCTTAAGGCTAGAGCCTTAAGTCATCCCACTCCTGAGCCCGATTTCCATCACACTGAATTGAATTAGGAAGCCTGTCTGGTTTTGATGCTTCATAACCTGCTTCATATGACTAAACCGCAGGAAATTTGGCATGGGTGCTTGTGCCCGCTTCTAGAATAGCAAATCCATTGGCAGGCCTGCGCTGCGAAGTTGACACAACATCTGTCGTTAGCGCTGTGCTTGCCTATAGACCCAGTCAGCCGTCAGTCCCTGGTGTCTTGTGTTTCTGCTCAACAAATCCAGGCTGCCTGGTTTTGTGGCTGGGTGTTTTAAGGGTAATGCACCACTAGGAAGGGAAAATGCACACGGGTCCTAAATCTGAACACCTGCAAAACTTTAGGCAGCTCCAGAGAAGAGTCCCATCTTCACAACAGCTCTGATCCAGAGCTCTGTCATTGACTGACGCTGGTGGAGAAATGCAGGACATCCCAGCCAAGAGGCAGAAACTTTCAGATAGGAACCTTTTCTGGCCCAATATCCATAAGCAAAATTGGGAGGACCAAATGAATGTTCGCTATATACAGTAGGCTAGATTTGGGCCACACGAAAGTCAGGGGTTTATACATGTGCACATACCTGCCTCTCCATTTGGGCAAACAAGGGGCATTATCCCAATTCAGGGACATCTTCCAGGCAAACTTGATGAAGATGCAGAGCAGTGCTGGTAAGGGATATGGCCTGAGAAAGTCCCAAGGGCCTGGACTCTCATATTTCTGTTTCCCTTCACACAGTTCTTCACCAATTCATTTGCAACCTCATGGGAGTTTAAGGCAGGTTCTGTTAGAAGAGTGGGTTGTTGAGGAAATTCTCCCAAGTGCCCCTCTAGATCACAGAATCTTAGAATTGTAGAGTTGGAAGGGACCCAGAGGATCACCTAGTCCAACACCCTGCAATGCAATGCAGCTGTCTCTTACGGGAATCGAACCTGCGACCTTGGTATTATCAGCACTACGTTCTAACCAGCTGCCCTCGAGTGTGTGTGTGTCTTTCTGAGTTGTGTATACAAGCATATGTGCCTGCTTTTGCTCTGCTTTCATCAGATGCACCTCAATTCCACTTAACTATATGTCAGCGTATTGCTTTTCTGCCTCCGAGATACCTCTTATCCGTGCCAGATTTCTGAAAATACTTGACACGTATGAGGGTTTTCTTAAATGTGCTTACGGTCAGCCTTCTTGATCTCAACTGTTTTGCAGCTGTGCTTCCTTCCTTGGAAAGCCAAGTTCACTCTGCTGTTCATTCACTGTTTCTTCTTCCCTGTTTTGATCTCAAGCAACCTTTTCTTGTGTCAAACCATGGTGTGTGAGAATAGTTTCACACAATAAGGTGCTCTTAGTGTTAAATTCCACTAGAGGGCAGAGCAAGACATACAAGGAAAAAAGCGTGTGTGTTTAAGTATAAGACTACATTTAGAGATTATTTGTCTAGTAGACTAAAATGTGAATAGGGTTAGGATTTATGTGCCTTTACTGCATCATCAGAACAATGCACTTGCTTTCATTCATTCGTAATTCTTGCTCTGTCAAGACAGATGCTTTGCATGAGAACATGCCTCAATCAACCCTTACCTTGAAAACAACCAAGAGAACATGCTGTAACTTTTACTTTTAAAATAATGCTGTATCCTTTCCTAAACCTCAAGGCAGCTTACTAAAACTTCAAAACTTTATGGAATGTTAAAAGGCATAGAATACAGTAATATAATGTAAAAAAAAACCCAAAACCTAATATAAGCCATGGATTATAGGAGAAAAATTGCTCAGAAAACCAAACAGCGTACTGAACAATGAGAGACTTTAACGCCTTTCATGAAGGGGTTTACATAAAATAATACAAGCTATTGTGTGTGGTTTTTTTTTTAAAAAGGGGGATAAAAACATACATTAAAATTGTAGACACAATCAACTTATTAAAATATAGATAAAATCAGACTTATGTTTAAAATGTACATTGTAAAATTACATGGCTTGCCTAAGCAAAAAGTTTTGTTTTTTTAAGCATGCATCAATAACTCTACAATGCAGGTTTCTGACTAATGTTGTTGTTGCCATCTGTCTGTCTTGAGATACAACGGAGTACGCCTATGGGGATGAAGTCAAATCGCGGAAGAATCACAAGGCATCACCCAACTGTTTTAGGGACACTGATCCAGCTGTGTGTAGGGTGTGCTCCTTAACCTTTTCTTCTCCTGAAGGTGTCCTACAAGGCAGCGGGTACGGATTTTTCCTCAGGGATTACTCTGAAATCCTTTAGAAAGGACGAGTGCAGCTGCAAGGCAGTGGAAGTTTAGTGTCAGAGTTTTCTGATGGGCAACATTCCCAGATTGATGGGCCCATCTGGCCCTCACTTCCATCTCTCTGCAGCACATACAGAAACTGCCTTCTTGACCATTGGACCCACTGCTCCATCCGCCGGATGTCTTCACATGCAGGGGAAGTCCATAACTCACTGAGGGTTTGAGACCCATCAGCTGCCCTCACCTGGTTTAGCTAGCCAATCGGATCCGTTTCCCGGGATGTGGCCACTGTCAAATGCTAGACAGCTTCTGGGAGCCACAGGTGAGAGCTGAGTGCAGGGTGGGGACCAAAGGTGGACAAACTGCCCCAGAAGGTATTACCCATTTCCTAACACCCCATACACCCCTGACGAATATTAATATGCAGAGGATTCCAGAGAAAACAGCTGCAGTCGCACTGAAGACTGGTGTCTCACAACAGCAGAAAGAACACATGGTGGAATTCAGCATAGGACACATTCATGCCATACATTTAAAGCACTATGATGCCACTTTAAACAGTCGTGGCTTTCCCCAAAGATTTCTGCGAATTGCATGTTTCCAGAGAGTGGTTTGACAACCCACTTTTCACAGAGAACTCTTGGAATTATAGCTATGAGGGGGACAGAGGTCTCCTAAGAACTCTCGGCACCCATAGCAAACTGCAACTCCCAAAATGCTTTGCAGGAAGTATACCCTCCAACGTGCTGAGTCCCTGAACCGGGATGTCCGTCTTCTTGGCTGTGCTTCTGGCACAAGTCACGTGACCTGCACGAGAACCCAAAAGATGCGCTTTTATTGGGGCCGAAATCACAGTGCCCAAAATGGCCACCATGATCTTGCACGGTGTCCCACTGGGACAGTTAAAGGGTTTGAGGAAGTGTTTAAAGTGGTGCTTTAAACATGGAGTGACTGGGCCTAAGATCGACTCAGAGTTGGCACATTGAAATTAATGGACCTTAGGCATGTTCATGCATTTCAATGGACCTACTCTGAGTTAAACTTAGCTAAAAGGCACCCATTTTGTGGCACTTGCAAAAGCACCAGTTTCACATCAAGCCTATATGTGCTAAGGACATCCTTCAAGTAAACTGGCCCCAAACCGGTCCCTTTCAAAGGATGCTCTTAGTCCCTGGTCCCTAACTTCCTCAGCAAAACAACCGTCCACAAAACAATGACAGACACCAAGAACAGTGGACCACAAATAGGCTGGGAATGTTTTCAGCTTTCTTCTTTGCTAATTGGTCACAGTGACACCCCTGCGCTGAAGTGAACAGGGGGAGAATTTCAACACAAACGCAACACTTTCTTTAACCCGGCTAAAGAATGCAGAAGAGCTGGCTAAGAGGCAGCTGATGAGGCTGTACATGAAGTGTTTTATTTTGTGAAGCCTGTGCTTTAGGCCTCGGGCCTTGATATCCTCACTTGACTCTCAAAGTTCATTAAACACTGCCCTGTAAACCTAAGGCCCAGTATCGTCCCTGGCTGCCTGCTCTGCCAAGTTCTTGCTTTGTTACTCCCTAACCAGGATAATTTCCTAAAAAATCCAGCCAGCAGCAGTATTGGAAGCAGCAGCTGTGCCTAACCCGTCAGAACTTGTGCTCCTTTGTGCGCTGCTATGCCTGTAGCATACTCAGGCCTTGGCTTTTATTTTTATTTTGAAAAAAGCACCCTGCTCCATTATGTCATTATTATGATCGTGATTGTGCTTAAGACTTTTCTAGGTGCTTAAGAAAACAACAGAGTCCTTGCCTGCAGGCTTTAATAGTTGTGATACAAAAGGGGAAGACAGAATGGTGAGGGAACAGGGCAACAAGGGAGGTTTCGGGCCCTGATGCCTCATAAAGCACAGCAAGGTTTAATGATGAGTAGGCTGAACGGCCGCTGAAGAAAAAGGGAATGATGTGGGCTGCTCTCGCTTGTATGTCCCAGGGTCCTTTTGCCACGCAACACCTGTTGTAGCCATTGTAACTTCCGAAAGTTAAGGACTGGCTAACGGGGTCTTTTTGTATGTGGTTCGTTCACTGCCTCATCAGAAATTGTCCTTGATACTTCAGGCTTCCCTACCTGTAAACTGTTTTTCTCTTTAGCAGGTACCTGCAAAGGAATCACTTGGTTAAGCAGCGACACTCAAGTTACATGTAAGACAGGCCTTTGCAGTTTATCAAATGGATAAGTGGGAACCAACTGCCTTGCTTATTGGTGAAGCAATTCTTCTTCCCCTAAGGAAGAGTAGCATTGGAAATGTGTTGGAATTTAAAGATTCCCTCTTTCGGTTACGCAGCTGGTACTTTTGTGTTTGTTTTTCCTATCTGGGAGGGGGCATTTTGGCATGGCATCAGTTCTGTGTCAGAAGAACTCAGGTGTACATCTAGGCCTACAGACTTAGATTGATTTTATACCATTTCCCTCCCCCCAAAAGAGAGTCTCCTCCAGGAGACCACTGGCCCCCTCACAGAATCACAGTTCCAAAGATGCCCTCAGAAGAGAGAGTGACTGTTACATCTGTAGTGTGGATATGCTTAGACTGTGGCCCACTCACTCTTAGAATCCTTGCACATCATACTTTTAAAGCACCCCTACTGAGAATTCTGAGAACTGTAGTTCACCCACTACAGAGCAACAATTCTCGTCACCCTTCGCAAACTACAGTTCCTGTGATTCTTTTCTTTGGGGGGGGGGAGAGATTTCCTTAAATGTATGGTGTGTACACAGTGTTAGTCCGGCTGCTTAGAAAGGGGTTGTGTTGTGTGGCAAAATATGTTCCAGCCTCTCGACCGACAATTCTGGAGTTTGCTCCTAAGAAAACCTTGACCGGCGCTATATTAAATGCAAAAAACCCGACACAAGCGTTGACATCTCCAGACCTGAAGACGGCGGAGTCTGGATGAGCTGCAGCTCTTGACACTTGCTTGCTGGGCTGTAAAATATTTGCTTGTTCCGAGGGCTGCTTGTAGGTGACGTCCAAGAAGATGTCTGGAGAGTGCAAGGGAAAGCGCTGGAGAAAATAGGAGGTGAGGACCGTGAAGGTGAAAGAGGTGATCATGAGCTTCCAGTAACAGCTGGCAATTAATTTCCACTATCGAGACTTTCGCAACGTTGGCAGCCACACAAAGCTCACTTCGCCCTTAAAGTCTCGCAGTAGCTGTTCACAGTGACTCGGATTTCCTGTTCAGTGTGGAATTCCAACCCTAAGCAAATCGGCATTTCTCACTCTGAAATGGGACAATGCAATACACTATCAAAAATATAGGTTTTTTTGGTGGGGAGCATAGCTGTCAAGCGTCCCTTATTTGGCGGGACAGTCCCTTATCCCCGTGCCATGTCCCACTGCTGTCCCTTATTGATGTGGCTTCGTTTGGCTGCTGGCTGGGCTTTCTGCCTTTGGCTCGGAGGGGCTCAGAAGTCGAACATACCTGTGCCCGGAAAATCCCTTATTTTGGCTGCTGATCCCTTATTTTCGAGGCTGCTGGTCCCTTATTTTCAAATCTGTAAGTTGACAGCTATGGTGGGGAGGGCGGCTTGATGTTGACCTGTGCAGCTCCCACTGCTACCCATGTACCCAGCCTGCTAGGCATCTGGTACATGATGAATATTAGGCTCCTTTAGCTTCACACTACCGGTGAATTGTGTAAATTGCAGGCTCTTGCAACCACAGTGGCAGGCGCAAACCTTGGTGTACACCAGCTATAACTGGGAGACACTCTTGCCTTCATGGCTTGAGAGGAGCAAGTGTTGTGCATGCATGCTAATGCGCCTAATGTATTTGCCAACTGCCAACATAGGCAGACACCTACTGGGCTGTTTATTAGCCAAATATCTGTACTGGTAAAATAACCAACAGCTGTTTGCAATTGTGAAGGAGGGGCATCTCTGCCTCCATTTTGCACACTGAGCTCTAGCAGCACTTGGCACCATCTCGCACTTGACACTGAAGGCCAAACACAGTTTTGGGGGGCAATTAAAAACACAGGCTCTTTCCTGCAAGAGTTATGTCACTGAGCTATATCCCTTTCTCAGCATTTTAAGGCACAATCGGCTAAAGAGAGCATGCAAGTTTACCCCTGAACTTGAGTCTTCTCATCTGTGGGATCCTTTGAAGGCTGCTATCCTGTCTCCCAAGTTAGACGCCTAGCCTGGGTGTGCTTCAGACATGAAAGTTGCATCTCAGCAGAAGTATGGAAACAGTACCAGTCAATATGCTGAATATTCTCCAAAGCCAATCCCATTTCATTGGATGGGGAACCTATGCCCTAAGTTGTATAGCTTCACATTGACTCAAGGATCAGATGCCTTTGCTTTATCTTAGCCCATCTAAATGAGCTGCGTGAGGCTGGGATTCCTCCGGCTCTGCATCCTTTTGTAGGGCAGACTGCTGCAAGGTAACATTCTGTTCTTGGAACGATGCGCTGAGCTCAACAACACGCCCTCGCATCCCCCCGCAGGCCTGAGAGGCCCAGCAAGCATGTAAGAACACAAGAAGCCGGAATCGAGATCTGCCCTGGAGATCTCCAAACAGCATTTTGCCCTGAAACGCGAAGCTTCATCTGGACCTCAGCCATTCCCAGAGCCTTTTTGAAGTAGCTGCAGCTCTGACAGGAAACTGCGACGGAAAACAATCCATCTGTATTCTGTGCACAGATGGAGAGTCTGAATCGGCAGAACTTTCTATTTGTGGGTCTGTGTGCTTATTGATATATACATTAGAAGCCTGGAGCTAAAATGTTGGTTCTGTTAATAATTCAGATCGGAGTAAGAAACTTGGCCAGTTCCAGCACAGATTCTCGGTGTTTGTTGCCTCCTTGCCAAGGCCAGGGACTAAATGTCTTATGTCACCTCCATAGGAAGCTGCCTTATACTGAATCAGGCCACAGATACATCTAGGCCAGCATTGTCTGCACTGACTGGCAGTGGTTGTCCAGGGTTTCAGATAGTAGCATTTCCTACCTTATCAGGAGAAGCCAGGGATTGGACCATAGCTGTCAACTTTCAGATTTGAAAATAAGGGATCAGCAGCCTCGAAAATAAGGGATCAGCAGCCTCTCCTGTTCCGGGGACAGTCTATGGGATATCTAACAATCTGGGATAGCAGCGGGAAGCAGCGGGAAATGGCGCTGGAATAAGGGAATTTCCCGCAAAAAAAGGGAAGGTTGACAGCTATGGATTGGACTTGCGCCTTTCCCCATGAAGATCAGCTGAGAATGCCCAGAAGAACGTTAAGTTGAAGAACTTGCTGAAGCTTGACCCTGTAACGTGCCCCCTGTTAAGTTGTGGGCGAACATATCAGACGACACAGCGATTCTTCCAAAGCAGCTCTTTATTTGTAAGCTGGAACAGA
Organism: Podarcis raffonei; assembly: GCF_027172205.1. Classification (NCBI taxonomy): domain Eukaryota; kingdom Metazoa; phylum Chordata; class Lepidosauria; order Squamata; family Lacertidae; genus Podarcis; species Podarcis raffonei. The sequence goes on from NC_070613.1 coordinate 14,953,393, forward strand.
ACTGAACTGAGGAGCTCAGTCAGCCTGCTTATATAGAGCTCCACTAGAATGCAACAGTAACCATTTTCTGTAACTAGCCAATCACTGAACGTCACTTGCGATCCTTCATTTGCATAACTATCTACAGTATCCCCCTGCTGGCCCAGGGTGAGAACTTCAGTAAATAACACCCCCTCTCTGGCGCTGAAAATCATAATGGTGTAAGGAAGCAGGATGAGCACAGGCCATCCCTGCTATGTGACTGAACCTTCCTCTTTGGCAGTTTTCTTGCTGTTGTTGGCAGCTGTCTGTTTGAGACACAATGGAGTGCGTCTCCAGGCGCAAAGTCAAACTGCTGCATTAGCAGCACAAATGTGACTTCCCCGGGGCACAAGCCTGGGCAGTGTGTATGGAGGCCCGGGGCACAAGCCTGGGCTGACAACAAGACCCCCCTCTCGGTCTTGCTGATGTGGTCTAATGGAAAGCAGAGCAATACATTTGGCACCAGCTTGGCTACAGAAGTTGCCAGAAGGAGGTATACAAGATGCCATCCAACAGTCTTGGGGACTCCACTCTGGATTTGTGCAGGGTTTACTCCTTAGCCTATTCTTCTTCCGAATGTATCCCACAAGGCAGCAGAGGTTTAGGATCAGAGTTTCTCTTTTCCTAGATGGGCTACCTTCCCAGGTGGACGAGCCCCCTCTGCCCCTCACTTCCCTCTACAGCACGTGCAGAAAACGCCTTCTTGACTGTTAGACAATGGGTCTCATCTGTTCAATCCACTGGAGCCTGTCTTCACATGCAGGGGAAGTCAGTGAGGTCCAGCTCTGAGGGCCTTCTGGCAGTTCTCTCACTGCGAGAAGTGAAGCTACAGGGAACCAGGCAGAGGGCCTTCTCGGTAGTGGCGCCTGCCCTGTGGAACGCCCTCCAAACAGATGTCAAAGAAATAAACAACTATCTGACTTTCAGAAGACATCTGAAGGCAGTCCTGTTTAGGAAAGTTTTTAATGCTTGATGTTTTATTGCTTTTTTATTATTAATATTCTGTTGGAAGATGCCCAGAGTGGCTGGGGAAACCCAGCCTGATGGGCGTGGTATAAATAATAAATTATTATTATTATTGTAGGAAGAAGAAGAGAAGAGTTTGGATTTGATATCCCGCTTTATCACTACCCGAAGGAGTCTCAAAGCAGCTAACATTCTCCTTTCCCTTCCTCCCCCACAACAAACACTCTGTGAGGTGAGTGGGGCTGAAAGACTTTGAAGTGTGACTGGCCCAAGGTCACCCAGCAGCTGCATGTGGAGGAGCGGAGACGCGAACCCGGTTCACCAGATTACGAGTCTACTGCTCTTAACCATTCATTGCTAAATATTCATTCATTGCTCTTAACCACTACACCACACTGCCTCCTAACTTCCTAAGTCCCTAACTCACTGAAGGTTTGAGACCCATCACCTGGTTTAGCCGGCCAGTTGAGCTGTTTCTGGTGTGTTGCTGCTGTCACATGCTGACAGCTTCTAGGAGCCACAGGTGAGAGCTGAGTGCAGGGTGGTGACCAAAGGTGGATAAAGTACCCAGAAAGAGCATGGTGTGTCCCCCACCAGAGATACTACCTCTCCCCTAACACCCAGTGTGAATGTTCATGAACATACTATGGTGTCATATTAGCCCAGCCAATGCCTGGAGTGCAAAAGAGTTTCGCACACTAGTGACAAATGGTATGTTCATTACTCCCCTATAAAACCAGCATATATGAACCTTGTCAATCACCATTTTATCTCAACATCATGTTTAGCAGGGTTTTGGCTGTCAACGTTATTAGAGGCCTGAAAGTTTACTGGCACAAGCAAATGGCTGATAGCTTTCTCATGGCAGGACAGGGAAACAAGATCTTAAATGGCCTAATGGAAGCAGCCAGGGTCATGAAGAGTGTTGATAAAAGAGCACATAAACTGCACCAACGCTGGATTTAATCACCTGGGAAACTAGCATGAGCAGGGTATTCATGCAGAACTATTTCAGCAAAGGGAAGTTGGTGATTATTAATCCCCATTCTCCAAGGCCGCATTACTTATCTTTCAGAGCCTCAGGCCAACAAGATGTTTCGCCCGTTGCTGAATTGCAAGCATATATGAGTGGCTTGTGAGACAGCAGCAAATGTAGCAAAACATCCCTTATTTTTAAAGGAGATGGTGGCTATTCACTTCCATGATGAAAACCATAAAGGCACAAGGACTTAACAGCTGTGTTTATTTGGGCATGTGGAAAAATTCAGGAGTGTGCCACTTTAGTCCATGACGTACGTATTAGGAGCGACATGGGGAGGGAACCTACAGGACCACCTCTCCTGGTATGCCCCACAGAGGGCCTTACGGTCTTCAAACAAAAACATCTTGGAGGTCCCGGGCCACAGGGAGGTTAGCCTGGCCTCAACCAGAACCAGGGCTTTTTCGGCTGTGGCCCCAATCTGGTGGAACACTCTGTCACAAGAAACTAGGGCCTTGTAGGACTTGACATATTTCTGCAGGGCCTGCAAGACAGAGCTGTTCCACCAGGCCTTTGGCCAAGGCGCAGTCTGACCCCCTCCTTCTGTAATCCTCATAGCACTCTGGGCCAATGGTTGCCATTAATTTGATTTGAACTGATTTTATAATGAACTGATTTTAGAATGCTGTATTACCGTATTTTTCGCACCATAGGGCGCACTTTTTCCCCTCCAAAAATGAAGGGGAAATGTGTGTGCGTCCTATGGTGCGAATGCAGGCTTTCGCTGAAGCCTGGAGAGCGAGAGGCATCGGTGCGCACCGACCCCTCTCGCTCTCCAGGCTTCAGGAAGCTATCCGCAAGCCTTGCGCGCCCGGCGGGAGGTCCCGACGGGCGCGCGAGGCTTGGGGCGGCAGCCTGTCACCCGAAGCACGGGGAGCCCTCCCGAGGGCTCTCCGTGCTTCGGGCGAGTGTCTGCAAGCCTTGCGCGCCCGGCGGGAGGTCCCGATGGGCGCGCGAGGCTTGGGGCGGCAGCCTGTCACCCGAAGCACGGGGAGCCCTCCCGAGGGCTCCCCGTGCTTCGGGCGAGTGTCTGCAAGCCTTGCGCGCCCGGCGGGAGGTCCCGACGGGCGCGCGAGGCTTGGGGCGGCAGCCTGTCACCCGAAGCACGGGGAGCCCTCCAGAGGGCTCCCCGTGCTTCAGGCGAGTGTTTGCAAGGCTTGGGGCGGCATCCGCGGCTGGGGGGGGGAATATATATTTTTTATTCATTCCCCCCCCCAAAAAATTAGGTGCGTCCTATGGGCTGGTGCGCCCTATAGAACGAAAAATACGGTATTTTACTGTTGTTAGCCGCTGTGGGTGAGGAGGGGACACAGAAGTACAAAAGGATGATGTCCCAACAAGGTAGAAGTGATCTATACTTATTTCTTTGTTTAAAGCATTTTTTAAATGAAAAAAATCTCATTCTTCAGACAAAAAAGGCTCCTAGAGCAGCTTACAGATATCACTGATAAAGGCAGTCCCTGCCCTTTGGGTTGTAATATAAAAGAAACATCACAAAGGGAAAAGGCAATGGGAGGAGGAGGAAAACAGCAAACTCAGCTGTAATTACAAGCTTCCTGTAAGGACTAAATGGAATGGAAGGATTTGAAGGGCAGGAGGAGCCAAAACCTGCTGGAGAAACCTGATGAACCTTGCCTTCGAGAAGAGCTAATGGAGAACCCATGAAGCCTTGCTGCTCTACCTGTCCTGTAGTTTGATGGAATGGCTGGGAGATGGGAAGAGGTTGCTGGAGGGATGTAATTTTGAGTGGCATATATTTAAAGCACTACGATACCTCTTTAAGCAGGCATGGCTCCCCTCAAAGAATTCTGGGAGCTGTAGTTTGTTATGGGTGCTGAGAGTGGTTAGGAAACCCTCTTAGAGCTACAATGTCAGAGAGGTTTAACAATCAACCCCACTTCAGAGAGAATTGCAGCTTGGAGGGTTGGGGAATGATAGGAGCTTCCTAACAACTCTCAGCACGCTTCGTGAATCACAGCTCCAGGAATTCTCCGAGAGAAGCCATGGCTTTTTAAAGTGGCATCACAGTGCTTTAAATGTATGCATTCATTCATAAGTCAGTTCCTTTGCATTTCCACATTTAAAAAAACCCCTGTATGACAATTCATATTTAAGTATGTGCTTATTTTATCGCAAAATAATTACCTAAAAGCGCATTTTATTTCAATGTATTTTTTAAACATACCCTAAACAGTGCATACCCTTAATGCATTTTGGTACATTATTTGAGCCAACAACTTCACGGCAAAATTCAGAGAAGTGCAAAATTCAAAGGATAATTGCTTTCAAGTCCAGGAGGGGGAAATTAGGCCAGTTTGCTTAAGAATGCAGACACAACAAAGTCTTCCTTCATTCCTGGAAGCAGATCCACATATGGTAGCCCATTGCTTACACCAGCCAGTCTTCTGTGTTGGAAGTAACGTGGCAGCTCCCCCATGTGAAAGCTCTTGCCTGTGTGGGTGGGTGCCTGCCTGCCAAGTGTGATTCAAATACAAATCTGGTGTTTATCTTTCAAGAAAATGAGATTTAGAAATACAGAAGTCATCCATATGCTTCATCCGAACAACTGATTTGTAGTTTTTGCTCTTCTTTTTTCTTTAAAAAAAGGAAACATAACATAAAAAACCACCCACGAGACTACAGCTGCTGTGCAACTCTTTTGGCAAGGCGGGATAGGTGATAAATCCAAGAGCACAGAAGAACCCTAAGGACCACTGAAAAGTTCCTTGCTGAGAATAAAGAAAAGTTATTTGGGCAACTGCAGGGCTCAAGAACCTTAGGTCTAGCAGCCAAAAAAGCAGCCCACCAGGCCTTTATCTTCGGACCATAAAACTCTCCCCAGGCCACACACTGCACTGCCTCGTCTCCCAAGTGTTTTTGCCTGGCTGGAATTTGTCCTTGTACTCTAATAATGCCTCTTTCCTTGCATAGTTGAAGGGCTGAGAGGGGTATGTGGGGTAGAGACAAGCCTGCTGTACAAAGCTGAAATTCACCTTCATTGCTCCGCCCTCTTTTGCCTCTGGCTCCTCCCACCACTGATATAGGGCCAATGGAAGGTTGCCCTCAGGGTGGAAGATATTTCCCATCATGCTCTTGACTAGAGCCTCAGAAAGCCTGCTGCCTAGAAGACAATGCTGTACATGTCTGAAAGAGGAGTGGAAGTCTTGACCTTCAGGGCAGCAGCTGGTTGAAGGAACTGAGGGAGAGCTGTGGCTGCCATCTTGTGGGATTTGGTAGCTTTACTTAATAGGCTGCTTTTCCACAGTCAGCTTTGCCCAAAGTGGCTTACAGCTAACATTCAAAACACTGCAGTACAGAGCATTGGAGAGACAAATAAAAACAGATTCAAAAATGACAAAAATGAACAATTTTAACACACACACACAGAACAATTAGCTGCACTCCAAGGAGTCTGGCCCAAATACAGGGTAGATGACAGACAACCAGCATACAGGCTAGATGAGGTGCAGTTGGCTCCCATATAACTTACTCCAGAGGAGTCTGACACCAGCAAAAGGCAAATGTTGGTGTGGGCAACAAGGGCAAGACTTTTCCCCAGACTCCTGGAAGCACATACAGACATAATTTTACTTGTATGTCGCCTTTCTCTAAGTAAAGCCGTGCTCAAGGCACCTCACAACATGATTTTATTATTATTACATAATTACAAACATAACAAAAGTGGACCTAAACAATGAATGAAACATCAAAAAGCACAACACCAAATCAAACAATTTCCACATCAATCATAAATAAGCTGAAATAAAGATTCAGGAAAATTTGTATCACTAACATCAAGAGTCTGTTTAGCAGCTTCAGCTTTTGCAGCTGGAGTCAGTCTGGGCCCCGCCCTCCCAGGCCAGGTGGAGAAAGGCCTGCAAGGCAGGGAGCAGGACCTCCAGGACTAACAGCTGACTGCTGGTGCAGTTGGGTGGATTGTGTGTCCTACTTCACAGGACACAGCTCTCTGTTTTGAAGACTGCCCAGCCCAAGTCTTGCTTTGAAGATAAGGAGCAGTAAAAAGGGATAGCAGGAGTCTTGAGGCTGCAGCAGATGGTCAGCAGACTTAGCAGACACACCTGGTTCCCCCTCCACTATGGTGAGCATTGTTTAATTTCTAATTTATTGATAATTATTATTTCTAAATTTGCACCTGTACATATAATTACCATATGCAAACTTTATTCCGATTGGTGTCTGTTTTTCGTGAGGCAAAGCCTCTTATTGGCAATGCATAGCTAACCATTCTTGTGGGATAGAGCTCTGTTTTGGCCTTGTTTTCTTAGTGTTCGGCTTTATTATCTCTCATGCATAGTTGGAAGCTGTTAAATTCAGTTGGTTTGTCTTGTTTTATATAATGTTGCATGGGCTGGTTTTTTAAAAAAATGATGTATTTACTTATTAACATGAAAAAGGGTTGTAGCTCAGTGGCACTGCCTGCGATTTGCTTTCAGAAGGTCCTGGGGTTCTCCAATGGGGAAAGGCTTCTGTCTGAGACCCTGGAAACCCCTTGCTTATCTGATAATAATGAGTTATTCAGCTTCCTATGGTTATTTTAAATCATACTTTTTGGGTTTTTTGAAATGCTGTTGTCCATTTCATACGTTGTGAGCTGCTTTGAGGACAGTTTTGTGGGAAAGTGGCCTACAAGGAAACTTAATTGTGGTTATGTACAAACTGAATGGCTTTCTAGGACTTGTTGTGATCTTTGGCTTAACAAGTTGTCCAAGCTGGGGCTAGTGGGTAACCTCTCTCTGCACTAACTGATAGTTAGTTAGTTGGAGGTCCTGGGCCTCAAGGAGGTTAAACTGGCCTCAACCAGGACCAAGGCCTTTTCGGCTTTGGCCCCAGCCTGGTAGAACACACTATCGCAGGAGACCAGGGCCCTGCGGGACTTGACATCCTTCTGCAGGGCCTGCAAGACAAGAGTTGTTCCTCCTGGCCTTCAGTCCGAGCCCAGTTTTACCCCCCTCTATGGGGACCCTGTAAGCTACCGCTTTGGCCCTTTTATCAGCTCATGTGGGACCAACATGGATAGCTGGCCCTGATGAATACTTGAGGTTCCCAACCCCTATGGTTGTAATTCGTGGGCAATCATTTAATTTTATCCTGATTCTAATTTTTAAGCTGTATTTTAATCAATTGTTTGATTGTGTTTTAATGTATTTGATATTTGATGTTAGCTGCCCTGAGCCCGGTCTTGGCCAGGGAGGGTGGGGTATAAATAAAAATTTACTTACTTACTTACTAACTGGAAGTTGTAGCCAAGGTTTGTTCTTGGCTAAGCTGTGGGCAGCAGCAAAAATGACCAGGGAGGAGCACAGCAGTTGTGAGCACCTCTCCAGATGCACCCATGTTTGCACGGTTTAACTAAGCCATGGTTTCGCTTGGTGTGTCTTGTGAACCAGGCATGTATGTAGTATGTGAACATCAAAATGAATGTGAGCCAAGCTCTAGTTTATGATTCTTTCTGATGCTGCTTTTTTCATTAGTAGAGTCATACCTTGGGTTACAGATGCTTCAGGTTGCACGTTTTCTGGTTATGGATGCGCTAAAACCCAGAAGTACTGGAACGGGTTACTTCCGGGTTTCGGTGCTCACACATGCGCAGAAGCACTAAATCGCACTTTGCACATGCGCAGAAGCGCCAAATTGCAACCTGCGCGTGCACAGACGCAGCACTGTGGGTTGCGAACGTGCCTCCTGCACGAATCACGTTCGCAACCCGAGCGTCCTCTGTAGTCTGGTTTTTATGAATGCAAATAGTAGTTCAGCGGTACCTCACGTTACATACACTTCAGGTCACATACGCTTCAGGTTACAGACTCCGCTAACCCAGAAATAGTGCTTCAGGTTAAGAACTTTGCTTCAGGATGAGAACAGAAATCATGCTCCAGTGGTGCTTCAGGTTAAGTACAGTTTCAGGTTAAGAACGGACCTCCGGAACGAATTAAGTACTTAACCCGAGGTACCACTGTATTTTCATTCTGGCATTATGATCCGATACATCCCATTGATTTGCCAGGATTCAAACTGGTTTGTGACGTGGCAGCAGCAGAATAGGGCAAATAGGGGGAAGCCACCCAATTGGGCTCCATTTTCCAGCATAACTTTGAATTGTTCAAAAGCATAGGCACAGACAAGACTTCAGCCATTGATCTTTCTGATGGCTGTTTGTTTGCAAAAGTTTAGGTTATTATAACTTGAATTTCACTGAAGTCTTGTCAGTGAAACTTTTGAGTTTTGATGCTTGAAACTCTCAGCCAAGTCTAGGGAGTGTAAGTGCAAAATTTGGTTTCTCTGGATCTCTGAAAGCGCTGCACATTAGTGTGCGCAATTTTCAAATTCTCCCTCTCCCCTTTCCTCTTCTGTTAGCCCTTCTTGAAAGCAAAGCAAGTGATCTGGTTCAAGGCATTCCAAAGCAGCCATGAATCAAAGGGCTTAAAAAGTGGTTTTTCCTAGTGACATGTCGTTTATCCAGTACAGAGGCATGTCCATCAAGCCTTAACTGCAACAGAAGGACTTGTTTATTTTATCTGAGAAACAGACATGCAGTGAAACCCTCAGTTAAGACAATATATTGCAGAGTTTGTGTTTTCCATTTATTCCAACAAACACAAAGGATACACACAGCAAAGCAATCCATATCTGCAAAGTGTGAGTTAAATACAGATCTCGTATGATCTTTCAAAGAAACTGGATTTAGAAATAGTCACATATATACTATCCACAAATAAATGAATGTACTGTGCAGCCTTTTTTTGCGATGGGGGGTGGGGAAGGTAGCAATATGGCTAAAACCCAAAACAAACAGAAAGGAATTCAAAGGGTTGCTTCCAGATGGTCCATTTATTGAACATTCATTGGGATTTCTTTGTGCAAAGTTTGCAGGGAGTTTATATGATATTGTCTATTTCTTGAGCAAAATCCTCTGAAATTGTTTCTTGAGCAGGTTACATAACATTGCATCAAGCAATTGTTAGGCCACACCTTCCAGTACATTTTCCTGGCACTTTCCTTATTGTAAAAAGTCCAGTATTTATTTATTAGTGTGTTTGTTGCGCCAGCGTGCGGAAAACTGATTCAACTGCACATCCAGAATTGGCTGGCATGCGATTGAATGCTACCTGCAAATCAGCAACAGCTCTAGCCTAGTATCTTCTTCAGGGGAGTACTGTATCTCAATGGAACAGCATTTGCTATGCATATTTAAATCTAATCATGAGAAAGGCACTGCCAGTCCCTAGACCAGGGGTCTGCAACCTTTAAGACAAAAAGAGCCACTTGGACCCGTTTCCGAAGGAAAAAAAAAACTGGGAGCCGCAAAACCGGGAAGGTGACGTCGGGATGGTGCGTGACTAGCGCACGCACTGCCCCCATGCGACGTCACAGCCAGTACAGTGCCCGCCACAGTGGGGAGTGTCAGGGCGCACAATGCGCCTCCTCCCCTCGCTAGTATCCGTCCCGGAGCCGCAGCAAAGGTGTAAAAGAGCCACATGCGGCTCCGGAGCCGTGGGTTGCAGACCCCTGCCCTAGACCAACCAGGTATCCTCCTGATGTTTGCACTGCATCTCCCATCAGCCCCAGCAAACATCCGAAGGGCACCAGGTTGGTGAAGCCTGCATTAGAGAATACCAACAGTCTCTCTCCATAAAAGCTTGCTTTATGTTTAGTGCTGTGCTGAGCCAGTAACTCCAATTGGTGCATAGTTTTCTCCCCCTTCAGAAGAGCCTTCTGTTTTTCTGAGTCATTCACAGGGCACTTTGGCATTTTGGGGGGATGTGGGTGGTGCTGTGGTCTAAACCACTGAGCCTCTTGGGCTTGCCGATTGGAAGGTCGGCGGTTCGAATCCCCACAACATGGCGAGCTCCTGTTGCTCTGTCCCAGCTCCTGCCAACCTAGCAGTTCAAAAGCATGCCAGTGCAAGTAAATAAATAGGTACCCCTGCAACGGGAAGGTAAACTTCCCTGCGCTATGGCTTCCGTCACGGTGTCCCGTTGCACCAGAAGCAGTTTAGTCATGCTGGCCACATGAGCCAGAAAGTTGTCTGTGGACAAACACCGGCTCCCTTAGCTTGCAAGCGAGATGAGCTCTGCAACCCCATAGTCACCTTTGACGGGACTTTACCATCCAGGGGTCCTTTACCTTTTTTAAAAAAAACCTTACTTTAGCATTTCTTCTTAATTTTAGAGGTGCAGGCTTGAGCTTATTTATCTTAGCACTCTTAGCAGCTACAGTTCCCATGAATCTTTGATGGAGACTCTAATGGTTATGGGGTTGCTCGTGCGTAAGTTGCCGCCACTCCTGGGTAGGTGGCCTGGTTAAACCTTTCCTGGCTGGACAGCCCCTCACTTCGTGGCTGCTCAGTCGCTGGCAGAATCCGACAGTGGGCGTTTCTTCAACCTTTTCCAACATAAAAGTTGTTTGACGCCCAGTCTCCTCCTAGCCTCCCTGCGCGGAAGCCTTCTGCGCAGGGTGGGCGTGGGTAGCGGAGGACCTGTGCTCTCTCCGCTGGTGTCCAGTGAAGAGTCTCGGAGCCTGCTTTCCGCTTCCCCCATTGGCCCCCTCCATCCCTGGTGTCGCGCTGAATTTCTTCCCCAACAGGAGACCTGCCTCTCTCCCTACTTGGCCCCTCTCCAGCATCGTCGTGGAGCCTCTCCTCCTCCTCTCGTTCCGATGTCAGTTCCCTGACAGAGACCATGACTGGTTAAAGTGGTCTAATGCTGCTTTAACTGTGTGGTGCAATTTAGAGCCCCTCATTTAAATAGATGAAAAGCCAATTGTTCCCTGGGTGCCTAGGGTAACATAATAATAATAATAATAATAATAGTAATACTAATTTATTATTTCTACCCCACCCATCTGGCTGGGTTTCCCTCAGCTGTCTCTAGGTGGAAGAACAGTTTGTAAGAAAGAGCTTCTCATCCTGTGTGAATATCTGAAGGCCTACGTTAGGAATTATTTAACTAGGAAACATTGTTGTCTTTCAATAAAAGGATCCATGGTGGGAAAGAACCATCCATCAACACTTCTCTGTGATTAAAAATAGACCAGCCTTTTTCTTGCCACTGAAACACTTAGATGAGTGTCCTCCTCTGTTTGATTTCAGCCTGCAGCAAGCTTGTACCAAACTGTTGAAGGAAAAGCTGAAGGTCTCCTCAGACTGCTCTCATTGTTTGTGTATAATCTTTATTTTGCTCCTGGGTACTTAGTCAAGGGCTGTGTGGGGTGGAATACTAATAAAAGCAACCAGAGTTTTAAATCGTAGGAACAATGCTAGAAACTTCGGCTGTGGTTGAAACTTAGTGACAGGCATGGTGAATGGGAAGGGGCAGAAAAAAGAAATCCAGCAGTAACCCGTCCAGGCCTTTTATATCTCCACCCCTCCTCCACCCCAACCCAATGAGGGAGATGGAGATGGGCAAACTAGTCTTGACCCGCCTTCACTGTCCTGGTGCCCTCCGTCAGTTGGAGAGATGACTTCTGCAGCAGGAAGCCTTAAACCACAGAGCCTAGGGCTTGCCGATCAGAAGGTCAGCGGTTTGAATCCCCATGACGGGGTGAGCTCCATTGCTCGGTCCCTGCTCCTGCCAACCTAGCAGTTCGAAAGCACGTCAAAGTGCAAGTAGATAAATAGGTACCACTCCGGCGGGAAGGTAAACGGCGTTTCCGTGCGCTGCTCTGGTTCGCCAGAAGTGGCTTAGTCCTGCTGGCCACATGACCCGGAAGCTGTATGCTGGCTCCCTCGGCCAATAAAGCGAGATGAGCGCCGCAACCCCAGAGTCGGTCACGACTGGACCTAATGGTCAGGGGTCCCTTTACCCTTTACCTTTACTAGCGGCTCCTGGCAAGTGTTAGAACCCAGTTTTCCAGAGTTCTAAAATGGGTGCGGATTTTGTGTGAGCCGAGCAGGCTCCTTCTTCCAGGAACTCATGGAGGGTGATGGGGCCAGGGGGCTGAAGCACTCATCTTCGCTCTCCCTCATCGCATATGGGATTTAAAGCAATTTTTCCACTCGGTTCTTCACATTTGCGCATCAATTTGCAGATTCTCATGAAAACGTATCAGCATTTTAGTGTTTGTATGCACTTTTGGGCAATGTACACATTTTGCAAAGCAATTTCCAACCATATAATTCATTTTAAATGTTCTTTTTCATGCATGTATTCATGTTTATGCACACTTTGCCCCAGTACATGTGTTTCTGTGCACATTTCCTGGCTGGAGAACTGCATTTCAAACTTTGGAGAAGTGGGACTTTCAAAGGAGGGCTGTGTTTTGGTTTGTGTATTGTTTCAGAAAGTGTGAATTAAGAACATGGTGGCATAATTTTTCTTGTAAGAACTTACGTATTTTTTGATGTATGTATCTTGCTATTACTTTATTATTTTTGTTAACTTTTTGTGTGTATTTGTGATGTAAGAAAACTAATAAAAAGTGTGCACGCACACACACACACATGTATATTTCTGTATATATACATATACACACATATAGTACTGTTCCGTGTACAAGACTAGGTTTTTATACTCTAAAATAATGTTTAAAATCTGTGGTAGATATAAGTCCCCCCATTTTCTTAAATCGGAGTCCCCCAAAATAGGGGGGGGGCGTCTTATACATGGGGGCATCTTATACACAGAAAAATACAGTGTGTGTGTATCTATCTATCTCTCTATCTCTCTATCTCTCTATCTCTCTATCTATCTATCAACTAACTATCTCTATCATCTATCTATATAGTGTGAATTAGTCTGGGTTGCCTTTAAATGCGTACTGAATCGAATCCTCTCCATCCCTAGTGCTCCCTTTTTATTGGACTATAGTGCCCATCATCCCTGACCATGCTAGCTGAAACTGATGGGATTCGGAGTCCAATAAACCTGGAAGGCCAAAAGTGCCTCATCCCTGCCAGAGATGATTGACAGAGGTGTGCCTGCATCTCTCGTGATCCAATTGACTTTATGCTTCAAGTGACTGTGTCGTGCAGTCAAACGATGGACCTGAATTGATAGCATTGCCTATATTCATTGGCAAGCACAAACAGTATCCTCCCCACTATTAAATTTATAAAATATACCAAAAGAAGATTTTTGAATTTTACCATGAACCTTGGTTCCCATCCTGGTTGTCATCAGTTTGAACGTGGAAATGACATCATTGTGAAACGCCACAGGAGTCCCTCATTGATACAAATATTATTAAAGAGATAAGATGACCTGCACAAAAATCTACCGTATTTTTCGTTCTATAAGATGCACCAGACCATAAGACGCACCTAGTTTTTGGAGGAGGAAAACAAGAAAAAAAATATTCTGAATCCCAGAAGCCAGGACAGCAAGCAGGATCGCAGCTCAGCGATCCTGCTTGCTGTCCTGGCTTATGGGATAGATGCGCGCAGCCTCTCCCGGGCAGCGGCACGAATTCTCCCTCTTCCCGGGAGAGGCTGCACGTGGCTAAGGCTCCCCCAAGAGCCGCACTCCCTTTAAAGAGCGCATGGAGCAGGTGTGCGGCTCTTGGGGCCCCAGGAGCCGCACACACGCTCCACACGGCTCTTTAAAGGGAGCGCTGAGCAGAGCCTCCCGCCTGCATTCGCTCCATAAGATGCACACACATTTCCCCTTACTTTTTAGGAGGGGAAAAGTGCATCTTATAGAGCGAAAAATATGGTAAGTGAGTTCTGCTGGGCACTGTGCCCACTTGCAACTGTTCGGCTGGTGCCACTTGGAATGAAAGTTCAAATAGCAGCAGAATGTTGCATCTGGTCTGGGGTTTTGTTCCACTCTGCTTGGCCTGTGTGTGTGTGTCTTTTTTTGTGGGGTGTGGTGGCACCACGCTGAGTTTGTGTATGGCCTGGATCATCTGTCTTTCAAACACGGCAGGGATGTTGCTAGTGCGGTAAAATCCTCTTAGTTTTTGGGCAGAACGAAGAAAGATCAACGAGAGAGAGAGAGAGCATTTCTTTTCCTTGGCGTTTTATTCACTTATAACAGAAACATTCACTTATCAGGTATCACTGAAGTGCAATTTACAGAACTTAGCAGCAAATTCACATCTGTAAATTCAGATTTAATTCTGTTTGTACAAATCTTACAAATGTACATCCATTCGTACAGTATTGCCATTCACTCATGCTCGCATATGTACATTGTCTTCCCTTTAGAATATCCTCACGAGTCATTCTCCCTTGCTTCAGGAAATGCAGAGGTGGTGCTGAGCAATGGGTTTTGTCAGAATGCGTCAACAGAGCATCGCATGGGGGAATCAACCTTGGGGGGCCATGGAGTCAAACAAAAAGAATTCTCCGGGGCTTTCAATGGAGTTATCAAACATAGCCCACAGAATTTTGCCACATTTCTTGTTTGTTTCTTTTGCCTTGCCTTCAATGACAAGAGATGGTTTGGCAATTTGGTATTTCTGCAGTATTGGGCTGTTCTGCCCAGAGAAGATCCCAGGAGTGGGTGGGTAGGTGGGAGATTAACACAAAGGGTGAGTAAACTTGGAAAACACCACAAATATTTTTCAGGGCATAATATATGGGGCATTTTTGTAGGTGGCCAATTGGGGCAAGGGCCTGTGCTGCAGAAATCCGGAGGCTGTTTCAAACCTCTACTTTTCACAGAAGTTTGCTGGAGTCAGATAAACATTTGAGAGCTCTGATTTTCTTCAGGCCTCATATGATATAGTTCCCTTTGCACTCACCAAAATTCACATTATAACAGAAAGTCCTATTGTATGGGCGGGGTGCTGGATGAAAGCCAGCTTCTATGAAGGTAAGGGCAAGGAAAGGAAGTGGGTTTAGAATTCTGCTTAGTTTGCTGTGCTGTGCCAATCATGGGACTGTCATGTATGCGCTCAAGCATGTGCAGAGTTCCAGCTTCTTTATGTTTAATTATTTTGTGCTACCTACTAAGTACTTCTATAATGCCCTTCAATATGCTGGCCTGTGTGGGGAATAGCTTTGGGTTCTTTTTAAAGAGGGGGGAAGTAAATCACTTCAGATTTCTCCTTGCTAGAAAATCCTTTTAGGGGAAAAAACAGCCCTTTATATTTTATTTTCTGTCCCCCTTCCCTTTGTTACAATGATCTGTTAAGGTATAAGAGAGTGCAATGAAATCTCCCTTTGTATGTCTTAATGACACTGTTCTATTTTTCCTTTACTCTCTGCTTTGCTTAGTGTTCAAATCTGAAGGATTTTTCCTTCATTTTTGTATATTTGTTCTTTCTCCTCACCATAATTGTTGCTTGGAAGGTCTAATGTTTATCTCTTTAATTTGGGAAGTTGTCTATTTGTAATGCCTTACAGTGACACTACATGTCGAGATTAATATGTTTTTATCTGTATTTTTAATGTATATGTTATGCAAAGAGATTTGGGTGATTAAGCAGTATATCAATCCTGTTTGGCATACAGGCTGTTCTTTAAAAGGCCCCTGTTTGAACCTTACACCCCAGGCTCCATGTTTATCATACTAAGAGAGCTGGTGTTATTAGGAGTCAAATCCCCTCTCAGTCACGAAACTCACTGGGTGACCTTGGGCCTAGCTCTCTGCCTAACTACCTCACAGGGTTGTTGTGAGAACAAAAGGAGGAGAGGAAGAACCATGTATGCTGAACCTTCATCTCCTTGAAGGAAAGGAATGGGCATACGTGTAACAGTAATAACAGCATCAAATCTTTTCCTTCAATGAATGTTTATTCTACACCACACACCAGTGGTGACTTAACTTTTTTTGAAAAATTTATGAGGGTTTTTGATGGACTGAGGCAGGTCAATGCGTCCCACTGTGTTTGTGTTTATGTGAAACTTTTCATTCCATCAGCATGTGAGCCCTGTGATGAAAGTTTCCTCAGTGTGCCATTTTTCTACACTTAAGTACCCTTGCTTAATAGGTGAGCTGGAGCCAAATTATTGTATTGTGAATGTCTTTTTTGGGAGAAATTGAATTTAATGCTTAAAAAATAGCAGAGAGAATCCTTTAATCTTTCTTCCTGTTCTTGGTTTGACCTGCTGCTTTGATAGAACAGTGCCACAGAGTTATTACGGCCTTGTAAGGTCAAGACTTGAGTGCCTGCTCATATCTCAGCACAGATGGGCACGTTCTGAGCAGAAAACCTTGATGGAGAAATGTAATATGCTAGGACTTCAAATAAACTCCCTCCCCACCCCCAGATGTTCTCTGTAAATGTCAGGAAAAGATAGGCTCTACACCCAACACACACTTTGTGTGTGTGAAAACTAAAGTGGATGAAAGAACAAAACAGGCAAGATTGACATTTATTTCTCAGTGGCTTGTGTACTGTGTTGAACATGTGGCATCCCAGGCTATGAGAGACTATTCACAAGATCCACGTATCATTAGAATGGCAAAGCATCACAAATCCTTTGAAGTTCAGAGATAGAAAATAGGTTAATTTCTGCCTGGGAATTTCAAAAATCCGGTATTTTGTATTGTTTTTCTTTCACAATAGGGGATTATTGTCAAGAGCCGAGAGGTGTGCAGTTTGATGAGGAAAGAGAAGGGGGAGTAATGCTATGTCCAGGAGCTCCCGGAAACCTGGTCCCAGCTCTGCTTTTTCCCATTTACTTTTTAATCTCCCTGCATAGAAAATTAGTATGGTTTGAATGTGCAAGGTTTTTTTTTGCTTGTTTTTTTTTTGGGGGGGGATGAGTGGGAGCATTCAAACATGTGATAGCCACATGCTTTCCTAACCATGTGATTTCCCCAAATATGTACAGGCCCTCAATGATGCTAAAGTCCTATTACAATTCAGCGGGGTTCAGGCTGCAATCCTCTACACATTCACTTTGGAGTAAGTACCATTGGTCAATGGGGTTTACTTCCTAGCAAACATGCATAAAGTCAGGCTGCATAGGGCACAGGTCACTGGATAAATTCCATTCATTCCATAGCCTCCATCTATGATCTTTGAGAATTCTAGGAAAACAGACAAGGCCCCCGCAAACTGGAGGTGGGCAAATGCTGTCCCCATCTTCAAAAAAAGGGGGGAAAGACCCAGGTAACCAGTTTCTCTGGATTCTGACCCAAATCTCTCTCTCCCTACTGCACCCAACACATCTGGTATTAAGGGCAAAATGCTTTCCAGACCAAATTACGGTAACGACTTTTTGAAAGGCTTAAAGGCCTGTTACATCTTATTTTAGAAATGGAGCACTTTCTATCCTAAAATATCATTAGTATCCATTCCTAACTCATTAAAGCAATTCAGATCTTCTACTATTTGTACTCTAAGGAAATTTTTTTTGGTAGTTAATATGGAATGTATTATTTTTTTGAAAACATTTCTGTAAGGGGAAGAGTTCTTTTTATTTTTAATCTTTAAAAATTCTAGTTTATCACAATCATATCATTTGTACAAGACACTATAGATACATCTTGTAATTTATAATCTAAAAAATAAAAATTTCATCAAAATAGTGTAGCTATTACTATTGCCTGGGCATCGATGCATGGATGTATTTACTGAATATGGCTAGTTTTACTGGCGAAAAGGAAGAAAGTGTAGCATAAAGGAAATTCAGTGGGGGAGGGCAGTGAGAATGAGCTATGTGCTTGTGTTTGAAAAGTATTGGATAGCTCTAAGAAAGGACACTAAGACAGGTCACAGATAAGTAGCAGCTTGTTAAATATATACACATTTCATGAAAACCACAAGGTTAAAAACAAAACAGTGGTGGTATACCCGCAAATCCTGTCATTTGCAAAGACAAAAAAAGAAACAAAACAAAACCCAAAAACAATACTACAATTGGGGTAGAGGTTAATTCTGGAGTTGCTTAGATTTTCTATGTTTCTCTTTGGGCATCCTAAATAACATTTCTCATGTATCAGAGGACTGCTGTACTGGCAAATTAGGGACCAGTTTGCACATTTACAGAAAAGAGTGTGTCCTGACTTATGCGACTATTTCACATGTCACAAAATAACTTCATGTGACGCACTTGGTCTGTATTCACATGGAGAAAGAACCACTGGTGTCTCTCTTTTCAGCCAGCGCAATTTATGGGAACTGGGGAGCTATGGATGTTTCTGAGAGTTTGGTTCACAGGATGTTGTCCTCCATGAAATTGTGTCTGTGCAGATGCTACAGTTTCATCCAGCAGAAAGGGGCTGCTAGGCTTGTTTGCTTGTTTTTGGCATACTTTATTCTGCGTCTTGGAAAGGTGATCAGAGCTGCTGTTCAGGCCAGCAGAAGCCGCTTTCCCTGATAACAGGTGACTCTGCCCATCTCTGCTGGGTTTTAAGATGTTAGTGGACACTGATCACACTTTCAAGCCTATGTTCATAGATGCAGGGGCATAATATTTGTTGTATTTTTATCTGTTTGAATTATCCTAACTCTTTAGACACAAATACACACACACACACTCACACACACAAACACAGAGAGAGGGCTTTCCTCTTGTGTTTCAGTGCAAACGGTGACCTTCTGTGGCGTCCTGATTCTAAAAGTTACCTGCATGTGTTTGCTACCTAGAAAAACCTCTCATTCTCCAATGTTAATTATTGCACTAACGATGAAGGGGGAACACGGCAGGGTTTTTCTTTTTTCTTTTAGCTAGAAGCGGGACCTGCTGTTGCCCAAAATGCAGGTGCCAGTTGGATAATTACAGTGATCTGTAATGTGCTACGAAACAAGGAACAAACAGTGAAGGTCATTTTTGTAACCTGGGCTTTGTACATCCTTGAGAAGGGAAGAAGGGTATGCAAAAGCAGTTTCCTAAAGTCAAGTTCAGTGCATTAATCAGAACGTAATCTTATACTTAATGCATTGTTAGGATTTCCAAATTGAGATGCTTCTACCGGAGGTAAGTCTGGGACAGCATCCGTCACGCAGCCAGCTCCTGCGGTCCTCTCCTGCCCCTCTCTCCATCTTCAGTCAGCTTGATGGGGTCACGGCACAGAAGTGCCAAATGATTCACACAGTTAGCGGGAACTGATCTTGCTCCGGGGGCTTTTTCACCCAGGTGCCCAGACCGGCTTTCTGAAATGCTTTAAACAGCTGCTGCTTGACAGACTGGTATGTGTGCGCCAGCAGTTTGGCTTCGCTGTACACAGAGGGCAGATCTCCATGGCTTAATATCTGTGTGCTCAGCTGTAAGAGAGATGGGGTAGGGTGGGGGTGGGGGTGGAAAGCGAGGGGAAAAACAAACCAAAACAACCCAAAATGCAAATGAATGAACAGCAGCTGTACAAAACGGTTCCGTAAGCTACAAACAAACTGCGCTTAAGATTTTACGTGTTGGTTTCAAGTAACAATGGAAAGGGTTGAGAACCAAAAACTGGACATGATATTGATTCCGTCATGCAGGCTTAGTGCCAACAACCTACAAAAAACACTGCCTGAGTGGGAAGCAGGATTTTGGAGATCAAAAACCTAGTTTACATACCACTTGGAAGTGTGAACTGTGGTGCAGAGACTATAAATTATACCAGGTTTTTGGGGTTTTTTTGCTTTCTTCTTTTTGTGGCGGAAGGTCTTACTAAATAAAGTACAAAGAATGCACCTCCCCGCTGTGCATTGTTTTGTTCCTTCTGAATGGGTCTCCCTTAGCTTCTGGGAAGGGATTTTGATGGCCAAACTCTTGTTAGTGTGCATATATTCCAAAAATTTTGTTTGGGAGTTTGAAAGGAGAGCAAAATTGAGAATCTTGTGGATTTATTTGGTGCCATTCATCTTCCCCGACACCAACAAATATGATTCAAGTCAAAATGATTTGAAGAAAGATGTGTTACTGATTTTTAATAACTCCCAAATCATATCCTGAGTATTCGCTGAAGCAGAAGTCCCCACAATATGAACTTTGACTATGCATTTAAGAGCCAACCATTTCCCAAAGCCCTGGGGCTCATGCATAGGACTCAGCCCCTACTGTCTTTGGGGGGAAATACAGATTCAAAACGTGCAGCCCAGATTCATAAACCCGACATTCCTATAATGTCTCGTCAGCTCCCTTTTGCTATATCTGAAATCCCAACATTTAGTGGGACAACCGTGGAGACTGAAACATTTCTTTGAATACAAAAATTGAGACTTAAAGGCCGAAGTTCTGATTCTGATCCAATTAATTATGTGTCTGCACAGGAGTTGGCTGCTGTGGGCATAGCTCCTGCTGCTCAAAAGCCCTTCCAGCAGTCAATGCGGCCCCACTTACACCATGAGCAATAAGAACAGAAGAGGAGAACTGTTGGGTCAGGTCAGAGGCTCATCTAATCCAGCATTCTGCTCTAAGCACAGCCAGCCAGATGTTTAAGGGAAGCCCGCAGGAATGACCCGAGTGCAGCTCTCCCTGCCTGTGATTCTCAGCCACTGGCTTTCAGAGGCATAATGCCTCTGACAATGGAAGGAGAATACAGCTGTCATGGCCAATAGCCACTGATAGCCCTACCCTCCAATATTTGTCTAATTGGTTGGTGGACTTTGTAGTTGAGTGTATACCAAGATCACCACTTCGTTCTTCATTCACCTGGGGTATGGGCTGGGAGGAGAAGGATTCCCTAGTCAAGGGGTGGGTTTTCAAATGCATATCAAACTAACCACACTCACCCTTGAGGGCAGCAGGATCTAAACTCAATCTAGATTGAAAGCAGCATGTTGAGGATGAACATGAACTGGATTGAGAAAAACTACCTTTTTGTAACAGGTTAGCATGTGCACAGCCTAAAATAGTTATTAATGTATTCTACTCTCTCTCTCTCTCTTTTTAAAATGTTTATATGGTTTTATAGTTGGAGGTGATAATTTTTTTTTTATTTTTAAAAAATAGCCTTCTACACAAGCTCTGAAAAGTAAGGAAAAAAGGAAAGACTCTCTGAGTCATTCAAGGCTTCAGGCAGGCCAGTTTGAGAGAAAATGCAAGGAAAAATCGGCTCCCTTCCTTCCAATCTGTTATAATAAGAGATACTGTGAAACATGCCTAAGAGAGGGCAGTAATCGAGCATCTGGGATTTGCCCACAGCTGAGAGGCTGTCTTGTTGAGCGGGAGAATGGCATCTGAATGTTCTGAAATGCTCACCACCCCTGAGTTGCCTGCCAGAAACCGTCTTAAGAGACAAAGACACACATCCTCAGTCCAATAATCACCCCTGGCGCACCTGGGCGCCCAGAGAGAAAGAACTTTTTGTTTTGCAGGAGGATTAAATCAATCGCCTCCTTCCTAACCTGCCAAAAGACATAGCGCAACCAAGCCAAGAGTGAGAGAATTTGATGTTTTGGGAAAGGAATCAGAAGTCTTGGGAGAGCCGTAGACCTGGTGAAAGTTCAATCCGGCGAGTGAATTAGCATTTTCTGTGGGATTCTGCTCCCACTACTCTGGAATATGAACCTGTGTACAAAGGGGCATTTTCCACCATTGCAACAGCACTACAGAATGCCCTTTCCCTCTGCCATAAATGAAGCAAACTTGATCCAAACTTCTTGTAAAGGCGTATCTTTTTTCTTAGATTTCCCTCCTGTCCCATAAGAATAGACGTGGTTATTACTGAATTCCTGTTTTGATCTGTTTTTTTTTATAATAGTGTTTTACTAGTTTTTATATTGCATCTCTGTTTTTATGCCATAGCATAAAAGCAATAAAACACAGTATTTTTGTATATTGCTTAGAGATGGTTTAATTATGAATCAGGATAGAAATGCTTTTAATATATATATGACATGTCAAAGGCGAATGGGGTAAATTATTTGCCACTTCGCTTTTCTCTGATGTCACCAATAAATGTATCCTATTCAAATCTGGCACAATATTTGCAAATTGTATTTTGCCCTTGAGCATGTCTACTTGGAACACACACTCTCTTACTGCCAAAAGTCCTATGCCAACGCAGATCTTCAAGAGCTTACATCATTTCAGGAAATTGATTGGCAGAAGGCAAAAAGTACACACTACTTTCCTCAACCACCATGCACACACAGGCCCTGCTATGTGAACACAATGCGTTCTCAGGAAATGGTCTGTTAGGCGAGTGTTTGTACAAGAACATCCACCCCCCTCCAGCAGATGTCAAGGAGATGAGTAACTATACAACTTTTTGAAGACCCCTGAAGGCAGCCTTGTATAGGGAAGTTTTTAATGTTTGATGTTTTATCATGCTTTTATATGTGTTGGAAGCCGTCCAGAGTGGCTGGGACAACCCAGTCAGATGGGCAGGGTACAATTATTATTGTTCTTGTTGGCATTTTCCATCAATTCCTATGGGAAAATTTCTAACATGTTCCCAAGCACAGGCTTTTGATCCCCAAATAGTGAAAAAAGCCAGGGGAAACCCTCTGGAACCTTGCAAAAGGCTAACAAGGGAGGGAAAGAATGCTCTTATTTGTCTGATCTATGCCGACCACCCACCATGCTTTCTGACAAAACTGCTGCCGTGGACCAGGAAAACACAAAAAGTAAGGCGTGTTTAAGACTGCTTATTTGTTTACAGAACTACATGAAGGTCCAGCTGTTTGGATATCTGAATTGGTGGTGTGTTGGATAAGTGAATTATCATGTTTTATAATGAACGTTTGAATAGCAGGACCAGTGTGTAATTAATTTATGGCATTGGTTTTCATGGCTTTAAAGAAAGAGTTAGGCAAATGCATGCCAGGAGGATCGGTCTACCAATGAGCTATTAGTCCAAAGGCAACAATACCACCAAGTACCATTTGCTGGAGAGCAACAATGGGAGAAGGCTGTTGCCCTCATGCCCTGCTTATTGGCTTCCCAGAAGCATCTGCCTGGCTGTGACTGGAAATAAGATACCTGACTAGATGAACCTTTGACTTGATCCAGCAGAGCTCTTCTTATGTTTTTTAATGCCTCAGAAACCTTGGAAGTGTGTTAGGGCTCCTCCAGATCACCAGATTATTGCATATTCTGGATTTTTATTACTTCTCCAAAATACTTTTTTTTTTTGGCACTCAGATGAGCTAAGTTCAATACGTGCTACTGCCTTTCAAGTGTGCATGTTGCATTCTACTTAAAAATACACGTGTTGGTGGTTATTAGCCTGGATCAGATCCTCCACTTGTATGTATATATAAACACCTTCCTCTTTCTTTCTCTCTCTTTTTCTTTTCTTACACATACAGAGAGAGAGGGGGAGATTCTCTGCCCCGCATACTTGCTGGGCACCACATGTATTTTGGCCTATGATATCCGAGTACAGAGTCTGCTGTAGGAAATGGTGCTTTGCTGATGATACGGGGCCAGGGAGATGGCTGGGAATGCTATATTGTGATGGACACATAGGTTTGCTTTCACCAAGGCAGGAGTCCTTACCTTTCCATAAAGCTTTGCCCATCGAGTGTAAAACAGGTGCTTGCAGAGTCGTGAAGGACTCCCGCAGTTCCTTTTTCCTGTTGTTGCATTAATAAGCTCGAGGTCTGTAGTGCCCGCTATCCAATTCACACTGAAACCAGGTGATTTCCCTGACTGCCGCATCTTGGCGTTGCTCACTCCTGTCGAAGGGGAAGCAGAAAACATCAAAGCATTAAGATCAATAGCCCCTACCTTGCTCCTCCTGGAAGATAGGAAATGGAACTTTCTTTTTTTTACTAGGAAATGAATTCCATTTCCACATAAACTTATTCTCATATTTCGGTGGGATTGGCTCCAATCTGCCAAATCTTATAGGTCAGAATTGTTGTCATTGTTGTATGTGTGTGTATGTGTTTCAAGGTGTTTTGAGCACAACTGTTTTTGGTAAAGCAGCTTATGAATTAAAACATAATAGAAGATTCTGTTGTTGTTTTTAGCACCCGGTCCTTAGATTTAGAAAGGGGAAAAAAAAGACTGTCCAGGAGTAGATAAAAGACTGCTTTCTTGTTCCTCCCAGACCATCCCCTCAAAGCAGAAATAAACCTGACTCTAACAAAAGTGATGGGAAGGGGGCTGTGGGAGAAAGGTAGTGAGAGAGTGGAGGAAAGAGGACTCTCTTGCCCATTAGGGATGGGGGAGAAGTTTCATTCAGTTGCATTTAAAGGTGAACCTACCTAATTCTCACACCTTGAAACAATAGGCAAACTGAAACACAGCCAGGTTTTGAAATTTGAACTCCTCCGAATTCTGCAGTGCAGTTCTCCATCCATGCAGTGTGTACAAATAATGCACATAATAGGGCAAAGCGTGCATTAAAATGCATATATTCATGAGAATAACTTGCAGAAATGCATTATATTGGAGAAAATTGCTTTGTAAAAATGTGCATATTAGGCAAACTATACATGTACATTTAGAAAAAAAAAAGCCATACAAAATGCTGGTGAATTTTCAGGAGGTTTTTTTTTTAAATTGCATACCAATGTGGAAATGAAAAACTGAAATGGACAGATTTGCCCACCCCTATTGCCCACATACCCATTTGCTGCTTCAAACCGCACTAGCTCTCATCCTGCTTTATATGGGATTGAGGCAGAGGTGCATTTAAAGGAATAGGTCTGCCATCATTGTTTGTACTTTTGCCTGGCCTAATGCTAACTAGAGTTAAAACACTAACCAGGATTTGAAACCAGGGTTAAGAAGGACTCCAGTCAATGTTAACCATGGTTATCTTTGGGAGACCTGGAAATAGATTAGCATTAAAACTTCTGTTCCAAATGGCTTCACAGAAGAATGTCACTACTACGCAGAAGGTAAGTTTCAAAATAATGTAAATCTGCTATAAGTCAGATTCATACAGCCCTTCCCCCAAATGAGGGTGTGTGTGTGTGTGTGTGTACTTTGCTGGGGGATTTTGAGAAGAAGTTAGATTTTGAACCGGGGGTGGGGTGGGGGGGCTACTGAAAATCAAAACTTTTCCAAGGGTAAAAACAGAATTAAAAAAGAAGTTAAAATCTGAGATATTCTTGAATATCACAAACAGTGGAAGAGAATAGCTCCCTAATTATTGTAGATCTTCCTAAACAAAAACAATTGCACATCTTCCTTCATCCCCTGCCATCTAATTTTGTTAACTTCATTAGTACTACAGGTACATGAGAGAGAATTGCATCCCATGATGCAGGAGGGCTATGTCTACTGCATGGCAGGGGGAGGCTCAAAGTGCATGCTCTTCTCAGTGCTGGAAGATGGCAGCTACAAAACAGGCTAATTAGGATTAGGTAAGGCACAAATAAGGTTACTCAGAGCAGGTGAGATAGCGGCTTGGCAGCTCAGCTGACAATCGGTAACGATAGCTACAAACTCATTAGCTGGCCTTAGAGCAGGCATGGCCAAACTTGGCCCTCTAGCTTTTTGGGACTACAACTCCCATCATCCCTAGCTAACAGGACCCAGTGGTCAGAGATGATGGGAACTGTAGTCCCAAAACAGCTGGAGGGCCAAGTTTAGCCATGCCTGCCTTAGAGGAAAGTTCTGTTTTGTTTTTGTTTTTTAGCATCAGCACCACCTCTGTCAAATGTAGAACTGGATCGGTGCCGTGGCACTGGGGAGGTTCTACTCCCCCCCCATTCCCTTTCCTTAGCATCACTTTTATGCTTCCCTTTCAAGTTGTTAGCCACTAAGTTGTGGGGCAGGAGTGTGGGGAAAGAGGCCTCTGTATTGCACTTGGTTTTTCTGCTCTTAGCCACTTTAGGAGGGGGGAAGGTTCTGGGTGATGTAGTGCCCCCCCAAAAGAGCGGACACAGATCTGTATAAAACTGGCGTATGCTGATGTAAATCTACATATGCATGTTTACACATGATTACTATAATTTAAATAGGGATGCGGTATGTCTCAGCATAGTGGGGAAGACCGTGACCAGGTCGCTTGTGAATGAATCCCTGCTGCCCAGATGTTATCGATGGGGAACTTCAGGGCCCCTCCTGTTCTCCCTTCTTTGGGCTCCTCCTTTTTAAACAGCCCTTCAGATAGAGGCCATCTTCAAACAGAGGGCTGTTCCCTGTACAGCAAACAGAGCACTGCCTTCTTACTTGATTTCAATCAAGGAAATAGTGTGTATACGATACGATATACGATATCTTTATTGTCATTGTCCCATACAGAACAGTGAAATCAAAAAACTACATAAAACATTCAAAACCCCCAAAAACTCTGGTATGAGGGATGTGTCGATGTGAAAGGTAAACCTACCATTTCCCAGAATCATGGCCCTGATCCAATTCCACCCAACCCACCTGCAGGCACTTTTAGGCAATTTTTTTTTTTATAAAAAAACATAATCAGGAGATTTGATGACATAACTTTCCCACATAATATTTAGTTTGGTACTGAGACTCCTGCAATCCTGAATGAAGTGGGGTGCATGTCGCAGAAAAGCAAGCGTCTGATTGTGGTGCAGGAATCCAGAGACTTTTCGTATTATTATTATGTGAAGGAAGGTGCTGGTGTTTCCTGTGCATGAAAATAGCGTTCCTCCGTGAAATGGGAAGTAAATGTCCATGCTGCTGAGTTGGTAAAGTCATTAATGTTCATCATTTGACAGCTGAACACAGTGCAGAGCTCAGCGACTTGGAGGGCATATAATAGGGAGTATAAGATCGCACATATGGGCTCTGTAGATAATCCTGGTGAGATGCAATATGGCATCTCCTACGCTGGTCCCTGGCTCATTTATAACACACAGCATCTGAAATCACATCTCCCACCACCTCCCCGTGTGCATGTGTGTGCGTGTGTTTGTTTTACACAGAAAAGCTCAGTGTGTTTGACAGATGATGACCATGATTCAGTTTTTTCAGAAACCAAAGCGTAGGTTTTAATGCATGTGTTTCTATTAAATTCATTTTAAACCAGGTGATTATTTTTTTAATGCGAAACTGGATTTTTTTTTAAGGATCAAAAGGGGGAGGGGAATCACTTGTTTCTTTAATAATTTATTTTTATGCGCCAACATGCCAGTTCAGAAAACAGTACCAGAAACCTCACTGTCACAAGTATAATACAATATGGATCAGCCTCCCTTACCTGGTGCCCTCTGAATATTTTGGATTATACCTGGGAAGCTGATGAGAGTTGCAGTCCTAAATATTTAGAGTGTACCAGGTTAGGGAAAGCTGATACAGGTTATATAAGTGTCAATGATTATGTTAGGCCAGTTCATCTCAGTAAATTACCCTGCAGTAATTCCCTTCATGGGCTTAACCCCCCCTCAGAGTCAATTGGAAATGCCCAAGTAAAATTCATTGACAGCTGTTTAAGATCCTTCGCATTTCTTGGCTTGCTGTCATAAGTAACAACCATTTGCCTGGCTAAGTGGCAGTACCCTAAACTAGTATATACAGATGAGTTTGGATGGAAACATAATTGAGTTATCATCTCACGCAGGGCTTTTAATCACATTTATGTCACTCTAATAGCAATTTCGATTCTTTCACCAGGATAACTGATCAGTTTGTATCTCCTCCCCCCTTTTTCTTTTAAAGACACAAACTACCAGAGATATAGTAATATAAATGTGTGTCAGAATATGACAGCACTTGCTAAGATAAGGCCTGCCTGGAATTAAGCCACAGGTAGAAGAACAAACATAGACGCAGCAGCCCTAATGACCAGAGGAAAGCAAAGCATTCAGTCAAATTAACAGCTTTGCATACATGCATTGACAATGAACGCAGAATACAAAAGCAAATTGCACACTGTCCCCAGATAACTACTGTCAATATAGAGAATCACTTCTGATGGAAAACAAAGAGTAACAGAAACTCGTGGAAGCTAAAATCCAAGCATCAATATTTGCTGATTTAGGAATGGAGACTGCGAGAATCTAATCCCCTGTCTTTTCTCTAAGAAAACTTGTGGAAGGAGATGCAAGGAATTTGGAAACATTAGCATACCCGCAATGTGTCCCAGGGAAAAATGGGAAAACCTGTTTTTTTGTGTGAGATTGTGGTGGCCATTTTTGGTCCTGCGATCTCTTGTGCCATGATCTTACCCCCCAAAAAGCACTTTTTGGGGGGACAAGATTGCAATGTGGCTCACACGCCCGAGAGTGTGTCCTGAAAGATGCACGTCCCATTTTTTTATCTGAAATAGTTGGATGGTATGCATTAGTGCTGTAGTAAAGCACCAACCCTGTGCTATAGTAACTTCCTCTAATCCTACTCCAACAGGGAAGCATTGGCTTTGAATCTGGGACCTGTACAATGGTCTCATTATATCAAATCTGACATGAGGATACATTTTGGCCTTGGGCAATCACTGTCTCTAGGCCTCAGTTCCTCATTTCTTAAATGGGAACCATAAAAAGACTGCCTCAGAGGTCTGTTATGAAAGCTAAATACAGCGAATCACCTCACAATTAAAATAACAGTGGAAATTATAGTAGTAGTAGTAGTAGTAGTAGTAGTAGATGGAGGTCTTCCGATCAGCAGGAAGTCTTACAGATGGTCCAAAATATCTTCTAGCCTGTAGACAAGGCTAGAAACAGAGGGAGAAGTTGGCTAAGGAGGAGAAGACCTCTGGAACACAGTTCTTTAATAAAACTATTCGTTGTTCAACTCCTCTGACCTGTTTAGGTCTGCTGCCAGGACATCATGATGTTGTGTGTTTCCCAGCTCTTGGCAGAGGCAACCAATGGTGTGTAGAGGGAGGGAACACCTAACATGATGATGTTATGCAATGTGAAAACAGGAAACTCAACACAGGGTTGCAGTTTTCAGTGGCAGCCCAGTTTGGGGTATAATCTAGCCTCCCAAGTGAAACATCCATAAATCTACCCTTACCTGTTGGGCATGTGCATGAAGATTCTTTGTTTGCTTCGCACCCTGTCTTTTTGCAAATGGATTCCCAGTTTCAGTAATTCTCTTCCCTGGTACTTAGCTTAGTTCATTCAGCTGATGTGCTTTAGCACACCACTGAATGGGGAATAGGTTTAAATCTGTTCTTAAGTAAATTTTATGACTCAAGGCTCTAGTTTGGTTTTAACACTTATGCTGTGGCTTTAAAGTATCTGGATGAGTGGTGATATACATACCAAAGGGCCAAGTATAATGGAAAGATTGCTGTACTGGATAATGATTGCTTCCAACTATATGGCCTTTCAGGTTAGCCAGAGATGGGTTTAATCATGCTCAATGGTGCAAGCCATTTTTAAGAAGTCTAGTAGGATTCGGTCACAGAATAAGCCATCACCATCTGACTTCGAACTTGTGGAAGTTTTCTTTATATAATGTGCTTTGTTACGTTGTGGTGCAACCAAATATGATCCTCTGTTCCTTGACAACTGGATCCAGCAGAAATCCTGCTAGTATTACCAAGGGGCATGGAGCGATGCCCTTGATCATGATGATCAGTTTAAGAAAAGTGGATGTCATAGCTTCTGCCCTGGCTTATAAATATATCACAGTAAAGATTCTTGGGACAGGAATTATTTGTGGTGGAGGACAGCCACTTCCACCAGGAATGGAGGCAGAGAGGTAAGAAGAATCTATTTCAGTTAGTATTGCAATCCTATATACACTTACTCACTCAACAAGGTAGAACGGGGTTCCCCAACCTTTTTGAATCTGGGGGCACATTTGGAAAGCTAAGAAACCAGGGGTAGCACCATAAAATACGCATTTCACAGAAAACAAACAAACATCCCGGTGATGTTCAGCACCCTCCAAACAGACAACTCCCCCCAACGGAGGCCAAATAAACAGGGCTCCCCTCAAAATGTGACCCCTCCCCACCAAACATCAAAAAATTGGGAGGGGCAGGGGACCTTGGCAGGTGCTGAGGGTGCTGTGGGGGTCCATAGACTCTAAGTTGGGAACCTCAGCACTAAGACCTACTTTTGGGCTGTGCTCTTAGTGTGGTAGAATGTCTAATCATCAGTAGCATCAAAGGAGAGTGAGAAGGAAGCAAGTATCCCAAGCTGTGAAGGGACACTTGGTTATGTTCTGTGTAGGAGCCCAACACTGGGGAAGCAGGCGGTTCATGCTTCCAAGCAAGGGTGTCCTTACCACTCAGGAGCAGCTGATTGCGCCGGTATGAGGCTGGCAGTTGACCGACATCTTCTAGTCTATGGCTCATTACCCGTGAAAGGTGTCCGGTGTGAGAGAGGCTCCCCACAATAATGCTATGCAGGTACACAGGCTCAATGAAGTAGCTGAGGAGAGCACCTTGTAAGCCGAGGACGTTCCACCTGCAAGAGGAATTCGGCAGTGAGAAAGAGGTTTGGCAGGTGACAAAATAAGATACAAGAGAGCACCCTTTTTCATTTGCCTTTTTATCCTGGGGAGAAATAGCGGGCATCTTCAGCTGATTCCAACTGTAATTTTTGTGACAGATGATGGACCTCGATGCAGGCCAGAAATTCAGAATTCCCTAGCTCAGAAATGAGAACCTTACCTGTCCATATGAACATAAGGAGAGTGACCCATCACATTGGCCAACCAGATGCCTATGGGAAGCCCATGAGCAGGAGCTGAAGGCAACAGCACTCTCCTCCTGCAGTTTCCAGCAGCTGTTTTGCAGAAGCAGACTGCCTCTGGCAGCAGAGGTATGCGGAACAAACAGGCCTCTTTAGTTGACCTTTGGGGACTTTCCAAAAGCCATGCACTGCTGTCCCCAGGCCACAAACCTCACAAGTGCTGCTCCACACCCTCCCAGTGTTCTTGACCTGGCTGAAACCACATTTGAACTGTGATTATCTCACTTGCTTTCCTGGAGGGAGGACAAAAAGATACGTTTGTGGGTGCATGTAGAAGCATCTGTTTTTTCCATGGCTGGAATTTAGCCTACCACTGGCATGTGGCCCCAAGAAAGGTTGCCCATGTGAGATGTGGCTCTCAGGCTGAAAATTGTACACCCCTGGACTCCTATTCAGTGAAGATGCCATCCGTGCACACGCAATGGAAGACTGAAAGATATTCATCTCAGCTTAATTGCAGCTGATGTTTTATATTGGATGGAAGCTGGATTGAGGGAAAACATATGAAGCAGAAGCATTTCTCAAGAAACAGTGGGATACGCATGGATTGTGGCTAACATCCTGTGTGTTAGAATTCCTGCTCCATGATTGCAGTCATGGGTTTTTTGTCTATCACATGACAATGTATATTTTGATTCCACAAAGTGGGACGTGACGGAGACAGGATGTTTGTGTTACTGTGTTCTGTGAAGTGGAACTATTGTCCTTTGTTTTTTCTTTTTGTTGTCTGATGCTAGAGAGGGAGCCATGTTGCAGTGCTCCGTGTGTGTTTATATGTAAATAAAGTAGATGAGTCAAAATGCTGAGTGGCTGAGGTCTGTCAAGCAAGGTGCGCAAGCTCTGCAGATCCCTAAGTGTGCTGATGTCTGTTGGCATCGGTCGCTGTGATGTTCGGGCTGAAGAAAGTTTTGAAGCTCCTGAACAAATGATCAGGGGGGGAGAGAACATGCCAGTCGGGCATGTGTCTCTGCCAGGGTCCTACTCTGTGTACTCATTGTTGAACACCTGGCGGAAGTGGGCTGGAGCCAGAATAAACTGTGATGTGTACACACAGTCTTACACAGGGGAGAATAGGGGTCCTTGTTTGCCTACATGGATTGAGAAGCACCAGGGATTGAAAGCAATGTAAGCTGCAGGCAGTTTCAAGAATTCTGATTCTTCACCCTTTTGCTATTGAAAGGGACACTCATCCCTCCCCCTTCACATTTGGTTGGGGCAGATCCATCTTAAAACACACCAATCTGCTGTCACCGTTCTTAATCTGGCCCTTGGTTTCTAGGCATTAATGTTGACTATTAAGGCCCTAAGCATTTTGGGTCGATGGTACCTTAGTAAAGAACTCTATTTTGAGTGTTCCTGTGCATGAACATTTCCAAGCAAGGCTCTGTTTCAGGAGCCTTCTACATCTGAGATTGGAGTTACATGCACTTAGTTTTGAAGCCCTCTGGTTGACCTTGGGTCAGTCACTGTCTCTCAGCCTAGTCTACCTCACAGATTTGTTGTGAGGAGAAGCATTGCAGTACCTTGAGCTCCTTGGAGGAAAGGTGGGATGAATGTGATAAATAAATACAATTAACCCACTAAGAGCAGGACCTTTTTCAATAGTGGCTCTGTTTGTGCAATGCTGTCGTCTATTAAGCCCATGGGGCTCTCTGCTGGCCTTTAGGAAGCAAGGTGAAGACTTTTTATTTTGACAAGCTCTTGTGGGGTATAAATAACCAAAATAAGAGCAAAAATAACATATGTTAATTGCTTTTCTCTGAACAAAATCAGTCTATGCATTTACAAAAAGCCTTGCTCCATTCTTGAGCAGCACTCCTGAAGAAATGCTTTATCACAAAAATTGCGGGGTTGTTTTTTTTCCAAACTTAGTTGCTCATGAGCTGAAATATGCTTGACATTTTAGAGCACTACAGAAAGGGTTAGAGAGATTTTGCTATTTAAGGCAACATCCAGCGGTTGCTGTGCTTAAAAAAAAAACGCATTTAAAGTGCAAATCTGTACCAGCAGGAAGCATTATGTAGCTAATTTCTTACATCATTGTTCTTTTCATTAATTAACATTTCTCAACCGTTAGTGCAATAATTGCGGTGCCTCTGTGCTGTATGTCTCTTTCCATGATTAATAAGGAGCCATTATACTTCCCTTTCCTGAAGCAGTCAATTAACACGAAATACTTTCCATTAATTACTGAATGTTTAAAACCAGCATGCTGTACCTGGAGAGCAATCTGCTCACAGAACCTGTGACAAAAATTGCTTTCAGAAGTTCTTTTGAAATTTTATTCCACACGCGAAAAAGAGCAAACCACAGGCAGTTTAGTTGGCTATATTAATTTGCTTCAGAAGCAGGGTCTGCCAATGAGAAACATCTTTTAATCTCATGGAAGACAAGGCAGCCATCTGGCTGCTGAGGATTTTGGAGTGAGACTGCCCCTCTCTCTTCCTCTCTAAACGCAGGTCATTAAAGTAATGTGTTCATCCTACATAAAACTCAAATGGAAGATAAAAGGTAATATTTATATACAAACAATTTAGTCCCACCATTTAAACAGTCATTGGTTTTATGAAACATTTGCTTTGCTCTTATCAGATTTGCATAACTTTGTGGTGCCACTGCTGCTGAAGAAAAGATATGCATAGATGTGTGTGGTCATTTCTACAGATGTCTACCTGTCTGTCTCATTTAGGCTACATGCTGTATAGTGTACACATTTACTTGGGAAATCGATGGGAGTTACTTCTGAGTGGACACACAAAGGATTGTGCTGTTAAAGGCAGAGCTTAGCTGGAAAAAACCCTTCCAAGAATGGAAGCATGGAAAACATTGTCAAATTCTCTGAAGTTATACAGTTTGGGATTTGATAAGTAATAGACTAAAATAATCAGAAAGCAATGATTTATGCAGGGTAGATATATGTGCATGAACTCAGTAACATTTTTGATGTCCAGAGTAAAAACACCTGCCTCATTTAATT
The DNA here is from genome assembly GCF_027172205.1 of Podarcis raffonei. Taxonomy (NCBI): domain Eukaryota; kingdom Metazoa; phylum Chordata; class Lepidosauria; order Squamata; family Lacertidae; genus Podarcis; species Podarcis raffonei. Next base: position 14,986,755 of record NC_070613.1, read on the forward strand.
TGCTGGAAATGAAGAAGCATAGTATCTGCACAGGGGGGAAAATATCCAATGTTTAAATATGGCTACTTATTGGCTGTAGGGAAAGCTCCGTTGAATTGGATCTATCTAGTCCCAGAATGATGTCTTCTTCAACAGCTAGTATTCAGACGCATTTGCTGTTTCTAAACATGAAGATCCACTGAGCAGTTTAAGAGCTCTAACCACTTCTGCCCTGCTCCCCGAGAAAAAAGCTACTTCATTTTGCAATTCCTGTTTCTCCAAGACAATGTATGGCTGCACTTGCTCAGACATTTACCCCACAGAAGCTTATCATGTCATTGCATGGCTAGGCACAGAGGAGGAATAATTACAATTGGTTGTTAGAGAAGGAGGTACAAGTAAGAAGTTAAGAAGTTGTGAATGCACATATCTTCTCGCTTTATCATGCAATAAAAATACAGTTACAGCACAATTCCAACCAAGTTGACTCAGAAGTAAGTCTTATTGAATTCAGTGGTGGTTAGGATTAGGGTCATGGGAATGTGAAGTTAGGGTCACAGCCTTAGCTATTTACTCTATTTATATATCACCTTTCAGCAGAGCTTTTTTCAGCTGGAACTCAGTTCCGGCAGCTCTCAGCTAGGCACCATTGCCATGATAAGAGAACAAGGGAAGAGTTCATGGTGAGTTCTGGCAACTCTTTCTGCCTTTCTGTATTTAATCGAGCAGCTCTTTGGCTAAATTTGAATTGATTGATTAACATTCACTCATACCCTTTAAATTACCCCCTCCAATTGATTAATCAATGAAAGCCGTTGTTCCCAAACTTTCCCCCACATGGACCACTTGAAAATTGCTGAGGGTGTTGATGAACTGCTTAATTATTTTCCTGCCTCTTGTAGCAATTGTAATGGTCTGTGCGAGAAGCTGCATGATTTTCAATTGTATATTATGGCTTCTTTTGTTTCTTATGTATGGTGTTTTATTGTATTGCAACTTGAATTCCATAGAATAGAAGAAACAAAAGAAGCAATGGAAATAAATTAAAAATCAATATGAATATTCAATGTGATGGATGTGCTATTTCCTTTCTTCAACCACACATCCACAGACACACCATGGACCACCTAACTGAAGTTTGCAGAGCACAGTTTAGGAGCTCCTGAACTAAAGCTTTACTTGCAGAATCTTCCGATTATACCGATTCAATATTGCAGCCCCAGGTAGTGAACTCATTTCAAAGCCCAGAGAGGAGATTCTGGAAATCTCGGACCAAAAACCAGGAGTAAAACCACTTTTATCATGTGTTCTTCTCTTCAAGTGAACTAGGCCTAACTGGGTAAAGGAAAGTAAATTAGCTTTAGTCATAGAACAATTTATGCCTCTTCAGGAACAAAAGTATCTGTGGTGAAACTGAGTTCTGGAGGAGGTTTGCTTCTGTTAGGTGCAAGAATGCTGCTGTGATTTTACTGCTTTCTCCATGGGCAACGTTTTCAAAATTAACATTATTATGCAGAGTAAATGTACTGTTACATTCCAGCTTCTCAATATATCAAACTGACTTGTCTAGGTAAGACATATGATGGATTGTTTGACTCCCCCCCCCTAATTGTGCAAGACTTTTAAAATGCCCCTTTCAAGGACATGTTCCCTACTTAGATAACATATTTTAAATAACTTTTGTCATACTGGAAAAGAAACCCGCTGGTTTACCTGCATAATGCATGGATTTAAACCAAATTATCTCCACAGAACCCAGGTGATCTGAACTGGCTTAAATTATACTGTGGACTGGGCTGTTATAGCTCCTTGTTTCTAATATGGGGAGTATAACACTGGTACTAGGGACTTTGTCCACTGCCATTACTTCTATATTTATTACAGAAGTTGGGGTGGTCATTCTGCTTTCGGTACATCTAATTCCTACAAACATATGTGGTCCCCATCTGTCTATAATTGAAATGCCAGTAATGACATGGAAGGTATCAGAGAAGAGCTAGTCTTCCATTCAGTAGATGACACTTCCCCCCACCTTTTAAAATACCGTATTTTTCCATGTATAACATGCCCCCGTGTATAAGACGTCCCCTATTTTGGGGGACTCAAAATTAAGAAAATGGGGGAGATTGCCCTCGTGTATAAGACTACCCCCCCTTTTAACATTATTTTTGGGTAAAAAAAACTCCATGTCTTACACACGGAACAGTACAGTAATCCTCTGCAGCTGCCTAACATTGCATTTAAGAATAGGAGTTGCTGTCCAGGGTCCTGAACAGCCAGCTCCTGAAAGCCCCATCACGTTTACTTATGGCAATAGACCTGGGTGGATCCAACTGCTGAAATGGACCATCAGTTGCTGTCCCAGGTCCTGGAACACCAAGCATGGTTACCTCCAGCAATAGTAGGGGCATCCAGAGTTTTCCTGGTCAACCTTTACCCCTTTGGTTCACCCCTACAGTACGTAATGTCACTTATACTGTGCTGGCTCTGCTCTTCCTGAGTCTGACGTGCACCATCACAAGGCTTTCCTGTTTACTATGCTGGAGGATCATGCAGCCAATTATCAAAGCTTCCTCCTGTATTTTCACGCAATAAGGATTGTTATTCATGGTAGTCTCCAGTCTGCAGAACACCTGTGGTTTTTCTAGTTACATGACAATTCAGCTATTATTGGTTTGGAAACTGGAACTACTACATTAGGGTTTGATCTGTATTTTAGCAGTGGGTGGTTCGTCTTTTTGTATCTGACAGTGAAGGACCAAGGCCAAATTCTGATTGATGCAGAAAGGGGTTAAATAAGAAGAGAGAAGATTGCAAATAGACTTGTATCATGTGTGCAGATTGTCTCTAGTTGGGGGAGCCAGTTGTGTTAATTGATTTCCACTTTCATTAATAAGCTGCAGATTCCAGGGTCAAACCTTCCAAGCCAACATATGCGATCCTGATAGTCTGTCACTAAAAGACATGCAAAAACTTTGATGTTTTTTATAGTTATCTTGGAACATTTCTCTTGCATGCAACTCATTTTGCTGATATCATTGTGTAAAGCAATTGTGCTTTAGCACTTAAGCCTTTTCATAGGTGACATTAAGCTTTTCTGGATCCCAGTGGAAAAGGAAGGGAGACTCCAAGCAGATTGGCCTGGAAAGTCTTAAAGATGGTGCTCATGTACTGATCCAGGGGGTGCCAACATAGCACTTATGAGCACACAATAACAACTTTATTATTTATACTGCACCCATCGGGGGTATATGCCCATGGAAGCTTTCTCTGATGCCCGCAGGGTCCCCCTCTCCACACACCCATCTCCTGAAATTAGGCTTGAAACAAGAATTCTGTTCTAGCCAACAGTGTGTGTTTGGCTGTAGTGGGGTGTGATACCCACAACACTGTTTCTGGCTTGTAAATGTGTCCCTAACCACCAGAAAATCATTGACCTATGTACCAATAAGTGGACAGAGGAGACATCTTTTAAAAAAACACATACACTACACCCAGGAAGTTTTAGAAATTTTAGATCCTCCTCTGGGCATCTCCCTGTGGCTTTTTGTTCTGTCTGCTTCTCAAATTGTCCCCAAACAGAAGTGCAATCCACTTTAGCTTCTTGTTACCCATATATAATGTATTCTCAGACCATTTGTCAGCACATTGGCAGGGCCCACTGACGCTGCTGAACCCCACACTGGGAAGTTGAGTCTGTGGAGTTGCCATTTTAAATCATATCAGGATAATTGTGGGGAATTTTAAATCATGGCTCCTAGTTGCCCAATGTCACTGCCAGCTAAGTCTGTGGCTGATATATTCCAGAAATATGGTATTAGGCACTTCTCATGTTCTTAAAACGGAATCGGAGTGCAGAGGGTAGCACTGAATTTTAACAAATAATTTACTTGGGATTAACAAGCACAAAAACTGCTGAATGCTGTGAATGATAACTGAATGGAGGGAAATGCTTTTTTGATGTTGCTTACAAATACCTTGTGAGCAAGAAAGTATGATAACAGCTGTTGGGATAAATTATTAATTGTGCATTATTTGCTCAGCTCCAGTAATTCTTTCCAATATATCAGAAAACTGCTACTCTGGTTCTCCTTCTCTTTGTAAGTCATGCAAAGTAGGCTGTTTTCAAGGAACTGGGGCCAATGTTCTCGATGTGGAATTTTTCTCCAAATCGCTAAAACCCCCGAAGGACAATTCAATCAAAGGAATGCTTACTCAACAATCTCATTTAGGCATATATGAATTCGTTTGAGCATTTGGACCCCATGAAAATCAAATCAGCCAATATATGAACACATGAGATCAGTGGTGTGCAGTGAAATTTTTCACAGGGGAACATTTAGGGCCAGAGGCACTAGCTTGTGAGGGTGACATATGTGTGAGCATCACACCTCCCTCCCTAAGTCAGGCAGAAGCTTCCCAGGCTTTGGGAAGGAGGCACCAGGCTTTAATGCATCAGTTTACCAGGAACATTTAGGGGACTAGCCTAAATGGGGAGATATAAGGATGCCTACCTTCCAAAATGTATGTTTCTATTATGGTGATGTTATGGACTGGCGGGATGCAGAGGAATTGTGGGAGGCATCAGCTGGGGAACCCCCAAGGGAAGAAAGCCAGGGTACTGGTGGTGGAGCGATGATGAGTGGTCAGAGGGAGAAGAGGGAGCAGACTGGGGGGAGAAGGTGTCAGAAGTTGAAGAGGCAACAGGGTTTTGTGAGCAGGAAGCATCTGTGGCAGAAAACAGTCCAGGACCAGAGGCAGAACAGGAAGTTGGAGAGGAGGGGGTCAAGAGGCAGTGATGAAGCAGACTGATTAATAAGCCACTGGGTCTCCCCCTCCTGCTGTGACCAGCTCTCCTCACCCTTGGTGGTTTCCTGAGCTAGTTTGTTTCTTTGAATAAAGAGAGTTAATGTCAAGGCTGGGGTCAGATGCAGGTTAGCACGAAGAAACAGTCAGTTGTCAGTGAAGTTGACTCTTTATTCAAGGAAATGATATACAACTCGGCAACACTTCCCAGTAGGTCTTATCCCTGTAGAGCAGTTGCCAGAGCTGAAGGTCCCACCTTCCAACCTTTCTAAGGCTCTTCCCCTCCTAGGCCTAATGAACACACCAACTTTTCCCAGTAGGAGGTAGTTGGGAGGACTGAAGGTCCCTGCCTTCCCACAGCTCCCTAAGTCGTCTCCTCTTCCTGCACTCTGTCTGGCCCTCAGGACTCCCAGGACTCTCCCACCTCTCCAGGACACAACTCTCGCAAGCCTTGCTCCATGCCTTCTTTGAATGCCTTTCCCTGGCTGGAATGTGTTCTTGAACTGTGATGGTGCCTCTTGCTTGCCTGGCTGGAAAGATACGTACGGGTGTGTGTGGAAATACCTGATTTTGTATGTGTGTATTGTGGGATGTAAGAATCAGGTGCAGTCAAACACAACATTGCTAGAGTAGACATGAAGGTTGTCTCAGTCCTCCAGATGGAACTTCTGGCTTTCCAGGACTGAGACGAAACTTCCTATGTGTAACTTGAGATGGGCGTGGCCTCTCCTGAAGTAGAAAGAACCAGAACCACAGGCTGGCAACCATCTTGTCTCTCTTGTCTCTATCGATGCCATCTTAACAACAGCACTACTAAGATGTACCCTTGGCTCCAGGCCAAGAGAAGAAAAGGGGGGTTTTCTCCCATAAGGAGATAGTCACCACATTTAAACTATGTTATAACCTTTTAAGTCTGCCTTCTGGGAACCTTTGTGTGAAAAGATGATTACTTGTGAGTAAACGTTTTATACTTTACAGAAGACTGTGTAGTGTCTTATTTTAGGAGGGATTAAATGGGTAAAATACCAGGAAATATTTACAGAGACTCTAACAAGTCTGAGCAAGCTATCTGCTGTGTGTGTGTGTTTTTTTAAAAAAGGGAATATTAACTCTGCTGATTTTATTGAACATGTAAAGACAAGTTGGGATAGGCTATCTTAGACAATATATCCTCCCCCACATCCCTAAACATTTCCACATGAATGAATGAATGTAGTCTACTGTACAAAAGTAAGATTGGATACAGTCCCTGCCTGTTTTGCTACCTGTTCTTGCTATCCACGCCGGGTTTGCTTCCTGCAAAGCCCCTCTGTGAGTTCATCCTCACTGGGACTGGACAGCAACACAAGCAGTTTCTTTCCTTTGAAAGGTGGCCTATACATTCCACTCAGTGCAGGGATGCCACCCAAAATAGCACTCCCAGAGTGAGTTCTTTCTCACCCTACTGCAACATCTAGCATATAGGGTGTGACGGTATTGAGTTGTGAGTTTCTCCTGCTCCCATCAGGCACGTCCAATGGCACAGGGTAGGAGCAAGGAATCTTGCAAGGTGATGTCACTAGACATCATGGCTGGGAGGGGATGGCAGGAATTATGACATTTCTGACAGCATCCTTGTGGCATGTGTAATGCGTGGAATTTAGAGAGAAGACAGGTGGAAGATGAAGTAGGAAGTCTTGACAGCCAAGAAACCTGGAAGAGTCTGAACCTCACCCCCAGACCGAACTCAGAAGCAGAAAGAAGTCCCCAAGGGAAGGATCTCAGGTAGAACCAGGGATACTTAAGGGATTTGGTTTCTGTGAGTTCCAGTGCAAGTTGACCTGATCTGCACCTCCTTGAGTAATGCACAGATTGAAACAACTATCCTTTGGAATATGCACTTTCCTTCATTTTACAACAGCGTTCTCCTTTCAAAAAGTACTGAAATGCTATAAAAGCATATATTTTAAGGATAAAATATGTTTAGAATTTAAACATTAAGATTTTGGGAGTACTTAAACAAGAGTCTACATAAGTATTTAAATATCAAGTTTTGTGTGGGTTAAAAATATTTTTTTGATGCATTTGGAAATGGGATAGAATGGGTTTATGAATGAACACATGTGAAATGGACATGGGCCACAAATAGAGTGATCTAGCCATTCCTAGAAAGAGCCCTGGTGGCAGGTAGATGATCACTAAGGGGAACTTTACCTCTATTTCCTCTCTTCTTCTCACATTAACTTGTTAAGAGCTGTCTAAAACCTGAGTTCATATTGATATCATTAATAAGTCATAACATTCACAACTGGAATACTTTTGAACATCAAAACAAAGGTTTTGCCTTTGATCCGGGAAACACACAGAACATGACACTAGATTGCCTTATTTTACAGCTGTGGATGAATGTAAGAAATCTTTAAATACTGTAGACTGATTTTGTAGTGGATGAAGGCAGGTTTCTTTGGAGAAAACGAAGTTCTGGACACTCTGTATTGCAATTGAATTTCCCGTCAATATTAAATATAATATTGGTTTCTGAGTTTATATTTAATTTACTGTCTATTGACATTCAGAAAAACAGAGGCAGTGACAATATGGTTTGGAACCCTTAATTTACTTAGTCATTCTCTTCTGCCTGAAATTTGATTTTGAAACTCTGGTCATTCTTGGAAGAAACAGGGAAATTGTGTTGGAGACTTTTCCCTTCCCTCTTTGAGAAAATGTATTACAACAGGGGAAGATTTAACCCAACAATATTATTTTGCAATATTTTCATAGTCTGTGTGTCAGATTATTTCAATATATCACCATTGGACTTTTTCCTCATTCCTATGATTGGATCAATCATGTAAAAAACAATTGTGACTGTACAATATTCAAACAGATCATCTACGAAAAGTGAGAGCAAAAAGTAGCATTTTTGTGCTGTAGCATCAAACCATCACAAACAAACAAACAAACCCTCCTCCAAAAAGCATTACCATCCTCATATGTACAAAATCTTAAGGCCTGTGCATGGTTTCACATTTTATCCTTTGGTTTGCAGTTCCTCTGTTTTAATTCAGGAAGGATTCAAGTCTATCATTAAACGTTGGCCTGAGGCATTTTGCACAGTGTGTTCCACACCGCAATTGCCCATCCAGTGCTCTTCGTGAACCGACACTGCATACCCCAGAATCCTCTACCATGCACAATAGGGTCCTCATCAAGCAAGTCAAAGTCCTTGAAGCTAGACAGTCTGAAAACCACTGTTCTGAAACATCTGAGGAACAGATGGCGACCACCCCAGGGGAAGCCTGAGTTACCAAAGATCAAATCTATCAAAATCCTAATAGCTCTGATCCAGTGGCTCCTGTATATATGTGAGAGAGCTGATGCACGTGGAACATATTCTGATATCGAAGTGCATGGCTGTGACAATGTTCATGATAGGTGGTTATGGTGGCTACCATTTCCTTAAGAGTTAATTAAATTTTCCACCAGAAAACAATCACCGTTTATAATTTTAATGACATTTCCATGCTTGCTTGCTGCCCGACCGCTTAGCAATTTCACTATAAAGTTACCTGGCAATTTTGTCTGTGCAAGACATGGTGACCAGCTGCTCCCCCAATAACACACCATCCCACATTTGCACCGCACTGGGATATCGGGCTGGAATGGTTCCTTCCCCAGATTCAATCTTCGTTCGAAGATGCCCACGGTACTTCCTTACTATGTGCTTAATGCTGTTCACTGGAATGGAAAAAGGAAAGAATAGAAAGGAAGTGTCATCGGTGATAACAACAGATCAAGAGCTTTTATATTTCTCTTCTAAGGTGAACAGTGATGGGCCAAGTGGGAGTAGAGGGCAGCTGTAGCAGTGACCTACTTCCCTCCCTTTCCATAAATACGATCTGGAATTTGCACATTAAAGCTGTACCCTATACACATTTAGCAATGACAAACCTAGACAGCATCTTAAAAAGCAGAGACATCACCTTGCCGACAAAGGTCCAAATAGGTAAAGCTATGGTTTTCCCAGTAGTGATGTATGGAAGTGAGAGGTGGACCATAAAAAAGGCTGATCACCAAAGAATTGATGCTTTTGAATTATGGTGCTGGAGGAGACTCTTGAGAGTCCCATGGACTGCAAGAAGATCAAACCTATCCATTCTGAAGGAAATCAGCCCTGAGTGCTCACGGGAAGGACAGATCGTGAAGCTGAGGCTCCAATACTTTGGCCACCTCATGAGAAGAGAAGACTCCCTGGAAAAGACCCTGATGTTGGGAAAGATGGAGGGCACAAGGAGAAGGGGACGACGGAGGATGAGATGGTTGGACAGTGTTTTCGAAGCTACCAGCATGAGTTTGACCAAACTGCGGGAGGCAGGGGAAGACAGGAGTGCCTGGCGTGCTCTGGTCCATGGGGTCATGAAGTGTTGGACACGACTAAATGACTAAACAACAACAATACACATTTACAGGGGAGAAGCCCCATTGCATTCCACCAGGGATGGGCAACCTTGCTCAGCCTGAGCAACCTTTTGGGGCCACATTCTTGTGGTAGGTGGAGGCAAAGGCAAAAATGGGTGGAACAATGAATAATACTTTTGTACAGTGGGTTCGTTTCTACTAGGGCTGGGCGATATCTGGTTTTCAACATTGTGATATATCAGCAGCTAAACATTGCGATGTACTGATATATGATGATGTCTGAAATTGGAGACTGGGCGTGCAGCTGAGGGAAGGAGCAGCCATGGATATTTTGCATGTGGCTGATATACACAGAAGCTCTATTTGCCTGGGCAAAACTAGAATTAGTTGGCTCCAGCTACTGTTGGTCTCTCTGCCTTTTGCCCTATGGGTCCCAATGGACACCACCCCCTACTAACTAATTCTCTTTTTCTGGATGCTTTAGGCTGTGATTTTGCACACTGAACTCATGGGACTGCCACTGAGTAGACATGGATAGGATTGCATTGCCAGGCTGTATCCTGCAACTGGCTTCCTAGCTTCTGGCTCATTTGTGTCAGATGCTGCCCGCTGTGGAGGATGCGTCCTGAGGAAAGGCAAAGCACCTTTTCTGCCTTTGCCGCAATTGCAGGTGCCAGCTGTGCAGACTGAGCACAGCATTCCCAGTTGGCCTGCCATGCTACCATCCTGCTCACATCTGGATGCTGAGGATTGGAACGGCTGGTCCAGTGCTGTTTATTTCAGGAATAAGTGCCCTCTGGTGGAAAGCTTTCAGGTGTTCCATTACCTTGCCTAATTTTCTCCTTGTTTCATCCTTACCAACAAAGAACCTCATAGAGGCTTTACATAAACTATGCCTCTCCTTTTTCTAACCTTGGCTGGCCTGCTCTTTGATTTTTCAGATCTGAAGTCCTCAAATTGCAACCAAAGCACTGCACTTCCTTCTGTATTTCAAAGCTTGAAAATTAGAAATGGCAGAAGGGAGACATACAGACACAGACATGCCCACAGATGGAAGGCGCTCCCTGAAAATATCAGCAATTCCAGGACAGGGTTGAATACACTGCAATTTGCATGACTTTGATTATACTAAGTAAATGTTAGCTGACAAGGATCAAAGCCTGAGCAAGGTGCATTGACAGGCATAATTACCAAATGCAAACGGATTCAGACACAAATAAGAGCCTGCTCTTGACAGGCATTCTGCAAACTTCACTCCTATTCCAGGCAGATTTCGGGAACATCTGAGACTTACTTTTACAGCTCATGTTCATTTGTTTGGGATGGAAAGAAAACCCATAGGGTCACCAAGCCCAACCGCCTGCCCTAAGGCAAGATTCTTCAAGGCACATTAGTCAGCCTGCCAAAGATTAGCCCACATCATGCAGACCGCACCATGCCACCCACATGCAGATTGAAAGAGCGAAGACAGGGCACCCCATTGAGATGTGCACAGAGAACAGAACCTTCATACGGTTCAAGCAAATGAGCCAGGTGGACTGCAGCTTGAAACTAAACAATTAAGACTTCTCTGATGGGAGTAACGGATCACTTGTTCCTAACAGTAAAAACTGCACCTCTTACTGCATTCATGAAAGAAAGCAATGTCCACAGTCCCAGAGACTTGCCCAGAGTGCACCACTGCCTTGGACACCACCTGACTGTAAAATCAATGGAGCCTGTGTGATTCAGAGGTTCAGGTTTGGGCTTGGACATGGTCAGCCCTCTCAGTAGCCTGAGAAGCCATGTACAAAATACGTCAAAAAGAGCAAACGGATGTTGAATTCCAGCATTTTAAACCAAAAGCTTTGGACCAGCTCTGGCCAGCATACCACTTTCTACCAGGTAACGGGCACCTCATTTCCCGTTACAGTCATACCTCTTGTTTCGTTCGATTCAGGTTACGTTTTTCAGGTTGCGTCCCGTGGCTACCCAGAAGTACCGGAAAGGGTTACTTCTGAGTTTTGCTGCTTGCGCAGGCGCTCAATGACGTCACGCGCATGTGCAGAAGCGGCAAATCGTGACCCACGCACGCACAGACGTGGGTTGTGTTCTGCTCATGATGCGAACGGGGCTCCGGAACGGATCCCATTCACAACCAGAGGTACCACTTTACTTAACTTGTTATTTAACTGCTATTTTTGGTTCAGCTTCTTTAAAAAGGCACACCTCTCAATATTTATTTACTCATCCACTGGTAAGCCACAAGCTCCTCCTGCTGCTGCTCTCTTCTTCAAATTGATCCGAGCCTCTGTGGCTGTTAAGTCTTTCTGATTTTTGCATCGCTTATTCTCCCCCTTGATTATCTTCGCTAATTGCCGCGGGGAGGGGAAGGGAGGAGGAAGGAAGGAGCAGGGGGGAGGGAGGGAGAAGTCAGCTGAAGATGCTACTTCATCCGGAACAAGATGACAACCCGACCCCAGCATTAGAGAGGGCCAATTTAAAAATCATTTGGAGTGGGTTTATGATGTGTGCCTGACTAGACATTAGATGTGTAAATCACTGCTCAGAGCATCAGAGAAAAGGGAAGAAGGAAGTGCAGAATTATTAGTATCAGTTTTGATCCTTTGAATGTGTAGAGATAAATCCTCCCCTGCCCCCCCGTTCCTTTCCTTCCTCTTTTTATATATATAAAAAATCTAAAATGCAATATACTGTAAGTTCAATTATTTTTGCAATGATTTGCAACTTGTCAGCCTTTATGTTATGACAGATGATGGATTTTTTTTAGTAAAAAGCAAATTAAGAATTCTCCACTCCCCCACCTTAAAAAAAAAAAAAATTGCTGGAAATGAATGGTGATTAAACAGAATCACAAGAGTAAAAACCTGTCTGAAATTTACGTGTGGCTGCCTCAGAAGTTCATTTTCTATTTCTCTGCTTCACTGCATGCTACTCCCCCGCCATGAAGGGGGGGGGTTGAGGCCTCTTGCACCCTCCCTTTTATACTCGCTTCTCAGTTCATTACGATAGTTTGTTTATAAAGGGTTGATAGCGCGCTTGGAAACAAAAGCGAGTTCAAACGGCAATGAATTCCACTAATCCTTCGGATGACAAATGCATTTGCAATAGGGCTGGAACCTACAAGCAGATGTCAACAAGGCATTATGTTGACTAATTGTTGAAGGACAATTTTAATAGGTAGGGATTCAAGCTGAGGGCACAATTTTGGTGCTCTTAGCATTGTTATAATACAGTGGAGCATGAATTCCAGATAGCTAACCTTGATAAAGATAAAATAAAATAAAAAATGAAGAAAAATGTAAAGAAAAAGGAAGCCCAGCAACTACCTCTCTGATATCTTATATCTAGGGCTTGCCATACGTCTGGAAAATTCCAGACATGCACGGAAATTGGATGCCTAGATTGGCTTCTGGGGGAAATTTTTTTTTGAATGTTAAGAGATCTCCAGAATTTCCTGAATGTATGGCAACCTGTTGTTTTTTTGGGGGGTGTGGGCATGTTTCTGCCCCCCCTTTTGGTTTAAAAAAAAATTCAAAAAATTTCTGGGGGAGGCTACACCTCGGCGGCAGTGGAAATGATGAGAGGGCTGTGTTGGAGAAAGGGCTGCATTAGGGTCTGGCTATTTTCATGTTTTTCTGGTGGGGGGGCGGTTCTGGGTTTTTTAAAAAAAAAATTCAAAAAAAATTGTGTGGTGAAAATCCCTTTCTTTCCCTGCTTGAAGAAGAATCAGCTCTTGGAGATGCTGGCGATGGCAGGGGGTGGGTGGGTTCGTTTTCTTGCTTTTAGAGGTTTCCTTAAAATAGCTCAACTTTTTGAAATATGGCAAGCCTACCTTACACCTTAAACAGTACGTTCAGACATATGCTTTTGTGGGGTAGAACCGGTTTCAATTTTGCCATTTTCATGCATTTGATGAAGTGTTTTTCACCCAAAGTGAAAAACAGCAAGGCTGTGTCCTTAGCCTCACAGTTGTACTTGAAGACTGAAAATAACAATACAATGTGATATTTTCTGACGTTTAGCCTTTCCCCTTTCTTCCAAATTGTTTGGTCTCTTTAGTAATTTGTTTTAAATGTCTGCTCTGCTTTTGGGAGTGCAGTCCCATTATGTGTTTTACAAGCTAGTCTCTGACCGTAATAATAAATTATTATTAGTAGTAGTAGTAGTAATTTGTCATTTCTGGGTCTGGATTATAACAGAATGTCTGAAGTAGAAAACACACAAATTAATCAGAGGAATTCAGATTCTGCACAGGTGGTTTGCTTGGAGATACCAATCAAAGCAAGAGCAGCTCGAAGGTTTCAAGAGCATTATTTTTAATTCCTAATTGCGTTGCTCATCTAAAATTAGCACTTGAGCACCTCCATTTTGAAGGCGTTGCAGGGCCCATAGGGCAAAGCATGGACACCTGATGGGAAGAGAGAGAGAAGCACCTCAATTAAACGAGCTTAAAAATCCTGGCTGCCATTTTGTATTTACTCTTCAAAAATGAATTCCGAGAAGCACAGAGGCATAACGGAATGTAACAATATAGTTTTACCTATAATTCATTGAGGATTAGGCTCTCTATGGCTGCTAGTCATGAGGGCTACATTACGGCATCCAGGATCTGAAACAGCATGCCTCTGAAAACTGGAGGTATTCGATTATTTAGGAATAACTTTCTGGCAGTAAGACCTGTTCGACAACGGAACAGTCTCCCTCAGAAGTTGGTGGAATCTCCTTCATTGGAGGTTCTTAAAGAGAGGCTGGGTGGCCGGCCATCTGCCAGGGATTTTTTAAGATACGACTCTTGCATTGGACCTGGGGGGTCCCTTCCAACTCTACAGCTCTGATTCTACTCCAGTTGCTGTTGTGTTCATGCCCTGGTTGTGGGTTTCCCATTGGCCTCTGGTTGGCCACTGTTGAAAACACTATGCTGGACTAAATATATTGGATTTTGGTCTGCTCTTCTTATAGTCACAACATAGGAGCAAACACAGCTGGAGAGAGAGAGAGAGAGAGAGAGAGAGAGAGAGAGAGAGAGAGAAAACAAGAACAAAAGCCAGGACTCGAAGGACTCTCCACTATTCACATAAGGTCTGGCCAGATTTGTGTACTAGATATGGTGTTTCAGATATTGCCAAATGTTTTGCATCACTGTGGCTCTCCTGTGCCATTTGTGCTGCAGCACTCAAAGGGAGTATGGCTATACATTCCATAATATGTCATGCATTCACTGTAGCAAGATGCCCACAGTGGGAAACTCATGGGCTGTGCACACATAGGATATTTTGGGTTTTCCGTGCTCTGGCTGGTCTCTCTTCACCCTGCTCCCCCCCATCCACCTACCCACACTGATGCACATAAGATGAGTAACCTCTGTGTGACCAGCTTGGAAACTTAGGTTTCTGCTTCCCTATATTAAACAACAAACTTTTTCATCATTCTGACACATTTAAATAAAAGGTTTGGGGCAGTGATTTAAAGCATTTTAGCATACATAAGGTAAAAGGTAAAAAAGGTAAAGGACCCCTGGATGGTTACATCCAGTCAAAGGTGACTATGGGGTTGTGGCATTCATCTTGCTTTCAGGCTGAGGGAGCTGGCATTTGTCCATAGACAGCTTTCCGGGCCAGCATGACTAAACCGCTACTGGCGCAACGGGACACTGACGGAAACAAGAGTGCACGGAAACGCCGTTTACCTTCCTGCCACAGCAGTACCTATTTATCTACTTGCACTGGTGTGCTTTTGAACTGCTAGGTTGGCAGGAGCTGGGACAGAGCAACGGAGCTCACCCCATTGCAGTGATTTGAACCGCCGACCTTCTGATCGGTTAGCCCAAGAGGCTCAGTGGTTTAGACCACAGCGCCACCCGCATCCCATTTGCCTTTAGCATACATACCTGGAAAGAAAATGAAAGACCTTCCTCGTCATCTAGGTGTGCTACCACTTAAGGGTACATTTTTTATTTTAAAAAAACCCAACAACCTATTTTTATTCTGATATGGTACTGTAACTTGGAATGAACAATGAGCCTTATCAAATTACAAGTAACCTTGTATTTTTTTCCAATAGTCCAAAAAGGAACCTTTGCTGAGGGGCTTTGTTGCTAGCAAACTTATTTTGAATCAAAATTAACTGAGGTTAATGTCAAATGACCAACTAAAACTTTAATTGATAAATGTATTGATTCAACAGGCGGGCAGCCCTACTGTTTATGCCAGAGAGCCTGTGGCAGACATGTCTATTTGTGTGCTTCCTTGAGAGACATGTTTCTGTGCAGTGTGGTCCCCTGCTAGGTCTTTTCTGGGGGAGGAAGACTCCTGACTCTGTGCCTCACCCTCAGATTACCTACAAACCCAACGACCCAGATGTCGTGGCTGCCTGCCGATCCTGTTGCGATGGAAGCACTACAGAAATGTGTCTGCCTCACAACTCCAGCACAGCTGTAGGTTAATAGGCAAGCAGGAAGAAGACCACATGCAGAGAAGATGCAATGGTGTGTTTCAGACCTAACGGGACTGTGGGATAAAACGGGAGCTGGGCTATCAGGAAGTCAATGGCACAAGGCAAGACAACATGTTAGCAAAAGATAGAAAAAGCAGCCTGGGGGGGAAGACAGCGGAGGCAGCCTCAGGGCAGACTTGATTTGCCTGCCTCTGCTGGTCTGTCTAGAATAGCAAAAAATGCAGGCTATGGAAGAAAAATGAACCGAGAGCAAAATGGGTGGAAAATGGGGAAGACCTTGGCTGAGTTTTCTCATGTAAAAAGTTGAGGAATCAAGTTTCCCCCTTGGAAAAACTTCTTCATCTTTTCCAAAGTCTGTGATTGGAAGAGTTTCAAAAACACACTATTGTTGTCATGTACATACACTATCAGGTCACATACTGCCTCATAGAGAAGCACTAGGAGAAAGAGGTCCCTCTTATAAGCTAACTCTCAAAAAGGAAAGCAACAGCGAGACAGGAGGGAGTGGAGGAAGCAAGAAAAACAAAACAAGGGATAACGTGAGCAAATGCACTTTGGCTTTGATTCATCTGAGAATGAGGACTAAGCCAGCAGCTTCCTGGAAAAAAAGATGGGTTTCGAGGAGGGAGTTGAAAGAAGGTGCTGTAGGTGGTTTTAGAGGGCATTTCAGGCATAATGGACAAGGAGGAGGAGAATGGGGCAGATCAAAGCTCAAATAACTTTGGAACAAACTTTGCATAACATAATACAAAGCAGTTCTGTACTTCAGTGCAGAGACACCAGTATGTCCCCTCTGGGCATGCTGGGATCACGTTACTGGTTTTGGCAGGCAGAATTCCACTAGCACATATAGGCATATATAACACTCACAAATTTAGAGAGGGCAGAGGAGTGCCCTAGAGCTCTTGGCAGCTGGTAAGGGCAGAGGTAATGCTGATTCTATCTTGATGGTGTTCCTGAGATTCGGAGCCAATTACTGGAGTATGCACTCTTGTTTCCTCCACCAACTTCTCCCAGGTCTAGCTAACCCTGCTTCTGCATTCTGGCATTCACATCAACCAGGGTTCTTGTTTAACTAGAACCAGAAACCAGAACTTAATGTTGGTTTTGGACCCTGATACAAGAAGGAACCTGTTTAGCATTAACCACTATTAAGGTTGATGGGATGAGAGAAGGGAGCACGGATTGCATGTCTCCAGTTTCCTTTGCAGCGGCTGCAAATCTGGTCAGATATGCCCATACGCTTTCAGATCCTGGCTGGCTTTCCCAGAGGCTAACTGTGGTTAACTGAAATCATGATGGAGGTTCTTACTCCCCACATTCCCAAGGAGAGGTCCATAGCATCTGTACCACTGAAGCTTCCGAGTCCCTTTGAAAGGAATTCCTATATAAAATGCTTGTCAGAGGTTACCAAGGCATGGATGACAGAGGCGAGACATACATTTTCTGTGTTGAGTGCAAAGACCAAACAATGCATTCTATGGAAGATCCTTGATCAGACTTAACAACTTCTTCAAAGACGTAGAAAAGCAGCCACATGGAGACCTGAATTGGATCAGGGTTGCAGTGCCATTTCTTCACTCAAAATTGCCCCTAGCCCCAGGAACTAGGGGGATAAAGACTCTCCTCCCTGGAAGAGAGGGGAGTGGTTGTGGGCAGGAACTGAGCACCGCCCAGGGGGCGTTAACCCCCTGCCATCCCCACTCACCTGGCTGGCGCCCACGCCCACCGGCAGGTACCCAACCAGGTGCCTCCGGGGAGCATGCCTAGCAGCTTAATGCTGCGGGGCCAGCCTCTCCTCAGCCTCATTCTACGTTGTCCCGTCGCGAGTCACCCACCCTCCACTCCCTTTGGGCTCAGGGTCTTAGTCTTTTGGCCTTGCTATGGACCTTAGGTTGGTCGCCCTGGTTGTCCGGGGGGCCTGGTAGGAATTTTTCCATTTGGCATTAGGCTTTTTGGTTTTTTCGCCTACCTCGTAGCAATCGTCACAACTTTTGTGGTATTGGTGGGTAGGTTAGGCATTGGATTAATGTGTTGTGGTGTGTCAAGGGCTAGGTGTGGCCATCGCCTATGCCTTCAATTTTTGGGTATTCCGTTAAAGGAATCTGGCGGCCGTGTATTCTGTCCGATGCCTGCTTGGCGGGAGGCCATGGCACGACCCTCGGTGACATCAGGGGAGAGCCTATAGTTGGATGAGCATCAACAGTCTCCACCTACTGTTGAATAAACCCACCTCCTATACTCATCCAATGCCTAAGCCAATACCTTTTCACTGCTGTAATCAATAAAGTTGTGGCCTTTTCTTGCCCATTAACCTTATATCATGTGTCCTCGTGTATTCATTCCATATTGCGGGGGTCGGGTCCTCGAACCACAATATGGGCAATTGTAACCCGCTCCCTACATGGGGATGGATGATTATCCTCTTTGGCCAAGATCTAGTGATGCCTCCTTTATTGCTGCTTTCAATTAAAACATGGAGAAATACACAGATATCCCTCACAACAAGTGGGATTGGTATGGAAAGTGTTATACAAATGTTAATAGATAACTAAAGCGGTGTGTGTGTCAATTTGCTGCCCTCTGGATGATACCGGACTACAGCTTGCATCATCCCTGACCATTGTCCAAGTTGGCTACAGCAGATGCAAATTAGAGTCTGACAATATCTGGAGGCACCATATTGGCTTCCTCATGGTAATATAGGACTACGAGCTGCTGCTTTTACTTGCTATGTTTTAGTACTGTGATTTTAGCTGAGTTTAGTGTTTTTGTAGTAGTGTGACAGTGATTAATAACAAACGAACATATGATACCCATGGTTAAGGCATCAAGAGCTGGCTTGGTTAGGCTTGTCAACAGCTGAATTAACTGCATCTAACATTAGTAAGGGTTAATAAGGGTTCCCCAGAATTAACTGCATTTAGCATTAAAGAAAGGTTTCCCTTGACTTAGGATCTGCAAGCTCCTTCGAACTGTTGTTTCAGATCTTAGTTAGGGGTGAAGTCTAGTTAACTGGGGTTAATGCTGGTGCTGATGAACTGCTTAACAGTGGTTAGGATGGCAGAGCGTGAATTAATTCCAGGGAAGGCAAAGAACTTGCAAAGAGCAAGTCTGTCCCTGAAGCTGGCTCCCAGTTCCTTAACCACTATTAAGAGGGAGCCCGTATTATTTCTATACAGGCCCATTGAGAGAGGTGTAACCATTGCATCATTTTCATAGTCAGCCATCATCTACTTAACAGGGAAACAGAGAAGGAAAACATTAAGGGAAGCAAAAAAAAAAAAAAAAAGAAGCAGGGAAAGAAAAGCTGAAATGAAATCAAACCAGGGAGTACAGTTCTTACAGTCCGTTGTGATTTCATAGGGGGAGTTGAGGCGTGCGTCTCCACAGGGCGAAGTGCTCACGTACAGATGGAACAGAATGTTCTCTTTTAGCCTGTAGCCTCCCTCTTTTAACCGCACGAAGATTGATCGCTCGCCGTCTTCTTGTCGTTTGCTAGGATCATAGAGAAAGGTTGCAGGTCATTTGTTACATTCCAAATCAGAACTAATTCTGCTCTCCCTATGGGATAGCTCGCAGGCTCTTTGTTATATTTTCTTCCCTTATAATACCTTGTATCGCAGCATCTCTCTAGGTAATGCTTGTATGATCTCCACTGTGTCTGAATTTAAAGGTCCAACAATTTAAAACAGCCGTACAATAAAATAAAATCAGAATCAAAATATGTTAACAGAATATTGTCATTATTTATCAATGCAAAGAAGAATAATGAAATAATTGGTTCTGTATCCAGAAAAGGATCAAAGAAGGAAGAGTCAAAAGCTGGGTGTGTTTCAACTTTCTCCTTGGCAGCAACAAAAAGAGTGACTGGTGCCAGTACTATTATAAAGTGAAGTTTTTAAATGTTCAATGCTTTACTGTGTTTTTAATATTTTGTTGGGAGCCGCCCAGAGTGATGGGTGGCATATCAGATGGGTGGCATATAAATAATAAAATTATCATTTTATTTATCAGTTGCTGGAAAAAAGAGTCTTTTTTCAACAAAATGATGGGGAATAGCAAATGAATTCTCCCTTTTAGTTTATATTTGGTGAGTAATACTATCATTAAGAGAACCGCTAACTATTATTTTATAACTGGAAAGCTGCAATCCTATACGCAGGTGGGAAGGCTCATTCAACTACTTTGTATTGCTATGAGCTTGTTCTGAATTGTATTGTTTAATGGATTGTTTTGTTTTGTTTTGTTTTTATTTATATGCTACTGTGTTTTTGATAGTATAGTGATTGTAATGTTTGTTAACTTTTAATGCTGTCGTTATTGTGAGACACTTTGATCTCAATGCTTGTTGCTGGAAAAGTGGAATTCAAATATTAAAATCAAATCAATTCATACAGCAGTTTATTCCATGTCCCTGTTCATTTCCTCATTATATTTGAATTATGTAAAAACCACTTCCAGAAAATGAATGGAATCTGGTTCATGTTTAACACTCATTTCTGTGTTATTTGATTCCAGAAAAATAAATAAATCATGGGAGTTAAGGTAAGGTTACTAGATTTTTTTCAATGAATCCGGGGACACTTTTCAACTTCAATGGATTTTGTATGGGGACTGATTTGTAAATCCAGGGACTGTACCCGGGAAACAGGAACATCTGGTAACCTTAAGTTAAGGGGTGAAATTTGAGGCAATATATTTGCATACAGTTCTTTCCTGTGGTTTTCAAGGGGGGAATGATGGGGGAATAGAATCACTCTTATGCGGAAAGGGCCAGGGAGTATCATTATTGTCCAATGATACTGTCAAAGTTCATTGGTATGAATGAACTTTAGTGTGACATGATGGAATATTGGTCAAATAGCCACAGTTCCGTACTGCAGTGTGAAAGGAACATTAGAAAAGGGAAAAGGAACGCTAGCATTATAATTAGAAAAACAAACGCACTATTCTCTTCCTCAGAATGCAACCTTAAAGGTAAAGGTAAAGGGACCCCTGACCATTAGGTATAGTCATGGCTGACTCTGGGGTTGTGGCGCTCATCTCGCTTTTATTGGCCGAGGGAGCCGGCGTACAGCTTCCGGGTCATGTGGCCAGCATGATTAAGCCACTTCTGGCGAACCAGAGCAGCACACGGAAATGCGTTTACCTTTCCACCGGAGCAGTACCTATTTATCTACTTGCACTTTGACGTGCTTTCGAACTGCTAGGTTGGCAGAAGCAGGGACCAAGCAACGGGAGCTCATCCCGTTGCGGGGATTCGAACCGCCAACCTTCTGATCAGCAAGTCCTAGGCTCTGTGGTTTAACCCACAGCGCAGTAGACATAAGCAGGATTGTGCTGTTTATGTTTTCTTAAGCTATGGTCAAAGAAACAATATTAACCCCACTCAAAGCTAGTACTAAGGGAAATGCAACATGTCGAAAGTTTAAAGCTGTCAGTTAAGACAACGTTGGCACATGTCGAGATTTTAGTCTTCATTAATTCACTTTTTAAAATACTTTTTGTGCGCATGGCAAGATTGCTACTTCTTTTTGACAATATGGTTTTATTTCAACCTTCTTTTGCTGAGGAGATTTTTTTTTTTTGAGCTAGAGAATTTCTGAATTTTCTGTCCATCAAATCAACTATCCCGTTATTATCACTGTTCACTGATTTAAGTGGGATTAGGGAAAAATAAATGGTTTGAAGTTTGGTGCCCAACATTCTGGAATGACAGATAAATCTGAAACATTTTCAAGAAGCACACCTTTGCCTACAGCTTATAAAAGGCTGAAGGTTTCGGCTTACTTCTCAATCACCACTCCAATTTCAGAATAACTTTTTGAGCAGATGGGAAAACTGAGAAACAAAACACTAGCATGTATTTCCATGTTGGCCATGGAGGGGAGAGAGGGTCTCCTCATCTACAGCCGCCATGGAAGCACAGGCTACTAACATCCCAACAAACTAGTTCTTTCCCAGACATCTAATTTTGGGAGACTTATTTACAAGTTAGGGTAGATTTGCGTACCTATGGGACCGCCTCTCCTGGTATGCCCCGCGGAGGACCTTAAGGTCCACAAATGACAACATTTTGGAGGTCCCAGGTCACAAGGTGGTTAGATTGGCCTCAACTAGGGCCAGGGGCTTTTCAGTACTGGCCCTGACTTGGTGGAACGCTCTGTCACAAGAGACTAGGGCCCTGCAGGACTTGACATCTTTCCGCAGGGCCTGCAAGACAGAGCTGTTCTGCCTGGCCTTTGGTTTGGACTCAGTCTGACCCTTATGTTTCCCTCCCCTTATGGTTTTGATCTATGGGCTATTTTTTAAATGAGGCTGCATTTTAAATTGCATTTTAACCTGTATTTTAAATTGGTTTTTCCCCCTATTATGTTTTTACTGTAATTTTACTTGTGTTAGCTGCCCTAAGCCCAGCTCTGGCTGGGGGGGGGGGCAGGGTATAAATAAAATTATTTATTTATTTATTTATTTATTTATTTATTTATTTATTAGGATAGATACACACAACCATATTTTGCATACAATGAGCTAATTTTGCAAATCGTTTTGTGTTGGGAGCCTTGGCCAGCTCAAGTTACATACAATCCAAGTGTCCCGATTTTCTAGGGACAGTCCCAGAATTACGAAATACATCCCAGGTTCTGATTTGATCCCAGAATGTCCCTGTTTCCCCTGCCAGTGCTGCTGCTGAGCTCAGGGAGGAGGATGAGTTGGAGCTTTTCCAGAGCAACAGTTGTGGCAGCAAGAGAGCATCCCATTGCATCTCGATGGCTGCTGCTGCTGGCCTCCAGCTCATAGCAGCTGCTGGAGACTGGGCAAGGAGGAGGAGAGGCTGCTGCCACCATTGCCCAACCACTGGGCCTTAGTAGCTGCTGAAGGATGCTATGCACTGACATTGGACTTCTCTGGAAATACCCTTGGTGCAATATTCCCAGCTCCTCAAGTTGAAAAGCACAAACATGCAGGAACCAAGAATGTGTATGTAAATATGGTTATGGTTATATACAGTGGTACCTTGGGTTAAGAACTTAATTCGTTCCAGAGGTCCGTTCTTAACCTGAAACTGTTCTTAACCCGAGGTACCACTTTAGCTAATGGGGCCTCCCGCTGCCGCCGCGTGATTTCTGTTCTCATCCTGAAGTAAAGTTCTTAACCTGACCGGGTTAGCGGAGTCTGTAACCTGAAGCATTTGTAACCTGAAGTGTTTGTAACCTTAGGTATCACTATATGGTAATTCCACTCCCCCCTCCCCTGGAAACCTTTCTTACTTTCTACACTCTCTCTTTTTATTTATTTTTTCAGACGAAATGATTATGCAGGAAGAGCTGGTAAATCTATTTCTCCCGGTACGTGGGCTGAGACCCTGAGAATGGCTTCCCAACACACCTATTCTAAGCAAAATAAAGACTCAGCCCACCTTTCACAAGTTTATGGCACACCCAACATACATTCAAAACACAATCCTTCTCCCCAAAGATTTCTGAGAGCTGTAGTTTCCCCCCTCGTAGAGCTATGATTTCCAGCACCCTTAACCAACCACAGCTCCCAGGATTCTTTGTGAAAAGACGCACGCTTCAAAAGTACATAGGGCAAGCTTTAAATATCTGGTGCAGATCTACCTTGTGGTGCACATTTATTTTCCAACAGGCGTAGGGATACGCTAGCATGTGAAGTGGACTTCAGGTTCATAGGTCTGATTAACAGGAATTTTGCCTGTCTGTCTAGGACAGGCATAAGCAAACTTGGCCCAGATGTTTTGGGACTACAACTCCCATCATCCCTGACCACTGATCCTGTTAGCTAGGGATGATGGGAGTTGTAGTTCCAAAACATCTGGAGGGCCGAGTTGGCCTATGCCTGGTCTAGGAGGTTTTTCCTCACATTGATAGATTTCACCGACATTCTCTTTTTCCCCAGGCTGGTTGCTCTTTTCCTTCTAACTCTGAATGCATTTTTCTCTCTCTCTCTTCCACAAGCACAATCAACAACCCTCAGCAGCGCCTTGTGTTTGCTTTCGACTAGCCTGCCTTCCAGCCCGAGCCTCTACCTCCTCCACAGCCTGCCTGCTGTTAAAACCGTTTGGCTGTCACTCTTCCATGCTTTGCTTGTTTTGTCGGTTTTTGATGCTACGATGCGTTTTCTGTCGAGTGAAATTTACAGGCACATTACCCTGCTTGACAGGAACGCTGAGCCACTGGGATCTCCTGAGGAGAGGGTGGACGCCTGCAGCTCTCTCATTTGCCTGCCACCTTCTGTGAAATCTCCCAACCACTTTAATTGCATTATCACCCTGCCACAAAACCCCCAGAACAATCGAGTACCTGAAAAATCCTGCCACTCAGGAGCTTTAAAGCAAAAATCTTCCCCCCTTCCTCATTTGGATGGAATAGCAAAGCAAAATCAACTGGGAACTGAGAGAGACCATGAAAGTGTCACACATTGCCCTGTATTATTAGGCTAAGCCGTGCTATTGAGATAACCTGGTGGCATTTAACAGCAGGGATGGAGAGGTAAGTTTTTAAGGACTCAGTTCTGTAGGAGTATAGTTACTTATCTGCCTGGATAAAATGGAGCGATGGCACAGCTCCTTGTAGTATTTCCTCCCACCCACTGTTTACTCCTGAAAGGTGAAAATAAAGAAAACCTTGCTTTGTCAACTGATGCTAAAGTCTTGGGCAAAACCACTCGGAACCCCTGAACATGTTACCTCATGTCAATGGGCAGAGATGGCCTAGTGTTCATTGCTGTGTTTCATTTTGTCAACATCCTTCAGCCCTGTATACTTGAAGGAGTGTCTCCACTCCCGCCGTTCAGCCCAGACACCAAAATTCAGCTCTGAGGGCCTTCTGGCAGTTCCCTCACTGCGAGAAATAAGGTTACAGGGAACCAGACAGAGGGCCTTCTTGGTAGTGGCGCCTGCCCTGTGGAACACTCACCTGTCAGATGTCAAAGAAATAAACAACTATCTGACTTTTAGAAGACATCTGAAGGCAGCCCTGTTTAGGGAAGTTTTTAATGTTTGATGTTTTACTCTGCTTAATGTTTTAATTTGTTGGAAGCTGTCCAGATTGTCTAGGGAGACCCAGTCAGATGGGTGGCATATAAATAATAAGTTGTTGTTAAAATAAGGCCGCCCTGCTTTATGAGAAAAGACAGATGCCTCCCCCATTTTCGTGCCTAGTCTTTAGAATGGTCACTTATACACTTATCGCTCAAAAAGAGGAAACGTGTCACCAAAAGTGAGCACATATTTGCATAATATTTACATAAATTAATGTAGGTATGTTTCCTTAGACATGTATGAAAGCAGTGGTATACTCAATTTGCCTCTGAATCTGAAGGTGGTCTCCATATATTTATCTGAAAACCACGAATGCTTGGGGCCACAAATGACTCTGTCTTGCGGCAGTGAGTTCCATAAATTAATTGTGCTTATTTTGAAAATACTGCCTGAAGAGGAATGAGAAGGAAGTGGGCAAGAGGAAGGAAGGATAGCATTGAGACACTTTTGCCATCCTTTCACTATGAGTAGAAATTCTGTTCAACTTTATTCTGAAACATGCCCCACTGTTTTTGAGCTAAACCCCAAAGACCCGATCAACATCATGTGTGAACAAGGCATAAACAGGATTACTGTGTTGTGGAAGGGAAGGGAACTTAGCTTTGCAGTCATTTCAACTCAGAAGGTACTGGGGGTAGGCAGCATTTGTGTGTATTTGTGTGTGTGTGTGTGTGTGTGTGTGTGTAGTTCAATAGAGCAGAGGCATCGGCTCCTGGTTAAATCGAGTGTGTGTGAGAGAGAGCCATCTGTAGAAGTTGTTGTGAACAGGGTTTTGTGTTGCTCTGAGAATTCGCTACACAAAAGGAATGTATCATCGATCCAAATAACATAATAACGTAACCGAATGTGCTGTGGAGATAGATCAATACGGAGCTTAAGATACAGTGATTGCACTTCTGTCTTCAGGGACTAGGATGCCATTCTTAACACAAAGCAAGCACAGGGACTGCTAAGCAGAGAAAACATAATAATTTAATGTACACCCAAAAATGAAAAAATAAAATAAAATGCAGAGACTATAAGAGACAGTGTCAGTTACGGCCGATCTCTTTCTGGTTCTCGCTTTTACTCTCTTTCTTTCAAGTTATGACTACTTGCTCTGTTACTGACATGCCACATTTCATCAATGCCCAGATGGAACAGAGATGCAAAAAAGAAAAACACCACAATTACTGAATTTTTCACATACAGTGGTACCTCGGGTTGCATACGCTTCAGGTTACAGACTCCGCTAACCCAGAAATAGTGCCTCGGGTTAAGAACTTTGCTTCAGGATGAGAACAGAAATCATGCAGCGGCAGCAGCAGGAGGCCCCATTAGCTAAAGTGGTGCTTCAGGTTAAGAACAGTTTCAGGTTAAGAACGGACCTCCGGAACAAATTAAGTATGTAACCAGAGGTACCACTGTATTTACAGGTACAGCCCAACACGGACTCCTCCCTGTTTGCAGAGTGAAGAGCTTCTTTCACAAAACCCAGGGATTAATTTGAACTTTTGGCTCACCAGGGAGCTTCCTCACAAGGGATTGTGGCCCTCAGGCTGAAAGAAGTTATCTATCTCTTGCCCAGAGGTTTCCCCGTGACTTTGATATAAATAACCAATGCACATAACTAGCTGCATTCAAGCATTTAATATCACATAGTTTGGCCCTTAGATTCAGGGTGACCCAAACCGGCTGAAGGGCCAAACTACAGAGGGAAAGGCATTCATGACCGAGCGACATCTAGGAAAAGCTAATTCTCCCTTTGTTTCCAGCCCTGTGACGTTTATTGTCAGAGAGAGGGAGCACAAACGGTATCCTGCTTGGATTCCAGGGTGACTGTCTGCTTCACGCACCAACGGGCAGCTCTTTGAAGACCCAACAAACGTATTAATGATCAACAGTATACAAGAGAGCGTGTTCATCGTAAATAACCTTCCCCAGGATGACTCAGCAGCCGCGAAGGAGGAAAATGCCCGTAATGAGAAGACGGCTAGTCTTTCATTCGCCGGTCATTTACTGCTATTATCAGGCCTGTGTTTAAAGCATTCATCAAAAACAACCAAGAGGCTTCGTGAAACATGGCTTTGTGATTAAAATCTAATAGCTGCTGGAAGAAAATAGGCTGGCATAAAGTGTCTCTCGACTAAATCCGACTCCCTGTGTAGAGTTATTTGGCTGCATGTCAACAACGTGCAAACATATACACATGGCGCTGGCCCAATACCTTTTGGCACCTGAGGCGAGCCACAAAATTCCCCCTACCACCACTGCCAGGGAGGAAGATGGGAGTGAAGATCTACAGATGGAACAGAAGGGGAATAAAGATCATATTGGAAATGGTTGAAGTGGGAATCAAAGGCCGTCATTGGGTGGGGGAAAGGGCCCCATTCTGAATCACACCTGGCAGGTGCAGAGGCCAGGAGACCTCAGAGGGAAACCCCACCATTTCTTCCCTAGAGGTGGGAGGAGACCAACAGCACCTCATAGAATCAGGAGGAACTGTCAAGGAGGTACCAAGAAGTGCACGGCAGCCATCACTACTACTACATGTCCTAAACCCCTGGCCTACCTGGCGGCAAGTCAGTAGGTCAAGTCCCCAGTCCAGAGCTAGTCCATGTGTCCAAAGTCCAAACTGGAGCACAGCCCCGCAGAGATGCTGGAGCATCAAAGCTGAGGTCCATCAACACAGGCAGTTGAGCAAACTCAGCTCTGCTGACCTTTTGTACTTTGCGTGCTGATTGCAACATCTGGACTTGATGAAGCAGGTGACTCTCACCTGCTCCAAGCCTCTTCCCAGAGCTAGCCAGCCCCACCTGGCCAGCTAGGGAGCTAGGCTGTGGGCCCTTGCTTGCCTCAGCCTACTGGAGCACCACTCTATTAAACCGCTTCTTAAAAAACCATCTTTAGATGCGGCCACGATGGCCAACTATCGCCCAGTCTCAAATCTTCCATTCTTGGGCAAGGTGATTGAGCGAGCGGTTGCCGAACAACTCCAGGCACGCCTGGAAGAAGCGGACCATTTGGATCCCTTCCAGTTGGGATTCAGGCCTCATCATGGGACTGAAACTGCCTTGGTCGCACTGGTTGATGATCTCCGGCGGGCTAGAGACAAAGGTGAGAGCTGTTTCCTAGTTCTGCTGGATCTCTCAGCGGCGTTTGATACCATCGACCATAACATCCTTCTGGACCGTCTTGAGGGGCTGGGAGCTGGGGGCACTGTCATACAGTGGTTCCGCTCCTTCCTCCTGGGCCGTGTTCAGAAAGTGGTGGGGGGGGATGAGTGTTCAGACCCCTGGGCTCTCACTTGTGGGGTGCCTCAGGGTTCTGTCCTCTCCCCCATGCTTTTCAACATTTACATGCAGCTGCTGGGAGAGATCATCAGGAGGTTTGGGCTGGGTGTTCATCAGTATGCGGATGATACCCAGCTCTACCTCTCTTTTAAATCAGAACCAGTGAGGGCGGTGAAGGTCCTGTGTGAGTGTCTGGAGGTGGTTGGAGGATGGATGGCGGCTAACAGATTGAGGTTGAATCCTGACAAGACAGAAGTACTGTTTTTGGGGGACAGGAGGCGGGCAGGTGTGGAGGATTCCCTGGTCCTGAATGGGGTAACTGTGCCCCTGAAGGACCAGGTGCGCAGCCTGGGAGTTATTTTGGACTCACAGCTGTCCATGGAGGCACAGGTCAAATCTGTGTCCAGGGCAGCTGTTTACCAGCTCCATCTGGTACATAGGCTGAGACCCTATCTGCCTGCGGACTGTCTCGCCAGAGCGGTGCATGCTCTGGTTATCTCCCGCTTGGATTACTGCAATGCGCTCTACGTGGGGCTACCTTTGAAGGTGACTCGGAAACTACAACTAATCCAGAATGCAGCAGCTAGACTGGTGACTGGGGGCGGCCGCCGAGACCATATAACACCGGTCTTGAAAGACCTACATTGGCTCCCAGTGCGTTTCCGAGCACAATTCAAAGTGTTGGTGCTGACCTTTAAAGCCCTAAACGGCCTCGGTCCAGTATACCTGAAGGAGCGTCTCCACCCCCATCATTCTGCCCGGACGCTGAGGTCCAGCGCCGAGGGCCTTCTGGCGGTTCCCTCATTGCGAGAAGCAAAGCTACAGGGAACCAGGCAGAGGGCCTTCTCGGTCGTGGCGCCCGCCCTGTGGAATGCCCTTCCAGCAGATGTCAAAGAGATAAACAACTACCTGACATTCAGAAGACATCTTAAGGCAGCCCTGTTCAGGGAAGTTTTTAACGTGTGATATTTTATTGTATTTTTGGTTTTTATGGAAGCCGCCCAGAGTGGCTGGGGAGGCCCAGCCAGATGGGCGGGGTATAAATAATAAATTATTATTATTATTATTACTCTCACTGCTCCCTATGCCTCAGAGTCCACCGTGTTTGTGGAGACACCCTCTGGCTCTGGAGATGGGTCCTGCTGCTCTGGTTCCTGTGCACTGACCCCCATCCCCTCAACATCCTCTGTCACCCTCTGAGTACTTCCTACATCAACCTCTCCTTCCCCATCCCCATCTTGCCCGGTGTGTCCCAGTCTCAGCTAAACCCCTCACTGGGATCCTTTTCTTCCTCTTCCTCCTCCCCATAGTCTTGCCAGTTCATGACATCATGCCATATTGGCAGTGCCTGATACATGTATGTATAGAATACTTTTCCTTTCCTGGTTTTAGCTCCCCAAGCCTTTATTCACTTGGCGGGCAAACATATCCTCATTTTTTCATTCTATTTTGTTCTCTGCATAAATATCAGATGGTTGTCATTTCTTGGACATTATTTGAATTGTTGTGAGATTGCATTGAACTCTGTTAGTTATTTGCTGAATTTGTTGGGTTTTGCCTATTTTATGCTTTTTGGGGGGATGATATTATTATTATTATTATTATTATTATTATTATTATTATTATTATTATTATTATTTTGAGAGAGAAACATTCACCAATCTCCAGCGTTACTGATTTATTGCGAGCCTCTTTAAGCTTGATGCTCTTGCTGGAGAAGCGGAATACAAATACCAAATCGAAACCGAACCACCCAAGCGCAGTTTTACCTCAGGTGAAGCTCCAGCTGCGAGTAAAGGAAGTGAAGGAAGGCCCTCCGTGCCACAATCTCTGCGTGGCAGTCGTTGACCACGAGCCCTTGGTCGTTAAGGTATTCTCCATTTATGCACTTGGTACCCGATGTCAGCACAATAACCTGAGCCTGCCGGACATCCAAACCTGCAGGGAGGCAAAATAAATAAATAAATAAACAACCACACACACCAAAAAACCCCCACACTGCGCCACACCACACCGACGGTCTTTTTTAGAATCGCCTGGCAGCGTTAACACTCGTAATTGTTCGAGTACTTAAAGACCACGCTTTCATGTGGCAGTGGAGACAGCTCTAATAGGGTGATTACACGGCTCCTGGAATATGCAGCCATCTCGCATCACGACACTACTGGAATAATGTGGGATCCCATTTCAGTCCGGACTGCTAATTCCTAGATAAAAGCCAGCCAGAAAGTTTACTTGTTGAAATCAATAACTACATCGCAAGAGGTGTACATCCCTGTAAGGAGGTAATAAAAGAATCTCTTGCAGTACTGATAAATAGTAGCCTGCTGGGTTTAG
This sequence comes from Podarcis raffonei, assembly GCF_027172205.1. Lineage (NCBI taxonomy): Eukaryota > Metazoa > Chordata > Lepidosauria > Squamata > Lacertidae > Podarcis > Podarcis raffonei. Next base: position 15,017,070 of record NC_070613.1, read on the forward strand.
GGTGGTTTTTGTTTTTTATGATGGCAACATACATCCCTTGTAATGTGAGCTTTCATTTCTGTGCCACTGGAAGCACTAAATAAAAAGTAAGGGAGTTTTAGAGCTGCTCTTCTTTAGAAGTTGTACAGAAAACACAAGTCTTCCTTGTCGGCTGGGTCTCTGCTATTGAAGTGTTAGTTGTTCGCCCAGATAGAGGTGCATGCAGAATAAAATCTGAGGCTAGATCTCCCCCTGCTCTCAGGCTCTACCCTTCTACACTCAGTTTACTTGCCCTTTAATAAGCTCCATTGTTTGTTTGGTTATTTTAAATAACTTCTATTCCTGGCCTTTGCCCTCAGATCTCAGGCAGGTTACATCTGATCCTCCAAGTGTCCGTTTTCCACAGACAGTTCCGGATTTACAGAAGCTGTCCCATTTTCTGATTTGATCCCAGAATGCCCTGCTTTTCCATAGGCAATCCCTATTTTCATCGGAGAAAAGTTGGAGGGTATGGTAGGACATCCCTATTTTCATCTGAGAATTATTGGGGGGTATGGAGTTATGAGTAAGGGATGTGGGTGGCACTGTGGGTTAAACCACAGAGCCTAGGACTTGCTGATCAGAAGGTCGGCGGTTCACATCCCCGCAACGGGGTGACCTCCCGTTGCTTGGTCCCAGCTCCTGCTAACAAAAGCACCTCAAAGTGCAAGTAGATAAATAGGTACTGCTCCGGCGGGAAGGTAAATGGCGTTTCCATGTGCTGCTCTGGTTCGCCAGAAGCGGCTTAGTCATGCTGGCCACATGACTTAAGAACTGCCAACCTAGCAGTTCGAAAGCACGTCAACGTGCAAGTAGATAAATAGGTACCAATCCGGCAGGAAGGTAAACGGCGTTTCCGTGCGCTGCTCTGGTTCGCCAGAAGCAGCTTTGTCATGCTGGCCACATGACCCGGAAGCTGTACGCCGGCTCCCTCGGCCAATAAAGCGAGATGAGCGCCGCAACCCCAGAGTCGGTCACGACTGGACCTAATGGTCAGGGTTCCCCTTTACCTTTACCCTTATGGAGTTATGAGGCCTACAAACCAAGGAGATAAGCAACTATTCAACCTTTAGAAGACATCTGAAGGCAGACCTGTACAGTAATACCTTCGTGAACGTCTGCCTTGTCTAGCATCCATTCCAGCAAACGTCTGCGGCAAACCTGGAAGTTCTGAAATGTGTTACTTTTGGGTTTGCCACTTGCGCATGCACAGAAGCGCAAACCTCCACGCTCGTGTGCAGCTGCAGCGCTTTGCCCTGCATTCTTTTCAGCTAGCGGCTGTGGCTCCGGAACGGATTCTGGCCGCAAAATGAGGTACGACTGTATAAGGAAGTTTTTTTAATGTTTAATGTTTTATTATGTTTTTATATGTGTGCTGGAATCTGCCTTGAGTGTTTGAAGGAACCCAGTCAGATGGGTGGGGTATAAATAATAAAATTATTATAAATATTATTATGGAAGAGGACATCCCTATTTTCATCGGATGAATGTTGGAGGGTATGTTACAACAGTAAATATATGAGTGATCTGGAGAAAGGGAAAGGAGGAATCATCAAGAGGAGAGGACCAGTGGAGCAAATTTATCCTGCCCTCTACTACGTCTTGGCAACCCAGATGGTTATTGGCTCATTATATATAATGTGGGGCCTGACGACACCTTTCATATCTGCGCTGAAACCACGGGCCATTAGACCACGAACCACAGCATTAATGAGTGACTGCAGTGATTAACAACAGCTCATCATCAGCATACTTTTGAAGGAATCGTGCAGAACGGAAAATGCTCATAGCAATAGGACATAAATTCAGAAGCACATCTGCAAGGAAACTAGTGTTTCCATCTGTAGAGAGATAAAAGCATTCTTCCTCCTAGCGTAAAACATTATCCTTTCTTTTATTTATTTGGAAACCTAGCTAGTTCTGATTCCTTAAGGCTCCAGGTAGGTTTCAACACTGCAGGGGGGGGGGAGAGCGAGTTCAGCCGTCAGTTATAAATCAAGCTATGAGAAACATTAACCAAACAGCTAAATCATTCCAAGTAACAGACTGTAGTGGTGACCTCCAAAAGCCAGCTCAGGCCAAGATGATCTTAAAAGTGCTTTTGAAAGAGGATCAGGCTGTAGCATTCTCCGAAAAAAGGAATTCCACGGTTGCAGGGCAGGCACTAAGAACGTCACACTTTATGTGCCTGTCCCAATATGAAGCATATTGCCATATTTATTTATTAGATTTATGTCTTGCTTTTTCAGATGGTTTGCAACATTTTACGGTTTTTCTTTTAACTTCCCGTGTTCCTCGTCATGAGGCTGATGCCTCCAAGCCTTCACCAACTCTTATAACTCGATCCCTCCGCTACCATTTTTATTGATCCGTAGAATCGTAGAATTGTAGCGTTGGAAGGGACTTTGAGAGTCATCCAGTCCAACCCGCTGCAATGCAGGAATCTCAAATAAGCATCCATGGCAGATTGCCATCCAACCTCTGCTTAAAAACCTTCAAGGAAGGAGAGTCCACCACTTTCCAAGAGAGTCCGTTCCACTGAACAGCTCTTACTGCCAATTGTTTAGTCAGAATCTCCATTCTTGTAACTGGAATCCACTGGTTCTCGTCCTACCCTCCAGAGCAGGAGGAAACAAGCTCCCTCTTCCATGCGACTGCCCTTGAGATATTTGAAGGAGAAGAAGAGTTGGGACTTGATATCCCTCCTTTCACTCCCCTTAAGGAGTCTCAAAGCGGCTAACAATCTCCTTTCCCCTTCCTTCCCCACAACAAACACTCTGTGAGGTAAGTGAGGCTGAGAGACTTCAGAGAAGTGTGACTAGCCCAAGGTCACCCAGCAGCTGCATGTGGAGGAGCGGGGAAGCGAACCCGGTTCCCCAGATTACAAGTATCTCCTCTCCATCTCCTCTTGCCCAACTCCCTCAACCACTCCTCATAAGGCTTGGTTTCCATGCCCTTGATCATTTTGGTCACCCTCCTCTGCATACTTTTTGTAATCTATTAGATAAAATCCATTATCCTCATAATCAGAATCTGAAACCAGGGTTTGAGGTAGATTTGTAGGCTCTGGGTGTGAAGGAATCTGGGCAATGTTAACCACGTAAGAGTTTATTTTTAGTAGGGCATCACTCATATATGATTGCCTCTGCATCTATGTGTGGTAGAGGTCTGTGGCCACTATCAATCCCAGATCCCTGATAGAAACACCTGCTTGCCACATGTGCACATGGCAGTTAAAATGTTTCACATGTATGGGTAAAAAAACAATAATCTGGAAAGACGCATGATCCAAGTGGCAACATGATCCAAACTGTTGATTTGTAAATAGCAGAAATATTCAGAGTTGATTTGCAGTGTAATAACAATTGTTGTTTTTTTTTTGGCAGACCAAATGAAGAATGCTACAGTCACTCTAAGTAATTAAATAACCATTAAAATGAATTAATCATAACACACATGCACACACACTTGCAGTTTACTGTTTTTATCCAGCTTTAACCCAATTTTTGCAAAGCCTTATTATAAGACTCACTGACCCTAGAATCACACCATTTAAAATAAATCGGGAGAACTGAACTTCATCCTTTGTTATAACCTTGACACCTGATACATCTGTCTGACAAAGTCTTCTGAATATATTTCTTTCCCCCTCAAATCACTGCATGAAATAAAGCCTTACACCTCCTGTGGATGATGGGGGAGTGGGGAAAGACTGGATGAAATTAGATATAAAGGGTGAACAATTTATAAATGGAGGGTTTTAATATTGGGCTAAACCCTTATAATAGTTTTCAATTTGAAAAGGAAATGAAGCAAGGTAATGGGGGAGAATAAGGAGGAAGAGTTGCTTTGTCAGCCATGTGCTGGCAAAGGGGTAATTTAAAGTGGGGAGAAGGGACATAAAAACCCAGTTTGCATGTAATGCTAAGCCAAACCATGACATATCACTAACGCTGGAGTGCCAGGTGCAAATTAATGTCTGGGAGTGAGCAAAATACAACTGAGGAACAGGGTTCCTCTAGCTCAGGGGTCAGCAACCTTTTTCAGCAGGGGGCCAGTCCACTGTCCCTCAGACCTTGTGGGGAGGCTAGACTATATTTTGGAAAAAATATATATGAACAAATTTCTATGCCCCACAAATAACCCAGAGATGCATTTTAAATAAAAGGACACATTCTACTCATGTAAAAACTCGCTGACTCCTGGACTGTCTGCGGGCCGGATTTAGAAGGTGATTGGGATGGATCTGGCCCCCGGACCTTAGTTTGCCTACCCATGGTCTAGCTCATGCTCAGTCCAAAAATTTGTTTTCAGTACCAGAAGTGAGTTTCCTGCCTCATGAAAATCCCCTCCTGGTTCCCCCCTCAAGATTTCTTCATCTCAGCCGCCTAATTTAGAAGGTGAAGGTGGCGAGGAGGCTGTTTTGTTGTGGTGGTGGTTAAACAACTGGGAGTCAGAAATCTTGTCAGTGCTTTTTTCTGGGGGGCGGGTGAGGTACGCAGGGCTACACATACCTCTAAACAATTTGTGAATCTTTACTTTGGCCTCATTGAGGGGCAGTATTTCAAGATGAGTAGGAAAATGAGGGTACCTCTAAACATTTTTTTTAGAAAAAAAGCACTGGATCTACTGCAAACCACCCAGAGATCTATCAGTAGATCCCAATCTACCTTCTTCCTGCTCTGGGGTCAAGTTAAATTGGGGGGGGGAGGGAGAAGTAAGAGGGGACCTTTGAGAAGATAAATAAACTAAAAGAGGCAAGGTCTTACCGGGGTCATTTAGATTCCTGATAACTTAGATATACAACTGGAAGCAAAACTCCAGCATCTAAGACACCAGTGTCTTTGCCAGCGCTGCTATCTGGGATTTTAAAACTCAGGAGTGGCTCACCTATGGCTCTCCATATGCTGTTGGACTACAACTCCCATCATCCCATTGGTCATGCTGGTTGGCTAGGGCTGATGGGAGCTGAACATCTGGGGGACCACAGATAACTGGAGTGCTGAAAGTGGGATGCATAAAAAGTATGTTCTTGATAACAGTCAGTTATGGACTTTCCCCTTATTGTTTTGGGGGACAGTTGTGAATATGTGGAGTGGCTAATCAGGCTGGGCTCTAAGCCTCAGCTTTCAAGGAACCATTTACCATACGATGACAACTGGTTGTTAAATCAATCCTAAGATCTGCTGAAGCTGAAAATCACTTTGAGGGTTAAGTTCCTTTTTCTTTAGGCATTTGGCCTCAACTGAACCCTTCCTTAAAACCCTAATCGGTCTCTAATACACTAGTAAATAGTTTTGTAAATTGCAAATGTTTTCTGTTACTTGTAACCCAGCTTTGCAAATAGACTCTTATCAGCAATGCAAATGATTTCAGCCTTGTAAATAACCCATTATCAGCAATGCAAATGTTATCAGTCCCATGTAACCTAATTTGCTCTCTCTCTGAAAGATGAAATTTTGCTACCTGCTTGTTCTGCCTGATTGAGAGATCCATGAAACAAGGAAGCTCATGTGCCCTGGGAAAAATATATAAATAAATGTATGTATGCAACGAACTACAGTGCACCTTCATTAAACCGAATATTTTTGTTGGACCTTTCTGCTAGGGTGGGTAAGGGAACTCCCAGTTTCTTCTCTGGAAGGGATGAGGCTTTGGGAGAAATTGACAGAAATCTGAAATGGCAGAATTAAGTTAGCCACCCAATCCTATTTGTGTCTCCATGTGACAGCCCTTTGGATATTTGAAGATGGCTACCATATGAAGATGGCTAGCACAGGGACTGACGTGAGTGGTAGTTACCAAAACATATGTAGGGCATCAGGTTGGGGAAGACAGATCTGTTTCCCCCCATTTCCCCCTTCCTCTAATAGTGATGACTGACGTGAACAAGTTGTTCGGTAAAAAGAGAGAGCTGGAAATAATGATAGATTAAAGTCATCCTTGTGAATTATTCATGAGGTACAATTTCATGTAATTTTCAGTGCTGGTTCATATCTAGCTGGTAGGCAATAATTTGCTATTCTTTTTTGTTTGTTTTCCATTTAACAAATCAATCAAGTGTGTGTGTGTGGGTGTGTGTGTGTGGGTGTGGGTGTGTTTTCTAATCACGCTGAACTTCCAGCCCCACTCTTGATTATTTTATTCATTTTATTGTTTCTGGAATAGAGCTCAACTGAACTTTTCTCAAAGCCAAGGTAGTCTCATTCCAGGCTATATCTGTGCCTTCCTTTCCCATAGTGACTTTATGGTGTCCATTAGACCATCCTATGCCAAGGATATTGAAAAAAGAGAAAGGGGTGCTATATTGGGGTATGCAGGAGAAAACAGACCTCTCCCAGTTCATGTTATTGAAGCCAGTTGGCAAACATCACTTTCTACATCAGCATGCTTAGAATGGCAGTCTAAGGCCCCACTGCCCCAACCACTATGAAACCTGTCCATAATGCCATTACCCTTTGGTAAAGGTAAAGAGACCCCTGACCATTAGGTCCAGTCGTGGCCAACTCTGGGGTTGCGGCGCTCATCTCGCTTTAATGGCCGAGGGAGCTGGCGTACAGCTTCCGGGTCATGTGGCCAGCATGACTAAGTCGCTTCTGGTGAACCAGAGCAGCGCACGGAAACGCCGTTTACCTTCCCGCCGGAGCGGTACCTATTTATCTACATGCACCTTGACGTGCTTTTGAACTGCTAGGTTGGCAGGAGTAGGGACCGAGCAATGGGAGCTCACCCCGTCACGGGGATTCGAACCGCCAACCTTCTGATCGGCAAGTCCTAGGCTCTGTGGTTTAACCCACAGTGCCACCTGTGTCCATTATGCTTATTTCCATGGCACTCTCTTTGAAGTGAACCCAAACCATCACATCACACTTCTGTCGGCATTTTACATTGCCACCAACTCATCTGTCCAGAACTCCAGGAACCTGTCTTTTAAAATTGCAGTTGCCACCTTAGATTCCACTAAATCAACATCCATCTTAAGAAAGTCACTATTTTGCATTAGTAGGCGACATTCCACCAGACATTCCAGGCTTTCTTTTGTGATGTGCTTTTCCATAGCAACCGCGTATCCTCCGCTGAGGATATGAAAGAAAGAAAAAGGCCTGCTGCTTTGGGCGGTGTGTGCAGAAAAAAACTTGCAGATGGAAGATCCGTGTGAAGTTTGACAGCCAGCCTTCCCTCTCCTCCCTCCAGCTGCATCCTGGGGAGGAGTTGAGCAGGTGACAGGAAGAGGTAGGTACCGGCAGCTCAGCTGCTTCCTGGAGTATGCCAGTGCTGGTTATGGCTTGTGCCATCCATGCAGGGTAGCGGCAAGGGGCAGGAAGTGTGAGTGGAGAGTGGAATTGCCAGGATGGCATGGGGGCAGCAGTGCGGGGGAATTGACAAGGATGTTCAAAATAACTTTCATTTTAAAAACCCCAGAAGCTTTTCTTTTGGGAATTATAGGGACAGAACTTTATTCATTTATTCGTGTATGCTACTACAGCAGCAAGAATGCTGCTTGCCCCAAAGTGGAAAGAAGCAGAAGGTCCCAGCAAAGGAAGAATGGATACAAAAACTTCTGGAATATGCAGAAATGGCATAACTTACCGGAAGGATAAGAAACCAAGATAACAAACTGTTATAAAAGAATGGAAATGGTTTGTTGAATATTTACAGATAAATTGCAAATAGATAAAAGCTTTGGCAAGATTATTAGAATAACCTGCAGTTTCATAAGAGTATATAATCACGTAGATAATTAAATGAATTTGGATACGCGGAAGATATTAAAAAATAAATTTAAGGAACTGCAGAAAGAGGGGGAAGGAAGTCAAACTGTGAAATGTTAAATTGAGTGTAAAACAAATGAAATGTATAAACTTGAAAAGTACAAATAAAAACTAGAAAAAGCAGTGTGGGGATTCCCTGGGGGGCTTCTTGCCCTGGAAGCAGAGCCTAAGACAAGGCCTGATCCTGAGGCCTAGAGAGCCTAATGAACCTCACAGGGAGTGGGCTCATAGTGAGAAAAGGACTCTCTCTCTCAGGCAAATATGCTCCTATGTTGGATCAGCTCTCTTCACGTCAGTGGGGAGTTCAAAAATAGCAGTGCACCACATTTTACATCCCTCTTCACACAAGAATAGCCACCTTATGTTATCCCTAATTAGAATTCTCTTGCTCAGGATCGCCACGAATCCGATGTTGACAGAACGGGGCATAAATCAGAGTGGCAACAGAACTGATTAAATGTTTGCAAGCAGAGAATGGCTCCATGGGAGAGATTAAAATAATCAAATATGTATAACTGCACTAATTGATGCACTAAGGTAAGAGGAAAATGGTCTGGAAGCTCGCGGAAGGTGTAAACCCAGAGAAGGTTTTGCGTGAAGCGGGGAAAGAAAGCAACTGTTGTATTGTAACGAAGATGGCTTCAGCACAATCAAAGGCAAGAAAATCAAGAAGGAGAGGGGATTATTATCAACAACAAAGGCTACTTAGAGTGGAGGAGGGTTCCCCAAGGAAGGAGCCAAAAGACCCGCTGCTAAGTGATACATTTAAATCTCAAATTGGGAAAGAAAGGCACTCAAGGGTGCAGTACGAGGAGCAATCCAGCACTTGCGGAGGCATGGATGTGATGGCTTAGCAGTCTTTTCCGCTTCTGGTTTCTATGGCCCATTTCATTTACTCCCCTGTCCCCTCTGTGAACAGAGAAGAAGGAAAACTGCTGCCCTGGCGGAGAGTACGCTGATTTAGCAGAATCATATGCACCTCTGCCCATGCTTCTGCCCATTCATTCAGGCTCTGTCCATGCCTCAATCAATGTGTTGCAGTGGGACAGAGGAAGCTGCGATTATAGTCTCCACCTGTGCCATACATTTAAAGCAGTATCATATACCACCCTCAACAGTTGTGTCTTCCCCCAGAGAATCTGGGAGCTGAAGTTTGTGAAGGCTGCTGAGAGTTGCTCAGAGAACTTTATTCCCCTTCCCTCAAAGAGGGACTGACTGTTGAAGCCCTCTGGGAAATCATCCCTCTGTGAAGGGTCTCCTGATCATCTCTTCATTCATGGACATAGGTTAGGGTCAACATCAGGCCCCTGCTAATGCTAACCAAGCCCCTGCCCCTGTTCCACACACCCCAACATGGCAGACCAAGCTGCACTAAGTAGATGGATTTCCCACCAAGCCTCAGAATAAGCTTAATTCTGGGGCACTGTGGAAAATTCAAAGGTTGGCTGACTGCTTGCAGCACTACTACCACAGCCAGAGGAGCCTCCCAGGGCCAGCTGGCAGAGGATGGGATCTACTAGAGGATCCTTTGCCCAGGGCCACCTGGAGCAAGCCCTGACCCCAGTTATCTGCATGCAGTGTTCCACACAGATCACTTGAAATTGGGCAGGCAGCATCTCTGCTGAGCTTTTGGTGATTCCTGAAGTTGGCTTTATTCACCCACCCAGCCTTTTGTGGGTGACTGATGCCAAACCTTGGGAGGTTATTGTCACAAAGCTACTGTGGCTATTGCTGCATTATACTTATTTATTGCTGTTAAGTATTGAAGTTCTCACCCTGGCCACCAGGCGTATTGTGTATATAGTTTTCACTCAGGTCCACGCCAGTTAATTTAGGCGGGAAACTCTGGGTTGTTGTTGTTACAATGTTGACAGCCGGCTGCCTATAAAAGCCGGCCGGCCGAGCTGTTCAGTTCAGTTCAGTTCAGTTCCAGCTTACTTAAAAAGAACTACTTGGAGAAATCTCTGTGTCATCTGCTTTGTCAACCCACTACTTAATAATTGCCACGTGCTTTCGCTCATTTTGTTTTAATGCACTGTTTTATGAGGTTGTGTTTTATTGATGTACACCAACTTGGGATTTGTATGAAGGATGGCGTAACAAAATGTTAAGGAAGCAAACAAACAAAAACGCAGCACCTTTCACCCTCCAATTCAATAGTGGCACTGCACTGGATAGGTAGTCTATACATACGCTATGTTAGGGCAGGCAAATCACAGTATGGTGAACATGGATGCAGAGAGGCACAATCTCAAGGCTTCATTGTGAGAGCTGCTACCTTCCTTCTATGGATCTTGAGGGTCTTCAGAGCCCCAGGGGCTTCTCTTGCCTTCAGGAAGCACCTGGTCAGCTCTTCAGTTGACTTCAGTTGGCTTCAGTTGTCCCATCCTCAGAGCCCTTCTGAGATCTCTTTCTTTAAGCAGTTTTGCTTCCCCATTAAGCCCTCTGTCATCGGACCTCATTTCCTCCTCCTCAGTTCCGTTTGCAATGGCTTGGTCTCTCCTGCCCACATTTCACTGGACCCCAGAGTGGGCCCCCCTCCCTCGTGAGGAGAGGTGCAAAGACCTTCCCCCTGTAAGCAAGCGCAGTGGTGGCTGATGCTGTTGCCTTTTTTCTCATCGACAGAGAGGAAGTCCTACACCTTTTTGCGATCATACGCCCTCCCCTGCTCTTTAAAACATGGCAGCTAATTTGTGTTACTCCACATCTTCTACAGCAGCCATTTTTGTGTGTGTGACAGATGCCCATAGAACTTTCCCAAAATTTCAAATGCACCTGTTGGCCCCCAAAAGTTGGCTCCCCCTGTTGCAAAGTGTGTGTGATGTAATGCGGCCCCCCAGAACTTGTTTGTGGAGGAGTTTTGTAAAGCACGCATGCTTGGCTTTGCTGTTTTGACAATGCTTCCGACGGCATATTGGCTCCTTAAATCGCTGGCCTATTGTATCAGTCTGCTAATACATTTTACCAGGCAGTAAACTAAGGGCCAGGAATCAATTGCCCATCAATATTCTTGATTACCTTTAGGTGCCCTGCCTTCTGAATCTTAAAACGACTGGAAGGATCCATGGAGACAGATTGCCAACTTTTTACTTTTCTCCTGCTACCTCACTTAGCAATCATTAAGATCCATTTCATGAGATATGGGCGATAATTTGCCATCTTTTATCACAGCATGAAATTGCTGTTTAGAGCCCCTTTTGTCCACTTCATCTTTATTTCATATGTAAGATAACTGAAAAGGCCTCCCTGCTTGCTTTTAAGATCAAAGTGATTGTCAGCTTCAGGAAAAAAAAGAGAGAGAAGAGAAAGAGAAAATTGAACTCAAAAAATCAATGTATATTGCTCTTCTGTGAGTTTCCTCGCCTCCTTCTCTGAAGAGGACCAAACTTCTTAGATTATGTATTTTGAAGAGAAAAGCAGACAAAGATGTCTCTATCTATATTTAAACTGTCAAGATGTATCAAGTTCAAATGGGAAAAATAGTGTTTAAATACCAGCCTTCCTCTTATTCACTGTAAGTGTGCAGAGGGCTTCCCCCCACTCTCTTTGAAGAAGGACTTTGAAAATAATAGATTAGCCTTAGGATGTGTGGCAGGGGCTCTTTATTATGTCCAGTAATTGCAGGTGGAAAGGAAATGTGCCATTACAAATCCAAAACATTTAAAAAGCCCTAGGTTAGGTCTCTAGCAAGACACTCCCAAATCAAAAGACTGTCTAACGAAGGCAAAACTGTCTCTCCTTTAGGCACATAACATTTCCCAGTGGCCTCTTCTCTCTTGCACTTGGGACAAGGTGAAAAATTCCTCCCATCTCTGAGTTCCCTAGGATACACAGACGTCGCACCTGCTTTTTGTCCCACTTGCATGAGCCAAGACTGCCGAGTCCTTTGGCAGGCATGGAAAACTTGGGAGAAGGCTGGGTTCTTCTCTCCCGTTGGAGATAAGTCTTGGGAAAAAGTCAGAAGGTCTCAGGAGGCTTCCCGCCTTCCTTAATGCTAGGAGAGTTGAGCGGCTTCTGACTTTCTTCAAAGATAAAGTCTTTGGTTGGCTGCATCCGATTTGGGCTGCTACATGCAGGCCAAGATTCAAAGTGTGATGCACGTGAGTACCTTTTTCAGATCCCCCTTCTCACCACAGATGCTGCACATCCTCAAAAGCTGCTCCTGAGGCTCATGGGATCATCTGGAGAGGAGTGCAGTGCAGCACAGGGAGACGCAGACAGGGTGGACCAGCCCATCTGTGCAGGGACATGAATTCTGCTCATGCAGGGTGCTGGTTTTCATGGGTGACCATCTTTGTGGAGGCCCAGATGTTGTCCAGAAAGTAACATGGCCCTTGCAAGAACAGATATTGGGTATCTCGTGTCTGGGATCTTTATGAGCCCATGGGTCAGCTATCTGCCCTGAATATTTATGGCTTCTTTAATGAAGGGGTGGATGGAATTGACTGCAATGACCTTCATTCTGCCCTAGACTGAACAGTGGTTCACTTCTGCCTCGCGATCTAGTCAGAGCCCATAGCAGTTAACATATTGCACAGCCTGAGTCTACAGTGTATTGCCAGTTTGTTCCAGATAATTTAGCAAGCCCCCTCTGAATATGCATTGGATACCTCCTGCCTTCTCTGAAAAATCGTCTGTCAAGCTCGAAACATATGCATATGAGATAATGGTCTATATTTGATACACAATTTGCTGCCTTTGTACTTTTGCAAGCTGAAGTAAAAACTACGTAGGAGACAAAACACCTGGGATTGGATTAGAATCCAAAGTTTTGCCTGCAGTATTTAGAAGCGTCATGAATTTTCGAGCATCATGACAATACCACCAGCTATTAAAACAATTTGGAAAAAACACACCCATAAATATAAAATTTGTGAGATTAGACCTACAATGCATTTCTGCACTATAGTATGATTTCAGCTTCAGACATTCTTAGTTATCCAAAATGGATTTACCCCAATAAATATACTTTTTTTATCTTTGGCAACTAGCATTTTGTTTATCCACATCTTTTCCCCCCTCAACTCAGCCTGCAATAGGACATGCGTTGGTTCTGTTGTGTATTGGCATGTTGCTTTGGCAACAATTTTTTTGACTGGAAAGTGGGGTACAAAATAATTGAGGTAAGGTAGGATGGAATTATGCTGCCTATATACCGTATTTTTCGTTCTATAGGGCGCACCGGCCCATAGGACGCACCTCGTTTTTTGGGGGGGGGGAAATGAATAAAAAAAATTTATTCCCCCCCCCAGCTGCGGCTGCCGCCCCAAGCCTTGCGCACACCTGCCCGAAGCACGGGGCGCCCTCCGGAGGGCTCCGCATGCTTCGGGCTGCAGGCTGCCGCCCCAAGTCTTGCGCGCCCGGCGGGAGCTCCCGTCGGGCGCGCAAGGCTTGCAGACACTCGCCCGAAGCTTCGGGTGACAGGCTGCCGCCCCAAGCCTCGCGCGCCCGTCGGGACCCCCCGCCGGGCGCGCAAGGCTTGCAGACACTCGCCCGAAGCACGGAGAGCCCTCGGGGGGCTCCCCGTGCTTCGGGTGACAGGCTGCCGCCCCAAGCCTCGCGCGCCCGTCGGGACCTCCCGCCGGGCGCGCAAGGCTTGCAGACACTCGCCCGAAGCACGGAGAGCCCTCGGGGGGCTCCCCGTGCTTCGGGTGACAGGCTGCCGCCCCAAGCCTCGCGCGCCCGTCGGGACCTCCCGCCGGGCGCGCAAGGCTTGCAGCCTGTCGCCCCAAGCACGGAGAGCCCTCCGGAGGCCTCCCCGTGCTTCGGGCGACAGGCTGCCGCCCCAAGCCTCGCGCGCCCGTCGGGACCTCCCGCCGGGCGTGCAAGGCTTGCAGACACTCGCCCGAAGCACGGAGAGCCCTGGGGGGCTCCCCGTGCTTCGGGTGACAGGCTGCCGCCCCAAGCCTCGCGCGCCCGTCGGGACCTCCCGCCGGGCGCGCAAGGCTTGCAGCCTGTCGCCCCAAGCACGGAGAGCCCTCCGGAGGCCTCCCCGTGCTTCGGGCGACAGGCTGCCGCCCCAAGCCTCGCGCGCCCGTCGGGACCTCCCGCCGGGCGCGCAAGGCTTGCAGACACTCGCCCGAAGCACGGAGAGCCCTGGGGGGCTCCCCGTGCTTCGGGTGACAGGCTGCCGCCCCAAGCCTCGTGCGCCCGTCGGGAGCTGAAGTTTGTGAAGGCTGCTGAGAGTTGCTCAGAGAACTTTATTCCCCTTCCCTCAAAGAGGGACTGACTGTTGAAGCCCTCTGGGAAATCATCCCTCTGTGAAGGGTCTCCTGATCATCTCTTCATTCATGGACATAGGTTAGGGTCAACATCAGGCCCCTGCTAATGCTAACCAAGCCCCTGCCCCTGTTCCACACACCCCAACATGGCAGACCAAGCTGCACTAAGTAGATGGATTTCCCACCAAGCCTCAGAATAAGCTTAATTCTGGGGCACTGTGGAAAATTCAAAGGTTGGCTGACTGCTTGCAGCACTACTACCACAGCCAGAGGAGCCTCCCAGGGCCAGCTGGCAGAGGATGGGATCTACTAGAGGATCCTTTGCCCAGGGCCACCTGGAGCAAGCCCTGACCCCAGTTATCTGCATGCAGTGTTCCACACAGATCACTTGAAATTGGGCAGGCAGCATCTCTGCTGAGCTTTTGGTGATTCCTGAAGTTGGCTTTATTCACCCACCCAGCCTTTTGTGGGTGACTGATGCCAAACCTTGGGAGGTTATTGTCACAAAGCTACTGTGGCTATTGCTGCATTATACTTATTTATTGCTGTTAAGTATTGAAGTTCTCACCCTGGCCACCAGGCGTATTGTGTATATAGTTTTCACTCAGGTCCACGCCAGTTAATTTAGGCGGGAAACTCTGGGTTGTTGTTGTTACAATGTTGACAGCCGGCTGCCTATAAAAGCCGGCCGGCCGAGCTGTTCAGTTCAGTTCAGTTCAGTTCCAGCTTACTTAAAAAGAACTACTTGGAGAAATCTCTGTGTCATCTGCTTTGTCAACCCACTACTTAATAATTGCCACGTGCTTTCGCTCATTTTGTTTTAATGCACTGTTTTATGAGGTTGTGTTTTATTGATGTACACCAACTTGGGATTTGTATGAAGGATGGCGTAACAAAATGTTAAGGAAGCAAACAAACAAAAACGCAGCACCTTTCACCCTCCAATTCAATAGTGGCACTGCACTGGATAGGTAGTCTATACATACGCTATGTTAGGGCAGGCAAATCACAGTATGGTGAACATGGATGCAGAGAGGCACAATCTCAAGGCTTCATTGTGAGAGCTGCTACCTTCCTTCTATGGATCTTGAGGGTCTTCAGAGCCCCAGGGGCTTCTCTTGCCTTCAGGAAGCACCTGGTCAGCTCTTCAGTTGACTTCAGTTGGCTTCAGTTGTCCCATCCTCAGAGCCCTTCTGAGATCTCTTTCTTTAAGCAGTTTTGCTTCCCCATTAAGCCCTCTGTCATCGGACCTCATTTCCTCCTCCTCAGTTCCGTTTGCAATGGCTTGGTCTCTCCTGCCCACATTTCACTGGACCCCAGAGTGGGCCCCCCTCCCTCGTGAGGAGAGGTGCAAAGACCTTCCCCCTGTAAGCAAGCGCAGTGGTGGCTGATGCTGTTGCCTTTTTTCTCATCGACAGAGAGGAAGTCCTACACCTTTTTGCGATCATACGCCCTCCCCTGCTCTTTAAAACATGGCAGCTAATTTGTGTTACTCCACATCTTCTACAGCAGCCATTTTTGTGTGTGTGACAGATGCCCATAGAACTTTCCCAAAATTTCAAATGCACCTGTTGGCCCCCAAAAGTTGGCTCCCCCTGTTGCAAAGTGTGTGTGATGTAATGCGGCCCCCCAGAACTTGTTTGTGGAGGAGTTTTGTAAAGCACGCATGCTTGGCTTTGCTGTTTTGACAATGCTTCCGACGGCATATTGGCTCCTTAAATCGCTGGCCTATTGTATCAGTCTGCTAATACATTTTACCAGGCAGTAAACTAAGGGCCAGGAATCAATTGCCCATCAATATTCTTGATTACCTTTAGGTGCCCTGCCTTCTGAATCTTAAAACGACTGGAAGGATCCATGGAGACAGATTGCCAACTTTTTACTTTTCTCCTGCTACCTCACTTAGCAATCATTAAGATCCATTTCATGAGATATGGGCGATAATTTGCCATCTTTTATCACAGCATGAAATTGCTGTTTAGAGCCCCTTTTGTCCACTTCATCTTTATTTCATATGTAAGATAACTGAAAAGGCCTCCCTGCTTGCTTTTAAGATCAAAGTGATTGTCAGCTTCAGGAAAAAAAAGAGAGAGAAGAGAAAGAGAAAATTGAACTCAAAAAATCAATGTATATTGCTCTTCTGTGAGTTTCCTCGCCTCCTTCTCTGAAGAGGACCAAACTTCTTAGATTATGTATTTTGAAGAGAAAAGCAGACAAAGATGTCTCTATCTATATTTAAACTGTCAAGATGTATCAAGTTCAAATGGGAAAAATAGTGTTTAAATACCAGCCTTCCTCTTATTCACTGTAAGTGTGCAGAGGGCTTCCCCCCACTCTCTTTGAAGAAGGACTTTGAAAATAATAGATTAGCCTTAGGATGTGTGGCAGGGGCTCTTTATTATGTCCAGTAATTGCAGGTGGAAAGGAAATGTGCCATTACAAATCCAAAACATTTAAAAAGCCCTAGGTTAGGTCTCTAGCAAGACACTCCCAAATCAAAAGACTGTCTAACGAAGGCAAAACTGTCTCTCCTTTAGGCACATAACATTTCCCAGTGGCCTCTTCTCTCTTGCACTTGGGACAAGGTGAAAAATTCCTCCCATCTCTGAGTTCCCTAGGATACACAGACGTCGCACCTGCTTTTTGTCCCACTTGCATGAGCCAAGACTGCCGAGTCCTTTGGCAGGCATGGAAAACTTGGGAGAAGGCTGGGTTCTTCTCTCCCGTTGGAGATAAGTCTTGGGAAAAAGTCAGAAGGTCTCAGGAGGCTTCCCGCCTTCCTTAATGCTAGGAGAGTTGAGCGGCTTCTGACTTTCTTCAAAGATAAAGTCTTTGGTTGGCTGCATCCGATTTGGGCTGCTACATGCAGGCCAAGATTCAAAGTGTGATGCACGTGAGTACCTTTTTCAGATCCCCCTTCTCACCACAGATGCTGCACATCCTCAAAAGCTGCTCCTGAGGCTCATGGGATCATCTGGAGAGGAGTGCAGTGCAGCACAGGGAGACGCAGACAGGGTGGACCAGCCCATCTGTGCAGGGACATGAATTCTGCTCATGCAGGGTGCTGGTTTTCATGGGTGACCATCTTTGTGGAGGCCCAGATGTTGTCCAGAAAGTAACATGGCCCTTGCAAGAACAGATATTGGGTATCTCGTGTCTGGGATCTTTATGAGCCCATGGGTCAGCTATCTGCCCTGAATATTTATGGCTTCTTTAATGAAGGGGTGGATGGAATTGACTGCAATGACCTTCATTCTGCCCTAGACTGAACAGTGGTTCACTTCTGCCTCGCGATCTAGTCAGAGCCCATAGCAGTTAACATATTGCACAGCCTGAGTCTACAGTGTATTGCCAGTTTGTTCCAGATAATTTAGCAAGCCCCCTCTGAATATGCATTGGATACCTCCTGCCTTCTCTGAAAAATCGTCTGTCAAGCTCGAAACATATGCATATGAGATAATGGTCTATATTTGATACACAATTTGCTGCCTTTGTACTTTTGCAAGCTGAAGTAAAAACTACGTAGGAGACAAAACACCTGGGATTGGATTAGAATCCAAAGTTTTGCCTGCAGTATTTAGAAGCGTCATGAATTTTCGAGCATCATGACAATACCACCAGCTATTAAAACAATTTGGAAAAAACACACCCATAAATATAAAATTTGTGAGATTAGACCTACAATGCATTTCTGCACTATAGTATGATTTCAGCTTCAGACATTCTTAGTTATCCAAAATGGATTTACCCCAATAAATATACTTTTTTTATCTTTGGCAACTAGCATTTTGTTTATCCACATCTTTTCCCCCCTCAACTCAGCCTGCAATAGGACATGCGTTGGTTCTGTTGTGTATTGGCATGTTGCTTTGGCAACAATTTTTTTGACTGGAAAGTGGGGTACAAAATAATTGAGGTAAGGTAGGATGGAATTATGCTGCCTATATACCGTATTTTTCGTTCTATAGGGCGCACCGGCCCATAGGACGCACCTCGTTTTTTGGGGGGGGGGAAATGAATAAAAAAAATTTATTCCCCCCCCCAGCTGCGGCTGCCGCCCCAAGCCTTGCGCACACCTGCCCGAAGCACGGGGCGCCCTCCGGAGGGCTCCGCATGCTTCGGGCTGCAGGCTGCCGCCCCAAGTCTTGCGCGCCCGGCGGGAGCTCCCGTCGGGCGCGCAAGGCTTGCAGACACTCGCCCGAAGCTTCGGGTGACAGGCTGCCGCCCCAAGCCTCGCGCGCCCGTCGGGACCCCCCGCCGGGCGCGCAAGGCTTGCAGACACTCGCCCGAAGCACGGAGAGCCCTCGGGGGGCTCCCCGTGCTTCGGGTGACAGGCTGCCGCCCCAAGCCTCGCGCGCCCGTCGGGACCTCCCGCCGGGCGCGCAAGGCTTGCAGACACTCGCCCGAAGCACGGAGAGCCCTCGGGGGGCTCCCCGTGCTTCGGGTGACAGGCTGCCGCCCCAAGCCTCGCGCGCCCGTCGGGACCTCCCGCCGGGCGCGCAAGGCTTGCAGCCTGTCGCCCCAAGCACGGAGAGCCCTCCGGAGGCCTCCCCGTGCTTCGGGCGACAGGCTGCCGCCCCAAGCCTCGCGCGCCCGTCGGGACCTCCCGCCGGGCGTGCAAGGCTTGCAGACACTCGCCCGAAGCACGGAGAGCCC
Organism: Podarcis raffonei; assembly: GCF_027172205.1. NCBI lineage: Eukaryota > Metazoa > Chordata > Lepidosauria > Squamata > Lacertidae > Podarcis > Podarcis raffonei. The sequence continues at coordinate 15,035,737 of NC_070613.1, forward strand.
TGGGGGGCTCCCCGTGCTTCGGGTGACAGGCTGCCGCCCCAAGCCTCGCGCGCCCGTCGGGACCTCCCGCCGGGCGCGCAAGGCTTGCAGCCTGTCGCCCCAAGCACGGAGAGCCCTCCGGAGGCCTCCCCGTGCTTCGGGCGACAGGCTGCCGCCCCAAGCCTCGCGCGCCCGTCGGGACCTCCCGCCGGGCGCGCAAGGCTTGCAGACACTCGCCCGAAGCACGGAGAGCCCTGGGGGGCTCCCCGTGCTTCGGGTGACAGGCTGCCGCCCCAAGCCTCGTGCGCCCGTCGGGACCTCCCGCCGGGCGCGCAAGGCTTGCAGCCTGTCGCCCCAAGCACGGAGAGCCCTCCGGAGGCCTCCCCGTGCTTCGGGCGACAGGCTGCTGCCCCAAGCCTCGCGCGCCCGTCGGGACCTCCCGCCGGGCGCGCAAGGCTTGCAGACACTCGCCCGAAGCACGGAGAGCCCTGGGGGGCTCCCCGTGCTTCGGGTGACAGGCTGCCGCCCCAAGCCTCGCGCGCCCGTCGGGACCTCCCGCCGGGCGCGCAAGGCTTGCAGCCTGTCGCCCCAAGCACGGAGAGCCCTCCGGAGGCCTCCCCGTGCTTCGGGCGACAGGCTGCCGCCCCAAGCCTCGCGCGCCCGTCGGGACCTCCCGCCGGGTGCGCAAGGCTTGCAGACACTCGCCCGAAGCACGGAGAGCCCTGGGGGGCTCCCCGTGCTTCGGGCGACAGGCTGCCGCCCCAAGCCTCACGCGCTCGGCGGGACCTCCCGCCGGCACGCAAGGCTTGCGGACACTTGCCGGGGCTGCAGGCTGCTGCCCGCAAGCCTTGTGAGCCCGCGGGAACTCCCGCCGGGCTTGCAAGGCTTGCAGATAGCTTCCTGAAGCCTGGAGAGCGAGAGGGGTCGGTGCGCACCGATGCCTCTCGCTCTCCAGGCTTCAGCGAAAGCCTGCATTCGCACCATAGGACGCACACACATTTCCCCTTCATTTTTGGAGGGGAAAAAGTGCGTCCTATGGTGCGAAAAATACGGTAATTATAGTCTCTTTGATCATTTAATGACCCCCCTCACTCCGTTTTATGATTTATACATGTTTGAGTGCCAGGATTATCAGGAGCAGGGCCCGGAATTGGTCTGTGACCGTAATAATAAAATTCTAAATCAGGAGCAGGGGCTTTTCTGTGATGGCCCCTAGCCCTCCCAGGACCCATATCTATGTTAACTTTTTATAATCAGGCAAATGCTCCTATATCTTGGGGATTTATTTAGAACTTGAAGGAGGCAAAGACTGTTTCTGCCTTTTATCTTTGTGCTGCTCTTAAGGTGTTTGCGGCAATTTTGTTGACATAGTACACTGGGCATTTAAATGTATTTTGTATTGGGGCTCCTTGAGCTGAAAAGTGGTTTATAAGTTACGCTAATAAATAGTAACAACTAACAATAGTACATAGCAGTAGATTCAGTGCTACCATTCTAAAATCATGTTCTATAGCAGAGAGGTCCACTTTTGCATACCAGGTGGGCTGCAAGAGTACTTTGACGCAGAATCCGTGAACCACACATTGCCTGGGGTAAGGATGAGGCCAAAATTTGATGCCCCCCCCCAAGCCCTTGTACATCCTGCCCAAAGCCAGCTAAGTGAGGTGCTGGGTTTGGGGAAGGAGGCCCGAGGCTCTGACCAGGGTCCTACAGTCCTCCCACCTCCTTCCCTAAGTTGGGAAAGTGCTAACTAGGCTTTGGGAAGGAGACAGGACGACTCTAGGACCCTCTCAGAGCCTTGTGCCTCTTGCCCAAAGCCCAGCGCCTTGCTTACTGGGCTTTGGGAAAGCAACACAAGGGCTGTGGGAGGGACACCAAATGTTGCCAAGGGCCACCCAAAAAGGCCCCGAGGGCCACATGTGGCCCGAGAGCTGCACTTTGGACCACTCTGCTGTGGAGAATTGAGGAAGTTAAGCATTAAGTTAATGTAAAGCAAAGTTAAGCTCAAGGTCACATTGCAACCAGGCAAAAACACCCGAGAAGGATGGAAAGCAGGACTGGCTTGGGGAGAGGGCATGTGGCATGAAGAGAGCTCCAAGGGCCAGATTCAGAGGCTTGGAGGGCCACATTTGTCCTCTGGGCCTGAGGTCCCCCACCTCCACTGTAAGTGCTGCACAGCACAAAGTCTCAGAGCAACCATTACAATATAAGAAGTATGAATCACTGAATTCAAATACTATAAAGACCTCAAACACAAATGCAGAAACTACCTCCCACCCCTAGTGGCCAGTGTAAACTATGTTTCATCTTCCACTAGAAGAACCATGGAATCATAGAGTTGGAAGGGACCATGAGGACCACTAGTCCAACTCCCTGCAATTCAGGAATCTTTTGCCCAACATGGGGATCAAACCCATGATCCTGAGATTGAGAGTCTCATGCTCTACCAACTGAGCAATCCCTCAGGATCTAGAAAAACAATAATTCCCAAACAAATTATAAGGTTGCAAACCAGCATGGAAGAAAGTTTACGCTTACCTCTGGTCATGACGATTCCTGCAAGGGATTTGTGACGTGCATAGATGGCAGCAAAATTATCTGTCACCTCTTGAAACTTCTGCGTAATCATTTGATAGAGGGAATCAGCGAATTCCTGAAAAGACAAAAGCAGAAGCCGTTCTTTCACTCTGCTGGACTGGAGCAATGGTCTGCAACTGTCAATAAAATAAGTTCTTTGCCACCTTTCTCCTTTAATCAAAATGGCTTTGTCATTGCCTATATCCAGGTCACAACAAGCACAATGGCACCACTTTAAACCTCATTGTGAAATTAATCTTATTGCTTTCACAGACACAAAGACACACACAACTTTTTCCACCAGTAGTTACAGCAACCGCCATTGGAGACTCGCATAGATGTTGCCTGGCTCGTTAATGGTAAGACTTCAGGCTTGTTAAGAGTTACACTGCATATTACTAGAAGTTCAAGATCTGCCAGCCAGACACAAACTAGAATGAAAGGTGCTTCTGAGCACCTTCTAAAGCAAGGAATGTTTTCAGTTCCACATCTCACAGCCCTTTCATGCAACAGTCCTCTCTGGCTTAGCTTCCTTAGTTTCCAACAGCCTAATTTAGGTGGGATGAGTGCAGAGAAAAGAAATGTCATGGTGCACCTGTTGCAGCAAAACTGGACGCCTTCATCTCCCCCTCCCAGAATAAAACATGTCTCTCCTGTATCAGTCTTTACAGCCACAGCAGGCGCTGTAACTCTCCAATGCTTTGACCCCTGAAGGTGCACTCCTCAATTGTCTCCTGAGGCAGACAGATTACAACAACAAATTTAGGTGGAGAAAGCTATTTTGTTGTTGATATTGCTAACTAACTGGGTATGAAGTTGGATTCCATTGAGGCTCATCTTGTGGCTCTGATCCACCATGGAGGAGATGATCTGGACTTGATCCCATCTCCAGCCTTCTTGTAATGGGAGTAGGAACTCTTAAGCAATCTGGAAGGGGAGGGAGAGGATCAGTTCTGGATGAAACCAGCAGTGAAAGGAAGCCAAGGGGCATTTTTCTACCTTCGGCTTTCTATCTAGTTTTGCAGTGGCAGAACTAAAAGTTTATTCCTTTCAATCCAGTCTTTGCAGATCATTTGTGAACTTGCAAATCCTACACTTCCTTCTCTGTACCCAAGACTTTTCTTTTGCTCAGCCTAAGTTCCACCGAGAGAAGACCCGGGCCCAGGACCTGCCTGAAATTTGTTGGCGGAATGGGCTAAGCAAGAAAAGGAGCCCCCCTCTCTAAATGAAACCCTGTAAGTAAACATTTCATGCTGCGAGAACACCTCTGCCTTCTGCTCAGACATAAAGGAGCAAAATCAGAACACGCTTCCACCCGAGTGCTTTGTCTCGAAAGATTTGTTCACATCCTGCCTGCCATATGGTTCTGGAGCAGCTATAATAATAAGTGCTCATTAATTATTAAGCTTTGCTGTAAATAAATACAGAAAAAGCTGTCTCGGTATAACAGTACATGGATCAAGCTGTCCCAGCACAGATGTAAGTCATGCATGTGCTCTGCTGTTGACATCTTTCCTCGCTTCCTGCTCCGAGTCTTCCTTTTAAAGTGAATGTTATCATCGTGTCTCTAAGCACCCAGAGACACCCTCTTTCCCAGCACACACACACACACACAGCCTTTCAAAACATGTGGCCACAAACCTGAGACTGTAACTGAGTTTGATCAGATGCTGTGGCTCATCCTAGACATCTAACGCGCCTCATTCACACATTGCATCATCATCATCATCAACAACAACAACATCATTATTGATGGTGGTGTAAAGGTGGGATATGCATTAAACGGATATGCAATTGATAACGGTGGGACTGAGGTTTAGAGATAGTGGCCTGATTTAGGCATAATGCCAAACCAGGCATAGGCAAACTCGGCCCTCCAGATGTTTTGGGACTACAACTCCCACGATCCCTAGCTAACAGGACCAGTGGTCAGGGGTGATGGGAATTGTAGTCCCAAAACATCTGGAGGGCTGAGTTTGCCTATGCCTGTGCTAAACTGTCGTTATGCAAAGGAACCTGCCCAAGCCGTGCTTCATGCAACCCTCTCCTCAGCTGAGCCAAAAGGAGAGAATTGGAAACACACACTTCTTATTTTTAACTAAGTATATGTAGCTTAGTGTTATGCTTGAAGAGGAAGCCCTGTGGTCTGTATAGATGATGGCTTATTGAAACAAGCCATGATCAAACTGTGGTGTCAGATCCTGGCTTGTTCTAACCACAGTTCCTCATGTCTGGATGTAAACTATGGATAGTTAAAAACAGGAAGTGGATGCGTCCACTTTCCTCCTTGCAGCCATGCAGGAAGTTTAGAGGAGTGGGAAGACTCCAAAACTTGAGCAGGCTTTTTCATGCAACACTACCCTATGATGTGGTGTTACATTCAAACCAGGCCAGCAGCTTACCTAAGGTAATGCAGGCACAGTTCAGGCAAGATTTCAAGCAGGGCCTCACCCTCTCAGCCACCAGGAAACATCTGATCAAGACTGTACAACCACCAGGCCAGGTGCAGATCATCTTAAGCTATATAAACCACCACACACCATAAACAAAAAGCAAGTGTGTTAGAGAAAGGACATTCCAGAGCAAATATCTCTGGATGGCTTAAGCATGTGAGCCAGTGTGGCAACCAAAGTTCCTGACCTGATAGGAAATTTCCCAGCACCATAATGAGGCAGTCAACTTAGAAACCCATTCCCTGAGGGGAATAGTAGTTGCCATTTCTAATAGTCTGGAGATGGGAATGATTCAGTTCAACAAAAATCAGTATGGATTGCTGATTTTTATCATCTTCAGTTAGAGCACAGTAGTGAAAAGAAGAATGTTTCAATAACTTTTTTTTTAAATAAAAAGGATCAAACCATAATGTTAATCTCTCCCAGCTCTACAATTTGGTCCATCTTTGTTTCTGTAGTGCCCTTCATGTAAACATCCCTGGGTGTTTCACACTCATTAGAAGTTAATTAGCTTGGAGGCACATAGGCCTCCTAGAAGAACTGCTCCAAAAATGTTAAGAGGGAAAAAATGAAATTTTTAACATTGGCTTTAGAAATCTCACTAGCCACAGTTTCCTTTGCCTCATTTGGCAGCTAATCCTAAAGCAAGCAAGCAAGCACAAGAGACCCAAGTCGAGGCAAAACAGCAAATTGGCTCGAGGTAGAGAGAAACAATAAAAGGACTTGGCTTTTGCTGAACTCAAAAGACTGACCAGGGACTTTGAAGAACACTAAATCCATTACATGAGACGTTAGCAGAAATAAGTCGAGTGGTTATTAAAGAGAAAGAAAAACATCATGAAGCAGAAAATGTAGCAGTCTTGCCAGGCTTTGCACATGCTTCCATTGACCCAGTGCGCTCCCACCACTGGTTTGGAAAGTGGTAGACACACAGCATTCGTCACAATCCATATCTACCCTGTATCTATCCTGCTGTTTCTTAGGAAATAATTTCGATGCATTTCCCCCCAAACCAGCTTTGACTGAAATTGGGGAAAAGAAGGCCCTCGGGCTCATCCTTTTATCCGGTGCCTAGAAAGTACAGGTCCGATAGATTTCCCCCTTGCCCCATTCCTTTCCCAGGGAAAACCCACTATGTAGCTTTAAATCAGAACAAAACAGCAATTTGCTGAAAACCTGGCTTACATTTGCTCTGATTTAAAACTAAATATCGGTTTTCCCAGGGAGGGGATAATCCTCTTGTTGTGTTTTAAGTTCGAATTGTGAGCCCCAGAGAATTCCAACCACTATAACAACATAACTTAGGCCACAGAAGATTGTGTAGGAGATGTTGTTGCTCAAGTTGTGCATGCTTGTTTCAGAAAGGTTTTGCAGGTGTTTGAAGTGGTATGATGTGGGTATGTGGCGTCCTGGGCTTTTGATCCATTCTTATGGAAGTATGTTAGCTTGTGAAAGAAGGAACATAGAAACATGTAGAATCACATACGTGGTTGCAGCTTCATGGACAATGCAACCACTTCTGCATGTTCTGGGGTACTTCAGTCCTTCCCTAGAACTGCTGCCATACTTGCTCATAGCTAGCTTATGAGGAAAACCAAGTGATAGAAGAGTTTTCCCACTTCCTAGACCAAGTTGTCTGAGGGTCCGTGACAGCTAGACCTGGGCTTGAGACTTCACAGATCCTTCAAGCTTTGTCACATCACGATGCTGTGTTTGATCAGGGAATTAATGTGTGGGAAGCAAGCCAATTCAGTCAAATGAATGCCTGAACATCTACTAACAATAAAATGGGGCTTCCCCTGATCTAGTTCACAGTTGTCTTAATAACTCAGCAACTCGACAAAGGTAATTCAAAGCTTTGCCTAGAGATGCCAGAGTTTGAACTTGGAATCTCGGCATGCTTTGCCACAGGGCTTGGCCCCTTTCTTTTGAGTTTGTTGGACCTTCAGTCTGATCCAGTGGGGCTCTTCTGACATTCTTGTCCTTGATGGACATATTTTAAAAAAGGTAAAGGGACCCCTGACCATTAGGTCCAGTCACGGACGACTCTGGGGTTGCGGCACTTATCTTGCTTTATTGGCTAAGGGAGCCGGTGCACAGCTTCCGGGTCATGTGGCCAGCATGACTAAGCCGCTTCTGGTGAACCAGAGCAGCGCACGGAAATGCCGTTTACCTTCCCACCGGAGCGGTACCTATTTATCTACTTGCACTTTGATGTGCTTTTGAACTGCTAGGTTGGCAGGAGCAGGGACCGAGCAAAGGGAACTCACTCCATCGCGGGGATTCGAACCGCCAACCTTCTGATCGGCATGTCCTAGGCTCTGTGGTTTAACCCACAGCGCCACCCGTGTCCCGGACATATTAAAACACCCCCAGTTATTCATGCAGGAAACAAATGATCAAGTTGCGACTCTCAATGCTAGGACACCAGCAAGAAAGAACTTTTTATTCATTTCTTAGCACTTTTCCCCTCAAATGGTATAAATAAATGAAATGGATTCAGGCTTGCAGTGGCAGTCTGCAGGGGGATATTGACATTCAACAGGAATGGTAAGGATATTAAAATCAATAGATTGTAAAGGAAGAAAGTCTTTAGTAAACATTTTTCTACTGAAACCCCGTCTTTGGGCTTATTGGGCTCAAATATTAGAAAGGTTAGATTTGCATATGGGTGGGATGAAATCTTTCACTAAACAGGCACCATCAAGAGCACCGTTGGTTATCGCCACCCCCAGCACTTCATTTTTCAGTAAACTGTTGACATTTGGAGGCAAATGTTGAGCAGAGTAAAATTATGTGAATATCTTACATTGGTAATGAGGGATTTATGCCTCCATGCCCAAAATAAAATAAAAGCCTCCCTCTTTGCATGAACCAAGAAAGAAAAATCTGTGGGGTATTTTTTTTAAAATACTTCAGAACTTCAGTTCAGACCATGAGTTAATCATGCTTTAAGATTTCCTGGATCTCTGGGCCATAAAAAGCAGAGACATCACCTTGCCAACAAAGGTCCGTATAGTTAAAGCTATAGTTTTCCCAGTAGTGATGTATGGAAGTGAAAGCTGGACCATAAAGAAGGCTGATCACTGAAGAATTGATGTTTTTGAATTATGGTGCTGGAGGAGACTCTTGAGAGTCCCATGGACTGCAAGAAGATCAAACCTATCCATTTTGAAGGAAATCAGCCCTGAGTGCTCACTGGAAGGACAGATCCTGAAGCTGAGGCTCCAGTACTTTGGCCACCTCATGAGAAGAGAAGACTCCCTGGAAAAGACCCTGATGTTGGGAAAGATGGAGGGCACAAGGAGAAGGGGACGACAGAGGACGAGATGGTTGGACAGTGTTCTCAAAGCTACCAGCATGACCAAACTGTGGGAGGCAGTGGAAGACAGGAGTGCCTGGCGTGCTCTGGTCCATGGGGTCACGAAGAGTCGGACACGACTTAATGACTAAACAACAACAAGCTTAGTGTGATCCTCATGCAGACTCTTGTCAATGGGAAAACAAGAACCCTGTGCTGAATTAATTCTCTCTCTCTTTTAATGCATAGCCTGTGTGACATTCTTCACCCACAGAGTATTCTGGGCCCCCTCTTATGCCCACTGCCCCAACTCATCATAGGGCAGGATTGAGGATGGTCTTTCTCTTCCTTCTCCCTCCTACCAATACAATAACCATACCCTGGAGCTCTCTTTCAGCTTTGCTCTGTCCTCTTCCACCTCTCTTTCTCCAAGGCTTACAAAGCAGAAACAACCCCTTCCTCTGCCTTTGTTCTTCCAATCCCAGTTGCATACACACCACACATTTTGGTTCTGGCCCTGCTCCCCTCTGGCATGTGGCCCCTTCCAGTTTGCCCATGAGGGAATGTGGGCCTCAGGCTAAAATAATTTCCACACAACTGTGGTAAACAGTCATCTATATTATTTACTCTCAAAGATTAAAAACAAACAAACCCTCATGTTGTTTACTGGAGAATTAAGCACACAAATAACATGCAAAACAGGTCAAGCATTTTCCTCCCACTGAAGTAAAGTGGGACATTTAGTCCACCTAATGTTCACCTCAGGAAAAGAAATTTTTTGTCTGTTCTTGGTTCTCCCAGTGAGCACATAGTTGAGTGTTATGTAAGCCCCAAAACTGGAAGCGCAAGTGAGTCAGACTTCCTCGGTCGACATTTCCATAGTTACCTATAAAGAGGAGAGGGTCATAGACGTCCCTCATGGAGGGACACACAAGTTGGCTGCATATCAGGTGTCAACACATCTTCTTACAGTGGAGACGTATGTCTTCCCTCTTCAGACTTCACCCCAGAAGATGATGCACACAACTAATCCGCTCTTGTTATTTTGATGCTTTTTGTACCCAGGCTGTGAATCCACCCTCAGAGCAGGGGCCATTAAGGTCTCTTTATCTGCCTTCCAAACTGTTGCTATTTTTGCCTCCCAGATCTTTAGAAGGAGGAAAAGCTATTTAAAGCAGTCCGTGCATCATTCAGAACGTGTTCATGTTACTTGAATAGCAATCTGTAGTACCAGCATGCGTTAAAATGCACTGCGCTGAATGTTTTTAAGTGCTACCAGGTAGTGCTGTTGTTAATTTTGAAAAATCCTCACGAGATCTAAACACAATTGTTCAATGCCTCCCTTTAAATGGAATACACTGGATGTTACTAGTTGCTAAAATCCTCACGAGGATTACAGATGTTGGAGAATTCCAACGAAAACAGAAATTGGAGCTGAAATTGCCAAGGTTCGCCTATTTGTAGCGTGTGCAAACAGAATGGAAATCGATCCAAGAAATACAATTCTCCCCATTTGCATTGTGTTTACTTTGCATTGAAATGAATGCGGGTAGAACACCATAATGACAATGCAAGATACGTAATTTAGCCACAGTGGGCAGGGAGATGAATAATGTAGCTTTGGAGTTCCGCTAGAAGGAATTACTGGATGGTAGACATGTGCTGTACTTCAATAGGAAAAAAACACATTGCTAGCTTTTCTGCTTTTATAGGCTAAAAAGTGCACACAGCAATGACAGAATACTTCAGGAAAGAGTAACTAGGAGCAATTTCAGATGTGCCCATTTAAAGTCCTGGTCTTTAAAGAATGAATCACCAAAGGAGGGCAGAGATTGTGCATATATTGGCTTGGTTCACTAAGGTTGCAGTCATGTGCGGAACCTGTGGCCCTCCAGATTTTTTTTCCTTTTTGCTAGACTACAGCTCCCACCAGCATTGACCATTGGCCATGTTGGCTGGGGCTGATGGGAGTTGGAGTCCAACAACATCTGGAGGGCCACAGGGCCCACAACCCTGCTATGCCTACTTACCTATGAGTTAAGAAATGTGTAGTAGGTCATTCTAAGCAGACATGTACACTGGTACCTCGGGTTAAGTACTTAATTTGTTCCGGAGGTCCGTTCTTAACCTGAAACTGTTATTAACCTGAAGCACCACTTTAGCTAATGGGGCCTCCTGCTGCCGCTGCGTCACCGGAGCACGATTTCGGTTCTTATCCTGAAGCAAAGTTCTTAACCTGAAGCACTATTTCTGGGTTAGCGGAGTCTATAACCTGAAGTGTATGTAACCTGAAGCGTATGTAACCTGAGGCACTACTGTATAGGATTGCCTAGAAAGTTACAGAATTCTCTTTATAGAAATGCTCAGTCGGCCCCCTCTCTCTTAAGCTTCTTAAGACCCTTTTAGTCCACTTTTACTGCTTCTAGTGTGGACTGAAGTTCTTGCTCCCATTCTTCTATGCTGTGTTCTTTCGGTGGCCCTATTAAGGCTGGACTTTGAAGCCAACATCTAGCGCCCTGCAGCATAACCTACTCAAACAGTGTCAACAAGTGAATAGCAGATGACATACCTTCCAACATTCCTCAGGTGAAAATAGGGACATTTCCCACTCCCCCCAATTGATCCTCCTCGAACCCCCATTTATGTCCCTGCAGACCAGGCATCCCCAAACTCGGCCCTCCAGATGTTTTGGGACTACAACTCCCATGATCCCTAGCTAACAGGACCAGTGGTCAGGGTTGATGGGAACTGTAGTCCTAAAATATCTGGAGGGCTGAGTTTGGGGATGCCTGCTGCAGACCATTTCCACTACCAACACACCAATGGGACACAGCACGCCCTCCACTGTCCTGAGAAAACCACTTAATCCTGATTTTATTTTATTGTGTTCTATTCTTTAGGGACGCAGGTGGTGTTGTGGGTTAAACCACAGAGCCTAGGACTTGCTGATCAGAAGGTCGGTGTTTCGAATCCCCGCGACGGGGTGAGCTCCCATCGCTTGGTCCCTGCTCCTGCCCACCTAGCAGTTCGAAAGCACGTCAAAGTACAAGTAGTTAAATAGGTACCACTCCAGCGGGAAGGTAAACGGTGTTTCCATGCACTGCTCTGGTTCGCCAGAAGCGGCTTAGTCATGCTGGCCACATGACCCGGAAGCTGTACGCCGGCTCCCTTGGCCAATAAAGCGAGATGAGCGCTGCAACCCCAGAGTCGTCCACGACTGGACCTAATGGTCAGGGGTCCCTTTACCTTTATTCTTTAGTAGATTTACAAGAAGAAAAACATGCACCAATAAATACATCTTGGAAAGGGGCGAGATTAGATGTAGGTGCGCAAAGTCTTTTTTTCTTAAACCAAGACTCCACTCCAGTTTCCCTTTCAAGGGCAGCTCTGTCTGTCCTTCAGCGGCTGCAGTCTCTCTGCCTCTTCACCTGCTCTCCAGCAGCTGCTACGAGGAGCCCAAGAGAGGAGGCCAGCAGCGGCAGCCATGGAGAGGCAAGGGGCAGCCATCTTGCTCCCAAGAGGCTCCCCTGCAGCCACCACTGCCACTTGGGACAAGCGCTTTTAATTGAATAGAGAAAGGAAATAAGTTAGCACAAAGGGGATGATGATGAAGAAGAAAACACACCCTAAACGCCCCAGCTTTTCTAAAGACTCACACTTTGTTTCCTTGCCTTTATGTTGTGCCTGGGTTTAATTAGAAACTTTAACTTCACATTAATGTGTTAATGTGAGGAGGTTAACAGACGATCCCTTCCATTTGAGGTTGATTCATTGCTGTTTGTACTGTCTTCTCGCTTTAAAAAAGATGCAAACAAACAAGCCCCATTTCAATGAATCGAGAGCAAACAAGCATTTCGACTGAAATAGCAGTTGTTCCCTCAAGGAATCGTGGATCATTGGGATAGGTTGTGGATTTCTTTTCTCTTTTCTTTTTGCCAATTCTGACTCCAGTTTTGCACGTGGTTGCTTAGGTAATGAAGAATGTAAATGCCCATTTTGCAGAATCACGCCCCGAAGATGATCCTGGACCCGCCAGCGAGTCCCTGCCTCTCCCCTCCTTCATTTTACTGATCCTTAACCCAAAAGCTTGTCCCTACAGGGAAAAAAACAAACACAAGGCTGACTGCAAGTACTGAATAATTCAAAACAAAACAATGGAGGCTTTTTCTTCTTCTTCAATTTGTGGCGTTACGGCTGCGTTAGGACAGGCCTCAGGTGCCAAGCTGTTGTACTACTACAGAGATTAAATTAGCACGACTGGGTTTTCTTTAACTAGATAAAAGCTCTATAAAGCCACCGGCACCTGGGAATGGCTAACTCTTGGAAAAGCCTTTTATGCGCTATAAAAATATATATAAAATTAGATTTTCAATTCATATTACAAGCTCGATCTCGGTAATAAAAATCAATGCTTCGTCTGGTCTGAGAAACATCTCAGTTTCTTTATTTCTCCATCTCACCACTTGCATCCAAATGAATGGCTTCCTCACAGGGAATCAGTACAGTACTGATACCAGTCACAATACCAGTGACAGGCCGAGGTCCAAAGTCACTTGAATACCTTTCCTAAGCAAATCTGGACCCAGAATTTTCCCACAAACACCAGTATGAACACAAAACACTTCTGGACTTAGGGTTATCACTACTAAGGTGTTCCTGCTATTTCACAACACTGTATCTTCTGTGTCATGCATCGGGGGGAAGTGCAATGGAAGGTGTTAAAAATACTTCAAAACTATTGTTCCCATTCTACAGGTGGGAAGGTAGAGGCTTCAAGAGTGTGGCTCATCCACAACCAACCAGTTATTCAGTAGAGTGGATGACTTTGGCTATAGAAATGGTTATAATCTCCCTGCGCAATTCTATACGTATGAAAACGTAGCAAATTTATATATATTTACTCAGTGCTTTTATTTTTTAAAGAAAAAAAAGCCTCCCTTGTTCTCTTATAATGGCACTCACCTGAGAGGTGCCAGAACTGAGTTCTGGCTTTAAAAAAGCCCTGTTTTAGCCTGATTTTAATCATTTATTATGTTTCCAGAATAAAGGTGTACATGACACTGAAACGTGATTCTTTGGTTTCTCGAAATCCTTGTTAGCCCCCACAACTTATTTTATTTCTACCAGGTATTACTAACAAAAATCAAATCTTCTTTCCTCAGCTGTAAGGACTATAAACTTTTCTTTCATAATAATGAAAACCAATATTCTCAGGAAGCTGTAAATTCCTCATTTGGGCAGTGGGGTTGTATTCTGTTTTTCTATGCATGGCCCATGCTATAATGCTTAGTGAGAATTCAGAATGTTCAAGTGTGTCAATATATGTAGTGTTTTTTATTTTCTATACGGTTTTTTCATTTCTTTTAATAATAATAAAAACCCTCTGTCTCTTCAGATAAAAAGCAAGCAGTGTTTTAACATCTGGCTCTTTTCATATATCACTTGGGTCTTCAGAATGTGTTTTTAAGGCAATTTTGGGATCATAGCTCACTTGCCAAGATGAATGTAACCCAAAGGGCACTCAAATGAATTACATCCACTAACTTGCTGTATCCCATTTGGCCCAAAGTGCTCCACGGTGAGGAATTACTTCTGTCACACTGACTAGCTCTTCATTTTCTTCATACTACAAAACCACAACTCCACTCCCACTTTTTTTGTTGCTTAAAAAGCACACATTTGCTTAAGCTCCATAACATTCAGAGGGTCCATCTGCACTAAACACTGAAAGCTGTATTATGCCACTTTACACAGGCCTACCCCAAAGAATTATGGGAAGTGTAGTTTTTTAAGGGGGCAGAATTACAGTTCCCAGAGTTTCCCCTCTCCAATATAGGTAAAGGTAAAGGGACCCCTGACCATTAGGTCTAGTCGTGGCTGACTCTGGGGTTGCGGCGCTCATCTCACTTTACTGGCCGAGGGAGCCGGCGTACAGCTTCTGGGTCATGTGGCCAGCATGACTAAGCTGCTTCTGGCAAACCAGAGCAGCGCATGGAAATGCTGTTTACCTTCCCACCAGAGTGGTACCTATTTATCTACTTGCACTTTGATGTGCTTTCAAACTGCTAGGTTGGCAGGAGCAGGGACCGAACACCCTGTTGCGGGGATTCGAACCGCCGACCTTCTGATTGGCAAGCCCTAGGCTCTGTGGTTTAACCCACAGCGCCACCCGCGTCCCTATATATAAATGGCACTAAATCAGCTCAGCTCCAAATAACCTGTTTATTAGCACTTTCTGATTATTGATTATCTTTTGCCAAGCAACTTTTTTGCTTTCCAGGTGAGCTTTCTCACCCATGTCCTAAGAGGGTTCTAGGACTGAAGACAAACCCTCAACACAAATCGAAGCCTGGCAAGCTTCTGATAAAAGCCCAGACTTCTTTATTTTTCTTTATACTCCACTACCTTTGACAAACCGTCCTCTGGAGATTTATATCTCCTTTCTTACTGCCTTTCAACTGTTTGTCAATATATTTAGCTTTGCAACTGAACAAAAAAACAAAACAAAACCCACCAAAAAAAACCCCCTGACATCAACCTTGGAAGATGTACTGCTTGGAGATTTCTCTCTTCACTTCCCCCTCCCCACCCATCGCTCCCAATGTGATAAAATCTTGCCTAAAACCATGTCCAACCTTTTCGACAGCATAGTCCAGATGGCTTTGCAGCCTGTACAACAGACTTCTACTTGCTGATGCCTCTCTAAAAGTGTCAGCAGGGTGTTGTCTTCCAAGGGCTTGTAAATGCACAACAAAAGGCAGCTGGGGGTGGATGTGCGGGGAGAGAGAGAGAAAAAGAGAGAGAAAGGCAGGAGACAGAGCAAGGAAACAAGAACCCAAAGCAAACTTTGTTCTTTGCAGACAGTCAACTGGAGGAACGTACAGGCCATGGATCTGAAGGAGAGTTCAGAGGTGATAATGGGTGACAGCTCAATGCAAGGCAGCCAACAAACATGTCATCTGAATAGGGGTTCCCCCCCCCCCCCCAGGGATGGGGGAAACCATCACTGAAAGATATGGTAGGGATGGGTTACTCACCTGCTAACCTTTTTACTGATTTCCCCCAGAATAGCCCTTTAAAGGTACTCTTCCCTCTTGGGCTTATGTGTACTCTATGCTGTAAGAAATCATGCACATCCTACACAAAGGTAACCCAATGAGGGATGTTGACCTTTGAAAGCCATTGATGGCCTGGGGACTGTGGGGACCTTGGTGAGGCCTCTCTCTTTATTAGGGTGGCCAGGTGCAAAAGAGGACAGGGACCCAGCATCTGTAAGCATCTTTATGAGTTGTGTAGAAGAGGTCATGCACTAGGGTGGGGGAGAAATTTGATTGAGTTCGTCTGTAAAGGTGATTTCACCTAATTTGTACTCTGCAAAACAAAACATGCACCAAAACACAGCCATCCTTCAAATTTTGCACTTCTCTGAATTTTGCAATGTAGATCTTCGGGCCAAGTAACGCATACAAAGATGCAAAAACTGGGCTTAAGGTGTGCATATAGAGAAATATATTGGTGAACATAACTTGCACAAATGCATTACGGTGCGAGAAATTGCATAGCAAAAATATGTACATGGCGGGGGAATCACACAAAAATTTTCACGAGGACACCATTTCCTATGGGGTAATACAGTCCGTTCGACTTCCAAAATGTTCACAAACCAAGGCGAGACTTCTGATTGGCTTATTGGCCCCGGAAACAATGCGAACAGCTGAAATGGACGTTCGGCTTCCAAAAAACATCCGCAAACCGGAAAACTTATTTCCGGGGTTGTGGCGTTTGTGAACCAAAACGTCCGAGTACCAAGGTGTTGGACAACCAAGGTACGACTGTATCAACCAAGTAAAATGTATATAGCAAGCTGCTTCCCCCCCTTTCTTCTCAAGAATAATTGGCCGTGAAAAATGTGACTCTTGACAGCCAGAAAAGAGGAGGGATTTGATTTCAGCTGTTCGAGCTGCATTTGATATACCTTATTGTCCCCACCATATACCAGGGTGAAAAAGCCATAGGTGTTGTGAACTTAGACCGGCAGAGAGTAGTGTGTGTGTGTAGGTGGTGTTTGCCTGTGGGCTTGCCATCTGAGGCCCTTCTCTATGTCCTCCCCTCCCCGAGATGTTCAGAGGGTGACAACATGAGAATTGGTCCTTTCTGTGGTGGCTCCCCATCTGTGGAATGCTCTCCCCAGAGAGGCTTGCCTGGTGCCATCATTACATGTCTTTAGGGGCTAGGCGAAAACACTGATAGAACACACAGCTTGTCCGCAGAAGGTTCAAATCCCTGACATTTCACTTGAAATACAGTGGTACCTCGGGTTAAGAACTTAATTTGTTCTGGAGTTCCGTTCTTAACCTGAAACTGTTCTTAACCTGAGGTACTATTTTAGCTAATGGGGCCTCCCGCCGCACGATTTCTGTTCTCATTCTGAAGCAAAGTTCTTAACCCGAGGTACTGTTTCTAGGTTAGCGGAGTCTGTAACCTGAAGCATCTGTAACCCGAGGTACCACTGTAATAGGGAGCAGATAATGTTTGCTTGGGACCCTAGAGAGCTGCTGCCAGTCAAACTAGACAATTCTGAGTTACAAATAATCTGACCTGCTGTTGAGGCTTCTTCTTATCTTGCTGTATATACATGGCTGTTGTGAGATACATCTGGCAACAACAGCGGCAGCAAAACGCCGCATGCATTCCATTAGGCGTAATGAAATGTATAAATAAAAACACATATAACAACTATCTAGCACTTTCAGCATAATTAAGTGAATAAATAAAATTCATATTAAGGGCCTGGCACACTCGATTGCTGTTAGGCTGCGGTGTTGGCAACAAGTCTAGAGAAATTTCCTGTGGAAGTACGGTGGCGGGGGGAGGCCGAGAAGTCTGATGAAGCCCCTGAGAAAAGCCCCCTTTGAACTCTTCATGTCTTGCTGCTATTGACCAGCTCACTACTGTCTGATAAGATTGTGACAGGCCACGTCTTAGACTCTGTCAGGCAATTAATCAGGCGGCTACGTTCTGCAGGTGAGGCCTGCAGCGCTGGGCTGTTTTGTGTTCCTTTTCAAAGCGCCAGGTGTGTGCCTGTGTGTCAGGGTCCACCATCAAGATTACCTCAGGAAAAAGTGGGGACCATCTTTCTCTCCTCCCTTCCAGGTGGCCACCAGGGAGCTTCTCAAGGGACACCTTGCCCCAAGGAGAGAAGAGGTCTGACTTTTTAAAACGTCCCTTCTCCCTATGGCTTGCTTTTGCAGTTTCATTTCTATAATTTTCTTATTGTCACCCACCTCCCAAACTCTCTCCTTTGACTTTTATGGTTTTTTGAGTGCGCTGCATTTCATCTCTGCTAATACTTTAGGTTTTCTAGCTTTTAATTGCGTTTGATGCATTTGCAAGCTGCTTCCCTGTTTTTATCGGTTTGACATTTTTGTTGTCGCTGTCAGCTGCTCTGAGGGTTGTTTCTGGGAGAAAGGTGGCATATGCATTTAAATGTAAACAAATGTAAACAAACAAACAAAATGTGTTTTTGCCAAATTGTTTGGCCGGTTATCTGAGCAAGGAAAGCTGTTATTGTAGTAGCAAAACAGATTTAATCTGAATTTTTCTTCTTCTTCTTGGGGGAACTGCTAGTTATCAGAATGCATTTCCCATGTGCCTCTGTGTTGACTAATTACCTTCTAACGGGCTTCTCAATTATCCTCTTAGTGCTTTTCAGTGCTAGTCAACAACTTTAAATTCTCATTGCATTTTTGGAGGTCCACAGTGATTTTAATACAGTTTAGTGTTTTAATAAACTCCACCACACTCCTTTATCTTACTCTTCAATAAAGTGCACATTAAGGAAATATCAACATACCTTTTCACCGCATTACCATTCCTTTCCCCCCCTCTCCCTGTGTGTATCATGGAAACTGCATCTCAAAGCAGTGCTTTCCATTCATGTTTCACCTCCTAAGACTTGTCATGTTCTTTCTCTTCCATGGCAGTCTCTGGATGAGCTTACACTTTGAACAGATGAGGCATTTCCCCCAGCTTCTAGCTCTAGAGAGGATGCTGAGGGAGCAGACACCACTAGTCATGTATTGTGAAGGCTCCCTTATACTGAGTTTGAACATCGGTCCATATAGCTCAGTATTGTCTGCACTGACTGGCAGAGACTATCCAGGGTTTCAGACTGGGGACAATCCAAGCTGCACCTGGAGATTGAACCTATGACCTTCGTCACACAAAGCAGATGTGCTGCCACTGAGCTATGGCCTGTCCCCCTGAACAGGAGGGTTGTCAAGACCTTGGTGGGTTGCCATACATGGCTGATGAGATGTATTTGACTCGGTGAGCCACAAGTCCTGTAGATCTACATTGCTGCTGCCTCTTTCCCGCATCCCACCAGGGCCAGTTTCAGGTTTGACTACACCCCACCACATAACAGGGGCAAACATGGTTCCTGCAGTCCCTGGACCTGATGAAGTGGGCTTGCACTACAAGCTGCAAGGGAAAGAAACTGCTACAGTCCCTAGGGCCGCAATACGTCCGGGATTTCAAAGGCGGAATTGACATCTGGCGGGAATTTTGAAAGGCATTGCCTTGTCCTGGATGTTAGGCAAGTCATTAAATGTTGTGGGTTTTCCTTAAAAAAAGCTCAACTTTTGGGGTGTCCTGGTTTTTACTTTTTGAAATATGGCAACCCTAACAAATTGCTAGCTATTAATTCCCAAAGCCAAATATAGAAATCAGGACTAAATCACACATGCCTTTGCATCACTGAGTTTCACGTCATTTGATGACGTGTGCAGGCAAAGGGTGGGTTCTGGAAGCTGGAAGCCAGCTGCCTATATGTGGGCATAGGAAGCTACCTGACACCACTGGTCCATTTAGGTCTCCAGGATTTCACCCATCCCTCCCTGGAGATGCTGGCAATTGAATCAGAGACCTTTTGCATGAAAACCGGGCGCTCTGACTGCTGCACTATGACCCTTATGGCTATTGGCAAGCATCCCTCGCTTTATCTCTCACCCACTTTCTCTCAGCTTTAGTGCCTTGCTTCCTAGCAACAATACCAGCTTATGGACCAGTGCCTGCAAGAGCATATCTGGAAGAGGCGGCAAGAAAGATAAGAGGGAATAGATAAGAAGCAAATGAGATGACCCCTAGCTGCAGAGCTTGTGGGAAAAGCCAAGCCCCAGGGTAACTGTTGTAAGGATTATTAAGGTATCTCAAGGGCTTTGTTTACTGCAAAAAATATATATGCAGAGAGCACCAACTGCTTCAATTGTTTGTTTGAGGTAAGGTCATATGAAAGCGCCATCTGTGGTGTTGGATCTGCAATGGTTGCTCCTGTCTTGCAACTTACCTCTTGACAACCACTGCATTCCCTATGGGAGATATTACTGGAGATATTTCTGCTCCCTTGTGAAATTTGTAATCAGAGGCCGGCATGTTCCACTTCAAATCCTATATGCAGAATGCTGATCATTTCAGTATTTCATTCTCTTACTTGGAACAGATTTTCTGGGGTCTAGAGTGCAGGATTTCTGCATGCTGCCATATGGCTATTAGTATATAAATCTATGTATATTTCTCCTGAATGTAGGGCTCTGTAGTGCACCGTATTTTTCAACTGCATGCAGATCATCTCCAGCCTCGCCTGTCATTGCCATTCAGGATCGGCAGAGAAGGTGTGACTGGGGGGATCAGAAGGAATTAAAATAATTAATTAGTTGTAGGGCTGAGTAAAATGAGTTGCAGTTCCTCAGTTGCTGATCTCAAGAGGCTTCTCAAGAGGCCGTAAGTGAGGCATTTGGAAAAAAGAAAGGGCATTGCAAAAATGGACTTTTATTTATTTTAACAACTGTTCCCTTTTGCTTTGATGGCATCTTCATCATCTATTCATTAAGGTTTATTGCTGCTGCCGATCACCAGAGTATTGCAATGGTTTCTCATAAAATAAATGGATTAAATGGATGCTTTTGGGAGAAAGGCATATAAGCTCTTCTGTCATAGACACACGGAAAGAAACACACACATTCACACATTCATACATATACAGTGGTACCTCTGGTTGCGAACGGGATCCGTTCTGGAGGCCCGTTCGCAACATGAAAAGCCCGCAACCTGAAGCGCCGTATCTGCGTAGGTGCGTGGTGCGATCTGGCGCTTCTGCACATGCGCGAGTGGCGAAACCCGGAAGTCACCCTTTCTGGTACTTCTGGGTTGCTGCGGGACGCAGCCTGAAAAAACGTATCATGAAGCAAATGTAACATGAGGTAAGACTGTAGCTGGTTTTCAGTGTTTTATCTCTTTGTCACTCTCTTAAAAGCCCATGTTTTTGCTATTCATGCATCTCTTCATCAAAGAAGCCAATGGAGCAATATGCAGATAAAGGGGAGGGGGTTTGTGGATAGCTCAGTTCTCAAGGACTCCCATTGAATGCCCGTGAGGCAAAGTAAGTGCTGCTGCTACCTAGGGCCCAGTTGAGAATGGTGGTGGTGGTGGGGCGGTTGGGACTGAAAGCTGGCTGTACATGCAGTTAGGCTCCTGTGATTGCAGACTGGGCTGTACCAGTCAAGCAACTAGTGGGAGATGTCATTAATATGGAGGGTATCCTAGCCAAAAAGGGTATCTCTGCAAGTAGGAAATAAGTAACACATTAAAAAAAATAAAAATAAACCAGCCCTTCACCATAAGGTTCTAGGGCAGGTTACAGGAATCTAAAAATGTAGTATTGAAATCAGTTTAAAACAAATTATAGTCAGGACAATATGGTCGGTCCTATATATATTAGTGGGACGTTTTTTAAAACAAGCAATTCTGCCACCTACAATCTGAAGTTCAGAATTCTACCACTTCAGAACCCTAAGGCCTCATCCTTCTCATGTCCTAGGGCACGGGTAAATAACAGGCTTAGCTCCACTCTGGTGAGATCTCTGGGTGTGCCCTTTCACCTTCCTGTCCTATGGGTAAAATGTGTCATTCCGGTGGGGACAAGGCACACTGCCTGTCAACAATGGTTGAGTAGGCGTTCACACAGGTGACATTCATACCATATATTTAAAGCACTATGATACCACTTTCAGCTCATGGCTTTCCCCCAGAAACAGCTCTAGGCGCTGTTCTTTGTTCAGGGTGCTGAAAGTTGTTTGAAGACCCGCTGTTCACAGAGATGCAGTTCCCAGAGTTTCCTGTGAAGAGCGACTGACTGTTAAACCACTTTGGAAGTTGTAGCTCTGCAAGGGAAGTAGGGGGTCTCTCAGCACCCTGAACAAACTACACTTCCCAGAATTCTTGGGACTGCTTATAGTATGAATACAGTGGAACCTCGGGTTGCAGACGTAATCCGCGACGGAGGCACATCTGCAACCCGCAGTGTTCGTAACCTGCAGTGCCGCATCTGCGCACACTCATGACACAATTTGCACTTCTGCGCATGAACGAGCGAAGAAACCCGGAAGTAACCCTTTCCAGTACTTCCGGGTTTCCTGCGGTCCGCAACCTGAAAACATGTAACCCAAAGCGTTTGTAACCCGAGGTACCACTGTATGGCCTTAGAAAACTTCTGAAGGGGGGAGGGTGCATCCATTTGCACATAGCTCACCCAGTGGTGCACATGGCATGTTCAAGAAGAACATCAAGGTTGCAGCTGAGAAAGTCACCCCACACTCTGAATGCCTGCCTCTAATAATAATAATAATAATAATAATAATAATAATAATAATAATAATAAAAAATATAATATTATTTGTACCCCGCCTATCTGGCTGGGCTTCCCCAGCCACTCTGGGTGGCTTCAAACAAAGATAAAAAATACATTAAAATGTCACACATTAAAAACTTCCCTGAACAGGGCTGCCTTCAGATGTCTTCTAATTTCTAAGCAAGATGTCTTGCTTATTTTCTTGACATCTGATGGGAGGGTGTTCCACAGGGCAGGCGCCACTACCGAGAAGGCCCTCTGCCTGGTTCCCTGTAGCTTTGCTTCTTGCAGTGTGGGAACTGCCAGAAGACCCTTGGCACTGGACCTCAGTGTCCGGGCAGAACGATGGGGGTGGAGATGCTCCTTCAGGTACACTTGCTCCTAGCCATGGCAAACTCAATGCATAACAACTGCAACAACAACAACAACAACTCTCACCTGCTGAGAGTCTGAGGCTCCTCCACGAGGCCTAGGGTAGGGCCTGACAAACTACAAAAGCAGAGAGTACTGTTTACATTCTTTTAAACTGCTTTTTAATTGTATTTTTTGATTTTTTTAAAAAAATAAATAATGCTTTTTGTGTGTGTTGGGGGGTTGTTTGACTGTTTCTGTTTATATTTTGATTATGTATCTTGTGTTTTTATGTTGTAATTTTATCTTGTGAACCGCCCTGAGACCTGCAGGTATAGGGTGGTATATAGATTTAATAAATATCCTCCTCCTCCTTCTCCTCCTCCTCATATGTCCCAGTGATTTCAGTGGAGCTCTTCTTTTCCATGCTGGGTTGCTATGAAAACACACACACACACACACACACACACACACACACACACACACACACTGCATGCATAATGATGACTCCTGCATTCATTTACTGCAGCTCTGGGCACAGAGCATGGCTGAGTGAGTGCAAAGCATAGCGGGTGTCATTTCTGGCATGGCCAATGTTTCAAAAGCCTCCCAGCAAGCCATATATCATGTTATATTGATATGGTTCCACAAGGCTGCCACATCTGACATTTGATGTATTGCTTTAGGTGCTCCTAGTTATTATTATTTCCCATATATATATATATATATATATATATATATATATATGTCACACCTCTAAACAGTCAATGAGGAATCAAAGGAAACATCAGCCTGCAAAGCACAGATCTGACACTTGCCAAACTAACAAAGGCAGCTCAAGAGCACAACATTGTGCTCCAAGAGATCAGAATGTCAGCCTGTGACAATTTTGACAGTCTTGTTTTTGAAACTTCAAAACTGATGAATGCAGCACCGGATGGAAGTGGAGATGCTTAACCCTTCTCCCACCTGCCAATTTCACTTTGCAAATTAACTCCCCAACAGTTTTATATCCCCCTCTACCAAATAGCTGAATTCCAGAACTGCAAGTTAGTCCATCAGAGAGGAAAGCAGAGCGTTTGCAGGTGAGAATGGGCAGACATGGGAAGGGTTAAGCAAGACTCCCCTTTCCCCTGTTGGCTGGGCCTTGCCAATTTCCCCAGCCTCCATATTCTCAAAAACTAACTTGTACTTCAACACTGATGACAGGACAGCATTCTCCCCTGGACCAGAGGCAGTAGGATAGTTTAGGGGGACCAAGAGAAAGCATGATACATACATTGTGGTGGAGTTGAGCTGAGGAAGATCAACAGCTTCTGCCACCTGAGTTTATCCTCACTTTATCTAATGGTAGGGCCTCTCTTTTGTGTACTGTGGGTGGTGGGGTAATGATCAGGAGATGCTTGGGCTGCCTAATCTTCCAGTCAGCAACAAATGGAAAGGTATAGGCATGAGCGGTGAGGGGGGTAGGGAAGGTAGGCACCCCCCAAACAAGCAGCTTGCCCTCCCACTTGCCCTCTATTGCTGGATTCCTGCCATTAACACAGACTGCTATTTTTCTTTCAGAGTTCTTAACGTGGGACACGGCTTGCTCACTTAGAAATACACTTTGTTCCTTCTGTGTCCCCCCCTAATATTTTTTTTTGGGGGGGGGTGCCACCACTTGCTACAGGGGAAATCTGTGGATTGCACTCTGGTAACCCTTCTTCACTCCCCTCCCTCTAACATTTTGAGTACAGTGGTACCTCGGGTTAAGTACTTAATTCGTTCCGGAGGCCAGTTCTTAACCTGAAACTGTTCTTAACCTGAAGCACCACTTTAGCTAATGGGGCTTCCCGCTGCCGCTGCACTGCCAGAGCACAATTTCTGTTCTTATCCTGAAGCAAAGTTCTGAACCTGAAGCACTATTTCTGTGTTAGCAGAGTCTGTAACCTGAAGTGCATGTAACCTGAAGCGTATGTAACCCGGGGTGCCACTGTATTTATTTCTCGTTCTTATGGATGCTTACTTAGAGGTAAACCTAGGTCTGTTCCTCAAGGCTTAGAAAAGCAGGCATCATTCTGTTGTAGATTACTTTTTGATTTTTTTAAAAAAATCTATTTTTCTTGCTTTTTTAGAAAAATAGTATTGCTTATTGACTTGAACATTGTTATAATCTATTTTCATAGAAAGGCAGAATAGGAATGGTGGGAACGGAAAATGCAAAAATTAAAAGTAACACTCAAATCAGCTCAACGTCTTGGTTGCCAACTTTTTTCTGTCCATGCTCCTATGCCTGTAACAGCAGCTGCACTACCAGAAATTAAGAAGGTGAAATGTTCCTCAATCACTTATCTGTGTGCACTGAGGGACTTCACTTACTGTGTGTCATTACAGGAGCAGAGCCAGTGAAAGAGCTGACAACTCTCTGTATAAACTATGGAAATACTTCATTCTTTGAAGGGTTTTTACATCACAATTACTTTTTATTGTTGCCATTGATAAAAATAAATGGAGGAATAATTTTGGATGACTTACATAAGCATCCAAGGAATCAATAACTGGATCGTAAAAAGATTTAGAATTTCTCAACTATATTCATTTTCAGCCCCCCCCTCACATCTTTAAATAGCATCTCCATAGCATTCGATTCCCCTCCTCCCCCAAAAGTCAAATATGGAGCATTAAGGGTATAATTACCATTTTAATTATAACTCAATCATCCTATCTACTTTGCATAGAAATTAAAACTTTTATGTCAGGATTTCTGAGTACACAGAAATGTTCAGGAGCAATTAATGCCAAGGATTTTGCAGTATAAATGAACTTTACTTTAGAGCTTTTAATTTTCAGCTTCAGCCAGGATTCATTAAAAAAGGAGAAATGATTTGCATCTTACATCTTAAAAGTGAAAATATTTTTACAGCTGGGTGGTGCCGAGCATATCATAGAGCGACATATTCTTTATAGCACACTGCCATTTTTTGTTTCTGTATGAAATGCACTGTAGCAAATACTTAGGATAGATAATAGGGATAATTGATGAGGTGGAGGAAGGTGAAGTTACATCACTCTTAGGAGGGTGCCAGCTCAATGGTGGTGATGGTACCTGGTTGTGTCAGGGTGTTAGATGTGTGAACTGGTCTGGTGCCTTCATATGGCGCATGGCCTGGGGATGAGGGGTGGGTGGGGTGGAGACAACATTTTTCAGTAAACATTTAAAGCTACACTTTCCAGAATGATATGCAAATTAGAAATGTAGCTCTCCTCAAAATCCACACTTCTCTGAATTTTGCAGTGCGCTTCTCCGACCAACCAATGTTGACGAAAAACCGCATATAGCAGGGGAAAGTGTGTATAAAAGTGAAGATGTTGGTGAAAGTAACGTGCAAAATGCAGTGTACCTCGGGTGGTACCTCGGGTTAAGTATTTAATTCGTTCCGGAGGTCCGTACTTAACCTGAAACTGTTCTTAACCTGAAGGACCACTTTAGCTAATGGGGCCTCCTGCTGCTGCCGCGCTGCCGGAGCACGATTTCTGTTCTCATCCTGAAGCAAAGTTCTTAACCTGAAGCAATATTTCTGGGTTAGCGGAGTCTGTAACCTGAAGTGTCTGTAACCCGAGGTACCACTGTATTTGGGGAAATTGTTTGCAAAATTGCAAATTGCAAAAATGTGTTCGCTGGAAGAAATTTGCTGGCAATTTTTCACGAGGATTTAAAACAATTTTTCAAATGGCTGCAGAATGTGGAGAAGGGAGTTTAAGGCTGAAAAATAAGAAACGGAGAGAACGGACAGATCCTTCCATCCCTAGCACGGACACACCTCTGCCGTGACGCGTGTGATTGCAGCAGCCTGAGAAAGGGGCACTGTGATTGTAGAAACTGCATGAGTCTCCCCTGACCCCATGGCGATGTGAGTATAGGTGACAGTTCATATGCATGGAGCGGTTTCCGTTTACAGAATCTGGTCTGTGCGAAACAGTTACAAGGCGATGCAAATGTGAATTCTGGCAGCAAAAAAAAAGGGAAAAAAAAAGAAAAAGAAAAAAACCTGGTGCAATGTCAGGAAAAGGGAGCTCAGTCCCTACGAAGGATAATAATATAGTACAGACTCACTGTACACTGTTGTTGTAAAGATTGCAACTCTACAAATGTTAAGCAGTATCATGTGTACTTACGAGGAACTCAGGCTTTCCAGGTCTGTGGATCCTTACGTGGCCAAAAAGGGCACTATCCACATGTAAGTGGGAGGCAGCATCAGTTTGAGATGAATGCTAAGGTATTCAAAAGTACTCCTCAAATCCTAGGGGAGGAAACCGCCAGCAGTAATGACTGAGCATATTCTGTGGTCTGTTTTGGGCCAGAGGCAGAGAGCTGGAACACCACTAGGGAGTAGGAAAGGAATGAAGTATCCAGGAACATGAGGTGGCTGGCTGGCTGACTCCCTCTACTCCACATTAGAACATCTTATTGCAGATACAGTGGTACCTCGGGTTAAGAACTTAATTTGTTCTGGAGGTCCGTTCTTAAACTGAAACTGTTCTTAACCTGTGGTACCACTTTAGCTAATGGGGCCTCCCACCGCCGCCGCGCGATTTCTGTTCTCATCCTGAAGCAAAGTAGGTACTATTTCTGGGTTAGTGGAGTCAGTAACCTGAAGCGTTACCACTTATTACTATTACAGTTTTTAAAAAAATAAATAAAAAGGCAACTTGGGTAAAAACTGAAAACGGACTGCTGAGAACACTGCTAATGGAAGGAAGCATTTTGAACTCTTCCTGCACTCCTGATGTGCAATATATTTTAAACATCTCTCTCTCTTAAGGCTACAGCATAATATTCTGCCTATTTGCACCCTTCCTGGGCAGAAGAGCAGATAAGGAAATATTTTTTCATGAGTATGGCTGCAGGGCAATAAAAGTGTTGAGTCCATCGATAACTGGACAGTGTTTCTTATTTTACTTGCTTGCTGCTTCTTGCAGAGCTTTTATGTTCCTTTCTGCTCCTCTTGCTTGCTGCAGAATGAATTTTGCCATCGCTGTTCTTTATTTACTACCTTTAATAGCACAGTGAATCTTTGCAGCCTTATGGACCTAAACTTCTACCTTGGTACAGATGCTTATATCTTGTTATAAAAGACAGTGGCAACTTGATATCTCCTAATGAAAAGAAAACCAAATTGAATGGAAGAATAAATGAGAGCTGGGCACATTCCCCCCACAAAGTCTCCATCCTATTAGTGTTCAGAGAAATTGAGGGGAGCAGTTCGCTGAATTTCTTCAGGGGGCACAAAAATTCTCCAACAGTTTCTCAGAGGGGAGGCTCACCATTAGCATGACAGTAACATATCATTTCATTTTTTCCAGAGGGTTGTTGGGTATTTTTTTTGCTGCCTCTCCTGTGTGGCAGCAAAAGCAATCAGGTCAGCAATGCTACAGGACCTGGTGTTTCTCTCTTTCTGTATGGGGAAAGTGGGGGGTGGGCACTGTGTGAAGTGACAGCGCCACAAAAAAATAAACATGGTGAAGAATATTTGGTGAAAATTCTGTAAAAGCCCCTTTTTTTCTGGAGGCTTTTTGGTTCCGAGGGAAAAAATTTCAGTAACCCCCCCCCCGACATCTTCCTAGAAAAATGTCTTCTGAGACATTTCGGCTCAACTTTAAAATAAGCTAGTTGTCTTCAACTTTTTCAGATCCAGAGCTTCCTGCCACAAGTTAATTTGGTTACCTCAGATCTTTCTCCTTATATTTATTTTCCTGTTCACTCATCTGTTTCTTTCTGTTTTTTTAAAAAACCACCCCTTCCAAATGTGTGGTGGTTCCATTGATGAGTTGCACCATAGATCAGGATTCTATCCGCTGATGACTAATAGGATAAGCAACCATCGCTCTGTCCAGTGCCATTGGGGTAAAATTTGAAGTGTGGGCACTCATCGTGGCAGTCCCTAAACGCATGCA
Organism: Podarcis raffonei; assembly: GCF_027172205.1. Classification (NCBI taxonomy): domain Eukaryota; kingdom Metazoa; phylum Chordata; class Lepidosauria; order Squamata; family Lacertidae; genus Podarcis; species Podarcis raffonei. Next base: position 15,064,022 of record NC_070613.1, read on the forward strand.
CCCAGTGCCGGATTTACGTATAAGCTAAACAAGCTATAGCTTAGGGCCCCACTCTCTTGGGGCCCCCAAAAAATTTAAAGTGAAAAAAACTGGATGTACATTTCTAAAATATAAGATTAAAAAAACACCTACATACAGCAACAGTGTTTTGTGTTGTGTAGGTTCCTGTGATAATAAGTAATGGGCCCCGCCTGCTAGCCTGCTCCCTAAAATATCACTGGTTTGCTCATTTCTATATCAGTTACTTTGATAAAATACATATTTTGTTATGTGCAAATGGCTTTAGATACCTGTTAGGTCCATAAATTACTATATAGCATATATTCAACACAAAAAACAGCGACAATTTGTTGTTGACAAAGGACAGCTGGACATATAAAGGGCCCCATTACCTTCAGTAGCTTAGGGCCTCATCAAACCTAAATCCGGCCCTGCATCCACCCACACTCAGTGTAAACCCATTTAAATTAATGGACAAGTTATTTAAGCGCACAGAACATTGGAAAAATATCTCTAGCAAGCTGAAATGTGAGTTATTGCTTCATATTCTAAAGGCAAGCAATAGTTAAATCACTACAGAAACGGAAAAGAAGTACCCAGCTTCTGCTTTATTATTTTCTTAGGTAAATGCATGTCAGACATGCTGCTTCCACCGTCCCAAAAATCATTGTTACATAGAGAAAAATATTATTTAATATCAAGGCTGGGAAACCTGGCCTTGAACTCACATCATCCATGCTAGCTAGGTCTTGATGGGAGTTGGAGTCTAGAAACACCTCGAGGGTTGCAGGTTTCAGAGACTCGATGTAAACCACTGTGTACAATAGATTATATTCTCACAGCAAATAATACTGCAGCTTAAAATATAATGGGTGTGCTCTTTGAGGCAGAGCTGGCAACTGGAGCTAAATTAAAGCCCACTTGAACTGGCAAGATGAGTGGAAATTATCGCGACCTTATGGGGGTGGGTGATGAGGCTGTGGTGATTCATGCAAAGTCTGCTTTGTCATGTTGGCTTTTGACCAAAGAGGGAGGCTGAAGGGCTCTGAAGGGCCGCCACCTCTGTTCTTGCTCATTGAGCCAATTTCCCCCTTTATGCTTGTATGACAAATGAGGATGGAGTGGGCCCAGTAGCTCTCACTGTCTTGTCCAGGAAATATCCCCAGTGGATCTTGTCCTCTTGTCAAGGCCTGGCCTTCTTCCCACTCCATAGCTGCTTCTTAGCAGAGGCAGAAGTAAGGCCAATATCCATAGCCAAAGAAAAATGACCGCTGAGGCAAATATGAGCCTTACATTCCCCTTCCCGTAATGCCTCCAATTTAATAACTGTCTGCAGAAAAGAGTGTTTCTCACCATGAGTTATTTAGTCACTATTCCATCTAGGGTATCGCTGACATTCTGAAGGGAGCATCTAAAGGGATGATTTGCTGTCAGTCTCTTGTATGCTTTAAGTCCATTCATTTTCTACCTCTAACAGGGGAAGATAATGCTGTGATACAAAGTAAAAGATAGATGATAAAAACAATTCTTTAAAGGGGGAAAGGAATCAGACACCAGAGACTTGGCTGGGGGGGGGGAAATATATGACAGAATGCTCCATTCTCCCGCTCAAAGTAGCGCAATAAACTATATTGGAAGCAAAATACAGTTCATAGGAGGAGTATCAGAATATGTATTTCAGCAGTCTCTACATGGTACTGAAACGCTTTGAAAGCCGATGATTTGTGTCACCATATTCATATTTCCCTGTCAAGAATACAATGCTCCTTGCTGCTATTTCAGAACTAATATGAACATTATTAAAACAGGTGAGAATTACAAGGGATTGGTGGTTAGAAACATCCAATTTAAATATAGGTAAGCCCAAATTATTATTTTCCCTTCTTTTTTTCCACGTGTGCATGTGAGATCACTTTTTATTACGTTAATACCTGCCCTTCCTCCATGGAGCTCAAAGGGATGTATGTGGGATCATTTCTTCCTTATTTTAGTCATTATTTCCATTTCTCTACCCCACTTTCTCCCTCTATCCCACCACTACATGTCAACGGCGGCTAACAGCAGTGAAAGATGAAATTACAATGTGCCTAGTTCCTTTTGGGGAAGCCATGACTGTTTAAAGTGACATGATACTGCTTAGAGTGCAGGCATATTGAACGGAAAATCACCAACCAGGAGCAAGAAACTTTAAGCAGCCCAACACACCAAAGGCCTGTCTACACAAGATGAAGCATGTTCTAGAGTCTGGGCAAAGCCTCTCTGAAATCCCTTACCCCATTTATCCTCACCAGGGGCGTTGCATGAGCTAAATACGCTTGGGGCAGGCATGCACAAGAGCTGGGAGGGTGAGGTGAGCTGGGGCCCAGCACGCCAAGGGAGAAATGAGCCCTCTTGGCCATGGCACCTTGTGGGGTCAGGGCTGGTAGAGTCTCAGGAAAGTGAACATTCCACCTGGAGATGCCAGGATTCAAACCTGGGACCTTCTGCATGCAAAGCAGGTGCTCCACCACTGAGCTATGGCCCTTCCCCTCTCCTCCATCAGTAGGCTATAGGAGGTTTATGTAGTGGCAGTTGTGGAAGGCAGCAGTAAAGGACCCCTAGATGGTTAAGTCCAGTCAAAGGCGACTATGGGGTTGCAGCGCTCATCTCGCTTTCAGGCCGAGGGAGCCGGCGTTTGTCCACAGACAGCTTTCCGGGTCATGTGGCCAGCATGACTAAACCACTACTGGCACAACGGAACACCGTGACGGAAACCAGAGTGCATGCAAACGCTACTTACCTTCCTGCCGCAGTGGTACCTATTTATGTACTTGCACTGGCGTGATTTCGAACTGGTAGGTTGGCAGGAGCCGGGACAGAGCAACGAGAGCTCACCCCGTCATGGGGATTCGAACTGCCAACCTTCTAATCGGCAAGCCCAAGAGGCTCAGTGGTTTAGACCACAGCGCCACCTGCAGCAGTCGCAGCACTCTGAGTCGGGTCCAGCAGCATTTTAAATTTCTCTTTTAATGCAGTGCTGCTCCAGGGAAAATGACTCAGCTGCCCATTTGAGCTTGGAGTATTAACCAATTTTTGTAAAGAAGTGGGGAGAAATGTGGGCATCATCAGCGGGCCCTACCAGCGGACTACAGATACCAGGGGTTGGCCAAGGCCCTGCCTTTTATAAAGAGCTCTGCACACACTCTGATGTACACAGAATCGTAAAGTCTGAAGGGACCACAAGGCTCACCTAGCCCAATTCCCTGTGATGTAGGACTCTTTTGCCCTGAGAATAAGAGTCTCAGGCTCCACCAGCTGAGCTCTCCATAACTTGAAGTTAAGTGATGAGCACTTTCATGAACAAGGCCTTCCACTCTTCACTGCAATCAGGTGGGACCTGCTGAATTTGGGACTTGCACCCAAGCAAGCATGGTTAGGTTCAAACTGTATATATGCAGATGGTGAGCGAGATACCCTGTAGTTATTACTTCCAGTGATGACCTTTGTGACTTCATATAAGTCCTCCCCCACAAATTAATCATGAGCTATTAGGAAGCTATTCCCCATATCTCACGCCAACTCTCTCTGCAAACTGCAAAACTCTCTTCCAGAGGGGAGAAAAATATACTTCCTTAGTCTATTGAGGATTACCCATGTCAGGGGAAGTTATATGATTGTCTTTAGCGCTGATAGGAATTACTTTCAGGGTGTTCCAGCTCATTACATCCAGCCTTCATCAGCTATTTTCCAAACTGCAGTAACCTTTGCGATACAGGTGCTGTAGATCTCTGTCCTATTGATTCCACTTTTGCAGCTACACGGTGCTCATGTAAACAGAGTGCAAAGCCAGATAGGAAACTGTAAAACAGCAAGCAATTTGGCACCTTGAAGAACACAGATAAAAACTTAAGGTAATCAGCACAAATGTTGTGGAACTCATTTCGATGTATAGTGGGGGCGGTAATCCGCATCTATCTAAGGTAGAAGCTCCGAGATACAGATCCGAGTGATACAAACAGACTGATCTAAGCCTAGTTGGTAGTATTACAGCTGCAGCAGATTTCTGTAATACTACCAACGAGGCTTGTGGGACTCGGGTGGCGCAGTGGGTTAAACCACAGAGCCTAGGACTTGCCGATCAGAAGGTCGGTGGTTCGAATCCCTGCAACGAGGTGAGCTCCCATTGCTCGGTCCCAGCTCCTGCCAACCTAGCAGTTCGAAAGCACGTCAAAGTGCAAGTAGATAAATAGGTACCGCTCTGGCGGGAAGGTAAATGGCGTTTCCGTGCGCTGCTCTGGTTTGCCAGAAGCGGCTTAGTCATGCTGGCCACATGACCTGGAAGCTGTTTGCCGGCACCCTCGGCTAATAAAGCGAGATGAGTGCCGGAACTCCAGAGTTGGCCACGACGGGACCTAATGGTCAGGGGTCCCTTTACGCTTTACCTTTACCTTACCAACAAGGCTTAGAGTTGAGCTAGATGGTAGATCATGTTCCACAGAAGGTTGGTCCCTCTCCTGACAGATGTTTTATTGCAGGCTCATTCTGCAACATTCTGCACCCAATAGGAGTGCTTTGGTGGTGGATTTGGAATAATAGAATCGTAGAGTTGGAAGGGAACCTGAGGATCATCTAGTCCAACCCCCTGCAATGCAGGAATATGCAGCTGTCCCATATGAGGATCGAACCCGCAACCTTGGCGTTATCTGCACCATGCTCTAACCAACTGAGCTATTCTACTTCTGCGATACTTCCCCAATGCAACCACATTATTGCTGCCCAGAGGGGCTATAGCACAACAAAAGCAGGGCAAAAATAAACCAGAACATATGTGGTATAAAAAGTTACGGGGTTCCAGCAGGAAGTTACAGGATATGCACTGGTTGCAAATGAAGCAGTGTGGCCACCCCAAATCATTTGCAGGTTCAAACGGTATTTAAATATTGTTCTATGGGTTATAAATGTCTCATTGGTTTGCTAATCAAATACAGTGGTACCTTGGGTTACATACCTTCAGGCTACATACGCTTCAGGTTACACACGCTTCAGGTTACAGATTCCACTAACCCAGAAAGAGTACCTTGGGTTAAGAACTTTGCTTCAGGATGAGAACAGAAATCGTGCTCCGGCGGAGCGGCAGCAGCAGGAGGCCCCATTAGCTAAAGTGGTGCTTCAGGTTAAGAACAGTTTCAGGTTAAGAACGGACCTCCAGAATGAATTAAGTTCTTAACCCGAGGTACCACTGTAAAATGACTTATGCTGTAATGTTGACGTTCAGCTTATTTTTTAGTTGCTGGTTGGTTTGTTAATTATATCTTACGATACATGCTGTGCTTATGATGTTCTGTTGTGTTACTGTTACCGTTTGTGAGATGCTTGTGGGTTCATTTAAATGGAAAGTAGTGTAGAAATACAAAAAATCAAATCAAACCAAATAAAAAGCCGGATAGTGTGTGACCACTCCGGTAGCATCAAGAGCACAAATCATTATAAATGTGCAATAAAAAAGGATGGGGTGGTGGTGGGGCGGGTTAGCTCTGGCTGAATGGCACTGAAGTCAGTGGCATGTTAGTTGCAACACTGAGATCATTGGGGAAAGACTGTAGCTCATAGCATGTGATCTGCCTGTGGTAGATCACAGGTTTTGGTCCAGGTTTAATCCCTAGTATCTCCACGCAGGGCTGGGAAAGGCTCCTGCCTGAATTCCTGCCAGCATAGACAATAAAAGGCAGCTTCCTATGTTTTAAACTAAAGCTCATTGATTTCAATTGTATCTAAGCAAGACTCTTGAAGCTCCTGGCATTAGTAGCCACCTCAATGTAGCTCCTTTCAGGCCACAGATCTCTGTGTACCTGATGGGCTCCTGGTGGTTTTAGTGGAGAGTGCAGGTGATCAGCCCTGAGAGCCAACATCAGCTCCTGAGGGTGGGAAGTACAAGGTACCAGGGAGAGTCAGAGGAGCAGGAATGGTGAGAACACTGGGAGTCCCTGTACCATTTCAGGGGAGCCTGGGGAGCACTTTGCACAGAGTACTTCAGACCCCACAGCATGGAATCTCTGAAAGTTATCCTGAGCTACTGGTGTCCCCTACAAGTCTTCTTCACATTATTAGAAGAGGAAACAAAACACCCGGTTATCACCAAATTGTCCATCCTTCCTGCTCTGTTTCTATCCCATCCAGTGGCTAGATCTCGAATCCCCCAGAAAAACTACCAACTTTGCCTTAAGGTCTGCAAGCTTCACTACTGCACGCCTTTTCCGAAACCGATTAAAACAACAACAGAGGATCCTAGCTTCTGATATCGGTGATGCCTTATATTCCCACCCTCTCCCCAGTACCTTCAAGCACTGCAGAACAAGTGTTTAATTTACTCAGATCAATTTCTGTCAAAGGCACAAGGGGAGCCTCTTTTCGGCTTGCCTCTGCAACGTTTCGTCTCTTCCCTGCTGATCAGTCTGGTGCCACTGGTGTTTATCTTGCGAACCGGTCGCTATTGCATGCTTACTTAATTGATCCTTTGTATTCACATAGCTCACCCCGGATAGGTGAGCATAGCATCCCGATGTTCATTTTCTGCTCCGTTTTGACTTTATTTCTACAACAATCCTCCCTAAGGTGCTGCTCTGCTCTTTACAGAACTCAAGGTCTAACTCATACCTTGTTTTCTAGCTTTTCTGAAATATGAAAGGGATCGGATGGACTTAATATTTTGCTCTGGCCTGTACATGCACCATCAACCTGCAGCTGCATCAACAAGAACGTTCTTGTGTCTTTTATTCTTAAAAAAAACAGAGCACAAAAACTTACATCCTTTCCCCTGCTCTTCCATGTCTGCAGAAGAGAATATTTCAGAACAGCAACATCAAAGACACCTAGTAAATCTGACAGACATTTTACTGAGCCCTCCCACTTTCTTTTTTATGAATGCAAAATTTAAAGAGGTGAATTTATGCACTTGGGTCTGTCAGGCTCCCCCCCCCTTTTCTTTTTGGAAGGGGGCTGGAGGAATGGTACTCATTTATCTCCCGTCATTGCTCTACAGTACATGATGACAGCAGTATCTATATCTTTCTGTGTTAATTTCCATCAAAGCACAGCTACATGTAAAGTATGTAGCCAGAGGTTTTACCCTGTAAATACAGGGGGCATCTCCTTCCCATGACTGTTATTATCATTAATGCACACATTCCCAAAATCAGTCCGTCTTCTTTTTTTCCTGATTGGAGTTTCTATGACAACATAGGAACACTGTGATTTTGATTTATGGAACTTCTGCAAATCTACCATTCTGCTACTTAGGAGGAGAAATGATCTCTACCTAGGACACCAATGCTACAGGAAAAAAACCCAACACTGACAGAAAGGAAACTACATGCCCAGAGAAACCACATTTTGCCCCTAGAAGCTAAGCAGGTATGATCCTCATCAAGACCTGGATGCGAGACTGTGTGCGTGTTTGCTGCTCTCTGAGTTCTGTGACATCACAGCAGTTCAATGAATAGGAAAGAGAGGATTGCAGGCAACAGGTAACTTGCAGATAATCAGTGTTTAGCTACGCAATTTCTGCTATCGTATATTTATTTGTTACGGTTTTGTGCTCCCTCAGAACGGTTAGGGATAAAGTGTCGAATAAGCAGCAACAGTGTTTGAGCTACGCCATAAATACTCTGTTGGCTTCCTGCGTCTCAGTAAGTGCAACCCACACTTTTTATGTATATAAAAAACCCTTTCTCTCTTACAGTGAGGGCGGCAGACATCTTTGCATACAGAAAAAAGATAATGTTTGAAAAGCCCCAGGCATACTCTCATGATGGCTGATTATGTTATGTCAGATGTGTGGCACAAGTGGGTTTTTTTACACCAAGCCTTGCTGCTATGAAGTTCAAATGATGTTTGTCATTAGCAGCCCTTTGTCTTTCAATGCGCATCTGGCCTAATAATGTTTAAAGTCAGGAGATGGGGGTACAAATGAAAGTCACAAAGGAGCACAAGGTTGAACCCTCCATCTCGGCAGCCCTGTTCCCCAAGTACTTCATCTCCAGGATCTTGGTCTATGGTCCCTGAAGGATTAAGCATGCATATCAGGGTTCCTTGAGAGCCACAAGCATAGGAACCAATTCCTTGGGGTCAAGGTCTCTTTGCATAAAATATTTGAGGCTAGTGCCTCAAAACTGGCAACTTGTGAAACCTGTACTCAGAATAGTTTTGTTGCCTTTTGCTTTCTTCATCCTTTCAAACAGCAGTACTGCATTGCTATTTCTTTCTGCACACCCCACAATATATTTACCAAACTCCAACTTTGTTCCTGATTCAAGCTCCTATTTTGCAGAAAATAAACAACTTCAGAACCTGGTATTTCTTACCAAAGTTCCCATTTTGCAGGAAACAAGTGGCTTTTGTGGTTGGGGTTGTTATTGTGGTGGTTGTGCTAAAGCCTTGTAGACCTGATCTGGATAGATTGGTTGTCATGCGGATGCTTGTTAAGAAAGAAAAGTTTCTGGGGATTTCAAGCATGGGATTCAAACACACTTTTAAAGCAATAGATAGTTTGGCACTTTCAGTCTCATGCAAACTTAGCCCATCTCATGCATGTGAAACATGAGAAAGTGTTGCAGAATTACTGGATGTAGTCCTGTAGTTAAAATGTCCCTTATTGACTGCTGCACAGGACCAAAGAGACACTAGAATATTTCCCTGACCGGCTGCATGAACACTCTGGAGTGCTCCATTGTTGGGATATTTTGTGTGTGTGTCTTACTCTTTCAGTCTTTCCCAGCGAGCTGAACATGAAAACATCATGTTCATGTTTGTCAGGAACACCACAAGAGGGAGTCAGAACTCAGTGGTAGCTCGGCCTGCTGCTCTGCATTCTGGAAATGAAAAGCTGTTAGAATAAATTTGAAGCTTCCTTGATGTGCACTGAATGCCAGCCATAAATAGATAAAGAATGCAATTTTGGAACGGATGCCAGCAGCAGCCCAGCTCCGGCAGAGGAGTTTTGCACGGGACCCAGAGAGAGAGAGAGAGAGAGAGAGAGAGAGAGAGAGAGAGAGAGAGGGACGTTCATTCAAACTCAACGCTCACATCCCATGGCCCTGCCTGGGGCGACAGAACACACTCTCTTATCTGGTGTAAAGTAGATCATAATGAAGCCTTTATAAACAATATGGGGGAGGGGGTGCAAGCCGAAGAGCCGCTTTAATGAGGGCTGGCAGGATTCTGAAGCGCAGCCCCTTCTCACCTTCTCGCAGAGCTGGACAAAAAAGACCCGAGGAGTCTCTGATGGTTGTAAAAGTGGCTGCTTTGAAAGACATCTTTATGAGATGATGACTCTGGACCGAGACTCCAAGCTTTCATCTAATAAATAGCCTTGCTCCTTGGCTCGAGATGTAATAATGTTTCCGAACAAGCCCCTCTCACAATAATGCCTCAGAGCAGTAATAATTCACTACCCAATTGGTGGACAGATCCTTGCCATCAACTCCCTGCAGAGGAGAGGTTGCTCTAAATGAGGAAATAAGTCAAAGTTAGCAGGAGCCATAATGGGCCCCACTATGTTCAAGTGAGGCGGCACTCGCTATCTTCAAGTGAGGCAAGACTTTTTTGAGCTGAGCCGTGCTTTGGAACAATGGATGCAAGCTGTAGAGTCACACAAAACTCTTCTTTGGAGGATATGGCCTGCCCCAGGCAGGCAAACAAATAAAAACTTTTAAAAAGGGAGGGAATCAATTCTCCTTTTTAAAAAAATGCTGATCTGTCTAGCTATGTTCCCTGCCTTTTCAAAAAACAGAAGTTGGTGGTGACTTCTATGCATATCATCCAGCCAGGGTAAGAAATGCATGAGTCCCATTAATTTTCAAAGGGGGATTCTAAACATCTCACATTAAAATAAATGGTGCTTAATTGTGGTTGGATTAGGGACCTAAGAATAACTCTGCTGGATCAAACTAAGGCCCATCTAGTCCAGCATCTCAAAGACCAACCAGATGTCTGTGGGGAAACCCACAAGCAGAGCTTGTGGGCAACAACCTTCTCCTCTCTTTTAACATCCAACAACTGATATTCAGAGGCATAGTTGGCCTATGATGTCAGGCCCAGAGGCCCCTGCCAGAACACATTTGCCAAATCATTTCTGTTAAGGTAAATTCATGGAAGGTAAGGCTATCGGTAAATTCATGGAAGGTAAGGCTTTGAATATCAGTGAATCAGTGCTAGATCAAGTGATTTTTTAAGAAGCTCCTGTTGTTATAACAATGCACACACAGATCAGCTGTCTCTCTTGAAATGAATGGTGCGTGACTTTAGATGAGGAGCTTCACGAATGCATTGGAGCTCTCTTATCCACAAGAAATTGCAGACTGGGTTGTAAAAGTTTGTGCCTTTAAGAAAAATCTGGCTTATTTTACAGTGTCAGCCTTTTAAGCCTTACTCTTAGGAAATGCATAAGGTTTAATTACTGACGACAGAAGCACATTTAGAATGATTCCAATGGTTTTGTTTATAAAGCTCTGGGATTGTTTTACTTAATTTTATACCCTGGGTAATGAAAACTAGCTTGTATATTTCTTTTAATTAAAAATTTCCATACACCAATCTATAACTTAGGGCAATCCTATAGAAGAAATTAAATGAAGAAATCAGTCTCCTTAAGGCTTAAAAGGACTGAGTAACCAGCACTCACTCTAGCACTGATGCATGGGCTTTTAAAGCTGGTGAGATAGCTAAAATGCATGCTAACGAGCTGCAAAATTGGGTAAGGCTGTGAGAGAATGAAAGGCTTTAATTAAAACCACTAATTTTTATTGATATTTGTCTCTTTTACCTGAGAGGAGGGACAGCAATTCTTGACTTTAGCACTTATCAGTGATTGGTTCTGCACGATTTTTGCTGCCAGGATAGAATGAACGGTGATCTGATGAACTGTGTTTCAAGGCCTTTTCATGATATTCACATATTGTGAGTGTGTATGTGTGGCCTCACCCAGAACACATGTGAAGTCTCTTTTCTCTTCCCATCTCCTAAAATATGCAGTGCTACACTCTTCTGTCTCAAGTTGTTTAGTCTCAGGAATATTTACCAGGAATGTGTGAAACCCCCAGAAGGAGTTGCTTTGAATGCTGTTTTGCCATTCCTGATGATTACAGTTGCAGCAATGAGCTGAGGTTCCTGGATTAGGCAAATTCATTGAGGAGAAGACCATTGATAGCTACTAGCCATTATGACTATGCTCTGCATGCGCTGTTGGAGACTGTGGCTAGAAACCACACTGGAGGGGAGAGGGCCCTTCTGCTCCTACAACCAGCGGCAGAGCAAGCCGATTGGGTGCCTACCCTGCGCCCAGGGGCGGGGCCACCTGTCCACAGGGCGTGGCCAGCCGGGGCAGGACGCTCCACAGAGCCTCCGAGGAGTCTGCCTGCCTCCTCCCACTCAGCTGCCCTACAGCTGAGGGGAAGGCGGTGGGTGAACCGTTTGGGACAGTGCAGTGCCTGTGGGCACCCAAGCAACTGTGTCACACCCAGGAGAGATGTGTGGATTGGGCGCGCTGCAGGCCCCGCGGGGAGTGCTGCCCAGCATTTTGCCACCTCCCCTCAGTGGTGACACCCAGGGCGACCCGCCCTCACTGCACCCCCTTCCTCCGCCCCTGCCTACAACCGAGGTAATTCTGAGGAAAGTTGTATGTGTGGCACAGAGACATGGGGTTACAGACGCTTCAGGTTACAGATGCTTCAGGTTACAGACTCCGCTAACCCAAAAATAGTACCTCGGGTTAAGAACTTTGCTTCAGGATGAGAACAGAAATTGTACAGCGGCAGCAGGAGGCCCCATTAGCTAAAGTGGTACCTCAGGTTAAGAACAGTTTCAGGTTAAGAACGGACCTCCAGAACGAATTAAGTTCTTAACCCGAGGTACCACTGTATTTTGGGAGTGGTGCAGAATTCTTTTATGAGAATTACAAAAACTTCAAGTGCCCCAATTTTCCAGGAACAGTCCCAGAATTGCAAAAACCATCCTGGCTTCTGATTTGATCCTGGAACATCCCTGTTTCCCCTGTCAGTTCTGCCAGCGCTGAGTTCAGGGAAGAGGATGTGCCGGCACTTGACCCAAGCGGCTCCTGCTACGAGGGAGCATGTCATGGCCTCTCCTCCCTTGGGCAGCTCTTGCTATGACTCTTTTATGGGCGAAAACTGGACCAATCTCTATGGAAACTTGCGCTCATGTTGCACTTGCCTCATATTGTCAGAAGCTTGTTTTCAAGAATGACTCCTGGCTGCCAAAAAAATGCTTTCAGGTACAACTGCAAAGTTTAGCCCAATTGTTTTGAGTAAATATTGTTAGACGTATCCTACACGTTTATGGGATTAGCACTGCAGCTTTACTTTACTTTTTACTTGGAGGGAGAGAATTCACCTCCATTCTAAGCGATTTGTATTCAGTTGCACAAATGTCTTATTCTTATCGGTATCTATTATACAGAATGACATTTGGCCTGGAGAATTATTTTATAATCCTTACTGTTGCTTCTTGAAGAAAACCATCTACAGCCTTGCATCTCCAATATATGCCCTCTGCTTTCTTGGATGGGAAGTTTAATGACATTCCAGCTTGCCAAAGACTCTGTTATTTGTGAGTCTGGCGAGATGGAGGAAGTCTCCCATTGCCTGTTAAGCTGCCCCTTATATGAGCACAATTATCTTACTTGTATCCTCCAGTCTCTGTCAAACAGACCCATCCTAGACCAGATATATGCCGTGCTTGCAGGCAAAGGCATATTCATTACCATCCAAGTAGCAAAATTTGTTCTGGCAGCCAGGAAAACATGACCCAGGTTCCAAAAACCGTAGGTAAGCGGGTGAGATGTGATTCTGGTTTACTGTATTTTTAACTGTAGTGTGTGATTTACATTGGGGGAGGGAGTATCCCCCCCCCCATTTTCTTTTGTATACATATCCATCAGCTGAATATGTCAGAACACCTATTTGCTGTATTTGTATTGTGGTAGCCTATTACGTGTCTGTTTGTTATCTAAGACATTTATGTACGACTTAATCATTAGCATTTCTGAATGCATTGTATATAGCAACACACTACACAGAAAATGAAGCAATAAAACAAGTGTGGCAGCAGCACCTACACTTTGGAATTCCCTATCTATTGATATTATGCAGGGGCCTTCACTTGACTCTTTTCAGCACCTGCTAAAACATTCCTATTTAGACTAGCCTATCCAGGTGCTTAGAAAGCTGGGGTAATTTTAATCTCTTTCAGTAGTTCGACTTTTGCAAGTTTTTAAGTATGGCTGTATTTTCCCCCTTAAATTTTATTGTTTACCCTTTTGTAAACCTATTTGATTCTTTATAATCAAGCAGTGTACAAATTTTATGAAATAAATTAATAAATGAAAATGTTACTATTTATACACCGCCCATCTGGCTGGCTTGCCCCAGTTACTCTGGGCAGAATATTAAAAACACGATAAAACATAAAACACCAAAAACTTCCCTAAACAGGACTGTCTTCAGATGTTTTCTAAAAGTCAGATAATTGTTTATTTCCTTGACATCTGATGGGAGGGTGTTCCACAGAGCGGGTGCCACTACCAAGAAGGCCCTCTGCCTGGTTCCCTGTAACTTCACTTCTTGCAATGAGGGAACTGCCAGAAGGCCCTCGGAGCTGGACCTCAGTGTCTGGTCTGAATGACAGGGGTGGAGATGCTCCTTCAAGTAAACAGAAATCATGCTTGGGAGAGAGTTCCACAGTCGTGGGCCCATCAGCACTGAGCTATGCATCTGAGCCATGGGGAATCACTAACAGAGGCTCCCCCCCCCCCAAGATCTCAGAGATTGGGCCAGGATATAAGGGGCCAGATAACCTTAAGTTATCCTGGACCCAAGGTCCTATAAGGACCTTGTAAATTAATACCAGAGTCTTGAACATGGCCCAGTGATATATGGGCAGCCGGTGCAAGCTTTTAAGCACCAGGGTTATGTGCTGGCGGTCATCTGCCCCCATCAAAAGTCAAGCATTTTGCACCTGCTGAAGCAAGAGTAGCTCCACAAGAAAGTTTCATTCATAAACAATATTCCCAGTCTAGGCCTGTGTCCCAATTGTGTGCACTCGAAACTTATTTACCTTTACCTTAAGCAGTGTAAAAGCACAGCCACTGAGGTCTGCCCTTGCTGCGTCTCAAAATGCTTGCATGTGTCTTAAGTCCGCCAATGGCACTTTGCTCATATTGCCTTAAGCCAAAGCCCTTCATGTGAATGTTTCTGCCTTCTGTTCACTCTCCCCCAGCCCCTGTTTAAAAACTGAGGTGTGGGGACTGTTTTATTTGACTGCTCAGCTCCACATGGTTATTTGATAAGCCTTGATCTCTGTGCTGGGAAACAGGACAGAAAATACCCAGCGTCCTTGTTCAAAACCAGGCATGCCTACAGCCCACACATGTGTGAGTCCTCAGTTTGTTCAATATATTTAAAAGCAGAACAAATGTACAAAGGGGACTGGACTCTCAAGACAGCCCATTTGCTTTACCATCATGAGTGTGAGGCAAAAAGAAAAGAAAATACACATTAGCAGCACACCAGGCAAAGAAGAGTTGACCTGGAGTTAGAGATGACAGAGAATTCTGCCGTAAACACAAATGGGAACAGAAATTTGCAAGTTCACCTGAGGTCAGGAACAGAAACCACACAAGTGAATATGAGCAGTATTTGCTATTGTTTGGGGTTTTCTAAGTCCACAAATTTTATGTAAAGAATTACATAATTTTGTGCATTGCTTTTGACGTTTCCCTTCCACCAATGGTTTCTGCCATCATGGGCAGCAAGACAAATAACAAGTTTTAGTGGAAGCTGAATTGTAGCAGAACGGAAAAAGTGTTGACTGTGATGAACAGATGAAGGGGTGGAAATTGCTGCCTCTTTACATTCCTATCTGCAAGGCAAAACTGCTCACCATACAACCCCTCTCCACAGCACACTGATCTCATCATGCACAGCAGCAAGCGAAACATATGACTGTATAGCTCTCTCCTAAGAAAACAATTTTTGGGGGTGAAGGTATGGATTCCAAATCCCATTTTTAACTCTTGAAGTTCCAACTTACAATCCTGTTCCGAAAATATGCAAGAACAACCAACAGCAATAAACGAGAAAGACTTCAGAGACAGCCCATACGAAGGTCAGGGAGAGTACGTACAAGTGCCTTATCTTACTCCAATCGCTCTCTTCAAAAGGTGAAGGAAAACAAAGGAAATCCCACTTGTATGGAAAATCTGGCCAAAGTACAATAAGACATGGCAGAAATGAGAACTGTGGGTCACATTGAACAGAGAAGGGAGGCGACGACATTCAGGCCTACTAAATCTTTCTACAGCCTTCTAACCAATCAAGACATATATATTTCACATTACTATCTGGAAAACACAAGACTCCTTGAAACTAGCAGCATTTCCCAAATGTGAGAACAGAAGCCTGTTCAGCTTGTTATCTGTGATTCAGCAGTCATAAACGTCTGCTGTATATTTTTGCTTTTTTTATATGTGTTGGTCCACATAAAACATATAATCAGCAAGACACTGTAGAGATATTTTCCTTTCTCTCAGTCAGACATTTGACAACCACACACAAAGATCTTTAAGCTTTGCCAGAAGCAGAATTGTCTGGGGATGAGATCGTGGCGGGGAGAGGCATGTTGTGCACCATGGGTTATTTTTAAGAATGATGTCCCCTTTATCTCTGAACACAACTTGATAGAATAAGAAACAAGGGCGCCATATCATAATGCTACTTTTGGTTATTCCCTTAAGAAACACTACACCCTGACAACAACGAAAAAAGAAGAAGAAAAAGAAGCAGATCTCTGCCTTCATTACATGCAATTGTGTTACAATCTGTGCTTGAAATATTGACGGTCCTTCAAATTTCTGTACTCTCTGCTGCCTCTTTAGAAAATAAGCCATATTATGGCTCTTAATGAGGTAATAATGGAAGCATATGCAAAGGTCTTTGTGTGCGGCTTCTGTGAGAAGATGGGTTTTACTTACTTCATGGTGAGGAGGGCATTCTGATAAAGTCACCATATAGGGCTAGAACAACAAATCACATTAATCTCAAAGAACTCCTTCAGCTGGGCGGTGGCTACCTGAGAGTTCTCACCTGTGGCAAATGATTACATTTACTCCTGCTGGGAATGTGACTGGGCAGCCGAATGTTAAAGAGGGCCTGTAGCGCAGCCTGTGCTGCTTGACCTTTAGCCAGCTTCTTGCTACGTCCCGAGCCTTCAAATGTTCTCCCATCCACTCTTACAGCCATCACAAAACTCTTGATGTGCTGCTTCTCCACAGTCTCCGAAAGGCAGACGTACCTCAGTCCTGACCGCAACTCATTGAGCAACACCACTGGGTTCTTTTCGCTCTCAGCGGCGGACGCCATCTTGCGCTTGTTTTGTTTGGTGTGGCCCATTAAGTCCAAGGTGTGGTATAGCAACCTCCCGTGCCGGTAGGCTGTAGAAAGCAGTTCATTATTAACTGGGTTGTAGACCGAGAAGTCCTTACTGTGCGTCGATGGTTCAAACTCCTTGAACAGAGTGTCTGGAAAGTCCGCCTGGTCCGACGTAAAGTCTGTGGAAGGGTTGAAACAATTCCCCATGGCAAAGTGAGCTTGACATGCGTTGGGGAACTGAACAAAAGACTTGAGGGCAAGTTCTGCAGCCCTCATTTTGGCCTTCTTTTTCGTTGGTCCGGTGCCTTCAAATGTCAGCCCATTTACTTCCACGGCAACTGCAAATACCGGTGCATGGACAGGGCCTGTCTGGGAGACCATTTTATACTGTAAACCTGGCTTAAGTTCATGTAGTTGAACCAGGGCGTTCTTTGGCGTTACTGACCACGAGACTTTCTTCCAGATGAGCTGGAGTTTGCAGAAGTGTCCGTTGTTGCCCTCTTCTAGAGGCCTTTTCCTTTTGATACTGGAAGCGCCCACCCTTGACCTTTCGTTAGAGGTGATTGGATGATCTTCTAGGTTGCCAATGTTACGATTCTCCTTTACTTCTGCACTGCTCGTACCTGATTGAAAAAGGAAAGAGAAAGTCCGCCAACATTATTGGTGTCTTTGTGAAATCAAAGAATAAGAGCGTGAAAAAGAGATTTCACCAATATATTTATGAATTGATATGGGAAGACCTCATTTGGGGAGTTGGTGAGGATTTTCATCTTTATTATAGCTACTTGATTACGACTCCTCTTCCCCATTTTTTAAAAAAATGATTAACATGACAAAACCCCAGTTGAATAGCTTATGATCTGTCTATGTGGAGTGGAGAAAAGTGACGAGAGATATTTTCCCTTCCTCTCTTGGGAGGGAAATATTGGAGCCATCTAGTGCTAAATCTTGGAGCCATCTAGTGAAGCTGGTGGGATATTCAGGTCAGACAAAAGGAAGGACTCTTTCACATAGCACATAGTTGTCATAGAACAGGCATCCCCAAACTCGGCCCTCCAGATGTTTTGGGACTAGAATTCCCATCATCCTTGACCACTAGGTCCTGTTAGTTAGGGATGATGGGAGTTGTAGTCCCCAAACATATGGAGGGCCGAGTTTGGGCATGCCTGTCATAGAATCATACAGAGTTGGAAGGGACCCTGAGAATCATTTAGTACAGCCCACTGCAATGCAAGAATCTTTTGCCCAACATGGGGCTTGAACCCATGACCTTGAGATTAGGAGTCTCATGCTCTACCAACTGAACTGTGCTCCCATAGTTAAGCTATGGAAGTCACTACCACATGATACCACATGGTAAGATAAGGCTATTAAGTGGCTATGAAAATAAGGCTACTAAGACTCCTCTGAGTACCAGTTGCTTGGAAACAACAGTGGGCGAGGGCTGATGCTTTCACACCTTGCTTGTGGGCTTCCTATAGGAATCTGGTATACTACTGCAGGAAGGAGGATTCTGGACTGGGCAGGCCTTTGCTTTGATCAACAGGCTCTTGTGTTCTTACAGACATCACACTGCAGCCATTTTAAATCACTCCACATGGTCACCTAATGAGCTCCATGCTTCAGTGCAGTCATCTCCAATGTGCTGTCCTCTAGATGTTTAGGTCTGTGATGACCACGATGGAGTCCAAAACATCTGGAGGGCATCAGGTTGGCAAAGGCTGCTTTAGTGTGATTTGAACCAGGATTTTCCTAGTTCTTCCTACTATACCGCGCTAACTCTGAATTTATTACCTTTGAATCTCCTGGCCTTTGGGGCTGATTTGGGAAATGCACTGCTTAAAAAACGAAGAACAACCAACCCAATATACCTTCACAGGGATGATGTATTTCTTTCTACACTAACTTTAAACACACAGTCTTCCACCAACCACACACACACACACACACACACACGGATGCAACCTATTTTGTTCCCAGACATATTTGTCTACAGGAAAGCAGGGCAGGTCCTGAAATTCATACCTCTCCCCTCTCTTCATCTAATAGGTTTTTACAGACTCAATTATCGTACATAATGATATTGAAGCTGGAAAGCATGGAGAGAAAGATAGCTCTTGTTTCACACTCTGTTCAGGTTTGAAAATAATTTGTATTGATTCTGCACCACTGAATAAGAAAACACAGGGGGTTATTTGTATTTATAATTCATATTGCCTTTTCCAGACTCTGTTCCCCCCCAACTTACTTTCATGATGCTGGTTGCATGGCTTTGTGAACATAAAAAAGTATTCTTAGGCCTCCACATGCATTCATGAACACACAGAGTAACCAGTTCTGATAATGTAAAGTAAATAATTCCCTTTGAGATTGGAAAGTTTTCTCACTGCTCTTCCTTCAAATCTATGCAGAGTAATATCCCCTTGTGATTGTAGAAAGATCTGCCCAAACTTGCTCTTTACTATTTATAAGGCATTTTGTAGGGTTTAAATCAGCCCACAGAATCAGGCCTTGCAAAATGACTTGTGAATAGTGCAATGACGTGTAGCCATGTGCTGTTTACTATCATGTGTAAACAAAAGCCATGGGATGCAGGCAGCAAACACATCACAATTCCTCCTGCAATAACCGCATGCAGTCCCAATGTGCAAACACCTCTTACATCCCCTCCAACATGTTGAAGTGAAAAACTGGGACAGGAGTCTTCCAGGACCATGCTCCCCTGCAAGTCACGTGACCTGTGCGAGATTGCAGCCCTGAAGAAAGCTCATTTTCCTGGGCGAGATTGCATGCTCTCATGTGAAAAAATGGGGTATGCTCTTATAAGAACATGAATAGGACCTGTTGGACAAGGCCAATGGCCCATCCAGTCCAGCAGTGGCCAACCAGGTGCCCATGCGTGAGGCTACCCACTTTTATCCCCAGGGAGCGGACCTGAATGAAGTACTCATGGGGACCCAGTCAGATTCACCCCAACCCTCCAGGCCCGCCTGCCATTGGTTAATCTGGCAGACTGGCTTGATTCAACCTTTTTCCACCAGAGGGAGAGGGCTGTTACGTCTCCCTTCAGCTGGAAGACCAAATGTTGAGGCTTCCATGGCGGCAGGCTGGCCCTGTTCTGCAACCTCATGTTACAGGAAGGTAAGCAGTATTGCCAGCAACTGGCCTTCAGAGGCGAACTGCCTCTGCCAGTGGATGTCGAAAATAGCCATCGCGAGATGCTTGCGTCTCCCTCATTACTGACTTTCAGGAGGTATTTGTTTTAATTTGTTATCGACTTCTGAAAACAAAATGTTGCTATTGACTGCTAAAATGGTTTTATTGCCTTTTCAAAACTATTATTCTGGTTGTTAGCTGCCTTGGGTAGTCTTTTTAGAAAGGAGGAATATACATGGAGTTGATCGATTTGATTTGATTGATTGATCTGAGCCTGAGATTGGACTGGGCTGCTGCTATCAGGAGACTGAGCAGAAGAATGTGACTGTAGTCTCCACAACAAGGAACTGGATGCCTAAATCTCAACTTGAGAAGAAAACTAAGGCTGAATAATAATAATAATAATAATAATAATAATAATAATTTATACCCCGCCCATCTGGCTGGGTTTCCCCAGCCACTTTGGGTGGCTTCCTACAGAATATTAAAATACAATAGTCTATTAAACATTAAAAGCTTCCCTAAACACACATTCAGCAAGATGAGGTAGTAGAACGAACTATACCATTTCAGGTAATGGTTAGGGAGCACCATTTTCTGACTTGCTCCACATTGTAACAAGACAAAGCAAATTCCTCTGTGTAAACAGAAAAAAGCCCAGTTGAGGCAATAGTTTCTCCCCCCCCCCTCCGAAATCTGAAGTGGTACAGTTTGTTTTACCACTCAGGACTTGATCTCATTTTACCAGATATATAGACCAGGTCTATCATTTCATGTTCTACTGCAGAAATGTTTTGTCCCTTCATCTTGGTTTTATTTCATTTAGCAGCAGGAGACTGAGCCAACAGTGAAATGTATTTAGCTGTGCATTTGTGAAATTTCATCTTAGGTGCCTCTGTTATTGCTCTCTCGTATTATTCTTCTGTCACTGAGGAATATTCCTCCTAGGTGTCTCTATTCTTTTTCTATTATTTTCTCTCTCCCCCTCTCTCTCACTCATGCACCTCCCCATTCAATTCCCATTTCTGGTCAATATGCATAGTGGTGTTAACCTGTGGATCATGAAGTGCTATTGAGGACTATTTATAATGTGCCACTAACAACGACGTTGCCTTTGTCTCTGGGTCACAAGGGTTCAGAAGAAGCAGCCATCTGACACTCCATGTTACATCTGAAGCGATATTATTGTGCCTCTCAAAGGTTATTCTGCTGCCAGGCAGCGTGAACTTAGGGTGAGGAAAAGAAAACAAAGGAGTGGCGATCTCTTCGTTATAAATATCTGCAAGCAACACATTGCAGGTAGCCTCCCTTGCAAAGGATAAGGAGTCCTTCGGAAACATGCACCCATTTTACAAAACAACAACAGAGGAAGGTGTGTGTGTGTGTGTTGCTATGCAATCTTCTCCATTTTGCAAATGTGCACCACAAACTAACTCACCCACCCACCGCACCTAGTCTAATGGTTATAATAGAATACTTCTCTCAAGCCCAGTTTCTGGTGGGGGAATTTCTGGAGGAGGGCATCCTGTTGGCAGCAGAGAAGGCATGTATGGGCAGAAGCGCACCCACATGGGCACCATATTGGTGGCCCCCGCAATAGAGCTTTGTGATGCCTTAAGTAAAGGTAAAGGGACCCCTGACCATTAGGTCCAGTCATGGCTGACTCTGGGGTTGTGGCGCTCATCTCGCTTTATTGGCTGAGGGAGGAGGCGTACAGCTTCCGGGGTCATGTGGCCAGCATGACTAAGCCGCCTCTGGCGAACCAGAGCAGCGCATGGAAATGCCGTTTACCTTCCCGCCAGAGCAGTACCTATTTATCTACTTGCACTACTTGCTTTCGAACTGCTAGGTTGGCAAGAGCAGGGACTGAGCAATGGGAGCCCACCCCATCGCGGGGATTCGAATTGCTGACCTTCTGATCGGCAAGTCCTAAAGATGAACAAATATATGGTAGCACAAACTTCTATGCGCAGGGCACTTCACCAGATGCACAAAACACTATCCTCAGTTGGCAGGCATTATAGAAATGGAGCTGTTTCCAGTCTGAGCAGGGCCCCAGGCATAGGAGCATTCCCATTCAAATGGTGTGTGCGCATTGCGTCATGTGATCGATTATGTGGGGCAGGGTTTACCTAGGACCCCACAATGTTTTATTCAAGTTGGCACCCCTGGCCCTAAGCAAGTGCCCTCTGGGCTACCTCTTATGTAATGGGCAACCCTCAGACTTTCCTAACAATGGCAGCTTCACTCCAAGCTATTTCCCACAATGCCTCAGAGAACCTGATGCAGTATCACTCCAGGGCACTGGGAAAATTGAAGTGCAAGCTTGCAGACCTAGCTACTTGATGTGAAGGCCCCAGGGCTGGTGCCAGTATTGGTACGCCCTGCTAGGACTCTGAGGCCCCAGCAGCTGCCCTAGTGTGTTAGGTGTTGATACCAGAAATGGTAGAGGGGGGGAAATGGTACTCATTCAGGTCAGAGGGAAATGCAATGCAACAGGATGTGACAATTTATGGAAGCTTAAATATATGGAATCACTGTGGGGTTGACAATAAAACAAACATTGTGGCATTTGTCAACTAATCCACACCTGTACAGTGGTACCTCGGGTTACAGATGCTTCAGGTTACAGATGCTTCAGGTTACAGACTCTGCTAACCCAGAAATAGTACCTTGGTTTAAGAACTTTGCTTCAGGATGAGAACAGAAATCATGCAGCAGCAGCGCGGCGGCAGCGGGAGGCCCCATTAGTGGTGCTTCAGGTTAAGAACAGTTTCAGGTTAAGAACGGACCTCCAGAATGAATTAAGTTCTTAACCTGAGGTACCACTGTACTGGGATTAAAAACCCGTTCTGTGGATTCAGGCCACAGGTGACAGAACTGAATGTCCTGCGGGGGGGGGGGGGGAAGCAATTTAGCCATCTCATGACGGTGTCTCCTTCTGAAATTTCTTTGTTCAAAAATGGCCACTTTAAGTTCAGTAACAGAACATCCTGGGAGATTGGTGCTTCCCTGCCCCCCCCCCCATTTCTGAATATTGCCCCTTTCTGATGTCATTGTGCATCGTCACATGACAGGCTGCACCAAAGGCTCAGCACGTGGGGGCCTGCGCAAGTGGGGCAGCTTAAACATGCTGCACCAGCCCCCAGGCACAGCTTGCCCCCCGATTGTCCTGTGATTTACAAGCCTTCCTAGGTTTAGATTTAACATCAGGAAAAGCTTCCTAACTATAAGAGGAATTAAGCAATGAAATAAGCGGCTTAGAATCAGAGAGTCGAGAAGTATGAGAATGCTACTTAGTCCAATCCCCTCCTGCAAAGGAGAACCATTCTTATGCTAGCAGACCAAACTGTGCCCAGTCTCATCTGAGATGAGGTGCACTGCTCCACATATCTCAAGCAAGTGTGGACAAAGTTTGGAATTGTTATATAGGAGAGCCTCATTGGACTGAAAAACTGGGTGAGGAAACTGGATGCCTGAGTAGATATCTGCTATGTGACCTCCCTTCCCATGGGAGGCTTATTCCTTAAGGCTCCACTAGCCTACATTGGCCATCTAGTAGCCCTGACTGGTCAACCTTCTCCTGCACTGTCTGTCAACTTCCTCCTCCTTAGCTTCATTGTTGCCCTTCTAGCAGAGAGGATGATGGAGACAAAACGGGTCTTAGTTGGCTGTGCCTGCCATTGGTCCTGGCTCCATATTTCATGGGCTCTGGCTCTATCTTCCATTGGTCTTTCTGCCTTTTGCCCTACCAGTTCCAATGCTCACCAGCCACCACTGACTCTTCCTTGCCACACAACTACTTCTCCCACACAAGCACTTGGCAAATGGAGAGCTGTACCTGAATGTTCTTGCTAAACATAAGTTACTCTGCATAAAAAGGTAAAGGGACCCCTGACCATTAGGTCCAGTTGTTGCCGACTCTGGGGTTGCGACACTCATCTCGTTTTATTGGCCGACGGAGCCGGCGTACAGCTTCCGGGTCATGTGGCCAGCATGACTAAGCCACTTCTGGCGAACCAGAGCAGCGCACGGAAATGCCGTTTACCTTCCCACTGGAGTGGTACCTATTTATCTACTTTCACTTTGACATGCTTTCGAACTGCTAGGTTGGCAGGAGCAGGGACCGAGCAATGGGAGCTCACCCCGTCACGGGGATTCGAACCGCCAACCTTCTGATCGGCAAGTCCTGGGCTCTGTGGTTTAACCCACAGCGCCACCCGTGTCCCTGTTACTCTGCATACTAGCAGTCTAATCAGAAACTGGTACCCTTTGCTCCCTTGCTTTTTTTTTTTTACAGAGAAACAAAACAGATGCAAAACCAAAGAGTCTTGACTTTGGGAGTGCATTCCTTCCCAAGTCCAAGAATGGCATAGGGATATCTCCCCTTGTACCCTTACAAGGAAAAGTCTCAGAAGCAAGTGCAAAGATTCTTTAGCTTTACAATGCAGTTTCTTAGAGGCTCCATAAAGTCACTTCCACCTCCAGGAGCTGCTTTCGGATGTCAGGAAGCTGGAATGGAGTGGGTAGGTGGACAGGAAGCACAAGCGCCTTCCACTTCCAGTTTACATTCCAGGAAGTAGAAAATGTCTGAAATGAAGATGTGAAAATTGCACTCTGTTTTTGGAAATCTAGTGGAAGGAGCTGCATGGACCGGAAGGGAGATCTCAAAGGTATATCTGCAAGTTGCATGAATCGAAATGACACTCTGAAGGCCTGGCATAAAAAGAGAGACATCCTTAGTATTTCCCTTGTGAAAATGTCCTTGCAACATTTCCCTGTGTCCCAAAGAAGTCAATTTGGAGAGCTGGGGGGCGGGGTTTTTTTTTTGCCAGTACCTGCCCTACAGCTTTTGTTCTCAGAAGTATTATAGTGAAGCACTGAGCTGCAGTGTTGGCTGTTCGGCTTAAACAGCTGCTATTCACGCATCATTATCAGGCTGAAACCTGGGCCACAGACACTCCTTTTAGGGCACCCATGAAAGTATCTGTAATCATTTAGGTTCGCTGCACTCATAATGCAGACTGGCTTTGTGAGATTGCTGCCTGTGGATTCAAAAAGGCGAATATAGAGACCCTTCATTTCGCGCTGCCAGCTTGCCAATAGCTCTCTCTTTCTCTTTGCCCTTCTCGCACAGAGCGGGCTATTTGCTGCCCATCTGCATCACATTGAGGACAGAGGGGAAAAGGTTTCACCTCCATCACTTTTTGACATACTGTTGGAAAGAACGAATTTCACCGGAAAAGCAATCTTTGGAAGCTCATGATCATGACAGGACTGGGCTGCAACCCAGCAGCTATATCATATTACCAGAGATGCTGTTGGGTCTGATGAGACTTCTTTATTTTTTTTTTTTTTAAAGCTTTTGCTGGGGATCAGTTGAATAAATGCAGATCTCGGGTCCTGCTTCCAGGATGCTAAATATGTACTCATACACTGAAGATGAATAATGTGCAGTTGTGAACACATGTCCACATGCAAGCATCTTCCAAGGCAAGATGCAACATCTATATCTGTCCACCTGGCAGGCCTACATGAGTTTGTGATAACAAAGATGAACATATTCATGGCGATGGGAATATCCACCTGTCATCGTCCCCCCTGCCCACCATTGCCCAGTCAAGACAATGGTATCAAGTTTATCAAGCCCCTGGCAAACCACCATCCATGACAAGTGGCAAAGACATGTTATCAGATTCAGTTCCAGCTGTTCATCTGCAATTGATCAAACATGGGTTGGGAACTCTTTGGAGAAAAGCGGTTGGGCATCAGGGCGCTTTTGTTGGGAACTTTGTTCCCAAAGTCAAGCAGCTTTGATCAGATGGTGAAAGTACCTGAGACCCCACCACCACCAGCATCACCACCAACCCTGAGAAATTTACTGGTCCTGAAAATCCTTCAGCCTGCCAGCTGCAGCACCAGAATACTGCAGGCCAGTTGCCTGGGCTCTCGACTGGATCCCAAAACCTGTTCATCACCCCCACAAAAGCAGAAGTGGGAAGGAGATGGAAACTTCAGAGCTGCTCATGAAATGATGAGCTAGCCTCATGAGGCTACCTGTCCCAGGAGGAAGCAGAGGAAGCCTGCTTGAGAACCAGGAAAGACCAGAGCCTCCAGCTCCCCTGGACAATGGGGCAAACTCCAGTGTCCCAGCTACCAGCTTCTGTTTGTGATAAGCCAGCTGACAGGTTCTTTCATACCTGCCACTTTTTCAGATCCAGGAGACTGGATAGCAGAGCAGGTGAGCTTCCGAGGGAAATGAGAGGGGCAAATGAGAAAGTCACAAAGCTCTCTCCTGCACACATCAGAGGACCCTGTAGCTGCTTTGCATAATGAAGGAAGTGTTGGCCAGGAAAGGTGTAGTTAGTTGCAGCCTTAGGCATACAGAGTCTTGGATTTGTGTGAGGCTTCAGAATAGAAAAAGGGATTACTAACATCACAGGGACAAATTTATTCACCCATAATTTCTAAGGGGACAGCCCTTCATAGTTTCCAGCTGGTAAAAAGAGCCATCTGGCAGCTGATGCTGAAATAAACAGAAGTGCATCGTTTGATCGGAGCACATCCTCCCTCTTCCTCCAAATCCACCAACATGTTACAACAAAAAGGTAAGATGACACTTACAAATTAATGTCTGGGCTGGTGAATATGATAATATGCCACACACTCCCCACCTGGTTCCACTTTCTCTTCATTATTCAATTTTTCTTTCTATCTAATGTGACTTATCTTAGCCTCATATTCCAGCAGTCACTGGCAGAGTGCACAACAATGTTCTGGATGCATTAAAATAGGTGCCGGAGAACAGACAGGGAATTGTTTTGTGCATCCTCTTCTCCACTGGGGGCATCACTAGCGGGTGGGCATCATTAGGGGGTCCTGGTTCTTTTGCATTGGGTCTTGGAATTCCTGCCTCTCACCCTCTTAATAGAGAAACTTAATAGGAGGAATTCACTACAGCGCTAAGTTAGCCCCTTAGCAGTGCACTTGTTTTGCTAATGGAATGGCTTGAGCAAGAGAATGTGCACAGACTTCCAAACAGAATGGGCTTGTGTGTCAATACCGCTGGTGCCAGTGAATGTGGCAGGACAAGTACAGTGTATAAATCAATTGCCAATTCTCTTTTCTTTCTCTGTTGGTTGTCTCTCTTGTTGCAGAGGCCCAACTGGCCTCCACTAGGAGTTGGGTATTTGGTGTCATCTCTTGAGGACTTTTCTTTTATGCCAACAGGCCTGTGCAGTTGCCCAAAATGTCATTTGAATAACTGGAGGTATCCTATCTTCTCTCTCTCTCTCTCTCTCTCTCCATACACATACATTGTGCTCATTCAAT
This sequence comes from Podarcis raffonei, assembly GCF_027172205.1. NCBI lineage: Eukaryota > Metazoa > Chordata > Lepidosauria > Squamata > Lacertidae > Podarcis > Podarcis raffonei. The sequence goes on from NC_070613.1 coordinate 15,090,928, forward strand.
CAGCTTTCCTGGAAGACCAGCTCCATCAGATACCTCCTACCTCTGAACTCTGCCAGCTGGCATTATAAGAACAACTGTTTAAGAATGGGTGCCTGACTTGGATTTCTTCCTCTTCCCTCCCTTTCCCTTGTGTGCCATGTTTTCTTAGATAGTAAGCCTTCGGGCTGGGACTGTAATTGACTGCATGTAAGCCACTCCAGGAGTCTTTATGGCAGGGGGAAAAAACCATGGGTACAAATGCTCTAAATAATAACCATTACACACAGAGAGAGATAAGCACACACAAAATATAATATAAATATAATACAATTTATAAAACAAACATAATACTGTATATAATATATACACTTCCCATGAGTATAAATTTATGCATACCCATCATCCTCAATAATTTCTAACTTTATCATGAATAGCCTCTTATCATAAAATGTTTCATTATAACCATAAGAAGAATCTTTTAGGTTTTATCTATTGCCAGATATAGAGCTATCAATTCTTATTCATCTGTTTACTGAAAGGTGTCAGATTCCCAGTTGCAAAGCTTTCTGTAAACAAGCACTATGGGATGAATCCAAAAGACAACATGCCAGGATGCCATAGGTCAGAACCCAACAGGAAAAGAGGATGAAGAACCACGCTCCCTTGTTATTGGGTGCCCCATGCAACCAGGGATACACGAGGACCACACAATACCAGGACAATGTCACTTTGATATTCTCTGTCCTGATTTTCTCCTTGGCTGAAATGGTAGTTTGGATGGGCTCTTAGATGACACACATTACCCAAAATGTGTTTTGTTTTTAAAAAATCTGTACTCAGCCACATACACATATGATACAGAACTTCCTATTGGCTCTACTATTCACCTCAATATGAAGAAGAGAAACTGCTTACTTAAATTGTCTTCGTCTTCCATATTTGCTGCACCAGGACTTAAATACTTGAAGGGCGCGATGAAAGTTGACAAAATGCTTACTTTTTCTGTAACGAGAGGAGGGGGGGGGGAGAGTACATACGTATGAAATGTGTGTCAACCTAGTTCCAACATGCTGTGCTCTGATCCCTTGCTGCTCTTGTCCACCCCCCTTTCCCCTTTCTACCTTGACCTCCCAAACCATAGGTCACTTGCACTGTTGTCTTCACCAAGTGCTACGTTTGGATGGTAAGCTCTTAAGAGGCCAGGAACCCTTCGTTTTCTGCTTAAGCATAACTGGGGGCTGTGCTCCGGCTAACATTACTTGTCACTCTCCACTGCCATAGAATTTTCTAACCTCCCCAGCTTAGACCTTCCCTTTCACTACCTCATGCTGTCATTGCAGCCAAATAGGAAGAAGAATCTGCCCAGCAGAAGGAACAATGTGAGAAGGGGGCCAAAAGCAGTGGTTTGGGGATCTTCTGCCACCTTACTCAGGTTGACTTTTCATCTTAACTGGTTGCAGCAGCAGCAGCAGCAACAGCAGACTACCAGGCTAGCTAGCCGATGTTTTTGGCTGTCTTCCTCTTCCCCATGCTCCTCCTGGGCTAACTTATCATTCTAATCAATGGTGGCGGAAGAAGATCTTCAAGCTGGCCAGGGAGGAGGAAGGTGAAGGGTAATGTTGCTGACCAGCCTGAGGATCTGGATTCCAGGGTCAAAGGCTCTGGGGCTGGCAGGGAGGGGAACCAGTTGAACAGGTGGTCTGCTGCAGCCTGTTCTAGCTGTTCTTCTGCAAGCAACAGACCCACCCACCACATTGTAGTTCACAGTGCCAACTGTGAACAAGCAAACTGCGGCTTGACGACAATCTTACATTTTTATTATATGTATAATTTGAAGTGCCATTGGTACTGTAAAGAATAACTACCCGTGGCTAGACACCATGGGACTTCTGCATTTCTCCAAGTGTAAACTTCTCTTTTGATTTTTCTCTGTTTTAGACAGGACCTTTATATATGCAGAGCTCCCCAGATGAAACCTGTTAGGATTTGCTGTTGGATCAATCAGCTCACCTCTGTGTCCCTTTATAGATTGCTTCCACCACCTTATGCCCCAATTCCTTCCTTCCACTGGGTGGATGCTAATAATCCCATTAACACAAGACCCTAGTGCAGCATACTCTGCATGTTAAGAATTACACATATTTGTACTTCAATAGAAAGTGCTTGCTTGAGACTGTAGGAGTCTTCATTCATATATTAGTTTAAGCAATGCAGTAATCCTTTTCCATGGAGAGAACAAAGCTCAAGGAAAGTCTCCCTAGCATGCAGCAAGGCGTTATGCCCATGCAGCTCAGTTCTGTCGTAATGCCAAGCCATGCTTAGCACTAAGAGAAGAAGCCTGGAAAGAGCCTCAGGCTTTTGTCTGACTCCCTTCTTCCCCCATGTGCACCAAAATCCCTTCCTTTCTGCTGAAAAAGCCATGCGATGTGGAGAGAGCGTGGCTGGGATCATGGAGTCCTGATCCCCCTGCTGCATCGCCATTGGAGGTTGAAAGTCTGCAACAGGCTCCCTTTATGGTTTTAAACCATGGTTATCCAGGGTTCCAAATTGCATGGGGTTGAGCTAGCATTTCCCTGCTCTCCCCACATGCAGTTATCACCATGTGACGGCTGTAACACTTGAAGAGAGCCCATGTTTGCAGCTAAGTATCATTCATAATGAAAGATTAACTTCCTCTGTGGCTCTGTTCAGATGTAATGGTAGGCCATGGTTTGGCGCTACACAGCCTGGAAAGAGCCTCATGCTCACACATTATTCCGTCCTCTGCTCATGCTCTACAACAGGCTTCCTCAACTTCGGCCCTCCGGATGTTTTGAGACTACAATTCCCATCACCCCTGACCACTGGTCCTGCTAGCTAGGGATCAGGGGAGTTGTAGGCCAGAAACATATGGAGGGCCAAGGTTGAGGAAGGCTGTTCTACAATTAGTTTCCCTGCCCTGACACTTGCTGGAGGAAAACCATAGTTTTGCCATCACACTGAAGTGGTAAAACCATGTTTGTGCTTTCCCTGAAAACCAGAACTGCAAATCAGGGTATTCAAGAAACAAAATAAGTGGGGACACTCTATAGCCTTACGGCACCTGCACCCCCTGACCACATTCACTGAAGTGGGAGCTGGGCCATGTCTGCTAGCCCAGCTCTCACCTTTGCATGTGCAACAGACCCCCTATGTGATTGGGGTTACTGTCCTATTTATGTATAGAAGTCCCTTTCAGAACTTCTACTAAACTGGCAGAGGTTGGGGAGGGGGAGCTAGTGAGTGGGGTCCCACTCCTAATGCCTGGGCAAGGAAATATATGCCTAGGCCTGCTTTTTGTGGGTCATTCTCTGCCCCACATTGCCCTCAACTAGGGATGGGGAAGAAGTTCAACTCAGTTCGCATTCATAGGCAAACCTATGCAATTCACACTTTCCCAAAACCATATAGCATAGTGAAAACACAGTAAAACATTGAAATTTGCACGGCTCTAAATTTCACTGTGTAGTTCTCCAGCCAAGAAATGCACTTCCAGTGGTAAATTGTGCACAGAGATGCATATATTAGCAAAAAATTGCACATAATATGTATATTAGGAGGAAATTTGCACTAAATCCTGCTGAATTTTCACGAGGAACTTTTTTTTAAAAAAATCCACAAATTGATGTGGAAATGTGGAAAACTGAACTTAAAAGTGAAACGAGAACCAGAGAGAATGTGAGAGATTCACTTATCCCTAACCTTCCCCACCCCCCCCTTGTGATCTTGCTCCACTTGGATTTACACCTTGTTCCTTTGACTGTCCTCTTAATTGACTGATAAGGAAGGTCAGGCCAACAGCCAAGCAGCTAACCCTGTGCCCAGTGCCCAGTCTTTAAAAATGGAGAACGCAGTCAGAATGCTAACTGTGATGGAATCAGACATTCAGTGAAACTGAAGAAAGTTGAAGAACTTTGCACCTGTGCAACCCTCCCCCTCCCCCTTGCCCTCATCAGATTACGTGCTGAGGCATCACAACCTCCCTTAAATCCTCTCAGCCTGCTTCTTGCAACGCCTCCGTCTCTACGTTTGAAACAGCTGTGAGATCGAAACGAGAAGATTAATTTTTGTCTCATGTAAAAAATGTACTCCCAGTTTAGGCAAGGCTGCGGCTAGGTCAATAAAAGACGACAAAAGTGATTGTTTAGTATTTGATCCCAACGGTTTACAAATGGAAGATTCACTGCATCTGGGAGAAGTGGGCGAATGAAAATATTTGCGGAAGATTTGTGGAGGGAGGGTTCCTTTGAGCGAGGGATCTGAGGGAAGAAAAATTGCCCTGTGGACTCAGTGCAGACAAATTATGGGCTCTGTGGAGAACAACGAGAGAGAGGAGGAAAGATGAAGGCTGGAAAAAAAATGAGAAATGGAGAGAGCCAAAATGGACAGATCTGTCAATTCCTCATAAGGACCAGAATAAAAATATATCTTGGTTCAGTGAGTGTATATATTTGCTGTGTCTGTGTTCATCAAAAGTCAGGCCCCTTAATCCATTTCATACAGTAACATGTTCATGAGCCACAAAGGAGAAGCACCCATTTCAATTCACACACCATACAGTTTAACCTGATGATGGCCGTTTCCAGGCATTCTTGCTTGCAATAAAATCCAGTCTCTTAAGTATGTCGCAATGAAGCTTAAACAGCCCTTTCTGCAATATTTATGCTCCTCTTTGTGCTTCATTACTGTGGCAAACAGCTTCCCATGCTCAGAAAGAGTAGCAGAAGAGCCAAGCTCTTGACCTTTCTGTTCCTGACAGTGACGTTTATCTTGCTTGCTGGATAATTTCTTTCGTTTATCCCCCATTTCCTCTATTCTGCCTAAGCTCCTCCTTTCATCTACTCCTCCAGCTATGTTTGGTATTTCCTATAATTCTGCCCCCCTAGACTTCTTCCTCTGTGGCTCATGTGCTCATGTAACTGATTTAATTTTCCCATGTGGCGGAGAGGGAGTACAGATGATGTCTCCATGTGTTGGAAATAACAGAGATTTTGATGGGACTTCAAGGGCCATGTAGTCCAACCAGGAATCATAGCTAAATCACATGTTGAAGGAATGGGTTTCCCAAACCCCAAAACTGACTGTGCAGGCAGTTTGAAACTGCACCAAAATCCCTATTTTTCCTTAGCTGAAATGCTTTAACTTGAGCTCTTGAGCCGAAACCCAGCTGTATAAAGCTGTGCTCAGAGCCCTCTCCTTTATCAGTTTGTGATGGCAAGTATGGCCTTCACTGTACCAGTAGAACAGAGAAGACACGTCTGTGCCTTATCTTACATCCTGACCACAAAAACGCACAGACCCAGTCTGGGAACAGCGCCAGAGTGTGTTCTCGGAGATGATGACCTCCTGCTCCATGATAAGAGTAGGAACAGGAAGATCCTTTTATGGTCAGAAGTACAGGAAGGAATACCCTTTTATGGTTAAGAATAGCAGAGCAGGAACATATGTGATGTCAACCTGCGTACATAGGCTGACATGGTTGGATTCCTGGGGAAGGAGGGAGAGGGTGCCTGGAGGATATATATACTGCATGAAACTTCTCATTTCTTTGGACTTGCTGTGGACTGACCACGCAAGTTCCTTCTGCTATCCGGAGAGCAGAATAAACTCTTTCTTTGAACCAACCTCGATGTCATTTGACTTCCTTCCTCCTGTCCGGGAGCAATGCAGACCCAATCGGTGAACTCCAATAAGGCTACAATATGGTTGGTTGTTAGGCCACTCAGACTAGCTTTGCCCCTGCTGCTGGTAGATCTTGACAGCCTCCAAGGCTCACATATTAGGGCTGCCTGGACATAGCAATGCTCCTGCACAGAGCTCCTGCATTTGAGAGGAGGATCGTAGGGATGATGGGAGTTGTAGTCCAAAACATCTGGAAGGCAGCAGCTTAGCAATATTGTTAATTGACCCCTGATTCGAGGAAATCAATGGAAATTTCATCATTTTCTTGCCCAAATCCTCATAAATCCTCATGTGGCATGCTCTTTGTTGCATGGACGTTAATGAGGACTATTAATAATTGTGTTTTAAAACGTTTTCTGACTATGTAGCAAGGATTAGACAGATGGTCACTGGTCGCTTGCCACATCAGCATTAATGATGTTTTACTGAATTGCTTCCATTATCATTCTATTCTAATTGATTCCTCTAAGCTACTTTGCACATTGGTGATTTTTTAAAATAAAAAAGTGGGATTGTTTTAAACAAGGGTATCGGTGCAGGGGAAACATCCTACCATTTGCAAATCTTGCAGGATTCCAGGTTACTGAAAGAGGAGCCTTATCTCTCAGCCATCCTGATTTTCTACATATCCAAAGTGGCTAACAACCTGCTTTAAAAACCTGTCGTTCAATACACAATAGACTTACAGAATAGCAAACTCACCAATGGCACCAGTGGAACAGTTAAAAGTTCGACAAGAACAGTCACGTGCTGCTGCAACAGATGGGTGATGAGCACTCATCTGTAGGCAAGAATAGGAGGATCCTACCAGAATCTCCCCAGGAAGGAGATTGCACAGTTTTGGTAGCACAACATCCCAACTGTAGCATCACTGCTGTTTACTTGGGGTTATGCAGGGTAGCAGCGTGGTCCAGGGATGATGATGATGATGTTGATGATGATAATAATAATAATAATAATACATTGGACACTCGGGTTGCGAACGTGATCCGTGTGCGAAGCACGTTCGCAACCTGCAGCATCCACAACCCACAGCGCCGTGTCTGTGCATCTGCGGGTTGTGATTTGGTGCTTCTGCGCATGCGCAAAGCGGGATTTAGCGCTTCTGTGCATGCGCAAGCGCCAAAACCCGGAAGTAACGCATTCCGGTACTTCCAGATTCAGCACAGTGCCCAAACCAAAGAGTCTGTAACCCAAGGTATGACTGTAATAATAATAATAATAATAATAATAATTTATTATTTATACCCCGCCCATCTGGCTGGGTTTCCCCAGCCACTCTGGGCGGCTTCCAACTAAGTATTCAAATACAGTGGTCTGTTAAACATTAAGCGCTTCCCTAAACAGGCACCAGCAAAACCTATTCAGCATTCTTGCCAGCACATCCACACAACCCAGTTCCAGGTTTATCCCTTTGGCTGCCCCTGGCTTTGTCTCTTATTCCCACTTGCAAGGCCTCTTTCAGCAGTGGGACGTAGTACAGGGGACCCAAAACCAATCTTAAGGACCAATTCTTAAAGAAGATGACAATCATTAATTAAAAAGGCTGGCTGATGGTGGGACCTCCGCCCTCTCCCCTTTTAACATTTCTATTGCACAAATTCCTGCACCAATTAAGTCTATAAGCCGTGGCTCATCCCCCAAAGTATATTTTTTGAAAGTGCCAAAGTAAAAGGGGGATCCGTGCGTTAAAAGACTTGGGAGAAAACATGTTATTTGTTGACTGCCAATACAGCCCAAGCCAAACCACTGAGAAACGCATCATATGGTGTAATCCTCACTCTCGGAGATGGAGGTGCCCATAAAGTGATAATAACTCAAGGTATTTTATCTCTTCGTGTCCTCCGGCTCAGCCGCAGAAGGGAGGAAAACACTCTTGAAACCAAATTAAATAGTTTTAGATCCAATTTTAGTTGCCCAAACCAGATTTCAGATTGATTTCTGTGGAATCTAATGGAGAGCAACACACACACACACTGCCTCACTTACTGAAAATCCATCTCACATGCTTGGGTTTTATATGTATAATACACATACCCCTTATTTTGCTATTTACTGGAAGTAATAAAAACTGAATATTTCACAATGAAACATTCCTCATTTTGTAAATGGTTGTACGCCTTTAAGATGGTTTAGAGTGGATTGTTATGATATGCTGAAGGACTGCTAGCAAGAGATGTCTAGTCAAACACCCATTTGCATTCATTTGTGGAAACTGCTGCTAAAACAGACTTTATGTATAAATTCAGCGGGCCACTGAGAGCTCAGCATTGCACATGATATAAAGCAGTATCGTATTTTCAAATCGGGGTAGGGAACTTATATTCCTCCAGAGGTGGTTGAACTCTGGCTCAGAGGTCTTTATAATAACTTGAACCTTACCAGAGAAGCCTATTTGTGTTCTAATGAATAGAATCTGTATTATATTGGCTTTGTCCTGAAAGCAGCATACACGGCTAGCTAAACACCAGATTAACAATGTAATATTGATTTATTTTTTTTGTTCGTGCACTGAAAAGCTGACTTCCATCACAGTTTAAACAGCAGTGCAAGTAAAATATGTCACACACCTTAATGACCTTAAACACAAACTTTTCAAAATACCGAAAGTTTGGCTTGACTTGTTTTTTTTTGCAGGGGTTGGCACTAAGGGAGTAACAGGTAGCCTTCTGAGGAAACAGGAGACCTTCAAATGGCTGAGAGTAAGAAAGCAGGAGGTGTGAAGGTCATGGGTGGGGATGTCTTGGGACAAAAGACTGGAAAGCAAACAGGGGACAACACCATGGAGGGCTCTGAAGGTCAGAGGAAGCAGGAACTTGTGTTGAATCCAGAAGCAGACCGAAGGGTGGATGTTATGGCTTGTGTGTTTGTATGTTGGTGGCTGTAAACTGTCCATACAGATGCTGATGCCATGGCAAACATCAAGTGAAATCTGAGCCTAAGATAGGGTGCAGAACCCATGGCCCTCCAGATGTTGTTGGACTCCCAAGTCCCATCAGGCCCAGCCAACATGGCCAATAGTCGGGGTTCCCTAGAACTGGCTGCCTAAAACCAGGATGAGTCTCAAGTGAATAGCTTGAGACATCCAGTCCATTGGTCTAGGCAACAGATGGCCTACAGGCCATTGAGTTAATCACTCCTTGCTTAAAGGTAAAGGTAAAGGGACCCCTGACCATTAGGTCAAGTTGTGGCCGACTCTGGGGTTGCGGCGCTCATCTCGCTTTATTGGCCGAGGGAGCCGGTGTACAGCTTCCGGGTCATGTGGCCAGCATGACTAAGCCGCTTCTGGCGAACCAGAGTAGCGCACGGAAACACCGTTTACCTTCCCACTGGAGCGGTACCTATTTATCTACTTGCACTTTGACGTGCTTTCGAACTGCTAGGTTGCCAGGAGCAGGGACCGAGAAACGGGAGCTCATCCCGTCACAGGGATTCGAACCGCCGACCTGGTTTAACCCACATCACCACATCCTCTGTGATATACAGCAGAGTTCTTATTGTATGCATGAGGCAGGGACTGTTGTTGTATTGTATGCGTGAGGCAGGGACTGCGGTTGTTGCCACAACATTTTGGACCTTCTCACAATCTCCTCACCTGCCTCTGCCCCAGAAATCTAGGGGCTTTGATGGTCTTGGCTAGTCAAAAGTGATATCCTAAGCTCCATGTCTCTGGCGGCTGTTGTTGAGCTTCCCACTGATTTGTAGGCTGTGCAGCAAGAGCTGACTCATTGCTGTTTGTCTTTTATGTACTGCCTCTGAAAGGTACAGTAAGTGATTAGTGATTAAAGGCTCTCTGTTTAATCCTGTATCTACTACAGACTGGGGGAGGTATGACCTTCTTCTCTTGTACTTTTGCAATAATGCATATTTAACCCTAATCCTCTCCTGGCCTCTGCTTTATGCCATGAGTTGATCTTTTGCTGCTCATTCTGCTTCTGGATTCTCTTAAAAGGGCAAAATGTTAAATGGCTTTGCTGGTGCCTTCTTAAAAGGAGGTGATTGCGGTGGCATGCTAATCTATTTAAGAGGGGCGAGGGCAGGCTAACAATGGCTTGACTTTAGCTGTTAATACTAGAAATGGGCATGTGGGGAAACTGGCCCTTGAGGAGCAGGAGTGATATGGAACGGGAGACCCTTGTACTGAATTCAATCTTGCTTCTGTATGGATAGCCAGTTCACAGGATCTGAGGGGTGCCAGGTGGGGATTTAGCTCATGTCAAACTACATAAGACCTGGCTATGTCAATCAAGCACATCTCCTTGCACTGATAAGCCAGAGCAGATCACGTGACATTCCTTGGCATCCACAAAAGATCTGCTGCCCCTTTGAATCCTGCCACCTTAGGCGCTTGCCTCACCTTGCCTCATGGGTGGGCCATTGTTTAAGCCAGGCATAGGCAAACTCCGGCCCTCCAGATGTTTGGGACTACAATTCACATCATCCCTGATCACTGGTCCTGTTAGCTAGGGATGATGGGAGTTGTAGTCCCAAACATCTGGAGGGCCGGAGTTTGCCTATGCCTGGTTTAAGCCACCCCATCCTACTTATGCAAAAGGGTATGCCTGGTAGCTGAGGCTGTGGAGCAGCAAAGAGAGTGAGAAAAGTTCAGTTTACTGCAGCAAAGCACCCTTGGCACTCCATCACCTGAGGTTCTCCAAGTCCATCTGTGCCCCCAGCACCTCACTCTGAGGAAGGATCCACCGACATGATGTAGGATCCCTCCTCCGTGTGAGGCACCATGCAGAGAGACAACCCTGGAGAGTGCCTCTGTTGACACTGCTTTGACAGCCTTCTTTGGGAGGGCTGAGATGGTTGCACTGCTGGGGCTGTTGGGGAAAGGGGAGGAACAGACAGTGGCCGTCACCCCGGCTGGGGGCAGTTAGGAGGGAGAGGTGGCTGTGGAGGGAGCCAGGCATCTCTTAGCTGCATGGAAGCCAAAGGTGAACATTTCCCCATGGCCCACAACTGTATAGAAAGACTTCTGTATGAGCTAGTTACTTGCAGTGGGACCACTGTTTAGACTTCTCTTTTTTCTTTATAGGATCAGGGACCCAACACCCTGCTTAGAGTGCTGTAGTAGCCACCATCTGGCCATCCATCTTGGTGGTGCTGCAGCAAGCCATCCTCCTTCACCAATCCACCAAAGGGGCAGGGCAGACCTTTAAGGGACATGGGTCCAGCTGCTACAGTCCATGGCTCAAGACTGCTATGCCCAACCCAAGGTTAGTTAGGGTGGAAGTGAAGACAGCGACGGGGGGGGGGAGGAGAGGCATGCCTTCAACTTCTGAACCCCTGCCGAGGAAGCCCTAGCCTTAGTCCTCTGTTGCAGGTATTTTCTTTCTCTCGTTCGTTCAGATGGCTGAAGATTTGTGGCACTCAGCACACCCTGGGAAGAAGGTTGGCGCTGAGGGGGAGGAACAACACATGACATGCGACTCCCATCAGTGATAATAATGGGGGTTGTGCATCTCGGTCCTTTTCCATTGTGCTGTCAACATCCCCCTTGAATGTTAACACAGTCCAATCACTTTCTGGAGATGAGTTTTAGCTTATTTTCTGAGCTGCTGGCACTTATGCTGCTTTCTAAACTTTTTTTTTTAACAGCTCTTCTCTGAAACACTGTCTGTCAGAGTTAGCCACTGCAAGGCTGGCAACGCTTTGCGGGTGATTTGGGATGGGTGTAAATAAGCAACGAGAACCGGATGGCTTGCTTGTGGGCAGTTTTATAAAGAAACCTCACACCATGCAGTAAAACATAATAATAAAAAAGCAACGCTTTTGAAAGATGGGGAAATCAGGCTAATCTGATGCTGCTGGCAGCCTCTGGTGATAGATTGAAGTAGACTTATTGCAACCAGAGAGAGCTTGGGATTCCTTTTTTAATTCCCCCCATCTTTCCATTGGAAAGGACAAACACACACACACACACACACACACACACACACACACAAAAGGAGGATGCAAAAGTTAGGCACACAAAAGGAGAAATGATGTCGCTATGTAAAGGAGCTATCCTGTTGCTGAAACTCAAGTGCTGCGGGAATCTCTGTGGTCCAAAGATCACAGAGATAATCTGCATAAGAAGGACAAGCCAGCTTTGCTGTGCTTCCTGCTGTCCATGGATAAGGACCAAAGAAGAGCCCTGCTGGATCAAAACAAAGCTCCATCCCATCCTCTTCCCCTCATTGGTCAACCAAGTGCCCATTGGATGTCCACAAGCAGGACTTTAAGGCAATAGCCCTCTCCTGCTGTGGCTCCAGGAAGCTAGAACTCAAAAGCATAGAGCTGGATTGCAGAGTAGACTCACTGACATTAATGGACATGACTAAAAGTGCATCAAGACATGGGGAATACTGTGTGTTAGTTTTCCTGGTTAAAATGTTAGCGCTTTTGTTGTGTTTTCTAATGTTCCATTCTCACTGTTGGCCATGGAACTATGGCTTTTGGACTGATATGCCAGCACAGCACACAAAATTTTGTTAACACCAGTGGACATGGTGTGACACAACAATGAACATCATTGAACAACACTGCTAGTCCCTCACCCTTTCCACACACGCCTGTTTATGTTCCCCCATGATTTCTCCACAGAAACAGCGGGAAAGCTACCTCAAATTTTGCCACTTTGCTCCCATGATTTTCCCTGTTAAGAAGGCTGCAAATTGATTTTTTCCTCAAATCAAATAACATGGAAATGAGCGCTAAACACACACATAATTCTGTTAACTTTATGGAATTGGCTTTTACTGCGTGTGAAAGTCCGAATATAATGCGGAAATTAACAATTGGGGAGACATCAGGGAAACTGAATAAACTGCTGTGTGACTGCAACCTAACTTGATCTACTCTGGGTAGAATTGAGCTGGAAGCAAGCAGGACTCTCTCTGAGTGGTCATGCCTAGAAAACATTGACTTCTTTTCTATCAGTTGGTGGTGCTTCCAGACAAGGGTTTATTCTGGCACCATTGGCCTTAAACTGCCAGCCCAAATCCCCATACCCTCAATTTAATCTGGATTTTTGCTTCCCACAGAAAACCAGGCGAGGGTTTGTTTGTTTTCAAAGCTGTTGACAATGTTTATGATATCTGAAGGGCCCATTTGTAATATTAAGCCCCCATCTGGAAAGAGACTAATCCTCCTTAAAGCAGTCAGTGGCCACCCCCACATTTTGGGTGTGAATTGCAGACATTAATTACATGAAGAAATGCTCCTTTTTCCTTTTCTTTTTGGTCTGTTTGGAATCTCCTGCCAATCAGCATCACTGTATGACCCTGACTTATTATTTAAATTTCTATTCCACCCCCACCCTCTCCTAAAGGAGCCAAGGATTGCAAACACACAAGAGATAAAAACAATTACAACATCTAAAACCAATTCTGATATAATGGGAGGGAGCTCTGACCCCATTGAACTGCTCAGATCCTAGCAGGTGCATGCTGGGCAGACAGGCCAAGGGAGAGGGGAAATGGAAGAAACAGCATCTAGTTCTGCATACACACTATCTATTTAAAGCACATTTGAAACACATGGCTCCCCCCATAAAGAATCCCAAGAGCGGCAGTTTGTTAAGGGTTTTGGGAACTGCAGTTTGGTGAGGGGGTGCACTACAGCCCCCAAAACTCTTGCAAGGTGCATGTGTGTTTCAAAATGTAAAAGGTAAAGGACCCCATGATGGTTAAGTCCAGTCAAAGGCGACTATGGGCTTGCGGCACTCATCTCGCTTTCAGGCTGAGGGAGCCAGTGTTTGTCCACAGACAGCTTTCTGAGTCATGTGGCTAGCATGACTATACTGCTTCTGGCGCAATGGAACACTGTGATGGAAGCCAGAGTGCACAGAAACGCCGTTTACCTTCCTATTTATCTACTTGCACTGGCATGCTTTCGAACTGCTAGGTTGGCAGGAGCTGGGACAGAGCAACGGGAGGTTAACCTGCTGTGGGGATTCGAACCACCAACCTTCTGATCGGCATGCCCAAGGGGCTCAGTGGTTTAAACCACAGTGCCACCTGTGTTTTAAGTGTATGGTGTGAACACAGCCAAGGAGAACAGGAGACTGCAAAGGTCATGTGGGGATTGTGGGGCTTAAGAAATGAAGGTTGCAACCTGAGAGGTTGAGAGGAAAGAAGTAAAGTGGAGCAGACCAGTTGGAGTCCTGTCTGAGAGGAGAAGGAAATGTGGGGAATTGGACAGGCAGGGAGAAGAATGGCATGCTAGGGGCAGTAAGCTCAGTGGTGGAGCATCTGCCTTGCACAAAGAAGGTCTCTGGTTCAATCCCAGGGATCCCCTGCCTGAAACCCTGGAGATCTTTGCCCATCATGTGGACAGTAGTGAGCTAAATGGACCGCCAAGACAGCTTCCTATGTTCCTATGAAGCCACAGGCTGCAGAGGGGAGGAACTTCCCCTCCCCAAAGCCTCCGTCACAGAAGGAAAAGCCGCCGAAAATTGTGCTTGTAAGTTACAGACAAATGCCTGAAAAGGACGATCTGCAATCCAGGAAGGATTAAACAGTTGTTGGAGGGGAGGGAGGAGGCAACTTGCTCTTGGCTTCCCTGATGAAATGCCCATAAAGCCCAATTAGCTTTATAACTTTGCATTAAATTAAATATGTTATTTTACACATGCACTTACAAAAGAGTCCTAAGTATCCAATAACAGTTTCCTTTATTCCCTTGTTAGCAGCTGACACTTTGGCGGTGCTCAGGCGCGCACCAAGTTGATTTAGGGCATTGATTTTCAGCTGGCACACATCCCTTCATCCTCAGACAGAACTGATTAGCTTAGCAGGAAAACAGCACTTACTTTGTATTGTCTTTTGGATTTTGCTCGTCTCCCTTTGGAGGGTGCCTGCAACGGCAGCTGGCGAGAAGAGACCTCCTGATTAAGCGGCCTATTTTCTTTCTAACAGGGGGTGCATACAACCAGAAACCAGCCCTCAGTGAATGGAAAATCAATCAAACACAGTCTCTTCAAGTGCTTCATCTCACAGTGTATCCAAGGACCTCATTGTTGTAATTGCAAGCTACAGTGCTCCAGGCACCACCCTTGAGTGGGCAGGTTCCAGCCTAAAGATGGTTCTTGTACCCTTTTCATTATTTTGGGAGGTGGACATACCCACCCTGGATTCACCCTCTTTAGCAAAGTCCCATCCAGGGTCTTGCTATCATTCCCAGTGTGGTGTAGTGGTTAAGAGCAGTGGACTCGTAATCTGGTGAACTGGGTTCGCTTCCCCGCTCCTCCACCTGCAGCTGCTGGGTGACCTTGGGCTAGTCACACTTCTTTGAAGTCTCTCAGCCCCACTGACCTCACAGAGTGTTTGTTGTGGGGGAGGAAGGGAAAGGAGATTGTTAGCTGCTTTGAGACTCCTTCGGGTAGTGATAAAGCGGGATATCAAATCCAAACTACTACTACTACTACTACTACTACTACTACTACTACTACTCTTCTTCTTCTTCTTCTTCTTCTTCTTCTTCTTTTTCTTCTTCTTCTTCTTCTTCTTCTTCTTCTTCTTCTTCTTCTTCTTCTTCTTCTTCTTCTTCTTCTGCCTTTCCTCTCTGCTGATGGCTCCTATACTTGGTGAACTGGGCTTGACTTCCTATGCCTCTGCCAGGCTACCCACATTTGCTCACTTCTCAGATATTCACTACTACAGCCGATCAGCATTTATAGGAAACCCACTGGGATTGGCTACACTGCAGAGTTCCCTACTTCCTTGCAGGAAGCCCATTGGGATATTCACTTGCGGCAAAGTGGGGCTACCCATAAGCACCAGCTGAATTGATGCTGGTGGTGCAAAGGACTTTCCTCTGCAGGTGTGGCTCAAGCTGTGCCCCACCCATATGACCTGCAGGGGATGAGGTAGCTGAGCATCAAGTATGCTGGCCAGATTCGGTTCACCACCCCTGATGTTACGGCACATATGCAGTGCAGGAGCGCATCATGGAGAGTCAAAAAAATGCAGGCAGTTGTGTTGCTCTATAAATACATACCCCCTGCTAAAGCAGCAGTGTACAGCATAATGCCCAGTTCATTGGGATCAAAGCAAGAGCAGCTGGCAGTCATAGAATAGACGTTTATACTGTAGAATAAAATCAACTTGCAAAGCACATTGAGCTTTCACAAGAGATCTTCAGTCAACTGAAATGCAAATTCTAACTCCCATTAATTTAGGAATGTTAATTTAGCAATTTGTGAATTATTGTCCAAGTATATACAAAGGACATTAACCGTATTTTCCCCCATTCTGCTATACAGTGGTACCTCGGTTTAAGAACTTAATTCATTCTGGAGGTCTGTTCTTAGCCTGAAACTGTTCTTAACCTGAGGTACCACTTTAGCTAATGGGGCCTCCCACTGCCACTGCACCATCACCACGCAATTTCTGTTCTCATCCTGAAGCAAAGTTCTTAACCCGAGGTACTATTTCTGGGTTAGTGGAGTCTGTAACCTGAAGCGTCTGTAACCCAAGGTACCACTGTATCTTATTTCAGTAATTAAATAGAAATATTTCATCAAAAGAATAAAGGAAGAAAAGCAAATCTGGTAAAGAAGTCTTACCATGTAAAGTGCTAGCATGATGTAGTAACCTCATCAAAGAAAAGGGGGGAAAGTATGCAGTCTATGCTTGATTATTAGCCGTATTCTCTGACTTTCCTTGGGCTCATCTCAAACTACTGGAAAACACAACAGTCTCCTTTCCACCTCTGTCACTTGACCAAGTGCAAGGAGGGTCTGTCAAATACCTTAGCAATAAAGCAGATGATGTCATACCTCCTGCTTAAAAAACAGCAACCACCACCTGGAGCAATATTCCCCTATATTCCCTTTCTTGCTATACCATAGCTGCTGCTACCTGCAAGTCAGGGTCAGGACAAAGGAATGTTTTTGGAAGCATCATATTTTGGTTCAGTCCATCTCTCAGTGCCATATTTACTTTGCATCATACATAAACATTCATGATTATAGTCCACAAAATGCTTAATGGATAATTCCGGGCATATAAATGACGAGAGCTTCTGCTCAACGCCATAGCTGTAACCGTGTTAATTAACGACACCAACAACATTGCAATGCATTCCTTATCCACAAGCTTCTGGGAATGCAAAAGAAGCAATAAACCTATTGTGTCGTCCATTTAACCTACTTCTTTTTCTTTATGGGTTGCTTCCCCACCTCTTTGCCAAGGGGCAACAGGCAAAAAGATCCCTCTGGCACAATCAACGCCCCAACTGCTTCCAAATGATGTTTTCAGTCTTCCATGCTGCTACCAATAACAGACTGGTGCTAATCCACTTAAGTACTGATCATTATTCTAATTATACAGTTAGTGATCCTATTCACTAAGGCATGGCTAAGCTTCCAAGTACATTGATTAAAATATGTGAGATTCTTATACATGGCAAAAGCTAGAGGCTGCATTAATGCCAAGAAGCTTGTCTTCTGCCAGAATGAAAGAAAACAGGTGCTCTAGCCAAAACCTGGAAAACTACCTGCATTCTCTCTCATAGACACTCACGTAGTGTAAGCAATGCGCTGGATTATTTTGCATTCATTTAAAATAGTTGCAGGTCACCTTTCTATTACAAGGATATCCAAAGTGACTTGTAATAAAAGTTATCCTATTAACTATAAAAGGGACGCGCGTGGTGCTGTGGGTTAAACCACAGAGCCTAGGACTTGCTGATCAGAAGGTCAGCTGTTCGAATCCCCGTGAAGGGGTGAGCTCCCATTGCTCAGTCCCAGCTCCTGCCAATCTAGCAGTTTGAAAGCACATCAAAGTGCAAGTGGATAAATAGGTACCGTTCTGACAGGAAGGTAAACGGCGTTTCCATGCGCTGCTCTGGTTCGCCAGAAGCAGCTTAGTCATGCTGGCCACATGACCTGGAAGCTGTATGCCGGCTCCCTCGGCCAATAAAGTGAGATGAGCGCTGCAACCCCAGAGTCGGTCACGAATGGACCTAATGGTCAGGGGTCCCTTTACTTTTGCCTTATTAACTATAAAAAGGACAGAAGTAAAACCAACAAAGCAAAAGCCGTCAAAGTGATCAGAACATTTATTCCTTGCCCTGTAAATCAGAAAAAAGCTGGAGAACTACAGAATACCCAATCGTAAAAAGGAAAAGGATCTGTAGATGGTTAAGTTCAGTCAAAGGCAACTATGGGGTGTGGCGCTCATCTTACTTTCAGGCCAAGGGAGCCAGCATTTGTCCACAGACAGCTTTCCAGGTCATGTGGCCAGCAGGACTATACTGCTTCGTGACGGAAACCAGAGCGCACGGAAATGCCGTTTACCTTCCCACCGCAGCGGTACCTATTTATCTACTTGTGCTGGTGTGCTTTTGAACTGCTAGGCTGTCAGGAGCTGGGACTGAGCAACGGGAGCTCACCCCATCATGGGGATTAGAGAAATGTAGGAAAGACATTTGTCTCATGGCCACTAGCCACGATGGCAAAGTCTGAGGTCTCTGAATACCAGCTGCTGAGCATTGCCAGTGGGCAGAGTGATGTGTTGCACTCATGTCCAGCTTGCAGGCTTCCCACCGGCATCTGGTTGGCCTCTATGAGAACAGGATACTGGACAAGACACTGGCCTGATCCTGTAGGCTCCCCTTTGTACTTATGTTCTTGATATGCTAATTCACGGCATGCTGGAAACTCATAGGGAGCATTTAATAAGCCACTCAAAAACCAGCGTTCTGAAGGTGTGCCATCCAAAATCCAGTCCCTTCATTCTATGCAATGTGTGGAACTGCTCTTAAGACTTTTGAAAACGCTCCCCCTTTCATTTCAGTCGGGCTTGTACAGTGAGTTGTGCCCCACGGTCCTGTTCAAAAAAATAATTCAAATAAGGTGCTCAGTTAATTGCACCAAACAGGGTGGATTGATTATAATGCAAAGGATAAATTCAAGCACTTTTTTTTTGAGAGTGAAGGAAGGTCATTTCACAAACTCCCCTTTAGGGGACTTTGTTGACGGAAGCTTTCCTCCAATAGTTTAATCTGAATGATACAATCTATAACCCTTTGTGTAGATTTGTCCTTCCAACGCATGCTATTGTCGGCCGTGAGATCTGGCAGGCTGGCTCTGCTGATAAAAGGGCGACACAAGGGATGGCTGCTAAGAGATGGCTTTGGTTAGAAAGCACCCAATACAGATCAGGGTTACCAAAAGTCTGGGTTGCAGCTCAGTCCTCCAGAAGTAGGTCCTCTGAGTCTGCTTGCGTTTTCTGTTATGAATGCTACAAGGCAAAAGCAGGTGCAGTGTTGCTGATACAAAGCAGACAGGCTGTTGTACAAAGCTTCCGGTCTACCCCTGTCAGAGGTTACCTATCCTTTCAAGTCTCTCCACTCCTAGTGAGACCCAGCAGGAATACATACATAGCTCAGTTGAGCAGGTTGGAGCTAGAACTGGAGCTGTCCAAGGTGCTGCAACTCTGGGCTGCTCTCTTGCTCTGCTGACTATATTGTCCTTATATATTTATAAGGGACATGGGTGGTGCTGTGGTCTAAATCACTAAGCCTCGGGCTTGCCAATCGGAAGGTCGGCAGTTCGAATCCCCACGACTGGGTGAGCTCCCGTTGCTCTGTCCAAGCTTCTGCCAGCCTTGCAGTCTGAAAGCATGTCAGTGCAAGTAGATAAATAGGTACTGCTGCAGTGGGAAGGAAAATGGTGTTTCTGTGCGCTCTGGTACTCATCACAGTGTCCCGTTGTGCCAGGAGCGGTTTGGTCATGCTAGCCACATGGCCTGGAAAGCTGTCTGTGGACAAACGTCGGCTCCCTCGGCCTGAAGCGAGATGAGCTCTGCACCCCATAGTTGCCTTTGACCAGACTAAACTGTCCAGGGGTCCTTTACCTTTTACCTTTACCTTTATATATTTATTTATAGAAAATACTTGCATGCCGGAGTATCATTGAAAAAATTTAAATGGCTTACAATCAATCAATCAATCAATCAATCAATCTATATATATATTCACACACACAATAAAAACTACTAAAAAAATTGGGGTGTGTGTGCGGAAAGTCTTAACCAAGGATGGGAAATTAGTCAGACGAACACTCTCCATTATTAAGAATGGAGGTTCTAGAAAACATTTTGTTCCCCACATTTTTGGCACAGAAATAAAAATAGGTGAATATTTGATGCAGCTGTTTTATTTAGGCTGAGCCCTGAATGTATACAGCACTTAAGAGAGTAACATAAGCAACAAAGGCTGGTCCCTCCACTGTGGTGCTTGTGGCATGGTCCACCGACACATGAGTAGCCTGTATATAAGGTGTGAAATGACTGGATGACAACCTGAGAGACACATGGCCTCTCCTTCTGAATAATGGCTGGTGTGGTGCGTGTGTCGCCAGAAGTGGGAGCTCAACAGCTCAGCTTAGCTCTGCAGGGGTCTCCTGACATTCACACTACTGCCTGCATGGAAGAAGATGAATCACATTGAGAGCATTTGCAGATGATTTAGTATTGACGTTACAGGAGCCAGAATCTAGTACCAAAAGGGTTTTAGAACTAATTCAAGAATTTGGTCAAGTGGCAGGATTTAAACTGAACAAGTCAAAAACTAAGGTTTTAGAGAAAAATTTAACACCGATCGAAAGAGAGAGGTTTCAGAATGAGACAGGTCTAACTGTGGTTAAGAAAGTGAAATATTTGGGGATTAATATGACAGCAAAAAATGGGAACTTATTTAAAGATAATTATGAAAAATGTTGGACGGAAGTGAAAAAAGATTTAGAAATTTGGTCAAACTTGAAGCTTTCCTTGTTGGGTCGAATTGCAGCTATAAAGATGAATGTTTTGCCTAGAATGTTGTTTTTGTTTCAAACATGGCAGATTGTGGACAAAATGGATTGTTTCAAGAAGTGGCAGAAAGATATTTCTAGATTTGTCTGGCAGGACAAGAAGCCCAGAATAAAATTTAAGATATTAACTGATGCAAAGGAAAGAGGCGGATTTGCCCTGCCAGACTTTAAACTTTACTATGAATCAGCAGCATTCTGCTGGCTGAAAGACTGGCTGCTTCTTGAGAACACAGACATTTTGGACCTAGAAGGTTTTAACAACGTTTTTGGTTGGCATGCATATTTGTGGTACGACAAGGTTAAAGCACATAAAGCATTTAAAAACCATATTGTCAGGAAAGCATTGTTCAATGTCTGGATAAGATACAAAGATTTATTGGAAAATAAAACCCCAAGGTGGTTGTCACCAATGGAAGCGAAGGCTCAGAAAAAGCTCAATATGGAGGCCAAATGGCCAAAATATTGGGAAATTTTGGAACAAGAGGGAGATAGACTAAAACTGCAGAGCTTTGAGAAACTAAAAAACAAAGTGCGAGATTGGCTTCATTATTATCAGATAATGGAGGCATATAATTTGGACAAGAAAATTGGCTTCCAGGTGGAAAAATCAAAATTAGAAACAGAACTGTTAGAACCCAAAACTAAGATTTTGTCAAAGATGTATAACTTGCTGTTGAAATGGAATACTCAGGATGAAACGGTGAAATCTGCTATGATTAAATGGGCACAAGATGTTGGACATAACATTATGTTTGCTGACTGGGAACAGTTGTGGACCACAGGTATGAAATTCACGGCATGTAACGCCTTAAGAGAGAATATTATGAAAATGATATACAGGTGGTACATGACCCCAGTCAAGCTCGCAAAAATATATCATTTGCCCGATAATAAATGTTGGAAATGCAAAGAAACTGAAGGTACATTCTTTCACCTTTGGTGGACGTGCCCAAGAATTAAGGCTTTCTGGGAAATGATCTATAATGAAATGAAAAAGGTATTTAAATATACCTTCCTGAAGAAACCAGAGGCCTTTCTTCTGGGCATTGTCGGCCAATTGGTGTCAAAGAAGGACAGAACTTTTTTTATGTATGCTACAACAGCAGCAAGAATACTTATTGCAAAGTATTGGAAGACACAAGATCTACCCACTTTGGAAGAATGGCAGATGAAGATGATGGACTATATGGGATTGGCAGAAATGACTGGCAGAATCCGAGACCAGGGAGAAGAGTCGGTGGAAGAAGATTGGAAGAAATTTAAAGACTATCTACAGAAATATTGTAAAATCAATGAATGTTAGAATGATGTTGGATTGAAATTAAGTGGTTTCCAGCTGTAATGCTTTAAGAGAATATGAAAAAAAGGATTATAAATAGGTAACAATATAATGGTAAGGATTTGCTGAACTAACAATCTGTGGTGGAATACAAAAAAGGGAGGTATGAGGAGGTCCGGGAAACAAGTTAAAGGAAAATAAGCAATTGAAAATTTATGTGTTCTTAAATTTTCTTTATTCTGTATTTTTGTTATTTATCTGTTTTTACTCTTTTTTATTTTATTGTAATATTTTAAAAAATCTTAATAAATATCTTATAAAAAAAAAGATGAATCACACCAAAAATTATTATTCTTCTGCCTCTGATCATGTATTACTTTTCGCTAATTGATTTTATTAACAGCAATAATTTACTACTTATTACATTCTGTTGATGGATCTCACTTCCCACTGAATTGGGACGAAGATGGGATAACTAACAGGATAACTAACAGTGGATTGGGCAGAATGAAATGCAGGCAAATGTGTTTGAGCAATAGAATCACATGCCAGCAGAATCCTATGCATTGCCATTCAGGAGTAAGCCTGATTGAGTTCAATGACTTTTGGACTATGCGGGTCCCACAAGGGAGCTGTCCAAGGTGCTGAAACTCTGTCTCCTATGCTATTTAACATCTATGTGAAACTGGAGCTGTCATGACTATTTTACTTTCTTAGAGCATAAGCAAATGCAAAGTGTATATATTTCTGATAGTTACTCCATGATAATAATGCTTAGGAACCCAGAGAAATATGAAATATTTCATGGGAATCTGGATTTCCCCCTCTTCCCCCCTCTCCCCATATTTTCATGCAGACAGATTTTCACACATGAATTTCCAGCATGCTTCCGATAAATGGTGTTTACTGACTAGACCTGTGAAGTTTCATTTTCGCAAGTGTGGCAGACGTTTACGGTCATTTTCCTACCATGCAAACAATTATTTAATCTGCAATTATTAATTTTGAGTCTCACCAGTTAACAGCTCTCCATTCGGAACACTGCGAACAAGGCTTAATGGATGCAAGTTAAGGAGCCTCTCAATACTTTCCAAAATAAAAGACCTATTTAGTGGTACTGCATTCACACACATTCACCAAAGGGCAGTATAATGCACCAAGACTGATATATATGTTTGTATGATCTATTTGTTTGAAATATTCTAAGGAACGGGAACCTGTGACCCTTCAGACGTTGAATGAATGTAGAAAGAAGGAAACCCAGGCTATGGTCCACACTCGTTGTCACCTCCTGACACAATCCATCACTCAGCCTAAGGGAACTCTCTTATTCTACATTTTGGACATCTTGTTTGTTTTAGTCTTTTAAAACCAAAGAACACCTTGTCAGGTGACGTTGTCAAGTGTTCTTTCAGGTATCAGAGTCCTAAGCTCTTTAGGTCTTTAAAGGTAAGCACCAGCACTTTGGATTGTGCTTTGAAATGGAATAGAAGCTAGTGAAATCCCATCAATACTTGTGAGATATGTTCTCACAATTTGTCCTAGTCAGCAGCCTTGTCAGTGTATTTTGAACCAACTGAAGCTTTTACACAGTCTTCACAGGCAACCCCATGGGCAATGCATGGCAGCAGTCAATCTTGGATATTACCAGGTGATGGACCCTGAAGATAGTGTGGCCACAAAATTCCTGTTTATTTAACTGTGTGTCCTTTTAAAATACTTTTTTGTGCTTCTAGGGGATTTTAATTAAAAGTTTGAGTCCATACTCAAGATGCATGGGGACCTATTAATTCAGGTGTTTAATATTGGTTTGTAGGCACAGTAACCTTTATTAGCTCTAATTATGTTCCAAAATAGATCTTGTTATCTGACAGAATGAATTATTTTGTTCAACGTTACTGCTTGGGTAACCTATTGAAATCCACATTGTTTCCACTTTTCATTACACGCTTCTAAATGTTAAACACTAACAAGCAGTTAGTTAAGCATTACACTGGAGACTGTCATTATGTCTTACGACTCTGAACACATGCACATTTAAAAAAATAAATCTTAGATTAAAGATGAATCAAAGCATTTCATCTCCAACTTCAGGACTGGAGGTGCTTCTCCCCGCAGACTGAGAGAAACTGCCTGCGTAAAAACCCAACACAAATGGCTTTTAAAAAATTAATAATTCACCCAATCTATGAGTTCAGCACAGCCTGGCTGGAGCAGATAAGTAAAATAAATACAATAAAGTCAATTTTTAATAATCTCCGGCATGAAATTTAAGCACAAGAGAAAACATTTAACAATCAAGTTGGAGGCTTTTTTGTAAACGATCAAATGAGAATTTAAAAGCCCCTTACCTACCAGTGGAAAAGGCTCCCATTTATCCTTTAGCACACATTGCATCTTTTCCCTGTGTTTTCTCTGCCAAAGTGGTTTTCAAAACTCCTAATATGCAGCCGTTCCCAACAGCAGCTCTTCCCATCTATTCACTGAGGCCAAACAGTGTCAGAACAGCAAAGACATTCGGGGAAGGGGCTTTTTCGCAACCCTCCCTGCAGCCACTAATTAGTTCCTAGGTTATTTGGGTAGCAAGTGCTCTGGTGTATTTATCTAATTATTATTTACAACAGAGGGTATTTCGACATAAGAGGTTTATAAAACTCTGGTTTAGGCAGATCTTTTCTTGCAGACAGCCATGCAGAAACTGGCCTGCAAGCTACAGCTTTACAGACTGAAGAATAAAACCCAGAATGATTTGTGACAAGTTGCTGTGCAACCCCCTCTTTAAAAACAAGAATCAACATTAAAAGAAGGAAAAATTAAAATGGCACAGGGACCCCTGCTTCCCGACTTTACCTATTTAATGCACCAGAATTGCGAAATTGTATAGCCTGGTTGCACTGGCGCTATCTGTATGATGTAAATAAAAGCTTGTGGGCTATGTTTTTTCTTCTATTATGTGCCAATATACTTTGGGTTTACAATACCTTCACACAAATAACAAGGGATGCTTTTGTCCATTACGGTTTCCCCACAGGTGCCAGCATTGCTGGAGCCAAAGCACCGGGCTTGATGGTGCTTTGATCTTGTCCAGGCTTCCAACAATGTGTTTTTTAGGTCTTTACTTGCATAAATGAGAGATGGATTAATAGCTCACTATTTTTCTACAGAAGGGCAGGGCAGAAGGTAGATCAGGATGGATGGCTGGATCTGCCTCTCTCGCTCTAAGTTGTGGAACTCCCTCCCCACAGAGATGTGTTTGGTATCTTCACTATACACCTTTTGGAGAATGCAAAAGATATACCTCTTTACACCTCTGACACCTGAGTCGTGTGTATTTAGGACCCACCCTATTCCTGTGACCATGCTTCACTCTACCTCAGGGGTTGGCAACCTAAGGCCCATGGGCCACAAGCGGCCCAGGGTGGTCGTTTAACCAGCCCACAAGCTGCCCCAAACCGAGCTGCCTGCTCGTCGAGGCACAGTGCGCTGCACTAAACCGGCACAGCACGGCTGGGGACTCGCTTCCGCGGCACCGGAAATCGTGTCTGCACAGACGCAGACCCCGGAAATTGCAGGCATGCGCACTCACACACAATCCAGCCCACAGAGGGATCTCCACTAGAGTGAACTGGCCCTGGTGAGGTAAACCTTGCTGACCCCTGCTCTAACTGTTCATAATTCTGAATTTCAAATTGTTTCATGCTGGGACCCGCATGAAACATTTCCCTTAGTTTATATTTGCAGTGTGATCAGCTCATGTGGTAGAAAGATAGTTTAGATGTTAAAAGAAATGCATAATATTTTATTATAATGCCCTAAGCTCCTCTACAGCTGCCTGTCTGTTCATCGGACCACTTTCTGTTCCTGTTTGTCACGTGGGGACAGCACTGCTGTGTTTAAGGAACAAATCACCAACATCGTCTCAAAACCATTTCCATGCCTAGCAATCAACATACTTTGCATTAAGGAAGTAAGAAGCAAACACTCAGGTCCCGTCAAGGGGCAGAACAGCACTGAACGCAGTCCTGATCTCTACAGCCCTTTCCTGAAAACCCACAGCATTTAAAACTTGTTGCAACTTTCAGATAATTCTTTAATTTGGCACTAGATTTTCCAGACACACTCTCTCTCTCTCTCTCTCATTAAAATGAATTTTAAGTAGGAAAAGCTTTCAGCGCATGATAAGGCCAAGACCCAAGACTGTTTAAAAACACAGACCAAATGTTTACAGTGCTTCCTATTCCATAAACCGTGGCTGCTTGAAAAGCACAGATGGGGCACAGACAGCTTTTCAGCGCTTGCTCCATATGATAGAACCCAGCACATCTGGTACGCTCTGCAAAGCATCTTGCCACTAATTTGTTTGTCAGTATCCATCGGGAGGGCTATCTGTCATCCTGTCGCATTTTGGTTGCCCCGAGATGTTTGAAGACGAGGCTAGTCACAAATTGAGGCTGCTGGCCACTGGGGAGTTAACCGGTGGAAATCACCAGCTGTTCCAAATGCCATCAAATGGGGAAGGTGGTGGTGCAGGCATATGCATGCAAGTGTACAAGGCAGGCATCTCAGGGAGGCCAACCACATTTGCTAGTGGGAAGCAAAACCATTTGAATAAGAGACAGACTCTGTTTATCCTCTTTCTCCCTGCCCTCCCCACCTGTGTGTGTGCGTGTGTGTGTGCCCAGCTGTCATTGCATGAGAGCCAGTGTGGTGTAGTGGTTAAGAGCGGTAGTCTCGTAATCTGGGGAACCGGGTTCGCGTCTCCGCTCCTCCACATGCAGCTGCTGGGTGGCCTTGGGCTAGTCACACTTCTCTGAAGTCTCTCAGCCCCACTCACCTCACAGAGTGTTTGTTGTGGGGGAGGAAGGGAAAGGAGAATGTTAGCCGCTTTGAGACTCCTTAAAGGGAGTGAAAGGCGGGATATCAAATCCAAACTCTTCTTCTTCTTCTGCATTCAGGTGCTCGCTCTCTGAAACGATAGACTGTAGATTTAGAAATCAAAGGACAAGGGAAAGCATGTGGGTATGTGTGCATGTTTATCCGAAGCATTTGTGTGTGTTTGATCACATTTGACGCAAACAGTAATATAGCAAGAAGAGTTTGTTAGATGGAAGTAACTGTGGGGATGTTTAGGGAGGCAGGAGAAGGTATATTATTTTATGATATCCTTCCTAACTTCCACCAGCGAGTTCTATGACTTAGCAGAGTCGCTAAACAATCCCCCTTTTAAGTTACACAGCGGTTAGCTAGTTGCAGACTCGTCTGAGCCTCACTATTTAGGATTCCTGGTAAGATCCCTTTTTATATCCCGCCTAAAAGAATAGACACGGCCATCTGATTAAAGTTAACATAAAACTAGTTTGCTTATAATCATCCAGTTCACAATAAGATTCCTGAAGGCAGACTTAATTTACAGAACAACATATAACTATGTGAATAATAATAATAATAATAATAATAATAATAATAATAATAATTTATTTATACCCCGCCCATCTGGCTGGGCTTCCCCAGCCACTCTGGGCGGCTTTCAACAAAATATTAAAATACAGTAATGCATCAAACATTAAAAGCTTCCCTAAACTATCCCATAACGGATATAGTCTCAAGTGACTGCGACTCAGCAGTCACTTCTCCCAACTCTTAGAAACACAAAAATGGAGAACAAGAAGAAGAGCAGAACATGGAGGCCGTACGCTCCTCTGTCCAAGAACAGGCCACACCCACATTAAGTCACATGCAAAGGAAGTCTGTCCCATCTCAGGAGGAACTAGCAAGTTTTCTCCTGGGTGAGACAAAGCATTCCCCAGCATGTGCATTGTAGGAATGTTGTATCTGACTGCAATACGTTTTTACATCCCACAGTAATAAGCCCAAAGGAAACAAAATCTTTAAGAATACAAGATCAATGCATTTTGAAAATAAAATAATAATAATAATCCCAGTCTGGTGAACGTGGTTTCCTCTCTTTTAACTTGCGTAAGCTTTCTGTTCAAAAGACAGGACTGAAACTTCAACTGTGATTACACCCTCTTGGCTCCTTTAGCAAAGTATGTATCTGTGTAATAGGTTCAAAGAGATCTAACAGTCAGCCTTGGCAACTGTAATGTTTTGGAGGTTTTCTTTGTGGATCGAGGGCCCGACCCCCGCTATGTGAAATAAACTCACAAGGACACGTGATATAAGGTTAATGGGCAAGAAAAGGCCACAACTTTATTGATTACAGCAGTGAAAAGGTATTGGCTTAGGCATTGGATGACTATAGGAGGTGGGTTTATTCAACAGTAGGTGGAGCCTGTTGATGCTAATCCAACTATAGGCTCACCCCCTGCAGGACGATGACGACTGAGGAGGAGGCGGAGCTGGAGCCGCAGCATTAAGCTGCTAAACACGCCCCCCGGAGACACCTGGTTGGCTGCCTCCGGTGGGCGTGGGCGCCAGCCAGGTGAGGAGGGGCGGAGCTCGGGCTCCCGCCCACAACCACTCCCCTCTCTTCCAGGGAGGAGAGTCTCTCTCTGTCTCTGTGAGTGTGTGACAATATTGGCTGCAGGTTTTGGAGAGCATCTGGGCAGGACTCTCCCTTCCACGGGCTCCCCACTCTCAGGGAGTCTGTTCATCCAGGGGGCTCTTGTCGGTGGGTCCCAATGTGGGGTGCCAGCCCTTGACAGATGCCCCAGTCTTGATCCCAGCCCTCGCTAAGAATCTCTAATGCCAGAGTTTCAGTGTGGTGCATCTGAAGGGGCCTCTCCTGGTGTCCACACAATACTCTCTCTCCCACTGAAAACAGGCATGGAAGATTCATGCTGTAACAGGCAAAATAATATTCAACATTCATTCACCAAATACTGTATGGTGAATCTCCGTAGGGAGGAAATTCCACAACTTAGGGGCTGCTACAGAGAATGCCCTCTCCTGCCATCCGCTTAATTTCTGAGGGAGGTGGCCCCGCCTCTGCTGATCTTAACACCCAAGAGGGTCTGTAGGGAAGGAGGATGGCTTTCATATACAGTGGTACCTCGGGTTAAGTACTTAATTCGATCCGGAGGTCCTGAAACTGCTCTTAACCTGAAGCACCACTTTAGCTGATGGGGCCTCCTGGTGGTGCTGCTGCGCCGCCGGAGCACGATTTCTGTTCTCATCCTGAAGCAAAGTTCTTAACCTGAAGCACTATTTCTGGGTTAGCGGAGTCTGTAACCTGAAGCGTATGTAACCTGAAGCGTATGTAACCCGAGGTACCACTGTATTTTTACAGTACAGAAAAGAATAGCTCTGCTACTATGCACAGTTAGGCACCCTTAAATCTGTGCTATCTAATTACACAGGAAAAGAGGTAAACTTGTTATTTATTTATTTAAACATTACACAACATATGCATATTTCCACCCTCTTCTGTTAAGACAGCTAAATAAAACCTTATTCTGAAAACGCTTGTCCACTGTGTTTTCGCTCAGTGCAAACCGGATGTGACAGGTTTTTGCAAGTCTGTTCTACCTTAAGGGTCTTATATCTGGTGGGACTCAACGTGTTATATATATATATATATAACTCTGCCTGGAACCAAAAATAGGACAATGTACTCTCTATGGAAACAAGTGTTGAGTTTGCTTCTGCCATTGCTTCTACATTTCCCTTAAAAACATGCTGAGAAATGAAGGCTGAACTGGAAGGTGGGGTGGGGGTGGGGTGGGGAAACTAACACCTGAAGTTTTCCAGACTTCCCGGCTTTTCTGCCACCTTAATTCATCACAACCTGGCAAAGATGAGAGGGATAAATGGAAGGTAAACAATGAGCTTGAATCGATTGCAGACTTGCAGTCTGACCTATGGGAGGATTAAACCCAGAATGTCATTCTTGAGCAAAGGCTGGAGCGGCGAAAAAGGGGGAGGAAATGTTCAAAGGCACAAAAGAGGATGCAAGAGTCATACTGTTGCTGATAGAATAAGCAACTTTTAGACGGGATGCAGAAAGGCTCTGAAGGAAACCAGGAAGCACACAGAGCAGGCTATCCCTAGGTATCCCTCTCTCTTCCCCACCATAGCAGATGACGACCATTGCAGGACAAGAGGACTCTGCAGCCATCAAAATGGGATGTCTGCTCCACCCCTCTTCAGTTTTTGGAGTGGTGGGAGCTGGGTTGGAGAAAGATGAGAACGTCCATTCACTGCAGGAGCTCCTCTGCAGTTGACTGCAGCTAGCTGTCAGAACTGCTAGTTCTGGGGTCCTCAGTGTGACACCTGTGGGCCCCTTGGAGTTGTCAAGACACCTGTCTTGGCACCCAACCAATGTTTACAATTTATTTATTTTTGCTTTTTTGCTTGTTGAGGACGACTGCCCTGTTTTGGGGTTTTGTTGCCTGTTTTTCGGTCTGCGTTTTATTTGTTTGGATGTGCGTTTTACCTGGTTTTGTGTGGTGGTGGTAAAGTTCTGTGCATTACACGGTTTCTTGCCCTACGGAACGGGTATTTTGCAGTGCCTCCAAAAGTTTCTTAGAATTCCAGATGTGGCTCTTGGACCATAAGGGCTGGGAAACCTGTATTAGCTGTTGCAGTCACCATGGGGCTTCCTTCCATAGACTCCTGTGGGAATTTGTCTATTGGAAGGACGGGATTTCAGATGCTTTCCTCCTGTTTTTACGTAGCACGATAATGCAATGTGATTCCCCTCATTTCCCCTAACTCCCTTCTTCCTCCTGGCTGCTCAGAATGAAAGAGAAAACCAGGCCCATTGAAGGGAAGGTGGCAGCAGGGAAGGTGGGTGGCAGTTGTGCTGTTGTGCTGAACATGAGATGAAAGGTGGTTCTCAGCAGGTGGGAGTAGCAACTGTCATAACTACTAGCTGCTGCTGTCACCTGGAAGCTTTTCACAACAGGCTTCTCTGGGAATTGTCCCAATCTGTCTAGGTCTATGGAGGAGATCCTCAGGCAAAAATGTTACACACAAACAAGAAACGGTCTGCCTGTCATTCTCTATTTTTATTGCTTGGTTTACCATTTTGGTTTGGGATCTGAAGATAGCTTATGAACCAAACAAATGAGGGTGGAGAGGATTGGAATGATTTATTCAGTAGAAGGAAGGCAGGATGGCCATTTTAGATGTAACCTCCCCACTATAATGGCAATAAATCTTTTACAGCTATCCAAATTTATTTATGACCAGGTTGAACGTCTCTACTGAAATCTGATCAGCTTCTCAGAAGCTACTTTCATTCATGAATTGCTCGTTAATTGACTGACTGTTTGCACCAACAGGGAAGAATGCCAAACAGAGTTTGCAGGACTGTTCTTGTTGCAGCTATCTAGGGATGTTGGGTGCTGATTCTGCTCCTAAGGAGCAGAGGGAACTGGCGGGTGATGCCTCCACAAGAGGATCCCTTCAAAGGATCCCTGCTTCAGGAGTCACAATACCTTGGGTGGATGAGAAGAGCTGACTCTTCTCAGCTCTTTCCTTATCATGACACATCTCTGGGCCCTCACATCTGCAAAAAGATTAATACTGATATATTGAAAAAACAAAAAACGGCTACCTTTGACCAATGGACAGACGACATGACAGCTCTCGCAACCTATGAGTGGATCACTTTCAGACAAAGATTCTCTATGGACAAATTTACTGATATTTGGAAAGTATTTATCAAAACCATAATGACTCACGAAGGATACATGAAGGATACTGTAATGGTTCTAGGGGTTGCTCGTGCGCAAGTTGCCGCCACTCCTGGCTAGGTTACCTGGTTGAACCCTTTCTGTCTGGACAGCCTTTCATTTCGTGGCTGTCTCAGTCGCTGGCAGAATCCGTCAGTGGGCGTTTCTTGAACTTCTTCCAGCAAAGAAGTTCTTTGACGCCAAGTCTCCTCCTACTCTCCCTGCGTGGAAGTCTTCTGCGCAGGGAGGGTGTGGGCAGCGGAGGATCCGTGCTCTCCCCGCTGGTCTCCGGTGAAGAGTCCTGGAGCCTCCTCTCCGATTCCCCCATCTGTCCCCCTTCTCCACTGGTGTTACGCTGACTTCCTTCCCCAGCAGATGGGCTGCCTCTCTCCCTACTGGGACCCTCTCCGGCATTCCTCTGGAGCCTTCCCTCCGCCTCTAGCTCCGATGGCAGTTCCCTGACAGATACAATAGGACTTTCTATGTATGTATACATTATATATTTCTGTAATTCTGATTACATTTTAATGATATTTCATTATTGTGATACTATGTATTCTCTTGTTTTTCTTCTTTCTTCCCTCTCCTTTCTTCTTTATCATTTATTCTAATCTACAGTAATTTACACACACACTAGAGACATCCTGATATTGCATGAAGTTCGAGCCCAAATTTAATTAAACAACCAAATCCACCCGATTTGATAGAACAAGTAATGAAATAACAGCAGCTTGCATATGTTAGGTGGTTCACAATGTTGGGTGGGGAAACTGTGGCCCTCGAGATGTTGCTGGACTACAACTCCCATCATCACTCCTACTGGCCGTGATGACTGAGGCTGCTGGGACTTGGAGTCCAATAGCACCCGGCAGTCAGGGAAGCACAGGTTCCCCACCTCTGAATTAGCAGAATTTGGCTCTTCTTGCTGAATATTGTGTTCTGACCAGCAACATACCAGCAGGATCCCTGTATAATGTAAGTAACCGAGCGTAATGCTTAATTCCAGCCTTCAAAGAACCCTTAAATTGAACAGCCTTAAGTCGGGGGAAAAAGCTCAGTATTAAAACTGATAATGTACCTCGGTACATCTAAATTTCCCCTGAGGATAGCATGCCTTAACTGTCATTTAAGGTTTTACATTCTGCCTTTAAATCAGCGATTCCATTTAAATAAAAAGCTCTGATTTTCCCCGGATGAAAATGCAGCTGCTTCTTGTATCCCTCCAGCATTTTGATTTATTATTGACTATGTTCTCCGTCAAGGAGAAGATTCTCTTAGAAGACGTTCCTTGTTGAGTTCTGTAATTCTGTGACACTTTGTATTAATCTCAACCTATCCGTATAGATGCAATTTGGGTGGAAGAAAAATCGGAAAATGTGGTGATTATGGGGTTTTTTTTTTGGGGGGGGAGGGATGCACATTTTCAAGACTGAATGCTTCCTGAATAAGCAAGGCTATTGTGTGCTATTAGGGATGTTAAGGGAAATGTTATCTTGATCTCCTAGTAAATTGAAAATAGCAAGGATTTTTAAATGTCTCCTGTGCCTTGCCTAAGCTGTTGGAACAACTTGACCCTCTTTTGTCTTTTGACTATCCTAGCTATACTTGAGAGTTGTATATATGCCTTACTTCCGTTAATACACTGGGTGGAGGGCGGGGAGAACAAAAATGCAGCACCGGTTGCCAAATTCAGCTTCCTTTCTTAAATAAAATAAAAATAAAAAAACAAAAGCATGTTCCTAGTCTTATTTATTTTATTTTATTTATTTATCAAATTTGTATACCACCCTTCATCTGAAGATCCCAGGGCTCTTCACAGCCACTGGTGGAGGAAGAGGAGTGCGGGGGGAGCGTACCGCTCCCGGCAGCGCGATCTCGGTGGGGTGCCATCGTGGCTGCCCTTCACCCGTGCTGGGCTCCATGCCCCCACAGACGGCGTGCCACACCCCCAGGACATGCGCCACGCCCCCAGGATGTGCACCAGCCATGCCCCCGCCTGCTTTCTGCCCCCCCCGTGCCGGAGCATGAAGCTCCGCCACCGTTCACAGCATAAAAATACAAGATAAAAACACAAAATACATAATAAAAACAAGAACAAACCAAACCAATAACACCCCTCCCCTACCCACAAACACATCTAAAAGGCTGTAGGATGCTAGCCAGCCAAAAGCCTGTTGAAGATGGAACATTTTTGCCAGGCACCTAAAGGTGTATAATGAAGGTCCTAGGCAAACATTCCACAAGCGGGAAATCACCGAAAAAGGGCCCGGTCTCATGTTGCTACCCTCTGGAACTCTCGGGGAGAAGGCCTTGTGCCTGCTAAAATATGGTTGTGAGTGTGGGCAATAGAGATGCATTGTATTTCTGCTTAAAGTGTGCATCTCTATATATCTATATATACATTAGCTGATGCAAATTTTATGCATACCTGTCTCTTCTCTTTTTTGGTGACGCTTTCCCTGTTTTTGGGAGAAGAGTGGGCAATGTGCAAGTGGCCACTCTAATAGGGAGAAAGAGAGAAGCTGTGTGCCCTAAATCTTTTATTTCATGCAGGTTGCCTTGCTAACAAATCAGCAAAGAGTTACCAGACACACTCCCAAACCTTCGCAATCGTTAACTTGTTTTAGGTTTGGATCCTCTTACCCAGGGATCTTTTCATCTCCAGCTGAAGCTGGAATAAAGAAAGATGCAACTCTTTCCACATTTTCTGCCTAAAGTCCCTTTGTCTGCCTCTTCCCTCACCTACTATTGAGGAAGGTGGAGGCAGAACATGAACGCTACAGAGGTAAGGGTTTAGACAAGAACGGGAAACCTGAGGCCCTCCAGAACTTGCTGGAGTACAATTCCCATCATCCCCTGACCGTTGCTGGTGCTTGGCTGGGAGTTTGAGTCCAAGAACATCGGGCAGTGGGGATGAAGGACAGGCTGTTTAAATTTGGATATTGAAAGTGCTATTGTCTTAGTGTCTGGCCTCAAAGATACACAGACTAGGTCATCATCTGAATGCCATCTACTAATCCCTCGCCTCCACTTACCTGAGTCAATCAAGAGAGAAGGGAATCCCAGCATTTGTCAAAACCAACAAGCATGCTGCTTATGTTATCTCCTTTGCAAACAATTAATTCTTTTGTGGCTTTCAGGCTGCAATGATTTACATGCATTCCTCTCCCCACTCACCCTTTCCTCTTACTGCTTGAAGAAAGGATCCCCTGCAAACTAAGTGAGAGCTTTTTGTGCAAATACGATGTAGTAATTTTAGAGGGAGAGGCTGTTGCCTGTAATTCATTATTATTATACAAATTCCTATTTCAAGAAAAAGTGCTGGAGATAATAAATCCTCATGTAAATTCATGCACCTAACGTCTCTGGATTTCAAGAAGCCTCTTCATCTCAGCTGCAGTTTAACTAATGTCTGCTCAAGTCCTCAAGGCCTGGTGACTCCAAATCCTCTGGCGGGAGAGAAGAGGTTTACAGTGCATCCCTAGGCAAAGAAGATCCATGCTGGATCAGACCCAAAGGCCCACCTAGTAGCAGCATTCTGCTTCCCACCTAGATGCTTTGAGGGAAGTCCAGCTACATCTGGAGGACATAAAGTTACTTCCCCTGCCTTGTAGAAGTCAAATCTCCCGTTAGAACCCACTTAAGCTAGCGGCAATCACCACATCTTATGGAAGTGAATCCCATAAATTAATGGTTCCAGTCTGCTTAGAAGTCCCACTGAGTTAAATAGGACTTATTGTCAAGTAAGCATGCAGAGGATTGCAGCCATATATCCTTCCCATTGCTGACATCCTAAAAACAGCAACACCAGGGATTGGAAGGGCTGGTACTGTTGAAGTCTATATTAATTAAACTTCTGCAAGTCAAAGTACACTTTGTGAAAAATTTAAAAATTGGAGGCATGCTTACAAGTGATAAGGTTTTAACTATGCAGCGTGTAAAAGCAACCCTCTGTTTCTGCAGGAGTCATTGTTCTGGTTAATAATGAATTCAGTTCTCTGTAAGGAGGAGGAGAAGACCCCAAACCCAGTGGTGTTGCATCCTTTGCTGGTGCCTGAGGTGCTTGCACATGTGTATGTACCTACAGCAGCTGGGACCAGGGGCTGGGTGCAAGGGTAAACAAAACCTAGCATGCCAACCCAACCCTCTGTTAGGATTCCTGATCTATGATTGCAGTCATGGGATTGTTGTCTTTCACATGACGGTATATGTTTTGACTCTACAGAGTAGGAAGTGACGAAGACAGGATGTTTTTGTTACTGTGTTCCATGAAGTGGGACTATTGTCCTTTGTTCTTTTTCTCTTTGCTGTCTGATGCTAGAGAGAGAGGGAGCCATGTTGCAGGACTCCATGTGTGTTTATATGTAAATAAAGTAGATTAGCCAAAATGCTGAGGTCTGTCATGCAAGGTGTGCAAACTCTGCAGATCCCTAAGTGTGCCAATGTCTGTTGGCATTGGTCGCTGTGATGTTCAAGCAGAAGAAAGCTTTTGAAGCTCCCGAACGAAAGACCAGGAGGGGGAGAACATGCCAGTCAGGCATGTGTCTCTACCAGGGTCCTACTCGAGTGTAGGCTGAGCTCCTGACACCCTCACTGCCGCCGCCGCCACCACCACCAGGCAAGTGCAAGGCACAAAGGTTTCATGCAGCTGTGTTGCGCCGTGGCTCCTGCCTGCCCGTCCGCACAGGAGGGAGCCCAGCTGAGCAACACTGCCCTTGGCGGGCACATCCTCCTGACACTAGCCATTCAGCGAAGGGTCCAGGGGCACAGTGGCAAGCCTAGGCCAGGCTCTGGGGCCCAGAGACTCCCAGTGGCAGGCAGGGTGTCCAGGGCTATGGCCCCCTGGGCCCTCCCCTCACTCCGCCCCTGCCAAAACTTATCCAACGAGAACTGAACATGCTATGTAGATACAGAATGCTGATATGTGTATCTGTGTGGCAGAAAACTAGGAGAAGGGGGAATGGGATGGATAATCTGGTAAGGGGTTATGGCTAACTGGTTGGAATCCTGAACAGGAGCACTCCACACGGCAACAGCTACCTTCCATTTGGAAAGGGGCATTGGTACATCATCTCCTGAAGAAAGGGTAATCCTGCTACTGTATTTTAATATACAGATGGGCGGGGTATAAATAAATAATAATAATAATAATAATTATTACGCCCCATGTAGACACAGAGCCAAATTCCTCAGCTCCAGGAGATGGGTGGAAGGAAGAGAAGCATGGCATGGAGAGATACAGCAAGCAGACTCCACTGTGAGTGGATTTTTGGGTCTTCCAGAAACCTGCTAAGTATTGAAAGCATTTCTCTCTCTTGTAACTCAGCAGCAGTCCTTTTGAGGCACACCGCTTAGGAATTGCTGTGTTAAGCCAATGTTCAGGGCCAATTTTCACAATTGCTTTGCCAGCAGGGGAAAGAGAAGAGCATAGTTTCCCCCCCTTTAGCACAAATTGCATGTTCGGGAAGTGGGGAGGACGCAAGATCATGCTTGAACACACCGTTCTCGTTTGACTTCTGCAGCAGTGTAAAAACATCTAGAGTTGCGTTGGTTGCAGTCCAGCACGATGCCTATGGCAGCAACCAGTCAGATTCCTCCAGAAAAGGAAGAATGACAAAGATGACACCCATTCGCCAATTATTCCTCATCATCTGGCAGAGATATACTGCCTCCAAACATGGAGATGATATTATTATTAATTTAATAATAATAATAATAATAATAATAATAATAATAATAATATTGCCAAGTTCAATAGCAAATGCCATGCCTGCCCCCCCCCCCCATGACGGTGCATGATTCATTTTAAAACCATCTCAACTAGTGGGCATCTATACATATTTTTCTGGCAAAAGAAATTAAAAGTATGCAGTCCATCATTCACCACGAAATATTTCTTGAATGTTTCACATACCCATTGTGTGATGACTGTTGTATAAATACAGGCGTACCTTGGAAGTCAAACAGAATCCGTTCCGGAAGTCTGTTCGACTTCCGAAATGTTCAATTTCCAAAGCATGGCTTCTGATTGGCTGCAGGAAGCTCCTGCAGCCAATCGGAAGCCGCGGAAGCCCTGTCAGACTTTCGGATTCCAAAAGAACGTTCGAAACCCAGAACACTCACTTCCAGTTTTCGATCGTTCGGGAGCCGAAACATTCGACTCCCAAGGCATTCAGGAGCCGAGGTACGACTGTATTGTATTTTCATTAGTGACTATGCTTTAAGGAAAGAAGGAAAGCTAGCTGCCAACATTCTGCTACTCTCAAGATTAATGGGAAAACACAACTATGACAAAAACAAGACAAGACAAGACAATGAAGATGAAGAGATGGAGCTATGTAGAGATAGGAGCTGGCTTGATACCTAATAGCTTGAAGAAGAAGAGGAGGAGGATTTTGGATTTGATATCCTGCTTTATCACTACCTGAAGGAGTCTCAAAGCAGCTAACATTCTCCTTTCCCTTCCTCCCTCACAACAAACACTCTGTGAGGTGAGTGAGGCTGAGAGACTTCAGAGAAGTGTGACTAGCCCAAGGTCACCCAGCAGCTGCATGTGGAGGAGCGGGGAAGCGAACCCAGTTCACCAGATTACGAGTCCACCGCTCTTAACCACTACACCACTGCTTGTGGCAGTTGGGGGGGGGGAGAGGTGGGTCACCAGGGATAGCGAGCAAGCCATGACCCCAGTCAGATCCTACAGACTGTCCCTTCAATTTCTCCCAAGTCCAAGGTTGCCATTTGTGTCGTGAAATGGAAAGTGTTGGAGTGAGAATACTGGGGAATCTTCCTGTGCCTTCTCCACAAGAGGTCCAGAGGTTGGCAGCATGAGAATGGGTCTTTTCTGCAGTGGCTCCCCATTTGTGAAATGCTCTCCCCAGGGAGATTCGGCTGGTGCTTTCATTACATGTCTTTTGGTGCCAAGCAAAAATGTTCCTCTTTAACCAGGCCTTTTTGTGGCTGATTGACATCCGATGCCCTTTTAAAATGTGTTGTGAAAAGGGGAGAATTATTGGTTTGTTTTTATTATTACTATTTATTTTGCGTTTTTTTACATTGTAATTTAATGTGAATCCGTCCTGAGATCTACAGGTACAGTGGTACCTCGGGTTACAGACGCTTCAGGTTACAGACTCCACTAACTCAGAAATAGTACCTCAGGTTAAGAACTTTGCTTCAGGATGAGAACAGAAATCATGCGGGGGCAGTGGGAGGTCCCATTAGCTAAAGTGGTACCTCGGGTTAAGAACAGTTTTAGGTTAAGAACGGACCTCCAGAACAAATTAAGTTCTTAACCAGAGGTACCACTGTATAGGACAGTATACAAATTTAATACATAATAACAATTAACTGGTAATGATCCTGCAGGGGTGTGAATGTGCAACACGTGTGTACAAAACAACCCCCAGTGTCAACACCCTCCCCCCACTCCTTTCCCCTATGCAAGTACAGACATTTTCTGGTTAATAAAAGACATAACTACACTTTACAAGGTAAAAACAGGGCGGCCAGCTCATCCCCTGCTCCAGTAAGGAAAAGGAAGGACTGGGAGCAGCAGCACTGAGGTGCTTAACCCTTTCCTGCCTGCCAATTATCCCCTGCATTTCTGCCTCCTCATTCCACCTGTTTTTAACCCCCCCTACCTCTGGTGCCTTGTGTCCTGCCAAAAAAAGAAAAAGAAAAAAGAAAGAAAGACAACTTTTTGGGAAGTTATAACACTTCTGTCTTCCTTGCCTTGATAGCACTAAAATCGTTAATGTCAAAGCTTTCATATTTTCCCCAAAGTTTGTTTAACTATTGCTCTATTTTAGGTCTTTCAACTACTTACCATCAGAGATATTTTTTTTTGTTCTACTTTCTTTGGTGGTTGTCAGGGATCTAACGAGAGCCCTTTATTGCTTAATGTGGATTTTGCCTTTTGGATAACCCATTAATGTGACAAGAGGATGAAAAGGAACTGTGTGTACTTGTGATCTCTTGTATAGCTGTCAACAGCTACAGAAAGAACTCATGTCATTACGAGACCACTACATGAACAGATAATTGATATATGAATCTTTGAGTTTGTAATGCGGGCCAGAAAATATGGGGCACAACAGCTCCATTCATCCTGGTGATTAAAAAGCCGTTGGTATAAAATTTTGAAAATCATGTACAGCACAGTACAGTGGTACCTTGGGTTAAGTACTTAATTCGTTCCTGAGGTCCGTACTTAACCTGAAACTGATCTTAACCTGAAGCACCACTTTAGCTAATGGGGCCTCCTGCTGCCGCCACACCGCCGGAGCACGATTTCTGTTCTCATCCTGAAGCAAAGTTCTTAACCTGAAGCACTATTTCTGGGTTAGCGGAGTCTGTAACCTGAAACGTATGTAACCTGAAGCGTGTGTAACCCGAGGTACCACTGTATATGTATAGAGTTAAACAGCGATGGTTGAAAAAGGCTGTTTCTGGGCTGTGTGAGTTTTGCATTTGTTCATTCAGAAGTCTGCTCCATCCTGTTTCCCCATCATTCAGCGTTTTTTTAAAAAAAAATAGCATTTTTTAAAGAAATCCCACCTCATAAAATACACATTTTAGTTAGGCATTCTATCCTCAGAGATGTATTTTTGTAGGCATTCTGACCTAAAATAATCTAACTGACCCAGTTAGGTGTTGCATCTATTTTTTCCTATACTTTTTAGTGGATTTAATGTGCCAAAAGCAGTTTTGCATAATTTGGAGAAGTGCAAAAACTGATGGCTAACTGCATTTCAATCTGAGTATTTGTCTGGGAAGTGTGAAACAGAATGGCCAGCTTAGAAATGCAGATGGAATGAAATACTCAAGCTCCCTGCCAGCAACATTTGGGAAACAGCCCCCCCCCAACACCCCCAGATAGCATTTTATATATATATTTAACAGTCATGATTTTTGTTGTTGTCATATAACCTCTCACTGCTCAAAGAGAAGAATATGCAACATTTCCAAATTCAGCTTGCATTGGCAAAGGGGTAAGATACCGTTTCCAAAAACGACAAGTTGTAATTTCTCTCTCTCCACCCAAATGAGTAAAATTAGGATGTAAGAGTCAGCATTCAGATGGAAATCCAGTACAATGGTAACTTTGCACACAGGGGACTCAGTCCAGCAGAACATGTTCATTTCAGTGGGCCTTGTACAGGGAACAAGACCCTGGTAGATGGGCTCCCTTGAGAGAAAACAAACACCGGGCCTATATCAAAAACAGGAAATGTGAATCCTATGCCATTCATATCAGTGAATAATCTCCTGCCTTTTGCCTCTGCAGTGGAGCACAGGTAATGGGCAATGTGAAGATCAGAGATGAAAGCACCATCGATAACACAGCAAGCAGACATCATACATACCTGCCAAGTGCCCCTCGCCCCCGGGACATCCTGTTTTTTTGTGTGAGATCATGGCAGCCATTTTGGGTGCTGTGCTGTCTTGTGCTCTCACACTGCACTCTCGTGGTTGGTTTTTTTTTGGTGCCACGTGAGATTTTGCCCACCAAAAGTGCTTTTTCAAGGTGAGAGTGAGGCACAGGTCATGTGACTTGCCCGGGAGCACGTCCCAGAAGATGTGCATCCCGGTTTTGGATCTGAAAAAGTTGGATGGTATGCACCTTAGCCTGTAGTTAAACCCATCACAGGAAACCACACCAAAGTAATAAAGTTGTTCCTCGGCCATTTGATTTTCTAAGGCAAAACATTCCATAGGGTTGGTGCCACTACAAAGAAGGCCTTGTGCTTTGTGCCTGACAACTGCATTTTAGATAGAGGTGGGAGGTGCAGAAGGGTCTGCTCTGAAGATCAAAGTACATGGGAAGGTTCATTTATACTTCCTTACTGTGGTCTGCCTTGCCCACTTAAAACTGTGAGGCATATTAATAATCATGGTCGAGTTTGGACAGGCAAAAGAACACAAGACAACCCTGCTGTATCAGGCACAAAGCTCATCTAGCCAAGCATCCTGGTCTTGTATTGGCCAAGCAGATGCCTGTGGGAAGTCCACCAACAGGACCTGACTGCAGCAGAGCAACCTTTGCTGGTGAAAAAGAGCAACTGGTATTGAAAAAGGGCTGAGCAGCTTTTGCCCAACGATGACAAATACAAGCCTGACAGGAACATGATGGCCCTTGAAGGATTCACTAAACTCCCTTGCTTTACAACTTGCTTGGATCGTCTAAGAACAAGGGGCTTGTCAAGGCCCTGTCATGACAGGTTATATGGTTGGTAGGCTACACACATACGCAGTGGGGAGATTCAGGTAGGTAGCCGAGTTTGTCTGACACAGTCAAAATATATAAAAAATTGGCCAGTAGCACCTTAGAGACCAACTAGATAGATAGATAAAACTTTATTCACATTAGCCAATGGCCATAGCAACAGTAAAACATTACAGTATACGCAGAAAAGGAAATTTGATATAAGAGCACAATTTAAAGTCCTGAATCAGCCGTCAGTTAGTGGCCCTTATTCTTAGAGACCAACTAAGTTTGTTCTTGGTATAAGGTTTCGTGTGCATGCTTACTTCTTCAGATACGTGGGGAGAGAAATCTTAAAGGGGCCTATGGATTCATTTGGAGGAGCAGATATTACATGCAGTGATTCCCTTATTATCTGCTTGAATACTGGAGGCATAAAAAGGAGACCTCGTGGACTATAAATCATAAACAGTACAATCCTGCATAAAGGGAACTCCCTTGAGGAAAACTCCTGCTGAACATAAGGAGATGAGAAATATTCTAGTGCTCAGTTCCCCTTGTATTCCAAAGCTTTGTAGGCAGAGAATTATAAGGACAGGAATATTAATCAAGTTAATCAAAGAACAGAGTGGGTTTTATGTTGCCGAGGTAATAATCCACCCTGTGAGATATATGTGTGCACATTGTATATCTATAACTGTATCTACACACACACACACACACACACACACACACACACACCTCAAAATAGGGATATATTATTTGAAGCAACATTATGCCGTGATGATTTCATAAATAATAATGAATAATGTGGGAAGGAAATGCACAGTTTAGGCAAGCTTGTCACAGATAAAACTAAAAATTTGAAAAGAAGAAGCGATGGCTGAGATCCAAAAATTAACTGATGTGACAGTAATTCCTACGGTAATCAAGGAGTTTGCTGCTAGGTAAAAAGTATGGCTAGGATGGAAGTGAGTATTTTGCTTTGGTTTGAGATCAAGGCAGTCTTTGTAGATACAGACACATTTTCTGGTTGAATTGTAAGTGCCTCTACATTCTATGGCAGAGCCTTCTGGGGTGTGGCACCCTCCTTGTGAAGGTGAAAAATGAGGGGGAGAAAACTCCAGGTTTTTGAAATGACATTTATTCCATCCTCAATGCATTTCTGGATTAAATCTTTTCTCAGGGACATCTTTGTAGCAGCAATTCTCATGAAGGGCAAGGTGCATTGAGCACCTGGTGAGATGCAGAGGGCACAAATACTGCTAAAAAGCATTCCCCAGGAAGGGCTTGGTCCAAATTGGGCCTGGAATAAATTTAAAATCTTATACTTGGAGTTTCCTCACCCATTTCCCCCTACCTGCAATTTGTGCTTTCCCAAGTTTCCTGGTTGGTTTTCTGCCCTCACTGTGAAACCTGTGCCTAGTGTAGTCTGTCAAACTACCTCCTTTGGTCATTTTCGCTGCCCAGGAAAGTAGTAAACTCTTTTCTTTTTCTGGATCACTTTTGAGGGGGGCAGTGAATGCTGTCTTTTTAATTGTATCAAAGAAAACTGGAAGGATGGAAATCAGAACAAATATCCCAGTACCTAAAAAGGTACCTGTATAAAGTGCTCCTATGTAGTTGACACATGGCTGCTGAAATTATGTGCACTCTGCACCGTTCATGGCTACAGGTAATAGCATGCAAGTGTCATTGCAATAACTGCTCCCCCCTCACATACACAATAGGACGTAAAAATAGATACAAAGCCCCACAAAACAGCTGCTAATATAACATCACCATAAGAAAAGGGCTGCAATTAATCCACATAGAATTCAAGGCGTGTATCATTTCATGCAAGATGTCAAATATTGGCTACGATC
Organism: Podarcis raffonei; assembly: GCF_027172205.1. Taxonomy (NCBI): domain Eukaryota; kingdom Metazoa; phylum Chordata; class Lepidosauria; order Squamata; family Lacertidae; genus Podarcis; species Podarcis raffonei. The sequence goes on from NC_070613.1 coordinate 15,134,399, forward strand.
AACCCACACTTTCTAACAACAGTGCCAACAAAAATGCAGATCCATTTTTGAATCCCTTTGTTTTGCTCAAATATCTTGACTCACATCACAGCCCATGAGGAGCTTGATAAATCTCGTAGAGCTCAACTGCGGTGGGCAACAGAGCAGCCCTGGACCTCCCTCCTGTAACTCTGAACCCAGAACTTAAGAGTGAGGCAACCCCTCACTGTGGCCTGGAGATCACACGTGAGCATGCTATAAATGTGTAAATAATCATGAAGCAGCACTGATGGAATACTTTAACTGCAACACTACTCTGGACAGTTCCCTGACCACAGTATGGGACATAATGAACACTGTCTTGCATGCTCTTCCCACGTAAGATGTCTCTCTGTTGCAGAAGCACAGGAAACAAATGCAAAACCTGCTTATGGAGATTGGGATGTTAGAAGTTCTGCACAAGCATATAGGAAGCTTGAAAAGCTATAGACACTTAGTGGGACAATTGACACTATATAGTATGTCACTGGTATTTGGGAGGTATTTTGAATTTGGCAAATGAGCTATTGTCTATTAGTGAATGTGGTTTAAAATAAGAAACCTGAAACCATGATTCTGAGGCTTCAGAATGTAGATGGTAAGAGAAGCTGGCGTTCTGAGAAGATCAGTACAGCTTTTGCTTGATAAGGCTTAAATGGAAGAAGATGGCCTTTTAGATATACCATGATCTCATGTTGTTTGGGAATTAAAAGGTTGTCCATTAAAAATGAAGAGGGACACACCCATCTTGCATTCATATCTTCCTTAATTAACCACCATTCTTCCACCTGGCCACTTTTTTGTGTGTGGAACGATTACCTTGGGTTTAGCTATTCTGCTTTCAGTTTGGTTCTACAAGTAAAGCCACCCTTCCATCTCCTTTTCACCTAAATGGTATTATATGCAAAGCTTAACTGGTTCTTAAGGAGCCCATCAATTAAAGTCCACAGGTTGGATTTAGAATGGGAAAAGAGAAAGACCCTGAAACGGCAGCATGACGTTGAAGAAGAGGTTGCAAGGTCAACCTGCCCTGGAGAGCGCATGGCAGAAAAACAGAAAACCAACCCAAAACATATTACTGCTGCATTTAAATAATGTGTTTAGTTAAACTAACCTTGAAGGGTTAGTGTGTGCTACTTCTCTGCTGGCATCTCATTTATCTTGAAAAAGAAACTTAGGTGGATAATGAGGATCTGGAGTTTCGGATGTGGGGTGGGTTTTTTGTGTGAGTTAGTCTCTGTTAGTGTAAAGACATTTATCATTGTGCCCTTTGCTGGCTCGCAGTTAGATCTGCATGCACAAACAGACTCTCCGTTATGCAATGGAAGGAAAATCTGTGCCAGATTTTTGACCTCTCAATATTCCTTTGGCATTGTTGTTAGAATGTTGCTGAGCTGATGGTTCCACTGCATGGAAGAGAACCAATAAAATGGCCGGATGAGATTTGATCCCGTATAGTCCCTAATTAACAGTGATGGCTTTTTGTGGGCATTATTGGAAAACCAAACCAAAAATCCAGTGTACACCCACTGACTATGGTCCAGATTCCTTGAGGATGGGGGAGGGAGGAGACCCCTTTTGAGGCTACACAGCAGATGAAAATTCTCTTATGGAAATGATTCTGAGATGCTTTTAATAAATGTTAAATCAATGCTTGTAGATTGTTAGAGAGACCAGCCGGTCAATAGGCTGCTTACTGTCATGGTTCAGAACCATCTCTAACATCTTCTATTGACATCCTCATAATAGTGCCACCCAGTAATCATCTTTCACCTTCTATGACCCTAAAATATACCGAGTAACTGATTTTAGCCTACTAAAATGTTCCTGGCACCTTGTTGATGCACATACAGATTCTGATTACGACTTTTAAGACATTGGCAGAAATTGGGAGGCTTCCATATGAATTCTGCTCCTGTGAATCATTTGGGTTTGGTTCAGTAGCTGTCAAAGGGGCAGGGCAGGGCTGCACAGCTTACCTGGCTTCCCAACGCTGTGGTTGCTGCCAGTAACTTAAAGAAAAAGGGGCAAGGCAATGGGGAGGCCAGCATGGTGCAGACGCACCTGGAAGCATCAGGTGGGTCCTACTGCTGCACCTGTACCAACCTCCCTGCCTTCTCCTCCATCTGCAACAGGCAGTGACCTGGTGTTAGGAAGCCACCTTGACCTGCCAACTTCTACCGGCTGGATTTCATTGTCATGAATGGGCCCATCTTAAAGTCATTGGAGCAAACATCATATCTTTTTGTTGACCTTCTGTTTGCTAGTTCACACATGCAAGCATATACTTTTAACGTGATCACATGACACAATGATTCCTGGTCGAATGTGTGAAGTGTCAATTGAAAAGTATTTTCTCTCAGTTGCCATCAAAATGGAAAAGTTCCATCTGCCCCGATAATCTGTAATGTCGCATTCGCACAGGCAAGTCATCACTAGTCAACAAATGATGGAACTTGAAGACATGAAGCATGATTCACATTACTTTTTAAAGCTTGTGTGGGCTCAGTGTTGCATCTGTCTTAAGGCGGCTGCCATTCCTTCTTTGCGTATCCAGTTAATTGTGCCAGTCATCTAATTTTTTTTTTGAAACTTTGTCATATATACTGAGCACCCATCTAACTGGGTGCTGAAACTGTCTTCTCAATGGATTCAATAGTCATAGTGAGCCCATACTATAAGAGACTCAAAGTGTCACATGAACTGGTACCCAGACCTGTTTATTTAGATCTAATGCTTTCCTGGTGTCAAGCAGTGGTGATAAGTCCAGATAGTTTGTGCCTCAAAGACATGCCACTCAGACAGAGAAACCAGATTTATAGGACCAAGTGGATGTCCCCTTTTGTCATCTGATTCTGGCTGAGTTGGGGAACTGCAATACCACCTGTTGACCACTTGCAGTAGTGGCGTTGCAGCAAAGCGTAGAGGAACTAGCAGTTCCTTCCTCCAGCAGCCCATCATGAAGCTGTACCCTTAGTGCAAAACCTCTGGGAGTTTACACAATCATGGCTGGGATTCAAGGCAATGGAGATTCTGCAAGTATATTGTAATTTTATGTTGTGAACGGCCCTGAGATCTATGGTTTATATTGGTATATACAATTTATATAAACAACAACAACAACAACAACAACAACACTTCTGAGCTTTCACTCCTGACACATCACTCCTCAAACCATGGGAACCATCTCTGGCAGTGTAAGAAGCTTAGAAGTCCAAGTCCATCACTCTAACTGCTACACCATGCTTCTCCTCCATCTTAACTGTATAGCTAAAGAAGGTGCAAGGGAGAACAATCCCTATCAGGGCCATGGAGCAAGGGGTGGGCATTTAACTCTTTCCGCAGATCAAAAAAAGATCAGTTGCCTAGAAATTTCATGTAAAGCTGCTAAAATAGTACTGATAGTGGCAAAAAAACAGTTAAAATGAAAGGGGCTTTTTTGTGAGGGGGAGACATGGCCGGGGTGGACCTTGGTCATACGGTGTCCTGTGTAAGGCCAAAATGTGATGCCCTCCAGTCCTTGGGCCGCCTTCCCAAAGTCAAGTAAGTGCATCTCCTTTGGGAAGGAGGTGCAAGGGCTCTGGCAGGGTCCTAGAGCCCTCCCAGCTCCTTCCCAAAGCTGGCCACGCACTTGCAGGACTTTGGGGAGGAGCTGGGAAGGCTCTAGGACCCTGCCAGAGCCCTCATGCCTCTTTCCCAAAGCAAGTAGGCTTTGGGAAGGAGGCAGAAAGAAGCCCTCTTGGCTCGGCATCCTATGCAGGGAAACAGGTCGTACTGCCCCAAAACCGCCTCTGTAAAACACCTTCCCCAGTGCTGCAATCCTGATTCAGATCCAAACCCTCCCATTGCTGCTGTTCTAAGAGGCACTGCACGCACACCAAATCTTTAAAGCACATTTTCCTTCTCAAGGAATTTCTGGCACTGTATTTTACTCCTCACAGAGTTACAATTGCCAGCAGTCCTTAACAAACAACAGTGCCCAGAATTCTCTGAGGGAGGGAAATGTACTTTGAAGGTATAGTGCATTATGTAGCCACAATCAGTTCTAAGCACATTAGTTAAAAATGTCTGCCCTCCAATCTAAATCTTGAATCTTGGGGCAAGCACACCAAAGGCCCTGTTTCTTCTCAATAATGATTGATTGCCCCTTTCCTCTCTCTGTATGTCAAGAATCACTGCGCTAGCTCCCTGCAATGTGACTTTCACAGGTCCAGCTTCTGTACCTGTGCAATCCAAGTCCTGCTTATATGCACAGTCAGCCGACAGATGCTTGTTAGTGGGATGTCCTAGGGAAAAGAAGGCGACTTGTTAGGAAGCAGATGCTTCCTGGTTCTTCTTGCCAGATGCATAGCAAGCAGCCCCTGGGAAGAATTTAATCATCTGATGTCACTTTAAAATATTGCAGGGCCTCATGCTTTCTGAATTTGGAATTTTAATTTATTGGGGTTATGCATGGTAATTGCTTAGTAAACAGCAGCAATGATCTACTTTGCATGTTAGTTCTGATATCTGACTCGTTTCATATACGAACAAATTAAATAACTGACGTTACTTTGATGTGATAAAAAAGAAAACAAGATGCACACTTCTTTTGTTGCATTGGTATGGGTAAGCAAAGAGTGAAGAATTAAAAGGAAAAAAGTGGAGGCCCATATGAATTCACTTTTTTTAAAAGCATAGTAGGGGGAATACCTTTCATTAGGATCAGCTAAAGTGCTGGAGGAGACTCTTGAGAGTCCCATGGACTGCAAGAAGATCAAATCTATCCATTCTGAAGGAAATCAGCCTTGAGTGCTCACTGGAAGGACAGATCCTGAAGCTGAGGCTCCAATACTTTGGCCACCTCATGAGAAGAGAAGACTCCCTGGAAAAGACCCTGATGTTGGGAAAGATGGAGGGCACAAGGAGAAGGGGATGACAGAGGACGAGATGGTTGGATAGTGTCTTCGAAGCTACCAGCATGAGTTTGACCAAACTGCGGGAGGCAGTGGAAGACAGGAGTGCCTGGCGTGCTCCGGGCAGAGAGAAAACATCAGGCCTCGACAGTCAAGAGGCAGTAATGCTTCTGAATACCAGGTGCTGGAAACGAGGAAACCAAAGAGTTTCCATTTAATTTATTGATCTGGAAATTTATGAGCTGAAACATCAGCCCTGTAAGAACAAGGGACAAGGAAGTGGTTGTTGCTGTTGTGGTCATTATCTAGGTATCTAGAACTCTTGGGCTCCAGTTCCCATCATTCCTGACTATGGGTCAGGCTGGCTGGGGCTGTTGCATGTTTGGAGTCTGACAACACATGGAAAGCCCCACTTCCTGCTGCAGTATAAGCTCATTAGGTTCATTGCACAACACACACACACACACACACACACACACACACACACACACACAAAGAGAGCTCAACTAGTATTAGAAGAGATTGTGAAGGGGGGGAAAGCAAAACAACAATACATCTGAAATACTCCTATGCCTATATAAATGGCATGCGATGAACGGGGCTTAAGAGATTAAGGCAGTGGGAGTGTTATAATTTTGAACTAACCACCAAGAATTTGGGGTGGTGAAGGCATCGCTGTTCTTACCTAAGGCATAGAGAACATGATGAAGCGTTTGCCTAGAGTTGAACACAGAGGACACAATGATATGTATGTAAGCAGAATCTATTTAGGGAAGGGGTCGGGAACCTCAGGTCAGGTAGGGGGGACAAATGTGGCCCAAAAGGCCTCTGCCATATGGGGTTAACTGTCAGTTAGGGGAAGACAGATGAGTTTAGACAGCTGAGGAGTTGGAAGAGAAGGGAGGTGGTATGAGGAAAAGACCAGAGAGAAAGGCTGAGGATAACAGCTAAGGCCTGAATATTAATACCCAATGTTTTGTTAACACTTGTCTGGCTGAGATCAGAAAAGAGCCTTGGTCTGAGAGGCTGTACAAATAACTTGCCAGAAGGAGGCAACACAAGTGGGGTAAAGTTTCCAAGCAACCAGAAGTACAATCAGAGGAGATTTGGGGCACAGAGAAAAAAATATGCCCTGTTTCTGACACTTGGGACTCTACCTTAACCACACACACCATCCCTGGCCTTCCTGCCCCCTCCTTCAAGTGTTCTCCCACCACGGACCACAGATCCACAAACTGCATTCAGAAGGCAACAGAATCAGTTCCAGATTTACAGAAGCCATCCCAGTTTCTGATTTGATCCCAGATTGTCCTGCTTTCCCTTAGGACATCCCTATTTTCATCGGAGAAGTGTTGGAGGGTATGGAGTTATGTGACCCCCAAGCCAAGGAGATAGGTAACTGTAAAGCCTTTAGAAGACAACTGAAGGCAGCCCTTTACAGTGGTACCTCAGGTTACATACGCTTCAGGTTACAGACTCCGCTAACCCAGAAATAGTACCTCGGGTTAAGAACTTTGCTTCAGGATGAGAACAGAAATCACGCTCCGGCGGCGCGGCAGCAGCAGGAGGCCCCAATAGCTAAAGTGGTGCTTCAGGTTAAGAACAGTTTCAGGTTAAGAACGGACCTCCGGAACGAATTAAGTACTTAACCCGAGGTACCACTGTATAGGGAAGTTTTTTAAATGTTTAATGTTTTATTATGTTTTCATATAGGTAACTGATAAAGGACCCCTGGACAGTTAAGTCCAGTCAAAGGTGACTATGGGGTGTGGCGCTCATCTTGCTTCAGGCCAAAGGAGCCGGCGTTTGTCCACAGAAAGCTTTCCTGGTCATGTGGCCAGCATCACTAAACAGCTTCTGGCACCACAGGACATCGTGACGAAAGCCAGAGCGCATGGAAACACTGTTTACCTTCCCACCACATCGGTACCTATTTGTCTATTTATCTCCCAACCTAGCAGTTTGAAAGCACACAATATTTTCATATATGTTGGAAGCCGCCCAGAGTGGCTGGGGCAGCCCAGTCAGATGGGCGGGGGAATAATAATAGCAATAGCAATAGCAGCAGTAGGACATCCCTATTTTCATCAGAGAAATGTTGGAGAGTATGCAAGAATTCTAGCATTCTCATTTTCTTTTGAAATTATGCCTGGTGGTTCAAGGCAATTTACATGGCAAGGAAAGCCTATCTGGTTGTTTTTTTTAGGGACAAAGTTCATTAATTTAAAAAGGACTGGGTTCCTAGACAGCATAAATTCAAACCAAAACGATTATCTTAATGTACACTTGTTGGATAATTAATAGAGGAGGGAACCTCAAAATACAAAGAGACCAAAGAGTTTCAATTTAATTTATTGACCTGGCAATTTATGAGATGAACTATCAGCCCTGTAGTAATGAGGGACAAGGGGGGTGTTCTTTTCAGCTTCGTTATGGGACCTGCTCTCTCATTATCCAGCTGACACCCCATCGGCGTCTCTGTGCTCGTTCAGTAACTTACTATGTCATCTGTGCCCTCGGGAGCAGCTTAAGAGTGACGTTGCTCTGGAGAGTGTTTTCCCCTCTTGGTTTTAGCAAGTGGTGGATGTGGAGTTCTGGGTAACCCCAGGCTCTTAACTCACAACAGGTTTAAAGGTCCTCTACTCCAGTTGGGCCTTCTCAGCTGGCAGCCACTTCGACACTTTGACTTTTATTGCCGTGGAAACGTGGCATTTGGAATTGTCCCTAAAATATGTGAAGGGGGGGCATGTGCGGGGAGAATGACGTATTTATTATAGGAGGGAAGGAAATGTAGAAAAGGTCAGTTTTTAAGGTTTGCTTGTTTGTTCTTTAAAAAAAACAACCACTCTGATCTCTTTCATGTGGAAAAGGAGACAAACTCCCTTTGACAGTCTGCCTGGTGAGAGGTTAGTCGGCTGGCATGACACACAAGCCCAGGCTGAAATCTGACTGCCAGCCATGTATTGGGGCATAACAGGTGCCTGGTAAACACCCTAATTTTTTTTGCAAGCTATCTCAGCTTATCAGATGTCTGGCAGGAAGGTTGGAAAATTACATTTTCAAAAACCTTTGGCTCCACAGGCTCAGTGCATAGTGTGTTTCCTCTCGAGGAAGGCAAATGTCTGATTTCTTTTATTTTATTAAACCGGAATGAAGGACAGAGTATTTCTGAGAATGTACTGAGTACTTTCTACCCTGGAAGTATAAAGGAGGAGGAGGAGGAAGAACCACTCCTGCTTGGTTACATACAGATTAAAAATTGAGATGCTCTTGCTATAGGTGTGAGGTTGTAATTCTGTTTCTGTTTGGGAAACCATGGTACTGAATCAGTGCCGGATTTACGTATAAGCTAAACAAGCTGTAGCTTAGGCCCCCAAAAAATTTAAAGCAAAAAAAAAGCTGGATGTACATTTCCAAAATATAAGATAAAAAACAAAATAAAACCTACATACAGCAACAGTGTTTTGTGTTGTACATATTTTGTTATGTGCAAATGGCTTTAGATACCTATTAGGTCCATAAATTACCACACAGCCTATATTCAACACAAAAAAACAGTGACAATTTGTTGTTGACAAAGGACAGCTGGACATATAAAGGGCCCCATTACCTTCAGTAGCTTAGGGCCTCATCAAAGCTAAATCCGGCCCTGGTACTGATACACTGGTTTACTGCAGGTGCAAGAGCTTCACTCCCCCCCCCTTCTCATACAAAGCCCCCCTCTCCAGGGGCTGCTCCATTAACTTTAATGGAAAAGGCACTGATACACTGATTTGCAGCAGGTGCAGGAAGTCCAATTTGGGATGCTCTGGTCTGATGCAGGTTCTCCCGTTTTCAGGCCCATTTGCTAAGTTTGAAGAGGGGACAGCTCTGTGTTAAGTACAGTGGTACCTCGGGTTAAGAACTTAATTTGTTCTGGAGGTCCGTTCTTAACCTGAAACTGTTCTTAGCCAGAGGTACCACTTTAGCTAATGGGGCCTCCTGCTGCCGCTGCACGATTTCTGTTCTCATCCTGAAGCAAAGTTCTTAACCCGAGGTACTATTTCTGGGTTAGCGGAGTCTGTAACCTGAAGCGTCTGTAACCCGAGGTACCACTGTACAGAGAATCACTCCTATTTAAGTGAATGGGGTAGCCCCCTTTTCTGGACACAAGCCGTTTCAGCTCCTTAGGATTCTCCACCATGATGCATAGATTCTTCCCTCAAGGGTTTCCCTTAAATCCCCTTTATATCATTAACCAATTTAGAAATTGAATACAGCAAATATTCAAAATACAGAAGATTGTTCATGTTGGTGTTCACGTGTTAATGCCAATAATCCCAGGCAATTTTTTTAACGAATATGCAAAAATACTGCGATGCCCAGTGGATATTGACTGTCAGCATTTGCTGGTGTTTGTCCAAAAAGTGGATATTTAAAATACGATTTGACATTCACAAAATTCAGATGGGATTGTTGGCATTCACTTTTGAATACCAACATTCATCACATTTTTGGACACACATTGTAACATATATTTGAATAAATATTTTCTCTTGACTAGACTTTGCAGCACTCAGAAAAGGCAACTGGGATGATCCAGTAATGAAAAATGAGGTTATTAAAAAAGCTCATAATACTAGTCTTGGGGTGAGCCATCAGGAATAGATGCAGCTCCTTTGCACTCCTTTTTTAGCATTTCAAAATCTGTTTTTGAGCTTTCTCTGTCAAAGACCTTCAACTGGCTTCACATTTGAAAGACACACTTCATTAACTGACATGCACATCACTGTCTGGTGAGATTTCCTGTTGTGCCCTAACAAATGTATGTGCTGTGTATCTACAGCAGAAAAAAACCAAGTATTGCTTGCAAGAAAGCTGCATGTCTTAAGCGAGCAATAACTTCCAGCTTGGAATAAATGTAGTAGCAGCAAGCTATCAAGTAAATATGCAAACAGACCATATGTGGAAAGGCTGAAAGAGCAAGAGATATCCAACCTTCAACAAAAGACGAATAAGGCCGAAATCCACGGAAGACAGGACAAGAGAGGCAGATGCAGACTAATGGGGAGAGAGAGGAGTGACTTAGCTTTACGGAAGGATCATGAACAGGGTTATGTGTTTGAGAATTTGGTTTTGCATTGTGCAAAGAATTCAGCATCTTCAGAAAGTTAGCTTCCTCCTTCCTCCTTAGAGCTGCAAAAATTCGCACCCACCACTTAGTGATTAAAAAATAATAATATTCGAGCAGTTTATATATTGTTATAAATAAAAATATATTTCTGTGTAAGACCACAAGGAATGAGGATAACTCATACACTTTGCATGGCTAAGCTTCCAGGTTCCAATGGCCCTTGCAGTCCAGCCTCCTGTTCACCCAGTGGCCGGCCAAACGCCCTAATGGGAAGCCTGCAAACCATTAATGGCATTATCCTCTCCCCCAAAAATGGAAAACGAGCGAGGTCCCAACTAAAGAAGAATGGCAACTTAAACTGATGGAATATGCACAGCTTGCAGACCTAACATACAGAACAAGAGAACAAGAAGAACCTACGTTTAAAGAAGATTGGAAAATGTTTATTGAATATATGGGGGGGGGGGAAATTGTGTACATTTTAAAACGTTGGCAGCATTAAGATAAATTCAACAGTGTAAATAAGTTTTGATGGATGTGATAATGGAATACTGAATGGTTTAGTTTATGTAAAATATGCAGGGATTTATGTTATGCAAAATGAACCATGGAAAGAGAAGAAGGAAAGTGCTCCTTGTTTGCTTGAAGAGATGGATGAAGAGGTGTGAGTGAATGTGAAAAACTAGCCTACTAAAAAGAAGAAGAAGGGCAGTTGTTGCTCCACTCGCTTCTGGTTCCACCCACCATGGAAGATTGTGACCCTTGGGTTGTAAAGATTCCCCAGCATTGTCCTACACCAACGTGGTTCAATTTAGCAGGGAGAAGCTCTGGTCCAGGAGGCTGCATGTCTAGACCCCACAACCACCCCTCGTTGAGGAATAAAACACACCAGGACACAGATATTAGGTTAATGTTATTGGACAATTTTTGGCCACAACTTTATTGATTACAGAATGTGAGTGGTAATTGAATGGGCCTGACTATATCTGACTCTTGCCCGCTGCGCAGGGAGTCCAGTAAGGGAAAACCATTAGAAGGGGGAGCCCCGTCAATCCAGACCAACTCGAGCTCCCCTAGGTGCTCCCAATGGGGTCGTGTCATGGCCCTAGCCCCACCCCGGGCTTTGGACAAGATCCACACCCCCGGATTCCTTTAACGGAATACCCTTAAGCTTGGAGGGGCAGGTGATGGCCACACCTCCCCTCCCCATCAAAAGGTCAAACAATGCCTAACCGCAAAACCTTACAAAGTTGTGATGATTGCTACGAGGTAGGCAAAAACCAAATGGCCTGTGCCAATTTTGCCAAGTGGAAAAATCCCTACCAGGCACCTCAACGGGGACCAACCAAGGTCCGTAGCAAGGCCAATGAAAACCTGCAAAAAAGGGAGGGAGGGCAGGAGATTGAAGGAGTGAGCCAAGAGGAAGCCCTCTGGTTCGCGCCTCTGCTTAAATGGTCCCGGCCATGCTCCCACCAGCCAGCGGATTGGCTGGCTGAGTGTTGACATGGCCAGGATCCCCAGGGCAATGTGGGACTTCGTCCCCCGCCCCTGGGGAGAGTGGGTGGCCAGGTGGTCCACCGCAATTCCTCCCCACAAGGAAGTGGGGCGGACTTCTAGGTCTAGGAAGAGGCACCAACGAATTCAAAACAACCAGATAGGGAGAATTTGTTCTACAGGATTTGTAAACAGGGCTTGTAAAATCAATAGAAATCAGGTAAATGTCTTCTAAAGAAGATTTTCAAACCTGAGTTAGAAATAAAAATAATAGGTCTTTGATCCTGGTGAATATAATTCTACCGCTTTCTTTACTTCCTGTAGTACTTTTAAATAGAACACATTAAGCTCACCAGGGGAATCCAGTTCTGACACGAGTCTGAGTTTCCTCTCATGAACTGAAAGCAATCTGTCCAATGAGGAGATTTGAGGACCAGTAATTTACTACCTCAGCTGTAATTTTAAATGCTCACTCACTGCAGGGATTGAAGCTTTCATTCTATAATTACAGAGGAATCAAAAGTCTAGTGCACTAATGTATTGAGTTACGATGCCGGCTATTGATAACACTCATTTCTTGAGCAATGGATTTTTAATATGTTGGTGTGGCCTGGCTGTTGGTAATAATCCTATTTACACAGTTGCTTCATGGCTATGGGCACCATTCCAAGCTCCTTAAGGGAAAAAAATGTTTATAGCATTGTCGGTGCAAAATAAAGGATTTTGTGAGGTGTGTGTTTGTTTACCAAAGTTGCAATTTTGCACTGCTAGGGTGCTTAAATCCTATTGACTGCAATGGGGCTTAAACAACCAAATTGTGTGGTGCAAGATTACAATCCAAATCCAAAATTGTGGTTCTTTTCCTAGGGTACAGAAAGAAAGAAAATGCTTCTTGATGTGCTCTTGCTGTTTGAATTTGGCAGAGTGACACTATATTTGCAGGGACATTTGGGTTATTCTGGAAAAATTTTTTGCAGTGAGTCAGCTGGATTTGTAAGGCTGTTTAGGGCTGGTAAAAATGTCTACTCCAGAAGTTAAAAGGGTGATCGTATGCCAGTGCGATGCATGGTGCGTATTATGGCATCAAATTAAGTTTCTTCCTACCTTTGGTGATTGTTACCATTTATATTTCAGCAGGAGCATGAGGATTAAAGGAACAATTCATTGATCTGGAGACTGTTATAAATATAGAGGAGAGCCAGCGTGCTGTAATAGTTAGGGTGCTGAGCTACAGACTCAGGAGGCCTGAGTTCAATTTATCAGTCATTCATGAAGCTTCCTGACCATGGGCTAGTTGCTTTCGCTTCGCCTGGAGGAACGGGGGACTGGAAACGCAGCACATAAATAAATATTTAGGATGTGGTTTGAAGGCACATGAGGCCACCACCTTGCTGTGAAGCTAAGCAGATCTGCGTCTGGTCAGTGCCTAGATGAGTCGTCTCCTGTAAATATTATTATCAACCGTGTGAAGTATTATTTATTTATTCATTAAATTTGTATACCGTTCATCTTAAGATCTCAGGTAGGTTCACAGGTAGGTTAGGCTGAGAGACAGCAACTAGTCCAAAGTCACCCAGTGGGCTTCATGTCTTGAAGGAATGACCACCAAGTGTGGAGCAAACTTCCACCTGCAGACAAGCCACAGCTGTCTGAACATCATGCCCTCTATCTAACCTTTGGCTTTCTCAGTGGTCTGCCATGCCCTGCCTGTGACCTTTGTCTCCTTTGTCATACATTGTTCAAGGGGAAAGTGACGTGGTGGAAGCAGGTGCCAAAATAACTTTGTACCACCGCATGATCGCATGATTGGAAGGTGTAAAGGGCACAGTCCAAAATGTATCTGACTGGTTTTTGCATATTGTGCTAATAAAAAGAGCCTCGGCAGAGCTAGCTGGCAGCTTGCTTATGCACAGCTCACCTGCATTACCAACTCGTGTCCTTCACTTCAATGTCTGAGTGGGGATTTGAACCCTGGTCTCTCAACTCCTAGTCCAGAATTATAACCACTACATAATGGCTCTCCCATGTATACCATCTTGGGTTTTGTGATACAAGCATACAAGTGTAAGAAAAGGGATACAAGTGTAAGAAAACAAATAAGTAACAGTTGGGCAGGCAGACTTTCCCCTAATTACATATGAACTCTGTCTTTCCCCCAAAGAGCTTAGGGGAGTATAGATGGGGGCGGGGAATACTCACTTTATCCTCACAAGCAACTCATTCAGACAGATTAAGCAGAGTGATCTTGTGAGGCTCAAGGCCACTCAGTGACCTTTCTGGCTCAGTAGGGATCGCAACCAAGGGCTGAAATCCTCTCTTTAACCCTATTCCTCCCTCCCTCCCCTCTATATTGCGTCCCTGCTGTGAGCCCTGCTCTCCTTCAGAGATATAAATGGTCACAATTACCAACAATGGGAAGCAGCCTAATTTGATGCAGGATTACCCATCATGCACTGAGCTGGGCATACCCTGGCTCTGAGCGGGCCTTGCTGCCAAGCAATTAGTGTGCTGGATCAAAGCAATTCCACCTGAAACCGTTTTCTGCAGAAATTCCCCACAATTTCCCCTCCGTTACTGCGAGCCTGGCTCTGGCTGAGTCCAGAGATGAAGTTTTAGTCCTTCTGTTCTGCTCTTCTGCCCTTACCCCCAGCCTCTATCGCCAAGTTTTCTTGTTTTGAAAATTGACTCCACTACAAAGCAGTTACAGAAAGAATCCTTGACACGTCAGTCGAGAAGGCTCTCCAGGGCAGACTGACAACGCCGCCACGCAGTCCATCATTTTTAAAGAGAAACACACACGGTTTACTACTGCCCACAGTCAGCCAGCCGACATTTAGAGGCTCTAGGGTACAATTGTTGTCTGCGGCTCTTTCAATTAACTCCTACCTTTGTAATGCACTGAACCTGGACAGGACATGAGGGGATATTTCCTCTGAGTTCACAAAACAGAGTAATTGGAAATGTATCCTTGGTAGACGGCACCTCTGAACAATAGGTAACCTTCCCCTCCCCCGGCCCCTTCTCCTAAAAGATAAATTATTCTTTCTTTAGGGCTATAATTCACCATGGCCAAGGTTTCTAGAAGTAGCCAGAAAATCCTAAGGAATCTTAAAAGTTTAAAGAAGCAGGGATGGTTCAGCACTGGACAGCAGGCTGCAGGCTACTCCCTCAGCTATTGGGGATTTCAGACCCTCCAAGTGTCCCTATTTTCCACGGACAGTCCCAGATTTACAAAAGCTGTCCCGGTTTCCAATTTGATCCTGGAATGTCCTACTTTTCCTTAAGACATCCTGATTTTCATTAGAGAGATATTGGAGGGTATGGAATAGGATGTCCTTGTTTTCATTGGAGAAATGTTGGAGGTTATGGGGTCTCAAGAATGGAAGAAGAGTCTTGCTTGGAAAGAGCAAAGGGTTGACTTTGCCTGGCATGCTGCTCTTGACTTTGGCCATCTGGGTTCATCCAGGTGAATCTTTTTCACCTGGGGGCCTTGTGTCCTTCTTCACAACCTTCTATGGAACACGCGGGCAGTGTCAGAGGCAAAAGTAACACAGCAACAAATGTAAAATTTACCATTGCCCAATAGGTGAGTTTCTACACACCCTGCCCCCTCTGAACTTCACATAGGCAATATAGGATATTATTTTACTGACCTACCTAACCAGGTGGTTGCAAGGATGTGGTTTAAGGTAAAGCATCCTTATAATGAAACCTTGGCCAATATTCTTTATCTGGAAGCCCGTATGATGAAGAGGGGGGGGGGAAGGTGGGTCTAATCCACTTTGTCCTCTCAGTAGCACGTTCCAGCACCAAGTGTGTGAATGTTCACCTGACGCTATGAAAACTGACAAATGAGCCCCAATTTCTCCATCAATGCCACAGCTGTACAAGTGACACAGACAGGTGAGTGGCTCTGGACACATCATATACTTCCACCCATTATTGATGAACCATCACAGGTAAGTCTTGGCTTCGCTTCATGGCGGTCATCCATTTATTGAACGATGATATCCTAGAGCCTGGGCTTTCGATTGTCTCTCTGGGCTCACTCCCTGGCTTTGCATTTCTAACAGCCAAAATTGCTTGCTATCTCTCTCTCTCTCTCTCTCTCTCTCTATCATCTATCTATCTCCATATATATATATATAACAAAAATCACTGAAAATATTATGGTGCCCCCCATAATGTAATTCAAAGTAAAACAATATTAAACCGCAAAATAAAATTTAACAACAGCAACAACAGATTCACTGCACCACATAACAGAATCTGATTTCCTCCCATTATTTTGATCTATACTAGTAGGGCACTAGTGAGGGAAGGGTGTGGAGTGTAAGGAAGTCTAATGATTCTTCCATGATGACTACTTCAATGGTTTTTTTTTTAAAGCAAATGTCAAATTCTTTTGTTAAAAAAAAAATCTCTATTTTGTCAGTGTCCCTGCTGTACTGGCGTCCTGAGCATTTGTTCAGTTTGCCTGTTGGGTAATCCAGCCTGTGTATGTGCGCGCGCTCTCTCTCTCTCTCTCTCTCTCTCTCTCTCTCTCTCACACACACACACACACACACACAAACACACACAGACACACACACTCTTTAAACCTTCACCACATGATTTAATTATCCCTGCAAGCTAAACCACAGCCTTTGTATCCACACAACCAATCCATCAAAAGAATGGTTTGCAAACAAGACTAGAAAAATTAACGCAGGCAGCGTTTTATAGGAGTAACCTAAAGACAACAACCCATTCCTTCATTAGGCAGCACTGTGTGGCTGTTCTATACAGCAGGACGATCCAAATGGAGCCAGCGTCCAACTCATTTGAGAACCAGAGTGACCAGGCCCACTATGCCTTCACGGATACATGTGTGTATCTCAACACCCACACAGATCATGCTTAACACACTGCTCCTCAGGCGACGTGTTTTTTGCATGAAGCGGGACCCGAAGCAACATTTCCCACGAGTTTCCGTCAAAATGCATTAATCCACTAGATATTTCCCAGGACAATATTATCTCACACATGCAGGCTATCTTCCTCACATTCAGCTGGGGAGCAGAGTAGGGCGGGAGACGAAGGAAGGGGTGAATCCTTGAAGACGTGTTTGAATAGTGACATGCCAAAAAAAGAAGAAAGCCACAGGTAAACTGTATGAGATGACTTATTTTTTCATTCTGCATTTATCACTGTAATGAGCAAATCCGGGCTGGGGGAAGGAGGGAGGGGAACACCAATAATATATATTCAAGGCAGTTATCTTTCCTCTCATTTTTTTGGGGTGTGTGTGTGTGTGTGTAGGCTCCTGATTGCTTTGAAATGTCACTGTTGTCTTTCAGCAAACGTCTCCTATCAAGAGAATGGGGGCAGACAGAAAACGATGCCCTCCCCCTTGGCAATTTGCGTGTCATAGAGTATTAAACTCCTGCCATAGTTTTTCCTCATGTGGACATTCAAGGCTGTATCTACTGCCACCCTGGATAAAAGGGCCATATTAAATGCTTCTGAAACTCTTGCAAGCTGCCATTGATAACTGCCTGCTTTTGACCTACAAGGTTAAAACTCTAACTTGTTCTTTCCTGTGCTGTCAGCTAGTGGTGATAAATGCTTTGGCCTAAAAATAAAAAACCCTTTACAATCAGGTTTTAGATTTAAAAAAGAACTAGTTAAAGTTGTAAAGACGAGGCAGGATTTTTCTCTCCCCCCCCTCCACTTTTGGGCAAACAGTGGGCAGCTCAAAGGAGCGTGTCTCTAAAATTTATGGTGCAAGCAGCTGGACACACATGATTTTAGAGATTAAGGTAACAGGCAGTGCTGTGGCCTTGGAATGCTGCAATTTGACTTCATTCCCATCAGAAACACATACCTGTTCCTTCTCCTTTAGTGACTTTAGCGGTGATTTTGCAGAGGGGTGGGCTGGGCCGGCAGAGTGATTTACAGTTTTCAGAAGAAAGGCAGAAAGGACCCCATTGTTTTAAAAAAAGAGTTGCACCTCCCTCAGGCTCATACATTACAAAGGTCCCCTGTTTGGAAGGGACACCCTTATTTGTTGCAATTTCACTTAATAAATTGCCATCATCCATATTTTACCTTTGAATGGCTTTTCCATTTTTTAGTGGGAGTTCCTAAGATTGTCATTTTCCAGTGCGTGCTCCAGGATTTTTTTATTTTTATTTTTTGCTGAGAAGCGGTGTTTTGGGGCAAGATGCCCTTAGGTGGCCTCAACCCCTGTTCTTTGTCTGCCATAGGAAGCTCAGAGGACACATCAGTCAAGAAACTAGACAAGGACTGCATCTACACAGCTATAAAAAAACGCTCTGGAAATACTCAGGGGGGGGAACGTTTTAAAGCTCACAATGGAAAATTTCATAGAGTTCTGATTTCAGCTCTACAGCACCATCTGGTGTCAGTGTTATAACACATCTATAATGTTTTATTTTTTACTAATGTAGCTGAGTGCAAGAACTTTATTAGACCCTCTTAACCAAGAACAGTGCAGCACTCGGAGCCTCCTGTCTCCATGCAGACATTAAGCCCAGTGCCACCTAGTGGTTAAAATATATAATGGCATTATCCACACAATGTCCTACTTGTACAGCCACTAAGAGGGAGAGCTCAACTGGAATACAGGATGCTGCTCCTTTTCTTCACACCTATTATGGTATTTTAATATTTTGTTGGAAGCCGCCCAGAGTGGCTGAGGAAGCCCAGCCAGATGGGCGGGGATATAAATAATAAATTATTATTATTATTACTATTATTATTATTATTATTATTATTTGTATGCCCAAAGAAGGTAACTTTGGTAAACTAAAGGTAAACCACTGTGGGCTGGGGAGGGGAAATGTGGATGCATCAATACTGTAGAATGCACATAAGAGACCACAGAACTCTTACAAACCTTTAGAAAAATAATTGGGGGGGGGGAGCACAGTGAAGACTGAGCATGCTCAGTAGCCGTTGAATGCTGACTGTTGTTGGGGGAATGGAGCTGGGTTTTATGGAGGGGAGTGTAGATAGTCGACAGCACAGGAGCACTCCATACTGTAAAATTTTGTTACAGATCCCACCCGTGCTGTGCCAATACTGATCCAAACCAGAAATCCTCTTGGGCTTTTCAGCCATCTGTCATATTTTTCGTCTTCCAAAGGCGTGTCAGTTTCGTTTACTGACCTAAATGCATTTCGTTGGTCCAGTTCCTTAATCACCCTCAATACTGCACCTTATTGTTGTCACATGGCTCTAGTAAACTTGCCGTATTTACGAGGAAGCAGAGCTTAAGGCTACGTGAGGCTTGGTGATCTGCCAAGCTGAAAATAGCATTTAACAGGCTTTTAATCTATTTCATAGGTTATTGTCCCCGGGAGTGCTGTTAAGAGTCTGTGGGAGGGGCGGGGGGTGAGAACAAAGGGTTATTTTCACTTACAATTCAGCCACTGATGGTATTATTACTCTGCCACTGGTAATCAAATGAAGGTGCACTAATAACAGCACCCTTTAAATGTGCAATGAGGGGGACCCACAGCAGTATAGGTTTTTGTGTCTGTGTGTTCGGTTTGTCTTAAAAACAAACAGGCTGTAAGGAACTTGAAAGTTGTTTCCATCAAAGGTTAGCATGCAGATGAAATGTTGTCAGAGACAAGGCTCAGCTTTAGCAGGGGCAGTCAATGTTGTGCCTTTCAAAATATTGTTGTTTAGTCGTTTAGTCGTGTCCGACTCTTCGTGACCCCATGGACCAGAGCACGCCAGGCACTCCTGTCTTCCACTGCCTCCTGCAGTTTGGTCAGACTCATGTTCATAGCTTCGAGAACACTGTCCAACCATCTCGTCCTCTGTCATCCCTTTCTCCTTGTGCCCTCAATCTTTCCCAGCATCAGGGTCTTTTCCAGGGAGTCTTCTCTTCTCATGAGGTGGCCAAAGTATTGGAGCCTCAGCTTCACGATCTGTCCTTCCCGTGAGCACTCAGGGCTGATTTCCTTCAGAATGGATAGGTTTGATCTTCTTGCAGTCCATGGGACTCTCAAGAGTCTCCTCCAGCACCATAATTCAAAAGCATCAATTCTTCGGCGATCAGCCTTCTTTATGGTCCAGCTCTCACTATGCTGGACTACAATTCCCATCTGCCCCAGCCAGCACAGCCAGTAGTCTGGGATGATGGGAGCTGTAGTCCAAAACATGTTGAGCTAGAGAAACAGCTTCACTTTTCATTAGTGGAAGAATGATGGAAAGGGAGGAGTTGGGATAAAAATAAAAAGCCACACAAAATCAACCTGCTCTCCTTCATCTTTCAGAGCTTAATGTGGCAAATAATAAATACTTTTAAAAATAGCAATTACTATATATAACATGTTACTTTCAAGCTTGTATCTGAGAGGGATTCTATACATCAAGCCAAATGAGACAGTAGGCAGGGAATTTTGGCCTGGATCAGTTTCTATTGCAGGTGTAAATGTGCGTCATCTTTTTAAACCACCTCAGAATAAAACTTACACACCAGGGGAAGGGTTATGTTAAACCAGTGCTACTGGTCGCACTGGGCATGGAGCCTTGGGAGAACTGCAGGAGGCTCCACAATTATCATGCAGAATGGAATTTGAGTGGCAGAGGGCCCCTGAATTTTGATGCCACTGAAATTTGAGACCTCAAGGTCTGCCACTGATGCTGAACCTTCCTTACTGTTCTGCTAGGGATCAACAGCCTGCCCCCATGATCTCTATCATTCTTAGGCTTCAATGAAGCAAGACTTCCAGATATATAATGAAGGTGCCAGGCGAACCTCCCTGGTTCGCCACTTCAGAAAATGCCTGTTCTTGTGTTGCCACTCTCCAGATCTCTTGTGGAGAAGGCACACAGAGATGGTGAAATATACTCAGAGTCGAGTGTGGATTTCATGCTCTTTATTCAGCTCATAGTAGTGAGGAATGAAAGTTCCCCCCAAATATATGCTTTATATACATTATTTACACAATGGGCCGCACGTGATTGGCTAATTCTGGGATTCTCCTGTAGGCCAATCAGGTTGCGGATTCACTTCCACCTGGAGCTGGATTGGGTGGCTCCTGCGGACCAATCATACTGCTGCATTGTTCTAGGACCAATCAGACTGCTGCATTCTGGATCCTATTGTTCTAGGACCAATCAGACTGCTGCATTCTGAATCCTATTGTTCTAGGACCAATCAGACTGCTGCCTTTTGGATCCTATTCAACTCAGTACATAACAGATGGGCCTCAGATAATGAACACAGAGTCCCAGTTGGTTTATATGGGGAGAGGCAGTTCTTCAGGTATTGCGGACCCGAGCCATTTAAAGTTTTAGAGGTCACATTTCGACACATGCTTTCTAGGCACGGGACAAACGGCAGTGTGGACGAGCAGTGAGGAAAAGGCACTCTGCACATAGTTTGCTGTTCTTCTTTCACATCTTCCAAGTGTGAGCCCTGGCACTGACAAGCTCCATGGCGAACCCTGCCTTAAATGGAGGCCCGGGGCTTCAGTGGGCAAAGAGACTGACAGATCCTGGAAGCACAGTTGCTCCTGTGTAGCCCGATCCTTTGAAAGCTTCCAAACAGAAGCTCAGTGCAAGATGTTCGGACACCTTGAGGATTTTGTCTCTGGCACTGCCGAAATAAGCACTGCAAGTCAACAGTGTGGGTCCTGCTCATCCTGAGACTTCTGCTGCCTTCAAAACACACACACACACACACACACACACACACACACACACACACACACCACATAACCAAACTCCTATCTCATTCTTCTCAGCTGAGCGCTCTTTGGTGACAAGCCAAGGGGTGACATACACTTCAGGATAAGGAAATCCGATTTCAGACACCACTGAGTTTGATAAGCCACTTCAATTTTGAAGATGAGAAGGGGAAAATACTTTGAAAATAACTTTGTGGAAGCTTCAAACAGGGCCTCTGCCTATGTTTTCTTCCCCCCATTCCAACTACCCATAGCTGCCCCCACTCTGCAGCATAGATTTCCCCCCATAGACAGAGAAGAGTATCAAGGTAGTATCTCTGTAAAATGTTAAGTTGAAAAACCAAAAAATAAATAAAAATAAATTTAAAATAAAAAAAGACTCAGGGTAGCTTATGCAGCTCAGAGATGCTCCCCCCTACCCCATGATTGTTTCACCTGCATTTTCGTAAGGCCTGGGTTTTCAAATTCAACATCCACAATACAAAATATTTAAAACGACAATGCCCCATATGCTAGCCTCACGCAATGGCACTCAATCAGGTATTGCATATTATGAAAATAAGATACAAAAAATGAATGGTAAAATTGGTTGGGAAGCATGTGGATGATAGCAAACTTGCATACAAAAGTGTGTTAGGAGAAAGCACAATAAAATCATGGTTAATTTTCACAAGCTTTTTCTTTGAAACTGCAAATTGATGCGCAAATGTGGAAAACTGACCTTAAAGCAGGAAAAACGAGAATTGAAGAGAAACCTAAACTGACAGTTTCCTCCATCCTTAGCTTTGGCACCACACCTTTTAGGGCAGCTCTGTGCTTGATTTATTTGTTCATGTTGATGAAAATGTTTTTTAAAGAGCCTTTCTGCAAAGGAAGCCAAAATAGCTACCAATAATGAAACTCACAAAGGGGCAGGTGGCACCTTAAAGATGATGGTTGGTAGTCAATTAAGTCTTCCTCAGGGTAGACCTATTGAAATGACTGAACTTTGTCCTGTTCGTGAACTTCAATGGGTCTACTTGGAGTAAAGCCATCCCAACATATTTATTGTGGCATAAGCTCAATTACTATTTCTCTCTGCACCAGCAACATGAATCCACACGAGTGCAACACGGATGGGCAAGTGAAAATCTTGGGCTATAAATGTCTGTCAGGTGTCTTGCAGAAACTGGGTGAGTCTTGGCGCCACAGTAAATGGTGGAGACGGTCAGCAAATCCGTTTGATAACTACAGCAAATAACAATGGAGGCCATTGTATTTAGCAGAGCTCCTCTAACACCATTAGGCCTTTTGTCTATTTTTACACCAGTTCAGTGATGCTGTTGCTGAAGGTCACTCTTCAGGAAAGGCCCTAATTAAGATTTCTGCCTGCAGCAAATTGTAAGAACTATAATACATCACACTGGAGCAACCCAGCCACAGATCATTGACTATCCTGAGCCAGTCATGTGGTGGGAGCAAATAATACGGTTTTCATAGCACCGAGAATCGTTTGACAACGTGATTAAAAATGCAATACCTTGGGTTTTCCGGCACAATGTCACTTTTTTAAAAAAAATGTGTTGTTGCCAGCTGAACAGAATTGTTTAAATTATGAAGTGAAGGGCAATTGCAAAGAAACTCATTTGTACTGGCGTGATTGCAATGTTGTTTGTACCACTTTGGGTGTTATATATGTTTGGGCTTCAGAGAAGGCATATGTGGCAGTTCTCAATGTCCTGTCCACCCTCCCTTCCCTTGGCTCAAACTTACCCCCGACCCACAAACAGGAGGAGAGACTCCGTGGACAATTAAGGTATGTTGACCCACCCGCCTTTGTCTCTGGCCCCACCCATGTGACCCCAGGGGAAGAATGTGATCCTCAGATTGGGGAAAAAGATTGCAGACGCCCGAGTCTGACACTAGTTTTCACGTCTGCGCCTGTTCCTCAACCTCTGTGACCCTTGCAATCAGATCACTTTCTTATTCAATCCCTTTGATGGTAAAAAAGTGAGCTGGGAATGAGAGAGACAGCTCATGAGCTGATTAACAGTCATCTGGTGTGATAGGAGTCCAAAGCAATTATCTGAATCCTTGTTGGCCTCATAACTGTTTAGCTTTAGCCAGAAGTTCTCTCACCCAAATCTCACTTGAGATGACACTGAGAGCAGTAACCACCCTGTTGCTTTGCTTTTGGATTTTTTATGTGTAGATCCAAGACATAGCCTAGCTTTGAGAGGTGGAGGAAAACCCAGGGCTGGACCTTCTAAAGTTGACTCTCCCTCCCTCTTTTAGAAAACTACTAACAGGCACAACCCATTCTGAAATGAGCCAGCTGCAGGGATAGGGAACCTATGACCCTCCAGATGTTGCTGGACTACAGCCCCCATCCTCCCTGACCATTGGCCATGCTGCCTGGGGCTGATGGGAATTGTAGTCCATTTGGAGGGCTGGTTTACTGCATAACAATTGTTTAGGGGCATGACGAGCTGTGCTGGATCAGGACAACATATTGTTTCCAACAGTTGCTAGCCTCTGGGAACTTATCTGCCAGGCATAAAGGCTGTAGCTCTGTCCCAGTGTTTGTCCTCAGAACGTGGTGCTCTGAATATGGAAAATCCATTTAGCAGGTCAAGGATTGCTTCTGAGATGTTCCTCACTCTCTGCAGTGAAGACTTCAGAGCTCGCTCTGAAACCAAACCCTGCATTGGCAGCAAGAACTCTGAGTACCATAGTTTTCATTCCCTCTGTGGTGGAGCCACTGAGAGATGTGTCGGCTGTCAATGTGTCTACCCTATCACCTAAGCTTCATTGCCACATCTTGTGGTAGTGCATTAAGAACAGAAGAAGGGCTTTGCTGGATCAGACCAAAGCTCCATCATCCTGTCTCCCACAGTGGTCAACCAAATTTCTAAGGGGAGCCCACACCTAGGACATGAGTACCATTGCCTCTCCCACAGCTGATTCCAAGCCGTTGGTATTTAGTGACATACTAACTCTGATCCTTCAGGTTCTACATAGCTATCATGATACTGGAGGTCAGTGATGGCCTTAACTACTCAACTATGTATTGCACACCATAGAAGTCTCCTGTTCTTGTATGTTTAAATACCACAACTTAAATACCACAACTATTCAAGTTTTGTTCTCCGCTTTAAGATCTCACTTGAGCCGAAAAGCAGGTTTAAAAATGCTCAGATAAAACAAACCAGGGTAGACACAGCCACATCATGGTGCACTTTAACACACACCCCTCCTTCCTGAATAGAGAAGGGTCGGGGTTCAAGAGTGACATTAAGATGCGTAGGGATTTATAACAACAATATGAGGCACAGTCAGACTGAGTGCTCCCTGGAGCGCCACTCATTTCAGCTGTGCTTGTACAGAAGAACTGAAAGGCTGAGCCAAGCCAAACTTTATTGGAAGAGTTACAGATAGGTAGCCGTGTTGGTCTGCCATAGTCAAAACAAAATTTTTTTTTCTTTCCAGTAGCACCTTAAAGACCTACTAAGTTAGTTCTTGGTATGAGCTTTCTTGTGCATGCACACGAAAGCTCATACCAAGAACTAACTTAGTTGGTCTTTAAGGTGCTACTGGAAAGAAAAAAATTTTTTATTGGAAGAAAAACTCATGGGAAAGTTTCTGAGATTTCTCCTTTCCTGAACCCCCTATTTTAAAAAGGCTCTTTGCAAAATAAATAAATCCAGCTATCCGTGTGTGTGTGTGTGTGTGTGTGTGTGTGTGGTGCCTGTCATTTCACTCTCATCATATCCTGGAAAAAAAAAATCTTAGGATTCAGCTATATTATTTAAAAAAAACAGTGTTTTGAATGCAGTATAAAAATGCAACATCAGAGCACAAAACTTTTCTATGAGATTTTACATAGCTTTTTAAATTTTTTGTTATAACAATTTAATTTATGACTTATTTATAGTGTTTCCCTCCCTGTGTGTAGATCCACCCTTAGTCCAGGCCAGGATGGAAGAGGCAGAATTGTTGTCAGCCTTCCAACACAGAAGCTGGGCTAATGTCAATGCTAAAGAGATGAACCCAAACAAGAATAAAAGTTGGAGTAGTTCTTCTCCTGAAGAAATGACCTCTCCAAAGTCTTTGCCCATGAATAGGGTGGAGGATTTCAAGAGGTCATTTCTGCACAGTTCTGTTTCAAGGTTGATTGTTTCCTGAGGTAATCTACTCCAGGTGTGGAGAACTTCAGGCCCAGAGGCTAAAAGCAGCCCTTCACACCTCTTCATCTTGCTCTTGAAACTTTCTCCAAGCCACACCCTTCCTCCCCAGACTTCATCCCTTTACTGGCCCTGCTCTGTGCTCTCCTTGAGTGCTTCAACTTGACTGAAAACTGTCCTTGAAATGTGACAATGCCTGCATGGATGGAGAGAGAGGTGTGTGTGTGGATCCCTCTGACTTTTGCGTGGATGGAATGCCATCTACGGTACAAAGGTAACAACCCCATCTCTTGCTCTGCCTTGTGGTCCCTGAAAGATTGCCCACAAAACAATGTTCCTCACCTCAATCCAATCATCCGCCAGTTCTGTGTGAAGTGACCCCTTCACCCTCTTTCCTACTCTTCATTCTGAGATCGGCAAACATTTTTCAAGTATGCTCAAGGTGACTTTTAGTGTTTGGGCTGGCACCGTTTTTTGCGGTGTGCCTGTTTGCAATCTCAACAAAGAAAGAAGCGATGTTGGATGAACATAACCTTTGAAAAGTAGCCTTAATACTCAGCTTCTTGCCAATTCCGAGAAAAGATTTGGACCACAAGTCGCAAAGTGTTGATGCCACTGGAGCAGCATTGATAATGCAACTGCATTTGTTGACCAGCTTTGGGGAACCTAACAACATCTATAACAGCAAGAAAACGAATGCCTTCAAACCAGATCACAACATCTATCCATTCAGGATATATAGAAGTGTTGAAGAAATGTTTGTGCCCAATACGAAGCATAAAACAGGCTTGATGTTTCAAAATGCAAGCATTGACTGATGGATTGATTGATATTATTGATCCATTTCTCTCCCCACTCCAGTGTTTGTATTTAGATACTTTCAACCAGATTTATTTTTTCCTCCCCTGCTCTCTTACTCTGAAGTCTCACCTGGAATTTAGTGCAGCATATGTGCCGTGATAAGCTGCTGGATTTGAGCCAAGGAGGCTTCCATACAAATCCTCACTCAGCCGTGAAGCCTTCTCCCTTTCTGTCCAAACTACCTCACAAGAGGAGGGGAACCTTAGGAGAAGGACAGAATAAAAATACTGTATGCTAATGAATGAAGATTCACAAGAAAGGGGAGCAACATTTAAGCAATTAATCTAACCAAATGATTAATTAATTTTTTTAAAGAACCAACTAAAATATTAGTTGATTACCTGGGCAGCACATTTTGCTGAATGCACAAAGGTTACTCTTTGATGAGACTTTATGGGAAATTACACTTGTAAAGTGGTGGCGAATAACTACACTTGGTAAATAAAAGCTTTTAATTCTCAAGCATGACAGATGGGGTTTTAAAAGCAGAGGCTGGGTAGCCATCCGTCATGTATGAGATTCTTGCATTGCAAGGGGCTGGGCTAGATCACCCACGGGATCTCTTCCAACTCCACAATTCTATGATTCTACCTGAACAGTGCAATCCTTAGACAGAAACAATCCCTACTAGGATCAATGCACCTTGATCCCAGGAATGTGTGCAGTCTTGAAGAAGCATCCCCAATTCTCATATGATGAGGCCTACTCTTCTAAGATGGTGGCCGCTACAACATCTATAATGGGGCGGGGGCATTTTTTCACCCCAAGGGCTGCATTCTTCCCAGCCAAGCTAAGAAAACCAATGTGGGTGTGGCCTCTAAAGGGGTGTGGCCTGGAGCGGGTCCTGAGGGTCAAATAGAGAGGCTCAAAGCAGAGCTGTATACAGATTAACAAGGAATAATTACTTGCATTCTCATGGCACAGAAGTCACTCGGAATACAACATCAGATCAACACGTCCACATTGCCTAATAAAGTTTATGAGACCTATTTTTAAAAAACTTGTTCCCTTTAAGAAAGTGAAGCACACACAAATCATAACAGGTATAAAACTTTTTTTGTATCAAACTGTTCTCTTTAAAAGACTATTTTTCTAGTGCAGAAGATCTATCTCCAACCATTTAATAGCAAATAGCTCAGAGACTCGGAGAGCTTTAAGACATGAATGAATTATTTCAAACCATTATTTTAACGATGTTTCTACTGACAGCTCATAAGTAAAAAACGTTGGCGAACTATTAATGACAGAAAGTGTAGGATACAGTACTCGCTTTTCCTTTTGCAAAGGTTCCTAAAGAGATCAAGTTCTTTCCTCATTCCGCTACAAACTTACTCCTTACTGGCTGCCTTGTGGTAAATTCCTTTTACCAGGTGCCGTTCAAAAAAAGATTGTTAAAACAATGGCACAAAACATTCAGGTTTTAAAGCTCTCGGAATCAGGCAATTTAATACTACTACTACTACTACTACTACTACTACTACTACTACTAATAAAATAAAAAATAAAAGCAGTTTCCCACAATATCATTGGATATTTTCTTAGGGTTGTTGCCTGATTTTAAAAACCTTGGTTGATTAATTTAGCAAATAAGAATGTCTGAACCAGGAGTCACACTTTCTTGGTGTTAGATCAGAAGTGGAAAATCTGACGCCTGCACACCAAAAACAATGCTTTGGGCAGGGACAAAACTAGGCTTTATTTCCCCCGGGTCAAGGACCCAGTTTGGTACTACCACCCCAGGCGGATTTGCCTACACACACACACACACACACACACACACGTGGGAGCTCATCCCGTCGCAGGGATTCGAACCACCGACCTTCTGACTGGCAAGCCCAAGACCACAGCGCCACCTGCGTCCCTTCATATTAAAAGTACCAAATCAGACCTGATATGGTTGGGAGATCCATGATCAGATATCTCATTAATTTTTATTTTTTTTTAATGCTACTGGCAGCTGCAAATCTGAATCAGGTTTGTAATACAGGAGACATGGGGTGTGTGAACCTTTTCGCCCAGGAGAGTTTTCCTGATCCAAATTGCCTCACTGGAGCTGTTGTTTGCCCCATGAGAGAAACTTACCAGCACCACAGAGGCCCTGTAAGTTTTCTCCAGGAGGCAAACAGCTGCTGTGTGGATGGGGTGAGGGAATTAGGATTGGGAAAGCAACCCTCCTGCAGTTCCATGGCTCCAGTCTGAATCATGACCCCCTTCTCTTTTGTGACCACTATTAACTTTTTTTTAAAAAAGGCATGGGGGAATCTGAGCAAGGAGCTTCTAACGCCATGTTTACTTTGGACCATAATATGCAGGGCAGGTAGTGTTTCTTATGTCCACCGTCCTCATCGCCCCATCCCATGTCCAACTCCAGCAAATACAGGGCCAATTCAATTCAATTATTTTCTATCGAATCAAGGAGCTGCAGTGCATACAGCTTAGCTTCGCAAGGAGCCTGCATGATCTTCCTTCTCAAGCAAAAAGTAACAAGAGTATCTTTCTTCACAGGCATCTCAGCACTTCCGACTGCTCAGATCTCTTTTCAGCTTGGCAGCACCCACCAGACTGCCTGAATCTAACTCATTACCAGCTTCAGGGCTTCGGATTCAAGCTCGTAATGTAAGCACTTTCAAAGTCTGAACAGCAGTTGTGCAGGGGAATAGACATGGCATAACATCGAACAGAAGGTCCTATGCTATCCCAAAAAACCAAGGCAAATCCCCAGAGCCATCAGGGTCTCTATCCTTCAGTTTTATGAAATCATATTCTGAAAGTATGTAGGCAGCATTCAGTACAGTGCGACCTCAGGTTACAGACGCTTCAGGTTAAATACGCTTCAGGTTACAGATTCTACTAACCCAGAAATAGTACCTCGGGTTAATAACTTTGCTTCAGGATGAGAACAGAAATCGCGTGGCGGCAGCGGGAGGCCCCATTAGCTAAAGTGGTACCTCAGGTTAAGAACAGTTTCAGGTTAAGAACGGACCTCCAGAACGAATTAAGTTCTTAACCCGAGGTACCACTGTGCTCATATGCGGGGACCAAATTGGTTTCGGCAATGGTTCTGGTTCTAGGGATTTTCTGGGAGCCTTTGGAAGAGGTGTTAGGAAGGTACGAAATGAAATTTTCCAAATTATTTGGGTCCCTTCTTTGGCCAGTGTTAAGACTTGGGATGACCGGGAACTGGTGGCAACATCTCTTTGGAACTCCATGCCTCAAGATTCATTGTGCTCCCTCCTTGGTAGTTTATAGAAAGGCAGAACTTTTCAAAATCTAAAATACTAGTAGCAACTAGTAGCAACAATAACTTATTTGTTGCCTCATATACCACAGTCTTTAAGGCAACTCACAGAAGATGTAGTAAATGCATTTTATTTTAAAAAATAATGCAACTGTCAATAATAGGTACCCACAACAATACCCACCAAAATAATGTAAAACATCAACAAAAATAAGCCTCACAGTATATGGGCCAAGATAATGAACTCAATCAAATATCTGGGAGAAGAGGTAGGTCTGAACCTGGTGCCAAAAAGATGTTATTGTGAGTGTCAGATGGGCCCTGCTGGAGTGAGCATGCCACGGACAAGGAGCCACAACCAAAAAGGCCCTCTCTCACATCACCGCTCTCCTAACCTCTCTCAGAGGGGATAATAATAATAATAATATTTATTTATTTATTTATTTATTTATTTATTTATTTATACCCTGCCCATCTGGCTCGGTTTCCCCAGCCACTCTGGGCAGCTCCCAACAGAAGATTAAAAACACGATAAAACATAAAACATTAAAAACTTCCCTAAACAGGACTGCCTTCAGATGTTTTCCAAAAGTCAGATAATTGTTTATTTCCTTGACATCTGATGGGAAGGCGTTGCACAGGGCGGGCACCACTACCGAGAAGACCCTCTGTCTGGTTCTCTGTAACCTCACTTCTTGCGGTGAGGGAACTGCCAGAAGGCCCTTGGAGCTGGACCTCAGTGTTCGGGCTGAACGATGGGGATGGAGATGCTCCTTCATATACACTGGGAAGAGGGCCTCAGCTGATGACCATGGGGTCTCAGCATGTTCATACCAAAAGAGGCATTCCATTAGGGTTTATCCATCAACCCTTTCCTAAGTCTGAGGAACTGATAAAGAAACTTGAAGTAGGCTCACTTAGTCTCTGCAATATTTCCAGAAGCCTCCACAGTACTAATCCAGTCAGTCTTCCTGTATATCAGAAGCCACTGAGTTTCCTTTGACTACTTTCCCATGTAAGAACTGTCTCACTTGGCTTCTACTACAAATACCTTTCACTTCACGCAATCTGAAATTAGAAGCAGTGGGAAATCTCTGCAACCAAGCTAAAGTGGAACGATATCTTAATATTCCAAGTATTCTTCACCAAGACGAACCATTTTCCTTCTGAACTCGTTCACCCTTGCCTCCTGAATTCTGCTATTTCATTATCTCAGGATGTCCATTCACACAAGCCAGCCAGCTCTGTTCATTCCACTTTGACCTGTTCTGGACCCTCTGAAGCTCAAGGAAATTAAGTGGTTTGCCCTGCTAAAGAGTCATACCACAAGCATGTCCAGCTATACTTGGGGTTCACCTTGAATTACAGCCCCTCTTCCTCTCTAGGATTCCACCTTTACAACCAGCAGTTCTGAGAAGTCTCTGCATCAAAAGGCAAAGGTGGTGCTTCACTGATCTCTCTAATTTCTGCCCACCTTCTCTGGAGGTTAGAGGAAGGATTTTATGCTTGGTTTGTTGAGTTGGGCTCTTAAACAAAGCTCTTGATTTCCCCTTATTTGTCCCTTGCTGGCGTTTTATTCCCCCGCCCTCCCTGACAAGTTCCCACTATATCACACATTTATTTTCTAGTTCCAGTAACTGCCTCTCCCCTCTTGTTTAAACTGGAAAGGAGAAAAAGGAAAAAGATTGTAAGAGGTGGTGCCCAGTGCCCATTTGGATCTGTTCCGATGTATTATAACTCATGTCGCCGCATCTCTGCAGGCAGTAAGATGCACGTAAACAGAGAGGCAACCTTCAAAGAGACGCTTGGCATTAGAAGCTGGAAATGACATTCAGGTAGTTACCTGCATTATATCAAGCAACTGATTAAAATGGGGCTGATCGCCAGCCAGACACTTAATGAAGCTTTTGAGCAGGCTGTGGGAAATTGTCTTTGGTAAGCCCCAGCACCCCTGAGTCTGTCACACATTTTAGTATTTGTGCATTGGCTACGTTATCATAGCCATACAGCTTCACCCTTCTGTTCCTTCGTATCATGGGGACTGTATACACTGGAGGCTGCCCCATTAAGGCTAAAGGGCACTGTCTCACCAAACTCAGTCTGCCTCCACCTTTCTGCCTTTTCCAGACAACCAGCCCAGGGGGTGGCACTGCCTATCAGCTACCTACTTCTAGCTTCCTGCTCTAAAACTCGGCAGAGAGGAGGAAGGGGACAAAACGAGACTTAGTTGGCTCCGCCTACCGTTGGCTCTGGCTCCACCTACTG
The DNA here is from genome assembly GCF_027172205.1 of Podarcis raffonei. Classification (NCBI taxonomy): domain Eukaryota; kingdom Metazoa; phylum Chordata; class Lepidosauria; order Squamata; family Lacertidae; genus Podarcis; species Podarcis raffonei. The sequence goes on from NC_070613.1 coordinate 15,166,156, forward strand.
TTGGGTGGGCCTTCTGCTCCACCAATCCTAATGGGCAACACTGCAGGGGTCAGCAAACTTTTTCAACAGGGGACTGGTCCACTGTCCCTCAGACCTTGTGGGGGGCTGGACTATATTTTTTGGGGGGGAAATTTATTTATTTATTTATCGGGGGATTTGCTTCAATTTGCATTTTCATGTGAAACAACACATGAAAGATAGTCCAGCTATCCTCAGAAGTTTGTGCTTTTCTGAATTTTGCAAGGCTCTTCTCCAACAAACCAATATCTATGAAATAATGCATATATTAGGAGAAAGTGTGCATGAAAATGACTATGAAAGCAACATGCAAGAGAGCATTAGGAGGCACTGCAACAATGTATACATTAGTAAAATTGCAAGCAAAAATGCAGTTATTTTTAGAAATGCACCCTAAAATGCAGGTTTAAAAAAAGTCCCCATGAGAATTTAAGTAAACTTGCAAACTGATGGAGAAATGTGGAGTGTGGACCTTAAAAATGGAAAAATGAGGAGAGGGCTACAGAAACTGGAAGTTTTGACCATCCCTAAATGGCACCCTCTGGTGCCAACCATCTGAATTTAATGTACGGTACAACATGTACCAGAGGGGAGACTGGTGTCCCCCGCCGAAGTGGTTTGTGCTTAATTACCAGATCCCATTTCAGACCCGTGCCTTTCCCCATACATTAGGTAGCCCACATGCTTTTGTGACTCATGGCAGCCCTTTTGTAGGCCTGAAATGTCACTTTGCACATAGAATCTCCTTGACTTTGCTTGTAAACACGTTTCATCAGGGGGGTCACTAATATGCTTTTATTACCTCACTGTCAGAGATTATGCCATTCTGGAGCCTGATAAAGTATTTTGACGGAGGGATCCTCTTAATGTCCCTCCCCCGGCACACTTTATGCAATCGCGAGAGACGATAACCAATAAATTTAGCCCAATGTTTTCTTGCCGTTAACTATTTCTGAGTAAATCTGCAAAGGCGCAAACACTTCAAAGAATTCCTCCCCTCACACCCAAGATATTGAAAATGATATTCACTTTGGGATGGAGGTTTAAGTACAGAGCACCTTCTGTTTTCTTTACCATTAGAGCTATGTAGCTGCTAAATGTCATTTACTCAAAACACTGTAGTCCACAGGATTTGTAGCTTGAGATGACTATTTGCTTTTAATAAACCTACCACATCATGAAGGTTACCTTATTTTATGTGTGTGGCAATGGGGAGGGGAAGGAAGAATCACATCTATTCATTAGGTTTATCAGGTAGCCAGTGTAGCGTAGTGGTTCCAGGCATAGGCAAACTCGGCCCTCCAGATATTTTGGGACTACAACTCCCATCATCCCCGACCACTGGTTCTGTTAGCTAGGGATGATGGGAGTTGTAGTCCCAAAACATGTGGAGGGCTGAGTTTGCCTATGCCTGGGTTAGACTGCTGGACAACAACTGGGAGACCCAAGTTCAAATCCACACTTGGCCAAGAAGCTCACTGAGAGACCCTGGACCAGTCATTCCCGCCCCCCTCAGGCTAACCTGCCCCACAGGGCAGTTGTGAGGATAAAGTAGTGGGGAGGGAAACCATGAACTTATTGAAGGCAAGATGGGATGTAAACGGAACAACCACAGCAACCATTCAACAAGACATTTTGAGGGTGGAATAAGACATGACACAACCTATGAAAATGGTGGCACTACGTTCAGTTCGTATAAGCTAGTGGTCTCCAGTCTTTTCAGACCCATCTTTAATCCCAACATGCAACAAGATCAGGATACAAGTTTGTGCAATTAATCTTTTGCTTCCCTTCTTCGGGAATTTCGGTGCAAGCCTAACCAAGTTTACTCAGAAGAAACTCCTGTTGAATTCAGTGAGGTTGGGATTGCAGCCTTAGAAAACTGTCTTAGATCGTTGGTTCATCTATCATAGAATTTACCTGCACTGACGGCAATTTTAGTGCCGTATCCAAACACAGCCAGGACTTTAATCTTTGCAAGGAGACCAGCCTCACTCCTACTGCTGAGAAAAAGGTGGGTTTCTTTTTGAAGCCCTACAATAGCAAGCATTTGGTTATAAACTTCTCAGAGAACAAAACCAGTTGTTAAATCTCTATGGGCAGTGAAGTGCTTCAAATTAAAAATGGGGGTGGGGGGGGGAAGGAAACAACAACTAGATCTACTGTACAGGAGGAAAATGGCACTTAAATACAAAAAAGGCTTGGTTTTGGGGTTTTTTTTTGCTGTAACCTTCCTTTTCTTCCTCAGGGAATCATACATATCTTTTCAAATACGCTTTTTAAAAAAACATAGCCCCAAACCTTGAAAGGAAACTAAGGAAGACACTTGATACCACCTTGTTTATTAACTTGTTTTGTCAAGAGTCAGACTTGGGGGATTTCAGATTTCTAAAGTTGTAGGTTTCCTTCCCCTTCGCTGCAAAATGGAACAAAGCACCTGAATTGTATAAAATGATGAAATAGGAACTGAGTCATGAATCCCATTTAAGCCTACTTTTCATGGATGGCTTTCTTTTAAGACTTCTAAGCTGCGTCTCTGGCTAAAATATGCAGATATATAAAAATAGCTTTAGAAGATGGAGCAACATGTTAAATGAAAGACTGGTGGCTGCTGCCTGGTCCCCCCTCCCCCTCTTCAATGGCACAAAAGATATACCTTCTATAAATATTCAGGAACCAGAGCTTTATATATCAACAGTAGCAAGGTTAACATTCGCAAAACACTGGAAGGGATGACAATGACCAATGAAACCAAATGACCGAACAGAATTGGGGGGGGGGTATTCAATCTGCTACAATGAACCACATGCCTAAAATTCAGTGTTAAGTGCAAACCTGTTTATGGAAGTTGCAAGTCCTTTAAATAACAAATACTGTTCTGATATTTATTTTGGGTTTTGAATACTTGGGAGTGTTGGTGAAAACAAAGGACTCCTAAATAGATTCCCCCCCCCGCTGCACACAATGTTTTAATGCATGCATTTTTCCCTCTTAAAGTTTTATATATGGATAAAAATGATGATTGAAACTGAGATTTGTTTAGAAGGTTGAGCTTCATTAGTGATTTGTAAGTTACCACAACAGCACAGGTCTCCAGCGGGAACCTGCACTTTTCAGGAAGTTCCCCAAAATTAGAACAACAACAAGGCAAGATGCAGAACATTAGCTAAGAACCAAGGATGTGGAACATCATCTTGTTGGTTGGAGGGCTAGCCAATGGAGTTCTACTCAGAGTAGACCCATTGAAATTAATGGCTATGACTAACTTTGGTCTGTTAGCGCTGGATAGAACCCATAAGAATTACAATATCGGATAAAACTTTCAAGAGACAGCTTGCGGCCCACTGCTGAAAACAGTAGCCCCTATGTTCTGTTCTTCCTCCTCCCGCCTTAAGGTGAAGTAAAAGAGAATTTGTGATGTTATGTCATTTCCTCACTCCAGCGCCACTTCAACGAACAAAGCTAAGAGTTCAGTGTCACAATTTGCTCACATCCGCACCATCCATTTAAAGCAGACAGATTCCACCAAATAATCCTGGGAACTGTAATTTAAGGATGCTGGGAATTGTAGTTCTGTGTGGGGTGAACTTCAGTTCCCAGGATGCTTATTTGCTATTTGTGTATCACTTTTAAAATGGAAACAACCAGAACAATGTATGATTGAAAAAATGAAGTTCAATTTTTAAAAAAAACCCTATTCAGGTAACAGGGTGTGCTTTAGCTTCTTGTAGTATATTGGGCAAGGCACGTTTGGCAAATACACACAGTGATCAACTCTCACCTGGAAACCAATGTCCCCACTGTGGAAGGACATGTGGATCCAGAATTGGCCTCCACAGTCACTTAAGGACTCATTGTTAAAACCGCTACGAGTGATCACCAAAGAAAGAAGAGTATATCAGACCTGGTAAGGGATTAGCACGATGATTAGCTCTGAGAACCATATTCTGCATCCTTAAGCACACATTTAAATTGGGTAAGGGATGCATTTTTTATTTCTTTACTTGTTTGTGTACAAATTAGGGCTATAGGCTTTAATTGGTTTACTCAATGAGACTCTATGCTAGTAAGGAGCAATTTTAATCAGTGGGACTTAAGAGTATAAGGACATGCTGGTTCATTTTAAAGGCTATTTATGTATTTGTTTAAAATGTGCATATATTTCAGCTTCTTAAAATAAAATTTTAAAAACCGTCTCAATAAGAACAGTCAGTCAAGAGCACCAACGAGTGAAGGAAGCTTCAATTGGACAAAATCAGACACTCATCAATAACCACAGCAGCTACTGGTCACCCATTAAAAGCCTTGCAGAATAAGAAGGTCTTAACCTGAATTCCTAAATTATACCTTCTGAATCTGTCTCAGGGTACCACCACTGAAAAGGTCCATTTCTTGGTTTCTCCTTGCCTAAACATTCCTAGTAGAGGCTCCCAGAGAAGGACCCTGGAAGCTGATCCTACATACTGCGCATTTTCATATGGGGCAAGTTGGTCTTTCAGTTTGCAATTCTTTCTGACAGTGAGAGTTGCTTTTATTTATTAAACTATAGTTATCTCAGAAAGGTAACCACAATTAAGATCACAGTAAATCCATTGCCATTTTAAGTTGCTTTAAAACATTTGTTTTTAGTATAACACGGCAAATAATTTCAGTGCACATTTCTGTTAATAGGCACATTTTCAAAAGCAATTTCCCCAAATATAATGCTTTTTTTTTAGATGTTATTAAACAAAAACATTTTAATGCACACCTTCACCTAATATGTGTCACTTTTGTACACATTTTTTGACTGGAGAATGCAACATTTGGGAATGTTTTTCAGTTTGCGTACTGTTTCAAGAACTACAAATTATGCAAGTTCAGTGCAAACATGACCAAATTTCTCCTCCATCCTTAGATGTGACAGACAGTGCTGTTAACCAGTTAAAAGGCAGATGGGCTGAATAACTAAAAATACAGTGGTACCTCTGGTTAAGAACTTAATTTGTTCTGGAGGTCCATTCTTAACCTGAAACCGTTCTTAACCTGAGGTACCAATTTAGCTAATGGGGCCTCCCGCTGCCGCCACACGATTTCTGTTCTCATCCTGAAGCAAAGTTCTTAACCCAAGGTACTATTTCTGAGTTAGCAGAGTCTGTAACCTGAAGCGTCTGTAACCCGAGGTACCACTGTACTTCTGTGTATTGACAACTGTAGAGCGATTGCATAAATGTTCTGTGGAGAAAGGGGAGACTATGCTGCTAACGGGGAGAAGGTGGATGAATGGTCAAGCAACTCTAGAAATAACAGTTCTCACTGAACTGTTGCTGGAACAGTCTGGGGGGGGGAAATTCTCATACTCTTTTTGTGAAAGTCGCAAGGATATTTTCTGCATCACCATCAATTCATCACTGACTTGAGAAAACTTTCACACCGTTTTCACGCCTGCTTCCAAACTCAACACAAAATGAGTTGAAATTTGCCTGGACAAATAACCTTCGCCGAGGTGAAACCTCATTGGGTATTCTACAGGAATTTGGCTTTGATTGGATTGGATTGATTTCCATCCGGCTTATCAGCATGTGCGGTATATACAGGGTTCCCCCCATTAAGCTCATGAAATTGATGGCTAAGGAAGACTGCAGTATATGGATTTGCAATTCAAACATTCAGAAGTGGTTTGGGAATATATATTAATGGCTTCAGGCCCTATCAAGTGTCAGCATCAGAAACATCTGGCATGCAGCAGCAAAAAAAGTACCCTTCCATAGACACTACTCCGCTGGGGATGCAAAAAATATAGACTCCACTGTGCGATTTTCAATAAAGTGCATGATGGGGAGGGAGGGGGAAGACTTATATTAAATTCACAAGCGTTTATATTAAAATTCCATTACAGGGAACCTAAATGTAGTGTCGGAAAATGCCTTTATAAGACATTTGTTCAGGCTTGGAGTTTGCAGTGGCAGAGTATTTGGACAGTCAATATTAATTTGAAATAGCGAGCCACCTCATCTCTTAAAACCCACAGACACACTCCTCCCTCCTCCCCTTTTCATCTCGCTGCCCACTTGGCTCCGAGTGAGGTGTACAGGCATGGGCCCAGTCAGTCAAGCCACCATTTGAGAAAGATCTCCTATCTGCCATTTTAAATTCAGAGTTAGGAGTCCTCAATGCCAAGCGCATGAGGGACCATGTCACTCATGGCTGGAGCCAGAAAGTATGGGAGATAAGGGGGGAGTGGAGAGGGAGAGAGAGAAGAGACTAACTGCAAATGCAACACATAGCAATTGCTCTAGAAATGAAATGATCTCATCTACGAAGAGTGCAAAAGAACAATGTGCCATTTTAAACTCACTTGGTTCAATGTCAAGCAAGCCATTAGAACAGTGATGAACCTGAGGCCTTCTATACATTGTTGGGCTCCAGTGTCCTGAACCCCTGGCCTACCTGGCAGCAAGTTGGTATGCCAAGTCCAAAGGTCAGGGTTTTCGCCTACTTCGTAGCAAATGTCACAACCTTGTTAGGGTTGCGGTTAGGCATTGGGGGAGGGGAGGTGTGGCCATTGCCTGCCCCTCCATGCTTAAGGGTATTCCGTTAAAGGAATCCGGGGGTGTTGATCTAGTCTGAAGCCCAGCTGGGGGGCTAAGGCCTTGACACGACCCCAACGGGAACACCAGGGGGAGCTTGAGTTGGTTCGCATCAACAGGGCTCCCCCTACTGGTGGCTTACCCTTACTGGGACTTCCTGCACAATGGGCAGGAGTCAGATATAGTCAGGTCCAATCAATGCCTAAGCCAATACCACTCACATTCTGTAATTTCAATAAAGTTGTGGCCAAAATTTGCCCAATAACATAAACCTAATATCTGTGCCCTTGTGTGAGTTATTTTCAACGAGGGAGTGGCTGCGGGGTCTCAACATGTGAAAAGGATCTAGGAGTCTTGGTTGACCACAAACTTGACATGAGCCAACAGTGTGACGCAGCAGCTAAAAAAGCCAATGCAATTCTGGGCTGCATCAATAGGAGTATAGCATCTAGATCAAGGGAAGTAATAGTGCCACTGTATTCTGCTCTGGTCAGACCTCACCTGGAGTACTGTGTCCAGTTCTGGGCACCACAGTTCAAGAAGGACACTGACAAACTGGAACGTGTCCAGAGGAGGGCAACCAAAATGGTCAAAGGCCTGGAAACGATGCCTTATGAGGAACGGCTAAGGGAGCTGGGCATGTTTAGCCTGGAGAAGAGGAGGTTAAGGGGTGATATGATAGCCATGTTCAAATATATAAAAGGATGTCACATAGAGGAGGGAGAAAGGTTGTTTTCTGCTGCTCCAGAGAAGCGGACACGGAGCAATGGTTCCAAACTACAAGAAAGAAGATTCCACCTAAACATTAGGAAGAACTTCCTGACAGTAAGAGCTGTTCGACAGTGGAATTTGCTGCCAAGGAGTGTGGTGGAGTCTCCTTCTTTGGAGGTCTTTAAGCAGAGGCTTGACAACCATATGTCAGGAGTGCTCTGATGGTGTTTCCTGCTTGGCAGGGGGTTGGACTCGATGGCCCTTGTGGTCTCTTCCAACTCTATGATTCTATGATTCTATGACACGCAAACAGAGCCATAAGGAAAGGACAGGTGGGGGAGACAAAGAATTGAGTAAAGCATGAGAAAGTGAGTTTTTTGGTCTAGGGAAAAGAAAGGACGTGTGATCATGGTAAGGAGGACACCCTGGAAAAAGGAGCTTTGGACATTAAAGGACTGTGGGTCAAGGGACCAAGTGAGGATGTTGAATTTGTCTGAACTAATTAGAAAAATCCTTGGTTGCAATTTTGTAGCTCTAATGTATAGCTTTGGTACTTTCCATAGCAGAGTAGAAAGATTATCTCTCTGTAGCAGTGGCGTAGCGTGGGGGGGTGCAGGGGGGCCGGCCGCACCGGGCGCAACATCTGGGGGGGGGGCACACTCGCACTCGCAGCTCTCTGCCCCTACCTGGCTCACTCACTCTCGCTCACTGCAGTGCTGGCTGTGCGAATCCGATCCGAGCCGCCGGGTCGCCGCCCACTGTGGAGGGGGTGGGTGCCAGGCGTGCGGTGCGGAGAGAGAACAAGGGACTATCTGGGGGAGGGACAGTGCAGCGGCCACCCAGCACAGCGCTGAGCGCGGGAGAGAACCACACCAGACCAGACCAGGCAGCAGCAAGAAGAAGCTGGCAGCGGCGGCAGGTTAGGGGTTAGAGGGTGCAAATTACTTGCCTTGCCCCGGGTTAGGGGGCGCAAATTACTTGCCTTGCCCCGGGTGCTGACAACCCACGCTATGCCGCTGCTCTGTAGTCAGCTTCTCAAGGCAAATGTGCTAATGGTTTTTCTCCCAGCAAGTTGCTAATCCCCATGGCTTGAAAATACGGTAAGTTAAGGAACTTCATAAATGGACTATTTCTCACCCCTTCCTGCCCCTGTGCAGCCACCACTTGTGATCCCTCCAAAATGCTTTTCCTGTGCATCAGGGAGCCTTTCTGGTCCATGTGGGATAGGGCAGGAGGGACTACTGCAGAAGAGGAGGAGGGAGGAAGGGATGGGAGATAACTTCCCTAAGTTATCTTAGGATTCAAACCATCCCCTGACAGACCCCTGTTCCCCCATCCCAGGTTGTCCGGGGGGGGGGGCTCTCTGAATGCCCAAAGAGGCTTTCTGCAGGACACAGGCAGCTGCAGGGGAAAAGGGGACAAAAAGCCTTCTTTCTGTGAACTTCCTCAAGTTAGGATCTGTATCCTTTATTATGTACTCTATTATTTACTCCTTTTACATATTTCATAAAGCCATTATTTGTGCACAGAGCACAGGACTCTTTCATGTCTGCCAAGTAACTGAACATGGTTTTCCCATCCGGCACACGCACACACAGAGAGAGTATGTATATATATTCTGGACTTCTTGATTATTTTTGAAGCAGCAAACCTTTTAAGAGATTTTATACAACAGGGTTTTCAATCACACAGGGAACCTCCATGGATACAAAAACTCCCTCATTGCAAAAGTGGCTGGCCACATGATCTCTAGTGGGGTTAAATGTGCAGCCCCACAGCCCAGCTGAACCTATGTTGCATCATGCCCACCTTTTAATACTTGAACAGGGCTATGATGCCTAGAAGAGAGGCCCAGAATGCATCATGCAGGCATGAGAATACCCAGTGCCAACAACTTTTCTGCCATCTTCAGGCTTCCAACATGGCCCTCCTCACCACCCCTGCTACTTCCTAAGTAGGGCAGGATGTGTGGGGCAGCATTTGTCACTTGAAAGATGCAGTTGTCGTCTCATTTAAGACCCTCCGAGCATGGATGATGTCATTGCCATGTGCTGTGGTCCGTTACTGATCCATTTGAAGCCAGCACCAAGATACCCAGAGTCAGATTCCAAATAGGTCACTCTTACCAAATTCTTTATCCCCCAAACAGTGCCGGATTTACATATTAGCTAAACAAGCTATAGCTTGGGCCCTCCAAAAAAATTAAAGGAAAAACCACCTGGATGTACATTTCCAAAAATAAGATAAAAAACAAATACATACAGCAACAGTGTTTTGTGTTGTGTATGGACCTATTAGGTCCATAAATTACTATATAGCATATATTCAACACAAAAAAACAACAACAGTGACAATTTGTTGTTGACAAAGGACAGCTGGACATATAAAGGGCCCCATAACCTTCAGTAGCTTAGGGCCTCATCAAACCTAAATCTGGCCCTGATACCAAACCTCTGTTTGCCAACATCTTCATGGGCCATGCTAACTATTTGTATCGTCAGTACTCGTATTGTTTCAGAAAGTGCTAATTAGCAAAAATGGACTAATTTGTGATTATATGGCAACCCTTCTTATGGTATGTGGCATGTCAAAGAAGAGACTCTTTGCTCTCCAGACCCCCTCAAATAATCTTGATTAGACCTCTTGCCTAGACATCTGTTGTTCTAAAGTCTGAGGACTAAGCTATGAGAGAAGCTTTCCCCAGGATCTGCAGCTTTGGCTTGTAACCATTTCTGTGGTGGTTTCCATTCTTGAACATGTGGGATAGTTGTGCTGTTTTCGTTATATGTGGTTCATGTGTCTATCATTGACTTGTGCTCTCTGAAATAAATCCGAAACAAATAATCATTATTTTTAAAAAGGAGGTGTAAAAATAGGTTTGCTTTCAAATATGAACTGGATTTAATCCTCCCCCATCCCTACCTCTGTGTGATCTAGCCCTTAATGTTTATGAAATATGCCTGCGAAGGTAACTCTTTGCAAGCAATCCATCAGGCCTGGCTGGTGCCCAGCCCACAGTCATTTTCATTGGGGCAGCTTTGCAAAGGAACTTGTGCAATCTCCATGGAAATAATTGTTTACCTGGCTGCATTCCTTGATGGATGGGATCCTTGGCATCCTGTCTAAAAGGCAAAGGTTAGGGGGCGCCTGTCAAAGAGAGAGAGTAAGAAAAAGTATGTCGCCTCCTTCTCCCACTCAGTGTACTAAGGGGATATACATTGGCTCTGTGGAATCACCAGAGCAGGCTGTAAATGATGTATGAAATGGAAAATCTTTTGTCCACTGCACACAGAGAATATGACAGTACAATGCATTCTCAGTGGCCCTGTCCTATCTGTTGCGCTAATCAAATAAGACAGGACCAGGGGAAGAAAATCCAGTAAACAAAAAGGAAGGGACAGGAAGTCGCCAACATCCCAAGCGTTGTGCAGAAGGGAAACTAAGCGCTTGCTCAAGCATTCATGTTCATCACTTGTTGGTTAATGACTTATTACTCTTCTTCAACTCACAGCTGAATGTGCAAACAGTCTCCACTGAAAGGCACTGAGCTGGAGCAATGATATAAAAGTCCTTTTCTGTGGGGCTTGATGTGTTGTATCACATGTGGAAGTTCTCACTTTAGGTTGCAGTCACTGAGAGATCAAGATGCATAAATCAGGCTTTTGGTGTATGGACATGCAGAGGAGGAATGTCAGAGATGTGGCCGAATCGAACGCCTGGGAAGAGTCTGACTATAGAGATGAAAGAATGCCATTACAGAGGGAGCAAGTCTCAGACTCTGGAGATGAGGGAATGCAGGGGTGGGTTAGTTCGGGCCCCTTCATTAAGAGTTCCCAGACTCAGATAGAGCAGCAGACTTGGAAAGCTCACAGGCGGGGGGGGGGAGAGATAGATGGCATTGAGGGGGTTGCTATGCAACCAGGAGGGAGGCATCGTTTAGAGGGCTTTTTGTTTGAGACCGGGGGGGGGGAGTCCACCCATCTTCTCTCCAAACCAGAAGAGCTGAAAGGGTTAAAATGCAATGGAAGCACAAGAGAGGAAGGACTGGACTTTGGCACCCTTCGTGCTGTGAAAGGGGAGGAGACTCAGAGTGACCAACTCGTAGCTAAGAGAGACAGGCTCAGAACTATTCTCTGGGTGTTAATTGTAAACAAATGTACCATAAAACTGCTAGAGATTCATTCATTCTTATCGGCACTTGCTTGCCTGCCTGAGATCATTACAAGGAAATATCTCACTGCTTTCCACTTTCTTACCTGATCTCTTTGTGAAAGTGAGGCAACGCAGGCAGCAGTGGAGAAGATGCATTCCCCCTGCCCTTGAGTGAGAGCAATGCAAGGTCTTCATTAGTTCACATTGATGTAATCACACAGACAAATATGACTGGCTTTGTGGTGCTATGGCATCATCATGTAGCATGATGACACCATGATGATGATGCCTGACTGGCTGGGATCATACAACAAAGAGTTCTCAGAGAAGAGCAGCTTCTTGGGGATGCAAACCAATGCGAACAAAAATATGTAAGACCACTAGGCTAAGTCCCCTTTCCCCCCCAAAAGTATTTTTGTCTCATCAAAAGTCCACTTTTTCTTCTAAAATGGTTGGATGTAAATTTTTTTAGAGCAGCACTAATAATTATCCAGCTGAAGCTAGCAGTAGATTCTCATTTAATCTGTCTCTACTTTGATCTGTGAGAAGATGTTTGACAGATGCAAACCTTCCCTTCCATTTCTCCTTGGGAAAGTCCTCAAATACATATTTATCTTTATAAAATGGTTTCCCCACTCAAATAGAACAGGAATCAGCATAGAAAGCAACTGGATGTATTGCCAGCTTCTTATTTTGCTCAAAATCATGGGGTATCATATTTTTTTAAAAGGCAGCACAATAAAAGGGGTGGATTCCTGCAATGAATCGTTTTGTAGCTATACAGAAAGCACTGAAGCCATAGATGTGGAATAACTGTTAAGGGTCAGAAAACAAATCTCAAGAAATGTAGAAGGATTGTTTGCTTTGAATGCTCATGAATTTCAGGCAGTGTCTCTGTTCTCAAGTGGGGAATCCTATTGATGTTAACAGTATCGTGTTATCATGCCCGTATGACATATTCCTGCATAAAATCCAATGCCCATGTTTCAAAGCCTGTGGCTGGCTTATAAAGGTGCAATTGGAACAATGCTGCAATAGATGCAATTGGAACAATGGCCCATGCCAACAGTGGGCTCGGGCCGTGAGATTTCATTTACAAAAAAAGTAAGTCTTTAAACCCTCTTGAAGCAAAATGTGCAAACAAGTACAGCCTGGCTACTCTTGCATTTCAGTGATTTTAGCCAATGAGTGAAGTCAGAGCTGGGATTGAGAAATGGGTTTCCTGGAACATAGGAATCCCTAGGGCCTCAAACTTGCTACTAACAACTGATCTATTTTGCTTATTAGCCTCAGATGTCCCTAGACACATGCAGAAATAGTGTACTTTGGCACCTGCCATCCCTTATATCTGCACCCCAAGCAATACTGTGTGCTACAAACCCTGCTTCGCCCTTCTCCAGCTGTTTGCTACATTACCCTGAAACACCAGCTTTGCTGGAGACTCTGTTTGTGCCATAACCACTCTGCAGGGATGCCAGTGGAGAACAGGCCCAACTCTGACATCATGCAATGTTCTTAACTGGGTGCCTGGTGCACCTAGTCATGTGTCAACCATGCACCACAGCAGGCTTCAAGAGAAGAAGAGACAGCTGCTTTATTAAACAGAGAATATGCAGGAGTGATTCAGAGGCAAAGGATATAGCCGCTGACCCTCTTTCCCCTCATCAATAGGTGAAAGAAGAAGAGTTTGGATTTGATATCCCGCTTTATCACTACCCGAAGGAGTCTCAAAGCGGCTAACATTCTCCTTTCCCTTCCTCTTCCACAACAAACACTCTGTGAGGTGAGTGGGGCTGAGAGACTTCAAAGAAGTGTGACTGGCCCAAGGTCACCCAGCAGCTGCATGTGGAGGAGCGGAGACACAAACTCGGTTCACCAGATTACGAGTCTACCGCTCTTAACCACTACACCACACTGGGCAAAGCAGCAGTTGCGATTCAGATTTTTGTGCAGTAGGTTGGCATCAGTCAGAGTTTTGAATGCATACATCTCTCCATCTAGGCCAGTAAGAGGCACCATCATGGTTTAAGAACATGCAGCAGCAGTCAGGGAGAGTGTGGTTCTAGTGACAAGTGTGACCTAGAGCGGAAGCCAGGTCAGAGTCCTGACAGCCTGTTAGAAAGGCCTGGAGGGTAGCATTTGACCCCAGGCTGATTCTAAATGCTAACGTCTTCAAATCAGCACTAGGTGGTTTTCACGAATGTCACAGTTTGGAGAGAGAGGAGTCCTGAGCACTACAGACATTGGTGACATTTGCACCACACAGTTAAAGCACATGACTGCCCTTACAAAGTTGCAATTCCCAGAACCTTAAGCAAACCAAAAGCAGAAACATCACCTTGTCAGCAAAGGTCCGTATAGTTAAAGCTATGGTTTTCCCAGTAGTGATGTATGGAAGTGAGAGCTGGACCATAAAGAAGGCTGATCACCGAAGAATTGATGCTTTTGAATTCTGGTGCTGGAGGAGACTCTTGAGAGTCCCATGGACTGCAAGAAGTTCAAACCTATCCATTCTGAAGGAAATCAGCCCTGAGTGCTCACTGGAAGGACAGATCCTGAAGCTGAGGCCACCTCATGAGAAGAGAAGACTCCCTGGAAAAGACCCCAATGTTGGGAAAGATTGAGGGCACAAGGAGAACGGGACGACAGAGGACGAGATGGTTGGACAGTGTTCTTGAAGCTACCAGCATGAGTTTGACCAAACTGCGGGAGGCAGTGGAAGACAGGAGTGCCTGGCGTGCTCTGGTCCATGGGGTCACGAAGAGTCGGACACGACTAAATGACTAAACAACAACAAGCAAACCACCGTTCCCAGGGGTCTTAGTGGGTGGGAAAGCTATGCGTTTAAGGGTATGGAACAGAGGTGTTGTGTCTTGTTTCACACTTGACACAAAATGCCATGCCCCCCACCCTGCTCTGCCACACTATGCCATTGTGCCCACCTCTAGTTTAGGGGAGTCCACAGCAGCTTCTAATTCTCACAGTTTGACAGGTAGCTTTAATGGAGATGTGGAACATTGAAATGCTTCTCCTTTGTTTACACCGCCAACATTCCAAAAATACATTTCCTGCAAGGAGCCGTATACCGCCAAGCATATGATATTGTTAAGCTGTCAGGTGGTGGTGTGGGAAATTAGAAATCTCTGAACGCTGCATCCCTTCCTCATCAGCACTGAAGCACAAGGCAGATAAAGTGTTCATATTGTGGCCCCGGTCGACGTCAGCTACAAGTTTTGATTGTCGGGAGGGGTAAAAGGCTGCTTGATAGATATCGCCTTTCGTGATACACCCATGCAGCTATCTGTACTCATGTTCAATCTGCTCCCTCCTCTGCCTACAATTAATGAAAATGACATTTTGGAGGCCTAGAGGGATAATTGCAAAATTATATCTGCCATTTTTATAAGGAAAAGATATAGATAAAGGTATCTAATTTGCCTACTAATTAGTATCGCTCAGCTGTGTTACATGACCACCCCTAGGGTAAATGAAAAGGAGTCTTCTGAGTTTAGCATTTGAAAAGCAGTTTGTAGACATGAAGGGTTGAGCTAAATATTAATATTTTACAGAAGATACAGCAACATAGAGTTGAATAGAGACCTCGAAAGCCACCTAGCTACCCCCTACCCCCTACCCAATTACCACCATCCACACAAAATGCAACACCAAAAATGTCTAATTCAAACTAGCAACTTCATGGTCTGGACCGATTGTGTGAGGCACCCCCCCCCGCAAGAAATTCTGTGTAGTTCAGGAGATACAAAGATAGGTTTGTTGTTAGAAGACCCCGGTAAAAATCCCATTGCTGACACAAAGTCTGTGGTTTCCCCCCTCTCCTTTACACAAGCAGCACCTGGATAGCAGTTTCCAATACATTCACGTCCACATGAAAAGCCATTTGTATGAAAGAGCTGCAAGACTGACTGCGATTATTTCAACCATATCCTTTGATGGTTTGCATTGCAATGGCTGTAATCTCTCCAGCCACATGAGAACTGGGATGATTCAGAAGCCAGTGCCTTTAATATATATATTTTAAAACAACAACACCACACAATTGCAAATACAACAAACAAAACAGCAAACTAAAATACACCATAAAAACAGTCACAAAGGCAAGGAGATTTTTTTAAAAGAATAGTGTAAAATATATTCAATGGTGGTTGCTGAGAGTTCATAGGAGACCCCCATTAGCTTCACAGAGCTACAATTCCCAGAGCGGTTTAACAATTAATCCGTGGGCAGGCAAACTAAGGCCTGGGGGTTGGATCCAGCCCAATTGCCTTCTAGATCCGGCCCGCGGATGGTCCGGGAATCAGCATGTTTTTACATGAGTAGACTGTGTCCTTTTATTTAAAATTCATTTTTTTTATAAGATATTTATTAAGATTTTTTTATAGTATTACAATAAAAATAAAAAAAGAGAAAACAGAATAACAAAAATACAGAATAAAAAAAAACTTTTTAAGAAAGAAAACACACACACACACACAGAGAGAGATTTTCAGTTACTTATTTTCTTTTAACTTGTTTCCCGGACCTCCTCATACCTCCCTTTTTTGTAGTCCACCCCCAATTTGTTAGTTCAGCAAATCCTTACCATTATATTATTACCTATTTATAATCCTTTTTTTTCATATTCTCTTAAAGCATTACAGCTGGAAACCACTTAATTTCAATCCAACATCATTCTAACACTCATTAATTTTACAATATTTCTGTAGATAATCTTTGAATTTCTTCCAATCTTCTTCCACCGACTCTTCTCCCTGGTCTCGGATTCTGCCGGTCATTTCTGCCAATCCCATATAGTCCATCACCTTCATCTGCCATTCTTCCAAAGTGGGTAGTTCTTGTGTCTTCCAATACTTTGCAATAAGTATTCTTGCTGCTGTTGTAGCATACATAAAAAACGTTCTATCCTTCTTTAGCACCAATTGGCCGACAATGCCCAGAAGGAAGGCCTCTGGTTTCTTCAGAAAGGTATATTTAAATACCTTTTTCATTTCATTGTAGATCATTTCCCAGAAAGCCTTGATTCTTGGGCACGTCCACCAAAGGTGAAAGAATGTACCTTCAGTTTCTTTGCATTTCCAACATTTATTGTCGGGCAAATGATATATTTTTGCGAGCTTGACTGGGGTCATGTACCACCTGTATATCATTTTCATAATATTCTCTCTTAAGGCATTACATGCCGTGAATTTCATACCTGTGGTCCACAACTGTTCCCAGTCAGCAAACATAATGTTATGTCCAACATCTTGTGCCCATTTAATCATAGCAGATTTCACCATTTCATCCTGAGTATTCCATTTCAACAACAAGTTATACATCTTTGACAAAATCTTAGTTTTGGGTTCTAACAGTTCTGTTTCTAATTTTGATTTTTCCACCTGGAAGCTGATTTTCTTATCCAAATTATATGCCTCCATTATCTGATAATAATGTAGCCAATCTCGCACTTTGTTTTTT
Organism: Podarcis raffonei; assembly: GCF_027172205.1. Lineage (NCBI taxonomy): Eukaryota > Metazoa > Chordata > Lepidosauria > Squamata > Lacertidae > Podarcis > Podarcis raffonei. The sequence goes on from NC_070613.1 coordinate 15,183,081, forward strand.
AGTTTCTCAAAGCTCTGCAGTTTTAGTCTATTTCCCTCCTGTTCCAAAATTTCCCAATATTTCGGCCATTTGGCCTCCATATTGAGCTTTTTCTGAGCCTTCGCTTCCACTGGTGACAACTACCTTGGGGTTTTATTTTCCAATAAATCTTTGTATCTTATCCAAACATTGAACAATGCTTTCCCGACAATATGGTTTTTAAATGCTTTATGTGCTTTAACCTTGTCGTACCACAAATATGCATGCCAACCAAAAACGTTGTTAAAACCTTCTAGGTCCAAAATGTCTGTGTTCTCAAGAAGCAGCCAGTCTTTTAGCCAGCAGAATGCTGCTGATTCATAGTAAAGTTTAAAGTCTGGCAGGGCAAATCCGCCTCTTTCCTTTGCATCAGTTAATATCTTAAATTTTATTCTGGGCTTCTTGCCCTGCCAGACAAATCTAGAAATATCTTTCTGCCACTTCTTGAAACAATCCATTTTGTCCACAATCTGCAATGTTTGAAACAAAAACAACATTCTAGGCAAAACATTCATCTTTATAGCTGCAATTCGACCCAACAAGGAAAGCTTCAAATTTGACCAAATTTCTAAATCTTTTTTCACTTCCGTCCAACATTTTTCATAATTATCTTTAAATAAGTTCCCATTTTTTGCTGTCATATTAATCCCCAAATATTTCACTTTCTTAACCACAGTTAAACCTGTCTCATTCTGAAACCTCTCTCTTTCAATCGGTGTTAAATTTTTCTCTAAAACCTTAGTTTTTGACTTGTTCAGTTTAAATCCTGCCACTTGACCAAATTCTTGAATTAGTTCTAAAACCCTTTTAGTACTAGATTCTGGCTCCTGTAACGTCAGTACTAAGTCATCTGCAAATGCTCTCAATTTGTACTGTTTGGCTCCGACCCCTTTTATTTAAAATTCATCTCTGGGTTATTTGTGGGGCCTTCCTAGTGTTTTTACATGAGTAGAATGTGTGTTTTTATTTAAAATGCATCTCTGGGTTATCTGTGGGGCATAGGAATTCGTTCATTTTTTTTTCTTCAAAATATAGTCCGGCCCTCAGTAAGGTCTGCCGGAAAGCAGTGGACCAGCCCTCTGCTGAAAAAGTTTGCTGACCCCTGAATTAACCCCTCTTCATAAATTGCTGCTCTGTGAGGGAAATACAGGTCTCCTAACAACTCCCAGCCCCCTTAGCAACATACCCCTCAACTGTCCCTATTTTCCCGGGACATCCTGGAATTACAGAAGCCATCCTGGCTTCTGATTGGATCCCAGAAGGTCCTGTTTTTTGGTGCCGTGCGCTCATGCAAGTCAGCTAGCTTGGCACCAAAGGACGTGTGTCCTGAATTTAATCAGTGGAATGTTGGAGGGCATTTAGCATACTACTGTTCCCATAATTCTCTGGGGGAGGCCATTACTGTTCACAGTGTTATCATAGTGCTTTACATGAATGGCGTAAATGTGGCCTTAGATTAGGACCTGGGAGACCAGGTTTCAAGTTCCCACTCAGCCATGAAGCTCTCAGTGTAACCTACTTAAGTTTTGAGAATAAAAATGGGGAGCCGTAAATGCCATATTGAGCTCGTTGGAAGAAAGCTGGGATATGAATGTACAGTGGTACCTTGGGTTACAGATGCTTCAGGTTACAGACGCTTCAGGTTACAGACTCTGCTAACCCAGAAATAGTACCTCGGGTTAAGAACTTTGCTTCAGGATAAGAACAGAAATCACGCAGCGGTGGCGTGGCAGCAGCGGGAGGCCCCATTAGCTAAAGTGGTACCTCAGGTTAAGAATGGTTTCAGGTTAAGAACTGACCTCCAGAATGAATTAAGTCCTTAACCCAAGGTACCACTGTAATAAGTAAATAAATAATAAGCACCACCCCCACAACCACTCCAAACCAGACTCCTCCAGGGAGTTATTCTGCATGGATCCCATTGAAAAGAAAGGTAGCTATGTAAGACACCCGTTCCTTTCAATAGTGCTTCCCCAAGTGAGCTTCCTGGATGAGAAGCTTCAGAAAGCAGCATCAGAGCGGCTGCAACAGAAGGCTAGTCTGGCCTTGAAGAGACAGGCTCATTTGCCAGTTGAGCTTTTATTGGTTTGCTAATACAACACATTTTCTCACTATGTGGAGAGAGCACTGCAGTCCAGCTGCTCCTGGTGTAGCTGCTCAGCAGATATAAAGGGGCATTCAATTTGATTCCCTTCAAGAACACTTCTTTTCTTTTTTTAAAAACACCCCTGGTGGTATATTACTCCACCTGTCCCCCAGGCCCACCTCACAAATGCATGCCATTGTTATTTATGGCAAAGCTCGGCCCTCTAGTTTTGATATACACCTCGGCCGTCCCTCACAAATACATCAACTCCCAAGCTTTATCACCCGCATTATATATCAATGCCTTTACAGCATTCACTTCTCAAGGATAGCACTATATTGAATGTAATATGGACTCTTCCCCGCCCCCACACTCCCGGCACCAGCCACCATTTCATACACTGCAAATTACACCTCTAAAGTGTTATAATGCAAACAACTCTGTTGCTTAAGATACTAAGCAATTGAGATTTATTGTTTATTAAGGCACATCAGAGGTTTGAGGAGTAAGGGAATTATTTTCAGAATGCATATCTCGTTGCCGAGAAAAGGGGGTCTTGGCACACACATTGAAAGTGAAGAAGTAATGATCCATGATAAAGTGTGCTGAACATCATGAATGTTTGCTAATGGGGAGATCTAGCAGAGTGTCGAGCAATCTCCCAAGGGAAAGTTCATCCTCTTGGGATCTAGGACAAAAAGCCATTGTGTTATAGTCGGGGAGGCTGGTTCTTTAGAGCAAGTGGGGCACTGCCCCACTGACCTCAGTCTGCCCTCAGCCAGACCGTACCTGCCTGCCTTCCTATTTACTTACAGTCCAGTGATGGAACGGCCGGCCATCTTCCTCCTTCTTTGTCTCAGTATTGTCATTGTAGGTTAGCTCAGCTGGTAGAGCATGAGACTCTTAATCCCAGGGCCATGGGTTTGAGCCCCACATTGGGTGAAAGATTCCTGCATTGCACAGGGGTGGCCTGGATGATCCTTGTGGTCCCTTCCAAATCAATGCTTCAAGATTCAAGAACTCAGCATGGTGGAGAATGAGGCCAAAACTAGAATCAGTTGGCTCTGCCGCTTATTGGTTTTGACTCCAATTATCATTGGGCTTAACCCCACCAGTTCCAATGGGTATGAGCTGCCACTGGGTGTGAGGGAAATGACGTATGCATCAACTGGGGAGGGGCGCACGCCTGTTCCCTCTTATACTGCTGTCAGGAGTGAGCTGGCAGCAAATCACACTGTGCAAGTTGGAGATAACTCTTTACTAGCAAGAAAAAGATCAGCAGAGCCTTGGCGGAGTGTCAGGCACAATAGGAACAGCAGCGCATTCCTGGTAAGTCCTGCTCCATGGATCAGTTGCTGAGACCGAAACCCCTTGCCTCCCCACAGCCATCTATACCCACCATTCCTCTGTGCCCATCAAGTCCATGACAACTGACCTCCTCACCAAGCTATAATTCTCTCTCTGTGTGTATGTATCCGTGTTTGTTTGCTGTATGCTGCATGCTGGGTATAAAACCAGCATATGCTTGTAGTGTAGATGGGTCCTCTGAGCTCCCAAAGTGATGCAAATTAGAGAATGAAGCTAATCCAACCCTCCCACTTCTTCAGCTGCAAGGGATGGAAGGTCTTACCATCTAGATTCACTCCACTGTGCCCCATGAATTCAGACATCTGCTCTCGTTTAAAAGTAGAACTATTTTTCTAAAAAAACCAAACAACCATTAAAGGAAATGGCTACCCCCAACCCACAAATGTACAATAATAAATGTAGCTACGAAAAGGAGACATGCTGACACAGTTTCACAATGTGCTTGAACATTGGAAGAGGTCTGGAATGTTTTCGCTGGAGAGACTTGACTGGTTTGGCTTTGCACACTGTTCAGTGTCTGGTTATGCAGCCTGGGTAGCTCAGTTGGTTAGAGCGTGGTGCTGATAACCCCAAGGTTGTAGGTTCAATCCCCATATGGGACAACTGCATATTCTTGCATTGGGTTGGACTAGGTGAGCCTCAGGGTCCCTTGCAATTCTACAATTCTATGTTTAACTGGATATATTAAAGGGGTTACATTTGTCTATAATCTGACTTTTTGGTTTCAGTTTCAGCTGTTCTTGTTTTAGTTTCCATTGTCTTTTGATGGATTACATTTTGCTTTTGTCATGTTTTATTGTTCCTGTACACCAACCTGGATCTGTCTGGATGCAGGGCAATGTAGAGATAATCAAAATAACTAACTAACTAACTAACTAACTAACTAACTAACTAACTGACTGACTGACTGACAACAAAAACACATGCACAACGCATGGCAAGAATTTGAAACCACAAAAAGATTATCGTGTTGGGCAACTAAAATAATTCTCTGGTGAGCTGGATCCCTGCTTTTTTCCTCTTTCTTCCCTCCCTCCCTTTCAAATAAACATCAACCTGCAACCAACAGAAAGATTTCTCAATCTGACTGACTGAAAAAAGCTTGCAGCGTTTCCTGTACTTTTCTCAGGTTCCTCTCGCAGCTCCCTCTCCTTCTTGTTGACATTGCCCCCAAACCATTTCCACAGTGGTAGAAGCTTTATACTGTTTAGTAACAGCTTCCAAAAGGTGATAGAAAGGGAAGTGTGCGAGCTCTCTCTCCTCCCCCCTCCATATTATATATATATAGAGAGATATATAGTTTAGAAGTCCTGAAGACGCCTTCCAAAATGAAAACACCGAACTAAAGGTTGTTTGAGTCCTGAGGGGTAGAGAAGTGGGAATGGCAGTGTTAATGGTTTGCACAGCGGTGGGCCGGCCAGCTGACACTTAGAAAGAGTTGCATTTTGTGCCACATAAAGCCACTGCTGTCCTCAATGCCTTCCATTAAGAACTGTGCCTCACCTCAGGGAGGCTCCTGCTTGGCGATTACTGCTGCCTCCCATGGAGCTGAAAAAATGGCCTTTCTCACAGTCCCTGCGAGGAAAAAGGTGTGTCAAACCTGGAGGGATGAAAGCCAAAGCAAGGAGGGCAAGGGGCCAGCACTGGGTGGCTGGGTGGGGGAGGGACAATTAGCAAGTGAGCGTATGTGGAGAAACTAAGTTAGGCAAGATGACTTGGAAAGAAGGTTGGGGTTGCACACATACAGCTGTTAGCCCTGGACACCATACATTTCAATGCTATGTTACCAGCCATAGCTTCTCTCAACGGAAGTATAGTGTCCACATCAAGGGAAGTAATAGTACCACCATATTCTGCCTTGGTCAGACCACACCTGGACACCACACCAATTCTGGGCACCACAGTTTAGGAAGGATGTTGACAAGCTGGAAGGTGTGCAGAGGAGGGCAACTAAGATGATCAAGGGTCTAGAATCCAAGCCTTATGAAGGAGCTGGATATGATTTGCCTGGAAAGGAGGAGACTGAGTGGACATATAATAGCCACCTTGAAATATCTCAAGGGCTATTACGTGGAAGATGGAGCAAGCTTGTTTCCCCCTACTCTGGAGAGTAGGACTCGAGCCAATGGCTTCAAGTTAGCAGAAAGGGGATTCCAAGTAAAAATCAAGAAAAACTTTCTGACAGTAAGAGCTGCTAGACAGTGGCATGGACTCCTTCTGGAGGTTGTGGACTCCTTCCGTGGAGGTTTTTAAGCAGAGGTTGGATGGCCATCTGTCATGGATGCTTTAGCTGAGATTCCTGCATTGCAGGAGTTTGGACCTAATGACCCTTGGGGTCCCTTCCAACTCTACAATTCTGTGATTCTATGAATTATGGGAGCTGTAGTTTCTTAAGGGTGCCCAGAGATGTTAGGAGATCAAAGTGGTTTAACCATCAATCCCTTTTCAAAAGGAAGTCCTAAGTATTGAACCTCGGTGAGGGTAACAGGGGATCTCCTAAGAACTCTTAGCACCTGTAACAGCTACAGTTGTTGGCCAACTCTGATGGAGAAAAAGCCATAGCTCAGTGGTAGAACACCTGCATTGCATGCAAAAGGTCCCAGGTTCAATCCCTGGAATCCTCCCAGATACTATTGAAAAAGACTAGCTGTCTGGAAAGTTGCTCTTGGTCATTGTGGACAATACTGAGCTGGATGGGCTCTTGGACTGATCTAGCATTAGGCAACCTACAATGCTTGCCTTTCCAAACTTTAGTTTCCCAGATGTTGTTGGACTACAACACCCATTACCCATAGCCAGCAAGGGAGCTGTAGTCCAACAATATCTGGGGACTCAAGTTTTAGAAAGGCTGTCCTATGCTGCTGTTTCAGTGTCCCTGTGATTTACAGTAATGCGTTATTTTAATATTTGGGGGAGGTGATGCTGGCACATTTCAGACATATTCAGGTGTTCAAGTCTGCCATCGTTAGAATCACAGGAGCAGGAGAGTGGAGTCATACTTGCTGAACAAACCACCACTGCTGGATCTCCAGTGATGGGCTTCACACATTGGAGGAGAAGGTCTGAAATGGGAAGTCTGCTCTACAGACACAGGCTCCTTGTTTAGAACCTTATCTGGCCAGATTTCAGCTAAATCTTAGCAGAATGGTAAAAGCAGCTCCACAATGGGACTAATGACCTCGGTGGGGTTGGAAAGCTCTCCATCACTGGAGGTCTTCAAGCAGGGGATGGGTAACCACCTGCTATGGGTAGCTGTGAATTGCCCACCTCAAGCAGGGGGCTGGGCCAAATGGATGACAAGGCCTCATCCAAGTCAATGATGATCTGATGCTTTTCACTAATCCCCATTCCTTTTTAGGATCTCAACCAGGTTTGGGATCTCTCTTAAGAGAGAAAAGCACACATTCCCTCTATGGGCTGTAAGAGCCCTTGTCATTTGCTGTCATTCGTCTTAGCAAGAATTGGGTAAACGGAGGGTTTCCTGTTGTGAAAAGAAACAGAAAGGAAAGAAGACAACTGCAGGGCTAACTTCTGGCAGCTGCTTTGACGTTGATGCTCTGCTCTGTGAATAGCAACTTTCCGAAGAATGAAACAAGGTGCCCCCTACAGAGAGGAGCATGGAGAGACGAGGGGAATCCTGCACTGCTCTTGTTAGCATCTGCTGAAGGTACTGTTGCAGTGTCACGTTTAAAATGTGCTCCTGGTTTCTTCCCAAGCAGCAGAATAAACACATCACAATCTCCAAGCTAAGAGACTGGGAGGCTGTTTCATCACTTCTGTCTGACTTTTGCATGTTGAAGGATTAAAAAGAAAAAGGAAAAAAAAGTAACAGCACCTCTGGGGTTTGATTTATTCAGTATAGTATAAAACTCCACCGCACGTCTCATCCCTGTCTTATCAATACTCAAATCTACTTCCTGACATGCTGAAGTGAGGATTTAGAGGGGTAGAAAAACTAAAATGAGGATTTAGAGGAGAAGCAGGAAAACGTAAGACTTGGATATGAGATTGGCATAGGGGCCAAATTAGATCTTTACATCCATATCTTCCTCTCCGTCTCTAATTTTATTGGGTAATGGGCAAGATGCTCTCTCTGAGGGGGGTGGGGATGCAATACTGATTAACAATAATGTAACAGTTTGGTTAACAAAGCTCTCACTTCATCTGAACGGCTGATTTCGTTTCATGAAATCACAGGAATGGGGAGAGAGTCCTTGAATAGTTCTGTGGAGTTCTGTGTTCTCTTGCGATAAATACCAAGTGCACACAACCGAGGGGATTTCTTTCTCTGCAGAAGGGCAGCAGCGTCTCTCTCTCAACCCCCTCAAGCCCCGCTGAGTTGACCTTTTAACAGGAAAATGGTCAAATGGTTCCCACCCCAACAACTCCCTCTTCCCTGACACCTGAGCTCCCAGATGTAAGAAGGGTGAAAGAAGTGGACTGGGCTGCTTAAGAGCAATGGAGTTGTACAGTACCAGACCCTCCAGCATTCGTCAGATGAAAATAGGGACAGTTCTTACTCCCCCAACTGACCCTCCTCAACTCCCCATTTTCTCCCCCCCCCCCGCAGAGCATTTCCTGTCAGAAGAAGGGTGAGTGCCACCATAACTACACCAATGGGAGACAGCACACACACCAGGGCCGGATTTAGGTTTGATGAGGCCCTAAGCTACTGAAGGTAATGGGGCCCTTTATATGCCCAGCTGCCCTTTGTCAACAACAAATTGTTGCTTTTTTTTGGTGTTGAATATATGCTATATGGTAATTTATGGACCTAATACATATCTAAAGCCATTTGCACATGCAGAATGTAGGTACCCTATATATAGAAATGAACAAACCAGTGATATTTTAGGGAACAGGCTAGCATGCGGGGCTCATTATTTACATCATAGGAGCCTACACAACACAAAACACTGTTGCTGTATGGAGGTTCTATTTTCTTTGTTTTTTTATCTTATATTTTGGAAATGTACATCCAGGTTTTATTTTTCCTTTACATTTTTTGGGGGGCCCCCAAGAGAGTGGGGCCCTAAGCTATAGCTTGTTTAGCTTATACATAAATCCGGCACTGACATACGCCCACCACCGTCCTGAGAAAACCCCTTAATCCCTATCCTATCCTATCCTATCCTATCCTTTAGAAGATTTACAAAAAAGAAAAAACGCACACCAATATTTTTTTTATGGGGAAATATTAGACATGGGCACACAAAGCATTTTTAAAATAATAAAAAATCAAGACTCCTTGCACTCTGTTCTGCTGCCCCTTTCTCCCAGCCTGTCTTCTGCCTGCCTCTCAGAGTCAGTGTGCCACACAAGCCTAGACCTTGGCAGCGGCAGCCTCTGCTCCTCCTCGCCTGCTCTCCAGCAGCCACTATGAGTTGCCCAAGGGAGGAGCTGGCAGCAGCAGCAGCCATGGAGAGGCCATGGGATGTTCTCTCACTGCCCCACTGTTGGCGTTGCCATGGCTCAGGACAAGTGCTGGCTCATCGGCCTCCCCAAGCTTGGCAGTGGTGGCGCTGGCGGGGGAAATAGGGACATTCTGGGATCAAATCAGACCTGGGATGGCTTTTGTAATTCTGGGACACTTGGAGGGTGTGCAGTATGCGGGTATGATTCAGCATGTGATTATGGAAATCTGTATGACTATATGACCCTGAATAGTCATTCAACATTAGTGCCAAGAAAAATCTGTATTGGACCTGCATAACTTGTGGCCTGTATGGCAAGTTATCCCTTTTACGTTTGATAGTCCACCTGGACGTTTGTTACACCTCTGAGTTTTGTTTTATGCCTGTTTAAAAAAGGTGTTTGTTAGCAAATCTCAATCTCAATCAATCAATGGCTCATGAGACTTGTTGGGCTTGGCAAGCCATAAACACAATTAAGCAATAACTTCCTCCAAAGGATAAGAAGTTTTCACTGAACCCTGAACTTTATCAGGGTACTTAAAGCAACCAAGACCTATAATTTTCAATTTCAAGCTGGGTTTCTGTTTCTGGCAAAGTTATTTTTGCTAAGTTTTGAAGCTGGAATCACAAGAAGACAAGAATTTTACTTGCTGGCTAATTGCAAATTATATTGTATTGTTATGGTCTTCCTTGGGGGGCCATTGTGAGGGCAGAAAGGCAGCACGGAACTTCAGAAATAAAACAAATAGAGGATTAAATACATGCCGTTCCGTAAGAGAATATCTACCCACCTTCCGGGCCCCACTCCACGACCAAAATCAATCTCAACATGTACAGAACTGTATGCCTTTGAGTTAAACGATCTACTCCCCTCCTCTGTTGACATCATAAATGTTTGGGTTGAGCTTTCTCCCTTCCGAACGGTAATGATTGTGAGAATCCTCTAGAAGTTGTTATAGTGCTCCCATGAGAGGCGGCTTCATTTGGAAGAATAAAAACAGAAGAAGTGACTTGCAATAACGCGACGATCAGTGCAGCTAAGTTCTTTGTAAACAGAAGATACCAAGGGGATGTTGTGCTCCGTTTCCTCAGATTAAATATATCTTGTCCTTAGATTTATACTGACACTTTATGGCTTCTGCAAATGACTGTCTCAGCATCGCAAAGTAATTCTACCCTGTCATATTTGTCTTTGGAAATTGTAACAAATTATGGTGATTTATAACATCAAACTCAAGTCTCCTTTCTCTCTCCCCCCCCCCTTCTGCCCCCAGATGGGAATGTTGCCGATGGAAAGATTCTAGGCCATCCATTTATTCTGTGTGGAGGATGACAGTGAAACATGTTTCATCTCTCCTGCGTGACACACTCCTTTCCTGTGAGGGGAACCTGTCAACATAACTCAAGCTGTCAGGGCACCTTTTGCAATGGGGCCTGAAACAAATCTAAAACCTCCACTACCTGCATGCTTACTAATGAGGTGTGGCTGGCTTCTCTCGGATGGCTGGACTTGCCAGATCTCCTTGCCTCTGACCCGGGTGGTCTCTTCACAGTCAATAGAAGTCAAGGCATCATTTGTCTTCCCGCTAAGGGCATGTGATGATGAGACGAGAGCACAGAGAGAATTTGTGGGAAGGGAGCGCCAGGAAAAGGCCTTCCTCCAGCTGTTTCTGTTTTTAATCTTTTTGACTGTTTTTATTCATTCAGTCAGTCAGTTTGGAACCTACTTTTTTCCCCTGACCCAGAGCAACAGACAACATGCTTGTAAACAGAAAAATATAATTTAAAATTAAAGCAACAACGAAACCAACAAACCAGACAGATTTAAAGCCCCGAAGTAGCATGGGTCCTTAATTTAACAGTGTGTGGCTCAGAATAATAATAATAATAATAATAATAATAATAATAATAATAATACTCCACTCATCTGACTTGGTTGCCCCAGCCACTCTGGGTGGCTTCCAACAAAAGATAAAAACACAGTGAGACAGCAAACATTAAAACCTTCACTATACAGGGGTGCCTTCAGGTGTCTTCTAAAAGTCATAAAGTTTTTTTTTATCTCCTTGACATCTAATGGGAGGCCATTCCACAGGGCAGGTGCCACTACGAAGAAGGCCCTCTGGTTCCCTGTAACATGACTTCTCACAATGAAGGTTATTGGAGCTGGACCTGATGATATAGGTGGAGATGCTCCTTCAGGTATACAGAGTTGAGGCCATTTAGGACAAACTACAGTTGCCAGGATGCTTGTTAGGCTTCTGCAACAAATCTGGCAAGTTTCTCTCTGGAGGGAATTTCATATTCGAGAGGCTACTCTGACAGATCCCAGGTGGCCCAGCTAAAGGCCCACCTTATATTTAGCTGTTTAACAGAAAACTAAAGTCTACAAGGAAGGCAAGCAGAAAACTAATTTGGTGCCCATTTATGAACAAGGATTCAAATTTTTAAAAATCTGCTACACAGGAAGGATTTTTAAGTCCATTTTATGCTGCCAGATATAGTTAAGGAGTTGCATTCAGTAATTTTTTTATCAAGTGATGTTCAAATTGTTATAGTGTGGATTGACCCATGTTTATTTTTATTGTAAACTGTTTTAAGGGCTTGTTGATCAAAACACAGGACAGATATTCGAGAAATAAACTCAATAAAAATATAGGATTTTTTTTAAAAAGTGATGCTAGGATGAGAATGATTTGGATTAATGTTTTTGCAGATTGCATGTTTTAATAATTGGCAGTTTATTCATGGATAGGTTTTGCCATATAAGCTATTTTCATATTTAATTGTGCTTTTGAAAATTTGTGTGAATTCATATTCTCTCCTCCCATGGGAAGAAAAGGACCTTTGCTGATCTCCAGTTAACAAAACAATGCAGAAATAAAAGCAGCCACAACAAGCCTCACAGTATAACAATGGAGAAAAGAACAATGAGAAGCAGCTTGGGACAAAGTTCAACTTTCTCCCCTTTTTGTAATTAGAAGACAAATCAGAGAATCAAGTGGCTAAGAGGCGATAGAGGCAGTGCTCAAAGATAGTGGCAGACAAGTGCCTAAGCTGGAAATGACTCTCGCTCAGCATTGGAAAGTAATTTTCTGAGGTAATTTCCTGCCAGGATCATATAATCCATACTACCACCTACTTGTTCTGCCTACTCGTTCCTCTTTACGGATACACCAGGTCTAAACTGAAGTGGAATTGCAAGAACTGGCATTTCTAAGCAATGTGGTAGGGCTTACAATGGACGCCTACACTCATTCTAGCACGCATTTTTGCTGAATTCTGATTTTGGAGTTTTAACTAGGGATGGACAAATCAGTCAGTTTGTGTTTCTCTAATCCTCCACATGTCTACATCAGGGTAGTGTTGTTGTTTTTTATAAACCCTTGTGGAAATTCTTCAGCGTTTTAGTGTGAATTTTTCCTAATAGACACCTTTGTATATGCGGTGTTGCCTCATTTTTGCCAAGCAGTTTAATATTATGCTTTGCTAGCTATTTCCACATACATTTTTAATGCATGCTTAACCCCATTATATGCATTTTTGTACATAATACTTGGCCAGGAAGCTGCACTGCAAAATTCAGATTTCGAAAGGCGGCTGTGCTTCACTTCTTGTCTTGTTTCAGAGATTGAGGGTTGGATAGGTTCACCTTTAAATAAAAACTAAATCAAATTTCTGTCCCATCCTTAGTTTTAGCTGACTTTTTTTAAAAAAAAAATAATTCTCCCTTTTTGAGTCACTAGTACGCTTCCTGGAGAAGGCTGAAATTAAGTGGTATATAATTGAAGTAAGTAAGTAAGTAAGTGAAACTGAGGCGCCAATACTATGGCCACCTCATGAGAAGAGAAGACTCCCTGGAAAAGACCCTGATGTTGGGAAAGATGGAGGGCACAAGGAGAAGGGGACGACAGAGGACAAGATGGTTGGACAGTGTTCTCAAAGCTACCACCATGAGTTTGACCAAACTGCGGGAGGCAGTGGAAGCCAGGAGTGCCTGGCGTGCTCTGGTCCATGGGGTCACGAAGAGTCAGACATGACTAAACAACTAAACAACAACAACAACAAGTAAGTAAGTAAGTAAGTAAGTAAGTAAGTAAGTAAGTAAGTAAATCAAATTTGGGGCTATGGCAGAAACTGATGATTTGGGGCTATGGCAGAAACTCTTGATTTGCGGGTGCCTCTGGCACATTAGAAGAATCTTGGTGGATCAGTTCAAAGGCCCCTTAAATTCAGCACTCTGTTCTTACAGTGGCCAACCAGATGCCTATATGAAGTTTGCAAGCAGGAACTGAATGCAACAGCACACCCCACTTGCACCCCCCCTGTTTTTGGAGAGACACAGCCTCCAATGGAAGAGGGAGATCATAGTCAGCATGACACTTCTTGCTCCTTGACCCACCCAGGACACTGAGCCCATCAGCAAAGACAACTACAAACTTGCCCTAAAATAAGGGTTCTGAGCTGGCTTAAGAGGCAGTAGTAAGGCAGGTAGCTACTAGAAGCATGGCTTTTTGGGTAGTGGAACCAGCCCCATGAAATGCCCTTCAAGTGAGTTTTGACATTGTATTCCTTCATGAATTCGCCTACAAGTTGACCATTGTTATGTTGTGGTTTGTTTATATTCCATTTTTTTGTTTGGTATAGAGCAGTGGTGGCCACACTTGTCCCTCCAGCTGTTTTGGGACTACAACTCCCATCATCCCTAGCTAACGGGACCAGTGGTCAGGGATGGTGGGAATTGTAGTCCCCAAACAGCTGGAGGGCCAAGTTTGGCCATCTCTGGTATAGAGGCTCCCTAGGCAGTGAAACTCGGGACGCAGGTGGTGCTGTGGGTTAAACCGCATAGCCTAGGGCTTGCTGATCAGAAGGTTGGAGGTTCGAATCCCCACAACGGGATGAGCTCCCGTTGCTCGGTCCCTGCTCCTGCCAACCTAGCAGTTCAAAAGCATGAAGTGCAAGTAGATAAATAGGTATCACTCCAGCGGGAAGGTAAACGGCATTTCCGTGTGCTGCTCTGGTTCACCAGAAGCGGCTTAGCATGCTGGCCACATGACCTGGAAACTGTACGCCGGCTCCCTCGGCCAATAAAGTGAGATGAGCACTGCAACCCCAGAGATAGCCACGACTGGACCTAATGGTCAGGAGTCCCTTTACCTTTACCTTAAATGGCAGTGAAAAATGTATTAATGGAAATGACAAACCAACTTAACTATTATGGAAAGGTACATTCTTCATTTCCTGCATATAAACCTGACAGAATAGAAAAGTTTTCAGAAGGGGTTTAAAACTTGAAACAGAAGGTGCCTGCTGAATCACTGTTGGCAGAGTATTCCAACAGAGCCTAGAAGCCAGGTCCTAGGGGCTGAGGTCCCTTCACCCTCCCAATAAAATATTTGAGGCCCTCCACCAAAATTGATGGGCACTGCCATTCAAATTGTGTGTGTGTGTGCCATGTCATGTGGTCAGTTACATGGGGCAGGACTTACCTGGGCCCCCCAAACATTTTATTCAAGTTGGCACCCCTGCAAAAGAGTATTGGAGTACTCCAATATATTACTAATTTACATACTTGGGCTGCAATTCTGTATACACTTATCTGGCAGTCAAGCCCATTTGACTCAATGGGCCTTACTTATGAGTAGCTGCATGTGTAGGATTGCTCTGTAGGAGAATCTATCTTTCTGGCTTCCTTTCTATGATTACTAGCATGCACACTTGACTACCGCTCTGCTCTTGGGGTGCTTAACGTTTCCAAAGACAAATTCACTTTTTTATCTCTCTCTGTTTTTCTCTCTCTTCTAGAGTGTGGAAAATATAATGATGTTAGGGTGAAATGGGCGTGCATAACTCCTTCCACCAGTCCTCCCTGGCCAAACCTAGCAGACAAAAAAATAAAAATAAAAAAATATTATCCTCCCTCCTCAAAATTGGCACAGATTTGATACATTCTGTAGCCTGTTAGTTTAGCTCATATACCAACTGGCCAACAAAAGGATTGCTTATTGCCTACAGCTGCGGGAAGTGGAAAAGGCTGAAGGATTTTAACAGCTATCAGAGGAAATTTCTCTCTCTCTCTCCTACATTCTCTTTGGCAGCCTAGGTTCCGTTAAAACAGAAAGCAAAGGAACCATAACCTCAAACATCTAGCAACTGTGGTTGATGTAAATGTGTCAAGTATTAAATGTATCCCTGTATTTTAGCCTGGGAAGGAGACAGCCTCCGTCATTCTGCTATATAGCAGTTATAACCATAATGACACCAGCAGCATTCAAGACGGCTGCCTCTGATATCTTGTGGCAGCTGCTTATTTATTATCAGCATCACAGCAAGGGGAGCAAAAAATGAAAGCCACCGAAGAGCACACTCTGAGCCCCCAATTCTTCTGAATGCAATCTTCCATGGGAGTAAAGCTAATAGATTTAGGACAGAGGCACCCAAAAGCCCACGCGCTGAAGGCCCCGGTTTGGTGTGGCATTTGAAAAGTCCAAATATGCTGCCAAAGATTCAGCTGCCATGTTGGATGCTGACATCATCTTCATGTGCAGCACTGACCCACCCTCAGCATGGTGAGATGTTATGGACTGACTGGACACAGAGGAATGATGGGAGGCAGCAGCTGGGGAACCCCCCAAGGGAAGAAGGTTCAGAGCCCAGGGATTGGTGGTGGGGGTGACAGTGAGTGGTCAGAGGGAGAAGACTGGGGGTAGGAGATATTGGAAGCAGTTACAGGGTTTACTGAGCAGGGGAGAGTCTGTGGCAGAGAGGAGCCCAGAAGCAAAAATAGGAGAGGAGGGAGACCAAGAGGCTGAGATGAATCAGGCTGGTGAAGAAGCCAGGGTGTCTCTTCTTCCTGCTGCAACAAGCTCCCCACCCCTCCAGTCTCCCAGGACCAGAAGAGGGATGAAAAGGGAGAAGCAGAGACAAACACATCAGTGTAGTCTCAGATTGCTTGGGAATGACCTGGGGGATGAAGAGAATTAGGCAGCTTTGGAAAAGCGGGGACCTTGAACCCCTGCAACTATAGGGGCAAGACCTACTGGGAAGAGTTGCTGTGCTCATTAGGCCTGGCTCCCATGAGCAGGCCCTGCTTCTTCTAATAAAGAGTTAACATCATGTACTCTGTGTGATTTATTGCTGGCTGGCTCCCTGACACAGGGTAGTGCTGTGTTGCCAACCTCCTGACAGTGGTGTCACTGGCATTTATTAAGATGGCGCAGGGTTGGAAAGGGTCAGCGTTGGCAAAGTGGTGGAGTCAATCCAGTGCTCTTGCTGGTGGACCTGTGCAGCCTCAACCTTGCCACTGCCCATCCTCACCACTACCATGAAAGCACGGCTACAGTGGACCCCAACAGAGATGGCAGAGAGTGGCAGCAGTCTGGGGCCCAAGTTGGCGCCTCTGCAAATGGCACTGAGAAGGCCTCGTCATGGATCCCTGCCAACTAGACAACCATTGGTGGCAGCTCCTCAGACCAGAGGTTGCCCACCCCTATTCCATGTGAACAAAAGTTCCCATGCTTTCCTCATCATTGCATAGTTAAGCAACCTATGAACTGGCTTTCTTCTACCCTTTCTCAGTGCAATTTATTTTTTAATCTGCTGTGTCAGATATGCAGAACAGGTCAAGAAACGAAGCTATTAGGGCAGAACTACATGCAACATATATGAATCTCCAGCTTCTGACATTCCTCAGGAAAGTGCTAGGCCTCACATAAATAGGCCTATAAAGCAATCCACAGAATTATACAATTCTTTGTCAGAGCTACATTGAGAAAGCAATCAGAAGAATTTCTGCTCTTTTATACAGCTTGGAAGATTTATATATATATTTTGCAGCTGACAAGTGAACAAAAACTAATAAGTGAATAGCACTATCTTGCCCAGAAGCCAAGCAAATAATTAGAGGTTTAACAGCCTGCCTTTAATCTGAGCACAGGCAAATACTAGACTTTGTGTGTCGTTTAGGGACCATGTCACACCTGCTCTAAAGGAATGATCCTAGACCAGTTCAAGATGACATATATATTCAAGACTGATTAGAAATGAGTGACCTTCTCAAAAACTCTGCCTGCTTTAACTCAAAATGTTTCTAAGCTCCCAACATCTGAAAATACATTCCCCATCTGCTAGAGGTGACAGAGGCAGCAGGAATAGATGGTGGTAGCCAGGAACTCTTCCTGAACATTCCTCCCTGCTTGACTGGACCTTAAGACCTGCTCTTCAAGAGTTTAGATTGCCCGTGACAAGCAGGTCCTTTTTAGTAGTGGTCCCACGTAATGAAATTTCTTTTTTCTTGAAATGTGCTTGGCACTTCCTCTTGATAGTTTAGGAGGGGAGTAAAGAGCCTCTGATCGGACCTCACCTGAAAATTTTGGAGCACTGACACTGACATTTTCTACCTTCTTATCTTCTACCTGCTCGTAGCAGTTTTAATTGCGCCTTGAACTGAACATTGCTGTTTTATCAGCATTTTGGACTCTTTGAGAACCATTACGGTTGAAAATTGGTGTACACATATGGTAAAGAGGCAAATAAAGCCATTTTGATGACAACATTAGAATTTTTAAAAAACACCTCAGATGAGGAAACACATATGTCAGTGAAGCTTCCCTGTGCTTGTAGTGGCTTTAGAATCTGACAGCTAGCACAAGTAGCCATAGTTAGAGAGCCATTTTCCAGTCCATACTCCAAGATCCCAGAAGACAGTCCTGACAATTATGCTATTCGCTTGTCCTTTCTTCCATGGGGAATGTGTGTGTGTGTGCTGTTGTGAAGGTGAGTATACCACGCCAAGCAGGGCCTTTTAGTTAGGAGTAGTAGAAAAAGTAGTTTTGGAACTAAATAATTGCGCCTGTTTCTGAGGAGCATTACGGTCACTGGTACAATGCATGTATCAGCTTGATTTGAATGATACCACCACCCAATTTAATGTCGCCTCTCCCAGGTTTCAGCTTTGCCCTGTCCTAGATTTAGGTTCAGAGGCAGGAAAAAAAAAATGTGGGTCTCGTTTGCCAATCACCAAAATGATTAATTTCCCCATGGCCATCACTTCTGAAAAACTGAGAAACAAGGCAGAAGAGGTCAAATTTTAAGCAATCCAATTATTTTTCTTGAAATAAAATTAGAGGCAAACCAGAGTTTCAGTGCAACTCCGTATTAGTACCCAATGCATAAATCATGATTAATGGCACTGTAATGAGCACAAAATGAATTAATGATGACTGGCCACTTATTTTAAAATTATTCACATTCTTTATGCTTCATCTTATCCTGCTGACAGGCTCTAGGCATAGGCTATATCCTTCAAGGGGCAGGGGAAGTTACATTCAACTTTTCCTTTTTTAAACACCCACCCACCCCACAACTATGGAAGCTGAAATTTATCAATGGTCATTATGCTAAAACAGTCGTTTTTGAAACTTTGGGAACTCTTTTCTCATCAATTCCTCTGCTTAGGAACCTCTCGGCATTGCATCTTAGAAGCTGGTACACATTCTAGGGTGCACACGGGATGCTATTTAGTTAGTTATGTATCTGTTAAAATCATTACGAACATCCAAGAGTCCCAAGCTTGCGGAATATAATGCAACACTCAAATGTTAAGTAAGGTAACTGGGGATAGCCTGAATAAACCAATTTTTTTTAGCATTCTCGGGAAGCCTCCTACTGCAGGTGCCTCCCATATAGCTTGGGAAGAGCAATGCAAAGACTGGGTGCCACTAAAGGATGTTTACATGCCAAGACTCCTGGGGGCATCAGATGTGGGGCAGGCATGTTCTTGGTCTGCATCATGCGCAAGGGAGCAATCAAACCAGAGTATTATCCACTCCCGCCCAATGTTGTTCTTATTATGAGGAGCCAGTCTGCTGCAGCAGATAAGAGTGCAGGAGCTGGGAGACCAGGCTTCAAAGCGTTCGCGAGGCTACAGATTCACTGGGTGCCCTTCAAGTCGCTCAGCTCTCCCTCTGAAAAATGGCACTGGATGCGCCGCGTGCCGCAGAGTTGCTACGAGGGAAAACAAGGTCAAGGCGGTAAAGCACACTTAAAATAATATACAATAAAAACGCCACTTTGTTTTGATCATGTTGCCTTTTCATGTCTTGGGTACGTTTCCAAACCTGCGACTGATATTTAGGGGCCTTATTAACACCAGGAAGAAAGCAAAGCTCCGGGGATGGCAGTGGTGTAAAATACCTAATAAAGTTGCACCGATGTTCCATCTGTGTTCATTTCGTCGCCAGGAAATGGGAACAAGAGCTTAGCAACAGCCCGCCTGGAGTCATAACCTCTGTGAAATCCTAATGCTCCCTTTCTTACAAAATTCTTCAGGGTCGGGAGAAATCCATAATACGGAATCCATTACGGAGTAACTAAAAGGGATCCATAAATGTATTATGTATGTAATTTTGCTCCCTGTAAGGATCTGAGTGTAACCGTCACTTTAGAAAACCATAGCCTTCGGGCTAGAGAAATGAGAGCCACAAATCAAGCAGCAAAGCAGTAAAAAAAGATTAATACGTCATACTATACTGGTGGGCAGATGATGTTCAGACGCTGGTCTTAAATGGACCCAGCAGGCTCTTAGAAGACGACTAAGTTCCCACATTTTTCCCCTTTTGGTGACAAAATGATACTGATTTGTCCCAAAGTTCCCTCCATTATTGAATGCTAACTGCTAGCACTGCTTTTTCAGGTAATGATATTCATTCCTCTCAAAGTCCACAAAAAGCAAGGCGTTTCCTCGCCGTTCTTAATTCGCTCCATCAGCCCTCCGGATTGCAGGGATGAAAATGCCCATGCTGTGAAAATGTTCCAGAGTTCAGCATCTCCCAACACAATGGCATTGAGTTAAGTATGGGGTTTTTACTTTGCCCTGAATTTTCTGCTTATGGCCAAAATGCCGAGGTTACGATTTTGCAACCAGTTAATACATTGTGCGTGATAAAATCTTACTGAGTTGGAAAAAATGTTTAGAACAACAATTGGTAAAAAGCCAGAAGCATTCCTTTTAGGAATCAAAACAAATGACACCCCCAAAGACATGAAGAGAATTTTTTTTACATGCAACAGCCACTGCAAGGTTATTGGTTGCTGAAAACTGGAAATCAGAAGAAGTGCCATGAGTGACAGATTGGCAACATAATTTTTTTGAAATAATGGAATTAGCAAAAATGACGGCAACAATTAGAATGCAATCTAACCAAAATCTCAAACAGGAATGGAAGTGTGTAGAAGAATACATGACCAAAAGATGCTCCAGCAAAAATGTATTGATATGCATAGACTGATTTCACAAAGTTAAGCAGATATACAAGAATGTATGTTTAATTATTAAGATACAAAAATACAATAATAAAGTTATAAAATAAAAACAAGGAAGTCATGCATGGGTGGAGGGAAGACATAGGGCAAGAAATAAGAAGAAAATAAGAAAGAACTAAATGTTGGTACATGAGGAAATGTGAAAATGTGAATTTACAAATATAATGTATATGTAGTACTACGTAAATATTTCATATATGTATCGCAACAGAAAGAAAGAAAGAAAGAAAGAAAGAAAGAAAGAAAGAAAGAAAGAAAAAGAAAGAAAGAAAGATAGATAGATAGAAAGAAAGAATCTTACTGAGTTGTGATGGCGCTGACAAACATACAACAGGAATCAGGACTGCGGACATTAAAAAGTTAGTCTTAATAGAATTGCTGGTGTTAGTAATTTGAGGCATCTGAAATGTACCGTGTTTATATGTGTGTGTGTGTGTTTTAACCATTTCCCCCAAGCCGAAAAAGGAAGCTCCAGAGGCAGCTGCAAATGGAGGACATGATTTTAAGGGAAATGCACGAGAGACTCACGGCATAATCATGGTATCTGTAGATCTGAAACTGGTGGCCATGACTACCTTAGCTTCACTGATTTCAGTATGTCTGCTCTGAGCAGCATCTAGCAAGGTACAACCCTGGGTGTGGGGTGAATCAGGCAAGCTTCTGGAGAGACAATGCTATGATGATTATGATTATATAGAATAACAAACTACAAAATTAAAATCATGGCACAATACAGGAAGCACAATACCAGGGACTACTAGATCCCACAGCACATTTATGTCCCCCAAAGTCTAGGCCAGGGGTTGGCAAAGTTTTCGTGGCTTGGGCCAGTTCACAGTCCCGCAGACGCCGCTGTGGGCCGGAGTGCTCGCACGCACACAAGCACGCACAAACGCTATTTCCGGTGCTCCTTCTGGTGCGGAGGAGGCGTGCACAGCTTCCCATTGGCTGCAGGAGCTTCCTGCAGCCAATGGGAAGCCGACCAGCATTGCAGAAGGCAGTCCCCGCTCTGCTCCACGCTGGTTTAGTGCGGCACACAGGAGCCAACTGAGCGGGCGGCGGGGGCCCATAGGCCTTAGGTTGCCGACCCCTGGTCTAGGCAAACAAATATGTATTTAAAAAAGGTAAAGGGACCCTGACCATTAGGTCCAGTCTTGACCGACTCTGGGGTTGCTGCACTCATCTCGCTTTATTGGTTGAGGGAGCCGGTGTACAGCTTCCAGGTCATGTGGCCAGCATGACTAAGCCGCTTCTGGCAAACCAGAGCAGTGCACAAAAATGCCGTTTACCTTCCCGCCAGAGAGGTACCTATTTATTTACTTGTACTTTGACGTGCTTTTGAACTGCTAGGTGGGCAGGAGCAGGGACTGAGCAATGGGAGCTCACCCTGTTGCGGGGATTCGAACCGCTGACCTTCTGATCGGCAAGTCCTAAACTCTGTGGTTTAATCCACAGCACCACCCGTTGACAGCTAAAAATTCACAGCACAGATCTTTCATGATCCTGGCATCAGTTGCCCTTTCTTTAGGGGAATTGTACCCAAAAGGGGAGCTGCACCCAAAAGCACATTTGCAAAAGGAACCTGTGGTCGCAATGCACCTGCAACATGATGCTACCATATTGCCACCCAGCGAGTCAGAGGATATTGTTGGACTTCAACCGCCATCAGCCTCAGCCAGCATGGTCAATGGTCAGGGGTGATGGGAGCTGTAGTCCAACAACATTGGAGGGCTGCTGCAGTTAAGGGTTATGCTGTGACTCAAGCCCACCCTTGAGCTAGAAGCCCTTCCCCTTTATTTCAGCCAATTTGGGGAGTTGGGTTCGTTGCAGTTACTCATGGGTGAGCAAAGAAGTGGCCCAAAATATTGTTGTGCCTGAATGGGAAAATGCAAATGGCACCCTGCGTAGCAGGAAAAGATGCATGAGTGAACAAAGCAAAAGATAAATGTGCTATCACTTCATTATAGGGCCGGACCTCTTTGTCCTTCTAGTGCTCAGAGGCATTCACACAGAGTGTAACTTTCACATTGCGTCCAAGGGATGGATTCTAGGTTCAGGTTCTGGCCCGGGTGAGTTTTGGTCCCAAATTAAACCCCGACTTCTGGTGATTATTATTGACAACCATCTCATTAATGTCGGTAAGCCTCATGCCCAGTGTTCCGAAGCCTGAGTCCCTATATCGTAATTACTAATAAAAAGGAATACAAGAAGGAGCACAGGGCAGCTGTAATAGACCTGCCAATCACATGCCTGCACTTTAGGCCCTGAACATTTATTCTGTGTTGCTCAGAAACACCCCAAGCAGAGCAGCTAATGTTTACCTTCATACCAATTATTCCCAAGAGAAACACAAGGACATTTCTACCTACAGGCCCAGAAATGCACCATAAATTCACAAAAAAGGACAGCTGTGCCAGGTAAGGAATCGGGGAAAGAAAATAAATGAAACATTATATTAAAAAAGGCTCTTGCGGTGGAGAAATCCATTGGTTGTTTTCGTCTCCTTCAGTCCCTGATCCCACAGAAACTATTAAATAGGATATTTAAAGTCACTTAGAAGAACAATAATTTAGAAAAAAATGTCAGTTCATTGGGGCCAGTGCTGTGGATCATAACTGGCAGAAGAAAGTCAAATCGTGTTTACCTGTAATTAGGGATGGAGGAGGAATTTGATTCAGTTTGCATTTAAACTGGGTGTAGTCCTTATTTCTTCTCTCACTCGCATAAACCCCCCCCCACAAAATCTACACAGAGCATAGTTGAGAAAAGTAGCAGAATTAACTATAGTAATGAAAGGCAGTTGTAAACAACCTTTTAAACCTCACATGTACTGAAATCTACCGGAATACAGTGATAAAAATAGCTGCTGCTGTGTGTGGACCTGTTCAGCAAATGACAGAAGAAGACATCGCTAAGATAATTTGGGTATTTGAACAGGAAGATGAGTTAAAGGTACAGATTATTTGGATTTATAAACCAATTACAATCTGAAAGATCTCAAAGCAGTTTACAATAGGTTATGTATACATAGAAGAAGTACAATAAAAGCATATCAACTGCTTCACATAACAAAATACAAACACGATATCCATATACTTAAATTTTATACATATACATATAATCAATGGAGAAGGAATTCATTTGGTCTCCTTTTCACAGTGGACTGACTTAATTTGATGGTCATGACCCTACTAACTCAACACCCCTCCCATCGAATTGTGCATATCTCTGGATTATGCAACGAAGTTTCAATGTGCAAAAAATATGCATATTTACAGGAAAAAAAGAAAAACATATTTAGGGGAAATACATACAAAAATGTATGCAACAATGCATACTATTTAAATGTGAACTTTCATGAATTCTTTCCTCTTCCCTCACCCCACCCCCCAAATCAAGACAGGCAACTATGAGAGTCAAGAAAAATGGAATGGGATGGACTTAGACTGATATGCCCTGCTCAAATTACAGGTAGAGATGAATGTATTTGTTAATGTTGGTTTCTTATTTTTCCAGTCTTAAATTCAGTTATCCACCTTTTCATGTCAATTTGCAATTTTTTGTGACTTGTTTTTAAATCTTCATGGAAGTCCACCAGCATTTTAGTGCAAATTTACCCTAATATGTTTTATGCAATTTTGTCTAATATGTACAATATGCAAGCAACTTGATCTCATAGAATGCATTTTATATGTTATTTTCACTAATATGTGCATTTTTACGCACACTTTACTATATGCATTTTTGTAGACATTTCGTCACTTTTGGTAGGTTCGCCTAAACTCCACGTGTTGATCATTGTGTGTGTCTGCATTTGGCCCTAACATGTGAGCTCAAATTGTGCAATCACAGCACCATAAAGCACAATGTATATAACTCAGATCGTTTGGGACCAGACACATAGGTCCCACTGCAAATGTGGCCATATATAAGAAACAAATGTCTGTATAATACAAACACACACATGTGGATAGCAGCATTATATGATCTAGTCAGTAGATGGCATTAGACTTATTTGCATCTGGGAGCAGACATGGTTTTCCTGTTCCTCTTCTCTCCTTGCCTAGCTGCCTGCTGTGTCCTCAAAGTCCTTCATTAAATTTATCAACATCTACCTCAATTTGCTAACAGGTTTGCTTCTGTAAAGCTGCAGGAAGAGATTGTTTGAGGTTTCTGTTGGATCAGAAGCCATCTCAATTAAGTACCAACCAACCAACCCACCCTGGAATATACACAAACACACACACACATATTAATGGTAAGTAAGGCCCTCCATGGGACACGGGTGGCGCTGTGGGTAAAAGCCTCAGTGCCTAGGGCTTGCCGATCGAAAGGTCGGCGGTTCGAATCCCCGCGGCGGGGTGCGCTCCCGTTGCTCAGTCCCGGCGCCTGCCAACCTAGCAGTTCGAAAGCACCCCCAGGTGCAAGTAGATAAATAGGGACCGCTTACTGGCGGGAAGGTAAATGGCGTTTCTGTGTGCTGCGCTGGCTCGCCAGATGCAGCTTTGTCATGCTGGCCACGTGACCCGGAAGTGTCTCCGGACAGCGCTGGCCCCTGGCCTCTTAAGTGAGATGGGCGCACAACCCCAAAGTCTGTCAAGACTGGCCCGTACGGGCAGGGGTACCTTTACCTTTACCTTTTTTAAGGCCCTCCATTAAACTACAGATGACATTCAACCCATGTCAGGAACTTGTAAAGCAAATAACACTGTTGCTAGATGCATTTCTGGGAAAGGGTTTGGCATCCATCCCAATGTCGTTTATTACTCCACAGAAAGCAGCTGGAAAGGATAGCAATGCCAGTCATTGATTAAAAAATAAATGTCAGCTTACACTGTGATCTGCTGTAATAAACAGACAACAGTGTCCGTAGGTATTTCATTCAAAAGGCAAGAAAACATTGCTCATCCTTTTAATTAGTACACGTTGCATGAGGTGGAGAAACTATTTGCATGCCACAAACCCCACTACAGCGGTACCTTGGTTCTCAAATGCCTTGGTACTCAAACAACTTGCAACCCAAACACTGCAAACCCAGAAGTAAGTGTTCCAGTTTGCGAACATTTTTCGGAAGCCGAATGTTCTCCGTTTTGAGTGTTATGCTTCCGATTTGAGTGCCACGCTTCTGTTTTGAGTGCTACACTGAGGTCTGTCTGTTTTTGCTATTTATTTTGCGTTTTTTGTGTGTGGTTTTTTTTGTGTGTGACTGTGTAGAACCCACTTCAGCTACTGATTGATTGTGTGACTGCAGTACAATGTTTATTGCTTTCATTTTATGAATAAATGGTCTCTTTAGACAGTAAAATTCATGTTAAATTGCTGTTTTAGGGGTTGTTTTTTAAAAGTTTGGCACAGATTAATCCATTTTGCATTACTTTCTATGGGAAAGCGCCCCTTGGTTTTGAAACGCTTTGGTTTTGGAATGGATTTCCAGAACGGATTAAGTTTCAGAACCAAGATACCACTGTACTCCCTGCCAATTTATTCTTGGGTGCATTATCCAAATGAGAAAACTGAGCAGGTATTCAGGTGGCAAAGCAAAGTTGAAGTTCTCTGTTGGTGCCCCTTAACACCAAATCCAGTGGATATCAGAGCTAGCTTACAGGGTGGGTTACATCTGGGCCAGCATTCGCACCCAGCACCCTTGAGGAGCTGTCAGTATTGGCAGAGGAGCTCATTCCTTCTGTGGCTACTGGTCTTTCTTGCCAGAGGCTAGACCTTCCACACCCAAAGCATGTTCACATCTACCACTGAGGCATGAACTTGCTGCACATCCAGATTGCAGTATACTGTGGATTTGTCACTGCTCACAAATGTAGGTTTATCACAGTGCTCACACAGCACTGTCCTCAACAAAACGCCTAAAAGATCACCGCACCTCACCTCCTACAGACCCAACCCCTCCTCATTTCCCCACATACCCAAATGACCACTGTGTCCTGCAGGAGAGGGCATTCTGCAGATACCATCCTATCATTAAACACAACATTAAAAACTCATGCACCTGCCAGCGAAGAGCCATTGTGCTAGCAGACAGAGAATGATGAATGTAGCCCATACAGGCAATGAGCAATCAAAATGTGTAACCGTGACCATTGCGCTGAACCCGGAAGTGACTTTAAAAATGGCAAAAATGGCCTTAACAGAGCCCAGAAAGGACAGAAAAGGTGCGAAAACAACACTTAGTAATCCCAGGAGCCCTTGTGTCGACCGCTGAGGCCTGTGGAGAATTAGAGTTTGAGTAAGAAGGTTTGGAGGGAGTGATTGTGGTGGAGTTTGGTGCAGTTTGGCAGTCAGTCTGGTAAGTGCTGATGGTTTTAACATAGTTTTTCAAGGGTTTCCAGAGATTTAGAATGTGTTTTCAGGCTTTTCCAACTGTGTTTCGAATATATGCAATTTCACTTAAACGCACGGTGCCTCGGAATGTAACCCCCGCATAGATGGGGGGGCTGCCTATATACATAAAGAAAGCATGTTGTGAACACCAGCACTGTAGCTATAAAATGCATGTTAATGGGCACATGTGGAAGAAGCACACTTTTAACAAATCCGAACACGGCCATAAAATACCCTTCTGTCCTGTTTTTCCTTTGTGTATTATTTGAATCAGGACTTACATATCATGGAACAACTATATGGCAAGCCACACTCCTTCTTCTCCCTTCCACTCATTTCAGATTTACCAGACTATTTTGCAGATCAGTCGAACTGGCCGAATACCATATGGGGGCTCCCTTAGCTGCTAAGGGGGGACTCTGTCACAAATCAGTAATAGTGGTGTTCGTTCAATTCCAAGAGGAAAGGCAGCATGAAAAGCTGGGTTGGCAGATTTATTGATTACATTTCACCAGTGACCAGCAAGAGGCAAGCACTCTGAAAAATCCCCAAAGGTGATCATTAGCACTGAGTAACTGTCACTAAACATTAACACCAGCAGCAGACTGGAGCAAAGGGAAAAAAAGCACAATACTTTAAAGTCAAGACCCGAGTGGCACAGCCAGCAGTGCAGCCAGAAAGGGAGGGGAAGGGAAATTCCACTTGCATTAACGCTGCTATGGGAGACGATGGAAGCACAATGACAGATGCGTAAGAGAGATCTTGCAAAACCCTCCCATTTAGCATTGCTGTATAGATCAGGCCTGCACAACTTGTGACCACCGGAGAGGGAGGGAGAGAGGGATGGGCAGATCTGTCCATTTCAGTTTCTCTCTGTTTCTCATTTTCCCAGTCTTAAATTCAGGCCCTCATATTTCTACATCAATTCACAATTTTTAAAAAAAGGCCTCATGAAAATTCACCAGCATTTTAGTGCAAAATTCGTGTGTGCATTTTTTGTAAACAATTTTGCCTATTGTACGCATTTTTGCAAAGCAAGTTCCCCTAATGCAATACATTTTGCATAGTTATATAATTATTAAGCCTACCCGGCCTTGTAATTTTACAATGCACTTTTAATTTTAAAGTTGTTCATTTTATCTATATATATTTTAAAAATTTATCATGTCTACTTTTTTAAAAAAGTCAGTTGGTTTTATCATTATTTTCTTATGAACAGAAATTTCATTATGAATATGTTATACTGTTTTCTGAAAATGGCTTGAAAATGTTATTAAGTGGTATATAAATCTTTCTGATTAGTTATTACTACTATTAGATGATGATGATGATGATTTCTAATAGTGAGGCCAGGGTTGAAGACCTGAGGGACAGATGGAAAGAAGGTAATATTTTCAAATTTGAAATGATGGCAACTGGGCTAATATTCAATATCACCACCTTCAAGTGACCTTGGACGTGCCATTGGTGGCGATACTATTTTGTTTTTCTGCAGCTAGCCCTCTGCCGTGAAGCAGGAGAATTCCCTCACTCTTCCTTTTCGCTGTAGCAGCAGAAACATACCCAATGCACATGGGAAGTGAGCTAATTTTCTGGCTGTCCCTCCTCTAAACATAATAGTAGATCTGCCGTTGGTGTACATGGGCCATTACTCCTGGCAGGCAGGAGGAGGGGAAATCAAGGGACTTTAATTTCCCCTTCACCCTCAATAGACATTGCTCAGTCCGCCATATGAAAGTACTTTGTGGGGAGGCCGCTTTGCTCCTCGGAGGGTTGCAGCAGAAGGTTGCACTACATCAGCTTGGCTGGACTTCAAAGTCAACACAGCTATCCTTGAAAAGCGTCCAGCTGCCCAGCAAGAGGCCTTAAGAGGTGAACGTGAGGGTTCATGACTACTGGAAGGAGCGGCGACACAATATCCCTCTTGGCCCAAGACCAAAGTGTGGAGTTGTCAAGCTGCGGCACAATTAGGAAATGCAATCCGGACGACGATTGTGCCAGCAGAAAGGTCACGTAGATGCTTTGGCGAGAATAATAGTAAAACGGAAAAGGAAGAGGGTAAGACAAAGGTGCTTGTCGACCAAAACGGCTCAAGCTAAGCCATTTGCTACAGGGAAGGACAACAGCTGTTGCAGCTAAAGCAGGACAGGGGGACTTTTTCCAGGCTGAGGGACACGTTCTCTTGGTGGCAACCTCCAGAGGGCTGCTAGTGGGTGGAGTCAGAGAAAGAAGTTAATGCAGCAACACTTGTAAAACTTCATAAGGTACACTGGCAGACCCTTCAAGTGTCCTTATTTCCCCAGGATATTCCTGGAATTACAGAAGCCATCCTTGCTTCTTACTTGATCCCAGAATGTCCTTTCCACACACATCCCTCCAGTGCTGCCGCTGAGCTCAGGGAGAAAGATGAACCCTCATAAAGTGGAACCCTCATAAAGCGGAATCCTCGTATGTGGGGGAAGTAGTTCTCTGCCAGAGCAGCAGAAGAAGAGTTTGCATTTGATATCCCGCTTTATCACTACCCAAAGGAGTCTCAAAGCAGCTAACATTCTCGTTTCCCTTCCTCCCCCACAACAAACACTCTGTGAGGTGAGTGGGGCTGAGAGACTTCAAAGAAGTGTGACCACCCAGCAGCTGCATGTGGAGGAGCGGAGACGCGAACCCGGTTCCCCAGATTACGAATCTACCGCTCTACCACTACACCACACTGGCTCTCAGAGGCGGTCTGCAGAGGCGCCTCTCAGAGCACAGGCGGTTGATGTATGTGGCAATCTGGCTGGCCTCTCTCTGCCACCGCTGATGCTGCCACCATCATGGCGGCTAGAGGGGCAGCACGGATGAAGAAATCAAGGGAAGGGAGTGAGCAGCTGCCAGGTTGGGGCTGTGACCGGGGAGGCAGCCAGCTGACCATACAGTGGTACCTCAGGTTAAGAACTTAATTTGTTCTGGAAGTCCGTTCTTAACCTGAAACTGTTCTTAATCTGAGGCACCACTTTAGCTAATGGGGCCTCCCACTGCCGCCGCACATTTCTGTTCTCATCCTGAAGCAAAGTTCTTAACCCGAGGTAATATTTCTGGGTTAGCGGAGTCTGTAACCTGAAACGTCTGTAACCTGAAGCGTCTGTAACCCGAGGTACCACTGTATGCTTTTTATTGCCGATTTTAGTTAGTTAGCGCTGGACAGTGGTTGGTTTTTACTCTGTTTGACTTTTAGAGATTCTTGTTTGCTTCTTTGGTTTTCAATTTTTAGCACAAACTGCCTAGGGGATATTGCTAGCTGGGTGTCCAACTTTTTCCTTTGCGGAAGAGACTGCCTTAAGGAAAAATGACTGAAAACTTTACAAGGAACTTAAGCTTTCAAGAAGAACAGACTCAAAGAACCTAGCGTCTAAATTGAAGCATCTTGTTAATTTTCTTCTATTGCTAGATGTGATTCCTCACCACCTTATGCAGCCTTAAGATGCTCTAGGAACCCCCTCTTTGCAAAATAAGAATAACAACTAGAGCAATGTCATCCATAATGAGGGCAATACCTTAGTAGTGAAAACTTTTTTTTTAAAGATGTCTTTTGAAGGAGGAAGGTGGGGGAAGCTACCACCAAACACCACAATTTACAACACTTTGCGGATACTGACTTCCCCCTATATTTCCATACAGTTCTGAGATATTGGCAATTATTATTTAAGTCAAAAGGGAAAAAGAATAATAATTTACACCATCCATCATTGTTTCCTTGCATGAATAAATTACAAGACACCGCAGCAAATCAATTGTGGGGAAAGAAACAGCCCATGCCAAACGGTGTGCTTGTGTGTATAATGTCCTTAATGTTTTCCATCCTCATACATCAAAACTACAGACTGAATTTGGCAAACCTGATGCAGGAGAAAGCTCATTATCCCAAGGTCTTGCAGGGCACCTAAAACCTAACTAGGGAGCCAGAGCATGTAATAGAGAAAAACAGGTGCTTCTAATCCCCAAGCATAGACCTCGCAACCTAAGGCGCCTTCTTATCCCTCCCAGGGCTGGCCCTACTATTAGGCAGAGTTAGGCAGCTGCCTCAGGTGGCAGATGCTGGGGGACAGGAGGGTAGTCACTCAGGATTCTCCCTAAGCTAGACTGCCTTGCACCACCTAAACTAGCTGCTGTTTCCCAGGTCTAGAGAAGGATGCTGTCCCATCCCCACTGCCAAAATATGAGCCAAACACTGGCTGATTCTACATGTGGAAAAAGAGGGAATCTTCTTGTACTTTTTTTTTTTGCCTCTGGTAGCAAAAGGTCTTGAACTGATCCTGGTCTCTTACCAGCTCCACCTTTCACCAAAGAGTCTCACAGGATAGCTAAACGTGTGTGCACCGAGCATCAGAATACCTGAAGTCTCAACCTGAGGCTCAGCTACCAACATCCAACTTTATTCTGGGCTATCACTACTACAGCTCAAGTGCCATCCAGGATTAGTATGCTGCCTTATTCCTGATCATACTGTTTGTCCACCTAACCTAGTGTTGTCTACTCTGACTGGTAGCAGATCTGCACGGTTTCAGAGAATGAAAAAGCTTTTCCACCATTACCAGCCAGATTCTTAAAAGAAAGAAAGAAAAAAGATATCCCCCCACAACAGGAGATGCAAAGAACCGATTTGGATTTTTGTGCCCGGACCCCAGATTCTCATTTTTTTTCTAGTCTTAAATAAAGTTTTTCACATTCCCACATAAAGTTTGAGATTCTCTCCCCCATCCCCCATAAAAAGCACTCATGACACCTCACCAGTATTATTGTGTGGGTTTTTTTTCTAATTTACATTAGGAGATATAAAACTCACATGCAATTTTGCCTAATATATATGTTTCCACAGAGCATTTTTTTGGTATGATACAATGCATTTTGCGTGTTATTTTGAGAGGGTTGGTCAGTCTGGGCAATACCCTGAATTCCTTCCAATTCTTGGGGTTGTGTATCTCCAAGGGTAGAAGCTTGCCAAACCAGCTGAAGACAGTTGGGGTGTGTAAATATTTGAACAAATCAAGGACATGCTTCCAGTTCATAGCTGTCAACTTTTCCCTTTTCTTGCAAGGAATCCTATTCGGAATAAGGAAATTTCCCTTAAAAAAAGGGAAACGTTGACAGCTATGTTCCAGTTAAGAATGTATCCTCATAGCAACAAAACATCACTCCACACCCCAAATTCCCCTTCCCCTTTTCATTTTTAAAGAAGACCGGTTTCTTTCTTTCTTTTTCATTTCAAGTGAAATTTAAACACTGATAAAGCACTCGGAGAATCAATCAGCTCAAAACATTTTGCCATGTGATGCCCACTTGAAAAACTTACCGTGTGGCGGCTCCAGCCACGTGGTGAGGCGGTTGTCTGTCGCCTCCAGCCACGAGCTGAGCTGAGTGTTACAACGTTCCTGCAAGCGCTGAGACATCCGAGGAATCAGGGTGTGAACCCACCCTGCATTCTCTGCTGTTGGGCAAAAGAAACATTGCTCTTATCAGACTGTTATACAAATCAGCTCAGGAGATGTGTTGAGTTCCAGTTTACCTTTCCTTATGTCTCTGTGTCATACCCCCCATTCATACCCCCATTTCAGTCTTGTTTTTTTTTTTTTAAAAAATCACAGTTGTGTAAGGTATCTATTCTGCATTGCACTTGCAGCAATGAAGCCTCAGACACTCATTGGCTGAGTGCTGTGCAGGGTGGCACAGAAGGCCCAGATGTCTGGGGGAACAAAAGGATTTGCACAGTCCAGCTTCTGTGAGGGAAAGGGAAGGTGTTCCAGTTAGTCCGGTATCAAAGCAAAGCAAGGACAGAGAAGAGGTCCTGAGAGCTAGAGAAGCTAAGGACAGGAAGTCTGATGGCATGGAAGATGAAAAAAGGAAGGTATAAATGGGCCTGAGAAAGGTGAAAAAAGAACAGTAGGTGGGAGGTGAGACTATATGAGGAGAGAAGCAGAGGAGTCAGGTCACTGAGGTAACCAGGGGCTCATCAGAGAGATGACTGAAGAATTTTCACTTAAGATGATGTTAAACTGTGAGCTACATAGGAGGGAGAGAAGAGTACCGGGGAGGTTGTTCAAGAGGAAGGAAGTGGTGCAAAATAGACAATAACATGAAAAGCAGGAACAGGAAGATGGGAAAAAGAGGAGTCAAGAAGTATATACAGCTGGGGCAGAACCACACATAGGGTCAATGGACAAGTAGGGCTATGAACTACTGGCAGGCAGGAAGGCAAGGGAGGCTGCCTAGAGGGCATTGGACAGCCACCTAGAGTCTAGATCCTAATAGAAGTGTGTCATCAGTGTCAACACTGTAACCAGGCAACAAGTACAAGAAGCAGTGAGTTGAGGGACTAAATTTGACTGTAGACTTCTAATTGGCTGCCCTTTCTTGTCAAGAGAGACAGCGAGAAAAAATATATCACCCACTCAGCAAAGCTCTAAAGTAACCTGCCTGAGGTTGGAAGAGGACATTGGGGTGATTCTTTTAGGAACTAAATTAAATGCAACTGTGACTCTAAGCAGTTGGCAGGTTTGATTTGGGATGCAGGGTGCTGCTAGATCATGATAAGCAAATGGTTGGAACCAAAGGGAATTAAAAGACTGCTTTGGTTTAATGGAGTAAATTTCTTTCAGCACTTGAGCCGTTGTCAGCACAAGGCAGACAATGTAGTTAACTTTTTAAACTGTAGGTTCCACAAATGCTAAGGGTCAGCTTTGCTGCTACACCAATTTGACATTTGAAAGAAAAAGATGGTGGAGTTATGATTCATCCAGATACTAATAAGGACTCTGACTCAGTTTTGAACGCTGGAGCATAGCGCTGAAGCATATGGATAAAGTAGAAAGGAAAGGAAAGAACATGGAATTAGCTGAAGGCTTAGAATCATACTTTTGATACTTCTCTTTCTGGAAATTACTGCCAAATCGAAAGAATACTTTAGCCCCAATCAGGTTTCATTAATCGTAGTTCAATGCACACCACCCTGTCCACTGTGACCCTCCAACCTGGAGCAGGAAGGTCTGCAAATGCCACTTGTAAACTTGTTCAGTTGAATGTGGTTGCACTGTCCCTTGTGATCAGTTGCAGGGAATGCAACCCCCCTTCAAACCTTCCCACTCAATGTCAGTCAAAACTGGGCTTGTGCTGCCTATGACTTACTAGGTTGGAAACAGGGGAGCACAGGGGGTATACATATTCTGGGCCCCAGTCCAACAAGGGCCCCAGACTCTTAGCTTTCAATAATAACAATAATAGTAATAAGCTGATCGGACTCCTAGGAAGAAAGTTAGAAAGCAAACTGTGAAGGCAATGTTCAGATGCTTATTAGGAAGATAAGATGCTGCTGCTAAGGGTGCTTATTCATTCAATCAATCACTGTTGCTAAGTGATCTGGGTAAGGAATGCTGGTGGAGTGGGAGGGTGTTACCCAGAGCAGCAGAAAAAAACAAAAGCAGAAGACACTCATTGTTTCTGTTAGTGTGATGCTGGACAGGGGATGAGAGCCTGTCTGTGTAGTGAGGTATGTCTGCTTAAGGACTTTCCTCTGTGTCCACATTCTTTCATTCACTCCCCAAGTATGCGGCCTTTACAGTGTAAAATACAATTGCTGGCTTTGGTACGCTTTACTTAGAAGTAACTCCCTTGGATAAATGAGGCTTCCTTTCTACTGAGAAAAAATCACAATATTGCAATGCTCCACTCTCCTTGAGTTTCCATTTTCCCCACTCAGCCACTGCTTGTCTGCCTGTCATCACTGGTTTGCTTTTTATTAATATATAGAAATATAAAATAAAATAAAATAAAATAAAATATAAAATAAACCAGCAAATACAAATACAGAATTAGGAAACACCTTACAGCTGCAGCAAGTTAAAAGTTCTGTAATCTTCACATTAATGCAGGGATACTTTTTTGTTTATCAAGGCTGGCAAAATGTGTGTGTGTGTTTTGCTAAAAGTATTACAGTATTTGTTTCTACCTGTTGTATATTTTTATCTCCTCAGCTTTGATTCGGGTTCAAAGATGCCCTTCCATGCAATCTGCATGGAAATGTCAGCCCCTTTTCTTTAGAAAGATGTGACCCTGAATGCACAAATTGTGCTACCTGTGCGGGCCACCCCAAATGTAACAATGCTGGCCTGTGCAACCAGAGCCTTAAAACATCCTAGGTGGGTCACCAGTCTCCCCTGATACACTCCCGGAAGTGATGTGTGCCCATCAGCTATATGGAATAGCTCTTAAAGCTGCCTTTGAGCAGGCTTGATGTGGGTTGTGCGACAACACTGCACACAGGTCTAGGAATGTGAGAAGACAGAGATGGTATTTTCTGAAAACAGCTTGTACTTTTTTGTCCAAACCTTTGCAGAGGCAGTTTCAGTTCAGAAGTACCCCTGCTTTGGGGGGATATCTGAGATTTATGACTTCCTGAAAATAAAAAAGCGTATAGGAATACTGACTTAAGCAACTTTACTGCACTGTACTAGTGACCTTAATATATTGGGACTGGCGATACCAAGGTATCGCTTTATCGCTGATTATGGTTCATCAGATTTTCTGACATCTGAGCTATAAATTAAATGGAAAGTACATTTGTAATGTGAAGTCCATGTCTACTTACTTAATCTAATCAAGACTCAAATACTTGCTTTAGCAGGCTAATAGCCTCTTGAAGAAACATGGGGCTGTTCCACATTTCATTTACGTGATGGATGGGATGGGGAGATGGATTAAATAGCGGATGAGCACCTTGGGATGAGAAGGAAAGCGACTGCGCTAGGCTGTATTGTGGGTATTTCAGCTACAATTAGGCCTTTTTCAAAAACCACAAAATTTAGTCTCTCAGTGGTAAGCTGTTATCATTTATTATTGTTTACCAGCCAACTGCACACGGTTGTGATATAAAAAGAGCCCTGAAGGATCAGGTTGCGAGTACATGCAGCCTTATATCCTGTTTCCAACAGGGGGGGGGGACAAAATCTCTCTCTCTGCAACTCACAATTAGGCAACTGCTCTTCTCTTTTGCTTGCCCCAGCATCTTGCAGTCAGAGATATACACCATCTGAGGTTTCATTTAGGCATCATTACCTCTGTGTCACATATTCAGGCTGTGAGTGTTGCTCCTCATGTAAAAAAAAAAAATATATAGCAGCATCTATATACAAAGAGGGACGCAGGTGGTGCTGTGGGTTAAACCACAGAGCCTAGGACTTGCCGATCAGAAGGTTGGCGGTTCAAATCCCCGCAACGGGGTGAGCTCCTGTTGCTCGGTCCCTGCTCCTGCCAACATAGCAGTTCGAAAGCACGAAGTACAAGTAGATAAATAGGTACCGCTCCGGCGGGAAGGTAAATGGCGTTTCCATGCGCTGCTCTGGTTTACCAGAAGCAGCTTAGTCATGCTGGCCACATGACCTGGAAGCTGTACGGCGGCTCCCTCGGCCAATAAAGAGAGATGAGCGCCGCAACCCCAAAGTCGTCCGTGACTGGACCTAATGGCCAGGGGTCCCTTTACCTTTATAGACAAAGAGAGATATCAGTAATCAAGGTTTGTGAAACTTTAATAAATCTGCTGTGGGGACCCTAAAAGTGTGAGTGCATGGGGGGGGGAGTCTGTAAATCCCCAAAGCTGCCAAATGGCAACTGAGCATGCTCAGTAGCCATGGAATGTTTGCTGACTGGGTGAAGTATGGAAGCTGGAAGTGGGGAGACAAAATGGACTGGAGCAGATAGAATCCAGAGCAGGGAGCACTCCACAGTGCCACTTTCAGTTTCAGGTCCCATTTGCTGCAGCTAATAGCCATTGATACACCCAAGGCAGGATTCAATCACATAGTGGCAAATTCAGATTGCGCAATAATGCTTGATTGGAAGGAAGGGATTGCGCAACAAACACGCTTCTCCTAAAGAGCGGCGTTTTTGCAAGAAGGACAGTGATAGGGGAAAAAACTAGAAAAGTGTGAAAGAACACTTGCTTTGATGCAACACCATCTAGCTGCACCACAAACGAATCAGAACAAATGCTCATTGGGTAGTTGACACCATATATCTCGTTGCAGACAAATCAGGGTGAATGCTCAATAAACAGAACATGTGGACGTACCCGTTCTCCAAAGAAATAAAAATGCAATAAACTCCTAAGCAACTTCTAAAGCCAATTTAGCCCATAGCAGCGAATTCCTTAAGTTGGTTGTGGAGTAAGTGCTTCCTTTTGTCTGTTCATTAATTTTCCTTGGGTAGTTAAAGTTCTAGTATTGTAAGACGGAAAGACAGAATCTCTGACCCCATATGTACTATATATTGAAAGCAGAATCATAGCACTTTAAACAGACAGGAGAAGTGTAATTTATTGAGGGTGATGAGAGCTGTTAGGAGACCCTTATTTCCCGCACAGAATGGCTTATGCATCGAACCATCTTCCCAGGAAACTCTGGGCCACAGCTCAGTGGTAGAGTGTCTGCTTTGCATTCAGGATATCACAGGTTCAATCCCTGGCCTCTCCAGGTTGGGCTGGGAATAGCCCATTGGAAAACCTGGACAGCCAATAGCAGTCAGTGTAGACAATACTGAGTCAGATAGGCCAATGGTTTGATTCAATATAAGGCAGCTATGTTCTTATGCCTGGGTTTGCAGTGCATTATCTTTTCAGAGGCACCAACTGGCCTTGTTTTATCTCTTTTCCTAGCATTTGATGCAAGCACCAAATGTTAGCTTGGGAGGTGGGTGGGTCTTTTTTTTTTTTAATACTCCCATGAAAACGTAAATTGAATGATTTCTCCATTGCTATCATTTACATTTTAATGAGTTCTAAAACTGAAATGGAACAAGTCAAATGAAATCAGTATATAAACCACTATTTTTCATTAGAATTGGAATTATGCAAAATATTATGGTCGCTCTTGACAAAAGACATTATCTAGCTTCAAAACAATGTGTAGGAACAATAAATTTTCTTAAGTATCCACACTCTATAAAAAAAGGACACCGGTTTTGGCAGTATTGCAAAAAATGAATGAGACTGAAAACACCTTTTCCTAGCCAGCTAGGAGAGCTGTTAAAGATGAAAAATGGGAAATCTGTTTTCAGGTTGTGTGACCATGAACTCAAATGCTATTGATAATCCTGCCTTTGAAAGGCACATGTTGCCTTAACTCTGTCCCTCCCTTTCGTAGAACTGTTATCAAGGCACTCTGTGCTAGTTCCCCACAAATTCTCCATGGATGAAGTTTAATTCTGAGACCTGAATCAATTTTGGAAATCAAGCAGAATGATGTGCGCGCTCTCTCTCTCTCTCTCTCTCTCTCTCTCTCTCCCTCCCTCCCTCCCTCCCTCCCTTTTGCATTTCTTTTACATTATTATTTTTTGCTTTTTTTACCCAAAGCCCTACAGAAATCATTGGGACTCCCATACTATCATCCAGCAAACCCTGGGTGAGACCAAGGTGTTGGTGCTGACCTTTAAAGCCCTAAACGGCTTCGGTTCAGTATACCTGAAGGAGCATCTCCACCCCCATCATTCTGCCCGGACACTGAGGTCCAGCGCCGAGGGCCTTCTGGCGGTTCCCTCACTGCGAGAAGCCAAGTTACAGGGAACCAGGCA
Source organism: Podarcis raffonei (assembly GCF_027172205.1). Lineage (NCBI taxonomy): Eukaryota > Metazoa > Chordata > Lepidosauria > Squamata > Lacertidae > Podarcis > Podarcis raffonei. The sequence goes on from NC_070613.1 coordinate 15,221,217, forward strand.
GAGGGCCTTCTCGGCAGTGGCACCTGCCCTGTGGAATGCCCTCCCACCAGATGTCAAAGAGAAGAACAACTACCAGACTTTTAGAAGACATCTGAAGGCAGCCCTCTTTAGGGAAGCTTTTAATGTTTAACAGACTACTGTATTTTGATACTTTGTTGGAAGCCGCCCAGAGTGGCTGAGGAAACCCAGCCAGATGGGCGAGGTATAAATAATAATAATAATAATAATAATAATAATAATAATAATAATAATAATAATATCAAGCTCATCACTCTCCAATCTGGTTCCCTCCAGATGTTGCTGGACCAATTCCCATGAGATGCAGCCGGCATGTCCAACGATGGGAGCTGTCAACCAACAACACTGGAGAGTACCAGGCTGGGGAAGACTCACCCAGCCCAACATCCTGTTTCTTACAGTGGCCAGTCAGATGCCTCAGGAAGCTCACAAGAAGGGCATGAAGCTACATAATTGTCTTCTTTTGCTTGTGCCCCTTCTCCTCCTCCAGCAAGTGATATTTAGTGAAGATGGGCGTTCTACTTAATCATCATCTTAATTTCTACATCCACCCCCTGTAATGTTTAAGTGCACTCACTCATATCAGGAGCACACCCTTTTGCTTATTTCTCTGCTCTGCCATTGGCAGCCAATGACATGCAGTGGGAACTAGTAGTCTTGATGGTTAGACAGAGTACCAAATACAGTGGTACCTTGGGTTACAGATGCTTCAGGTTACAGATGCTTCAGGTTACAGACTCTGCTAACCCAGAAATAGTACCTTGGTTAAGAACTTTGCTTCAGGATGAGAACAAAAATCGCGCGACAGCAGCGGGAGGCCCCATTAGCTAAAGTGGTGCTTCAGGTTAAGAACAGTTTCAGGTTAAGAATGGACCTCCAGAACAAATTAAGTTCTTAACCCGAGGTACCACTGTACCAAGTGCAGCGGGAGATGCCTGTTGCCCTCATATTCTGCTTGCAGACTTCGCATAGGCAGCCTGATTGTCCTTCAAGGGAATGCAGGATTAGGCCGCCTTTGGTCTGATCCAGCAGGGCCATTATCTCTTATGCGCTAAGGAAATTCACCAGGCATTGCACAATGCTTCCAAGCGCTTCTTTGCTTGGAAAAAGGGGGAAACGGGAAAATCCAATTTTTGCGGCCAGTTGCACATTCCGCACCTTTCCAATGCTTTCGCAGGATTGTAGCATACGCTATGGCTGTGAGTTCTAATGAATGGCAGGATTATGCACTAGCTTTGCACACCCTTGGCGTTAAGTGAGGTTTCTCACACAATGTGTGGCACTCAAGTACAGACAGCCAACTTCAAAAACCCCCACATGTCTGGTTGGCAGAGTGCACAAGATTACTGCTTATCTTTTTTAATGCATAAAAAGGAGTCAGGGAACAAGGCAGAGCGACTCCACCCTGGTGTCTCCACACGAAGCTTCCTGCTGATGTCCGTGCATGAAAAGACAAAGTAAATTTTGACACGATGAGGTGAGGGAATAGGATTAAAGCTCAGGTGAGCAAACATAACTGGCAATCCCAGAACAAATTTAAAGAAACGCGTATTTGAATGTGAAATCAAAATTACGGCTCATCCCCCCCGCTCCAAGCTGCATGGTTTGTGATTCTTATTATTATCCGTTTCCGAAAGTCAGGGGACAACGCAACACTGTGGAACTGGTGACACAGCGTCTATCTGGGAGATGCGGCTAATAAGTGTTCTTTCCACAAGAGGTCAGAGGGCTCCTCCCTGCTCTAAGTTTTGAAAATAAACCAAGCTAATTTGGATGTTTTCCTTTTTTAAAAGTTCAAGCCCAGTGTCATCTTTCTCTTTTAAAGCTGTCACTTTGGAAATATAGCAGTGTTTCAATTTAGCAGAGATATATTGAAAGAAGGAGGAACCATGCGCACAATTTTAATGTGTTTTTCAAGGTCTGCTGGTATTTGCTGTATTTGTTTTTAGCTAGAAGAGAAAATGAGATGGGAAACGGAAGGCAGAGCTGGGTGAACGGTTTATAAAATTAGTTTGAACTTCCCCAAACTCAGAGATTTTTATGCATCTCAAACCTCTTAAGAATTTTTTTTTTAAAAAATAATTATTCGGAACCTCTCCTCTTGCTTCTCTATTGTATCTCCAGAGCTCATTCTTTATGAAAGGAAAAACAAAAGACATTTCTGCACTGCTCTAAGCGTCCAGGTGTGTGCACTGCCGGGCATGTTACATGCAATAAGGAAGGAATCAGGGGTGTGACTTTTAGAGCTGTTTCTTACCCCCAGGGAAACTTCAAGGAATTCATACAAAGTTTCAATTGTTATTTTTTTAAAAATAAGATTCTTTTTCCATATTGAAAGTTACATTTGCTACTCAACAGTTATATTCCAGTTCAACAAAACTAGTGACTTCCCACTCACCCAACACCGATGTTTGTAACCCAAATTACATACAATTGCATTTTAAGGTTCCGTCTTACCTAATTTCATCCTCTTTAACCTGTTTCTTAACATAGTCTGCTATTTTCTTACACTTCAAACCCCGCTGTGCATATAGGAAACAACTTACTAGAAATCTAGGGGAAATCTAGTGGAAGTTGAAGACTTATTTCCATGTTATTTACATCCAGAAAAAAGGTGTTTGCAACCCCACTAATCCATTAAGAAAATCATGGGAATAAAGTCTTGGGTGGGTTTCCCAGCATAAAGTTCTTTCCTGCCAACTTTAGTTGCTGGGCCACCCCATGCCCACTGGCACAAATCAAATTTAGTGTGATGTGCTGGTATATCAGTCAAAAAGTCACAGTTCCATAACACAACAAGCACTGCAGTGCGAAAGGAACACCATTATAAAATGGGGGGAAAGTGCTAGGATAATAATCAAGAAGAAGAAGAAGAAGAGTTTGGATTTGATATTCCGCCTTTCACTCCCTTTAAGGAGTCTCAAAGCGGTTAACGTTCTCCTTTCCTTTCCTCCCCCACAACAAACACTCTGTGAGGTGAGTGGGGCTGAGAGACTTCAAGAAGTGTGACTAGCCCAAGGTCACCCAGCAGCTGCATGTGGAGGAGCGGGGACGCGAACCCGGTTCCCCAGATTACGTGACTACCGCTCTTAACCACTACACCACACTGGCTCTCCAAGAAAACCAACACACTATTTCCCAATTCAGGTAGGTGGCTGTGTTGGTCTGACACAGTGCTAACTTCAGTTTTCCAAAGCAGGTGACTTTGTAGAAAAAAAATGAAAAGCACAAAACTCGAAACTGCTAGATTTATTTTAAATTGCAGGACTACAAATACAACAGTCTTTGACTATGTTTCTCAAATACAAAAAATAAATAAATGTTTTAGCGCACAAATAATTTTGAATTGTGGGATTGTGGAATCTGGGGAATTGTGATGTTAAAATTTAAGTTTCTTAAAAGTTCCAGTTTCAGGCACTTCAACATCTCATTTTGTGTGCCTTTTCCTTTGCAGTTCCTCCAGGTCACTTACTGATGCTTGGGCACATTAAATTGATATAGTTGCCAAGCCAACTAGTCTCTTTTGCAACATTGTTGAGTTTTTTTTAATATACATTTTTGCTTCGAGAAACTGTATTCACCACCTTCCGCTGATACTGGAAGTTTGAGAAAGATCCTTAGAACAACAGAAATGTTAGGCACATTATCCAGGACTTTTGGTTGTAGTAAGAAGAGAAGCGCTCCTTGTGGAAGCGTAGACTTTGGAAGTATTCAAGCTCTTGCTGTAAGTTCACAGCACAGATCTTCAGCATCAATATCTTTGTTTTCATTGTGCATCAATGGTTTCTCCATATTCTTGCAGGTCTTAAGGACCTCTCCAGTAGACTTTTTTTGTTGCTGTTGATACTGTATATATATCACAGAAGAAGCCAAATAGGGAATTATATTGTTGTGGCTGTTAGAACCTCTCTTCAGCAGATTGTATGGCCATGTCTCAGGCATAGTAAAAACCTACTTTGAATTTCTGCTTTGGTCTTGCCATGCCCCTTCTCATATTCAAACTGCTGTTTCTTTCTCCTATGCTTTTATCTAGTATGTTCTGTTCAAAGTTTGGTAGTATTTCTAGCTCCTTTGCAATGTCAGTAGCATCTATTAAAACTTGTTGAAAACGCTCATTACTCGCAGCCCATGGGGTAATTCTTGGTCACTTGCAATTGGCTTGTAGCTGAATTTAAATCAGCTTCCATATTTTGTAATAGCTTGCTTGTAAGACTGACTTCAACAAGGATGTTGTACCATGTAACAAGGGATACCGCAAACTTACAAATTTCATCAGCAAGGGGTTAGCTTCAATTTGAGAAGTATTTCCAGATAAACCTTGTAGGCTGTTGTCATCAAAGATCTCCATTAAAGCATATATAGACAACCAGTATGGTCTCCCGGTGGTTTCAAAGCATTGATCCGACTCCCCCATCTTGTTTTGCTCAATGGCTTAACAGTTATGTCTAAATCTGATATACATGGCTAGCTAAAACTTGCCAATGCTGAGTCAATGCAGAGAAATAAGTATAGACTGAACCAAATTGAAGAAACTTGATTAGGAAGTGACTGTAAGATTTAAAATTTAATGCATTAGCATAGCCTTCATTCAACTCTACAGTCTATCTGTTTCATATATACATTTAAAAAACCCAATTCTAATGTATGAATTACTTCAAAAATGATAAAATTCTTCAAAATATAAAAATAAAATATTATCAGAAATTCATAAGACAGAACAGAAACTTTGACCCTCAAAGGTTAGCACTGCTCCCTTCTGAGATCTGCACCCTAGGCAGCTGCCTAGTTGCCTAATGATAGCCCTGCTTGTGAAGAAGGCAGGGAAGGAAAGAACTTGCAACAGTGCTGGAAGCAACTCCATCTCTGATAAGACTAGAAATTGTGGACATCCAGTGAAGCTGAATGTTGGAAGATTCAGGGCAGATAAAAGAAAGTAACTATGTGCTGCATGAAGACGTGAACTATGGAACTGACTCCTGCAGGGATGGCCACCAACTTGGAAGGTTTTGAAAGAGGACTGCACAAATTCATGGAAGACAGGGCCAGCAATGGCCACCAACCATGGTGCAGGAGGGAGTTAGAGATGGCTTTTGTGCTGTTTCAAGATGTATGGAACTGCTGCAGTCAAGAGGAGAGCCAGGGCCGTCTTAAGCATACCCGGCGCTGTGGTGCAAATATCCCTCCAGCGCCCCTCCCAGCAACTCCAAAACAAGGGAGGGGGTGGTAGAAAATGTCCTCTGCCTCCCCCACTGTCCCAATCCCTGGCGTGGTGGTGGTGATCAAGCAGGAAAACGTGCTGGCGGACATGCTCTCCAGAGTCAGGGCACCCGAGAAGGCAGCCCGGGAAGGCTGTGTGCCGCCTTTCAACAGGAAGCAGGAGGAGGACAACGACCAGGAGCAGGGTCGTCTTCAGCAGATGCAGAGGCTTAGGAGGCGCAGCTTCCTCTGTGGGCATCGCTCTCCGGAGGCTTGGGAAGGAAGCTACACACCTGCCAGCCAGCCATATAGTTGGTGGGGCACAGCTGGAGGGCGTGCAAGGAAAGGGGAGGCTGCTGGCAAAGCTCCCACCTTCGCTAGGGCACCCCTGAGAGACCGGCGCCCTGGCTCAACGAACCAGTAACACCAATGGGAAAGATGGCTCTGAGCAGAGCAAACCACAGTGGCTTGGTTGGGTTGTGGGGGAACACTGTGGCTTGCTTGGTTCCCAATTGCAGCATCTCTGCACAGATTGAAGGAGTTAGGAAATGGAATTTGAAAGGAATTTCTAAAGGAAAGGGGGTGATAAAAATATTGCTTCTCCCACCTTTGCCCATAAGCCCCCCAAAACTCATTAACCTTTTCCTGTCTCCTACCCATGCAAGAAAATAACTGAAAACACCGTTCTGCATTTGCAGCCTGCAGATAGGACTGCAAAAGCAGGGCGGCATTCTTCTCAGATCTAAATCCACCTTTTAGTGCCCTTCAATAATCACCAAAGAGGGTTCATTTGCTGCTGCAAGCTTTTTTTTAGAAAAATAAATCAGCAAAACCACCGCCACCCCCCGCATTTTGGCTCAGCCCTACTTATTTGTAAGACTTTATGATGTCAATGTGAAAAATCTTTGCTGTGTGCTCCACAGCTGTGCAAAAATTCCGTTTCCACCTTTGTGGATTAACATCAAAGTCACGTGCATCAAGAGGGTTTCTCCCTCCATTTATAAAACAGAATGGAACTGAGAGAAACATCAATAGCATTTTTATTTCAACATAGCAAGTGATTTATTTATTTATTTTAAAAAACCCCAAAAATCCAGGCAAAACTCAAGAGTGCATAACAACTACACATGGTGATAAAAAAGAATGGCAAACACGAAAGGTCAAAACAACGTGATATTTAAGCTCAAAAGTTGGTACTGAACTGTGAAACGAATTGGGGGGGGGGGGAAGGAGAGCTCCTCTTTCTAGCTTTCAATGAGGAACTCTTCCCCTATTTGCAGAGATCATAATGAAGCTTCCCGTCTGCCATTCATTAGAGCAGAGATGGGGAATGTCTGGCCCACAGGCCAAATGCAACCTGTCATGGCTCTCCAGGGTTTGGGGCAGATGTTTACCCCAGCCCTACCTAGAGTTGCCAGGGCTTGGACCTTCTGTTTCTAGAGAATGTGATCTACCACAAAACTTCAGCTCTTTCTTCCCTTGCCTTCAACAACTTGGTTAGATGCATAGCACCAAGACACAAAGGGACAATACAGGAGAACTTCTACCTTCGTAAGGTGATGTACTATATACTTGCTCTGCAACTGATCCAATTATGCCATCAACAAATCTGAGGCCCTTCTCCAGTGTGGTGTAGTGGTTAAGAGCAGTAGACTTGTAATCTGGTGAACCAGGTTCGCTTCCCCGCTCCTCCACATGCAGCTGCTGGGTGACCTTGGGCTAGTCACACTTCTTGAAGTCTCTCAGCCCCACTCACCTCACAGAGTGTTTGTTGTGGGGGAGGAAGGGAAAGGAGAATGTTAGCCACTTTGAGACTCCTTCGGGTAGTGATAAAGGTAAAGGTAAAGGGACCCCTGATCATAAAGCGGGATATCAAATCCAAATTCCTCTCCCTCCTCCTCTTTTCTGTGCTTCCGTGCCAAGAGATTTGTGCCAGGTGGGAATGAGGGATGGGATCTTATCATTGGTGGCCCTCCTTTGGTGGCCATTTTGTTGCCTGCTTTGAAAATAATAGTATTTCAGCAGGACATTGCATTTTGCAAAAACAAAACAAAACAGTTTTGCCTCTTCGAATGACTTTTGAAATCTTTCCTCTGCTTTTTGTGCCATGATCGTCTTTTTTTTTACTATATTGTACTATGTGTTAAAGACTTGTGAATCACCCTTACTACATCTTGAGTAGAGTGGTTTACACACCCACCCACCATAGAAGTGCAATTAAGTAAACAAAAATGCTATAATTCAAAGAAGAAAGCCTTTTTAATGCCGTCAAAACAGATCCACTGGTGCTTCTCTCCCCCCAGCTTTAACAACGTAAAACAGCAAGGCAGAGCCAAAAAATGCTCAGATGATATACTTTTATCTGAGACACGAGAGAGAACACAAAACCCCACAGGGAGGGAAGCTTCTGAACCCCAGTGAAGAAAAAAAAATTCCCCAAACTCAGCACATCGAACTAGGCAGTGAGAGCTGATGAAACCCCAAGTGACTGTTAGCGAAGGCAGGCAAATGTTTCAGTATCTGTAGGCTAGAGGGGGGTGGGAAATGGAGACAGAGAAGGGAGGCAGATGCCAGCTCTGTCAGCGAGTAGTTCATGGAGGAGAAACTGGGCTAAGGCTCCATTGGGACCTGCCAGCCAGCTCTTGCAGCTGGATCAATGATGCTATAAGAGGGAATGAGGCAAAAAAAAAAAAAAAAGAACAGAAAAAGGAAACCGAGTGTCATGGCAAAGGGATCTTTTAAAAATATCACAGTACCAGCCCTTGAACTATTTTGGCTACGGCATCTCTGCCGCCTTTGTTACTTGTCGGGGGAGAGAGAGAGAGAGGCTAGCCCGTCGCCATGGCGACACGGCTCACGAAAGAACCATAGGAAAAGTAAGAATCCCTTACAGTTCCTGAGCCTGTTAAGCCCTGGCTGTTCCCAGGCCCCTTAAAGCCCATTGAAAATGCTAACTTGTTAGTCGGAGGGAAGGATGGCAGGGTAGCGAATCCAAGTGCATAATTAACACAGCCAGAAAAGCGGCAACCCAGCAGCGCTAAAGAATGCAATGTTAACATTCCTGAAAATAGAAGGCAAATGGAGCCTTGAGTGGGAGCCAGTTTTCTAGGCAGAAAGAGATCTGCTTAGAGGTGTCCCCCCCTCTTTTTACACTCAGCATACGTATCAAATGAGAGGGAGACAATTAATGAATGTGGCCTGAAATTAAGGATCAGGTAAACTGCGCTCAATATTTGGTGTGGATCTTCATCAATATATATTTTTTTTACAAAAGTTGGGTGCCACCCCCACTCTCTGCAAGATTCCAGAGGGTTTCAGGCACTCGGCTTTGGAGGATTGAGAGACAGCGGAGAATATGGTTTATTCACCTATTTATATCTCAGTCTGCATGGAGGGAGTCCAAATCTTACAACAATGCAGCTCCAGAGTCCAAGGCATCTCTCTTAGCCAGCCTTCAGCCAGCCTGCCCAAGATGGTTCCCAGTCTTTCTTTCCCCCTCTTCTTCCCAGAACACCTTGCTTAAAAAAATCTCTTTTCCAGTCACTTCAAACATACACTCTCATCAACTTGGTGCCATCTGTTTCCCCAGGCCAAAGCATTCTCCTCAGATGGCCCTTGTTAACAGATGGTCATGTTAACAGATTTGTTCTTCACCAGGCTAGCCAGGCTGGTTTTCAGTAAACCATTCTAGGGATTCCCTGCCTGGCACAACTCTGCAGCTTGTACTTCCATGCATATCTCAATTAATCAAAATCCTACTATTTATTAATTTCTAGGGTTTAGGGGGTCCCTCCCCCAAATATATAACTATAGAGATATAAGTGAGAACAGTCTTCCTCAACCAGGTGCCCTCCAGACATTGCAGGACTACAACTCCCATCAGCCATCTCTGGCTTCATCATGGCCAAGTGCAGACACACCTGAGCTGGAAGGTGACAGGGCAGGGATGGGAGTCTTGCCCTCCCCTTTATCAGTAGATAAAGACCTAAGCCACATTCATGCCATGTGATTGAAGTGCCATGCTACCACTTTAAAGAGTCATGACTTCCCCCAGAGAATTCTGGGAGGTGTAGTTTGCTAAGGGTGCTGAGTGTTTACACACACACACACACACACACACACACACAGGAGGCCCCCATTTCCTTCAGAGAGCCACAATTGTTGGAGTTCCCTGCAAAGGGGGATTGGTTGTTTAGCCACTCTGGGAATTGTAGCTCCATGAGAGGAATGGTGGTTGCCTAAGAATTCTCTGCACCCTTAGCAAACTACAGCTCCCAAGATTCTTTGGGGGAAGCAATGGCTGTGGCATCACAGTGCTTTAAGTGTATGGTGTGAATGTGGCCTTAGATAAACCCTGAGAAGGGAGAAGCGGTCATATAACTGAGAAGCTCTGTAGCCTACAATGCCAGCAACTGGAACCATTTACTACCCTGAAGGAGGAACACAGAGAAGCAAAAGAGGAAAATGTTCTGGACTCTGAGGGGAGAGAAGTAAGGTAAGAATTTTGAGTGGCAGAACTCCACAGCTCTGTAGAGGGAGAGTGGAATGAACTTAGGGGGTGCATAAGGATTAATTAAATGAAGTGACCAAACTACATTATTTGAAAGCTAAGGCCTGACAAGAGAAGAAGCTGACATTAGCTGCAGGGATAACAGCCTCACCAGATCTCCTCTAAAACCCCTAGGCAGACTCTGAAAGAAACTCAACTGCTTAAAGTTGCCAGGCATCTATTAAAGTGAATGTTAATTGTAACAGAGTTGAAATAAATTTCAAAAAATTAAAAAATTGTCCAGTAGCACCTTAGAGACCAACTAAGCTTGTTCTGGGTATAAGCTTTCGTGCACATGCACACTTCTTCAGATACACTGAAACAGAAGTCACCAGACCCCTATAATATATATAGTGGGAGTCAATCACCCATCTCCTACTACCCTTCTGAGAAAAACCCCACCCCACCCTCCCACTATATATAAGGGTCTGGTGACTTCCGTTTCAGTGTATCTGAAGACTTGCACATGAAAGCTTATACCCAGAACAAACTTAGTTGGTCTCTAAGGTGCTACTGGACATTTTTTAAAATTTTTATTTATTTATTTCGACTGCATCAGACCAACATGGCTATCTACCTGAATCTGTAACAGAGTTATTTCACTTATAGTTTATTCATTTCTTACTTTTATGTAGCACCTTTTCTTCCAATTAGTTCAGGGTGGCACACATGGTTCTGCCTTCCCCATTTCATCCACACAACAACCCTGTGAGGTAGATTAGGCCGAGAGACAGTGACTGGCCGAAGGTCACACAGTGAGGTACATGGATGAGTGAGGACTCAAACGTGGTCTCCGAGGTCCTAGTCCAACACCCCAACATTTATACCACATTGGGTCACTATTTCCCCTTGGTGAAATAGTTATTTTAACCCATTGCTTAACCTTGGGATGCAGGAGGCTAGAGATATACTGTATAAAAATAATTACACACACAGAGAGAGAGAACATATGGAGCCACACTGCGGTGCTGAAACCTTAAGACCTGTCTGCTCCCTAAATACAGCAAACCAATAATACTTCCTTCTACAGCTGATAATCTTCACAGGAAAAAATATGATCTCTCTCCTCTTGCAAATCAACATAATCATGCCTTGCCTTCTTCAGAGCTTGCTTTCATTAGGAATCAGCAGCTCAAGAGGCAGAGCTGCAGTATTTACTGTGCTTTCTGTTGTGGTGGCTTTATGAAATTCATCTCTCGGAATAAGGAGACGGTGACACTGGGAGGGCTGGGGAAATGCAAATCATTATCAGCTGCTGCTGTCGCCTTGTTAGCATCATAGCAATTTATTCAAGGCAGAACTTTTCTCTCTTTTTCTTTTGATGGAAGTAGCCATCTGAATACTTAGGGCAATTTGCAGGCTGGTGAAATAACATTGCCTTTTACTCACTGCTCTTCCGCTGGCAGGGGATAAAACGTTGACAGGGAAGGAGGTGGAAGAAAGGGAATAACTTGCCTAGAGGATCGCATTGTATTATGTTGGGGAGGGTACCTTGGGGGGGAGGGCGCAATTCATAATTAACTTGCTGTAATTAATACACACTCAACATAAAAATTGCACACACAAAACACAGCCATTTCTATGGTCCAAGGAATGAGGGAGGGAACTGGACTCTCTCGCCTCTCCATAAGCCAGAACTGCCTCCAGCCAAACAGAAAAACACCTCCTTTTGCCCAAACTCAAGAACCTCCCTTTGATGTACTGATGACTGGTCATCATCACCTTTGTACTCCTTAATGGCTCCCCCTCAGGTAATGCCCTGGTCTGGAAAATAAGCTTAGTCTGCCTTTTTACACTGCTAAATCCAACCACCTGTTAACTCACCTTCTTTCTCTAAACACTGATTAAACCCCAACACCCAGGAATCTAGGGGGAGGCAGGGCACCCATAAACCCAGGGGAATCAGGGCACCCACATACCTTTCACAATTTCCAAGGAACAGTAAGTTTGTTGAGACATTTTTTGTCTCGCCCTCAGTTTTGATCTTCCTGCGGTAGCTCTGGAGCAGCAATTGCACCACATCCAAGTCCTTTCCCCTGTCAGCTGCTATCTGCTGAACAACTTACAGCTGGGAGGGGACCCAGCAGCCTGTAAGAAATCTGGCTGTGGGCCACATTTGGACCTGCCCACCTCCAGTAAAAAATGATAATAATACATAGACTTCTTGAATTTCTTTGCTGCCTTTTGAACGAAGAAACTATCAAATCAATTGAGTAAGCCTTGACACTTTCCATTGCCTTTCTACAGTTGATACAAATGCCTAAGACTTATACAATAATAGAATTATTATTATTTGGAAGGCCATTATAGAGTCCTGCAGATGTTGTGGACTTCATCAGCCCCAGCCAGCATGGCCACTGAGCAGGGATGATGGACATGGGAATTCAACTATCCGTGGTTCATTGTGTCACAAAACAAAGCAATAAAAGGCTTTTAACAAGAAAAGAAGTGACATACTTCCTGGACAGCCCCTTTCTTTCCCATCTAATAAAAACTAGACACTATTCTGTGACCTTTCAAAAGATTTACACAACAATCCTAAAATAATTAGGCTGGCAGAGTAATAATGATATGATGCACGAGCCACTAGCCATTTGTTGTTATGCCTTTGATTAACATCATATTGACATTTTCAAGCCGATACAAAACAATGCTTAATTACCATTCTCTTATTGTAAGGAGTTCTGCCATTTTGGGGGATGTGGAAACAATAAATCACAAGCGAGAATGTTATAGCATCATCACGTTTTCCCATATGAGGCATTCTACCTATTGCTATCGCTTTAATGTATATTGCCACAGGACAGAGATAGTTTTATGTTTTTTCTTGTCCACGTAGACAGAAATGGGATTTGATTCTTGAAGGGCCCATAAACCCCTCAGGCAATAGGAATGGGGGAAAGTAGTCAAAAGAGCCCATACTCCATCAAGCAATGGATAGCTCCCATAGAAGCACTAAGCAGTGATAGCTGCAGGAAGAGAAATGTCCTCATCTGAACTCCCAGAAGCTGAAAGCCTTAACCCACATTTCAGCAGCAACATATCTATCGGTATAGATCATTATGTCAGTTTCAGTTTCCCACCTTTTTCATTCTCTAGTTCATTTCATCACATTTCTGCATCAGTTTGCTGGTTGGTTGTGTTTTTTTTTTTTAAAAAAAGAAATTCATCAGCATTTTAGTGTGTATTTTTTGAAATATACACATTTTTTTCCCTATGGGATTTTGCCCACTACACACATTTTTCCAGTTTTCCATAATATAATGGAATTTTTGTGTGCTGCTTCACCAATAAGTGCATTTTATTTCCCCCCGATCTACACATTTCAGGTTGAGAAAATGCATTGCAAAATTCGGAGAAGTGCAGATTTCAAAGGACGGCACAGTGTTTTGACTTGCATATTGCTTCTGAAAGTGCAAATACGGTACTTTCGCAATAAATTCTGAATCAGACTGAATGTGTCCCCCATTCCTATCATATACAATATTTCTTTGACTAATGCCGGGCTAACTCCTTTTAGGACTACTTTGAGGCATTGCACATGAGGTTGCCTGAAAGGCAAAAATATTTTGCCTGGTGGTTGTTGCTATTGGGTGGCGGACGAATACTTAGAAGGAAAAACAAGGACAAGAAGTAATGATGGAGTGGATGTGCCCAGGAACATTTCCTGATGTTGTGATGGATCTTAGTTTGAGCTGATTCATGAGATGTCACCACCAGCTAATCTTCATGGCAAGTGCGAGGCTCCAACCCTACCCACAACTACTTGAAAAATAAATGCATAGCAAGGGTAGCCAACACAGTACCCTCCAGATGTTCTTGCACCAAAACTCCCATCACTTCCTTCAGTTGTTGGCTATGTTGGCTGGGGATGACCCACAACATCTGGCTGGCATGACATTGGCTACCTCTGATCTGTAGGCACTCATCTTGGTTGGAAGCCTCTGAAGCAACCCTTCCAACCAGTATGATGAAGACCCAGCTGAAAGAGTTCCTCAAGGAATGGTATAGGAAAGAGCTCCAAAGCAATTCAAAATAGTTTCCTTTTCTATGTGCTACATTTCTGCAAGCTGTCTTCTCTCGCTTCTCTAAAATGTAGGCCTGATGTTCCAATAATGGTTTTTCCCCCTGCTACGAATTGACTTGGAAAGATCTGTGTGACCTATTCTTTAAGAAGAATATTTTATACAGTGGGGGTGGGGAATCCCTAGTTTGCTACAGTCAAACTACATTAATTTCCCTTTAAAGCTATCTTGCCTTGCTTTAGGCCTCTTAAGTACCCTGTATAAATGAATTAAGAATGACAGTTCCTCTAGCAAGGAGATAGGTGACCATGTTCTTTTCTTGTACAGTACATACTGTGTGAGGAAAAGAGAATAAAAGGCAGCATGTTAACAATGTGCATGTTATTTAAAGGCCTCCCCCCAACCCCTCTGCTTTGTGAAAGCATAACAATTCCAGTGATGTATGCAGAAAGCCTTTGAAACAGAAAAATAGGACTACAGATAACACTAAATTAAGTTCACAGCAATAAATATGCTTAGACCTGTTACTAGCCTGCAGATGTGCAGTGTGAATGAGAAAGGGGGAAAAAAGGGGGGGGAAGGCCATACTTAAAATTTTACATACACATTTATAATGCACCAGGCTCAAAAGCCTAGCCGAGCAAAGGTATTCAAGCGATCCTCTGCAGCGATTGTACACAGGTAACAATGTTCTATAATAAGCTGGCGGTGCTATTGTAATGTGGATGCAATGTGGAGACTCTCTGAGAGCAGGCAGGCAAATTCAAAGTTTCTTTCTGAGGCAACCCCCTCGCTGCACCTGGCACATTCTTATGCTTCCTGCAGATTAAAAAAATAAATAAATCAAGAAAGAAAGCTGGTATAGTATAGCAGACCAACCTACAATATCACACCCTCCAACACTTCTCCCATGAAAATAGGGACATCCTATTATTCCATAATAATAATTTTATTATTTATACCCCACCCACCTGACTGGGTTGTCCTGGTCACTCTGAGCAGCTTCCAACATAACTAAAAAACATTTTATTAAAACATTGAGCATTTCCCTATACAGTCATACCTCGTGTTGTGTTCTGCTCTTGTTACGGACTTTCAGCTTACGAATGCGGCAAACCCGGAAGTGTTTACGTCCGGGTTCGCTGCCCGTGCATGCGCAGAAGCACTCAATCGTGCCATGCACATGCACAGAAGAGGTGCTCTACTTGTGGACTTTTCGGGGTGCGAACGGCACCCCAAAACGAAT